>NC_141696.1:6942919-9379003 GCF_964263255.1 Lissotriton vulgaris
GCCATCACCCTTCCCTAAAGATCCCTGACTCCATAGCCCCCTGTATGACCCTGGCCCCAGCGAAACCTAGGCACCAGACGCGCCATGCCCGACTGGGGGTGTAGAGGGTTTCCTCTGAGTGAGATAGGGCAGTGTAGTTTCGATCACACCTCCGGCCTCCCCCTGGAGACTGGTTTCCATCACACCTCTGGCCTCCCCTTGAGGACTAGTTTCGATCGCACCTTCAGCCTCCCTGAGAGCTGGCTCCACACCCTGCTGGGTGTCTGGAAACCCCCGGACCCATCTTCAAGGGACCAAAGGGCCGGCTAGCAGGAAACCCCGACAATCAGCCCCGGGCACCAGATAACCGCCTGCGAGGGCAGGACTTCATAGGGAAAAAGGACTATAACAAGGCCCGCTCTGGAAATAGCGGGCAGTTGAATCCTGGATGAAGAGAGCCCTGCTGACCTGGTCGTGGCTCAACCAACTCGAAGAAGAACGCTACCCGAACTTTGGAACCTTTGCGAGCCCTGCTGACGTGGTTGCGGCTCATCCTGGCAGAAGGAGCATTCCCGCCTCAATCTTTGCTTGAGCCCTGCTGACGTGGTCGCGGCTCGCTGTAACAGCCTCTGCTTGAGCCCTGCTAACGTGGTCTTGGCTCCCTGTAACAACCTCTGCTTGAGCCCTGCTGATGTGGTCGTGGCTCCCCAAGAACTGAAGGACACTCCGCTCACTACTGCTCGAGCCCTGCTGACCTGGTCGCGGCTCGAGGGTACTCTGGTCCGACTGGACCGATGGTACTACTGAAACAACGTGGTTTGAGGATGGTGAGTGGAACACCCAGTACGATCAACATCTACAGCAGCCCCGTATCCCCCGGCTCGAGGATTGAGAGCTGTGCGCCGGATACGCTCATACTGGCCCCAGTACAGTGACTGTCCCGCTTCCCACACCCCTGCAACCAAGAACTTACGAACCCTTGAACCAAATGTAAATATATGACCTTTTGACCTGAAAGTACATAATAACTATTGCTTGATAAAGAACTTGTTAATCAGTACACAACGGTGTGGTGTCCATTTATAGGGTGGTGGAATCTCTGCGCGTTCGATCCTAAATGCAAAGTCCCCTCCTGTGAGGGGCTTACGCCTGTGCTCGGCAGCGCTCCTGGGAGAGGTGGGTCCCGGGTGATCCGGAGAACGTCCTCTGTCCCCCCTGAGATCGCCCCTTCTAACATTGGTGGCAAGCAACAGGATCCGAGCTGACATTTAGAGATCATACAGTGAGAAGCGGACATACTACCCAACGAAGACCCAAAACTGACAGAAGAAAGAACCACCATGAGTCCCACTGGAACCAACACGAATCCAACATTCCAAGAGGACGGTTTGGAAGAATACACTCATAGGGACCTAAAGCAGTTCTGTAAAGACTTTAAAATCGCTACCACTGGTTTGAGCACCAAGTAATATTTCCAAAAAGCCCTGAAGTACTGTGTGGAGTCCGGTGCCCCCCTCCCCCAAATCGAAGGGAACGGCATGGAGGAGGGGCAGCAGAACGAACCCAGCGTCATAGAGAGAGAAAGAACTGACTCCCCCGCACGGCGGAGCACATCGGAGTGGGGCCTGTCCCCAGAGGAGCTGACGGACCGAGAGAGAAGTAGGATCCACGAGCTAGAGCTAGCTAAGCTCAAAATAGAAGGAGAGCTCAAATTAGCCGAACAGTTGGCTTTAGAACAATTGCGACTACAAGGAGAGCTGGAGGAGAAGAAACTACAGAGGGAACATGAAGGAAAAAAACTTCAATTGGAACATGAACGCAGCCTGAAAGAGATCGAGCTCAAGGCAAGGAGTGAGGAGACCGGGGCCCCCGGGAACCGAGGGACCCCTCCCCCTGTTGAGGCTAAAGTACACATCCCCAAAGATGTGGTGAAAGAGTACTATAAAAATGACAACATTCAGCAATGGTTTAAAGCCTATGAAATAAGTATGACCTCCCACCGAGTCCCACAAAAGGATTGCGGAGCTGGGTTGTGGGGGCGGTTCCTAAGTGAGGGGAGAGACACCCTGCTGGACCTGCCCTCTGCCTTACTGAACTCGTACAGACACATGAAGGAGGCCCTGCTAGCAAGATATGGGCTCACCCCCGAGATTTACAGGCAGCGATTCCGAGACAGTAAAAAGATCCCTGGCACCACTTGGGTGGAGTATGTTAACTTCTACAGCCGGGCCTTAGAAGGGTGGATCAAGGGCTGCAAGGTCACCACGTTTGAAGAATTGTTCGACTTGATAGCCTGGGAGCACTTGTCCATGAATTGTTTTGTAGAACTGCGCCAGCATCTCCTTGACAGCAAGCTGATGGACACTCGAAAGCTCGCCGTCAAAGCAGATCGCTGGGTGAACACCCGGGTCCCCAAGGGCTCTATGGGGGACTATGCCCAGAGTGGTCAGGGACCTCCCCATCAGAGAGGGGGGGGAGGTCAAGGTAGGCAGCGAGAGTTCCAGTCAGGACCCCAGCGTAGCCCCCCAAGGACACAGCCCCAAAATGTTCCATCTCCCTCCATGTCCAGTGCAGGCCCCCCCCCCCGGGTAGGCAGGGGCCAAGATCCAACATAGCGTGTTACAAATGCCAACAGCCAGGCCACTACGCCAGTGAACCCCAGTGTCCCCTGAACAAAAGGCCCGTTGCTGCGGGCCCCACCAGCCCGCCAATTAGCCACTGTTGCCCTAGGAGAGGAGGTTGAGGATACAGAGGAGTGGGAGCCTGCAGCCATGTCCCTGGTCTCCCAAGAAGATAGAGAAATGATCCCTGGAGCCCCCCTGCCGGCCAACACCAAGAAATACTGGCAGTGGGTGATTGTCAATGGACGCCACATAAGGGCCCTTCGCAACACCGGAGCGAGTGTTACGGCTGTTCGCTGTCACCTGGTCACCGAAGAGCAAGTCATACCACACCTCTTTTGCCCTGTTATTTCGGCAGACAATTCTGAAAGTCTCTGCAGGATGGCAAAAATGTCCTTCGAGTGGGAGGGAGTCTCCGGTACCCTGCGAGTAGCCGTCCGACCCAACATGCCGGTGGACTGTTTACTGGGCAACGATCTAGAGAGCTTCCCGTGGGCACAGGTAGAGCGGAAGACTCACCTGAGGATGCTGGGCCTACCCGAATGGGTGTGCACCACTACTTGATCCATGACCGCCAGACTACCCACCCCCGGGGGGTGGAGCAAGAAAACATAGGCCAGACGGCAGATGACGGGGAAGGGGGCGAGCTACCAGAGCCCCCCGGTCTCCCCACGGGAGAAGAAATCTACCTCAACGCAGGCCCTCTAGGCCCTACGGTCGAACAAATCACCGAATTAGGCGATCTACCTGATTTGGCTCAGTGGCGCCAAGAGGGTGGGCCTTCCTGGGAGGAGTTCTGCCAGAAGCAAGCCACCTGCCCCTCCATCGTCGGCCCACGGCAGCAGGCCACCGCCCAGGCCGCTGGTGACCAGTCCGGATCCCATTGGGTCTACTGGGAGAATGGCCTCTTGTACAGCGAGCAAAACTCTGCCGAACTAGCGTCAGCCCGGGTGCTGGTGGTACCCCTATGATTCCGAGACTTCCTCCTGGGCCTGGCCCATGACGTGCCCCTGGCGGGACACCTAAGACAGGATAAGACCTATCACCGGCTGGTCACCCATTTCTATTGGCCACGAATGCGTGCAGACGTGGAGACCCACTACAAGTTCTGCCCAATGTGCCAGGCCAGCGGGAAGAGTGGAGGGAAACGCAAGGCTCCTCTCCAACCCTTCCCCGTAGTCAGTACCCCCTTTGAACGGGTGGGAATTGACATTGTGGGACCTCTGGATCCCCGGCCCGCCCTGGGCCATCGATTCATCCTAGTCCTGGAGGACTATGCCACCAAGTACCCCGAGGCCATTCCCCTCCGAACGGTGATGGCCCCCGTAGTGGGGCGGGCCCTGATGGAGATATTATCCCGGGTGGGATTCCCTCGAGAAGTTGTGAGCGACCGAGGAACGAACTTCATCTCGAAATATATGACATCCCTGTGGCAACAATGTGGGGTGACGTACAAATTCAGCACCCCGTACCACCCCCAAGGTAATGGCCTGGTTGAGCGATTCAACCGGACCCTCAAGGGAATGATCATGGGCCTCGAAGAGCCCCTGAGGAACAAGTGGGACATCCTCCTACCCTGCCTCCTGTTCGCCTACCGGGAAGTCCCCCAGAAGTCCATGGGGTTCAGCCCTTTCGAGCTGCTTTAGGGACAACCCGTCCGGGGACCTCTCAGCCTGGTCAGAGAGGGCTGGGAGTCGGCGCCTCGGGACCCTCCCCAGATGTGTTTCGATACATCCTGACCCTCCGGAATCAAACTCGGAAATTCAGGGAACTCGCAGAGGCGAACCTAGAGGCGAGATAGGAGGAAATGAAACGCTGGTATAACCAGAATGCCACTCTGGTCGAGTTTCAACCGGGCCAGCACGTGTGGGTGATGGCCCCGGTGGAACCTTGCACCCTCCAGGACAAGTGGACCGGGCCCTTCAAAGTGGTGGAGCGCAAGAGCCAAGTCACCTACCTAGTAGATGTGCAATCCCCAAGGAACCCTTTGAGGGTCCTCCACGTGAACCGCCTCAAACCCCACTTCGTGCAGGCTGAGTTGAGTTTGCTCCTGACAACCGACAATGGAGCGGAAGAGGACATGGAGCCTCTAGACCCGATCACCTGTGTGCTAAGGAAAAAGATGGCTCAGTGGAGGGGGTGAGTCTCTCCTCCTCCCTCACCCCAGAACAATGCGAGTACTGTCGCCAGTTGTTAAGACAATTCTCAGACCTATTCTCCCTCGTCCCCAGTGTCACCAATTGGTGCGTCCAAGATGTGGACTCTGGGGACAGCCCTCCGGTACGGCACAGAGCCTACCGCGTCCCTGACAGAGTCTGGGCCTGCATTAAGGCAGAAGTCTCTAAAATGTTAGCCCTGGGAGTGGTTGAGTCCTCTGACAGCCCGTTGGCCAGTCCCGTGGTTCTGGTTCCGAAGGCGGCAGCTCCCGGCACCGTCCCCGAGCTGAGGTTCTGTGTAGACTACAGCGGGCTCAATGCGGTCACCCGAACCAACGCACACCCTATTCCCCGCGCAGATGAGCTCATTGACCGCCTGGGATCTGCCCACTACCTCAGCACCTTCAACCTGACCTGCGGTTACTGGCAAATTGCGCTCACGGAGGGGGCAAAGGAGAGATCCGCCTTTTCCCCACTGATGGACACTATCACTTCCGGGTGATGCCCTTTTGGATAAAAAATGCCCCGCCACCTTCCTGAGGCTGGTTAACCGGGTACTGGCCGGGCTGGAGGAATTCAGCGCCGCATACCTGGACGATATCGCGGTGTCCAGCTCCCACTGGACCGAACACATGGAACACCTCTGGGAGGTGTTGGTGGCCCTGCTTCGAGCGGGCCTTACCATCAAGGCCAGTAAGTGTCAAATTGGACAAGGATCGGTGGTCTACCTAGGGCACCAGGTCAGGAGCGGACGAGTAGGCCTCCTCCAACCCAAGATCGACGCAATCGTGGCCTGGGAAGACCCATTTAGAAGTGAGGGCCTTCCTGGGGCTCACCTGTTACTACCGGAGACTCATCAAGGGAAATGGCAGCATAGTAGTCCCACTAACAGAGTTAACCTCCAAGAAACAGCCGAAGAAGGTGCGTTGGACCCCCTCCTACCAAGAGGCGTTCGAAGCCTTAAAGCCCGCCATGTGCACTGCCCCCGTACTCCAGGCCCCGACTACTCTCGAGAGTTTGTGATCCAAACGGATGCCTCCGAGCATGTCATCGGGGCAGTCCTATCCCAGCTAAACGAGAAGGACATAGATCAGCCAGTCGCATTTATTAGCCGGAGGTTACTATCCCGAGAGCAAAGGTTGAGCACCATCGAGCGGGAGGCCTTCGCTCTGGTTTGGGCCATGAAGAAGCTGAGGCCCTACCTGTTGGGAACTCACTTCCGGGTCCAAGCCAACCATCGGCCCCTCGGATGGTTAGTGCAGATGAGAGAAGAGAACCCCAAGCTGCTACGATGGTCTATTTCCCTCCAGGGGATGGACTTCACCGTAGAACACCGCCCTGGTACTGACCACGCCAATGTGGACGGCCTGTTCAGGTTTTTCCGCCTCAGTGAAGAGAACCCCCAAGGGGATGGGTAGTTCTCCCTGACTTTCAGCTGGGGGGGACGCGTGTTGGACCTGGCCTCGTGGCGTGGTTCCCCCCGACCCTCAGCGCCCCGATAGTTACCCCTGCGCAGCAGAAACCCCAGGTCGTGCCGTCCCCTGTCCGCCCCGCTCCCTACATGACCCTACCAAACGAATGTCCACCCCCCCATCCCACCATCTAATCTCCCGGTACCGGACGCCCAGAACTCGCTTACCCCAGAAGGGCCTCCGGTAGCCATCACCCTTCCCTAAAGATCCCTGACTCTATAGCCCCCTGCATGACCCCGGCCCCAGCGAAACCTAGGCACCAGACGCGCCATGCCTGGCTGGGAGGTAGAGGGTTTCCTCTGAGTGAGATAGGGCAGAGTAGTTTCGATCACACCTCCGGCCTTCCCCTGGAGACTGGTTTCCATCACCCCTCTGGCCTCCCCTTGAGGACTAGTTTCGATCACACCTCCAGCCTCCCCGAGAGCTGGCTCCACTCCCTGCTGGGTGTCTGGAAACCCCCGGACCCATCTTCAAGGGATCAAAGGGCCGGCTAGCAGGAAACCCGACAATCAGCTCCGGGCACCAGATAACCACCTGTGAGGGCCGGGATTTCAAAGCGAAAAAGGACTATAACAAGGCCCGCTCTGGAACTAGCGGGCAGTTGAATCCTGGACGAAGAGAGCCCTGCTGACGTGGTCGCGGCTCATCATGGCGGAAGGAGCATTCCTGCCTAAATCTTTGCTTGAGCCCTGCTGACGAGGTCGTGGCTCCCTGTAACAACCTCTGTTTGAGCCCTGCTGATGTGGTCGCGGCTCCCCAAGAACTGAAGGACACTCCGCTCACTACTGCTCGAGCCCTGCTGACCTGGTCGAGGCTCGAGGGTACTCTGGTCTGACTGGCCCGATGGCACTACTGAAACAATGTGGTTCGAGGAGGGTGAGTGGAACACCCAGTACGATCAACATCTACAGCAGCACCGTATCCCCCGGCACGAGGATTGAGAGCTGTGCGCCGGATACGCTCGTACTGGCCCTAGTACCGTGACTGTCCCACTTCCCACACCCCTGCAACCAAGAACTTATGAACCCTTAAACTAAATGTAAATATATGACCTTTTGACCTGAAAGAACGTAATAACTATTGCTTGATAAAGAACTTGTTAATCAGTACACAACGGTATGGTGTCCATTTATAGAGTGGTTTAATCTCTGCACGTACGATCCTAAGTGCGAAGTCCCCTCCTGTGAGGGGCTTACGCCTGTGCTCGGCAGTGCTCCTGGGAGAGATGGGCCCCGGGATGGTCCGGAGAACGTCCTCTGTCCCCCCTAAGATCGCCCCTTCTAACAGGAGGTGACACACTCGCTGCACTCTGGGTAGAGATCTACGCACAGGAAGTGACATACTTGCTGCACGTTGGGTAGAGATCTACACAGAGGAGGAGACACACACTGCAGTCTGGGCAGAGATATACGCACAGGAGGTGACCCACTCGCTGTACTCTGGAAGAGATCTATGCACAGGAGGTGACACACTCGCTGCACTCTGGGCAGAGATCTATGCCCAGGAAGTGACACAGTCACTGTACTCCAGAAGAGATCTATGCACAGGAGGTGAAACACCTGCTGCACTCTGGGCAGAGATCTACACACAGAAGGTGACACACTCACTGCAAATACAAATGCTGCTAGTGGGGCTGCAGCACTGGTTGTGCCACCCACAGAAGCGGCCTTGTAAAATGTGTCTCAGGTCTGATATTGCAGAACCAGTGTGCAGTCTGGTACTGTCATGCTGACTGGGCAAGTTCACCCACATACCAGCCCCTAAACCTTCCCTTTACTTCATATCTGTCCCCCCTATGGTAGGCCCAAGGGCAGGGTGCATGGTAAGTATAAGGTAGGACAAGCCCTGGTGTGTGTGGCATGTCTTAATAGTGAATTACAGCCATTTTCGATTTTCACTAGTGCAAGGCTACCTGTTTTCTATACGCCAGAATAGACTGTTAGATTTGTTACATGTTATAAACTAACCGACTCATAGAACATGGTAGAAATTGGAGTTTAGTATGCCTGGACTCACAATAATGAAACACATCTTTTAGTGCAGTTTATTTGAATATTGTGTGTTTGCAAATACCACTCTTAGAAAGTCGGTATTTGCTTGTCTAACTATCCAAAGCCTGCCTCTGCGAGGTTGTGTATTCCTTTGTCTGGGATTTGTGAGTGACAGGGCTAGGGCGTCCAAGAGGCAGGATGAGTCAGCCCAGTGGTGAATAGAGAGATCTGCATCTAGATGAGAGAGAGGAGTTGCACCTGGGACCTGAATAGGGCTTGGCCTTCCCTCTACAATGCCGGCTCCACCCCCTGTGGTGCGTCTGATCTCTCTGCCCTGCACACAGAAAGAAGAGAAGGAAGACTGTCAACAAAGTGCTCCAGGACTGTGCTTGCCTTCCACAATGCAGGCTCTACCTCCTGTGGGGCGTCTGATGTTTCTGCCCTGCACTGTGAAAGGAAAGGAACAGTCTGGTAAACAGAGTGCTTCAGAACTGGTTTGGACTAGGCAAAGGCCTCTCTCCCCTCCGAGATCAAACGTTTTTAGGGTATAAATATTGGGACCCTGATCCCAAGAAATTAGATCACTTTTGGAAAAAACAAGACAAAACCTCTGCTGAGGAGAAGGAACCTGAAGAAACTGAGGAGAGACTATTCCGAAGCTGAAGTGCTGCTTGGGAGATTGGCCTGCAGTGGTTTCCTGCCTGTCAAAGAGAAGAGAAAGGACTATGTGGAACTTTACTCTCAACTTGTGCAAAGATCTCCAAGGGCTTGGAAGAGAGCTTGCCCCCTGACCGAAGTCCCAGGACCAGTGGACTTCACCAGCCTTTGTGAATTGTTGCTGTTCCAGTGGCTACAGAGGCAGGGAGCTGTGACCGACTCTCATGACCGGCCTGGTGTCCTGTAGGCACCGCATCAAGCAACGTCCACCTCGAACAACGCAAGCTCTGGGCTCACCAACTCCGTCCTGACAATGTCACCAAGCTGTAGCCTGCACCGCGACTGGAAGGACACCATGACCTGCAACGCTTTCTTTTTCTACACCGCGACGAACACCGGTACCGGCTCGCACATCCGTGCCGGCCGCCTCAAGGAAAAGGTACTGTGACTGAGTCTGTCGACATTTGAGTGGTCCCGGACCGCCGCGGTCCACTGGATTTGTTAGACTCTGTGTTCTTTCAGCAACGCTGTAACCGGACTAGGCTACCGACTCGCACAGAACCTTGATCTAAACCTTTTTAACCTGCACTCTTGAAACTTAATAGTACTGTGGATTCTTTTTGTCATTTATTGGTCTTGTGATAACTCTATATAAAGTATACTTATTTTTTATATAAAACCTATGTGGTGTCCATTTGTAGTGTTGTCACTGGGTTACTGTATGTGGTCACAACTGCTTAACTTACAACGCCTCTGAAATATGCCTTGACTGCTCCGGCCACGCAACCTAGAGGGTGAGCAGGGGTTATTTTGAGAGAGTAATCCCCTTGTCTTGACTAGAGGTGAGGGTCCCTGCTTGTCACAAGTACCTACCTGTGCTAGCCAGAGGCCCCCAATTCTAACAGCATCAAATTTAAAACCTGAACTCTTGTGCACAAGGCAATCCATGGTGGCAGTGCTAAGGACCTTCAAAATCTCTTCTCATCATTTTCCTACCCGCGATCTTAGATCGGCTAGCCTAGGCCTTATTAAAACCACCAAAATAAGGCAGGCGAGATGGGGAGGTAGAGCAAGTACACACTGCGCGGCTAAGCTCTGGAACAAATTGCTGTTCCCCTTGAAGCTTCAATCTAATCTCCAGCTTTTCAGGAGGAGTCTTAAAACCTGGCTGTTTACAGCCACATAGGCTCGAGTCACAACGGTCCTTACTGCCCACACGTCACAGCGCCAAGACGCCTTGGCAATCGAGCGCTATACAAACACATAACCATAAACATAAACCAATGCTAGCAACGTCAGGACCAACCATTTCTTGGCAGTTGTGACCCTCAGCTGGGGAGGGGTAACTGGACCTAAACAAGTTGTAGTTTCTCCAGACCTACCTGTGGATTGTCTGTTGGGCAATGATTTAGAGACTTCAACTTGGTCTGAAGTAGAGTTCAAGACTCATGCAAAGATGATGGGCATCTCTGCCAGTGTTTTTGCCGTCACCAGGGCTCAGACCAAATTCATTAGCCGGAGGTTACTACCCCGAGAGCAAAGGTTGAGCACAATCGAGCGGGAGGCCTTCGCTCTGGTTTGGGCCATGAAGAAGCTGAGGCTCTACCTGTTCGGAACTCACTTCCGGGTCCAAACCAACCATCGGCCCCTCGGATGGTTAATGCAGATGAGAGAAGAGAACCCCAAGCTGCTACGATGGTCGATTTCCCTCCAGGGGATGGACTTCACCGTAGAACACCACCCTGGTACTGACCACGCCAACGCGGACGGCCTGTTCAGGTTTTTCCGCCTCAGTGAAGAGAACCCCCAAGGGGATGGGTAGTTCTCCCTGACTTTCAGCTGGGGGGGGACGCGTGTTGGACCTGGCCTCGTGGCGTGGTTCCCCCCGACCCTCAGTGCCCCGATAGTTACCCCTGCGCAGCAGAAACCCCAGGTCGTGCCGTCTCCTGTCCGCCCCGCTCCCTACATGACCCTACCAAACGAATGTCCACCCCCGCATCCCACCATCTAATCTCCCTGTACCGGACGCCCTGAACCGCTTACCCCAGAAGGGCCTTCGGTAGCCATCACCCTTCCCTAAAGATCCCTGACTCTATAGCCCCCTGCATGACCCCGGCCCCAGCGAAACCTAGGCACCAGACGCGCCATGCCTGGCTGGGGGGGGTAGAGGGTTTCCTCTGAGTGAGATAGGGCAGAGTACTTTCGATCACACCTCCGGCCTTCCCCTGGGGACTGGTTTCCATCACCCCTCTGGCCTCCCCTTGAGGACTAGATTCGATCGCACCTCCAGCCTACCCGAGAGCTGGCTCCACTCCCTGCTGGGTGTCTGGAAACCCCCGGACCCATCTTCAAGGGATCAAAGGGCCGGCTAGCAGGAAACCCCGACAATCAGCTCCGGGCACCAGATAACCACCTGTGAGGGCCGGGATTTCAAAGCGAAAAAGGACTATAACAAGGCCCGCTATGGAACTAGCGGGCAGTTGAATCCTGGACGAAGAGAGCCCCGCTGACGTGGTCGCGGCTCATCATGGCGGAAGGAGCATTCCTGCCTCAATCTTAGCTTGAGCCCTGCTGACGTGGTCGCGGCTCCCTGTAACAACCTCTGCTTGAGCCCTGCTGACGTGGTCGCGGCTCCCCAAGAACTGAAGGACAGTCCGCTCACTACTGCTCGAGCCCTGCTGACCTGGTCGAGGCTCGAGGGTACTCTGGTCTGACTGGCCCGACGGCACTACTGAAACAACGTGGTTCGAGGAGGGTGAGTGGAACACCCAGTACGATCAACATCTACAGCAGCACCGTATCCCCCGGCACGAGGATTGAGAGCTGTGCGCCGGATACGCTCGTACTGGCCCTAGTACCGTGACTGTCCCGCTTCCCACACCCCTGCAACCAAGAACTTATGAACCCTTAAACTAAATGTAAATATATGACCTTTTGACCTGAAAGAACGTAATAACTATTGCTTGATAAAGAACTTGTTAATCAGTACACAACGGTATGGTGTCCATTTATAGAGTGGTTTAATCTCTGCACGTACGATCCTAAGTGCGAAGTCCCCTCCTGTGAGGGGCTTACGCCTGTGCTCGGCAGTGCTCCTGGGAGAGGTGGGCCCCGGGGTGGTCCGGAGAACATCCTCTGTCCCCCCTAAGATCGCCCCTTCTAACAGGAGGTGACACACTCGCTGCACTCTGGGTAGAGATCTACGCACAGGAAGTGACACACTTGCTGCACGTTGGGCAGAGATCTACACAGAGGAGGAGACACACACTGCAGTCTGGGCAGAGATATACGCACAGGAGGTGACCCAATCGCTGTACTCTGGAAGAGATCTATGCACAGGAGGTGACACACTCGCTGCACTCTGGGCAGAGATCTATGCCCAGGAAGTGACACAGTCGCTGTACTCCGGAAGAGATCTATGCACAGGAGGTGACACACTCGCTTCGCTCTGGGCAGAGATCTATGTACAGGAGGTTATACACTCGCTTCGCTCTGGGCAGAGATCTGCGCATAGGAGGTGAAACACTCGCTGCACTCTGGGCAGAGATCTACACACAGGAGGTGACACACTCACTGCAAATACAAATGCTGCTAGTGGAGCTGCAGCACTGGTTGTGCCACCCACAGAAGCGGCCTTTTAAAATGTGTCTCAGGTCTGCCATTGCAGAACCTGTGTGCAGTCTGGTACTGTCATGCTGAATGGGCAAGTTCACCCATTTGCCAGCCCCTAAACCTTCCCTTTACTTCATATCTGTCCCCCCTATGGTAGGCCCAAGGGCAGGGTGCATTGTAAGTATAAGGTAGGACAAGCCCTGGTGTGTGAGGCATGTCTTAATAGTGAATTACAGCCATTTTTTATTTTCACTAGTGCAAGGCTACCTATTCTCCATACGCCAGAATAGGCTGTTAGATTTGTTACATGTTATAATACTAACCGACTCATAGAACATGGTAGAAATTCGAGTTTAGTATGCCTGGACTCAGAATAATAAAACACATCTTTTAGTGAAGTTTATTTGAATATTATGTGTTTGCAAATACCACTCTTAGAAAGTCGGTATTTGCTTGTCTAACTATCCAATGCCTGCCTCTGCGAGGTTGTGTATTCCTTTGTCTGGGATTTGTGAGTGACAGGGCTAGGGCGTCCAAGAGACAGGATGAGTCAGCCCAGTGGTGAATAGAGAGATCTGCATCTAGATGGGAGAGAGGAGTTGCACCAGGGACCTGAATAGGGCTTGGCCTTCCCTCTACAATGCCGGCTCCACCCCCTGTGGTGCGTCTGATCTCTCTGCCCTGCACACTGAAAGAAGAGAAGGAAGAGTGTCAACAAAGTGCTCCAGGACTGTGCTTGCCTTCCACAATGCTGGCTCCACCTCCTGTGGGGCGTCTGATGTTTCTGCCCTGCACTGTGAAAGGAAAGGAACAGTCTGGTAAACAGAGTGCTTCAGAACTGGTTTGGACTAGGCAAAGGCCCCTCTCCCCTCAGAGAACAAACGTTTTTGGGGTATAAATATTGGGACCTGATCCCAAGAAATTAGATCACTTTTGGAAATGACAAGACAAAACCTCTGCTAAGGAGAAGGAACCTGAATAAACTGAGGAGAGACTATTCCGAAGCTGAAGTGCTGTTTGGGAGATTGGCCTGCAGTGGTTTCCTGCCTGTCAAAGAGAAGAGAAAGGACTATGTGGAACTTTACTCTCAACTTGTGCAAAGATCTCCAAGGGCTTGGAAGTGAGCTTGCCCCCTGACCGAAGTCCCAGGACCAGTGGACTTCACCAGCCTTTGTGAATTGTTGCTGTTCCAGTGGCTACAGAGGCAGGGAGCTGTGACCGACTCTCATGACCGGCCTGGTGTCCTGTAGGCACCGCATCAAGCAACGTCCACCTCGAACAACGCAAGCTCTGGTCTCACCAACTCCGTCCTGACGATGTCACCAAGCTGTAGCCTGCACCGCGACTGGAAGGACACCATGACCTGCAACGCTTTCTTTTTCTACACCGCGACGAACACCGGTAGCGGCTCGCACATCCGTGCCGGCTGCCTCAAGGAAAAGGTACTGTGACTGAGTCTGTCGACATTTGAGTGGTCCCGGACCGCCGCGGTCCACTGGATTTGTTAGACTCTGTGTTCTTTCAGCAACGCTGTAACCGGACTAGGCTACCGACTCGCACAGAACCTTGATCTAAACCTTTTTAACCTGCACTCTTGAAACTTAATAGTACTGTGGATTCTTTTTGTCATTTATTGGTCTTGTGATAACTCTATATAAAGTATACTTATTTTTTATATAAAACCTCTGTGGTGTCCATTTGTAGTGTTGTCACTGGGTTACTGTATGTGGTCACAACTGCTTAACTTACAACGCCTCTGAAATATGCCTTGACTGCTCGGGCCACGCAACCTAGAGGGTGAGCAGGGGTTATTTTGCGAGAGTAATCCCCTTGTCTTGACTAGAGGAGAGGGTCCCTGCTTGTCACAAGTACTACCTGTGCTAGCCAGAGACCCCCAATTCTAACAGCATCAAATTTAAAACCTGAACTCTTGTGCACAAGGCAATCCATGGTGGCAGTGCCAAGGACCTTCAAAATCTCTTCTCATCATTTTCCTACCCGCGATCTTAGATCGGCTAGCCTAGGCCTTATTAAAACCACCAAAATAAGGCGGGCGAGATGGGGAGGTAGAGCAAGTACACACTGCGCGGCTAAGCTCTGGAACAAATTGCTGTTCCCCTTGAAGCTTCAATCTAATCTCCAGCTTTTCAGGAGGAGTCTTAAAACCTGGCTGTTTACAGCCACATAGGCTCGAGTCACAACGGTCCTTACTGCCCACACGTCACAGCGCCAAGACGCCTTGGCAATCGAGCGCTATACAAACACATAACCATAAACATAAACCAATGCTAGCAACGTCAGGACCAACCATTCCTTGGCAGTTGTGACCCTCATCTGGGGAGGGGTAACTGGACCTAAAAAAGTTGTAGTTTCTCCAGACCTACCTGTGGATTGTCTGTTGGGCAATGATTTAGAGACTTCAACTTGGTCTGAAGTAGAGTTCAAGACTCATGCAAAGATGATGGGCATCTCTGACAGTGTTTTTGTCGTCACCAGGGCTCAGACCAAATAGCTCAGCACTGAAGGGGCACTGGATCCTGGAAAAATGGATCAAGTTGCTCCCAAGAGAAGGAGCAGGAAGGGTAAGGAAGTATTCTCCTCCCAAACTCCCAGTGAAGATCAGTCTCCTGAGGGGAAGGATTTCAGACCTTGTGAAGAAACAGTCCCAGACCTTGGGCCTGACCAGGCAGAGTTCTTGAGGGCAGACTTAAGCTTTGAGTAGAAATCATGTCCCTCTCTTGAACAACTCAGATAGCAGGCTGCTGCGGATGAAGCAAGGCATGTCAGTGGGCCCCAAAGGGTTTACTGGAAGGATGGTCTCTTGTATTCTGTGAGCAGGGTCCCCAAGCCTGGTGCCACCAGGAGGTTGGTAATACCGCAGCAGTTTAGGGGCTCTCTTCTGTCCCTAGCACACAACATTCCCCTTGCAGGGTACCTTGGACAAAGTAAGACTTGGAACAGGCTTGTTCCTCACGTTCACTGGCCCCACATGTCTGAAGCGACCAAAGAGTTTTGTCACTTCTGTGTTACCTGCCAAGCCAGTGGTAAGTCAGGTGGCACTGCAAAGCCCCCAGTGGTTGGGATTCCCTTTGAGAGGTTTGGGGTAGACATTGTTGGTCCCTTAAGCCCTCCAACAGCATCTGGACACAGGTATATACTAGTGGTGGTGGACCATGCCACTAGATATCCAGAGGCCATTCCCATTAGGCCCAATACAGCTCCTGTAGTGGCTAGGGCCCTCTGGGAATCGTTTCCAGGGTGGGCTTCTCGAAGGAGGTCTTCACTAACAGAGGTACCAACTTAACGTCAAGTTACATGACTACAATGTGGAAAGAGTGTGGAGTAAATTATGTTTACCACACCCTACCATCCACAATGTAATGGGCTTGTTGAATGGTTCAGCCAGACCCTAAAGGGTATGATCAAGGGACTCCCAGAAAAGCTCAGGCACAAATGGATGTTTTGTTTCCTTGCCTACACAGAGGTCCCACAAACCGGGGTTGGCTACAGCCCTTTTTTACTTTTGTTTGGGCATCCAGTTAGGGGTCTCTTATGTCTGGTGAAGAAGGGATTGGAGCAGCCTCTCAAACCCCCCAAGTAAGACATTGTGGACTATGTACTTGGCCTGCATTCTCACATGGCTGAATACATGAAGAATGTGGAAGAAAGATAATTAGAAGGCAAGCAAAAACCTTGAGGCCAGTCAGGAACTACAAAAAGCCTAGCATGACCAAAAGGCTGTGCTGGCTGTCTACCAGTCAGGACTGAAAGTGTGGGTGTTGGAACCTGTGGCCCCAGCAGCTCTCCAAGACAAGTGGAGTGGCCCCCACACCATCCTTGAACAGAAAAGTCAGGTCACCTACTTGGTGAACCTTGGCATTCCCAGGTACTGCAGGGTAGTGCATTTGAACCACCTGAAACCTTTTGTGGACAGGGCAGACAAGGGTTTGCTCCTGGCCACTGATGAGGGGCAGGAAGAAGTAAGTGACCCTCTCTCTGATTTCATCTCTCAGAACGCTGTTCATGAGGCAGTTGAAGACGTAGCCTTGGCGGGCAGCCTCAGTGCCCAGCAACAAGTTGATTGCAGGAAAGTCCTCAGTCAGTTTAAGGGCATGTTCTCTGGCGCTAGAGGGCGCACACACGGAATGGCCGCCTAACTGCGTGGCTCCTGTTCCCTGGCGCACTTAACCTTACATTATTCTACCTTACTGGAGAGTAAACTCACTTTAAAGCTGGTACATCGGTGCGGAGTGTGCTCGTCCACGATCGGTCCAACTGGCGGTTTGCTGGAGGCAACCGGCCCCGAGAAAACGATCCGACAACTTTTGCCGACAGGACCACTGGCGAAAGGGAGGGTCCGGCTGGCGGCTGGTATGTGAGGCCGGTGCTTGCCACGAGGAGGTAGGCCCCGGGCGCAGTCCCGGCTGCGAGAACTGATGTGACCTCGGCTGTTTGCTCTGGTATACGGCCCTTCACCCTTCCTGCTGGCGATTCCATGTAGCCTTGCCGTTCGGAGGCTCCTGTGGGCTGAGCTGCTTGCCCCCTCGTTGTGGACACCTGCCTGCCGTTGCGCCCGTGTGTCGGGCGGGTGGGCCGGAGCTAGCCAGAGGGTGCGCTTTCAACCCCGCGAGGTCGGACGCACACAACAGCACTGCCGCCCTGGCAACCCTGATCTGCGTGAGTGTGGGACACTCTGTGGGGGACAGCGGAATCATCCTGGGGCTCGGCGGAGGTGAGGCGCATTAAGTCGAGTGCTGCCGGTGACTGTGAGGGAGGACCTTGTCGAAAAGTGCTCCCCGGGACTGCCGAGCATTGTGTATGGCGGGAGACCGCCTGCTCTCCCCCCTGCTGCGGTGAGCACCGCATTAGCTCCTCATACCCCCTGAAGCAACTTGGGGTCTAATGACTTGTGGCTTGTGAAGGTGCTGTGGGGTCGGCGCGGGAGATCACTAGTCACCGCGAGGCCCATTGCACTGTACAGCTCCATTGCCCTGTTGCGGTGCCGCGGTCCGGGGCGGTGTATTTACCGAGTCTGCCACAGATAAGGAAGTGCATCGTCTCCAGCATTTTTTATCCTGTGTGCTTCATCCAAACGAATTGCGCTACCAATTCTGCATGCTGATTCAGCTTATTTTTTGGACTGGGCGGGCTTATACCTGTTGCAAGTGGATCCTAGCCGCTCTCAGCGGGGACCTGTAGATAGTTCCCACCATACCCGATATCTTTCTACTTGCTGCCTGGCTGGACTGCTTGCCATACTCCTTTATTATACTGCGAGGCCTCATTGACGCAGAGGGACGCAGGACACAGCATTAGAAAAGCGCCCTGCTCGGAGGTGCGTTAGCTGGTATCACGGTGCCCTACTAGGGCTAGAGACCCCCACCATTACATCAGCGGATCCACGGACACCGGGCGGTGGACGGCGCACCAGCACGATGGTCCGCCCCGAAAACCGCCAGACGAAAATAAGCTTTGAGGGCGCGAAGAAAGGATCGAAGACATCTCCCGCCGAGCCGGGCCCTAGTGGTGCCGACACTGCTGCCACAACCTCTCCCTCCAAAGAGTTAGACATGCACCACCTACTACAGGAGATGCGACAGGGCTTCGCCACCGTGGTGGGGAAAGTGGACAGGATGTCCTCCAGGATGGATGCCCTAGTACATAAAGTCGACCAGCATGAGGAGAGGATCACAACAGCGGAACAGCGGATCTCCGACAATGATGATGTCACCATCTCCCATACGACTCAGCTTGCCCGTATGGATAATTTACTACGAGTTATACCAGCCAAGAACGAGGACTTGGAAGCCCGTAGCAGACGCAACAACATCCGCGTCACGGGCATTCCGGAGTCCACAGACACGGGTAGGATGGAACTGTACATGGAGAAGCTCCTCAGTGGGTCGGTGGGAGAGGATGCCTTCTCACCCCAATTCATCGTTGAAAGGGCACACAGGTCCCTAAACCTGGACTGCCGCCCAGGCCAATCATCGCTCGCCTGTTGAACTATCGCGATCGAGATGTTGCATTGAGAGCGGCTCGGAACAAGCAGAACCTGCATTACAATGGACTCACATTCTCGATCTACCCCGATTTCACTCCTCTAGTGCAAATTCTTGCCTGTCAAAAAGAAACTACGTGAGGCCCAGTTGAATTATGCTCTGCTCTACCCGGCGAAGCTGAGAGTGACACACCGAGGGAAGCAAAGATTTTTCACGAATCCGCAAAAAGCAGAGGACTACTTGAAGGCGATCCGAAAAGCACAGCGGGAGGGTCGGAACGGCGAAGCAGACCTCGAGGACGACCCACCAGTAGTGGCTGAGGATGATTGACATGCTGTGTCCTCTGTGGGACGGTCTACTTTTGTTCTGGACTGATGGGTCTGGCCCTTCAACCGATATCTCAGAGGGCTCGGTCACATTCCTACAGTTCGGGACTAAATGACTTCTCCAGTGGTAAAGTATTCCAGGGACCACTATCCCTGCCCTGGCCTCCACTGAGGGCGGTACAGAACGGGAGGCTATCGGAGGGAGAAGTGGTTGTGCGCCCTTGATGTTGTTGATTGGGATGCAGTAGTGAGAGGGGAGGGGGGTTAGGTTTTTTTGTGGGGGAGGTCTTAGTTAACGGGGATGAAAGGCGATTGGTGGACCTTTGTGGTATTTGTTCTTATCTGAGAAAAGATGGTTTTACTGACTCTACTATGGCATGCCTTATTTATATGATGTACTTTACCATATGGCGGGATCGGGGTCTGATGCACAATTGAGCTGTATATCATGGAATATAAGAGGTCTTAACAATGCTAAAAAGTGCCGAAATGTGATTGCATACTTAAACCGCCATCAAGTTCAAATTGCCATGTTGCAAGAAACACACCTGTCACCACAGACTCGCATTACCTTTGCCAACAAATGGGCTAGTGCCTGTGTTTTCTCTTCCTACTCTACCTATGCAGGAGGTGTAGCTATCCTGATAAGACGCAATGTACCATTTCAAGCACATGGCGAGCTACTAGATGCGGAGGGTCGTTTTGCCCTGATGTGGGGGCGGCTGGGCCGTGACACGATCACTCTAGTAAATTGTTATGCACCTAACACGGACACGCCATTATTTTTCCACACGCTCTGGGGCAAAATCCTAGATGTAGGGTCCCGACACGTTATATGGGGAGGGGACTTTAACTTAGTGTTGATCCCTCACCTGGATAGGGCAGATGGAGTGGCGCATTACAAGCCAAGGTCCCGTGAGGCTTTGGAGGGCGTTCATTCAGAGGGTGACTTGGTGGACACATGGCGTTATCTGCATCCTTTCCAGAAAGAGGGTACACATTTCACGTCACTGACAGGTACATGGGCACGACTGGACTATTTTTTTCAAGTAGAGAGATCTGTGCAGGCGCGACTTGGGTGGTACACCTCCCAAGGACGTATTCCGATTATAGCCCTGTCATGATGCACCTACGGGTACCTGGGTGGGATAACCCTAGGCCACACTGGAGATTGCAGCCAGCAGTCCTGCTGGACGCTGTGTTCCGCACTGAACTCGGCGAGGAAATCGCCGCATTTTTTCCTAGAAACAAGGGTTCTGTTGACTCTGTCGACCACATCTGGGAAGCATTTAATGTAACGGTAAGGGGATACTGCATATCAAAAAGCTCCGGAGTTCTGCGAGACATTCAGTGCACGATCCGTGACCTCGATAGTAAACCAAAGGCCTTGGAGGCTCGGATGGTAGAGGGGGACGGTGGTGACGCTCATGCAGAGTTTAGAGACACACTTACGAGTTACGAGGCTGAGGCCAACAGGGAAGCGAAGTTCAAAGGAAAACACTGGCAGGCTAGAAAATACTGTGAAGGAGACAGACCGGGCAAGGCCTTGGCGGTAATGACACGCGCCTCACATACCCACAACACGATTCTTGAGGTCGTAAACAACCAAGGGCACACGGTCAGAGACTCAGATGACCTACTCTCTGCTTTCGATTCTCATTATCATGCACTCTACAACACTGCCACGACCGCTGATGTGCCATATGATGATTTCCTGAGCGACGTAGCTCTCTGCTGGAACAGTGATGGCGATAGGGCCTTCCTGGCTGCCCCATTTGAATTTGGTGAAATCCGTGATGCTATCATGTCACTTAAGAATGGAAAGGCTCCCGGCCTAGATGGACTCTCGGCGGTGTTTTATAAAGCCTACATCGACATCATGGCCCCTGTTCTCCGTGAGGTCTTTGAGGAGTCACTAGCGGACGGCATTCTACCTTGTTCAATGCGCGAGGTCGTCATTACCTCATTATTAAAACCTGGCAAAAGCCCTAGCGCTTGCGATTCTTATCGCCCGCTCGCGCTCTTGAATTGCGATATTAAAATACTAGCGAAGGTACTGGCTTCCAGACTATCTCTTCTTATGACCCGGATTGTCTTACCAGACCAATCTGGGTTTGTCTCGGGTCGATCCACCTCCCATAACCTGCGCACTCTGTTCTCCCTGCTCTGCACAGTGCACCCCGACCTACCAGTCGCAGCGGTCTTTTTAGATGCCACCAAGGCCTTTGACTCGGTCGAGTGGCCATACCTGTTCACCGTTATAACACGAATGGGATTCCCTAAATTGTTTATCTCCTGGGTTCAACTGCTCTATACACAACTGACAGCGAAAGTTCTGATTAACGGCCGCCTTTCACCTTCTATTGTCATTTCTAGGGGCACTCGTCAGCGGTGCCCATTATCCCAACTTTTGTTTGCGATAGCGGTCGAGCCACTTGCTTGTAGACTCCGCCAACTGCACCGCTACAGCTCGTTTCGCTGTTTCCAGCGCCAGATCGACGAGTCGTTATATGCTGACGACATGACATTATTTGTCAAGGATCCAGCATCAAACCTCAATTCCTCACTCAGGGAATTCGTTGTATTTGGTGGAATGTCTGGTGTACATATCAACTGGGCTAAGTCGTAATGTTACCCGCTCACTGACGCGGTCCCTGACTTCCCCCTCGACTATCCTCTAGAATGGTGTCGATCGGACTTACGATACCTGGGGATTCAGATTGCACGTGATAAAGATAAACCATGCGTTCAAACTACGGTGTAGCAATTACAAAACTTATCGCATCGTTGGATCGCTGGATCACCCTTCCACTTTCCATGGCTGGAAGGGCTTCACTTATCAAAATGAAAGTACTACCCCGTTTTCTTTATCTCTTCCTTAACATCCCCTATTACCATGGAGCTTTCTTCTTTAGGACACTGAAGTCGGAGCTATGTCGCTTATTCTGGGGAGGCAAGAGCCTGCGGCTCAAATGGTTCATGTTGATTCAGCCATACGATGAAGGGGGTTTTTATGTGCCTGACTTTGAGGCCTACTATTTATGTGCTCAAGCGCATTATGCCTATCATTGGATGATCCCCACTCCATTCATGCCACAACTCGCGGTGGAGGACTGGATGGCACATCCTCTTTCCCTTAATGGACTCCTCTATTGTCCGGCCTCCTCCATAACGACACCATTTACCTCCGTCACATGCACTATAGATGCTTGGAGCCGCATAGCTAAGAGGCTGACGTGCAGCTTGCTGTACTCTCCTCGGTTGCCGCTGACATATCACCCTAAGCTTGCCCTCCTACAGGAACGTGGCTTCCGATTGCTTTGTGAGCGCTTACGAATTACCAGCTGGGGAGACCTCTTCTCTGCCGGCTAGTTTAAAACTTCTGATCTGTTTTTTACTTCTCACACCTACAATCCGCTTGAAATGTTTTACTATTTAAGGCTGCGCCAGGGGATGAGGGACATCCTCCCTGAATTTCCCAATGAACCAGAGGTCCTGCCTCCGCTGCACTTCATGCTGTGTTCACAAGATGGCTCACACTTGGTGTCGGGCATGTATCGCCACATCAGGGCGTGTACTCCGGATCCGGACGCCAGGGCTCAAATGCACTGGGCTTCTGAGCTAGCGACTGAGATTACTGACGACCAGTGGTTACATTGCTGTAACCTCACGGCTGTAATATCATCCAGTAGCAGACTCAAAATAATCCATTATAAATTCTTACAACGTCTCTACTACACCCCGGTAAAAAAATACAGATTCCGCCTATCCGACAATGATAGATGTGAGCGTTGCCGTGCGGGGCATGCTGATTTCCTACATCTTGCATGGGAGTGCCCTCCCGTTCGCCACTACTGGCAGCAAGTGCATGAATCCCTCAAATCAATTACTGAACAATCCATAAATCCTGATCCATTGCTAATGATCCTAGGACACACACCACATATCCCTAAATCCTGCAGGAAATTCCTAGATATTGCATTGCTCCTAGCGAAACGACGCGTTCCTTGTAGATGGAGACGTGGCAGGGCCACTAAATTTAAGGACTGGCTCGCAGATATGACTTACTGTCAGGAGCAATACGTAACTTTCACTGACTTACTCCTACTTTCTAGCAGGCCTACTGACATTTGGGGTCCCCTGGTGAGTTACCTACTGGCCCATTCAGATCGAGATACGAGCCCAGACGGGGAGGCCCCCCAGACCAGTGCTGCTGCCCAGGTTTGACTGGTTTTGCCTTACAACTGTAGCAACCACTGGGTGGTTCTAGATTCGATTCTATTGCTACAAGTATACTCTCATACCCTACCGAATGCCGCGATACAACATTATTTACTGTCAATGTGCTTATCACCATCAGATGTTTACCCCTGACACTCCCCAGTCGTGTACTGTGCTGTGCCCCATTCCTCTACATACCTATATCCTGGCATTACCCCTAACTGATCTCCACTGTATTTACTTTGATGATCGCCAATGCTATTATTTGTAATGTTGAATTGCCATGTACCATCAATGTATTTCTTTTCTGCCACAGGTATTGTCTCACCGAATCATGAATCCAATCCCCTGTATTGTTTTTTGTTAGAAAATCAATAAACAGAGTTTAAAAAAAAAAAAGGGGCATGTTCTCTCTGACACCCAGTCAGTCAGTAAGTCGGTCAGTCAATCCACTTTATTCGATTACTTAAAATCATAAAAGTACAAAAAACAAAACATAGACATAGACAATACTACAAATCTTTAAACATAACATTAAAAAATACATAGGCGATATTATACTTCATTATGGAAACCTAACAAATATTCAGATCCCTTAAACTAGAATTTGGCAATAGCTGACACCCAGTCAAACGAGCCGGTGTATCCATGAAGTGGACACAGGTGAGAGTCTGCCTGTGAAGTTCAACATTTACAGACAGCCTGACCACGTCAGAGACTGTATCAGGACTAAGGTCCAGTAAATATTGGAATTGGGGATCATTGAACCTTCAGAAAGCCCTTGGGCTAGCCCAGTAGTCCTGGTGACAAAACCACACACCAAAGATGGCAAGAAAGAGATGAGGTTTTGTGTCAACTACAGTGGCCTCAATGCAGTGACTAGGACTGATGCCCATCCAATTCCTATGGCAAATGAACTCATAGACACCTTGGCCTCAGCCAAGTTCTTGAGTACATTTGACCTGACTGCTGGCTATTGGCAGATCAGACTGTCTGAGGATGTCAAGGCAAAAACAGCTTTCTTAACCCCCATTGGGCATTATCAGTTTACTGTAATACCCATTGTTTAAAGAATGCACCTGCTACATTTCAGAAGTTGGTGAAAAAAGTCCTCTCAGGTCTGGACGCCTATAGTGCAGCATATCTAGATGATATAACTGTCTTTAGCTCCACCTGGGAGGATCATCTGGTCCACATAAAGAATGTTTTGGAGGCCATGCAGAAAGCAGGCCTCACTATCAAGGGCACTAAGTGCCAGATAGGGCAGAGTAAAGTTGTGTACTTGGACCACCTGGTAGTTGGAGGCCAAGTTCAACCATTGGAGAGCAAAATCCTACTACCCAGTCTCAGGTCCGAGCTTTCTTAGGCCTGACTGGGTACTACAGAAGATGTGTTAAGGGGTATGGGTCCATTGTGACTCCTCTTAACGATCTCACACCCAAAATGATGGCCAAGAAAGTCTTGTTGACAACAAAATGTCAGAAGGCATTTGATGACCTAAAGCAGACCATGTGCACTGCTCCTATTCTGTAAATTCCTGATTACTCCAAGATCTTTATTTTCCAAACAGATGCTTCTGGGGTGGAGGTGGGGGATAAGTTGTCCCAACTCAATGCAGAGGTCCAAGGTTCAGCAACTTTCATTAGCAGAAGGTTGACCCCCCCAGGGAGAAACTTTGGTCAGCCATAGAGAGGAGGCATATGCTTTGGTCTGGGCCCTGAAGAAGCTGAGGCCATACCTGTTTGGTACTCACTTTATTGTTCAGACAGACCACAAGCCCCTCCTGTGGCTTAATCAGATGAACAATGAAAACCCCAAACTTTGAGGTGGTCCATTTCCCTACAGGGGATGGACTATACAGTGGAACATAGACCTGGGAGTAACCATGTCAATGCAGGTGGACTCTCCAGATATTAACACTTAGAAAATGAAGACTCAAATGGGCCAGGTTAGTCTCATCTCCTTACGTTTGAGGGCAATGTGTAGGAAAGTAGGATCTGCTTTCATGGTAACCACCACTTTTTGCTGGTGTCATAACTGTTTTCTGGCTAGTCTGGCTGGGATCCTGCTAATCAGACCCAAGTCACTGAGCTTCCTCCCTAAATTGGATATGGTGAATACCCTGGTACATTCCTATTTGGCTACTGGGGCACCCTTGTAAGTCCCTAGTATATGCTACTGAGGTACCTAGAGAATGGGTACCTCAGGGGACCCCTGTGTATTATAACACGTACGAGGGACCCTCCACACTATGACCACAGCCCTGCCATTGCAGCCTGTGTGAGTTGGTGCGTGCACCTCTCCCAAAAAGATATATGTTTCCTTATATCTACCGTCACTGCACTTGGAACCTATAAGTCACCCCTCTAGCAGGCCTTTCAGTCCCTAAGGCACGGTGCGCAGTTACGAGTGTGAGGGTGGCCCTGCATGAGCAGACCACTCCTACAAACCTCGAGTCCAATCTCCGAGCTTTGTAAGTGAAACAGCTGTTACAATATAAAGAGGCAATGACCCTTATGCAATGAGCATCTCTAAACTGGCTGGAACGATCCTAAGAATGTTTGGTATCAAAAAATGTTGGACTCATACCCCCAACACCCTATCCACTGTTGGAAGTATGATTTCATCCATTGTGGGGCCCCTCCGGGAAGCCCGCCATGCTCCCAGGACCAATATTACAGAGCCTTACAGCAGCCTAGGGCTGTAGCCGACCCCCAACACGATTCTGCCCTCCTGCTGCTGGGCCAAGCCCGAGCAGGGGAAGGTAGGACAATAAGTTTCCTGTCACGGGGAGGTGTGACCACCTCCCAGACAGGATTTATTGTATTAGGCTGGGGTGGTGGCGCCGGTTAGCGCCACATAGTCTGCTGGAAGGCACATTTTCTGCCCTCCTTGCATACTCCATTTCAAACCAGATATGGGAGCCATTAGTCGGGTCTGGTGACTCAGTGGACTAATGAGTCCCCTGCAGGGGCCTATGCTCAACCTCTTGGTCACAGGTTCAAATCCGGGCGGGTCCACTCAGCCTTTCATCCATTTGGGGTCGATATATTGAGTACCATTGAGTTGGGTAACAACAAACATCTGTTATTCAGCGCCAAGATGCCCCGTTGTTGGGGTGAACGTGCGCTGTACAAATACACATGTTATGTTATGTCATTGGCTCCTGTACTGGCACGAAACTGGACAAAGGACATGGGTCTATCCTCCCGATTGTCTGACCCCTCCTCTGGGAGGGACTCCTGAATCATCCCAACCCTCACCTTAGGGTACTTAAGGGCTTACCTGTGGGTTTACAGGTGCTCTTCGACTCAAACTCACTTCTGGGTTCCAACTGACTCTTCCATCCATCTGTATTCAGACTTCAACCGTGATGTACCCACTGATCAGTATTGAGTATGCGTTCGTGTAACCCCTTTGCACACGACCGTCGTAGGGTTCCTAGACTCTCACCTGGGGTGATTCCTTGCATCCTGACTCTTCTATGTCTCTCGTGTGCTGTCTCGACTTAGGTCGTGGTTGGTAATCCCCTATCGTGATAAATGGTCTGGTCTCCCCTTGGGGACCACTGTGTATTGGTGCTACTGACTGTTCCATGACCAAAGTATTTTGTGCATACTTCCGTGTATTTGTATTTGTATTTAATTTATTTATAGAGCGCTAACAATCATCCTGAGTAGGATATCACGGCGCTAAAGTTGGATGCTGAGAGGTACAATAACCACACTGAGTGATGATTTATTCTGATTTAGGGAAGAGTAGTGTCTTTAGTTGTTTCCTAAAAGACAGAAGGTCATCTGTAGGGGATACCGTAAAGTGTTAGTGAGTAATTTTAATAAATATACATTCTCACATATGCCTTTTAAGACAAGGCTGCGGCAAAAAAGCAAGCAAAAGGGGCATTTGGCTAGTTACACATGAACATGTGTGCACACGCGCTTGCACACTTTTGTTGGATGCACGTGTGAGACTACAGTTGTGAGCAGCCAATAACCAGGGGCGTAACACAGGCCCCTGCAGCCCCCGCAGTGCGGGGGGGCCCTAAGCTCCAGAGGGCCCCTTCGGCACTGCACTCTTCCCAGAGAGCTCCTGATAGAGCCTGGAGGGGGCCCCTCTGCATACCGTGCAGGGAGGCCCCCTCGATTTTCCTTACGCCAGTGCCAATAACTGTGCACATGTAGCCCGGTGTAGCCGGACTCTGTAGCGTTAGTTATTGACCTGGTCTAGGTCTCATCATAAGAGTGGGCCATCATAGGTAAAGTCAGTATAGTTTACTACTGAGATCCTTTATTATACACATGGAGAAAATCTGTGTTGGAGTACAGATTCCTTTTCTTTCGGCCTACAAAATGGCTATCAAAGTGCGATGAAATATTTTCAAGTCCCAAGCAGATATATGAATGGTATTGTATTGTGATTTCATTTATATAGCGCTTACTACACCTGATGAGGCATCAAAACGCTTTTTTGATGAGTAGCACGCTACTCCGGTACCCATAAAGGATTTGTCGTAAATTAGTATAGCGAAATATTGTAAGAAACTGGCTCTATGTATACTGCACCAAAGTGAGGTACAGTGTGTATAGAGTCCAAGGGTCTCCAGAGGTTTGGCAGAGGTTAAAGTTAGATAGAACCTTACTCTCTAAACTGGTAGCTTGGTCGAGCATAAGGCAGTATCAGAGGACAGTGTTAAGCATTTGATGTACACACTCAGTCAGTAAATAGATTCACACACTCAAGAACTAAACTCTAGGCCAATTGTGTTTGTATAAAAATATACTGTTTATTTTTAGAACAAAGCAGGCCTGGTACACGTAAGTATTAAATACTTGTCAGTATTAAGTTACTGGATATAGGACAGTTTGAAAATTCAATAGAAATTGTAGTTTGTTTGATTTACAGGGGGGGAAGTAGTATGCTACACTTAGCAAATACAGTACATTGGAACGAATAGGCCTTTTCAGTAAATTATAGGTAAGTTACTTTAACGTTACTTTTTCTAACTCAGTGCTGGATGCCTAGCTTCAGCAATGGGACATTTCCTAGAAACAGGTGAGTAAATGCATTTTGGTTATTCGTGAGATTTCAAAAGAATATTTTCAGATTTCAAAACTCCCCCTTTAGTAACTTTTTGGATCTGTAAATTGAAATAAATATGTTTTTTCAACAAATTGCAGGTAAGTTACTTTTACGTTACTTTTTCTACCTCAGTGCTGGATGCCTAGCTTCAGCACTGGGACATGTCCTGAAAACAGGTGAGAAAACACGTTTTGGGTATTTGTACAATTTTTAAGGATTATCTTTAGTTTTCAAAACTCCACCCAGTTGTTTTTTGGGAGGGAAAATTGTCAATGTTATCCTATGGAGGAAAAACAGGTTATCGGTTTGCAGGTAAGTAAACAACTGTGGGAGTTAAGGTTCTGGGGTTAGACTCAGGGGTCCCTCAGGGTCAGTGATGCACTGTTGTTGCACCCCCAGTGGAACTAGGGCGGCCGGGTGCACTGTGTTGTGGCCCAATGTTATCCAAAGGGGGATAGGGGCCTCCAGTTTGTGGCTGCTGACAAGCAGGTCACTGGGTTGTGGGAGAAAAGCTTCTAGGGTTAAGCTCAGGGCAAGTTAGGGACCAAAGTAGCACCAAAGGTGCACCCTCAGTGGCACTAGGGCGGCCGGGTGCAGGGTGCTGATTTGAGGTCGGGAGCCCTGTTGTTTCCAATGGAGAACCTCCGGGACAAAGAAGCACTGCAGGCTCGGGACGAGGATCTTCTGGGTGCGACTACCACTTCGAGGGGTATGTTGGGATGTCGGGGGTTGGTTAAGCACCGTTGGTTTGGGTACACAAGGCCATGGGGCGTCGGGTGCAGGGGTGCCTTGTGATGTTGGATTTTCTTACCTGTTCTGGTCGCGGTGGGGGGTCCTCTGGATTGAGGCTACAGGCGTCGTCTGGAGGCTTGAGGCAGGTCAGGGGTCACCGAATCTTGAGTCAGTATCAACGGGGGGACCTCCTCGTGGTGTTTTTCCACTCGAGCTCGGGCCGGGTTCAGCGGGTGCAGAGTGGGCTGGATTTGTGGTCTCTGGCTGGCAACAGAAGCTGCAGTTTAAACACGTCCGGTGTTCACAGGAGAAACAGTCTGGGAAGTGAAGCAAGGCAGGTCCTCCGGCGTTTGTGAGGTTGCTGACTGCTGGACAGGACAGGATTTCGCTGGAGAAAGTCCGAGGGGAGACATTCCTGTATGGCTGGGGCCAAGTCAGTGGGCGTCGTCATCTTGTTAGCTCTGCACGGATCTTTGTCCTTCTTCTTCTTCTTTTCTTCTTGTTGGTAGGCAGGATCTGCTTTCTTGGTTCAGGGCTGCCCCCTGAATACTGTATTTAGGGGGCGTTTTAGGGGTCTTGAGGGCAGTAGCTAATGGGCTACCGACCTTAGGGTGACTACACCCTTGGTGTGCTCACCCCACTTGAGGGAGTGAGCACAATCCATAGTCCTGATTGGGGAGTGCCAGCCATCTGCAATATCAGGGGCACTGAAGAGCGGGCTTCACCTCGCCTCCCCCATCTGAGGGGTGGGATTGGCAGAGGTGGCCACGCCTCCTGGGCTGGCTAGATTTCCCCACCCGTCATCCTGCCGAAAGGGAGGGGAGACTGGAAGGTGGCCTGTTCTTGATAGCAGGAGAGGCTGGGGGTTGCATTACAAAGGCTGCCAGGCCTTTGACGCTCCCCTGCCACAGATGGCTCTTCCTGGCTTGGAGAGGTGTGAAAACCTCCAACCAGGAAAGGCTTTGTTTCTGGGCTCAGGGAGCGCAGACTCCCACTCCAGGGGACCAGAAACACGTCTTGTGGTTGCAGCCTGGTGTGCCAGAGGCTAGTCATTTTTCAGGGGGCATCTCTGAGATGCCCTCTGGGTGCATTTTTCATTAAATCCCACACTGACATCAGTGTGGGTTTAATGGGCTGAGAAGTTTGATACCAAACTTCACAGTTTTCAGTGTAGCCATTATAGTGCTGTGAAGTTCGTAATGGCAAGCTCCCAGTGTGAGGAGTTAGCCTGGCATATGATGTCCGCTATTCTAGTGGGCACCTTGCTCCAGTCCAAACAACCCTTATTGATGGTAGGTTTAAAGACAACCTATATAGAAAGCTATCCTAGTGGTAGCTGTAGAGGGCAGCCTTCAGGCTAAGACTTGAAGGAATGTAAAGCAGCTTGTTTTACCAGTCTATAATCTCATGAATGACCAAATGAAAGGAGAATCACACCAGGTATATATATAAAAGATATGTATTTATTCTAAACACATCCCTCTAGTCTCTTTATGAGGCTAGAGGCAAAAGTACAAACAGTAAACTTATTTAGCACACAGTAAACTAGCACAGTATACGTTTAACCCTAGGGGCATCACAAACCATATACTAAGAAAGTGGTATAAGTACCACTACAGTTATAGAGACAAGGCCTAGAACCTGTAGAATCGCTGGGGCATCCAGAAACCACCCAAGGTAGGGATGCTGCAGACCCCCACGGGGGACGCAGGCAGTGTCTAAATACAGCTGCGGATCACCCTTGACTTCTATGGAGAAAGTTGTGGTTTGAATTTGAAAGATTAGGGACACTAAGGAGTGGACTAGGATCAAACCCCTTCAGTACTGGACAGTTCGAGAGTCAAGACCCACGGGAGCACCAAAGTACTCGTGTTTCCTCATCCAGGGAAGCCGGGTGCATAGGTGTCTTTTCGTGTCGAGTTTCGTTGTCGTTTGCTATAGAGAGCTGCAAAGAAGTGCTGCAGGCGACCAGATAAAAGTGTCCGGATGGATCCAAGGGTAGATCGAAGATCTGAAGAATCAGAAAGCAGAGGGGACAGAGTCTGGGTCACTTTCCAGTGACCAGGGAGGCAACAAGAAGTTGCTCACCGATGTCGGGTGATTTCAGGTACAGGAGGTGAAGCTTGACTCTTCAGCCACGAGGACCAGGAGGTGTCGACGACAACCAGGAGCTGGATTTGAGCTGTCCCACATAGGATGCCGAGTGCTGCAGCATTGATATTCGGATTGGACCCAACAAGCCTTGGCAACATCAAACCACGCAGAATGCAAATATTGACTTCGGAGCAGACTACCAAGGCCTGAGGGACTCACCCTTTGGAGGTGAGTCAGGGCACTTTTGGAGCAACCAGGGAAGCCCAAGAAACAAAAGAGTTACCTTCGAAGGGACCCACCAGTCGATGGACCAGGGATCGCAAAGGGGCCTCAAGAGGAAATTCTAGAAGTGTGCCAACGGAACACTCATGGAGTGTAGGCATACAATCTTCAGTGGAAATGGTGCTCAGGGCTTCGATTACAAATAGCCCAATGCACAACTTCAGGAAAGCTCTGGAAGTAGGTGCACTTGCAAATATGCACGGCATCCAGGAGTTCCGGTCCCATGTCTCTCGTGATGGCTGTGGGTCTCAGCTTTGCTGTGATCTCGTGTCGGCCTCTGAGATTTCTGGAAGTCCATGTCCTGTGTCACAAATCCTTCAGGATCCAGCGGGAGCCGTAGAAATGCTGACCTGCAAGATGCTTCTTTGGTGCGTGTTTGAACAGGGGAGTCACCCCTTGACCCAAAGGGAGATCCTTCCGTCTTCTAGTCGAAACAAAATGTCGTAGGATATATGTTGCAGAGTTTCGTCCAGGGTAATCTAAAGTCCTAGGGACTGGGTTCCTATACTTATACTAAGTTTACCGGTTGGACTAACTCTAAGGTCTCACCTATGGGAGGACCTGGAGAGGGGGTAGCTATACCCTTCCCCTTTGTCCAGCTTCACACCAGACCCCAGCAACTGGTTTGAACTGGAATATGCACAGGGACACCAGGTGTGCCCCCAACACTGTCTGAAATGTGGAGAACTTGGCCTTATGGGCCGAGCGGCGCAGGGCACGCCTACAATCTCCGGGTTCACCTGCCTTGTCAGACAGAGACACGAGACACTCCGTTAGGAGTAGAAAATCAGGTTTATTAGCTGCAGCTAAGCACAGTTGTCCAAGAAGTTACAGAGAGTAGATTCTTAGGAGACTGCCACTTCATTCCGTGGCGCACAATCTTATATATCATACATATTTACAATGCCTACTCCCAAAACATACAAAACTGACAAATGAGAAAAGTTCAAAAACAAGCTATCAAGTATCTTGTGTACGCCCTTCTTTCAGACCCCGTGTTCTCCCCTCCCCTCAAGTTAATCAATGCTACTGCATGTAATTCAATTTGCAGGTGGCAGGACGTATTTGCAAGCCTCAAAGGACGGTTGTGTAATAGGAGAATACACAGAGAGAATAGTGGAGGTCAGTCAAATAAGATAAAGTAAAGGAAGAATGGTGGGACCCAAACAATCAACTAAGACAAGGATCACTCAGTCTAGACATGGATTAACTAACTCGGCCAGACCCTGACATCGGTTTCCCAAACAAGGACAGAGGGTTACTTTTTAACAGGAGAGACGAGCAGCTGGAAAAGCAAAATCACTATGTTCGCCGTGTCGCCTGAGTGAGGGCAACACAAAATGGTGGCCGTCACAAAATGGGGGCTGACTACGAAGCGAAGTCAAAAATCACAGAACCTCAGACCCTCCTTTTGCCATTCAGGCAAAACACAAAGGACTCAAGTTAATCTGAGTCAATGTCAATGGTCATGAGGTCATTGAGCTGTTGCTGCAACATCATTCTAATGTTCTCTGTTTTCTGTGAAGCAGGCTTCGGAACACACAAGGTGGCACAAAGACCACAAATGGCGGGGCCACACTGCAAACAGAGACAGCAAGAGAAAATGATGGCTAGAATCATTCCAAGGAAAGTTAACACTTTCCATCCCTATGTGGACAGTAGTCCCCAAAACCATCCCACCACGGACCAATCTCCTGTGTCCTTATGAATAGACTCGGAAATCACGTGTAACTTAGAAATGGCTTGGTATACAGTGGGAGCATTATCAGGAATGTAAATGCAGCAATTAGACCCAATCAATTTACAGACTCCTCCTCTATATGCAAGGACGATGTCTAAAACCATTCGGTTTTGTAAAGTCATAAGACAATCCGCCTGAAGTTCAGCCGTCAAGTTACTCAAGGCTCCGGAAGTCACATTTATCGTAGCCTCGACAACACGAACAAGCTGTCTGATATTTCTGCTATTGGCCATTGGGCCCCAAAAGGGAAGAAACCCTTTAATAAAGTCTCCTACCTCTTGTCCAGCTGTGTCTCCATAATCAATTACTCCTCTACCATATCTTTTTCTGTGATGACTTGAAGGAGCAGTGTATGTAGTGGGAAGAAGAAAAGCTATATAACATGTTCCTGAGAAATAGGCGGGAAGCCATGTATAGGCCCTATCGTGACAAACAAAATATGTACCTTGAGATGGTACCAACGGAGAAGAAATCAATGGGGGAGTAGACATAGGTATGAGAACAAACACTCTTTTCCTGTTTATTCTTATTATTCTGACCATTTATCTGCAAACATAAGTTACCTTTATGAGGTACAGTCCAAATTGGTAAAGATCTTCTTTGTCTAGCCTTGTCAGTGAGGCTAGTAATGTAACGAGTCACATTCCAACCATCATATGCTTGTTTCTCGTCAACGGGAATCCTACTAATATCGGCAATTTTAGCCATAGTCACTATACCCTTTATTGTAAATTGTAAATTGTTGTGTCTTGTAAAGCGCACTGCTACCCGGAGGCCTCGTAGCGCTATAGACCGCTGGGGAACCCGTCCTGGCTTTCCCTGTGAGATAGTCCCTCCTGGGGGTCTCCAAGGTGAAACCAGGCATCCCCGGCGTTTGTGTGGGGCCGTTGTGGAGATGAGGCAAGCTAATGCCCAGAGTTGCCGAGTGTGCTCCCTGGTCGGAGTAGGCACCGATGCGAGAATTATCAGTCCGCTGATCCTGGTCCAAGACCCTGCCGCGTCGGGAATCGAACCCTGGTCCCGGGCCGTTCTCTGCACTCGGGTCTGCCGCCTCTAACCAGTGAGCCACACCTCTCCATGAAGATAAAACTGAAGTTGTGACGCCCCTGTCTGTGCTCTGCTTTACTCCTCTCCATATCTCTTCTGTCCTGTAGGTTGGCTTGCTGCTCCCTCACCGGTTCATGCTGCGAAGACCTCGTCTCTGTCCTGGAAATAAACTCATCTCTCACAGCACTCGACCTGACCATCAATGAAGAGCTGCGAGACCCTGGAGTGAAGAAGTTGTGTGAAGGCCTAAAACATCCAAACTGCAAACTACAGACACTGAGGTACAGAGCTGAGCAGCTCTTATCACGTCATTGATTTCTAAATATACATTGCTGATGGGGCTCAGACATATATTTTAAAAATGTATATAAATGTTTATATGATTGCCTCTTTTCAGTTAACGTTGTGATAAAGGCTCTCATTAATAACATTTGTGAATTAAGTCAGGTTGGTGAAGTGGGGGTACCCGAGCCCCAATCCATGGCCATGAAAGAAGCCGCTGTCATGGTGCAGAGGGGCACTTTTAAAGCCTGTTTCTCCGGTATTTGGGATAGAATGGAATAGGTCTTAACTAGAGGGCAGGTATGTTCCTTCCAGTGAGGTCTCCTTCCCCGACCAGTCTCCCTGCTGTTACCAGACCGACTGCTGGATACGAGGCCGAGGAATGTCAGTGAGACACAGGGGGCTCCGAGGCCCTCTTCATTCTCTGTGGTGGGGCTCCGAGGCCCTCTTCATTCTCTGCGGGGGGCTCCGAGGCCCTCTTCATTCTCTGTGGGGGGCTCCAAGGCCTTCTTCATTCTCTGCGGGGGGCTCCGAGGCCCTCTTCATTCTCTGCGGGGGGCTCCGAGGTGCTCTTCACATTCTGCAGGAGGGAGCTGTAAGATGAAAGGCAGAGCAGGCGGCAGAGAAGGCCATCTGTAAGATGTGCTTTCAAAATGGCTGCTGAGTAGAATTCTCCCGAGGAGCTCCCGGTTTGGGGATTACCAATTTGGTAGTTATCCCTGTTAAATCCGCCTCAGCTGCTTTTCTCCTCCCTAGCCCCTGGTCCGGACTGCACACCCACATCGAAACATGCCTGAAAAGGACATACAACTTAACCGCTGGATCGACGACCGCTACTTCTTCGACCTGCACCTACGCTGCCTGGGCTCAGGCACTGCTCAGCAGATCTCCTGCATGGCCAGGCTGCCGCTGAAGTCAGCTACCCGCTGCAATGAGCTGTTGGCTCCTCCGACACAGTGCCTGCCTGCCTCCGGAGGATTGGGGTCGCCGACTGCCAATTGCAAAGACCCGCCATTTGCTCCCGATGACCAGAAGAACCGGCGGCGAGTCCCTGCTTGCTGCCATCGTTCCTCACTACCTGAGAGCGCTTGAGACTGAAGCTCTCCCTGCTCGGGTTCCGAACGCTGTCATCTGGAGTGGCGTTCCTCCTCGCTGGTGCCCACCTGAAGTACGAGCTCTGTGGCCAGGGTGCTTCTTGGAACTTGGCTGTTTCTGGGCCGCCGGAGAGCCGTGAGATGAGCCACAACGCTCCCGACTGCCCGTGACCTAGATGACGCCTGGGGGCTGAAATCGCAGTCCGTAGGACGGAAGCTGTGACATCGCTGACCCCTCCTTTAACTGTCTGCAGGGGACCCCCCGTTCTCATCATGAGGCGCGACTCTGCAGATCAGCAAATGGGCGCTCGGGTGTCCTGACACCCTATTTGTAGGTGAGAGGGAGCGCCTGGACATTGCCTTGCCGTGGGTCTCGTGGACTTCCGGTGGACCGAGAGCTCTGGAGCCCCTGGCAGAGATGATCCTGGAGCTCAATGAGGAGTCGGATGGCGGAGCTGCATGAGGTATGTAGTCGCGGAGACACTGGGGTCTCCTTCCTGGCTCGGGGAGGGAACGCGTTTGGGCTCATTTTCTCCTGATTCAAGGTACCGGGTCAGCACGACTCTGCCCCCCACCCCCCTGGTTGTCCCCCGCTCTCACCGGAGGTAGTTGTTGGTTCAGCAGCTTAATTAACTAAAGGCCTGGTCTGTCTCCTGTATAACCCTGAAATTCGGACCCACATAAACATCCTATTACAGATCATGGTGGGGGCTGGCAAATACTGACCTTCGGTTGACATGCTCAGTCTTTTATGGAAGGGGCCCCATCACTCCCTAACATGGGGAATATATCGGATCTCTTTCCATGTTTAGACAAAATGGCCGCAACAGAACTTCAGTAGTAAAAGAGACTTAAAGTAGAAAAAGGACTTCCTCCCTGGAGTCACTGCTCAATGGTAATCGAAAGAGGACTTCTTTGCCTCCTCTACAGAGCTCCCAAAATGGCCACAACAAATTTCTCAGAAAAATTAGACTGCCTCTCTTGTCCTGAAATAGAAACGGTCTACAATTGCTAACTCTTCACCAGTCATTAATCAATATAGACTTCTTGGACCATCTCACCTCTATTCACAACACAATCACTTTCACCCCACCTAGGTCAGCTTCTCTCTCAAACCTAGATGCTTCGACCCCATCAGTGAAGCATTCCTCACTACCTTGCCGCCCCTCCCCCTATAGGTCAACCCATACAACCCTGTTTAAGACCGCCTTTAAAGGCACATCCCGCTTAGTCTACCTCACGTCGGTCCATCCTCCGCCTTTTCAGGAACACCTATACTATGGAGAGCTCTGGCGAATTCCCCATACTCCATCACATACCCCCCGCACCTCTCAAAAAAGGCAGCCAAAGGCTTCAAACACAACCTATTAAAATCTCATCCAGAAACCCCTATCTCTGACCCTTACTTCTCAATGAATAACGGGCCCATTAAGAATGACATCATCTTCTACACGAAGAGAAGAGCTCAATGGAGAAAAGCCTTTCTCGCTCTTTTTAAGGTATCTAAACTGAAGAAAACATCCTCCCCTCCCTATTCCTCAATGCAGCTGCCATCGTCAATATCTATCATAATGGTATCATCCTAATCCAATCCAATAACCACAACCTCAACTTGATCGACCACTTTTTTCCGCTCATTAAAGAGAGAGTCACTCTAACCCATCACTCCGCTCCATCCACTCACGCTGATATCTTCAACTCCCATCCAGCTCTCGAAGTTACCCAGAACTCCCAGACCCCATCTCCCTTGACATTACCTTCTAACCTCACCGACTACCCAACCAACAACGCTCTCCACCTTACAACCACCTCACGTAGTATCACCACCAATTCACTCACCTTCACTCCTCACCATGCACTTTCACCCCCACCATCCCCCCTCACCTCTAATCCCAGCACCCCACCTCTGCTTAACAGCCTCCCCAACTCCCCATTGGATCCCACCTTCCGCCCTCTCCCTACACTTTCGGACCCTCCTTCCCCCATCACCTTTATTCCCAGCACCTCCCCTCAGATGAACAGCCCCACCAATTCACCTTTGGATCCCAGCTTTGACCCCCCTAACCAGTCTCCCTGATCTCCATGTTTCACCCTCCCCCCCTACCTCTACTCACAGTTCCCCCCTTTGGCCCATCAGCCCCTCCATTTCCACCTCTGCTCTGGTCACTCCCATATCTTTAGAAAACACTACACAGTCTACTCCCTTTGTCCAACCTTCCAATACTGAAACCTTCACACCTGAAACCAGACTTGACTCAATTCTATCAGCCCTTCAACAGGTCAAATCAGACATCTAATCCCTTCAAGACCTTATTGTACTACAATCCAAGTCCTCCTGCTTTAAACAGGATCACAACCCATATCCACCCCCTAAGAACAATAATAATCATCCAACAACTTCCGGCAAACCTCCTAGCTCTGGGTTCCCCACGTTGGAGCACAGTCCTACTCCCTAATGCCATCTCCCGCCCTATCAGGGGACTAAACCCGCTATCTGACTAAGATCTAACGGCCCTCCTACGTTCGTACAATCAGCCCCACACCCATCTGAGTACGGGACTTGTGGTGAGTCCAGTTAACTCCCTTACAGTCTCCTGAATACAATCCATCCCGATCAACACTCATAGAGCCACCAGAATAAATTCCAGAGGCATTGTTGAAAATAACATTACCAGAATCCCCATCACAGCCAAACCCACCTCAATAATCTTGCAGCCACGGCTAAGCTGTATCCTCCTAAACTGCAGGTCCGCCTCTAGACATGCAGCAGATATAGCTAACCTAATTATCACGAACAAACCAGACATTATGATCCTAACAGAAACCTAGTTAAAGGAAACCTCTACTCCCATCATGGACATTCTGCTACCCCCTAACTATGACATCACCAGACTAGACAGAACAGACAGGCTCGGCGGTGGGATAGCATGCATACACCAGATCGGCTTAACAGTGACCAATTCCAAGGCCCCGGCTTTATAATCGTGCGAATACCTATGCTTAAACATCGCCAACAACAACAATCAAATATGCTCTTTACACGCCTTCTACCATCCTCTGGGAGATAACCTCACCTTCATAGAACACCTCATGGACATTCTAGAATTAAATGACAACCAACACATGAAGCAAATGTTCTTAGGCAAGTTCAACCTTCACTGGAACAACCACAACGACCTGGGGGTAAAAAGCCTCAAATCCTTCCTCACGGACCTCAATCTCAATCAAATATGCAAAAGCCCGACACACGACAAAGGTGCAACTCTTGACCTAATAATCTCCAAAATGGACTCCACTCAGCTCGACTCGATACTCTCTTGCGACTGGTCTGACCATTATGTAATTTCATTCCAAGTCCCGGAAACCATTAAACGACTCCCTACTCAACCCCTGAGAACTAAGATCTGGAAGAGAAACCTGAAAAACGTTGGATCTGATCTTGCAGCCTATTAAAAAGATGAAGCTTTAATTTGTATAAAAAAACAAGTATTTATTTCAAGATCAGTAGAAGAAGCGCAGCACGTCCGTTACACAGTAGATCCTGGATGAAACAGTTGAATACAGAATCTGGAACCCAGCATGTAAGATGCAGGCACGCATCATACATTCTAGGCTCCAGCAAACAGACAAGATATGTAGACATAGAAAACATAACTTAAATAATTAAAGAATGCAACACATCTTATCCCTAAACAAAAAGAAATTAATTTAAATACCTACTGGGTATTCTTTTTGGTCTAACATCATCTTTAACTCTAGAGGCAATCGACAAATCATTTTGTGGTGAATCTTGAGGACACTTATTATAACTGTGTACCAACCTTCCCAGATTATTATCATGACAAGACATTCGAGAACAATGTGGCTTGTAAGTATCAGGATAGTAAGTATCAGGACATTTAGCCACTCTACGAACATTCCAAACTCTTCCATCTTGAGTGACAACACTGTTTTTAAAAACTTTAACCACCTTAATGGGAGGAAAAAATTTAGAAAACCCCTTGGTAAGGAAACCAGGTTTTTTAATCCTCACCTATTCTCCTACCACAAAATCATGAACTTTGACATTCATTTTTGAATCAAACAAGATCTTCATTTTTTGTTGTTTATCTTCAACGCGTTTGGCAATGCATTCAAGATCAACCATAGAACCATTTTTGTTCAACTTTTTAATCCACCAGGGACAAATAACAGAATAGGGTTCTCTTCCTTTCAAAAGTCTGAAAGGACTCACACCAGTGACAGAGTGGGGTGTGATGCGATATGTCCACAACCTTTTCCTGACAATTCCAACCAATCATCACCATAAGAATTTACACTACTAATACAATCCTTAAGAACTCAGTTGAAACGTTCAACCTGGCCGTTTTCCCTAGGCTCATATAAGGAGATCGTATGATTTTTAATACCACAACTCTTAAGGAAATTTTCAATATGGGAAGAAACAAGTTGCGTACCATTATCAGTGATAAATGTTTCCGGGAAACCTTCCCTAGCAAAAATCTCCTTCAAGAAAAGCATAATGACTTGCGAAGAGGCATTACAAACAAACTTTACTTCAGGCCATTTCGAGTGGTAATCAACCAAAACCAAAGCATAGCGAGCATTTAACGGCAGATTTTTGAAAGGGCCAGAGATATCAAATGCTACCTTCTGCCAAGGAAAATTAGGCCAACTCACAGGCTTAAGAGGAGCAGAAGATAGATGAAGCATCTTATCACTACTAATACAGTGTGAACAGTCCCTCACCATTCTGTCAATCATTTTATCAATGCCAGGCCACCAAAAATTCTCCCTAACTAGGCGTTTCATAGACGACATACCAATATGACCTTGGTGAGAAAGTAACACAATTTTCTCCTGTAAAGAAGAAGGAGGAATTATCTTGCCAGCCTTGAACAAAAGACCACCAAACTCTTCAATTTTAGAAGCAACCTGACAAAAAGGATCTAACTCTGCAGAAATACACTTACTATTTGGCCATCCTTCTCTTACATAGTCAAAAATCTGCTGGCACACAGCATCCCTATTTAATTCCTCAAACCACTCTTCTTCACTTAAAGTTAAAAACTCCTGAGAAATGCAGTCACCAATAGAAGCAACAACATCAACATCCTGATCAATAGTTGAAACCTTCTCATCACTACAGGGTAATCTCGAGAGAAAATCCGCCGTAACATTGCTCTTACCCGGTACATAAACAATTTCAAAATCATATTCTTGAAGACGTGAGGATAACCGGGCTATCCGCGCTGTAGAGTTCCATTCACCACCAGTAGATAATATACCCACCAATGGTTTGTGGTCCGTCCTCAAAATGAACCTATTTCCCCACACATAGTTTCTAAAATGTTCCACAGCCCAAATACAAGCTAGCAGCTCTTTTTCAATAACTGAGTACCTTCTTTCTGTGGAAGACAAAGTCCTTGATGCAAATGCCACACACCACTCATCTTTATCAGAACACTGACTCAGAACTCCTCCAATCCCATATAGACAAGCATCCACAGTAATAATGCATTTCTTATTAATGCAGAACGATTTTAGAGTGGGAGCATTGACAATCGCATTTTTAATTTGCTTAAAAGCAAGATCTTGTTTATCCGTCCAAATGAATTTAGCAGAACTCCTGGTCAACTCTCTAAGCGTTTCCTTCTTGTTAGCAAAATTTTGAATATATTTGCTATAATACTCACATAACCCTGCAAATGAGAGTAACTTTTCCTTATTATCAGGAGCTGGCACTTTCATAATAGCATCAACTAGATTTTTCTTTGGTACAACCCCTTCTCCAGAAAGGGTATGTCCCAAATACTCGACAGATTTACAGAAAAATTTACATTTGCTAGCCTTAATTGTTAACCTTTTGGATGCTCATGACAAGGTCAGCTCGTCATGCAGTACACTGGAGCTGTGCTTATGACGAGCTGACCTTGTCATGAACAATGGGGATTCAGGATGCTCAGCGCCCAGCGGGAATTGCCTTAGCATTGAAGGTGTTAAACCATATTGTTCTAACTTAGAACATACTTCTTTAAGATGAGAATGGTGTTCAGAATTATTCTTAGAAAAAACAAGTATATCGCTGGAATGGTGGAGTAGCGTGCGACCTATGAACTTTGTACTTAATTCGGCTCCCTTGAGCCTTGAGCTGACGAGCTCAGGTAACGCCCTACGCGCCCGGAGAGGTACCATACCTGATAACACTTTGGCAGCCTGCACAGCAACCCCTGAAACTCATCCTACACTCTGCTGATGACGGACAATTATCCAGAAACACCGGTGTCCAGAGTTGGCCTGCAACTGTGCATCACACTTCTGAACTTTCGATAAGCGCACCCGCTTTGAGAACTACATCTACCGTGATGCTCCTGGGGTACACACGCTGGAATGGTGGAGTAGCGTGCGACCTATGAACTTTGTACTTAATTCGGCTCCCTTGAGCCTTGAGCTGACGAGCTCAGGTAACGCCCTACGCGCCCGGAGAGGTACCATACCTGATAACACTTTGGCAGCCTGCACAGCAACCCCTGAAACTCATCCTACACTCTGCTGATGACGGACAATTATCCAGAAACACCGGTGTCCAGAGTTGGCCTGCAACTGTGCATCACACTTCTGAACTTTCGATAAGCGCACCCGCTTTGAGAACTACATCTACCGTGATGCTCCTGGGGTACACACGCTGGAATGGTGGAGTAGCGTGCGACCTATGAACTTTGTACTTAATTCGGCTCCCTTGAGCCTTGAGCTGACGAGCTCAGGTAACGCCCTACGCGCCCGGAGAGGTACCATACCTGATAACACTTTGGCAGCCTGCACAGCAACCCCTGAAACTCATCCTACACTCTGCTGATGACGGACAATTATCCAGAAACACCGGTGTCCAGAGTTGGCCTGCAACTGTGCATCACACTTCTGAACTTTCGATAAGCGCACCCGCTTTGAGAACTACATCTACCGTGATGCTCCTGGTGTACACACGCTGGAATGGTGGAGTAGCGTGCGACCTATGAACTTTGTACTTAATTCGGCTCCCTTGAGCCTTGAGCTGACGAGCTCAGGTAACGCCCTACGCGCCCGGAGAGGTACCATACCTGATAACACTTTGGCAGCCTGCACAGCAACCCCTGAAACTCATCCTACACTCTGCTGATGACGGACAATTATCCACAAACACCGGTGTCCAGAGTTGGCCTGCAACTGTGCATCACACTTCTGAACTTTCGATAAGCGCACCCGCTTTGAGAACTACATCTACCGTGATGCTCCTGGGGTACACACGCTGGAATGGTGGAGTAGCGTGCGACCTATGAACTTTGTACTTTATCCGCGCTGTAGAGTTCCATTCACCACCAGTAGATAATATACCCACCAATGGTTTGTGGTCCGTCCTCAAAATGAACCTATTTCCCCACACATAGTTTCTAAAATGTTCCACAGCCCAAATACAAGCTAGCAGCTCTTTTACAATAACTGAGTACCTTCTTTCTGTGGAAGACAAAGTCCTTGATGCAAATGCCACACACCACTCATCTTTATCAGAACACTGACTCAGAACTCCTCCAATCCCATATAGACAAGCATCCACAGTAATAATGCATTTCTTATTAATGCAGAACGATTTTAGAGTGGGAGCATTGACAATCGCATTTTTAATTTGCTTAAAAGCAAGATCTTGTTTATCCGTCCAAATGAATTTAGCAGAACTCCTGGTCAACTCTCTAAGCGTTTCCTTCTTGTTAGCAACATTTTGAATATATTTGCTATAATACTCACATAACCCTGCAAATGAGAGTAACTTTTCCTTATTATCAGGAGCTGGCACTTTCATAATAGCATCAACTAGATTTTTCTTTGGTACAACCCCTTCTCCAGAAAGGGTATGTCCCAAATACTCGACAGATTTACAGAAAAATTTACATTTGCTAGCCTTAATTGTTAACCTTTTGGATGCTCATGACAAGGTCAGCTCGTCATGCAGTACACTGGAGCTGTGCTTATGACGAGCTGACCTTGTCATGAACAATGGGATTCAGGATGCTCAGCGCCCAGCGGGAATTGCCTTAGCATTGAAGGTGTTAAACCATATTGTTCTAACTTAGAACATACTTCTTTAAGATGAGAATGGTGTTCAGAATTATTCTTAGAAAAAACAAGTATATCGTCTTGAAAACACTTGACAAATAATCCTAGATCTTTAAAAACGTGATACATGGCCCTCTGAAAGACCAAAGCGGCCGAGGCCAAACCAAATGGCATTCTCCTGAACTGAAATAAACCATGAGGGGTGATGAATGCTGTAAATTGTTTTGAGTCTTCAGTGAGCTCGATCTGGTGATACGCAGACCTAAGATCTAATGTTGAAAACACACATGCACCGTCCAACATACACTGCATTTCATTAAGGTTGGGAAGTAGGTGACAGTCAGTAACTAAACACTTATTAAGCGCTCTCAAATCCACACATAACCTAATACTCTTATCAGGTTTAATGGCTAAAACAATGGGAGAAACCCACTCTGACGATTCCACTTCCTCAATTATGTTTTCCTTCACCATAGTATCCAACATATCTCTAAGCTCATTCCTAATACTAATAGGAACCCCCCTTAGCTTTTGTTTAACTGAACCAGAATTAGGTTTAACCTTGATCCTGTAACTGAAACCATTCAATTTACCTAATATTAGAAAACACATTAGGAAAAGACTGGGAAATTTCAGTTGACTCAGGTAATTCACCGGACTCCCCATCAGATATTGCAAGGACCGACACAGGATCCTTTAACCTAGGATTCAACGTAACTCCTAATTTTGCTTGATCTCTCCATCCCAAAACATTCACACCTTTCCATGCAACATATAGTTTGATAATAGCAAAATTACTTTTGATAGTAAGGAGAACTTCCTTAAAACCAATAAAGTTGATTTTAGATCCATCAAAGTTGTAAGCACTGATATCAGGTTTAGATAAAGTATTGAAATCTACTAAATCTCCAAATGATTCTACACAATATTCCTTAGTGATAATAGTCCATGGAGAACAAGAGTCCACCATAAGTTCTAATACCTTCCCCAAAATGTTAACAAAACCTTTAGGAGATGATAAACTATCATCTTCTGAAATATCAAATGACTCTTGTACAGATACAACAATACCAAATTCCTTAATATCAGGATCATTCCTCCCTTCATCATTAACATATGAGACATTACCAGTAGGATGTTTAGATGTAGAAAAGGAAGATTTTTTAGTGTCTTGGAAAGATTTTGTGGGAGTTTTGCACATTTTAGAAAAATGCCCAGTACGTCCACATTTGTTGCATTGTCTATTAAAAGCTGGACACTGCGGAAAAGAAGCAATATGGTCAGGATTGCCACATCTGAAACAAAAAAACTGCGTACTCTTACCATCATTCCTATCGGAATAATAATTATTTTTTGCCTCATGCGGTTTAACAACACTGACTTCATTACTAGAGGTAGAAGGACTAGAAGTGGGTGCTTTATCTAAAGATTGAATCCACTTATCTGACTGCTCAAGAGCTTTAGCAGTACTGAAAGCTGTTTCCAAGCTAGGATCACCTAAAATCCATAACTGTGCCTGAACTTTCTTACTCTTTACGTGCACAATGATCTGATCCCTTATCATTTCATCCGTCATAAGACCAAAGTTACAATGTAATGATAATGCCCGTAAAGCAATAAGAAAATAATCGAAACACTCTTTATCATCCTGAACTCTAGTATAAAATTTGAATCTGTTAAGAGCTACACTAGTAATGTCGTAATTTGACAATGGCCGAGTTAGCGCTTAGCTGTGCTACACGTTTTCCTGCTTAACTTGGCTATACTTGGAAACGCCATCTTGTTTGTTACGGCGGCCATCTTAGATCATGAGCGGCCTCGTGGCCAGCGTGCCCTTTAGTCCGTTGTCCGTACCATTGACCACTCGAGTTTGCCCAGCAACAGGCTATTTTTAGTAACGGTCAAGCCTGTACATGCGCAGTCTCAACTGACCAGTCACCCCTCAGGAATGTGCCGCCAAACTGACCAGCGGGGTCGTAACCCCTCCAATGAGCTGGCTGTGTTCCAAAAATGACCATATATGTACATACTGTTCTGTAACTCTGTACCGCCTATCTTTTTATTACCTGCATATTGTATAAAAGAACCGGTCACACCGATGTTCGGTGTGATACTTCTTGCATTACCGAAGGGTGCTGTAGGAATGTACCACCACCCCATGGGGTCTTAATAAACTTGTTCTTTGTACTTTTCAGTTTCCGTGCCAACAGTTCTTTCAATGTAAGTGGGTTATCTTCGGAACATGTAGGCCTTGGGAACCCGATACAACAAATTGGCGACCACGAAGGGACTCATCGGCGACTCGGATGCCCGAAGGAGAGGTCGTGACGAAGGTTTGGAAACTCGCCATGGACGCGTACGCTGCCACCGAGTGACCCGAGTCTTGGCACCCGCGGTGTTTCTTCCTTTCCTTCTGATCTGACCTTCCAGGTGGCGCCGGTCTCCGACTGAGTTCTTGATCGTCTGCGTTGCTGGATAAAGTGCCGTTTGGCTGATTCGATTAAAAGACCTTGGCAGTTGGAATCTGGACCTTTGAGACTTGAGTAAGATTTGTGATCGGTAAGGTAGTCTGCGGACGCTTACTGAAGTTCTGTGATTTGTGATCGGTAAGGTAGTCCTCGGACGCTTGCCGAAGTTCTATGATCTATGATTTTGATGTGAGTTAGCTAACATTTGTGAACTTGTGAACTTTGAACCTATATGTGTAGTGCACTTCACATAGGCAGGCATGTAGAGATGTTTCTCTAATTTTGTTTTTTTTTCCTCTGAGCGGCACATTTGTGTGAAGCACTGTAAGTGCCAGTTATATAGTATCACGCTTCCGTGATACTCTTTGAACATGCCTGTTTTCAGCACACTCCGAGGGATGTGCTGTCTTGGAAATGGTACCTCAATTAGGTTAGCGGAATCACAGCCGGCTCCCCCAGAAGGAACTCCAAATCGGGAGATGTACATCAAATTCAGCCTTCCCCCTATAATGTACAGTAAATTATGGCATAAGTATACTAGAACAGATCCCGAGTTACAATGGCCTCTACATGGGTCGTTCGACTTGCGAAAGGTTCAGTTTGTGGAGCAATGTTTGTTTCAGCGAAGGTCTAGACAAAATATGTTTGATTGTGTGCGAAGGTGGGAGAAAGCGGTGCGTGAACGAATGAAGCGTGAGGTTGCCTTGGCGGACAAAGAGCAGCGCAAGGCTGCTCGGGATAAGGCTTTACAGCTTGAGGAAAAGGAGGCGCAGGAGAAGTTAGAGAGGGAGGAGCGGGAACGTAAATTGCAAACGACTGGTCAATTCCCTATTCGTCGACCGCTTTATCCTGTCCTTAATAATGAAATTGATGATTTTTCATTGCTAGATCGATCACCGCCTCCGTACGTCTCACCTACGGCTCCAACTGCAGACTCTGATGACGAAGGACAGTATAAGCCAGGAAAAAGGGATGCGTCTGGTGTCAGGTTTTCTGTGGAGAAATCCGCAAATTTGCGTAGTTGGGCTCGTAAAGTGAATACGAATTTTGTTACTCAGGCTGAAGTTGTTGTTGAAAGGGGTAAATGGACAGACCAAGAATTACTGTATTTTTTGGCTACTTTGGCAGATGAAGTTGTTACTGCATACCGTCAATTTTCGGATACGTTAGAATCTAAGGTTGTGTCAGTTCACCGTGAGAATTTGGAAAAAGATGTATTTGATCTTTCAGATGTCGATGCCTTTTACAAGCAACTGATCCAGCTGCGGGATGAGACGTCCAGATTGCGAGACGAGCGGAAAAAGAATAAGGAGTCCGGGCCGGAGTCTACTGGGCAATCTAAGGAGTGTTCTCTCCGGGGTTCAGATAAGAGTTCTACAATGCATGTTATGCCTATGCGTGAAGCCGCACCTTTGTATGTTCCGCCTAAAGGGGAAGGTACGGATGATGATAAACTGTCAAAGGATGCAAAGGGATATTTTGTATATAATTGGGTTTATACGCCCTGGAATAGAGCGGATGTTAAGGCGTTAAAAAATTCTTTACCTGATCTTCGTGAGAACCCGGCGGCATTTTATGAAGGGGTTGAAGGGGCTATTTCGTCCTGTGTCATGACTTTGGTCGATATAGATTTGTTTTTTGGGTTAATTCTTCCGCCTGACATGTGGAGACAAATTCGTAAGAATAATGATGAAACAATACTTGGGGGAACATGGAAGGAAATAAATGCAGCTGATTTAGATAGGGAACCGGCATGTAAGCCATGTCAGTTGATTTTAGACCTCCCGGCGGCTATTTTGGTTAAATTAAAAACGCTCGTCCCATCTAAGAAGATCGATTGGACCATGTTAGCTTCGTGTAAACAAAAGTTAGATGAAACGGTTTCAGATTTCTTTACACGCTTCGAAGAGGCGTTTCATGATTACAGTGGTCAATCGTTAACAGACGATACGGGTAGGCATTTGTTTGTTGATAAGTATGTGGCTAATCTCCTGCCGGAGATTGCGAAAAGATTGAAGTCGAGTGAAAGTTCCTGGGCCACGGCGACCCCTGCGTCTTTGTTAACTATGGCTCAGTATTATGAGCGGCAGGAATTGGAGGTAAAGAAAGTGTTGATAAGAAAGTGAAGGAGTTGAAAACGAAGGTGATGTTGGCACAGGTTCGCGGAACGCAATCCAGAGGGAATGATAGAGGTAGACGAGGAGGGGGCAATGCGTCGTACGGGCGTACGGATATAGCGGAGGATCAATGTGCTTACTGTAAGGAGTTTGGACATTGGGCTGATGATTGTCCGGTACTTCGTGAGCAGCGTAGTCAGCGTGGTAGAGGAGGTGGAAGGTCGAGGGGAAGTTACTCGGGAGCAAGAGGTAGTGGAGGTGATCGTAGCAGGTTTGAAGAGAGGGGCCGTGGCCAGGATGAACGTAATACGTTTGATAGACGGAACCAGTATCAGATATCAGAGGGCGAGAATGTGGAACATCAGGATTATGTACATGCATAGGATTGCGTAGGATGGGGTACGGAATCAGTTGAAGTGCCAGTAGATCAGAGTGGTCCATATGTATCAGCGGGCATCTTGGGTTCTACTGATCAGTTTCTAGTCGACACAGGAGCTACTCATAGCACTTTGTCTAAAAATTTGGTTCCGAGGGCTCCCCTGTCTGGCGAAATGATAACATGTGTAGGGTTCGATGGCACACCCACTCCTAGCCCATTATCAAAGCCTCTTGCACTTTGTCTCGATAAATTTTTCAGTTTTGGCCAATTTTTGTGGTCAACTTACACCCCGGATAATATTCTGGGCATTGATTTGCTTAAATATTTTCGAGCAACGATACGCTGTGCTCCCGAAGGGGTGCGGGTTATTTTAAATGACAACTACCCAGTACCGCACAGATTTTTCACGATTAAAGACATTGAAGCATTAGCCTCTCTCCCTCACACGTTATGGGCAACCTCGGATACGGATGTGGGACAGATGCTTATTCCACCTATTCGGATTACTGTAAAAGAGGGAGCCTCTTTGCCACGTGTTCCGCAATATAAGATCTCTAAAGAAGGTGAAATTGCTCTTACACACATTGTTCAGGATTTGATCACTGTAGGGGTAGTGGAGGAAGTCCCCTATAAATGTTTGCAATAGTCCTATTCTCCCGATCCTTAAGAAAGATACTGACGACAAAGTCTATTGATTTATTATTGATTTAAGAGAAATTAACAAAATTGTCATTCCCCAATACCCGGTGGTGTCTGACATCACGACCTTGCTTACACTGGTGCCACCAACGGCAACGACCTTTAGTGGTATTAACTTCAAAAATGCGTTCTTTTCCATTCCCATCCATCCCGATAGCAGATATTTATTTGGTTTCACGTTAAATAATAAATCGTATAGATTTTGTCGTGTTCCCCAAGGTTACACAGAAAGTCCTAGCATTTATAGCCAGGCTTTAAAAAGACAGCTTGACTCTTTTGAATTGCAACATGGAGTAGCCCTTATCCAGTATGTGGATGATATTTTGTTGGCTGCGGATTCTTATGTACAATGTGAGGAAAGTACACTTGCCCTACTGTCCTTTTTAGCTCAGAATAACCATAAAGTGTCTAAGAAAAAGTTGCAATACTGTAGACCCAAGGTGACCTACCTCGGTCATCTTTTGTCTAAGGAGGGGCGTGCATTAACATCAGATCGAATTCAGGCGATTCTAGACACACCAGTCCCCCGCACTCAGAGAGATGTACGTGCTTTCATAGGTTTGACGTCCTTTTGCAGACAGTGGATTATGGGTTTTTCGCATATTATCAAACCTTTGTTAGCGTTACTGTCCAAAACGACACCAATGCCCCTGGAATGGACAGATGAATGTCAGAATGCTTTTGAACAATTGAGACAGGCTCTTTGCTCTGCACCCGTGTTAGGTACACCAGACTATTCAAAGATTTTTACATTGTACGTGCACGAGAAAGATGGGTGCGCGTTATCAGTGTTAGTGCAAGTACACGGGGATAAGCAGAGGCTGTGCGCATATTTTTCAGCCCTTCTTGATCCTGTAGCACGAGGGTTACCTGGGTGTTTTCGAGCAGTTGCAGAAACAGCAGTAGCTATACGACAGAGTGAGGGAATAGTTTTATCGCACAAATTGTTGGTGTTAGTTCCCCATGCAGTCGATGCCCTGTTGAATCAGACGAAAACCCAGCATCTCACGAGTGCACGTTTGACAGGATATGAGCTTACACTTTTGGCGCCACATATCACACTAAAAAGATGTGCTACCCTGAACCCTGCCACTTTATTGCCCTATCCGGTCGAGGAGGGTCAGGAAGAAAAGCATCATGATTGTGTTTTCCTGACTGAGGAACAGACAAAGGGTCGTGTCGACTTACAGGATATGCCATTTCCAGATGCGGATGGGGAACTGTGGGTTGATGGATCGTGTTTGAGGCTGCCAGATGGTACGACTTCCGCAGCATACGCGATCACGACACTTAAAACAGTGGTAGAAACAGCACGAATACCACAAAAATCAGCTCAGGCAGCAGAGCTGATAGCCTTGACGAGAGCCTGCGAATTGAGTGCTGGCCTATGTGTGAACATCTACACAGACAGCCGGTACGCCTTCGGAGTAGCACATGACTTCGGGCTACTCTGGAGAGAACGTGGTTTTTTAACTTCTCATGGAGTACACATTATGCACGGAGAATTGGTGTGTGATCTCCTAAACGCATTGCTTTGTCCGAAGAAAGTAGCGATCATTAAGTGCAGCGCCCATAAAAAGATCACTGATAAAGTGGGCCAAGGAAATGCCTTTGCAGATAGCATAGCGAGACAAACAGCTATGTCCCGAACTGACTCCCCTATGTACGTAACAAAATCACAAGCTGAGCGATGGTATGATGCTAGAGCAGAGATACTAGACATCCAGAAATCAGCGACTGAAGCAGAACTTGCGGCATGGGCAGCAGATGGAGTGCTAGATGATGAGGGTTGTTGGAGAAGCAAAGACATGGAGAAATGGAAATTGCCTGCAGCTTACTTGCAAGCAATGGTTGAGATGACTCATGGACTAGCACATGTGGGATCTCTGGCGATTACTCGGTTGTTGACACGAGTTTGGGAACATCCCGAGATTGCCAATACTGCCAAGAGAGTAGTGCAGACCTGCCTGATATGCTTACAGCACAATCCTGCGAAAGGGACCCATACTCCGAAAGGAGGGTTCGTTCCACCTTCTGCACCATTTGAGGTACTCCAAATGGATTATATCCAGCTTGAGCGTTGCAACAACCTGAAGTATGTCTTAGTGGTGGTATGTGCTTTTAGCAAATGGGTTGAGGCTTTCCCCACGAAAGACAATACAGCTTTGACAACAGCTAAGGTGTTGCTCAAGGAGTACTTCCCTCGATTTGGAGTTTGCAAATTTTTGTGGAGCGACAATGGGCCTCATTTTGTCGGGAAAATTGTGGAGTATGTGCTGAAAGGGTTAGGAATCCAGCAGAAGTTTCACGCTGTGTTCCACCCCCAGTCAGCGGGTCTTGTTGAGCGGTACAATGCCACGTTGAAACTAAAATTGGCTAAGATTGTGGCGTCCACGTCATTGAAGTGGCCGGATGCCTTACCGCTAGCATTACTCTCTCTCAGATCAGTACCCCACTCTCGAACTGGCCTCACACCATATGAAGTGGTGTTTGGAAGGCCGATGAACATCTGGGGAGTGCCTAAGCCGCGATTGATACATCATGTGCCTTGTATAATGATGAATGACTATTTGGCTCGATTAACAAATGATTTACTTTCTATTCATCAACAGGTTCGAGAAGCGCTCCCTGACAACTCTACTGGAGAGGCTCACAATCACCGTCCTGGAGACTTTGTCATGGTCAAGTCGTTTGAGAGGGCGAATAGCTTGGAACCGAGGTGGCGTGGCCCCGAGCAGGTCCTCCTGGCCACTCGAACAGCTGTACGAGTGACCAACAGAAAGCGGTGGGTGCACTCAACTCACTGCCGTCGTGTTTCTCCGGACCTGGTGAATCCTGCTGTGTTGACCGACTACAAGGAGATTCTGGATAAAGGAAAGAGCCCAGCTGTGACATCGGCCGAAGTTGAGGGAGCCTTCCCGGACCACACTGTTTCTGGACGAGAGCGCTATAATCTGCGGCCAAGATTTTTTTCGAGACTGGTTGGTTACCGCTCTGGGGTTTGTGAAACGGAAACCGGGAATCTCAAGGGGGGGGATCAGTTCTGCCAAGAGTAGCAACACCCGTCTTGACCCCGAAGAAGAAAACAACGGCTACCTCGGAGCTCAGCACCGTATTTTTCTTTTTTTAGGTATATACATGTACATTTGAGACTTTGTGAACTTTTGAACTATCTGAGACATTAAGAACTTTTTGAACTATGGTGTCTTCAGCATCACGAGACAAAAGAATACTTGGTGCCATCCTTTTCGTCTTGACAATTGTGGTAATAGCAGTGATAGCCTGGGTAGTTGAACTCGTGGTGCCTGCACGTGAACATTTGCTGCCGACTACCCCGGCTCCATCTGAACATTTTCACTTCACCTTGCCCTACCATGAAGAACGGCACCGACAGACTTATTTGAACAATAGCTTTATTCAGATTCTGCATCATACGCATAACATGACAAATACGTCTAATTGTTGGGTGTGTGGGATGTTGCCTGGGCATCAGAAGAAAGGGGGCACTCCACTCATTCCACTCCCGTTTTCACATAATGGTTCCTGTAACGTCTGGTACACTCTTCTCTTCACCTTACGATGGCCAACAAAAGGGGGGGTGCTTTTCCGTTTGAATAAAATTTGCTATCATGACCGGGATGGGTATCCACGGGCTGAGGGTACTCGATTTGAATGGGAGGAGTACCGCCCCGATAATGTGTCTGCCCCACGTGTTTACAGCACTCAAAGGAATATCAATGTATCCAGTTTACATGTTATTAATGTTATTGCCACTAAAGCTGATTTGTGCATACGCAATGTATCATAATGATTATGTCCTTTACCACGATTTCGTGTTGAATCGTGTTAGACGTTCTGTTGTTTTGGATGACATCGATCAGACCGATACTGTTTTACAACAATATGTGGACTTTAATTTGGGACTGTTTTCCTTTGTGGGGGCTGCACTGAATAGCCGGAAAATACAACGACTGACCTTTGTTGTTGAGGCTGTAGCTAATGATACTGCTATTGCACTAGGTAATATTACTGAAGAACTCCAGATCTCTAGGATTGTCACGCTCCAGAACAGAATGGTTCTAGATGTGGTTCTAGCTGACCGTGGGGGGGCATGTAGAATCATCGGAAGTAGCTGCTGTGTATACGTACCTGATAATTCGCCATCTGTTTATGATGCTATTTCGAAATTGCACAAGGTAGCTGCCGAAATACACCCGGATAATGGAACTTGGACTCTTTCAGGGTGGTTCTGGTCAATGCTTACCACTTGGGGTTGGAAACTGCTAACGATTTTATGTATCATTGTTGGGATATTGTTTTTTTTATGTTTGTGTATACAATGTGGTCCAGCTTTATGTTCCATGTGCTTATCGGCTTGCATACCATCAAGACGAGCTCTTGCTCACAACAAAATGATGCTTCATAGAGAAGTAGCCCAAATAATGCTAATTGATATAGAAGATGAACACCCTGACTATGTTCACTATGAGGTAGCTTCAGCTAAACGCTAAAAGGGTCGTCTGTCGTAATTTGACAATGGCCGAGTTAGCGCTTAGCTGTGCTACACGTTTTCCTGCTTAACTTGGCTATACTTGGAAACGCCATCTTGTTTGTTACGGCGGCCATCTTAGATCATGAGCGGCCTCGTGGCCAGCGTGCCCTTTAGTCCGTTGTCCGTACCATTGACCACTCGAGTTTGCCCAGCAACAGGCTATTTTTAGTAACGGTCAAGCCTGTACATGCGCAGTCTCAACTGACCAGTCACCCCTCAGGAATGTGCCGCCAAACTGACCAGCGGGGTCGTAACCCCTCCAATGAGCTGGCTGTGTTCCAAAAATGACCATATATGTACATACTGTTCTGTAACTCTGTACCGCCTATCTTTTTATTACCTGCATATTGTATAAAAGAACCGGTCACACCGATGTTCGGTGTGATACTTCTTGCATTACAGAAGGGTGCTGTAGGAATGTACCACCACCCCATGGGGTCTTAATAAACTTGTTCTTTGTACTTTTCAGTTTCCGTGCCAACAGTTCTTTCAATGTAAGTGGGTTATCTTCGGAACATGTAGGCCTTGGGAACCCGATACAACAGTAATAGGTTTAAATCTCCTTTCAATCCTTGAAACAGCTTCATCATAAACATTACAGGCGGCAATGTTCTAAATACCAACTGTCCTTCTGAACCAAGCCAATGTAAAAAAAATGTTCTTTTTCCTCTCTGCAGACATCCATTCTCCATCCATTGCCTTGAGATACGTAAACAATTCTTCTTTCCATCTTGTCCATGGAATTGGTGGATCACCTTTGGACTGCAAAAAGTTTGATGGAGGATCAAATTGCATATTAAATGAAGTATAAAATCCTAAATGTAAGATAAATACCTAAACAAATAATATTGAATGCTAATAGAGTGGTTCATCAAAACCAACAAAATTGAGAACAAGAGAATAAAATAAAATAAAATAGTGTTTAAAGCTAAGTAGGATATAAGTAAATGAATCGTCAATGAAAAAATAGTTAAAAAGTAATTTCCAAAATATCCAGTAGATGACAGTCTTGTAATAAAAACTAATTGGATTCTTCTTCAAGTCTTCACTGTATATAAACTCCAAAAATACAATGCAAAGTAGATCTAAACAATAGTTTATAAGCCAGTCTTAAAACGATCCTTATAGAACAAATGAGAGTCGTTTTGGTCGAATTTAATAAAGATCTCCCGAGTAAGGATTTATTAAAATGAAACACACAAGGAATTCAAAAGCGTGTAAAATGTACCTTATTCCTTAATGCGAAAGTAAATGCGGTTCGATTTCCTTTCTCCGGTAGCCAGAAGTAAAAACAAACACTTCGTGTTTCCTTCTCCGGTAATTTCAATTGCCATGGAAACAAAATGGCAGCTTTGCGTTATGCGTGATGACAGAGTGCACAAATCCACATCTTGTTTGACGACGCTGGATGACGTATCACGCAATGAGCGGGGTGACGTATGCAATTTGTCTCGAGCAGGGCCCCTGCCGCTTCACTCACCCAAACGCCAAAAACACAGAGAAATGCAGAAAAGCCTCCAAACTTGAGGAAAATCAACCGGAGCAAAAAGGAAATCAACAAAGTGCATTCCGCTTCTCTTCCCAAGTAAGTAACATCGGTTTAGAATCAATCACTCGTGGATTCTTGAAATTTCTGCTCCTGTGCTTCAAAAACGCAGCAGAAATATGCTGAATGTCCCTCGTCGCCAATATTAAAAAGATGAAGCTTTAATTTGTATAAAAATCCAAGTATTTATTTCAAGATCAGTAGAAGAAGCACAGCACGTCCGTTACACAGTAGATCCTGGATGAAACAGTTGAATACAGAATCTGGAACCCAGCATGTAAGATGCAGTTACACGAGTAATGCTATATAAAGGGGGTCAAGGGGAAAATTTAACAACCTAGTATCCCATTCCCCTACTGACATCACAAATCACAAAAGGGGTACCCGGTCAAACAGTGTGTGTAGTTATACAGAAAACTAAGGAAAGAAGAGACAACATACTATACATGACGAGTCATATCTGGCTTAGAAATTACCATCAGACCACCCTTATTGGCGGAGTATCGTCATGTGGGAGTTAGTATTCAATCCAAATACCGCCCAAACCATCAGACGACGGTGCGGGTATGGATCTTATAACAAAACTCTAGCCAAGATAATGCTCGAGAGGTGGAAGAGATGAGGTGCAGTGCTCAAGTGAAAGTGATAAATAAAATTGACTACTTAAACAAAAAATATGTTTAATGGAGATTGTCTAAGTGTCAAAATTAAAACCACGCCCTGTAGTGGAAATTAATAACTACAAAGTGGCGCTGTGCAGGACAGTCGACATGTTTCAGCCAATTGGAATATTTATCCGGCTTTCTTCAGGACCCAAAGGTGGAACAGCTACTGCAATTATTACAAAGTGTAGTGAAAAAGGAAAAAGGAATATAGTTTACAATACAGGAGTCTCACTGGATCTTGGAGCCCCAATGTATCCTGGAGAACTAAATTTTCTTTATCTGTTGTCACATGAAAGGAAAAACTTACAACATACATACGTATACATATACATAGCCACTAAAGACACAAAGAAAACTGTACAAACAACACACATGCATAAGTACTTTTTACTTAGCACCAGCTTAAGAGTATTACATCTCTCACACAGAGAGGTATTACCCTCTACTGAGATACTCACCCAGCTTTATGTGGGAGAAGACCTCACCTCACCCGGCAACCTACTCGGGAAATTGAGGCCCGCTCTGTTTTGCAAAGAAAAAGACACACATTGAAGTTGTACAGTGTGTCTAGCTCAATGGCTTTGCATAAAAACCTAGTTTACAGAGTACTGGACGACACACCATCATAACATGAACCAACCCTATGCAGGATCAGCTGATAAAACATTTATTACTAAATTGAATTTATCAAGTTATTTTGCCAAAGTATAGTTAGAAATGGCAAAAGGTGACAGCCCCTCTTGTCCTACTAAAGCTCACCACAAGGTGTCCAATAGTGAATATGCAAGAGGGAAGATATGCCGATGTTTAAAATGCCAAAGTGAAGCCTAGAACCTAAGGGTACCACAACTTAGTGGAAAAACTTAAACTTAAAGAAAAAGTTAAACTTAAAGAAAAAACCTGTTCCTTTCATCAAAGAAGTTGTATGAAAGCAAACTCCATAGACCCCAAAGACTCACCTGTCCGTCGGTACCTCTCTCGATCATCCGAGAGGAAGTGGAGTACCGATAGGACAGCCTACTCCGTTTTTATACTAGTGCTGATTGGTCAAATTCGCTATTGACAGCGGCCAATTAAGACCAAAATCGCCGTTTTTTTCTCTTTTTCTTTCTCCTCTTAAGGCGCATGCTCATTAGATCATAAACAGAGTACGCTACTCCTCTTAATATTCCTGAGCGCGCATGTGCTGAAATACACTACCCGAGGTAGTGGCTGCCCGCGTTTAATTTAGTCAGCGCGCATGTTTAACGGATAGTGTTACCTTTCAGCGCGTGAGAAAGACTGAGCTGTTATATTTGCTCAAGCTCGCGCTTATGTTGATCAGCGCGCATACTTTTAAGGGTAGGTTTCGCGTCTACGCGCATGCGCGACACTGAATTAATGTAAATCAGAAGCGCGAGCTGTGTATGGATGTAAAAAGAAATATAAATAAAAGAAGTACCGAGCAGGGGTATATACCTGCTCGGATGAATTACTTCTTTATCTTCAAATCAAATGATGCTTATGTGGCAGTTGCTAGGAGCAATAATTACACTATCTTTGTGCTCATGCGCGAAATCTCTTCAAAGATCGCTGGGAAGGCAGAGTTGCTTAGCACTACCAGTGTATCTTGGCATTCATAACAACGTTAGTAAATGAGGTCAAGGTGGCACATACTATCTCAAATATCCATTGTAGCTCCAATCAAAATCATTTACATCATTAATATATAGGGTTTACTGTTGACAATAGATCCTCGGTCCTGATCTCTCGTCTGTTGGGAGAACACCACTGGACCATCAGACTATGGATATTTGAGATATTATGTGCCACCTTGACCTCATTTACTAACGTTGTTATGCATGCCAAGATACACTGGTAGTGCTAAGCAACTCTGCCTTCCCAGCGATCTTTGAAGAGATTTCGCGCATGCGCGCAAAGATAGTGTAATTATTGCTCTTAGCAACTGCCACATAAGCATCATTTGATTTGAAGATAAAGAAGTAATTCATCCAAGCAGGTATATGCCCCTGCTCGGTACTTCTTTAATTTATATTTCTTTTTACATCCATACACAGCTCGCGCTTCTGATTTACAATAATTCAGTGTCGCGCATGCGCGTAGACGCGTAAACTACCCTTAAAAGTATGCGCGCTGATCAGCATAAGCGCGAGCTTGAGCAAATATAACAGCTCAGTCTTTCTCACGCGCTGAAAGGTAACACTATCCGTTAAACATGCGCGCTGACTAAATTAAACGCGGGCAGCCACTACCTCGGGTAGTGTATTTCAGCACATGCGCGCTCAGGACTATTAAGAGGAGTAGCGTACTCTGTTTATGATCTAATGAGCATGCGCCTTAAGAGGAGAAAGAAAAATAGAAAAAAACGGCGATTTTGATCTTAATTGGCCGCTGTCAATAGCCAATTTGACCAATCAGCACTAGTATAAAAACGGAGTAGGCTGTCCTATCGGTACCTCCACTTCCTCTCGGATGATCGAGAGAGGTACCGACGGACTGGTGAGTCTTTGGGGTCTATGGAGTTCGCTTTCATACAACTTCTTTGATGAAAGGAACAGGTTTTTTCTTTAAGTTTAACTTTTTCTTTAAGTTTAAGTTTTTCCACTAAGTTGTGGTACCCTTAGGTTCTAGGCTTCACTTTGGCATTTTAAACATCGGCATATCTTCCCTCTTGCATATTCACTATTGGACACCTTGTGGTGAGCTTTAGTAGGACAAGAGGGGCTGTCACCTTTTGCCATTTCTAACTATACTTTGGCAAAATAACTTGATAAATTCAATTTAGTAATAAATGTTTTATCAGCTGATCCTGCATAGGGTTGGTTCATGTTATGATGGTGTGTCATCCAGTACGCTGTAAACTAGGTTTTTATGCAAAGCCATTGAGCTAGACACACTGTACAACTTCAATGTGTGTCTTTTTCTTTGCAAAACAGAGCGGGCCTCAATTTCCCAAGTAGGTTGCCGGGTGAGGTGAGGTCTTATCCCACATAGAGCTGGGTGAGTATCTCAGTAGAGGGTAATACCTCTCTGTGTGAGAGATGTAATACTCTTAAGCTGGTGCTAAGTAAAACGTACTTATGCATGTGTGTTGTTTGTACAGTTTTCTTTGTGTCTTTAGTGACTATGTATATGTATACATATGTATATTGTAAGCTTTCCTTTCATGTGACAACAGGTAAAGAAAATGTAGTTCTCCAGGATACATTGGGGTTCCAAGATCCAGTGAGACTCCTGTATTGTAAAGTATATTCCTTTTTCCTTTTTCACTACACTTTGTAATAATTGCAGTAGCTGTCCACCTTTGGGTCCTGAAGAAAGCCGGATAAATATTCCAATTGGCTAAAACATGTCGACCGTCCTGGAGTAGTGTGGCTCACTGGTTAGAGGCGGCAGACCCGGGAGCAGAAGTCAGCCTGGGACCAGGGTTCAATTCCCGACGCGGCAGGGTCGTGGACTTGGGTCAGCGGACTCGATAATTCTCGCTTCGGTGCTTACTTTAATCAGGGGTTCCACTCGGCAACTCTGGGCATTAGCTTGCCTAGTCTCCAAAACGGCCCCATCAATTCCGGGGATCCCTGGCTCCACCTTGGGGACTCCCAGCAGGGACCATCCCACAGGGAAAGCCAGGACGGGTTCCCCAGAGTTATACAGCGCCAGGAAACCTACGGACGGGTAGCAGTGCGCTTTACAAGTACAAATACATTTACATTTACAGCGCCACTTTGTAGTTATTAATTTCCACTACAGGGCGTGGTTTTAATTTTGACACTTAGACAATCTCCATTAAACATATTTTTTGTTTAAGTAGTCAATTTTATTTATCACTTTCACTTGAGCACTGCACCTCATCTCTTCCACCTCTCGAGCATTATCTTGGCTAGAGTTTTGTTATAAGATCCATACCCGCACCGTCGTCTGATGGTTTGGGCGGTATTTGGATTGAATACTAACTCCCACATGACGATACTCCGCCAATAAGGGTGGTCTGATGGGAATTTCTCAGCCAGATATGACTCGTCATGTATAGTATGTTGTCTCTTCTTTCCTTAGTTTTCTGTATAACTACACACACTGTTTGACCGGGTACCCCTTTTGTGATTTGAGATGCAGGCACGCATCATACATTCTAGGCTCCAGCAAACAGACAAGATATGTAGACATAGAAAACATAACTTAAATAATTAAAGAATGCAACACAGCCTTAGCTAACTTAAACACTCTTAATCCCCCGGAAGACATAACTGATGTACAGGGGCTGACAAATCACTACTTTCTTTTTTTGTTTTTTTTTTGAGAATTTTTTATTTTATTGCAAACAAGTCAGAAAAAATTACATACATTTTTTCTCCGCAGTGCATGATGCATACATTTTCAGTATATACAGAACCAAACATAACATTTTCTTTTTTTTTTAACATTATTAAGGTGGCCAGATCCATACTATGTTCTCATTTCCTATTGAATCCAGGACTTTAATGGTAACCAGATTTTCTTTCCCCTTTGCTTTTTTTTCAGTCCTTTTGTTTCAAAGATTGCTGATTCAAGATTAAATTTAGCTAGTAGCCGAGCTCTCCAAATAGAAAAAGTAGGCGATTCAGAGCTAATCCACTCTTGGGTGATGCATGCTCGAAACACAGACATTATGATGAAAATCAAAGACCGATGTTCATCTTTGAGAGGAGCCGACGAAACCCCAGTTATAACCCATTCCGATGTTAATATGATTGATATGCCCAAGATATTTGAAAGAAAACTCTGAATTTCACTAAGTATTTTAGTCAGTTTAGGGCAACCGTAAAAATTATGTATTGCGTCTGCTCCTCTCAAAGTACATCTATTACAACATATGCCTGTGTTTGTTCCCCATTTCATAACTCTAGCCGGTGTATAATAAAAATCAAACAAAACCATATAATGCTGTGTACGTGAACGTCCGGATAGAAGAATGGAATTTGCAAGCTCTATTGATTTCTCTATTAAGATATTGTCCACCCCTAATTTTTCTGACCATTTCTGTTGAATCACAGTTAAATCATCTGGAAGCATTGTGATGAGTACATTATAAAAAAAAACAATCCTTTTTTTAACATAAAGACTATCTATCAATACAATCTTTTTAAGACCCTGTTGTTCAGAGAATGTAATAGAACTTAAAAAGCTAAATATCTGAAGATATTTAAAATAATCCTGTACAGATAGATTAAACCGTGATTGGAGTTCAGGGAATGTAATTATACGGTTATCTTTCCACAAGTCTCCGAGGTGAATAATCCCTTTATTCCCCCATTTTCTCATAATGGGATCCCTAAAGATTGGGGGGAAGAAGTGTGGTGAAATTAAAGGAGTATATCTTACTAAATTTGGAATCCTTGTAATTTTCTTAATAATTTTCCATACCCTGTATGCTGCGATTATCACCTTGAATTTTGTTTTTTTATAGTAGCTTGGTTCTATAATGCTTAGTAAATGGCCACGAGCTTCTGTGCCTAGAGCGAATTCATAGATAGATGGTGTATGTGCTGGAGATATTGGGGCTTTGACACCTACTATTAAAGGAGCTATAAATTGCAATACTGCAGCAAGGTAGTAAAATAAAAAGTGTGGGACACCCCATCCTCCACTAAGTTTTGGAACGATCATTTTTTTGTAAGCTCTTCGGTTACCCCTATAGCCCCATAAAAATCTACTTACCATCTTCTCCACTTGTTTAAAAAAATCTAATGGAAATTCCAGCAGTATTGTTCTGAATAAATATAAGAATTTAGGCAAAATTATCATTTTTAAAACATTATTTCTGCCATACAAAGATAGATGTAGGGGGTCAATACGCTCAAGGGTAGAATTGGCCTTTTTCAGGATTGGAATATAGTTTAGCTTTGGTATGTTAGAAACTGGAGTTGTTAAATTTATTCCTAAATATACCGCTTCTGAAACTATATTAATTCGAGGAGGAGGATTTTCGCCTACATACAATGTTTGTGTTTTAAGTAAGTTCAATTTGTAACCTGAAAAGATTCCAAAAGTTGTTGCTAGCTCCTCGATCTTAGGGAGAGCTTTATCTAGATGTGTCGTTACCACCACCACATCATCCGCATATGCTAATGCTCTATAAGTAACACATCCAGCCCTTACTGGGATAATCTCTTCAGCTCGGTTTTACTCATTCAAAAAAATATCTATATAAATAGCGAAGAGAAGTGGAGAGGAGGGGCATCCTTGTCGGGTACCTCTCTGAATAGGAAACGAAACAGATTTATTAGCTCCAAATTTAACACAGGATGTTGGATTTAAATAGAGCTCTTTCAATGCTATTATTATACTTGGACCAAATCCCTTTAAATGTAATAGGTCCCAGAGATATGACCAGGTCACCCTATCGAATGCCTTCTCGGCATCCAATAGGGTGATCCCGATAGATGTCTTAGTAGCTTCTGCCCAGTCCATTAGGGCGATGACCCTCCGAATATGGTCTGAAGTATCTCTATTCGGAATAAAGCCATGCTGCCATCGAGAAACTATTGTCGAAATGATTTGTGATAGCCGAGAGGCCAATACCTTTGAATATATTTTGCTATCAGCATTAATTAATGAGATAGGTCTGTACGATGCCGGGTTTAGTGGATCTTTATCTTTTTTGAGAAATGTCATAATTGTAGACTGAGCCCATGAAGATGGCGGTGCTCCCCTCTGTGCTTCTAAGAAGGTAGTCAAGATGTCTTGTTTTAATACATTTCTAAATACTTTATAAAATTCTAATGGGATGCTGTCAGGTCCCACGGCTTTGCCTATTGCTGAAGATAACAAAGCTTTCTCAATTTCCTCCCATGTAATGTCTGCCTCGAGATCCTGCCTTTGCTCATTGGATAAACAAGGAGACAGATTTGTAGCCCCAAAATTAAGTAGAAGATCAGAAGAGTAAGGAGAGCTATCTTGCTGATATAATTTAGAATAGAATTTGCGAAAAACCTCCAAGATTGACTTGGGTGTATTATGCTGGCCAGCTTCATCTTTTATTGAATTTATAGTATTAAAAACCTCTTTCTGTCTAATTTTTCTGGCTAAGATCCTACCGGAGTTCTCTCCCATTTCATATATTTGTGAACGATAATTTGCCATCTGATTAGCCAATTTAGATGCAAAGCTCTCATAAAGCCGTGCCTTATTAATGGCTAATTTTGTTTCTATAGCCCCTGTCTCTTGTGAGAGTGATATTGCTACTACTAATTTCTTCTCCCAATTCAAAACCTGTCTATAATCTGCGTCCATTTTCTGATGTATGATTTTTTGGTTTTTAATAACGTAAGATAGTGATTCTCCCCGAACCCCCGCTTTAAAAGCGTCCCACACAATCTGTGTTGATGCTGATCCCCTATTAAATTCCAAAAATTATTTTATCCAATTTGACATATATTCCAAATAAGCGGGATCTAACAATAATTTCCGATCAAATGTCCATGTTCTAGCTTGAGGTGTAGGCACCATGTCAGTTTTGATTTCTATCATGATTGGATTATGGTTCGAGATTATGCGGGGATATAATTCAAATGTAGTATCCTTAATTAATGCGGAGTCAATAAAAAAATTATCTAAGCGGACAAATTTCTTGTGTGGAGAGGAAAAGAAAGTAAACCCAGGTGCAGAAGAATTTTTTGAATAAACAAATCACTACTTTCACTCCATAAACAACCTCCTAGACAAAATTGCCCCATTGCAACTAAAAAGATCCTCCTCAAAAGATTCTAAACCATGGTACGATGGGAGGCTAAATGATGACGGATGCTCTCTTAAAGTAATTGAACGTCGCTGGAGAGCTACACCCTCTACTGACCTCCTCATACTGCTAAGAAAATCTAGAAACACATACTTTAGAAAAATCTGAAAATCCAAAACCGATTTCTTCAGCTCTCAACTAGACCTAGCCAAGAACCGCCCCAAAAAACTATTCGCTCCGATCAAAGCCCAAACCAAATGCCTACCCAATGTCCACATCGACAACCCTCTTTCTATTCCGAACTGTGATGAATTTGCCTCCTACTTTGCCGCTAAGACAGAATACATTAAATCAGACTTACTCATGGACCTAATATCCATAGCAGACTCAAAAGACGGCTCATCTTTGCCCCTAGCTGTATTCCCAGCTAATGACCTTCCATTATTTAAACTAAAAAACAATGCTTCTTGGTCCCACTTCAACATTTACAGTGAAGATACCATTCTAAAGACGCTAAATGCGCTGAAACCTTCCAATCACTTCTCGGACCCGCTCTCCGCGAAGTACATTAAAGACTTCATTCCTATCCTACTACCCCTCTGGAACAAGATCATTAACACATCCCTTCTTCAAGGACCCATTCCAGACATCCTGAAAATGGGACAGGTCTCGCCTATCCTACAGAAAACCGCAGCGAACCCAGCGGACCCAAATACCTATCGCCCGATCTCTAACATCCCTATGTTAGCCAAACTCCTGGAAAAATGCGTCAACATACAACTGAATAATCATATCGATCGATTCAACCTGCTGAACGAATTCCAATCCGGCTTCAGAGCAGGTCATAGCACAGAATCAGCCATGACACTTGTATTAGAAGACGCTCTAAAAATCTTAGACCAAAATGAAGCCTAATCCTACTCGACCTGTCATCTGCTTTTGACACCGTCAAACACGAAAACTTGCTAGATCTCCTGAAACACAGAATGGGTTTGTCTGGAAATGTTTTCAACTGGTTCAACTGGTTCACCTCTTTCCTCCAATATGGATCCCAAAGATTCAAAGTCAACCAATCCCTGTCCCTCCCCTCACCTGTCACTTGGAGTTCCACAAGGCTCTACCCTCTCTCCAACTCTGTTCAACCTCTTCATGGAACCTCTTACTGATCTTCTCAGCCTCTCAAAGATACACTTCCACATGTATGCAGACGACACCCAAATATACATCAAGATCCACTCACTGGAGGGCATCAAATAACTCAACACCACACTTCAAAAAACCCAAACTTGGCTGGCCGAAAACCATCTGAAACTTAACTCCCTCAAAACGGAATTCCTTTTAATCGCCCCGCCTAACAAAACTCACTCCATCCTGGACTGGATGAAGCACCTAACAGTTCTCAATGGACAACCGCTCATAGTCGACTCAACAAAATCTCTTGGGTTTACAGTGGACAATCAACTCAAGATGCAGAAACACATCAGCGCCTCTACAAAAGGAGCCAACTTCCACCTAAAGTCCCTGTGAAAACTGAAACCCTATCTGCCCGCCCATGATTTCAAACAAGCTGTGCAAGCTCTAGTTATCCCCCGCGTGGAATATGGAGCAGTAACCTTATGCGGCCTCCCAAGATCTTCAACAATCCCGCTAAGAGCCACGATCAACTCAGCGGCGAGACTCATCACTGGCTCGAAGAGAAACACCCATATATATTCCCAGACTTGAGAACCCTTAACTGGCTTCCGTTTGAAGCCAGAATTCATTTGAAAATCGCATGTATGACGCACAAGGCCCCCCGCCACAAAGCCCCACAATACCTAGCTCAGAAACTGGTGCTCTCAGCGGGCAGCAGATCTTCCAGTAGTGCCAAGACTCTTCTTCTACAACCTCAACGATTTGCAATGAAAAAAACGTATAACTTGTCCTTTTCTGGTATGGCTCCTAGGATATGGAACGCCTTGCCTTGCGAAACACGAATGAACCCTTCCCACGCCTCCTTCAAAAGAGAAGTGAAAGCTATACTCATGGCTAAATTCACTTGAACTATTTGTCTATTCAATGTATTGTATTACTTGCTGTTTCTTGTGCTCATATTTGTCCTGCTGTTTATATTGTTTGCGCTAGCTTAGCACTGTATTCTCTAGATTTAGTACTATTATAACTTAATCTCATTAGTCATGGTATACTATATGCTTCCTTCTACTTTACTTGTAAAGCGCTCTGATAGTCTTGTTTGCGCTATATAAAACCTTCAAAACAAATCAAAACAAAACAATGAAAGGTATAAAGCTCTTTGATTTTATATAGGATTTGAACAATCACTCCAACAATGGGGATTTATTGGGCATTATACTGGGGGGGGGATTTTAACGCCAAATTATCGGACACACATTTTGAAAAAGGAGGGGCTCATTATAGTCAATCGATAAGCAGAGGTAGAGAACTGAACCGGTTCATAAGATCACATATTTGTCCAATGTTATGGACCTGGTTACGGGGTCAACTTCGAACAACCATCCAACCTATAGGGGAAGGGGTTGCAGCACTATCATAGATTTTATTTTTGTATGCCCCCTCATAGAAAAGCACAAAAAACAATTTGATGGACAGAATGTAGATCAATGTCTTACATTCACCCCAGTACAAGGATCTGGGCCTAAATCCATCGTTTTTTGCACTCCACACCACCCTGGGTCAGATAATGGCTTTATGCAAATCAGCTCTGACCCTGTGCCCCATGGGAACAGTCCAGTCCGAACTACAACAGCCATATCTTTCCCAGACCGGAATCAAGCATCCGAGAACCGGACCGGGTCAGAGCTGATTTGCATAAAGCCATTATCTGACCCAGGGTGGTGTGGAGTGCAAAAAACGATGGATTCAGGCCCAGATCCTTGTACTGGGGTGAATGTAGGACATTGATCTACATTCTGTCCATCAAATTGTTTTTTGTAATTTTCTCCCTCATAGAAAAGCAACTGGCATCTGCCGAGGTGGTACTCTCCGATTTCGGAGATCAAAAACCCATTAAGATAGTGATATATACTGTCCAAAGGCCGACTTTTCGGACCAAAAGTGGGGCCTCAAATTTCATAGTGTCAACCGACAATTTAAGATTGTGTTGGAGGGGGGTTGACAACTCTGACATTTTCAGGAAATTGGCATGGGATAATATGTCCCTTATTGAGTCCTGCCTCTCACTAGACCAACCACCGGGACAGATAGTTGGGGATTTTGGGAAGATTTGTCAGACGATCAAAATTCAACTTTCCAAACCCAGATGTTTCAGCCAGGATTGCTCACTAGCAAACAGGAATTTACGTAGGGCCCTCTCAGCTACTCCGAGGTGTACAACAGAAGTTAAACTGGCCAGAAAAAATTACAAAGGTAATTAACGATAGGAAGAAGGACCTCCTGATCGACCGTTGAGACAAACTGTCTGAGGCTGCTAGCCAGAATAAGGGCAACATTTTTTGGGCTGCAGTTAGGGACGTCCATTTCATGGGCCAGTCTTCGACACCTATTAGCTGTAATATAGCCAGTGAGGTATGGATGGAAAATTTCTCAGGTATCTATACCCCCCCACCCCCATGCGAGGCAACTTTTACCCCAGGTAGCCCGGTCCCCATAGATATAAGTATTTTAGAAGTCATGGAAGCTATTAACCAGAGTCTAGCCAATAAGGAGCCGGGTCCAGACGGGCTAACCATCGATTTAATTAAGTGAAACCCGGCTTTTTGGACCCCTCTACTTTCTAATGTTTTTAATAAATTAACTTTGACTAAAATAGCCGAGACCTGGGCAAGAAGCATTTTAGTCCCGATTTTTAAAAAGGGAGATAGATCCCTTCCGTGCAACTATAGACCCATCTCCCTTATAGATAACACCCTTAACATTTTAGGAAGAGTTCTATAAAATAAAAGTGTGGGATGGACAGAAGAAAATGCTATTTTGGACTCATGCCAGCTGGGGTTTAGGGAAAAGGTGGGTACCGTAGAAGAATGTCTTAATTTAAATTTAATTGTGGGAAAATACACCATTGCAAGGAGGACCCCAATCTATATGGCCTTTATGGATTTGTCCACGCTTTTGATCTAGTGAATAGGTCAAAGCTGTGGGCCATCCTTTTGGCAGGTGGGTTGGATGAAACATTGCTCAACTTCCAAGCATACTTACACAGAGATCTCCAGGCCCAAGTGAGGATTAGCATGGGTGGTGAGGTCTCGGGGACCATTGACATTGGCAGGGGTGTCAGACAAGGATGAATTGAATCATGAATTGTATTATTGATGAATGAGACAAGATTACATCACCATCTGACCAAGCACTCCAAGAAAAATCAGCTGCAATGTTATTTAGACATTTTTTAACTTGAAAATAAATCATCATCTAACTGGGCAACCATTGTCCAGGAAAAACGAATAACCAGTCTTTAAAATTAATATGAAAATAAATAACACATTTTAAATCCGGTTTGTCACTACAGATCAAGGAACTATTTTTAGGCGGATGTGAACAATGTGCACAGGCCTTTGAGTGCCCCTGCTGTAGGCTGTGGAAGCAAAGTGTGAACGAGGTTTTAACAGACCAATGGGTGAAGATTTCTTATCAGAAGCCCGTCCATGCATTCACAACAAGCAGGGTATTAATTTATGTATTAATATGTCTATTTAGCTCCGCCTCTGCCAGTCTGAGAACTCCCCCCATGACACTCCTATATAAACAGGGCGTGGTTGGATATGTAAGGTGCGGATGTGTCACTGGAGGGGAGTAAGTCAAGGACGGGAAGGAAATGACGATAAAACTGAAGTTGTGACGCCCCTGTCTGTGCTCTGTTTTACTCCTCTCCGTGTCTCTTCTCTCCTGCAGGTTGGTTCTCTGCTCACTCACCGGTTCATGCTGCGAAGCCCTCGCCTCTGTCCTGGAAACAAACACATCTCTCACAGAGCTCGACCTGAGCCGCAATTACGAGCTGGGAGACACTGGAGTGAAGAAGTTGTGTGAAGGCCTAAAACATCCAAACTGCAAACTACAGACACTGAGGTACAGAGCTGAGCAGTTCTTATTACGTCATTGATTTCTAAAATATACATCGTGAGTGGGACTCACACGTATATTTTATAAATGTATTTAAATGTTTAAAAGATCGCCTCTTTTCTGTTAATGTTGTGAGAGAGGCACCCATTTATAACATTTTTGAATTAAGTCCGGTTGTGAAGTGGGGGTACCCGAGCCCCAATCCATGGTCATGAAAGAAGCCCCTGTCATGGTGCAGAGGGGCACTTTCAAAGCCTGTATCTCCGGTATTTGGTATAAAATGGAAAAGGTCTTAAGTAGAGGGCAGGTCTGCTCCTTCCAGTGAGGGCGCCGACCCCACCAGTCTCCCTGCTGTTAACAGACCGGCTGCTGGATACGAGGCCAAGGAATGTCAGTGAGACACAGGGGGCTCCGAGGACCTTTTCATTCTCTGCGGGGGGCTCTGAGGCCCTCTTCATTCTCTGCGGGGGCTCCAAGGCCCTCTTCATTCTCTCCGGGGGCTCTGAGGCCCTCCTCATTCTCTGTGGGGGTGCTCCGAGGCCCTCTTCATTCTCTGCAGGGGGCTCCGGGACCCTCTTCATTCTCTGTGGGGGGGCTCCGAGGCCCTCTTCATTCTCTGCGGGGCGGGGCTCTGAGTCCCTCTTCATTCTCTGCGGGGGGCTCCAAGGCCCTCTTCATTCTCTGCGGGGGGCTCCAAGGCCCTCTTCATTCTCTGTGGGGGGGCTCCGAGGCCCTCTTCATTATCTGTGGGGGGCTCCGAGGCCCTCTTCATTCTCTGGGGGGGCTCCGAGGCCCTCTTCATTCTCTGTGGGGGGCTTCGAGGCGCTCTTCATTCTCTGTGGGGGGCTCCGAGGCCCTCTTTATTCTCTGTGGGGGGCTCCGAGGCCCTCTTCATTCTCTCCGGGGGGTTCCGAGGCAATCTTCATTCTCTGTGGGGGGCTCCGACGCCCTCTACATTATCTGCAGGGGGGCTCTGAGGCCCTCTTCATTCTCTGTGGGGGGCTCTGAGGCCCTCCTCATTCTCTGCGGGGGGCTCCGAGGCCCTCTTCATTCTCTGCGAGGGGCTCCAAGGGCCTCTTCATTCTCTACGGGGGGGCTCCGAGGCCCCCTTCATTCTCTGCGGGGGGCTCCGAGGCCCTCTTCATTCTCTGCGAGGGGCTCCAAGGGCCTCTTCATTCTCTACGGGGGGGGGCTCCGAGGCCCCCTTCATTCTCTACGGGGGGGCTCCGAGGCCCCCTTCATTCTCTGCGGGGGGTTCCGAGGCCCTCTTCATTCTCTGCGGGGGGCTCCAAGGCCCTCTTCATTCTCTGTGGGGGGCTCCGAGGCGCTCTTCATTCTCTATGGGGGGCTCCGAGGCCCTCTTCATTCTCTACGGGGGGCTTCGAGGCCCTCTTCATTCTCTGCGGGGGGCTCCAAGGCCCTCTTTATTCTCTGCAGGGGGCTCTGAGACCCTCTTCTTTCTCTGCAGGGGGCTCCGAAGCCCTCTTCATTCTCTGTGGGGGGGCTCCGAGGCCCTCTTCATTATCTGTGGGGGGCTCCGAGGCCCTCTTCATTCTCTGGGGGGGCTCCGAGGCCCTCTTCATTCTCTGTGGGGGGCTCCGAGGTGCTCTTCATTCTCTGTGGGGGGCTCTGAGGCCCTCTTTATTCTCTGTGGGGGGCTCCGAGGCCCTCTTCATTCTCTCCGGGGGGTTCCAAGGCGCTCTTCATTCTCTGCGAGGGGCTCCAAGGGCCTCTTCATTCTCCACGGGGGGGCTCCGAGGCCCCCTTCATTCTCTGCGGGGGGCTCCGAGGCCCTCTTCATTCTCTGCGGGGGGCTCCGAGGCCCTCTTCATTCTCTGCGAGGGGCTCTTAGGCCCTCTTCATTCTCTGCGGGGGGTTCCGAGGCCCCTTCATTCTCTGCGGGGGGCTCCGGGCCCTCTTCATGCTCTGCGGGGGGCTCTGAGGCCCTCTTCATTCTCTAAGGGGGCTCCGAGGCCCTCTTGATTCTCTGAGGGGGCTCCGAGGCCCTCTTCATTCACTATGGGGGGCTCCGAGGCCCTCTTGATTCTCTGAGGGGGCTCGGAGGCCCTCTTCACTCTCTGCGGGGGGCTCCGAGTCCCTCTTCATTCTTTGCGGGGGGCTCTGAGACCCTCTTCATTCGGTGCGGGGGGCTCCGTGGCCCTCGTCATTCTCTGTTGGGAGGCTTCGAGGTCCTCTTCATTCTCTGCGGGGGGCTCTGAGGCCCTCTTCATCCTCTGGGGGGGGCTCCGAGGCCCTCTTCATTCTCGGTGGGGGGCTCCGAGACCCTTTTCATTCTCAGCGGGGGGCTCCGAGGCCCTCTTCATTCTCTGTGGGGGGCTCTGAGGCCCTCTTCATTCTCTGTGGGGGGCTCTGAGGCCCTCTTCATTCTCTGCGAGGGGCTCCAAGGGCCTCTTCATTCTCTACGGGGGGGCTCCGAGGCCCTCTTCATTCTCTGCGGGGGGGCTCTCAGGCCCTCTTCATTCTCTGCGTGGGGCTCCGAGGCCCTCTACATTCTCTGTGGGGGGCTCCGAGGCCCTCTTCATTCTCTGCGGGGGGGCTCGGAGGCCCTCTTCATTCTCTGCGGGGGGCTCCGAGGCCCTCTTCATTCTCTGCGGGGGCTCCCAGGCCCTCTTCATTCTCTGCGGAGGGTCTCCGAGGCCCTCTTCATTATCTGCGGGGGGGCCCCGAGGCCCTCTTCATTCTCTGCGGGGGGGCTCCATGGCCCTCGTCATTCTCTGTTGGGGGGCTCCGAGGCCCTCTTCATTCTCTACGGGGGGCTCTGAGGCCCTCTTCATTCTCTGCGGGGGCTCCGAGGCCTCTTCATTCTCTGTGGGGGGCTCTGTGGCCCTCTTCATTCTCTGTGGGGGGCTCCTATGCCCTCTTCATTCTCTGCGCGGGGCTCCCAGGCACTCTTCATTCTCTGCGGGGGGCTCCAAGGCCCTCTTCATTCTCTGTGGGGGGCTATGAGGCTGTCTTCATTCTCTGTGGGGGCTCCGTGGCCCTCTTAATTCTTTACGGGGGGCTCCGTGGCCCTCTTCATTCTCTGCGGGGGCTCCGTGGCCCTCTTAATTCTCTGAGGGGGGCTCTGAGGCCCTCTTCATTCTCTGTGGGGGGGCTCCGAGACCCTTTTCATTCTTCGGGGGCACTCTGAGGCCCTCTTCATTCTCTGTGGGGGGCTCTGAGGCCCTCTTCCTTCTCTGGGGGAGCTCTGAGGCCCTCTTCATTCTCTGCGGGGGGCTCCGTGGTGCTATTCATTTTTTGCGAGGGGGCTCCGAGGCCCTCTTCATTTTCTGTGGTGGGACTCATCATTTTGTTTTACGCCACTGAGGGGACACGTACAGATTCAAGCCCGCAGCTGGGAGTGTATTGTTAGACTAGCTTCGGACCCTTAGAAATGTTTGCTTGTCTCTTGCTAAGTCTATCCTCGCAGTCCGTCCTCAGGGCCTCATTTATGAGTTTTTGCCGTAGGACAGCGCCGCAGGCCTTCCTGCTGCGCTGCCCTACGGTTATAGAAAAGAGCAGGAATGTTCCATATCTATCAGATACAGCGCATTCCTGGAAACATTAGGAGAAATTACGATATTTCTCCTCGTTGTGCCTCCCTCACTCCACCACAGCCACTCCTATGCATCAGATTCTGCCTCTCGCATCGGCATGCCTGAGGCATTGTCTTCAGTGCATCTTCTCTCTTCTGCTGTTGGACAGATCTCGGGTGCAGAGGAACACAGGTGTGTATTGCACTCAGTACTTGTCTTCAGTGCATCTTCTCTCACTCTGCTGTTGGACAGATCTCCCCAGGTGCAGAGGATCACAGGTGTGTATTGCACTCAGTTCTAGTCTTCAGTGCATCTTCTCTCTTCTGCTGTTTGACAGATCTCCCCGGGTGCAGAGGATCACAGGTGTGTATTGTACTCAGTTCTAGTCTTCAGTGCATCTTCTCTCTCTGCTGTTGGACAGATCTCCTCAGGTGCAGAGTATCACAGGTCTGCATTGCACTCAGTTCTTGTCTTCAGTGCATCTTCACTCTCTGCTGTTGGACATATCTCCTCAGGTGCAGAGGATCACAGGTTGGTATTGCACTCAGTTCTTGTCTTCAGTGCATCTTCTCTCTCTGCATTTGGACAGATCTCCTCGGGTGCAGAGGATCACAGGTGTGTATTACACTCAGTTCTTGTCTTCAGTGCATCTTCTCTCAATGATGTTGGACAGATTTCCTCGAGTCCAGAGGATCACAGGTGTGTATTGCACTCAGTTCTAGTCTTCAGTGCATCTTCTCTCTCTGCTGTTGGACAGATCTCCTCGGGTGCAGAGGATCACAGGTGTGTATTGCACTCAGTTCTTGTCTTCAGTGCATCTTCTCTCACTCTGCTGTTGGACAGATCTCCCCAGGTGCAGAGGATCACAGGTGTGTATTGCACTCAGTTCTAGTCTTCAGTGCATCTTCTCTCTTCTGCTGTTTGACAGATCTCCCTGGGGGCAGAGGATCACAGGTGTGTATTGCACTCAGTTCTAGTCTTCAGTGCATCTTCTCTCTCTGCTGTTGGACAGATCTCCTCAGGTGCAGAGTATCACAGGTCTGCATTGCACTCAGTTCTTGTCTTCAGTGCATCTTCACTCTCTGCTGTTGGACATATCTCCTCAGGTGCAGAGGATCACAGGTGTGTATTGCACTCAGTTATTGTCTTCAGTGCATCTTCTCTCTCTGCATTTGGACAGATCTCCTCAGGTGCAGAGGATCACAGGTGTGTATTGCACTCAGTTCTAGTCTTCAGTGCATCTTCTCTCAATGCTGTTGGACAGATCTCAGGTGCAGATGATCACAGGCGTGTATTGCACTCAGTTCTAGTCTTCAGTGCATCTTCTCTCTGCTGGGGGACAGATCTCCTCAGGTGCAGAGGATCACAGGTGTGTATTGCACTCAGTTCTAGTCTTCAGTGCATCTTCTCTCAATGCTATTGGACAGATCTCAGGCGTAGAGGATCACAGGTGTGTATTGCACTCAGTTCTAGTCTTCAGTGCATCTTCTCTCAATGCTGTTGGACAGATCTCAGGTGCAGATGATCACAGGTGTGTATTGCACTCAGTTCTAGTCTTCAGTGCATCTTCTCTCTACTGGGGGACAGATCTCCTCAGGTGTAGAGGATCACAGGTGTGTATTACACTCAGTTCTAGTCTTCAGTTCATTTTCTTTCTTCTGCTGTTGGACAGATCTCCTCAGGTGCAGAGATCACAGGTGTGTATTACACTCAGTTCTAGTCTTCAGTTCATCTTCTTTCTTCTGCTGTTGGACAGATCTCCCCAGGTGCAGAGGATCACAGGTGAGTATTACACTCAGTTCTTGTCTTCAGTGCTTCTTCTCTCTTCTGTTGTTGGACAGATCTCCTCAGGTGCAGAGGATCACAGGTGTGTGTTGCACTCAGTTCTTGTCTTCAGTGCATCTTCTCTTCAGCTGTTGGATAGATCCCAGGGGCAGAGGATCACAGGTGTGTATTGCACTCAGTCAGTCAGTCAATACATCTTTATTTCGGTTAATAAAAACCATAAAAGCAATGCAATACAAAAATTCATTATATACACATTATATACACATTAGAATTTGTACAGAAATAAGATATACACATGATTGCAGTTCAAAACAATCTAAAGCAGTTGAAATCTTTGATGCAAAGAGAAAAGAGACAAAATCTGTGACATGAATATAAAGGCCCAACCCTATTTTCAAACAATCCTCATTCAGTTATGTGTCCTCCTGATAGTGAATTCATTTGGGTGAGTCTAATTGTATTTATACGCTCTGCCGCTACCAAAAAACTGGCTACACTATAAGTAACCTGCATACAGTCAAGCATTTGTAAATGTAGGAGGGCAGGCCTCACCTGGGCGAATTTTAGTTCCTTCAGAACAGGGTATAAAATTTTTTTACGGGCCACCAGATAGTGCTCACAAAACATCACCAAGTGGAGCGTGTCCTGTGTAGAGAAACTATCACAGGTGCAGGGTGGAGTATCTTCAGGGGTCCCCCACTTCAGATAGGTACCAAGTGTGAGGTGGATGAGGTTGAACCTGAATCTAACTAAAAGGAAATGATAGTTTGATCTCACCGTAGGTTTTCTGAGCTCAACCTCCTCCCTTTCTGACTCAAGTAAATTGAGGAAATTATGCTTAATCCACCCTACATCCTCTTTCCTGAGACCCTGTGGTGATAGATACATTTCCGGACGCCCCAGCCTCACGCATGCCGCTCTAACATACGCAAGCCCGGGTATTCTGTCCACTCTATCCAGGGCCATACAGTCCTTGAGTATTAGGTGGTTAAGCGTGATCTCCTCATTTAGCCAGGTTTTAACCCATCGTAATAAAGGGGCAATTTTTAAGTGATCAGAAATATACCCCAAGGTTTTGATCTTCATGGTTTTCCTGCGTAAACCAGCCACCATTACGTGGGATTTCGAGGTGTTGATTTTTAAGTCTAAGGCCTCCATAAAGGAGCCAAAGTGATCTAACAATCTTTGTAATCCAGTACCAGTTCGAGCAAGTATGACAGCGTCGTCCGCGTACAGGAGGACCAGTATAACCGACCCTCCCATACGCGGGACGTCCAGGGTGGCCAGATCAAGGGATTTACCCAAAGAATTAATATAGAGCGTAAATAGGAGAGGGGCCAGAATGCAACCTTGTCTGACCCCTCTTCTTGATCTAAATTGCTCGGTACATCTGCCCTCCCTTGTTACCCTAACAGAAGCCGACAAGTTCTGGTGAAGATCATTTAGAAAATTAACCAACGTAGTGTCCAAACCCATATTCCGCAAAATAAACCATGATTTAGAAGAATTGACGAAATCAAATGCGGAAGAAAGATCCATAAAACCCAAGTACAGAAGCCCCTCCTTCACCACTGTGTACTTGCTAATAATAAAATGAAGGTTTAAGCATTGATCCATGGTCCCCCTGTGTGCCCTAAAACCGTACTGGAGATCAGAAAGAACCCCACTCCCCTCAAGCCAATCTCCCAGTCTCTGTAAGATGACTCTGCCTAAGATCTTTACGGCAGAGTCCAGCAGGGAGATTGGCCTGTAGAAAGCGGGGTCCCCCCTGTTCCCTTTCTTGAAAATTGGAACGATAATGGAGGTTGACCAAGAGGATGGGGAGCCTGCGGTGGGTATTGCATTGAAAACATTTGTTAGTATTTTGGACCAGAATTGTGGGTACAAGATGTAAAGATCTGCAGGGACCCCGTCAGGGCCAGGGGCCTTATGTTTACTAGTATCTTTGATCACCTTTTCCACTTCAGAGGTGTTAAACTTAATGGACATATTGTTTTGAGGTACAACTAAGTCTGGCGGAGTAGGGACCCCTAGCTCAATGTCATAGATGTTTCTAAAGTGATTAAGCCAACTCTCATCTTCAATTAGGCAGTCCATGTCTGATTTCCCCTCCTCAGTGAAAAACGACTGATTGATGATAGCCCAAAATCTTTTGCTGTCTCTCAACACATCTGCAGATTGTAGATGATCCCAGGCTTCTTCCTTAATTTGGTTCTTGCGATTTGCAAGTGCCAGTTTGTATTCCTTACGAAGATTCGCCACAATTAGCCTACCCCTGGGTCTAAGTTTCAGCGCTTTAAGTAGGGCACTATGGGCAAGTGAGCACTTTTTGTCAAACCATTTAAACACCTTCTTACAGTGTGAGCCGTTTCTAGACTCCAGATTCTTGGAGATCCGTGAACATATCTCTACATAGGCATCCACAACATCAGCCCCTGATGCAGTGGAGTCTAAGCAGACAGCCTTGTTGTCCTCGGTTTCCTGTGCAAGTGTTTTAAAAAAGGTTTCTGGAATAACCTTCTCCCACTTTACCCTCCTGCCCTGCCCTCCAGTACAAGTCTTTTGAGGCCACCACGCTTGAGTTCCTCCCATGCAAGAAACTCTCAAGATCTATAGCCAATAAAACGGGGTTGTGGTCACTAAAAATAGCGGTCACTACACTGTACTCCTGCGTTTTGGCTAGCACCCCAGGGGAAACAAAAATATATTCGATAACTGTGTTTGCGTCCCTCCCAATAAATGTAGGCGCTCTAGTCTCGTCATTACCTAAACCTGGTTCGAATAAGTTTGAGTTGGCAAGGAGAATCTCAAGGGCATCACCCTCCTTGCTGTGTTCAAAATGGGGGATCCCCTCCACAGGTGATCCTCCGTGTACATCATTATAACAATCCCCCTCACAAGGGTGAATATTAAAATCTCCCATGATGACCATCTCTGGGACAGAAGTGCGATCATGTTTGTAGACTGACAGAAAACCTGCCAGGGCAGTCAAATGCTCATTCTCAGATGAGCCCGCCCTGGAATTATAAAAATTAATAATTAGAAGTTTTTGTTGGTCCGGAATGGTCCATTCAATTATTAATGAATTCAGAGGAGTAGGATCAACTTTTTTAAAAACCCCAACCAAGTTAAGTGAGAACAGTGTAAGCAAGCCCCCTTTAGCTCTTCCTCTCCGCCCCGGTACTGCTGAGGTTGAGAAACTAAGAAAGCCATCTAATGAAAAACTGGGTGATGTATCCCATGTCTCTTGAAAGGCCAAAATATCATACTGCTTAACAAAGCCCTGCCATAAAGGATCAGAAGTTTTTGCGCTTAGTCCAGCCACGTTCCAAGTAAGAATTTTGCAACATAGACTTATTGCACTCAGTTCCAGTCTTCAGTGCATCTTCTCTCAATTCTGTTGGGCAGATCTCCTCTGTACAGAGGATCACAGGTGTGTATTGCACTCAGTTCTTGTCTTCAGTGCATCTTCTCTCTTCTACTGTTGGACAGTTCTCCTCAGGTGCAGAGGATCACAGGTGTGTACTGCACTCAGTTCCTGTATTTAGTGCATCTTCTCTCTTCTGCTGTTGGGCAGATCTCGCCGGGTGTAGGTAACTAATGTGTTTCAAAACAATCTGCCAACTACTTCACTTCACTAGGCTTGTTGTACAGTGTCCCGTTCTCAGAGCTCCACACCTCCCTATTGTACGTAGACTGAGAGATAGCTCTGCTGTCAGAGCTCCGCACCTCTCTGTTCTACATAGGCTGAGAGATAGCTCTGCTCTCAGAGCTTTGAACCTCTCTGTTCTACGTAGGCTGAGAGATAGCTCTGCTGTCACAGCTTTGCACTTCTCTGTTCTACGGAGGCTGAGAGATAGCTCTGCTGTCAGAGCTCCGCACCTCTCTGTTCTACGTACGCTGAGTGATAGCTCTGCTGTCAGAGCTCCGCACCTCTCTGTTCTACGTAGGCTGAGAGCTAGCTCTGCTGTGAGATCTCTGCACCTCTCTGTTCTGTGTACGCCGAGAGATAGCTCTGCTGTTGGAGCTCTCCACCTCTCTGTTCTACGTAGGCTGAGAGATAGCTCTGCTGTCAGAGCTCCGCACCTCTCTGTTGTACGTAGGCTGAGAGATAGCTCTGCTCTCAGAGCTCTGCACCTCTCTGTTGTACGTAGGCTGAGAGATAGCTCTGCTCTCAGAGCTCCGCACCTCTCTGTTGTACGTAGGCTGAGAGATAGCTCTGCTCTCAGAGCTCCGCACCTCTCTGTTCTACAGAGGCCGAGAGATAGCTCTGCTGTCAGAGCTCTGCACCTCTCTGTTCTACGTAGGATGAGAGATAGCTCTGCTGTCAGAGCTCAGCACCTCTCTCTTATACGTAGGCTGAGAGATAGCTCTGCTCTCAGAGCTCTGCACCTCTCTATTCTACGTAGACTGAGAGATAGCTCTGCTGTCAGAGCTCCGCACCTCTCTGTTCTGCGTAAACTGAGAGATAGCTCTGCTGTCAGAGCTCTGCACCTCTCTCTTCTACGTAGGCTGAGAGATAGCTCTGCCGTCGGAGCTCTGCACCTCTCTCTTCTACGTAGGCTGAGAGATAGCTCTGCTGTCAGAGCTCTGCACCTCTCTGTTCTACGTAGGCTGAGAGCTAGCTCTGCTGTCAGAGCTCTGCACCTCTCTGTTCTACGTAGGCTGAGAGATAGCTCTGCTGTCAGAGCTCCGCACCTCTCTGTTCTACGTAGGCTGAGAGATAGCTCTGCTGTCAGAGCTCCACACCTCTCTGTTCTGCGTAGGCCGAGAGATAGCTCTGCCGTCGGAGCTCTGAACCTCTCTGTTCTACGTAGGCTGAGAGATAGCTCTGCTGTCAGAGCTCTGCACCTCTCTCTTCTACGTAGGCTGAGAGATAGCTCTGCTGTCAGAGCTCTGCACCTCTCTCTTCTACGTAGGCTGAGAGATAGCTCTGCTGTCAGAGCTCCGCACCTCTCTGTTCTGCGTAGGCCGAGAGATAGCTCTGCTGTCAGAGCTCCGCACCGCTCTCTTCTACGTAGGCTGAGAGCTAGCTCTGCTGTCAGAGCTCTGCACCTCTCTGTTCTACGTAGGCTGAGAGATAGCTCTGCTGTCAGAGCTCCGCACCTCTCTGTTCTACGTAGGCTGAGAGATAGCTCTGCTGTCAGAGCTCCGCACCTCTCTGTTCTACAGAGGCCGAGAGATAGCTCTGCTGTCAGAGCTCCGCACCTCTCTGTTCTACGTAGGCTGAGAGATAGCTCTGCTGTCAGATCTCTGCACCTCTGTGTTCTACCTAGGCTGAAAGATAGCTTTGCTGTCAGAGCTCTGCACCTCTCTCGTCTTCATGGGCTAAGAGAAAGCTCTGCTCTCAGATCTCTGCACCTCTGTGTTCTACCTAGGCTGAGAGATAGCTCTGCTGTCAGAGCTCTGCACCTCTGTGTTCTACCTAGGCTGAAAGATAGCTCTGCTGTCAGAGCTCTGCACCTCTCTCGTCTACATGGGCTAAGAGAAAGCTCTGCTCTCAGATCTCTGCACCTCTGTGTTGTACGTAGGCTGAGAGATAGCTCTGCTGTCAGAGCTCCGCACCTCTCTATTCTACTCAGGCTGAGAGATAACTCTGCTGTCAGAGCTCCGCACCTCTCTGTTCTACGGAGGCTGAGAGATAGCTCTGCTTTCAGAGCTCGGCACCTCTCTATTCTACTCAGGCTGAGCGATAGCTCTGCTGTCAGAGCTCCGCACCTCTCTGTTCTACGTAGGCTGAGAGATAGCTCTGCTGTCAGAGCTCTGCACCTCTCTGTTCTACGGAGGCCGAGAGATAGCTCTGCTTTCAGAGCTCTGCACCTCTCTATTCTACTCAGGCTGAGAGATAGCAATGCTGTCAGAGCTCTGCACCTCTCTATTCTACGTAGGCTGAGAGATAGCGCTGCTGTCAGAGCTCTGCACCTCTCTGTTCTACGTAGGCTGAGAGATAGCTCTGCAGTCAGAGCTCTGGACCTCTCTCTTATACGTAGGCTGAGAGATAGCTCTGCTGTCAGAGCTCCGCACCTCTCTGTTCTACGTAGGCCGAGAGATAGCTCTGCTGTCAGAGCTCTGAACCTCTCTGTTCTACGTAGGCTGAGAGATAGCTCTGCTGTCAGAGCTCTGCACCTCTGTGTTCTACGTAGGCTGAGAGATAGCTCTGCTGTCAGAGCTCTGCACCTCTGTGTTCTACGTAGGCTGAAAGATAGCTCTGCTGTCATATCTCTGCACCTCTCTCGTCTACATGGGCTAAGAGAAAGCTCTGCTCTCAGATCTCTGCACCTCTGTGTTGTACGTAGGCTGAGAGATAGCTCTGCTGTCAGAGCTCTGCACCTCTCTACTCTTCGTAGGCTGAGAGATAGCTCTGCTGTCAGAGCTCCGCACCTCTCTGTTCTACGGAGGCCGAGAGATAGCTCTGCTTTCAGAGCTCTGCTCCTCTCTATTCTACTCAGGCTGAGAGATAGCTCTGCTGTCAGAGCTCCGCACCTCTCTGTTCTACGTAGGATGAGAGATAGCTCTGCTGTCAGAGCTCTGCACCTCTCTGTTCTACGTAGGCTGAGAGCTAGCTCTGCTGTCAGAGCTCTGCACCTCTCTGTTCTACGGAGGCCGAGAGATAGCTCTGCTTTCAGAGCTCTGCACCTCTCTATTCTACTCAGGCTGAGAGATAGCTCTGCTGTCAGAGCTCCGCACCTCTCTGTTCTACATAGGCTGAGAGATAGCTCTGCTGTCAGAGCTCTGCACCTCTCTGTTCTACGTAGGCTGAGAGATAGTGTGGTTCTGAAAATTCTGGACTCGTATCAACATTCTAGACTCGAGAATTAAACTTCGTTGTAACATGACGAATTTGGTATCAAAAGACCGAGAATGGCTAGTACACTATGTACAAGCATTTTCGTCATATTCAAGTGACGATTTCGCCTCGAATTCGTCATTTTCGTTCTGAACCCTTGGCTTCCATTTTGTGTATGGCAGCCATTTTGTGAGTTGCCCTCACACAGGCAAATGGATCAAGCCAAATTCGATTCCAAAGGACACGTACACCTTGATTGACTTTTCCCTGACCTAGGCAAGTTGGAACCTGTTTGGTCAGTTCCTCTCCCAGTGGCCGAACGAGATAGCATCAAGGCAGGACAGGCCATAAACCTTCTCATCGCACACACACCCTGCCGAATCTTGCTCACACCTGTCCCCGCTCTTTTCTCTCTCGCTTGCTTTATGATGGGGAGGTGCCCGTTTTATTGGGGGTCCACCGGTATCTGATGGAAATGCTGGACCTTGCCGGGTAATTTGTTATGGGCTGGACGAACTGTGGTGTGGGCTGTCATCATGACTCTGCTTTTCCTTTGTATTGGAAACATTTTTATGGTATAAGTAAAATATGGAGAATGTTTGCCTAAAGCACAATATTTCGTATAAAAAGAGAAGCCTGACTTTGTGAATTGCGACAGTCTCCTGAGAATATACTTCCCGTGTGTTTGTACTTCTAGGACGCTTGTTACCTTGGTTGCAGCCAATAAAATCGATCCTTGACTTCACCTAGAACATTCTGAGTTTCTGTGGTCTGAATCAGGAAAGTACTCGAGGTCTTTGGGTGTGTTCCCTGACACCGCTGGGTCAGGGGCGTAACACAGGCCCCCGCAGACCACGCAGTGCGGGGGGGGCCCTCGTGCTCCAGGGGCTCCCAGCACTGGGCCCTGTTCGCAGCAACACAGTGAGCAACCACTTACTGCACTGCGCTGGTGTTTGAACAGTTTAATATACATCATCTGCCAGCAGGTGGTTCCGGTCGCTCCGATTGGCCAGGCTGCCTCTGTTGTGCTCTCACTGGGGCATTTGCAACAATGTTCATTTTGAAAATAAAGTCATAACCTGGGCGGTGCGAGCGGGCGGAAGTTATGTTTGAAAGTTTCGATTTTGAAGCCGCCAATACTCGCACCGCCGCCTGTGCCCCTCATCTTGGTATCCACTCCTGCTGTAACTGACCGGACCAGACTGCTTGGGGGCTCCTCATCGAGGCCGTTGGTCTACAGTCACTCTGATACCGATGTCCACCTGTCCGTGAAGCCGCTATGCCGCAAAGGCCAATTAAACGGACTGTTTCTCACTTCTGTGCTTATGGCCTGGGCTATTTTCTAAGATGGGTGTAATCATTCCCTCTTTAATGGTCCGCTGACCCGACAATCACCCCAGCCCCACTTTGTGCCGATTCTGAGTCTGATCCTGGATGTACACCCCTCTCTTTCCCTGGCCTCTGGTGTGTGACCTGTTGGCAGACAATCCGAGGCTCTCTCTGCGCTGGCGTGATTTGCGAGTTTCAAACCACCTTTCCACCAATTTCTCCGAGCGACAAACAAGCGCAGGGAGCAGAAATACAAGGAAGGGGGCAGGTAGGCAACAGGGGGACTGGTAGGCAAGCCCTGACACAGGCAGGGGAAAAACAGCGGACAAGAAAAACAAGCAGTGGCGCAGGACAAGGAAAACATTCAGTGGAATAGTGCCTCTGGTAGGGGCTGCGGGTAAATTTATGTTTACACGGTAATCTGTAAGCACAAAATGCTGTGCCATGGGCAGAAGGAAAAAAACAAATAATCGAGCAGCGGAACAAGCACTGTCTGGCTTAGGGGACAACATTGATCAATGTTGAGGCAGCAGGGAAACGATTATGCTGCAAAGGTAAATTAAACGGACGGTTTCAAGGACACTCATACACAGCCACAGCACTTGAGACATACAAAGGCCAGCAACCACACTGCCAGACAGTCAGCCACCCTTCAAAGGGGTGTGTTCAGAAAAGGATGCCAGCCACATTCATGTGGAATAGCAGGCTTACACAAACAAAGTCTGGTTTGGTAATTATATGAGGGAGATAAACTGTAAAACCTGACGCTGCACAGCAGGCCTAACAGGCCCTGAAACAGTCAAAGAAAGTTAGCGCATATGAGGATTTGTGACAGTGACATGCACACTTTGGGAAAGCACTGCACTTGCAACAGGCACACAAAAAAAACACAAACGGAGCAGCCAAAAGCCTCTTTTAATTGTGTGCGGCCTCTTGAGCGATGTTGAAATGGAACCGAGTCTACATTCAGTGCGTTGATTCACATGTGCTCAAGAGGCCGCACACAATTAAAAGAGGCTTTTGGCTGCTCCGTTTGTGTTTTTTTTTAATGAGGGGCTCTCTATCTTGGAAATCAGTGGAGTTATCGGGCAGCACCTTTCTTTTTCCTTGAGGCACCAACATCTCCCATGCCCCGAACTATAGATCATATGACCAGTCAGTGTGTGGGTTAATTTTATTTGGCTGTTTGTGGCTAGTACAACATGTAATACTGTTGATTTCTCTCATAATGTAACAAAGATTACTTGCCTGGCTGCATGCAGTCTTTTCTACACATTGCAAAAACTATAGAGCATGTTCAAAACTGCTTTGATTTGCAAATGTGGGCCAATTTTAATTTTCTAGTTTGTTAAAGGGTGGGCACTTTTAGTCTGCTGCCCAGGTTTATTTTCTGTCGCAGTGACGCAGTGACGCCCTGGAGTGGAAAGTGTTTCTTTTCCAATTTGGCTGGCAGACATAAGTGAGCTCTCTGACAGCTCAGGAGTGGACTGTCTGCAGCTCTTCATCCTACATTACCCTACTACGCCGCCATTCCATTTTTTAGCCTTATTGTACTGAGAGCCAGAGGCATGCTTGTCTTAATCTCAGTATATTTTCAGACGGACTGGCCTCCATAATTTACTTGGTGCCTGCTCCATAGTGTTGATCCACTATTGATGTCTTGTCAGACTAAGCTAGTGGCTCACAGCCCCCTGCAAACTTCCTTCTAATGTGTCTTCATTGCCATTAAAGGCTTTGCCGCAATTGTTTGTAGACTGCAGTAGAGTAGAGTGCAGTGGCATAGAATAGAGTGACGTAGAGTTCGGGCTAGCAGCGCAGTAGTTGTAGCACGCAGCTGCAGCATGGGTGCACTAGCTGTCTCATATCAATCGTTTTGGCTAGGCGGCCTGCCTCATAAATTAAATGGTGCGCTTCTGAGCCTCTCAATAGTGAAGATGGGTTGGCCTTCATGTTTACCAGCCCAGCATCATCGTCTTTGTTGTAGCACACTCTGATGACCAAGTTATAGATAGAGCTCCACTACTTTAGGCGCAGCAATTACATGTTATGTTACGTTATTTATGTTTATATACAGAATTCAATGGAAATATGGCCCACAGCCCAAATACCATGTCTGTGCTTAGTTAGATGGAAGCAAATGTTCTATTTAATGTGTTGTGTGGGATGATTGTGTGTGTTCCATGCTATTGAAAAGTGCCCTTCTGGGCCACATTGCTGACAGCTGTATAGTATATCTGCACTATGTGGGGTGTATGTATGCAAGGTCTGTCCAGTGCATTCTGTTTGATGCTTGCGTGTGTTTTAAACTACTTGAAATGCTCTTGGAAGCTGTGTGCCATCCAGCTATATGGTATTTCTGAGCTATGTGCTATATAAGCTCTACCCAGTGTGTGCTATTATATGTCTGCGTGTGATGTACATTATCGAAACGTGTTGGGTGCTACAGTGCACACCACGGTCAGCTGTACACTCTAACTGAGGTGCACAGTCAACATATCTTTGTAAACTAGGTTTTTCTGGTTCCAGTACCCCTTGGGCCCCCACACTGCCTATTCCTTGCATTTGAAATTACATTTACTGCTGTAGTGTGAGACTGCATTACATGAAAAGAAATATAAAGTATGGTTGCCAAAAGAAAAATGCCAGCCGTGTGTTTAAAGAGCCTGCAAAGATCTCGTCTTGGCACTAAATAGGGTTATAAATTTAAAAAAAAGTAGGTATTCATTTGTAATGTGACTTTTCTGTCTTTGTTCACTGTAATTATCAGTCATGGATCTCATCATTCAGGCAGCCCTAGAACACAATAAAAGTGCTTTCTATTTATATTTGCTGTTCGAAGTATGCACAGATAAGTGCTGAAAATACAGCTTTAGGTAACTGCTTATTTTTGTCGGTGAGGCAAAGTGGTAGGTGGTGGGCCGAGCCGCTGGGGGGCCCCCTCCATGCACTTTGCAGGAGGGCCCCCTAAAATTTCGTTACGCCACTGTGCTGGGTTACCGGTTCGTTATCAGTTCTGAAAAACCCAGTACCTCAGTTGGTGCCCAATGTTTGGGGCGATACCAGCGGTACCGGTCCAGCCAGAGGTTCGTGAGGAGCTTCGTGTGAAAATTCTGGAGGAAGGCCGCCACTTCATTGACCCCTGCATGTCGACGTGGTCCGAAAGTCTTTGCTGCGAGGTTCCCCGCTTCCCGACGGCTACGGAGGACTGCTGCCCTGGCTATCGCCCTGATTTGGACCCTTGAAGTTTGGTAGAGCGAAACGATAGGACGAGTCTTCTGGTGACGTCATCGATATCTCAGTTAAGTATAAGTGGAGCGTCTCCCAGTCCTTAGTTGGTTCTTAGTTTTGGGTATCCTTTGGGATCATTTGGAACTTGCAAGTGCCAAAGTCAAAGGACTCGTGTATTCACGAGAAATATCGTAATCGATAATCCTTTGAAGTTTGAAGCTAGACTAGAGAGCGAAGATGCCTGGTCTTAGCAGACTTGGAAATTTGTTTTGTCTTGGTTGTAATAAAAGGGACTCCCGATTGGAGGACTCGTGTCCGGTTCCTCTGATTGAAACTCCAACTTATGAATTATATGTGAAACATGGAGTAGGCCCCATCACATATAACGAAGTGTGGATCAAATACACCAGAAAAGACGGTGTTTTAAAATGGCCCCAATATGGTAGCTTTGACACGGAAATCCTAGATAATCTTGAAGTTAAACTTTTTAAGAAGAAAGCCCGCCCGGCAATGTTTGACTCTTTCGGCCGGTGGCGTAAGGAAGCCAAACAGAAGGAAATTAAATTAGCGAAGAAAAATAAGAGAGAAAGGGGTATCTCGATAATGCAAGCTGCTATGCAGTTTAAAGACAATGAAGAAGAACAGATGAGTGAGCAGTTGCACAGGCAACGTAAAATGGTAATAGATAAATGCTATCCAGTTTTACCGCGTCTTCAGCAAGATGCAGCAAAAGAGCTTGAAAAAGATCAGTTAATGTCGCATCTGTTAAGTTCGCCACCCACCTATGCGCAAAATGCTACGGCTCCTCCGCAACCTTTAGTTGCGCAACCCGTGGTTGCATTGCCTCCTGCTCCTCCACAACACCCACCAGCTATTCTTCAGCTCGCTCCTGCTCCTTCGGTGCAGCCTCCTCAGGGCCCACCGATCACACCTGCTTCACCTGTGCTTTCTATGACTTTGCCTAAAGCACCTTCTATTTCTCCTAATGATCCCTCTGCTATTGCCTTTGCTACAGCCTTATCTCACCCTGTTTTTTTTGCCCGTTCTTCCGTCAGTTTCCCCTTCCGTTCGACAGAGAATGGCCAACACTGTTACTAATCTTTTCTCACCTTTCTTCGGGTCGCCTAATACGACCCCTAACCCGGAACGAAGACAGTTGCGGAGTCAACTGCCTGACTATCAAGAGAGAGATTTACTGAATCGTTTAGCGCATAAATGGGTTATCGACGCTGTAAGGTATGATGTAGAGTCTGTAATGGAAGTCTTCCGTCAATGGGAAGCACCTAAGCAGAGATATGTTTTTGAACAAATGTGTGTTTTTCTCTGCGAAGATTTGGAAGACAATGATCTGGAATACAACCCGCCCGAGTTGTGTCGTGTGCGATTCGACTTCGCAGAAGGCATGATCGTAGGTTCCGATGTTGAGAAAGCGATTGAGACATTGTTGTCGTATCGGAGTAAGGTGGGCACTTATCGATCACTATTTGAGCGCGACGCATCCGGTAGGAAAAAGGCGCGACAGTACCCCAGGAGAGAAGTTCCTCCAGTTTGGAAGGAAGAAGTAGCAGCTGGTCCTAGTAATGTTCCACCACTTGTGCCAGCACACTTTCAGCGTGTGTGGGTACATGTTCCTTGGAAGCGAACTGAAGTTTTGGCCCTTAAACAGACATTGCCTGATCCCCGTAAAAATCCCGCAGGGTATTACAAAGAGCTGTCACAGACTGCTGGGTCATGTATAATGAATTTAGCAGACATAGACATGTTGTTTGGGAACGTTGTTCCACAGCCTTTATGGGGAAAGATTCGTCATGTAGATCATGATCAGGAGTTAGGTGACTCATGGGCTAATATTACTGCTGCAGATGGCCGACAAGTTGGTGTTGCTAAGCCTGAGCCTTTAATAGCTGAACTTCCTGGTAAAATAATTGATTACATGAAAACGATAATGCCTGCGATACGTGTAAACTGGGATAAGTTGTCTGCATGTAAGCAGAAGAAAGAAGAAACAGTGTCTGATTTCTTCACCAGGTTTGAAGAAACGTTTGTCGACCACAGTGGTCAAGATATGAGCACAGAAGGTGGTCAGCGATTGTTCGTCGATAAATTTGTGCACAATCTGCTTCCAGAGTTGTGTAAAAAGTTGAAAGATTCAGAGAGTTCTTATGCAGTTTCTTCTTCAGCACAGATATTGGCTACTGCACAATATTACGAAAATAGAGACAAAGACGAGAAAGATAGAGCAGAAAAGAAAACTAAAAAACTGAAAACGAAGGTTTTGTTACAGCAAGCATACCCGCCACGTGGTGGTAGTGGCCAGAATAATGGTGGTCAGAATAACTATCAGAATAATTATCAGCAGCCTCAACAGTATCAGAGGAACTCGCAAAGAGTCGAGTATACTCAGCCACGTGTTCCTGTAGGCCCCAACCAGTGTTCGTATTGCAAGGAAGAGGGTCATTTCAAGAATAGTTGCCCTATCCTGTTACAACGCGCAAATGGTGGTTCAAACACAAGAGGTAGAGGTGTTCAGCAAGCACCTAGAGGAAGAGGACGTGGAAACGTCCCCCAGAACGCACGTCGCCTTCCACCTCAAAATTCTATGAATACTTTCGATCAGCAGAATAACGCATCTGATAGGACAGCTCAGTACTATACTGATGATTATTATACAGAAGATGAGCAGTGGGAAGGTAATAATTGCTAGGACAGCCATAGACAAAGAGAGGGAGTTGTTTCAGTTCCAGTAGATCAGAGTGGACCATACGTTGAGGTGATTACATCAGGTGTGTCAGAGCCTTTTCTGTTGGATACTGGTGCTACAAACAGTTCTATTATGCACTCGAAACTCCCTGGCGCACCTTTGTCTGGCGAAACGAATGTTTCTGTAGGTTTTTCTGGCGCCCCGGTTAGAAATCCGATTTTTGACCCTTTGTCTCTTTCTGTTGGTCCTTACGAATTAGAAGCACCCCTTATTCTGACAACAGGTTGTGGTGAAAACTTGTTGGGATTAGATCTGTTAAAAAGATTGCATGCGACTTTGTACTGTTCTCCTTCAGGAGTACAGCTTACACTGGGTAAGAAAGTGGTTTCTCCGATGTACTTGTCAAGGGATAAACTTCCAACGGAATTGTCATTTCTGCCTGATATTCTTTGGGCTACTGGTCCTAATGATGTGGGTCTCTTGGAAATACCGCCATATGTTATAACATTGAAAGCCAATGTTAAATTGCCACGAATTCCCCAATACAAAATATCTAGTGAAGGTGAAAAAGCTTTGCTAGCGATCGTTTACGATCTGATTGAAAAGGATGTGATTGAAGAGACTAGAGGCAACCTTTGCAATAGTCCTGTTCTGCCTGTTTTGAAACAAACCGATCCTTCTCAGCCACCTGTTTACAGATTTGTGATTGACCTGAGAGAGGTCAATAAAGTAGTTGTGCCAAAATTTCCAGTTGTCCCCAACATTACTGCCCTATTGACTATGATTCCAGCTTCTGCAACATGGTTTTCGGTGATTGACTTGAAGAATGCTTTCTTCAGCATCCCGATTGCTGAAGAGAGCAGGGACATTTTCGGCTTCAGTTTAGGAGGACGAAGTTTCCGCTTTAAACGAGCTCCACAGGGCTACTGTAAAAGTCCATCAATATATAGTCAAGCTTTAAAGACACAGCTTGATACGATTGTTTTACCTGAAGGCGCTACTCTTGTACAGTACGTTGATGATTTGCTTGTGGCTGCAAATACTGAGGAAATATGTAAGAAAGCCACGTTGTTATTGTTGCGTCATCTGTGTGATTTGCATCACAAGGTGTCACTTTCCAAACTACAATATTGTCGACAAGAAGTGACCTACTTAGGTCATCTCTTATCAAAGGAGGGAAGGAAACTGACCCCATTAAGAATTCAGGCAATAGCGAAATTGAGTGTGCAAAGAATACAGAAAGAAGTGCATGCTTTCTTGGGTATTACATCGTACTGTAGGCAATGGAGTCCAAATTTTTCGTTATTAGCCAAACCTTTGGTGGCATTAACGTGTAAAGATACACCCAATCCCGTTCCTTGGCCCTGCAAGATGGGTTGGTGATGTTGGAATGTGTGAAGACACGATAGAGAGTGTGAAGTCGATTCAAGCTGAAGCTACAGAGAAAGAGTTGAATGTGTGGAGAGAAAGTACGGGTAGAATGGATGCAAATGGGTGTTGGGTTGAATTGTCTGAACACCAGAGATGGCTGTTACCCGATGCGTACGTGCTTGCAGTGGTTACAATGGCTCATGGAATGGCTCATATCAGCGTGAAAGGGATTTGCAAGTTGTTGGCCCCAGTATGGCAAAATTCAGGAATTCCCAAGTGTGCAGAGAATGTCGTCAAGAATTGCATGGTGTGTCTGAAACACAATCCTGGTAGGGGAACCCCAACTCCAGCTGGTCATTTTACACCTCCTACGTATCCGCTTGAGGTTTTGCAGCTAGATTTCATCCACATGGAGAGGTGCAACAATTTAAAATATGTGCTTGTTGTTGTTTGCGCCTTCTCAAGATGGGTGGAAGCATACCCCCTAAAAGACCATACTGCCTTGTCTACAGCGAAAGTCCTTGTGAAAGAGTTCTTCCCTAGATTTGGAATGCCTAGAATGGTCTGGAGTGATAACGGAAGTGAATTTGTGGGTCAAGTGATGAAGAAAGTATGTGAAGGGCTAGGCATTCAACAGAAGTTCCACGCTGCAAATCACCCCCAATCAGCTGGATTAGTAGAATGTTACAATGGCACGCTTAAGTTAAAACTGGCCAAAATTCAAGCGAGCACAGGTCTTAAATGGCCTGATGCTCTCCCTTTAGCACTCCTATCCACCAGAATGACTGTGCATTCGCGAGTGAAACTTAGCCCCTATGAGATAGGCTTCGGCCGCCCGGCCAACATATGGGGAGTGCCAAGGCCCACAAAGTTCAGCGAACTAGAACACCCTGTTTTGCTTGATTATCTGTACGGATTGACGGCTAAATTGCGTGTTTTGCATCAACAGGTTCATGACACCCTGCCTCCGGTCTCTGAAACTCCAGGTCTCGCCATCGACCCTGGATCCTGGGGCTGGTCAAGAACTTTCAGCGAACCAAGAACGACCAGCCCAGGTGGACTGGACCACACCTCGTCCTTCTTTCCACAAGATCAGCTGTTCGAGTGGAGGGGAAGGCTAACTGGATCCACGGGATCCACTGCAAACGGATCCCTCTACCTCTGCCGTACGACAAGTGGGTCCAGAAGGGTGTTGGTGACTCAGAAACTGAAACCGTGCCACGCTTTCTGCCTTTCAGTGATGCACGAGTAAAAGGAACATTTACTGAACAAGAAAGCGAGAACATTTTGCAACCAGTTGTATCACCGTCATTTCGATTGGACACTTCAGAACCTGAACTCCTTTTCCATGATAATACGATACCAGGAAAACAACGGTATAATTTGAGGCCGAGAAATACGAACTAATAAAAGTGGTTTTTTTTCCCTTCCAAAGTGCTATTTTTGGAAACGCAGCTCTCCCATCTGAGAAACTTGCTTATTTTTGTTTTTCGAACCGCCATCCGGGTTCTGCTGCTATGGCCGCGATTGCCCAAAAGTCTTTGGGGTGCAGCTGACGACGTTAGGTCGGCAGTTCTGGTTGGTCCAAGGGAGTTGCCCTAGACTGACAGAAGCATTCCTTAGCAGAATCAACCTCCCATCGCGGGCAGCACCTTAGAGAGGATGGAGTTTTTCGAGATGGAGAGACCTGCCAAGGAAATGCACTTCAAACACAGATTATGTAAAATAATGACAAAGAAAAGCTTTTTGATATTGTGCATTTTTATGTTATTCAGTGTGATGACATTTTTAATAGGATATGTTTTATTCTCTTTTCGAGTAACATTTGCACCCACAGCATCGCCCATACCTCCCCCTACTGTTTCCTCTAATTCTTTTCAACCCCTTCCTGAACACGAATCAGCTAGGAGATTAGAGTTCATTAATAATTCCTTTGTTCAGCTCTTACACCAACACCAACTTGTAATGAACACGACTAACTGTTGGGTGTGTGGTCTTATGCCTCACACAACGGATAAAGGTATCCCTTATCTGGTCCTGCCTTTCAGCCACAACGGTTCTGTGTGGGCATACAGAACAATGTTCATATATGCAAATGAGATCTACCCCCTACGTTCTGTAACAGACAATCCAAAGAATAGTGCTCTAGTTAAGGGTATAGTCGACATGATTAAGGAAGGTATTTCTTATGAGACTATCCCGAGAGACGAGACACAAGTATACATAGGATGGAACGTGACTGGATATGGAGCTACCCTGAGTGAGAAACAGCAAGCTAAGAGATCTTCCCCAATCTGGATTGTACCCCATCAGGGTCACCTGTGTCTGCAAGGTATTGGCAAGAATCCCATAGCTCAGTTAGGGAAGAGTATCTGCACTAAAACGTATGTTTTTGCAGCCCAGACTTCCCCTTCCTTTTTAGCAGCTAAGGGTACCTATTTCATCTGCCATGATAGAGCCTATACATGGTTGCCCCCTGACTTCTCGGGCCCATAATTTGTTTCGTTCCTGCTGCCTCCCGCTTACACAGCAGCGGCAGATTACCACAAGACAAGGATAGTTAGAGGTGTCTTGAGTAAAGAAGACACTGCAGGTCAAGAATCTGGGGACTTCGTAAAGGATTTTCTGCCGTTCTGGGGACCCATGGTTAACAGCAGGAACATAAGGCAATTGACGAGGGTAGTTGAATCCACTGTAGTTGAAACTGCTGGTGCCCTTAGTAACTTGACTGCTGAGCTCCAGTCGGATCGTCTTATGACCCTTCAGAACAGGGTTGCTTTAGATGTCATACTTGCAGACCGAGGTGGAGTATGTAAATTGATCCAATCGAGTTGCTGTATTTTATCCCAGAGAACGCTCCAACAGTGTACCAGGCCATCTCCAAACTACATAAGATTTCCGAATCTATTCATGTGGATAAAGGAGATTGGTCGTTAATGGGATGGTTCTGGGAACTGATATCCGGCTGGGGATGGAAAGTTCTGATGGTCATTGGGATGGTCTTAGCCATTCTTTTCCTGTTCTGTCTGTGCGTGCAGTGTGCTCCTGCAATATGTGGCCTCTGTGCTACATCATGTGTAAGGAAACCTGTATCAAGAGACGAACTAAGTACTAGAATGATGTTACAGCAACATCTCAATGACTTTAGGAATATAGACCTGGACTCAGATTAGCATGAGATTAGGTTAAATTGCCTATGTAAGGGCAAAAGGAGGGTTTGTGGTTCTGAAAATTCTGGACTCGTATCAACATTCTAGACTCGAGAATTAAACGTCGTCGTAACATGACGAATTTGGAATCAAAAGACCGAGAATGGCTAGTACACTATGTACAAGCATTTTCGTCATATTCGAGTGACGATTTCGCCTCGGATTCGTCATTTTCGTTCTGAACCCTTGGCTTCCATTTTGTGTATGGCAGCCATTTTGTGAGTTGCCCTCACACAGGCAAATGGATCAAGCCAAATTCGATTCCAAAGGACACGTACACCTTGATTGACTTTTCTCTGACCTAGGCAAGTTGGAACCATTGCCCCAGGCCGAACCTGTTTGGTCAGTTCCTCTCCCAGTGGCTGAACGAGATAGCATCAAGGCAGGACAGGCCATAAACCTTCTCATCGCACACACACCCTGCGGAATCTTGCTCACACCTGTCCCCGCTCTTTTCTCTCTCACTTGTTTTATGATGGGGAGGTGCCCATTTTATTGGGGGTCCACCGGTATCTGATGGAAATGCTGGACCTTGCCGGGTAATTTGTTATGGGCTGGACAAACAGAAATGTGGGCTGTCATCATGACTCTGCTTTTCCTTTGTATTGGAAACATTTTTATGGTATAAGTAAAATGTGGAGAATGTTTGCCTAAAGCACAATATTTCGTATAAGAAGAGAAGCCTGACTTTGTGAATTTGAGCAGTCTCCTGAGAATATACATCCCGCCTGTTGTACTTCTAGGACCTGTTACTTGGTTGCAGCCAATAAAATCGATCCTTGACTTCACCTAGAAGATTCTGAGTTTCTGTGGTCTGAATCAGGAAAGTACTCGAGGTCTTTGGGTGTGTTCCCTGACACCGCTGGGTTACCGGTTCGTTACCGGTTCTGAAAAACCCAGTACCTCATTTTCTATGCAGACTGAGGGATATCTCTGCTGTCAGAGCTCCGCACCTCTCTATTCTATGTAGGCTGAGAGATTGCTCTGCTCTCAGAGCTCTGCACCTCCCTGTTCTACAGAGGCGGAGAGATAGCTCTGCTCTTCTCAGAGCTCTGCACCTCTCTACTCTACGTAGGCTGAGAGATAGCTCTGCTGTTCTCAGAGCTCTGAACTTCTCTGTACTGCGTAGGCTGAGAGATAGCCCTGCTGTCAGAGCTCTGCACCTCTCATTTCTATGTAGGCTGAGAGATAGCTCTGCTGTCAGAGCTCTGCACCTCTCTGTACTACGTAGGCCGAGAGATAGCTCTGCTGTCAGAGCTCTGCACCTCTCTGTTCTACGTAGGCTGAGGGATAGCTCCATTTTCAGAGCACCGCACCTCTCTGTTCTACGTAGGCTTAGAGATAGCACTGCTGTCAGAGCTCTGCACCTCTCTGTTCTGTGTAGGCTGAGAGATAGCTCTGCTGTCAGAGCTCTGCACCTCTCTGTTCTACGTAGGCTGAGGGATAGCTCTGCTGTCAGATCTCTGCACCGCTCTGTTCTACGTGGCTGAGAGAGAGCTCTATTGTCAGAGCTCCTCACCGCTCTGTTCTACGAGGCTAAGAGATAGCTCTGCTGTCAGAGCCCCGCACCTCTCTGTTCTACGTAGGCTGAGAGATAGCTCTGCTGTCAGAGCTCCGCACCTCTCTGTTCTACGTAGGCTGAGAGATAGCTCTGCTGTTAGAGCTCCGCTCCTCTCTGTTCTACGTAGACTGAGAGATAGCTCTGCTGTCAGAGCTCCGCACCTCTCTGTTCTACGTAGGCTGAGATATAGCTCTGCTGTCAGAGCTCCGCACCTCTCTGTTCTACGTAGGCTGAGAGATAGCTCTGCTGTCGAGCTCCGCACCTCTCTGTTCTACTTAGGCTGAGAGATAGCGCTACTCTCAGAGCTCTGCACCTCTCTGTTCTACGTAGGCCGATAGATAGCTCCACACCTCTCTGTTCCACGTAGGCAGAGAGATAGCTCTGCTGTTCTCAGAGCTCCGCACCTTTCTATTCTACTCAGGCTGAGAGATAGCTCTGCTGTCAGAGCTCTGCACCTCTCTATTCTACGGAGGATGAGATAGCTCTGCTGTCAGAGCTTTGCACTTCTCTGTTCTATGTAGGCTGAGAGATAGCTCTGCTGTCAGAGCTCTAGAGCTCTCTCTTATACGTAGGATGAGAGATAGCTCTGCTGTGAGATCTCTGCACCTCTCTGTTCTATGTGGGCTGAGAGATAGCTCTGCTGTCAGATCTCTGCACCTCTCTGTTCTACGTAGTCTGAGACATAGCTCTGCTGTCAGAGCTCTGCACCTCTCTATTCTATGTCTGGAGTCTGTCCCTGCATTTACCTTAGAAACGTTTCCACCAGAGAGAGCCCCGGTGCTCTTTGGACACCCTTCTGCTAATGCAGGCTCTCTCAAAATCAGTAAAACATTTGGTGATGTCATCACCCTCTGCATATTTAGGGACGACTCCTTTGGGGAGTTTAGGGTCTCGCCTGGTATTATTATATTGCTAAAAACCAAAGGTGGTGATGGACGGAGCGTTGACAATACAAACACTCACCCCCAGTCAACTGATCTGGGTTTAATCCATCACCGTTCTTTAGCTCACTCCAGTTCAGACATGGCCGTATGCAAATCAGTCTGACCCTGTGCCTCATGGGAACAGTCCAGCCCGAACTGCCAAGCCATGTCTTCCCTGGACCGGAATCAAGCTTCCCAGGACTGGTTTCTGGCATTCCAGCCGTCTTCAGCCCGGCTTGCTATTATATTGCTGCCACCAGAGACAGGTCCTGGGCCCATCTCTTTTCTCTGTTTCTCTATGTCCAGATGATGTGCTTCTTAGTTCCACCTCTTGGCCACTCTTTCTCGAGGCAGCCTTCTTCTCCACGGGAGCTTCTTCTGAGCGATGGGACCCTGTTTCCTCCTCAGCGTCTTCTTCTCCAGGTGTGTGAGCCTCAGCGGACTCATCTTCATCCACTGGATGATCCCTCTCATGTTCTGCCAAAAGCATTCTAAGCGTAACTTTGGAAGCATGAGGGTCCGTTTTCAGACCGTAACCTTTAACCCCTGCAGAAGGCCCAGAACTGTGAGTGTGACAACTCCATGTAGGTGTCAGGTCGAGCTCCTGAATTTGCCTCTCTGGGTTATGCATTTTTTCACTTAGGTTGGGATTTTTTTGTAAAGTAAAAACCTTAACTCTTTTCTTTTGTCCTAACTGAAGTAAGTATTTTAAATTCCAGTAACTGGTTTCAGGGACTTAACCAAGGGCCAAACAGATACTTTAAATTTTTTGGAAACATTGTAGACTGATGCTGAGGGGGTAGGGGCTGCCTCTAGAGTGTGCCTCGACCCTCAGTGGTAACTGGCTTCAGCCCCCACAAGGCCCCCGGAAGTCTTACCCCTGCTGGCATCTGTTTGATTATAAAGGGCCTGAGTCACCAACCCTTTGCTGCGCGTTCTCACAGCAGAAGTGAGATGGACTCTTGCAAAAAGCTCAGTGACCGGGCCCACAGGAGAACTGCTCATTGTATCTTGTGCCGCTGGAGCTACTCAACTCTTTACACCGAGGGGCTTATATATGAGTTGTTTGCATCTCGTTTGCAGCACACAATGTGGATCACCCGTGACGCTGCCTCGATGTCAGATTCATGGTGTTTGATGCATTCACAGATTTACAAGGACTTTTAAACCTGGGATTGAGCCGGAGTCTTCCATCGCCCCATGTGAGGTGTGAGGAGGAGATGGACCTTTATTTCTCCTTGTTCTTTCCTCTTGCATTCTGCACGACACAGAAAGAGGAAAACAGCTCAGAGGATTGGATTTGTGCAGAAAGTTGGCCCTTCCTGCACAGAAACAACCCCCCCCTGCAACACAGGCACCCTTGAACCATGGGGCAACCCTCCCTGCAACACAGGCACCCTTGATCCATGGGGCAACCCTCCCTGCAACACAGGCACCCTTGAACCATGGTGCATCCCTCCCTGCAACACAGGCACCCTTGAACCATGGAGCAACCCTCCCTGCAACACAGGCACCCTTGCACCATGGTGCAACCCTCCCTGCAACACAGGCCCCCTTGAACAATGGAGCAACCCTCCCTGCAACACAGGCACCCTTGAACCATGGGGCAACACTCCCTGCAACACAGGCACCCTTGAAGCATGGGGCAACCCTCCCTGCAACACAGGCACCCTTGAACCATGGGGCAACCCTCCCTGCAACACAGGCACCCTTGACCCAGGGTGCAACCCACCCTGCAACACGGGCACCCTTGACCCATGGTGCAACCCACCCTGCAACACGGGCACCCTTGACCCATGGTGCAACCCTCCCTGCAACACGGGCACCCTTGACCCATGGTGCAACCCTCCCTGCAACACAGGCACCCTTGAACCATGGGGCGACCCTCCCTGCAACACGGGCACCCTTGACCCATGGTGCAACCCTCCCTGCAACACGGGCACCCTTGACCCATGGTGCAACCCTCCCTGCAACACGGGCACCCTTGACCCATGGTGCAACCCTCCCTGCAACACAGGCACCCTTGACCCATGGTGCAACCCTCCCTGCAGCACAGGCACCCTTGCACCATGGGGCAACCCTCCCTGCAACACAGGCACCATTGAACCATGGAGCAACCCTCCCTGCAACACAGGCACCCTTGAACCATGGAACAACCCTCCCTGCAACACGGGCACCCTTGAACCATGGGGCGACCCTCCCTTCAACACAGGCACCCTTGAACCATGGGGCGACCCTCCCTGCAACACAGGCACCATTGAACCATGGTGCAACCCTCCCTGCAACACAGGCACCCTTGAACCATGGAGCGACCCTTCCTGCAATACAGGCACCCTTGAACCATGGGGCAACCCTCCCTGCAACACAGGCACCCTTGAACCATGGGGCAACCCTCCCTGCAACAGAGGCACCCTTGAACCATGGGGCGACCCTCCCTACAACACAGGCACCCTTGAACCATGGGGCGACCCTCCCTGCAACACAGGCACCATTGAACCATGGAGCAACCCTCCCTGCAACACAGGCACCCTTGAACCATGGAACAACCCTCCCTACAACACAGGCACCCTTGAACCATGGAGCAACCCTCCCTGCAACACAGGCACCCTTGAACCACGGAACAACCCTCCCTGCAACACAAGCACCCTTGAACCATGGAGCAACCCTCCCTGCAACACAGGCACCCTTGAACCATGGGGCAACCCTCCCTGCAACACAGGCGCCCTTGAACCATGGTCCAACCGTCCCTGCAACACAGGCACCCTTGAACCATGGTGCAATACTCCCTGCAACACAGGCACCCTTGAACCATGGAGCAACCCTCCCTGCAACACAGGCACCCTTGAACCATGGTGCAACCCTCCCTGCAACACAGGCACCCTTGAACCATGGAACAACCCTCCCTACAACACAGGCACCCTTGAACCATGGAGCAACCCTCCCTGCAACACAGGCACCCTTGAACCATGGAGCAACCCTCCCTGCAACACAGGCACCCTTGAACCATGGAACAACCCTCCCTACAACACAGGCACCCTTGAACCATGGAGCAACCCTCCCTGCAACACAGGCACCCTTGAACCATGGAGCAACCCTCCCTGCAACACAGGCACCCTTGAACCATGGGGCGACCCTCCCTGCATCACGTTCACCCTTGAACCATGGGGCAACCCTCCCTGCAACATAGGCACCCTTGAACCATGGGGCGACCCTCCCTGCAACACAGGCACCCTTGAACCATGGAACAACCCTCCCTGCAACACAGGCACCCTTGAACCATGGGGCGACCCTCCCTGCAACACAGGCACCCTTGAACCATGGAGCAACCCTCCATGCAACACAGGCACCCTTTAACCATGGGGCGACCCTCCCTGCAACACGTTCACCCTTGAACCATGGGGCAACCCTCCCTGCAACACAGGCACCCTTGAACCATGGGGCGACCCTCCCTGCAACACAGGCACCCTTGAACCATGGGGCAACCCTCCCTGCAACACAGGCACCCTTGAACCATGGGGCGACCCTCCCTGCAACACAGGCACCCTTGAACCATGGAGCAACCCTCCCTGCAACACAGGCACCCTTGAACCATGGGGCGACCCTCCCTGCAACACAGGCACCCTTGAACCATGGTGCAACCCTCCCTGCAACACAGGCACCCTTGAACCAAGGTGCGACCCTCCCTGCAACACAGGCCCCCTTGAACCTTGGGGCAACCCTCCCTGCAACACCGGCACCCTTGAATCATGGGGCAACCCTCCCTGCAGCACAGGCACCCTTGAACCATGGGGCAACCCTCCCTGCAACACAGGCACCCTTGAACCATGGGGCAACCCTCACTGCAACACAGGCACCATTGAACCATGGAGCAACCCTCCCTGCAACACCGGCACCCTTGAACCATGGTGCGACCCTCCCTGCAACACAGGCACCCTTGAACCTTGGGGCAACCCTCCCTGCAACACAGGCACCCTTGCATCATGGAACAACCCTACCTGCAACACAGGCACCCTTGAACCATGGGGCAACCCTCACTGCAACACCGGCACCCTTGAACCATGGTGCGACCCTCCCTGCAACACAGGCACCCTTGAACCATGGACCGACCCTCCCTGCAACACCGGCACCCTTGAACCATGGGGCGACCCTCCCTGCAACACAGGCCCCCTTGAACCTTGGGGCAACCCTCCCTGCAACACAGGCACCCTTGAACCATGGTGCAACCCTCCCTGCAACACAGGCACCCTTGAACCATGGGGCGACCCTCCCTGCAACACAGGCACCCTTGAACCATGGGGCGACCCTCCCTGCAACACAGGCCCCCTTGAACCTTGGGGCAACCCTCCCTGCAACACCGGCACCCTTGAACCTTGGGGCAACCCTCCCTGCAACACAGGCACCCTTGCATCATGGAACAACCCTACCTGCAACACAGGCACCCTTGAACCATGGGGCAACCCTCACTGCAACACCGGCACCCTTGAACCATGGTGCAACCCTCCCTGCAACACCGGCACCCTTGAACCATGGAGCAACCCTCCCTGCAACACGGGCACCCTTGAACCATGGGGCGACCCTCCCTTCAACACAGGCACCCTTGAACCATGGGGCGACCCTCCCTGCAACACAGGCACCATTGAACCATGGTGCAACCCTCCCTGCAACACAGGCACCCTTGAACCATGGAGCGACCCTCCCTGCAACACAGGCACCCTTGAACCATGGAACAACCCTCCCTACAACACAGGCACCCTTGAACCATGGAGCAACCCTCCCTAAAACACAGGCCCCATTGAACCATGGGGCAAGGCTGCCTGCATCAGTGCCCGGCTGCCAAAACGGCACCAGCACAGGAGGAAAGGACAGGGATACACCATATTGGATACATATACGGTGCATTCCTGCCCTTTCTTGTGATGCAGGACAGCGCAGCAAGGTGGCTTCCTGTGCTGCGCAGCAAGTTGGCATCCTGCGCTGCGCGGCTCCACAATTTTCATACATATGGCCCTAAGTTCAGTTTAGAATAAGTTTGCTTTAAAATCAATTCACCCGTCCATAATTGTGCAAATCAAATCTATAGAAATAATTGGAGCCTTTGACTTCCTGAGAGTGTTTTGTGTGATTGTCTCACATGGGGTGTTATTTTGTCTTCTACCTTCCTTTGAGTCCGGAAGCACATAAGTGATTCCTTAATAAACACTGGCCCCCTCAAGTTTGATCTGGGTCTGTTCGTACAGACTATGGCTGCTGTGCACTCTTAACTGATAACACCGGAACCTCGAGCAGATGCAAGCCGGGCATTAATCTTTTTATAACGCTGGATATATTTTTCAACCTAAGAAGTTATAGAAATAACCCCCACCCCAGGTTGTGTCTCATGTTAAGAAATGGCGTGTGTGTGTGGAGTCAAGTGTTGTGTGAATTGTGTCCTCTAGAATGAGACAGTGAATTGGATAAGTCTCTGAGTCCATCTGATCCTCTCTGGCTCCTCCTTCCCTCGAGTTCAGGAAACATGGAAAATGTCTGCAAGAATGGTCTCTGCTCCAGTGGTGAGGCTGCCTGGGGGCTTCACATCCCTGGGAATACCAGGCTAACCAGTGGTATCCCTCGCTGTCCCTGGCAACCTTCTGCCTGCCTTTAGAATGGGCAGCCTATCCTCTTGTGTGCGTGCTTCTTCCCTTAAAAGGCGACTTCCTCTTGAAGATCACCTTCTGGATTCAGCCCTCGTGTGGCTTTTCTTGTCTGGAGGAGATGCGTCTCTTCAACAGGCCCTTGGACGGCCGTCCTGGGAGTTGTTTACACTTCTCCCCCGGAGGCCAGAAGGCTGTCTTGAGGACAGATCTTTGTGCAACACTGGAAACCATGGAAACAAAGTGGTAAATTCTAAACGGCAAATGGAATAAACCCAGATCAGTTGACTGGGGGTGAGTGTTTGATTTGCTCAAACGCTCCGTCCATCATCCCCTTTGGTATCGCTTTGTTCCCCCTAAGTTGGCAGGGTATACCCAGACGTGGGTCCCTTGCTCACTTGGCCACTGGATTCAAGATAGCCGGGCTGATGAGGATTATGAATCCGAAACCGGTCCCAGGAAGCTTGTTTCTGGTCCAGGGAAGGAATGGCTTGGCAGTTCGGGCTGGACTGTTCCCATGAGGCACAGGGTCAGACTGATTTGCATATAGCCATGTCTGACCTGGGGTGGTGGAGTGAGCTAAAGGATGATGATAGATTAAACAAATATCAGTTGACTGGGGGTGAGTGTTTGTTTTACTTAAGCACTCCGTCCATCATCCCCGTTGGTATCGCTATTCTAGTGGGCACCTTGCACCAGTCCAAACAACCCTTATTGATGGTAGGTTTAAGAAAACCTATCCTAGTGGTAGCTGTGGAGAGCAGCCTTCAGGCTAAGTCTTGAAGGAATGTAAAGCAGCTTGCTTTACCAGTCTATAACTACATGAATGATCAAACGAAAGGAGAACCACACCATGCATATATATAAAATATATATATTTATTCTAAACACATCCCTCTGGTCTCTTTTTGAGGCTAGAGGCAAAAGTACACAAGTTACACTTAAATAGCACACAGTAAATTAGCACAGTATACGTTTTGCCCTAGGGGCCTCACAAACCATGTACTAAGAAAGTTGTATAAGTACCGCTGTGAACATAGAGACAAGGCCTATGGCCCGTAGAACCACTGGGGCTACCAGGAACCACCCAAGATAGGGATGCAGGAGACCCAGGGTGGACGCGTACAGTGTCTAAACACAGCCGTGAATCACCATTGACTTCTATGGAGAAAGTTAATGTTAGATTTTTAAAGAATAAAGACACTTAGGAGTGGGCTGCAAACAAACCCCTTCAGTAATGGACACTTCCAGAGTCAACACCCACGGGAGCACTGAAGTACTTGTGTTACCTCTCCCAGGGAAGCCGGGTGTGTAGGTGTCTTTTCATTTCCTATGGAGAGCTGCAAAGAAGTGCTGCAGGCGACCAGGTGAAAAGTGTCTGGATGGATCCAAGGGTGGATCGAAGATCTGAAGAACCTGAAAGTAGAGGGGACAGAGTCTGGGTCACTAACCAGTGACCAGGATGGCGAGGAAAAGATACCAGCCGATGTCGGGTGCTTTCAAGTGATGTAGGTGAATCTCGACTCTTCAGCCACGAGGACCAGGAGGGGTCAACGACAACCAGGAGCTGGATATGAGCTGTCCCACATCAGATGTAGAGTTCTGTGGTGTCGGTATCCCGATCGGAACCCACCAAGCCTTGACAACAGCCACCCACGCTGAATGCAAAGATTGGCTTTGGAGCAGACCAGCAAGGTCTGAGGGACTCACTCTTTGGAGGGCAGTCAGGGCATGTCTGGAGCAATCAGGCAAGCCCAAGAAACAAAGGATTTACCCTCGTAGGGACCCAGCAGTCAACGGACCAGGGATTGCGAAGGAGCCTCGAGCAGGAATGCCAAAAGAGTGCCCACGGAACACTCGTGGAGTGTAGACCCACAAACTTCAGTGCAAATGGTGCTCAGGGCTTGGACTACAAGTAGCCCAATGCACAACTTCGGGAAAGCTCGGGAAGTGGATGCACTAGCAAATGTGCAGGATGTCCAGGAGTTCCGGTCCCGCGTCTCTCGTGATGGCTACAGGTCTCCGCTTCACTGGGCACTCGTGTCGGCCTCGGAGATGTCTGGAAGTCCATGTCCTGTGTCGCAGATTCTTTGGGATCCGGCAGGAGCCTCGAAAATGCAGATGGCAAGATGCTTTGTTGGTGCCTGTTTGAACAGGGGAGTCACTCCTTGATCCCAAGGGAGATTTCTTCCATCTTCTAGTCTATATAGAATGTCGAAGGTCCAAGATATATGTTGCAGATTTTCATCCAGGGTAATGTAAAGTCCCGGATGACTGGGTTCCTATACTTATACCAAGTTTAGGGGTTGGACTAACTTTAGGGTCCCACCTATGGGAGGACCTGGGAGGGGGTGGTTACACCCCTTTCCGGTTTGTCCATTTTTGCGCCAGAGCTGGGGCTGAGTGCCCCTGCAACTGGTTTGAACTGGGGTATGCACAGGGACACATTGTGTGCCCCAGGCAGTGTCTGAAACGCATTCACTGAATGCACCCACCATGCCCCAATACACTAAAGCCTGTCTGGGGAGGTGGTTACACCTCCCTGGACAGGAAACCTATTGGTCATGCTTCCCCTGCTGGAGTGTTCATATCTTTTCCCTCTAGGAGGGTGGAATGCCAATCCCACCGCCAGAACTGGCGGGGGGGGGGGTAGTATTCCAAAGTGTTTGACACCAAACACAACATGTTTTGATGCAGCATTCCAAAGTCAGCATTAACCATGAGGATTATAATGCACTTAAGAGTATGTGGTATGGCTGTATCACAGAACATCTATAGGGCAGGGATTCCGAAAGCTGCAGAGGGGCTCAGCTCATGCTAGAGCACCCTCTAACACAAAACCAAGCACTCTGCCTTCAGGATTGTCAAGGCCTGCCATAGGAGTGACTTATTTGTTTATTTGTGTCTGTTTTAAAAGGTATATATAGGTATACTATATCTAAGTAAGGGGTGCTTACACCACCTTACCCAGGATGCAATTGCATTGGTACCTGGTGGGGGCTACAACTCTCCACCAGAGGGTGGCTTCATCATTGGGGTTTCTCCTCACACCAGTACCACAAGGTACCTGGTGAGGGCTACAGCTCTCCACCGGAGAGCAGCTGAGATGCTTTTTAGGTAATAAAGAAGAGCTTTAGGTGCGGGTGAGAGGCAGAGTGCTAAGTATTTGAAGTGTAGTGGGTCTCAAACTATCTCCTGATCGGCTAAAACAAATTTTAATCGAGTGCTTCCAGTGGATAGGATTAAAGGAAAACATAAAAGGTGGTTTGGAAAACATATTCCCCTCAGATGGTCAACATGTTTCTTCCTTTTCCATGACCCCGCTCTTGGTTCTTAGGCATTCATCAGGACCAATTCTAACAGTTACTCTGTGATAATAACAAAAAACTTACAGGAGACACCGTCCCAGAATCATATTCTCGTCGAGGTGCACAGGCGGACTATAGCACAAAAAAACCACAATTCCATATCCACACAACACATAGGAGGAACATCTAGTGTCATGTTTAAGTGGAAATATCTGAATGTCAGTGTCCTCCACCAATGGACACACGAGTGCAGTGGAATAAGATGATCACTCTGAAACTCTGGAACTCATTATCCACCAGCCTGAGACTAGATGACAAGTTAATGAGCTTCAGAAAACAATTAGAAGCTTATCGTTATGCCTAAACATCTATCACTCTGGCGAGGACAGATAGCGCTGGGAAGCCTGCGTTGAGTCGCCATGCGCTTTACACTACATTTGAATTGAAATGAACTCCCATAGGTGTAGCAAGCATGTGTTATATGCCACATTGACCCTACAACATGCACTTCACAGGCACCCTACGTCAGATTAACAACCAACCACATATATATAGGAAATCCTCATTGCGCACGCTGTTCAATATGTGTACGACTGTTCAGAGAAAGCCAAGTTCTTCAAGATACTCAACGCCTGTTCCAAAATTAATGCCCTTCTACGGACAGCTTTTATCTGCATCAAACCCCGCACCCTCATCATTTTATATTAAGAAATTAAGTTAATACGAGTAAAAGAGTTGGTAGTAACTGGTGAATTTCTGTGTTTTTTTTAGTACAAAACATTATGATGTCACTGACATTTTCTTATAACATCACTTTATCCTTTGTTAATTATTAAAAAAAACTTTTACCATATCTAACTACTACTTAATTTTGGGGGTTTTGCAGTGAATTTCTAGGTGTAAAAAAATGTAGAATAACATCTTTTTTACGAAACATATTACAGTCCAGGAACCAAGAATAGTTTTTTTTGAAAAAGACCTTTATTGCAAATCTTGCCAACTGTTAGAATACATACGACATTGCAGTTCGACTGTACAGCGCATCAAAGCTTACATAAGTTCCAAAAGCAGATTCTCTGCACCCAATACACAGCCTGTGTGCCGGCATCCCGGAGGCCCGGCGGCGTAACTCAATGACATAACTCAATCGAGAACAATGTGATCATGCACTGTTGTCCCTCAGCGTAGCATCAAGACAGTCAATAGGCAATAAATGGAGGCATAATAGTACAGTCTTTCGTGAACAAGGAAAGGGCAGGAAACCAAAAATAGAAAAGGGAGAAACTAACCCAACTTACCCCCCAAACCCCCCCCAGGCCAACCCCGTTTGCTATTGAGTACCTTGAAGGAGTCCTAGCGACGCTACTTGCCTGCATGATGTCGTGTACGTATCGTGTATGTTCTGCACCCGTCCCCCGCCAGCCCTGTCCCCTGAGCCCTGACACACCAATCCCCCCCTTCCCGTCCCTCACCTACACCTTGCCTGTACCCACCTCCCCCCAGAGGAACACTAAAGCCCCCCCTGCGGTGAATGTCCCCATTCTATAGCAGTGTCTAACCCCTCCTCCTGAGGGTCCACTTCCTCCGACCCGTCTCTGTCGTCCACCTCCCCCTGTCGTTTGTATTCCTTATAGAGCTCCCAAAAGGACTTCGGCCTACTTTTGGGCGGCAGCAGCTCGCTGTACAATTCCGTCTGTGTGCAACAGTATTGGAGATCCCTGAGCCACCTCGTCTTGGTGGGGAGAGGACCGCGCATCCAGCACGCAGCCACCACCCTTCTGGCCAGTAGCAACGCTACATCTACTAATCTGCGCAGCGCAGGAGCCAACGGCTTGGAGAAGCCCAGTAGCGCAAGCGATGGGGATCGCAGCAGCGGTTCCCCTATAATCTGTCCCAGTTCCGCAAAGACCTCCTCCCAGAACGCACTCACTCCCGGGCACAGCCATGCCAAATGGAGGAAATCAGCGGACCCAGTCCCGCAGCGCTCACACTCCGGGGAGCCACGTAGGCCGTAGCGGTGTAGCCGCTCTGGTGTGTAGTATACTCTCTGTAGAAATTTGAAGTGCACCAATCGGTGTCTACCATTCAGCGAGACCCTGCGAGTATTGGCACAGCAGTAGCGCCACATAGCATCGTCTATGGGGGTTTGGAGATCCGCTTCCCATGCCGCTCTAGGGGCCGAAGTGGGTAATGCCTGATAAGAAGGCCCGAGCCTGTTAAACGCAGAGATCAATTTGGCCGGTGATTTCGTTCCGATAATGTACGTCAGTTCTGGGACCTCTTCCGGCTCCCGCAGTTCGGGGCCCAGTATTACTTTGCAGGCCGATCGTATCCTGTGGTACTGAAACTTCTGCAGCAGCGATGGAGCCGGGGCAACAGGGGGGAGTTGTTCCCAGGTTTTCAGCGCTCCGTCCAAGAACAAGTCCTCCATCGTGTGCACTCCCAGGGCCTTCAAGGCCTCTACCACCCCCCTCTCATTAAGCGGATCCAACCACAGAGCCCAGGCTACCGGCATCTGCGGGGAGTACAGTAAGGGACACCCCCTTTCTCTCAGCAGTGCTTGCCACGCACGATTCGTCGCCTTAAGCGAGTCCATTCGCCCGATTGCTCGGTCAGTAGTGAGGCAAATCGTGGCGGGTAAGGGAAGAGGGTCAGCGAATAGTTTCTCCAGTATGAGATGCGGAATGCGGGCATCCCCATGTATCCAGGTGTGTAAGTGGGTCGCCTGTGCCACCCTGTAGTAGCGCTCCAGGTCCGGTGCCCCCAGGCCCCCCATCTCACATGGGAGCATCAGTGTCGTCCACTTGACGCGGGGTTGCTTTCCGCCCCAGGCGAGCTTAATCAGGACTTGGTTCAAGCGCCTAAAGAACGATTTCGACAAGACCACCGGGATATTAACAAAGAGGAAGAGAAACCGGGGTAGCACCACCATCTTCATAAGGGCAATCCTGCCCATCAAAGAGAGGGGGAGCTTAATCCAGGCGTCCACATCCTCCTCAAGCTTGGCGAATGCAACCCCATAATTATCGCGGATCAGGACTTCTGGGTCTGTGTGGAGTCGGATGCCCAGGTATCTCACGGAGTCATCCGTCCACTGTAGGGGATACTCCATCCCAAACGGTCGCGTGACTGGGGTCAGCGGGAAAGCAATGGACTTGTCCCAGTTCACCTTTAGTCCCGACAGCGCCCCAAAGCGAACCACCTCCCTGAGTATCGGTGCTAGATTAGTGACCGGGTCCCGTACGTACAGTAAGGTGTCATCAGCATAAGTAGAAATGCTAATCTTGTATGTGGGGAAACTGACACCCTCCAGGCTATGATATTCTCGCATGGCGCACGCTAGCGGCTCAGCCACCAATGCATATAACAGGGGGGACAGGGGGCATCCCTGCCGGGTGCCTCTACCGATGTGTATCGGTGCCGAGACCCTGTCGCCGATACGCAGGCGGGCCGAAGGGTGATGATAAAGAGCCCCTATTCTTTGAAGAAACGGCTCTCCCAGCCCCAGTTTGCGCAGCACCCTGATCATGAATGGCCATTCGACAGAGTCGAACGCCTTCTCCATGTCCAAGAAGACTGCCAAGGCGGGGTTCTCCTGCTTCACATGCTGTATCGTCCCCAGCACTGTGCGGATATTATAGGTTAGGTTCCTGCTGGGTACGAAGCCCGACTGTTCCGGCGCTACTAGGTCCGGGACCAGCAGCGCAAGTCTGTTGGCTAGGACCTTCGCGTAGAGCTTCGCGTCCACGTTCAGTAAGCTCAGCGGGCGGTATGACCCACATTGGTCCAGGGGCTTCCCTGGTTTCGGGATCGTGACCAGCAACGCTTCCCGCATGGAGGTCGGCATTTCGCCCTCTTCGCAGATTGCATCAAATAGGGCAAGCAAATGAGGGAGTAATAGGTCCTTGAAGGTTTTGTAAAAGCCCGCCGTGAGCCCGTCCGAGCCTGGGGCGCTCCCCGAGCGCATACCGCTCAGTGCATCCAGGATCTCATCCTCATGGAAGGGGGCCATCAGGAATTCCCTGTCTGAGTTCTTAAGGAACGGCATCGAGATGTAATCTAAGTAATCATCTATCTCGGCGTCTACACCCCCTGCCCTAGCGCGGTACAGTTCCGAATAGTATCGGCGGAACGTCTCCAATATTTGGTCCTCTTCAACCACTCGGGCGCCCTCCGGAGTCTGCATTTCATCCACCACCAATGGTTTACGGGACCCCTTGGCCATACGCGCCAGCAGAGCCCCCGGTCTCTCCCCCTCTCCATAAGCTCGAGACGTGGCGTACTTCCCCATATAGAGAACTTCCCGATCCGCAAGTGCGTGATATTCCGCTAACATGGGCGTCAGGTCTTGTCCCGCCTCTCCCTCCGGGTCCGTCAGTCGTGCCCTCTCCAGGGCGGCTATCTTGTTCTCGAGCGTAGAGAGATCCCTTCTAATGGAACGTAGGACACCGGAGTGTTTGGACATGGCCATCCCCCTAATATAGACCTTGAAGGCCTCCCATACAGTAAAGAAGCTATCTACTGAGTTGGTATTGGTGGCGAAAAACCTTTCTATGTCTTCCGCTAGGTCCCCTCGGAAGGCGTCATCCAGGAGCGCGTAGGGCGGGAAACGCCAAGTATATGGCGGTATCCCCTTCCCGGCAGTGGAGAGACTAAGCAATATCGGGGAGTGGTCCGATAACGTGCGTGGAAGAACTGTACACGAGCTGATGCCACCCAGCACCGAAGAGGAGGCGAGCCAGTAATCTATCCTAGTATGTATGTTGTGGTATGCGGAGTAGTGCGTGTAACCGCCCTGTGTAGGGTGCTTCTCCCGCCAAACATCCACTAGGTCCAGCTTCGTCATTTCCGCTCTCATGTAGACAGCTGACGCTACTGGCCGCCTAACAGGGCCCGCCGAACAGGTCCCTTTCGGGGTCAAACACAAAGTTGAAGTCCCCCCCCCATAACATTTTTGTGTGTGCGTGCGACCTACAGGTAGCTGACAGTGCCGTGTAAAACTCCGGGCTATCATGGTTCGGGCCATAAACATTCACCAGGAGCAGGTCCAACCCCCTCCCCGTGCACTTAGCCACTACGTATCTGCCCTCAGTGTCCACAGTTAGAGGGGTAAGCTTCAGTCTCGAGGCAGGGTTAACCCAGGTGATTACGCCTCGGGCATGTGAGGTGAAACCCGCTACTGCTATATTTCCAGCCAACCCTCTGACCTGTAACATCTTACTGTGTACTGGCAGGTGCGTCTCTTGCAACAGGGCTACATCCACGTGGTGCCTATGTAGGAAGCTCATCACCTTCCTTAGCTTCCGGTGGTCATTCAGCCCCCGTACGTTCCAGGTTATCAGGGACAGCGCGCGCAATGGCTGCGGGCGCCCAGATACTACAACAGCAGACATCTTAACTCATAGCACAACATCTTGAATCCACCGGGAGATATCTGATCACCAAGCAGTACTGCTTCACACAAGTCAGACAGACAGACACTCCGCTCATTCTCACACATCATTCGCCAGTCATCCATAGCAAACCACAGGCCCTTCAATTCCCGAACAACAAACTCCTCAACTTTCGACCATCCACCCTCCCCCCTGACCCCTCCCCACCCACAGCTGACCACCCCCAACCCGGCCAGACAGCACCCCTCACAATTCCCCATCAACACAACTGCCCCAACGTAGCGGGCGATACTAGTCCCAACTCCCTGGGGAGTTCCTCAGCCAAAAGCACAGGGGCAAAGTGTGCCGAAACTGCGTAGTAACCACCAGTGGTGCTAAAGTTCACTTATCTCCAGTTCCGTTCCCCCGCCCAGCCCCCCCGTGTTGTAATGCCTCAAATTGGATTCACCTGATTTCCCCCCTCCGCCCCCCCACCCGCTTCCAATAATAACATAGTGATCACCTCACCGGCACGTGTAAATGGGACCACGAACCACACGCGGCATGAGTCGTGGCGCCGCTTCTCCATCCGTCTCCCGGCCATTGTTACTAGACTAGTCCGGGCCACAGCCCACAACCGGGAGACTCCGAGTGCATCCACCGAGTCTTACTCAACAGTTACGTTATGACAGGGAGGAAAGCAGGCGTGACGCTTCAGTCTTGTTCCTCCATCGGAGACGTCTCCCCCAATTCCTCGCCGTGTCGCTGTCGATGTTCCTTGCGTTCTTTGGCCCAAGTTTTCAGTGATTTCTGCAGTTCCTTCGGGTCCGTAAAGAAGTACGATTTCCCGCCAGTGTTAATTCTCAATTTGGCCGGGTACAGCATCGCATAGTCTAGGCCCAGCTCGCGTAGCTGCTTCTTGTGCGGTATGAACTGGCGGCGTTCCTCCTGTACCTTGGCCGTGAAGTCGGGGTACAGTGATATCTTCATGCCCTCCACCTGCAGTTGTCCTTTCTCCCGAGCCAGTCGCAGGGCCGTGTCTCTGTCCCTGTAGTTTAGGAGCTTGGCAATGATGGGTCGGGGTGGCAGACCAGGTTGGGGTTGAGGGCCCAAAGTGCGATGCGCTCTCTCCACTATGAACATTGGGGAGAAGGCCTCCTCCCCAAGTAGCATTTTCAGCAGGCGTTCCACGTAGAGCTCCATCTTGCCTGTCTGCGTTGATTCCGCCACACCCGTTATGCGTATGTTCGATCTGCGGGAGCGCGCTTCCAAGTCCTCGGTCTTATCTCTGATCACTTGGAGCAACCTGCCGAATTGTCGACGGTCTTTGTCCCACTCGGTCTGCGCCTCCTCCGCTTCCGTGGAGCGCCGTTCCGCCATGTCGAGGCGTTCGGCATGCTTGTCCACACGTTCCGCCATGCGATCCATGCGGTACGATAAATCGTCGATCTTGGAGCCCACTGCTTCTATGCTGTTCTGGATCCCTTTCTCCATCGCTGCTAGCAGCTCTCTAAGGTCCGCAGGGGTCGAGGACGTCGCACCACCCTTCGGGGAGGACTCCGCCGCCTGTGACTCCGGCCCCCTCGTTTTCCGGCGGTCGAACGAGAGTTTCGCTTGCGTTGCCTCGTTCTTCCCCATGGTGTGAGCTCAGCACCAGAGCGGAGCCCACCCTGGGAATGTCCAGCAAAAGCCGCAAGCGTAGGGTACCTCACCCTCCGCAGTCCCCGCTACGGCGGCACTGGCGGGCTCAAAATGGCGTCTGCGTCGCAGGAGTAACCTCCGGTGTGTTCCTCGTGTCAGGGTGCGCCACCCGCTCAGCACAATGTCCGGCCTTGACTGGCGCACTAATGTTAGCGACCCTGCAGAGTTATCTTCCCCGCGCCTGTTCTTCCAAACGAGCCTTGTCGGGCATGCGAATCGTGCTCCGCCCCAGTGTCCGCGGGTGCGCTCTCCGGCTCCTCCGGGTGTCAGGGCCGCACGTCAGGTGACGTCGTGCGGCTAGCACTACAGGGCAGTCCGCGGCTTCAGGCCTGGTCCGCACCTCTCTCCGTCGCCAACCTCGTGCGGGTCGGTACTCACAGCCACCGGCACTCCGGGCCTTCCAATCGGGTCAGGGGGCCACCGGGGGTCACCAGGCACCGAACCCAGTCAATTCGGCATGTAGCAGGATAGTTTGCAGGATTTTTAAGGGGCTTAAGCGAGGAGCCGAGAGCTCACACGTCCGCCATCGGCGCCGGCTAGCTCCGCCCCCCAGGAACCAAGAATAGTTAGAGCTCAGTTAAACAAAATGGAACAGGGTAAAAGGAATGCCGGCGGCTACATGTCCCGTCCTCTTAATATTCATCAGCTTTGCACCGTTACACTCTCTCTTAAAACAGATATATGGATGTTTTCTTAACTTTAAGTGCTAGGTCTGCAAGAAGTCTGCAGGAGGCCTCCAGAGCGAGTAAAACAACCCCACGCGTGCACCCGAGGGGGTGAAACCTCCAGTTCATGCGCTCGCGAACTCTCCACAAGGATCTGTGTAGAAGGCCGTCAGAGGCGCACGAGGCCTTGAGTTATCGCATATTAACAGGGGCAGATTTATAGGGCAGAGTTTGATGAAATACTGACTTCTATTCTTACAACTCTATCCAGGGCGAACGCTTGGTGTCCTCTCTGCTGTGACCTCTCGAATGCATAAAGGGTGATTGGGAAAAGCTTTAGTGAGTAACTCACCCCTCTACAGAGGCCTTTTCTCTGAGTGAACACAGGGTCAGGATGGGTTCACGCACAGCCAGCTCTCTACTGATATCTGAACAGATTCAAGGGTCTGTGTGCAAGGTTTAGAGAAAGGCCCGGCCCCGCGGTAGCGTGTGTTAACAGGGCACAGAATGTGTATGGTGGAGTTTGATGACAGACTCGCTCTTTCTTGCACAACTCCATACAGAGGGAACACTTCGGTTTTATGACAACGTGGCCTCTCTGCTGAGATCTTTCTACGGGGTGAAGGCTGGGGGTGAAAGGCTTCAGTCAGAAACTCACCCTCTATAAAGACCTTTTCTCTGAGTGAAGAGGGTGAAGGATTGATTGACAGAGAGCAGCCTCTCCGGTGACACCTCTCAATCAATCAACCAATCAATCAATCAATCAATCAACCAATCAATCAACCAATCGATCAATCAATCGATCGATCAGGATTTATAACGCACGGGTAATCACCCGATGGAGATCCAGGCGGAGCTAACAATGAAGCGGGAGGGGGGTGGGGGGGCATCTGAAAAGAGAGGGGGGGGGAAAGAGCACCAGAGGGGGGGAGAGAGCACCAGAAGAGGGGGGAGAATAGGAAAACTGAGAGATTGAGAGAAAGCCAGGAATCACTTGCGCTTCCCTGGTGTGCTTCAAGTACAATAAAAAAGCACTGACAAAGCCAATAGGTCTGGCCTTGGCAGGCTGTGCGGATGTTAATTTGCTTTTTATGACAGGCATAGGTCATTACAAATTTAAAAATGTAAATCATTACTGATGTGGTATTTTACCAATGATGGTTTTAAAAAACAAGCCTTTCATTCATGCTCTGGATTTTATTATTATTGTTATTGTTGAGGGAGATGAGAATACACGTTTATCTTACAGACATTACAAGCAGTGTATTAATAGGCTGGTCGCCGCAACGACTGCCAAAGTTGTGAGTTCACTATTCACACCGCAGCAGAGTGTCCAGCAAAAAACACGCATTAATTAATTTATCTCCAGTTAGCTCCGCCTCTGCCAGTCTGAGACCTCCCATGAGATTCCTTTATAAACAGGGCGTGGCTGGATGTGTAAGGTGGGGTGCGTCACTAGACGGGAGTAAGTCAAGGACGGGAAGGAAATGAAGATAAAACTGAAGTTGTGACCCCCCTGTGTGTGTTCTGTTTTACTCCTCTCCGTTTCTCTTCTCTCCTGCAGGTTGGTTCTCTGCTCACTCACTGGTTCTTGCTGCGAAGACCTCGCCTCTGCCCTGGAAACAAACACATCTCTCACAGAGCTCAACCTGAGCCGCAATTACGAGCTGGGAGACACTGCAGTGAAGAAGTTGTGTGAAGGCCTCAAACAGAGCTGAGCAGTTCTTATCACGTCATTGATTTCTAAATATACATTGTAGGTGGGGCTCACACATATATTTTAAAAATGCCTTGAGATGTTTACATGATTGCCTCTTTTCTGTTAATGTCTTGATAAAGGCACCCATTAATAACATTTGTGAATTAAGTCTGGTTTGTGAAGTGGGGGTACCCGATCCCCAATCCATGGTCATGAAAGAAGCCCCTGTCATGGTGCCGAAGGGCTCTTTTTAAAGCTGGTTTCTCAGGTATTTGAGATAAAGTGGAATAGATCTTAACTAGAAGGCAGGTCTGTCCCTTCCAGTGAGGGCCGCCTACCCCACCAGTCTCCCTGCTGTTACGAGACCGACTGCTGGATACAAGGCCGAGGAATGTCAGTGAGACACGGGGGGCGCCGAGGCCCTCTTCAATCTCTGTGGGGGCTCCGAGGCCCTCTTCATTCTCTGCGGGGGCTCCGAGGCCCTTTTCATTCTCTGCGGGGGGGCTCCGTGGCCCTCTTCATTCACTGCGGGGGCTCCGAGGCGCTCTTCATTCTCTGCGGGGGCTCCGAGGCCCTCTTCATTCCCTGTGAGGGGCTCCGTGGCCCTCTTCATTCCCTGTGAGGGGCTCCGTGGCCCTCTTCATTCTCTGCGGGGGGGGCTCTGAGGCCCTCTTCATTCTCTGCGGGGGCTCCAAGGCCCTCTTCATTCTCTGCGGGGGATCCGAGGCCCTCTTCATTCCCTGTGAGGGGCTCCGTGGCCCTCTTCATTCTCTGCGGGGGGGGCTCTGAGGCCCTCTTCATTCTCTGCGGGGGCTCCAAGGCCCTCTTCATTCTCTGCGGGGGATCCGAGGCCCTCTTCATTCCCTGTGGGGGGCTCCGTGGCCCTCTTCATTCTCTGCGGGGGCTCCGAGGCCCTCTTCATTCTCTGCGGGGGGGCTCCAAAGCCCTTTTCGTTATCTGAAGGGGGGGCTCCGAGGCTCTCTTTATTCTCTGCGGGGGGCTCCGAGGCCCTCTTCATTCTCTGCGGGGGGGGGCTCCGAGGCCCTCTTCATTCTCTGTGGGGGGCTCCGAGGCCCTCTTCATTCCCTGTGGGGGGCTCCGTGGCCCTCTTCATTCTCTGTGGGGGGCTCTGAGGCCCTCTTCATTCTCTACGGGGGGCTTCGAGGCCTCTTCATTCTCTGTGGGGGGCTCCGAGGCCCTCTTCATTCCCTGTGGGGGGCTCCGTGGCCCTCTTCATTCTCTGTGGGGGCTCCGAGGCCCTCTTCATTCTCTACGGGGGGCTTCGAGGCCTCTTCATTCTCTGTGGGGGGCTCCGAGGCCCTCTTCATTCCCTGTGGGAGGCTCCGAGGCCCTCTTCATTCTCTACGGGGGGCTCTGAGGCCCTCTTCATTCTCTGCGGGGGGCTCTGAGGCCCTCTTCATTCTCTATGGGGGGCTCCGAGGCCCTCTTCATTCTCTCTGGGGTGGCTCCGAGGCCCTCTTCATTCTCTGCGGGGGGCTCCAAGGCCCTCTTCATTCTCTGCGGGGGCTCAAAGGCCCTCTTCATTCTCTGCGGGGGTCTCCGAGGCCCTCTTCCTTCTCTGCAGGGGGGGAGCTCCGAGGCCCTTTTCATTCTCTGTGGGGGGCTCAGTGGCCCTCTTCATTCTCTGTGGGGGCTCCGAGGCCCTCTTCATTCTCTGCGGGGGCTCCGAGGCCCTTTTCATTCTCTCCGGGGGGCTCCGTGGCCCTCTTCATTCACTGCGGGGGCTCCGAGGCGCTCTTCATTCTCTGCGGGGGGCTCCGTGGCCCTCTTCATTCTCTGCGGGGGCTCCGAGGCGCTCTTCATTCTCTGCAGGGGCTCCGAGGCCCTCTTCTTTCTCTGCGGGGGGCTCCAAGGCCCTTTTCGTTCTCTGAAGGGGGGGCTCCGAGGCTCTCTTTATTCTCTGCGGGGGGCTCCGTGGCCCTCTTCATTGTCTGTGGGGGGCTCTGAGGCCCTCTTCATTCTCTATGGGGGGCTTCGAGGCCTCTTCATTCTCTGTGGGGGGCTCCGAGGCCCTCTTCATTCCCTGTGGGAGGCTCCGTGGCCCTCTTCTTTCTCTGTGGGGGCTCCGAGGCCCTCTTCATTCTCTACGGGGGGCTTCGAGGCCTCTTCATTCTCTGTGGGGGGCTCCGAGGCCCTCTTCATTCCCTGTGGGGGGCTCCGAGGCCCTCTTCATTCTCTGCGGGGGGCTCCAAGGCCCTTTTCGTTCTCTGAAGGGGGGGCTCCGAGGCTCTCTTTATTCTCTGCGGGGGGCTCCGTGGCCCTCTTCATTCTCTGTGGGGGGCTCTGAGGCCCTCTTCATTCTCTATGGGGGGCTTCGAGGCCTCTTCATTCTCTGTGGGGGTCTCCGAGGCCCTCTTCATTCCCTGTGGGGGGCTCCGTGGCCCTCTTCTTTCTCTGTGGGGGCTCCGAGGCCCTCTTCATTCTCTACGGGGGGCTTCGAGGCCTCTTCATTCTCTGTGGGGGGCTCCGAGGCCCTCTTCATTCCCTGTGGGAGGCTCTGAGGCCCTCTTCATTCTCTACGGGGGGCTCTGAGGCCCTCTTCATTCTCTGCAGGGGGCTCCGAGGCCCCCTTCATTCTCTGTGGGGGGATCCGAGGCCCTCTTCATTCTCTGTGGGGGGATCCGAGGCCCTCTTCATTCTCTGCGGGGGTCTCCGAGGCCCTCTTCATTCTCTGCGGGGGTCTCCGAGGCCCTCTTCATTCTCTGCGGGGGGCTCCGAGGCCCTCTTCGTTCTCTGGGGGGGGGGGGTCTGAGGTGCTCTTCATTCTCTGGGGGGGCTCCGAGACAGCTTCATTCTCTGGTGGGGCTCCGAGGCCCTCTTCAATCTCTGCGGGGGTCTCCGAGGCCCTCTTTAATCTCTGCGGGGGTCTCCGAGGCCCTCTTCATTCCCTGTGGGGGGCTCCGTGGCCCTCTTCATTCTCTGTGGGGGCTCCGAGGCCCTCTTCATTCTCTACGGGGGGCTTCGAGGCCTCTTCATTCCCTGTGGGGGGCTCCGTGGCCCTCTTCATTCTCTGTGGGGGCTCCGAGGCCCTCTTCATTCTCTACGGGGGGCTCCGAGGCCCTCTTCATTCTCTGCGGGGAGCTCCGAGGCCCTCTTCATTCTCTGCGGGGGGGCTCCGAGGCCCTCTTCATTCCCTGTGGGAGGCTCCGGAGCCCTCTTCATTCTCTGGGGGGGCTCCGAGGCCCTCTTCATTCTCTGTGGGGGGCTCTGTGGCCCTCTTCATTCTCTCTGGGGTGGCTTCGAGGCGCTCTTCATTTTCTGCGGGGGGCTCCGAGGGCTCTTCATTCTCTGCAGGGGGCTCAGTGGCCCTCTTCATTCTCTGCGGGGGGCTCCGAGGCCCTCTTCATTCTCTGTTGGGGGCTCCGAGGCCCCCTTCATTCTCTGCGGGGGTCTCCGAGGCCCTCTTCATTCTCTGCGGGGGTCTCCGAGGCCCTCTTCATTCTCTGGGGGGGGGTCTGAGGTGCTCTTCATTCTCTGGGGGGGCTCCGAGACAGCTTCATTCTCTGGTGGGGCTCCGAGGCCCTCTTCAATCTCTGCGGGGGTCTCCGAGGCCCTCTTCATTCTCTGCGGGAGGCTCAAAGGCCTTCTTTATTCTCTGCGGTGGGCTCCGAGGCACTCTTCATTCTCTGGGGGGGGATCTAAGGCCCTCTTCCTTCTCTGCGGGGGGCTCCGAGGCCCTCTTCATTCTCTGCGGGGGGCTCTGAGGCGCTCTTCATTCTCTGCGGGACGCTCAAAGGCCCTCTTCATTCTCTGTTGGGGGCTCGGTGGCCCTCTTCATTCTCTGCGGGGGGCTCTGAGGCGCTCTTCATTCTCTGCGGGACGCTCAAAGGCCCTCTTCATTCTCTGCGGGGGGCTCTGAGCCTCTCTCCATTCTCTGCAGGGGGGGCTCTAAGCCCCTCTTCATTCTCTCCGGGGGGGCTCTGAGGCCCTCTTCATTCTCTGTGGGGGGCTTCCAGGCCCTCTTCATTCTCTGTAGGGGGGGCTCCGAGGCCCTCTTCATTCTCTGCGGGGGGGGGCTCCGAGGCCCTCTTCATTCTCTGCGGGGGGCTCCAAGGCCCTCTTCATTCATTGCGGGGGGCTCCGAGGCACTCTTCATTCTCTGGGGGGGGTCTAAGGCCCTCTTCCTTCTCTGCGGGGGGCTCCGAGGCCCTCTTCATTCTCTGCGGGGGGCTCGGTGCCCCTCTTCATTCTCTGCAGGGGGGGCTCGGTGGCCCTCTTCATTCTCTGGGGGGGCTCCGAGGCCCTCTTCATTCTCAGCGGGGGGCTCCGAGGCACTCTTCATTCTCTGGGGTGGCTCCAAGGCCCTCTTCATTCTCTGTGGGGGGCTCGGTGGCCCTCTTCATTCTCTGCGGGGGCTCTGAGGCCCTCTTCATTCTCTGCAGGGGGCTCTGAGGCGCTCTTCATTCTCTGCGGGGGGCTCCGTGGTCCTCTTCATTCTGTGGGGAGGCTCCCAGGCCCTCTTCATTCTCTGTGGGGACAGATCTCTTCAGGTGCAGAGGATCACAGGTGTGTATTTGTTAGAAGGGGCGATCCCAGGGGGGCACAGGATACGCTTCTGACCACCCCGTGACCCACCTCTCCTAGGAACACTGCCGAGCACTGGCGGGAGACCCTTCAGGGGGAGAATCTTGTATTCTAGGATCGCACGCGCTGAGCTCGCACCACTAGACAAAGGGACACCACACAGTAGGTCTGAGGAACGGTTCTTTTATCGATCAGAATATCTGGATCTTTATGATCCTCAGGTCATGTATTTACAAGCAGAACAAGTGTTCATAGAGTCTCGGTAAGGATAGGGGTAGCGGGACAGTCTCAATGTTCAGGGTCAAATGCAACAGCGTATCCGGCGCACAGCTCTCAATCCCCGAGCCGGGGGATACGGTAAGATCTTGGGTCCAGCTGGACCAGAATATTCTCAGAGCCGCGATCCAGTCAGCAGGGCTTGAGCAGGAATAAACAGGAGGTCTTACGATCTTTGGAGAGCCGCGATCCAATCAGCAGGGCTCAGGTGTTCTCAAGGTTCAAGGGCTCGGATGGTAGCGTCCTTCTTCGATGTTTCGTCGAGCCGCGACCACGTCAGCAGGGCTCTCTTCTTCCAGGATTCAACTGCCTGATAGTTCCAGAGCACCCCTTGTTATAGTCCTGTTCCCCTTTGAAGTCCGGAGTCCTCGCAGGTAGGGGTCTTAGCGCCTGGGGGCCGCTTGTCGGGGTTTCCTGCCACCCGGCCCTTTGATTCTTTGAAGTTGCATCTGGAAGGGATCCCAGACACCCAGCGTGGAACCAGCCCCCAGGGAGGCCGGAGGGGCGATCGAAACCCATCTCCCGAGAGGAGGTCAGAGGTGTGACTGAAATGACTCCGCCCTATCTTGCTCACGGGGAGCTCTCTACCCCCAAGCCGGGCATGGCGCGTCTAGGGCCTAGGTCTCGCTGGGGCCGGGGTCGGCCATTTTAGGTATAGGGGAATGGTTACCGGAGGCCTTCGGGTGTGATGGGGTGTGGGGGCGTCTGGCACCGGGAGGATAGATGGCGGGTACGGGGAAGTCTTGTCCTGTCTGTGGGGTCATGGGGGGAGTGGGTCGGATAGGGCAGTGACAACCAGGGATCTTGTGTGGTGCACGGGTCATGGTTGGGACGCTAAGGGTCAGGGAGGCCCACGCCACGAGGCCGGGTCTAACAGTATTGCACTCAGTTCTTTTCTTCAGTGCATCGTCTCTCACTCTGCTGTTGGACAGATCTCCCCAGGTGCAGAGGATCACAGGTGTGTATTGCACTCAGTTCTTGTCTTCAGTGCTTCTTCTCTCTTCTGCTGTTGGACAGATCTCCTTGGGTGCAGAGGATCACAGGTGTGTATTGCACTCAGTTCTTGTCTAGAGTGCATCTTCTCTCAATGCTGTTGGACAGATCTCCTCGGATGCAGAGGATCACAGGGGTGTATTGCACTCAGTTCTTGTCTTCAGTGCATCTTATCTCAATGCTGTTGGACAGATCTCAGGTGCAGAGGATCACAGGTGTGTATTGCTCTCAGTTATTGTCTTCAGTGCATCTTCTCTCAATGCTGTTGGATAGATCTCCTCGGGTGCAGAGGATCACAGGTGTGTATTGCACTCAGTTGTTGTCTTCAGTGGATCTTGTCTCACTCTGCTGTTGGACAGATCTCCTCAGGTGCAGAAGATCACAGGTGTGTATTGCACTCAGTTCTTGTCTTCAGTGCTTCTTCTCTCTTCTGCTGTTGGACAGATCTCCTTGGGTGCAGAGGATCACATGTCTGTATTGCACTCAGTTCTAGTCTTCAGTGGATCTTCTCTCTCTGCTGTTGGACAGATCTCCTCAGGTGCAGAGGATCACAGGTGTGTATTGCACTCAGTTCTAAGCTTCAGTGCATCTTCTCTCTTCTGTTGTTAGACAGATCTCCTCAGGTGCAGAGGATCACAGGTGTGTATTGCACTCAGTTCCTGTCTTCAGTGCATCTTCTCTTCTGCTGTTGGACAGATCTCCTCGGGTGCAGAGGATCACAGGTGTGTATTACACTCAGTTCTTGTCTTCAGTGCATCTTCTCTCAATGCTGTTGGACAGATCTCCTCGGGTGCAGAGGATCACAGGCGTGTATTACACTCAGTTTTTGTCTTCAGTGCATCTTCTCTCAATGCTGTTGGACAGATCTCCTCGGGTGCAGAGGATCACAGGTGTGTATTGCACTCAGTTCTTGTCTTCAGTGCATCTTCTCTCACTCTGCTGTTGGACAGATCTCCTCAGGTGCATAGGATCACAAGTGTGTATTGCACTCAGTTCTTGTCTTCAGTGCATCTTCTCTTCTGCTGTTGGACAGATCTCCTCGGGTGCAGAGGATCACAGGTGTGTATTACACTCAGTTCTTGTCTTCAGTGCATCTTCTCTCAATGATGTTGGACAGATTTCCTCGGGTCCAGAGGATCACAGGTGTGTATTGCACTCAGTTCTAGTCTTCAGTGCATCTTCTCTCTCTGCTGTTGGACAGATCTCCTCGGGTGCAGACGATCACAGGTGTGTATTGCACTCAGTTCTTGTCTTCAGTGCATCTTCTCTCACTCTGCTGTTGGACAGATCTCCTCAGGTGCAGAGGATCACAGGTGTGTATTGCACTCAGTTCTTGCCTTCAGTTCATCTTCTCTCACTCTGCTGTTGGACAGATCTCCTCAGGTGCAGAGGATCACAGGTGTGTATTGCACTCTGTTCTTGTCTTCAGTGCTTCTTCTCTCTTCTGCTGTTGGACAGATCTCCTTGGGTGCAGAGGATCACAGGTGTGTATTGCACTCAGTTCTAGTCTTCAGTGCATCTTCACTCTTCTGCTGTTGGACAGATCTCCTCGGGTGCAGAGGATCACAGGTGTGTATTCCACTCAGTTCTTGTCTTCAGTGCATCTTCTCTCACTCTGCTGTTGGACAGATCTCCTCGCGTGCAGAGGATCACAGGTGTGTATTGCACTCAGTTCTAGTCTTCAGTGCATCTTCTCTCTCTAATGTTGGACAGATCTCCTCAGGTGCAGAGGATCACAGGTGTGTATTGCACTCAGTTCGTAATTTACACTGTGCCACTGGCACGGGCAGAATTTACAGGGGATTATGCACATAGGACAGGGCCTCATGGACCACTGTCAGGAATAGGCACTTGGTAGAACTAGCACTTAGAACATATAATACTTGTAGCACCAAATAGCAAATGTAGCACACAACCAGCAACCACTGGTAAAAGGTAAGTACCTCCTACACAATCCTAACCACCTTAGGCATATATCATGCAGGGAACCATGAACTCACTAGTATAACCCATACTAGATAAAACAACCACCTAAGCATAAACCATATCTAGAGGTATCAGAACACAGGGTGCACAAAACATACTACACACAGTACATTTCCTAACTCCCAAAAAGAAATAGCGCATAAATCACATTAGGGTCCATGTTCCACCACTGCACCTAAACGTAGCGGCTGCCCACTACTTGCTGGGCAGCTGAGGACAAGAACAGGGCCTCAAAAGCTGCAGCTGGCACTAAGTGCTGTGCAGCTGTGGAAGGCAAAAGTAGGGGCGAAGGAGTGCGACTCACTCCTGAGTCCAAAGTACATGTCCCTAGAAAGAAAACCTAAACGGTGCAGCAGCCCACTACTTGCTGGGCTGCTGTGAAGCAAACTGTGACCTGGGCCCTCACGGGCCCTTAGGACAGAACTGTGCCACAGGTTTGGAAGCCTCTAGGCTCTAAAAACACATAGGGGCCCTGGGGCAAAACTGCGCCAACTGTTGCAACCCCGTGGGCTCGAAAGAAATGAACAACTGTGTCCCCTGGAGCCTCTCAGGCTCTACATACAAAAACTGACTGTGGTACAACGTGGGAGCAAAAACAAATGCCCCCGTGTGCGTGGAGCCTCGTGGGCTCTAGAAATATACTGCCCCCTTTGAGCCTCGTGGGCTTGAGAAACAATGCTGCCCGCTGGGGGGGGGGAGCGGCCCGCTGCAACCTGGGGCCGCTCTACCCTCTTAGACACCCCAAAATTAAGCCAGCACCACTGGGGGGGGGGGAGGGCACCGGCAATGTGCCCCGATGCCCAAAGGAACACAGGGGCCATCGGTGGAGCCTAAAACTATGGGGGCCGATCGTTGGAGCGGCCCACTGCCAGACGGGGCCGCCTGGACCTGGCACCTTGCTCCCTCCAGGAGCAGCAGCGCTTCTCTCTTCCTTGGTGGCAGCCCCGGGGCTCTCCATAACTCACCGGAGCCCCGGGCCGCGAGAGGCCATCTCTCGGCAGACTGCTTCTTCCTCCGGCCAGAGCGGGACCCTTAGCCAATCCCAGCTCGGCGGCGGGTTGGACTTCCCTCCAAAAACGGAAGTCCCACCCCGCGTCAGGCACTATGGCAGGATTCGATGTAAAACACCTAATGCGCCTCTTGTGGACCGTTTTCATCGAAAAAGATCGTACCGAAATGGATCTACAATGGACAATCATTGACGCAATAAAAGTCCCACCAAGGGGCGGAGATCTCAACAGACTCATGAACAAGGAAGAGCTCAAATGGATACTTAAGACTAAAAGCAACCACAATGGTCTCGACCGTCTCGAAGATTGGACTTCTTTGCTATGACCATGCAATTTCTTCTGGATTAATTGAATATGACACTGCTACACTATCATAGTCCTGTATAACTCTATATGTATGTAATTTAATTGTTTTATTGGTAGTAGTTGGATGACTCACTCATTTGTTGGACTTATTCATGCCTTAAACAACACCTTCCAAAATGGCCGCCTCATTAGTTTACCTCTCCCTATGCAGAAGCATGAGACCATCACTTTACACCCTTCTAAAATGGCCGACTCATTAGCTCACTTCTCCTAGCCTAAAAGCTAGTGACCTTCGCCCGGTCACATGGTCACTGTCACATGATCGGCCCAAACTTAATGGAGTTTCAGTTCCAAGCCGCTTACAGTCACTCTGAGCATCGTCTCGACTGTCGGCTTGGACCCCATTCTAGGCCCACTGCTCATCAACCACACGGTAAGAGTAGTGGTTGTTTCCATCTGCCCTAAAAATAAATATATAAATTATGACGGCCGTACCGGCTCCTCATTCCCTCTTGTTTCTCTCTCCTTAGGCTAAATTCTGCCACCTTAACAAGAGTTTACGGATTCTAAGGTAAGCGGCACGTAGGCCACCAAAACGCATGCCTCAGTACGGTCCCATTCCATTCCATTCCCTAACTCTAATTCCCCCTCCCCAGCTACCGGATTCTCATCTCAAACCTGCATCGAGAACGCAGCGCGCCGTTGTATGACGGTAAGGACACCACCAGCCTCTGCTGCTTGCTCGATGTTCCATGTAGCGTTTTAATCACTATGGGGCATATTTACAATAAGTGGCGCATTCCTGCATATCAGCAGGGATGCGCCACTTATTGTGAGCCACGCCTCCGCCACCATGGATGCGCCGCATTTACCATGCGGGGCACCATGGGGCAAAAACGGCACAGATGCGTTACGCATCTGTGCCGAAAAGTGACGTATTGCTGGAGTTGCATCGCAAGCGCGACGCAGCTCCAGCAATGCTCTAGTGTGCCCTATCTTGTTAATGCTGCGTCAATCCTTACGCCTGCTTCAAGCAGGCGCAGAGTTTTGACGCAGCATGGGCCCCTAAGTGACTGAGTGAAATCTTGTAGATTTCACTCAGCCACTTTTAGGAGGTGTTCCTGCTCCGGAACACCCCCCCTGCGCAGGGCTTTACAACGTGACGCATCTCCCAGATGTGTCACGTTGTAAATACCCCGCACCATGGCGCATCTTTTGCGCCGCTGTTATGTCACAAAAGTGACGCAACGGCGGCGTAAAAGAGGCGCAAGGGGCTTGTAAATCTGCCCCTATATGCCTCTTTCATTTGCAGAATAAATGGGTTTTTTTTAAACTTAACCGGCTATCTCCACGTACGACTATTGTCACTCCGGCATTTTCGTAGGTAAGCGCCATGATCCGCCTCGTTGCACCGCACTCCTTGATCCTTTTAGGCATTGTTAATTTCACCCGCGCCCCCACTTTTAAAATTTTTCACGGTTCTTTGGCCATGTATAATTCCTTAGGTACTGGCCTTGGCTACGATTTATCGCATCATAGCAGCGCAGGTCCGGTAGCACCAACGGGCATTCTTCTCAGGTGCGTGCCATGTGTGAATCTATTTAATCGGGCCTTCCCACACCAGCTGAAATTTCCCTCATACCATATCGTTCCTCCACAGAGAAATTCGTCCAACCCTCTTGTAATGTAATTTATTCCACATGTATTGTAAATAATGTTGATATTAGGGCACCCTGTCACATGGATCAGTATTATGATACTCACTTGTCACACATGCCTGTCTTAATTATATACATTATGTTTATATGATTTATATACCTCTTTTCTCCCCATTTTTCTTCCCCCTTTTTCCCCAATTGTCAATCCGTGTTTATGTATTGTCTATGTGATATTTTTTTAATTTCTATCTGGGCTTGAAGAAGATGAGGGAATTTAACACAGGCATGAATTACAATGTCCTGAGGATGATCCCCTCATCTTAGCATAGGGATCGAAACGTCGTCGACACCATATACACTATATGTTTTTGACTATACTATATGATATGTCACAATAGTGTATTTACGATATATTAGCCTGCAAAATTTGATTGTACGCAGACTTTCTCCCCTTGCCTGACACTCCCCCTTTTTGTATGTCACACTTGTCTATATGAGGTAGTAGCACACAGGCTGTGTCCCACTTGGATTTGTATAGATAACTGACTACTTAAACATATGATATATTAAATCCTGTCCGTCTGGACAAAGAATATAGAAATCATTTGATCTATATTTATTTCTCTTTTGTATCCTTTACTGTCTAGGGACCGCTGTCTTTAGAAATACTGTATGTACCCATGGTCCCTGACCAATTGCTTTATTGGGTTTCCCTTGTGTCTTGTACCAAAGGGGATTAACAGCTCGGCTGGCTTCTGAGGGCTCAAGGCAGGCTCGAGGCAGCAAAGCAGTCCTTCCAGGTGCAGCGAGGCAGTCTTGCAGAGTATGCAGCAGGTCACAGCAGCAGGCAGTCCTCTGAGGGTCCTTCCAGGTGCAGCGAGGCAGTCTTGCAGAGTATGCAGCAGGTCACAGCAGCAGGCAGTCCTCTGAGAGTCCTTCTAGGTACAGCGAGGCAGTCTGCAGAGTATGCAGCAGGTCACAGCAGCAGGCAGTCCACTGAGAGTCCTTCCGCAGGTCCAGAAACTGAGCTGAAAGGTGGGGCTGAGGGCCCTATTTTTATACCTGGTTCCCTTCCTCTGGAAGGTGGGAGAAGCTTTTAGAGAGTTGTTTAGAAGTGCCTGGAACTTCCTGACTCCCCTGCCCTGGGTCCAAGATGGCTGCAATGACAATGTGGAGGTGATAAGTCATTTGTGTGAAGGAGGAGCGCAGCCTGTTCATCTGTGTTAGACCTGGCATCATTGGCATGAGTCTCTCCTCCATTTTTTCTGTTTGCCTCCACTGTTTACGATGTTTTTGCTGGTATATGCTTTGGGCACTGTGCCACTGCTGATCAGTGCCACAGTGCAAGTGCTCCCTATGTGAAATTGTTGTATCGATTGAATTCCATGTTTGGCTTATTTGGTTTACTGTCAGTCCCCAGTAAAGTGCACCAGGAGTGCCAGGGCTTGTAAATACAAATGCTGCTAGTGGGCTTGCAGCACGTGTTGTGCCACCCACAAGAGCGGCCTAGTAAAAGTATGTCTGAAGGTCTGCCATTGCTAGACCACGTGCAGTCTGACTGTCACGAGGACTGCGCAAGTACACCTACTTGCCAGTCCCTAAACCTTCCCTTAACTTCATATTAGTCACCCCTAAGGTAGGCCCACGGGCAGGGTGCATTGTAAGCATAAGGTAGAACAAGGCTGACAAGGTTGGCATGTCCTAATAGTGAATTACAGCCATATTCGTTTTTCACTATTGTAAGGTAACCTGCTCTCCATCAGTTAGAATGGGCTGCCGGGGTTATTAATGCTATAATCCTAGCGGGCTCGGGGCGCATGGTGCAATGTCGAGTTTGGTATCCCTGAACTCAGGGTTTAATAACGCATCCGTTTGGGTGGATGGTTTTTAGACTCTGTGTTTGAAAATAGCACTTTTAGAAAGTGACTATTTTCTTGTCTAACTGTCTACCGGTCTCTGCTGGTTTGGTGTGTGTGTGACAGGGGCTGGGTGGCTCCAGAGATCTGATGAGTCAGTGTGGGGTGAGTGGGACATCTGCATTGAGAGTAGGGGAAGAGTAGCTCCTGATAGCCTGCCTGGCCTGACACAATGCTGGCTCCACCCCCCTGCCAGGCGGCTGATGGCTCTGTGCCTGCCAGGGACGATCCTGGCCCCACCTCCTGCCGGGCAACTGATGGCCCTGCCCCTGCCAGTGACAATGCTGGCTCCGCTCCTGCTGGGCGGCTGAGGACTCTGCCCTGCCCAGTGAATAGGCCAGGTGCCTTGGCCTGGCAACACCCACAACAAACCCAGGATGGGGGGAAATTCCCCTGCATGGACAAAGGGATCAAAGCCAAAAAGGGGTATAAGAGAAGGACCCCTGAACCAAGAAATTAGATCACTTCTGACAAGGAAACCTGAACCAAGGACAAGAAGCCTGCTGATCTAAGGACTGCCTACCCCTTCTGCCAGAGTGCTGTTTGTTGGGGGAATCCTGCAGTTGCTTCTTTATTTTTGCCAAGGAACCAGGAGAGAGGAACTAAGTGTGTACTCTCAAGCTTGCTACGAAAATCTCCAAGGGCTGGAAGAAGTGCCAGCCTCCTGTTGAAGTCACAGGGTCAAAGGACTTCATTTGTTTTGCTGAAAGTGCTTGTTGCTGGAACTTGAAATCCAGCACCTCTGAAGAATCCAGCAATCTCGACGCCGACGGACGTCGCCGAATCCAGCTCGACATCGTGAGTAACGGCTCCAGTGTCCCGCACCTTCGACGCCGGCCGCTGGGCCTGATCGACGCCAGTAGCGACGCCAGTGAGTAGCGAGTTCGGCTCCAGGTCCAAGTGACCCTGTGTTGACGACGCCGCTGATCGCATCGAAGCCAAGCCCTCTCGACGCCGTGAGCGCTGCTCACTCTTGCAACATCGACATCGACGACGCCGTATCCTGCTTCACCTCGTGAGCGCTGCTCCCGCCTGACTTCGGTCGACGCTGCTGCAGATCACCCCGACTCCGAGGCCCGATCGACGCCGAAGACGCGACGCCGGACATCTCGACGCCGCTGATCATCGAGTGCTTCACTTTTCCAAGGTACTGTGTTGCTGGGGGTCTGTGCGACTCCGGGCTCGACGTAGCGCTCCTCGCGGTCGACGCCGAACCTTTGGATTAACTTTGCCTCGACGTCGTGTGACTCCCGTGTGGGTTACATTGTTGCCAAGAACTGTGTTTTAAAGAAGAAGAGTTGTTTTTGATACTAAAGACTTTGTGCTAAGAAGAAACCGTGCTTGAACTATTATTTTTCCTTCCAAGAGTATTTATTAAGACTGGTATATTTTTGTCGTTATTTGGTCTTGTGCTAAGCCTTATATAAAAATCCTTATTTTTATAATACTACTGTGTCGTGTCCATTTGTAGTGTATTCACTTTATTACTGTATGTGGTCATAAATGCTTAACACACAGCCTCTGAGATAAGCCTGTCTGCTCTGCCAAGCTACCAAGGGCGTGAGCAGGGGTTATCTAAGTGTGTGATCCCCTTGCCCTGACTAGAAAAGGTGTGTCCCTATTTGTCAGAAGTGTATACCTCTGCCAACTAGAGACAGCCGCTTCTAACAATCTGCAAGTGGGGCTGTCCTAAAGAGAGGAGTCTGTCCGTAGAGAGAATCCTGTCCATAGAGAGGAGTCTAACCATAGAGAGGAGTCTGTCCTAAAGAGAGGAGTCTGTCCATAAAGAGGAGTCTGTCAATAGAGCAGTGACTGCTCGCAGAGGAGTCTGTCAATAGAGGGGGATCTGATAATTGAGAGGGTGTCTGTCCATAGAGAGGTGTCTGTTCTTATATGGGAGTGTGTTCATAAAAAGGAGTCTGTCCATAGAGCGGAGTCTGTCCATACAGAGAAGTTTGTTGATAGAAAGGGGTCTGTCCATAGTTAGGAGTTTGTCCCTAGAAATGGGAGTCTGTCCGTACCGCCTACGTACAGGCAGACCCTTTTTATTGACAGACTCCTTCCTACGGTCAGACTCCTCTCTATAGAATAGACTCCGCTCTAAGGAATGGACTCCTCTCTCGACCGACTTCTCCCTACGGACAGATATTTCCTCTATATGAGCAGAGTCCTCTCTATGAACAGACTCTTGTCTACGGACAGAGTCTTCAGTCCTTCCATAGAGAGTGGTTCGTCCATAGAGAGGAGCCTCAACATAGAAAGGCGTCTGTCTGTAGGTGGGAGTCTGTTCATAAAGAGGGTCTGTCTGTAGGTTGGAGTCTGTTCATAGGGAGGAGTCTGTCCGTAGAGGATATTGTATACAGCGATATAAATGCCAACAATATTTGTTCCTGATATTTTTGTATTCACTATTATCAGTATAGGATATTTTTGACATCGATATTTATGTCCCAATATTTTATATTTCAATATTCCATTCAATATTTTTGTATCACGATATTTCCAGAGGCGATATCTGGTCAGCGATGGAACTCGAGCATGTTGCTTGTATTTCATGGACAGGGCATACGTCGCTAACAGATATTTTTTATCTCTTAGGAGACACCTGTGCATGCGGGATACTGTGGAAACTTTCACCAAACGAGCGCGATATCCGCCCGCGGTCACATCCTGCGCCATTTCACAGCTCCTGGGAAATCAAATGAAATACCAGTATTTGTAAAGCACAGAAGAGGTGTCCCGGCGCTGGGGGCCCTCAGGAAGATTAAGCAAGCTATTGCCCAGAGTCACACGGTGCTGGGCTGACCTGCGGCCGGCGCCGGGGATCGAACCGTGAACACCGTAGCATGGAGTTAGGATCCCTGACCGCTGCACCACACCTCTTCCTTGGAAAGCAAGATGTCCTACAGAGGTACTACTAGTTCATGCTACCGTTCACCGGGCAGCCAGCAATGCACCCCCATGTGAGCCACTGCTCCCTGCATCCGCAGCACAGTGCCACCACTGTCCTCCTGCCCCCACTGCATCCGCAGCACAGCGCCACCACTGTCCTCCTGCCAACACTGCGTCCGCAGTCTCTCTCAGCACCCTGTCAGCACAGCTGCTCTACATCTGCAGGCGGCCCCCCAGGAACACTACAACCCCTGCTGTCTGCCACCCCTGCCCCTGCATCCGCAGCACAGCGCCAGCACTGCTCTCCTGCCACCATTGCATCCACAGCACAGCGCCAGCACTGTCCTCCCGCCACCACTACATCCACAGCACAGCGCCACCACTGTCCTCCTGCCACCACTGCATCCGCAGCACAGGTCAACCACTCTCCTCCTGCCAACACTGCATCCACAGCACAGCGCCAGCACTGTCCTCCCGCCAACACTGCATCAGCAGCACAGCGCGACCACTGTCCTCCTGCCAGCACTGCATCCACAGCACAGCGCCACCACTGTCCTCCCACCACCACTACAGCCGCAGCACAGCGCCACCACTCTCCTCCTGCCAACACTGCATCCACAGCACAGCGCCACCACTGTCCTCCCGCCAACACTGCATCAGCAGCACAGCGCGACCACTGTCCTCCTGCCAGCACTGCATCCACAGCACAGCGCCACCACTGTCCTCCCACCACCACTACAGCCGCAGCACAGCGCCACCACTGTCCTCCTGCCAACACTGCATCCGCAGCACAGCGCCACCACTGTCCTCCTGCCAACACTGCATCCGCAGCACAGCGCCACCACTGTCCTCCTGCCAACACTGCATCCACTGCACAGCGCCACCACTGTCCTCCTGCCAACACTGCATCCACAGCACAGCGTCACCAATGTCCTCCTGCCAATACTGCATCCGCAGCACAGCGCCACCACTGTCCTCCTGCCAACACTGCATCAGCAGCACAGCGCCACCACTGTCCTCCTGCCAGCACTGCATCCACAGCACAGCGCCACCACTGTCCTCCTGCCAACACTGCATCCACAGCACAGCGCCACCACTGTCCTCCTGCCAGCACTGCATCCACAGCACAGCCCCACCACTGTCCTCCTGCCAACACTGCATCCGCAGCACAGCGCCACCACTGTCCTCCTGCCAACACTGCATCCACTGCACAGCGCCACCACTGTCCTCCTGCCAACACTGCATCCACAGCACAGCGCCAGCACTGTCCTCCTGCCAATACTGCATCCGCAGCACAGCGCCACCACTGTCCTCCTGCCAACACTGCATCAGCAGCACAGCGCCACCACTGTCCTCCTGCCAGCACTGCATCCACAGCACAGCGCCACCACTGTCCTCCTGCCAACACTGCATCCACAGCACAGCGCCACCACTGTCCTCCTGCCAGCACTGCATCCACAGCACAGCGCCACCACTGTCCTCCTGCCAACACTGCATCCGCAGCACAGCGCCACCACTGTCCTCCCGAAAACAATGCTTCTGCAGCACAGCGCCACCACTGACCTCCTTCCAACACTGCATCCGCAGCACAGCGCCACCTCTGTCCTCCTGCCAACACTGCATCCGCAGCACAGCGCCACCACTGTCCTCCCGCCAACACTGCATCCACAGCACAGCGCCACCACTGTCCTCCCGCCAACACTGCATGCACAGCACAGCGCCAGCACTGTCCTCCCGCCAACACTGCATGCACAGCACAGCGCCAGCACTGTCCTCCCGCCAGCACTGCATCCACAGCACAGCGCCACCACTGTCCTCCCGCCAACACTGCATCCGCAGCACAGCGCCACCTCTGTCCTCCCGCCAACACTGCATCCGCAGCACAGCTCCACCACTGTCCTCCTGCCAATACTGCACCCACAGCACAGCTCCACCACTATCCTCCCGCCAACACTGCGTCCGCAGTCTCTCTCAGCACCCTGTCAGCACAGCTGCTCTACATCTGCAGGGCACCCCCTTCTGCACACTATAACTCCTGCTGTCTGCCACCCCTGCCCGTCTGCATCCACAGCACCCTGTCAGCACAGCTGCTCTACATCTGCAGGCGGCCCCCCAGGAACACTACAACCCCTGCTGTCTGCCACCCCTGCCCCTGCATCCGCAGCACACCCCCAGCACTGCTCTCCTGCCACCATTGCATCCGTAGCACAGCGCCACCACTGTCCTCCTGCCAGCACTGTCCTCCTGCCACCACTACATCCACAGCACAGCGCCACCACTGTCCTCCTGCCAGCACTGCATCCGCAGCACAGCGCCAGCACTGTCCTCCTTCCCCCACTGCATCCACAGCACAGCGTCACCACTGTCCTCCCACCACCACTACAGCCGCAGCACAGCGCCACCACTGTCCTCCTGAAAACAATGCTTCTGCAGTCTCTCTCAGCACCCTGTCAGCACAGCTGACCTACATCAGAGGAACCCCCCTGAACACTACAACTCCTGCTGTCTGCCACCCCTCCCCCCTGCATCTGCAGCACTGCCCCCGCACTGCTCTCCTGCCCTCCATCCTCATTCCAGAAGCCTCCCTGCCCCACTGCACACGGCGGTCACACTGCACCCTGCCCACTGCAGTGTAAACTAACACCCCCCCCCCCCCTCAGGCAGTTCTGTGCATCTCTGATGGAGGGTGCAGGGTGACGGGGAGACCCCCTCCCTGGACCCTCGGCTGCTCGTGGCCCCTCATCGCTGCTGAGGAGCTGATGCTTCTTTTCTGTAGGAGAGCATCACAGAGCCCGTAGGGGGGACAGATGTGCGCAAGAGCACCCAGGCATCAGAGGAAGCGCTGGGAATAATTCCTTGTCCACACTCCTCTGCCTTTTGGGCCCCTCCCATGGCTTCAGGGCCACTGAAAACACACAGCGTTGAAATGAATGGCTGCAGGTTACCAAAAGAACTCGGACATGTGCATTACCGACTGAGCTACCTCACATGGTTTCCATCCTGAATGTTGCACTTGAATCTCAGCAGCAGGTGGTAACAGTTTGCACCCGCACTTCCTGGAAGGGTCATAACATCACATAACATGGGTATTTGTAAAGCACACGTATCACCCAAGGGTCTCAAGGCGCTGAAAAACAGATGTATATTGTTACCCACCTCAATGGTACTCATTTTATCGACCTCAGATGGATGAAAGGTTGAGTGGACCCTCCGTGATTAGAACCTGTGACCATGAGGTCGAACCCAGGCCCCTGCAGTGGATGCATCAGTCCACTGCGCCACCAGACCCAGACACGGGTGACCACGAGCCAGGGCCTCACTTACATTCTGAGGGTCACTGCCAGAGAAGGAGGGATATAATTTTTGTATCGAAGGAACCTGCTGAAAGCTCTGACGGGTCATGAGCGTCGAGTCTCTTCTCAAGAACAACTTCCTCCCGTTCTGACCTGTCCCCCTCGAGCCTCCGTTCTCACTCGCTCGCTTGTAACTGTAACGAGATATCAGGGACCGGACTAATAATACGTCTTCCATCACAAGCCTCCACTCGGTTGAACAAACCTCGCTCGCATCTTCGATAGGGAAATCAAAGCTGAGTACAAGAGGTTCCATCTCAAATGTAGCGCCTTGAAACGCTGAACAGCTGGAACTGAAGAGGGGCAGGAAACATGACCTAAATAGATGGAGGCAACAAACGCACTATCAGGGGTAACATTTGAAGAGAGAGTTAGTTGTTTCTCAAAACTGATCAGATCTTTCTTTATAATCTGTCCAAGTCCGAGTTCGACCTTTGCTGAATGAATCACAAACCTAGAAACTGATTATCCGAGTCAGACTCACAAAGACTTAGCCTCAAATTAAGTGTTGGCGATAAGCATTCTCTGTTGTGACGAGGTGCTCTTACCGCCAACATTATGGCTGAACGCTGAATTTAAAAGCAGGCCGACCACAGTTTGACCCCAGTGGAGACGTGTCTGTCTCCACTGTGGACAGACAAACTTCTCTGACAGCCCCACATATGGCTGCGTGTAGCTCCGGCAGGCATGCAGATTAAAAAGACAAATACTGTGTTTATTACCAAATATCAGCGTCTCAAGTGACGTGTACAAGCATCAAGACAGGCGCGAGAAACAATATCCGTGACAGGAACTTTGGCGCAAAAATGTTAAATTCCAACAAAACCACATTTCATAGTAATTCCATAACAATCCCGAGGTCGGGTGATTGTAAGAAAACAGAACCCACCTGCAGGTGAAGAGCAATCAGCCCTTGACCCCAAATTCGCTATTTTGGGTCCGAAGTTCATCAGCGCAGCCGGGCTAGGAAAGCACCACTATAGGGTGAGACCGAGTGGAGATAAATGAATACTTACCCAGGAGCCAACGTTACGAGTTAAACATTGACAATGAGGAGTGCTTTTGTAATCTAATTACATATCTAAAGAGGGATTCCTCACCCCCTCCTGGCAAATTCACACTTGTGCCGTGTATCCCTTATCTTATGTCCGCACCCCAAAATATGAACACCTGAAAAGTACCCGATATGTGATGTTGGTCTATTTCTCAATATACTATTTTATGTTGTGAATAAACACCTCGTCCCACAGGGACCTCTGATGAAAACACCTCTCTGTGTGCATCACACCCCGTGTCAATATACTAATGGTTGCAATAACTGCTAAAGTTGTAAGTTGACCATTCACACCGCAGCAGAGGGTCTCCAGGTCAAAATATGTCTTAATATATTTATAAATATGTTCGTTTAGCTCCATCTCTGCCCAGTATGAGAACTCCCCTCATGAGACTCCTATATAAACAGGGTGTGATTGGATGTGTAAGGTGGGGATGTGTCCAGTGGTGGCTGGTGGATTTTATAAGTGGTGTGCCGGTAATCTTTGATCAGAGTGTAATTTGCTAGAGAGCAAAGCGCACACGCCCAAAATTATTACGGGGAATGTGTGTGGTGTCGGACAAAGTTCTTCCTAGTAAGAATTTTTTTTTACGGATTTAAGTGGGTGGGTTTTACAGCATACATATGCTTCAAAAGAACATGTGCCAAGAAACATTAGAAGCATGCCAAGAAATACCCAAGCATAAAATATGTCTGTTAGCAGAATACTCTACAACCCCCAAGACAAGCACCACCACCCACCCCCAAGTGCTTCATATCAGTAAAGCTAATAATAGGGAGACGCCTAACTGCCTAACTGTTTGATCAGGGAGCCTGCTGCTTATTCCCTGCAACTCACCTACTGTTTTGATCACCTCTATCACCTCGGTACCTCGCGGTACCTGCTGTGCGGGTCCCGCATCGCCCGTCTTGCTGGGTGCTTCGTCGAGGATCAAAACCTTTGCCTGGAACTTCGGTTGCATCGCCGGCGGGAGGAGAACAGACCAGCAGGGCTGCGAGCGCCAGGTGAGGGACAGGTACTCCGTTTCCCAGGAGTCCCTGCATTGCCATCACCTGCACCTGGACGTTCTCCCTGTTTGCCCCGCCCCCAACCACCTCCCTCCTATAACAGGACCTGTTGTTTCCCGCTGCGCGGGAGCGTCCCGGGAGAAGCCCGGGACAAGGGCGGGACAGTCTGCGACTGGCAGAGACTAGACTGGGCCAGGAACGCTGTTTATTTATCTCCATGAGTGATTTATACCCTTTGTGATAACTACGAAGTACCATACCCCTTACAAACGGATATAAGGGGAGGTCTCATAGTACTTGTAAGTAGTGGCTTTTGGACAATAGGCTTGTTATTTATTTTGGGCCACTGTGATTGCTGAGTGTTGTTACAGGTATGTCTAAACAAAAGCAAGGTACTGCTCCTTCTAACACCATGGATAACTATCTATTCCAAGTGGTCGCTAAGATAAACAATGATAGAAGGTCTTCGCTGGGGTTGAGCCCAACACCTACTAATATCTCAACCGAATCACCCAGAGTTAATTTGCAGGAATTAGAAGACTCCAGCGAAGCAGTGGTGCTTTCCCAGATTAGTACTGAGAGCCCCGCTCACAATGCATCCTCACCTGCTACATTGAATAAAACAGATGAGGTTGATCATGATGCCGCAGACTTGGACCTAGAAATAGTGGAGGATAGCTCCCCTAAACCTGTGCCTGTTCTTGCGCCTAGGGTGACTAGAGGGGCCACAAAGGAACTACCTAAGCGCGGCGGATTACGCTCTAGCAGGAAAAGACCAGCTACTCCACCTAGGAAAAATAGTACAGAGGATGTAGGGGTTGAGGATGAGGGCAGTATGTTATGGGATGAGGCCAACATTAAGAAACTCATGGGAATGTTTGATCAAAAAATGAGGGGTATAATTAAGCCATTGTTATCTAAGATTGACCAATTTACTGACAAAGTTAACAAGCTTGAGGGTCTTCTGTTGAACACAAATGAAAACATGGGTGAAATACCAAACCAGATGGTGGACAAAATTGAGCAAACAAAACATAGGGAAGGTGGAATTGGAGAAGGTAGGGAGTCGTTGGTTCCGACCCATCCACTTATTCCCACCCCATGCTCAACAGCAAACATCCATTGCCCAGTAGACCCGTTGATAAATAACGGGTCTAGGGAAGATTCTTTTTTGGAACCAGGTCCAATGGAGTTAATTGTAGAAGCATCCCCACTGATCCTGGTCCTAGCTAATGTACCAACCCTGAAGCTTGGCCAGACAGAGTCCCCCCAATCACCCTTAAGTAAAGCTCTTTATTGGCTGACTAATAACATGCACATCACCCACTGGGGTAAACATAAACTCTCAGAGGAATTACTAACTGCCAGAAGAGTGAAATGGATAGGTAGTAGCCCTAAAATATTAAGGCGACTGTGTGGTACTTAACTTTAAAGGACCAGAAGTATTACCCGATATTTTACCCAATCTTCTGCCCCCTCAACGTAGAACAGTAGAAATCTTCCCTCTCACACTTGACTTCTTTTACAGCAGAAGTGGCTTTACTGCTAAACCAAGTGTTCTGAGGACCAAATTGACCACAGTGGCTAACAAAAGGGGCGGGGGTGGGAGTAGGGGTGCCCAAAGTTGTAACTGGGGTGTAAACTTAGAAAATAGATTTGCAGCATTATCAACCCTAAACGAGTGCGATTGACTCGTATATCAAAATAATATGATAGGATACTCTCATGTTGTGAAAACAAATAATGGTAGTGTGTTGTAAATAGGTTGTAAATAATTCAATTAAATCCAAGTACAGTTGGTACTGATTTAATAAGATAGCACAGTACTCACTTCTTCAGTTCCCAGCAGGTATCTGCCAGTACAATACATTTACTCATAAACAATTCTATTTAGAATTTACAGACATGTGCATGTGCACAGAACTCAGGGATAGTGGTTTAAAGGGGAAACATAATAAGACACTGAAACGCCGAGGGCTTACCGGCGTCTTCCCACGTTTTCTGCCAAGTCCGTTGTAGCTGCCTTCTGCCTTCAGCTACAGCTAGCCGCACCCGCTGCGCGGGTGCCGCGTCGCAGTTTGGAAGAGCAAGGCTGTTGGGAGCACGTTTGCTCACAGCCCCAGGGAAGGTCTTCAGGGAGCAGGGTCGCGCTCTACACACCAGCGCTGCCGTTGCCGCTGCAGGGACTCAACTAACCAGGAGTCCCTGCACCACGGCACACCTGCAGACCGATTGCCCCTCCCACCACTCGCTCTGAAGGAGAAAAGGAAGCAGATTCCCCTATTCCAGCGGGACACTGAAACGCCGAGGGCTTACCGGCGTCTTCCCACGTTTTCTGCCAAGTCCGTTGTAGCTGCCTTCTGCCTTCAGCTACAGCTAGCCGCACCCGCTGCGCGGGTGCCGCGTCGCAGTTTGGAAGAGCAAGGCTGTTGGGAGCACGTTTGCTCACAGCCCCAGGGAAGGTCTTCAGGGAGCAGGGTCGCGCTCTACACACCAGCGCTGCCGTTGCCGCTGCAGGGACTCAACTAACCAGGAGTCCCTGCGCCACGGCACACCTGCAGACCGATTGCCCCTCCCACCACTCGCTCTGAAGGAGAAAAGGAAGCAGATTCCCCTATTCCAGCGGGACACTGAAACGCCGAGGGCTTACCGGCGTCTTCCCACGTTTTCTGCCAAGTCCGTTGTAGCTGCCTTCTGCCTTCAGCTACAGCTAGCCGCACCCGCTGCGCGGGTGCCGCGTCGCAGTTTGGAAGAGCAAGGCTGTTGGAAGCACGTTTGCTCACAGCCCCAGGGAAGGTCTTCAGGGAGCAGGGTCGCGCTCTACACACCAGCGCTGCCGTTGCCGCTGCAGGGACTCAACTAACCAGGAGTCCCTGCGCCACGGCACACCTGCATACCGATTGCCCCTCCCACCACTCGCTCTGAAGGAGAAAAGGAAGCAGATTCCCCTATTCCAGCGGGACACTGAAACGCCGAGGGCTTACCGGCGTCTTCCCACGTTTTCTGCCAAGTCCGTTGTAGCTGCCTTCTGCCTTCAGCTACAGCTTGCCGCACCCGCTGCGCGGGTGCCGCGTCGCAGTTTGGAAGAGCAAGGCTGTTGGGAGCACGTTTGCTCACAGCCCCAGGGAAGGTCTTCAGGGAGCAGGGTCGCGCTCTACACACCAGTGCTGCCGTTGCCGCTGCAGGGACTCAACTAACCAGGAGTCCCTGCGCCACGGCACACCTGCAGACCGATTGCCCCTCCCACCACTCACTCTGAAGGAGAAAAGGAAGCAGATTCCCCTATTCCAGCGGGACACTGAAACGCCGAGGGCTTACCGGCGTCTTCCCACGTTTTCTGCCAAGTCCGTTGTAGCTGCCTTCTGCCTTCAGCTACAGCTAGCCGCACCCGCTGCGCGGGTGCCGCGTCGCAGTTTGGAAGAGCAAGGCTGTTGGGAGCACGTTTGCTCACAGCCCCAGGGAAGGTCTTCAGGGAGCAGGGTCGCGCTCTACACACCAGCGCTGCCGTTGCCGCTGCAGGGACTCAACTAACCAGGAGTCCCTGCGCCACGGCACACCTGCAGACCGATTGCCCCTCCCACCACTCGCTTCACGCCCCCATAAAGGAACGCCCAGTCCCCGCTGTGCGGGAGCACGCAGGAGTATCGCGGGAGAAGCCCGGGACAAGGGCGGGACCATCTCAGGCCATCAGGGGCCAGAAGAGGCCGGGCCGGGCCACATCTCTTGGCTCCGCAAAGTGGGCACGCCATTAACGGGAGAATGGCTTCAGGCACCCGATCTTGTAAAACAAAGAAATCTGCGGGAGACGTTGTCTTAGGTACTATGGACCAATTCATAACTCGAGCAGTCTCTATAGTAGAAAAGGAGATAATCTTGGCAGAACGAAGAATATCCCGGGATTCCATGAGCATGTCCAACAAGCGCTCATCTTTGGGCGCCATTGCCCTAGCCCCTAGCCCTGCACATGTCTCCCCAACTCCACTGGTGATAATTGATTCCCCAAACATTGATGAGAGAGTGAGTCGGATTAGGGCTAGTTTAGAAAGGGTAACTACCACCGCACCAAGCATTGTTCTTGACCCGACACACCTTAATCCACCCGCCCAAACTGACCCTTCGCCGGGGGAGCAAATTCTGGATTGCAATCCTGAAATCCACGAAGCTTTTAGTCCCCCTGTGCTGTCTAGCGAAGCCTTGAATTCCCCACCCACAGTTGTACACACTGAAGTTAGCACTCCCAGAGTAGTGGCTCATCAAAACACCCCCGTAGGGAAACTAGCTTTAGGACAAAAGAAGAGAAAGCGTCCTGCCAGCCCCCGCAGGGGAGGCTCTCAAAAGCCACATAGTAAAGTAAGTAGGAATACTGCGACCAAAGGGGGTACCAGTACTTACCAAGGCCCACATCCAAAATCCTATGCGACCCACACCGGAGATATCGCGTCGGAGGGCACACTAGGTCCGTTGGCTTCTTTAGATACCAGCATTTTCCCCCAAGTTGAGAGCATAATTAAGTCTGTGGTGATGCCTCTCGTAGATAAGATTGACAGTCTCACACGCAAACTAGCTACACTTGAACAGTCAATGCTGGATAACTTTTACGCTGTGAAATCACTAGTCAAATTTCACGCCAAGGCCCAGGTTGAAGAAAATGGAGGGCTAACGAGTGGTGCTGTCTCCTTAGTTCCCTCTGTCACCATAGCTCACCCTGAGTCTATATCTTGCCAAAAGACGCCTGCCCTGGGAAAGGCTTCCCAATCGCAGCAACCTAATAGTGGAACCACACCCGCACCACAAACTCTTACTCTTGAGCCCAGTTTGGCCCGCCCAAGGAATAAAGCTAGTACCCAGGCACCTAAGGCTCTTAAGGTTAATTTTGCCACAAACTCCAAGCCCATAGTGCCAAATACTAAGGTAGCAGGAAACACATCGATTACAACGAAGGGTGATACAACCCCATCCCTTTCAACTCCTGCCAAACAGGCTGTGCCCAAACCTCTAGCGAAAACCGTAGTTAAATCCCCGGCTAAAGACAGGGTAAGAAGGCACACTCCAAATGCTAGTCTCCCCCCTGGCTGTAAGCCTTATGTGGTAATTTTAACGGGGGTTCCTGAGCTTGAAGAGGGTTCTTGTGAGCTGTATTCCGACCTCAAACACAAGACGCTCTCCTGGCTCAAAGCAAATAGACCCCTCCCAGGGCACATTGATGGTAGAATAGCCCTTGTCCGACGTGTGGGATGGATTGGAAATAGACGTAAGGATCTAACCGGGGACTGCGTGCTGATCAATTTTAACGATCCCAGAGCAGCAGGCATGATTTGCAGTCAGCAGTCGCATTACAACTTCTGCGACATTCAAACTAGGGACCTGGGGTACTTCTATCACCCCCCTCCTCTAATGGGGCCCAATAAATCTTCTCAAGATGAGGGTAGAGGTGTATGGTTCCCACATTACCCAACCTTGGATGTCAGAGCTAGGGCATGGACACCTACTCAAGCAGCCCCATCACAGGGCTGGGGATGGTGACTTGGTGATTTAGCTGTAACTAATGCCTCCCCTCCTAGGGTCAATACACCACGCACAGTTAGGCGGGTATCCTTGCCTAACATTTCTGCGCCCCAACCCCCGCTCAACCCAATTATGCCCCCTTTCTCAGGCGATCGGTCTGAGACTATTGAGTTAGTGGATGGAGCACAAACTCTCGGTACACAGGGTGGGGAAGCAGGACGCGCCGAGCCTCTGCATCATGCATCCCTGAAAGCCATCAGCTGGAATGTGGCAGGCTTAAATAATAAGTTAGATGCCCCGGACTGGGTGGCGCTCATCGAACCCCATTCAGTCTGTGCATTTCAAGAGACGTGGTGTGTGGAACCAAGGCATAGAGTGGGTCATGCCACCTTCTTTGTCCCGGCAGGTATTCCAGCATCGGGAAGAGGTCGCCCTTATGGAGGTCTCTTAGTTTGGGTAGATATTTCTCTAGGATGGAGAGAACACCATCATCCCCAAAAATCTCCAGACTTGATGCGCCTTACCGTAACATGCCCAAGGAAAGCTGAAAAACTGGAGATTATTAATATTTACACACGCGGGGCCTCTGGGAGAGCTCTGTCACCAACTCTTTCGGCTTTGGAGGTAGCCCTAGGTGAGTGCAGTGGAGACTCGTTAATTATGGTCATGGGGGACTTTAATTGTACATTCGAGCCCCTGTTGTCCGATGAATCTTTGGACTTGTATGACGAAGATTCAAGGAGAGGTGTCCCGTTACTTGATCTTCCAATCATAAATAGATGGACCCCCAGAATTATTCAGTTAAATTCCCTTACACTAGAGCATGGCTTGAGAGCAGCCAACGGGAGAACACGCTCAGACTTAGTGGGGGCACATACATATAATAGGGTTGGTCACTCATCCAGGATAGATTATATCCTTTTAAACTTTTCCTTGTGGGCTCACATGAAGGATATGATAGTCTTACCTTCCCAGGACAGCGACCACAACGCACTTTCACTATCCCTAACATGCTGGTGGAGGGAGAGTCACTCAGCTTGTGGAGATCATGATATACCTGAGCCAAGGTCATCGGGAGGGGTGGTTCCCTCAAACTGCCTAAGACGCTTAAAATGGGACAAAGTGGCAATAGATGAAGAAAAACTATCATGCATTAGAGCTGTTACCTCTGCAGCCTGTGCCATTTTGGAAAATGAGCCTGTCAGCCCAAATCAGATTTCAGCAATGTTTAGCGAGGTCTCGATGTCGATTGGGGACCTATTCAAGGTTAAAATAAAAAAGGGAAACAACAACCTTGATAAGCGACAGGGCAAATTTGGCTGGTACTCGACGGAGTATCGTGCTGGAAAGAGAGCACTAATATTGGCAGTAAAAAGTGGAGACGCAACCCTAATAGCCACTAAACGCAAGAGCTATAAAGCAGAGTTAAAGACAGCAAGGAGAGACTGGGAAGATGCTTTTTGGCAGGAACTCCGTGTCGCCAGCGTAGAAAAAAATGCAAAAGGTTTTTGGGACTTATTACGCAAGAAAAACAGACCCCTAGATACTGTCATCACTTGCAATATAACTGAGGATCTATGGTACTCACATTTTTCAAAATTGTATACAGCATCTGTAGCTGAAGCGATGGATTTCGCATTACCACAGATCTCACGAGGTGACGGGAGTTATGAGGAAAGTCTGTTTACCAGGAAAGAAGCGGAAGGTGCTATAAAATCTCTTGTCCCGCGCAAAGCGGCTGGTCCCGATGGCCTTCCGGGCGACCTGCTTCGTGCAGATTTAGGCGATTGGAGTATGTTAATCACATCAGTATTAAACGCCGCTATGGCGGGTGCTCCACTGCCCGCCTCATGGATGGCCGCCGAGGTGGTCCCTCTGCACAAAAAAGGCTCAAGAGAAGACCCAGCGAACTACAGGCCGATTAGCCTGATTGATTGTTCGCAAAAAGTAGCGGGCAAGGTCCTTTTAACCAGAGTTCAGCAGTGGGCAGATGAAAACAAGATACTCTCGGATCTTCAGGCTGGGTTCCGAGCTGGTACAGGAACAATTGAACAATCGTTAAGGCTACTTATGATCCACTGGAAGGTCGTCACGATTGGGAAGGGTACTTTATATCTGGCCTTCATCGACCTCCGGACGGCCTTCGATTTGGTCCCCAGAAATAATTTATGGAAGGTTTTATGTGATCTTGGCTTGCCACCATACCTGCTTCACCTGATCATGAGGTTCCATGAAAAAAACTATGCCCAAATTCGCTGGGGGCCGAATGGTCAAAAGACCTCAAGAATAGATGTGAATAGAGGCGTGCGGCAAGGGTGCGTACTTGCCCCAACACTCTTCTCGCTCTATGTTAATGGGGTGGTGGACCACTTGACCAGGATACCGGCAGATGCTCCCCGCTTGGCAGGACGTTTAATTCCCACTCTGCTTTTTGCGGACGATACTTTGCTTCTGTCAAAATCCCCAATGGGCCTCCAGCAGCTTCTCTCTGGTTTTGAGGACTTTTGTAAACAAAGAGGACTCTGCATCAACACAGACAAAACAAAGTATCTCATCTTGAATCCCCCGCAAAAACTTGGCCCTCCTCCAACACTGGGGTCTGTTGCACTGGAAAGGACCAAGACGTTCGATTATCTGGGTATCCGGCTGGTGGACTCCATGAAATGGGACTATCATTTGACCAAAATGTTGCTAAATTTGAAAAGAGTCACTGGGGCCCTGCTGAAAGAGCAGAGAGCAGCCTCCACTAAACCTATAGCAGCAGTAATAGACATTTACTCGGCCAGAGGAGTAAGCGCCGCTCTCTATGGGGCAGAACTCTGGGGAATGTCAAATATGAAAGAGCTTACTCGAGCTGAGAACACCTTCTTGAGAAATTTGATGTCCCTCGGTCCATCTGTCCCCATTCTGCCACTGCAATTGGACATGGGCTGTCGGGCGATTGAAGATCAAGCAAAGTTACGCCCTTTGCTTCTGTGGGCCCGCATCTGGAGAGTTCCTAAGCTCTCAAGTTATGCGGATGGCCTGCGGGAGATAATCAAATCTACAGGTTGGGCAAAAATAAAGTGGCTAACGGACATCAAAGTACTACTTACCAATCTGGGGCTGGAAGAAGCATGGTACCAACAGACAGCCCCGCCCAAATCAATGCTAAAACAACTCTACTGGAATTGGGTGGCAAACAAAAGAAACTCTTCTGCATCGATTTGTAAATCGACTAGAAACTTTTTGGAGTCTAAAGATGTCCCCATTAGAGAACTGTATTTGGACATTATCTCAGCCCCTTGGGAAAGATCCCTGTATTTCAAATTTAGAATAGGTCTTCTCCCCGTAATGGAACTCACAAGCCATTGGAAAATTCCTTACCAGACTGCTCCGTGGTGCCCCTTCTGCCCACAGCGCCATGAATCTGTCCCTCATTTTTTATTCGAGTGCCCTGCCTATAAAGTTCCACGGATGAAATGGCTAAAACCCATGTGTCTTACACTGGGAACAAGACATTGTAATGTGCCACTAAGGATATTACTTTCAGACACTCGCACATTTTATGCATGCGCCACCTCGAAGTATCTTGGGTGGGCATGGCGGATTCGGTCAAAAAGACTTAGACAAATTGTTTAATCATGCTTTTACTTTTGCGGTCTGTTTCACAAACATACCTTTTTTAGGTAATTTATATATCCTTCCCCTAAAAAATAATAGTAAAAATTGCTGATTTCCATCATGCAAGGGGTTTTTTATACGTTTTACCCTCAATGCTTTGAAATGAATTTTATATGTATGTATGCTTTTTAAGATATTTTTTATGTCGAAATAAAGCCTTTTTGACTTGACTTGACTTGAATAAGGTAATTTAAAAGGGAAATGTAAGAATTTAAAATACAAAATATAACACAGTGTTAATAAGGAGGGTTCATTAGCCCCGACCCAGGTAGCCAACCGCATGGTAGCTCCCAACAGTAATAAAAGGGAGGGGGGGCCCGATATCTTGGAAGGGTATAGCAGTCTAGTTCGGTGTAATGGCAGTGAGCCATTACCCGAGTTTCACCTAGATGATGCCATTGGCATCCCTTCAAAATTTTTAGTAACAGAAACTACACAGCAGAACATAAATACAAGCAACCTTTCAAGACTTGGCCAGTCAGGGCCCACCAGAGCTAAATCAACATTGACCTTTATCTCTTGGAATCTTGCTGGGATAGCGAATAAAGTAACATCCCCTGAATGGTGTACTTTCATCGACTTACATGATATTATACTATTCCAAGAAACATGGTCACCAAGCCCTGTATATCGGGTGGGGTACCTCAACTTTTTTATTTCTGCAGTGATAAATGGCAAAGGCCGCCCATCAGGAGGTATGCTGATTTGGGTTCGCCAGTCGTTGAATTGCACAATCCAGCAAAGATCCCTTCCTACCGGGGATATACTATCAGTTAATATTAGATGGGATAACGGTGAAGAGCTAGCCCTTTTTAATATATATGCTAGGGCGGTCAGAGGGGGAAAGACCTCAGACGTAATAACGGTCCTCAAACAGGAGCTAGAATCATTGCCCTTAGAACAATTTATTATTGTTGGGGGGGACTTAAATACTACTTTTGAACCCCTGGGTCAAGAGGACAAATTCTTAGCAGAGGAAGAGGATAGCAAATGGGGAATCCCCCAGCTTGAGATAGCTGCAGTTAAAAGATGGAGTTCGGTGGCCATTCAAGTGAAGAGCCTCTGTCTAGCTAGAGGCCTAAGAGCCGCAAATGGTCGCACAACCTCAGACCGTGTTGGGAACAACACATTTGACAACGGTCGGGCATCCAGTAGAATAGACTATTTTCTGTTAGACACCAGGGTCTGGATAAAACTGATTGATATGACCGTAGTAAAAAGAATGGAAAGCGATCATAACCCGCTGTGTATGGCCTTCAAGTCCTATCTAGAGGAAAGGGGGGTAAGCTCAGAGGAAGAGAGGGTGACCTTGGACCTAGTATGTACAAACAATCAGCGGCATCTAAAATGGGGGAAGCTGGTAGAGGATGAGGGGAAGTTAGATGAACTTAAGAGAGTAGTAGGAGAGGAAGTAAATAATATAAAACTACTCACAAGTAACCCTAACTTTCGAGACATTCTGCTGGAGGCTCACAAAAAACTCTTTTGCAGACTGCAAACATTCTTCCTAAAACCAGTAGGCCACAATAAGGGCAAAAAACACCAAAGTAGGCAGGGGTGGTATGGTAAAAGTTGTAGACTGGCACGCCAGAATCTTAGTAGAGAGCTTCAATTGGGGAACGCCGATGCAGTCAGGGAAGCCAGGGATACCTATAGACGAACACAAAAGCAGGCGAAGAGGCTGTGGGATGAGGAACTATGGGGTGAGCTCAAAACTGCATGCGCGGCCAAAGATTCGAAGTTATTCTGGTCCACGGTAAAGTGGGATAGGGGAGGGTTGGCTGCCCCCCCACAAAACCATGTTGCCATTGACAACTGGATAGAATTCTTCAAACCTCAATATGGTCGCAATCAGTCGCAAGCCTGTGTTACTCCGCCACCAACTGTTTATTACAAGCATAATGTGTTTAATGAAAAAAATGTAAGTCTTGCCCTTGACTGTGTAATGGGGGGAAGAGCGCCAGGCATGGACGGTATACCAGCAGACGTCTACCTAAGTGATCTGAAAACATGGTGTATATATTTTGCTTGGCTTGCCAATGCAGTGGCGATGGGTGGTGAAGTACCTTTGTACTGGAAAGGAGCGGAAATTGTCCCAGTGTTTAAAAAAGGTGACAAATCCCTCCCCAGCAACTACAGACCCATCAGTCTCATAGATTCAGCTCAGAAACTGATGGGTCGTATGGTGCAGAATAAGCTTCAAGTATGGATAGAGGAAAATAACATTTTGTCACCATTCCAAGCGGGGTTCCGTCCCTTGACAAGTTCCATCGACCAGGTGTTCTACTTCACTTCCCTGTACTGGAGGAACGTCACCTTAAACAACGGCCCTCTATATGCTGTCTTTGTGGACCTAAAGTCAGCTTTTGACTTGGTCCCCAGGGACAAGCTTTGGAAGGTCCTAGTTGATGCAGGGATAAGCCAAGAACTTCTTACTCTCCTTGTACGACTGCATGAAAATAATTATGCCAAAATTAGATGGGGGTCACAGGGAGAATAACCGAGCCTTTCCCCGTAGAGCGTGGGGTGAGGCAAGGTTGCGTTTTAGCGCCAACACTGTTCTCGATATATATAAATGGTATAGTAGAATTCCTGAAGAGATCCCCTTCTGATGCCCCCAAAATAGCTGGTTCACATGTCCCCGTCCTAATGTTTGCGGACGACACGCTTATATTATCACGTACACCAAGCGGTCTCCAAAAGGCGGTCAACGCATTTGGTGAGTTCTGTGATTCCCGAGGTTTAGAACTGAACACCAGCAAGACAAAGTTTATGTGTATGAACCGCCGCTCATTGTTTAAAGGCGTTATCACCTTCAAAGGCACTCCCCTTGAGCAGGTAGATGCTTTCACTTACCTTGGAATAACACTACAGGGGAACTTGAAATGGAACACACACATAGATACTGCTGTATTAAAGTTTAGCCAACTAGCAGGAGCATTATCACTAAAGCATAGAGCTTCTTTTACTAAACCAGTAAATTGTGTTCTAGAGATCTATCACATGAACGTTATTAGTGCTAGCTTGTATGATTCAGAGCTATGGGGATTTTTTAACCTAGCAAATCTGACTACAGCAGAAAACAGGTTTTTTCGGGGGCTGGTAGGGGTGCCGCAAAGCACGCCTACTGTTCCTCTGAAATTAGACCTTGGTAGGAAAAACATTGCGGACTTAGCGAGGTTGCGCCCACTGCTATATTGGAGACGTCTAATGGTGACCCCAGAGTTAGCCCACTATGCTTCAGCATTGACAGATATTATTCTACTTGACCGCTTTCATAAAATTGTCTGGTTGAAAGAATTACGGGGGTACTGTCACTGTTAAAACTAGACCACCTATGGGGTAATACTGATGTGTTCTGCTTCCCCTCAAAGATCAGGCTGAAACAAATGTACTGGGAGATGGTGAACCTTAGAACTTTTGCCAATGGGTCTAACTCTTCGCTGACGAGACGCTTCCTGGACCTAAAAATGTCTCCCTCGTGTGAAGCGTACTGGGACTTGATTGAGAAGCCGCATGACAGGAAGTTGTATTTTCAATTTAGAGTCGGATCACTCCCAGTAAATGTGTTTAAAAAGAAATGGTCTACATCCTGGGACAAGCATTGTTACCACTGTAAAGACAAAGTTGAGCATGTCTCCCATGTACTGTTTTGCTGCCCTTTATATGCCAACCCAAGGCACAAATGGATAAGACCTGTTTGCCTCAACCTTGGGACGCGTAGCCAAGCAGCAGCACTTAGAATTCTGGAAACTGACTGTTCTCCAATGCCTGGGCCTGGGTGATTCGAACACGTACTCTACTAGGAAAAATGTCGTGAGGTATCTCGGTTACCATGTTTTTAATGCTTTGACTTGTGAGTAAGTGTCAAGGTTGTTCTTAATAATGTCTTAACAGCTTATTGTATTCGACAGATTTTTTGTTTAATAATTATCTTAAATTCTGTGTATTTTAGACTTAGTATTTATTGTATAGTGTTAGGGTGGAAATGCTTTTATGACTGATGTCGAATAAAGCTTTGAAATTGGAATTGGCTAATAATCACATTGACGTTCATTTGAAGTTGAAAAATACAGCAATAGTCATGGTATAGTGGACCTTCGGATCTCTGAGCCCTGGTGCCACTGTACCTGCTGCACCAATGGGCTTCTTGCCATTGTATTGATAGCAGCAGAATCCTCAATCGTCACTTCCTGCAGGTAGATGTTGCTGCAGTCTATATGTTGCCTGCTGGAACATATATTTGTATATTTGGACTTTTTATTGCAGAACTGCAGTTACAAGTATAGAACTGTGCAACAAAACAAGGCGAGCTGCTCAAGCCTGAGTTTTAAGAGCCTGGGAGTTATCTGCGGTGCAGGGCACAGTGCCAGGGCATGTTTATTACAAGACTGCACCAGTGCAGGCAGTTTTTATGAATATATATTTATCAGACACTCAAAGTGCTTTACACGGGCACCCTGGCAGTAACATTACACAAGGTTGGATTTGTTTCTTTTGGGTTGGATGCAGGAGATTAAGTGATGTGTCCAGAATCACAGGAGGTTGAGCAGTCGCTGGGACTCAAACCTGGTTGACGGCAGCTGTGGCCTGAAGTGACACTGGCTCCCAATTGGGATTTGGTGTTCAAATGGGAAATGAGGACCTCCAAATATTAACATGTGAAATAACACAAACACATTCCATATTGCGAACACTGAAAGGTCGGAGCCCAAATAGCTCCCGCGCTCTTTCCCCAATTAACCTTTGGCAGCAGCAGTGGCGGGACCCAACTCCAACCCTGCTGGACCATACACATGATTTAAGGCAGGGCAGGGGTTTAGCTTGCTGTATGCTACAGGGAGCCTTCCTGTGCTACTTCAGAGCAGCCTCACAGTCATAAACTAGAAGTAAAGGCGGCTTTTTCTATAGTGCATTAAAATGCACTATAGAAACAGCAGGAGGGACAGACAGGGACTCAGCGGGTACTTCCCGGGCAGACAGCACTCTGCAGTGCAGCAGAGACGCTGATAGAGCAGGCTTGGGGTACACTGGATCCTCCACCTGGACCAGGATTGGTTCATCTGCCCACTGGCTCCTCCACCTGGACCAGGATTGGTTTATCTGCCCACTGGCTCCTCCACCTGGACCAGGATTGGTTCATCTTCCCACTGGATCCTCCACCTGGACCAGGATTGGTTCATCTGCCCACTGGATCCACCACCTGGACCAGGATTGGTTCATCTGCCCACTGGATCCTCCACCTGGACCAGGATTGGTTCATCTGCCCACTGGATCCTCCACCTGGACCAGGATTGGTTCATCTGCCCACTGGCTCCTCCACCTGGACCAGGATTGGTTCATCTGCCCACTGGCTCCTCCACCTGGACCAGGATTGGTTCATCTGCCCACTGGATTCTCCACCTGGACCAGGATTGGTTCATCTGCCCACTGGATCCACCACCTGGACCAGGATTGGTTCATCTGCCCACTGGATCCTCCACCTGGACCAGGATTGGTTCATCTGCCCACTGGATCCTCCACCTGGACCAGGATTGGTTCATCTCCCTGCACAGCAGTAAACTCGCACTGACAACAAAACCAGCAGTGCAGACAGACGGCAGGACTTACGTCACTGCTGATCATGACCCACTGACATGGATTCACTACTGTGAAGAGTACTTAAGACTCTTCCCCAATAATGAAACCCACAACTGCAAACACTGGTCTAATAATGGCCTTTGTGCTCGCGTGACGCCGCGCGCAGCGCATCACAGGGGGAGCAGAGTTTTCAACACACAAATGGAGCTTCACTGAAATCAGGTAAACCCCACAAATCCTGCGACTGCCGGCACATGCGCTTTAGCACATGCGCCTACACTGGAAGTGCCTGGGTTTGCCTCCCGCTGAGCGAGGGTCACACTCATGAGGGTTAATGGATTAAACATTTGTTTTAAAAAAATACAAGATGACGCAGACATTGAAGGGGGGGCGGAGCCCTGCCGCCCTAATGAAGAAAAACGCCCCTGGGTGTGTCCCTAGAGGGGAGTAACTCAAGGGTGGGAAGGAAATGAAGATAGAACTGAAGTTGTGACGCCCCTGTCTGTGCTCTGCTTTACTCCTCTCCATGTCTCTTCTCTCCTGCAGGTTGGTTCGCTGCTCCCTCACGAGTTCATGCTGCGGAGACCTCGCCTCTGTCCTGGAAACAAACACATCTCTCACAGAGCTCGACCTGAGATACAATGAGCTGGGAGAAACTGCAGTGAAGAAGTTGTGTGAAGGCCTAAAACACCCAAACTGCAAACTACAGACACTGAGGTACAGAGCTGAGCAGGTCTTATCACGTCATTGATTTCTAATATATACATCGTAGGTGGGGCTCACACATATATTTTACAATGTTATGAAAAAAGCACATCCATTCCATGACAATACAATAAACTAGAATGTGTGCAATAAGTAGGGTTTGTGAAGTGGGGGTACCCGAGTCCAAGAACTGAGTTTGGAACAAGCCTCCCCCACCCCCCACCCCCCCACCCTAAATGGTGCAGAAGGGCATTCTTTAAATCTGTTTTTCAGGTATTTGGAGTAAAATGTCAACAACGGTGCAGAACTGCCCATAACTAGTATATAGTCAGGGGCGTAACTTGAAGGGGTGTAGGCAAAGGAACAACCATAATCTTTTCTTAAAGTGATGTCTCAGCCTCTTGACAGCCCAATGACAGCTGCTCGTCACTGTCATATGACATCACTGCTGGAAGTGTGAGATTCCCCCTAGTGTGTGTGCGTGTCTGTGTGCCTGTGTATTTGTGTGTGCATCTGTGTGTGTATTTGTGTGTGCATCTGTGTGTGTGTATTTGTGTGTGTATCTGTGTGTGTGTGTGTGTGTGTGCATCTGTGTGTATTTGTGCGTGCATCTGTGTGTGTGTATCTGTGTGTGTGTATTTGTGTGTGCATCTGTGTGTGTATTTGTGTGTGTATCTGTGTGTGTATTTGTGTGTGCATCTGTGTGTGTGTATTTGTGTGTGCATCTGTGTGTGTGTGTATTTGTGTGTGTATCTGTGTGTGTGTATTTGTGTGTGCATCTGTGTGTGTATTTGTGTGTGCATTTGTGTGTGTGTATTTGTGTGTGTATTTGTGTGTGTGTATTTGTGTGTGTATCTGTGTGCGTGTATTTGTGTGTGTATCTGTGTGTGTGTATTTGTGTGTGCATCTGTGTGTGTGTATTTGTGTGTGTGTGTGTGTGTGCCTGTGTGGCTCTGTGTACCTGTTTGTGTGTCTGTGAGGCTGTGTGTGTGTGTGTGTGTGTGTGTGTATGTCCGTGTGGCTCTGTGTATCTGTGTGTGTGTACCTGTGTGTGTTTGTGTGTACCTGTGTATGTGTGTGTCTGTGTGGCTCTGTGTACCTGTGTGTGTGTACCTGTGTGAGTTTGTGTGTACCTGTGTGTGTGTGTGTGTGTGTGTCTGTGTGGCTCTGTGTACCTGTGTGTGTGTGCCTGTGTGTGTGTCTGTGAGGCTGTGTGTGTGTGTGTGTGTGGGTGGCATGTAGGCTGCAAGCACAGCGGTTGGGCCATTCATTTGCCAGCTGGTGCAGCGGGCCCCCTGACAGTCAGTGTGTAGGTTTGTGAGACAGAATACAACCATATGACGTGCACTCCCAGCTTCCCAGCGTGAGCAGATTGTGTGATCCTGAGCGATAATGTAAATGCACCATTAGTAAGGTGAGGCTAACAATGGGTTCATTATCTTTAGGATACTACATAGGAGATTAATTGAAGCAAACATTTCTTTGTAAAGGTGTAAAGCGATTAAAAAACATATCTGCACATCTGGAATTTCTCTGTTAAAATACATTGTGGTGAGATTCCATATGTTTTACTTTCTTTAGATTGAACTAAAAGTAAATATATGGACCAAGGTTCTCTAAGTGACTTTCCACAAAGTTTTTACTTTTTACTTTCTAATTAAAAGCAGAAATTAACAGGCACATGCATCAAAAGAAAACTGATGCCAAAGGGCAGATTCTCAGAATCTGCCCCTTTGCGATCTGTATTTTTGCATTTGGGAGGCATCATCCCAAATGCAAAAATTGCAATTTAAGTCATCTCTAAATTGTGATTACTTAAATTGCAATTGCATTTAAGAAATTGCAAATTGAGATTCCTTAAATGCAATGCATTCAATTAAAATAATTAGCGATTTCTCTAATAGGGCGCGCAAATTACCATGAAGTTGAACTTCCTGGTAATTTGCAAAAACTTTGAAAAATGCACTTTTGAAATCCCCCTGGGTGAGTAACCCCGGGTCTGACTGATGCGCCTGCTTTTGTTTCATAGCCTGGGTGGTGAGAAGCTCTCACATGAGGGCTCTGCAGACCTGGGAGAAGCTCTTCAGGAGAAGCTGTCACTGGGGGAACTCAAACTCTACTCACGTTGAGAAGCTTCAGTGACTGAGGTCTCTACAACTGAACACCAAGGTGAGATTCCTGAGTCTGTCCTGGGAGAGGGTTTCTCATGTGTTTACAGACAGATCACTTCAGACCCAGAGGACATTTAGCAACAATAAAGGAATTCATAACATACTGATCAATGTCATTCCTATGTTCTACTCACCCCTCAAAATAATTGTTTTTAAATGACACTTAAATATATTAAATTACAAAGATTGTGAGTAGCTCGTGTTCAAAACTGTGGACTCAGTCCGTAGAGAGCACTGCAGTCTGTCCATAGAGAAGGGTCTGTCCATAGAGAGGAGTCTGTCCATAGAGAGGAGTCTGTCCATAGAGAGGAGTCTGTCCATAGAGAGGAGTCTGTCCATAGAGAGGCGTCTGTTCATAGAGAGGAGTCTGTCCGTAGAGAGGAGTCTGCCGTAGAGAGGCGTCTGTTCAGAGAGGAGTCTGTCCATAGAGCGGGGTCTGTCCATAGAGAGGAGTCTGTCCATAGAGAGGCGTCTGTTCATAGAGAGGAGTCTGTCCATAGAGAGGGGTCTGTCCATAGAAAAAAGTCTGTCCATAGAGAGGAGTCTGTCCATAGAGAGGAGTCTGTCCATAGAGAGGCGTCTGTCCATAGAGAGGAGTCTGTCCATAGAGAGGAGTCTGTCCAGAGAGAAAAGTCTGTCCATAGAGAGGAGTCTGTCTTTAGAGAGGAGTCTGTCCGTAGAGTGGAGTCTGTCCATAGAGAGGAGTCTGTCCATAGAGAGGTGTCTGTCCATTGAGAGGAGTCTGTCCAAAGAGAGGAGTCTGTCCATAGGGAGGAGTCTGTCCATTGAGATGAATAGTAACGCTAATAAATGTGTGTGTGATTGCCGTATTTTATTTAAGACTCTGGGCAATGTCTCATTAACGAAGCAGAGACCTGACTGTCTCAGCTCCCTTGAAGCTCGGGCTCCGTGCAGTGCTCACAGTATAACGCTATCCTGCCTTGTACAGAGCCGACTTGGATGAAGCAAGAAGAGAGAGATTTGGTAACCTTCCTCCACTTGTGCAGAGACCTATGCAGGAGGTCCCTCCCCCTCCTTAGGGAGTCATTGAGACTGTGGCATTTTTCGACACCTTAAGAGATTATTTTTGATTGCTCCGGGGTCCACACACATGGGCCGGACTATTCACTAGATTATGACTATAACAGAGATACCCCTACTACAGAACTGGAGTTACTGGACAGAAACTACTCCTTCCTTCTTTTCCAAAGTTGGGTGTTACATATACTTCCTCTGGAGGCTTAGGAAATCTAAATGGGTGTGTCCCCAAAAATAGTAGTCATCAGAGCATGCCCGTACCTCGTTCCCTTACCACACAACCGTTGTCCACTACTGCGGCACCTCTCCTGCTGGCTTTAACTCTCTCTGTATCTCTCTGGAAGGACAAACACTCCAGCAAAGCCTCCTTCATGGACACTGTAGGAGAGTAGGGTCTGCAATCCTATGATCACCCAGATTTTTTGCTTTTGTTTCACTGGTTTACGACTTTCTCTGGCTGTGGGCCTGCCAATCAGACCCACAGCCTGGCTGTTCTCTTTCTAAATTACGATATGTACCCTAGGTGCATTTACCAATTGGTACTGGGCCACCTTATCAGACCCTGTAACTCAGGGCATAGGTGTACCCAGGGCCGCCAGGGGCTGCAGCATGTATTATGCCACCCCTGGCTGGCCTCCTAAATTTGACACAACTGGCTGCATGACGGCTGGGGCGAAGTCGTGTAATCACCCTTTGCTTTAGATATAGTAGCTCTATATCTAACCATCCAATGGACACCCGAGTTCCTATCAGTCACTCCTATGGCAGGCCTTGACAATCCTGAAGGCAGAGTGCATGGGCTCGCGTGAACTGTGTTCTGGCCCGAGCCGAGCCGGTTGCAGCTTGCGGAGAAAAGACCCAATGGCTGTTCCATGATAACGCGTACCACATCGGTAACTTCGGTGCCGCGTTATCCAGACATGTCGAGTAAGGTGTCATACGAATCGGGGTGCTGCCCTCTCACCAACCCTGGCGACGAGGTTAGCATCCCGCCCTTCTAGAGGGACACGACATGTACGTAACTGTGAACCCCGGTTAAAGTTAACGAAAGCCTCAGCTCCACAAAATGGATGCTGCCATCACAGACACGAGTCTGACCTCCTGCTGCTGGGAGTCCTTCCAGCGAGGAGCGCTTGGACAAAGGGTTTCCTGTCGAGGGCGGTGTTCGCACCGTCCCAGACAGGGTTTGTGTATTCTGGGTAGGTAGGGCTTTTGCGAGAAGGTGACTGCGGAGTGGCACCCCGGTGCTCACTACGCATCTGCCGGTTAGAACCAGTTCCAGGGGCGACAGCCCTGGCCTGGGGAAAGTCCGGCAGGGGAGAGGGGTGTAACTACCCCCCTTTCTGGTCCCACCCTTAGGGCAGGACCTAGTCATGTACCCACCCCTTTCTTTAGGATAAAGGCCGGAGCGGGGACCCTTCCAAATTAGATCATCTTTGAATCAAGAATACTTTCTACGAAAGGACTTCAAGACTCTTCTCAAGATTTCTCCCTTGTGGCTAAGGAGTAGTCACCCTGCATCAGCGGGCACCATCTAAGAACTCTGCGGTTTGCTGTAAGTCCTTCCTCAAGGAATCCGACGGCCCAGCTCGACGAGAACCGGCTTCCCTGGCACCTCTGACCTCTACCCACGTCATCAGCTCAGCTGTGATCTGTGGGTGCGACGAGACCTCGAGGGACCGGCCATCATCAGAACCTGCACGCTCTTAAAAACCAGCACGACCATCGAGGTAACTCTCTGGTGAGTGCTCTGGGGTCCGAGAAGCCCCGACCCTGAGCCGCTCCAGCTCCGAAGTGCAGTCTCCCAGCATCTCCACGATCTGCGTGGGGCCCTTCTGCTCGCTGCTCAGCACGTTGTCTGGTCACTAGCCGCTGGCTTGTGTCCTTCTGTGACGACATCCGAGAATCATCACTGCCGGTCTGGTTGCTCCAGACTGGCCCTTGCTTCCATCTTTTCGAGAAGCACCCCGGACCCTCCTGGTCCACTCAAGACGCCGACAGCGCCATCCTTCGTGGGACAGCTCGCACCTCCACCGTGGTCGCCGACAACGCCTCCTGGTCCGTGAGACTGCAGAGCCTAGCGTCGCCCACTCACCTGGTCGAGGTGACGGCCAACTGGTGCCTTCCTGGTACCCTCTGACTACTGGCTAGTAGTACGAACGTGGTCCCCTCTGCTTTCAGGTTTCATCAATCTCCGATCCAGGCTTGGATCTCTACGAACTATTCATCACTGGTCGCCGGCCAGCAACTCCTTTTCTTCCGGCTCCTGGCTCGTCAGCGAAGACCCCGACGCCTGTAAGACTTGTGCAGCCGCAGCCCTCGTGGCTAGGTAACTCGGCATTTCGGTGCCTGCATAGCCTCCTTACTCTAGGGTCCCGAGTCCCTCGCTTCCGACTTGCCTTAACCTTTCCGTGTCCTCGGACACTTGTTTTTAAATTGTGCACTTGAAGTATTTGCTAAAGAGATTTGGTTTGTGCTTAGTACCCTGTCCTCATAAAGAGTACAGGGCTGTTGTGATTCTTAATAAATATATTGTTTATTTTCATAACACTTGTGTGGTGTCCTTTCACTGGGTGTTCAAGGGGTACATGTGTGGTAAACAGCTGGCTTAACGCGCCCTCTCGAGTCTTTAGCCTTAGACTGCTCGTATCCACGCTACTAGGATAGCTGGTCTATAGGTTGACTTACAACCAAACACCATAAGGGTCGTTGGAACGATACATAGCGGTCGCTAGAATAGCGAACGTTGCATATCGGGCCAACTTCTCACAGACACCAGTTTATGTCTACCAGCTGCCGTCCATTGTCCCTCGCTGCCGATCCTCCCTCTGACCTCCTCCTGTGCCTGTTGTTTTTCTTGAGCCCCCTTCCTCCCATTCTCCTATTGTTTTCCCAGCTTGACCTCTCCGTGCTTCCTTTCTCCAAACTCTCAAAGCTCTTCCATTAATATCCCTCAGAGGACCTCATCTATTTTATGTCCCTTTTGTCCATCATCATCTTCCTCATCCTCCTCAATCCCCTCAATCACCTCCTTCATTCCCAATCATCTCCCTGCTTTTGCCTCGCTGCTGAACCCCTTTCCGCAGGCTCTCCCAGCCCAACATTCACCATCTTTGTGCCCTTTCAATCCTCCTCTTCCCTCCAGTGACCCTGGCTCTTCCCCTCCGTCCTCTTCTCTACTCTTTTGATCCCATCTTTCCCTTCAATCCTCCTCTTCCATCCAGTGACCCTGGCTCTTCCCCTCCTTCCTCTTCTCTCCTCTTTTGATCCCATCTTTTCCCTTCAATCCTCCTCTTCCCTCCAGTGTCCCTGGCTCTTCCCTCCTTCCTCTTCTCTCCTCTTTTGATCCCGTCTTTTCCCTTCAATCCTCCTCTTCCCTCCAGTGACCCTGGCTCTTCCCCTCCTTCCTCTTCTCTCCTCTTTTGATCCCATCTTTTCCCTTCAATCCTCCTGTTCCCTCCAGTGACCCTGGCTCTTCCCTTCCTTCCTCTTCTCTGTGATCCCATCTTTTCCCTTCAATCCTCCTCTTCCCTCCAGTGACCCTGGCTCTTCCCCTCCTTCCTCTTCTCTCCTCTTTTGATCCCATATTTGTGCCCCTTCAATCCTCCTCTTCCCTCCAGTGACCCTGGCTCTTCCCCTCCTTCCTCTTCTCTCCTCTTTTGATCCCATCTTGACCCTTCAATACTCCTCTTCCCTCCAGTGACCCTGGCTCTTCCCCTCCTTCCTCTTCTCTCCTCTTTTGATGCCATCTTTTCCCTTCAATCCTCCTCTTACCTCCAGTGACCCTGGCTCTTCCCCACCTTCCTATTCCCTTCTCTTTGATTCCATCTTTTCCCTTCAATCCTCCTCTTCCCTCCAGTGACCCTGGCTCTTCCCCTCCTTCCTCTTCTCTCCTCTTTTGATCCCATCTTTTCCCTCCTGTGGTAAATAAAATATTAACCCGACATAATTTCTATATATAAACAAAACATCATGGAATAAAAATGAGAGGCAGAGTCCGTGGTGTCCGAATTAAAGGGCTTTTTTTCCAATCACTCGAGTTAAGGGAGAATCTGTTCCATCACCTCTAAGGTTCTGGAAGGGTCTTCTAAACATTTGTTGCTGAATACGCTTTTATACATTCAATCTTGTACATAGGGAGGAGCGCTCTAGGCAGAGCAAGAAAGAAATGAGATAAGAGCAAGTGGGCGTGCATGAGGGTGTACACTTGATGAGTCATAGGTGAGTCATAGGTGGGTGGACATTTAGAGGAGGAGTTGTATCGCCAGCTGGAACTTTGCCCCACTTGTGTGCGCAACTTGACCATGACGTGCAATTGACGTGTAACTGGGGGGAGCTGACTTTCGATCTAGTAGGGAGACCTTCGGTGTCGAGGCGACCGGTACGTCTGGTATTATCTGATATCTTGAGACAGGGGATGTATTGTCTGAAGCAAAGGTCGCTCATCACCAAGAGCCAAGGAGGGCATATATGTGTTCGTTTATTACGTGGGCTTGTGAGCTTTCTATGGATGCAAGTTCTATATTTCACTTATACGGAGACAGAAAGGCTAGGCCCTATCTCCGCGGACGGGTTCTGTTTACCTTCTTCACCAGACTGGAATGTGAATCTGTAGAGCAAGCAGATAACTGTTGTGCAAAATACTGTCTTGGCACCCCTTGCTGGGCCTCGCTCGGCTGAGCCAGAAGTATGCGAGGTCAGGGATACGTGACTGTAACTCTCAGAGTGTCTGAGCCATGAAAAACCCTAATTCAAAGACTGGTTCAAACTGAGCCACAAAACAGGTTCAGCTCGATATTAAACGTGCACAATGCAAACACATGGGCCCCACAGCTGACTTAACGTTTCTTACATGGGAGACTTAATGACTGGCATGCTAATGCAGGACATGATTTGCAGAGGCCTTGTTATTCAAGCCACTACGGGAAAATGCATGGGTGACATGCATATATACTAAACGCAGGGTACACGTTGGGGACATATCGGTCAGGCAAAATTTCATTTTCCTCATTCCCTCCTTGTCCCCTACTTTTACCCTTCAGGACACATCTATATTCATGAGACCGTATAGTTGATCATACAGCATCATTTGTGCATCTTTAATCCTTTGCATGTGCGGATGTGGAACACAGGCAGTCGCACACAGGCCGCAAATGGCCGGGCCACACTGCAGACAGAGACAGCAGCCGAATATCATAAGCAGTATCATTCCAAGGAACGACAACACTTTCCATCCCCAAGCCGATATTACACCCCAGAGCCAACCGGACCAAGTCCATGTGCCTTGGTTCTTGATGCAAAACGTGAGCAATCTTGTGGAGCTTTGTTATTGCTGAGTACACAGATGGCGCGTTATTAGGAATGAAAATGCAACAACTAGAGCCGATCACTCTACAAGCCCCGTCCCTATCTGCCAGGATGACGTCAAGAACAAGGCGGTTCTGAAGAACAACAAGTCTCATGGCAGACTGTTCCTCGGTCAAGTTCGCCAGGGCAGATGCAGTCTTATTCACGACTGTTTCCAGAGTTCTTGTTAACTTGCGTATGAGTTTACTGTTTTGGACGGGACCTATGAAGAAAAAGAATCCTTTGTTGAAATCTGTATATTGCTCCCATGCTGTCTCAGTCTGATCGATACCTGCGGCATCGGTCCCTCTTCTTTGTCTAACATGCTCTTGCTCTAGTCATGAATCTCGATGATAATGGGATGGGGCCAGAAAGACAGGTGGCAGCAGGAATGCTATATAACATGTCCCTCCCCAATCTAAGGGCAGATGTACATAGGCTGTCTGACAGCAAATGAAATAGGTATGGCGGGATGTTTTGAAAGAAGACTGTCCTTTATCGTTAAACTCTACTACTGCTTTACACTCGCTGTGTCCCATATGCACTGAGCCTTTCTTTCTGACGCACAAATCACCTTTTATTGGTAGGACTGATATAAACTGTGAATTTACATGTTGCATGGGCTGAACATTAAGCCTAACAAAACTAAGAGAAGCATTTCCTTGCTCGTACTCTTCATTTTCTAGATCGGTTCCTTTCCTTTGGGGAAATCCATCTTTGTCTGGAAAACATACCTCATTCATTACTTTATTCAAATTTCCATATATCCAGTCACCCTGGTAAACTATGGTCTTTTTATCTAGTGAGGTCATTAAGGCAGACCATGCTCCACACGAACCATTGTGGGAGAACGGTAGAGGAAAGAAGGGCAAGATTCCCTTCGTCTTTTGATAAGGCGGTAACTGGCCACATACCCAGCAATCAGTCGCATTGCTGGTCTGGTAAGAATGGTGTAACAACCGAATGAATGTATTGTTACGCAGTGCTAGTCGATATGACAGTTCATGGGGTGGCAGTTCACTAAATGTATGCTCTACGGTGCTGTTCATGGAAGTATGTAAACGTGAGGAAATAGGAGGAAAGAAAACATGTAGTATTAAACTGACACAGATTATAACGATGCACAGAAGAAAAAGAATAATCAAGGAAACTATACATCTACTACATAGTATCTTGCAGTATTTCTCTTTCATTTTGCTCTTCTTGCTATCTTTGCTATTCTCATATGCGATCTTATACATGTCAGAAATCTAGGCTAACCGATTCACCACCGAGTGGACTTAGACAATTAAACCTCGTCTGACTTTCTAGATCGTAATTTGGACCTATACTCTTGCTGTGGAGTCTTTTCTAGCAAAGGCGGCGCAAAGTCTGTATTGTCTTTAATGTCTTTAATGTCAATATCCTTTACCAAAGTTCCAGATTGTCCAAAGTACCGCTTACAATGTTGGGCGGGAAGCCATCCTTTGCGTCCCTCTACCTTGATTGCAGTCCTCGTGGTTAATAACACTAGCTTCGGTGTCTTCCAACGCGGTTCAAGTGGGCTCGATCGATCAAAGTTCCGGACTAGCACATAGTCTCCCGGTGCTATGGCATGTTCCTTGACCTGGGGGTTGTCAGGGAAGGCGGCAGCAACCTGTGAACGACAAGAGAGTAGTGCAGACATCAAGGAAGCCAGGTAATCTGTCAGCATGTTACTGTCAACATCAGTTATTCTCTTAGGCATAGGCGTACCCCACATATTTGGCGGTCTACCGAAGACTACTTCATATGGAGATAGGCCTGTTCTGGAATGGGCCACTATACGCATGTAAAAGAGGGCAACCGGCAAGGCTACCATCCAATCCACACCTTTATCTGCACAGATCTTTGCTAGTTTCGTTTTGATGGTCTGATTATGCCTTTCTACAAGACCTGCTGCTTCAGGGTGTCTTACACAATGGAACTTCCAAGTATATCCTAACAGAAGAGACACTTGTTTAATTAATTCAGAAGAAAAGGGCTGACCATTGTCCGAATATACGACACGAGGTAATCCATACCTGGGGAAGAACTCGCGCACTAATTGCCTGGCTGTAGTCACAGCAGTATAATCTGGGACTGGATATGCTTCTGTCCATCTAGATAGTGCACACACAACTACCAGAACATACTTGTAACCTCTACATCTGTCCATTTGGATGTAATCCATCTGGAGGACCTCAAAAGGGTGGTCAGGAGGATGAAATCCGCCTTGTTCCACCGGAATGCCTTTACCTGGATTGAACTGGCAACAGATCGTACATGTTCTCACTTTCTGTTTCGCAGCTGCACGTAGGTGCTTGTTAAACCAGATATTCTGTAAGCTGTCTATCATTGCCTTCTCCCCCAAGTGTGCTGGACTATGTGTTGTGTTTATGATCACTTGTACCATGGAATCTGGAAGAAACCATGTGGCTTTTCCCTTAGTCATCCAACCTTGGTCAGTCTGGACCCCTCCTTGTTCAGTCCATTTCTTTATTTCATCTGCAGTGGCATGTGTCTGTATGTCGAGTACATCTTGAGAAGGATCCCTGACTGTCATGCCTTTTGTCAGTAATGGTACCTCTGTCTTTGTCGTGTCTGTTGGTGTCTGAGCTGTAAGCTTAGCAGTTCGGTCTGCCAGGTCGTTACCCTGGGAAATGATGTCTGTAACTTTAGTGTGTGCTTTGCATTTCATGATAGCTATGGCTGTAGGTAAATGTATTGCATCCAACGGGGCTTGAATAAGCGGACCATGCTGAATCTTGGCACCATGAGAGGTCAAGAAACCTCTCTCTCTCCACAGTACCCCGAAATCATGAACTACGCCGAATGCATATTGTGAGTCTATATATATGTTCACTTTCAAGTGCTTGGCTCTTATGCAGGCTTGTGTCAGAGCGATGAGCTCTTCTGCTTGTGCTGATAACGTGTCTATTCGATGTGACTCTATGACTTCAGTAGCGGTGGTCACAGCATATGCGGCCACTAATACTCCTGCATTCGTTCTCATGCATGATCCATCTACATAGAGTGTCAGGTCAGGGTCTGGAAGTGCAATATCTGTCAGGTCGTGTCTTGGTTTCGTCACTATATTCATTATTTCTACACAGTCATGTGGTGGTGCAGTGTCTATACTCGAGGGCAAAAGTGTGGCAGGGTTCAGAATGTTGCATCGTCTGATCTCTATGTGTGGTTGAAATAAAGTCAGTTCATATCCTGTCAGTCTCGCTACAGTCAAGTGTTGCGTCTGTGTTCTGTTCAAGAGAACTTCTACTGCGTGTGGTACCTGTACTGTCAGAGGGTGTCCCAATACTATCGAATCACTTTGTCGTATGGCTAGGGCTGTTGCTGCAACCGATTTCAGGCACGCAGGCAGAGCCTGGGCCACTGGGTCTAGTGTACTAGAAAAATAAGCACAGGGCTTGTGTTTTCCTGCTTGATCTTGTGTGAGGACAGATAATGCTGTTCCATCCCGTTCAGTCACGAAAAGCATAAAAGGTTTGCTGTAACATGGAGTCGCTAAAACTGGCGCTTGACATAAGGCTCTTTTTAATTCCGTAAATGCCAAGGTATGTTCTTGTGTCCAAGGGAGGACAGTCGAAGTGGCTGCCTCCTGTGTAGTTAACTGTATGAGCGGTTTGGCTAGATATGCATACTGGGGAATCCATTGCCTACAGTATGAAGTGAGGCCAATGAATGCACGTACTTCCTTCTGTGTTTTGGGCTGTGAAAGGTTAGAGATTAACTGAATACGTTCTCGTGTTAGCTGTCTCCCCTCCTTGGACAGCAAGTGTCCAAGGTACACCACTTGCTGTTCACAGAACTGCAACTTTGAAGGGGACACTTTGTGTCCCTTGTCAGCCAGGAAATGTAAGACTGTCAGTGATGCATCTTCGCAGTCTGTTTCTGACCGTGCTGTAATCAGGATGTCGTCTACGTACTGTATCAGTGCTGTGTTGGTAGGCATATAAATACTGTCCAGCTGTCTCTTCAATGCTTGACTGTAAATGCTAGGACTTTCTGTAAAGCCTTGTGGAGCTCTCGTAAATTTAAAGCTTCGACCTTTTAAACTAAATCCGAAAAGGTATTGGCTGTCAGGATGAATGGGAATGCTGAAAAAGGCATTCTTCAGGTCAATGACCGTAAAGAACGTAGCCTCTGAATCAATAGCAGTCAGCAATGAAGAAATGTCTGGAACCACTGGGTATTGCGGTATCACACATTTGTTCAATTCTCGAAGGTCAACAATTAGTCTATACACTGGTAGTACACTAGGGTCAGATCGTTTGAGGATAGGAATAACAGGTGAGTTACATACATTCGAGTCAGTCTCTATCACTACCCCTTGTGCAATAAGTTTGTCAACTATTTTCAATAAGGCTGTTTCGGCATCAGGTGGCAACTTGTACTGTCTCATACGTGGTAGTACTACTCCTGCTTTGAGAGTGACACGGTGTGGTGTTATGTCCATGTAACCTACATCAGTCGGTCCTTGTGCCCATAGGTGCTGTGGCACATTCTGGAGTCTGTGATCAAAATCCTTCAGCACATAATGTCCCTTGAAATCACGTAAGAACAGTCACACTCCTTCAGGAGAACAACAGATAACTGCTCCTAGTTCCTTTAATGTCTTTATACCGAGTAAGTTTTCTGGGCATGACTTAGTAAGTAACAAGTCTGTGGTACGTGACAGTGGACCAACACCTAGGGAGACTGGTTTCGATATTTCATTAACAATAGGCTTTCCTGAAAATCCCAGGGAAACATTCTGTGAGCCCGAGAGAGGTGCCCCTGGAACCTCGTCATGGCTGATGGTAGCTCTGCTCGCCCCTGTGTCAATCAGAAACTTGCGGTCCTGACCTAATACACGACTATGTACATACGGACCCTCTTGATCTACAGGAACCTCAATAAGGGGCAAGCCAACTTCCCTCTCGAGGCTGTTTCATGAGAACTGTTGATATTCTGGATAGTCTGACTGCGTGTACTGATACATTTGTTGTGTGGCATGAACAGGCGGTGGTGGGGGTGGAAAAGTCGCTACTGTCTGTTGTGTGCTCTGCTGAGTGCTCGGATGGGCGCTATTCTGTCTAGGAGTGTAATGTCGTTCTTTCGTCTTGCCTGTAGCAATATTGTGTTTCAGGACAGCACATTCCTTTACATAGTGACCTGGTTGTTTGCAATAATTACAGTTCCCTTTAACAGGTGTCGTGCTATTTCTGTTCGTATTCGCCGGTACCGTCTGGGCAACCAGTACCTTCATTTTTGTCTCTTTCATGCGTCTCTTTTCCTGATCCTGCTCTTCTCTAATCCTGTTCTGATGATACTGTAGCATCTGTAACATTTGTGAAGGGCTATTTGCTTGCCAGGTACTCTCAACCTTCAGTACCCTATTCTTGATCTGGGGCAAGGAATTCTCTACTAATTTGCTCACGAACAGATGTGGATATGATTCGCTACCAGGCTTAAGGCCACTATTAAAAGTAAAGCATTTTTCAAATCTGGAATAGAAATCACTTGTGTCCTCGTCTTGCTTTTGTTAACAGGCTGAAATAGCGTCCCAATCTTCCTTTTTAGTAATCAATAGTCTCGGCAGAACCTGTATCAGGAATTCAGGTAGTTCTCTAGCTTTGTCCCCAAGACCAACCCCCGGGAGCCTGCTTTTCTCTTCAGTTTCCAATGCAACCCAATTTACCTTTTTCTCGCCAACCTCCCAGTCTTTTTCTTAAGCTTCTCATAAATCCCTGCAGGTAACAGTACTTTCAATAACTTCAGAATGTCAGCGTACGTATAATCTCCTATGCGGAGGATGTCTTTTAGTTCTCGGTGAAACCCCCCGGGTCTTTATCATGGCAAGGCAGCATCTTTTTCATTTCTAATATTTCTAATTTCGTCAAGGGGGTGTAAACATACACCCGTTCTAACACATTGTCTGCATTTTTGACGGGATGTACTTCTCGTATGGGGTTCTGTCTGTCTACGTGTAGGGTATTTCTGTCGTTGTGTGAGGCGGGAAGCATGCATGTGGTCAAACTACTTATGTACTTATGTCGTTGATCCAAGATAACATTAATTAATTCAGTACCTAGACCTGTCCATCTTTCCAGTAAAATGTCGTCTAATAATTTATACAATTGACCAGGATCGGAATATTGAGTCTCGTACAATGCTATCAAGTGTTGGACCATGTAAATACCAGCCAAACGCTGTTCGTTCGGTGGAAGGCTCAAAAATGTCTGAGCCACTATATCATTGCTATATATATTGGAATTGGAAACCCACTGGGTGGCTGACCGAGCCAACTCCATTTCGTGTGGTGTGTGAGGTCGTTCGCTTTTTATCCGTCAGTACAGTGCCTTTTCAGTAGCTTGGAATAGATTTTCAAGCGAATATCTGTGTTTACGGTGGTCGAGGCACTTGGGTCTGTCAAACTGTCGTGCATTGCCTACATAATTCATTTTGTCCCTAGGCTCGTCTGCCTCTTCCGATGATGACTCATTCTTATCGTCAGACCCTACTCTATGTTTTTCTAATATTTCCTTTCGAAGTTTCTTCATCATGTTATCTGTCTGTCCCTGTTTATCATGTCGACCGGCATCTATGTGGTCACTCCATTCGATCAGACCAGGCTTTACGTCTGCGTCTCCTTCATCTTGTTCCCTGATCATGCAGTTAATAATAAAACGTAGGATATAGTTCTCAACCCCTATCTTTCTGTGTAACACGGCTTGTGCTATGCAATCGGGGCCATTTCCCGTTCGGATGAAACGGTACATTTTATCTAGGTGTTCTTTCATGTCTGGTAAGTTCTCCAAATATGCGACGGCTCGTCTTAGTCTTAGTGATATCACGAGCATTGAACCCTTTCCTGGTTCTGGATCGTATATACAATGGGGAATTGTTACATCTACAGAAGGCGCACCTCCTACTGCCCCGGGACCTACGTCGTCTTTAACGAGTTGTTGCTGGAGCTGATCCGCTGTTGGTGGCGGAGGAAAACCTGCGTTAACATAGTCCGGTAGGGGCTCGTCTAGATACGAGGAAATGAACTCCTCGGATGTTGTCGGCTTTATTCTACGTACTCTATGTGGTACAGGTAGTGGCGTTCGCGACCTACTGGGTCTTTCTGAGGTGTTCACTCTAGCTAGTTCTTCTGAGAGGACGGGATAAATACCAGTAACAACGGCATTTCTTTCTCTATCAGTCTGTTCTGTTTTGACCCGTTCCCCCTCCTCTCGCAGTTCTATTTCTTTGGCTTTTTCCGCTGCTTGTTTAGATCTCTCTGCTTTATTGAATTCTTTCTCTGTTCTCCTATGTGACTCTTTGCGCCATAACTCAATGGCATCTTTCTGAGAGGGTCTTGACTTCCTTTTCCATAGCGCTTCCTCTACTCTCATAATGCATTCTGAATCCCATGTCCCTGAGACAGGCCATCTATACTTCTCCTCTAAATCCTTTGTGTAATGTATCCATAAGTCTAAAAACAAAATGGCGTCTAGCCCGTACTTATTATACATGAAATGACCAGGTGTGTCTCTAGGCGGGATGTTAACTGACTCTTCTAATATACCTTTCCTGGTCCCTATCTGCCGCAATTTCGAAAACAGTAGCATGTTGAAACTCAATGAAATCACAAAATACACAAGAATAGACTGACTGAAACAATCATTCACATCAGAACACTCAAACACTAAAACAGATACAAACTAAACTGATACAGAGAGATACACATGTACTTGAAAACAATCAACTTTATGCACTGTAATACAGCACAGCCATACCGGTCTCGTAAACGAGACACGTCTTTACCGTGCTCACGTGTAACGTGAACCCGTCTTTACCGTGTCCATATAAAATGAACCCGTCTTTACCGTGTCCATATAAAATGAACCCGTCTTGAACTTTATGCATTCCCCGTAGTGGTACTCACCGAGAAGCAGAACTTGAAGGCCTCGGAAACTTGGAACTACGCTTGCGCTTCGGACACAGGTGGACCTCTGGAGACCTCGGACCTTGCTCTCTCACAGACTAGGCTCTGGATGGGATGATCCGCGATCCTCACCGCCTCGTATGCATGCCTGGTCGCAGTCCGTCCTCCTCCGTGGGCCTGAGGGAGTAAGCGGGAAATCCCGATGGCGTGTACACTTTGGAGTCCGTCACGGCTGTAGCAGGGGGCAAAGGCTGGACCTACATCTCCGGCGCGTGGGGAAGGGGATATGTTCCTATTCGGGCGCCAAATTAATGTGGTAAATAAAATATTACCCCGACATAATTTCTATATATAAACAAAACATCATGGAATAAAAATGAGAGGCAGAGTCCGTGGTGTCCGAATTAAAGGGCTTTTTTCCAATAACTCGAGTTAAGGGAGAATCTGTTCCATCACCTCTAAGGTTCTGGAAGGGTCTTCTAAACATTCGTTGCTGAATATGCTTTTATACATTCAATCTTGTACATAGGGAGGAGCGCTCTAGGCAGAGCAAGAAAGAAATGAGATAAGAGCAAGTGGGCGTGCATGAGGGTGTTCACTTGATGAGTAATAGGTGAGTCATAGGTGGGTGGACATTTAGAGAAGGAGTTGTATCGCCAGCTAGAACTTTGCCCCACTTGTGTGCGCAACTTGACCATGACGTGCAATTGACGTGTAACTGGGGGGAGCTGACTTTCGGTCTAGTAGGGAGACCTTCGGTGTCGAGGCGAAAGGTACGTCTGGTATTATCTGAATTCTTGAGACAGTGGATGTATTGTCTGAAGCAAAGGTCGCTCATCACCAAGAGCCAGGGAGGGCATATATGTCTTCGTTTATTACGTGGGCTTGTGAGCTTTCTATGGATGCAAGTTCTATATTTCACTTATACAGAGACAGAAAGGCTAGGCCCTATCTCCGCGGACGGGTTCTGTTTACCTTCTTCACCAGACTGGAATGTGAATCTGTAGAGCAAGCAGATAACTGTTGTGCAAAATACTGCCTTGGCACCCCTTGCTGGGCCTCGCTCGGCTGAGCCAGAAGTATGCGAGGTCAGGGATACGTGACTGTAACTCTCAGAGTGTCTGAGCCATGAAAAACCCTAATTCAAAGACTGGTTCAAACTGAGCCGCAAAACGGGTTCAGCTCGATATTAAACGTGCACAATGCAAACACATGGGCCTCACAGCTGACTTAACGTTTCTTACATGGGAGACTTAATGACTGGCATCCTAATGCAGGACATGATTTGCAGAGGCCTTGTTATTCAAGCCACTACGGGAAAATGCATGGGTGACATGCATATATACTAAACGCAGGGTACACGTTGGGGACATATCGGTCAGGCAAAATTTCATTTTCCTCACTCCAGTGACCCTGGCTCTTCCCCATCCTCCTCTTCTCTCCTCTTTTGATCCCATCTTTTCCCTTCAATCCTCCTCTTCCCTCCAGTGACCCTGGCTCTTCCCCTCCTTCCTCTTCTCTCCTCTTCTGATCCCATCTTTTCCCTTCAATCCTCCTCTTACCTCCAGTGACCCTGGCTCTTCCCCTCCTTCCTCTTCTCTCCTCTTTTGATCCCATCTTTCCCTTCAATCCTCCTCTTACCTCCAGTGACCCTGGCTCTTCTCCTCCCTCCTCTTCTCTCCCTCTTTTGATCCCATCTTTTCCCTTCAATCCTCCTCTTCCCTCCAGTGACCCTGGCTCTTCCCACCGTCCTCTTCTCTCCTATTTTGATCCTATATTTTCCCTTCAATCCTCCTCTTCCCTCCAGTGACCCTGGCTCTTCCCCTCCTTCCTCTTCTCTCCTCTTTTGATCCCATCTTTTCCCTTCAATCCTCCTCTTCCCTCTAGTGACCCTGGCTCTTCCCCTCCTTCCTCTTCTCTCCTCTTTTGAACCCATCTTTGTGCTCCTTCAATCCTCCTCTTCCCTCCATGACCCTGGCTCTTCCCCTCCTTCCTCTTCTCTCCTCTTTTGATCCCATCTTTCCCTTCAATCCTCCTCTTCCCTCCAGTGACCCTGGCTCTTCCCCTCCTTCCTCTTCTCTCCTCTTTTGATCCCATCTTTCCCTTCAATCCTCCTCTTTCCTCCAGTGACCCTGGCTCTTCCCCTCCTTCCTCTTCTCTCCTCTTTTGATCCCATCTTTCCCTTCAATCCTCCTCTTCCCTCCAGTGACCCTGGCTCTTCGCCTCCTTCCTCTTCTCTCCTCTTTTGATCCCATCTTTTCCCTTCAATCCTCCTCTTCCCTCCAGTGACCCTGGCTCTTCGCCTCCTTCCTCTTCTCTCCTCTTTTGATCCCATCTTTTCCCTTCAGTCCTTCTCTTCCCTCCAGTGACCCTGGCTCTTCCCCTCCTTCCTCTTCTCTCCTCTTTTGATCCCATCTTTGTGCCCCTTCAATCCTCCTCTTCCCTCCAGTGACCCTGGTTCTTACCCTCCTTCCTCTTCTCTCCTCTTTTGATCCCATCTTTTCCCTTCAATTCTCCTCTTCCCTCCAGTGACCCTGGCTCTTTCCCTCCTTCCTCTTCTCTTTGATCCTCTCTGTTCCCTTCAATCCTCCTCTTCCCTCCAGTGACCCTGGCTCTTCTCCTCCTTCCTCTTCTCTCCTCTTTGATCCCATCTTTGTGTCCCTTCAATCCTCCTCTTCCCTCCAGTGACCCTGGCTCTTCCCACCGTCCTCTTCTCTCCTATTTTGATCCCATATTTTCCCTTCAATCCTCCTCTTCCCTCCAGTGACCCTGGCTCTTCGCCTCCTTCCTCTTCTCTCCTCTTTTGATCCCATCTTTTCCCTTCAGTCCTTCTCTTCCCTCCAGTGACCCTGGCTCTTCCCCTCCTTCCTCTTCTCTCCTCTTTTGATCCCATCTTTTCCCTTCAATCCTCCTCTTCCCTCCAGTGTCCCTGGCTCTTCCCCTCCTTCCTCTTCTCTCCTCTTTTGATCCCATCTTTGTGCCCCTTCAATCCTCCTCTTCCCTCCAGTGACCCTGGCTCTTTCCCTCCTTCCTCTTCTCTTTGATCCTCTCTGTTCCCTTCAGTCCTTCTCTTCCCTCCAGTGACCCTGGCTCTTCGCCTCCTTCCTCTTCTCTCCTCTTTTGATCCCATCTTTTCCCTTCTATCCTCCTCTTCCCTCCAGTGTCCCTGAATCTTCCCCTCCTTCCTCTTCTCTCCTCTTTTGATCCCATCTTTTCCCTTCAATCCTCCTCTTCCCTCCAGTGACCCTGGCTCTTCCCCTCCTTCCTCTTCTCTCCTCTTTTGATCCCATCTTTTCCCTTCAATCCTCCTCTTCCCTCCAGTGACCCTGGCTCTTCGCCTCCTTCCTCTTCTCTCCTCTTTTGATCCCATCTTTTCCCTTCAGTCCTTCTCTTCCCTCCAGTGTCCCTGGCTCTTCCCCTCCTTCCTCTTCTCTCCTCTTTTGATCCCATCTTTGTGCCCCTTCAATCCTCCTCTTCCCTCCAGTGACCCTGGCTCTTCCCTCCTTCCTCTTCTCTTTGATCCTCTCTGTTCCCTTCAGTCCTTCTCTTCCCTCCAGTGACCCTGGCTCTTCCTCACTGTCATCTTCTCTCCTCTTTTGATTCCATCTTTGTGCCCCTTCGATCCTCCTCTTCCCTCCAGTGACCCTGGCTCTTCCCTCCTTCCTCTTCCCTCCTCTTTTGATCCCATCTTTGTGCCCCTTCAATCTTCCTCTTCCTTCCAGTGACCCTGACTCTTCCCCTCCTTCCTCTTCTCTCCTTTTGATCCCATCTTTTCCCTTCAATCCTCCTCTTCCCTCCAGTGACCCTGGCTCTTCCCCTCCTTCCTCTTCTCTCCTCTTTTGATCCCATATTTGTGCCCCTTCAATCCTCCTCTTCCCTCCAGTGACCCTGGCTCTTCTCCTCCTTCCTCTTCTCTCCTCTTTTGATCCCATCTTTTCCCTTCAATCCTCCTCTTCCCTCCAGTGACCCTGGCTCTTCCCCTCCTTCCTCTTCTCTCCTCTTTTGATCCCATATTTGTGCCCCTTCAATCCTCCTCTTCCCTCCAGTGACCCTGGCTCTTCTCCTCCTTCCGCTTCTCTCCTCTTTTGATCCCATCTTTTCCCTTCAATCCTCCTCTTCCCTTGAGTGACCCTGGCTCTTCCACTCCTTCCTCTTCTCTCCTCTTTTAATCCCATCTTTCCCCTTCAATCCTCCTCTTCCCTCCAGTGACCCTGGTTCTTCCCCACCTTCCTCTTCTCTCCTCTTTTGATCCCATCTTTTCCCTTCAATCCTCCTCTTCCCTCCAGTGACCCTGGCTCTTCCCTCCTTCCTCTTCTCTCCTCTTTTGATCCCATCTTTTCCCTTCAATCCTCCTCTTCCCTCCAGTGACCCTGGCTCTTCGCCTCCTTCCTCTTCTCTCCTCTTTTGAACCCATCTTTTCCCTTCAATCCTCCTCTTCCCTCCAGTGACCCTGGCTCTTCGCCTCCTTCCTCTTCTCTCCTCTTTTGATCCCATCTTTTCCCTTCAATCCTCCTCTTCCCTCCAGTGACCCTGGCTCTTCCCCTCCTTCCTCTTCTCTCCTCTTTTGATCCCATCTTTGTGCCCCTTCAATCCTCCTCTTCCCTTCAGTGACCCTGGCTCTTCTCCTCCTTCCTCTTCTCTCCTCTTTTGATCCCATCTTTTCCCTTCAATCCTCCTCTTCCCTCCAGTGTCCCTGGCTCTTCTCCTCCTTCCTCTTCTCTCCTCTTTTGATCCCATCTTTTCCCTTCAATCCTCCTCTTCCCTCCAGTGACCCTGGCTCTTCCCCACCTTCCTCTTCTCTCCTCTTTTGATCCCATCTTTTCCCTTCAATCCTCCTCTTCCCTCCAGTGACCCTGGCTCTTCCCCACCTTCCTCTTCTCTCCTCTTTTGATCCCATCTTTTCCCTTCAATCCTCCTCCTCCCTCCAGTGACCCTGGCTCTTCCCCTCCTTCCTCTTCTCTCCTCTTTTGAACCCATCTTTTCCCTTCAATCCTCCTCTTCCCTTGAGTGACCCTGGCTCTTCCCTCCTTCCTCTTCTCTCATCTTTTGATCCCATCTTTTCCCTTCAATCCTCATCTTCCCTCCAGTGACCCTGGCTCTTTCCCTCCTTCCTCTTCTCTTCGATCCCCTCTGTTCCCTTCAGTCCTTCTCTTCCCTCCAGTGACCCTGGCTCTTCCCTCATTCCTCTTCTCTCCTCTTTTGATCCCATCTTTTCCCTTCAATCCTCCTCTTCCCTCCAGTGACCCTGGCTCTTCCTCTCCTTCCTCTTCTCTCCTCTTTTGATCCCATCTTTTCCCTTCAATCCTCCTCTTCCCTTGAGTGACCCTGGCTCTTCCCCACCGTCCTCTTCTCTCCTCTTTTGATCCAATCTTTTCCCTTCAATCCTCCTCTTCCCTCCAGTGACCCTGGCTCTTCCCCACCGTCCTCTTCTCTCCTCTTTTGATCCAATCTTTTCCCTTCAATCCTCCTCTTCCCTCCAGTGACCCTGGCTCTTCCCCTCCTTCCTCTTCTCTCCTCTTTTGATCCCATCTTTTCCCTTCAATCCTCCTCTTCCTTCCAGTGACCCTGGCTCTTCCCCTCCTTCCTCTTCTCTCCTCTTTTGATCCCATCTTTTCCCTTCAATCCTCCTCTTCCCCCAGTGACCCTGGCTCTTCCCCTCCTTCCTCTTCTCTCCTCTTTTGATCCCATCTTTGTTCCCTTCAATCCTCCTCTTCCCTCCAGTGACCCTGGCTCTTCCCCTCCTTCCACTTCTCTTTTGATCCCATCTTTGTTCCCTTCAATCCTCCTCCTCCCTCCACTGACCCTGGCTCTTCCTCTCCTTCCTCTTCTCTCCTCTTTTGATCCCATCTTTTCATTCAATCCTCCTCTTCCCTCCAGTGACCCTGGCTCTTCCCCTCCTTCCTCTTCTCTCCTCTTTTGATCCCATCTTTACCCTTCAATCCTCCTCTTCCCTCCAGTGACCCTTGCTTTTCCCCACCTTCCTCTTCTCTCCTCTTTTGATCCCATCTTTTCCCTGCAATCCTCCTCTTCCCTCCAGTGACCCTGGCTCTTCCCCTCCTTCCTCTTCTCTCCTCTTTTGATCCCATCTTTTCCCTTCAATCCTCCTCTTCCCTCCAATGACCCTGGCTCTTTCCCTCCTTCCTCTTCTCTCTTCTTTTGGTCCCATCTTTTCCCTTCAATCCTCCTCTTCCCTCCAGTGACCCTGGCTCTTCCCCTCCTTCCTCTTCTCTCCTCTTTTGATCCCATCTTTTCCCTTCAATCCTCCTCTTCCCTCCACTGACCCTGGCTCTTCCTCTCCTTCCTCTTCTCTCCTCTTTTGATCCCATCTTTACCCTTCAATCCTCCTCTTCCCTCCAGTGACCCTTGCTTTTCCCCACCTTCCTCTTCTCTCCTCTTTTGATCCCATCTTTTCCCTGCAATCCTCCTCTTCCCTCCAGTGACCCTGGCTCTTCCCCTCCTTCCTCTTCTCTCCTCTTTTGATCCCATCTTTTCCCTTCAATCCTCCTCTTCCCTCCAGTGACCCTGGCTCTTTCCCTCCTTCCTCTTCTCTCTTCTTTTGGTCCCATCTTTTCCCTTCAATCCTCCTCTTCCCTCCAGTGACCCTGGCTCTTCCCCTCCTTCCTCTTCTCTCCTCTTTTGATCCCATCTTTTCCCTTCAATCCTCCTCTTCCCTCCATGACCCTAGCTCTTCGCCTCCTTCCTCTTCTCTCCTCTTTTGATCCCATCTTTTCCCTTCAATCCTCCTCTTCCCTCCAGTGACCCTTGCTTTTCCCCTCCTTCCTCTTCTCTCCTCTTTTGATCCCATCTTTTCCCTTCAATCCTCCTCTTCCCTCCAGTGACCCTGGCTCTTCCTCTCCTTCCTCTTCTCTCCTCTTTTGATCCCATCTTTTCCCTTCAATCCTCCTCTTCCCTCCAGTGACCCTGGCTCTTCCCCTCCTTCCTCTTCTCTCCTCTTTTGCTCCCATGTTTGTGCCCCTTCGATCCTCCTCTTCCCTCCAGTGACCCTGGCTCTTCCTCTCCTTCCTCTTCTCTCCTCTTTTAATAATAATAATAACCAAGTTCATAAAGCGCCTGGTTACACTAAAAAACAGTGTGTCCCCGCGCTGTGTAGACTCATATGGCACAGACTCACCTAAAATAGCAAAGAGATTCTGGTAGCGGAAGGCACAACGGTACTCCCAAATTATGTAGGGAAGAGGTGAGTTTTTAGTTTCAGCCTGAATCTCATCTCTGATGGCTCCATCCAGAGTTCCAGCGGCAGTGCATTCCAATACTTACTGGCCAAGTACCTGAAAGAGCACCCCCCCCATCCTAGCTCGATAGATGCGGGGCACCTGGAAGAGCATACAGCCCAGAGATCTTAGCTGACGCCTTGGTTGATACAAGGATAGTAGGCTTTGAAGATATACAGGGCCTTTGCCCTGTGCAATGCGGTGCACAAGGCAAAGAGTTTTGAACCTAATGCGTTCTCGAACTGGGAGCCAGTGAAGTTTAGCCAGAGCTCGGCTCCCAGAAGACTTTCTTGACAGATTCAGTGCCAGTCTAGCAGCCGCATTTTGAACACCCTGCAATCGATGAAGCCCCTTTTGGCTTTGTGAAGTAGTGTGGCTCACTGGTTAGAGGCGGCAGACCCGAGAGCAGAGGACGGCCCGGGACCAGGGTTCGAATCCCGGCGCGGCAGGTTTCTGGACCAGGGTCAGCGGACTCGATAATTCTCTCGCCTCGGTGCCCACTCTGATCAGCGATCACACTCGGCAACTCTGGGCATTAGCTTGCCTCATCTTCACTAACGGCCCCACCGAACCGCCGGGGATGCCTGGTCTCACCCTGGAGATACCCATTAAGGGTCAATAAACATATAGAGTCAGAAGGTCTGTTAAACAACGTAGCTGAGTCTATGAGGTCCTAATGAAGTGATCCTTTTGGATTGCACTGAACCAGGCCAAGTGGTCACGAGACACAGATATGTGTAAGATGTCCTATCAGCCCACCCATTCGGCGGAGCATCGTCATGTAGGACACCTAACCAGGGTGGTGAGTCCAAGCCCAGTGAATTGGCCAGACATCACACACTACTGGTCCATCATGAAAAAGTGTCCGTGCCACTGAGTGGTGCTGAAAAAGTGCAGTGCAAAACAAGGAATAAAGAATAAGTGATCTAAAATGACGGTCGAGGCAAAGAAAATTATTTTTAATGAAGATATTCACCAAGACGTCAGATTAAAAAGAAGTGTATAACAGTGTGAAAAAAATCACTGTGATGCTTTGCTATGTTGTAAATTGGGCCAACATGTTTCTGCCGAAGGTGAAACTACACCGGCATTCTTCAGGGCCAAATTGGATGTTGCTACTGCAAAGATACACTCATACAATATATGCAAAAGTGAAACAAAAACAAAAGGGACAGACCAAATTGTTTGTTAAAGACCTGTCCAAACTATTGGTGTGGTCATATAGACCATCCTACCATGTCCTCCAGATCAGGAGTTGATAGAGGACGTACTCCTAAAAATGGGAAACAAAAAAGAGACAAAAATGTTGTCCATACAACAATCATAATAGACTATTCACAAAATCAGAACCAATAAATAAACTCAGCTAAGCCAGTCCATAATAGGACAACAGCATGTTATATAGGTATCTAATTAAAGTAACCCATCAGTCATTGCTGAACATTAATTTCAAACAAGTATGAGAGGACTTACCCAGCAGTATGTGGGAGTCAAACCTCACCTCACCCGGCAACGGCTCGGAGATTGAGGCCCCGCTCTGTGCACAGAAAATAAAAATATACCATATCATCCTGAGTTGACTCAGAGGTCTGTAGTCAATGTCAGGTTGTACCACTGTGCATATGAAAAACTGAATGTGTGACTGTCCTTACCGAACACTGCCCCATGGAGGATAAGGAATAGACTGACTAATAGACAAAGTTAGTGACTAGTGACTGGCTAGCACAGTCATACTGAAATGAACACCCTAATAGATCTAGTGCCTATACTATGATAATAAAGTTAGTTAAATACTCCTACCCTCAATGAGCCAAGCAAAAGTGTGTAAAGTATGGCTCAGGGATGATACTTCCAAAGAAGTGGGTCTAAGTTAAAAACGACCCCTGTCCTGTATTCATCTGTAAGAGTATACAAGGTAAAGTGAGCCTGGAACTGACTCCCTAATCAATTGTTAAAGAAGGAATAGGAAGAGCTCAGTTGTAAGGTTATGGCTGCAATTAGCGTCTACCTATAAGGAGAATGACCTAAAAATGAGCTAGGCATGGAAAGGAGGATCACAAAACATGGCAGTGTGCAGCAAAGTCTAAGCTACTCACCTCTCCGTCGGTACCCCAAGGCTGAAACCTAAGCCGAAGGGGAGGCAACGAGGAGAGGTGAGATTCATGTCTTTATACCCTGTGTGATTGGGTAAGAGGCCGCAGCTGTGTACCTATCGCAGCTACCGGTGTTGCGAGGACAAGCCCTTTGCGCATGCGCGGCTGAGTGACGCTACACACCACTGTGTGTGCAATACCGGGCATGCGCGATGCAGTACCTCCAGCCAGTGCCCGCGAGCGCTGGTAGAGGAGCAGCGCACGCGCAGAGGAAACCCGGGCTGGTGTATAGAACGCCTCGGGATCCTCGCTAATGCGCGCATGTTAAGTTATGCAAAACCACTTAAAGTTGTTAGGAGTAGCAAGTAACCAAACAGATGGCGTAGCGCTGTTTCACTATAGTAAACCAACCAGTCGCACCTGGAAAACGAGGGGTTCTCAGTCGGCGGCCGCATGGATGGCACGGTGAATAACAGCTAGCAACTAGCATGGCCATGTGTGTTATCGTCCCTTAAGTAAAACAAAGTATCCTAAGGAGACAGTGAGCATCAGAGTAATGTACCTGTAATGGCAATGGTATAGATGGCTACAGACCAGAATGGATCAATACACTCTATAGATATAAGGACACTAAAGTGTATGAGAAACCAGGATCAACACCCAGATGTAGCGGAAGGGATCCCAGTGAGGCACAGTGAGGCACAAGGGTTCTGACATATAACAATGATCCTTGGCTATACCCTCGGAAGAATCTATCAGGGATATAAGGGATGGCGCGACAGGAGTCTATCCTAGTGCTGTCATGTTATGGGTTATCAAATTACCAACTGGCGCTATACTCTATCTAGTAAATGTATTGGGTCTGAAGGATAACTGATAGTGTTTTGACCTACTGGAGATGTGATGGGTCAATTTCCAACGTAAGCTGCACTATACCAGATTGCTACAGTGAGTCTGTATCATGTAAAGTTTTAGTGGAGCCAACTAGTAGTGTGTAGAGTCATAAATAGAAGAAGGCATCCCCAAGCGGCTCACAGCTGGTTAGATAGACACCCAGGGTATATTATCATTCAGACCTGAGATGTCAGTTTTCAATTTAAAAATCCAGCGTTGTTCCTTGATGAAAAGAAACCTTGAGATGTCCGTGATGTGCGGTGGGATGAATGGTTGTTCCAAAACAACCCACCTCAAGTCTTCAGCTTTATGCTTTTTAATCAAGAAGTGGTTCGTTAGACAGGTGGACTGTTTGTTACACCGTATTGTACTCTTATGCTCGCTAATACGGGACTTCACTTTCCTGGTGGTGTGTCCAATATAAGCCAGACCACACGGACATGTGATCTTGTAGATCACTCTCTCCGAGTTACAGTTGGTATGCTTAAGCAACTTCCATGGTCTAACAGTACCAATGTCAACGGAGAGCGTCTTACTGGTCTGGGGGCACGACGCACAGTTACCACAGGGGTGGTGCCCTTGAACTGGAGTGGTATTCCAAATGGTATCAAGGGTGGTGGTGATGTCCTTCTTTTGTGTCCGTGGTCTTGTGTGGACCAGTGCGTCCCTGATACTAGATCCTCGTTTGAAGGCAAAAAGAGGCCTGGGTATTGCTCCAGCAACCGTGTTCAAGATTTTCCAATGTTTCAGGATTATCCTCTTGACCCTGTTGGATCTGGTGCTGAAGGTGTGTACCATCGTGATCCTTTCGGATGGTGTTTTATTGTGTCGATGTTCGATCAAAGCCTCACGATTGTTATTAAAGGCTCTCTTATTGGCCCGGCGTATCAATTGATTAGGGTAATGTCGCTCCTTCAGGTTGCTTGCTAATTCCCTCGCATGTTGTTCATATAGCTGGTTTGAAGAACAGTTTCTCCGAACCCTGAGAAATTGACCCACTGGCAAATTGTCCCGTAATGACTGTGGGTGGAAACTCCGGTATGACAAGAGGGAGTTGCGTGCCATAGGTTTCTTATATAAACGACTCTGAAGCCCTCCCTCCTCAGGAAAAATTAGGAGATCCAGAAATGGTAGCTGTTCTTTACTGTACTCCACAGTGAAACGGAGAAATCGATTCCTTGAGTTAAGCCACGTGTGGAAGTCGGTTATCTCTTCACAGTTGCCCCTCCATATGACGATGATGTCATCTATGTACCGGCGCCAAAGCAACACCTTGCCAAGGTAAGGGTTGCTGGTGTTCAGGACATGGTCTTGCTCGAACTGATGCATATAGAGGTTTGCCAAACTGGGGGCGAAGACACTCCCCATTGATGTCCCCGAGACTTGGAGATAAAGGTCATCCTGGTACTGGAAGTAATTCTCCATCATAGCCAGTCTGGCACACTCCATGATGAAAGGTATAGGAGTGATGGTCGCTGGTGGTTTAGACTCCAGTAGAAGTCGAATGCAATCAAGGGTCTCTTGCTGTGGGATGCAAGTATACAGAGACTCAACGTCGAAACTCACCAAAAAGTCGGTCTCGACGTTGAACTCAGACTCTGCAAGAAGACGAAGGACATCACCAGTGTCCTGAAGATACGTAGGAGTCTCCTTAACCAGAGGTTTTAAAAAGACATCCACGAACGTTGAGAGCGGCTCGAGTAGAGACCCAATTCCCGAGATTATGGGTCGCCCCGGAGGTGGTCTCTTCTCTTTGTGTATCTTGGGGAGGCAGTAGAAGCAAGGGACCACTGGATGGGCCGTGGTCAAGTACCTTGCTTCTTGCGATGTAATCCATCCCTCACAGGATGCTTCTTCAACGAGACTCTTGATGTCATTGGAGAGCCTCGTGGTAGGGTCTTCAGTCAGTTGACGATAGGCCTTCACATTACTAAGTTGTTGAAGGCACTCTCTGTGATATATGACTGTATCCTGTATGACAATGGCTCCGCCTTTGTCAGCGGGCTTGATGGTGATACTGGTGTCCTTGGACAGGGTAGTGAGTGCCAGTTTCTCTGCTCTAGTCATGTTAGAAAAAGACCTATTGTTTTCACGGTCTGCATTCATGATATCATGAGTAACAGCCTGCTCGAAAGCAATGACCCTGGCTGGCACCTGATGACTGAGAGGTATGAATGTGGATTTAGGTTTGAGGCCAGTATTGTGATCTAACGGGTCCACCAATGCGTTATTTTCATTCGTTGGTTTAAAGAAAAAATGTAAGCGGATCTTTCTGTAGAAAGACTCCAACTCACACCTCAATTTGAAAGAGTCTCCCTCATTAGTAGGGACAAATCCAAGTCCTTTATTCAGAACTGAGGTCTCCAAAGGCGTAAGTGTGCGGCTACTGAGGTTGACTACCAAGTCGCTACCAGCTTCTACGACTGGTCCCCTCTGTTGTTTGCGGGGTCTGGTGCCCAGTTCACTGACTGTTGCCCTCTCTTTCTCCCCCGATTCCTGCCTCGGCCCTGCCATAAAAAAGACTGGTCGTAGTAGAAGTTGGGGTTTGGTGGGTAATTAGGCATTTGATGACCCATAGGGGGTCCCATCGGGGGTTGGTGATAACCCCAAGGTGCAGGGGGCCACCATGGTCCTGGGCCCGGGTAGTATTGAGCCGCACGGCCCCTGTTAGATCTTCTCTGTGGACCCCTCCCTCGCCCTCTGTTAGAGGGGCCTCTATTAGCCTCACCTTGGTCACTAGACCCTGATTCGGAGCCTGAGGAAGAATAGTTGGAACCATACCTCTTGCCCCTAGAATTGTACACAGGGGCTACATAGGAATCACTCATGTAGGGGTATGTAGTTTCCATTGAGAAGCGTGCAAGATCTTTCTTAAACTTCTCAACTTTAGTAGCGAGGATGTTATCATAATACTCCTTATTAGTTTTATTGGTTTCATCTAAAGTCTTTTTGAATGGTACTGACCTAATAGCTGCATTAATTTGGCCTTCAAGGACCTGGATTTCAACCAAAAGAGCATCGGCTGTCTTTTTAGCAGTCTTAATAATCAGGATGAGCCAGTCACGTGTGCAGCGCCACGCTATGAGTGCCCAATCCCTAAGGAAACCTTTGTCTGTTAGAAAGAGACGCGGTGTATTTGTCACTATTAAGCCAGAAGGTGCACACTTGCCATGCAAATATTCATTCATGATTATGCCATGTATTGTAGTACGTGAATGGTTTTTCTTCATGTTTAATAAAGTTACCCAATCATCCTCTGTTGTAGTGATGGTAGTGGCAGATGTTGAGGCCAAACTGTCTAGAATACTAGGGTTGTCAGTCAGGAGTGTATTAAGATCTTCGTCATCAAAAGCCAGCCCTCCAAAATCAGCCATGGTGTGCGATCGGGGGGGGACAAACAATCAAACAGTGAGCGAAAACAGACCACACAGTTTCGTGTCGTCAGAGAAGTATAAAAGACCCGCAGCGGAAGCTGCTCAGAACTAGAAAACAAAGGTTGAGGAGGGTCAAGGGGACTATCTTTATAGACCTACCAAACTCAATACCCCTAATCAAACTACAATAAACATATAGAGTCAGAAGGTCTGTTAAACAACGTAGCTGAGTCTATGAGGTCCTAATGAAGTGATCCTTTTGGATTGCACTGAACCAGGCCAAGTGGTCACGAGACACAGATATGTGTAAGATGTCCTATCAGCCCACCCATTCGGCGGAGCATCGTCATGTAGGACACCTAACCAGGGTGGTGAGTCCAAGCCCAGTGAATTGGCCAGACATCACACACTACTGGTCCATCATGAAAAAGTGTCCGTGCCACTGAGTGGTGCTGAAAAAGTGCAGTGCAAAACAAGGAATAAAGAATAAGTGATCTAAAATGACGGTCGAGGCAAAGAAAATTATTTTTAATGAAGATATTCACCAAGACGTCAGATTAAAAAGAAGTGTATAACAGTGTGAAAAAAATCACTGTGATGCTTTGCTATGTTGTAAATTGGGCCAACATGTTTCTGCCGAAGGTGAAACTACACCGGCATTCTTCAGGGCCAAATTGGATGTTGCTACTGCAAAGATACACTCATACAATATATGCAAAAGTGAAACAAAAACAAAAGGGACAGACCAAATTGTTTGTTAAAGACCTGTCCAAACTATTGGTGTGGTCATATAGACCATCCTACCATGTCCTCCAGATCAGGAGTTGATAGAGGACGTACTCCTAAAAATGGGAAACAAAAAAGAGACAAAAATGTTGTCCATACAACAATCATAATAGACTATTCACAAAATCAGAACCAATAAATAAACTCAGCTAAGCCAGTCCATAATAGGACAACAGCATGTTATATAGGTATCTAATTAAAGTAACCCATCAGTCATTGCTGAACATTAATTTCAAACAAGTATGAGAGGACTTACCCAGCAGTATGTGGGAGTCAAACCTCACCTCACCCGGCAACGGCTCGGAGATTGAGGCCCCGCTCTGTGCACAGAAAATAAAAATATACCATATCATCCTGAGTTGACTCAGAGGTCTGTAGTCAATGTCAGGTTGTACCACTGTGCATATGAAAAACTGAATGTGTGACTGTCCTTACCGAACACTGCCCCATGGAGGATAAGGAATAGACTGACTAATAGACAAAGTTAGTGACTAGTGACTGGCTAGCACAGTCATACTGAAATGAACACCCTAATAGATCTAGTGCCTATACTATGATAATAAAGTTAGTTAAATACTCCTACCCTCAATGAGCCAAGCAAAAGTGTGTAAAGTATGGCTCAGGGATGATACTTCCAAAGAAGTGGGTCTAAGTTAAAAACGACCCCTGTCCTGTATTCATCTGTAAGAGTATACAAGGTAAAGTGAGCCTGGAACTGACTCCCTAATCAATTGTTAAAGAAGGAATAGGAAGAGCTCAGTTGTAAGGTTATGGCTGCAATTAGCGTCTACCTATAAGGAGAATGACCTAAAAATGAGCTAGGCATGGAAAGGAGGATCACAAAACATGGCAGTGTGCAGCAAAGTCTAAGCTACTCACCTCTCCGTCGGTACCCCAAGGCTGAAACCTAAGCCGAAGGGGAGGCAACGAGGAGAGGTGAGATTCATGTCTTTATACCCTGTGTGATTGGGTAAGAGGCCGCAGCTGTGTACCTATCGCAGCTACCGGTGTTGCGAGGACAAGCCCTTTGCGCATGCGCGGCTGAGTGACGCTACACACCACTGTGTGTGCAATACCGGGCATGCGCGATGCAGTACCTCCAGCCAGTGCCCGCGAGCGCTGGTAGAGGAGCAGCGCACGCGCAGAGGAAACCCGGGCTGGTGTATAGAACGCCTCGGGATCCTCGCTAATGCGCGCATGTTAAGTTATGCAAAACCACTTAAAGTTGTTAGGAGTAGCAAGTAACCAAACAGATGGCGTAGCGCTGTTTCACTATAGTAAACCAACCAGTCGCACCTGGAAAACGAGGGGTTCTCAGTCGGCGGCCGCATGGATGGCACGGTGAATAACAGCTAGCAACTAGCATGGCCATGTGTGTTATCGTCCCTTAAGTAAAACAAAGTATCCTAAGGAGACAGTGAGCATCAGAGTAATGTACCTGTAATGGCAATGGTATAGATGGCTACAGACCAGAATGGATCAATACACTCTATAGATATAAGGACACTAAAGTGTATGAGAAACCAGGATCAACACCCAGATGTAGCGGAAGGGATCCCAGTGAGGCACAGTGAGGCACAAGGGTTCTGACATATAACAATGATCCTTGGCTATACCCTCGGAAGAATCTATCAGGGATATAAGGGATGGCGCGACAGGAGTCTATCCTAGTGCTGTCATGTTATGGGTTATCAAATTACCAACTGGCGCTATACTCTATCTAGTAAATGTATTGGGTCTGAAGGATAACTGATAGTGTTTTGACCTACTGGAGATGTGATGGGTCAATTTCCAACGTAAGCTGCACTATACCAGATTGCTACAGTGAGTCTGTATCATGTAAAGTTTTAGTGGAGCCAACTAGTAGTGTGTAGAGTCATAAATAGAAGAAGGCATCCCCAAGCGGCTCACAGCTGGTTAGATAGACACCCAGGGTATATTATCATTCAGACCTGAGATGTCAGTTTTCAATTTAAAAATCCAGCGTTGTTCCTTGATGAAAAGAAACCTTGAGATGTCCGTGATGTGCGGTGGGATGAATGGTTGTTCCAAAACAACCCACCTCAAGTCTTCAGCTTTATGCTTTTTAATCAAGAAGTGGTTCGTTAGACAGGTGGACTGTTTGTTACACCGTATTGTACTCTTATGCTCGCTAATACGGGACTTCACTTTCCTGGTGGTGTGTCCAATATAAGCCAGACCACACGGACATGTGATCTTGTAGATCACTCTCTCCGAGTTACAGTTGGTATGCTTAAGCAACTTCCATGGTCTAACAGTACCAATGTCAACGGAGAGCGTCTTACTGGTCTGGGGGCACGACGCACAGTTACCACAGGGGTGGTGCCCTTGAACTGGAGTGGTATTCCAAATGGTATCAAGGGTGGTGGTGATGTCCTTCTTTTGTGTCCGTGGTCTTGTGTGGACCAGTGCGTCCCTGATACTAGATCCTCGTTTGAAGGCAAAAAGAGGCCTGGGTATTGCTCCAGCAACCGTGTTCAAGATTTTCCAATGTTTCAGGATTATCCTCTTGACCCTGTTGGATCTGGTGCTGAAGGTGTGTACCATCGTGATCCTTTCGGATGGTGTTTTATTGTGTCGATGTTCGATCAAAGCCTCACGATTGTTATTAAAGGCTCTCTTATTGGCCCGGCGTATCAATTGATTAGGGTAATGTCGCTCCTTCAGGTTGCTTGCTAATTCCCTCGCATGTTGTTCATATAGCTGGTTTGAAGAACAGTTTCTCCGAACCCTGAGAAATTGACCCACTGGCAAATTGTCCCGTAATGACTGTGGGTGGAAACTCCGGTATGACAAGAGGGAGTTGCGTGCCATAGGTTTCTTATATAAACGACTCTGAAGCCCTCCCTCCTCAGGAAAAATTAGGAGATCCAGAAATGGTAGCTGTTCTTTACTGTACTCCACAGTGAAACGGAGAAATCGATTCCTTGAGTTAAGCCACGTGTGGAAGTCGGTTATCTCTTCACAGTTGCCCCTCCATATGACGATGATGTCATCTATGTACCGGCGCCAAAGCAACACCTTGCCAAGGTAAGGGTTGCTGGTGTTCAGGACATGGTCTTGCTCGAACTGATGCATATAGAGGTTTGCCAAACTGGGGGCGAAGACACTCCCCATTGATGTCCCCGAGACTTGGAGATAAAGGTCATCCTGGTACTGGAAGTAATTCTCCATCATAGCCAGTCTGGCACACTCCATGATGAAAGGTATAGGAGTGATGGTCGCTGGTGGTTTAGACTCCAGTAGAAGTCGAATGCAATCAAGGGTCTCTTGCTGTGGGATGCAAGTATACAGAGACTCAACGTCGAAACTCACCAAAAAGTCGGTCTCGACGTTGAACTCAGACTCTGCAAGAAGACGAAGGACATCACCAGTGTCCTGAAGATACGTAGGAGTCTCCTTAACCAGAGGTTTTAAAAAGACATCCACGAACGTTGAGAGCGGCTCGAGTAGAGACCCAATTCCCGAGATTATGGGTCGCCCCGGAGGTGGTCTCTTCTCTTTGTGTATCTTGGGGAGGCAGTAGAAGCAAGGGACCACTGGATGGGCCGTGGTCAAGTACCTTGCTTCTTGCGATGTAATCCATCCCTCACAGGATGCTTCTTCAACGAGACTCTTGATGTCATTGGAGAGCCTCGTGGTAGGGTCTTCAGTCAGTTGACGATAGGCCTTCACATTACTAAGTTGTTGAAGGCACTCTCTGTGATATATGACTGTATCCTGTATGACAATGGCTCCGCCTTTGTCAGCGGGCTTGATGGTGATACTGGTGTCCTTGGACAGGGTAGTGAGTGCCAGTTTCTCTGCTCTAGTCATGTTAGAAAAAGACCTATTGTTTTCACGGTCTGCATTCATGATATCATGAGTAACAGCCTGCTCGAAAGCAATGACCCTGGCTGGCACCTGATGACTGAGAGGTATGAATGTGGATTTAGGTTTGAGGCCAGTATTGTGATCTAACGGGTCCACCAATGCGTTATTTTCATTCGTTGGTTTAAAGAAAAAATGTAAGCGGATCTTTCTGTAGAAAGACTCCAACTCACACCTCAATTTGAAAGAGTCTCCCTCATTAGTAGGGACAAATCCAAGTCCTTTATTCAGAACTGAGGTCTCCAAAGGCGTAAGTGTGCGGCTACTGAGGTTGACTACCAAGTCGCTACCAGCTTCTACGACTGGTCCCCTCTGTTGTTTGCGGGGTCTGGTGCCCAGTTCACTGACTGTTGCCCTCTCTTTCTCCCCCGATTCCTGCCTCGGCCCTGCCATAAAAAAGACTGGTCGTAGTAGAAGTTGGGGTTTGGTGGGTAATTAGGCATTTGATGACCCATAGGGGGTCCCATCGGGGGTTGGTGATAACCCCAAGGTGCAGGGGGCCACCATGGTCCTGGGCCCGGGTAGTATTGAGCCGTGCCATCCATGCGGCCGCCGACTGAGAACCCCTCGTTTTCCAGGTGCGACTGGTTGGTTTACTATAGTGAAACAGCGCTACGCCATCTGTTTGGTTACTTGCTACTCCTAACAACTTTAAGTGGTTTTGCATAACTTAACATGCGCGCATTAGCGAGGATCCCGAGGCGTTCTATACACCAGCCCGGGTTTCCTCTGCGCGTGCGCTGCTCCTCTACCAGCGCTCGCGGGCACTGGCTGGAGGTACTGCATCGCGCATGCCCGGTATTGCACACACAGTGGTGTGTAGCGTCACTCAGCCGCGCATGCGCAAAGGGCTTGTCCTCGCAACACCGGTAGCTGCGATAGGTACACAGCTGCGGCCTCTTACCCAATCACACAGGGTATAAAGACATGAATCTCACCTCTCCTCGTTGCCTCCCCTTCGGCTTAGGTTTCAGCCTTGGGGTACCGACGGAGAGGTGAGTAGCTTAGACTTTGCTGCACACTGCCATGTTTTGTGATCCTCCTTTCCATGCCTAGCTCATTTTTAGGTCATTCTCCTTATAGGTAGACGCTAATTGCAGCCATAACCTTACAACTGAGCTCTTCCTATTCCTTCTTTAACAATTGATTAGGGAGTCAGTTCCAGGCTCACTTTACCTTGTATACTCTTACAGATGAATACAGGACAGGGGTCGTTTTTAACTTAGACCCACTTCTTTGGAAGTATCATCCCTGAGCCATACTTTACACACTTTTGCTTGGCTCATTGAGGGTAGGAGTATTTAACTAACTTTATTATCATAGTATAGGCACTAGATCTATTAGGGTGTTCATTTCAGTATGACTGTGCTAGCCAGTCACTAGTCACTAACTTTGTCTATTAGTCAGTCTATTCCTTATCCTCCATGGGGCAGTGTTCGGTAAGGACAGTCACACATTCAGTTTTTCATATGCACAGTGGTACAACCTGACATTGACTACAGACCTCTGAGTCAACTCAGGATGATATGGTATATTTTTATTTTCTGTGCACAGAGCGGGGCCTCAATCTCCGAGCCGTTGCCGGGTGAGGTGAGGTTTGACTCCCACATACTGCTGGGTAAGTCCTCTCATACTTGTTTGAAATTAATGTTCAGCAATGACTGATGGGTTACTTTAATTAGATACCTATATAACATGCTGTTGTCCTATTATGGACTGGCTTAGCTGAGTTTATTTATTGGTTCTGATTTTGTGAATAGTCTATTATGATTGTTGTATGGACAACATTTTTGTCTCTTTTTTGTTTCCCATTTTTAGGAGTACGTCCTCTATCAACTCCTGATCTGGAGGACATGGTAGGATGGTCTATATGACCACACCAATAGTTTGGACAGGTCTTTAACAAACAATTTGGTCTGTCCCTTTTGTTTTTGTTTCACTTTTGCATATATTGTATGAGTGTATCTTTGCAGTAGCAACATCCAATTTGGCCCTGAAGAATGCCGGTGTAGTTTCACCTTCGGCAGAAACATGTTGGCCCAATTTACAACATAGCAAAGCATCACAGTGATTTTTTTCACACTGTTATACACTTCTTTTTAATCTGACGTCTTGGTGAATATCTTCATTAAAAATAATTTTCTTTGCCTCGACCGTCATTTTAGATCACTTATTCTTTATTCCTTGTTTTGCACTGCACTTTTTCAGCACCACTCAGTGGCACGGACACTTTTTCATGATGGACCAGTAGTGTGTGATGTCTGGCCAATTCACTGGGCTTGGACTCACCACCCTGGTTAGGTGTCCTACATGACGATGCTCCGCCGAATGGGTGGGCTGATAGGACATCTTACACATATCTGTGTCTCGTGACCACTTGGCCTGGTTCAGTGCAATCCAAAAGGATCACTTCATTAGGACCTCATAGACTCAGCTACGTTGTTTAACAGACCTTCTGACTCTATATGTTTATTGTAGTTTGATTAGGGGTATTGAGTTTGGTAGGTCTATAAAGATAGTCCCCTTGACCCTCCTCAACCTTTGTTTTCTAGATACCCATTAAGGGACCATCTCTCAGGGAAGCCAGGAAGGGTTTCGCAGCGGTCGAAGCGCCTTGGGACCCTCCGGGTAAGTAGTGAGCTATATAAATGCCTATACATACATACATACATACATTGGCTCAGGCCCACATACAATGAGTTGCCGTAGTCGAGATGTGGGGTAACCAAAGTATGGATCAGAATTTTTCTACTGGTCGTTGGAAGGAGGTCCAGCGTTTTGCGCAGGCATTTTAAGATGCCGTAGCATTTAACTGCTACCCCTCTAGTATGGTGTTCAAAGGAGAGGTTCGTATCCAGTTTGACCCCCAAGTTCTTTACCTGCTCTAGAGGGCAGGGAGGGGGTCCTAATTCCGTAGGCCACCAGGCAGAGGACAAAATGGAGGGGGATTTTCCCACCATAAGGAGTTCTGTTTTGTTTGCGTTCAGGCGTAAGCAGTTATTGTTCATCCATAAAGCCAGTTTACCCAAACATGCCGAGAAATTAGCTGCTGCCTCTTCAATGGGTTGGGAGAGTGTCACCACCAGTTGGGTATCATCCGCGTAGGACACTATCTCCACCCCGAACGCTTCTACTAGCTTGGCCAGGGGCTCCATATACAGATTGAATAAAGTTGGGCTCAATATAGAGCCCTGAGGAACCCCTTGTTTTAATGCCCGTACTTCCGATTTATATGGTGGGTAGTGTACTTGGAATTTTCTGTCTGAGAGATACGCCTTAACCCATTCGTAGGCCTTCCCTACAATCCCAGCCTCCCTGAGGCGGGAGAGCAGCATGGGGTGTGAGACGAAATCGAATGCCGCGCTGAGATCTAATAACAACAGCGCGGCTGTCCATCCCTCATCCACTCTCTTGCGTAACAGTTCGGTCGAGAAGAGCAATGCTGATTCCGTCGAATGGTGAGCTCTAAAACCCGATTGAGATGGGTGGAGGAGTTGGAAGTCCTCCATATATTTTCCCAACTGTGCGTTTACAATTTTCTCCACCACTTTCGCACAGAAGGGGAGGAGCGAGATGGGCCGGAGATTGTAAACTTGTAAACTTGTAAACTTGTAGAGCGCAATTTGCTGCCCGGAGGCGTCCAAGCGCTAAGATAACCAGAACCTACCGATGAGCAGAGGAGGAGGAAGCTGGGGGTTAGTGGGGGGAATTGAACAGGAAAGTCTTTAATTGTTTACGAAACACAGTGAGGTTGGGATTGGCTCTGAGATGAAGTGGCAGAGTGTTCCAGGTTTTGGACGCATTGTAGGCGAACGTCCTTCCGCCAGATCTGGATCTTTTTATTCTTGGCGCCACTGCTAAAAAGGTCTGGCTGGAGCGAAGGCTTTGGTTGGGAATTTAGTGAAGTCACGGGTGATGCTGGGGCCTGTGTCCCAGAATGCTTGGTGGGCTAAAGAACTCTCTGCCAAACCGGTAGCCAGTGAAGGCTGGCCAGTCCGGCCCTCACTGATTGTCTACAAGGGATCTTGAGCAGTAAGCGCGCTGCACAGTTCTGCACTATCTGCAGTCTGCGCAGAGTGTACTCTGGGGCGCCGAGATAGAGCACATTGTTGAAATCGAGGCGTGAGTGTATGAGACCTTGTATGGCCACCTGTTTGGCTTCCATGGGAAGGAGGGGGAAGATTTTATTTAACATCCTCATGATGCCAAAACAGGTGGCTGATAGTTTTGTGGCTTGAACTTTGAAGGACAGAGATCTGTCCAGCCACACTCCGAGGCTCGGGAGGGAGGGGGACCCAGACAGGGGGGCCACAAAGAGGGGGGGAGGCCAAGATCTGAGAGGCCTAGGAGCATCAGCTCTGTTTTGTCCCCCTTCAACTTGAGGGATGATGAGGACATCCAGGTCTTCACTTCCTCTAGGCATTCTCTAAGCCCGCCTGGCGCAGGCCGGTTTGCCTCCTGCGCCAGTGAGACCACCAACTGCGTGTCGTCCGCATAAGAGATGATCTTAACTCCGAATGGGCGGACGACATCAGCCAGTGGCCTCATATACAGATTGAAGAGTGCGGGCCTTAGAGAGGAGCCCTGAGGAACTCCGCACTTTAGAGGTCTTCTAGAGGACACGGACTCACTCTCAAAGACTCTAAAGGATCTGTTCTCCAGAAAGGATTTGAACCATGCCCAGGCTTTATCCTTAATCCCGGCGCAGGACAGGCGGTCCAGTAGGGTGTCATGACTGACCGTGTCAAACGCCGCGCTTAGATCAAGGAGGATCACTGCCACTGATCCTCCTTGATCCAGGATTTTTCTAGCTTCCTCGGTGACCATGAGGAGAGCGGTCTCGGTCCCGTGTTTCGGTCTGAAGCCCGTCTGGGTGGGATCTAGTACGTGATGATCTTCCAGGAAATTCACTAGCTGTTGGTTAATATATTTTTCCAAGACCTTGCTCACCCATGGGAGCAGAGAGATGGGACGGCAATTGGCCAAGTCAGACGGGTCTAAATTGGGTTTCTTGAGTAGCGACCTGACCATGGCCTGTTTCCAGGCAGTTGGTACAGTGCTGGAGGTGTTGGATGCGTTTAGTACCTCCCTAATAATAGGCAGGGTGATCTGGGAGGCAGCCATTAAAATGTCAGGTGGAGCAGGATCGTCCGGCGATCCGGATTTGACACTGTGAGCTAGTGATTCAAGGGTAGTGAGGTCCAGTGGGGTAAAATAGGTCAGGGTATGTTGAGAAAGGGAAGGGGGGGAGACCGGGGCGATGTTGGATTGGATTGATGAATTGATTTTTGGGGGGGGGAAGGCTGAATAAATAGTGTTTACTTTCTGGTAAAAGAACTCAGCAACATTATTGCAATGAGTGACAGATTTCTCGACATGCAACGCAGGGGGCGGGTTCGTTAACTTTTTAATGATCTGGAAAATCTCCTTAGGTTTAGACTTGGCCTGCAGAATTTTATCAGCGAAATAAGTGGCCTGGGCTGCTTTTATTTGAGCTTTATACTCGCCGATAGATTCTCGGTAGCAAGTTTTGTTGTCTGCCGAGTCATCTAAACGCCAGCGTCTTTCCGACCTTCTACAAAGACGTTTCTTGTCCCTGAGAGCCTGCGTATACCAAGGGGCAGTTTTGTGGGAGCGCTTCAGCATAGTCTTGCTCATAGGGAGAGTAGCGACAAGGGTTTGAGCGATCCAGTTGACAAAGGCCTGATTTGCTAGGACAGGATCCTCCTGATCCCCGGGTTGAGAGCCGGCAAGTTTGATAGACCAGTTGTCAACCTCGAGGCGCGGCCAGGCTCGCCTAAGCCTTGAAGTGGGGGCGGGTGACAGTGGTTTGAGCGATGTCCAGCTGAAGGGGACCAGAAGGTGGTCTGTCCAGGGCAGGGGGATTGCTGGGCCTACTAAGAGGTTGGGACAGTTACTGAAGAAAGGGTCCAGTAAGTGGCCTTTGGCGTGAGTAGGGGTAGTGACACGTTGGGTGAGTTGCAGGGCCGCTAGATCTGTCAAGGTGGTGGCTGTGTGGTCAGAAGGGGAGTCGAAATGAAAATTAAGATCACCTAGCAAGGTGAAAATAGAGGTGGTGCTGACTCTATCGGCCACACTGGATGGTAGTTTTTTGTGGAACTGCTTGGAGGGGCCGGGAGGGCGGTAAATAAGAGTACCCGAGAAACAACTGTTGGGTGAGAATTCGATGTTAAAGCCAATACTCTCGCAGTCCGAGATGGTTTCAGAGGTAACTCGGCAGTGGTATTGTTCCTTGTAGATGATAGCCAGGCCTCCTCCTCTCCCTTTAGGTCGGTCTCGCCGTGTAATTTGGAAACCAGACGGGAGAGCATCTACTATCGTGGGATCAAACTCGGAGGTGAGCCAGGTTTCCGTCAGGAACAATATATCAGGGGTGTATTCCTCTAACAAAAGAGCCATTTCAGCGCTGTGCTTTGGCAGGGAGCGGCAGTTTAGAAGGAACATGCGAAAGTCGTGTGTGGGCACAGGGCTAGGTTTGGGCTTGAGAGGGAGGAAGCAGGTGGGGCAGGTTTGCGGCAGGGCCTCGGCTTGAAAGATATGCCGGGTGCAGACACTGGCAGAGGGCCTTAGTCCATAGAGGGTTTCCATGGTGTAGCATCTGTTCTGTAGTGGCTGAGATGCAGGGGGGGTGGCCCAGGGCCCAGGACTCGGTGCGGACGAGTGCAGACGAGCTTGCCTTATGCGAGCCTTCGGCGCGCATTCGTCGCGCCCGCTTGTCCAGATGTTCTATGCCAAGGCTGGCTTTCTTTTTGATGGGAATAACCTGTGCTGTCTTCCAATCCTGAGGTACATAACAGGTCTTGATCGACAGCCCTATCATATGACTAATATGGTTTAAAAGGAGTTCTGCCTGACACCTAAAAATCTTAGGTTGTGCAGCGTCCTTAGGAGAGCCAGTCTTGATACTCTGGACTATTTTCAACAACTCCGGGTTAGTTGGAACTTCAAACTGGCAAAGGCAAGGCTTTCCTGTCAGACTCCCTTCCCTCCTATGTTCTACGGGAGGTCCACTTGCTTCGGTTACGAATGAGTTATAAATCGTTTCGACTTTTTGGACAAAGAAGTCCGCAATCACCTCACAAGTCTCTCTAGAGTAAATGTCAGGGGCTGAAGTCCTCTCCAGGGATGTAAGTTCCTTCTAGATACCAAAGAGCTCCTTAGTCGAGTTCTCTGAGATCATAATTCTATTATTCAGGAAATCCCTTTTGGTCTTCCTAAGTAGCCGATGATATTCTTTAATACCATATTTATATGCTTGTTTGGCTGTTTCCTCATAATTTTTTCGCCAGGCGCGTTCTAGGCCTTTGCACCTAGATTTAGTTTCTTTTAACTCAGCGTTGAACCATACTGCTGATTTAGCGCCCCTAAGCGGCTCCTTGGTTGTCCATGGGGCTGTTTTATCAAGAGCTCCTATCAGCCAGCTCTCATAGTCTTGCCAGGCCTTGTCCAAATTGTCTCTCAATGGTGGACTACTTGTTCTCAGAGCAAGTTCTAGATCGACTTGTTTAAGTTTTCCCCATTGCCTACGTTTATATGACCTCAGTTTGTCAACCGTAGACTTTTTGGGCAGGCCAGCTATTGCAAACTGGACCAAATGGTGGTCTGACCAGGTCACCGGCCTAGGGCACTGAACCTCTATCCCCTCCCAATTTGCAAAGATAGGGTCTAGAAGGTGGCCCGCCTGGTGGGTCAGCAGCCGTGATTGCAGTTTAAGCTTGAGTAACTCCAGGGAGGTTAAAACACTTAGAGCCTCCCTATTATCTTCTTCCTCTAAATGTAAATTAAGATCTCCTAAGATGAGGAGCCTGCTATAACGCAGCGCCGGCTGAGTGATCACCTCCATTAGGTTCCCTACAAAAACCGAGGGCGCACCAGGTGGACGGTATATCATATAGCCATTAATGGTCATATTCGGTCCCCATTTGATTGAGAAAGAACCTGCTTTGCAGTCTTTAATCTTAGCTACTTCTAAGATGCATTTGAGCTCTAATTTGTGTACCAGAGCGATCCCCCCCCCACGCTGCCTTTCGCGGTCCAGTCTAACCATTCCATATTCAGTTGGGAGTGCCTCCAGAATATCAGGTGCCGACTCCATGTCTAACCAGGTTTCCGTAAGGGAGAGCACCTCAGGTTGAAGATCCATAAGGAGGTCATAGATTTCTAACTTGTGTTTCCTAAGGGAGCGGCAGTTAATCTGCATCATATTCATGGACACTTTCTCATGCATATGCCTACCCTCGCCCCTAGGGTCAAATTGACAAGCCGCGCAGTACAGGGGTTGCCTATCCGCCTGCATAGCATGTAAACAATTCAATGCTATCGGCAGGCGTAGTTGTTCCAGTCGTTCCTTAGAATATACCATTCTGCCCTGGCTCTCAGGAGGCGTTTGGGCAGGGGTTTGTGCCCCTGACCCCGTCCGGCCGCAGACGGGCGCAGACGGGCTTGCCTTTGGCGCGCCACCCGCGCGCCCGCTGCGCACCCGCTGACCAGGCTTAATGAAAAAGGGGCAGGACGTGGAACGACTGGAGCGCTACCCCTCTTTCCAGGAAAGCCGGAAGTGTAGGTATTCCTCAACCCTCCGCAGCAAACGCCCACAATGGGCGCGGCGGACCAGGGCGGGAGAATTACAGAGTTACAGCAGTACAAATGCAGGTATGCATTTTAAAAACAGAGTGAGAAGCAGATTAGCTAATGAACAGTGTGTTCTTTTGATCCCATCTTATCCCTTCAATCCTCCTCTTCCCTCTAGTGACCCTGGCTCTTCCCCTCCTTCCTCTTCTCTCCTCTTTTGATCCCATCTTTTCATTCAATCCTCCTCTTCCCTCCAGTGACCCTGGCTCTTCCCCTCCTTCCTCTTCTCTCCTCTTTTGATCCCATCGTTGTGCCCCTTCAATCCTCCTCCTCCCTCCACTGACCCTGGCTCTTCCTCACCATCCTCTTCTCTCCTCTTTTGATCCCATCTTTTCCCTTTAATCCTCCTCTTCCCTCCAGTGACCATGTCTCTTCCCCTCCGTCCTCTTCTCTCCTCTTTTGATCCCATCTTTCCCTTCAATCCTCCTCTTCTCTCCAGTGACCCTGGCTCTTCCCCTCCTTCCTCTTCTCTCCTCTTTGATCCCATCTTTTCCCTTCAATCCTCCTCTTCCCTCTAGTGACCCTGGCTCTTCTCCTCCTTCCTCTTCTCTCCTCCTCTGATCCCATCTTTCCCCTTCAATCCTCCTCTTCCCTCCAGTGACCCTGGCTCTTCCCCTCCTTCCTCTTCTCTCCTCTTTGATCCCATCTTTTCCCTTCAATCCTCCTCTTCCCTCTAGTGACCCTGGCTCTTCTCCTCCTTCCTCTTCTCTCCTCCTCTGATCCCATCTTTTCCCTTCAATCCTCATCTTCCCTCCAGTGACCCTGGCTCTTCCCCTCCTTCCTCTTCTCTCCTCTTTTGATCCCATCTTTTCCCTTCAATCCTCCTCTTCCCTCCAGTGACCCCGGCTCTTCCCCTCCTTCCTCTTCTCTCCTCTTTTGATCCCATATTTTCCCTTCAATCCTCCTCTTCCCTCCAGTGACCCTGGCTCTTCCCCTCCTTCCTCTTCTCTCCTCTTTTAGTTTTGATCCCATCTTTTCCCTTCAATCCTCCTCTTCCCTCCAGTGACCCTGGCTCTTCCCCTCCTTCCTCTTCTCTCTTCTTTTGATCCCATCTTTGTGCCCCTTCAATCCTCCTCTTCCCTCCAGTGACCCTGGCTCTTTCCCTCCTTCCTCTTCTCTCCTCTTTTGATCCCATCTTTTCCCTTCAATCCTTCTCTTCCCTCCAGTGACCCCGGCTCTTCCCCTCCTTCCTCTTCTCTCCTATTTTGATCCCATCTTTTCCCTTCAATCCTCCTCTTCCCTCCAGTGACCCTGGCTCTTCTCCTCCTACTGAAGGACTGGGCTAATTTAAGACCCAGCGGTGCCAGGGAACAACACCTGAAACCTTCATGGGTTACCTGTTCCGGCGTACAAATGACAGAGACACGGGACACTTCCTTCGGCGTCAAAGATCAGCATTTATTTACTGCAGGGATACAGAGATCGCTAGAAGTACACCATTGTGTATATTCTGAGAGTCTGCTTCGAATTGCAAAAGTGGATCGCTCCTTTTATACAAATTTTCGTCATTACACAACATAACGAACAAAAGGTTACAACACAGTTCCCACAGTAAACTTCAAAAGGATTGCATTCATGGTTTCAGAAGCCCGGAACATAATTACAGTAACATTGCCGGTTCACAACTGTAAAAGAACATTATTTCGCCATTAGGCACATTCCACTCTAGTTGTAAACGGGCTAAGGGAAAAGACAGAAACAGGTGCAAGGAAGACAGACAACAGATTGAAAAGGGTATGGGGGCAGTATCGGAAGCGTGATAACAGGATCAAAGAATTCGAGCCTAGCACATGCAAGGCTGAAACAATAGACCAGCACTGCAAGATTACCCTCTAGCGGAACCATCTGCCTTTGGTGTCATCCCCTTAGTCATAAAAGACACACAAAAAGAATACGCATCTTCCGTAAGAGCTTAGGAATCCCAGGGTCATGAAGCGGACATTTGCCCGTTCGCCGACTACGTGAGGGCAAGAAACAAAATGGATGCCGTATCTAAAATGGAACCCGAGGGTTCAGATGGAAAACCCCATAAATAAGACAAACCTTTCCGAGTAGTGTAGCGAAAATGCATACACCTAATAAACTCGTCATTTGCGGTTCGTAGATACCAAACTCGTCCATATTTGAGCATGCCCAAAACGTCATTACGATTCTCAAAGAACCTCAGACGCTCCTTTTGCCCTCATGTAGGCAAGCACTAGTCGATATCAGAATCAATCTCGATATTCATCAGATCACTCAGTTGTTGCTGGAACATTATTCTATCCATCAATGTCTCTCTGGTAACATATGGCCTTCTTATACACGTTGTAGCACAAAGGCCACATAAGACTGGACCACACTGTACACAAAGACAACACGTGAACAGAAACGTCACAACAACCCCTGCAATCATCAGAATCTTCCAACCCCAAGTCGACATCAAACCCCAAAACCATCCTAGAAGCGTCCAATCACCTTCGTCCACGTGTATGGACTCGGAGATTTTATGCAACTTCGAGATGGCTTGATAAACAGTTGGAGCGTTATCAGGTATGAAAATACAGCAGCTCGAATGGATCACCTTGCACACACCACCTCTATCTGCGAGTACAACATCTAGAACCATACAGTTCTGTAACGTCATGAGTCTATCCGCTTGAAGCTCTGCTGTCAGGTTACCAAGAGCACTTGCAGTTATGTTAGCAGTCGATTCTACCACACGAGTCAACTGTCTCAAGTTCCTACTATTAACCATAGGACCCCAAAACGGTAGGAAACCCTTAAAGAAGTCTCCTGCTTCTTGACCGGCAGTATCCTCTTTACTAATAACGCCTCTCACAACTCTGGTCTTGTGATAATCTGAGGCAACTGTAAAAGTCGGTGGCAAAAGATTCGCGATATAACATGTGCCCGAGAAGTCACGGGGCAACCACGTATAAGCGCGATCATAACATACAAAATAGGTACCTTTGGCAGTCAGGAAAACAGGGGAAGAGAGCATTGGTAAAACATACGTCTCAGTACAAGCACTCTTCCCAAGCTGAGCTCTCGGATTTCGACCAAGACCTTGCAGACAAAAATGACCTAGGTGTGGTACGATCCAGATTGGAGACGAGCTCTTAAGCTGTCTATCACCCACTGACATACTATATTTGGCCTCGCTCAGATCCTTGTATGCTCGCACCTCTTCCTCTGGAATAAGTGATGCATCAAAAACATCTGTATCTAGATCAGCAATCCCTATTACCAAAGACTTGTGGTACGGGCCAGGACCAAGGTTTATAGAGCGTGGCTCTCGACGGGGGTAGGAATCTAGTGCACTACGAAACATGGTTTGGAATGCTCGAGCTGACCCCTGGGAGCTATTGGGAAGAACCAAATACGGAATACCCTTATCCATGGTATGTGGAATTAACCCACATACCCAACAGTTGGTAGTATTCATCACCAACTGATGTTGATGCAGAAGTTGGACAAAGGAATTGTTCATAAATTCCGCACGTCTGACCTGTTCATGTTGGGGCAGAAGATGAAAGGAATGTGGGGAAATAGTGGGAACAACACTCAAATCATAAGAAGGAGGAGTAGGTGAAGTGAAAGGTAATAATGACTGAATCCCTAAATACACTCCACCCACAAGTAGCATGGAAACAGTTAAGAACAACATAAAAACCTGAAACACAAAACATTTTGTTCGCGAAATCTTATGCAAATTGGATCTTTACGCCGACATCCTCTCCATTTCCGACAGCTTAGAAAACTCCATCCTCTAAAGACCGTCCGTAACGTTCTTGACGCACCTCGTTCTGAGTAGCGATTATCAATTCCCAGGAGTTCCCAGAAACCGACAAAAGTAACCGACCTAATGTCAGAAACCTGCTAAACAGAAGTAGGTACCCGCACGGCCCTACGGCCAACCCAGATGGTAAGTTTTGATCAATTGAGCATTCAGTTTAATATAAGTCTCCCAGCTGCACAGAAAAGGTGCACATGCAATATAAATGTCCACAATATTCATAACAACAGTAAGGGGGGTAATGTGAATCCAAAAACAATAAAAAAAGATTTTATTAGTCCTTATCACGCGATCAAAGAAAATATCGACATTTTCCAGGTCGAGTTTGCTCTTCAAACAACGGTTCAGATGGCAAGACAGTGTTCGTTTGTTCAGATAACAGTTCAAAACTTGAATTCTCCAATGCTGAGGACGAAGGTACAGTTCCAAATGATTCAACAGGTGTATCTGACTGAACTGAATCGTTCCCTACAAATTGAGCATCACTAAATGGCACGTAGTGTAAAATGGTATCGGTCTCAGTCGAGGCAACTCCTTTCTTTATCAATTGATCTGCTGGCAAAGGAAGCAGAACCTTCTTGGTATGGGTGGCATGCACCCAGTGCTTCCTGCCGTCCAGCCGAACTGCAGTCCTTGTTGCTAATAAAACTTGGTAGGGTCCCACAAACCTTGGCTCGAGATTACGTTTTCTCCCAAAGTTGCGGGTGACTACCCAATCACCAGGTTGGAGCCGATGACCAGATCCTTCTGTTTGTGCAGGTAGAGCTTCAAAAACCTGTTGATGAATCAAACTCAATTTAGCAGTCAGATCGTAAAGATAGTCAATCAACATTGGATATTCAAGTTTGTCAAACTCCCTAGGCCTCGGAACTCCCCAAACGTTCGCAGGACGGCCGAACACAATCTCATATGGGCTAAGCCCTACTCGAGAGTGCACAGTCGCCCTGGTCGATAAGAGAGCCAGAGACAATGCGTCAGGCCATGATAAACCAGTCGTTGCTTGGATTTTGGCAAGTTTCAGTTTCAGAGTACCATTGTACCCTTTCACTAAACCCGCCGACTGGGGATGATTAGCACTATGAAATTTTTGGCGTATTCCCAGACCCTTACACACACTCTTCATCACACTTCCCACAAACTCACTTCCGTTATCCGACCATACAATCCGTGGCATGCCATACCTGGGGAAATATTCCTTAAGTAGAACTTTTGCTGTGGACAGGGCAGTATTATCCTTAAGAGGGTAAGCCTCGATCCATCTAGAGAACGCACAAACCACAACCAAGACATATTTCAGGTTATTGCATCTCTCCATATGGATGAAGTCCAACTGGATAACTTCAAAGGGACATGTAGGAGGAGCAAAATGACCAGGTGGAGTGGGGGTGCCCTTGCCAGGATTATACATCAAACATACCATACAGTTCTTAACCACTCTCTCCGCACACTTAGCAATCCCATCATTCTTCCATACAGGAGACAACAACTTACATATACCTTTCGCGCTAATATGTGACATGCTGTGGGCCATAGTAACAACGGCAAGCACATATGCATCTGGTAACATCCATCTCTGATACTCTGACAAATCAACCCAACATCCATTTTCGTCTAACTTCCCCATGCTTTCTTTCCACTTAGTCTTTTCCATCTCGGTAGCCTCATTCTGAATCGCCTTCACACTCTCAACTGTGTCTTCACACATACCAGTCTCCGCCGGCCATCTCACTGAACTCGTAACATACATTCGACTTGCCAGATTCTTGGCAGTATCTTTAGCAATCTCATCCGCAAACGCGTTACCACGACCAACATCATCTGTAACTTTTCGATGCGCGCTGCATTTAATGATTGCCACCTGTTTAGGCAATGTAAGTGCTTCCAAAAGATCATTCACAATCTGTCCGTGTTGGATCTTCATGCCATGCGACGTCAAAAATCCTCTTTCTCTCCACAATCGACCAAAACTGTGCGCTACACCAAATGCATACTGACTGTCGGTAAACACATTCACCCGCTTTCCTTTAGACAACACGCACGCTCTCGTTAACGCAATCAACTCTGCCGCTTGGGCTGAACTCTGACTGAATCTCGCAGTTTCCACAACCGTACTCAACGTCACTACTGCATACGCAGTCGTCACATCACCATTCGGTAACTTGAAGCATGAACCATCAACATACAAAGTACCATCTGCATCTACCAATGGAGTGTTTTTCAGGTCAATACGACCCTTCGTCTCTTCTTCAGTTCTTAAGTAGCAGTCATGTGGTACTACATCACTTGATTCCATATTGGTTGGCAACAATGTTGCTGGATTCAACACATTACAACGCTTTATCTGTATATGACTTGCCAAAAGCGTCAACTCATAACCAGACAACCTTGCGCTCGTCAAGTGTTGGGTTTTCGTTCGACTCAAGAGAGTGTCAACTGCATGCGGAACCATCACCGTAAGCATATTATCCATGACCAGACCTGCGGACTGTCGAATGGATACCGCAGCTGCCGCTGTCGCTCTTAAACAACTCGGCAATGCTCTAGCTACTGGGTCCAAGGGCGAAGAAAAATATGCACATGGACGCTGTTTGTCACCAAATTGTTGCGTCAAGACGCTCAACGCACAACCTTCCCTCTCGTGAATGTATAGTGTAAACGGTTTACTGTAATCAGGAGTACCTAACACAGGAGCCGAACACAACGCATCACGCAATTCAGAAAAACTTTTCTGACACTCTTTAGTCCATGGCAAAGGAGTCGGAACATCCTTGCACGTGAGAGCTAACAATGGCTTCGCCAACAATGAAAAGTTTGGAATCCATTGTCTACAGTATGATGTGATACCTAGAAAGGCACGTACATCTCTCTGAGTTGTTGGCACAGTCATTCGAGCAATCGCTGCAATTCTTTCTGGGGTCAACCTTCTTCCCTCCTTTGACAATAAGTGACCTAAGTAGGTTACTTCTTGACAACAATACTGTAGCTTAGAAGGGGACACCTTGTGATGTAAATCACATAAATGCTCGAACAACGTTACTGTAGCAGTTCGGCAAATGTGTTCAGTGTCAGCAGCCACTAGCAAATCATCAACGTATTGAATCAAGGCCGCACCAGTCGGTAACACAAAGGCATCAAGTTGACTCTTAAGGGCCTGACTGTAGATAGATGGACTCTCACAGTAGCCCTGTGGTGCGCGTTTAAACCTAAAACTGCGACCACCTAATGAGAATACGAATAAATCTCTACTTTCCTCAGCAATCAGAATACTAAAGAAAGCATTCTTTAGGTCGATCACCGAGAACCAGGAGGCAGAGGCTGGAATCAGGGTCAACAAAGCTGTAATGTCAGGCACCACGGGAAACTGTGGGATCGCTATTTTATTCACTTCTCTTAAATCAATCACAAAACGGTACACAGGAGGTTTAGATGGATCAGTCCGTTTCAAAATGGGTAACACAGGACTATTACTCACATTTCCCCGAGTTTCTTCAATGACATCCTTTTCGATCAAGTCATAGATGATCGCTAATAGCGCTCGCTCGCCATCAAGAGAGATGCGATACTGAGGTATACGAGGTAGTCGCACATTCGATTTCAATTGGACCACGTAAGGTGGTATGTCCAATAAGCCCACATCATTGGGACCCGTGGCCCATAAAAACGCAGGAAGGGAACTCAATTCCGGTGGGAGCTTATCGGTTGACAAATACATAGGAGAGATCACCTTCTGACCTAATGTAAGCTCCACTCCCGCAGGAGAGCAGTACAGAGTCGCATATAACCGTTTCAACAAATCCAGACCCAAGAGATTCTCACCACAACCAGTAGTTAAAATCAAAGGAGCCTCTAACTCACGAGGCCCGATCGTAAGGGACAAAGGGCTAGAGACTGGATTGCTAACCGGGGCGCCAGAGAATCCAACGGAAACATTTGTTAAGCCAGACAAAGGTGCGCCAGGGAGTTTCGAATGCATGATGGAACTTTTTGCTGCACCAGTGTCCAACAGAAAAGGCTCAACTACGCCCGATGTGGCAACTGCGACGTAAGGCCCTCTCTGATCAACCGGAACTGATACTACTCCCTCTCTCTGTCGATGGCTGTCCTAGTAACTATCGTCTGCACCAATCTCATGCTCAACATAATAGTCATCCACATGATACTGTGCAGATCTATCAGACCTCGTATTTCGCTGATCAAAACAATTGTTCGCGTCCGATGAAGGAGTAGAACGCTCACTTTGATTTCGAAAGGTGCCACGACCTCTACCTAGAGATGTCTGCTGAGGACCACCACGACCTCCTCGGGCCGAAACACCATTATTTCGGTCACGTAAAACGGGACAATTAAACTTTAAATGGCCCTCAACCCTACAATATGCACACTGATTATACCCAAGCATAGGTCTAGATGCAGAAGAGTCAGAGCGTGACTGCATCCTGGAAGACTGCGCTTGTGGTCGATACTGCTGTTGCGATTCATTTTGATGTGAGCGTGGAGGATACCCTTGCTGCAACAAAACCTTAGTTTTAAGCTCTTTCGTTTTCTTGTCCGCTCGATCAATTTCTTCTTTTTCCCTATTCTCATAGTATTGAGCCGACGCTAATATTTGAGCAGTGGTTGAAACAGCCCATGCACTTTCCGAATTTTTCAATTTGTTGCACAGCTCAGGCAACAGATTTAACACAAACTTATCAACAAACAACCGCTGACCTCCCTCAGTGCTCATGTCCTGACCACTATGATCGATAAACGCTTCCTCAAATCTAGTAAAGAAATCAGAGACACTCTCGTCTTTCTTTTGCTTGCAAGCAGACAATTTGTCCCAATTCACCCTCATCGCTGGCATAAGTGTTTTCATGAACGTGATGATTCTTTGGGGCAAATCCGTAACTAACTGTTCAGGCTTAGCCCCACCAATTTGTCGTCCATCAGCCGCTACTAATGCAGCCCAATCACCACCTAACTCAGCTGGATGATTCTCTTGGCGAATTTTCGCCCAAATCGGTTGTGGTACAACATTACCAAACAACATGTCGATGTCAGCAAGGTTCATAATAGAAGCATCCACCAGTTGGGATAACTCCTTATAATAACCTGCCGGATTCTTGCGTGGATCAGGCAAAGATTGTTTTACCTGCAAGACTTCTGATCGCTTCCATGGGAGATGTATCCAAACTCTCTGGAAGTGTGGCAAAATTGGAGGAACAGCAGCAGCATCACCTGGCATCCACACTGGGGGAACCTCTCGCATAGGGTACTGACCAGAGTTCGCTTTCTGGTTATCGGAGTCGTCATCAAACGACACTCGAGAAGGCACCACGGACCTAAAAGCTAACAATCACTCTAATGCACGCCGTACATCTTCACCTACAATCATACCGTTCGAAAACTGACTCTGAAGTTCAGTCATATCGGGCGGTACATTATCTAACTCATCATTATCCCACTCTTCTCTCAAGTATTTGCACATTTCCTCAAACACGAATCTCTGTGTGGGCTCATTAAACTGAGAAAACGTATCGAAAATTATGCGCGAAGTATACTTAGCGGGATGTCTTATCCACCTACGCGCCATAGTCACTAGCGTCACACTCTCCCTTCCACCAGGGATTTGACTTCGTCTCTGAGGAGTTTCAGAGACATCGGATTCAAATAACGATCCAAGAAGTGGAGAATAGAGATTAGCAACAGAATTAGGTATACGATTACGAGCAGAAGGAGAAGAGGAAAGAAGAACAGGAGCGACTATGTTAGGAGTGAACGTAGGAGCAGTGGGGGTAGCCAAGATAGCTGGAGTAGCAGTAACAATAGACTGAGAAGGTACGGGTAAAGGAACAGTAGGAAGAAGAGTAGGTAAAGAAACAAGACCCACTTGAGGAACAAAAGGATTCGGAAGCACAGGACCAATGACAGGCTGACCAGCAGCCGCCGGAACAACAGGAGGAAGAACAGGAGGAACTACAGGGGCTGTAGCACCCTGTGCATAAGGAGGCGGTGATTTCAATAAATAGGATAACAAAGGATCCTCTTTCAATTCGTCTTCCTTCTTTTCAGAACTTGACGGTAAAACCGGATAACATTTATCCACCATCATGCGATGCAGTCTGGTAGAAACTTCCTTATCCGTATCTGCTTTATCTCGCTGATATTGTTCCGCACCTTGCATCATCGTAATGATACCCTCCTTCTTATTTTTCTTAATCTGTTTGATTTCTTTCTGTCTGGCCTCTTTGCGCCATAACTGAAAAGAATCAAACATCGCTGGCCTAGCTTTCTTTTTAAACAATTTCGCTTCGAGATTATCTAAAACCTCAGTTTCAAAACTTCCATGGGGTGGCCAACTAAGGACACCATCACGTTTCGTATAACGGATCCAATATTCATTATATACAATAGGGCCCACTCCATGTCGACTATAGAGCTCATAAATCGGAGTTCCAACTGGAGGTATCGGACACGAATCCTCCAACCGGGAATCCATGTTGTAACATTTAAAGAAACCAAACAAAATACTACGGCCAGGCATCGTGCACACTAACCGAGTTTCAAACTTCAAGGGTTATCGAGTTTCGATATCCTCGCAAAAATACGAGACCTTCGGTTTTTGGCAATTGCAACTGTCAAAGAACAACTAAGAACCAGCAACTAAGAACCACAAATGCAATGGAACCATGCAAACAACCAAGTTTCAACAAAGACCAAGTTCACTGGGAGTGACCCACAAAATACTTAACTGAAAGAACAATGGCATCACCAGGAAGGCCCGTTCATCGTCTCGCCGTACGAAGGACAACGCCAGGCACCGAAACAGGTCGACAGTCAGGGCATCAGTCCGTCGCAGCCGTCAGGAAGCGGGAATCTTCGCGGGAAAAATCTTCGGACCACTTATTTCGACAACAGGATCGATGAAGCGGGGTGCACCTTCCCTCGGAGATTTCACACGAAGTTCCTCACAATCGTCAGGCTTCGGACCGGTACCGCTGATGTCGCCCCACGTGTCGGGCGCCAACTGAAGGACTGGGCAATTTTAAAACCCAGCGGTGCCAGGGAACAACACCTGAAACCTTCATGGGTTACCTGTTCTGGCGTACAAATGACAGAGACATGGGACACTTCCTTCGGCGTCAAAGATCAGCATTTATTTACTGCAGGGATACAGAGATCGCTAAAAGTACAACAGAGTGTAGGTTCTGAGAGTCTGCTTCAAATTGCAAAAGTGGATCGCTCCTTTTATACAAATTTTCGTCATTACACAACATAACGAACAAAAGGTTACAACACAGTTCCCACAGTAAACTTCAAAAGGATTGCATTCATGGTTTCAGAAGCCCGGAACATAATTACAGTAACATTGCCGGTTCACAACTGTAAAAGCACATTATTTCGCCATTAGGCACATTCCACTCTAGTTGTAAACGGGCTAAGGGAAAAGACAGAAACAGATGCAAGGAAGACAGACAACAGATTGAAAAGGGTATGGGGGCAGTATCGGAAGCGTGATCACAGGATCAAAGAATTCGAGCCTAGCACATGCAAGGCTGAAACAATAGACCAGCACTGCAAGATTACCCTCTAGCGGAACCATCTGCCTTTGGTGTCATCCCCTTAGTCATAAAAGACACACAAAAAGAATACGCATCTTCCGTAAGAACTTAGGAATCCCAGGGTCATGAAGCGGACATTTGCCCGTTCGCCGACTACGTGAGGGCAAGAAACAAAATGGATGCCGTATCTAAAATGGAACCCGAGGGTTCAGATGGAAAACCCCACAAATAAGACGAACCTTTCCGAGTAGTGTAGCGAAAATGCATACACCTAATAAACTCGTCATTCGCGGTTCGTAGATACCAAACTCGTCCATATCTGAGCATGCCCAAAACGTCATTACGATTCTCAAAGAACCTCACTTCCTCTTCTCTCTTTTTCTGATGCCATCTTTGTGCCCCTACAATCCTCATCTTCCCTCCAGTGACCCTGGCTCTTCCCCTCCTTCCTCTACTCTCCTCTTTTGATCCCATCTTTTCCCTTCAATCCTCCTCTTCCCTCTAGTGACCCTGGCTCTTCTCCTCCTTCCTCTTCTCTCCTCCTCTGATCCCATCTTTCCCCTTCAATCCTCCTCTTCCCTGCAGTGACCCTGGCTCTTCCCCTCCTTCCACTTCTCTCCTCTTTTGATCCCATCTTTTCCCTTCAATCCTCCTCTTTCCTCTAGTGACCCTGGCTCTTCCCCTCCTTCCTCTTCTCTCCTCTTTTGATCCTATCTTTTCCCTTCAATCCTCCTCTTCCCTCCAGTGACCCTGGCTCTTCCCCTCCTTCCTCTTCTCACCTCTTTTGATCCTATCTTTTCCCTTCACTCCTCCTCTTCCCTCCAGTGACCCTGGCTCTTCCCCTCCTTCCTCTTCTCCCCTCTTTTGATCCTATCTTTTCCCTTCACTCCTCCTCTTCCCTCCAGTGACCCTGGCTCTTCCCCCTCCTTCCTCTTCTCTCCTCTTTTGATCCCATCTTTCCCTTCAATCCTCTCCTTCCCTCCAGTGACCCTGGCTCTTCCCCTCCTTCCTCTTCTCTCCTCTTTTGATCCCATCTTTTCCCTTCACTCCTCCTCTTCCCTCCAGTGACCCTGGCTCTTCCCCTCCTTCCTCTTCTCTCCTCTTTTGATCCCATCTTTTCCCTTCACTCCTCCTCTTCCCTCCAGTGACCCTGGCTCTTCCCCTCCTTCCTCTTCTCTCCTCTTTTGATCCCATCTTTCCCTTCAATCCTCCTCTTCCCTCCAGTGACACTGAAGAAAAGTGGAAAATGACTCACTCTCCCCACCAGGGATCTATCCAGAAGTTTGCATAATAAAGCAGCAAAGGAATTGAGAGCCAATCTGTAAAATTGAAAGACATCTTTATTATAATTAATTATGAGGCTTCGTCGTCCAACCGTAGTTTTACAATTGAAAGAGGGAGCCTCATAATTAATTATAATAAAGATGTCTTTCAATTTTACAGATTGGCTCTCAATTCCTTTGCTGCTTTATTATGCAAACTTCTGGATAGATCCCTGGTGGGGAGAGTGAGTCATTTTCCACTTTTCTTCAGTTGGCGCCCAACGTAGGGCCTTATCATGGAGTGGTTATCTGCAGGAGTGTTTTGTCAAAGGATGGAAAAACTGCTGGGGAAGACAAGACAGAATTCTACCAAAAAGAGGTACTCTGGGCACAGGGTTTTCTGGGGGATTATCTGTCTCTGTGGCCTAGTATGTTTTTTTGATTTTTCTGATTTAAAACTCTCCTAAAGATGTCACTCCTGACTAAGGAACCCATTCTTTTTTTGCTGTAAGTATTTTTTAACAGACTGTTAGTGCAGTGGGGAATTGACAGTTATAATCTGGACAAATATTTGTGTATATGCAAATTGCAATTTGTATAGGCAGTTGAAGAGATATTTTCTCCATCTGTTTTAGTTGAAGAATAAAAATGGGTCGCTCCCAGTCCTTTGGTTCTGAGTCCTTAGTTATTTATTGGTCGCAGAAATGTGACGCAGTCCTTAGTTATTTATTGGTCGCAGAAATGTGACGCTTTGGTTTGGGTACCGGTACATTTGGTTCAGTTGGTAGGCCTTTGGTTGCTGTGGTTCAGATTATCGTTGGATAATCTTCCTCAGTATTGGTTCCTTAGTTTTATTTGAACACTGCAGTATTCAAAAACCGTGGGTCACGTACATTTGCGTGTATATCGTTGGAGATAGCCCCATGAAGTTTGAAACCCGACTACTGAGCGCAGATGCCTAGTCGCGGTATTTTGTTTGGTATTAGTATTGACTAGGTTGCAACAAAGGATTCCCGGTTGGAGGATTCGCGTCTGATACCTCCGGTTGGAACTCCAATTTATGAGCTCTCTCTAAAGGTCTGTGAGGCTGTCTCTTTTGCAGCCTTCTGGAAATCTGTTGAAGAATTAAAAAAAAAAAAAAATAGGAACTAAAACGTTTTTGTTGTAAATATGGTTTACAACTAGCATTGGCAGGTTATTTTTGAAGACAGTCTGTAGGCTGTTCCTTGTTCCTGTCCTAAGTGTTGACCTATGGGTTAAAATGTGTGTTTAAATGTCTATGTTGTTTGTGGGTTTTGTTGTAAATTGCGACGGCGCGATTTACAAGAAATGTTTAGAGCGCGCTGTTTTGTGTGTCCTGAGTGTTTGACCCCCCTTTCTGTTTATGTCTGAAATGAGCTCAATGTGAGTGGTTCACATTTAATGGATATAAATGAAGCCCTAGACAAAAACGAAATTACATGTTTCTGCAAAAATAAATTAATGTACAGCATTTTCACTTAAATGCACTGTGTTAGATGTTCACAGCCAAGTCTTTTCAGCTGCAGTATATCTAATAAGAATGTTCATTCAGCCAGCACCTCTCTAGTTAAACACGGGTGGCGGAATTTTGCAAACAGTCCTTTTAAAAAAATTGTGGCACAGTAATCTCACGTAGTCCCAGTTAGGCAGCTGCGCCTAGGCTTGTGTGTTAATATGTATCTAAATAATAGGCAAGGGATGTAGTGAGCATTTTATATGTAGAACAGTCACAAATAGCAATAATTAGGCTTCATTAGGAAAAAATAATTATTAATTATGAAAAATAATTATTAAAAAACAAGTGCTACAAAAATCGTTTTTTAATATTTGTGAAGCTTAACACTCATACTATGACCCCCTAGCATTAAAATGTTTGATTTAAGTTATGTTGTACCACGAAAATGACCAAACACCTCTGTGCGCAATTTCCCTTACCCTAGGCGCAAACAAGCTCATTTCTATAAGGTATAACTTAGTATTTTCAAAAGTATGGCTCATAAATTAGGTATTAGACATTCTAGTAATACCCAGTATGCACTAAAATTATAGAATATTTTTTCTTAGTATCCAGAATACAAAAGTCGATTTTCACATAAATAGACTGTTTTAAATGGTTTCAGGGCCCCTGTTTAAAGTGTCTCTTTAGTAAATACATACATTTAGATCTTAATATATATATTTGCAGGTTGTGCCTTCTTAGGATTCAGCGAGGCAATGTGTCATAGAAATTGTTTTAAATATAGTGAAATATTGCAGGTTATGTGTAAATGGTTAAACCTACTGGCCTTGTCAGCTTCAGTTACCACGAGCAGGGGACTGGCAGAACCTGTATAACGTGTTTCCAGCAGTAGCGGCTGAGATGTTATCTTGTAAGGCTGTCTTGTTGACATTTGTGACCTTTTAATTAGGGCCTCGCCTGTGGAATGCAGCATGCTTTGTATTTAAATCCCTGCCCCTGCCATGGTCCTGACCTGAGGTCACTTGAATAGCCTGACTTGCTCCATAAATGTAATTCCTGCTCATGTTCACAATTTAAAAGTATCTTCTTAGAGAGTTAAAAATATGACATTAGCTGGGATGAGGTTTTTGTTTTTGAACTAAAATGAGCAAAGGATGCAGGGCCATGTACAGCAATGATGATTGCATTTTAGCCAAAGAATAAATAATAGCTCCAGCATGTTCCCACAAAACGCTTGTTGTTCTGTAAATTATGTCATCAACACATTTATCTCAAATTAGAAATACGGCAGGGTTGACACAGCATTGCATCCCGCTAATAATAATAAAAGGAACACTATTTAATTTGTAAAACTACAGCCTCATTTGTCAATACACTGAAGGATTGTAGAGCCCACACGTGGTTTGCATAGCCCTCAATTGCTTTCAAAATGCTGCACACAAGGGCTTTATATGAGATGTAGTTGATTGTATATGATTTAAATCTGTAACCTTCATTCATTGCAGGCTGGCTTGTTCTCATTTGCCGCATTCACATTACATCTGCGTTAAAAGCGCACATCTGAGATAATAAACAAATAGGAAAGGTATTCCTCATGCAAAATTGTAGCACCTGCACTTCATGTCTTACAAATTAAGCACTGTGTAAAATGAGGAAACATGATTTCAAAAGGGCAAATGCAAAAGTGATTTCTTTGAAAAAAAATATCAAACATTCTGCTAAATGATCTGTAGAACTGGTATATGTGTGTCTCCATGCTAGGAACTAATTTTTTTTAGTTAAGTTTATTTGACAAAAAGAAAAACGAAGTATTACATTAAGTTTTAGATAGGCAATAAGTAGAAGCCCTTCCCCAAAATTCTGCAACTTAAAGACCTTAGGCCTGAGTGAGAATGGGCGTTTTTGCAAGGTACATGGACAAAAAGTTACAGGTAAATAATGAAAAGTTTTTTATATGTCACGTTGTGCCATGTTTTGTAGTCTGATAAAAAGGGTTATAATTGATGTTGTGTTATGAAAAATGTGTGTGTTGTGTATCTTTTCTGCTTCTTCCTAGAGATTATTCATGGATTAATTCACAAGACACGTGAGTTGGCTGGTTGAAGAGAAATGTTTTTTTTGCGTAATTTCTTTAAGGAAAAAATGTGTGTGTTTATGTTTCATTTATACATTTGGTCCACTGAAACGCGTTATTTGACACAGCGACACTATATTTTACAGCAGAGTATCAATTACCTGATGCTCTTCTGTCAAAAGTAGGGTATAGGATTTTAGACTTGACAATTAAGATTGAGCTGCAGGTTTATAGCGTAAAGTACATATGCCATAATATTGTGCATGACCGCTTATTCATATATGCTGTTTGTTTGTCTGGGCTGTTTTTCTTTCCTTGTGCTTGATATACAGCAAGTATATCTTATGGCTTGAGATGGCCTGATATGTGTATTTTTTTAAATGTTTGTGTGTATGTTCTGTTCTATGGTGCTACTTTGAATTACAAGTTCCCCTGTGTTGTGAAGGAACGCATATGACGATATGCATTGTTTCACAATAAATTGGATGAATTTGTATTAAGATAAATTTCACAGATATGGACCCCATACTGTGAGCGAGTAAGGCAGCTGTTTTTCCAGTGCATGCCTAATTTGGCTGTAATGATTTTTTTAAGAAAACTAAAATGATATACTAAATCAAAGATTGCCATCCGTTGTTAGTCACTTAACTGCCCTTTTTCCTTAAGGACAGGCAGCTCTGCATTTATGTATCCTTGATTGGGCCTAAGGATGGAATTATAGATCCGTGACTAAAGGTGGCCTAATTTCGATATCGCATTTTTTTGATCGCATTTTTTGATTCCTGAATAAGCCTATGGATTCATTTTTTTTCCCTGAAGAGACAACTGAACATTAGTTAGAATTACCGTGTAGGGTATAGATTGTCAGCGGTAGAGTTAGACTTCTGTAACATTGGTCTTTCATGTATCCCCGTGCTCTTGGTGCTGTGTCACATGCCTTAGGCCACCCAAGCAAACTCTTGTCCTTCCTATAGATTTTTCTTTTTGCTCCTTACCTGACCAATGTTGCATCATGTTTAGTTATTGAAGACTTTTGTTGTGTTCTACTTCCATTTTCCCTTCTCCATCTTCCTTTCACCTGTCAGCCCATTTATTATTATGGGTGTATTGTTCATGTTCACGCTTTTAGGCAGTGATGTATTAGGAACCCCCCTTATGCTACACACCATTCCCCTTTGTGTGACCAGACTGCTTCTCAAGAATTTTCTTTAGGCCCACTTCAAATGCCTTTTCAGACTGACTGTCAGGATAGTGATAGCCTGGTTAATTGACCCAATACAAGTTTTCCATCTCAATAGGAGATTTTCCATCTCAATAGGAGATATCTCGAGTTTACATTTTTTTGGTACGATACATTTTTAATGTCTATTTTTTATTTGTCAGTTCTCTTCTGTTTCTGCTGTTTCAATTTTTTAATAAGATGTGTTCTAATCATGCAGATACCAGGACTCTCTAGTTCTTGTCCTTTTGTCTGCACAGTTGATATTACATAGCGCATTTGATGCACATTGTTTAAAGAAGGGACTTCTTCATGTCCTTGATAAGGTGTATTATGTCATTGCTCTATTTGAGATGCTCTAGACAAGGAGTTTAGGAACACCTAGGCTTCATCATTAAGAAGAATACGTATTTACCCCATTAAATAATGTACCCCATTAGACAATGCCACTGTGTGAGGGCATCCATTTAGGTTCCCATGGTGTATCGCCACTCCTTTGCAGATTACAGGCCACTTGCTTAACTGTTTTTATATCTGACTTGAAGGAAACTAACAATTGTGTTACACTTGCTACACCACTAGGTTCTGCGGGAATCTTCCAGAGTCAAAAAGGAAGAATGTTACCCTGCAGACCGGTAATCAAAAAAAAGCCTGGTCCCCATCAGTAAACATGGCAGACGACTACAGACTTCTTGGCCTTGCAATTCCTGACAGCAATCAGCAGCATGAACAGCAATCAGCAGCGTGAACAGCAATCAGCAGCGTGAACAGCAATCAGCAGCGTGGGCAGCGGTCATCAGCATGGACAGCGATCATCAGCGTGTCTCCAGTGGTACCTCCTAAGCAAGCCATTTGTTTCATCAGAAGGCGTTGTGAAAAGAAAAGAAAAAAGGAGCTGATTTTCTGTTTTGCCTCAGAAGTTCAGTGCAAAGATGCGAAGGATCCCTGCTTTTGATGGCAGGACTGTCATCCACTTTGTGCAATTTGTTCAAACTGTCATGTGCTTGAAACCTCTGACAGCGCGCGGTCCCCTGACCCCCTTGGCCTGAGTTTTTGGCCTTTCCCCACACACACGTCTTTTCCCTTTGCTCCAGCAGAAAGGCAGTGCACCTGAGAATCCAAGTTTGGAAAAGGCACTACATTCCGGTGCCCATGAGAAGAGCAGCTTGATCGTCCTCTGACACTAAATGATGAGTGTTGGAGTCTGAAAGGAGCTACTGATCTTGAGAGGTTGTTTCTCAGTGGTGCTTGTTTCTGCACAAGATGTTTTGTGCCCTTGATCAATGAAGAGCACATTTCCTGAGGTGTCACAGAGAAGAGACACTGGTGCATTTGTTTTAAGACATTGAGACTTTGAATGAACTGTGGGTGTTCCAGGAGGGCACTCCTACTGAGCATGAAAAGGCCTGGATCAAGAGGCCCAACGTGAAGAAGACACTGGAAGCGGATTTGATGGATAATAGAAGCCTGCCAGGAGAGGCTTTGACGGACTCTGGGTATTTTCTGTGAGCTTGCATAGAATTGGAGTTTGGAAACTAATTTTTGCTGCTTTGCTGGCATTTGTTTTAAAGTACTATTCTGTTTAGTAAAAGCAGAATGAAGTCTCTCTGTGGAAGTGTATCCCTTTATCATCTGAGAGCATTGATCAGGAACGCCACTGTTTCACTTGAACATATAATAGATTACTGAAATGCATAGGAAGCTATATAGAATGCTATTAGATAATTCTAGGATTTGCCTTCTGCTTAGGATTGTGGAAAATTATGATTTCATTCGTAATAATGGTCACTACTTCCTACCGTGGTCTATATGTTCTCAACAACGTGTTTCCTAGTGTTATTCTAAAATGACATTGTCTTTTATGGGTGGGATTGTTTTGTTGCTACCCAATTGACATCTGCACCCACCTCCCAACCTATGTCTCTTCCTACTATTACCTCTTTGCATTTGACCTTTGTTTCTCCTTTTCTCTCTTGCTTTACCTGAAATTGTATTATGGTTTTCTGTTAAATTTCTTGATTGGTTACCATTTGCCAGTTGCAGGGTCACGTAGGAGTACCAACGGTTCAGTTTGTGACCTGAGTAGTGGCAGTAGGCCTGCAGGACTTGCAGTGTCCCTATGACCTGCTAATAATCACAACTGAAGTACTCTACCAAGATTGCGTGAGCGACATTAGAAAATGGAGATTGTATTGAGGAATGACGATAAAAAAGCAAGAGATGAAAAACCGAAATTATAGAATATTGTTCTCTAAGTGTGGTATAACTTTATCTATTTTAATACTTTTATGTATTCTATTAGTTATTATATTACGTCTGCACCAACTTCTCAACCTACTCTTTCTTTACTGTTTCTTCACATGACTTTCATATTTTACCTGAACATACATTGGTTAGGCCAGAGTTTACTGATAGACCCTTCTGTACAGCTTCTACATCAACACTAGAACATCACTAATTGTTGGGTGGGTGATCTTATACCACATACTACAGATAGAGGTGTTCACTATTTGGTCCTGCCATATATGGCCCTTGTACCACTACGTGTGTAAGAAGACTTGTCCCGAGAGAGTTGCTAAGTAGTAAGATAATACTACAGCAACCCCTTGATGATCTGATAAGTATAGACCTAGATTCAGACTGACATGGGTTTAGGTTATTGCCTATATAAGGGCAAAAGGAGCGTCTGTGGTTCTGAAAATTCCGGACCCCGCCATAATGGTGTACCAAGGCCTAAACACTCGTGCAGAAAATATCATCATACCACAACGAATTTGGTATCAATAGACCGGTAATGATCAGGACATTATGCCTGTGTATTTGCGTCACGATCGAGTGATGCTATCACCCTTAAATCACTGTTCTTGTCCTGAGCCCACGGCATCCATCTTGTGTCTTGCCCTCATATAGTCAATTGATTAAAGGCTGAATATTGATCCAAAGGACACGTCCACCTTTCTCTGACTTCTCCATGACCTGAACAGGCTGAATCTGCCTACGTGATGTTGGCCTCACCAAACCAGTCCATGCCCTCTAGTCAATCTATATTAAAGATCTGAGCAACTTGTTGTGTACATTGGCCTGAGCAAGATTAGAAGGCCGAATACAGTAGCCATGCTTGTTTATGACCCACAAGCATCCCTTATCCTACATTTCTATCTTCCACACCTGGCTCTGTTTCTCTGCTTCTGGGCTTTTACAATGGGGAGGTGACTGTTTATATGATGGGGAGGAAACCAGTCTATTGTGAGCTTCTCCGGCCTGCACAGGAAAATATGTGAAGTTTGACATATGTTCATGATGGAAGATGGGTTGGTCAGTTTGGGCAAGTAGAATGGAATTCATAATTATAGCCTGCTTTGTTATGGTACCATGGGAGCGACCTACAATGATGTGTTTCACAGCAAGAATGTGAGCCTAGGGCCAAACTTTTTGTATAAAAGGCCTGCCTGAGAAAGCTCAGGCAGGCTCCCTCTTTCAATTGTAAAACTACGGTTGGACGACGAAGCCTCATAATTAATTATAATAAAGATGTCTTTCAATTTTACAGATTGGCTCTCAATTCCTTTGCTGCTTTATTATGCAAACTTCTGGATAGATCCCTGGTGGGGAGAGTGAGTCATTTTCCACTTTTCTTCAACCCTGGCTCTTCCCCTCCTTCCTCTTCTCCCCTCTTTTGATCCTATCTTTTCCCTTCACTCCTCCTCTTCCCTCCAGTGACCCTGGCTCTTCCCCCTCCTTCCTCTTCTCTCCTCTTTTGATCCCATCTTTTCCCTTCACTCCTTCTCTTCCCTCCAGTGACCCTGGCTCTTCCCCTCCTTCCTCTTCTCTCCTCTTTTGATCCCATCTTTTCCCTTCACTCCTCCTCTTCCCTCCAGTGACCCTGGCTCTTCCCCTCCTTCCTCTTCTCTCCTCTTTTGATCCCATCTTTCCCTTCAATCCTCTCCTTCCCTCCAGTGACCCTTACTTTTCCCCACCTTCCTCTTCTATCCTCTTTGATCCCATCTTTCCCCTTCAATCCTCCTCTTCCCTCCAGTGACCCTGGCTCTTCCCCTCCTTCCGCTTCTCTCCTCTTTTGATCCCATCTTTTACCTTCAATCCTCCTCTTCCCTCTAGTGACCCTGGCCCTTCCCCTCCTTCCTCTTCTCCCCTCTTTTGATCCTATATTTTCCCTTCAATCCTCCTCTTCCCTCCAGTGACCCTGACTCTTCCCCTCCTTCCTCTTCTCACCTCTTTTTATCCCATCTTTGTGCCCCTTCAATCCTCCTCTTCCCTCCAGTGACCCTGGCTCTTCCCCTCCTTTCTCTTCTCTCCTCTTTTGATCCCATCTTTTCCCTTCAATCCTCCTCTTCCCTCCAGTGGCCCTGGCTCTTCCCCTCCTTCCTCTTCTCTCCTCTTTTGATCCCATCTTTTCCCTTCAATCCTCCTCTTCCCTCCAGTGACCCTGGCTCTTCCCCTCCTTCCTCTTCTCTCCTCTTTTGATCCCATCTTTGTGCCCCTTCAATCCTCCTCTTCCCTCCAGTGACCCTGGCTCTTCCCCTCATTCCTCTTCTCTCCTCTTTTGATCCCATCTTTGTGCCCCTTCAATCCTCCTCTTCCCTCCAGTGACCCTTGCTTTTCCCCACCTTCCTCTTCTCTCCTCTTTTGATCCCATCTTTGTGCCCCTTCAATCATTTCATTTTCAAAAATCTTTATTTCGATCACAGATCATAAAAGATACAGAACAATATATACAATTAAAAGTTATTAAACACAATGTGATCCAAATTTAAGAAAATTAGTTTAAATATTGAGTAAAACAGGGGAAAGAACCGCTGATGGTGTCCATTATACCAGTCTTTTCATCATTCGACTTCGGGTGAACCACAGCGAAGTTAAAAATTTTGAAAGTGCAAAAACTACGGGAGGAGAGAGGTCTGATTTTAAGACTCTATAAGCGGTTTGGTAAGATCTAAATCCCAAGTTCCTGAGCATCGGAACTAACCAATATTTCCTGCTCCGCTCGTAACCCTTGCAGAAGAAGACCGCGTGCATGTCATCCTCCTTCGGGTGTGCACACATTGGGCAAGATGGTACAGTGGAGCATGATGTCCAGGACGCTGTGAACGAAGCTAGAGGAAGGCATCCATAGCGCCATTGTAAAAACAGTTTCCTTGTTAGTGCAGGGGCAATCTCATCTAATGTTTTTTCGAAGGAATAGGTGTCTTTCATTTTCAGGAATAAGCTTGTCAGGGACCCCTCTTGAGTGTCATTAGAGGCTCTAGTGAGCATCATGGCATAGTAGGCACTCGCGAGTACCTTTTTTGGGATCTTGGTACATGAGTTAGAAGGATCGGTCCATAGTTCCGGGAAACCCATTTCCTCGAAATTTCCCTTGACATAAGTCAGCCAAGGAATCCTCTTTATGTTCCGCAGTTCCAGAAATTCCTGTAGTTCCTCTCTATAAGTAACCAGGTCTGGGCTGCACCACAAACGCCTCCAAAATTTCAGGGGTTTTAGTCCTAACTCTTCTGAAATGGGTTTGATTCCTAGGTCTAATCTGAGTGGTAGTAATGGGGTACTCTGGGGGAGAGCAGCTACCTGTCTCAAAAATTTATTCTCAGTGGACTGTAGCTTAGAATGCTGAGTATAACCCCACAACTCACCCCCATATGTAACCCCTGCCCTGGCTTGTGTTTTGTATATGTGAATAATTGGGGTAAGTGGTCTGTGGTAAAATCTAATTACCCATGCTTAATTTATACGGTAAAATCAATAAGAATAACTCAGATAAATAAGAGGCAAAATCCGTGATATTGAGGTTTACTCAAAAGGGTTTTATTCCTTAAAAAGGAATTGGGTATTTGGCTCGAGCCAAGGTGGCATACCATTCCGTCACCACATAGGTTCGGGAAGGGACTGACAGACAGCATTTTATTGACAGTTATTCATATATATAGTCAATGCATTACAGTAAGACATATGCAGAAGGCGTAACAGCTGAAAAGAGAGATAAAATGCTCACACGTAACAGAAAAAGGCGTTGCAATAGGCGTGCATGAAGGCGTGTACTAGAAACGTCATTTACCATGAGGTCACAGGTAGGTGGATCCATAAGAGAATCCTGCAGTGTCAGCGGAATTACATGGCAGAGATGCGCGCGCAGCAGTATGACGTGGGGCTGACGTGTAACTGGAGGGTGAAGGGGACTTGACATTTGGCCCTACAAGTGCAGACATAAGTCCGGGATGTCAGACCAACCTAATCCCAAATCGTATCTGATATCTTATATTTAAGGAACTGTAGTATCTGGAAGGGAAAGGTCTCTCGGACGGGGCTATTCTATACTGGTTGTGAGTGCGTGTATTAAGCGTCTTGTGTCTACGTGTCTGCATGAGAGGTGAGGGGGCATGGGCCTACCATGGCAACGGAGTCTATGAATTACTTGCACGGAGACAGAAAGGCCGGGCCCATTGCTCCTGCAGCTGGGAAGATGTTTACTTGAACGACGAGACAGGAATGTTTTTTCGAGGAGTGGAGCAGATAAATCGAAGGTTGAATACAGTCTTGGCAGGCAGTAGGCTGAGCTAAGCGCCGTGAGCCGCGCAAGAAGTAAGGCAGGGGTCACTGGCACAGGGGCAGCCTGGGCTGAGGCCCTCAGAGTCAGAAGGCAGGAAAAAGAGGCCCGATGGCAGAATCAGGGCCTACTTCGCCAGAGCTGAAAAACGTGTAAAGTATATCACAAAAAGACGTTGGAATAGCATATTTAGGAACTGAATATTCAATCCGTTCATGGCGGATCTGAAAGAGGACATGTTAAAGATGGACGCAAATGTATTTGCGTCTTCATAGCTGGCACAGGAGGGAAATTACATGCACTTCAAGCTAGTACATGGAGACGGTGGGGTACGCGTTAGGGAACATTACTTGACCAAAAACCTATATTTCCTCATTCCCTCCTTGTTCCCTACGGACCCTTCATGATACATCGATCCTCATGAATCGATCAATCTGTTCACGTAACATCATTTGCTCTTCTTTCTTCTTTTCGCGTTTTGAATGAGAATTTGAATGCGGAATGCATGATGTGGCGCACAGGCCACAAATCGCCGGCCCACATTGTAGACACAGGCAACAACTGAATACTATGAGAAGAGCAATGCCTAGGAGGGATAGGATCTTCCATCCCCAAGCAGTTAACGTTGTCCAAAACCAACCTGACCAAGTCCAGGTGCCTGGATTCTGGTGTATCAAACTTGCAATTTTATGAAGACGTGTGATAGCTTTATATACAGTTGGCGCGTTTTCTGGAATGAAAACACAGCAACTTGACCCGATGACCTTACAAGCTCCACCCCTATCTGCCAGGATGACGTCAATAACGAGACGATTCTGAAGAACAACAACCCGCATGGCGGACTGCTCCTCCGTTAGGTTACCTAGAGCTGAAGTAGTCTCATTCACTACTGCTTCGAGAGTTCTGGTTAGTCTGCGTATCAGTTTACTATTAAAAACAGCACCTAGATAGGGGAAGAAACCCTTATTGAAGTCTGTATATTGCTCCCATGCCGTTTCAGTGTAATCGACAAGCGGGAGATCTCTTCGGAGTCGATGGTTCACTAGATTAGTATTTCTATGATAATCAGGAGGGGCTAGGAAGACAGGTGGCAAAAGGAATGCAATGTAACAGGTACCATCCCAGTCTAGAGGTAAGCGTATGTATGCGGTATGGCCGCAAACAAAATAAGAATGACGTGAAGCTCTGAATGAAGATTTGCCTTGATCACTGAATTCGACCACAGTAGTGCATTTGCTATGACCTAAATGTACTGAACCATTTTTCCGGACACATAATTCGCCTGTGACTGGTAATACTGACATAGCTGGTAAGACTGGTGCAGCTTCAGATTCTATAGTTAGAATCATGAAATTAACGGTGTAATTACCTAACCCATACACTTCATTTTCTAGATCAGTTCCTGTCCCAACGGGAAGTCCCTCCTTGTCAGGGTAGCAGGCTTTAAGCAAGACTAAGTTCAGGTTTCCCCAAACCCAGCTTCCTTCATATACAGCAGTATCAGAATCTAGGGCATTAATTAATTTAAACCACGCGCCACATGAACCATTGTGAGTGAACGGGTACGGAAAGAGGGGCAGAACTCCCTTGTATTTCTGGTAGGGAGGGAGTCGGCCACATATCCAACAATTGGTAGCGTTATTAGTCTGATGGGAGTGATGTAACATACTAATGAAAGTGTTGTTGCGCAGCGCAAGTCTGTAGGACAATTCATGGGGCGGTAATTCACTAAAAGAATGTTCAGCAGTGACGTTATAAGCAGATTGTGCATGCTTGAATATAGGGTAATATATGTGCAATACAATACTAGCAGCAATAATCAGAGGGCTTAAGAAAAACATAATCAGTAACGTCACTATACAGTGACTACGAAGTGATTTACAATATGCACGCTTCTTTTGTTGTCTTTGTCTATCTCTCTCTCTATCTCGATCTAGGGGATACATGTCAGAAACTAATTTAACCGATTCACCTAGGGGAGGACTTAAACAATTAAACTGTCTGACTTGCTAGATCGTAATTTCAGTCTATATTCTTCAGAGGCGTTTTTTTCAACCAAAGGGAGTTTCGAATCAGTTTGTGTAGGAGGGCAGGGCTTAGAGTCCAAGTCCGAAGGAAGTCCGTGAAATTTCTTGACGTGGCTGGAATGCAGCCACCCTTTCCTGCCCTCTACCTTGATAGCTGTCCTCGTTGTTAGAAGAACCAATTTCGGGGTTTGCCAGCGGGGCTCCAACGGACTTCTCCGATCGAAGTTGCGCACGAAGACAAAATCCCCCGGGACCACTTCGTGGGGTTTCACCTCGGTGTTGTCGGGAAAGGCTGCAGCTACCTGTGAATGACAAGATTGTAGTGCAGACATCAAGGAGGCAAGGTAATCTGTCAGCATAATACAGTCAACATCTGTAATTTTACGTGGAATAGGCATCCCCCACATATTCGGTGGCCTACCAAAAACCACTTCATACGGGGATAGCCCAGTTCGAGAATGGGCCACCATCCTCATATAGAAGAGGGCAACCGGCAGGGCAACTATCCAGTCAACACCCTTCTCTCTACAGATCTTGGAAAGTCGGATTTTTAGAGTCTGATTATGGCGCTCCACGAGACCTGCTGCCTCGGGATGCCGGACACAGTGGAACTTCCACTGATAACCTAACAGGAGTGTAATGTGTTTCACAAGCTCGGATGAGAATGGCTGACCGTTATCTGAGTACACGATACGGGGCAAACTATACCGTGGGAAGAATTCACGAACCAGCTGCTTGGCAGTGGTCGGAGCAGTATAGTCTGGGACTGGGTATGCTTCTGTCCATCGGGAAAGAGCACATACGACTACGAGGACGTATTTGAATCCTCGACAACGCTCCATCTGGATATAATCCATCTGGAGGACTTCAAAAGGATGTTCGGGAGGCTGAAATCCACCTTTCTCTACGGGGATGCTTTTACCTGGATTAAACTGACCACAAATCATGCAAGTACGCACTTTCTGCTTGGCTGCTGCTCGTAAGTTATTATTGAACCATATGTGTTGAATACTGTCTAGCATTGCTTTCTCTCCTAGGTGTGCGGGACTATGTATCGTGTTAATGATAACCTGAACCATAGAGTCGGGGAGAAACCATGTAGATTTTCCCTTCGTCATCCATCCCTGGTCTGTTTGGATCCCTCCTAATTCAGTCCATTTCTTAATTTCCTCTGGCGTAGCATGTGTTTGTATGTCAACTACATCTCGTGCGGGATCCCTGACTGTCATGCTGTGTGTCGGTACTGCTATTTGTGTCTGGTCAGTTACATGAGTTCGGTTTTGAGCAGTTTGCTTTGCTGTTCGGTCTGCCAGGTCGTTACCCTGGGAGATGGTATCGGTAACTTTTGTATGTGCCTTACATTTCATTATAGAAATTTTAGTGGGTAGATGTATTGCATCTAACAGAGCTTGAATGAGGGGACCATGTTGGATGTTGGCACCGTGAGAAGTTAAGTAACCTCTCTCTCGCCAGAGGACTCCAAAGTCGTGAACGACTCCGAATGCATAACGTGAATCAGTGTATATATTGACTTTCTTATTCTTGGCTTGAATACATGCTTGTTTCAGAGCGATGAGCTCTGCTGCTTGAGCTGACAAGGTGTCGATACAATTGGTTTCAATAACTTCGGTGTCTGTCGTGACTGCATAGGCTGCCACTAATTCACCTGTCTTTGTTCGCATACATGAACCGTCCACATAAAGTGTCAGGTCCGGATCTGATAATGGAACATCTGTCAAGTCTTGTCTGGGTTTTGTTGTAATAGTAATGACTTCAATACAATCATGTGCCAATGGATCTACTCCATTGAGTGGCAATAACGTGGCAGGATTTAATGTGCTGCAGCGTCTGATTTCTATGTGTGGTTGGAACAATGTCAGTTCGTAACCTGTCAATCTTGCTATGGTCAGGTGTTGAGTCTGAGTTCGATTTAAAAGGACTTCCACGGAATGTGGAACCTGTACTGTCAATGGATGCCCTAATACGATGGAATCACTCTGTCTGATTGCTAAAGCTGTTGCTGCAACTGATTTCAAACACGCCGGAAGGGCCTGGGCTACTGGATCTAATGTGCTAGAAAAGTAAGCACACGGCTTGTGTGAACCTGCTTGTTCCTGAGTGAGGACTGACAAGGCAGTACCTTCACGTTCTGTGACAAAAAGTGTAAAAGGTTTACTGTAACATGGTGTCGCTAAAACAGGTGCTTGACATAAAGCTTTCTTCAAGTCTTCAAAAGCCTGTGTATGTTCCTGAGTCCAAGGGAGGACAGTCGAAGTCGCTGCCTCCTGTGTTGTCAACTGAATAAGTGGTTTTGCTAGAAATGCATATTGGGGAATCCATTGTCTGCAGTATGAAGTGAGGCCTATGAAAGCCCGCACCTCCTTTTGTGTTCTGGGTGGTGACATGTTTACAATTAACTGAATGCGATCAGGAGTGAGCTGTCTCCCCACTTTGGACAGCAAGTGACCCAGGTACACAACTTGCTGAACACAGAATTGCAGCTTCGAAGGGGACACCTTGTGCCCCTTGTCAGCCAGGAAGTTCAAAACAGTCAGTGAGGCATGTTCACATTCAGGTTCGCTTCGAGCGGTGATCAGCAGATCATCGACATATTGAAGCAGGGCAGTGTTAACTGGCATGTGGATACTGTCGAGTTGTTTTTTCAATGCTTGACTATAAATGCTGGGGCTTTCTGTGAATCCTTGAGGTGCGCGTGTAAATTTGAAAGATCGTCCATTTAAACTGAATCCGAACAAGTATTGGCTTTCTGGATCGATCGGGACACTGAAGAAGGCGTTCTTGAGGTCAATTACAGTGAAGAACGTCGCTTCTGAATCAATAGCTGTCAGTAATGAAGAGATATCTGGGACCACAGGATACTGTGGTACAATGCATTTATTCAATTCGCGCAGATCAATAACTAATCGATAAACAGGTGGTGCATTTGGGTCAGTACGTTTAAGAACTGGAATAATAGGAGAATTACATACATTGGAGTCAGTTTCCACAACCACTCCTTGTGCAATGAGCTCGTCAATGATTCTCAGTAAAGCCACTACAGCATCTGGGGGTAATTTGTATTGTCGAATACGTGGTAATATCACTCCTGTTTTGAGTGTGACTCGATATGGCGTAATGCGCATACAACCTACATCAGTGGGGCCTTGCGCCCACAAGTGTGCAGGGACATCCTGTAATCTGTGATCCATGTCTCTCAATACATAATGGCCTTTGAAATCGCGCAAAAACAATCGTACTCCTTCCGGAGAACAGCATATAATAGCTCCTAGAGCTTTCAATGTCTTTATGCCTAACAAGTTTTCTGGACATGATTTCGTAAGCAATAAATCTGTAGTTCGTGTCAAAGGACCAACAGCAAGAGGAAGGGGTTGTGATACCTCATTAATAATGGGTTTTCCTGAAAATCCAAGGGACACGTTCTGTGAGCCTGAGAGGGGTGCCCCTGGTACTTCATTGTGACTTATCGTGGTTCTGCTTGCCCCTGTGTCAATGAGAAACTTTCTGTCCTTTCCTAATACTTGACTGTGTACATAAGGACCTCTTTGATCTACAGGAACCTCAATAAGAGGCAAGCGGAACTCCCTCTCCAGGCTATTTCATGTGTATCGTTGATAATCGGGGTAATCATTTTGTGCATACTGGTACATCTGCTGTGTCGTGTTTTGTGTTGCGGTGATAGGCTGTTGTTGTGGTATCGCTACGGTCTGTGATGAAGCTGGCATAGGCGGAATATGTTGTATATTCTGGGGTACTTGTTGTTGAACCTGGTCTTGTCTAGGTGGACGCGGTCTCTCCTTGGTCTTACCCGTGGAGATATTGTGTTTCAGAACTGCACACTCGTTTATATAATGACCTGGCTGTTTACAATAGTTACATACCCCCTTAACAGGAGCCGTTGAATTACTGGGCTGGGTCGCACCCTTTTTGTGACCGTCAGCTGGAACTGACTGAGCAACTAACATTTTCATTTTCGTATCTTTCATACGTCTTTGTTCATGTTCTTGTTCTTCTCTAAGTCTATTCTGATGGTACTGTAACATTTGTAACATTTGTGAAGGAGTATTAGCTTGCCAAGTGCTTTCTACTTTCAGTACTCTGTTCTTAACCTGGGGCAGGGAATTCTCGACTAATTTCGTTACAAAAAGATGTGGATATGACTCGCTACTTGCTTTCAGACCACTATTAATACCAAAACATTTCTCAAATCGGGTGTAGAAATCACTAGTGTCTTCATCGGGTTTCTGTTTGCAGGCTGAGATTGCACCCCAATCTTCCTTTTTCGTACTCAATAAACGTGGCAATACCTGTACTAACAACCCTGGTAACGCCTTGACTTTGTCTCCAAGCCCTAGGCCTGGAACTCGAGTATTTTCTTCGTCTTCTAATGCAGCCCAATCAATCTTTGTGTCTCCCACCTCCCACTCTTTTTCTTTCAGTTTCTCGTATATACCTGGAGGCAGTAATACTTTCAATATTTTCATAAGGTCTGGAAAAGTGTAATCGCCCATTAATAACATATCCTTAATTTCACGGTGGAAACCTGCGGGATCTTTGTCGTGACTAGGTACTAATTTCTTCATCTCCAATAATTCCATTTTAGTTATGGGTGTGTACACAAACACGCGTCTAAGCGTATTGTCTGCGTTTTGTACTGGGTGCACTTCTCGCAACGGATTCTGTCTGTCCATATAATACATTTTTCTTTCCATGACATGTGTTGGGTTGATCTGTGGACATAGGAAGGTACTATACTTGTGACGATGTTCTAGAATTACTTTAATTAGATCAGTACCCAGACCACTCCATCTGTTCATGAGCAGTTCTATTAATATATCAGGAAGGGGGCCTGGATCGGAATGTTGGCTTCTATACAATAAGAGCAGGTGTTGTATCATGTATATACCAGCTAAACGCTGTTCACTCGGTGTCAGGTTCAAAAACGTATGTGCTAACGCATCATCACTATACTTCTCAGACTTGTCAGCCCATTGTACGGCTGACCTAGCTAATTCTTGTTCGTCCATAGAATCGAGTACATGGTACCCCATTCGTTCTTGAAGTACTTTATCAGTGGCCTGGAATAAGTGTTCGGGGGTTCTCGGATTACACATGGCTTCCTGAAAAATCCTTTTACTTTCTGGACGCACTGGGCGCATTGAATTATTGAACGGTCTTCCTTTACCTACATAAGCTACCATTTCTCTAGCCGGTGTCTGTGTATGCTCTGGTGTCTCTGCTTGCTCGTCCTCCTCCTCCTCCGAGGATTCATGCTTGTCTGAATCTACTTCCGGTAATGGCTGTCTTTTCTCATGCATTTTATTTATTGCAGTTCTGATTCTTCGGTACATATTTTCTACACAGGCCTGTTTATCATGATTCCCATCCGCTATATTTTGGCCCCACCTGTGGAGTGCCTTTACGTCCTCCGGGTTCATACCCGGCCTATCCACTTCTCTTATGAAACAGTTTATAAGAAACCGTAATATCTTGGCTTGAGTATCTGCTTTCTGGTAGGCCATGGCCTCCTTAATACTTTCAGGCCCTACTCCTGTCTGGACAAACCGATATATTCGATCTAGATGATCTATCATTCCAGGTAGTGTTAATAAGAAGTTCGTGACTCTCCGCAATCGTACTGATGCGAGCAACATTCTTTCATCATTCTTTTTACCAGGTACTGGATCATATCTACAATCTCCAAGACGATCCCCATAGATGGTAATATCGACTGTTCTAGGTGTACGTTGTTGTGCTTGTTCTCTAAAAGTCATCCGATGGGTGGGTGGCGGGGTCTGGTAACCTACCGCTCCTCCGGACGCACCACCTGAGGCGCCGGCTCCGAAGGGGTTAGTTGGGACCATATCAAGGGGTGCAGGAAGAGGTGGAAGGAGGATTGGAAGACCAGGAGGAACAGCGGGAGGAGGAGTAGCTTGTCGGGGAGGTAGGGGCTGACCATCTTGACCGCCAGGCGGAGGTGTGCGTGGCGGTACGGTATTAACATATGCAGGAGCTACATCGTCTAGATAGGAAGAAAGGAAAACGTCCTTTGCTGTTTTCTGGTGCTTTTTAGTCGGGAGCAGTGGGGGTGGTAGGTTTTTCGGGACTTCCGGAGTGGCTTTAGGCAAACCCTCAGTCAAGAGGGGAAACATGCCATTCATGAGTGTGTTTCGCTGTCTGTCTACTTGTTCTAATTTTACTCGAATACCTTCCTCAACTAATGCATTTTCTCGAGTCTTTTCAGGCTCCTCCTTATGTTTCTCTTCTAGTCTGTGTGCTTTTTCTGTGCGCCTATGCGATTCTTTACGCCATAGTTCAATGGCATCCTTCTGTGACTGTCTGGCTTTCTTTTTCCATAATGCTTCTTCTACTCTCATGATGCAATCTGCATCCCATGTCCCAGCAGCGGGCCATCTCTGATTCTCTGATAGGTCTTTAGTATAATCCACCCATAAGTCGAGAAATAAAACGGCATCTAGGCCATGCTTGTGGTACATAAAGTACCCTGGAGTGTCCCTAGGTGGAATGGGGACGGCTTCTTCTAGTACCCCTTTTCTAGTTTTTATTTGTCTTAATTTGGAGAATAACGGCATTCTGAAACCTGGCTACTTGGTTCCTATTCAGATATGAACACACTGAACGTGAACACAATAATCACAATAAAGAAGATCGAACATTCACTCATACCACGACATTTGAATGACACATTAAAACAATTCAAAACGAACAACGATAATTATAACAAAACCTACTGACTGAGCAAAACTGGATGTACCGCTAAACGGTACAGATACACCGTAAACAGTGCAAACTAGATATACTGCTAAACAGTACAGATACACTGCTAAAACAGTGCAGACCAGGCTTGTGTACCCAAGCCCGTCTCGACCGGCACAAACTAATGCGCACGTCTAGATGCGACCCTAGCAACGGTACTCACCGGGAAGCACGGAAACAGAAGGCCTCGGAAACCCTGGACTGGACTGGACTCGGACTGGATTCGGACTCGACTCGTGACACAGATACTTCGGAACTTCGGAACCTGGTGGGCCTCCGTATACCTCGGATCTTGCTCTCTCAGCTAGACTCTGGTCGGGATCCTCCGCACTCCTCACCGCCTCGTCTGGGTGTCGATCGCAGCCTCAGTCACCTCCGTTGGCCTGAGGGAGATACAGGAAATCCTGCGGGTACGCGTAGTTGTCCGTCCGGCTGTGGCAGGGGGCCAGGCCTGCAACGCACCGCCGGCGCGTGAGATGGGGGAGGGGTCCCTGTTCGGGCGCCAGTTCTGTGGTAAAATCTAATTACCCATGCTTAATTTATACGGTAAAATCAATAAGAATAACTCAGATAAATAAGAGGCAAAATCCGTGATATTGAGGTTTACTCAAAAGGGTTTTATTCCTTAAAAAGGAATTGGGTATTTGGCTCGAGCCAAGGTGGCATACCATTCCGTCACCACATAGGTTCGGGAAGGGACTGACAGACAACATTTTATTGACAGTTATTCATATATATAGTCAATGCATTACAGTAAGACATATGCAGAAGGCGTAACAGCTGAAAAGAGAGATAAAATGCTCACACGTAACAGAAAAAGGCGTTGCAATAGGCGTGCATGAAGGCGTGTACTAGAAACGTCATTTACCATGAGGTCACAGGTAGGTGGATCCATAAGAGAATCCTGCAGTGTCAGCGGAATTACATGGCAGAGATGCGCGCGCAGCAGTATGACGTGGGGCTGACGTGTAACTGGAGGGTGAAGGGGACTTGACATTTGGCCCTACAAGTGCAGACATAAGTCTGGGATGTCAGACCAACCTAATCCCAAATCGTATCTGATATCTTATATTTAAGGAACTGTAGTATCTGGAAGGGAAAGGTCTCTCGGACGGGGCTATTCTATACTGGTTGTGAGTGCGTGTATAAGCGTCTTGTGTCTACGTGTCTGCATGAGAGGTGAGGGGGCATGGGCCTACCATGGCAACGGAGTCTATGAATTACTTGCACGGAGACAGAAAGGCCGGGCCCATTGCTCCTGCAGCTGGGAAGATGTTTACTTGAACGACGAGACAGGAATGTTTTTTCGAGGAGTGGAGCAGATAAATCGAAGGTTGAATACAGTCTTGGCAGGCAGTAGGCTGAGCTAAGCGCCGTGAGCCGCGCAAGAAGTAAGGCAGGGGTCACTGGCACAGGGGCAGCCTGGGCTGAGGCCCTCAGAGTCAGAAGGCAGGAAAAAGAGGCTCGATGGCAGAATCAGGGCCTACTTCGCCAGAGCTGAAAAACGTGTAAAGTATATCACAAAAAGACGTTGGCATAGCATATTTAGGAACTGAATATTCAATCCGTTCATGGCGGATCTGAAAGAGGACATGTTAAAGATGGACGCAAATGTATTTGCGTCTTCATAGCTGGCACAGGAGGGAAATTACATGCACTTCAAGCTAGTACATGGAGACGGTGGGGTACGCGTTAGGGAACATTACTTGACCAAAAACCTATATTTCCTCAGGTCGATAACTTGATTTATTTGCCAGGCGCAAAGTGCCACCCGCCAACTGCGCCAGTTTGATGGTCACTTTGGCCTGGTGCGACGTCCAAGTTAAGTGTTCGTTTATAGTAATCCCCAGGTATTCAATATTATGCACTCGTTCTAATTGAACCATGCCTAGCTTAGGGGGGGCTCTATTTCGGGAGTTGGGATTTAGAATCATGAATTTTGTTTTTTGGGGATTAACCTCCAGTCCCCGGTCAGAGCAGAAGTCTAGGAAGCCATCCAAGATGCGTTGGATCCCCATCGGGGATTTAGACAGCAACAGGGTGTCGTCTGCAAACATAATTACAGGCACCCTGTTGCCAGTCAACTTTGGGGCATCAGAATTGGCGATCCTGTTTAGGTGGGCAACAACCCCGTTCACAAAGATACAAAACAGGGTGGGTGCGAGCACACAACCCTGTCTTACACCTCTGCGAACGGGGAACCTTTCGGTTAGTTTGCCACCTTTGCCACACCTTACGCGGGCGTAGTTGTTACAATGGAGCCTCATCAGAATCGCCAAAATATCTGCGGGGACATTCAGCTCTTCCATGACTCTCCACAACCTTGCTCTGGGCACCAAATCAAAGGCGGCGCGTAAGTCTACAAAGATGGTATACAGACTGCCGCCCTCGATTACCGCTGTTCTCCAGTAGAGCAGGTGTAGCCTGAATATTTGATCTGTAGTGGATACACCCTCCCGGAATCCTGCCTGGTATGGGGACAGGATATCCATTTCTTGAATCCACGCTTGCAAGCGATTTAAGATCAGTCTGCCAAAAAGTTTTTGGGATATGTCAATCAGACTGATAGGTCGATAGTTGGATGGGAGCAGGGGGGATCCCTTTTTATAAATTGGGACTACCTCTGCTCCCCTCCAAGTATCGGGCACAGTCATTCCCCCCTGGATGGCATTAAATATTAATGTGAGGTACGGTGCCCAGATCCCTGGTTCCTGTTTGAACAGGTCCCCCGGGACCCCGTCCAATCCCGGGGCTTTTCCGGCAGCTAGGCCTTTGATGGCCTCCCTCACCTCTTTTTCAGTAAATGCGGCCCCTGAGAAGGTGGGTGTAATCTGAGGTCTCTCACTACTGAGATCCCCACCTCCCTCTGCATACAACGCTTCAAAGTGGGCCTGCCATACTGAAGGAGCTATGTTGGGCTCTATTGCTGAGGATAACTCAACCGTGCCATTTGCTACTATACGCCAAAATTTACGTGAGTCCTTGGTTGCCAGTGCTTTCACGAGGTTCTCCCAGTAGTCGTAGTCCCATTCCGCCCTAGCATTCACTAGAAGGGATTTATACTTATTCCTCCTATCACGGATTTCTTCCCTGCTAAGGCGTCCCTTAATGGCAGATAGCAAATGGGCCTTGGCCTTCCTACACGAGGCGTTATACCAAGAAGTCTTTGGCTTGTATCCCTTCCTTTTCATGGAGCTCGTGAACAAGTCTTGTTCAAGGGAGTCAATGATGTTTTTATGTATTAGTGCTAGCTCTCCTCTGATGTCTTCATCTTGGGCTTTAGTGCCTAGATGGAAGGCACTCTCCAATAATGGGATTAGCCTTTCATAAAGGCGGGGTATTTTGTCCGCGCTGCTAGCCAGCTTCTCCCACCTGACTTTCCTACGATTGTTTTCGAGTAGGAGGCCCGACTTGTCTTTGCCTGATCCCAGTGATATTTCCTCATTTCCGGGAAGGGAGTAGGTTAGTTCCAGGGAATTGTGGTCACTATCCGATCTTGGGCACACTTTAAAATCGACTATTGCTGGCCACATAAAAGTTTTGACCATGATATAATCAAGTCTGGATTCACTGCCAGGTTTGTTGTAAGTGGGATTACTTGGTATATCCGAATTACAGCGGCCGTTACATGCCCTGAGTCCAAGATTAAGGGTAAGGGCGTTTATTTGTAGGGCTAGGGGAGTCCAGGCTCTGGGGGGTGGTGCCGCCGTCTCTGGTATGAGCCAGCAGGAATCTTCATCTAGGGAGGGACCATCACGTAATCCAGGCAGAGGTTCCTAGTGGCAGTTGAAATCGCCCCCTACCAGACAGGCGAGATCACACGGAATGCCCTCTAAGAACCTCGCTAGCTCATCTATAGTGGACGACTCTTTGTGTATTTGAGTCGGCCTAGAGTAGATATTAACAACTAGTAGCTTCGATGAATCAGGCCATTCTAGTAGGACAGCCAACAGATCGTCAGAAGCGGTCTCCAAATTGGAGGCTTGGCAGCCTAGGTCCGTTGCTACTCCTATCATTATGTGGAAAATTGCAACCCATCTTCCTATCGATGCCCAGGCTGCTGGCGCAAACCGCCTTAGTTCCCATGTTGAGTAATTACCAAAATAAAGAGACGGGCGCTGGAAGCAGGAATCAAGAACAGAGTTTATTACTCATGAGGAGAGCCAGTCATTTCGGACACGAAACACAGTGTCTTTCGGGAGGTGCTCTAACAAGTGAGCTGAGACTCTGGCTTTTTATATTCTACAGAACACATGATAACACAATCAGGACGGTGTGACGCAAAAGGAAAGACATCCCCATAATCCTCGTGGTGATCCTACCCATATACATTCACAATGGGGGCCCTTGACCTGCTGATAAGAGGGGAGGTCAATCACGCAACTGAGTGTTTTGCAGGATGTGTACGCCTGATCATAGCCCAAGGGGTGGGGGTGGCTAAGACCAATAGAGGATCCTTTGAAGAGGAATGACTTCATACAATAAGGGCAGTAAATGGTATCTCCTGGCTCAGGCGATGGCCTCGGACATATGTGGTCAGCCGGACTCAGGGGAAGAGGGTCATCAAAGGAGTGGTATTAATGCCGCGTGGACAATTGAGTGCGGAGGGAAGGCTTGTCAACAGAGGGGCATTCATGGAAGGGAAGGAGGTGCTGGTCAGGCGCGGCCGCGACCCTCAAGGACAGGGCTCTGCGTAAGAAGAGGGTTTATGACTTGTTTACGTGAGGAGAAGGGAGGGGTAGCCAGGGTGGACACAAGGACAGAGTCACACAGAGAGCGAGAGAGATCTTATGACCCGTACATGAGAGCGGGGGCAGTCAGGTGCAGCTGGGGGAGGGCTATGTCTGCTAAGGCAAAGGATGCCTCTCCAAGATGGAATAGGGGGTTTTGTGCGAGTCAAGGGGGAGAGTCGCCTTTCACAGCGGGGTCGTGCAGAGGGAGAGGGCTTCATGGTTTATGCATGTGAGGGAGAGAGAGATTTTGAATACACGCGGAAGGGGAGCCAGTGATTCTAATCTTAGGCGGGCAAAAAGGGCCAGGGTGCCTAAAATGGCTGTCATGTATACACGGGTACAGGCCTTTGCCGGCAGTAGGATGTAGTTAAATGCTTTACGGTATTTAGGATATGCGCAGGAAGAGGAGTGGGAAAAGGGAAATGAACGTTGCTTATGTACATCAATATGTCTATTTTTCTACAGTCGCCCCTTTTTACATAGCAAAAGTTCATTTTCGTAATCGATGATGGTACATATAAACAGGGACGGTCGCAGAATTAGCATTGTCAATATTAGCATATGGTATATAATCATGGACAGTTGATGTGTTTGGCAGATTACAGCACATAGGAGATTGCATTTGTCGAGTTCCTATCATTTCAAAGCACTACATAGCATAAATGTCTCTGACTAAAAATGTAACCAATGAACAGTTTTGACCAGGTTGATGAGAGCGGAATTCAGCTTAAATACAATATTTCTTCGTCCCAGTGTCTTTTTGTCAGTGAGCCATCACTGGTAGGCTCTAGTCCAAGTACTTTCGTTGGCGCTGTTGAGCACCGGCGGTGGAGCTATGGGTCCAGCTCTGTTCTATCCTTTCGCGTTGCAGGGTGCGGTCAGTCTTCTGCTGTTAGACCACAGTCCTGTTCCCTAAACAATCCGGTTGGCGGCGCCTTATGCTCGGCGCCCACAGTTCTATGGCAGCACCCTATTCCCAGTGGAATGCAGTTCGTTCCTTTTGGCAAAAAGTCACGTGGAGAAGAGGGTGTGTGTGGTTCAAATAGTCGATAGGGGAGAGGGTGGAGCTGGGTCAGAGTTCCTGGGACACGCAAAAGGGACCAAGGGAGCAAAGGATAACAAGCAGGCAGGCCCGTCAATCGGGCCCAAAGAAGGGGGACGGAGACTCCAGGCACGCGTGGGTTCAGCAGACGGAGGGCTTCAAGGTGGCCCACCGTTTTTCATTTTCCACGTTGAAATTGCTGTCTCGTCCCGTATCCTGTTTTTCTACGGCTCCACCTTTGGTCGAGGTCACACGAGTCCCAAGATCCGCAGCCAGGCTGTACGTCACTTCCGACCCATCTCCTTCGGTGATCGTGAATCTTTGAATAGGTACAAGACAATGTTTCAGTGAAATGGCAAAAGAAGATATCTATGCATGCTGAATTCCTCCCTCAATTATACGCTCATTGGTCACAGTCAGAGGTCCATTACCAAGCAGTGCACGTGTCAGTATTCCTACTGGGCTCATGGCAGGTCTATTCATCGTCTTATTTATAAATCAAGTGAGGTTCCCATCAACTGTGCATTACATCATATTCAGCATTTTACAGAACATTTCCCATCAGGACTGGCTATCCTTTTTGAACAGGGCGGGGGTGCTTCGGGCGCTTGCGCTTGGGTGCAAAAAAAAAAGGGGGGTGGGGCAATCCGGGCGTTGGGAGTTCAATCTGGTCGTTGGCGTTCGCCTCTGAAGAACAGACATAAGGTGCCATTGACATACAGTTCCCCTATAAGTGGCCAGATTTGGGGGACTTTAGTCGTCTTACCTGTCCTTTCCTTCTCAGCCAATTCAAGTTCATTCATTTTTGCAGAAAGGAGAGGCAGTAATATGGCGAGATACAATTATTTTAAGTTTCGGCCAATTTTCGCTGAACACCTTTGCGTTTAATATATATCAAATCAGACTGATGCCGGTGGGGCACAATTTTACAAATGAAAGAGAGAGAATAGGCAGACTCTCATAGAGAGTGAGAGTCGCCAGCAATCTAAACGAGCCATTCGGTACACGTATGACATGTAGGGAGAGAGAGAGAGAGAGAGAGAGAGAGAGAGAGAGAGACGTGTACAAAAATAGGTCATTTAGTGCGCTCACAACACGGAACAGCAAAGGTTAGGTAACATGCAGATACAGACAGAGGGAAGACATAAATCCGTACATTATACACAAACTCAGACAAGGAGGACGGCACATGTATTACACATATATAAGACATTCACGACAAGACAGGAAACAATTGTTAGCCTACAACATCTGTTTTTATCCGTATATCCTACGTATCTTTACTATCCTGTTTTATCTATGTGCTTGCTCTTTCTACCCTTCCCCCCTTTCCCTTCTCGCTTGTCACGCCTGCGAGCGTTCCCAATTACCAATACTCACACCTCGGCTGGTCGATCAGTGATTAACCTGGTCGTGCTAGTTACCCATGGTTGGATCTTAAACCATTTTTCTATTCCCTCCTGTGGTGGGAAGTTCTCCAGGCTGAGGCAACGGCAAGCATTGATCGGGAGAACAGTCGGGCAGCTTGGCTATATCTATGAGAGTGTGAGAAAGGGGGTAGTGCATTTTGAACATCAGCAATATTTCTAACTTCCTAGACGGGTGGTGCCGTGGCAACCCTTACCTGTATAATTTTTCTTTGTCCTTTCCCTACCTAGTCAAACGTCCAGTTACATTATTTAGCACGTCATTTCTAGTCAATTTTTCGTCGTTCAGTACTTGTCCAGTTTCTATGTCAGTCCATCCTCTCAGTCGCTATGTCCTAAGGAGGAACAGTCATGTTAAGCCTACGTCTTTAAAAAGTTTATCTGTTATAACGATTAAACACAGATTTCCCCTTTTCCTTTTTTCGTCGGTGGTCCGACCGTCGCTCTTCCATACTTCAGTCGATGTTCTGACGTGACCTGCAGAAGGGAGGAAAAGAAGGGGTAGGGGGGGGCAGCATTCAAAGCACATCATCATGCAGTAGTTCGAAAATGTTTTACCTACCATATACTCGCCCTATCTCCTCGTACCGCATTCCCTTGCCCCTTCGGCATTTCAGCCCAGAGGGACCAGTGGTGTCATATAGATAATCATTGACGATCTGAGCATCTACATGAGCTACCTGGTCGTAACCGTCTTTATCGGGTGCAAGGGTGACGGTCAGAAGGCATTTTCTGTGGTGTCATTTTTAAGGGTATCTGAAAACACTTTTCCGGTTGCTTGTGGCACATAAGGTAGCTGCCAAATATCTGATCCCTTTTGATCTACATCCATCATCATACTTAATCTTCGCTCGCAGTAGTGAGGCATTACAAAACTTATTAATGCAACTGCAACGACCATGCTTTCTCCTTCAAAATACTTTTAATAAACGGAATTGGTAGCAGTTCATTTCATAAAGTGCAGCAGTGCAAATAAAATCGTATTGAAATTACCTTACAGAGCAGACATGATGCATGTCAAAAATTCATTATTAATCAATTCATAATTCATTATCCAATACTCATTCTTTATCTAAATTACACCAATTCATTTTCCAACTCATAATCAGTACCCACCCTAAGTCAATTCATTGTCCAAGCACATGCTCAATATCCTTCATATCTACTCTCATTATCCAAAACGTTATGTATATATATCTCGGGGTTAAAAAGTTGCAAGGTCATGGTACAATAAAGTTCATTCAAAAACTCTCATTTTGTGTCGGCGCCATTTTGGGTGGGGTCAGGCGAGTTCCAGCACAGTCAGGATGTCTCTAGTCTTGCATGGTTGGCCCAGAGCCTTCCGTTGGGAATTCAAAAAGTTTCGTGCTATAAGGTTAACAGTCTAACAATATGGACCATGAGTCAAAGAGTGGGAAGGGCGGCAACAATTTTCCTACCGGGTCATCCTGGTGTTCCTCCGGAACTGAACAAGTCTGTGCCGTGGCTGCATTTTAGCCAGTTCTAATCCGAGGCTGGCGCCGGCAGGAGTTGCACCGATGTCGTGGTTCCCGGTGAAGGGGGCGGGGGCACCCATGCAGGGGGTCGGGGGCCCCCCGGCTCTTATAGAATCTTCAAGGTCGAGGAGAGGCGATATGGAGCGAGTGCCCGTCCTGGGCAGAAGACCGCTTTATGATGTTGACCCTCTTTAAGTAAGAGCATTGGGGTGTCGCTGGAAGCCTCCACCTGGAGGGAGGTGGGGGAGGGTCGTTCGCGCCGCCTCCCCCTTCCAGCGACCCCGCGCCGTTCCTCGGCTCCGTCGTCTTCGATATCGGCCATGCCGGCCATTGATGATGGGGGGGGGGTGGTCGGTGGCTGAGGCAAGACAGCCCCCCCCTTTTCCTTGACATGTGGCGGGACTACCTGTGCCTATGCAGGCGGCGGCATGCGGTGAATTTGGCATGTGGCAGGACTACTTGATTTGCCGCCGTTTTCGCCTTGGCTTCGGCCTTTGACAAACAGGCGATGGCATGCGGCGAATTCGAAATGTGGCGGGACTACTTGATTCGCCGCCGTTCTCGCCTTCGGCTTCTGCCTTCTTCGTGGGTCAGACCAGGCGAGAGACAGAAGGGGGGGGGTGGTCGGTGGCTGAGGCAAGACAGCCCCCCCCCCCGTGGCCTGCAGGGCAGCGGAAGAGGAGAGAAGGAGAGGACTCTGCCATTCTTTGGACCGCCTGCCCAACATCATCTCCTCCCGATCGTGGTCAGGCGGGACCCTCGTACCTCGAGGCCTCGCCTTCCGGATGGGCGTAACTGCGGACCTGTTGCACTTCGGGAGTTTTCCGGAATGGGGGTAGGTACCTATTTGATTGTTTCTATTTCATGTGACCGTTATTTGGGCGTGGCGGGCAATGAGGCAGGCATGTTGGGAGCAGGAACAGGCAGTGAAGCCTAGCTGCCTCGTGGCTATTTTTGCTGTCAAACTTTTCGCCATTTTATATTTCTTGTTACGAACTATTTCTCCATTTTATATTTCTTGTTACGAACTATTTCTAATGTTTCTTATTTTTAGTGAAGTCAAAAGCTCATCAGGGGGTTACTGACTTAGCCTGATTTCCTTTTTATTTTTCTTTCTCTTCCTTAGCGTGTTTCGAGCTAAAGCTTTCTATTAGTAGGGAACGGTGATCACTTCATATTTTTATGTGTCCTTTTCACTGGGGGGGGGGGTGGTACATCTGGACGGACCAGACGAGTCCCCTCCAATAAATGGTCCGGGGTGGAACGAGATTATCGATCAAAAGGGGAACATATATTCCTTCATTAGGGTATCATCCTGGACGGACCGAGCGATGTACTTCCATTTACCAGGGTAGCCTCCTGGACGGACCAGTCGGTCTATTTCTACTAAATGGCCCATGAGTAGAGAGCATATGTCCTCCATAAGAGTAGTCTCCTGGGCGGACCATGCGAGCTACCCCACAATAACCAACCAGTGGGGAGTGGGTAGGACTGACGAATTCACAAAGGGGCATAACCTACCCTTTTCTGCTTGCAAAGACTAGATAGAATATCTCTATTCCACGTTGTTTGCAGGCGGAAAATACCTCAAACGAAACAATGCCTGGAACAACAATGTCCAGGTTTTCAATCAATCAGTGGGGAGAAAAACAGGCATGACGGATTACAACGGGGACAAAAGTCTGCATTACCTGCCCTTCGCTATCCAAAAAGGAAGACAGAATATTTCTACTCGTCTCAGTTTGTAGACAGGGAAGATCTCAAAAGAACAACAATCGATTATTAATCGACTTCAAACAATCCAGTGGGGAGAAAGGTAGGCATGACGGCTTAATACCGGGGACAAAAGTCTACATTACCTACCCTTCTCTATCTGCAAAGAGGGACGACGTTCCTATTCGCCGCTGTTTGCAAACAGAGAATGTCTCGTTCTCAAAAGAGAACCAATATGTCAAGTAGCCCTCAGAGCTAAATGAACCAATACCAACAATGCCAGTATACAAATACCGGTTTTCAATACAAACAATCAATCAATCAGGTGGACAGAGCCACCCTACCAATCAGGCGTAAAAACACCCTACTTAATCTTACCCGGACCGGACCATACGGATAGTTCTTCGACTTCCTCCTCCAGCGCCCGATCGTTCTCTTACTCCATGTAGCATTCCTGTGGGATTCCAGTCAGGACAATAGGTCACTTGAAGAGAGGTCCGTTCAGAATTGGTGAAGTTCTGTCGATCGGCCGCCGGGCGAGGGCCCTCTCAAGGCAGGCATGCCCCGATCATTTAGACGTTCACTTCTTCGTCTGGATCTCTCTTACCGAACCCTATGTCACTGATGGGCCCCGCGTTGGGACGCCAATTGTGGAAAATTGCAACCCATCTTCCTATCGATGCCCAGGCTGCTGGCGCAAACCGCCTTAGTTCCCATGTTGAGTAATTACCAAAATAAAGAGACGGGCGCTGGAAGCAGGAATCAAGAACAGAGTTTATTACTCATGAGGAGAGCCAGTCATTTCGGACACGAAACACAGTGTCTTTCGGGAGGTGCTCTAACAAGTGAGCTGAGACTCTGGCTTTTTATATTCTACAGAACACATGATAACACAATCAGGACGGTGTGACGCAAAAGGAAAGACATCCCCATAATCCTCGTGGTGATCCTACCCATATACATTCACAATGGGGGCCCTTGACCTGCTGATAAGAGGGGAGGTCAATCACGCAACTGAGTGTTTTGCAGGATGTGTACGCCTGATCATAGCCCAAGGGGTGGGGGTGGCTAAGACCAATAGAGGATCCTTTGAAGAGGAATGACTTCATACAATAAGGGCAGTAAATGGTATCTCCTGGCTCAGGCGATGGCCTCGGACATATGTGGTCAGCCGGACTCAGGGGAAGAGGGTCATCAAAGGAGTGGTATTAATGCCGCGTGGACAATTGAGTGCGGAGGGAAGGCTTGTCAACAGAGGGGCATTCATGGAAGGGAAGGAGGTGCTGGTCAGGCGCGGCCGCGACCCTCAAGGACAGGGCTCTGCGTAAGAAGAGGGTTTATGACTTGTTTACGTGAGGAGAAGGGAGGGGTAGCCAGGGTGGACACAAGGACAGAGTCACACAGAGAGCGAGAGAGATCTTATGACCCGTACATGAGAGCGGGGGCAGTCAGGTGCAGCTGGGGGAGGGCTATGTCTGCTAAGGCAAAGGATGCCTCTCCAAGATGGAATAGGGGGTTTTGTGCGAGTCAAGGGGGAGAGTCGCCTTTCACAGCGGGGTCGTGCAGAGGGAGAGGGCTTCATGGTTTATGCATGTGAGGGAGAGAGAGATTTTGAATACACGCGGAAGGGGAGCCAGTGATTCTAATCTTAGGCGGGCAAAAAGGGCCAGGGTGCCTAAAATGGCTGTCATGTATACACGGGTACAGGCCTTTGCCGGCAGTAGGATGTAGTTAAATGCTTTACGGTATTTAGGATATGCGCAGGAAGAGGAGTGGGAAAAGGGAAATGAACGTTGCTTATGTACATCAATATGTCTATTTTTCTACATTAATCCCCGAGATGGTCTCCCCTTTCCCCCCCACTTGGCTGTTTTAGCAAAAGAGGCAAAGCCGGGTAAATCTATTGTTTCTCGCACCCAGGTTTCTTGTAGGAGTATTAAATTTTTAGAGCTGATATAGGAGCCCCACTCTACACAGTCTAATTTATTAGAGAGCCCTGCCACATTCCACGAAATTGCTGTTATGTGTAGTGATTGGGCACGTGGCGGGCTCACGGCGATGTCAATGGGCTCGAGGTGGGCCCTGTGGTTTGGGGAGGGATGTGTCAAACCCAATGGGCTTGTAGCAGTGGGTGAGGAAAGGTTCATCATGCCTAGAGTCTGTATCGGTTCACCTGAGCTTACTGTCGATGAATCCGCCAGTATAGATGTATTCATGTCAAGTCTAGGAACTGTAAGTGTTTTGCTGCCACTTGGGGAGGTTGCGAAGGCAACATTCCCCTTTCCAGCCACCTGTCAATCTACCATATCTAAATTGCTATATCGATTTTGTGTTTGTAGAAAGGCAGGGTAATGAGTTCTGTATGGCCCGGGAATTCCCCTCCTATAGCCACCACCCCCCCTCCTCCTCCTGGTGACGGTTTCCCACCCAGCCTCATCCCCGTAACCAGGGAAGTACTCAGTTGGTCTTCCCCTGTGTGAGGGGTAGTTGTTGGTCTCTCTGGGGCGAGTTTCCCAACCCTCCAGTAACTCTTGGTGGTGTCCCCACCTATGATCCTCTGAGTTATATACATTGGAAGGGTAGAAAAATGAGAGGGGAAGTGTTTGGATGGTGTTACCAAAGTCCTCATCAGCAGCACAGGAGCAGATATATGCAGCTGTGTTGGGGTCTCTGAAGGAGACCAGGATACAGTCTCCTCTGATGGATTTCCTAGTGTGCCCCACCCATGCTACTCTCTTGGTCGTAGAGATGTCACTCGCTGTACCTCTCGGAAGTGGTCTGTTTACCGAGAGCCAGTTTATCACTTTATTCTTGAGTGAGGTGTATGATTCAAATGTGGGGGGGGTCGAGTTCGGGAACCCCAACCAAAACTACGGTGTAAGGGGCAGCTTCTGGTGGAAGGTTTACAAACTGCAATTTTCGTTTGGTGTGTAGTTTCTCTCCCTCAAGTGGGGGGTCGTGCTTAGTTTTTGTCGATGGCGTAGGAATTGATTTTAATAAAGGGACAGGTTTAGGAGTAGCAGTGTTTGGTTGCTGTGTGGGTGTCGGGACTTTGTGTGCAACTATGGGTTGTGGTGCGTTGATTTTTGCTAATTGGGCGGATTTGGTTTTTGAGTCTTGTGGTTTATTGTTTGTTACAACCTGTGGATTATTGTCTTTAACAGGTTTGTAGCCTATACCCTCCTTTGATATTTTGATCCCACTGTTATCAGTTTTCCTAGCATCGGCAAGTTGCACAGTTGCCTTTTCAATACTCACTAGTCTTGCTTCTATCTTAATCAGTCTCGCCTCAAGGGGACTTAAAAGAGACCTGAGCAGTGAACCTATATCCTCCAAAGTGATGTCATCTGAGGAGGTGTCTAATTGGGCGTTGTTGGTAGATTGTGGGAGTGGGGTTAGTTTGGGTGGTCTGGAAGTGGTCGGCGTTCCCGATCTTTCCACCGTGGGAGCAAGGGCGGTTAGTTTTTTCCCCTTACCTCTGGCTTGTTTGGATTTGGGAGTTTTGGACCTAGGTTCTTCTAAGGTTTGTGGCCCTTGTTTCTTTTTTGGAATGGCCCCCTCTCTGGCTCCCTTGTTATTATCACTATTGGGTTCTGCAGTTAGAGCTATCTCTATGTTCTGCGATGGTATAGGCTGGGTGTTTTGGGTAGTGGGTAAGACCATAAGGCTCATGTCCTCTAGATCACTTGGGACATCAATGGTGAGTTCTGGACTGGTTGTTAAAGTGTCCGTGAGGTGGCGTGATGCCTGATCAGAGCTATACGTGATGGGCCTGCCCGAGCTGTTTTCTGGGGTTCTAGCTAGTGCCATGGGTCCCATATATGATCTCCTTACCCAATCTATTTCTTGTGATATTCTTCGCTCCAGAACCTGGATCTCCTCAATCAGGAGTGAGCCAGCCTTGGCAAAGTAAGTGTCAATAGGGCCTTTGACCGCTCCAGCTGCAGCAAGGGAAGAGGTTTTACTTCTTGTTTCCCGTGTACACATTTCTCAAGGTGTCTGTAGTCCTGGTGGGGCGGGCAAAGAGAATGGGCCCGGACCGGACTCTCCCGTACTCGAACGGCCTCAAACGGCCCGCTCTTTGCCCTGTCTTAGCCCCGGCCTTAGCCCCGCGCGCGTCCCGCGTGCGCGTTGCTCTCACTGCCTATCAAAGGATAGAGCAGAAGAAGGGGGCGGGAAGAGGACCAGCTGCGGCCGATCAGCGCCGCTGAGCAGGCTGGTCCTCGCAGTCCCGCCTCTGTCCTTGGGGTCAGCTACAGTGTCCCAGTAAGCGCGTTGGTGCTCCTATGCACAAGTTGGACTCAGGAAGCTGCTCCTCAGCAAGATCTCTTTCCTTCGAGCGGTACCCGCGAAGCGGGGGCCGCGAGGCGTTGCAGAGTGTGGCAGAGTGTCCGGAAAAGCGGGCGGGCGAGCAGACAAGCAGGCAAAGGACAACCAGCAAGGTTGGTGTGCAATCCCAAGACGCTCTCACTCCGTGGCGATTTTAACTGGAGGAGGGGGCGGGAAGAGGACCAGCTGCGGCCGATCAGCGCCGCTGAGCAGGCTGGTCCTCGCAGTCCCGCCTCTGTCCTTGGGGTCAGCTACAGTGTCCCAGTAAGCGCGTTGGTGCTCCTATGCACAAGTTGGACTCAGGAAGCTGCTCCTCAGCAAGATCTCTTTCCTTCGAGCGGCTCCCGCGAAGCGGGGGCCGCGAGGCGTTGCAGAGTGTGGCAGAGTGTCCGGAAAAGCGGGCGGGCGAGCAGACAAGCAGGCAAAGGACAACCAGCAAGGTTGGTGTGCAATCCCAAGACGCTCTCACTCCGTGGCAATTTTAACTGGAGGAGGGGGCGGGAAGAGTACCAGCTGCGGCCGATCAGCGCCGCTGAGCAGGCTGGTCCTCGCAGTCCCGCCTCTGTCCTTGGGGTCAGCTACAGTGTCCCAGTAAGCGCGTTGGTGCTCCTATGCACAAGTTGGACTCAGGAAGCTGCTCCTCAGCAAGATCTCTTTCCTTCGAGCGGCTCCCGCGAAGCGGGGGCCGCGAGGCGTTGCAGAGTGTGGCAGAGTGTCCGGAAAAGCGGGCGGGCGAGCAGACAAGCAGGCAAAGGACAACCAGCAAGGTTGGTGTGCAATCCCAAGACGCTCTCACTCCGTGGCGATTTTAACTGGAGGAGGGGGCGGGAAGAGGACCAGCTGCGGCCGATCAGCGCCGCTGAGCAGGCTGGTCCTCGCAGTCCCGCCTCTGTCCTTGGGGTCAGCTACAGTGTCCCAGTAAGCGTGTTGGTGCTCCTATGCACAAGTTGGACTCAGGAAGCTGCTCCTCAGCAAGATCTCTTTCCTTCGAGCGGCTCCCGCGAAGCGGGGGCCGCGAGGCGTTGCAGAGTGTGGCAGAGTGTCCGGAAAAGCGTGCGGGCGAGCAGACAAGCAGGCAAAGGACAACCAGCAAGGTTGGTGTGCAATCCCAAGACGCTCTCACTCTGTGGCGATTTTAACTGGAGGAGGGGGCGGGAAGAGGACCAGCTGCGGCCGATCAGCGCCGCTGAGCAGGCTGGTCCTCGCAGTCCCGCCTCTGTCCTTGGGGTCAGCTACAGTGTCCCAGTAAGCGCGTTGGTGCTCCTATGCACAAGTTGGACTCAGGAAGCTGCTCCTCAGCAAGATCTCTTTCCTTCGAGCGGCTCCCGCGAAGCGGGGGCCGCGAGGCGTTGCAGAGTGTGGCAGAGTGTCCGGAAAAGCGGGCGGGCGAGCAGACAAGCAGGCAAAGGACAACCAGCAAGGTTGGTGTGCAATCCCAAGACGCTCTCACTCCGTGGCGATTTTAACTGGAGGAGGGGGCGGGAAGAGGACCAGCTGCGGCCGATCAGCGCCGCTGAGCAGGCTGGTCCTCGCAGTCCCGCCTCTGTCCTTGGGGTCAGCTACAGTGTCCCAGTAAGCGCGTTGGTGCTCCTATGCACAAGTTGGACTCAGGAAGCTGCTCCTCAGCAAGATCTCTTTCCTTCGAGCGGCTCCCGCGAAGCGGGGGCCGCGAGGCGTTGCAGAGTGTGGCAGAGTGTCCGGAAAAGCGGGCGGGCGAGCAGACAAGCAGGCAAAGGACAACCAGCAAGGTTGGTGTGCAATCCCCTTCAATCCTCCTCTTCCCTCCAGTGACCCTGGCTCTTTCCCTCCTTCCTCTTCTCTCCTCTTTTGATCCCATCTGTTCCCTTCAATCCTCCTCTTCCCTCCAGTGACCCTGGCTCTTCCCCTCCTTCCTCTTCTCTCCTCTTTTGATCCAGTCCTTTCCCTTCAATCCTCCTCTTCCCTCCAGTGACCCTGGCTCTTCCCCTCCTTCCTCTTCTCTCCTCTTTTGATCCCATCTTTGTACCCCTTCAATCCTCCTCTTCCCTCCAGTGACCCTGGCTCTTCCCCTCCTTCCTCTTCTCTCCTCTTTTGATCCCATCTTTGTGCCCCTTCAATCCTCCTCTTCCCTCCAGTGACCCTGGCACTTCCCTCCTTCCTCTTCTCTCCTCTTTTGATTCCAGCTTTTCCCTTCAATCCTCCTCTTCCCTCCAGTGACCCTGGCTCTTCCCCTCCTTCCTCTTCTCTCCTCTTTTGATCCCATCGTTTCCCTTCAATCCTCCTCTTCCCTCCAGTGACCCTGGCTCTTCCCCTCCTTCCTCTTCTCTCCTCTTTTGATCCAGTCCTTTCCCTTCAATCCTCCTCTTCCCTCCAGTGACCCTAGCTCTTCCCCTCCTTCCTTTTCTCTCCTCTTTTGATCCCATCTTTGTGCCCCTTCGATCCTCCTTTTCCCTCCAGTGACCCTGGCTCTTCCCCTCCTTCCTCTTCTCTCCTCTTTTGATCCCATCTTTGTGCTCCTTCAATCCTCCTCTTCCCTCCAGTGACCCTGGCTCTTTCCCTCCTTCCTCTTCTCTCCTCTTTTGATCCCATCTTTTCCCTTCAATCCTCCTCTTCCCTCCAGTGACCCTGGCTCTTCCCCTCCTTCCTCTTCTCTCCTCTTTTGATCCCATCTTTTCCCTTCACTCCTCCTCTTCCCTCCAGTGACCCTGGCTCTTCCCCTCCTTCCTCTTCTCTCCTCTTTTGATCCCATCTTTCCCTTCAATCCTCTCCTTCCCTCCAGTGACCCTTTCTCTTCCCCTCCTTCCTCTTCTCTCCTCTTTTGATCCCATCTTTGTGCCCCTTCAATCCTCCTCTTCCCTCCAGTGATGACCCTGGCTCTTCCCCTGCCTTCCTCTTCTCGCCTCTTTTGTTCCCATCTTTTCCCTTCAATCCTTCTCTTCCCTCCAGTGACCCTGGCTCTTCCCCTCCTTCCTCCTCTTTCCTCTTTTGATCCCATCTTTTCCCTTAAATCCTCCTCTTCCCTTGAGTGACCCTGGCTCTTCCCCCTCCTTCCTCTTCTCTCCTCTTTTGATCCCATCTTTGTGCCCCTTCTGTCCTCCTCTTCCCTCCAGTGACCCTGGCTCTTCCCTCCTTCCTCTTCTCTCCTCTTTTGATCCCATCTTTGTGCCCCTTCAATCCTCCTCGTCCCTCCAGTGACCCTGGCTCTTCTCCTCCTTCCCCTTCTCTCCTCCTCTGATCCCATCTTTCCCCTTCAATCCTCCTCTTCCCTCCAGTGACCCTGGCTCTTCTCCTCCTTCCGCTTCTCTCCTCTTTTGATCCCATCTTTTACCTTCAATCCTCCTCTTCCCTCTAGTGACCTTGGCTCTTCCCCTCCTTCCTCTTCTCTCCTCTTTTGATCCCATCTTTTCCCTTCAATCCTCCTCTTCCCTCCAGTGACCCTGGTTCTTCCCCTCCTTCCTCTTCTCTCTTCTTTTGGTCCCGTCTTTTCCCTTCAATCCTCCTCTTCCCTCCAGTGACCCTGGCTCTTCCCTCCTTCCTCTTCTCTCCTGTTCTGATCCCATCTTTTCCCTTTGGTCCTCCTCTTCCCTCCAGTGACCCTGGCTCTTCCCCTCCTTCCTCTTCTCCCCTCTTTTGATCCCATCTTTTCCCTTCAATCCTCCTCTTCCCTCCAGTGACCCTGGTTCTTCCCCTCCTTCCTCTTCTCTCCTTTTGATCCCATCTTTTCCCTTCAATCCTCCTCTTCCCTCCAGTGACCCTGGCTCTTCCCCTCCTTCCTCTTCTCCCCTCTTTTGATCCCATCTTTGTGCCCCTTCAATCTTCCTCTTCCTTCCAGTGACCCTGACTCTTCCCCTCCTTCCTCTTCTCTCCTTTTGATCCCATCTTTTCCCTTCAATCCTCCTCTTCCCTCCAGTGACCCTGGCTCTTCCCCTCCTTCTTCTTCTCCCCTCTTTTGATCCCATCTTTGTGCCCCTTCAATCCTCCTCTTCCCTCCGGTGACCCTGGCTCTTCCCCTCCTTGCTCTTCTCTCCTCTTTTTATCCCATCTTTCCCTTCAATCCTTCTCTTCTCTTGAGTGACCCTGGCGCTTCCCTCCTTCCTCTTCTCTCCTCTTTTGATCCCATCTTTTCCCTTCAATCCTCCTCTTCCCTCCAGTGTCCCTGGCTCTTCCCCTCCTTCCTCTTCTCTCCTCTTTTGATCCCATCTTTTCCCTTCAATCCTCCTCTTCCCTCCAGTGACCCTGGCTCTTTCCCTCCTTCCTCTTCTCTCCTCTTTTGATCCCATCTTTCCCTTCAATCCTTCTCTTCCCTCCAGTGACCCTGTCTCTTCCTCTCCTTCCTCCTCTCTCCTCTTTTGATCCCATCTTTTCCCTTCAATCCTCCTCCTCCCTCCAGTGACCCTGGCTCTTCCCCTCCTTCCTCTTCTCTCCTCTTTTGATCCCATCTTTGTGCCCCTTCAATCCTCCTCTTCCGTCGGTGACCCTGGCTCTTCCCCTCCTTCCTCTTCTCTCCTCTTTTGATCCCATCTTTGTGCCCCTTCAATCCTCCTCTTCCCTCCAGTGACCCTAGCTCTTCTCCTCCTTCCTCTTCTCTCCTCTTTATGATCCCAAATTTTGCCTTCAATCCTCCTCTTCCCTCCACTGACCCTGGCTCTTCCCTCATTCCTCTTCTCTCCTCTTTTGATCCCATCTTTTCCCTTCAATCCTCCTCTTCCCTTTAGTGACCCTGGCTCTTCCCCTCCCTCCTCTTTTCTCCTCATCTGATCCCATCTGTGTGCCCCTTCAATCCTCTTCTTCCTTCCAGTGACCCTGGCTCTTCCCCTCCGTCCTCTTCTTTCCTCTTTTGATCCCATCTTTTCCCTCCAATCCTCCTCTTCCCTCCAGTGACCCTGGCTCTTCCCCTCCTTCCTCTTCTTTCCTCTTTTGATCCCATCTTTTCCGTTCAATCCTCCTCTTCCCTCCAGTGATCCTGGCTCTTCCCCTCCTTCTTCTTCTCTCCTCTTTTGATCCCATCTTTTCCCTTCAATCCTCCTCTTCCCTCCAGTGATCCTGGCTCTTCCCCTCCTTCTTCTTTTCTCCTCTTTTGATCCCATCTTTGTGCCCCTTCAATCCTCTTCTTCCTTCCAGTGACCCTGGCTCTTCCCCTCCGTCCTCTTCTTTCCTCTTTTGATCCCATCTTTTCCCTCCAATCCTCCTCTTCCCTCCAGTGACCCTGGTTCTATCCCTCCTTCCTCTTCTCTCCTCTTTTGATCCCATCTTTCCCTTCAATCCTCCTCTTCCCTCCAGTGACCCTGGCTCTTTCCCTCCTTCCTCTTCTCTCCTCTTTTGATCCCATCTTTTTCCTTTGATCCTCCTCTTCCCTCCAGTGACCCTGGCTCTTCCCTACTTCCTCTTCTCTCTTCTTTTGATCCCATCTTTGTGCCCCTTCAATCCTCCTCTTCCCTCCAATGACCCTGGCTCTTCCCCTCCTTCCTCTTCTCGCCTCTTTTGTTCCCATCTTTTCCCTTCAATCCTCCTCTTCCCTCCAGTGACCCTGGCTCTTCCCCTCCTTCCTCCTCTCTCCTCTTTTGATCCCATCCTTTCCCTTCAATCCTCCTCTTCCCCCCAGTGACCCTGGCTCTTTCCCTCCTTCCTTTTCTCTCCTCTTTTGATCCCATCTTTGTGCCCCTTCGATCCTCCTCTTCCCTCCAGTGACCCTGGCTCTTCTCCTCCTTCCTCTTCTCTCCTCTTTTGATCCCATCTTTTCCCTTCAATCCTCCTCTTCCCTCCAGTGACCCTGGTTCTATCCCTCCTTCCTCTTCTCACTTCTTTTGATCCCATCTTTCCCTTCAATCCTCCTCTTCCCTTGAGTGACCCTGGCTCTTCCCCTCCGTCCTCTTCTCTCTTCTTTTGGTCCCATCTTTTCCCTTCAATCCTCCTCTTCCCTCCAGTGACCCTGGCTCTTCCCTCCTTCCTCTTTTGATCCCATCTTTGTGCCCCTTCAATCCTCCTCTTCCCTCCAGTGACCCTGGCTCTTCACCTCCTTCCTCTTCTCACCTCTTTTGATCCCATCTTTGTGCCCCTTCAATCCTCCTCTTCCCTCCAGTGACCCTTGCTTTTCTCCACCTTCCTCTTCTCTCCTCTTTGATCCAATCTTTTCCCTTCAATCCTCCTCTTCCCTCAGTGACCCTGGCTCTTCCCCTCCGTCCTCTTCTCTCCTCTATTGATCCCATCTTTTCCCTTCAATCCTCCTCTTCCCTCCAGTGACCCTTGCTTTTACCCACCTTCCTCTTCTCTCCTCTTTGATCCCATCTTTCCCCTTCAATCCTCCTCTTCCCCCCAGTGACCCTGGATCTTCCCCACCTTCCTCTTCTCTCCTCTTTTGATCCCATCTTTTCCCTTCAATCCTCCTCTTCCCTCCAGTGACCCTGGCTCCTCCCCTCCTTCCTCTTCTCTCCTCTTTTGATCCCATCTTTTCCCTTCAATCCTCCTCTTCCATCCAGTGACCCTGGCTCTTCCCCTCCTTCCTCTTCTCTCCTCTTTTGATCCCATCTTTTCCCTTTAATCCTCCTCTTCCCTCCAGTGACCCTGGCTCTTCCCCTCCTTCCTTTTCTCTCCTCTTTTGATCCCATCATTTCCCTTCAATCCGCCTCTCCCCTCCAGTGACCCTGGCTCTCCCCTCCTTCCTCTTCTCTCCTCCTCTGATCCCATCTTTTCCCTTTGATCCTCCTCTTCCCTCCAGTGACCCCGGCTCTTCCCCTCCTTCCTCTTCTCTCCTTTTGATCCCATCTTTTCCCTTCAATCCTCCTCTTCCCTCCAGTGACCCTGGCTCTTCCCCTCCTTCCTCTTCTCCCCTCTTCTCCCCTCTTTTGATCCCATCTTTGTGCCCCTTCAATCTTCCTCTTCCTTCCAGTGACCCTGAATCTTCCCCTCCTTCTTCTTCTCCCCTCTTTTGATCCCATCTTTGTGCCCCTTCAATCCTCCTCTTCCCTCCAGTGACGCTGGTTCTATCCCTCCTTCCTCCTCTTTCCTCTTTTGATCCCATCTTTCCCTTCAATCCTCCTCTTCCCTTGAGTGACCCTAGCTCTTCCTTCCTTCCTCTTCTCTCCTCTTTTGATCCCAAATTTTGCCTTCAATCCTCCTCTTCCCTCCACTGACCCTGGCTCTTCCCTCATTCCTCTTCTCTCCTCTTTTGATCCCATCTTTTCCCTTCAATCCTCCTCTTCCCTTTAGTGACCCTGGCTCTTCCCCTCCCTCCTCTTTTCTCCTCATCTGATCCCATCTGTGTGCCCCTTCAATCCTCTTCTTCCTTCCAGTGACCCTGGCTCTTCCCCTCCGTCCTCTTCTTTCCTCTTTTGATCCCATCTTTTCCCTCCAATCCTCCTCTTCCCTCCAGTGACCCTGGCTCTTCCCCTCCTTCCTCTTCTTTCCTCTTTTGATCCCATCTTTTCCGTTCAATCCTCCTCTTCCCTCCAGTGATCCTGGCTCTTCCCCTCCTTCTTCTTCTCTCCTCTTTTGATCCCATCTTTTCCCTTCAATCCTCCTCTTCCCTCCAGTGATCCTGGCTCTTCCCCTCCTTCTTCTTTTCTCCTCTTTTGATCCCATCTTTGTGCCCCTTCAATCCTCTTCTTCCTTCCAGTGACCCTGGCTCTTCCCCTCCGTCCTCTTCTTTCCTCTTTTGATCCCATCTTTTCCCTCCAATCCTCCTCTTCCCTCCAGTGACCCTGGTTCTATCCCTCCTTCCTCTTCTCTCCTCTTTTGATCCCATCTTTCCCTTCAATCCTCCTCTTCCCTCCAGTGACCCTGGCTCTTTCCCTCCTTCCTCTTCTCTCCTCTTTTGATCCCATCTTTTTCCTTTGATCCTCCTCTTCCCTCCAGTGACCCTGGCTCTTCCCTACTTCCTCTTCTCTCTTCTTTTGATCCCATCTTTGTGCCCCTTCAATCCTCCTCTTCCCTCCAATGACCCTGGCTCTTCCCCTCCTTCCTCTTCTCGCCTCTTTTGTTCCCATCTTTTCCCTTCAATCCTCCTCTTCCCTCCAGTGACCCTGGCTCTTCCCCTCCTTCCTCCTCTCTCCTCTTTTGATCCCATCCTTTCCCTTCAATCCTCCTCTTCCCCCCAGTGACCCTGGCTCTTTCCCTCCTTCCTTTTCTCTCCTCTTTTGATCCCATCTTTGTGCCCCTTCGATCCTCCTCTTCCCTCCAGTGACCCTGGCTCTTCTCCTCCTTCCTCTTCTCTCCTCTTTTGATCCCATCTTTTCCCTTCAATCCTCCTCTTCCCTCCAGTGACCCTGGTTCTATCCCTCCTTCCTCTTCTCACTTCTTTTGATCCCATCTTTCCCTTCAATCCTCCTCTTCCCTTGAGTGACCCTGGCTCTTCCCCTCCGTCCTCTTCTCTCTTCTTTTGGTCCCATCTTTTCCCTTCAATCCTCCTCTTCCCTCCAGTGACCCTGGCTCTTCCCTCCTTCCTCTTTTGATCCCATCTTTGTGCCCCTTCAATCCTCCTCTTCCCTCCAGTGACCCTGGCTCTTCACCTCCTTCCTCTTCTCACCTCTTTTGATCCCATCTTTGTGCCCCTTCAATCCTCCTCTTCCCTCCAGTGACCCTTGCTTTTCTCCACCTTCCTCTTCTCTCCTCTTTGATCCAATCTTTTCCCTTCAATCCTCCTCTTCCCTCAGTGACCCTGGCTCTTCCCCTCCGTCCTCTTCTCTCCTCTATTGATCCCATCTTTTCCCTTCAATCCTCCTCTTCCCTCCAGTGACCCTTGCTTTTACCCACCTTCCTCTTCTCTCCTCTTTGATCCCATCTTTCCCCTTCAATCCTCCTCTTCCCCCCAGTGACCCTGGATCTTCCCCACCTTCCTCTTCTCTCCTCTTTTGATCCCATCTTTTCCCTTCAATCCTCCTCTTCCCTCCAGTGACCCTGGCTCCTCCCCTCCTTCCTCTTCTCTCCTCTTTTGATCCCATCTTTTCCCTTCAATCCTCCTCTTCCATCCAGTGACCCTGGCTCTTCCCCTCCTTCCTCTTCTCTCCTCTTTTGATCCCATCTTTTCCCTTTAATCCTCCTCTTCCCTCCAGTGACCCTGGCTCTTCCCCTCCTTCCTTTTCTCTCCTCTTTTGATCCCATCATTTCCCTTCAATCCGCCTCTCCCCTCCAGTGACCCTGGCTCTCCCCTCCTTCCTCTTCTCTCCTCCTCTGATCCCATCTTTTCCCTTTGATCCTCCTCTTCCCTCCAGTGACCCCGGCTCTTCCCCTCCTTCCTCTTCTCTCCTTTTGATCCCATCTTTTCCCTTCAATCCTCCTCTTCCCTCCAGTGACCCTGGCTCTTCCCCTCCTTCCTCTTCTCCCCTCTTCTCCCCTCTTTTGATCCCATCTTTGTGCCCCTTCAATCTTCCTCTTCCTTCCAGTGACCCTGAATCTTCCCCTCCTTCTTCTTCTCCCCTCTTTTGATCCCATCTTTGTGCCCCTTCAATCCTCCTCTTCCCTCCAGTGACGCTGGTTCTATCCCTCCTTCCTCCTCTTTCCTCTTTTGATCCCATCTTTCCCTTCAATCCTCCTCTTCCCTTGAGTGACCCTAGCTCTTCCTTCCTTCCTCTTCTCTCCTCTTTTGATCCCATCTTTCCCTTCAATCCTCCTCTTCCCTCCAGTGACCCTGGTTCTATCCCTCCTTCCTCTTCTCTCCTCTTTTGATCCCATCTTTCCCTTCAATCCTCCTCTTCCCTTGAGTGACCCTGGCTCTTCCCTCCTTCCTCTTCTCTCCTCTTTTGATCCCATCTTTTCCCTTCAATCCTCCTCTTCCCTCCAGTGACCCTGGTTCTTCCCCTCCTTCCTCTTCTCTCTTCTTTTGGTCCCATCTTTTCCCTTCAATCCTCCTCTTCCCTCCAGTGACCCTGGCTCTTCCCTCCTTCCTCTTTTGATCCCATCTTTGTGCCCCTTCATTCCTCCTCTTCCCTCCAGTGACCCTGGCTCTTCACCTCCTTCCTCTTCTCACCTCTTTTGATCCCATCTTTGTGCCCCTTCAATCCTCCTCTTCCCTCCAGTGACCCTTGCTTTTCCCCACCTTCCTCTTCTCTCCTCTTTGATCCCATCTTTTCCCTTCAATCCTCCTCCTCCCTCCAGTGACCCTGGCTCTTCCCCTCCTTCCTCTTCTCAACTCTTCTGGTCCCATCTTTTCCCTTCAATCCTCCTCTTCCCTCTAGTGACCCATGCTTTTCCCCACCTTCCTCTTCTCTCCTCTTTTGATCCCATCTTTCCCCTTCAATACTTCTCTTCCCTCCAGTGACCCTTGCTTTTCCCCACCTTCCTCTTCTATCCTCTTTGATCCCATCTTTCCCCTTCAATACTCTTCTTCCCTCCAGTGACCCTGGCTCTTCCCCTCCTTCCACTTCTCTCCTCTTTTGATCCCATCTTTTCCCTTCAATCCTCCTCTTCCCTCTAGTGACCCTGGCTCTTCTCCTCCTTCCTCTTCTCTCCTCCTCTGATCCCATCCTTTCCCTTCAATCCTCCTCTTCCCCCCAGTGACCCTGGCTCTTCCCCTCCTTCCTTTCCTCTCCTCTTTTGATCCCATCTTTGTGCCCCTTCGATCCTCCTCTTCCCTCCAGTGACGCTGGTTCTATCCCTCCTTCCTCCTCTTTCCTCTTTCGATCCCATCTTTCCCTTCAATCCTCCTCTTCCCTCCAGTGACCCTGGTTCTATCCCTCCTTCCTCTTCTCTCCTCTTTTGATCCCATCTTTCCCTTCAATCCTCCTCTTCCCTTGAGTGACCCAGGCTCTTCCCCTCCTTCCTCTTCTCTCCTCTTTTGATCCCATCTTTTCCCTTCAATCCTCCTCTTCCCTCCAGTGACCCTGGTTCTTCCCCTCCTTCCTCTTCTCTCTTCTTTTGGTCCCATCTTTTCCCTTCAATCCTCCTCTTCCCTCCAGTGACCCTGGCTCTTCCCTCCTTCCTCTTTTGATCCCATCTTTGTGCCCCTTCAATCTTCCTCTTCCTTCCAGTGACCCTGAATCTTCCCCTCCTTCCTCTTCTCTCCTTTTGATCCCATCTTTTCCCTTCAATCCTCCTCTTCCCTCCAGTGACCCTGGCTCTTCCCCTCCTTCTTCTTCTCCCCTCTTTTGATCCCATCTTTCCCTTCAATCCTCCTCTTCCCTTGAGTGACCCAGGCTCTTCCTCTCCTTCCTCTTCTCTCCTCTTTTGATCCCATCTTTTCCCTTCAATCCTCCTCTTCCCTCCAGTGTCCCTGGTTTTTCCCCTCCTTCCTCTTCTCTCCTCTTTTGATCCCATCTTTTCCCTTCAATCCTCCTCTTCCCTCCAGTGACCCTGGCTCTTTCCCTCCTTCCTCTTCTCTCCTCTTTTGATCCCATCTTTCCCTTCAATCCTTCTCTTCCCTCCAGTGACCCTGTCTCTTCCTCTCCTTCCTCCTCTCTCCTCTTTTGATCCCATCTTTTCCCTTCAATCCTCCTCCTCCCTCCAGTGACCCTGGCTCTTCCCCTCCTTCCTCTTCTCTCCTCTTTTGATCCCATCTTTGTGCCCCTTCAATCCTCCTCTTCCGTCGGTGACCCTGGCTCTTCCCCTCCTTCCGCTTCTCTCCTCTTTTGATCCCATCTTTTCCCTTCAATCCTCCTCTTCCCTCCAGTGACCCTGGCTCTTCCCCTCCTTCCTCTTCTCTCCTCTTTTGATCCTATCTTTCCCCTTCAATCCTCCTCTTCCCTTGAGTGACCCTGGCTCTTCCCTCTTTCCTCTTCTCTCCTCTTTTGATCCCATCTTTCCCTTCAATCCTCCTTCTTCCCTCCTGTGACCCTGGTTCTATCCCTCCTTCCTCTTCTCTCCTCTTTTGATCCCATCTTTCCCTTCAATCCTCCTCTTCCCTCCAGTGACCCTGGCTCTTCCCCTCCTTCCTCTTCTCTACTCTTCTGGTCCCATCTTTTCCCTTCAATCCTCCTCTTCCCTCCAGTGACCCTTGCTATTCCCCACCTTCCTCTTCTATCCTCTTTGATCCCATCTTTCCCCTTCAATACTCCTCTTCCCTCCAGTGACCCTGGCTCTTCCCCTCCTTCCTCTTCTCTCCTCTTTTGATCCCATCTTTGTGCCCCTTCAATCCTCCTCTTCCGTCGGTGACCCTGGCTCTTCCCCTCCTTCCGCTTCTCTCCTCTTTTGATCCCATCTTTTCCCTTCAATCCTCCTCTTCCCTCCAGTGACCCTGGCTCTTCCCCTCCTTCCTCTTCTCTCCTCTTTTGATCCTATCTTTCCCCTTCAATCCTCCTCTTCCCTTGAGTGACCCTGGCTCTTCCCTCTTTCCTCTTCTCTCCTCTTTTGATCCCATCTTTCCCTTCAATCCTCCTTCTTCCCTCCTGTGACCCTGGTTCTATCCCTCCTTCCTCTTCTCTCCTCTTTTGATCCCATCTTTCCCTTCAATCCTCCTCTTCCCTCCAGTGACCCTGGCTCTTCCCCTCCTTCCTCTTCTCTACTCTTCTGGTCCCATCTTTTTCCTTCAATCCTCCTCTTCCCTCCAGTGACCCTTGCTATTCCCCACCTTCCTCTTCTATCCTCTTTGATCCCATCTTTCCCCTTCAATACTCCTCTTCCCTCCAGTGACCCTGGCTCTTCCCCTCCTTCCACTTCTCTCCTCCTCTGATCCCATCCTTTCCCTTCAATCCTCCTCTTCCCCCCAGTGACCCTGGCTCTTCCCCTCCTTCCTTTCCTCTCCTCTTTTGATCCCATCTTTGTGCCCTTTCGATCCTCCTCTTCCCTCCAGTGACGCTGGTTCTATCCCTCCTTCCTCTTCTCTCCTCTTTTGATCCCATCTTTCCCTTCAATCCTCCTCTTCCCTTGAGTGACCCTGGCTCTTCCCTCCTTCCTCTTCTCTCCTCTTTTGATCCCATCTTTCCCTTCAATCCTCCTCTTCCCTCCAGTGACCCTGGTTCTATCCCTCCTTCCTCTTCTCTCCTCTTTTGATCCCATCTTTCCCTTCAATCCTCCTCTTCCCTTGAGTGACCCTGGCTCTTCCCTCCTTCCTCTTCTCTCCTCTTTTGATCCCATCTTTTCCCTTCAATCCTCCTCTTCCCTCCAGTGACCCTGGTTCTTCCCCTCCTTCCTCTTCTCTCTTCTTTTGGTCCAATCTTTTCCCTTCAATCCTCCTCTTCTCTCCAGTGACCCTGGCTCTTCCCTCCTTCCTCTTCTCTACTCTTTTGATCCCATCTTTGTGCCCCTTCAATCGTCCTCTTCCCTCCAGTGACCCTGGCTCTTCCCTCCTTCCTCTTCTCTCCTCTTTTGTTCCCATCTTTTCCCTTCAATCCTCCTCTTCCCTCCAGTGACCCTGGCTCTTCCCTCCTTCCTCTTCTCTCCTCTTTTGATCCCATCTTTGTGCCCCTTCAATCCTCCTCTTCCCTCCAGTGACACTGGTTCTTCCCCTCCTTCCTCTTATCTCTTCTTTTGGTCCCATCTTTTCCCTTCAATCCTCCTCTTCCCTCCAGTGACCCTGACTCTTCCCCTCCTTCCTCTTCTCACCTCTTTTTATCCCATCTTTGTGCCCCTTCAATCCTCCTCTTCCCTCCAGTGACCCTGGTTCTATCCCTCCTTCCTCTTCTCTCCTCTTTTGATCCCATCTTTCCCTTCAATCCTCCTCTTCCCTTGAGTGACCCTGGCTCTTCCCTCCTTCCTCTTCTCTACTCTTCTGGTCCCATCTTTTCCCTTCAATCCTCCTCTTCCCTCCAGTGACCCTTGCTTTTCCCCACCTTCCTCTTCTATCCTCTTTGATCCCATCTTTCCCCTTCAATACTCCTCTTCCCTCCAGTGACCCTGGCTCTTCCCCTCCTTCCGCTTCTCTCCTCTTTTGATCCCATCTTTTCCCTTCAATCCTCCTCTTCCCTCTAGTGACCCTGGCTCTTCTCCTCCTTCCTCTTCTCTCCTCCTCTGATCCCATCTTTCCCCTTCAATCCTCCTCTTCCCTCCAGTGACCCTGGCTCTTCCCCTCCTTCCGCTTCTCTCCTCTTTTGATCCCATCTTTTCCCTTCAATCCTCCTCTTCCCTCTAGTGACCCTGGCTCTTCTCCTCCTTCCTCTTCTCTCCTCCTCTGATCCCATCTTTCCCCTTCAATCCTCCTCTTCCCTCCAGTGACCCTGGCTCTTCCCCTCCTTCCACTTCTCTCCTCTTTTGATCCCATCTTTTCCCTTCAATCCTCCTCTTCCCTCCAGTGACCCTGGCTCTTCCCCTCCTTCCTCTTCTCTCCTCTTTTCATCCTATATTTTCCCTTCAATCCTCCTCTTCCCTCAGTGACCCTGGCTCTTCCCCTCCTTCTTCTTCTCACCTCTTTTGATCCCAACTTTGTGCCCCTTCAATCCTGCTCTTCCCTCCAGTGACCCTGGCTCTTCCCCTCCTTCCTCTTCTCTACTCTTCTGATCCCATCTTTTCCCTTCAATCCTCCTCTTCCCTCCAGTGACCCTGGCTCTTCCCCTCCTTCCTCTTCTCTACTCTTCTGATCCCATCTTTTCCCTTCAATCCTCCTCTTCCCTCCAGTGACCCTGTGTGGCGATTGCGAAGATGAAAGGGTTGAATTCCTGCTATGTAGTGAAAACGGGCATGTGGCAAAAAACTACGACTCCCAGACTGCCCTGGGGGAGTCTTGTGAGTACTAAGCCCCTCCTTCCCCAGAGAAAGGTGCTTGTCAATTGTTCCTGCAGTTCGAGTCGAGGGATGGGCGGATGGTGATCCCCGCCGGATTCCAGCGAGAAGAAGTTCAGCGCTTAGCAGAGGAATCGTGTTTGGAGACCGTGTGGAGAAGCTGAGATTTCGCCAAGCGGTATTTTGTGAAAACGAGAAGGAGCGCGGGCTCGCCTCCTTCCGAATTGTAGATTTGTATCCTGGACTTTGAGATTAGTTGTGCAGTTCAGTGTAGCCGCGGGGTTATTCTAGTGCGCATTAGCGCTATTGTGACCCGCGAGTAAAATAGCCTGGTTGTCGTGCGCGCGTGTTTATATAACGCGAGCCGGTAACAGGCTAAAAGTGCAAAGAGAACATTTGGAGGTCCTGCGCGGCTGCGCTAGGGAAGCATCTGTATTCAGCCTGTCAGAAGGAAAGTGAACTCGAGTTTCAAGACAGATGAGATATGTACCTTGAAATACTTTTGGGAAAATGGAGTCCATGTTGTGCTGTTAAACAACTTCAGGAGAGCAGCAGATTAGAAGCCTCGTTTGTTTATGATTTGTGCTCGGTTGAGTAAACTTATTATTGTGGAACTGATGGTCCGAGACATTGGGGATTATCCTCTGTATAAAAAGGACGCTTTGATGAGGAAAGGAGTTATTGGAAACCTTCCATTAGAAGCCCTTTCAATAGGAGTTGTGGTGAGTGATACCATAATCTCACTTGATACTAGATTTAATTATAGTGTGAACCTGAAGAGTAATAGTGTGTTTGTTCCCCTTTCAGATACCCGTGACGGTGTTACTGAGCTGTCCTTTAGACCCAGTCCATTTCTGAGACGAAACGCAGAGAAGCACCTCCATCTCTACGTTTCCACATCTGCTTCTTCTCTCCTTTTTTCCCTTCTTTGCACAAAGTCAGACAGAGGTATATCTTTACTCTGTTGGGGGTTGTGCAAGCAGGGAGTCTGGGCTCTAGCACCTATCATCGTCTCTGCTGGGACCAGTAGTAAGGTTAGTGGCGTTTATGTTTCTTGTGCTGCTGCCAGTCCCGACAGATTGACAAGCCCAAGTAACAAGACCCAGCCCGGACGATGAATATTGAAAGTGTACTAAATTCCGTGGTGGAGAGCCTTGCGGCTCTTCAGCAGGAAGTCACCACTTCACGCACCGAGAGTCAGGTTCTATATAAGGAGCTGGGGGTCCTTAGAAAAGAGATGTCCGAGTTGTCCAATAAAAGTAAAAAGGGGGCTTCTTATATTAAACCGGCCACTTTACAACCCCCTTCACCCTCCTTAAATCCTGTGTCCCAGGGAGCTGAAGGGGGTGGGTTCACAGTGTCAACACCCTCCTCTTCATCGGATGCAGTTCCTACAGTCCATGTGATACAGAATACTGGAATTCCACTGGCCCCTCCTGAAAGGTTTTACGGGGATCCCCGTAAATTTGAGACATTTCTAAATCAATGTAGATTGCACTTTCTGTGCAAACCGGGGGTGTTTCAAGAGGATACAACGAAGACCGCTTTCATGATGTCCTACATGGGAGGCAATGCAGCAAGTTGGACTATACCTTTGCTGGAGAGAAATGATCCGGTATTGCATGATTTTGATGACTTTTGCTTGGAACTGAGGCGATTGTTCGACAGAAAACTCCATATGTTGTCTCTGGATAGAGAGTTATTGACATTGCGACAAGGGTCCCAAGATCTGCTGTCCTACATTACTTCCTTTAATCGTCTCGTGGTCGAAACAGAGTGGCCTACGGCTAAGAGGATCTCTATTTTCTACCAGGGACTTCGGGGGGAGCTCAAAGACGTATTAGCTCAAGTAGTACAACTTCCCACGACCTGTGAAGAACTGATTGACTTGACCGTTCAATTGGATCATCGCCTACTGGAAAGACGGGGTGATAGAGGCAGAGGAGACGGCCGTTTTTTCTACCCACGTCCCCGGAGTACCATAGAAGACCATCCGAAGATGCCCGAGGGTGTCGAACCTATGCAAATAGGAGGTCTTAGGGGCCCCCTTTCCAAGGAAGAAAAAGACAAAAGAAGAAGACTGAAACAGTGCCTCTACTGCGGAAAGGGCGGTCATTTTGTTAAAGATTGCCGAGCAAGAAACGTGTTCCCTGGAAGATCGACGGCCTCCCCTGCACAAGCTGTCATACAAGCAGGAAGACCGGCGGAAAACTAGCAAGCCCAAATCAGGAGGAGGTCGCTGCCTTGGGTTGTTTACCGCCAAAGATCTCATTTACACTCGCGAATACCTTGCATCCTGCAGTGGCCCACATGAATCTAAAGGTAACTTTATGGGTCACTTCCAGTGATGCTATGGAAATTGATGCCCTGCTTGACTCCGGAGCCACTGGTAACTATATTGACCAGGAATATGCCATGAAAATTGGGATTGTATGTGAGAAGAAGGATAAACCTGAGCTGGTCAAAGCAGTAGATGGAACAGTGTTGTCATCTGGTCCAGTCTCTTATCATACACAAGCACTTCGGATGCAGACGAATCGAAACCATCATGAGATGATACAATTCAACTTGATAGACGCGCCCCAGTTCCGTCTCATATTGGGAATGCCGTGGTTGACGCTTCACGATCCTCAAGTCAGTTGGGCAGCACGCACTATCACCTTATCTTCTGCGTTTTGTAAGGCGAATTGTAGACAGGAGATGTCTAGTACTGAAGAACAACAAGCTACTCCTTCAGTCTGCCTGGCTTCTGGATGTTCTATCGGACCATACTGTTGTGCCACAGCTCTCCCTGATGAATACCAGGAGTTCAGTTCTTTGTTTGACAAACAGAAGGCCACCGATCTGCCACCACATCGTGTATACGATTGCAGGATTGATCTCATTCCGGGGGCTGATATACCTTGTAGCCGAGTCTACGCCCTTACTGAAAAAGAAACCGTGTATTTGCGGAATTACCTTGATGAAAATCTGGCCACGGGGTTCATCCGTCATTCTACCTCGCCTGCTTCCTCGCCGATGTTTTTTATTCCCAAGAAGGATTGCGAGGAATTGAGGCCATGCATCGATTACAGGGCCATTAACAGAATGACGGTGAAAAATCGTTATCCTCTGCCACTTATACCTGTACTCTTAGACCAGCTGAAGGGAGCTCGATTCTTCACAAAACTCGATCTCAGAGGGGCGTACCATCTGGTTAGAGTACAGAGCGGGGACGAGTGGAAAACCGCGTTTAGAACCAAATTTGGATTGTTCGAGTACCTTGTGATGCCCTTCGGGCTCTGCAACGCCCCTGCCGCCTTCCAATACTTCATGGATGAGGTACTACGTGGGTGTCTGGAGACATTCTGCATCGTGTACATAGATGACATTTTAATCTATTCATCTACTCTGCACGAACACGTGGATCATGTGAAAACTGTGCTACATCGCCTACGGCAAAATTCCTTGTACGCCAAACTCGAAAAATGTCTTTTTCACGTGAAAGAAGTGTCCTTCCTTGGTTACATCATCTCAGCCCAAGGCTTCCAAATGGATTCCAGCAAAGTGGAGGCTATCGTAGGATGGGGCACGCCCAAGAACGTCAAGGCAGTGCAGAGTTTCCTTGGTTTTGCCAATTACTACCGACGGTTTATCAAGGATTTCTCCAAGATAATTCAACCTATATCTAGTCTACTGAGGAAGAACACTGTGTTTGGTTGGAACTCTGCAGCGGAGAGGTCGTTTCAGTATCTCAAAGAACAGTTTACGCAGGCCCCTATCCTGCGCCACCCTGATCCGCAGATACCTTTCGTTTTGGAAACCGATGCCTCCCTGTATGCCATTGGCGGAATACTCTCACAGCGTCACCCCGAAACAGGTCAGTTGCATCCTGTGGCCTATTTCTCGAGGAAACTTACCCCTTGCGAGATCAACTACTCCGTTACGGACAAAGAACTTCTCGCTATAAAACGGGCGTGTGAGGAATGGCGGCACTACCTGTTGGGAGCCATGCACACAGTCGAAATTTACACCGATCACAGAAACCTGTTGTTCCTTAAAACCGCCAAGGCTCTTACTCCCCGGCAATTGAGGTGGACTCTGTTCTTTTCGGACTTTGATTTTGTTATCAAATATAGACCAGGGCCTCAAAATGGGAAAGCTGACGCTCTTTCCCGGATCGGGGAAACGGCAGAGCAGAGTACCAAGAAGGAAGATGAACCTCCACTGATCCTTCGGGAAACCGACAATCCATCTTCCTTGATCGCCTTGATATCTACACCGGAATTCCTGGATGATGTGCGGGTGGCACTTGCAGATATGGACGTGCAAGGTTGGATACAGGAGGATCCTGACCACCGAACGGAAAAGGACGATCTTGCTTATCAAGGATTAGCCATTTTTGTCCCCACTGAACCTTTGCAACAAAAAGTATTGTCATGGATCCATGATTCTCCATTGGGTGGACATTTGGGTATCTATAAGACAATTGCAGGGGTGGAACGCAACTTCTGGTGGCCGAAATTGCGAGATGCTGTGAGACATTATGTGATGAACTGTGCTGTCTGCATTCAAGGGAAAGCCATTCATGTTAAACCTGTTGGATTGCTCCGACCACTCCCTATTCCGCCTAAACCATGGCATACTGTGTCAATGGACTTCATCGTAGAAATGCCACCCTGTGAGGGGAAAACGGTGATCTTAGTGGTCATAGACCATTTAACAAAGATGGGACATTTCATTCCCCTGAAAGGCCTGCCTACCTCTGTAGAATTGGCGCATGTGTTCTTGCAAAACATAATTCGTGCCCATGGGATCCCTTGTGTGATCATCACCGATCGAGGTACTCAATTTACCTCTCATTTTTGGACAGCCCTTTGTAAAATCCTGGATGTTGATGCTAGGCTCTCTTCGTCCTATCACCCTCAGACGGACGGGAAAACGGAACGCCTGAATCAGACGTTGGAGCAATATCTTCGCTGCTTTGCCTTACAGAACGATACGGAATGGACTACCTTGATATGGATGGCGGAATTTGCATACAACAACGCCATTCATTCCACTTTGGGCTGTTCCCCTTTCTTCTGTCTGTATGGCTATCACCCTAATGCGCTGCCTTTTGAGGTGCCTGTTCACTCCCCGGTGCCAAGCATACACGAACATCATGCACATCTCAGAGCGGTGTTAGTTGAGGCACGACACAGTTTAGTGAACGCTCAGTCTTCTCAGAAGCGTTTTGCTGACAATAGGAGATCTTCTGCTCCCGAGTATGTAGTGGGGGATAAGGTGTGGCTTTCCACAAAACATTTACATCTGAAGGGAGAGAACAAGTTGAAGCCTAGGTATGTGGGGCCCTATGCCATTGAGAGGGTCATTAACCCTGTGGTAGTACGACTGACGCTCCCTGATACTTGGAGAATCCATCCCGTCTTTCACGTTTCTCTGCTCCAACCCTGTCCTGTTAGTACTAGGTTGTCTGATAGACCCCTTCCAGTTGAGGTTGATGGTCAGGAGGAGTATGAGGTGCATTCGATTCTGGACTCTCGTATGGTGCGAGGGCGGATTCAGTACTTGGTAGAGTGGAAAGGGTTTGGCCCTGAAGAGCGGACTTGGGAACCTGTGCGTAACCTCCATTGTCCTGAGCTGGTTGCTCGTTTTCACGAACTGTATCCTGGTAAGCCTGGGCGACCGCCGGGACGGCTGTCCTCGAGAGGGGGTTCTGTGGCGATTGCGAAGATGAAAGGGTTGAATTCCTGCTATGTAGTGAAAACGGGCATGTGGCAAAAAACTACGACTCCCAGACTGCCCTGGGGGAGTCTTGTGAGTACTAAGCCCCTCCTTCCCCAGAGAAAGGTGCTTGTCAATTGTTCCTGCAGTTCGAGTCGAGGGATGGGCGGATGGTGATCCCCGCCGGATTCCAGCGAGAAGAAGTTCAGCGCTTAGCAGAGGAATCGTGTTTGGAGACCGTGTGGAGAAGCTGAGATTTCGCCAAGCGGTATTTTGTGAAAACGAGAAGGAGCGCGGGCTCGCCTCCTTCCGAATTGTAGATTTGTATCCTGGACTTTGAGATTAGTTGTGCAGTTCAGTGTAGCCGCGGGGTTATTCTAGTGCGCATTAGCGCTATTGTGACCCGCGAGTAAAATAGCCTGGTTGTCGTGCGCGCGTGTTTATATAACGCGAGCCGGTAACAGGCTAAAAGTGCAAAGAGAACATTTGGAGGTCCTGCGCGGCTGCGCTAGGGAAGCATCTGTATTCAGCCTGTCAGAAGGAAAGTGAACTCGAGTTTCAAGACAGATGAGATATGTACCTTGAAATACTTTTGGGAAAATGGAGTCCATGTTGTGCTGTTAAACAACTTCAGGAGAGCAGCAGATTAGAAGCCTCGTTTGTTTATGATTTGTGCTCGGTTGAGTAAACTTATTATTGTGGAACTGATGGTCCGAGACATTGGGGATTATCCTCTGTATAAAAAGGACGCTTTGATGAGGAAAGGAGTTATTGGAAACCTTCCATTAGAAGCCCTTTCAATAGGAGTTGTGGTGAGTGATACCATAATCTCACTTGATACTAGATTTAATTATAGTGTGAACCTGAAGAGTAATAGTGTGTTTGTTCCCCTTTCAGATACCCGTGACGGTGTTACTGAGCTGTCCTTTAGACCCAGTCCATTTCTGAGACGAAACGCAGAGAAGCACCTCCATCTCTACGTTTCCACATCTGCTTCTTCTCTCCTTTTTTCCCTTCTTTGCACAAAGTCAGACAGAGGTATATCTTTACTCTGTTGGGGGTTGTGCAAGCAGGGAGTCTGGGCTCTAGCACCTATCATCGTCTCTGCTGGGACCAGTAGTAAGGTTAGTGGCGTTTATGTTTCTTGTGCTGCTGCCAGTCCCGACACCCTGGCTCTTCCCCTCCTTCCTCTTCTCTCCTCTTTTGATCCCGTCTTTGTGCCCCTTCAATCCTCCTCTTCCCTCTGGTGACCCTGGCTCTTCCCCTCCTTCCTCTTCTCTCCTCTTCTGATCCCATCTTTCCCCTTCAATCCGCCCTTCCCTCCAGTGACCCTGGCTCTTTCCCTCCTTCCTCTTCTCTCCTCTTTTGATCCCATCTTTTCCCTTCAATCCTCCTCTTCCCTCCAGTGACCCTGACTCTTCCCCTCCTTCCTCTTCTCTCCTCTTTTGATCCCATCTTTTCCCTTTGATCCTCCTCTTCCCTCCAGTGACCCTGGCTCTTCCCCTCCTTCCTCTTCTCTCCTCTTTTGATCCCATCTTTGTGCCCCTTCAATCCTCCTCTTCCCTCCAGTGACCCTGGCTCTTCCCCTCCTTCCTCTTCTCTCCTCTTTTGATCCCATCTTTTCCCTTCAATCCTCCTCTTCCCTCCAGTGACCCTGGCTCTTCCCCACCTTCCTCTTCTCTCCTCTTTTGATCCCATCTTTTCCCTTCAATCCTCCTCTTCCCTCCAGTGACGCTGGTTCTATCCCTCCTTCCTCCTCTTTCCTCTTTTGATCCCATCTTTCCCTTCAATCCTCCTCTTCCCTTGAGTGACCCTGGCTCTTCCTTCCTTCCTCTTCTCTCCTCTTTTGATCCCATCTTTCCCTTCAATCCTCCTCTTACCTCCAGTGACCCTGGTTCTATCCCTCCTTCCTCTTCTCTCCTCTTTTGATCCCATCTTTCCCTTCAATCCTCCTCTTCCCTTGAGTGACCCTGGCTCTTCCCTCCTTCCTCTTCTCTCCTCTTTTGATCCCATCTTTTCCCTTCAATCCTCCTCTTCCCTCCAGTGACCCTGGATCTTCCCCTCTTTCCTCTTCTCTCCTCTTTTGATCCCATCTTTGTGCCCCTTCATTCCTCCTCTTCCCTCCAGTGACCCTGGCTCTTCACCTCCTTCCTCTTCTCACCTCTTTTGATCCCATCTTTGTGCCCCTTCAATCCTCCTCTTCCCTCCAGTGACCCTTGCTTTTCCCCACCTTCCTCTTCTCTCCTCTTTGATCCCATCTTTTCCCTTCAATCCTCCTCCTCCCTCCAGTGACCCTGGCTCTTCCCCTCCTTCCTCTTCTCAACTCTTCTGGTCCCATCTTTTTGCCTTCAATCCTCCTCTTCCCTCTAGTGACCCTTGCTTTTCCCCACCTTCCTCTTCTATCCTCTTTGATCCCATCTTTCCCCTTCAATACTCCTCTTCCCTCCAGTGACCCTTGCTTTTCCCCACCTTCCTCTTCTATCCTCTTTGATCCCATCTTTCCCCTTCAATACTCCTCTTCCCTCCAGTGACCCTGGCTCTTCCCCTCCTTCCACTTCTCTCCTCTTTTGATCCCATCTTTTCCCTTCAATCCTCCTCTTCCCTCTAGTGACCCTGGCTCTTCTCCTCCTTCCTCTTCTCTCCTCCTCTGATCCCATCCTTTCCCTTCAATCCTCCTCTTCCCCCCAGTGACCCTGGCTCTTCCCCTCCTTCCTTTCCTCTCCTCTTTTGATCCCATCTTTGTGCCCCTTTGATCCTCCTCTTCCCTCCAGTGACGCTGGTTCTATCCCTCCTTCCTCCTCTTTCCTCTTTCGATCCCATCTTTCCCTTCAATCCTCCTCTTCCCTTGAGTGACCCTGGCTCTTCCTTCCTTCCTCTTCTCTCCTATTATGATCCCATCTTTCCCTTCAATCCTCCTCTTCCCTCCAGTGACCCTGGTTCTATCCCTCCTTCCTCTTCTCTCCTCTTTTGATCCCATCTTTCCCTTCAATCCTCCTCTTCCCTTGAGTGACCCAGGCTCTTCCCCTCCTTCCTCTTCTCTCCTCTTTTGATCCCATCTTTTCCCTTCAATCCTCCTCTTCCCTCCAGTGACCCTGGCTCTTCCCTCCTTCCTCTTTTGATCCCATCTTTGTGCCCCTTCAATCCTCCTCTTCCCTCCAGTGACCCTGGCTCTTCCCCTCCTTCCTCTTCTCACCTCTTTTGATCCCATCTTTGTGTCCCTTCAATCCTCCTCTTCCCTCCAGTGACCCTGGCTCTTCCCCTCCTTCCTCTTCTCTCCTCTTTTGATCCCATCTTTCCCCTTCAATCCTCCTCTTCCCTCCAGTGACCCTGGATCTTCCCCTCCTTCCTCTTCTCTCCTCTTTTGATCCCATCTTTTCCCTTCAATCCTCCTCTTCCCTCCTCTTCCCTCCAGTGACCCTGGATCTTCCCCACCTTCCTCTTCTCTCCTCTTTTGATCCCATCTTTGTGCCCCTTCAATCCTCCTCTTCCCTCCAGTGACACTGGTTCTTCCCCTCCTTCCTCTTATCTCTTCTTTTGGTCCCATCTTTTCCCTTCAATCCTCCTCTTCCCTCCAGTGACCCTGACTCTTCCCCTCCTTCCTCTTCTCACCTCTTTTTATCCCATCTTTGTGCCCCTTCAATCCTCCTCTTCCCTCCAGTGACCCTGGTTCTATCCCTCCTTCCTCTTCTCTCCTCTTTTGATCCCATCTTTCCCTTCAATCCTCCTCTTCCCTTGAGTGACCCTGGCTCTTCCCTCCTTCCTCTTCTCTACTCTTCTGGTCCCATCTTTTCACTTCAATCCTCCTCTTCCCTCCAGTGACCCTTGCTTTTCCCCACCTTCCTCTTCTATCCTCTTTGATCCCATCTTTCCCCTTCAATACTCCTCTTCCCTCCAGTGACCCTGGCTCTTCCCCTCCTTCCGCTTCTCTCCTCTTTTGATCCCATCTTTTCCCTTCAATCCTCCTCTTCCCTCTAGTGACCCTGGCTCTTCTCCTCCTTCCTCTTCTCTCCTCCTCTGATCCCATCTTTCCCCTTCAATCCTCCTCTTCCCTCCAGTGACCCTGGCTCTTCCCCTCCTTCCACTTCTCTCCTCTTTTGATCCCATCTTTTCCCTTCAATCCTCCTCTTCCCTCCAGTGACCCTGGCTCTTCCCCTCCTTCCTCTTCTCTCCTCTTTTCATCCTATATTTTCCCTTCAATCCTCCTCTTCCCTCAGTGACCCTGGCTCTTCCCCTCCTTCTTCTTCTCACCTCTTTTGATCCCAACTTTGTGCCCCTTCAATCCTGCTCTTCCCTCCAGTGACCCTGGCTCTTCCCCTCCTTCCTCTTCTCTACTCTTCTGATCCCATCTTTTCCCTTCAATCCTCCTCTTCCCTCCAGTGACCCTGGCTCTTCCCCTCCTTCCTCTTCTCTCCTCTTTTGATCCCGTCTTTGTGCCCCTTCAATCCTCCTCTTCCCTCTGGTGACCCTGGCTCTTCCCCTCCTTCCTCTTCTCACCTCTTTTTATCCCATCTTTGTGCCCCTTCAATCCTCCTCTTCCCTCCAGTGACCCTGGTTCTATCCCTCCTTCCTCTTCTCTCCTCTTTTGATCCCATCTTTCCCTTCAATCCTCCTCTTCCCTTGAGTGACCCTGGCTCTTCCCTCCTTCCTCTTCTCTACTCTTCTGGTCCCATCTTTTCCCTTCAATCCTCCTCTTCCCTCCAGTGACCCTTGCTTTTCCCCACCTTCCTCTTCTATCCTCTTTGATCCCATCTTTCCCCTTCAATACTCCTCTTCCCTCCAGTGACCCTGGCTCTTCCCCTCCTTCCGCTTCTCTCCTCTTTTGATCCCATCTTTTCCCTTCAATCCTCCTCTTCCCTCTAGTGACCCTGGCTCTTCTCCTCCTTCCTCTTCTCTCCTCCTCTGATCCCATCTTTCCCCTTCAATCCTCCTCTTCCCTCCAGTGACCCTGGCTCTTCCCCTCCTTCCACTTCTCTCCTCTTTTGATCCCATCTTTTCCCTTCAATCCTCCTCTTCCCTCCAGTGACCCTGGCTCTTCCCCTCCTTCCTCTTCTCTCCTCTTTTCATCCTATATTTTCCCTTCAATCCTCCTCTTCCCTCAGTGACCCTGGCTCTTCCCCTCCTTCTTCTTCTCACCTCTTTTGATCCCAACTTTGTGCCCCTTCAATCCTGCTCTTCCCTCCAGTGACCCTGGCTCTTCCCCTCCTTCCTCTTCTCTACTCTTCTGATCCCATCTTTTCCCTTCAATCCTCCTCTTCCCTCCAGTGACCCTGGCTCTTCCCCTCCTTCCTCTTCTCTCCTCTTTTGATCCCGTCTTTGTGCCCCTTCAATCCTCCTCTTCCCTCTGGTGACCCTGGCTCTTCCCCTCCTTCCTCTTCTCTCCTCTTCTGATCCCATCTTTCCCCTTCAATCCGCCTCTTCCCTCCAGTGACCCTGGCTCTTTCCCTCCTTCCTCTTCTCTCCTCTTTTGATCCCATCTTTTCCCTTCAATCCTCCTCTTCCCTCCAGTGACCCTGACTCTTCCCCTCCTTCCTCTTCTCTCCTCTTTTGATCCCATCTTTTCCCTTTGATCCTCCTCTTCCCTCCAGTGACCCTGGCTCTTCCCCTCCTTCCTCTTCTCTCCTCTTTTGATCCCATCTTTGTGCCCCTTCAATCCTCCTCTTCCCTCCAGTGACCCTGGCTCTTCCCCTCCTTCCTCTTCTCTCCTCTTTTGATCCCATCTTTTCCCTTCAATCCTCCTTTTCCCTCCAGTGACCCTGGCTCTTCCCCTCCTTCCTTCTCCTCTTTTGATCCCATCTTTGTGCCCCTTCGATCCTCCTCTTCCCTCCAGTGACGCTGGTTCTATCCCTCCTTCCTCCTCTTTCCTCTTTTGATCCCATCTTTCCCTTCAATCCTCCTCTTCCCTTGAGTGACCCTGGCTCTTCCTTCCTTCCTCTTCTCTCCTCTTTTGATCCCATCTTTCCCTTCAATCCTCCTCTTCCCTCCAGTGACCCTGGTTCTATCCCTCCTTCCTCTTCTCTCCTCTTTTGATCCCATCTTTCCCTTCAATCTTCCTCTTCCCTTGAATGACCCTGGCTCTTCCCTCCTTCCTCTTCTCTCCTCTTTTGATCCCATCTTTTCCCTTCAATCCTCCTCTTCCCTCCAGTGACCCTGGATCTTCCCCTCTTTCCTCTTCTCTCCTCTTTTGATCCCATCTTTGTGCCCCTTCATTCCTCCTCTTCCCTCCAGTGACCCTGGCTCTTCACCTCCTTCCTCTTCTCACCTCTTTTGATCCCATCTTTGTGCCCCTTCAATCCTCCTCTTCCCTCCAGTGACCCTTGCTTTCCCCCACCTTCCTCTTCTCTCCTCTTTGATCCCATCTTTTCCCTTCAATCCTCCTCCTCCCTCCAGTGACCCTGGCTCTTCCCCTCCTTCCTCTTCTCAACTCTTCTGGTCCCATCTTTTCCCTTCAATCCTCCTCTTCCCTCTAGTGACCCTTGCTTTTCCCCACCTTCCTCTTCTATCCTCTTTGATCCCATCTTTCCCCTTCAATACTCCTCTTCCCTCCAGTGACCCTTGCTTTTCCCCACCTTCCTCTTCTATCCTCTTTGATCCCATCTTTCCCCTTCAATACTCCTCTTCCCTCCAGTGACCCTGGCTCTTCCCCTCCTTCCACTTCTCTCCTCTTTTGATCCCATCTTTTCCCTTCAATCCTCCTCTTCCCTCTAGTGACCCTGGCTCTTCTCCTCCTTCCTCTTCTCTCCTCCTCTGATCCCATCCTTTCCCTTCAATCCTCCTCTTCCCCCCAGTGACCCTGGCTCTTCCCCTCCTTCCTTTCCTCTCCTCTTTTGATCCCATCTTTGTGCCCCTTCGATCCTCCTCTTCCCTCCAGTGACGCTGGTTCTATCCCTCCTTCCTCCTCTTTCCTCTTTCGATCCCATCTTTCCCTTCAATCCTCCTCTTCCCTTGAGTGACCCAGGCTCTTCCCCTCCTTCCTCTTCTCTCCTCTTTTGATCCCATCTTTTCCCTTCAATCCTCCTCTTCCCTCCAGTGACCCTGGTTCTTCCCCTCCTTCCTCTTCTCTCTTCTTTTGGTCCCATCTTTTCCCTTCAATCCTCCTCTTCCCTCCAGTGACCCTGGCTCTTCCCTCCTTCCTCTTTTGATCCCATCTTTGTGCCCCTTCAATCCTCCTCTTCCCTCCAGTGACCCTGGCTCTTCCCCTCCTTCCTCTTCTCACCTCTTTTGATCCCATCTTTGTGTCCCTTCAATCCTCCTCTTCCCTCCAGTGACCCTGGCTCTTCCCCTCCTTCCTCTTCTCTCCTCTTTTGATCCCATCTTTCCCCTTCAATCCTCCTATTCCCTCCAGTGACCCTGGATCTTCCCCTCCTTCCTCTTCTCTCCTCTTTTGATCCCATCTTTTCCCTTCAATCCTCCTCTTCCCTCCAGTGACCCTGGATCTTCCCCACCTTCCTCTTCTCTCCTCTTTTGATCCCATCTTTCCCCTTCAATCCTCCTCTTCCCTCCAGTGACCCTGGCTCTTCCCCTCCTTCCTCTTCTCTCCTCTTTTGATCCCATCTTTCCCTTCAATCCTCCTCTTCCCTTGAGTGACCCTGGCTCTTCCCTCCTTCCTCTTCTCTCCTCTTTTGATCCCATCTTTTCCCTTCAATCCTCCTCTTCCCTCCAGTGACCCTGGTTCTTCCCCTCCTTCCTCTTCTCTCTTCTTTTGGTCCCATCTTTTCCCTTCAATCCTCCTCTTCCCTCCAGTGACCCTGACTCTTCCCTCCTTCCTCTTTTGATCCCATCTTTGTGCCCCTTCAATCCTCCTCTTCCCTCCAGTGACCCTTGCTTTTCCCCACCTTCCTCTTCTCTCCTCTTTGATCCCATCTTTTCCCTTCAATCCTCCTCCTCCCTCCAGTGACCCTGGCTCTTCCCCTCCTTCCTCTTCTCAACTCTTCTGGTCCCATCTTTTCCCTTCAATCCTCCTCTTCCCTCTAGTGACCCTTGCTTTTCCCCACCTTCCTCTTCTATCCTCTTTGATCCCATCTTTCCCCTTCAATACTCCTCTTCCCTCCAGTGACCCTTGCTTTTCCCCACCTTCCTCTTCTATCCTCTTTGATCCCATCTTTCCCCTTCAATACTCCTCTTCCCTCCAGTGACCCTGGCTCTTCCCCTCCTTCCACTTCTCTCCTCTTTTGATCCCATCTTTTCCCTTCAATCCTCCTCTTCCCTCTAGTGACCCTGGCTCTTCTCCTCCTTCCTCTTCTCTCCTCCTCTGATCCCATCCTTTCCCTTCAATCCTCCTCTTCCCCCCAGTGACCCTGGCTCTTCCCCTCCTTCCTTTCCTCTCCTCTTTTGATCCCATCTTTATGCCCCTTCGATCCTCCTCTTCCCTCCAGTGACGCTGGTTCTATCCCTCCTTCCTCCTCTTTCCTCTTTCGATCCCATCTTTCCCTTCAATCCTCCTCTTCCCTCCAGTGACCCTGGTTCTATCCCTCCTTTCTCTTCTCTCCTCTTTTGATCCCATCTTTCCCTTCAATCCTCCTCTTCCCTTGAGTGACCCTGGCTCTTCCCTCCTTCCTCTTCTCTCCTCTTTTGATCCCATCTTTTCCCTTCAATCCTCCTCTTCCCTCCAGTGACCCTGGTTCTTCCCCTCCTTCCTCTTCTCTCTTCTTTTGGTCCCATCTTTTCCCTTCAATCCTCCTCTTCCCTCCAGTGACCCTGGCTCTTCCCTCCTTCCTCTTTTGATCCCATCTTTGTGCCCCTTCAATCCTCCTCTTCCCTCCAGTGACCCTGGCTCTTCCCCTCCTTCCTCTTCTCACCTCTTTTGATCCCATCTTTGTGTCCCTTCAATCCTCCTCTTCCCTCCAGTGACCCTGGCTCTTCCCCTCCTTCCTCTTCTCTCCTCTTTTGATCCCATCTTTCCCCTTCAATCCTCCTCTTCCCTCCAGTGACCCTGGATCTTCCCCTCCTTCCTCTTCTCTCCTCTTTTGATCCCATCTTTTCCCTTCAATCCTCCTCTTCCCTCCAGTGACCCTGGATCTTCCCCACCTTCCTCTTCTCTCCTCTTTTGATCCCATCTTTTCCCTTCAATCCTCCTCTTCCCTCTAGTTACCCTGGCTCTTCCCCTCCTTCCTCTTCTCTCCTCTTTTCATCCTATATTTTCCCTTCAATCCTCCTCTTCCCTCAGTGACCCTTGCTCTTCCCCTCCTTCCTCTTCTCACCTCTTTTGATCCCATCGTTGTGCCCCTTCAATCCTGCTCTTCCCTCCAGTGACCCTGGCTCTTCCCCTCCTTCCTCTTCTCTACTCTTCTGATCCCATCTTTTCCCTTCAATCCTCCTCTTCCCTCCAGTGACCCTGGCTCTTCCCCTCCTTCCTCTTCTCTACTCTTCTGATCCCATCTTTTCCCTTCAATCCTCCTCTTCCCTCAGTGACCCTGGCTCTTCCCCTCCTTACTATTCTCTCCTCTTTTGATCCCATCTTTCCCCTTCAATCCGCCTCTTCCCTCCAGTGACCCTGGCTCTTCCCCTCCTTCCTCTTCTCTCCTCTTTTGATCCCGTCTTTGTGCCCCTTCAATCCTCCTCGTCCCTCTGGTGACCCTGGCTCTTTCCCTCCTTCCTCTTCTCTCCTCTTTTGATCCCATCTTTTCCCTTCAATCCTCCTCTTCCCTCCAGTGACCCTGGCTCTTCCCCTCCTTCCTCTTCTCTCCTCTTTTGATCCCATCTTTTCCCTTTGATCCTCCTCTTCCCTCCAGTGACCCTGGCTCTTCCCCTCCTTCCTCTTCTCTCCTCTTTGATCCCATCTTTTCCCTTCAATCCTCCTCTTCCCTCCAGTGACCCTGGCTCTTCGCCTCCTTCCTCTTCTCTCCTCTTTTGATCCCATCTTTTCCCTTCAGTCCTTCTCTTCCCTCCAGTGACCCTGGCTCTTCCCCTCCTTCCTCTTCTCTCCTCTTTTGATCCCATCTTTGTGCCCCTTCAATCCTCCTCTTCCCTCCAGTGACCCTGGCTCTTCCCCTCCTTCCTCTTCTCTCCTCTTTTGATCCCATCTTTTCCCTTCAATCCTCCTCTTCCCTCCAGTGACCCTGGCTCTTCCCCTCCTTCCTTCTCCTCTTTTGATCCCATCTCTGTGCCCCTTCGATCCTCCTCTTCCCTCCAGTGACGCTGGTTCTATCCCTCCTTCCTCCTCTTTCCTCTTTTGATCCCATCTTTCCCTTCAATCCTCCTCTTCCCTCCAGTGACCCTGGTTCTATCCTTCCTTCCTCTTCTCTCCTCTTTTGATCCCATCTTTCCATTCAATCCTCCTCTTCCCTTGAGTGACCCTGGCTCTTCCCTCCTTCCTCTTCTCTCCTCTTTTGATCCCATCTTTGTGCCCCTTCAATCCTCCTCTTCCCTCCAGTGACCCTGGCTCTTCCCCTCCTTCCTCTTCTCTCCTCTTTTGATCCCATCTTTTCCCTTCAATCCTCCTCTTCCCTCCAGTGACCCTGGCTCTTCCCCTCCTTCCTTCTCCTCTTTTGATCCCATCTCTGTGCCCCTTCGATCCTCCTCTTCCCTCCAGTGACGCTGGTTCTATCCCTCCTTCCTCCTCTTTCCTCTTTTGATCCCATCTTTCCCTTCAATCCTCCTCTTCCCTTGAGTGACCCTGGCTCTTCCTTCCTTCCTCTTCTCTCCTCTTTTGATCCCATCTTTCCCTTCAATCCTCCTCTTCCCTCCAGTGACCCTGGTTCTATCCTTCCTTCCTCTTCTCTCCTCTTTTGATCCCATCTTTCCATTCAATCCTCCTCTTCCCTTGAGTGACCCTGGCTCTTCCCTCCTTCCTCTTCTCTCCTCTTTTGATGCCATCTTTTCCCTTCAATCCTCCTCTTCCCTCCAGTGACCCTGGTTCTTCCCCTCCTTCCTCTTCTCTCTTCTTTTGGTCCCATCTTTTCCCTTCAATCCTCCTCTTCCCTCCAGTGACCCTGGCTCTTCCCTCCTTCCTCTTTTGATCCCATCTTTGTGCCCCTTCAATCCTCCTCTTCCCTCCAGTGACCCTTGCTTTTCCCCACCTTCCTCTTCTCTCCTCTTTGATCCCATCTTTTCCCTTCAATCCTCCTCCTCCCTCCAGTGACCCTGGCTCTTCCCCTCCTTCCTCTTCTCAACTCTTCTGGTCCCATCTTTTCCCTTCAATCCTCCTCTTCCCTCTAGTGACCCTTGCTTTTCCCCACCTTCCTCTTCTATCCTCTTTGATCCCATCTTTCCCCTTCAATACTCCTCTTCCCTCCAGTGACCCTTCCTTTTCCCCGCCTTCCTCTTCTATCCTCTTTGATCCCATCTTTCCCCTTCAATACTCCTCTTCCCTCCAGTGACCCTGGCTCTTCCCCTCCTTCCTCTTCTCTCCTCTTTTGATCCCATCTTTCCCCTTCAATACTCCTCTTCCCTCCAGTGACCCTTGCTTTTCCCCACCTTCCTCTTCTCTCCTCTTTGATCCCATCTTTTCCCTTCAATCCTCCTCCTCCCTCCAGTGACCCTGGCTCTTCCCCTCCTTCCTCTTCTCAACTCTTCTGGTCCCATCTTTTCCCTTCAATCCTCCTCTTCCCTCTAGTGACCCTTGCTTTTCCCCACCTTCCTCTTCTATCCTCTTTGATCCCATCTTTCCCCTTCAATACTCCTCTTCCCTCCAGTGACCCTTCCTTTTCCCCGCCTTCCTCTTCTATCCTCTTTGATCCCATCTTTCCCCTTCAATACTCCTCTTCCCTCCAGTGACCCTTGCTTTTCCCCACCTTCCTCTTCTATCCTCTTTGATCCCATCTTTCCCCTTCAATACTCCTCTTCCCTCCAGTGACCCTGGCTCTTCCCCTCCTTCCACTTCTCTCCTCATTTGATCCCATCTTTTCCCTTCAATCCTCCTCTTCCCTCTAGTGACCCTGGCTCTTCTCCTCCTTCCTCTTCTCTCCTCCTCTGATCTCATCCTTTCCCTTCAATTCTCCTCTTCCCCCCAGTGACCCTGGCTCTTCCCCTCCTTCCTTTCCTCTCCTCTTTTGATCCCATCTTTGTGCCCCTTCGATCCTCCTCTTCCCTCCAGTGACGCTGGTTCTATCCTGCCTTCCTCCTCTTTCCTCTTTCGATCCCATCTTTCCCTTCAATCCTCCTCTTCCCTTGAGTGACCCTGGCTCTTCCTTCCTTCCTCTTCTCTCCTATTATGATCCCATCTTTCCCTTCAATCCTCCTCTTCCCTCCAGTGACCCTGGTTCTATCCCTCCTTCCTCTTCTCTCCTCTTTTGATCCCATCTTTCCCTTCAATCCTCCTCTTCCCTTGAGTGACCCTGGCTCTTCCCTCCTTCCTCTTCTCTCCTCTTTTGATCCCATCTTTTCCCTTCAATCCTCCTCTTCCCTCCAGTGACCCTGGCTCTTCCCCTCCTTCCTCTTCTCTCCTCTTTTGATCCCATCTTTGCCCTTCAATCCTCCTCTTCCCTCCAGTGACCCTGGCTCTTCCCCTCCTTCCTCTTCTCTCTTCTTTTGGTCCCATCTTTTCCCTTCAATCCTCCTCTTCCCTCCAGTGACCCTGGCTCTTCCCTCCTTCCTCTTTTGATCCCATCTTTGTGCCCCTTCAATCCTCCTCTTCCCTCCAGTGACCCTGGCTCTTCCCCTCCTTCCTCTTCTCACCTCTTTTGATCCCATCTTTGTGTCCCTTCAATCCTCCTCTTCCCTCCAGTGACCCTGGCTCTTCCCACCTTCCTCTTCTCTCCTCTCCTCTTTTGATCCCATCTTTTCCCTCCAATCCTCCTCTTCCCCCAGTGACCCTGGCTCTTCCCTCCTTCCTATTCCCTTCTCTTTTAATCCCATCTTTTCCCTTCAATCCTCCTCCTCCCTCCAGTGACCCTGGCTATTCCCCTCCTTCCTCTTCTCTACCCTTTTGATCCCATCTTTTCCCTTCAATCCTCCTCTTCCCTTGAGTGACCCTGGCTCTTCCTTCCTTCCTCTTCTCTCCTATTATGATCCCATCTTTCCCTTCAATCCTCCTCTTCCTCCCTCCAGTGACCCTGGTTCTATCCCTCCTTCCTCTTCTCTCCTCTTTTGATCCCATCTTTCCCTTCAATCCTCCTCTTCCCTTGAGTGACCCTGGCTCTTCCCTCCTTCCTCTTCTCTCCTCTTTTGATCCCATCTTTTCCCTTCAATCCTCCTCTTCCCTCCAGTGACCCTGGCTCTTCCCCTCCTTCCTCTTCTCTCCTCTTTTGATCCCATCTTTTCCCTTCAATCCTCCTCCTCCTCCCTCCAGTGACCCTGGCTCTTCCTCTCCTTCCTCTTCTCTCCTCTTTTGATCCCGTCTTTTCCCTTCAATCCTCTTCTTCCCCCAGTGACCCTGGCTTTCCCCCTCCTTCCTCTTCTCTCCTCTTTTGAACCCATCTTTGTGCCCCTTCAATCCTCCTCTTCCCTCCAGTGACCCTGGCTCTTCCCTCCTTCCTCTTCTCTCCTCTTTTGATCCCGTCTTTTCCCTTCAATCCTCCTCTTCCCTCCAGTGACCCTGGCTCTTCCCCTCCTTCTTCTTCTCTCCTCTTTTGATCCCGTCTTTTCCCTTCAATCCTCCTCTTCCCTCCAGTGACCCTGGCTCTTCCCACCTTCCTCTTCTCTCCTCTCCTCTTTTGATCCCATCTTTTCCCTCCAATCCTCCTCTTCCCCCAGTGACCCTGGCTCTTCCCTCCTTCCTATTCCCTTCTCTTTTGATCCCATCTTTTCCCTTCAATCCTCCTCCTCCCTCCAGTGACCCTGGCTATTCCCCTCCTTCCTCTTCTCTACCCTTTTGATCCCATCTTTTCCCTTCAATCCTCCTCTTCCCTTGAGTGACCCTGGCTCTTCCTTCCTTCCTCTTCTCTCCTATTATGATCCCATCTTTCCCTTCAATCCTCCTCTTCCCTCCAGTGACCCTGGTTCTATCCCTCCTTCCTCTTCTCTCCTCTTTTGATCCCATCTTTCCCTTCAATCCTCCTCTTCCCTTGAGTGACCCTGGCTCTTCCCTCCTTCCTCTTCTCTCCTCTTTTGATCCCATCTTTTCCCTTCAATCCTCCTCTTCCCTCCAGTGACCCTGGTTCTTCCCCTCCTTCCTCTTCTCTCTTCTTTTGGTCCCATCTTTTCCCTTCAATCCTCCTCTTCCCTCCAGTGACCCTGGCTCTTCCCCTCCTTCCTCTTCTCACCTCTTTTGATCCCATCTTTGTGTCCCTTCAATCCTCCTCTTCCCTCCAGTGACCCTGGTTCTTCCCCTCCTTCCTCTTCTCACCTCTTTTGATCCCATCTTTTCCCTTCAATCCTCCTCTTCCCTCCAGTGACCCTGGTTCTTCCCCTCCTTCCTCTTCTCTCTTCTTTTGGTCCCATCTTTTCCCTTCAATCCTCCTCTTCCCTCCAGTGACCCTGGCTCTTCCCCTCCTTCCTCTTCTCACCTCTTTTGATCCCATCTTTGTGCCCCTTCAATCCTCCTCTTCCCTCCAGTGACCCTGGCTCTTCCCCTCCTTCCTCTTCTCACCTCTTTTGATCCCATCTTTGTGTCCCTTCAATCCTCCTCTTCCCTCCAGTGACCCTGGCTCTTCCCCTCCTTCCTCTTCTCTCCTCTTTTGATCCCATCTTTCCCCTTCAATCCTCCTCTTCCCTCCAGTGACCCTGGATCTTCCCCTCCTTCCTCTTCTCTCCTCTTTTGATCCCATCTTTTCCCTTCAATCCTCCTCTTCCCTCCAGTGACCCTGGATCTTCCCCACCTTCCTCTTCTCTCCTCTTTTGATCCCATCTTTTCCCTTCAATCCTCCTCTTCCCTCCAGTGACCCTGGCTCTTCCCCTCCTTCCTCTTCTCTCCTCTTTTGATCTCATCTTTTCCCTTCAATCCTCCTCTTCCCTGCAGTGACCCTGGCTCTTCCCCTCCTTCCTCTTCTCACCTCTTTTGATCCCATCTTTGTGCCCCTTCAATCCTCCTCTTCCCTCCAGTGACCCTTGTTTTTCCCCACCTTCCTCTTCTCTCCTCTTTGATCCCATCTTTTCCCTTCAATCCTCATCCTCCCTCCAGTGACCCTGGCTCTTCCCCTCCTTCCTCTTCTCTCCTCTTTTGATCTCATCTTTTCCCTTCAATCCTCCTCTTCCCTGCAGTGACCCTGGCTCTTCCCCTCCTTCCTCTTCTCACCTCTTTTGATCCCATCTTTGTGCCCCTTCAATCCTCCTCTTCCCTCCAGTGTCCCTGGCTCTTCCCCTCCTTCCTCTTCTCTCCTCTTGTGATCACATCTTTGTGCTCCTTCAATCCTCCTCTTCCCTCCAGTGACCCTGGCTCTTCCCCTCCTTCCTCTTCTCTCCTCTTTTGATCCCATCTTTGTGCCCCTTCAATCCTCCTCTTCCCTCCACTGACCCTGGCTCTTCCCCTCCTTCCTCTTCTCTCCTCTTTTGATCCCATCTTTTCCCTTCAATCCTCCTCTTCCCCCAGTGACCCTGGCTCTTCCCCTCCTTCCTCTTCTCTCCTCTTTTGATCCCATCTTTTCCCTTCAATCCTCCTCTTCCCTCCAGTGACCCTGGCTCTTCCCCTCCTTCCTCTTCTCTCCTCTTTTGATCCCATCTTTTCCCTTCAATCCTCCTCCTCCCTCCAGTGACCCTGGCTCTTCCTCTCCTTCCTCTTCTCTCCTCTTTTGATCCCGTCTTTTCCCTTCAATCCTCCTCTTCCCCCAGTGACCCTGGCTTTCCCCCTCCTTCCTCTTCTCTCCTCTTTTGAACCCATCTTTTCCCTTCAATCCTCCTCTTCCCTCCAGTGACCCTTGCTTTTCCCCACCTTCCTCTTCTCTCCTCTTTTGATCCCATCTTTTCCCTTCAATCCTCCTCCTCCTCCCTCCAGTGACCCTGGCTCTTCCTCTCCTTCCTCTTCTCTCCTCTTTTGATCCCGTCTTTTCCCTTCAATCCTCCTCTTCCCTCCAGTGACCCTTGCTTTTCCCCACCTTCCTCTTCTCTCCTCTTTTGATCCCATCTTTTCCCTTCAATCCTCCTCCTCCTCCCTCCAGTGACCCTGGCTCTTCCCCTCCGTCCTCTTCTCTACTCTTTTGATCCCATCTTTCCCTTCAATCCTCCTCTTCCATCCAGTGACCCTGGCTCTTCCCCTCCTTCCTCTTCTCTCCTCTTTTGATCCCATCTTTTCCCTTCAATCCTCCTCTTCCCTCCAGTGTCCCTGGCTCTTCCCTCCTTCCTCTTCTCTCCTCTTTTGATCCCGTCTTTTCCCTTCAATCCTCCTCTTCCCTCCAGTGACCCTGGCTCTTCCCCTCCTTCCTCTTCTCTCCTCTTTTGATCCCATCTTTTCCCTTCAATCCTCCTCTTCCCTCCAGTGTCCCTGGCTCTTCCCCTCCTTCCTCTTCTCTCCTCTTTTGATCCCATCTTTGTGCCCCTTCAATCCTCCTCTTCCCTCCACTGGCCCTGGCTCTTCCCCTCCTTCCTCTTCTCTCCTCTTTTGATCCCATCTTTTCCCTTCAATCCTCCTCTTCCCCCAGTGACCCTGGCTCTTCCCCTCCTTCCTCTTCTCTCCTCTTTTGATCCCATCTTTTCCCTTCAATCCTCCTCTTCCCTCCAGTGACCCTGGCTCTTCCCCTCCTTCCTCTTCTCTCCTCTTTTGATCCCATCTTTTCCCTTCAATCCTCCTCCTCCTCCCTCCAGTGACCCTGGCTCTTCCTCTCCTTCCTCTTCTCTCCTCTTTTGATCCCGTCTTTTCCCTTCAATCCTCCTCTTCCCCCAGTGACCCTGGCTTTCCCCCTCCTTCCTCTTCTCTCCTCTTTTGAACCCATCGTTTCCCTTCAATCCTCCTCTTCCCTCCAGTGACACTGGCTCTTCCCCTCCGTCCTCTTCTCTACTCTTTTGATCCCATCTTTCCCTTCAATCCTCCTCTTCCATCCAGTGACCCTGGCTCTTCCCCTCCTTCCTCTTCTCTCCTCTTTTGATCCCATCTTTTCCCTTCAATCCTCCTCTTCCCTCCAGTGTCCCTGGCTCTTCCCTCCTTCCTCTTCTCTCCTCTTTTGATCCCGTCTTTTCCCTTCAATCCTCCTCTTCCCTCCAGTGACCCTGGCTCTTCCCCTCCTTCCTCTTCTCTCCTCTTTTGATCCCATCTTTTCCCTTCAATCCTCCTCTTCCCCCAGTGACCCTGGCTCTTCCCCTCCTTCCTCTTCTCTCCTCTTTTGATCCCATCTTTTCCCTTCAATCCTCCTCTTCCCTCCAGTGACCCTGGCTCTTCCCCTCCTTCCTCTTCTCTCCTCTTTTGATCCCATCTTTTCCCTTCAATCCTCCTCCTCCTCCCTCCAGTGACCCTGGCTCTTCCTCTCCTTCCTCTTCTCTCCTCTTTTGATCCCGTCTTTTCCCTTCAATCCTCCTCTTCCCCCAGTGACCCTGGCTTTCCCCCTCCTTCCTCTTCTCTCCTCTTTTGAACCCATCTTTTCCCTTCAATCCTCCTCTTCCCTCCAGTGACACTGGCTCTTCCCCTCCGTCCTCTTCTCTACTCTTTTGATCCCATCTTTCCCTTCAATCCTCCTCTTCCCTCCAGTGTCCCTGGCTCTTCCCTCCTTCTTCTTCTCTCCTCTTTTGATCCCGTCTTTTCCCTTCAATCTTCCTCTTCCCTCCAGTGACCCTGGCTCTTCCCACCTTCCTCTTCTCTCCTCTCCTCTTTTGATCCCATCTTTTCCCTCCAATCCTCCTCTTCCCCCAGTGACCCTGGCTCTTCCCTCCTTCCTATTCCCTTCTCTTTTGATCCCATCTTTTCCCTTCAATCCTCCTCCTCCCTCCAGTGACCCTGGCTATTCCCCTCCTTCCTCTTCTCTACCCTTTTGATCCCATCTTTTCCCTTCAATCCTCCTCTTCCCTCCAGTGACCCTGGCTCTTCCCCTCCTTCTTCTTCTCTCCTCTTTTGATCCCGTCTTTTCCCTTCAATCCTCCTCTTCCCTCCAGTTACCCTGGCTCTTCACCTCCTTCCTCTTCTCTCCTCTTCTTATCCCATATTTTCCCTTCAATCTTGCACAATAATTAAGACCTGGTTCATGTCGTGCTCCTTTCCTCCTGCATCCATGCCAACCTTTTGCCCCATCCCTATCCCACCTTTCTGCTGATGTTCACATCCTCTTATCTTCTCTTGAGAGACCTCATACCTGACCTTGAAATTTCCCCCTTATCTTGCTTGTCCTCGCCGGCTCCTCTCTTTCCAGCGCCTTCACCGTCCCTTCCTGCAGCATTCGCTTGACCTCAACCATCGCTTACTGCCTTCTCTGCTGCTCTCTCCATTCTTTCCTGCTTTTTCTCCAGACTTTTGATCACATGTCATTTGCGTGCCCAGGCAGGTGGGCCCAGCCTTCCTTCCTGGAGCTGCTGGCTCCATCACACCGTCTCCCTCTGTAGTTAGCTTGTACACTGCTGCATTTAGTCCACCTTCTCAAAGACCCCGCGCTGGTCCGCAGGTTCCCTTTATGCCCTGCAGCAAGTATGAATGGTGCGGCACAATGATACTGCATCCCTCTCCATCCATGAAAGGAAGTTGGTAGCATCCTGGCAGGCATGCAACACTCACACACACACACACACACTCCTACTGCTCAATTCCACTTTGGGGAATTCAACTCTCGCTGTCTAGACTTGAGAGTTGCTCTAAGCGATCTGAATCTTGGACAGTTGCCTTAAAATGGTCAAATATTACAACGTGGGATGAGATGGTGTCAAGGTCTATGGTGACCCTTCACGCCACAATGCAAGGTCCCTTCTTGGAACAGTTTTTGCCCTCAAGCTGTGCTCTGCAGCTGCAAAATGTACATTGTCTTTGGTGATCAGATTGTTCTCTTTGATTTTCATTAAACCACTTGATAATAAATAGTTGTTATTGTTAGATTAATTAAAATTGTTACAATATGCCGGGGTCATAGTAAAATAACGTCGCTTCAGTAAAAACCTGAGCAATGTGCAAGAGATCAGAATAAAAATCTAGTGCATCATGAAACCTAAATTAAAGGAAGAGGAGCCAAAAGTGCAAGTGCGGGTGGGGCAATATAGATTTGGGATCTTTGCTAGTACTAACCCCTGTTAGGAAAGAGTCTGTTTTCGTGTGGAGGAAGGCTGGGAGCCGAGTTGCTGGGGCGGTGGGTTGGTTGGTATCCGGAGATGTTTGCGCACCTGCTGCCTTTCTGAGGGCCCTCTCTATGCCCTTGGATGTACATTACAGTTTGAGAAATTGGTCTCTTATTTGAGGAATTCAAGCGGCCCGAATGGCTTCTCTGCAGGTGCGCACCCCTTGCAGCTTCCATTGCGGCGCAGTCATTTGCGCCGTATGTCTAGGGTGGTCTCGCATAGGCAGATGGTGTGCACAATGTTTCCAGTTGCGAGGCCACATAGCCGACAGGTCGCGTCCCCTTCTGACCTCAACCAGGGTCCGTTGTGCGGTTGTGATGATAAATTGCCCAAGCGGCAATGCAGAAATTTGCCCGGGTACTGCTGGGGTCCCAAGGTCTTATAGCTGTTTAGTATGATCCAGGCGTGAGAGCGGTTTGCTAGTGCTGCCCTGTCTTCTAGCGAGGATGATATGTTCTTGGATTTTGATACTGTTTTTTAATTGATCGTTGAAGTTCAGCCAGTCCTAGTAAAGTCGATAGTTTTGTTGAGATGTTCATGAGCTGTTGAGCGTGGTTTCTCTGTGATCTCCTCCCAGATGTGATGGTGCTGAAGTTTTTCTCTGAGTTTTTGAGCTTGCGTCAAAAGATGGCAAAGGCTGCGGGTCCGGCTTGGAGCTGCTTTATTAGCCCAAACTCAAGCCAGGTCTGGGCCAGTGAGGGGTTTTGGGGTACCTGCAAGATGTGCCTATATATACGGACTACTGACTTCTCTACGACCAGTATGTCTCTGCCTCAAAGTTCGTCGCTGCCATAGCCAGGGTTAAGACCACTTTTGCTCGGGCGATTTCAAGACTTGTGCCGAATGAGTGCCCGTTCAGATTATTAAATATTGCTGCCAGGCCAGCCGCAAGAGCGATCCCTTCCCTTTTGATTTCCTCCTTATGGGACTTGAAGGAGCCGTTATTCTTGCATAGGAGACCGAGGTACTTGTAGCAGGTTGTTTGGTCAATCCGGCTCCCGCCAAGGCACAAGCTGACCTTCCCCTTCAGAGACTTCAAAGCCCAAATCATAATTTTGTTTTTTACTGTTTATTTTCAGCCCTTTCGCTTCGGCGTAGGCCTCGGGCACTTCCCAGAGGCCCTGCGTCTCAACCCAAGCTTTGCTTAGTAACACCAGATCATCAGCATACAGACGGATGGACAGCTGTCTCGACTCCAGCTGATTCTGACCCTGATGTTAGAGTATAGGGTTTCTATTGCTTTCAGGAGGTGTGGGGAGAGTTTCCAGTTCTTCAGTTTTTCCCAGAGCTTGTTGCGGTCCACTCTGTCGAAGGCAGCTTGGTAATCAATGTAGCAGAGATAAAGGGGAATCTTTGAGATTTTGGAGGAGTCGAATATTAGAGACAAGGCTGGCATCATGTTTATTATGGTACCTGATTTCCTGGTGAAGCCCATTTGGCTGAAAGGGATGATGGGATTTAAATTGCTCCAGTCGCTTCGGTGCTCAAGTTGGACTCCAGCGTATTATTTCACCTCGTTATCAATCAGGGCTATCTATCAGCCAATAATTTCCTGGTTCGAGTTTATTTCCTCCTTTAAAGATGAGAGAAATTGTGGATCCTCTCCAGGAGGCTGGGATTGATCCCCCTGCTAGATTGTGATTGAAAAGTGGCACCCTATCTGCGGCCTATTTTGTTGGTCTGTTTTATATATTTCAACTTTCATACTATTTTACACTTTCCCGTTCCAGTGTCCGTACTCGGTTCCGAGCAACACGGGGAACTGAGTACAGATACCGGAACGGGAAAGTGATGCACTAAACGTGATTAGAGTTGCTGAAATTGGACGCAATACGAAGTATACCCCTAATGTTTACAGAATGTCAGATTCACATAAGTAAGAAATCAGTTTTACTCACATTTGATCCTGACTGACGAACTAGAGTTTTCCCTCTTTATAATAGGCATTGGATCTTATTTTGGAATCAGACTGCGTCTTCAGTGTACCTTCCTGAGGCGAGCTTTGAGTTTAAACATAGTGTGACATAAATATTAAGATACCGGTAGGAGCAAGATAAAGGTGTTGCCCTCACTAAAGGAGACTTGAGATTGATCAAGTCTAGTCAACTACTGGAGAAATTATAGTTTTTGAGTTAATATACTGTCCTGTTGAAGGTGATGGTTACAAAATAGAACCCACCGAAACGCGTTGACGCTTCAAAAAAAAGGGAGGCCCACTACGAATCCATGTGGACAACTGTTGTTGAGGACATAGTATGAATGAGATTCTTGTAATAGTACAGTAACGGTGATCCATTTAAGATTTAGTGGCTCTCTCTATGATTAGGAATTATTTTCCTGTTTTCCTCCCAACTGTTTGTGTTGCTGCTATATGTTGCTGCTACAGGACACTTTTGTGTCTTTTTAATGAGAGTGCATTGTTAGGTTTTTATAGGCATTACTAATTGTACCTATGAATTGACTGTGACTTTTAACATGTTTTAATATAATTGTTGTGCAGTAAATTGTATACAAGTATAATGAATAAATTGATATTGTTCTTTTGATGTTTTGATCTTTTGGCTCCTATGTCCATTGTTTTCATATTGGTGATACTGGGCTGTGAATGAAAGTTTGTATATGTGTATGTATGCTTTCCCAAAGGTTTTTTTTCTGTTTTATATATCACCTGGGGGATGTTGTTTGGACCAGGGGCCCCAGTGTTCTGCCCCTTGATTATCTGCCGCTGCACCTCATTGGGCATGATTGTGAAGATGCCGCACATGTCTGGCTCCCACCTCCGGTCTGCTAGGAGGTCCGGTGCCGGGTGATCAGACGCCAAGTTGTACATGATGTATCTGGAGCAGCTTGTGGATTAAAGTGGTTGTGCAGGAAGTGGCCCAGGAGACTTCCAGGATGTCTGAACCTAGCTTTCCATATTTGGCTTTTTCAAAGCGTTCACTGTGTGCCAGAACTTACTCGAGTTGTGCTTAAGGTACCAGATGAGCTTTGCCAGTAGGTCTCTGTATTTTGCCTCTTGATGGCCCATATTGCTTTCCTAAAGTCCCATTTGTCTGCCTTCAAGCTGGCGCATTTGGTTAGTTGAGTGGGAATTGTCGGACTGCTCTTGGGCTCTATGAACTTTCCATTTTAGTTGTTTGTATGCACGTCTTGTATAGTTATTGACTATTTAATATGATGTGTCTGTACTGCTCCTTTGCTGGATTTACTTTTGTGGTGAACTAGTTTGTTTCAGTGTCTGCAAATGCCTCCATTTATCTTTGGCTGTGCCGTGGAGTTGTTGAGAATTTTGCAGATGGTGCACTGCCTCCTGTACCAGGCACCGTATTGTTTCAGAGGAGCATTGAATTATTTTTAAATTGATTGTAAAATTGGACCCTACTACTTCTGCTGTGCATTTATTCTCTGTGCGAGTTATGGCAAATTCCAGCTCCTGGGGTAGATGGTCACTTTTGGGCTTTGAGCCCATTTTAAATGAGAGAACTGAGTGTAGTAGGGGAATAGATACCAAGGTGTAGTCTATTAGTGAGCTTCCAGATTGAGAGTGAAACGAGAGGACTGGGGGAGTGTCTCTGTTGGTGCGGCCATTTAGAACATGCAGCCCCAAATCCTGACCAGGGTTAGGCCCATTTGATCCTTTCTCCCTGTGCTGATTTGGTTTTGTTAGGGGATACTCCACTCCCGTTCCTGAGACTCAGTGTCTTCTCTCCTCATGGAGTGTCCTACACGCGTCATATTGAAGTCCCCTGTCACTATTAGTGGGTGCTTGGATGACGTCCTTGCAGTTGGATGATGTGTTCTATCGGCTTTTTTATAGCTCCCTGTGATCTTTCTGTGCTGGTGGCAGGTACATGTTCTCAGCCTGAGGCCCTGTTCCTTCCCTTAGTTCCAAGAGTTAGAAGCAGTGTAGGAGAGTAGGGTCTGCAATCCTATGATCACCCAGATTTTTTGCTTTTGTTTCACTGGTTTACGACTTTCTCTGGCTGTGGGCCTGCCAATCAGACCCACAGCCTGGCTGTTCTCTTTCTAAATTACTTCATGTACCCTAGGTGCATCTACCAATTGGTACTGGGCCACCTTATCAGACCCTGTAACTCAGGGCATAGGTGTACCCAGGGCTACCAGGGGCTGCAGCATGTATTATGCCACCCCTGGCTGGCCTCCTAAATTTGACACAACTGGCTGCATGACAGCTGGGGCAAAGTCGTGTAATCACCCTTTGCTGTAGGTGTAGTATACCTATACCTAACCCTAAAATGGACACACAGATTCCTATCAGTCACTCCTATGGCAGGCCTTGACAATCCTGAAGGCAGAGTGCTTGGAATCGTGTGAGATGGTGCTCTGGCATGAGCTGAGCCTGTCTACAGCTTGCGGAATCAAGTCCTAATAGCTGTTCCATGATATCGCATACCATATACTCTTAAGTGCATTATAATCCTCGCGGTTAAATGCTATCTTTGGTATTGCTTTATCAAAACATGTCGAGTAAGGTGTCATACGAATTGGAATACTAACCCCTCGCCAATTCTGGCGACGGGGTTAGCATTCCACCCTTCTAGAGGGACACGACATGTATGTAACTGTGAACCCCGGTTAAAGTTAACTGAAGCCTCAGCTCCACAAAATGGATGCTGCCACCACAGACACGAGTCTGACCCCCTACAGCTGGGAGTCCTTCCAGCGAGGGGAGCCTGGACAAAGGGTTTCCTGTCAGGGGCGGTGCTAGCACCGTCCCAGACATGGTTTTGTGTATCCTGGGTAGGCAGGGCTTTACAGGAAGGTGACTGCTGAGTGGCACCCCGGTGCTCACTACGCATAGGCCGGTCTGAACCAGTTCCAGGGGCACACCAGCCCCTGGCCTGGGGAAGTCCAGCAGGGCTGAGGGGTGTAACCACCCCCCACCTAGTCCCACCCATAGGCAGGACCTAGTCACCGGGTCAGCCCCCTTTTTTAGTATAAAGATGGGAGCGGGCCCCCTGTTAAAATTAGATCATCTTTGGAATCAAGATACCACTTTCTTCGAAAGGACTTCACGATTTCTTCTTCAAGATTCTCCCTTGTGGCTAAGGAGTAGTCACCCTGCATCAAGCGGGCACCATCCTAAAGAACACTGCGGTCTGCTGCAAGTCCTTCATCACGAATCCGACGACCCAGCTCGACGAGACCCGGCTTCCCTGGCACCTCTGACCTCTACTCACCTCTACAGCCAAGCTGAGAACCGTGAGTGCGACGAGACCTCAAGGGACCGACGATCGCCAAGACTGCACGACATCTTTACTGCAAGCCCACCGTGTCCTCCACTGGTGAGTGCTTTGGGGTCCGAGAAGCCCCGACCCTGCGCAGCTCCAGCACCCAAGATCAGCCTCCCTGCATCTCCACGATCTGCGTGGGGCCCTTCTGCTGTTTGCTGTGCACCGCGTTGTTTGGCTACTAGCCGGCTGGCTTGTGGCCTTCTGAACGACGCCCAACGACTTCACGACTGCTGGTCTGGTTGCTCCAGACTGGCCCTTGCTTCCTTCTTCAAGAGAGGCACCCCGGACCCTCCTGGTCCACTCCAGACGCCATTTTAGGTCCACCGCGTGGGCTTGAATTTGCCAAGGCTTTGTTGCCCAATCCTGGGTCCAGCGACGCCGACAGCTTCTATCTTCGTGGGACAGCTCGATCCTCCATCCTGGTCGCCGACAACGCCTCCTGGTCCGTGAGATCTTCGAGTCAAGCGTCACCCACTCACCTAGTCGAGGTGGCTACCATCCGGTGCCCTCCTGGTGCCCACTGACTACTGGCTAGTAGTCTCGAACTTGGTCCCCTCTGCTTTCAGGTGTCATCTATCTTCAAGATCCAGGCTTGGATCCGACTGAACTTTCTTCACTGGTCACCGGCCAGCATCTTTTCTTCCGGCTCCTGGTCCGTCTACGAGGATTCCCGACGTCTTTTCAGACCTATGCAGCTGCAGCCCCTGGGCTAGGTAACTTCGGCATTTCGGTGCCCCAGCATAGCCTCACTATCCAAGGGTCAGAATCTACTTTCGTTTTCTCCCTACCAGGTCGGGTTCGCCCGAGAACACTAACTTTCTAATTCCTAGCTACCATAGACTTTTGTCCCGCATCTCGCGTGAGAGTGCACACACTGCACCCGAGTCCCCTAGGCCTCCTAGACATAATCTAACGATTCCCTAGTCAAGTCCTAGCGATTCCAAAAGCTATTAGTACTGTACTTACCTGCTAGGAATTTCGCATTCCACTTTCAGAGTATATGGTTTTCCGTGCCCTCGGGCATTTGTATATACTGTGCTAACTTAAGTATTTTTGTAAGAGTTTTGGTTGTGCTTAGTACCCTGTCCTCATAAAGAGTACAGGGCTGTTGTGATCTTTAAATAAATAACTGTTTATTTTCATAACACTTGTGTGGTGTCCTTTCACTTGGTATTCAAGGGGTATATGTGTGGTAAACAGCTGGCTTAACGCGCCCTCTCGAGTCTTTAGCCTTAGACTGCTCGTATCCACGCTACTAGGATAACTGGTCTATAAGGTTGACTTACAACCAATCATCAATAAGGGTTGCTGGACTGATACATAGTGTTCACTAGAATAGTGAGCACTGCATATCAGGCCACCTTCTCACATTGGTGAGCAGCGGTTGGGATTTGAGCTTGCTGTTGTTTTACCACACGTATCCTAAGAATATCTTGTTGAAAGATCACATAAGTACTGTTAGGTACACATAACTAAAGCTTAGAATACTCTGAGTTCTACTGAACCAGCTGTTGTAGCTCCTCAAGGCTTAGCACACCTTGGCTGCAACTCTTAGCAAGGGATCAGTAGGTAAACACATAGTGTAGGTAGGTGCATCACTTACACCACACTAGAAACAGTATGTCGGACAAAGGAGGAAACACTGAGGTTCCCCTTGTGTCAGTTGACCCTCCACAGGTCATCTCTTCAAGATATACTGCGCTTAGCTTCCATGAGTTACGACAAGTGTGTACCTCTAGGAAGATTAAGCAGGGGTCTAACCCCACAACTGCCTTTCTGATTGGTCTCTTAGAGACTCATGATGCAAGGAGGGCTGGTAACCCAGACCCTTCTAATTCAGATGGCAACATGCCCTCCTTACAGGGTCCCTTTGATGCCCAGGACCATCCTCTTCAGGCAGCAGATGATGCTGATGATGAGGATGATGATTTGGTATCAGGGGATGAGGCAGAAAAGGAACAGGTAGAAGTCAGCAGACTAACCAGGTCCAACTTAAGCAGACATGAGATGGGCACTAGGGGACCCCTGGGGCCACTCTCAGGTCAGCTTAACATTGGGAATGGACGAGATAGATCTCTATCAAGAGGCTCTATCAGATCCCTTCATACCAATGGCTCTCAACGTTCCTCTCAAAGGGGAATGACATCTCCCCAGAGGAGAATGTATGAAGCTAAGGAAAAGGCAGCCAATCTGAGGATTGAAAGGGAAGAACTTGCCCTGGCCAAAGAGAGGCTTGCCTTTGCTAGAGAGCAACAATTGAGTGGGACAGTCCCCACTGGTGGCAGCATTGTACCTAGCAATAGGGAAAGGAGTTTTGATACAAAACACCTTGGTAAGATAGTGCCCCCCTTTAAACAAGGGGATGACATCCACAAATGGATTACTGCTTTGGAGAGGGCCTGCACTGTGCAAGGTGTTCCCCCAAGTCAGTGGGCAGCTATCTTGTGGCTCTCCTTTGAGGGTAAAGGAAGAGACAAGCTCCTCACCACAAGGGTGGAGGATGCTAATGATTACCAAGTCTTGAAAAATGCACTGGTTGATGGGTTTGGCCTAACCACTGAGCAGTACAGGGTGCTGTTCAGGGATACCCAGAAAACTCAGTCTCAAGATTGGGCTGACTTTGTAGATTGTGCCACTAAGGCTTTTGAGGGCTGGTTGCTGGGCAGTAAGGTTACTGATTATAAAGGATTGTACAATTTGATGATGAGAGAGCAAATTTTAAACAATTGTCAGAACCAGTTGTTGCATCAGCATCTTGTTGACTCAGATCTGACCTCTCCCCAAGAATTGGGAAAGAAGGCAGACAGATGGGTTAGAACAAGAGTTAAACAGAACCAGGGCCAGAATCAAGGTGGTCAGAAGAAAGCAGACCAGAAGGGTAAGGATTCGAAAGGGGAACAAAATGACCAGAAGTCTTCGACAGGTCCCCAACAACCCAAAGAGGGTGGGGGTCAGGCTCCCCAAAAGAAGAAAGAAGGCCAATCTAAAAGGTGGTGCCAATACTGCAAAAGTAAAACTCACTGGTTTAGTGAGTGCACCAAGAAAGGAGGAGGGCAGACTCCTGCCACTGCAGCCCCTAAGGCACCTGTGCCCCCTAGTACAGCCAGCAGTGGTAGTGCACCTCCCAAGGGTTTAGTAGGGTTAACCCTGGGTTCTGAGGGGAGTGACAACTTAGTTGGCACCCTCACTCAGGCTGTCCTTGTCAGTACAGGGGATATGGATATGTCCCCTGACATAAGTCCCAATACTTTGGGCAAATACAGACAGACACCTTTTATTAATGGAAAAATGGCTCAGGCCTATAGGGACACTTGTGCCAGTGTCACAATGGTGACACCTAGCTTTGTGGACCCTGGACAGATCATGCCAGGTACAGAATTCCTGGTGACCAATGCAAGCAATGTCACTACCAATCATAGTATGGCAATTGTAGCTTTCTCCTGGGGAGGGGTAACTGGCCAAAAGAAGGTTGTAGTTAGTTCAGACCTCCCAGTGGATTGTTTGTTGGGCAATGATTTGGAGTCATCACAATGGTCAGAAGTGGAGCAGAGGACTCATCTGGAAATGTTAGGTCTGCCAGCACATGTGTTTGCTGTGACTAGGTCACAGGCCAGAAGATGCCCCACTGAACAGGTGCTGGATCCTGGAACAATGGACCAGACACCTTCCAAGAAAAAGAGCAGTAGGGTTAAGGCTGTGCCTTCCCCCTTGCCCCAGGTTGTGGATCAAGTCTCAGAGGAGGCTGACCTGCAGGAATTGAGGGAAACTGAGCCTAGAGAGTTTGAACTTGATCAAGTTGAATTCTTGGGTTCAGGGGGACCCTCAAGGGAAGACCTGGGGAAGGACCAGTTAGGCTGCCCTTCTCTTGAACCCCTCAGACAGCAGGCTGCTGCTGAGGCTGCTGGGAACGCCACAGGTACCCACAAGGTATACTGGGAAGATGGACTCCTGTACACTGAGTCAAGAGACCCCAAGCCTGGCATGACCAGGAGGCTGGTTGTACCCTTGTCTCAGAGAGGTTTCCTACTTACCTTGGCCCATGAGATTCCCTTAGCAGGACACTTAGGCCAGACAAAGACTTGGGACAGGCTTGTCTCACACTTTCACTGGCCTCACATGAATGAGGATACCAAGGAGTTTTGTCGCTCCTGTGTCACTTGCCAAGCCAGTGGTAAGTCAGGTGGCACAACAAAGGCCCCCCTTATACCAATGCCTGTGGTGGGGGTGCCCTTTGAAAGAGTGGGGATTGACATTGTTGGTCCAATGGAACCCCAGACAGCATCAGGGCACAAGTTTATACTGGTGGTAGTGGATCATGCCACCAGGTATCCTGAAGCTATTCCACTTAGGACCACCACAGCCCCTGTGGTGGCAAGGGCCCTAGTTGGAGTGTTCTCCAGAGTGGGCTTCCCTAAGGAGGTTGTCTCTGACAGAGGTGCAAACTTCATGTCAAGCTATTTAACTGCTATGTGGAAGGAGTGTGGTGTCAATTACAAATTCACTACACCCTATCACCCACAATGCAATGGGCTTGTTGAAAGGTTCAACAGGACCCTAAAAGGGATGATTCATGGACTACCTGAAACACTCAGGCGTAGATGGGATGTCCTGATGCCCTGCCTTCTGTTTGCTTACAGAGAGGTCCCACAAAAGGGGGTTGGCTACAGCCCTTTTGAACTTTTGTATGGGCATCCTGTGAGAGGCCCCTTGTGTTTGGTGAAGGAAGGATGGGAGAGACCTCTCAAAAAGCCTGCAACCAACATAATGGACTATGTACTTGGTCTCCGCTCCAGGATGGCTGAGTATATGGAGAAGGCATCAGAAAACCTTAAGGCCAGTCAAGAACTTCAAAAAGCTTGGCATGACCAAAAGGCTGTCCTGACTGTTTATCAGCCTGGACAGAAGGTGTGGGTGCTGGAGCCAGTGGCCCCAGCAGCACTCAAAGACAAATGGTCTGGGCCCCACACAATCCTTGAGCAAAAGGGAGAGGTCACCTACCTGGTGGACCTTGGAACTCCCAGGAGTCCCCATAGGGTACTCCATGTCAACAGGCTCAAAGCATATGTCGACAGGAAGGACATGAGCTTGCTCATGGCCATAGATGAGGGACAGGAGGAAGAGAGTGACCCTCTCCCAGACCTGCTCACTCAGAATCCTGATGATGGGTCAGTAGATGGTGTTGTCTTTTGTGGCAGCCTCTCTGAACATCAGCAGAAAGACTGTAAACAGGTTCTTCAGTCTTTCAGACATATGTTCTCTCTGACACCCAGTCAGACCAATTGGTGCACCCATGAGGTTGACACTGGTGACAGCCTGCCAGTCAAGAGTAAAATCTACCGGCAGCCTGATCATGTTAGAGACTGCATAAAAACTGAAGTGCAGAAAATGTTGGAATTGGGAGTCATTGAACCCTCAGATAGCCCTTGGGCTAGTCCAGTAGTTCTAGTGCCAAAGCCTCACACCCAAGATGGTAAGAGAGAGATGAGGTTTTGCGTAGACTACAGGGGTCTCAATGCAGTCACTAAGACTGATGCCCATCCAATACCAAGGGCAGATGAACTTATAGATAGATTGGCTTCTGCCAACTACTTAAGTACATTTGACTTAACAGCTGGGTATTGGCAAATCAGGTTAGCTGAGGATGCCAAGCCCAAAACAGCATTTTCAACCCCTGGTGGGCATTATCAATTTGTGGTAATGCCCTTTGGTCTGAAAAATGCACCTGCCACCTTCCAAAGGTTGGTGAATCAAGTCCTTACTGGGCTGGATGACTTCTGTGCAGCATATCTAGATGATATTGCTGTCTTTAGCTCCACCTGGGAGGATCACCTGGTCCACCTGAGGAAAGTGTTAGAGGCTCTGCAAGCAGCAGGCCTCACTATCAAGGCCACCAAGTGCCAGATAGGGCAGACACAGGTTGTATACCTGGGCCACCTTGTAGGTGGAGGCCAGGTTCAGCCACTGGAGAGCAAAATACAGTCAATCAGGGACTGGGCTCCTCCAACCACCCAGACTCAGGTTCGAGCTTTCTTGGGCCTGACTGGATACTACAGAAAATTTGTCAGGAACTATGGTTCCATTGTGACACCATTAAATGAACTGACAAGTAAGAAAATGCCAAAAAAGGTTCAGTGGACAGCAGGCTGTCAAAAAGCATTCGATGACCTAAAGCAGGCCATGTGCACAGCACCTATCCTTAAGAGTCCAGACTACTCCAAACCATTCATTGTCCAAACAGATGCTTCTGAGTTGGGTGTGGGAGCTGTTCTTTCTCAACTGAATTTTGATGGTCAGGATCAGCCCATTGCTTTTATAAGCAGAAGACTGACCCCCAGAGAGAAGAATTGGTCAGCTATTGAGAGGGAGGCCTTTGCTGTGGTTTGGGCCCTGAAGAAGCTGAGGCCATACTTGTTTGGCACTCACTTCAAGATTCAGACCGACCATAAGCCCCTCTTGTGGCTAAATCAGATGAAGGGTGAAAACCCCAAACTGCTTAGGTGGTCCATTTCCCTACAGGGGATGGACTTTACAGTGGAACATAGACCTGGTACTGATCATGGCAATGCCGATGGGCTCTCCAGATATTTCCACTTAGAACAAGAAGACTCACCTGGTCAAGGTTAGCTTATTGTCCCAAAGTTTGGGGGGGGGTCATGTAGGAGAGTAGGGTCTGCAATCCTATGATCACCCAGATTTTTTGCTTTTGTTTCACTGGTTTACGACTTTCTCTGGCTGTGGGCCTGCCAATCAGACCCACAGCCTGGCTGTTCTCTTTCTAAATTACTTCATGTACCCTAGGTGCATCTACCAATTGGTACTGGGCCACCTTATCAGACCCTGTAACTCAGGGCATAGGTGTACCCAGGGCTACCAGGGGCTGCAGCATGTATTATGCCACCCCTGGCTGGCCTCCTAAATTTGACACAACTGGCTGCATGACAGCTGGGGCAAAGTCGTGTAATCACCCTTTGCTGTAGGTGTAGTATACCTATACCTAACCCTAAAATGGACACACAGATTCCTATCAGTCACTCCTATGGCAGGCCTTGACAATCCTGAAGGCAGAGTGCTTGGAATCGTGTGAGATGGTGCTCTGGCATGAGCTGAGCCTGTCTACAGCTTGCGGAATCAAGTCCTAATAGCTGTTCCATGATATCGCATACCATATACTCTTAAGTGCATTATAATCCTCGCGGTTAAATGCTATCTTTGGTATTGCTTTATCAAAACATGTCGAGTAAGGTGTCATACGAATTGGAATACTAACCCCTCGCCAATTCTGGCGACGGGGTTAGCATTCCACCCTTCTAGAGGGACACGACATGTATGTAACTGTGAACCCCGGTTAAAGTTAACTGAAGCCTCAGCTCCACAAAATGGATGCTGCCACCACAGACACGAGTCTGACCCCCTACAGCTGGGAGTCCTTCCAGCGAGGGGAGCCTGGACAAAGGGTTTCCTGTCAGGGGCGGTGCTAGCACCGTCCCAGACATGGTTTTGTGTATCCTGGGTAGGCAGGGCTTTACAGGAAGGTGACTGCTGAGTGGCACCCCGGTGCTCACTACGCATAGGCCGGTCTGAACCAGTTCCAGGGGCACACCAGCCCCTGGCCTGGGGAAGTCCAGCAGGGCTGAGGGGTGTAACCACCCCCCACCTAGTCCCACCCATAGGCAGGACCTAGTCACCGGGTCAGCCCCCTTTTTTAGTATAAAGATGGGAGCGGGCCCCCTGTTAAAATTAGATCATCTTTGGAATCAAGATACCACTTTCTTCGAAAGGACTTCACGATTTCTTCTTCAAGATTCTCCCTTGTGGCTAAGGAGTAGTCACCCTGCATCAAGCGGGCACCATCCTAAAGAACACTGCGGTCTGCTGCAAGTCCTTCATCACGAATCCGACGACCCAGCTCGACGAGACCCGGCTTCCCTGGCACCTCTGACCTCTACTCACCTCTACAGCCAAGCTGAGAACCGTGAGTGCGACGAGACCTCAAGGGACCGACGATCGCCAAGACTGCACGACATCTTTACTGCAAGCCCACCGTGTCCTCCACTGGTGAGTGCTTTGGGGTCCGAGAAGCCCCGACCCTGCGCAGCTCCAGCACCCAAGATCAGCCTCCCTGCATCTCCACGATCTGCGTGGGGCCCTTCTGCTGTTTGCTGTGCACCGCGTTGTTTGGCTACTAGCCGGCTGGCTTGTGGCCTTCTGAACGACGCCCAACGACTTCACGACTGCTGGTCTGGTTGCTCCAGACTGGCCCTTGCTTCCTTCTTCAAGAGAGGCACCCCGGACCCTCCTGGTCCACTCCAGACGCCATTTTAGGTCCACCGCGTGGGCTTGAATTTGCCAAGGCTTTGTTGCCCAATCCTGGGTCCAGCGACGCCGACAGCTTCTATCTTCGTGGGACAGCTCGATCCTCCATCCTGGTCGCCGACAACGCCTCCTGGTCCGTGAGATCTTCGAGTCAAGCGTCACCCACTCACCTAGTCGAGGTGGCTACCATCCGGTGCCCTCCTGGTGCCCACTGACTACTGGCTAGTAGTCTCGAACTTGGTCCCCTCTGCTTTCAGGTGTCATCTATCTTCAAGATCCAGGCTTGGATCCGACTGAACTTTCTTCACTGGTCACCGGCCAGCATCTTTTCTTCCGGCTCCTGGTCCGTCTACGAGGATTCCCGACGTCTTTTCAGACCTATGCAGCTGCAGCCCCTGGGCTAGGTAACTTCGGCATTTCGGTGCCCCAGCATAGCCTCACTATCCAAGGGTCAGAATCTACTTTCGTTTTCTCCCTACCAGGTCGGGTTCGCCCGAGAACACTAACTTTCTAATTCCTAGCTACCATAGACTTTTGTCCCGCATCTCGCGTGAGAGTGCACACACTGCACCCGAGTCCCCTAGGCCTCCTAGACATAATCTAACGATTCCCTAGTCAAGTCCTAGCGATTCCAAAAGCTATTAGTACTGTACTTACCTGCTAGGAATTTCGCATTCCACTTTCAGAGTATATGGTTTTCCGTGCCCTCGGGCATTTGTATATACTGTGCTAACTTAAGTATTTTTGTAAGAGTTTTGGTTGTGCTTAGTACCCTGTCCTCATAAAGAGTACAGGGCTGTTGTGATCTTTAAATAAATAACTGTTTATTTTCATAACACTTGTGTGGTGTCCTTTCACTTGGTATTCAAGGGGTATATGTGTGGTAAACAGCTGGCTTAACGCGCCCTCTCGAGTCTTTAGCCTTAGACTGCTCGTATCCACGCTACTAGGATAGCTGGTCTATAAGGTTGACTTACAACCAATCATCAATAAGGGTTGCTGGACTGATACATAGTGTTCACTAGAATAGTGAGCACTGCATATCAGGCCACCTTCTCACAAGCAGTATCTGGAGTCTCTCTTGTTCCATTGTGTTCTTGCTCCTCACTTTAAGAGCTGTTGATAAATATACTCCTAAGCCACATTTCCATCTGCTAAATGTTGGGTCCTAGGAGGCCAGGATCGAGGCATGAGTAAATCCTGGCATTAATAAATACCGGAATTGAGATTGGTTCTGATGCCCAGGTTTCCTGGAGCGATACGATTGAGACTGTGTGGAAATAACTCCGTGTTTCGGGGTCACTGATCTTGTCTTTCAGACCAAGGATATTCCACGAGCAGAGTCTCGAGTTGTCATTAAACCTCTTACTGATATCATCCTTTTCTCTTCTATCCCGCCTGTTGATAAATGTGAACTCAAAAACATCCAAGATATGTTTTCAAGCAAGCTCCCTGTGACCTTGACACTAACCTGGGAATGTCAGCAGTGTTAACCAGGTTGGGGTTTGTATATTAGATCAGATTTCATGAGTGGACAGCAAAGTTTACTTTTTATGTGTTTGACCCACTGCTCAATATCAAATGCTTATTTGTTTGTGTTAAAATTCACAATTTTGTCACTCAAAAATGTACACAATATGATGTTTCTGACACTGTGGATCTTTCAGTGTTTAGTCTAATAATCTCCTAAAATGGACTTTAAAGAATGAGCAGGTTTTGCAAGTAGTGCTTGTTTCCTGTCGCATGTTATGGTAAGTGTATCCGTAAAGCGGACTATCACCTGCGAGGGATCCTGGCACTGAATAGCCGTGTGTACCTAGCCCTACCTATGGTACGTTGGGTAATTGAAAAGCCAGTTCTTTAGCTTCTTGTGAAATTCAAGAATGGAGGAGGCTCTGATGTGGAGAGGGAGGTTGTTCAAAGCTTTAAGAAGCAATGTCAGAGAACGCTCACCCTTCTGATCTGGTTCCTTCTATGTGTCGGTTTGGTTGCAAGTAGGAGTCCTGCAGAGCTGAAGTGTCAGGATGGTTGGTGGAAGGAGATGCAACTGTTCAGGTAGGTGGGGCCTGAGGTGTGGAGTGCCTTGAGAGTGTGTGTGTGTGTGTGTGTGTGTGCAGGCTGTTCTAGTATTTGGGGCCTGAGCTGTGGAGTGCCTTGAATGTGTGTGCGCGTGCATCTATATCTGAATCAGAGGGAGCCAAAGTAGACCCAGAATACACTTTTTAGGATGTCCACCTCAAATGCATTTGTATTCACTTAATTTAAATGAAACTTAAATGTCAAATCAGTGGTTATCCCGAAAATCTGTCTGGGACTTGTCCCTTCCGAGCCTACATGGTTACCACTGCTCTGAAAAGAGAATGTATTCAGCATAACATCCTGAAGTAATTTGTGGTATCTCTATTCTACAGGGCATGGACATCAAGTAATGAAACGGACATTCAGACTCCACTGGTACCACCTGAGGTGCTCTCAAATGACTTTGGCAGCAATTGCACTGAGCAGAAAACATCGTAAAACAAAACAAAGAAATAACCAGTTGGCAGCCAGCAGAATCTATCGGCAAATAACATGAATCAAGAATGAACTAAAAGTGTACACAAATGTTTAATTTTTTTCATATCGACTGGAAACAAGTCAAAGGGCACCGCCTATTGAGAAACTATGAGCTCAATTATGGAAATGGTTTCAGTGACCTATCAGCAATGAGTACGGCCCAGAAACAACACACTGATGAGAAACCTTATGCATGCACTGAATGACGTACCCATCATTAATGCATAGGCACCAGCAAAAACACAAAGGTGATTAACCACACACGTGTTCTGAGTGTGAGAAACGTTTTAGTTTTCCATTGTTACTGTATAGGCATCAGCAAATACACAAAGGTAAGAAATCATATTCATGCGATGAATGCAGAATACAATTTGGTCAAAAAATCAAATTAAACTGACACACACAGAAAACAAGTGGGGGCATCGCCTGTAGCTTCTCCTAGCTACGGGGCGTATGTCACTAAGTGTGAATGGGAAGGGTAAAGATTTAGTTAAACTCTGGGCACCTTTCCTGCATCTCCTCACTCAAGACATGAGAGAAGTGACATGCCTAAAATATTTACAGATGCTCAAGCTTGTCCCCCTGGAGCCCTTGGGCCCCTTTCAATCTTAGGTGGATTTTACAAATACCTGATATGAATGATGGAGGGTCTTGAACTATTGATGGAACTGGTGCAGAGGTGGGTGGGGGAAGGGATTGGGAGGTGGTGGTTGCTTAGTTAGATTGTCTTCGTCTTTGATTTGCTGTTTTGTTCTTACCGATGTCCATAAATAGGAAATCAGTATGACAGTCCTACTCGTTGACCGTTACTGTGTTAATCCTTCATGTTGTATGTCTTATAGCGATGCTTTGGTATTCATTTTTGCTCCGCCGGCCTTAGGATGCAGGCAGGGCGCTGTGTACTATGATTCTGATTTCCGAATAATAAAAATGATTAACTCTAAAAAATCACGTGGGTGAAAAAGCACAGCTGTGCTCAGAATGTGGAAAGACTTTTAAGTTCCCAGAAGCATTGATTCAGCACTTTCAAATTCACACTTTAGAGAAACCATATACATGTGCTGAGTGTGGGAAGAGTTTTAGGACACAATGTTTATTTGATACACATCAACAAATACACAGTGGAGATAAGCCATATTCATGTAAGGAGGGTGGAAGGTGCTTCACTCACTTTTCAGGACTAACTCAACATGAACAAAGACACACTGGTGAGAATCCCTACAAATGCAGTGAGCCTGGAAAGAGTTTCAACTCCTTACCATCATTGGGACGTCACCAGCGGACACACACTGGTGAGAGACCATTCGAGTGCATCGTGTGCTGGAAAGGTTTTAGAGAACTGTCATATTTGTACACGCACCAGAGTATACACACTGGTGAGACCCCATTTGTTTGTACAGAGTGTGGGAAGGCTTTCCGATTAAAATCAACATTGCAGCGTCACCAGTGGAAACATACTGGGGAAAAAACATATAAATGTGCAGAGTGTGGGAAAGGTTTGAGTGACCTGTCATCACTGTATAATCACCAATTAATACACACACATTAATACACCTGGAACTCACTTCCCATTCACCTTCGCCTCACTCAGAACCACCTAGCATTCAGAAAGCAACTTAAAACCTGGATATTCGACAAGTAATTCCCCACCCTTCTTCAAGCGCCTTGAGACCCTCTGGGTATGTAGCGCACTATATAAATTATTTGACTTGACTTGACTTGACTTGACACAGGTGAAAGGCCATTTCACTGCAGTGAGTGTGGAAGGCTTTCAGATTAAAGACTTCTTTACAGCAACTTAAACAAATTCACACAGGTGAAAAACCATACTCCTGTTCCGATTGTGGGAAAGCTTTTAGATTGAAAGCCTGTTTTATGCAACACTAACAAATACACACAGGTGAAACACCTTATGCATGTTCAGTATGTGGGAAAGCATTCAGATTGAAAGTATCATTGCAGGATCATCAGTGGAGACATACCGGTGAAACTGCATATACATGTATTGAGTGTGGAAACATGTTCAGATTTCAAAGATCATTCCAGCAACACCTGAAAATTCACAAAGGTGTAAAATTGTTTGCATGTTGAGACTGTGGGAAGTCTTTCAGGTTAAAGGACTCTTTATGGAAACACCAACAAATGCACACAAGCGAGACACTGTACAAATGTTCAGAATGTGGGAAGGCATTCAGATTAAAAGGATCTTTTCAGAAACACCAACACATTCACACAGGGGAGAAACCGTGCACCTGTTCAAAATGTGGGAAGGCTTTCAGATTGAAAGAATCATTGCAGTTACACCGATGGAGGCATACTGGTGAAAAACCATATAATTGTACTGAGCGTGACAAGAGTTTTAGTAGCCCAGCTTCATTGCATATACACCAGGTGCCACACAGGAAAGGAACTATGTCAAATTACCAAGATCCGTATGTGAGCTGCAGATTACAGTGCCGTACTCTGGCAGGATAACCTTAACCCTGCATCCATCTGATTTATAAATTGTGCACTAATATTACCTGTATTAATAGTTCTACACAGCGAAAAATTGCAGTATAAAATGCTATCTCAACAAGCATTACCAAAGCTAATATGTCTGGGATGCATTTTATAAGCCAGAAATACTGGGAATTTCAGTAGGTATCAATTGCACTGAATTTGAATTTAGCAGAGACCCAGCCGCAGGAGAGAAGCCAGATGTGTTGTAACTTGGCTGCTAGACATCAAAGGTTGGTTCTTTAAATGGAAACAACAGAAGGAATGGCTCCTTTGTTATGCTTTGAAATGTATTTTATTTTTCCCATTATTGAAACAAAATGTCTAGCTGTGAACAAATTATTGTTTTTTGTACACAGTTTATGCAGAGTACAAAAAACAGAATTTGACATAAAATGTGATTATTGGGTCTGCTTTTTGCTATAAAACAGTCTCTTGTGCACTGCATTAGAGCAGCTTCAAAAGAGGTGGATTGATGAACCAAGCAGCCACAGCATGAATTGAGAGCTGTATACCTACTCTTATTTCCTGTAGAAAGTGAGTTCACTCACTGAGCCGTTTGGGCTACCGGACGTGTCCTCTGGTTTGAGATTTGTTGCAGGGTGTAACACAAACAAGTAGAGCTCGCCTGGAATGACGTGCTGTAGGTGGTTTGTAATATGGAGTTTTTGTTAAAGGAGGTGGGCCCTGAGCCCTGAACAGCAAGAAAAGCTGTAGACTTCACTAGAAGGTGAAGCTTTAGGCCTCGGGTAACTATTATAGAGCTTAGAGGGCGGAAGAGAAGTATGACAGTCCTACTCGTTGGCCGTTACTGTGTTAATCCTTCACGTTGAAGTATGACATGGAATAGTTTGCAACTGCGTTCTGGGTTCTTTATCTTCGTAATTACTAGGTGAGCCGCTCCAAGCTTTATATCTTTCATGTCATCTAATAGGGAGAGCCCCGGGCTGGTGGTGATTGGCACTTTTGATGAAATTTTCAATACGAGACTATTCAACATAAATTGATCCCTTTGTAACCTGGTTCAATCGAAGTGCCAGCAGGAGGCTGATATTCAGTAGAACATCTAAAATCCTTACTTGGAGTGTCGGGTAAGGAATTGGGCTCATTTGACCAGATAGTTTGGGCAGTATCCAGGAAGGTGTTAATGCAAGCTATTATGTCAGTTTTTGATGTTTTGGTTTGGGGTAATTTCTTCGCATCCACAGCTCTGACTGCAAGGCATTGGCCAATAACACATGACTATAAGTTGGATGGGGTACCACGCTACATATTTGGGAAGAGTATTTTCAGGCATTATACTCTGAGAAGGATTGTGAGCTTGCGGGTGGCATAGTGGAGCCAGCTGTGGTCAGCAATTAAGTGCTCAATGCTATAGAGGTAGGTAGTTTCTCCCTAATAGAGACTATGAATACAATTAGCTCACTACAAACAGGGAAAGCCCCTGGAATAGATAGACTACCAGGAGATTGATATAAATCTGAACCTAAAATATGAGGCCTGGGGGGGCGTGGCTGGCGGCCGAACATGGCGGCAGCATAGAGGACTAGCTCCGGCGGGGAAGCGACCTCTCCATCTATCCGCACGATAATCCGTGAATATTTGTTACCTCCAACGGCAGCACCGAATGCCCGGGACCGGGCGGGACTGGCGGCAGGTCTCCAGACGAAAATCGCACATTGAATAACGGAGTTATCGTCGAAAGTTGAATCGACCGGAGCCCAGGCCCACCTCCGGGCCCTCAAGTGTTAGCTGAGACCGACCGGAAGTGCAGCCTGCCTGGCTGCCACAGACAGGAAGTGGTCGGTGCAGGAGACCCACGCCCAGTAACGGTCCTGCCCTGCGTCATTCGACTCGCTATCTCCAGCGACGACTCATTGGAAGGGTGGCTGCAAACTACCGAGACTATCATCCGAACTTTGCCCGGCAGTCTGCCCTGGGGAGACCGTACAGGAGTCTCACTTTTAGCGACGGAGGTCCTTTCCATCCGGCACTGAGAGCAGCGTGGTGATTGCCCGTTTACCTGATACCCCACCGGACCGACGAACTGTATTCCCTCCGTGATCGAACGATGGCCGGGAAAGGTGTGAAAGGCGGCACAACCCAGACTCGTATTGACCGCTTCACCAACGACAGGACCGCTTCCCCTCCGGCGGAGGGAAGAACTCCCCCCGTGAAACCAGGCGAGTCTGGGGGAACGAAGAAGGCGACGCTGGACGATGTCATGAAGGCTCTCACACAGGTCCAAGCAACGGTGGGCTGTATCTCGACAGAAATCACCCTTATCCGCGCTGACTTTCACAAAATGGCGGAAAAGGTAGGCTCTCTGGAGCTCGTCACGAAGTCGCTGGTGGAGGATGTCTCGGAACTGCAGACGGCCTTGGAAGCGGTCATGGCGGAAAACAAGCTCCTTAAGGACAAGCTCGACGACCAGGAGGGCCGCTCCAGGCGGAACAATGTACGCATTCTTGGCGTTTCGGAGTCTGAAGGTGTGAGGGCTACGGATCTCTACGTGGAGGAACTCATTAAGACTCATCTTCAACCTAAAGGCCTGTCGGCCTTCTTTTCTGTGGAGCGAGCCCACAGAGTCCCGGGAGGTCAACCGAAACCAGGGGCCACGCCGCGGCCGATCCTAGCGAGACTGTTTAACTACCGTGACCGGGACATCATCCTACAGGCGGCACGTGTCTCGCCGCCGGTGAAAATCCTTAACTCAACGGTGGCTTTTTTCCCGGACTACACGGCGGAAGTGGCCAGGCGGCGGAAAACATTCTTGGATGTTAAGAAAGAACTTAGGAAACGAGAACTCCCATATTCTATGATCTTCCCAGCCAGGCTTCGGGTGGTGGCGGAAAACAGGACATGGTTTTTTGACGACCCAAGCACTGCGCGAGACTGGCTGGACGGCTGGCGTCCTGCTTCTCACTCTCGTCGCCCTGGACGGACTAAGACCGGCTCGCCTCACTCTGATTGCACCGCTGCAGGGGCCGAGGGTACGAACAGTGGCAGAAGCTCTCCGGTACGAGATGAAGCAGCTTTGAGTCTGGAGGTGGACCCCTGAGCACATGAGTATGCTGTAGAAGTTTGGAACTGTGGCTGGAACCGTCAAGGGCACTGGGCCGAGGGCCTCCGTGGAGGGTATGAGGGGCCGCTGATTCCGGAGCGCTCCTCACCCCCAACGAGCAAGTAACTGTGTGTTTTCTTTGGGGTGGGATGAAGCACTCTGCTAAATTGGGGTGGTGGGCAGTTTGGAGTCCGTGTAGCAGGGAAGCAGGGAGGGTGGGGTTGTTGGGAGTGGGGGGGTTGTGTTGGTTATTTAGTTTGAACTGTTTGGCTCTACTTCTTGTTTTGAAACTGCTAGTGTTCACACTTGACCGTATTCCTGACACCGGGTATATTGCCTCTGCTCCTCGATCATTGTATCGGTACACACACACGCTTAGTTGCACTGGATTGGGGAATTTCCTATCTGTTATGACTCCGTCTCGCCCTCTAGGACACTCAACTGCACGCTTGATCACAATATGGCGGATCCCCCACGACCTGCTGTAGTAACGCATGACACTGGGGTGGGGGCGGTACCGCCGCTTCGGGTAGTATCCTGGAATGTGCGGGGGTTGGGAGATAAAGTGAAGAGAGGGCTGGTCCTACAATGTATTAAGAGACTGAACTGTGATATCGCCCTCCTCCAAGAGACACACTTGGTGGGGGTTGCCACCACAGCCCTGGATAGGAGAGGGTACCGCATGCTAATACACTCGGACTTTACTTCGGGATCCCGGGGAACGGGAGTATGGGTGAAGAGGACGTCACGATTCATTCACCACTCCACAAAAACAGATCAACATGGCCGCTTCGCGGCGGTGTGTGGACAATGGGAGGGCGTGCCCATCAACGTGGTGTCTGCGTACACCCCGCCAGCGCTACATTCATCGGCACTTCCGGACCTGGGTAAATTTCTTTTGGAACTCCCGGAAGGGGATTTGTTAGTGGGCGGAGATTTCAATGCATTGGCTGATTCTGATATGGACAGGTTCCCGGCTCGCCCCCTCCCTACTGGCCCAACGAAATTCAGGGACTTCCTGGAGGCACAGGGTCTGGTAGACATTTGGAGACAGCTTCACCCTAATGATCGCCACTATTCGTACTATTCCTCCACTCATGCTTGCCTGTCGCGCATAGACTATTTTCTCACATTGGGGGGCGGTAAACTCACTTTAGACAAAGTACACATCGCACCACGGGGTATTTCAGATCACTCTCCCCTGATCGCTACACTGTCCTGCTCTGCCACGGCCCGCACACGTCTCTTTCCCATCTACCCTGGTTATCTTAAAACTCCCCCGATCCGAAAATCCCTTAAAACTGCCACTAAACTTTACTTCCAGGAGAACTCCGGGTCGGTGTCCTCACCGACGATTCTCTGGGAAGCATACAAGACGGTGCTCAGGGGCCAGGCCATTTCGACCATAGCCGACCATAAACGCAAACAAAAACTGGAATTGGTCGAACTGGAACTGCAGTTGGAACAAGCAAATGTGACTCACATGGCCACACCGTCAGAGGCCACCAGGCACGCGCTGACTCTCTGCCAACTAAAGCATGACGACTTTCTCCGCCGTAGGGTGTTAGAGCGTATTGAATCAACGGCATGCAGAGTTTATGATGTAGGCGACAAAGCCAACAAGCTGCTGGCTTGGTTGGACAAAAAGCGGGATGGAGGCAGGCATATCCTGCAGTTACAGGACCAAACGGGGACGTTTCACATGCACCCTCCCAAGATAGTTGACCTCCTGGCAGACCACTTCCAAACGGTGTACATCCCAGAAGTGGTGGTCACGTCGGAACAGGCGGAACTGGCACTCCAAGAGATTGAGGTGGAGGTGCTAACGCCGGAGGCGCAAACTGAGTTGGAAGCGGATCTCACGGTAGAGGAACTCCGTATGGCGATAGGCGCACTGCACACGGGCAGAGCGATGGGCCCAAACGGGATTCCAATCGAATGGTTCCAAACGATGTCCGACACACTGGGCCCACCACTGCTGGCCATGTTCGAGAACTGTCGTGAGTCCGGAACGCTGCCCTTGGCCCAGCGCCTGGCAACGATAGTAGCTATCCCAAAACCTGAAAAACCTCCAGAAAGTTGTGCATCCTATCGCCCGATCTCGCTAATCAATGCAGAGGCGAAGATCCTGGCGAAGGTGATTGCTAATAGATTGACCCCACACCTAGGCCAGCTGATCCACCCAGACCAATCCGGCTTTATGCCTCACAGAAGTACAGCATTAAATCTCCGTAGAGTGCACGGCGCGTTGGCACGTGCGCACTCCTTGACAGAGCCAGCAGCCATCCTGTCGCTGGACGCCAGGATGGCCTTCGATATGGTGGAGTGGCAGTACCTGTTCACAGTCCTGCACCGGATGGGCTTCGGTCCGAAGTTCCTATCCTGGATCCGACTGCTCTACACAGGTCCAGTAGCTCATGTAGCGGCCAATGGCCATATCTCCCGTGCGATCTCCTTAGCGCGTGGGACCCGCCAGGGCTGCCCCTTATCCCCATTGCTATTCGCACTGGTCCTTGAACCCCTCGCGATCATCCTCAGAACGACACCACTGTTGAAGGGCATCAGGTGGACGGAGACCTGGGAAGATAGAATATCATTGTATGCGGATGATATGCTGGTGTACGTATCAGCACCCGAACTGAGTGTTCCGATTTTATTGGCGCTTTGTGACAAACACGGTGCGGCCTCTGGTTACACAATTAACTGGACGAAATCGGTCCTTTATGTACTGAAGGGCCCTCGACCAGTCCTCCCGGAACACTGTCCGTTGGTGGTGACAGATGTTTCCTTCAAATATTTGGGTATCCATGTCACTAACGATATGACCGTCTTCACCAATCGAAACCTGGCGCCCCCCCTCCTCCGTTTGAACATAACATAACATAACATGTGTATTTGTAAAGCGCACGTTCACCCAGCGGTTTCTTGGCGCTGAATAACAGATGTTTATTGTTACCCAACTCAATGGTACTCATTTTATCGACCTCAGATGGATGAAAGGCTGAGTGGACCCGCCGGGATTTGAACCTGTGACCATGAGGTCGAACACAGGCCCCTGCAGTGGACGCATTAGTCCACTGAGCCACCAGACCCGGCTGGGGCAGACGTGAGGCACTGGTCGTCCCTGCCGCTCACACTCTTAGGCCGCGCTGCGCTGTTTAAAATGATGGCGCTCCCGCGCCTCCTATATATCTTTGAAAATACGCCTGTCGTGATTCCGCCCTCCTACTTGCAGAAAATTACCGCGATTGTTACCACTCTACTTTGGGGTGAGCGTCCCCCGAGGATAGCTCACCTCAAACTCAACCGCGGCTGGTACGATGGTGGAATTGCGCTACCGAACGTACAGCTTTATTATTGGGCATCCCAACTTAAGGTACTTAACCAATGGATCCATGCATCACACACTGACCCGGCGTACATGGCGGACAGGGCCCAACTAGGAACACAGAGTCTCCTGGCCCCCCTCTATAACCCTAGTCTCCTCAAGAACCTGATTGGCCCCACTAAACACACAATTACTCTATGGTACAGGGCACTCACCAAGCTACAGTGGAAGGGAGTCATCACGAAGCTTACCCCGCTCTGGGATACTAAAAAACTGGGCTGCCTGAGGACCAGTAAAGGGTTCACCCAATGGGACAATATAGGCATCTCTACGGTGGGGGATCTCTGGACGTCCACTGGGGTGGTACCATTCGAGCAACTCCAACAACAATATGCGCTGGGCCCCACGGAAACGTATAGATACATCCAAATCAGGCACGCTCTCCTGGCGGTGTTGGAGCCGGGAACCACAATCCCGGAATCCTCACCCCTAGAAGACCGGCTCCTCACGGATTACATGCAAACAAGAGCCACCTCACTCACCTACCGTAAATTACTAAACAATCTCCCTGACCCCCTACAGACACTGCGAGAAAAATGGGAGGATGAGTTGGGTGATATGGATGAGACGGACTGGAACGCTGCTGTGGCGTTGTAATGGCTGGATTTTCTGAGTAGGTGGGATCAGCCCCCAGGGGCCCCTCCAACCCAGCCAGAACGTACTCACCTTCCCTCCCCAGGACCACCTATATCCAGGCACCTGGTACCTACCTGAGGATGGGGAACTCGCAATATACAAGCTCATATTATTAAGAACACCACTAAATCTATAGGGATACTAAGAATACTCACTGATTACTAGGGATATCCATACCCTACACCACACTTATTCACATCAGTTGGTCTCGCGGCCACCCTGACCCAGACCGTTCTACCCTAGGGCAGATATGACACACAATCCGGTGCGTCTACACACGGGCCTGCAGAACCCAATGCTCCCTTTTCCAAACTGTTTGCAATCCTGCGAAACTACACACTAGTTCGACCACCTAGTGCTCTCATTTACTCAAGCCACAATCCAGTGGGTATACACACTGATCTTTTACTCAGTGCTCTCATTAACGCCGCATATCAACGACGACCACATTCCTATGAACACCTATACATATATATATATATTGGGAAGTCTCTTCACTAAGGGTCTGCTACTACAATAATATTATGGGATGGTGTACTAACTTAGTCCCTTGGTTGCAAGTCTCCTCTCTCCCTCACTATTACTTACCTGATCAGGGGTAGCATCTGTTCAAACAGTAATACCTACCAGGAGTGAGTAACCTCACTGTATGGGGATAAAGATATACACACTATGTGACTGAGTTATTTCTTGGTTTAAGCGCTCCTACCCCCCTTTTTGATTGAAGCCAGGATAACTTTATCATAAAAGAACTCATGCACACTAATTCACTAATTAATGGGGTCATTTATTATTAGTACAATATAAACCTTTACACAGATCTGACAAAGACTATAGGTAGAACACACCGCTTGAAAGAGAAGGATTACACATAACAGGAACACTCCGCTGAAAGGGAAAAGATTAGACATAAAGTGTAAGTGTAGCTAATGTGATGAAAACAATATCACCTGATTAGTGTGAAGTCTTGTTCTAGCTGTCATCTGGGTTCCTCTCTCGTCTGTGCCTTGGCTCATCTCAGACTCTCTCTCTCTCCTGCACTCTTGGGTACACCTCTGCGCTGATCACTCTGTCTCTGGACTCCTCTCCCCCACACGAACTGTCTCCACCTTCCATCTTCAATCTTAATGGTTCCTGCCGCTCTGATCACCGTTCATTCCACTAGCTTATTCACTCTGTCTCTGCGCCAATGTCCAATTAACTCCATCTGCTCCCATAGGTTAATCCACGATCTCTCCTCTGTCTCTTCTAAAAGGCATTACTTCAGACTCCAGCTATTCACACCTCCTCCTGATAAGCAACTGCTTCTGACTGCTTCCTTCAGTTCCAGCTCACTATTCAACTCAGCTCTCCTCCAGCTTGAACCCTCTCTGCTTGACTCCCTCTGCTCGACTCTCTGGCTGACTGACCCTCTGCTTGACTGACTGACTCCGCCTCTGCACTTCACAAATATAGAATGCTGTTTCCTCATGGAAAGTTCCAGCCATCAGCCTGCCGCCCACCAGGTCTCTGCATCACCTCGCATCAAGGACACACACCCAGCTGGCCGGCCTTTTGTTGTGTCTTCTACACAGAGAATAATACAGCCTACCGATAAGGGCTGGCCCAGACCGGTTCTCTCCAAGTGAAAAACAGCCTTAACTATAAACTTTGCCTTTGCCCTGAAAAGCCTCTCAGCTTCATCAAAATGGAGTCCCTCTAGCTCTAGGCCTGTAGGCCTGAAAGGGGTGAAATGCTCCTTAGCTCTGTCAGAATACCTACATAAACCATACCAATATGTCTAATATGTCAAAGCCAATAGGCAATAGACAGGTTAAAGTCAAGAATAAAGGCATATTAAGCAGCTATCCTCTTCTAGATCTAGAAAAAAGGGCTTAAAAGGGCCAACACTGGCTAAGAATACCTATACTAGATGCGAGCAAGATTAATGATCTATATCACTGCTAAATAAAGCCAAAAACTCTGCCATAACATTGCACCCCTAGATCCTTATCTTGCGAGCATCAGTAAACAACAACAACCATCTAAACAAACATCAACATAATCTATCCAACATAGGCTAAGAATACCTATCCTAGATGTGAGCAAGATTAAGATCTATATCACTGCTAAATATCTCTGCCATCCACCCTTAGATCCTTATCTTGCGAACATCTTATAAACAATAACATCTAGATAAACAAACATCAACACAATCTATCAACAAATCAAAACCTAAAAAACTCCCTAAAAACAATGACAACCCAAGGAAATTCCACCTGAAACTCAATTGTAGGGAATACAAACCTAAAAACAAATCAAAGCACCCTTGACTTGAATGCTGAAACATATCTGATAACAACAGAAACTAACCAAAGCATCCTCAAACTAAATGTGCCTCAACTTCTAATGATAACTGGTGAAATCTAGTGATGTAGGGACTTATGTGTTGAATGAAAACAGCAAGGGGCCTAAATGGGGCCTACTTCGGACAACTTAAGGCTAAATGAGGCCTACCTACTATTGTCAACTTAAGAACTAAATGTGTTTCAACTCCTAATGAGAAAACAAGAAAGGGCCTAAATGAGCCCTACGTACTATAGGCAACTTAAGCTAATGATGACTCATGAAACTATTGGTGTAGGGGCTTGTTTGTGGGATGAAAATAACAATAGGCCTAAATGAGGCCTACCTGCTGACATTCGTCAATTTAAAGTGAAATCTGAGAAATAAACATGACAAACTGTGTCAAGGTTTGGGCAAACATTAATACATAATCATACTAAAAGACACACCACCCAGAACAATCCAAATTTTAAGGTAACCACCCTTTGATCAATCAAGGTGAAAATGTAAGAACAGTAAAAAAAAACAACAACCCCATTTCTACAAGATAGCTGGTGTAACATTAAGAACACATGTGGGCACCACCATTCAAAAAAAAAAAAAGTCCTTCATTGAAATCACGCAAAAACTGTTTTGAAGAAAACAGAAAAACTATAATAGGTGACATATTTTTTGCTTTAAAAGTGGGGCCTGCTTGTCCAAGGGATTATTCATCAAATCCTTTTAAAATTCTGTAACAAATAAAACATGTTGGAGGGTTTTATATTTTTTAAGTGGGGCCTGCTCGTAGTGATGTCAACAAAACAATGCAGGCTAAGGAATTAAATAACTTAGTCCAAAAGTCTTCAGTGTAGGCCACCACCCTGCATCCTCGGTATCCGGACACTTCCTCCAATGCGGCCATCCATCACCCGGTCTGGTCTGGTCTGGTCTGGTCTGGTTCCATCATCCAAAAATAATAAACTAAAATAAAAACATGAAAGTAAAAAGCTAAAACAAAAAAAAAGTGGAAGGGGGGAGGGACCCACGCACAACCACAACTTCAGCAATCCTAGAAACAAGAGAACAAGTATCATTATTCTTGCAAAATAAAATTTTCCATTTAAAAAGCACCCCGGGTGCCTTTCATTATTGAAAAGAAAATATCCTAATTAATTAAAAACATTCAAAATTTAACTTTCAATAATATTGGCAGGGCCTAACATACCCTAATCCTTACTAAGCCAGCCCCTCCCTTCAGAGCAGGAGCCATGCTACAGTGGGAAGCTACTTTGAAACACTGACATATGATGAGCCTCTCTAAGCCAGCCCCTCCCTTAAATAAACAAGCCATCTGCGGAAGAAAATTGGATTGTAGCCAATCATAACGAACTGGGACGTGATCGAAACTTGCAGAATGAAGGAAAAAAAAAACTCGTCTGCACAAACCAGCTGGTCTGCCAAGGTCGAAAAACAAATTTCTCATGCCTTATTTTCTAACTAACGGAAGCTAGAATTTAAAAAAAAACAATTCTGTTACAGTGTACTGCCAATTAAAAAAGCTCCAGTTTTTAAAAAGACTTTAGTCCAACTAATTCAGCTAAAGGCAAGACACTTAAAATATGGGCACTTATTTAGAAAGGGGCAACTACCTTTTGCACACAAGATTATACATTCTGCATTTGAGAAAAAAAACGAATTAATATGGTCCATTGTAAAAGAGAAATAATTTGTAAAACAACATAAAATGCAGATACATTTCAACATTGGATTTAATTTAATGTTTTGCTGACACATTTATAAAAGCATACATTTTAATTTACATTTGGGAAAATAATAATGTTACATTTTAACATTTTTTCTTTCAAAGGCACATGGTTGCCTTTCACTAATTAAAAGCACATGTCACCATGCACAGTCGGGCAAGATTCATTATTCTCAAACCAGCACATTCCTGTCTAGATGGAAACCCCTCACAGAAATAATTAATGAAAACAGCTCCGTAGCGTGCACTCTAACGGGCCATCTTTTTAACATTTCACTCATTTTAAAAGAACACAGCTTTCCCCGTAATCAGACTGGTTGATTTATAACCACATCAGTTCCAAGGCAAACCCACACAAAAATTCGTAGACGCATTTCAAAAGGAATGTGAAATGAACAGAACCCTTCGCAAAACACAAGATGTTACCTTCCCGTCAAGAAACTGACAAAACACATAGGCAGACCAAAGAATCAAAAAAAAAAAGTCAAAATCAAACCATCAAATAATCCTTAAAATAATCCACTGACTTTTATAGTCAGGTCAGATAACCATGCATGTTGACAGCATGTAAAAAATAAAGACTGCCATCTCAACTCAAGATATTAATCCTTTGGCAGCTCAAGCAGAATCATTTCCCAACGTCCATTTATACATGGGAAAATCATGATCACATTTCTTCACGTTTACAGATGACACGTACACATATTTTCAAAAACGTTATCCCCAAGCACCCGAGAGAGATCCAGCTCTCTCCTGCCAAACGTAATGATAACATGCCCTGTCCAAGCCATGACCACATGGCGCTATTCACAAGCCATATTTACAAGACAAGCCTTTCACAAACAACATTTCCAAGGCGCAATGCACAAGGAACACAGCAGATCAACATGAGAACATGCACCTCACAAGCTACAATAATATGGCGCTATTCACAAGTCATATTTACAAGGAGCTATATTCAAAGAACTCCACAGATCATATTACAATGAACATATTTCACATTGCACAGCATAAGCAGATGCAGCAAGCAATTGAATGGGCAATTTAAAAGCATTTTTTACACACATTTATACAATTGGACCATCACAAAGATGTAACTGGCTTTCTCATGTAATGCCATCCTTCAACTCTGACAGTTTAAACACCAAGATGAAAACCATTCCTTCCACCCTGAATAAACCAAATGCCATGATGTAATGCAATCTCCTCACGCTGCAACCGTTCAAGCCCATAGATCTAACAGGCTACATAAACTGCAACATTACGCCAGATGGAACCAGCGTTCAGGGCACTCCCTCAGAACACATGGGAAACTCTCTAAGCACATGGCCAGGCACACAGGTTTCGTAAACTGTTCGACTACGCCAGATGTAATGGCTGGATTTTCTGAGTAGGTGGGATCAGCCCCCAGGGGCCCCTCCAACCCAGCCAGAACGTACTCACCTTCCCTCCCCAGGACCACCTATATCCAGGCACCTGGTACCTACCTGAGGATGGGGAACTCGCAATATACAAGCTCATATTATTAAGAACACCACTAAATCTATAGGGATACTAAGAATACTCACTGATTACTAGGGATATCCATACCCTACACCACACTTATTCACATCAGTTGGTCTCGCGGCCACCCTGACCCAGACCGTTCTACCCTAGGGCAGATATGACACACAATCCGGTGCGTCTACACACGGGCCTGCAGAACCCAATGCTCCCTTTTCCAAACTGTTTGCAATCCTGCGAAACTACACACTAGTTCGACCACCTAGTGCTCTCATTTACTCAAGCCACAATCCAGTGGGTATACACACTGATCTTTTACTCAGTGCTCTCATTAACGCCGCATATCAACGACGACCACATTCCTATGAACACCTATACATATATATATATATTGGGAAGTCTCTTCACTAAGGGTCTGCTACTACAATAATATTATGGGATGGTGTACTAACTTAGTCCCTTGGTTGCAAGTCTCCTCTCTCCCTCACTATTACTTACCTGATCAGGGGTAGCATCTGTTCAAACAGTAATACCTACCAGGAGTGAGTAACCTCACTGTATGGGGATAAAGATATACACACTATGTGACTGAGTTATTTCTTGGTTTAAGCGCTCCTACCCCCCTTTTTGATTGAAGCCAGGATAACTTTATCATAAAAGAACTCATGCACACTAATTCACTAATTAATGGGGTCATTTATTATTAGTACAATATAAACCTTTACACAGATCTGACAAAGACTATAGGTAGAACACACCGCTTGAAAGAGAAGGATTACACATAACAGGAACACTCCGCTGAAAGGGAAAAGATTAGACATAAAGTGTAAGTGTAGCTAATGTGATGAAAACAATATCACCTGATTAGTGTGAAGTCTTGTTCTAGCTGTCATCTGGGTTCCTCTCTCGTCTGTGCCTTGGCTCATCTCAGACTCTCTCTCTCTCCTGCACTCTTGGGTACACCTCTGCGCTGATCACTCTGTCTCTGGACTCCTCTCCCCCACACGAACTGTCTCCACCTTCCATCTTCAATCTTAATGGTTCCTGCCGCTCTGATCACCGTTCATTCCACTAGCTTATTCACTCTGTCTCTGGGGGACCTGTGCGACCCGCTCCAGGAGGATGAAGACGAAGACTCGGAAGATGAGGAGGGGATGATTGATTAACCTGTGGGTTACTACGGGGCAGGACTAGAACTGTACTCATATAATTGGAACTTTTGCTCACGTTCTGCGGGGGGTGGAGGGGGTAGGCCTGGGGTAGGGGGTCGGTGTGTTCTACTAGCGTCTTCTGTTCTATATTGCTTCGTATCTAAGCACTACTATTGAGCCACTTTGTTTGGTTTGTTTTTTGATGTTTTATAAATGGAACAAATAACAAAAATGCACTTTAAAAAAGTAAAACTTCATGACTCCGATGTTTACATCCTTATGGTCTGCCATATCATCCTCATCCTATGCTGCCGGACCAGAGGGTTGTCGGCTAAATAGCTGTGTATAAATACGTGACATTCTGTTCTTCTCTCCTGTCATGATTACTGTGTAATTGTCTTGTTGTAAAATGGATGATGAATATCAATAAAAGTTTTACACCAAAAAAAAAAATATGAGGCCTAATTTTAAGATAGCCGCCCTGCAGCTCCAGTGATGAATGCTGAATAGGGGTGCAATCTGGACACTAGAATACCCTCTGGAGGTAAATGCAGCATGCTGAGTGAGTGAGTGAGTGAGTGAGTTAGTAAAACAGTGCGAGGGCAGAAGAATGTGTTAACTCAGATACCCATGGTGCTTTTCTGCATCTTGGGTTGAGAGATATTTATTAGGACAGGGAGCACCTTAGCACTCTTTCAGGGTACCAATGAGAGGAGGTGACACTGGGCAATAGCATCAAAATGACTGTAGCACCCCATCATGAAGGTGAGAAGATCTGAGGGCAGAAGCTGATGCATCTTAACCATGAGCGTGACGTAAATAATTAATTTACTCTCTTAATTTCTATGCAGGTAAGTACTTAATCAATAATAACTCAATCAGAAGGAAAGAAAACAGAGTCCGTGGTGTTAGAGTTTCTAAGGGTTTTATTCCTCATAAAGGAATCAGGATATCATGTTCTGACCACCGCAGGGGTGTCAGAAGGGATAGAGCGCTGAAGTTTATTATCAATACATAGCTTATATACTTGATTTATACATAGGAGTCAATGTAAGAGGCGTAACAGCTGAGAGAAGACAAGATAACAGTATACACGTGGTACTAGTACATCATCAAGAGGCGTAAACTAGGCGTGAACCAGAGGTGTGTGCTAGAAACGTCACTGATAGGTGACGCAAGTGGGTGGCACCAAGGGGTGGAGCTAACAGAATGTTGCAATGTCAGCAGAAAATCGGAAGCTTGGATGCGCGCGCAGCTGCATGACGTGTGATTGACGGGGTGCAGGGGACTTGACATTTACACTGACGGAAAGAGACAGAAGTCTGGCATGTCAGATCAACTTGTACTTCTATCATATCTGATATCTGATGTTTAGGAACTATACTATCTGGGCGGAAAAGGTCTCTAGGGCAGAAGCTACTCTATGCTAACTGTGGATGCGTGTATGAGCGCCTAAGTGTCTACATGTGAAGCGTAGGGCACGGGGCTTTCCATGGAAGCATGGCAACGGAGGCTATGAATTACTTGCATTGAGACAGGTCGGCCCTTTTGGCTCTGCAGCTGGAGAGGATGTTTACAGGATCTAGTAGGCAGGAATGTATTCTCGGAGGGCGGAACAGATAACTCGAAGGTTATAGTCAGTCTTGGCAGAAAGCAGGCTTGAGCTGAGCGCGAGGGCCGCGCTGAAAGTAGGACAGAGTTCACGAGTACAGAAGTAGCCTGGGCAGAGCCAGGAGCCACAAAAGAGGTTCAGATGGTAGGAATTCAGGGCCTACTCTGGCTAGAGCAGGAAAAATGAAAAGTGTACTACAAAAAGACGGTGGCATAGCATACTTAGGAACGGACTATATAATCCATTCATGGTGGATCTGAAAGAGGACAGGTTGACGGTGGACGCAAATGTATTTGCGTCTTCATAGCTGGCACAGGAGGGAAGTTACATGCACTTTAAGCTGGTACATGAAGTCGGTGGGGTACGCGCTAGGGAACACATCATGACCAAAATTTAATTTTCCTCATTCCCTCCTTGTTCCCTACGGACCCTTCATGAAATATCGATCCTCATGAATCGATCAGTCTGTTCTTGTAACATCATTTGTTCTTCTTTCTTTCGGTTACGTTTTGAATGAAAACTGGAATGTTCAATACAAGAGGTGGCACACAGTCCACAAATCGCTGGCCCACACTGCAGGCACAGGCAGCAACTGAATACTAGGACTAGGCCAATGCCTAGGAAGGATAGGATCTTCCATCCCCAAGCTGTTAACGTTGTCCAGAACCAACCGGACCAAGTCCAGGTGCCTGGAATCTGATGTATCTGATTTGCAATCTTATGGAGACGGGTGATAGCTTGATATACAGATGGTGCATTTTGTGGGATGAAAACACAACAGCTTGACCCGATGACCTTACAGGCTCCACCTCTATCTGCCAAGATGACGTCAATTACAAGACGATTCTGAAGGACAACAACCCGCATAGCGGACTCCTCTTCTGTTAAGTTACCTAGGGCGGAGGTAGTCTCATTTACTACGGCTTCAAGTGTTCTAGTTAATCTGCGTATTAATTTACTATTCTGGACAGGGCCTAAAAAGAAAAAGAATCCTTTATTAAAATCAGTGTACTGTTCCCATGCCGTTTCTGTGTAGTCGACAAGGGGGGCATCTCTTCTGGATCTATTCTTTACTAGATTGCTATTTCTATGGTAATCAGAAGGAGCTAGAAAAACAGGTGGTAGGAGGAATGCAATGTAACAGGTACCATCCCAATCTGGAGGTAGACGAATGTATGCGGTATGACCACACACAAAATAAGAATGACTGGTAGCTTTGAAAGATGATTTTCCATCCTCACTGAATTCGACCACAGTAGTGCATTTACTATGACCTAAGTGTACTGAACCTTTCTTCTTGATACATAATTCACCAGTGACTGGCAGTACTGACATAATGGGTAGAACTGGTGTGGCTTCGGATTCGACAGTAAGAATCATAAGGCTAATTGTATAATTACCTAATCCATATACTTCATTTTCTAGATCAGTTCCTATTCTAGTGGGGAGTCCCTCCTTATCCGGGTAACAGACGTCTAGTAGGACCAAGTTCAGGTTTCCCCAAACCCAACCCCCATCGAAAACAGCAATGTCGGGATCTAAAGAATTAATTATCTTAAACCATGCTCCGCAGGAGCCATTGTGAGAGAACGGGTACGGAAAGAGAGGCAGAGCTCCCTTGTAATTCTGGTAGGGAGGGAGTCGGCCACATATCCAGCAATTTGTAGCATTGTTAGTTTGATGAGAATGATGTAACATACTAATGAATGTATTGTTGCGCAGCGCGAGTCTGTAGGAGAGCTCATGAGGAGGTAACTCACTAAAAGTGTGTTCAGCAGAGACATTGTAAGCAGATTGTTCACGCTTGAAAATAGGATAGTAGATAGGTAATAAGATGCTAGCAACAATCATTAAAATACTGAGAATAAACATAATTATTAGTGTCACTATGCAGTGACTACGAAGTGATTTGCAATATGTTCTTTTCTTTTCTTCTCTCTCTCTAACTCGATCTAGGGGATACATGTCAGAAACTATTTAACCGATTCACCTAGGGGAGGACTTAAACAATTAAACTGTCTGACTTGCTAGATCGTAATTTCATGCGATATTGTTCTTGAGGAGTCTTTTCTCTTTTGACTTCGGTAAAGTCTTTGTTATCACAGTCTTTGGTGGGGGTGGGTGTGTCTTGTTCCGGTTTCAGTCCTGGGAATGTTTTGATATGGCTTAGGTGGACCCACCCCTTTCTGCCTTCCAATTTGACTGCGGTCTTTGTAGTAAGAAGAACGGTCTTCGGAGACTTCCAGCGGGGCTCCAATGGACTTTTCCTGTCGAAGTTACGGACGAGGACAACGTCCCCGGGGCGGACGTCATGCGGCTTCACATCGGTGTTGTCAGGGAAGGCTGCGGCAACCTGTGAACGACATGATTGGAGTGCAGACATCAAGGAGGCAAGGTAATCTGTCAACATATTAGAATCAACATCGGTTATCTTTTTAGGAATGGGCGTCCCCCACATATTCGGTGGTCTGCCAAAGACCACTTCGTACGGAGATAGCCCTGATCTCGAATGGGCGACCATTCTCATATAGAATAGTGCCACTGGCAGGGCGACTATCCAGTCGACCCCTTTTTCCTGACATATTTTGGCAAGGCGGATCTTTAATGTCTGATTATGCCTTTCTACAAGGCCTGCAGCTTCTGGATGTCGGACACAATGGAACTTCCACTGGTATCCCAGTAACAAGGAAACTTCTTTCATTAGGGCAGACGAGAATGGCTGACCGTTATCTGAGTACACGACACGAGGCATGCCGTATCGTGGGAAAAATTCACGAACCAACTGTTTGGCAGTGGTCGGAGCAGTGTAATCTGGGACTGGGTATGCTTCGGTCCAGCGGGACAGAGCACAGACAATTACGAGAACATATTTAAATCCTCGACAACGGTCCATCTGGATATAATCCATCTGGAGGACTTCAAAAGGGTGATCGGGAGGATGGAATCCACCTTGCTCTACAGGGACGCTTTTACCTGGATTGAACTGACAACAGATCATGCAAGTACGCACTTTCTGTTTTGCTGCGGCTCGCAAGTGTTTATTGTACCAGAGATTTTGCAAACTGTCTAGCATTGCTTTCTCTCCTAGGTGGGCAGGACTATGTGCTGTATTTATCATGACTTGAACCATAGAGTCAGGGAGAAACCATATAGATTTTCCCTTCGTCATCCAACCTTGATCTGTCTGGATCCCTCCTAGTTCAATCCATTTCTTTATTTCTTCTGGAGTAGCATGTGTCTGAATGTCAATAACATCTAGTGTGGGATCCCTGACTGTCATGCAGTTTGTCGGATCTGTTGTCTTTATCGTATCAGTTGTCTGAGTGTGAGTCAGTGCTGTATGTTTTGCTGTCTGATCTGCCAGGTCGTTACCCTGGGAAACAGAATCTGTGACTTTAGTATGTGCTTTACACTTCATGACGGATATGCCTGAAGGCAGATGTATTGCTTCTAACAGTGCTTGAATGAGTGGACCATGTTGTATCTTTGTACCATGAGAGGTCAGGAAACCTCGTTCCTGCCAGAGCATGCCGAAGTCGTGTACGACTCCGAACGCATAACGGGAATCAGTGTATATGTTAACATTTCTGTTCTTGGCTAGTATACAGGCTCGGGTCAGAGCGATGAGCTCTGCCGCTTGAGCAGACAGTGTATCAATACGATGTGTTTCTTTAACTTCAGTTTCAGTGGTCACTGCATATGCAGCCACTAATTCTCCTGTACTTGTTCTCATGCATGAACCATCCACATAAAGTGTCAGGTCTGGATTTGTCAATGGAACATCTGTTAAATCTCGTCTGGGCTTTGTTACTGCATTAATGATCTCTATACAATCATGTGGAGCTGGATCTGTCATAACTGTAGGTAACAATGTCGCTGGGTTCAAGATACTGCAGCGTCTGATTTCTATGTGTGGCTGGAATAATGTCAATTCGTAACCCGTAAGTCGTGCTATAGTCAAGTGTTGAGTCTGGGTTCTGTTTAACAGAACCTCTACAGAATGTGGAACTTGTACTGTTAACTGATGACCTAGAACAATTGAGTCGCTCTGTCTGATTGCTAGTGCTGTTGCTGCTACTGACTTTAAGCACGCAGGGAGTGCCTGGGCTACTGAATCCAATGTACTTGAAAAATAAGCGCAAGGCTTATGTGAACCTGCTTGATCTTGAGTGAGGACAGACAACGCTGTACCGTCACGTTCTGTAACAAAAAGTGTAAACGGTTTGCTGTAACATGGTGTCGCTAAAACTGGCGCTTGGCATAAAGCTTTCTTTAATTCCTCAAAGGCTTGTGTGTGTTCCTGAGTCCAAGGGAGGGCAATCGAAGTCGCTGCCTCCTGTGTCGTTAACTGAATGAGTGGTTTAGCTAGAAATGCGTATTGAGGAATCCATTGTCTGCAGTACGAGGTGAGGCCTATGAAGGCCCGCACTTCCTTTTGTGTCTGGGGTTGTGGCATGTTTACAATTAATTGAATGCGATCGGGAGTGAGCTGTCTCCCCACTTTGGACAGCAAGTGACCCAAGTACACAACTTGCTGAACACAGAATTGTAGCTTCGAAGGAGACACCTTGTGTCCCTTGTCGGCCAGGAAATGCAAAACTGTTAGTGATGCTTGTTCACATTCGGGTTCACTTCGTGCGGTGATCAGTAGATCATCGACGTATTGCAGTAGGGCGGTATTAACTGGCATTTGAATACAATCTAGTTGTCTTTTCAGTGCTTGACTATAGATGCTGGGGCTTTCTGTAAATCCTTGAGGTGCGCGGGAAAATTTGAAACTTCGTCCATTTAAACTGAATCCGAAGAGATATTGGCTCTCCGGGTCAATAGGTACACTGAAGAAAGCGTTCTTGAGATCGATTACAGTAAAGAACGTTGCTTCTGAGTCAATAGCAGTTAATAGGGAGGAGATATCAGGGACCACAGGGTACTGTGGTACAATACATTTGTTCAGTTCTCGAAGGTCAATCACCAGCCGATATACTGGCGGTGCATTGCGGTCTGTACGTTTAAGAATTGGGATGATGGGTGAATTACAGATATTAGAGTCGGTCTCTACGACCACTCCTTGGGCAATAAGCTCTTCAATTATTTTCAGTAAAGCCACTACAGCATCGGGTGGTAACTTGTATTGTCTGATTCTGGGTAGAACAACTCCTGTCTTGAGTGTAACACGATATGGAGTGATATGCATACAACCTACATCAGCTGGGCCTTTTGCCCATAAGCGATCTGGTACATTTTTCAATCTGACATCAAAGTCACGTAAAACATAATGACCCTTGAAATCCCATAGAAAGAGTCTGACTCCTTCCGGGGAACAGCATATGATAGCTCCTAGAGCTTTCAGTGTTTTAATTCCTAACAGATTTTCTGGACATGATTTCGTAAGTAACAAATCTGTAACTCGAGATAATGGACCCACAGCTAGTGGTACTGGTTCTGACACTTCATTTACAATAGGCTGTCCTGAAAAACCAAGGGAAACATTCTGTGAGCCTGAGAGGGGTGCCCCTGGAACTTCATTATGACTTATAGTAGTGCGACTTGCCCCTGTGTCAATTAAAAACTTTCTGTCTTTTCCTAATACGTGACTATGTACATAAGGACCTTCTTGATCTACAGGAATTTCAATAAGAGGCAAATCACCTTCCCTCTCTAGGCTGTTTCATGTATATCGCTGATAATCTGGATATGCCGACTGGGCATACTGGTACATCTGTTGTGAGACTTGCCGGGTTGCGGCAGCGGGCTGTGTCTGAGCATGCTGTGGCTGTGGTACCGCTACTGTCTGTACTGTATGGGACTGATCATGCATAGGCTGTGTATTCTGCATTGGCTGTTCGTTCTGTGAGGTCTGTTGATGACCCTGTTCATGTCTAGGCGGATGCGGTCTTTCTTTAGTTTTACCTGTCTCGATGTTATGTTTCAGGACTGGACATTCATGTACGTAGTGACCTGGCTGCTTGCAATAATTACATGTCCCTTTAACGGGAGCGGCAGAATGATTGGTCTGGGCCCCACCTTTTCTATGACCCTCGGCTGGAATCGTCTGAGCTACTAACATTTTCATTTTCGTGTCTTTCATACGTTTCTGTTCCTGATCTTGTTCTTCCCTTATTCTGTTCTGGTGATATTGTAACATTTGTAACATCTGTGATGGCGTATTTGCCTGCCAAGTACTTTCAACCTTGTACACTCTATTTTTAACTAGTGGTAGGGCGTTCTCTACTAATTTTGTTACAAAAAGGTGTGGATATGACTCGCTACTAGTTTTTAGACCACTATTTATGATGAAACATTTCTCGAATCGTGAATAAAAGTCACTAGTATCTTCATCTTGTTTCTGTTTACAGGACGAGATTGCGTCCCAATCTTCCTTTCTAGTTGTCAATAATCTTGGCAAAACCTGTACGATTAGACCAGGTAATGCTTTAGTCAGATCCCCAAGGCCTAACCCTGGGACTCGTTTGCTTTCTTCGTCTTCTATTTCCGCCCATGCTATCTTTGACTCTCCCACCTCCCAATCCTTCTCCTTTAATTTCTCGTAAATGCCCGTGGGCAACAGTACTTTCAACATTTTCGTAATATCATCATACGTGTAATCTCCCATCAGTAACATGTCCTTGAGCTCTCTGTGAAAACCTGCAGGGTCTTTGTCATGGCACGGAACTAATTTCTTCATTTCTAACAGTTCTAACTTAGTCAATGGTGTGTGAACATACACACGCTTCAAGCGTTGGTCCGCACCCATAACTGGGTGTACTTCTCGTAAGGGATTCTGACTTTCAATGCCACCACCGCATTGCATGTGGTACGTTTTTCTTTCTGGAGGCGGGGCGGGAACATATTCAGAGCTTAGGAAGTTGTAATACTTACGTCGTTGCTCTAGAATTATCTGTATTAATTTGGTACTAAAACCTCTCCATCTATCCATGAGTAGTGCTTCTAATGTCTCGTGTAAGGGACCTGGATCAGAATGATGATTTCTGAACTTGATGAGGAGGTGCTGAATCATATATACACCTGCTATTTTCTGCTCTTCCGGGGAAAGGTTCAAGAATGTCTGCACTAACGTGTCATCATTATACATGTCTGGATTTTCGGCCCATAATACAGCTGACCGAGCTAATTCCTGTTCGTCCATAGAGTTCAGTACATGGTACCCCATTCGGTCTCGAAGCCTTTTATCAGTTTCCTGGAACTGATGTTCAGAAGAATTCGGATTTGTTAACTCAGAGAGAAAGACTCTCTTGCTTTCTGGACGGACACCCTTCCTAAGGTAGGCTCCCCTACCTACATATGCTATAGTATCTGTATATTTTCCTGATGCCTTTCCTGATGTTTCATGTTCCTCTTCCTCCTCGGAGGAAGTTTTATCATTCTCTTCCTGGTGTGCTGTCAATACTGCCTTTCTTATTTTCTGGGACATACTGGCTATGCAAGTCCCTTTATCATGCTTTGCGTCTGCTATATTTTGACCCCACTTGTTTAATGCGTCTAATTCACTTTGATCTGTCCCAGGCCTGTCTCGTTCTCTTATCACACAATTTATGAAAAATCGTAATATCTGTGCTTGAATGTCAACTTTCTGTTTATGCATGGCAGCTTTAACACTTTCGGGGTCTTTCCCTGTCAGTATGAACTTGTATAGTCTGTCGAGAATTTCCTGCATTCCTACATAGCATAGCAAGTTATCGGTAGCAGATCTTAATCGAAGTGATGCTAATACCATTAAATCGTCTTTTCCGGGTACCGGATCATATCTACAAACTGACATCCTATCTTTGAATGCGTCAAGCCGGGATGAGTAGGGAGACTGGAAAGTATTCTGCGTGTCCCTTAAATGCAATCTGTGTGTCGGTGGCGGGGTCTGTAGACCCGCTGTCGCACCTCCTGAGGCGGATGCTTGGGCATTATCTCTTCGCGGAGTCTGAATTTGGACTTGAATTTGTCGTTTAGTAAGATCAGGTAGGACTGGTTTCGGTAGGTCTGTTTTGAGTGGGGGAAGTGGCGGAGCTGGCGGAACAGTGGAGGTCTGTCGTGGTACCGGCGGGACATTATCTGGGGGCGCAGTGCCACCCCCATCCCTGTCAGTAGGCAGGGCACGAACAGGCAGATTGGTATAAGCTGGTACTACATCCTCTAGATATGAATTTAGGAATATGTCTTTAGTAGTTTTATGCATTACTTTAGTTGGAACTAATGGTGTCGGTAAGTTTTTCGGTATTTCTGATTCAGTTTCAGATGTGCCATCTGCTGCAAGATACATACCGTTTACAAGATTATTTCGGGCACGGTCTATTTGTTCTGTTTTTACTCGGATCCCTTCAGTAACTAATTCGTTTTCTTGCTCTTTATCTGATTCTTTAAGTCTGTCTTCTCTACGGAGTGCTTTGTCAGCACGCTTACGTGATTCCTTACGCCAAAACTCTATGGCGTCCTTCTGAGATTGTCTAGCTTTCTTTTTCCATAATGCTTCTTCTACCCTCATGATGCACTCGGCATCCCATGTTCCAGTGACAGGCCATCTGTGTCTTTCGTCTAGGTGTTTGGTATAATCGGCCCATAAATCTAGATATAATATGGCATCTATGCCGTGTTTCTGATACATAAAATTGCCTGGAGTGTCCCTAGGGGGGATAGGAATTTCTTCCTCCAGTAACCCTTTCCTAGTTCCTATCTGTTTTAACTTGTTAAAGAACGGCATCTTGCTTACTTAATACTGAACGCTAGATCTTTATTCCTTTTGACAGCTAGATTATACGAGAAACACAATAATACACGTTTGAACAGTCACATTTATACCACAACATTAATCACATAACACATTGTAGACATAGATGACTACCCCCCTATACTAGATGTACTGCTCAACAGTACAGATACACTGCCGTAACAGTGCAGAAATTCGGAATACTTGATATACTGCTAAACAGTACAGATACACTGCCTAAAAACAGTGCAGACCGGACTTGCGTACCCAAACCCGTCTAGATACGACCCAGCAATGGTACTCACCGGGAAGCACGGAAAACAGAAGGCCTCGGAAAACTCGACTGGACTCGACTCGAAACTTCGGAAAACTTCGGAAAACTTCGGAAAACTTCGGAAAACTGGTGGGCCTCTTCACACCTCGGACCTTGCTTCTTTCGGCTGGGCTCTGGTCGGGATCCTCCGCACTCCTCACCGCCTCGTCTGGGCACTGATCGCAGTCTTCGTCACCTCCGTGGGTCAGAGGGAGATGCAGGAAATCCTGCCAGTACACGTGTATTCCATCTAACTGATGGCAGGGGACACAGTATGCAACGCACCAACCGGCACGTGAGGTGGGGGAGGGGTCCCTATTCGGGCGCCAAAATGACGTAAATAATTAATTTACTCTCTTAATTTCTATGCAGGTAAGTACTTAATCAATAATAACTCAATCAGAAGGAAAGAAAACAGAGTCCGTGGTGTTAGAGTTTCTAAGGGTTTTATTCCTCATAAAGGAATCAGGATATCATGTTCTGACCACCGCAGGGGTGTCAGAAGGGATAGAGCGCTGAAGTTTATTATCAATACATAGCTTATATACTTGATTTATACATAGGAGTCAATGTAAGAGGCGTAACAGCTGAGAGAAGACAAGATAACAGTATACACGTGGTACTAGTACATCATCAAGAGGCGTAAACTAGGCGTGAACCAGAGGTGTGTGCTAGAAACGTCACTGATAGGTGACGCAAGTGGGTGGCACCAAGGGGTGGAGCTAACAGAATGTTGCAATGTCAGCAGAAAATCGGAAGCTTGGATGCGCGCGCAGCTGCATGACGTGTGATTGACGGGGTGCAGGGGACTTGACATTTACACTGACGGAAAGAGACAGAAGTCTGGCATGTCAGATCAACTTGTACTTCTATCATATCTGATATCTGATGTTTAGGAACTATACTATCTGGGCGGAAAAGGTCTCTTGGGCAGAAGCTACTCTATGCTAACTGTGGATGCGTGTATGAGCGCCTAAGTGTCTACATGTGAAGCGTAGGGCACGGGGCTTTCCATGGAAGCATGGCAACGGAGGCTATGAATTACTTGCATTGAGACAGGTCGGCCCTTTTGGCTCTGCAGCTGGAGAGGATGTTTACAGGATCTAGTAGGCAGGAATGTATTCTCGGAGGGCGGAACAGATAACTCGAAGGTTATAGTCAGTCTTGGCAGAAAGCAGGCTTGAGCTGAGCGCGAGGGCCGCGCTGAAAGTAGGACAGAGTTCACGAGTACAGAAGTAGCCTGGGCAGAGCCAGGAGCCACAAAAGAGGTTCAGATGGTAGGAATTCAGGGCCTACTCTGGCTAGAGCAGGAAAAATGAAAAGTGTACTACAAAAAGACGGTGGCATAGCATACTTAGGAACGGACTATATAATCCATTCATGGTGGATCTGAAAGAGGACAGGTTGACGGTGGACGCAAATGTATTTGCGTCTTCATAGCTGGCACAGGAGGGAAGTTACATGCACTTTAAGCTGGTACATGAAGTCGGTGGGGTACGCGCTAGGGAACACATCATGACCAAAATTTAATTTTCCTCAAGCGAAACATGGATGGAATTGAGATTGAAATTCTAAGCTGAGGAAGCCTTTTGCAGAGCTGTCTCTGTAAAATATCGTACTGAGGTTGGCAGCTGAAAGATGGCACTAAATTTGAAAACATTATATGACTGAGACAACCATTGAAGGACCAAGTCATACAATGGAAGACACAGGAGCTGAGAAGCATTGCTGCTGCAGAGAAACGGGGGAAGTACCGACCACTGCGTCAGAAGCCGAAGCCACCAAGGTGGGATTTGTGATCCCTTTCATTCAGAGCTCTGGTGCTCCTCTGATACCTGCTAGTCTGAGGGGCAGATTTACTGTAGATGACATAATCGGGCCAAGAAGAAACAAAGATCTGGTGATGGGAAGAGACACATGAGAATTGATTAAACACATCTGTGGCATCCACGGGTGAAATCAACCAAGTGAACTGAGAAGAAGCAGCCAACTGGTGCCTGGAAGTGGAGTAAACGTCTGAGGCGATCAGATGTATCCTCTGATCTCCCCAAACCATGATCCCTAATTGTTGGCATCCTGACAACACTTCTTGAGATTCTGCTGATTTCCCTCATCAGAGGCCCACCCTCCAATGCACCTGGCTGCTGAGTACTGCTGGAGATAGCAGTGCTGGCTGCGGGATCAGAAATTGAAGTTGCGCCCCGGAGGGCGTCACCGGAAAAAGGACTGAACAAGATTTATATTTAGAGTCTAATTATGACTACTAGATGATACTGTCACATTTAGGCAATAGGCAGTATGCATGTGATGAATGCTGGGACTACATCTCCCAGAATCCCTAAGATGGTCTGTCCTACTACTCTTTCCTTTCCCTGTTTAAGCACCTCTCTCCCATTTACTGGTGCTTGTCACCTGGTTTCATTCTACCAGAGTCGTTAGAGGAGCAGAGCTCTATTCCTGGACCATGTTGTTCTTTGCCTCGTAGAAGAACTCCTGCCTGTTCGTGGATTAGTTTCGCGGTAGCACTGGAGCGCGAACGCGGTAACTCCCGCCTTGGATATTGCTAAACAGCTGTTCCGGTTGTTTGTACTTTCGTTCTATAAACACGGAAGACAGTTCCTGATTCGAGCTGTATTGAGTAACGCTTGACACGGAAGAGCGACGCTGATTAATATTTCATAACTTGACCTGCTAAACATCACCGCGCTGGGGCGCGAGGCTGCATTGTGTTATTTGCCGGACTTTACAGCGCTGGGGGGGCGAGGCAGAAGCTTTGTTTTTTCTTTTTTGGCTTCGGCATATTTTATGAGCTGTTGAGAGGCTCGGAGATCCTTCGTTTGTGTAGTACTAATTGGACCAATATTCACCACTGCTGGGATTACACTGAGCCTTACTTAAGTCAGCATATTCTTCCTTGGCTGTCTTCCACGGTTGTACCTCTGCAGAACTACTGGCAGATAAGTACTTTAACCTTAGGCTCCATGAATTTTCTTTACGAGGAGATTGGATCTCTATGTTTAAGCTTGATCAATAACTCTTGGTACAGCTAAGACATATTTGTTTCTTTGATTTATTTTTGCCTTTTGTGCTTTTTTCTTGGATCATGTGTGGCAGAGGACACTTGTAGGTAGGGAATATGGCAGCATATATATATATTCTCACATAAGGGAGGGAGAGGGTTACACTCATGTTTGTATGTTGTGTCTCATCTGCAGGTAAAACGGGCCAGTGTAGGAGTGAAGACTACAACTCCAAAGGGCACGCTATCAAGTGATTTACTGCTACAACTTTATATTTTATTTATCCCTTTTTTCCACTTCCCCTGCTGGGGCATACTCTGTGGAGGAATATATATATATTCTCCCAGGCTGTGCTCTGAACGGGGAGGAAGGTACTAAGCTTCAGTCATCGCTCCTGCTGTAACCGGCTTAGAGGCTAGTGAACCATCTGCACTCTTGACAGATACGCTCCTGGTGTCAAAGAGACGTTTACTTAGATAGTATTTGCTCTAGTTAGTCATGTGTGCCCATGTTCATTTATATAGATATACTAGCAGCCCGTCCCGACGTTGCCCGGGAGCAATTAGGCTTCAGGGCTTCAGGGCCCCCTCCCGCCCCGCTTTTGTAATCTGCAGACGTCACTTTTTCCTCCTTTTCCTCCTATAATGCACCGTTTGTCTGACATTTGTAGTGCACCGTTTGCCTCCTCTTTCTTGACTTCAGGCTTCCCCGACCGCCGCCCGTCAAGCCCGTCCCGTCCCCCGCCGGCCCGTCCCGTCCCCCGCCCGGCCTGTCCCATCCGCCGCCTGCCCCTACATGTGTGCCCTTACCTCCGCTGGCGCTGCTCCCGCCTGTCCGCTCGCACCACGCTCCTCCCCTGCGCCAAGTCCGCCGCTCCTCCTCCGCCGCCGGTCCTCTGCTCCTGACATCACCGCTCCTCCCCCGCGCCATGTCCGCCACTACTTTTGAGGGACTACTTTTTTTTTTTAATCTAAAATTTTAAATAACATTTATTTTTTTCATTTATGTAGCCTATAACCATCTACACACCCTGCCGATTTCAACGGTGTATCGGGTGTGTAGATTGGCGCAGTGGTTCCCGAGTTTACCCGCCTCAAAGCCTGAAAGTTTCTGCTTTATTATAGTAGTATAGATATCACTAGTGAAGGTAGGAATGCATTTTATGCTGCTCTGTTCCCCAGGGTCACAGATTGTGCAGGAGGCTCAGTGGTGCTGGGAGAAGACGTCAATAGCTTTGAATATAGACAGAGGCCCAGTGGGTGCCTGAGTGGCCTTTCTGGAGGCAGATGGGAGTCCATTACCTCCCTTTTATCAACGGGGCAGAGGTGTCACTCTCTTTCTCTCCCTGGCCGGCCCATTAATGTATGCATATTGAGCGGGGGCAGGGGGCCTGAGCAGAAGTGGCCTCATTTGTTTTCAGGTGCGTTTCACCATTGTAAACTAATGTGTGCATTTTTTTACTCCCCCACCCCCCTTTTTTTAAATAAAATTATGCTGAAGCAGAGATTTGAGGAAAGGCATTATGCAAATGTGGACCAATTCTTTTTTTGTATGGCCGGGCCGATTTCTTATCCTAATCAAACCCTGAAGAGGCTGACCAAAGACAAAAAAGAAGAGCTTGAATCTACAATTGAACTGGACTCCTTGTGTGCAAGTAGAGGTGACCCTGGAACACACAGTGTCTTGTGCAGCGTGGGAAGCGAGCTGGAGCCTCCTGTTCAATCAATCAATCAGGCGTTTGTTAAGCGCGACTACTCAACTGTGAGAGTCTCAAGGCGCTGGGAGTGGGCAGGTTTAGCAGGCTCCAGTCCATCAAGGGGGGGGTCTGTCGAAGAGACAGGTTTTGAGGTTTCTTGTGAAGATGGGGAGCGATATTGTCTGTCTGAGGTGGAGCGGAAGGGCGTTCCAGGCTCGGGCCGCGCGGAAGGAGAAGGAGCGGCCTCCCGATCTGGTCTTTCTGGTGCGGGGGACCAAGGCGTAGGAGAGCTGGGCAGATGGTAGGGTCCTTTGGGGTGCGTGGAACCTGTTTGCGAGACGGAGATGAAAATGCTATTTTTGCAGCAAAACATACTATGAGAAAGGGGGCATCGCAAATCGTATCCTGGTCTACAAATTAAAAGAGGCCAAATATGTAACCATATGAGAAAAAAAATGAGATGAACTAGTAACCTTCACACGTCAGTGCTGTTTGAGTTTACTGCCCCTCTCTGTAGAAGGAAGAACCAGACAAGAATCTCCCTGACTCAAACGGCGCGAGCTGCGACTCTAGTAATAGCAGAAGAGCACTGAGAGGGATGGAGGCCTTTCACGTCACAAGAAGTTTTACGCAATCCCGTACCGGGCAATTTTTTTTTGTGTGCAATTCTGTCTTCATTGTTTTTCTCAATGCAATGAGATAACAGTTCCATTGAAGTCTGCATACAAGCAGTAACCAAACATTTTAACATACCACATGGGTGTATATGACAACATAACCTGGTTATAGTGTGATGTTCAAAGGCACATTGTTCGTCTGGAGCAAGAAGTAGTGGTAGTCTCCAATCTAGAAACATAATCACGTTACGTGTCTAGAAATCAATTTAGGAAAGCAATTATGGAAGTCTGACCACAAATACACAAAAGATTATACGTACTGTACATTATCCACGAGTCTGGGCCTAATTTGCACTGGATTAGGTAGTATCATAAGTTTCTTGTAAAGACAAACAGGAAAGCACAGATTGCGGTTACTTTCAATAACTAAGGAACATATTAAAACCTCAAAAACTGATATTCAGCTGTTGATATCCTGTTGAAAATGATATGCTACTTACTCGCTACCAGAGAATGTCAACTAACACTGCCCCAACTATAATTCGCAACAGCCCATATGTGCTAGTGATATGGAATATGTTAGGGAAGTGACGCACAGTATTTACCACCCACATTCAGGACAGTATCCGTCATCCACAGAGTGTGGAGCGGGGGAATCCCCTCCCACCATGTCCACAGTCAATTGCAGCTCACAAAAAGGGGGTCCCAGCATGCTGCAATGGGGGTCTTGAGCAGTCCCAGCATGCAGCAATGGGGGTCTTGCGCAGTCCCAGCATGCTGCAATGGGGGTCTTGCGCAGTCCCAGTATTTCGTCGCACCTAATAGCAATGCTCTCTGACTTTCCCAGGCAAGCATTAATTTTGACAGGCCACTGAGGTGGATGGGGGGTGTCGGACACTTTCCACTTCTTGATAAGGAGTCTCTTGGCCACTATCAGCCCTAAGTCTTGGAATCTTGAGGTAACCTTTGTGGCCGGGGTTCTAGGAAATGTATGTAGCAGGTAGGTCAGCCAGTCACGTGACAGCGTGGGTCTGTGCATGTACGCAACCCCATAGCATGTGGATTAAGTCAGCCCCCCGTTCGGTGCTCACATCCCATCCCGGGCTCTTAATGAAGCTTTGGGATCAGACGGGCTCCCCACTCTCTGTCGAGCTTTCCAGGAGCTCCCGGCAGACCCTGTACCCAGACTCTTCAATACTACAGGGGCAGCAGGGATAGTCGGGGTGCTGTGACAGAACCCATGAGGGGAGGGAACCCTCAGATCTGGCAGAAATCCTCAGCAGGGCTCCTGGCAGACCCCGTACCCAGACTCTTCGATTCTTCATGGGCTGCGGGGATAGTCGGGCCCTGTGACTAAACCCATGAGGGGACCCTCAGATCTGGCAGAGAACCTCAGCGGAGTTCCCAGCAGCCCCGTACCCAGACTCTTCAATCCTACAGGGGCAGCAGGGACAGCGGGGATAGTCGGTGTGCTGTGACAGATCCCACAACGCCGCTAGGTGATTTCTACTTTTATGACCCGGCCCCATCCTTTGGTCCTGAGTCTCAGGAGATGGGTGGTGAGGGAGATTGGGAGTGGTCTGAAGACCCTCTGGCATGGGAGTGCCAGTCTTATCAGTACTGGACAGGTGAGCTAGGGAACGCCAGTGGTCTGGACACCTCGCCAGACACTGGTTTTGTCTCCCCTCCTACCGTGGCTACGGAGGAGGGGGATGCTTATAGTGTTGTGTTGACGCGGGCAGCCAAGGCCTTGGGCCTGAAGCTCCCCGTCGCGGCCGTGAGGACTAACCTCCTCACTGAGGTCCTTAAACCGCAGGGAAGCTCGGCCGGGCCTCTGCTGCTGTTTAATGAGGCCTTGTCTGACGTTCTTCTGGGCACTTGGTCCAGGCCCACTACAGGTCAGCCTGTAGATAGGAACGTGGCCAGACGCCACCGCCCGGCTCCGGGCAACCCTGCTTTCCTGTCCACCCACCCTACCCCGAGAGCCTGGTCATCCAGGCCTCTAACTCCCAGACCGCATTCCCGACGGCTCCCCCAATCTGGAATCCAAGAGGTATGAGCAGTACAGGAAGAAAGTATTCTCCTCCCTGAGTTTGGGATCGCGGTCAGTCAACACTGCATGCCTCTCGGGCCACTACACCCACTCTCTGTGGGACACAGTCACGGATGTGCTGCCACAATGTCCGGAGGCGGTCCGGACTAAACTCACCCAAGCCCTTGCGGATGGTCAAGATGCCGCACAGTACTCCATCCGGTGTGGGCTGGATACCACGGACTCACTGGGCAGAGCGATGGCAACGACGGTGGCGATTCTTCGCCACGCCTGGTTGAGGTCTGCCAACTTCTCGGCTGATGTCCAAAACACTCTTATGGACATGCCGTTTGATGGCCGTCGCCTCTTTAGCGACAAGGCAGACCATGCGCTTGAGCGCTTTAAGGACTCCAGGGCTACGGCCAAGTCCTTGGGCCTCTCGGCCCGGTACCAGCCATCGGCTGCCTTTCACTCCTTTCGTGGCCATGGAAGGGTCGCCCCCACACGTGCAGCCAGCCACGGATAGCAGACTGCCGTCCAGCGCGGTGGTGTACGTGGAAACCACTGAGGCGGCGGTCGGGGACAATGGCGCGGCCAGTCTACACCTGCCCCTGCAGCACCTGCCTCAAAACCTTCCTAGTCCGTGCTTTCAGGCCCATGTGACGCCAGTGGGGGGCAGGGTTCGCCATCACCACCTCCACTGGCGCACTGTTACAACGGACAGGTGGGTGCTGCAAATCGTCCGAAGGGGATACTCCCTCCCCTTCGAGGCGACCCCTCCAGCCATGCCACCCCAGTAGCACCGCGTGTCTGGGGATCACTTGGCACTTCTCCAAGAGGAAGTTACTCCCCTCTTGGCCAAGGGGGCCATCGAACATGTTCCTGGGCCAGAAGTAGGGTGTGGTTGTTACTCCCACTACTTTCTGGTACCCAAGAAGGGCAAAGGGGGCCAATGCCCTATCTTGGACCTGCGGAACATCAACGGCTTCCTCCAGCAGGAGAAGTTCAAGATGCTGACACTAGCTCAGGTCCTAGCTGCCCTGGACCCAGGAGACTGGATGGTAGCGTTGGACTTGCAGGACGCTTATTTTCATATCCCCGTCCTGCCGGCCCACCGGCGTTACCTGCGGTTCACGATAGGCCACGAGCACTTTCAGTTTACCGTGCTCCCCTTCGGCTTTACCAGCGCTCCACGGGTGTTCACGAAGGTGATGGCTGTGGTCGCAGCTCATCTGCGCAGGTTAGGAGTTTCAGTCTTCCCCTACCTCGACGACTGGTTGTTGAAGGCGGGCTCACCACAGACAGTCGTCTGCCACCTCCAGACTACGGCCGTCCTCCTGCACCTACTGGGGTTCTCCATCAATGTGCAGAAGTCACACCTGTGTCCCTCTCAGAAGCTCCTCTTCATCGGAGCGGTTCTAGACTCAGCGCAGTTTCGGGTTTCTCCTCCCGAGCAGCGAGTTCAGGATATTCAGGCTCTGATTCCGATCTTTCAGCCGTTATCCCGAGTCTCGGTCAGGTTGACGCTGCGGCTTCTGGGTCTGATGGCCTCCTGCACCCTTCTGGTGCATCACGCCAGGTGGCAGATGCGGGCTCTGCAGTGGGACCTGAAGTTTCAGTGGGCCCAGCATCAGGTCCGACCATGTCTTGATCTCAGAGGGCACTGCAAGACAGTTGCAATGGTGGCTCACGGACCGTGATTGGGTCAGCGGCAGATCCGTCTCCCTACCCCAACCGGAGCACGTAGTTGTGATGGATGCGTCCCTCCAGGGCTGGGGGGGCCACATGGGAGAGGCGAAGATCAGGGGCCTATGGTCTCCGGCGGAGTCCCGGCTCCATATCAACCTTCTGGAGCTGCGGGCGATCCGACTTGCACTGAAGGCATTCCTCCCCTCTGTCCGGGGGTGTGTAGTGCAGGTGTTCACGGACAACACCACCGCCATGTGGTACTGCAACAAACAGGGCGGGGTGGGGTCGTGGACCCTATGCCAGGAGGCTCCACGCCTCTGGCAGTGGCTGGAACATCAGGGCGTGACCCTGGTGGTTCAACACCTGGCAGATTCCCTGACTGCCAGGGTGGACAAACTCAGCCGTCGGTGCATGATGGATCACGAATGGCGTCTGAACTCGAATGTGACACAAGCCCTCTTTCAGCAGTGGGGAGAGCCTTGGTTAGATCTATTTGCCACCGAAGAGAATGCGCAATGTCATCAGTTCTGCGCGTTGGAATTTCCAAGCCGCCACTCGCTCGGCGACGCTTTTCGTTGCGAGTGGAGCTGCGTTCTGTTGTACGCCTTTCCGCCTATACCACTTCTGCCCAGAGTGCTGAAGAAGATCAGGCACGACCGGGCCCAAGTTATCCTTGTGGCTCCGAACTGGGCACGAAGATACTGGTATCCCGAGCTGCTCAGTATGTCTGTCGATCCCCCGATTCGTCTGCCTCTTCAGGAGGACCTTCTGTTGCAGCAGCAGGGGACGATCCTCCACCCGAACCTGTCCAGTCTCCACCTCCATGCTTGGAGATTGAGCAGCGACAGTTGAGGCCATTTGACTTGCCTCCTGAAGTTTGTACCGTGATTCTGGCAGCCAGGCGTCCCTCCACAAAGTCGGTATACGCCTGCAGGTGGAACAAATTTGTGGCATGGTGCACAGCAAAGGCTGTGGATCCTCTCTCTGCACCACTTTCTGAGGTTCTCCTCTTCCTTCTTTCTCTTGCCCAGCAGGGCTCTGCTCTGGGCACTATCAAGGGTTACCTTTCTGCCCTTTCTGCCTTCTTAAGGCTACCTAATCAGCCTTCTTTATTCAAGTCCCCGACTGTAAATAGGTTCTTGAAGGGCATCACTCATATGTTCCCCCCTGTTCCTTTCGTGATGCTCCAGTGGGACTTGAACCTGGTTCTTACTTTTCTGATGTGTGCTCCTTTTGAGCCGCTTCATAACTGTCCTCTCCGTATTCTTACGCTTAAGACTGCTTTCCTGGTTGCCATCACCTCTGCCAGGAGAGTGAGTGAGCTCCAGGCTCTTTCCTCTAAACCTCCTTTCCTTTCTGTCCATCTGGACAAAGTTGTGTTGCGGACAAAACCCTCTTTCCTGCCCAAGGTAAGCACAGTCTTCCACATCAGGCAGTCCATCACCTTGTCCACCTTCTTTCAGCCTCCGCATCCCTCAAAAGAGGAAGAGAAGCTCCACCGTCTGGACCCAAAACGTGCGCTCTCCTTCTATCTGGATTGCACACGCCAGTTCCGTGTGGATGACCAACTCTTTGTTGGTTACGTGGGTGCTAAGAAAGGTTGGGCGGTGCACAAGCGGACCATCTCCCGGTGGGTCGTCTTGTGCATCAAGGTATGCTACTCCTTGGCTAAGATGGAGCCGCCTGTTGGGCTGAGGGCCCATTCCACTAGGGCCATGGCAGCTAGTCAAGTCAAGTCAAGTCAAGTCAAAGAATTTATATAGCGCACTACATACCCAGAGGGTCTCAAGGCGCTTAGGGAGGGGAGGAGGATTACTTGTCAAATATCCACGTTTTAAGTTGCTTTCTGAATGCTAGGTGGTTCTGGGTAAGGCGAAGGTAAGTGGGGAGTGAGTTCCATGTTTTAGCAGCCAGGTAAGAGAAGGATCTGCCTCCCATGGTGGTCTTGTTGATGCGAGGTACAGTGGCGAGGGCTTGGCTGGAGGAACGTAGTTGGCGGGAGGGGGTGTAGAAGGACAGTCGTGAGTTGAGGCATTCTGGTCCGATGTCGTAGAGTGATTTGTGTGCGTGGGTTAGCAGTCGGAAAGTGATCCTCTTATTGACGGGTAGCCAGTGGAGGTCTTTCAGGTGACCAGAGATGTGTTCGTTGCGCGGGATGTCTAATATGATCCTGGCTGAGGCGTTTTGGATTCGTTGGAGTTTCTTCTGGAGTTTAGCGGTAGTACCTGCGTAGAGGGTGTTTCCGTAGTCCAGTCGGCTCGTGGCCAGAGCATGGGTGACTGTTTTTCTGGTTTCGGTGGGGATCCAGCGAAATGTTTTTTTGAGCATGCGAAGAATGTTGAAGCAGGAAGAGGATACGGCGCTGACTTGTCTGTTCATTGAAAGTGAAGAATCCAGGATAACGCCTAGGTTCGGTGCGTGGTCTGTCGGGATGGGTGCTTTTCCAAGGGCTTCCGGCCACCAAGAGTCGTCCCATGCAGAGGGGGATGAACCTAAGATGAGGACTTCTGCCCTGGGCCGGGGAGTCCCCTTGCAGGACATCTGTCAGGCTGCTACGTGGGCCTCGCTGCACACGTTCGCAAGACACTACTGCCTGGATAGCCAAGTCCGGAGGGATGGCTTCTTTGGCCGTTCCGTCCTCCAGGACTTTCTGGTGTGATCATTGGTTCGCAGACCCACCACCGGGGTTGGTATTGCTGGGGTATCTATTCTAAGGTAAGGAATCTAATACTAACCTGTTTATTTCAGATGCACAAGTTACTTACCTTCGGTAACGATATATCTGTAAGAAACAGTAGTTAGTATTAGATTCCTTACCGACCCACCCATCCTCCCCCTTCTGCGAACCGATATCTAAGGTTAAGGTCATCCCCTTTCAGGGCCCGAGTTTCATGCCACCACTGTTTGTTTTTATCATGGCTCTGCATTTCTGGAGCGGAAAAGCTGTGTATAAGAACTGACGTCAGCGCGCGAGGGCGGCGTCTAAGTACTCCGGCGACGTCCTCCCGGCGCCCACGACGCCTACGACGGACGCGGAGCCGCAGACAACGCCTACCGACGCACAAGGGTACTGCTACGCAAAAGTTTCCTGATCCAGTCTGACGCCTGGGGATATTCTAAGGTAAGGAATCTAATACTAACTACTGTTTCTAACAGATATATCGTTACCGAAGGTAAGTAACTTGTGCGCCAAGTGTGGTTGATACCCTTCTCATGGTCCTTAGTGAATTTTTTGAGGAACGCTAACATATGTGGATCAATGTCCGGAGTTTCAGCTACTTTGTCTGGAATATCTGGACGGGGCATTGTGCTCGCAAACATTTGCGAAGCTCTTTGTCTGTTGTTGCTTTTGTGCAAGTTCTGATGCAGGTACTCTGTGACCTCTGGGGAAGGAGCCCAGTCGGAGGACTGTGGATGGATGATGTCTTGAGTGTTGGAATCAAATGGGGTAGAAATCTGGAAGTTAGAGAGTGAAGCTTGAAATAGGTGTGCCTTTAATTCCATCTTCTTTGGAGGAGAAGTATGATCCGATGAATTGGTATCCTTATCTGTGCCTGTATCTGTGGCCATTTTGTACGCTGGTGTTGCGCCTGCTGGAGGGGCAGTGTGCTCATGGTCTCATGAAAGAGCTTAGGGAAGATTGCCTTTAGGGTTGCGCATGAGGCCATGTTGATGACTTAGCTTTTGTCCTTGACGCCCCGTGGGAGGGGCCCGGTATCAACCCTGAATCCCCTGGGGATTGTAACCCATGGTGCTTGGTGAAATTCTCCAAATGTACAGTTATTGGCTTTAGGACAGCCGCCAGAGCTTGGTTGACAGTCTGAGAGACAGGCGACTCAATAGCTCTGTTGATAAACTGCTGAACCGAAGCATCAAAGGTGTCAACCAACTTGTACTTTAAATAAGGACCCTGCTGTTCTTCGTAGTGACCATATTTGTCTTCCTCAAAGGTGGCCCAATCCCCCATTCTGGGGATATAATTAATACTTAGTTGCAAAATTGACCAAGTCAGTTCTAAAGCAATACATTAGGGGGAGCAACCCTTTGTGCTCAGCTAATATAATGACCTGTAATCCTCAGCCAAGCTGTATCAAAGTTATTGCAAACCAATCAGGGCGTCAGCAGAGCCAAATATCTATAAATAGCGTGCACTTGGCTTGGGCCAACTCAAATTATTCCAGCCTGAGTAGGCGTAGGACCACTCAGTGGCAATTACTTGACTGCGTGGTGCCCCGCCTTAAAAGAACGTGGAATGAGGATGTTAGACGGACCGGGAGGGTCGGCCGAGAGTAAGGGGAGAGGTCTCCGGGGAGAGCCGTCTCCAGCGATCGTACAGACAAGTAACTGCCCCCCCCACAGACGGACACCACACAAGGTTAAAGTTCAACGAGACTTTATAGGCAATTCTTTAGGTTACGATGAAATGATACAAGGAGGTCTGGACTCAGGGGTCCCCTCGATTCTGGTCTCTGGTTTGGGGAAAGGGGTAGCGGGACAGTCTTGTTACCAAAAGATGGATATAGCTCTCAATCCTCGAGCTCGGCGTGCTAGATGATCGGGCCGCGGCGGAGCCAGCAGATCCCGAGATGGACGAAGGAAACGACGGTCCGCGGCGGAGCCAGCAGGTCCCGGTGAAGATGACGGTTACAAACGGTCCGCGGCCACGCCAGCAGGTCCCGACGACGATGAAGGATATGAAGGTTGCGAAGGTTGCGGCAGCGCCAGCAGGCAAGACGATGGTGCACAAGACAGAGCTATGGCAGCGCCAGTAGTCCGTCTAGGATGAGTTCCTCTTTGCGTCTCTCGACTCCAAGATACAACTGCCTTCCTGCTCTGGAGCTGCCCCAGTTATAGGGCTGGTGTGCTTTGATGTCCGGACCCTCGCACTTGGAGGTCGGGAGGTCCGGGATGAGGGAGTCCAGACACCCAGCAGGGGGGTGGAGCCAGCGCCCGGGGAGGCGATGGGCGAGCGGCACTTGGCGGGGGAGAGCCATCGACACCTCTTTCTCCCATTGACTTGCCAAGTAGCCCGCTCACCTCCTGGGTGGATGGTGGTGCCGGGATGTCTGAGGCCGGGCCAGGCCCAGGGTTGAGGTCGATCGGGGGCCAGGCGGCCTCGTGGTGGAGTGTCCAAGATGGCGCCCCAGGATGGGCGCGTGGGCCGGCAGTGGATCGGACCCACGAGGTCGACATGCTCGAGGGCAGGGGTCCCTGAGGGGACGGAGGACGTGCAATGGTGGTGTGTGGTACTTGCGTGACCGGGCTCGGGCCTGGTTGGGCCGGGGGAGAGCGGCCCTTCATGTGGCCTGTCCAACATGCGTCCCCCCCAGCTGAAGGCGGGGAGAGTTACCCATCCTCTTGGGGACTCTCCTCGTCGAGGCGGAAGAACCGGGACAGGCCATCCGCGTTGGCGTGATCTGGCCCAGGCCGGTGTTCAACTGTGAAGTCCATACCTTGTAGGGAGATGGACCAGCGTAGTAACTTTGGGTTTTCCCCCCGCATCTGCATCAGCCACTGCAGGGGTCGGTGGTCGGTCTGCACCCGAAAGTGTGTGCCAAAAAGGTAGGGCCGGAGCTTCTTGAGGGCCCATACCACCGCGAAGGCCTCCCTCTCTATGGTGCTCCAGCGTTGTTCCCGTGGTAGGAGTCGCCGGCTGATGAAGGCCACCGGTTGATCAAGGCCTTCGGTGTTCACTTGAGACAGGACCGCCCCAATGCCATGGTCGGAGGCATCCGTCTGGACGACGAATTCCCGGCTGTAGTCGGGGGCCTGGAGCACAGGGGCGGAACACATGGCGGCTTTCAATTGTTCAAATGCAGCTTGACACTCTGGGGTCCAGTTGACTTTCTTGGGCTGATTCTTTGACGTGAGTTCTGTGAGGGGCCCCACTATAGTACCATAGTCTTTCACGAACCTTCGGTAATAGCCCGTGAGGCCCAGGAAGGCTCGTACCTCGGTCTGGGTGATGGGGGGCTGCCAGGACTGGATGGCGGCAATTTTTAGCTGCAGAGGGGCCACCAGGCCGCTTCCCACCTGGTGTCCGAGGTAGGTTACAGACCCTTGCCCAATTTGACACTTGCTGGCCTTGATCGTGAGGCCAGCTCGCTGAAGGGCTTGCAGCACTGCTCGGAGGTGGTGGAGGTGCTCGGACCAGTGGTGGCTGTATACAGCTATGTCGTCTAGGTAGGCGGCGCTGAATCCTTCGAGCCCCGCCAGGACTTGATTGACGAGCCGTTGGAATGTTGCTGGGGCATTCTTCATGCCGAAGGGCATGACTGTGAAATGGTAATGGCCATCGGGGGTGGAAAAGGCAGAACGTTCTTGCGCCCGGGTTGTGAGGCCGATTTGCCAGTAGCCCGCCGTCAGGTCGAAGATACTGAGGTAGCGGGCAGCTCCCATGCGGTCGATTAGTTCATCTGCCCGGGGGATGGGATGTGCGTCTGTTCTGGTGACCGCATTCAAGCCCCGGTAGTCGACGCAGAACCGGAGCTCTGGTGTGGTGCCGGGGGCAGCTGCTTTGGGGACCAGTACTACAGGGCTGGCCCAGGGGCTGTCTGAGGGCTCGATGACCCCGAGCGTGAGCATCTTGGCTACTTCTTCCTGGATGCAGGCCCGTACCCGATCTGGCACGCGGTAGGCCCGGTGGCGGATAGGGGGGCTGTCCCCCGTGTCCACATCGTGCACACACCAGGAAGTGACACCTGGGGTGAGGGAGAACAGGCTGGCGAACTGTGACAGGAGGACTCGACACTCCTGGCGTTGTTCTCTGGTGAGGGCCTCCGAGAGTCGGACCCCATCCACGGAGCCGTCTTGCTCCCGAGTCCGTAGGAGGTCAGGGAGGGGCTCGGAGTCTTCTTCAGCCCCATTGTCTGTGGCCATCAGGAGGCTGAGTTCTGTACGCACAAAGTGGGGCTTCAGTCTGTTAGCGTGGAGGACCCGGAGGGGGTTCCGGGAAGATTCCATGTCGATGAGATAGGTGGCAGGGCCCTTGCGCTCGACTACTTTGAAGGGCCCCGTCCATTTGTCTTGCAGGGCGCATGGCTCGGTGGGGGACATCACCCATACCTGTTGGCCAGGTTCAAATTCAATGGATGAGGCATTCCGGTCATACCACTTTTTCATGTCCTCTTGACTGGCCTCTAGGTTAGCTTTTGCCAGCTCCCTGAACCGCCGGGTCTGGTTGCGGAGGGTTAGGAGGTACCGGAAGACATCTGGAGGGTTCTTTAGCGGAGGCATCTCCCAGCCTTCTTTGACTAGGCTGAGCGGCCCCCGCACTGGGTGTCCATATAGCAGTTCAAACGGGCTGAAGCCCAGGGATTTCTGGGGGACCTCCCGATAGGCGAAGAGGAGGCACGGCAGCAGCACATCCCACTGGCGACGGAGGGGCTCTTCCAACCCCCCGATCATCCCTTTTAGCGTGCGGTTGAACCGCTCAACGAGTCCGTTCCCTTGAGGGTGATAGGGGGTCGTGAATCGGTAGGTAACCCCGCACTGTTGCCAGAGGGATTTCATATATTTAGAAATAAAGTTCGTGCCTCTGTCGCTGACGACTTCTCGGGGGAAGCCCACACGGGAGAAGATCCCCATCAGAGCCCGGCCGACTACCGGGGCTGTCACAGTCCGCAGGGGAACAGCCTCAGGGTAGCGGGTGGCGTGGTCCACTAGCACCAAGATGAATCGATGGCCTTGTTTTGTACGCGGGTCCAGGGGCCCCACGATGTCTATCCCGACCCTCTCGAACGGGGTGGTGACCACGGGAAAAGGTTGCAGGGGGGCCTTTAGTTTGCGGCCGCTCTTTCCACTGGCTTGGCACGTGGGGCAAGATCGGCAATGCTGGTGTACATCGTTTCTCATTTTGGGCCAGAAGAAGTGGGTCACTAGGCGACTGTAGGTTTTATCTTGTCCCAGGTGTCCTGCCAGGGGGACATCGTGGGCCAGGTTTAGCAGAAAGTCTCTAAAACGGAGTGGCACCACTAGTACTCGGCTGGCCCCCAGCTCTGCGATTCTTTGCTCACTGTACAGCAGATCATTGTCCCAGTAGACCCAGTGAGTTCCGGAGGTATCCCCTGCGCTTTGGGCGAGCGCTTGCTGGCGGAGTCCCTCGAGGGAGGGACAGGTCTTCTTTCCTGGCGAAATTGTTCTTGCGTGGGCCCCCCCTCTTGAGGCCACTGGTCGAGGTTAGCGAGGTCGGAAGGTTGAGCTGGTTCGGGGGGGACGTCACGGTCGGTGGTTTCGGCTGGGGCGACCGGAGGCGGTGGCGCCGGCCATTCGGGTTCTTCTGGGCGGTGGTTGGCACGGGCGGCCATGGACCGGGTGGTGACGCATGCCCAGTCTGGGACGCCTAACATCCCCAGGTGTTCTCTTCGTTCTACGGCTGCCCACGGAGAGCTTTCAAGGTCATTCCCCAGGAGGCAGTCTACGGGGGCATCGTCTCGGACCGTTACTTTCAACATGCCGGAGACCCCTCCCCATTCGAAAGGGACGCAGGCCATCCGACACAGACTTTCTGAGTTATCGGCTGAACGTACCGGGCAGAGAATGTTCGGTAGATACTGTTCTGGGGTCACCAGGTGACAGCGGACGGCTGTTACACTGGCCCCGGTGTCACGAAGGGCTTCGGCCCGGCGTCCATTGATGCTCACCCATTGGCTGTACTTCTGGGTGTTAGCGGGTAGGGGGACCCGCGGAACCATGTCTTTCCCCCCTAAGCATGCTAGAGCCATGGCGGCTGGCTCCCATTCTTGATGCTCTTGTTCATATTCCTCTTGTTCCTCTGTGATCTGTTCCTCCCCTAGAGCAGCAGCGGCTACTTGGCGGGGTCTGGGGCTCTGGTACTGGGGGCAGTTTGGGTCGTTTGCATAGTGGCCGACTCGTTGGCATCGATGGCACGTAACATTGGCTCGGTAACCCGGTCGCGCCGGGGTGCTGCCCCGGTTGGCCGGGGGGGTGGTGCTGGTAGCGGGGGCGACCGGGGCGTTGTCTCTTCCTCGTCCTTGGCCCCCTCCTCCTCCTCGGGGACGGTGCTGACCATTGTTGTTCCGGTTCTGTTCGTAGGACCCATTCCGGCCCACTCTGGTGATCTCCCACCGGTCAGCTTCGGCTGCGAGCTGCCGGGGATCCGTTAACTTGCTGTCGAGGAGGTGCTGGCGGAGTTCAATGAAGCAATTGTTCGACAGATGCTCCCATACCATAAGATTAAACAGTTGTTCGTAGGTTGTGACGTTGCTTCCTTTGATCCAGCCCTCGAAGGCTCGGCTAAAGTAGTTTACATAGTCCACCCAAGTTGTACCCGGGATGCGGGTGCAGTCTCGGAACCTCTGGCGGTACATCTCGGGTGTGAGGCCATAGCGGGTGAGGAGTGCAGCTTTCATATGGTCATAGGAGGTCATCTGGTGGTCCGGGAGCTGTAGCAGGGCATCGCGGCCCTCATTGAGGAATCTCCCCCATAGACCGGCTCCCCAATCGCTTCTATCGATCCGGTGTGCAGTCATAGCGATTTCATAGGCCTTAAACCATTGCTGGATGTCGTCCTCTCGGAAGTATTCTCGAACGACATCCTTGGGGATGTGTACCTTTTTCTCTGTTGCCCCTGGGGTGTGGGGTTGCTCGGGCACCCCTACTCCTTTATTCTGCTTGCGTAGGTTGATCTCAGCTAGGTTCCGCTCGTGTTCGTACGCCAGTTTCTTTTCCTCGAGCTCCCTTTGTCTCTGTTTCTCCTCTCTTTCTTCTCGGAGACGCAGGTGCTCTAAGTTGATTTTTTGTTCGGCCAACTTAAGCTCAACGTCCATTTTGAGTCGGGCCATTTCCAGCTCGTGTAGTCGGGTTTTTTCTCTTTCCTGGATCTCGTCTTGCGAGAGACCCGTTCTTCGCTCTTCAGGGGCCGTGGTGGTTTTTGCTGCGGTGCTTTGATCGGGGGTTCCGGCGGCCCCTGTTTCTGCCCAAGACTCTAGGGCATGCTTAAAATCGTCTTTGGTACTTAGTCCGGTGGTAGCGATACCTAGTTCGATGCAGAATTGTTTTAGTTCACGATGGCTGTACTCATCCAATTTCTCCATCTGGAACTTCTCGGTTGATCCGCTTTCTTTAGTTGTCATTGTGATTTCGTCGTGGGGTGAGCTACTCTCTGTACGTTTATGCGGTGATTCGGATCGCGCCGCTGGCCACCAATGTTAGACGGACCGGGAGGGTCGGCCGAGAGTAAGGGGAGAGGTCTCCGGGGAGAGCCGTCTCCAGCGATCGTACAGACAAGTAACTGCCCCCCCCACAGACGGACACCACACAAGGTTAAAGTTCAACGAGACTTTATAGGCAATTCTTTAGGTTACGATGAAATGATACAAGGAGGTCTGGACTCAGGGGTCCCCTCGATTCTGGTCTCTGGTTTGGGGAAAGGGGTAGCGGGACAGTCTTGTTACCAAAAGATGGATATAGCTCTCAATCCTCGAGCTCGGCGTGCTAGATGATCGGGCCGCGGCGGAGCCAGCAGATCCCGAGATGGACGAAGGAAACGACGGTCCGCGGCGGAGCCAGCAGGTCCCGGTGAAGATGACGGTTACAAACGGTCCGCGGCCACGCCAGCAGGTCCCGACGACGATGAAGGATATGAAGGTTGCGAAGGTTGCGGCAGCGCCAGCAGGCAAGACGATGGTGCACAAGACAGAGCTATGGCAGCGCCAGTAGTCCGTCTAGGATGAGTTCCTCTTTGCGTCTCTCGACTCCAAGATACAACTGCCTTCCTGCTCTGGAGCTGCCCCAGTTATAGGGCTGGTGTGCTTTGATGTCCGGACCCTCGCACTTGGAGGTCGGGAGGTCCGGGATGAGGGAGTCCAGACACCCAGCAGGGGGGTGGAGCCAGCGCCCGGGGAGGCGATGGGCGAGCGGCACTTGGCGGGGGAGAGCCATCGACACCTCTTTCTCCCATTGACTTGCCAAGTAGCCCGCTCACCTCCTGGGTGGATGGTGGTGCCGGGATGTCTGAGGCCGGGCCAGGCCCAGGGTTGAGGTCGATCGGGGGCCAGGCGGCCTCGTGGTGGAGTGTCCAAGATGGCGCCCCAGGATGGGCGCGTGGGCCGGCAGTGGATCGGACCCACGAGGTCGACATGCTCGAGGGCAGGGGTCCCTGAGGGGACGGAGGACGTGCAATGGTGGTGTGTGGTACTTGCGTGACCGGGCTCGGGCCTGGTTGGGCCGGGGGAGAGCGGCCCTTCATGTGGCCTGTCCAACAGAGGAGGAAAACTGCTCAAGGACGTCATGGAGCCCAAAAGGAGCCCAAAACCAGCCCAATTGGGCTACGTGCGTCCGGCGGGATATTAACCTAAGCATAAGCACATAGATGTATAATTATGCTTACAATGCGGGCGGGTAAGAGAAAACAATTTACCAACAATTCAGAACAATCGCACAAGGCAATAAACTGAAATGGAAACAAGAGATATAGAGCATGTAAGTCGGCTATGAGCAGCAAAGAAAGAGGCTTGTGTTACGTGTATATAGGGACAGAGAAACTGTGATTGGTGGATATACACTATAGCATCATGGGAAATGCAGTTTTTCTAAAATGTTGAAAGTTTCCATTGGCTGCTTAAATTTTAAATTTGTCAGTAAAGAAAGAGAAAGCATAACCCGAAGCCTCTAGTCCTGTAATATAATCCCGCCACAGCGCCTAATGAAATGCTCCTACCTCCACTGTCTGGTGTTTATATTTTTCTCCCACTTTACTCATTTTATGTGCGACCAGCTAGGTAGATTTTGTTCATTTGAACTGAATTTAAAAAAATACTTTAGACTGTAGGAGAGTAGGATCTGCTTCCTTTGGTTACCCCCACTTTTTGCTGTGTTTCACTGTTTTTTTACTCTAGCCTGGCTGTGGCCCTGCTAATCAGGACACAAAGCGTGGCTGGATTATACCTTTCGCAAAGCCAATATGTTAGTAGATCCTATAGTAAATTGCTCCAGGGAACAAAGGGAAACGGCCACCTACGTCCCCAATACTCCTCTGTGTGTTTCATTGGTTTTTTGACATTAGCCTGGCTGTGGCCCTGTTGGACAGGCCACCTGAAGGGCTCGCTCCCTCCCCACATGACAGGGCCCGGACGCCGGCCCTCCAGGTGCTACCCCCAGAAGCAACCCGCACACCGTCCCCTACGGGACTCCTGCTCCCGGACATCTCTGTGCCATTGGCCGGGGCCCCTGTCAGCTCCATTGCCCGGCCCGGCCGCCATCTTGGACACTGCACCACGCGGCCGCGTGGCCTCAGATCGACCCTAACCCTGGGCCTGGCCAGGCCCCGACATCCCGGCACCACCATCCACCCAGGAGGTGAACGGACCACTTGGCAGGTCAATGGGAGAAAGAAGTGTCGATGGCTCTCCCCCGCCAGGTGCTGATCGCCCCCAGCCTCCCCGGGCGCTGGCTCCACCCCCCTGCTGGGTGTCTGGACTCCCTCATCCCGGACCTCCCGACCTCCAAGTGCGAGGGTCCGGACATCAAAGGGCGCCAGACCTATAACTGGGGCAGCTCCAGAGCAGGAAGGCAGTTGTATCCTGGAGTCGAGAGACACCGTGAAGAACTCATCCTTGATGGACTGCTGGCGCTGCCGCAGCCCTGCCTTGTGAGCTGTCGTCCTGCCGCTGGCGCTGCCGCGGCCCTCTGCAACCTTCATCCTCGTCGGGACCTGCTGGCGCTGCCGCGGCCCGTTGTAACTACCATCTTCGTCGGGACCTGCTGGCGCTGCTGCGGCCCTCTGCAACCTTCATCCTCGTCGGGACCTGCTGGCGCTGCCGCGGCCCGTTGTAACTACCATCTTCGTCGGGACCTGCTGGCGCTGCCGCGGACCGTTGCCACCTACGACCTTCTCGGGACCTGCTGGCGCTGCCGGGGCCCGTCCTCCTAGAACACCGAGCTCGAGGATTGTGAGCTACCCATCATCTCAGCGTAACTACCAGATTGGTAACAAGACTGTCCCGCTACCCTCCTTCCCCAACCAAGAGACTAGAATCGAGGGGACCCCTGAGTCCTGACCTCCTTGTACCATTCTACCGTACTTCAAGATTGCTTATAAAGAACGTTAAACTATATCTTTGTGTGGTGTCCATCTGTGGGGGGGAAGTTACTGGTCTGTACGATCGCTGGAGACGGCTCTCCCCGGAGACCTCTCCCCTTGTCCTCGGCCGACCCCCCAGGTCCCGTCTAACAGGCCCTGCTAATCAGGACCCCAGCCTAGCTGTTCTCTCTCTAAATTGGTTACCTGTACATTAGGTAGACTCCAGATTGGTTACTGGGTTACCCTTGTGAGTCCCTAGTATATGGTACCTTAGGTACCAAGGGCATAAGTACCCCAGAGGCCTACCAGGGGCTGAAGAATGTATTATGCCACCCTTGGGAAGCCTTCCAAAATGGCACCACAGGCCGGCACTTGTAGCCTGGGTAAGGTGGTGTAAGCACCCCGTACTTAGATATAGTATACCTATATCTACCTATATATGTAGACACATATTAACCTATAAGTCACACCTATGGCAGTCCTTGACAATACTGAAGGCAGAGTGCTTGGTTTTGTGTGAGAGGGTGCCCTAGCATGAGCTGAGAGCCTCTGCAGCTTTCGAAATCCCTTCCTTAGAGCTGTTTTATGATATAGCCATACCATATACTCTTAAGTGCATTATAAAACTCGGGGTTAATGCTAACTTTGGAATGGCTTTATCAAAACCTGTTGTGGGAATACTACCCCTTACCAGTGCTGGTGGTGGGGGTAGCATTCCACCCTTCTAGAGGGAGAAGACATGTACTTACTGGTAAACCCGGTTAAAGTTAAACAGAGTCCCAGCATCACAAAATGGATGCTGCTGCCACAGACACGAGTCTGACCTCCTGCTGCTGGACAAAACTCCGGCAGGGGAGACTTGGACAATAGGTTTCCTGTCCAGGGAGGTGCCAGCATCTCCGCAGACAGGCTTTAGTGTATTGGGGCAGGGTGGGTTGCATTCAGTGAATGCTTTTCATACACTGCCTAGGGCACACTGGTGTCCCATGCATTTTCCAGTTCAAACTGGTTGCTGGGGCACTCAGAGCCAGCTCTGGTGTGAAACTGGACAGAGGGAAGGGGTGTAACCACCCCATCCCCAGGTCCTCCCCTGGTCCTCCCATAGGTGGGATCCTAGAGTTAGTCCAACCCCGAAACTTAGTATAAGTATGGGAACCCAGTCCCTAGGACTTTAGATTACCCTGGACAAAACCATGACACATAAATCTTGGACTGTCGACCATATCGACGGGAAGATGGAAGAAATCTCCCTTGGGGTCAAGGAGTGACTCCCCTGTTCCAACAGGCACCAAAGAAGCATCTTGCTGGTCTGCATTTTCTAGGCTCCCGACAGATCCCAAAGAATCTGTGACACAGGACATGGACTTCCAGACATCTCCGAGGCTGACACGACTCCCCAGCAAAGCGGAGACCTGTAGCTATCACAAAAGACGTGGGACCGGAACTCCTGGACATCCTGCACATTTCCCAGTGCATCAATTTCCTGAGCTTTCCCGAAGTTGTACTTTGGACTACCTCTAGTCCAAGCCCTGAGCACCCTTTGCTTCGAAGATTGTGGGCCTACACTCCATGAGTGTTCCGTGGGCCTGCGTTCAGTATTTTTGCTCAAGGCACCTTTCCGATCCCTAGTCCGTTGGCTAGTGGGTACCCACAAAGGAATTTCTAGGGCTTCCCTGGTTGCTACCGATGTGCCCTGACTTCCCTCCAAAATTGTGAGTCCCTCAGACCTTGCTGGTCTGCACCGAAGCCAATTTTGTCATCTTTCATGGGTTGCTGTTGCCAAGGCTTGTTGGGTCCAATCTGGATATTGATGCGGCATCTGATATGGGACAGCTCAAATCCAGCTCCTGGTTGTCGTCGACGCCTCCTGGACCTCGTAGCTGAAGAGTCAAGCTTCACCTACTTCACTTGAAAGCACTCGGCTGGCATCTTCCTGTCGCCTTCCTGGTCACTGGCTAGTGACCCAGACTCTGTCCCCTCTGCTTTCAGGTTCTTCAGATCTTCGATCCACTCTTTGATCCATCCAGACACTCTTCACCTGGACGCCTGCAGCACTTCTTTGCAGCTCTCCATTTGAATCGACGACGAAACCCGACACAAAAAGACACCTAAGCACCCGGCTTCCGTGGGTGAGGTAACACGAGTACTTCAGTGCTCCTGTGGGTTTTGACTCTCGAAGTGTCCAGTACTAAAGGGGTTTTACCGTAGTCCACTCCTAAGTGTCCGTAATCCATTAAACTGTAACTTAAACTTTCTCCATAGAAGTCAATGGTGATTTGTGGCTGTGTTTAGACACTGCAAGAGTCCCCTGTGGGTCTCCTGCGTCCCGACCTTGGGTGGTTTCTGGTTGCCCCAGCAGTTCTACAGGCTCTAGGCCTTGTCTCTATCTTCACAGCTGTACGTATAACACTTTCTTAGTATATGGTTTGTGAGGCCCCTAGGGCAAAACGTATACTGTGCTAATTTACTGTGTGCTATTTAAGTTCTTGTATTGTACTTTTGCCTCTAGCCTCAAAAAGAGACTAGAGGGGTTGTGTTTAAAATAAATACATATATTTTATATATATATATATACCTGGTGTAGTTCTCCTTTCATGGGATTATAGACTGGTAAACCAAGCTTCCTTCAAGACTTAGCCTGAAGGCTGCTCTCCACAGCTACCACTAGGATAGCTTTCTATAAAGGTTGTCTAAATCTACCATCAATAAGGGTCGTTTGGATTGGTGCAAGGTGCCCACTAGAATAGTGGACATCATATGCCAGGCCAACTTCTCACATATACATTTAAGTCCCTTACAGTGGTAAGCAACAACATTTTCTGATTTTGTTCCCTGGCTCACTGCGAGTACTTACTTTGTCCTCACTGGTTGCGTTGACGGCTGGGCGGGTGCAGGGGGCTTTGGATGGAGAGCTGATGGGTTTCATTCGTCTCCTATCAGCAATGGGCTATGCATCGCCATTTTGTCCCAGTTGTTCATCCCGCATGTGCTTGTTGGGACCTGGATTATTGGTCTGCGGTGCTGAGCTGGATCAGGGGAGTCGGGAGTTTGTCGGAGCTGGTGGGAAGCGTTTGTGTCTGTGCGCACCTCTTCAACATGGTCCCAACATGCAGTGACTCCGGCTAAATACAGGAAATCTGGCAAGTAGTCTATTTTGTTTTAATATTGTATCTTATACAGACACACAATTCCTTGAGTAGGCTGTGGTAAACCTAGCAATTTTCAATAATTTTTAACCATCCATAGGTTTACATTCCTGCCCGGTGATTGGGGTGCTTTTCTGTTCACATCAGAGCTTTTTACCCTTAAGCACTATGGCTCCGGGGTGGAGGGGGAGGAGGCTGGTTGTGCACACACCCATGTTTGTGTTTGTGCTGGTCATCGTTGAGCCCATATATAGGAAATTGAGTAAGTAGCTTTTTTTCTAATATTGTATCCTTTAGAGTGACAGGATTCTCCTAGTACTCAGAATTATGGATTATCAGCAAATCTTTTCCAAAGCATAGTTTTACGTGACCTGCTGACTTATTAGAGTGCTTAAGAGGCTCCAACAATCCGTACTCATTCTCAGTGTCCCTTACTCCCATCATGTCATGCTTTTATTATAATGTATTGTTACGAGGTATGTTAGCATGATTGTTGGGAAATTTAAAGCCCCCACCCCCATTTTGCTGACCAAGCCGCACCCTTCCCTGGTGGACATATTGAAATCTCAGTTTGATATATGGGAAGTCTGTAGCTCACGCCGTTCTTTTCCCCTTTGCACTATCCTCCTAGCCTCTACACCCTTTTAATAAAGAAATGGAACTAAAGTGCCCCCATACAAAAAGAAAACACCAGTACCGATGAGTTAACGCTTCTGACAGGGGGGGGCACTTTGTGGCCATAGAGGAGGGTTGCTGGTCCACGGGCTTGCTCTCACATTCAATGCACTCTCTGCCCGCACTTTGTGCCGACAGAGGAGGACTGCTGGTCCACGGGCTTGCTCTCACATTCAATGCAGTCTGCCCGCACTTTGTGGCCACAGAGGTGGACTGCTGGTCCAGGGGCTTGCTCTCACATTCAATGCACTGTCTACCCGCACTTTGTGGCCACTGAAGTGGACTGCTGGTCCACAGGCTTGCTCTCACATTCAATGCACTGTCTGCCCGCACTTTGTGGCCACAGAGGAGGGATGCTGGTCCACGGGTTTGCTCTCACATTCAATGCACTGTCTGCCCGCACTTTGTGGCCACAGAGGAGGACTGCTGGTCCACGGGCTTGCTCTCACATTCAATGCACTGTCTGCCCGCACTTTGTGGCCACAGAGGAGGACTGCTGGTCCACGGGCTTGCTCTCACATTCAATGCACTGTCTGCCCGCACTTTGTGGCCACAGAGGAGGACTGCTGGTCCACGGGCTTGCTCTCACATTCTAATCAATGCACTGTCTGCCCGCACTATGTGGCCACAGAGGAGGACTGCTGGTCCACAGGCTTGCTCTCACATTCAATGCACTGTCTGCCCGCACTTTGTGGCCACAGAGGAGGACTGCTCGTCCACAGGCTTGCTCTCACATCAATGCACTGTCTGCCCGCACTTTGTGGCCACAAAGGAGGAGTGCTGGTCCACGGGCTTGCTCTCACATTCAATGCACTGTCTGCCCGCACTTTGTGGCCACAGAGGAGGAGTGCTGGTCCACGGGCTTGCTCTCACATTCAATGCACTGTCTGCCCGCATTTTGTGGCCACAGAGGAGGACTGCTCATCCACAGGCTTGCTCTCACATTCAATGCACTGTCTGCCCGCACGTTATGGCCACAGAGGAGTGCTGCTGGCCCACGGGCTTGCTCACACATTCAATGTACTGTCTGCCCGCACTTTGTGGCCACAGAGGAGGACTGCTTGTCCACGGGCTTGCTCTCACATTCAATGCACTGTCTGCCCGCACTTTGTGGCCACAGAGGAGGTATGCTGGACCACAGGCTTGCTCTCACATTCAATGCACTGTCTGCCCACACTTTGTGGCCACAGAGGAGGGCTGCTGGCCCACGGGCTTGCTCTCACATTCAATGCACTGTCTGCCCGCACTTTGTGGCCACAGAGGAGGGCTGCTGGTCCACGGGCTTGCTGTCACATTTAATGCACTGTCTGCCCGCACTTTGTGGCCACAGAGGAGGACTGCTGGCCCACGGGCTTGCTCTCACATTCAATGCACTGTCTGCCCGCACTTTGTGGCCACAGAGGAGGAGTGCTGGTCCACGGGCTTGCTCTCACATTCAATGCACTGTCTGCCCGAACTTTGTGGCCACAGAGGAGGACTACTCGTCGACAGGCTTGCTCTCAAAATCAATGCACTGTCTGCCCGCACTTTGTGGCCACAGAGGAGGACTGCTGGTCCACGGGCTTGCTGTCACATTCAATGCACTGTCTGCCCGCACTTTGTGGCCACAGAGGAGGACTGCTCGTTCACAGGCTTGCTTTCACATTCTATGCACTGTCTGCCCACACTTTCTGGCCACAGAGGAGGACTGCTGGTCCACGGGCTTGCACTCACTTTCTAATCAATGCACTGTCTGCCCGCACTTTGTGGCCACAGAGAAGGACTGCTGGCCCACGGGCTTGCTCTCACATTCAATGCACTGTCTGCCCGCACTTTGTGGCCACAGAGCAGGACTGCTGGTCCACGGGCTTGCTCTCACATTCAATGCACTGTCTGCCCGCACTTTGTGGCCACAGAGGAGGGCTGCTGGTCCACGGGCTTGCTCTCACATTTAATGCACTGTCTGCCCGCACTTTGTGGCCACAGAGGAGGACTGCTGGTCCACGGGCTTGCTCTCACATTCAATGCACTGTCTGCCCGCACTTTGTGGCCACAGAGGAGGACTGCTCGTCCACGGGCTTGCTCTCACATTCAATGCACTGTCTGCCCGCACATTGTGGCCACAGAGGAAGACTGCTGGTCCACGGGCTTGCTGTCACATTCAATGCACTGTCTGCACGCACTTTGTGGCCACAGAGGAGGACTGCTGGTCCACGGGCTTGCTCTCACATTCAATGCACTGTCTGCCCGCACTTTGTGGCCACAGAGGAGGGCTGCTGGTCCACGGGCTTGCTCTCACATTCAATGCACTGTCTGCCCGCACTTTCTGGCCACAGATGAGGACTGCTGGTCCACGGGCTTGCTCTGACATTCAATGCATTGTCTACCTGCACTTTGTGGCCACAAAGGAGGAATGCTGGTCCACGGGCTTGCTCTCACATTCAATGCACTGTCTGCCCGCACTTTGTGGCCACAGAGGAGGACTGTTGGTCTACGGGCTTGCTCTGACATTCAATGCTCTGTCTGCCCGCACTTTGTGGCCACAGAGGAGGGCTGCTGGTCCACGGGCTTGCTCTCACATTCAATGCACTGTCTGCCCGCACTTTGTGGCCACAGAGGAGGACTGCTCATCCACAGGCTTGCTCTCACATTCAATGCACTGTCTGCCCACACTTTGTGGCCACAGAGGCTGTTGGACAGGCCCCGGAAGGGGGCTCGCTCCCTCCCCGCAGGACAGAGCCAGGACACCGACTCTCCAGAAACCACCCCCAGAAGTAACCCGTAACCCGTCCCACACGGGACGCCTGCCCCCGAACCTCTCCGTAACACCGGCCTGGGCCTCCACCAGCATCATCGCCAGGCCCAGCCGCCATCTTGGACACTGCACCACGAGGCCGCGTGGCCTCAGCTCGACCCTAACCCTGGGCCTGGCCAGGCCCCGACAGCCCGGCACCACCATCCACCCGGGAGGTGAACGGACCACTTGGCAGGTCAATGGGAGAAAGGAGTTTCGATGGCTCTTCCCCTCCAGGGGCCGATCGCCCCGACCTCCCCGGGCGCTGGCTCCACCCCCCTGCTGGGTGTTTGGACTCCCTCATCCCGGACCTCCCGACCTCCAAGTGCGAGGGTCCGGACATCAAAGGGCGCCAGCCCTATAACTGGGGCAGCTCCAGAGCAGGAAGGCAGTTGTATCCTGGAGTCGAGAGACACTGCGAAGAACTCATCCTTGACGGACTGCTGGCGCTGCCGCAGCCCTGCCTTGTGAACTTTCGTCCTGCCCGCTGGCGCTGCCGCGGCCATCTGCAACTTCCATCCTCGTCGGGACCTGCTGGCGCTGCCGCGGCCCGTTGTAACTACCGTCTTCGTCGGGACCTGCTGGCGCTGCCGCGGACCGTTGCCACCTTCGATCGTCTCAGGACCTGCTGGCGCTGCCGCGGCCCGTCCTTTTAGAACACCGAGCTTGAGGATTGTGAGCTGCTCATCTCCTCATCGCAACTGCCAGATTGGTAACAAGACTGTCCCGCTACCCCCTTTTCCCTTCCAAGAGACTTGAATCGAGGGGACCCCTGAGTCCTGACCTCCTTGTACCATTCTACCGTACTTCAAGATTGCTTATAAAGAACGTTAAACCTTATCTTTGTGTGGTGTTCGTCTGTGGGGGGGGAGTTACTTGTCAGTACGATCGCTGGAGACGGCTCTCCCCGGAGACCTCTCCCCTTGTCCTCGGCCGACCCTCCAGGTCCCGTCTAACAGAGGCGGACTGCTGGTCCACGGGCTTGCTCTCACATTCAATGCACTGTCTGCCCGCACTTTGTAGCCACAGAGGTGGAGTGCTGGTCCACGGGCTTGCTCTCACATTCATTGCACTGTCTGCCAGCACTTTGTGGCCACAGAGGAGGACTTCTGGTCCACGGGCTTGCTCTCACATTCAATGCACTGTCTGCCCGCACTTTGTGGCCACAGAGGAGGACTGCTGGTCCACGGGCTTGCTCTCACATTCTAATCAATGCACTCTCTGCCCGCATTTTGTGGCCACAGAGGAGGACTGCTGGTCCACAGGCTTGCTCTCACATTCAATGCACTGTCTGCCCGCACTTTGTGGCCACAGAGGAAGACTGCTGGTCCACGGGCTTGCTCTCACATTCAATGCACTGTCTGCCCGCACTTTGTGGCCATAGAGGAGGACTGCTCGTCCACAAGCTTGCTCTCACATCAATGCACTGTCTGCCCGCACGTTATGGCCACAGATGAGTGCTGCTGGCCCACGGGCTTGCTCATACATTCAATGTACTGTCTGCCCGCACTTTGTGGCCACAGAGGAGGACTGCTGGTCCACGGCCTTGCTCTCACATTCAATGCACTGTCTGCCCGCACTTTGTGGCCACAGAGGAGGGATGCTGGTCCACAGGCTTGCTCTCACATTCAATGCACTGTCTGCCCACACTTTGTGGCCAAAGAGGAGGGCTGCTGGCCCACGGGCTTGCTCTCACATTCAATGCACTGTCTGCCCGCACTTTGTGGCCACAGAGGAGGGCTGCTGGCCCACGGGCTTGCTCACACATTCAATGTACTGTCTGCCCGCACTTTGTGGCCACAGAGGAGGACTGCTGGTCCACGGGCTTGCTCTCACATTCAATGCACTGTCTGCCCGCACTTTGTGGCCACAGAGGAGGGATGCTGGTCCACAGGCTTGCTCTCACATTCAATGCACTGTCTGCCCGCACTTTGTGGCCACAGAGGAGGGCTGCTGGCCCACGGGCTTGCTCTCACATTCAATGCACTGTCTGCCCGCACTTTGTGGCCACAGAGGAGGGATGCTGGTCCACAGGCTTGCTCTCACATTCAATGCACTGTCTGCCCGCACTTTGTGGCCACAGAGGAGGACTGCTGGTCCACGGGCTTGCTCTCACATTCAATGCACTGTCTGCCCGCACTTTGTGGCCACAGAGGAGGACTGCTCGTCCACAGGCTTGCTTTCACATTCTATGCACTCTCTGCCCGCACTTTGTGGCCACAGAGGAGGAGTGCTGGTCCACGGGCTTGCTCTCACATTCAATGCACTCTCTGCCCGCACTTTGTGGCCACAGAGGAGGACTGCTCATCCACAGGCTTGCTTTCACATTCAATGCACTGTCTGCCCGCACGTTATGGCCACAGAGGAGTGCTGATGGCCCACGGGCTTGCTCACACATTCAATGTACTGTCTGCCCGCACTTTGTGGCCACAGAGGAGGACTGCTGGTCCACGGGCTTGCTCTCACATTCAATGCACTGTCTGCCCGCACTTTGTGGCCACAGAGGAGGGATGCTGGTCCACAGGCTTGCTCTCACATTCAATGCACTGTCTGCCCGCACTTTGTGGCCACAGAGGAGGGCTGCTGGCCCACGGGCTTGCTCTCACATTCAATGCACTGTCTGCCCGCACTTTGTGGCCACAGAGGAGGGATACTGGTCCACAGGCTTGAACCCACATTCAATGCACTGTCTGCCCGCACTTTGTGGCCACAGAGGGGGACTGCTGGTCCACGGGCTTGCTCTCACATTCAATGCACTGTCTGCCCGCACTTTGTGGCAACAGAGGAGGGATTCTGGTCCACAGGCTTGCTCTCACATTCAATGCACTGTCTGCCCGCACTTTGTGGCCAAAGAGGAGGGCTGTTGGCCCACGGGCTTGCTCTCACATTCAATGCACTGTCTGCCTTCACTTTGTGGCCACAGAGGAGGGCTGCTGGTCCACGGGCTTGCTCTCACGTTTAATGCACTGTCTGCCTGCACTTTGTGGCCACAGAGGAGGGCTGCTGGCCCACGGGCTTGCTCTCACATTCAATGCACTGTCTGCCCACACTTTGTGGCCACAGAGGAGGAGTGCTGGTCCACGGGCTTGCTCTCACATTCAATGCACTGTCTGCCCGCACTTTGTGGCCACAGAGGATGACTGCTTGTCCACAGGCTTGCTCTCACATTCAATGCACTGTCTGCCCGCACTTTGTGGCCACAGAGGAGGACTGCTAGTCCACAGGCTTGCTGTCACATTCAATGCACTGTCTGCATGCACTTTGTGGCCACAGAGGAGGACTGCTGGTCCACGGGCTTGCTCTCACATTCAATGCACTGTCTGCCCGCACTTTGTGGCCACAGAGGAGGGCTGCTGGTCCACGGGCTTGCTCTCACATTCAATGCACTGTCTGCGCGCACTTTCTGGCCACAGATGGGGACTGCTGGTCCATGGGCTTGTTCTCACATTCAATGCACTGTCTGCCCACACTTTGTGGCCACAGAGGCGGACTGCTGGTCCACAGGCTTGCTCTCACATTCAATGCACTGTCTGCCCACACTTTGTGGCCACAGAGGAGGACTGCTGGCCCACGGGCTTGCTCTCACATTCAATGCACTGTCTGCCCACACTTTGTGGCCACAGAGGAGGGCTGCTGGCCCACAGGCTTGCTCTCACATTCAATGCACTGTCTGCCCGCACTTTGTGGCTACAGAGGAGGGCTGCTGGTCCACGGGCTTGCTCTCACATTTATTGCACTGTCTGCCCGCACTTTATGGCCACAGAGGAGGGCTGCTGGGCCACGGGCTTGCTCTCACATTCAATGCACTGTCTGCCCGCACTTTGTGACCACAGAGGAGGAGTGCTGGTCCACGGGCTTGCTCTCACATTCCATGCACTGTCTGCCCGCACTTTGTGACCACAGAGGAGAAGTGCTGGTCCACGGGCTTGCTCTCACATTCAATGCACTGTCTGCCCGCACTTTGTGGCCACAGAGGAGGACTGCTCGTCCACAGGCTTGGTCTCACATTCAATGCACTCTCTGACCGCACTTTGTGGCCAGAGAGGAGGACTGCTGGTCCACGGGCTTGCTGTCACATTCAATGCACTGTCTGCACGCACTTTGTGGCCAGAGAGGAGGACTGCTGGTCCACGGGCTTGCTTTCACATTCTATGTACTGTCTGCCCGCACTTTGTGGCCACAGAGGAGGACTGCTGGTCCACGGGCTTGCACTCACTTTCTAATCAATGCACTGTCTGCCCGCACTTTGTGGCCACAGAGGAGGACTGCTGGTCCACGGGATTGCTCTGACAATCAATGCACTGTCTGCCCGCACTTTGTGGCCACAGAGGAGGACTGCTGGTCCACGGGATTGCTCTGACAATCAATGCACTGTCTGCACGCACTTTGTGGCCACAGAGGAGGAGTGCTGGTCCACGGGCTTGCTCTCACATTCAATGCACTGTGTGCCCGCACTTTGTGGCCAGAGAGGAGGACTGCTCGTCCACAGGCTTGCTTTCACATTCAATGCACTGTCTGCCCACATTTTGTGGCCACAGAGGCAGACTGCTGGTCCACGGGCTTGCTCGCACATTCTAATCAATGCACTGTCTGCCCACACTTTGTGGCCACAGAGCAGGACTGCTGGCCCACGGGCTTGCTCTCACATTCAATGCACTGTCTGCCCGCACTTTGTAGCCACGGAGGTGGAGTGCTGGTCCACGGGCTTGCTCTCACATTCATTGCACTGTCTGCCAGCACTTTGTGGCCACAGAGGAGGACTTCTGGTCCACGGGCTTGCTCTCACATTCAATGCACTGTCTGCCCGCACTTTGTGGCCACAGAGGAGGACTGCTGGTCCACGGGCTTGCTCTCACATTCTAATCAATGCACTGTCTGCCCGCATTTTGTGGCCACAGAGGAGGACTGCTGGTCCACAGGCTTGCTCTCACATTCTATGCACTGTCTGCTCGCACTTTGTGGCCACAGAGGAAGACTGCTGGTCCACAGGCTTGCTCTCACATTCAATGCACTGTCTGCCCGCACTTTGTGGCCACAGAGGAGGACTGCTCGTCCACAGCCTTGCTCTCACATCAATGCACTGTCTGCCTGCACTTTGTGGCCACAGAGGAGGAGTGCTGGTCCACGGGCTTGCTCTAACATTCAATACACTGTCTGCCCGCACTTTGTGGCCACAGAGGAGGAGTGCTGGTCCACGGGCTTGCTCTCACATTCAATGCACTGTCTGCCCGCACTTTGTGGCCACAGAGGAGAACTGCTCATCCACAGGCTTGCTCTCACATTCAATGCACTGTCTGCCCGCATGTTATGGCCACAGAGGAGTGCTGCTGGCCCACGGGCTTGCTCACACATTCAATGTACTGTCTGCCCGCACTTTGTGGCCACAGAGGAGGACTGCTGGTCCACGGGCTTGCTCTCACATTCAATGCACTGTCTGCCCGCACTTTGTGGCCACAGAGGAGGGATGCTGGTCCACAGGCTTGCTCTCACATTCAATGGACTGTTGCCCGCACTTTGTGGCCACAGAGGAGGGCTGCTGGCCCACGGGCGGGCTCTCACATTCAATGCACTGTCTGCCCTCACTTTTTGGCCACAGAGGAGGGCTGCTGGTCCACGGGCTTGCTCTCACATTTAATGCACTGTCTGTCCGCACTTTGTGGCCACAGAGGAGGGCTGCTGGTCCACGGGCTTGCTCTCACAATCAATGCACTGTCTGCCCGCACTTTGTGGCCACAGAGGAGGGCTGCTGGCCCACGGGCTTGCTCTCACATTCAGTGCACTGTCTGCCCGCACTTTGTGGCCACAGAGGGGGACTGCTGGTCCACGGGCTTGCTCTCACATTCAATGCACTGTCTGCCCGCACTTTGTGGCAACAGAGGAGGGATTCTGGTCCACAGGCTTGCTCTCACATTCAATGAACTGTCTGCCCGCACTTTGTGGCCAAAGAGGAGGGCTGTTGGCCCACGGGCTTGCTCTCACATTCAATGCACTGTCTGCCTTCATTTTGTGGCCACAGAGGAGGGCTGCTGGTCCACAGGCTTGCTCTCACATTTAATGCACTGTCTGCCCGCACTTTGTGGCCACAGAGAAGGGCTGCTGGCCCACGGGCTTGCTCTCACATTCAATGCACTGTCTGCCCACACTTTGTGGCCACAGAGGAGGAGTGCTGGTCCACGGGCTTGCTCTCACATTCAATGCACTGTCTGCCCGCACTTTGTGGCCACAGAGGAGGACTGCTCGTCTACAGGCTTGCTCTCACATTCAGTGCACTGTCTGCCCGCACTTTGTGGCCACAGACGAGGACTGCTAGTCCACAGGCTTGCTGTCACATTCAATGCACTGTCTGCATGCACTTTGTGGCCACAGAGGAGGACTGCTGGTCCACGGGCTTGCTCTCACATTCAATGCACTGTCTGCCCGCACTTTGTGGCCACAATGGAGGGCTGCTGGTCCACGGGCTTGCTCTCACATTCAATGCACTGTCTGCGCGCACTTTCTGGCCACAGATGGGGACTGCTGGTCCATGGGCTTGTTCTCACATTCAATGCACTGTCTGCCCACACTTTGTGGCCACAGAGGCGGACTGCTGGTCCACAGGCTTGCTCTCACATTCAATGCACTGTCTGCCCACACTTTGTGGCCACAGAGGAGGACTGCTGGCCCACGGGCTTGCTCTCACATTCAATGCACTGTCTGCCCACACTTTGTGGCCACAGAGGAGGGCTGCTGGCCCACAGGCTTGCTCTCACATTCAATGCACTGTCTGCCCGCACTTTGTGGCCACAGAGGAGGGCTGCTGGTCCACGGGCTCGCTCTCACATTTATTGCACTGTCTGCCCGCACTTTATGGCCACAGAGGAGGGCTGCTGGCCCACGGGCTTGCTCTCACATTCAATGCACTGTCTGCCCGCACTTTGTGACCACAGAGGAGGAGTGCTGGTCCACGGGCTTGCTCTCACATTCCATGCACTGTCTGCCCGCACTTTGTGACCACAGAGGAGGAGTGCTGGTCCACGGGCTTGCTCTCACATTCAATGCACTGTCTGCCCGCACTTTGTGGCCACAGAGGAGGACTGCTCGTCCACAGGCTTGCTCTCACATTCAATGCACTCTCTGACCGCACTTTGTGGCCAGAGAGGAGGACTGCTGGTCCACGGGCTTGCTGTCACATTCAATGCACTGCCTGCACGCACTTTGTTGCCACAGAGGAGGAGTGCTGGTCCACGGGCTTGCTCTCACATTCAATGCACTGTGTGCCCGCACTTTGTGGCCACAGAGGAGGACTGCTCGTCCACAGGCTTGCTTTCACATTCTATGCACTGTCTGCCCGCACTTTGTGGCCACAGAGGAGGACTGCTGGTCCACGGGATTGCTCTGACAATCAATGCACTGTCTGCCCGCACTTTGTGGCCACAGAGGAGGGCTGCTGGTCCACGGGATTGCTCTGACAATCAATGCACTGTCTGCACGCACTTTGTGGCCATAGAGGAGGAGTGCTGGTCCACGGGCTTGCTCTCACATTCAATGCACTGTGTGCCCGCACTTTGTGGCCAGAGAGGAGGACTGCTCGTCCACAGGCTTGCTCTCACATTCAATGCACTGTCTGCCCACACTTTGTGGCCACAGAGGCAGACTGCTGGTCCACGGGCTTGCTCGCACATTCTAATCAATGCACTGTCTGCCCACACTTTGTGGCCACAGAGGAGGACTGCTGGCCCACGGGCTTGCTCTCACATTCAATGCACTGTCTGCCCGCACTTTGTAGCCACAGAGGTGGAGTGCTGGTCCACGGGCTTGCTCTCACATTCATTGCACTGTCTGCCAGCACGTTGTGGCCACAGAGGAGGACTTCTGGTCCACGGGCTTGCTCTCACATTCAATGCACTGTCTGCCCGCACTTTGTGGCCACAGAGGAGGACTGCTGGTCCACGGGCTTGCTCTCACATTCTAATCAATGCACTGTCTGCCCACATTTTGTGGCCACAGAGGAGGACTGCTGGTCCACAGGCTTGCTCTCACATTCAATGCACTGTCTGCCCGCACTTTGTGGCCACAGAGGAAGACTGCTGGTCCACAGGCTTGCTCTCACATTCAATGCACTGTCTGCCCGCACTTTGTGGCCACAGAGGAGGACTGCTCGTCCACAGCCTTGCTCTCACATCAATGCACTGTCTGCCCGCACTTTGTGGCCACAGAGGAGGAGTGCTGGTCCACGGGCTTGCTCTAACATTCAATACACTGTCTGCCCGCACTTTGTGGCCACAGAGGAGGAGTGCTGGTCCACGGGCTTGCTCTAACATTCAATACACTGTCTGCCCGCACTTTGTGGCCACAGAGGAGGAGTGCTGGTCCACGGGCTTGCTCTCACATTCAATGCACTGTCTGCCCGCACTTTGTGGCCACAGAGGAGGACTGCTCATCCACAGGCTTGCTCTCACATTCAATGCACTGTCTGCCCGCATGTTATGGCCACAGAGGAGTGCTGCTGGCCCACGGGCTTGCTCACACATTCAATGTACTGTCTGCCCGCACTTTGTGGCCACAGAGGAGGACTGCTGGTCCACGGGCTTGCTCTCACATTCAATGCACTGTCTGCCCGCACTTTGTGGCCACAGAGGAGGGATGCTGGTCCACAGGCTTGCTCTCACATTCAATGGACTGTTGCCCGCACTTTGTGGCCACAGAGGAGGGCTGCTGGCCCACGGGCTGGCTCTCACATTCAATGCACTGTCTGCCCTCACTTTTTGGCCACAGAGGAGGGCTGCTGGTCCACGGGCTTGCTCTCACATTTAATGCACCGTCTGTCCACACTTTGTGGCCACAGAGGAGGGCTGCTGGTCCACGGGCTTGCTCTCACATTTAATGCACCGTCTGTCCACACTTTGTGGCCACAGAGGAGGGCTGCTGGTCCACGGGCTTGCTCTCACAATCAATGCACTGTCTGCCCGCACTTTGTGGCCACAGAGGAGGGCTGCTGGCCCACGGGCTTGCTCTCACATTCAATGCACTGTCTGCCCGCACTTTGTGGCCACAGAGGAGGGATGCTGGTCCACAGGCTTGCTCTCACATTCAATGCACTGTCTGCCCGCACTTTGTGGCCACAGAGGAGGACTGCTGGTCCACGGGCTTGCTCTCACATTTAATGCACTGTCTGCCCGCACTTTGTGGCCACAGAGGAGGACTGCTCGTCCACAGGCTTGCTCTCACATTCAATGCACTGTCTGCCCGCACTTTGTGGCCACAGAGGAGGACTGCTAGTCCACAGGCTTGCTGTCACTTTCAATGCACTGTCTGCATGCACTTTGTGGCCACAGAGGAGGACTGCTGGTCCACGGGCTTGCTCTCACATTCAATGCACTGTCTGCCCGCACTTTGTGGCCACAGAGGAGGGCTGCTGGTCCACGGGCTTGCTCTCACATTCAATGCACTGTCTGCGCGCACTTTCTGGCCACAGATGGGGACTGCTGGTCCATGGGCTTGTTCTCACATTCAATGCACTGTCTGCCCACACTTTGTGGCCACAGAGGCGGACTGCTGGTCCACAGGCTTGCTCTCACATTCAATGCACTGTCTGCCCACACTTTGTGGCCACAGAGGAGGACTGCTGGCCCACGGGCTTGCTCTCACATTCAATGCACTGTCTGCCCACACTTTGTGGCCACAGAGGAGGGCTGCTGGCCCACAGGCTTGCTCTCACATTCAATGCACTGTCTGCCCGCACTTTGTGGCCACAGAGGAGGGCTGCTGGTCCACGGGCTTGCTCTCACATTTATTGCACTGTCTGCCCGCACTTTATGGCCACAGAGGAGGGCTGCTGGCCCACGGGCTTGCTCTCACATTCAATGCACTGTCTGCCCGCACTTTGTGACCACAGAGGAGGAGTGCTGGTCCACGGGCTTGCTCTCACATTCCATGCACTGTCTGCCCGCACTTTGTGACCACAGAGGAGAAGTGCTGGTCCACGGGCTTGCTCTCACATTCAATGCACTGTCTGCCCGCACTTTGTGGCCACAGAGGAGGACTGCTCGTCCACAGGCTTGCTCTCACATTCAATGCACTCTCTGACCGCACTTTGTGGCCAGAGAGGAGGACTGCTGGTCCACGGGCTTGCTGTCACATTCAATGCACTGTCTGCACGCACTTTGTGGCCACAGAGGAGGAGTGCTGGTCCACGGGCTTGCTCTCACATTCAATGCACTGTGTGCCCGCACTTTTTGGCCACAGAGGAGAACTGCTCGTCCATAGGCTTGCTTTCGCATTCTATGCACTGTCTGCCCGCACTTTGTGGCCACAGAGGAGGACTGCTGGTCCACGGGCTTGCACTCACTTTCTAATCAATGCACTGTCTGCCCGCACTTTGTGGCCACAGAGGAGGACTGCTGGTCCACGGGATTGCTCTGACAATCAATGCACTGTCTGCCCGCACTTTGTGGCCACAGAGGAGGACTGCTGGTCCACGGGATTGCTCTGACAATCAATGCACTGTCTGCACGCACTTTGTGGCCACAGAGGAGGAGTGCTGGTCCACGGGCTTGCTCTCACATTCAATGCACTGTGTGCCCGCACTTTGTGGCCAGAGAGGAGGACTGCTCGTCCACAGGCTTGCTTTCACATTCAATGCACTGTCTGCCCACACTTTGTGGCCACAGAGGCAGACTGCTGGTCCACGGGCTTGCTCGCACATTCTAATCAATGCACTGTCTGCCCACACTTTGTGGCCACAGAGCAGGACTGCTGGCCCACGGGCTTGCTCTCACATTCAATGCACTGTCTGCCCGCACTTTGTAGCCACGGAGGTGGAGTGCTGGTCCACGGGCTTGCTCTCACATTCATTGCACTGTCTGCCAGCACTTTGTGGCCACAGAGGAGGACTTCTGGTCCACGGGCTTGCTCTCACATTCAATGCACTGTCTGCCCGCACTTTGTGGCCACAGAGGAGGACTGCTGGTCCACGGGCTTGCTCTCACATTCTAATCAATGCACTGTCTGCCCGCATTTTGTGGCCACAGAGGAGGACTGCTGGTCCACAGGCTTGCTCTCACATTCAATGCACTGTCTGCCCGCACTTTGTGGCCACAGAGGAGGACTGCTCGTCCACAGCCTTGCTCTCACATCAATGCACTGTCTGCCTGCACTTTGTGGCCACAGAGGAGGAGTGCTGGTCCACGGGCTTGCTCTAACATTCAATACACTGTCTGCCCGCACTTTGTGGCCACAGAGGAGGAGTGCTGGTCCACGGGCTTGCTCTCACATTCAATGCACTGTCTGCCCGCACTTTGTGGCCACAGAGGAGGACTGCTCATCCACAGGCTTGCTCTCACATTCAATGCACTGTCTGCCCGCATGTTATGGCCACAGAGGAGTGCTGCTGGCCCACGGGCTTGCTCACACATTCAATGTACTGTCTGCCCGCACTTTGTGGCCACAGAGGAGGACTGCTGGTCCACGGGCTTGCTCTCACATTCAATGCACTGTCTGCCCGCACTTTGTGGCCACAGAGGAGGGATGCTGGTCCACAGGCTTGCTCTCACATTCAATGGACTGTTGCCCGCACTTTGTGGCCACAGAAGAGGGCTGCTGGCCCACGGGCTGGCTCTCACATTCAATGCACTGTCTGCCCTCACTTTTTGGCCACAGAGGAGGGCTGCTGGTCCACGGGCTTGCTCTCACATTTAATGCACTGTCTGTCCGCACTTTGTGGCCACAGAGGAGGGCTGCTGGTCCACGGGCTTGCACTCACAATCAATGCACTGTCTGCCCGCACTTTGTGGCCACAGAGGAGGGCTGCTGGCCCACGGGCTTGCTCTCACATTCAGTGCACTGTCTGCCCGCACTTTGTGGCCACAGAGGGGGACTGCTGGTCCACGGGCTTGCTCTCACATTCAATGCACTGTCTGCCCGCACTTTGTGGCAACAGAGGAGGGATTCTGGTCCACAGGCTTGCTCTCACATTCAATGCACTGTCTGCCCGCACTTTGTGGCCACAGAGGAGGACTGCTAGTCCACAGGCTTGCTGTCACTTTCAATGCACTGTCTGCATGCACTTTGTGGCCACAGAGGAGGACTGCTGGTCCACGGGCTTGCTCTCACATTCAATGCACTGTCTGCCCGCACTTTGTGGCCACAGAGGAGGGCTGCTGGTCCACGGGCTTGCTCTCACATTCAATGCACTGTCTGCGCGCACTTTCTGGCCACAGATGGGGACTGCTGGTCCATGGGCTTGTTCTCACATTCAATGCACTGTCTGCCCACACTTTGTGGCCACAGAGGCGGACTGCTGGTCCACAGGCTTGCTCTCACATTCAATGCACTGTCTGCCCACACTTTGTGGCCACAGAGGAGGACTGCTGGCCCACGGGCTTGCTCTCACATTCAATGCACTGTCTGCCCACACTTTGTGGCCACAGAGGAGGGCTGCTGGCCCACAGGCTTGCTCTCACATTCAATGCACTGTCTGCCCGCACTTTGTGGCCACAGAGGAGGGCTGCTGGTCCACGGGCTTGCTCTCACATTTATTGCACTGTCTGCCCGCACTTTATGGCCACAGAGGAGGGCTGCTGGCCCACGGGCTTGCTCTCACATTCAATGCACTGTCTGCCCGCACTTTGTGACCACAGAGGAGGAGTGCTGGTCCACGGGCTTGCTCTCACATTCCATGCACTGTCTGCCCGCACTTTGTGACCACAGAGGAGAAGTGCTGGTCCACGGGCTTGCTCTCACATTCAATGCACTGTCTGCCCGCACTTTGTGGCCACAGAGGAGGACTGCTCGTCCACAGGCTTGCTCTCACATTCAATGCACTCTCTGACCGCACTTTGTGGCCAGAGAGGAGGACTGCTGGTCCACGGGCTTGCTGTCACATTCAATGCACTGTCTGCACGCACTTTGTGGCCACAGAGGAGGAGTGCTGGTCCACGGGCTTGCTCTCACATTCAATGCACTGTGTGCCCGCACTTTTTGGCCACAGAGGAGAACTGCTCGTCCATAGGCTTGCTTTCGCATTCTATGCACTGTCTGCCCGCACTTTGTGGCCACAGAGGAGGACTGCTGGTCCACGGGCTTGCACTCACTTTCTAATCAATGCACTGTCTGCCCGCACTTTGTGGCCACAGAGGAGGACTGCTGGTCCACGGGATTGCTCTGACAATCAATGCACTGTCTGCCCGCACTTTGTGGCCACAGAGGAGGACTGCTGGTCCACGGGATTGCTCTGACAATCAATGCACTGTCTGCACGCACTTTGTGGCCACAGAGGAGGAGTGCTGGTCCACGGGCTTGCTCTCACATTCAATGCACTGTGTGCCCGCACTTTGTGGCCAGAGAGGAGGACTGCTCGTCCACAGGCTTGCTTTCACATTCAATGCACTGTCTGCCCACACTTTGTGGCCACAGAGGCAGACTGCTGGTCCACGGGCTTGCTCGCACATTCTAATCAATGCACTGTCTGCCCACACTTTGTGGCCACAGAGCAGGACTGCTGGCCCACGGGCTTGCTCTCACATTCAATGCACTGTCTGCCCGCACTTTGTAGCCACGGAGGTGGAGTGCTGGTCCACGGGCTTGCTCTCACATTCATTGCACTGTCTGCCAGCACTTTGTGGCCACAGAGGAGGACTTCTGGTCCACGGGCTTGCTCTCACATTCAATGCACTGTCTGCCCGCACTTTGTGGCCACAGAGGAGGACTGCTGGTCCACGGGCTTGCTCTCACATTCTAATCAATGCACTGTCTGCCCGCATTTTGTGGCCACAGAGGAGGACTGCTGGTCCACAGGCTTGCTCTCACATTCAATGCACTGTCTGCCCGCACTTTGTGGCCACAGAGGAGGACTGCTCGTCCACAGCCTTGCTCTCACATCAATGCACTGTCTGCCTGCACTTTGTGGCCACAGAGGAGGAGTGCTGGTCCACGGGCTTGCTCTAACATTCAATACACTGTCTGCCCGCACTTTGTGGCCACAGAGGAGGAGTGCTGGTCCACGGGCTTGCTCTCACATTCAATGCACTGTCTGCCCGCACTTTGTGGCCACAGAGGAGGACTGCTCATCCACAGGCTTGCTCTCACATTCAATGCACTGTCTGCCCGCATGTTATGGCCACAGAGGAGTGCTGCTGGCCCACGGGCTTGCTCACACATTCAATGTACTGTCTGCCCGCACTTTGTGGCCACAGAGGAGGACTGCTGGTCCACGGGCTTGCTCTCACATTCAATGCACTGTCTGCCCGCACTTTGTGGCCACAGAGGAGGGATGCTGGTCCACAGGCTTGCTCTCACATTCAATGGACTGTTGCCCGCACTTTGTGGCCACAGAGGAGGGCTGCTGGCCCACGGGCTGGCTCTCACATTCAATGCACTGTCTGCCCTCACTTTTTGGCCACAGAGGAGGGCTGCTGGTCCACGGGCTTGCTCTCACATTTAATGCACTGTCTGTCCGCACTTTGTGGCCACAGAGGAGGGCTGCTGGTCCACGGGCTTGCACTCACAATCAATGCACTGTCTGCCCGCACTTTGTGGCCACAGAGGAGGGCTGCTGGCCCACGGGCTTGCTCTCACATTCAGTGCACTGTCTGCCCGCACTTTGTGGCCACAGAGGGGGACTGCTGGTCCACGGGCTTGCTCTCACATTCAATGCACTGTCTGCCCGCACTTTGTGGCAACAGAGGAGGGATTCTGGTCCACAGGCTTGCTCTCACATTCAATGAACTGTCTGCCCGCACTTTGTGGCCAAAGAGGAGGGCTGTTGGCCCACGGGCTTGCTCTCACATTCAATGCACTGTCTGCCTTCATTTTGTGGCCACAGAGGAGGGCTGCTGGTCCACGGGCTTGCTCTCACATTTAATGCACTGTCTGCCCGCACTTTGTGGCCACAGAGAAGGGCTGCTGGCCCACGGGCTTGCTCTCACATTCAATGCACTGTCTGCCCACACTTTGTGGCCACAGAGGAGGAGTGCTGGTCCACGGGCTTGCTCTCACATTCAATGCACTGTCTGCCCGCACTTTGTGGCCACAGAGGAGGACTGCTCGTCTACAGGCTTGCTCTCACATTCAATGCACTGTCTGCCCGCACTTTGTGGCCACAGAGGAGGACTGCTAGTCCACAGGCTTGCTGTCACATTCAATGCACTGTCTGCATGCACTTTGTGGCCACAGAGGAGGACTGCTGGTCCACGGGCTTGCTCTCACATTCAATGCACTGTCTGCCCGCACTTTGTGGCCACAGAGGAGGGCTGCTGGTCCACGGGCTTGCTCTCACATTCAATGCACTGTCTGTGCGCACTTTCTGGCCACAGATGGGGACTGCTGGTCCATGGGCTTGTTCTCACATTCAATGCACTGTCTGCCCACACTTTGTGGCCACAGAGGCGGACTGCTGGTCCACAGGCTTGCTCTCACATTCAATGCACTGTCTGCCCACACTTTGTGGCCACAGAGGAGGACTGCTGGCCCACGGGCTTGCTCTCACATTCAATGCACTGTCTGCCCACACTTTGTGGCCACAGAGGAGGGCTGCTGGCCCACAGGCTTGCTCTCACATTCAATGCACTGTCTGCCCGCACTTTGTGGCCACAGAGGAGGGCTGCTGGTCCACGGGCTTGCTCTCACATTTATTGCACTGTCTGCCCGCACTTTATGGCCACAGAGGAGGGCTGCTGGCCCACGGGCTTGCTCTCACATTCAATGCACTGTCTGCCCGCACTTTGTGACCACAGAGGAGGAGTGCTGGTCCACGGGCTTGCTCTCACATTCCATGCACTGTCTGCCCGCACTTTGTGACCACAGAGGAGGAGTGCTGGTCCACGGGCTTGCTCTCACATTCAATGCACTGTCTGCCCGCACTTTGTGGCCACAGAGGAGGACTGCTCGTCCACAGGCTTGCTCTCACATTCAATGCACTCTCTGACCGCACTTTGTGGCCAGAGAGGAGGACTGCTGGTCCACGGGCTTGCTGTCACATTCAATGCACTGTCTGCACGCACTTTGTTGCCACAGAGGAGGAGTGCTGGTCCACGGGCTTGTTCTCACATTCAATGCACTGTGTGCCCGCACTTTGTGGCCACAGAGGAGGACTGCTCGTCCACAGGCTTGCTTTCACATTCTATGCACTGTCTGCCCGCACTTTGTGGCCACAGAGGAGGACTGCTGGTCCACGGGATTGCTCTGACAATCAATGCACTGTCTGCCCGCACTTTGTGGCCACAGAGGAGGGCTGCTGGTCCACGGGATTGCTCTGACAATCAATGCGCTGTCTGCACGCACTTTGTGGCCACAGAGGAGGAGTGCTGGTCCACGGGCTTGCTCTCACATTCAATGCACTGTGTGCCCGCACTTTGTGGCCAGAGAGGAGGACTGCTCGTCCACAGGCTTGCTCTCACATTCAATGCACTGTCTGCCCACACTTTGTGGCCACAGAGGCAGACTGCTGGTCCACGGGCTTGCTCGCACATTCTAATCAATGCACTGTCTGCCCACACTTTGTGGCCACAGAGGAGGACTGCTGGCCCACGGGCTTGCTCTCACATTCAGTGCACTGTCTGCCCGCACTTTGTAGCCACAGAGGTGGAGTGCTGGTCCACGGGCTTGCTCTCACATTCATTGCACTGTCTGCCAGCACGTTGTGGCCACAGAGGAGGACTTCTGGTCCACGGGCTTGCTCTCACATTCAATGCACTGTCTGCCCGCACTTTGTGGCCACAGAGGAGGACTGCTGGTCCACGGGCTTGCTCTCACATTCTAATCAATGCACTGTCTGCCCACATTTTGTGGCCACAGAGGAGGACTGCTGGTCCACAGGCTTGCTCTCACATTCAATGCACTGTCTGCCCGCACTTTGTGGCCACAGAGGAAGACTGCTGGTCCACAGGCTTGCTCTCACATTCAATGCACTGTCTGCCCGCACTTTGTGGCCACAGAGGAGGACTGCTCGTCCACAGCCTTGCTCTCACATCAATGCACTGTCTGCCTGCACTTTGTGGCCACAGAGGAGGAGTGCTGGTCCACGGGCTTGCTCTAACATTCAATACACTGTCTGCCCGCACTTTGTGGCCACAGAGGAGGAGTGCTGGTCCACGGGCTTGCTCTCACATTCAATGCACTGTCTGCCCGCACTTTGTGGCCACAGAGGAGGACTGCTCATCCACAGGCTTGCTCTCACATTCAATGCACTGTCTGCCCGCATGTTATGGCCACAGAGGAGTGCTGCTGGCCCACGGGCTTGCTCACACATTCAATGTACTGTCTGCCCGCACTTTGTGGCCACAGAGGAGGACTGCTGGTCCACGGGCTTGCTCTCACATTCAATGCACTGTCTGCCCGCACTTTGTGGCCACAGAGGAGGGATGCTGGTCCACAGGCTTGCTCTCACATTCAATGGACTGTTGCCCGCACTTTGTGGCCACAGAGGAGGGCTGCTGGCCCACGGGCTGGCTCTCACATTCAATGCACTGTCTGCCCTCACTTTTTGGCCACAGAGGAGGGCTGCTGGTCCACGGGCTTGCTCTCACATTTAATGCACCGTCTGTCCACACTTTGTGGCCACAGAGGAGGGCTGCTGGTCCACGGGCTTGCTCTCACAATCAATGCACTGTCTGCCCGCACTTTGTGGCCACAGAGGAGGGCTGCTGGCCCACGGGCTTGCTCTCACATTCAATGCACTGTCTGCCCGCACTTTGTGGCCACAGAGGAGGGATGCTGGTCCACAGGCTTGCTCTCACATTCAATGCACTGTCTGCCCGCACTTTGTGGCCACAGAGGAGGACTGCTGGTCCACGGGCTTGCTCTCACATTTAATGCACTGTCTGCCCGCACTTTGTGGCCACAGAGGAGGACTGCTCGTCCACAGGCTTGCTTTCACATTCGATGCACTGTCTGCCCGCACTTTGTGGTCACAGAGGAGGAGTGCTGGTCCACGGGCTTGCTCTCACATTCAATGCACACTCTGCCCTTACTTTGTGGCCACAGAGGAGGACTGCTCATCCACAGGCTTGCTCTCACATTCAATGCACTGTCTGCCCGCACGTTATGGCCACAGAGGAGTGCTGCTGGCCCACGGGCTTGCTCACAAATTCAATGTACTGTCTGCCCGCACTTTGTGGCCACAGAGGAGGACTGCTGGTCCACGGGCTTGCTCTCACATTCAATGCACTGTCTGCCCGCACTTTGTGGCCACAGAGGAGGGATGCTGGTCCACAGGCTTGCTCTCACATTCAATGCACTGTCTGCCCGCACTTTGTGGCCACAGAGGAGGGCTGCTGGCCCACGGGCTTGCTCTCACATTCAATGCACTGTCTGCCCGCACTTTGTGGCCACAGAGGAGGGATGCTGGTCCACAGGCTTCCTCTCACATTCAATGCACTGTCTGCCCGAACTTTGTGGCCACAGAGGAGGACTGCTGGTCCACGGGCTTGCTCTCACATTCAATGCACTGTCTGCCTGCACTTTGTGGCCACAGAGGAGGGCTGCTGGTCCACGGGCTTGCTCTCACATTTAATGCACTGTCTGCCCGCACTTTGTGGCCACAGAGGAGGGCTGCTGGCCCACGGGCTTGCTCTCACATTCAATGCACTGTCTGCCCACACTTTGTGGCCACAGAGGAGGAGTGCTGGTCCACGGGCTTGCTCTCACATTCAATGCACTGTCTGCCCGCACTTTGTGGCCACAGAGGAGGACTGCTCGTCCACAGGCTTGCTCTCACATTCAATGCACTGTCTGCCCGCACTTTGTGGCCACAGAGGAGGACTGCTAGTCCACAGGCTTGCTGTCACATTCAATGCACTGTCTGCATGCACTTTGTAGCCACAGAGGAGGACTGCTGGTCCACGGGCTTGCTCTCACATTCAATGCACTGTCTGCCCGCACTTTGTGGCCACAGAGGAGGGCTGCTGGTCCACGGGCTTGCTCTCACATTCAATGCACTGTCTGCGCGCACTTTCTGGCCACAGATGGGGACTGCTGGTCCACGGGCTTGTTCTCACATTCAATGCACTGTCTGCCCACACTTTGTGGCCACAGAGGCGGACTGCTGGTCCACAGGCTTGCTCTCACATTCAATGCACTGTCTGCCCACACTTTGTGGCCACAGAGGAGGACTGCTGGCCCACGGGCTTGCTCTCACATTCAATGCACTGTCTGCCCACACTTTGTGGCCACAGAGGAGGGCTGCTGGCCCACAGGCTTGCTCTCACATTCAATGCACTGTCTGCCCGCACTTTGTGGCCACAGAGGAGGAGTGCTGGTCCACGGGCTTGCTCTCACATTCAATGCACTGTCTGCCCGCACTTTGTGGCCACAGAGGAGGACTGCTCGTCCACAGGCTTGCTCTCACATTCAATGCACTGTCTGACCGCACTTTGTGGCCAGAGAGGAGGACTGCTGGTCCACGGGCTTGCTGTCACATTCAATGCACCCTCTGCACGCACTTTGTGGCCACAGAGGAGGAGTGCTGGTCCACGGGCTTGCTCTCACATTCAATGCACTGTGTGCCCGCACTTTGTGGCCACAGAGGAGGACTGCTCGTCCACAGGCTTGCTTTCACATTCTATGCACTGTCTGCCCGCACTTTGTGGCCACAGAGGAGGACTGCTGGTCCACGGGCTTGCACTCACTTTCTAATCAATGCACTGTCTGCCCGCACTTTGTGGCCACAGAGGAGGACTGCTGGTCCACGGGATTGCTCTGACAATCAATGCACTGTCTGCCTGCACTTTGTGGCCAGAGAGGAGGACTGATCATCCACAGGCTTGCTCTCACATTCAATGCACTGTCTGCCCACACTTTGTGGCCACAGAGGCAGACTGCTGGTCCACGGGCTTGCTCTCACATTCTAATCAATGCACTGTCTGCCCACACTTTGTGGCCACAGAGGAGGACTGCTGGCCCATGGGCTTGCTCTCACATTCAATGCACTGTCTGCCCGCACTTTGTAGCCACAGAGGTGGAGTGCTGGTCCACGGGCTTGCTCTCACATTCATTGCACTGTCTGCCAGCACTTTGCGGCCACAGAGGAGGACTTCTGGTCCACGGGCTTGCTCTCACATTCAATGCACTGTCTGCCCGCACGTTGTGGCCACAGAGGAGGACTGCTGGTCCACGGGCTTGCTCTCACATTCTAATCAATGCACTGTCTGCCCGCATTTTGTGGCCACAGAGGAGGACTGCTGGTCCACAGGCTTGCTCTCACATTCAATGCACTGTCTGCCCGCACTTTTTGGCCACAGAGGAAGACTGCTGGTCCACAGGCTTGCTCTCACATTCAATGCACTGTCTGCCCGCACTTTGTGGCCACAGAGGAGGACTGCTCGTCCACAGCCTTGCTCTCACATCAATGCACTGTCTGCCCGCACTTTGTGGCCACAGAGGAGGAGTGCTGGTCCACGGGCTTGCTCTAACATTCAATACACTGTCTGCCCGCACTTTGTGGCCACAGAGGAGGAGTGCTGGTCCACGGGCTTGCTCTCACATTCAATGCACTGTCTGCCCGCACTTTGTGGCCACAGAGGAGGACTGCTCATCCACAGGCTTGCTCTCACATTCAATGCACTGTCTGCCCGCATGTTATGGCCACAGAGGAGTGCTGCTGGCCCACGGGCTTGCTCACACATTCAATGTACTGTCTGCCCGCACTTTGTGGCCACAGAGGAGGACTGCTGGTCCACGGGCTTGCTCTCACATTCAATGCACTGTCTGCCCGCACTTTGTGGCCACAGAGGAGGGATGCTGGTCCACAGGCTTGCTCTCACATTCAATGGACTGTTGCCCGCACTTTGTGGCCACAGAAGAGGGCTGCTGGCCCACGGGCTGGCTCTCACATTCAATGCACTGTCTGCCCTCACTTTTTGGCCACAGAGGAGGGCTGCTGGTCCACGGGCTTGCTCTCACATTTAATGCACTGTCTGTCCGCACTTTGTGGCCACAGAGGAGGGCTGCTGGTCCACGGGCTTGCACTCACAATCAATGCACTGTCTGCCCGCACTTTGTGGCCACAGAGGAGGGCTGCTGGCCCACGGGCTTGCTCTCACATTCAGTGCACTGTCTGCCCGCACTTTGTGGCCACAGAGGGGGACTGCTGGTCCACGGGCTTGCTCTCACATTCAATGCACTGTCTGCCCGCACTTTGTGGCAACAGAGGAGGGATTCTGGTCCACAGGCTTGCTCTCACATTCAATGCACTGTCTGCCCGCACTTTGTGGCCACAGAGGAGGACTGCTAGTCCACAGGCTTGCTGTCACTTTCAATGCACTGTCTGCATGCACTTTGTGGCCACAGAGGAGGACTGCTGGTCCACGGGCTTGCTCTCACATTCAATGCACTGTCTGCCCGCACTTTGTGGCCACAGAGGAGGGCTGCTGGTCCACGGGCTTGCTCTCACATTCAATGCACTGTCTGCGCGCACTTTCTGGCCACAGATGGGGACTGCTGGTCCATGGGCTTGTTCTCACATTCAATGCACTGTCTGCCCACACTTTGTGGCCACAGAGGCGGACTGCTGGTCCACAGGCTTGCTCTCACATTCAATGCACTGTCTGCCCACACTTTGTGGCCACAGAGGAGGACTGCTGGCCCACGGGCTTGCTCTCACATTCAATGCACTGTCTGCCCACACTTTGTGGCCACAGAGGAGGGCTGCTGGCCCACAGGCTTGCTCTCACATTCAATGCACTGTCTGCCCGCACTTTGTGGCCACAGAGGAGGGCTGCTGGTCCACGGGCTTGCTCTCACATTTATTGCACTGTCTGCCCGCACTTTATGGCCACAGAGGAGGGCTGCTGGCCCACGGGCTTGCTCTCACATTCAATGCACTGTCTGCCCGCACTTTGTGACCACAGAGGAGGAGTGCTGGTCCACGGGCTTGCTCTCACATTCCATGCACTGTCTGCCCGCACTTTGTGACCACAGAGGAGAAGTGCTGGTCCACGGGCTTGCTCTCACATTCAATGCACTGTCTGCCCGCACTTTGTGGCCACAGAGGAGGACTGCTCGTCCACAGGCTTGCTCTCACATTCAATGCACTCTCTGACCGCACTTTGTGGCCAGAGAGGAGGACTGCTGGTCCACGGGCTTGCTGTCACATTCAATGCACTGTCTGCACGCACTTTGTGGCCACAGAGGAGGAGTGCTGGTCCACGGGCTTGCTCTCACATTCAATGCACTGTGTGCCCGCACTTTTTGGCCACAGAGGAGAACTGCTCGTCCATAGGCTTGCTTTCGCATTCTATGCACTGTCTGCCCGCACTTTGTGGCCACAGAGGAGGACTGCTGGTCCACGGGCTTGCACTCACTTTCTAATCAATGCACTGTCTGCCCGCACTTTGTGGCCACAGAGGAGGACTGCTGGTCCACGGGATTGCTCTGACAATCAATGCACTGTCTGCCCGCACTTTGTGGCCACAGAGGAGGACTGCTGGTCCACGGGATTGCTCTGACAATCAATGCACTGTCTGCACGCACTTTGTGGCCACAGAGGAGGAGTGCTGGTCCACGGGCTTGCTCTCACATTCAATGCACTGTGTGCCCGCACTTTGTGGCCAGAGAGGAGGACTGCTCGTCCACAGGCTTGCTTTCACATTCAATGCACTGTCTGCCCACACTTTGTGGCCACAGAGGCAGACTGCTGGTCCACGGGCTTGCTCGCACATTCTAATCAATGCACTGTCTGCCCACACTTTGTGGCCACAGAGCAGGACTGCTGGCCCACGGGCTTGCTCTCACATTCAATGCACTGTCTGCCCGCACTTTGTAGCCACGGAGGTGGAGTGCTGGTCCACGGGCTTGCTCTCACATTCATTGCACTGTCTGCCAGCACTTTGTGGCCACAGAGGAGGACTGCTGGTCCACGGGCTTGCTCTCACATTCTAATCAATGCACTGTCTGCCCGCATTTTGTGGCCACAGAGGAGGACTGCTGGTCCACAGGCTTGCTCTCACATTCAATGCACTGTCTGCCCGCACTTTGTGGCCACAGAGGAGGACTGCTCGTCCACAGCCTTGCTCTCACATCAATGCACTGTCTGCCTGCACTTTGTGGCCACAGAGGAGGAGTGCTGGTCCACGGGCTTGCTCTAACATTCAATACACTGTCTGCCCGCACTTTGTGGCCACAGAGGAGGAGTGCTGGTCCACGGGCTTGCTCTCACATTCAATGCACTGTCTGCCCGCACTTTGTGGCCACAGAGGAGGACTGCTCATCCACAGGCTTGCTCTCACATTCAATGCACTGTCTGCCCGCATGTTATGGCCACAGAGGAGTGCTGCTGGCCCACGGGCTTGCTCACACATTCAATGTACTGTCTGCCCGCACTTTGTGGCCACAGAGGAGGACTGCTGGTCCACGGGCTTGCTCTCACATTCAATGCACTGTCTGCCCGCACTTTGTGGCCACAGAGGAGGGATGCTGGTCCACAGGCTTGCTCTCACATTCAATGGACTGTTGCCCGCACTTTGTGGCCACAGAGGAGGGCTGCTGGCCCACGGGCTGGCTCTCACATTCAATGCACTGTCTGCCCTCACTTTTTGGCCACAGAGGAGGGCTGCTGGTCCACGGGCTTGCTCTCACATTTAATGCACTGTCTGTCCGCACTTTGTGGCCACAGAGGAGGGCTGCTGGTCCACGGGCTTGCACTCACAATCAATGCACTGTCTGCCCGCACTTTGTGGCCACAGAGGAGGGCTGCTGGCCCACGGGCTTGCTCTCACATTCAGTGCACTGTCTGCCCGCACTTTGTGGCCACAGAGGGGGACTGCTGGTCCACGGGCTTGCTCTCACATTCAATGCACTGTCTGCCCGCACTTTGTGGCAACAGAGGAGGGATTCTGGTCCACAGGCTTGCTCTCACATTCAATGAACTGTCTGCCCGCACTTTGTGGCCAAAGAGGAGGGCTGTTGGCCCACGGGCTTGCTCTCACATTCAATGCACTGTCTGCCTTCATTTTGTGGCCACAGAGGAGGGCTGCTGGTCCACGGGCTTGCTCTCACATTTAATGCACTGTCTGCCCGCACTTTGTGGCCACAGAGAAGGGCTGCTGGCCCACGGGCTTGCTCTCACATTCAATGCACTGTCTGCCCACACTTTGTGGCCACAGAGGAGGAGTGCTGGTCCACGGGCTTGCTCTCACATTCAATGCACTGTCTGCCCGCACTTTGTGGCCACAGAGGAGGACTGCTCGTCTACAGGCTTGCTCTCACATTCAATGCACTGTCTGCCCGCACTTTGTGGCCACAGAGGAGGACTGCTAGTCCACAGGCTTGCTGTCACATTCAATGCACTGTCTGCATGCACTTTGTGGCCACAGAGGAGGACTGCTGGTCCACGGGCTTGCTCTCACATTCAATGCACTGTCTGCCCGCACTTTGTGGCCACAGAGGAGGGCTGCTGGTCCACGGGCTTGCTCTCACATTCAATGCACTGTCTGTGCGCACTTTCTGGCCACAGATGGGGACTGCTGGTCCATGGGCTTGTTCTCACATTCAATGCACTGTCTGCCCACACTTTGTGGCCACAGAGGCGGACTGCTGGTCCACAGGCTTGCTCTCACATTCAATGCACTGTCTGCCCACACTTTGTGGCCACAGAGGAGGACTGCTGGCCCACGGGCTTGCTCTCACATTCAATGCACTGTCTGCCCACACTTTGTGGCCACAGAGGAGGGCTGCTGGCCCACAGGCTTGCTCTCACATTCAATGCACTGTCTGCCCGCACTTTGTGGCCACAGAGGAGGGCTGCTGGTCCACGGGCTTGCTCTCACATTTATTGCACTGTCTGCCCGCACTTTATGGCCACAGAGGAGGGCTGCTGGCCCACGGGCTTGCTCTCACATTCAATGCACTGTCTGCCCGCACTTTGTGACCACAGAGGAGGAGTGCTGGTCCACGGGCTTGCTCTCACATTCCATGCACTGTCTGCCCGCACTTTGTGACCACAGAGGAGGAGTGCTGGTCCACGGGCTTGCTCTCACATTCAATGCACTGTCTGCCCGCACTTTGTGGCCACAGAGGAGGACTGCTCGTCCACAGGCTTGCTCTCACATTCAATGCACTCTCTGACCGCACTTTGTGGCCAGAGAGGAGGACTGCTGGTCCACGGGCTTGCTGTCACATTCAATGCACTGTCTGCACGCACTTTGTTGCCACAGAGGAGGAGTGCTGGTCCACGGGCTTGTTCTCACATTCAATGCACTGTGTGCCCGCACTTTGTGGCCACAGAGGAGGACTGCTCGTCCACAGGCTTGCTTTCACATTCTATGCACTGTCTGCCCGCACTTTGTGGCCACAGAGGAGGACTGCTGGTCCACGGGATTGCTCTGACAATCAATGCACTGTCTGCCCGCACTTTGTGGCCACAGAGGAGGGCTGCTGGTCCACGGGATTGCTCTGACAATCAATGCACTGTCTGCACGCACTTTGTGGCCACAGAGGAGGAGTGCTGGTCCACGGGCTTGCTCTCACATTCAATGCACTGTGTGCCCGCACTTTGTGGCCAGAGAGGAGGACTGCTCGTCCACAGGCTTGCTCTCACATTCAATGCACTGTCTGCCCACACTTTGTGGCCACAGAGGCAGACTGCTGGTCCACGGGCTTGCTCGCACATTCTAATCAATGCACTGTCTGCCCACACTCTGTGGCCACAGAGGAGGACTGCTGGCCCACGGGCTTGCTCTCACATTCAGTGCACTGTCTGCCCGCACTTTGTAGCCACAGAGGTGGAGTGCTGGTCCACGGGCTTGCTCTCACATTCATTGCACTGTCTGCCAGCACGTTGTGGCCACAGAGGAGGACTTCTGGTCCACGGGCTTGCTCTCACATTCAATGCACTGTCTGCCCGCACTTTGTGGCCACAGAGGAGGACTGCTGGTCCACGGGCTTGCTCTCACATTCTAATCAATGCACTGTCTGCCCACATTTTGTGGCCACAGAGGAGGACTGCTGGTCCACAGGCTTGCTCTCACATTCAATGCACTGTCTGCCCGCACTTTGTGGCCACAGAGGAAGACTGCTGGTCCACAGGCTTGCTCTCACATTCAATGCACTGTCTGCCCGCACTTTGTGGCCACAGAGGAGGACTGCTCGTCCACAGCCTTGCTCTCACATCAATGCACTGTCTGCCCGCACTTTGTGGCCACAGAGGAGGAGTGCTGGTCCACGGGCTTGCTCTAACATTCAATACACTGTCTGCCCGCACTTTGTGGCCACAGAGGAGGAGTGCTGGTCCACGGGCTTGCTCTCACATTCAATGCACTGTCTGCCCGCACTTTGTGGCCACAGAGGAGGACTGCTCATCCACAGGCTTGCTCTCACATTCAATGCACTGTCTGCCCGCATGTTATGGCCACAGAGGAGTGCTGCTGGCCCACGGGCTTGCTCACACATTCAATGTACTGTCTGCCCGCACTTTGTGGCCACAGAGGAGGACTGCTGGTCCACGGGCTTGCTCTCACATTCAATGCACTGTCTGCCCGCACTTTGTGGCCACAGAGGAGGGATGCTGGTCCACAGGCTTGCTCTCACATTCAATGGACTGTTGCCCGCACTTTGTGGCCACAGAGGAGGGCTGCTGGCCCACGGGCTGGCTCTCACATTCAATGCACTGTCTGCCCTCACTTTTTGGCCACAGAGGAGGGCTGCTGGTCCACGGGCTTGCTCTCACATTTAATGCACCGTCTGTCCACACTTTGTGGCCACAGAGGAGGGCTGCTGGTCCACGGGCTTGCTCTCACAATCAATGCACTGTCTGCCCGCACTTTGTGGCCACAGAGGAGGGCTGCTGGCCCACGGGCTTGCTCTCACATTCAATGCACTGTCTGCCCGCACTTTGTGGCCACAGAGGAGGGATGCTGGTCCACAGGCTTGCTCTCACATTCAATGCACTGTCTGCCCGCACTTTGTGGCCACAGAGGAGGACTGCTGGTCCACGGGCTTGCTCTCACATTTAATGCACTGTCTGCCCGCACTTTGTGGCCACAGAGGAGGACTGCTCGTCCACAGGCTTGCTTTCACATTCGATGCACTGTCTGCCCGCACTTTGTGGTCACAGAGGAGGAGTGCTGGTCCACGGGCTTGCTCTCACATTCAATGCACACTCTGCCCTTACTTTGTGGCCACAGAGGAGGACTGCTCATCCACAGGCTTGCTCTCACATTCAATGCACTGTCTGCCCGCACGTTATGGCCACAGAGGAGTGCTGCTGGCCCACGGGCTTGCTCACAAATTCAATGTACTGTCTGCCCGCACTTTGTGGCCACAGAGGAGGACTGCTGGTCCACGGGCTTGCTCTCACATTCAATGCACTGTCTGCCCGCACTTTGTGGCCACAGAGGAGGGATGCTGGTCCACAGGCTTGCTCTCACATTCAATGCACTGTCTGCCCGCACTTTGTGGCCACAGAGGAGGGCTGCTGGCCCACGGGCTTGCTCTCACATTCAATGCACTGTCTGCCCGCACTTTGTGGCCACAGAGGAGGGATGCTGGTCCACAGGCTTCCTCTCACATTCAATGCACTGTCTGCCCGAACTTTGTGGCCACAGAGGAGGACTGCTGGTCCACGGGCTTGCTCTCACATTCAATGCACTGTCTGCCTGCACTTTGTGGCCACAGAGGAGGGCTGCTGGTCCACGGGCTTGCTCTCACATTTAATGCACTGTCTGCCCGCACTTTGTGGCCACAGAGGAGGGCTGCTGGCCCACGGGCTTGCTCTCACATTCAATGCACTGTCTGCCCACACTTTGTGGCCACAGAGGAGGAGTGCTGGTCCACGGGCTTGCTCTCACATTCAATGCACTGTCTGCCCGCACTTTGTGGCCACAGAGGAGGACTGCTCGTCCACAGGCTTGCTCTCACATTCAATGCACTGTCTGCCCGCACTTTGTGGCCACAGAGGAGGACTGCTAGTCCACAGGCTTGCTGTCACATTCAATGCACTGTCTGCATGCACTTTGTAGCCACAGAGGAGGACTGCTGGTCCACGGGCTTGCTCTCACATTCAATGCACTGTCTGCCCGCACTTTGTGGCCACAGAGGAGGGCTGCTGGTCCACGGGCTTGCTCTCACATTCAATGCACTGTCTGCGCGCACTTTCTGGCCACAGATGGGGACTGCTGGTCCACGGGCTTGTTCTCACATTCAATGCACTGTCTGCCCACACTTTGTGGCCACAGAGGCGGACTGCTGGTCCACAGGCTTGCTCTCACATTCAATGCACTGTCTGCCCACACTTTGTGGCCACAGAGGAGGACTGCTGGCCCACGGGCTTGCTCTCACATTCAATGCACTGTCTGCCCACACTTTGTGGCCACAGAGGAGGGCTGCTGGCCCACAGGCTTGCTCTCACATTCAATGCACTGTCTGCCCGCACTTTGTGGCCACAGAGGAGGAGTGCTGGTCCACGGGCTTGCTCTCACATTCAATGCACTGTCTGCCCGCACTTTGTGGCCACAGAGGAGGACTGCTCGTCCACAGGCTTGCTCTCACATTCAATGCACTGTCTGACCGCACTTTGTGGCCAGAGAGGAGGACTGCTGGTCCACGGGCTTGCTGTCACATTCAATGCACCCTCTGCACGCACTTTGTGGCCACAGAGGAGGAGTGCTGGTCCACGGGCTTGCTCTCACATTCAATGCACTGTGTGCCCGCACTTTGTGGCCACAGAGGAGGACTGCTCGTCCACAGGCTTGCTTTCACATTCTATGCACTGTCTGCCCGCACTTTGTGGCCACAGAGGAGGACTGCTGGTCCACGGGCTTGCACTCACTTTCTAATCAATGCACTGTCTGCCCGCACTTTGTGGCCACAGAGGAGGACTGCTGGTCCACGGGATTGCTCTGACAATCAATGCACTGTCTGCCTGCACTTTGTGGCCAGAGAGGAGGACTGATCATCCACAGGCTTGCTCTCACATTCAATGCACTGTCTGCCCACACTTTGTGGCCACAGAGGCAGACTGCTGGTCCACGGGCTTGCTCTCACATTCTAATCAATGCACTGTCTGCCCACACTTTGTGGCCACAGAGGAGGACTGCTGGCCCATGGGCTTGCTCTCACATTCAATGCACTGTCTGCCCGCACTTTGTAGCCACAGAGGTGGAGTGCTGGTCCACGGGCTTGCTCTCACATTCATTGCACTGTCTGCCAGCACTTTGCGGCCACAGAGGAGGACTTCTGGTCCACGGGCTTGCTCTCACATTCAATGCACTGTCTGCCCGCACGTTGTGGCCACAGAGGAGGACTGCTGGTCCACGGGCTTGCTCTCACATTCTAATCAATGCACTGTCTGCCCGCATTTTGTGGCCACAGAGGAGGACTGCTGGTCCACAGGCTTGCTCTCACATTCAATGCACTGTCTGCCCGCACTTTTTGGCCACAGAGGAAGACTGCTGGTCCACAGGCTTGCTCTCACATTCAATGCACTGTCTGCCCGCACTTTGTGGCCACAGAGGAGGACTGCTCGTCCACAGCCTTGCTCTCACATCAATGCACTGTCTGCCCGCACTTTGTGGCCACAGAGGAGGAGTGCTGGTCCACAGGCTTGCTCTAACATTCAATACACTGTCTGCCCGCACTTTGTGGCCACAGAGGAGGAGTGCTGGTCCACGGGCTTGCTCTCACATTCAATGCACTGTCTGCCCGCACTTTGTGGCCACAGAGGAGGACTGCTCATCCACAGGCTTGCTCTCACATTCAATGCACTGTCTGCCCGTATGTTATGGCCACAGAGGAGTGCTGCTGGCCCACGGGCTTGCTCACACATTCAATGTACTGTCTGCCCGCACTTTGTGGCCACAGAGGAGGACTGCTGGTCCACGGGTTTGCTCTCACATTCAATGCACTGTCTGACCGCACTTTGTGGCCACAGAGGAGGGATGCTGGTCCACAGGTTTGCTCTCACATTCAATGCACTGTCTGCCCGCACTTTGTGGCCACAGAGGAGGGCTGCTGGTCCACGGGCTTGCTCTCACAATCAATGCACTGTCTGCCCGCACTTTGTGGCCACAGAGGAGGACTGCTGGTCCACGGGCTTACTCTCACATTCAATGCACTGTCTGCCCACACTTTGTGGCCACATAGGAGGACTGCTGGTTGTTGGACAGGCCACATGAAGGGCTCGCTCCCACCCCGCATGACGGGGCCTGGACACCGGCTCGCCAGGTGCTACCCACAGAAGCAACCCGCAAACCGTCCCCTACGGGACTCCTGCTCCCCGACATCTCTGTATCACTGGCCCGGGCCACTGTCAGCTCCATTGCCGGCCCAGCCGCCATCTTGGACACTGCACCACGAGGCCGCGTGGCCTCAGCTCGACCCTAACCCTGGGCCTGGCCAGGCCCCGACATCCCGGCACCACCATCCACCCAGGAGGTGAACGGACCACTTGGCAGATTAATGGGAGAAAGGAGTGTCGATGGCTCTCCCCCGCCAGGTGCCGATCGCCCCCAGCCTCCCCGGGCGCTGGCTCCATCCCCCTGCTGGGTGTCTGGACTCCCTCATCCCGGACCCCCCGACCTCCAAGTGCGAGGGTCCGGACATCAAAGGGCGCCAGACCTATAACTGGGGCAGCTCCAGAGCAGGAAGGCAGTTGTATCTTGGAGTCGAGAGACACCGTGAAGAACTCATCCTTGACGGACTGCTGGCACTGCCGCAGCCCTGCCTTGTGAACTGTCGTCCTGCCTGCCGGTGCTGCCGCGGCCTTCTACAACCTTCATCCTCGTTGGACCTGCTGGCGCTGCCGCGGCCTTCTTGCAACCTTCATCCTCGTCGGGACCTGCTGGCACTGCCGCGGCCCGTTCCTATCTACGACCACCTGCTGGCGCTGCCGCGGCCCGTCCTACTCCAACGCCGAGCTCGAGGATTGTGAGCTACCATCGTCTCATCGCAGTACCAGATTGGTAACAAAGACTGACCCGCTACCCCCTTTCCCTGTCAGAGACTAGAATTGAGAGGATCCTCGTGTCCTGATCTCATTGTACCGTACCACCGTACTTCAAGAATTGCCTATAAAGAACGTTAACCTTATCCTTGTGTGGTGTCCATCTGTGGGGGGGAAGTTACTTGTCTGTACGATCGCTGGAGACGGCCCTCACCGGAGGCATCTCCCCTTGTCCTCGGCCGACCCTCCCGGTCCCCGTCTAACATTGGTGGCCAGCGGCGCGATCCGAACCAACGCGTAATCGTACAGAAAGTAACTCACCCCACGACTAAACCACAATGACGACCAAAGAGAGCGGATCTACAGAAAAATTCCAAATGGAAAAACTGGAGGAGTACAGCCATCGAGAATTAAAACAATTTTGTATGGAACTGGGCATTGCTACCACCGGTCTGAGCACAAAAGATGACTTTAAACACGCCCTAGAATCATGGGCAGAGGCAAATGCAGCCGGACCCCGGGACCAAAGCATCGAAGCACCGGAGACGAGCACCGCTCCGTCTGAAGAAAGGAGAGCGGGTCTCTCCCGGGAAGAGATCCAAGAACGAGAAAAAAGCAGACTGCACGAATTAGAGTTGGCACGGCTCAAGTTGGACGGAGAACTAAAACTAGCAGAACAAAAAATGAACCTAGAACACTTACGGCTCCGAGAAGAGCGGGAAGAAAAGCAAAGACAAAGAGAGTTCGAAGAAAAAAGACTGGCATACGAACACGAGCGCAAGCTAGCAGAGATAGAACTACGGAAGCAGAACAAAGACCTGGGGGTGCCCGAGCAGCCACGCACCCCAGGAGCTACAGAACCAAAGGTCCACATCCCCAAAGATGTCGTCCGAGAGTATTTCTGAAACGACGACATACAACAGTGGTTCAAGGCCTACGAGATCGCCATGACCTCCCACCGGATCGATCGAAGTGACTGGGGAGCCGGTCTATGGGGGAGGTTCGTCAATGAAGGCCGCGATGCCCTGCTACAGCTCCCGGACCATCAAATGACGTCCTATGACCACATGAAGGCCGCCCTCCTCACTCGATATGGGCTCACACCCGAAATGTACCGCCAGAGGTTCCGTGACTCCACCCGAATCCCGGGTACAACTTGGGTGGAATATGTGAACTACTTCAGCCGAGCCTTCGAGGGATGGATCAAGGGAAGCCACGTAACGACCTACGAGCAGCTCTTCAACCTCATTGTGTGGGAGCACCTCTCCAACAACTGCTTCATCGAGCTCAGGCAGCACCTCCTCGATAGTAAATTGACTGATCCACGGCAGCTTGCCGCCGAGGCTGACCGATGGGAGAGCACCCGAGTGGGCCGGAGTGGGCCAAACGAACAGAATAGAAACAACCAAGGTCATCACCGTCCCCAAGGAGGAGGAGGAGGCCAGGGCCGGGGCAGAGACGCCGCCCCGGCCACACCCGCTACCAACACCCCGCCCCCGGCCGGCCGGGGTAACCCCCTGATGCGCCCGGGGTTCCGAGCCAATGTCACTTGTCACCGATGCCAGCGAGTCGGCCACTACGCCAGTGACCCGAACTGCCCAAAGAACCAGACTCCCGGGCCCCGCCAGGTAGCTGCCGCCGCCCTAGGAGAAGAGTAAGTCTCCGAAGAGCATGAGGAGTACGAACAGGAGCAACCAGAGTGGGAACCGGCCGACATGGTCCTGGCGTGCCTAGGGGGAAGAGACATGATCCCGCGGGCTCCCCTACCTGCCAACACCAGAAAATACAGCCAGTGGGTGAACATAAATGGGCGCAAGGCCGAAGCCCTGCGTGACACAGGGGCCAGTGTGACGGCCGTCCGCTGTCACCTGGTGACCCCGGAACAAATCCTGCTGAACGTCCTCTGCCCCGTCCGTTCGGCCGACAATTCTGAGAGCCTGTGTCGGATGGCCTGCGTCCCCTTCGAATGGGGAGGAGTATCCGGCATGTTGAAAGTGACTGTCCGCAACGATGCCCCCGTGGACTGTCTCCTGGGGAACGATCTTGAGAGTTCCCCGTGGGCCGCCGTGGAAAGAAGAGAGCACCTGGGGATGTTGGGTCTCCCGGACTGGGCATGCGTAACCACCCGGTCCATGGCCGCCCGCACCATCCCCAGACCTGAAGAACCCGAATGGCCAGCCCCTCCTCCCCCGATCGCTCCAGTGGGAGACGCCGACCATACCGACCCCCCGGAACCAACCCAAGAAGGGCTCACTCAGCCCCAAGACCTTCCCGAGCTGGCTCAGTGGCGTCAAGAAGGGGGACCCACCCAGGAACAATTCCGTCAAGAGCAAAAGACCTGTCCCTCCCTTGAGGGACTACGACAACAAGCCCTCGCCCAGAGAGCGGGAGATACCGCCAGGGCCCACTGGATCTATTGGGACAATGACCTATTGTACAGCGAACAAAGAATCGCGGAGTTGGGGGCCGGTCGAGTGTTGGTGGTGCCCCTCCGCTTTAGAGACTTCCTGTTGAACTTGGCACACGATGTCCCCCTGGCTGGACACTTGGGACAGGACAAAACTTACAACCGCCTGGTGACCCACTTTTACTGGCCAAAGATGAGAAATGACGTCCTCACCCACTGCCGGTCCTGCCCCACTTTCCAGGCCAGCGGGAAGAGCGGCCGCAAACTCAAGGCACCCCTGCAACCATTCCCTGTTGTTACCACCCCGTTCGAAAAGGTGGGAATAGACATTGTGGGGCCCCTGGACCCCCGAACAGCACAAGGGCATCGATTCATCCTGGTCCTGGTGGACCACGCCACCCGCTATCCCGAGGCCGTGCCCCTCCGAACTGTAACAGCACCAGTGGTCGGCGGAGCCTTAATGGGGATCTTCTCCCGAGTGGGCTTCCCCCGGGAAGTCGTCAGCGACAGGGGCACGAACTTCATTTCAAAGTATATGAAATCCCTCTGGCAGCAGTGCGGGGTCACCTACCGATTCACAACCCCCTATCACCCGCAAGGAAACGGACTGGTTGAGAGGTTCAACCGCACACTCAAGGGAATGATTATGGGGTTGGAAGAGCCCCTACGCCGCCAGTGGGATGTGCTACTCACGTGCCTCCTCTTCGCCTACCGAGAAGTACCCCAGAAGTCCCTCGGCTTCAGTCCCTTCGAACTCCTGTACGGACACCCCGTTCGAGGGCCCCTCAGCCTAGTCAAAGAAGGTTGGGAAATGGCCCCCCTAAAAACCCCTCTAGACGTCTACAAATACCTCCTGACCCTCCGCAATCAAACCAGACGATTCAGAGAGATCTCCAAAGCCAATCTCGAGGCCAGTCAGGAGGACATGAAAAAATGGTACGATCAAAATGCCTCCTCCATCGAGTTCGAACCTGGCCAGCAAGTGTGGGTGATGTCCCCCATCAAACCTTGTGCCTTGCAGGACAAATGGACGGGGCCCTTCAAGGTGGTCGAGCGCAAGAACCCCGTCACCTATCTCATCGACATGGAATCTCCCCGGAACCCCCTCCGGGTCCTCCACGCCAACAGACTCAAACCCCACTTTGTGCGCTCGGAGCTCAGCCTACTGATGGCTACAGACAGTGGCGCGGAAGAAGACTCCGAGCCCCTCCCTGACCTACTGAGGCCCCGTGAGAAAGATGGTTCAGTGGACGGGGTCCGGCTCTTCGATGCCCTGACCCCGGAGCAGCGCCAAGACTGTCGGGCCCTCCTGCTGCAATTTGCGACCCTGTTTTCCCTCACCCCCGGGGTCACCCATTGGTGCTTGCACGACGTGGACACTGGGGATAGTCCCCCTATCCGACACCGGGCGTACCGCGTACCAGATCGGGTACGCGCCTGCATCCAGGAAGAAGTAGCGAAAATGCTCACACTCGGAGTCATCGAGCCCTCGGACAGCCCCTGGGCCAGCCCAGTCGTGCTGGTCCCCAAAGCTGCTGCCCCAGGCACCACCCTGGAGCTCCGGTTCTGCGTCGACTATCGGGGCCTGAACGCTGTCACCCGAACCGACGCTCACCCCATTCCCCGAGCAGATGAACTGGTCGACCGCATGGGGGCTGCCCGCTACCTCAGCATCTTCGACCTGACCGCGGGCTACTGGCAGATCGGCCTCACCCCTAGGGCCCAAGAACGATCCGCTTTCTCCACCCCGGATGGACACTACCAGTTCAAAGTGATGCCATTCGGCATGAAAAACGCTCCAGCCACTTTTCAACGACTTGTGAACCAGGTATTGGCGGGCCTTGAAGAGTTCAGCGCCGCCTACCTGGACAATATCGCTGTGTACAGCCGCCACTGGTCAGACCACCTCCGCCACCTCCGAGAGGTCCTGCAGGCCCTCCAACGGGCCGGCCTCACAATCAAGGCCAGCAAATGCCAGATTGGCCAGGGGTCCGTGACCTACATCGGACACCAGGTGGGAAGCGGTCTGGTGGCCCCCCTCCAGCTCAAGATCGCTGCCATACAGTCCTGGCAACCCCCCGTAACGCAAACTGAGGTCCGAGCCTTCTTGGGGCTCACAGGATACTACTGGCGGTTTGTGAAGAACTATGGCAGCATTGTGGGGCCCCTCACAGAGCTCACCTCCAAGAAGCACCCAAAAATGGTCAACTGGACTCCAGACTGTCAAGCGGCCTTCGAGAAGCTGAAGGCCGCCATGTGCACCGCCCCTGTGCTCCAGGCTCCTGACTACAGCCGGGAGTTCATCGTCCAGACTGATGCCTCTGACCATGGCATTGGGGCCGTCCTCTCCCAGCTGAACCCCGATGGAGTTGACCAACCTGTGGCCTTCATCAGCAGACGCCTACTGGACCGAGAACAGCGCTGGAGCACTATCGAGAGGGAGGCCTTCGCAGTAGTGTGGGCCCTCAAGAAGCTCCGGCCCTACCTCTTCGGTACCCACTTTCGGGTGCAAACAGATCATCACCCCCTGCAATGGCTAATGCAGATGCAGGGGGGAAATCCCAAACTATTGCGATGGTCCATCTCCCTGCAGGGGATGGACTTCACTGTGGAGCACCGACCCGGCCAGGATCACGCCAACGCGGATGGCCTGTCACGCTTTTTCCGCCTCGACGAGGAAAGTCCCCAAGAGGATGGGTGACTCTCCCCGCCTTCAGCTGGGGGGGACGCATGTTGGACAGGCCACATGAAGGGCTCGCTCCCTCCCCGCATGACGGGGCCGGGACACCGGCTCGCCAGGTGCTACCCACAGAAGCAACCCGCAAACCGTCCCCTACGGGACTCCTGCTCCCGGACATCTCTGTATCACTGGCCCGGGCCACTGTCAGCTCCATTGCCGGCCCGGCCGCCATCTTGGACACTGCACCACGAGGCCGCGTGGCCTCAGCTCGACCCTAACCCTGGGCCTGGCCAGGCCCCGACATCCCGGCACCACCATCCACCCAGGAGGTGAACGGACCACTTGGCAGATTAATGGGAGAAAGGAATGTCGATGGCTCTCCCCCGCCAGGTGCCGATCGCCCCCAGCCTCCCCGGGCACTGGCTCCACCCCCCTGCTGGGTGTCTGGACTCCCTCATCCCGGACCCCCCGACCTCCAAGTGCGAGGGTCCGGACATCAAAGGGCGCCAGACCTATAACTGGGGCAGCTCCAGAGCAGGAAGGCAGTTGTATCTTGGAGTCGAGAGACACCGTGAAGAACTCATCCTTGACGGACTGCTGGCGCTGCCGCAGCCCTGCCTTGTGAACTGTCGTCCTGCCTGCTAGCGCTGTCGCGGCCTTCTGCAACCTTCATCCTCGTTGGACCTGCTGGCGCTGCCGCGGCCTTCTTGCAACCTTCATCCTCGTCGGGACCTGCTGGCGCTGCCACGGCCCGTTCCTATCTACGACCACCTCGGGACCTGCTGGCGCTGCCGTGGCCCGTCCTACTCGAACGCCGAGCTCGAGGATTGTGAGCTACCATCGTCTGATCGCAGTACCAGATTGGTAACAAAGACTGACCCGCTACCCCCTTTCCCTGTCAGAGACTAGAATTGAGAGGATCCTCGTGTCCTGATCTCATTGTACTGTACCACCGTACTTCAAGAATTGCCTATAAAGAACGTTAACCTTATCCTTGTGTGGTGTCCATCTGTGGGGGGGAAGTTACTTGTCTGTACGATCGCTGGAGATGGCCCTCACCGGAGGCCTCTGCCCGTGTCCTCGGCCGACCCTCCCGGTCCCCGTCTAACACTGGTCCATCGGCTTACTCTCACATTCAATGCACTGTCTGCCGGCACTTTGTGGCCACAGAGGAAGGCTGCTGGTCCACGGGCTTGCTTTCACATTCAATGCACTGTCTGCCCGCACTTTGTGGCCACAGAGGAGGACTGCTTGTCCACGGGCTTGCTCTCGCATTCAATGCACTGTCTGCCCACATTTTGTGGCCACAGAGGAGGACTGCTCGTCCACGGGCTTGCTCTCCCATTCAATGCACTATCTGCCCGCACTTTGTGGCCACAGAGGAGGACTGCTGGTCCACGGGCTTGCTCTCACATTCAATGCACTGTCTGCCCGCACTTTGTGGCCACAGAGAAGGACTGCTGGTCCACTGGCTTGCTCTCACATTCAATGCACTGTCTGCCCGCACTTTGTGGCCACAGAGGAGGACTGCTGGCCAACGGGCTTGCTCTCACATTCAATGCACTGTCTGCCCGCACTTTGTGGCCACAGAGGAGGACTGCTGGTCCACAGGCTTGCTCTCACATTCAATGCACTGTCTGCCTGCACTTTGAGGCCACAGATGACTGCTGGTCCATGGACTTGCTCTCACATTCAATGCGATGTCTGCCCACACTTTGTGGCCACAGAGGAGGAGTGCTGGTCCACGGGCTTGCTCTCACATTCAATGCACTGTCTGCCCGCACTTTGTGGCAACAGAGGAGGAGTGCTGGTCCACGGGCTTGCTCTCACATTCAATGCACTGTCTGCCCGCACTTTGTGGCCACAGAGGAGGACTGCTGGTCCACAGGCTTGCTCTCACATTCGATGCACTGTCTGCCCAAACTTTGTGGCCACAGAGGAGGGCTGCTGGCCCACGGGCCTGCTCTCACATTCAATGCACTGTCTGCCAGCACTTTGTGGCCACAGAGGAGGAGTGCTGGTCCACGGGCTTGCTCTCACATTCAATGCACTGTCTGCCCGCACTTTGTGGCCACAGAGGAGGACTGCTCATCCACAGGCTTGCTCTCACATTCAATGCACTGTCTGCCCGCACGTTATGGCCACAGAGGAGTGCTGCTGGCCCACGGGCTTGCTCACACATTCAATGTACTGTCTGCCCGCACTTTGTGGCCACAGAGGAGGACTGCTGGTCCACGGGCTTGCTCTCACATTCAATGCACTGTCTGCCCGCACTTTGTGGCCACAGAGGAGGGATGCTGGTCCACAGGCTTGCTCTCACATTCAATGCACTGTCTGCCCGCACTTTGTGGCCACAGAGGAGGGCTGCTGGCCCACGGGCTTGCTCTCACATTCAATGCACTGTCTGCCCGCACTTTTTGGCCACAGTGGAGGGCTGCTGGTCCACAGGCTTGCTCTCACATTTAATGCACTGTCTGCCCGCACTTTGTGGCCACAGAGGAGGGCTGCTGGCCCATGGGCATGCTCTCACATTCAATGCACTGTCTGGCCGCACTTTGTGGCCACGGAGGAGGAGTGCTGGTCCACGGGCTTGCTCTCACATTCAATGCACTGTCTGCCTGCACTTTGTGGCCACAGAGGAGGACTGCTCGTCCACAGGCTTGCTCTCACATTCAATGCACTGTCTGCCCGCACTTTGTGGCCACAGAGGAGGACTGCTGGTCCACGGGCTTGCTGTCACATTCAATGCACTGTCTGCACACACTTTGTGGCCACAGAGGAGGAGTGCTGGTCCACGGGCTTGCTCTCACATTCAATGCACTGTCTGCCAGCACTTTGTGGCCACAGAGGAGGACGGCTCGTCCACAGGCTTGCTTTCACATTCTATGCACTGTCTGCCCGCACTTTGTGGACACAGAGGAAGACTGCTGGTCCACGGGCTTGCACTCACTTTCTAATCAATGCACTGTCTGCCCGCACTTTGTGGCCACAGAGAAGGACTGCTGGCCCACGGGCTTGCTCTCACATCCAATGCACTGTCTGCCCGCAATTTGTGGCCACAGAGCAGGACTGCTGGTCCACGGGCTTGCTCTCACATTCAATGCACTGTCTGCCAGCACTTTGTGGCCACATAGGAGGACTGCTGGTCCACGGGCTTGCTCTCACATTCAATGCACTGTCTGCCCGCGCTTTGTGGCCACAGAGGAGGGCTGCTGATCCACGGGCTTGCTTTCACATTCAATGCACTGTCTGCCCGCACTTTGTGGCCACAGAGGAGGACTGCTGGTCCACGGGCTTGCTCTCACATTCAATGCACTGCCTGCCCGCACTTTGTGGCCACAGAAAAGGACTGCTTGTCCACAGGCTTGCTCTCACATTCAATGCACTGTCTGCCCGCACTTTGTAGCCACAGAGGAGGACTGCTGGTCCACGGGCTTGCTGTCACATTCAATGCACTGTCTGCACGCACTTTGTGGCCACAGAGGAGGACTGCTGGTCCACGGGCTTGCTCTCACATTCAATGCACTGTCTGCCTGCACTTTGTGGCCACAGAGGATTCATGCTGGTCCACGGGCTTGCTCTCACATTCTAATCAATGCACTGTCTGCCCGCACATTGTGGCCACAGAGGAGGACTGCTGGTCCACGGGCTTGCTCTCACATTCAATGCACTGTCTGCCCGCACTTTGTGGCCACAGAGGAGGATTGCTGGTCTATGGGCTTGCTCTGACATTCAATGCTCTGTCTGCCCGCACTTTGTGGCCACAGAGGAGGGCTGCTGGTCCACGGGCATGCTCTCACATTCAATGCACTGTCTGCCCGCACTTTGTGGCCACAGAGGAGGACTGCTGGTCCACGGGATTGCTCTGACAATCAATGCACTGTCTGCCCGCACTTTGTGGCCACAGAGGAGGACTGCTGGTCCACAGGCTTGCTCTCACATTCAATGGACTGTCTGCCCGCACTTTGTAGCCACAGAGGTGGAGTGCTGGTCCACGGGCTTGCTCTCACATTCATTGCACTGTCTGCCAGCACTTTGTGGCCACAGAGGCGGACTGCTGGTCCACGGGCTTGCTCTCACATTCTAATCAATGCACTGTCTGCCCACACTTTTGGCTACAGAGGAGGACTGCTGGCCCACGGGCTTGCTCTCACATTCAATGCACTGTCTGCCCGCACTTTGTAGCCACAGAGGTGGAGTGCTGGTCCACGGGCTTGCTCTCACATTCATTACACTGTCTGCCAGCACTTTGTGGCCACAGAGGAGGACTGCTGGTCCAACGGCTTGCTCTCACATTCAATGCACTGTCTGCCCGCACTTTGTGGCCACAGAGGAGGACTGCTGGTCCACAGGCTTGCTCTCACATTCAATGCACTGTCTGCACGCACTTTGTGGCCACAGAGGAGGACTGCTGGTCCACGGGCTTGCTCTCACATTCAATGCTGTCTGCCCGCAATTTGTGGCCACAGAGGAGGACTGCTCGTACACAGGATTGCTCTCACATTCAATGCACTGTCTGCCCGCACTTTGTGGCCACAGAGGAGGACTTCTGGTCCACGGGCTTGCTCTGACAATCAATGCACTGTCTGACCGCACTTTGTGGCAACAGAGGAGGACTGCTGGTCGACGGGCTTGCTCTCACATTCAATACACTGTCTGCCCGCACTTTGTGGCCATAGAGGAGGGCTGCTGGTCCACGGGCTTGCTCTCACATTCAATGCACTGTCTGCCCGCACTTTGTGGCCCTAGAGGAGGACTGCTCCTCCACAGGCTCGCTCTCACATTCAATGCACTGTCTGCCCGCATTTTGTGGCCACAGAGGAGGGCTGCTGGTCAACGGGCTTGCTCTCACATTCAATGCAGTGTCTGCCCACACTTTGTGGCCACAGAGGAGGGCTGCTGGCCCACGGGCTTGCTCACACATTCAATGCACTGTCTGCCCGCACTTTGTGGCGACAGAGGAGAACTGCTGGTCCACGGGCTTGCTCTCACATTCAATGCACTGTCTTCCCGCACTTTGTGGCCACAGAGGAGGACTGCTGGGCCACAGGCTTGCTCTCACATTCAATGCACTGTCTGCCCGCACTTTATGGCCACAGAGGATGACTGCTGGTCCACAGGCTTGCTCTCACATTCAATGCACTGTCTGCCCGCACTTTGTGGCCACAGAGGAGGGCTGCTGGTCCACGGGCTTGCTCTCACAATTAATGCACTGTCTGCCTGCACTTTGTGGCCACAGAGGAGGACTGCTGGTCCACGGGCTTGCTCTCACATTCAATGCACTGTCTGCCCACACTTTGTGGCCACATAGGAGGACTGCTGGTCCACTGGCTTACTCTCACATTCAATGCACTGTCTGCTGGCACTTTGTGGCCACAGAGGAAGGCTGCTGGTCCACGGGCTTGCTCTCACATTCAATGCACTGCCTGCCCGCACTTTGTGGCCACAGAGGAGGACTGCTCGTCCACGGGCTTTCTCTCACATTCAATGCACTGTCTGCCCGCATTTTGTGGCCACAGAGGAGGACTGCTCGTCCACGGGCTTGCTCTCACATTCAATGCACTATCTGCCTGCACTTTGTGGCCACAGAGGAGGACTGCTGGTCCACGGGCTTGCTCTCACATTCAATGCACTGTCTGCCAGCACTTTGTGGCCACAGAGGAGGAGTGCTGGTCCACGGGCTTGCTCTCACATTCAATGCACTGTCTGCCCGCACTTTGTGGCCACAGAGGAGGACTGCTCATCCACAGGCTTGCTCTCACATTCAATGCACTGTCTGCCCGCACGTTATGGCCACAGAGGAGTGCTGCTGGCCCACGGGCTTGCTCACACATTCAATGTACTGTCTGCCCGCACTTTGTGGCCACAGAGGAGGACTGCTGGTCCACGGGCTTGCTCTCACATTCAATGCACTGTCTGCCCGCACTTTTTGGCCACAGAGGAGGGATGCTGGTCCACAGGCTTGCTCTCACATTCAATGCACTGTCTGCCTGCACTTTGTGGCCATAGAGGAGGGCTGCTGGCCCACGGGCTTGCTCTCACATTCAATGCACTGTCTGCCCGCACTTTTTGGCCACATTGGAGGGCTGCTGGTCCACAGGCTTGCTCTCACATTTAATGCACTGTCTGCCCGCACTTTGTGGCCACAGAGGAGGGCTGCTGGCCCACGGGCATGCTCTCACATTCAATGCACTGTCTGGCCACACTTTGTGGCCACAGAGGAGGAGTGCTGGTCCACGGGCTTGCTCTCACATTCAATGCACTGTCTGCCTGCACTTTGTGGCCACAGAGGAGGACTGCTCGTCCACAGGCTTGCTCTCACATTCAATGCACTGTCTGCCCGCACTTTGTGGCCACAGAGGAGGACTGCTGGTCCACGGGCCTGCTGTCACATTCAATGCACTGTCTGCACACACTTTGTGGCCACAGAGGAGGAGTGCTGGTCCACGGGCTTGCTCTCACATTCAATGCACTGTCTGCCAGCACTTTGTGGCCACAGAGGAGGACGGCTCGTCCACAGGCTTGCTTTCACATTCTATGCACTGTCTGCCCGCACTTTGTGGCCACAGAGGAAGACTGCTGGTCCACGGGCTTGCACTCACTTTCTAATCAATGCACTGTCTGCCCGCACTTTGTGGCCACAGAGAAGGACTGCTGGCCCACGGGCTTGCTCTCACATCCAATGCACTGTCTGCCCGCGCTTTGTGGCCACAGAGCAGGACTGCTGGTCCACGGGCTTGCTCTCACATTCAATGCACTGTCTGCCAGCACTTTGTGGCCACATAGGAGGACTGCTGGTCCACGGGCTTGCTCTCACATTCAATGCACTGTCTGCCCGCGCTTTGTGGCCACAGAGGAGGGCTGCTGATCCACGGGCTTGCTTTCACATTCAATGCACTGTCTGCCCGCACTTTGTGGCCACAGAGGAGGACTGCTGGTCCACGGGCTTGCTCTCACATTCAATGCACTGCCTGCCCGTACTTTGTGGCCACAGAAAAGGACTGCTTGTCCACAGGCTTGCTCTCACATTCAATGCACTGTCTGCCCGCACTTTGTAGCCACAGAGGAGGACTGCTGGTCCACGGGCTTGCTGTCACATTCAATGCACTGTCTGCACGCACTTTGTGGCCACAGAGGAGGACTGCTGGTCCACGGGCTTGCTCTCACATTCAATGCACTGTCTGCCTGCACTTTGTGGCCACAGAGCATTCATGCTGGTCCACGGGCTTGCTCTCACATTCTAATCAATGCACTGCCTGCCCGCACATTGTGGCCACAGAGGAGGACTGCTGGTCCACGGGTTGCTCTCACATTCAATGCACTGTCTGCCCGCACTTTGTGGCCACAGAGGAGGGCTGCTGGTCCACGGGCATGCTCTGACATTCAATGCACTGTCTGCCCGCACTTTGTGGCCACAGAGGAGGACTGCTGGTCCACGGGATTGCTCTGACAATCAATGCACTGTCTGCCTGCACTTTGTGGCCACAGAGGAGGACTGCTGGTCCACAGGCTTGCTCTCACATTCAATGGACTGTCTGCCCGCACTTTGTAGCCACAGAGGTGGAGTGCTGGTCCACGGGCTTGCTCTCACATTCATTGCACTGTCAGCCAGCACTTTGTGGCCACAGAGGCGGACTGCTGGTCCACGGGCTTGCTCTCACATTCTAATCAATGCACTGTCTGCCCACACTTTGTGGCCACAGAGGAGGACTGCTGGCCCACGGGCTTGCTCTCACATTCAATGCACTGTCTGCCCGCACTTTGTAGCCACAGAGGTGGAGTGCTGGTCCACGGGCTTGCTCTCACATTCATTGCACTGTCTGCCAGCACTTTGTGGCCACAGAGGAGGACTGCTGGTCCAACGGTGTTGGACAGGCCACGTGAAGGGCCGCTCCCCCTCTGCCCGACCAGGCCCGAGCCCGGTCCCTCAAGTGTCACACACCACCACTTCACGTTTTCCGTCCCCTCCGGGACCCCTGCCTCTGAACATATCGACCTCGTGGGCCCGATCCACTACTGGCCCGCGCGCCCAGCCTGGGCGCCATCTTGGACACTCCACCACGAGGCCGCGTGGCCCCCGATCGACCCTAACCCTGGGCCTGGCCAGGCCTCAGACATCCCGGCACCACCATCCACCCAGGAGGTGAGCGGACTACTTGGCAGGTCAATGGGAGAAAGAGGTGTCGATGGCTCTCCCCCGCCAGGTGCCGCTCGCCCACAACCTCCCCGGGCGCTGGCTCCACCCCCCTGCTGGGTGTCTGGACTCCTTCATCCCGGACCCCCCGACCTCCAAGTGCGAGGGTCCGGACATCAAAGGGCACCAGCCCTATAACTGGGGCAGCTCCAGAGCAGGAAGGCAGTTGTATCCTGGAGTCGAGAGACGCAGAGAAGAACTCATCCTTGACGGACTACTGGCGCTGCCGTAGCTCTGCCTTGCGAACTATCGTCCTGCCTGCTGGCGCTGCCGCAACCTTCGTAAACCTTCATCGTCGTCGGGACCTGCTGGCGTGGCCACGGACCGTTTGTAACTACCATCTTCATCGGGACCTGCTGGCTCCGCCGCGGACCGTCGCTTCCTTCATCCATCTCGGGACCTGCTGGCTCCGCCGCGGCCCGATCATCTAGAACGCCGAGCTCGAGGATTGAGAGCTATTTCATCTATTGGTAACAAGACTGTCCCGCTACCCTTTTCCCAATCCAGAGACCAGAATCGAGGGGACCCCTGAGTCCAGACCTCCTTGTATCATTTTACCGTACTTAAAGAATTGCTTATAAAGTATCGTTGAACCTTATCCTGGTGTGGTGTCCGTCTGTGGGGGGGAAGTTACTTGTCTGTACGATCACTGGAGACGGCTCTCCCCGGAGACCTCTCCCCTTATCCTCGGCCGACCCTCCCGGTCCGTCTAACATTGGTGGCCAGCGGCGCGATCCGAATCACCGCATAATCGTACAGAAAGTAGCTCACCCCACGACGAAATCACGATGACAACCAAAGAAAGCGGATCCACCGAGAAATTTCAGATGGAGAAATTGGACGAATACAGCCATTGTGAATTAAAACAATTCTGCATCGAACTAGGTATCGCTACCACCGGTCTAAGTACCAAAGACGATTTCAAGCATGCCCTAGAGTCCTGGGCAGAAACCGGGGCCGTCGGAACCACCGACCAAAATATCGCAGCAGTAGAAAAAAACACCACGGCCCACGAGGAGCGAAGAACGGGTCTCTCGCAAGACGAGATCCAGGAACGAGAAAGAACACGACTACATGAACTAGAAATGGCCCGGCTCAAAATGGATGTTGAACTTAAGTTGGCCGAACAAAAACTGAGCTTAGAGCACCTGCGTCTCCGAGAAGAAAGAGAGGAAAAACAGAGACAAAGGGAGCTCGAGGAAAAAAGACTGGCATATGAACACGAGCGCAAATTAGCGGAGATAGACTTACGCAAGCAGAACAAAGAATTAGGAGTGCCCGAGCAACCCCACACCCCAGGGACAACAGATAAGAAGGTACACATCCCCAAGGATGTCGTTCGAGAATACTTCCGAGAGGACGACATCCAGCAATGGTTCAAGGCCTACGAAATCGCTATGACCGCCCACCGGATCGATCGAAGCGACTGGGGAGCCGGTCTATGGGGGAGATTCCTCAATGAGGGCCGCGATGCCCTGCTACAGCTCCCGGACCATCTGATGACCTCCTATGACCACATGAAAGCTGCCCTCCTCACCCGCTATGGGCTCACACCCGAGATGTACCGTCAGAGGTTCCGAGACTGCACCCGCATCCCGGGTACAACTTGGGTGGACTACGTGAACTATTTTAGCCGAGCCTTCGAGGGCTGGATCAAAGGAAGCAATGTCACAACTTACGAACAACTCTTCAATCTCATGGTGTGGGAGCATCTATCAAACAATTGCTTCATTGAGCTCCGGCAGCACCTCCTCGACAGCAAATTGACTGATCCACGGCAGCTCGCAGCCGAGGCTGACCGGTGGGAAATCACCAGAGTGGGCCGAAATGGGTCCTATGAACAGAACCGGAACAACAACGGTCAGCACCGTCCCCAAGGAGGAGGAGGGGGCCAAGGACGAGGAAGAGACAACGCTCCGATCGCCCCCGCTACCAGCACCACCCCCCCGGCCAACCGGGGCAGCACCCCGGCGCGACCGGGATACAGAGCCAATGTCACGTGTCACCGATGCCAACGAGTCGGCCACTATGCAAACGACCCAAATTGCCCACAGTACCAGAGCCCAAGACCCCGCCAGGTGGCCGCTGCTGCCCTGGGGGAAGAACAGATCTCCGAGGAGCAGGAAGAATATGAGCAATAGCATCAAGAATGGGAGCCAGCCGCCATGGCTCTAGCATGCTTAGGGGGGAAAGACATGGTCCCGCGGGTCCCCCTACCCGCTAACACCCGCAAGTACAGCCAATGGGTGAGCATCAATGGACGCCAGGCCGAAGCCCTCCGTGACACCGGGGCCAGTGTAACAGCCGTCCGCTGTCACCTGGTGACCCCAGAACAGTTCCTACCAAACATTCTCTGCCCTGTCCGTTCAGCCGATAACTCGGAGAGTCTGTGTCGGATGGCCTGCGTCCCTTTCGAATGGGGAGGGGTCTCCGGCATGTTGAAAGTGACGGTCCGAGATGATGCCCCCGTAGACTGCCTCCTGGGAAATGATCTTGAAAGCTCTCCGTGGGCAGCCGTAGAACGAAGAGAACACCTGGGGATGTTAGGCATCCCGGACTGGGCGTGCGTCACCACCCGGTCCATGGCCGCCCTTGCCAATCCCCGACCAGAGGAACCCGAATGGCCGGCGCCTCCTCCCCCGGTCGCCCCAGTCGAAGACACCGACCGTGCCGTCCCCCCAGAACCAGCTCAACCTCCGGACCTCGCTGGCCTCGACCAGTGGCATCAAGAGGGGGGGCCCACACAGGAGCAGTTTCGCCAAGAGCAGAAGACCTGTCCCTCCCTCGAGGGACTCCGCCAACAAGCCCTCGCCCAGAGCGCCGGGGATACCTCCGGAACACATTGGATCTACTGGGACAATGATCTGCTATACAGTGAACAAAGGATCGCGGAGTTGGGGGCCAGCCGAGTGCTAGTGGTGCCCCTCCGTTTTAGAGACTTCTTGCTAAACCTGGCCCACGATGTCCCCCTGGCTGGACACCTGGGTCAGGATAAAACTTACAGCCGCCTCGTGACCCACTTCTTCTGGCCTAAAATGAGGAATGATGTACTCCAGCATTGCCGATCTTGCCCCACGTGCCAAGCCAGTGGAAAGAGCGGCCGCAAACTAAAAGCCCCCCTGCAACCATTTCCCGTGGTCACCACCCCGTTCGAGAGGGTCGGGATAGACATTGTGGGGCCCCTGGACCCCCGTACAAAACAAGGACATCGGTTCATCCTGGTACTGGTGGACCACGCCACCCGCTACCCCGAGGCTGTTCCCCTGCGAACTGTGACAGCCCCGGTAGTCGGCCGGGCCCTGATGGGGATCTTCTCCCGTGTGGGCTTCCCCCGAGAAGTCGTCAGCGACAGAGGCACGAACTTTATTTCCAAATATATGAAGTCCCTCTGGTAACAGTGTGGGGTCACCTACCGATTCACGACCCCCTATCACCCTCAAGGAAACGGACTCGTTGAGCGGTTCAACCGCACGCTCAAAGGGATGATTGGGGGGTTGGAAGAGCCCCTCCGTCGCCAGTGGGACGTGCTGCTGCCGTGCCTCCTCTTCGCATATCGAGAGGTACCCCAGAAGTCCCTCGGCTTCAGCCCGTTTGAATTATTGTATGGACACCCCGTACGAGGGCCGCTCAGTCTAGTCAAGGAAGGCTGGGAAAAGCCCCCTCTAAAGAACCCTCCAGATGTCTTCAAATACCTCCTAACCCTCCGCAACCAGACCCGGCGGTTCAGAGAGCTGGCCAAAGCAAACTTGGAGGCCAGTCAAGAGGACATGAAAAAGTGGTATGACCAAAATGCCTCCTCCATCGAATTTGAACCCGGACAACAGGTATGGGTGATGTCCCCCACCGAACCCTGCGCCCTGCAAGACAAGTGGACGGGGCCCTTCAAAGTAGTCAAGCGCAAGGGTCCTGTCACCTATCTCATCGACATGGAATCTTCACGGAACCCCCTCCGAGTCCTCCACGCTAATAGGCTGAAACCCCACTTTGTGCGTTCAGAACTCAGCCTCCTGATGGCCACAGACAATGGAGCCGAAGAAGACTCCGAACCCCTCCCTGACCTCCTACGGACTCGGGAGAAAGATGGCTCCGTGGATGGGGTCCAACTCTCGGAGGCCCTCACCCTGGAACAACGCCAAGAATGTCGAGACCTTCTGTTGCAGTTCGCCGGCCTGTTTTCCCTCACCCCAGGTGTCACTTCCTGGTGTGTGCACGACGTGGACACAGGGGACAGCCCCCCTATCCGCCACCGGGTCTACCGCGTACCGGATCGGGTACGGCCTGCATCCAGGAAGAAGTAACCAAAATGCTCACGCTCGGGGTCATTGAGCCCTCAGACAGCCCCTGGGCCAGCCCAGTAGTACTGGTCCCCAAAGCAGCCACTCCCGGTACCACACCGGAACTCCGGTTCTGCGTCGACTACCGGGGCTTGAATGCAGTCACCAGAACGGACGCACATCCCATCCCCCGGGCAGACGAGCTAATCGACCGCATGGGAGCTGCCCGCTACCTCAGTATTTTTGACCTGACGGCGGGCTACTGGCAGATCGGCCTCACACCCCGGGCCCAAGAACGATCTGCATTTTCCACTCCTGATGGCCATTATCATTTCAAGGTCATGCCCTTCGGCATGAAAAACGCTCCAGCAACATTTCAGCGACTCGTCAATCAGGTCTTGGCCGGGCTCGAAGGATTCAGCACCGCCTACCTGGACGACATCGCTGTATACAGCCACCATTGGTCCGACCACCTCCACCACCTCCGAGCGGTGCTACAGGCCCTTCAGCGAGCTGGCCTCACGATCAAGTCCAGCGAATGCCAAATTGGTCAGGGGTCCGTAACCTACCTCGGACACCAGGTGGGAAGCGGCCTGGTGGCTCCTCTGCAGCTCAAGATTGCCGCCATCCAGTCCTGGCAGCCCCCCATCACCCAGACCGAGGTACGCGCCTTTCTGGGACTCACGGGCTATTACCGACGGTTCGTGAAAGACTATGGTACCATAGTGGGGCCCCTCACAGAACTCACGTCCAAAAATCAACCAAAGAAGGTCAACTGGACCCCAGATTGTCAAACAGCCTTCGAACAACTGAAGGCCGCCATGTGCTCCGCCCCTGTGCTCCAGGCCCCCGACTACAGCCGGGAATTCGTCGTCCAGACGGATGCCTCCGACCACGGCATTGGGGCGGTCCTGTCGCAAGTGAACCCCGAAGGCCTTGATCAGCCAGTGGCCTTCATCAGCAGGCGACTCCTACCTCGAGAACAACGCTGGAGCACCATCGAGAGGGAGGCCTTCGCCGTGGTATGGGCCCTCAAAAAGCTCCGGCCCTATCTCTTTGGCACACACTTCCGGGTGCAGACCGACCATCGACCCCTGCAGTGGCTGATGCAGATGCGGGGGGAGAACCCAAAACTACTACGTTGGTCCATCTCCCTGCAGGGGATGGACTTCACTGTGGAACATCGACCTGGGCAAGACCACGCCAACGCAGATGGCCTGTCACGCTTTTTCCGCCTCGACGAGGAGAGTCCCCAAGAGGATGGGTGACTCTCCCCGCCTTCAGCTGGGGGGGACGCATGTTGGACAGGCCACGTGAAGGGCCGCTCCCCCTCTGCCCGACCAGGCCCGAGCCCGGTCCCTCAAGTGTCACACACCACCACTTCACGTTTTCAGTCCCCTCCGGGACCCCTGCCTCTGAACATATCGACCTCGTGGGCCCGATCCACTACTGGCCCGCGCGCCCAGCCTGGGCGCCATCTTGGACACTCCACCACGAGGCCGCGTGGCCCCCGATCGACCCTAACCCTGGGCCTGGCCAGGCCTCAGACATCCCGGCACCACCATCCACCCAGGAGGTGAGCGGACTACTTGGCAGGTCAATGGGAGAAAGAGGTGTCGATGGCTCTCCCCCGCCAGGTGCCGCTCGCCCACAACCTCCCCGGGCGCTGGCTCCACCCCCCTGCTGGGTGTCTGGACTCCTTCATCCCGGACCCCCCGACCTCCAAGTGCGAGGGTCCGGACATCAAAGGGCACCAGCCCTATAACTGGGGCAGCTCCAGAGCAGGAAGGCAGTTGTATCCTGGAGTCGAGAGACGCAGAGAAGAACTCATCCTTGACGGACTACTGGCGCTGCCGTAGCTCTGCCTTGCGAACTATCGTCCTGCCTGCTGGCGCTGCCGCAACCTTCGTAAACCTTCATCGTCGTCGGGACCTGCTGGCGTGGCCGCGGACCGTTTGTAACTACCATCTTCATCGGGACCTGCTGGCTCCGCCGCGGACCGTCGCTTCCTTCATCCATCTCGGGACCTGCTGGCTCCGCCGCGGCCCGATCATCTAGAACGCCGAGCTCGAGGATTGAGAGCTATTTCATCTATTGGTAACAAGACTGTCCCGCTACCCTTTTCCCAATCCAGAGACCAGAATCGAGGGGACCCCTGAGTCCAGACCTCCTTGTATCATTTTACCGTACTTAAAGAATTGCTTATAAAGTATCGTTGAACCTTATCCTGGTGTGGTGTCCGTCTGTGGGGGGGAAGTTACTTGTCTGTACGATCACTGGAGACGGCTCTCCCCGGAGACCTCTCCCCTTATCCTCGGCCGACCCTCCCGGTCCGTCTAACAAACGGCTTGCTCTCACATTCAATGCACTGTCTGCCCGCACTTTGTGGCCACAGAGGAGGACTGCTGGTCCACGGGCTTGCTCTCACATTCAATGCACTGTCTGCACGCACTTTGTGGCCACAGAGGAGGACTGCTGGTCCACGGGCTTGCTCTCACATTCAATGCTGTCTGCCCGCAATTTGTGGCCGCAGAGGAGGACTGCTCATACACAGGCTTGCTCTCACATTCAATGCACTGTCTGCCCGCACTTTGTGGCCACAGAGGAGGACTTCTGGTCCACGGGCTTGCTCTGACAATCAATGCACTGTCTGCCCGCACTTTGTGGCAACAGAGGAGGACTGCTGGTCGACGGGCTTGCTCTCACATTCAATACACTGTCTGCCCGCACTTTGTGGCCATAGAGGAGGGCTGCTGGTCCACGGGCTTGCTCTCACATTCAATGCACTGTCTGCCCGCACTTTGTGGCCCTAGAGGAGGACTGCTCCTCCACAGGCTCGCTCTCACATTCAATGCACTGTCTGCCCGCATTTTGTGGCCACAGAGGAGGGCTGCTGGTCAACGGGCTTGCTCTCACATTCAATGCACTGTCTGCCCACACTTTGTGGCCACAGAGGAGGGCTGCTGGCCCACGTGCTTGCTCACACATTCAATGCACTGTCTGCCCGCACTTTGTGGCGACAGAGGAGAACTGCTGGTCCACGGGCTTGCTCTCACATTCAATGCACTGTCTTCCCGCACTTTGTGGCCACAGAGGAGGACTGCTGGGCCACAGGCTTGCTCTCACATTCAATGCACTGTCTGCCCGCACTTTATGGCCACAGAGGATGACTGCTGGTCCACAGGCTTGCTGTCACATTCAATGCACTGTCTGCCCGCACTTTGTGGCCACAGAGGAGGGCTGCTGGTCCACGGGCTTGCTCTCACAATCAATGCACTGTCTGCCCGCACTTTGTGGCCACAGAGGAGGACTGCTGGTCCACGGGCTTGCTCTCACATTCAATGCACTGTCTGCCCACACTTTGTGGCCACATAGGAGGACTGCTGGTCCACTGGCTTACTCTCACATTCAATGCACTGTCTGCTGGCACTTTGTGGCCACAGAGGAAGGCTGCTGGTCCACGGGCTTGCTCTCACATTCAATGCACTGTCTGCCCGCACTTTGTGGCCACAGAGGAGGACTGCTCGTCCACGGGCTTTCTCTCACATTCAATGCACTGTCTGCCCGCATTTTGTGGCCACAGAGTAGGACTGCTCGTCCACGGGCTTGCTCTCACATTCAATGCACTATCTGCCCGCACTTTGTGGCCACAGAGGAGGACTGCTGGTCCACGGGCTTGCTCTCGCATTCAATGCACTGTCTGCCCGCACTTAGTGCCCACAGAGAAGGACTGCTGGTCCACTGGCTTGCTCTCACATTCAATGCACTGTCTGCCCGCATTTGTGGCCACAGAGGAGGACTGCTGGCCAACGGGCTTGCTCTCACATTCAATGCACTGTCTGCCCGCACTTTGTGGCCACAGAGGAGGACTGCTGGTCCACAGGCTTGCTCTAACATTCAATGCACTGTCTGCCCGCACTTTGAGGCCACAGACGACTGCTGGTCCACGGACTTGCTCTCACATTCAATGCACTGTCTGCCCACACTTTGTGGCCACAGAGGAGGAGTGCTGGTCCACGGGCTTGCTCTCACATTCAATGCACTGTCTGCCCGCACTTTGTGGACACAAAGGAGGACTGCTGGTCCATGGGCTTGCTCTCACATTCAATGCACTGTCTGCTAGCACTTTGTGGCCACAGAGGAGGGCTGCTGGTCCACGGGATTGCTCTCATATTCAATGCACTGTCTGCCCGCACTTTGTGGCCGCAGAGGAGGAGTGCTGGTCCACGGGCTTGCTCTCACATTCAATGCACTGTCTGCCCGCACTTTGTGGCCGCAGAGGAGGAGTGCTGTTCCACAGGCTTGCTCTCACATTCAATCCACTATCTGCCCGCACTTTGTGGCCGCAGAGGAGGAGTGCTGTTCCACGGGCTTGCTCTCACATTCAATCCACTATCTGCCCTCACTTTGTGGCCACAGAGGAGGGCTGCTGGCCCACGGGCTTGCTCTCACATTCAATGCACTGTCTGCTAGCACTTTGTGGCCACAGAGGAGGGCTGCTGGTCCACGGGATTGCTCTCATATTCAATGCACTGTCTGCCCGCACTTTGTGGCCGCAGAGGAGGAGTGCTGGTCCACGGGCTTGCTCTCACATTCAATGCACTGTCTGCCCGCACTTTGTGGCCGCAGAGGAGGAGTGCTGTTCCACGGGCTTGCTCTCACATTCAATCCACTATCTGCCCGCACTTTGTGGCCACAGAGGAGGGCTGCTGGTCCACGGGCTTGCTCTCACATTCAATGCACTGTCTGCCCACACTTTGTTTAGCCATTTCTGTTCAGCTACTTACAGACACAAAGTTAAATAAGAACAACTATGGCTTTGTTGTGAGAATATCACCAAGGAAACGATGAACAGAAACGGAAACGAAACCCCTGGAACTGTAGAGTGAAAGACCACAGAACCGAGGCCACTCCTCAAACGGTTATGGCTCTTAAAGACATGAGACAATCTACACCTTTCAGGGATACCGGGGCATGATGAAAAAGGACCACTTAGTAGCCTTCTTGAATACTTTAAAGCCTATGGTGCCGAAGGATGCTTGGACCCCCCTTGGAATTGCACACATGTAGGCTGCTGACCCACGGGCTTGCTCTCACATTCAATGCACTGTCTGCCCGCACTTTGTGGCCACAGAGGAGGGCTACTGGTCCACGGGCTTGCTCTCATATTCAATGCACTCTCTACCCGCACTTTGTGGCCACAGAGGAGGACTGCTGGTCCACGGGCTTGCTCTCACATTCAATGCACTGTCTGCCCGCACTTTGTGGCCACAGAGGAGGGCTGCTGGTCCACGGACTTGCTCTCACATTCAATGCACTGTCTGCCTGCACTTTGTGGCCACAGAGGAGGGCTGCTGGCCCACGGGCTTGCTCACACATTCAATGCACTGTCTGCCCGCACTTTGTTTAGCCATGTCTGTTCAGCTACTTACAGACACAAAGTTAAATAAGAACAACTATGGCTTTGTTGTGAGAATATCACCAAGGAAACGATGAACAGAAACGGAAACGAAACCCCTGGAACTGTAGAGTGAAAGACTACAGAACCGAGGCCACTCCTCAAACGGTTATGGCTCTTAAAGACATGAGACAATCTACACCTTTCAGGGATATCGGGGCATGTTGAAACAGGACCACTTAGTAGCCTTCTTGAATACTATGGTGCAGAAGGATGCTTGGACCACCCTTGGAATTGCACACATGTAGGCTGCTGACCCACGGTCTTGCTCTCACATTCAATGCACTGTCTGCCTGCACTTTGTGGCCACAGAGGAGGGCTACTGGTGCATGGGCTTGCTCTCACATTCTAATCAATGCACTGTCTGCCCGCACTTTGTGGCCACAGGGGAGGACTGCTGGTCCACTGGCTTGCTCTCACATTCAATGCACTGTCTGCCCACACTTTGTGGCCACAGAGGAGGACTGCTGGTCTACGGGCTTACTCTGACATTCAATGCTCTGTCTGCCCGCACTTTGTGGCCACAGAGGAGGTCTGCTGTTCCACGGGCTTGCTCTCACATTCAATGCACTGTCTGCCCACACTTTGTGGCCACAGAGGAGGACTGCTGGTCCACGGGCTTGCTCTCACATTCAATGAACTGTCTGCCCGTACTTTGTGGCCACAGAGGAGGACTGCTCGTCCACAGGCTTGCTCTCACATTCAATACACTGTCTGCCCGCACCTTGTGGCCACAGAGGAAGGCTGCTGGTCCACGGGCTTGCTCTCACATTGAATGCACTGTCTGCCCGCACTTTGTGGCCACAGAGTAGGACTGCTCGTCCACGGGCTTGCTCTCACATTCAATGCACTGTCTGCCCGCACTTTGTGGCCACAGAGGAGGACTGCTCGTCCACGGGCTTGCTCTCACATTCAATGCACTGTCTGCCCGCACTTTGTGGCCACAGAGGAGGACTGCTGGTCCACGGGCTTGCTCTCACATTCAATGCACTGTCTGCCCGCACTTTGTGGCCACAGAGGAGGGCTGCTGGCCCATGGGCTTGCTCACACATTCAATGCACTGTCTGCCCGCACTTTGTGGCAACAGAGGAGAACTGTTGGTCCACGGGCTTGCTCTCACATTCAATGCACTGTCTTCCCGCACTTCGTGGCCACCGAGGAGGACTGCTGGGCCACAGGCTTGCTTTCACATTCAATGCACTGTCTGCCCGCACCTTATGGCCACAGACAAGGGCTGCTGGTCCACGGGCTTGCTCTCACATTCAATGCCCTGTCTGCCCGCACTTTGTGGCCACAGAGGAGGACTGCTGGTCCACAGGCTTGCTCTCACATTCAATGCACTGTCTGCCCGCACTTTTGGCCACAGAGGAGGACTGCTGGTCCACGGGCTTGCTCTCACATTCAATGCACTGTCTGCTCGCAGTTTGTGGACACAGAGGAAGGCTGCTGGACAACGGGCTTGCTCTCACATTCAATGCACTGTCTGCCCGCACTTTGTGGCCACAGAGGAGGACTTCTGCCCCACGGGCTTGCTCTCACATTCAATGCACTGTCTGCCCGCACTTTGTGGCCACGGAGGAGGAGTGCTGGTCCACGGGCTTGCTCTCACATTTAATGCACTGTCTGCCCGCACTTTGTGGCCACGTAGGAGGAGTGCTGGTCCACGGGCTTGCTCTCACATTCAATGCACTGTCTGCCCGCACTTTGTGGCCACAGAGGAGGGCTACTGGTCCACAGGCTTGCTCTCACATTCAATGCACTGTCTGCCCGCACTTTGTGGCCACAGAGGAGGAGTGCTGGTCCACGGGCTTGCTCTCACATTCAATGCACTGTCTACCCGCACTTTGTTGCCACAGAGGAGGACTGCTGCCCTGCGGGCTTGCTCTCACATTCAATGCACTGTCTGCCTGCACTTTGTGGCCACAGAGGAGGACTGCTCGTCCACAGGCTTGCTCTCACATTCAATACACTGTCTGCCCGCACCTTGTGGCCACAGAGGAAGGCTGCTGGTCCACGGGCTTGCTCTCACATTGAATGCACTGTCTGCCCGCACTTTGTGGCCACAGAGTAGGACTGCTCGTCCACGGGCTTGCTCTCACATTCAATGCACTGTCTGCACGCACTTTGTGGCCACAGAGGAGGACTGCTCGTCCATGGGCTTGCTCTCACATTCAATGCACTGTCTGCCCGCACTTTGTGGCCACAGAGGAGGACTGCTGGTCCACGGGCTTGCTCTCACATTCAATGCACTGTCTGCCCGCACTTTGTGGCCACAGAGGAGGGCTGCTGGCCCACGGGCTTGCTCACACATTCAATGCACTGTCTGCCCGCACTTTGTGGCAACAGAGGAGAACTGCTGGTCCACGGGCTTGCTCTCACATTCAATGCACTGTCTTCCCGCACTTTGTGGCCACCGAGGAGGACTGCTGGGCCACAGGCTTGCTTTCACATTCAATGCACTGTCTGCCCGCACCTTATGGCCACAGACGAGGGCTGCTGGTCCACGGGCTTGCTCTCACATTCAATGCCCTGTCTGCCCGCACTTTGTGGCCACAGAGGAGGACTGCTGGTCCACGGGCTTGCTCTCACATTCAATGCACTGTCTGCCCGCACTTTGTGGCCACAGAGGAGGACTGCTGGTCCACGGGCTTGCTCTCACATTCAATGCACTGTCTGCTCGCACTTTGTGGACACAGAGGAAGGCTGCTGGACAACGGGCTTGCTCTCACATTCAATGCACTGTCTGCCCGCACTTTGTGGCCACAGAGGAGGACTGCTGCCCCACGGGCTTGCTCTCACATTCAATGCACTGTCTGCCCGCACTTTGTGGGCACGGAGGAGGAGTGCTGGTCCATGGGCTTGCTCTCACATTTAATGCACTGTTTGCCCGCACTTTGTGGCCACGTAGGAGGAGTGCTGGTCCACGGGCTTGCTCTCACATTCAATGCACTGTCTGCCCGCACTTTGTGGCCACAGAGGAGGGCTACTGGTCCACAGGCTTGCTCTCACATTCAATGCACTGTCTGCCCGCACTTTGTGGCCACAGAGGAGGAGTGCTGGTCCACGGGCTTGCTCTCACATTCAATGCACTGTCTGCCCGCACTTTGTGGCCACAGAGGAGGACTGCTGCCCTGCGGGCTTGCTCTCACATTTAATGCACTGTCTGCCCGCACTTTGTGGCCACAGAGGAGGACTGCTGGTCCACAGGCTTGCTCTCACATTCAATGCACTGTCTGCCCACACTCACTTTGTGGCCACAGAGGAGGACTGCTGGTCCACGGGCTTGCTCTCACATTCAATGCACTGTCTGCCCACACTTTGTGGCCACAGAGGAGGACTGCTGGTCCACGGGCTTGCTCTCACATTCAATGAACTGTCTGCCCGTACTTTGTGGCCACAGAGGAGGACTGCTCGTCCACAGGCTTGCTCTCACATTCAATACACTGTCTGCCCGCACCTTGTGGCCACAGAGGAAGGCTGCTGGTCCACGGGCTTGCTCTCACATTGAATGCACTGTCTGCCCGCACTTTGTGGCCACAGAGTAGGACTGCTCGTCCACGGGCTTGCTCTCACATTCAATGCACTGTCTGCCCGCACTTTGTGGCCACAGAGGAGGACTGCTCGTCCACGGGCTTGCTCTCACATTCAATGCACTGTCTGCCCGCACTTTGTGGCCACAGAGGAGGACTGCTGGTCCACGGGCTTGCTCTCACATTCAATGCACTGTCTGCCCGCACTTTGTGGCCACAGAGGAGGGCTGCTGGCCCATGGGCTTGCTCACACATTCAATGCACTGTCTGCCCGCACTTTGTGGCAACAGAGGAGAACTGTTGGTCCACGGGCTTGCTCTCACATTCAATGCACTGTCTTCCCGCACTTCGTGGCCACCGAGGAGGACTGCTGGGCCACAGGCTTGCTTTCACATTCAATGCACTGTCTGCCCGCACCTTATGGCCACAGACAAGGGCTGCTGGTCCACGGGCTTGCTCTCACATTCAATGCCCTGTCTGCCCGCACTTTGTGGCCACAGAGGAGGACTGCTGGTCCACGGGCTTGCTCTCACATTCAATGCACTGTCTGCCCGCACTTTTGGCCACAGAGGAGGACTGCTGGTCCACGGGCTTGCTCTCACATTCAATGCACTGTCTGCTCGCAGTTTGTGGACACAGAGGAAGGCTGCTGGACAACGGGCTTGCTCTCACATTCAATGCACTGTCTGCCCGCACTTTGTGGCCACAGAGGAGGACTTCTGCCCCACGGGCTTGCTCTCACATTCAATGCACTGTCTGCCCGCACTTTGTGGCCACGGAGGAGGAGTGCTGGTCCACGGGCTTGCTCTCACATTTAATGCACTGTCTGCCCGCACTTTGTGGCCACGTAGGAGGAGTGCTGGTCCACGGGCTTGCTCTCACATTCAATGCACTGTCTGCCCGCACTTTGTGGCCACAGAGGAGGGCTACTGGTCCACAGGCTTGCTCTCACATTCAATGCACTGTCTGCCCGCACTTTGTGGCCACAGAGGAGGAGTGCTGGTCCACGGGCTTGCTCTCACATTCAATGCACTGTCTACCCGCACTTTGTGGCCACAGAGGAGGACTGCTGCCCTGCGGGCTTGCTCTCACATTCAATGCACTGTCTGCCCGCACTTTGTGGCCACAGAGGAGGACTGCTCGTCCACAGGCTTGCTCTCACATTCAATACACTGTCTGCCCGCACCTTGTGGCCACAGAGGAAGGCTGCTGGTCCACGGGCTTGCTCTCACATTGAATGCACTGTCTGCCCGCACTTTGTGGCCACAGAGTAGGACTGCTCGTCCACGGGCTTGCTCTCACATTCAATGCACTGTCTGCACGCACTTTGTGGCCACAGAGGAGGACTGCTCGTCCATGGGCTTGCTCTCACATTCAATGCACTGTCTGCCCGCACTTTGTGGCCACAGAGGAGGACTGCTGGTCCACGGGCTTGCTCTCACATTCAATGCACTGTCTGCCCGCACTTTGTGGCCACAGAGGAGGGCTGCTGGCCCACGGGCTTGCTCACACATTCAATGCACTGTCTGCCCGCACTTTGTGGCAACAGAGGAGAACTGCTGGTCCACGGGCTTGCTCTCACATTCAATGCACTGTCTTCCCGCACTTTGTGGCCACCGAGGAGGACTGCTGGGCCACAGGCTTGCTTTCACATTCAATGCACTGTCTGCCCGCACCTTATGGCCACAGACGAGGGCTGCTGGTCCACGGGCTTGCTCTCACATTCAATGCCCTGTCTGCCCGCACTTTGTGGCCACAGAGGAGGACTGCTGGTCCACGGGCTTGCTCTCACATTCAATGCACTGTCTGCCCGCACTTTGTGGCCACAGAGGAGGACTGCTGGTCCACGGGCTTGCTCTCACATTCAATGCACTGTCTGCTCGCACTTTGTGGACACAGAGGAAGGCTGCTGGACAACGGGCTTGCTCTCACATTCAATGCACTGTCTGCCCGCACTTTGTGGCCACAGAGGAGGACTGCTGCCCCACGGGCTTGCTCTCACATTCAATGCACTGTCTGCCCGCACTTTGTGGGCACGGAGGAGGAGTGCTGGTCCATGGGCTTGCTCTCACATTTAATGCACTGTTTGCCCGCACTTTGTGGCCACGTAGGAGGAGTGCTGGTCCACGGGCTTGCTCTCACATTCAATGCACTGTCTGCCCGCACTTTGTGGCCACAGAGGAGGGCTACTGGTCCACAGGCTTGCTCTCACATTCAATGCACTGTCTGCCCGCACTTTGTGGCCACAGAGGAGGAGTGCTGGTCCACGGGCTTGCTCTCACATTCAATGCACTGTCTGCCCGCACTTTGTGGCCACAGAGGAGGACTGCTGCCCTGCGGGCTTGCTCTCACATTTAATGCACTGTCTGCCCGCACTTTGTGGCCACAGAGGAGGACTGCTGGTCCACAGGCTTGCTCTCACATTCAATGCACTGTCTGCCCACACTCACTTTGTGGCCACAGAGGAGGACTGCTGGTCCACGGGCTTGCTCTCACATTTAATGCACTGTCTGCCCGCACTTTGTGGCCACAGAGGAGGACTGCTCGTCCACAGGCTTGCTCTCACATTCAATGCACTGTCTGCCTGCACTTTGTGGCCACAGAGGAGGACTGCTGGTCCACAGGCTTGCTCTCACATTCAATGCACTGTCTGCCCGCACTTTGTGGCCACAGAGGAGGACTGCTGGTCCACGGGCTTGCTCTCACATTCAATGCACTGTCTTCCCGCACTTTGTGGCCACCGAGGAGGACTGCTGGGCCACAGGCTTGCTTTCACATTCAATGCACTGTCTGCCCGCACTTTATGGCCACAGAGGAGGGCTGCTGGTCCACGGGCTTGCTCTCACATTCAATGCACTGTCTGCCCGCACTTTGTGGCCACAGAGGAGGACTGCTGGTCCACGGGCTTGCTCTCACATTCAATGCACTGTCTGCCCGCACTTTGTGGCCACAGAGGAGGACTGCTGGGTAACGGCCTTGCTCTCACATTCAATGCACTGTCTGCTCGCACTTTGTGGACACAGAAGAAGGCTGCTGGTCCACGGGCTTGCTCTCACATTCAATGCACTGTCTGCCCGCACTTTGTGGCCACAGAGGAGGAGTGCTGGTTCACGGGCTTGCTCTCACATTCAATGCACTGTCTGCCCGCACTTTGTGGCCACAGAGGAGGACTGCTGCCCCACGGGCTTGCTCTCACATTCAATGCACTGTCTGCCCGCACTTTGTGGCCACGGAGGAGGAGTGCTGCTCCACGGGCTTGCTCTCACATTTAATGCACTGTCTGCCCGCACTTTGTGGCCACGGAGGAGGAGTGCTGGTCCACGGGCTTGCTCTCACATTCAATGCACTGTCTGCCCGCACTTTGTGGCCACAGAGGAGGGCTGCCCGTCCACGGGCTTGCTCTCACATTCAATGCACTGTCTGCCCGCACTTTGTGGCCACAGAGGAGGACTGCTGCCCCACGGGCTTGCTCTCACATTCAATGCACTGTCTGCCCGCACTTTGTGGCCACGGAGGAGGAGTGCTGGTCCACGGGCTTGCTCTCACATTTAATGCACTGTCTGCCCGCACTTTGTGGCCACGGAGGAGGAGTGCTGGTCCACGGGCTTGCTCTCACATTCAATGCACTGTCTGCCCGCACTTTGTGGCCACAGAGGAGGGCTACTGGTCCACAGGCTTGCTCTCACATTCAATGCACTGTCTGCCCGCACTTTGTGGCCACAGAGGAGGAGTGCTGGTCCACGGGCTTTCTCTCACATTCAATGCACTGTCTGCCCGCACTTTGTGGCCACAGAGGAGGAGTGCTGGTCCACGGGCTTGCTCTCACATTCAATGCACTGTCTGCCCGCACTTTGTGGCCACAGAGGAGGACTGCTGGTCCACGGGCTTGCTCTCACATTCAATGCACTGTCTGCCCGCACTTTGTGGCCACAGAGGAGGACTGCTGGTCCACGGCCTTGCTCTCACATTCAAAACACTGTCTGCCCGCACTTTGTGGCCACAGAGGAGGACTGCTCGTCCACGGGCTTGCTCTCACATTCAATGCACTGTCTGCCCGCACTTTGTGACAACAGAGGAGGAGTGCTGGTCCACGGGCTTGCTCTCACATTCAATGCACTGTCTGCCCGCACTTTGTGGCCACAGAGGAGGACTGCTGGTCCACGGGCTTGCTCTCACATTCCATGCACTGTCTGCCCTCACTTTGTGGCCACAGAGGAGGGCTTCTGGCCCACGGGCTTGCTCTCACATTCAATGCACTGTCTGCCAGCACTTTGTGGCCACAGAGGAGGGCTGCTGGTCCACAGGATTGCTCTCACATTCAATGCACTGTCTGCCCGCACTTTGTGGCCGCAGAGGAGGAGTGCTGGTGAGGTCCACGGGCTTGCTCTCACATTCAATGCACTGTCTGCCCGCACTTTGTGGCCGCAGAGGAGGAGTGCTGTTCCACGGGCTTGCTCTCACATTCAATCCACTATCTGCCCGCACTTTGTGGCCACAGAGGAGGGCTGCTGGTCCACGGGCTTGCTCTCACATTCAATGCACTGTCTGCCAACACTTTGTTTAGCCATGTCTGTTCAGCTACTTACAGACACAAAGTTAAATAAGAACAACTATGGCTTTGTTGTGAGAATATCACCAAGGAAACGATGAACAGAAACGGAAACAAAACCCCTGGAACTGTAGAGTGAAAGACCATAGAACCGAGGCCACTCCTCAAACGGTTATGGCTCTTAAAGACATGAGACAATCTACACCTTTCAGGGATACCGGGGCATGTTGAAAAAGGACCACTTAGTAGCCTTCTTGAATACTATGGTGCAGAAGGATGCTTGGACCACCCTTGGAATTGCACACATGTAGGCGGCTGGTCCACAGGCTTGCTCTCACATTCAATGCACTGTCTGCCCGCACTTTGTGGCCACAGAGGAGGACTGCTGGTCCACAGGCTTGCTCTCACATTCAATGCACTGTCTGCCCACACTCACTTTGTGGCCACAGAAGAGGACTGCTGGTCCACGGGCTTGCTCCCACATTTAATGCACTGTCTGCCCGCACTTTGTGGCCACAGAGGAGGACTGCTCGTCCACAGGCTTGCTCTCACATTCAATGCACTGTCTGCCGCACTTTGAGGCCACAGACGACTGCTGGTCCACGGACTTGCTCTCACATTCAATGCACTGTCTGCCCACACTTTGTGGCCACAGAGGAGGAGTGCTGGTCCACGGGCTTGCTCTCACATTCAATGCACTGTCTGCCCGCACTTTGTGGCAACAGAGGAGGAGTGCTGGTCCACGGGCTTGCTCTCACATTCAATGCACTGTCTGCCCGCACTTTGTGGCTACAGAGGAGGACTGCTGGTCCACGGGCTTGCTCTCACATTCAATGCACTGTCTGCCCTCACTTTGTGGCCACAGAGGAGGGCTGCTGGCCCACGGGCTTGCTCTCACATTCAATGCACTGTCTGCCAGCACTTTGTGGCCACAGAGGAGGGCTGCTGGTCCACGGGATTGCTCTCACATTCAATGCACTGTCTGCCCGCACTTTGTGGCCGAAGAGGAGGAGTGCTGGTCCACGGGCTTGCTCTCACATTCAATGAACTGTCTGCCCGCACTTTGTGGCCGCAGAGGAGGAGTGCTGTTCCACGGGCTTGCTCTCACATTCAATGCACTGTCTGCCCGCACTTTGTGGCCACAGAGGAGGACTGCTGGTCCACAGGCTTGCTCTCACATTCAATGCACTGTCTGCCAGCACTTTGTAGCCACAGAGGAGGACTTCTGGACCACGGGCTTGCTCTCACATTCAATGCACTGTCTGCCCACAATTTGTGGCCTCAGGTGAGGGTTTCTGGCCCACGGCCTTGCTCTCACATTCAAAACACTGTCTGCCCGCACTTTGTGGCCACAGAGGAGGACTGCTGGCCCACGGGCTTGCTCACACATTCAATGCAATGTCTGCCCGCACTTTGTGGCAACAGAGGAGAACTGCTGGTCCACGGGCTTGCTCTCACATTCAATGCACTGTCTTCCCGCACTTTGTGGCCACCGAGGAGGACTGCTGGGCCACAGGCTTGCTTTCACATTCAATGCACTGTCTGCCCGCACTTTATGGCCACAGAGGAGGGCTGCTGGTCCACGGGATTGCTCTCACATTCAATGCACTGTCTGCCCGCACTTTGTGGCCGAAGAGGAGGAGTGCTGGTCCACGGGCTTGCTCTCACATTCAATGAACTGTCTGCCCGCACTTTGTGGCCGCAGAGGAGGAGTGCTGTTCCACGGGCTTGCTCTCACATTCAATGCACTGTCTGCCCGCACTTTGTGGCCACAGAGGAGGACTGCTGGTCCACAGGCTTGCTCTCACATTCAATCCACTGTCTGCCAGCACTTTGTAGCCACAGAGGAGGACTGCTGGTCCACGGGCTTGCTCTCATATTCAATGCACTGTCTGCCTGCACTTTGTGGCCACAGAGGAGGAGTGCTGGTCCACGGGCTTGCTCTCACATTCAATGCACTGTCTGCCCGCACTTTGTGGCCACAGAGGAGGACTTCTGGACCACGGGCTTGCTCTCACATTCAATGCACTGTCTGCCCACAATTTGTGGCCTCAGGTGAGGGTTTCTGGCCCACGGCCTTGCTCTCACATTCAAAACACTGTCTGCCCGCACTTTGTGGCCACAGAGGAGGACTGCTGGCCCACGGGCTTGCTCACACATTCAATGCAATGTCTGCCCGCACTTTGTGGCAACAGAGGAGAACTGCTGGTCCACGGGCTTGCTCTCACATTCAATGCACTGTCTTCCCGCACTTTGTGGCCACCGAGGAGGACTGCTGGGCCACAGGCTTGCTTTCACATTCAATGCACTGTCTGCCCGCACTTTATGGCCACAGAGGAGGGCTGCTGGTCCACTGGCTTGCTCTCACATTCAATGCACTGTCTGCCCGCACTTTGTGGCCACAGAGGAGGACTGCTGGTCCACGGGCTTGCTCTCACATTCAATGCACTGTCTGCCCGCACTTTGTGGCCACAGAGGAGGACTGCTGGTCCACGGGCTTGCTCTCACATTCAATGCACTGTCTGCTCGCACTTTGTGGACACAGAGGAAGGCTGCTGGTCCACGGGCTTGCTCTCACATTCAATGCATTGTCTGCCCGCACTTTGTGGCCACAGAGGAGGAGTGCTGGTTCACGGGCTTGCTCTCACATTCCATGCACTGTCTGCCCTCACTTTGTGGCCACAGAGGAGGGCTGCTGGTCCACAGGATTGCTCTCACATTCAATGCACTGTCTGCCCGCACTTTGTGGCCGCAGAGGAGGAGTGCTGGTGAGGTCCACGGGCTTGCTCTCACATTCAATGCACTGTCTGCCCGCACTTTGTGGCCGCAGAGGAGGAGTGCTGTTCCACGGGCTTGCTCTCACATTCAATCCACTATCTGCCCGCACTTTGTGGCCACAGAGGAGGGCTGCTGGTCCACGGGCTTGCTCTCACATTCAATGCACTGTCTGCCAACACTTTGTTTAGCCATGTCTGTTCAGCTACTTACAGACACAAAGTTAAATAAGAACAACTATGGCTTTGTTGTGAGAATATCACCAAGGAAACGATGAACAGAAACGGAAACAAAACCCCTGGAACTGTAGAGTGAAAGACCATAGAACCGAGGCCACTCCTCAAACGGTTATGGCTCTTAAAGACATGAGACAATCTACACCTTTCAGGGATACCGGGGCATGTTGAAAAAGGACCACTTAGTAGCCTTCTTGAATACTATGGTGCAGAAGGATGCTTGGACCACCCTTGGAATTGCACACATGTAGGCGGCTGGTCCACAGGCTTGCTCTCACATTCAATGCACTGTCTGCCCGCACTTTGTGGCCACAGAGGAGGACTGCTGGTCCACAGGCTTGCTCTCACATTCAATGCACTGTCTGCCCACACTCACTTTGTGGCCACAGAAGAGGACTGCTGGTCCACGGGCTTGCTCCCACATTTAATGCACTGTCTGCCCGCACTTTGTGGCCACAGAGGAGGACTGCTCGTCCACAGGCTTGCTCTCACATTCAATGCACTGTCTGCCGCACTTTGAGGCCACAGACGACTGCTGGTCCACGGACTTGCTCTCACATTCAATGCACTGTCTGCCCACACTTTGTGGCCACAGAGGAGGAGTGCTGGTCCACGGGCTTGCTCTCACATTCAATGCACTGTCTGCCCGCACTTTGTGGCAACAGAGGAGGAGTGCTGGTCCACGGGCTTGCTCTCACATTCAATGCACTGTCTGCCCGCACTTTGTGGCTACAGAGGAGGACTGCTGGTCCACGGGCTTGCTCTCACATTCAATGCACTGTCTGCCCTCACTTTGTGGCCACAGAGGAGGGCTGCTGGCCCACGGGCTTGCTCTCACATTCAATGCACTGTCTGCCAGCACTTTGTGGCCACAGAGGAGGGCTGCTGGTCCACGGGATTGCTCTCACATTCAATGCACTGTCTGCCCGCACTTTGTGGCCGAAGAGGAGGAGTGCTGGTCCACGGGCTTGCTCTCACATTCAATGAACTGTCTGCCCGCACTTTGTGGCCGCAGAGGAGGAGTGCTGTTCCACGGGCTTGCTCTCACATTCAATGCACTGTCTGCCCGCACTTTGTGGCCACAGAGGAGGACTGCTGGTCCACAGGCTTGCTCTCACATTCAATGCACTGTCTGCCAGCACTTTGTAGCCACAGAGGAGGACTTCTGGACCACGGGCTTGCTCTCACATTCAATGCACTGTCTGCCCACAATTTGTGGCCTCAGGTGAGGGTTTCTGGCCCACGGCCTTGCTCTCACATTCAAAACACTGTCTGCCCGCACTTTGTGGCCACAGAGGAGGACTGCTGGCCCACGGGCTTGCTCACACATTCAATGCAATGTCTGCCCGCACTTTGTGGCAACAGAGGAGAACTGCTGGTCCACGGGCTTGCTCTCACATTCAATGCACTGTCTTCCCGCACTTTGTGGCCACCGAGGAGGACTGCTGGGCCACAGGCTTGCTTTCACATTCAATGCACTGTCTGCCCGCACTTTATGGCCACAGAGGAGGGCTGCTGGTCCACGGGATTGCTCTCACATTCAATGCACTGTCTGCCCGCACTTTGTGGCCGAAGAGGAGGAGTGCTGGTCCACGGGCTTGCTCTCACATTCAATGAACTGTCTGCCCGCACTTTGTGGCCGCAGAGGAGGAGTGCTGTTCCACGGGCTTGCTCTCACATTCAATGCACTGTCTGCCCGCACTTTGTGGCCACAGAGGAGGACTGCTGGTCCACAGGCTTGCTCTCACATTCAATCCACTGTCTGCCAGCACTTTGTAGCCACAGAGGAGGACTGCTGGTCCACGGGCTTGCTCTCATATTCAATGCACTGTCTGCCTGCACTTTGTGGCCACAGAGGAGGAGTGCTGGTCCACGGGCTTGCTCTCACATTCAATGCACTGTCTGCCCGCACTTTGTGGCCACAGAGGAGGACTTCTGGACCACGGGCTTGCTCTCACATTCAATGCACTGTCTGCCCACAATTTGTGGCCTCAGGTGAGGGTTTCTGGCCCACGGCCTTGCTCTCACATTCAAAACACTGTCTGCCCGCACTTTGTGGCCACAGAGGAGGACTGCTGGCCCACGGGCTTGCTCACACATTCAATGCAATGTCTGCCCGCACTTTGTGGCAACAGAGGAGAACTGCTGGTCCACGGGCTTGCTCTCACATTCAATGCACTGTCTTCCCGCACTTTGTGGCCACCGAGGAGGACTGCTGGGCCACAGGCTTGCTTTCACATTCAATGCACTGTCTGCCCGCACTTTATGGCCACAGAGGAGGGCTGCTGGTCCACTGGCTTGCTCTCACATTCAATGCACTGTCTGCCCGCACTTTGTGGCCACAGAGGAGGACTGCTGGTCCACGGGCTTGCTCTCACATTCAATGCACTGTCTGCCCGCACTTTGTGGCCACAGAGGAGGACTGCTGGTCCACGGGCTTGCTCTCACATTCAATGCACTGTCTGCTCGCACTTTGTGGACACAGAGGAAGGCTGCTGGTCCACGGGCTTGCTCTCACATTCAATGCATTGTCTGCCCGCACTTTGTGGCCACAGAGGAGGAGTGCTGGTTCACGGGCTTGCTCTCACATTCAATGCACTGTCTGCCCGCACTTTGTGGACACAGAGGAGGACTGCTGCCCCACGGGCTTGCTCTCACATTCAATGCACTGTCTGCCCGCACTTTGTGGCCACGGAGGAGGAGTGCTGCTCCACGGGATTGCTCTCACATTTAATGCACTATCTGCCCGCACTTTGTGGCCACAGAGGAGGAGTGCTGGTCCACGGGCTTGCTCTCACATTCAATGCACTGTCTGCCCGCACTTTGTGGCCACAGAGGAGGGCTGCTCGTCCACGGGCTTGCTCTCACATTCAATGCACTGTCTGCCCGCACTTTGTGGCCACAGAGGAGGACTGCTGCCCCACGGGCTTGCTCTCACATTCAATGCACTGTCTGCCCGCACTTTGTGGCCACGGAGGAGGAGTGCTGGTCCACGGGCTTGCTCTCACATTAAATGCACTGTTCTCCCGCACTTTGTGGCCACGGAGGAGGAGTGCTGGTCCACGGGCTTGCTCTCACATTCAATGCACTGTCTGCCCGCACTTTGTGGCCACAGAGGAGGGCTACTGGTCCACAGGCTTGCTCTCACATTCAATGCACTCTCTGCCCGCTCTTTGTGGCCACAGAGGAGGATTGCTGGTCCACGGGCTTGCTCTCACATTCAATGCACTGTCTGCCCGCACTTTGTGGCCACAGAGGAGGACTGCTGCCCTGCAGGCTTGCTCTCACATTCAATGCACTGTCTGCCCACACTCACTTTGTGGCCACAGAGGAGGACTGCTGGTCCACGGGCTTGCTCTCACATTTAATGCACTGTCTGCCCGCACTTTGTGGCCACAGAGGAGGACTGCTCGTCCACAGGCTTGCTCTCACATTCAATACACTGTCTGCCCACACTTTGTGGCCACAGAGGAGGACTGCTGGTCCACAGGCTTGCTCTCACATTCAATGCACTGTCTGCCCGCACTTTGTAGCCACAGAGGAGGACTGCTGGTCCACGGGCTTGCTCTCATATTCAATGCACTGTCTGCCTGCACTTTGTGGCCACAGAGGAGGAGTGCTGGTCCACGGGCTTGCTCTCACATTCAATGCACTGTCTGCCCGCACTTTGTGGCCACAGAGGAGGACTGCTGGTCCACGGGCTTGCTCTCACATTCAATGCACTGTCTGCCCGCACTTTGTGGCCTCAGGTGAGGGCTTCTGGCCCACGGCCTTGCTCTCACATTCAAAACACTGTCTGCCCGCACTTTGTGGCCACAGAGGAGGACTGCTCGTCCACGGGCTTGCTCTCACATTCAATGCACTGTCTTCCCGCACTTTGTGGCCACCGAGGAGGACTGCTGGGTCACAGGCTTGCTTTCACATTCAATGCACTGTCTGCCCGCACCTTATGGCCACAGACGAGGGCTGCTGGTCCACGGGCTTGCTCTCACATTCAATGCACTGTCTGCCCGCACTTTGTGGCCACAGAGGAGGACTGCTGGTCCACGGGCTTGCTCTCACATTCAATGCACTGTCTGCCCGCACTTTGTGGCCACAGAGGAGGACTGCTGGTCCACGGGCTTGCTCTCACATTCAATGCACTGTCTGCTCGCACTTTGTGGACATAGAGGAAGGCTGTTGGTCCACAGGCTTGCTCTCACATTCAATGCACTGTCTGCCCGCACTTTGTGGCCACAGAGGAGGACTGCTGCCCCACGGGCTTGCTCTCACATTCAATGCACTGTCTGCCCGCACTTTGTGGCCACGGAGGAGGAGTGCTGGTCCACGGGCTCGCTCTCACATTTAATCCACTGTCTGCCCGCACTTTGTGGCCACGGAGGAGGAGTGCTGGTCCACGGGCTTGCTCTCACATTCAACGCACCGTCTGCCCGCACTTTGTGGCCACAGAGGAGGTCTACTGGTCCAAAGGCTTGCTCTCACATTCAATGCACTGTCTGCCCGCACTTTGTGGCCACAGAGGAGGAGTGCTGGTCCATGGGCTTGCTCTCACATTCAATGCACTGTCTGCCCGCACTTTGTGGCCACAGAGGGGGACTGCTGCCCTGCGGTCTTGCTCTCACATTCAATGCACTGTCTGCCCGCACTTTGTGGCCACAGAGGAGGACTGCTGGTCCACAGGCTTGCTCTCATATTCAATGCACTCTCTGCCCACACTCACTTTGTGGGCACAGAGGAGGACTGCTCGTCCACGGGCTTGCTCTCACATTCAATGCACTGTCTTCCCGCACTTTGTGGCCACCGAGGAGGACTGCTGGGTCACAGGCTTGCTTTCACATTCAATGCACTGTCTGCCCGCACCTTATGGCCACAGACGAGGGCTGCTGGTCCACGGGCTTGCTCTCACATTCAATGCACTGTCTGCCCGCACTTTGTGGCCTCAGAGGAGGACTGCTGGTCCACGGGCTTGCTCTCACATTCAATGCACTGTCTGCCCGCACTTTGTGGCCACAGAGGAGGACTGCTGGTCCACGGGCTTGCTCTCACATTCAATGCACTGTCTGCTCGCACTTTGTGGACATAGAGGAAGGCTGTTGGTCCACGGGCTTGCTCTCACATTCAATGCACTGTCTGCCCGCACTTTGTGGCCACAGAGGAGGACTGCTGCCCCACGGGCTTGCTCTCACATTCAATGCACTGTCTGCCCGCACTTTGTGGACACGGAGGAGGAGTGCTGGTCCACGGGCTTGCTCTCACATTTAATGCACTGTCTGCCTGCACTTTGTGGCCACGGAGGAGGAGTGCTGGTCCACGGGCTTGCTCTCACATTCAATGCACTGTCTGCCCGCACTTTGTGGCCACAGAGGAGGGCTACTGGTCCAAAGGCTTGCTCTCACATTCAATGCACTGTCTGCCCGCACTTTGTGGCCACAGAGGAGGAGTGCTGGTCCATGGGCTTGCTCTCACATTCAATGCACTGTCTGCCCGCACTTTGTGGCCACAGAGGGGGACTGCTGCCCTGCGGGCTTGCTCTCACATTCAATGCACTGTCTGCCCGCACTTTGTGGCCACAGAGGAGGACTGCTGGTCCACAGGCTTGCTCTCACATTCAATGCACTGTCTGCCAGCACTTTGTAGCCACAGAGGAGGACTGCTGATCCACGGGCTTGCTCTCATATTCAATGCACTGTCTGCCTGCACTTTGTGGCCACAGAGGAGGAGTGCTGGTCCACGGGCTTGCTCTCACATTCAATGCACTGTCTGCCCGCACTTTGTGGCCACAGAGGAGGACTGCTGGACCACGGGCTTGATCTCACATTCAATGCACTGTCTGCCCGCACTTTGTGGCCACAGAGGAGGACTGCTTGTCCACGGGCTTGCTCTCACATTCAATGCACTGTCTGCCCGCACTTTGTGGCCACAGAGGAGGACTGCTGGCCCACGGGCTTGCTCACACATTCAATGCACTGTCTGCCCGCACTTTGTGGCAACAGAGGAGAACTGCTGGTCCACGGGCTTGCTCTCACATTCAATGCACTGTCTTCCCGCACTTTGTGGCCACCGAGGAGGACTGCTGGGCCACAGTCTTGCTTTCACATTCAATGCACTGTCTGCCCGCACTTTATGGCCACAGAGGAGGGCTGCTGGTCCACGGGCTTGCTCTCACATTCAATGCACTGTCTGCCCACACTTTGTGGCCACAGAGGAGGACTGCTGGTCCACGGGCTTGCTCTCACATTCAATGCACTCTCTGCCCGCACTTTGTGGCCACAGAGGAGGACTGCTGGTCCACGGGCTTGCTCTCACATTCAATGCACTGTCTGCTCGCACTTTGTGAACACAGAGGAAGGCTGCTGGTCCACGGGCTTGCTCTCACATTCAATGCACTGTCTGCCCGCACTTTGTGGCCACAGAGGAGGAGTGCTGGTTCACGGGCTTGCTCTCACATTTAATGCACTGTCTGCCCGCACTTTGTGGCCACAGAGGAGGACTGCTGCCCCACGGGCTTGCTCTCACATTCAATGCACTGTCTGCCCGCACTTTGTGGCCACAGAGGAGGGCTGCTCGTCCACGGGCTTGCTCTCACATTCAATGCACTGTCTGCCCGCACTTTGTGGCCACAGAGGAGGACTGCTGCCCCACGGGCTTGCTCTCACATTCAATGCACTGTCTGCCCGCACTTTGTGGCCACGGAGGAGGAGTGCTGCTCCACGGGCTTGCTCTCACATTTAATGCACTGTCTGCCCGCACTTTGTGGCCACGGAGGAGGAGTGCTGGTCCACGGGCTTGCTCTCACATTCAATGCACTGTCTGCCCGCACTTTGTGGCCACAGAGGAGGGCTGCTCGTCCACGGGCTTGCTCTCACATTCAATGCACTGTCTGCCCGCACTTTGTGGCCACAGAGGAGGACTGCTGCCCCACGGGCTTGCTCTCACATTCAATGCACTGTCTGCCAGCACTTTGTGGCCACAGAGGAGGGCTGCTGGTCCACGGGATTGCTCTCACATTCAATGCACTGTCTGCCCGCACTTTGTGGCCGAAGAGGAGGAGTGCTGGTCCACGGGCTTGCTCTCACATTCAATGCACTGTCTGCCCGCACTTTGTGGCCGCAGAGGAGGAGTGCTGTTCCACGGGCTTGCTCTCACATTCAATGCACTGTCTGCCCACACTTTGTGGCCACAGAGGAGGACTGCTGGTCCACAGGCTTGCTCTCACATTCAATGCACTGTCTGCCAGCACTTTGTAGCCACAGAGGAGGACTGCTGGTCCACGGGCTTGCTCTCATATTCAATGCACTGTCTGCCTGCACTTTGTGGCCACAGAGGAGGAGTGCTGGTCCACGGGCTTGCTCTCACATTCAATGCACTGTCTGCCCGCACTTTGTGGCCACAGAGGAGGACTGCTGGACCACGGGCTTGCTCTCACATTCAATGCACTGTCTGCCCACAATTTGTGGCCTCAGGTGAGGGCTTCTGGCCCACGGCCTTTGTTGGACAGGCCACATGAAGGGCCGCTCCCCCTCTGCCCGACCAGACCCGAGCCCGGTCCCTCAAGTGTCACACACCACCACTTCATGTTTTCCGTCCCCTCCGGGACCCTTGCCTCTGAACATATCGACCTCGTGGGCCCGATCCACTACTGGCCCGCGCGCCCAGCCTGGGCGCCATCTTGGACACTCCGCCACGAGGCCGCGTGGCCCCCGATCGACCCCAACCCTGGGCCTGGCCAGACCTCAGACATCCCGGCACCACCATCCACCCAGGAGGTGAGCGGACTACTTGGCAGGTCAATGGGAGAAAGAGGTGTCGATGGCTCTCCCCCGCCAGGTGCCGCTCGCCCACAACCTCCCCGGGCGCTGGCTCCACCCCCCTGCTGGGTGTCTGGACTCCCTCATCCCGGACCCCCCGACCTCCAAGTGCGAGGGTCCGGACATCAAAGGGCACCAGCCCTATAACTGAGGCAGCTCCAGAGCAGGAAGGCAGTTGTATCCTGGAGTCGAGAGACGCAGAGAAGAACTCATCCTTGACGGACTACTGGCGCTGCCGTAGCTCTGCCTTGCGAACTATCGTCCTGCCTGCTGGCGCTGCCGCAACCTTCGTAAACCTTCGTCGTCGTCGGGACCTGCTGGCGTGGCCGCGGACCGTTTGTAACTACCATCTTCATCGGGACCTGCTGGCTCCGCCGCGGACCGTCGCTTCTTTCATCCATCTCGGGACCTGCTGGCTCCGCCGCGGCCCGATCATCTAGAACGCCGAGCTCGAGGATTGAGAGCTATTTTCATCTATTGGTAACAAGACTGTCCCGCTACCCTTTTTCCCAATCCAGAGACCAGAATCGAGGGGACCCCTGAGTCCAGACCTCCTTGTACCATTCTACCGTACTTAAAGAATTGCTGATAAAGTATTGTTGAACCTTATCCTTGTGTGGTGTACGTCTGTGGGGGGGAAGTTATTTGTCTGTACGATCGCTGGAGACGGCTCTCCCCGGAGACCTCTCCCCTTATCCTCGGCCGACCCTCCCGGTCCGTCTAACAGCCTTGCTCTCACATTCAAAACACTGTCTGCCCGCACTTTGTGGCCACAGAGGAGGACTGCTGGCCCACGGGCTTGCTCACACATTCAATGCAATGTCTGCCCGCACTTTGTGGCAACAGAGGAGAACTGCTGGTCCACGGGCTTGCTCTCACATTCAATGCACTGTCTTCCCGCACTTTGTGGCCACCGAGGAGGACTGCTGGGCCACAGGCTTGCTTTTACATTCAATGCACTGTCTGCCCGCACTTTATGGCCACAGAGGAGGGCTGCTGGTCCACTGGCTTGCTCTCACATTCAATGCACTGTCTGCCCGCACTTTGTGGCCACAGAGGAGGACTGCTGGTCCACGGGCTTGCTCTCACATTCAATGCACTGTCTGCCCGCACTTTGTGGCCACAGAGGAGGACTGCTGGTCCACGGGATTGCTCTCACATTCAATGCACTGTCTGCTCGCACTTTGTGGACACAGAGGAAGGCTGCTGGTCCACGGGCTTGCTCTCACATTCAATGCATTGTCTGCCCGCACTTTGTGGCCACAGAGGAGGAGTGCTGGTTCACGGGCTTGCTCTCACATTCAATGCACTGTCTGCCCGCACTTTGTGGACACAGAGGAGGACTGCTGCCCCACGGGCTTGCTCTCACATTCAATGCACTGTCTGCCCGCACTTTGTGGCCACGGAGGAGGAGTGCTGCTCCACGGGATTGCTCTCACATTTAATGCACTATCTGCCCGCACTTTGTGGCCACAGAGGAGGAGTGCTGGTCCACGGGCTTGCTCTCACATTCAATGCACTGTCTGCCCGCACTTTGTGGCCACAGAGGAGGGCTGCTCGTCCACGGGCTTGCTCTCACATTCAATGCACTGTCTGCCCGCACTTTGTGGCCACAGAGGAGGACTGCTGCCCCACGGGCTTGCTCTCACATTCAATGCACTGTCTGCCCGCACTTTGTGGCCACGGAGGAGGAGTGCTGGTCCACGGGCTTGCTCTCACATTAAATGCACTGTTCTCCCGCACTTTGTGGCCACGGAGGAGGAGTGCTGGTCCACGGGCTTGCTCTCACATTCAATGCACTGTCTGCCCGCACTTTGTGGCCACAGAGGAGGGCTACTGGTCCACAGGCTTGCTCTCACATTCAATGCACTGTCTGCACGCTCTTTGTGGCCACAGAGGAGGATTGCTGGTCCACGGGCTTGCTCTCACATTCAATGCACTGTCTGCCCGCACTTTGTGGCCACAGAGGAGGACTGCTGCCCTGCAGGCTTGCTCTCACATTCAATGCACTGTCTGCCCACACTCACTTTGTGGCCACAGAGGAGGGCTGCTGGTCCACTGGCTTGCTCTCACATTCAATGCACTGTCTGCCCGCACTTTGTGGCCACAGAGGAGGACTGCTGGTCCACGGGCTTGCTCTCACATTCAATGCACTGTCTGCCCGCACTTTGTGGCCACAGAGGAGGACTGCTGGTCCACGGGCTTGCTCTCACATTCAATGCACTGTCTGCTCGCACTTTGTGGACACAGAGGAAGGCTGCTGGTCCACGGGCTTGCTCTCACATTCAATGCATTGTCTGCCCGCACTTTGTGGCCACAGAGGAGGAGTGCTGGTTCACGGGCTTGCTCTCACATTCAATGCACTGTCTGCCCGCACTTTGTGGACACAGAGGAGGACTGCTGCCCCACGGGCTTGCTCTCACATTCAATGCACTGTCTGCCCGCACTTTGTGGCCACGGAGGAGGAGTGCTGCTCCACGGGATTGCTCTCACATTTAATGCACTATCTGCCCGCACTTTGTGGCCACAGAGGAGGAGTGCTGGTCCACGGGCTTGCTCTCACATTCAATGCACTGTCTGTGTTAGACGGACCGGGAGGGTCGGCCGAGGATAAGGGGAGAGGTCTCCGGGGAGAGCCGTCTCCAGCGATCGTACAGATAAGTAACTTCCCCCCCACAGACGGACACCACACAAGGTTAAAGTTCAACGAGACTTTATAGGCAATTCTTTACGTTTACGATGGAATGGTACAAGGAGGTCTGGACTCAGGGGTCCCCTCGATTCTAGTCTCTGGTTTGGGAAAAGGGTAGCGGGACAGTCTTGTTACCAAACAGATGAAAATAGCTCTCAATCCTCGAGCTCGGCGTTCTAGATGATCGGGCCGCGGCGGAGCCAGCAGGTCCCGAGATGGACGAAGGAAGCGACGGTCCGCGGCGGAGCCTGCAGGTCCCGATGAAGATGATGGTTACAAACGGTCCGCGGCCACGCCAGCAGGTCCCGACGACGATGAAGGATATGAAGTTCACGAAGGTTGCGGCAGCACCAGCAGGCCAGACGATGGTGCACAGGACAGAGCTACGGCAGCGCCAGTTAGTCCGTCAAGGATGAGTTCTTCTTTGCGTCTCTCGACTCCAAGATACAACTGCCTTCCTGCTCTGGAGCTGCCCCAGTTATAGGGCTGGTGTGCTTTGATGTCCGGACCCTCGCACTTGGAGGTCGGGAGGTCCGGGATGAGGGAGTCCAGACACCCAGCAGGGGGGTGGAGCCGGCGCCCGGGGAGGCGATGGGCGAGCGGCACTTGGCGGGGGAGAGCCATCGACACCTCTTTCTCCCATTGACTTGCCAAGTAGCCCGCTCACCTCCTGGGTGGATGGTGGTGCCGGGATGTCTGAGGCCGGGCCAGGCCCAGGGTTGAGGTCGATCGGGGGCCAGGCTGCCTCGTGGTGGAGGGTCCAAGATGGCGCCCCAGGATGGGCGCGAGGGCCGGCAGTGGATCGGGCCCACGAGGTTGACATGCTCGAGGGCAGGGGTCCCTGAGGGGACAGAGGACGTGCAATGGTGGTGTGTGGTACTTGTGGGCCTGGACTCGGGCCTGGTTGGGCCGGGGGAGAGCGGCCCTTCATGTGGCCTGTCCAACATGCGTCCCCCCCAGCTGAAGGCGGGGAGAGTTACCCATCTTCTTGGGGACTCTCCTCGTCGAGGCGGAAGAATCGGGACAGGCCATCCGCGTTGGCGTGATCTGGCCCAGGCCGGTGTTCAACTGTGAAGTCCATACCCTGCAGGGAGATGGACCAGCGTAGTAACTTCGGGTTTTCCCCCCGCATCTGCATCAGCCACTGCAGGGGTCGGTGGTCGGTCTGCACCCGGAAGTGGGTACCAAAAAGGTAGGGCCGGAGTTTCTTGAGGGCCCAGACTACAGCGAAGGCCTCCCTCTCTATGGTGCTCCAGCGTTGTTCCCGTGGTAGGAGTCGCCGGCTGATGAAGGCCACCGGTTGATCAAGGCCTTCGGCGTTCACTTGAGACAGGACTGCCCCAATGCCATGGTCGGAGGCATCCGTCTGGACGACGAACTCCCGGCTGTAGTCGGGGGCCTGGAGCACAGGGGCGGAACACATGGCGGCTTTCAATTGTTCAAATGCAGCTTGACACTCGGGGGTCCAGTTGACTTTCTTGGGCTGATTCTTTGACGTGAGTTCTGTGAGGGGCCCAACCATCGTACCATAGTCTTTCACGAACCTTCGGTAATAGCCCGTGAGGCCCAGGAAGGCTCGTACTTCGGTCTGGGTGATGGGGGGCTGCCAGGATTGGATGGCGGCAATTTTTAGCTGCAGAGGGGCCACCAGGCCGCTTCCCACCTGGTGCCCGAGGTAGGTTACAGACCCTTGCCCAATTTGACACTTGCTGGCCTTGATCGTGAGGCCAGCTCGCTGAAGGGCTTGCAGCACTGCTCGGAGGTGGTGGAGGTGTTCGGACCAATGGTGGCTGTATACAGCGATGTCGTCTAGGTAGGCGGCGCTGAATTCTTCGAGCCCTGCCAGGACCTGATTGACGAGCCGTTGGAATGTTGCTGGGGCATTCTTCATGCCGAAGGGCATGACTGTGAAATGGTAATGGCCATCGGGGGTGGAAAAGGCAGAGCGTTCTTGCGCCCGGGGTGTGAGGCCGATTTGCCAGTAGCCCGCCGTCAGGTCGAAGATACTGAGGTAGCGGGCAGCTCCCATGCGGTCGATTAGTTCATCTGCCTGGGGGATGGGATGTGCGTCTGTTCTGGTGACCGCATTCAAGCCCCGGTAGTCAACGCAGAACCGGAGCTCTGGGGTGGTGCCGGGGGCAGCTGCTTTGGGGACCAGTACTACAGGGCTGGCCCAGGGGCTGTCTGAGGGCTCAATGACCCCGAGCGCGAGCATCTTGGCTACTTCTTCCTGGATGCAGGCCCGTACCCGATCTGGCACGCGGTAGGCCCGGTGGCGGATAGGGGGGCTGTCCCCCGTGTCCACATCGTGCACACACCAGGAGGTGACACCTGGGGTGAGGGAGAACAGGCTGGCGAACTGTGACAGGAGGACTCGACACTCCTGGTGTTGCTCTCTGGTGAGGGCCTCCGAGAGTCGGACCCCATCCACGGAGCCGTCTTGCTCCCGAGTCCGTAGGAGGTCAGGGAGGGGCTCGGAGTCTTCTTCAGCCCCATTGTCTGTGGCCATCAGGAGGCTGAGTTCTGTACGCACAAAGTGGGGCTTCAGTCTGTTAGCGTGGAGGACCCGAAGGGGGTTCCGGGGCGATTCCATGTCGATGAGATAGGTGACAGGGCCCTTGCGCTCGACTACCTTGAAGGGCCCCGTCCATTTGTCTTGCAGGGCGCATGGCTCGGTGGGGGGCATCACCCATACCTGTTGGCCAGGTTCAAATTCAATGGAAGAGGCATTCCGGTCATACCACTTTTTCATGTCCTCTTGGCTGGCCTCTAGGTTAGCTTTCGCCAGCTCCCTGAACCGCCGGGTCTGGTTGCGGAGGGTTAGGAGGTACCGGAAGACATCTGGAGGGTTTTAGCGGGGGCATCTCCCAGCCTTCTTTGACTAGGCTGAGTGGTCCCCGCACTGGGTGTCCATATAGCAGTTCAAATGGGCTGAAGCCCAGGGATTTCTGAGGGACCTCCCGATAGGCGAAGAGGAGGCACGGCAGCAGCACATCCCACTGGCGACGGAGGGGTTCTTCCAACCCCCCGATCATCCCTTTTAGTGTGCGGTTGAACCGCTCAACGAGTCCGTTCCCTTGAGGGTGATAGGGGGTCGTGAATCGGTAGGTAACCCCGCACTGTTGCCAGAGGGATTTCATATATTTAGAAATAAAGTTCGTGCCTCTGTCGCTGACGACTTCTCGGGGGAAGCCCACCCGGGAGAAGATCCCCATCAGAGCCCGGCCGACTACCGGGGCTGTCACGGTCCGCAGGGGAACAGCCTCAGGGTAGCGGGTGGCGTGGTCCACTAGCACCAAGATGAATCGATGGCCTTGTTTTGTACGCGGGTCCAGGGGTCCCACGATGTCTATCCCGACCCTCTCGAACGGGGTGGTGACCACGGGAAAAGGTTGCAGGGGGGCCTTTAGTTTGCGGCCGCTCTTTCCACTGGCTTGGCACGTGGGGCAAGATCGGCAGTGCTGGTGTACATCGTTTCTCATTTTCGGCCAGAAGAAGTGGGTCACTAGGCGACTGTAGGTTTTATCTTGTCCCAGGTGTCCTGCTAGGGGGACATCGTGGGCCAGGTTTAGCAGAAAGTCTCTAAAACGGAGCGGCACCACTAGTACTCGGCTGGCCCCCAGCTCTGCGATTCTTTGCTCACTGTACAGCAGATCATTGTCCCAGTAGACCCAGTGAGTTCCGGAGGTATCCCCTGCGCTTTGGGCGAGCGCTTGCTGGCGGAGTCCCTCGAGGGAGGGACAGGTCTTCTGTTCCTGGCGAAATTGCTCTTGTGTGGGCCCCCCCTCTTGAGGCCACTGGTCGAGGTTAGCGAGGTCGGAAGGTTGAGCTGGTTCGGGGGGGACGTCATGGTCGGTGGTTTCGGCTGGGGCGACCGGAGGCGGTGGCGCCGGCCATTCGGGTTCTTCTGGGCGGTGGTTGGCACGGGCGGCCATGGACCGGGTGGTGACACACGCCCAGTCTGGGACGCCTAACATCCCCAGGTGTTCTCTTCGTTCTACGGCTGCCCACGGAGAGCTTTCAAGGTCATTCCCCAGGAGGCAGTCTACGGGGGCATCGTCTCGGACCGTTACCTTCAACATGCCGGAGACCCCTCCCCATTCGAAAGGGACGCAGGCCATCCGACACAGACTTTCTGAGTTATCGGCTGAACGTACCGGGCAGAGAATGTTCGGTAGATATTGTTCTGGGGTCACCAGGTGACAGCGGACGGCTGTTACACTGGCCCCGGTGTCACGAAGGGCTTCGGCCCGGCGTCCATTGATGCTCACCCATTGGCTGTACTTCTGGGTGTTAGCGGGTAGGGGGACCCGCGGGACCATGTCTCTCCCCCCTAAGCAGGCTAGAGCCATGGCGGCTGGCTCCCATTCTTGGTGTTCCTGTTCATATTCCTCTTGTTCCTCTGAGATCTGTTCCTCCCCCAGAGCAGCAGCGGCTACTTGGCGGGGTCTTGGGCTCTGGTACTGGGGGCAGTTTGGGTCGTTCGCATAGTGGCCGACTCGTTGGCATCGATGGCACGTAACATTGGCTCGGTAACCCGGTCGCGCCGGGGTGCTGCCCCGGTTGGCCGGGGGGGTGGTGCTGGTAGCGGGGGCGACCGGGGCGTTGTCTCTTCCTCGTCCTTGGCCCCCTCCTCCCCCTCGGGGACGGTGCTGACCATTGTTGTTCCGGTTCTGTTCGTAGGACCCATTCCGGCCCACTCTGGTGATCTCCCACCGGTCAGCTTCGGCTGCGAGCTGCCGGGGATCCGTTAACTTGCTGTCGAGGAGGTGCTGGCGGAGTTCAATGAAGCAATTGTTCGACAGATGCTCCCATACCATAAGATTAAACAGTTGTTCGTAGGTTGTGACGTTGCTTCCTTTGATCCAGCCCTCGAAGGCTCGGCTAAAGTAGTTTACATAGTCCACCCAAGTTGTACCCGGGATGCGGGTGCAGTCTCGGAACCTCTGACGGTACATTTCGGGTGTGAGGCCATAGCGGGTGAGGAGTGCAGCTTTCATATGGTCATAGGAGGTCATCTGGTGGTCCGGGAGCTGTAGCAGGGCATCGCGACCCTCATTGAGGAATCTCCCCCATAGACCGGCTCCCCAATCGCTTCTATCGATCCGGTGTGCAGTCATAGCGATTTCATAGGCCTTAAACCATTGCTGGATGTCGTCCTCTCGGAAGTATTCTCGAACGACATCCTTGGGGATGTGTACCTTTTTCTCTGTTGCCCCTGGGGAGTGGGGTTGCTCGGGCACCCCTACTCCTTTATTCTGCTTGCGTAGGTTGATCTCAGGTAGGTTCCGCTCGTGTTCGTACGCTAGTTTCTTTTCCTCGAGCTCCCTTTGTCTCTGTTTCTCCTCTCTTTCTTCTCGGAGACGCAGGTGCTCTAAGTTGATTTTTTGTTCGGCCAATTTAAGCTCAACGTCCATTTTGAGTCGGGCCATTTCCAGCTCGTGTAGTCGGGTTTTTTCTCTTTCCTGGATCTCGTCTTGCGAGAGACCCGTTCTTTGCTCTTCAGGGGCCGTGGTGGTTTTTGCTGCGGTGCTCTGATCGGGGGTTCCGGCGGCCCCGGTTTCTGCCCAAGACTCTAGGGCATGCTTAAAATCGTCTTTGGTACTTAGTCCGGTGGTAGCGATACCTAGTTCGATGCAGAATTGTTTTAGTTCACGATGGCTGTACTCATCCAATTTCTCCATCTGGAACTTCTCGGTTGATCCGCTTTCTTTAGTTGTCATTGTGATTTCGTCGTGGGGTGAGCTACTCTCTGTACGTTTATGCGGTGATTCGGATCGCGCCGCTGGCCACCAATGTTAGACGGACCGGGAGGGTCGGCCGAGGATAAGGGGAGAGGTCTCCAGGGAGAGCCGTCTCCAGCGATCGTACAGATAAGTAACTTCCCCCCCACAGACGGACACCACACAAGGTTAAAGTTCAACGAGACTTTATAGGCAATTCTTTACGTTTACGATGGAATGGTACAAGGAGGTCTGGACTCAGGGGTCCCCTCGATTCTAGTCTCTGGTTTGGGAAAAGGGTAGCGGGACAGTCTTGTTACCAAACAGATGAAAATAGCTCTCAATCCTCGAGCTCGGCGTTCTAGATGATCGGGCCGCGGCAGAGCCAGCAGGTCCCGAGATGGACGAAGGAAGCGACGGTCCGCGGCGGAGCCTGCAGGTCCCGATGAAGATGATGGTTACAAACGGTCCGCGGCCACGCCAGCAGGTCCCGACGACGATGAAGGATATGAAGTTCACGAAGGTTGCGGCAGCACCAGCAGGCCAGACGATGGTGCACAGGACAGAGCTACGGCAGCGCCAGTTAGTCCGTCAAGGATGAGTTCTTCTTTGCGTCTCTCGACTCCAAGATTCAACTGCCTTCCTGCTCTGGAGCTGCCCCAGTTATAGGGCTGGTGTGCTTTGATGTCCGGACCCTCGCACTTGGAGGTCGGGAGGTCCGGGATGAGGGAGTCCAGACACCCAGCAGGGGGGTGGAGCCGGCGCCCGGGGAGGCGATGGGCGAGCGGCACTTGGCGGGGGAGAGCCATCGACACCTCTTTCTCCCATTGACTTGCCAAGTAGCCCGCTCACCTCCTGGGTGGATGGTGGTGCCGGGATGTCTGAGGCCGGGCCAGGCCCAGGGTTGAGGTCGATCGGGGGCCAGGCTGCCTCGTGGTGGAGGGTCCAAGATGGCGCCCCAGGATGGGCGCGAGGGCCGGCAGTGGATCGGGCCCACGAGGTTGACATGCTCGAGGGCAGGGGTCCCTGAGGGGACAGAGGACGTGCAATGGTGGTGTGTGGTACTTGTGGGCCTGGACTCGGGCCTGGTTGGGCCGGGGGAGAGCGGCCCTTCATGTGGCCTGTCCAACAGTCTGCCCGCACTTTGTGGCCACAGAGGAGGGCTGCTCGTCCACGGGCTTGCTCTCACATTCAATGCACTGTCTGCCCGCACTTTGTGGCCACAGAGGAGGACTGCTGCCCCACGGGCTTGCTCTCACATTCAATGCACTGTCTGCCCGCACTTTGTGGCCACGGAGGAGGAGTGCTGGTCCACGGGCTTGCTCTCACATTAAATGCACTGTTCTCCCGCACTTTGTGGCCACGGAGGAGGAGTGCTGGTCCACGGGCTTGCTCTCACATTCAATGCACTGTCTGCCCGCACTTTGTGGCCACAGAGGAGGGCTACTGGTCCACAGGCTTGCTCTCACATTCAATGCACTGTCTGCCCGCTCTTTGTGGCCACAGAGGAGGATTGCTGGTCCACGGGCTTGCTCTCACATTCAATGCACTGTCTGCCCGCACTTTGTGGCCACAGAGGAGGACTGCTGCCCTGCAGGCTTGCTCTCACATTCAATGCACTGTCTGCCCACACTCACTTTGTGGCCACAGAGGAGGACTGCTGGTCCACGGGCTTGCTCTCACATTTAATGCACTGTCTGCCCGCACTTTGTGGCCACGGAGGAGGACTGCTCGTCCACAGGCTTGCTCTCACATTCAATACACTGTCTGCCCACACTTTGTGGCCACAGAGGAGGACTGCTGGTCCACAGGCTTGCTCTCCCATTCAATGCACTGTCTGCCCGCACTTTGTAGCCACAGAGGAGGACTGCTGGTCCACGGGCTTGCTCTCATATTCAATGCACTGTCTGCCTGCACTTTGTGGCCACAGAGGAGGAGTGCTGGTCCATGGGCTTGCTCTCACATTCAATGCACTGTCTGCCCGCACTTTGTGGCCACAGAGGAGGACTGCTGGTCCACGGGCTTGCTCTCACATTCAATGCACTGTCTGCCCGCACTTTGTGGCCTCAGGTGAGGGCTTCTGGCCCACGGCCTTGCTCTCACATTCAAAACACTGTCTGCCCGCACTTTGTGGCCACAGAGGAGGACTGCTCGTCCACGGGCTTGCTCTCACATTCAATGCACTGTCTTCCCGCACTTTGTGGCCACCGAGGAGGACTGCTGGGTCACAGGCTTGCTTTCACATTCAATGCACTGTCTGCCCGCACCTTATGGCCACAGACGAGGGCTGCTGGTCCACGGGCTTGCTCTCACATTCAATGCACTGTCTGCCCGCACTTTGTGGCCACAGAGGAGGACTGCTGGTCCAGGGGCTTGCTCTCACATTCAATGCACTGTCTGCCCGCACTTTGTGGCCACAGAGGAGGACTGCTGGTCCACGGGCTTGCTCTCACATTCAATGCACTGTCTGCTCGCACTTTTCGGACATAGAGGAAGGCTGTTGGTCCACAGGCTTGCTCTCACATTCAATGCACTGTCTGCCTGCACTTTGTGGCCACAGAGGAGGACTGCTGCCCCACGGGCTTGCTCTCACATTCAATGCACTGTCTGCCCGCACTTTGTGGCCACGGAGGAGGAGTGCTGGTCCACGGGCTCGCTCTCACATTTAATGCACTGTCTGCCCCCACTTTGTGGCCACGGAGGAGGAGTGCTGGTCCACGGGCTTGCTCTCACATTCAATGCACTGTCTGCCCGCACTTTGTGGCCACAGAGGAGGGCTACTGGTCCAAAGGCTTGCTCTCACATTCAATGCACTGTCTGCCCGCACTTTGTGGCCACAGAGGAGGAGTGCTGGTCCATGGGCTTGCTCTCACATTCAATGCACTGTCTGCCCGCACTTTGTGGCCACAGAGGGGACTGCTGCCCTGCGGTCTTGCTCTCACATTCAATGCACTGTCTGCCCGCACTTTGTGGCCACAGAGGAGGACTGCTGGTCCACAGGCTTGCTCTCATATTCAATGCACTCTCTGCCCACACTCACTTTGTGGGCACAGAGGAGGACTGCTCGTCCACGGGCTTGCTCTCACATTCAATGCACTGTCTTCCCGCACTTTGTGGCCACCGAGGAGGACTGCTGGGTCACAGGCTTGCTTTCACATTCAATGCACTGTCTGCCCGCACCTTATGGCCACAGACGAGGGCTGCTGGTCCACGGGCTTGCTCTCACATTCAATGCACTGTCTGCCCGCACTTTGTGGCCACAGAGGAGGACTGCTGGTCCACGGGCTTGCTCTCACATTCAATGCACTGTCTGCCCGCACTTTGTGGTCACAGAGGAGGACTGCTGGTCCACGGGCTTGCTCTCACATTCAATGCACTGTCTGCTCGCACTTTGTGGACATAGAGGAAGGCTGTTGGTCCACGGGCTTGCTCTCACATTCAATGCACTGTCTGCCCGCACTTTGTGGCCACAGAGGAGGACTGCTGCCCCACGGGCTTGCTCTCACATTCAATGCACTGTCTGCCCGCACTTTGTGGACACGGAAGAGGAGTGCTGGTCCACAGGCTTGCTCTCACATTTAATGCACTGTCTGCCTGCACTTTGTGGCCACGGAGGAGGAGTGCTGGTCCACGGGCTTGCTCTCACATTCAATGCACTGTCTGCCCGCACTTTGTGGCCACAGAGGAGGGCTACTGGTCCAAAGGCTTGCTCTCACATTCAATGCACTGTCTGCCTGCACTTTGTGGCCACAGAGGAGGAGTGCTGGTCCATGGGCTTGCTCTCACATTCAATGCACTGTCTGCCCGCACTTTGTGGCCACAGAGGGGGACTGCTGCCCTGCGGGCTTGCTCTCACATTCAATGCACTGTCTGCCCGCACTTTGTGGCCACAGAGGAGGACTGCTGGTCCACAGGCTTGCTCTCACATTCAATGCACTGTCTGCCAGCACTTTGTAGCCACAGAGGAGGACTGCTGGTCCACGGGCTTGCTCTCATATTCAATGCACTGTCTGCCTGCACTTTGTGGCCACAGAGGAGGAGTGCTGCTCCACGGGCTTGCTCTCACATTCAATGCACTGTCTGCCCGCACTTTGTGGCCACAGAGGAGGACTGCTGGACCACGGGCTTGATCTCACATTCAATGCACTGTCTGCCCGCACTTTGTGGCCACAGAGGAGGACTGCTTGTCCACGGGCTTGCTCTCACATTCAATGCACTGTCTGCCCGCACTTTGTGGCCACAGAGGAGGACTGCTGGCCCACCGGCTTGCTCACACATTCAATGCACTGTCTGCCCGCACTTTGTGGCAACAGAGGAGAACTGCTGGTCCACGGGCTTGCTCTCACATTCAATGCACTGTCTTCCCGCACTTTGTGGCCACCGAGGAGGACTGCTGGGCCACAGGCTTGCTTTCACATTCAATGCACTGTCTGCCCGCACTTTATGGCCACAGAGGAGGGCTGCTGGTCCACGGGCTTGCTCTCACATTCAATGCACTGTCTGCCCACACTTTGTGGCCACAGAGGAGGACTGCTGGTCCACGGGCTTGCTCTCACATTCAATGCACTCTCTGCCCGCACTTTGTGGCCACAGAGGAGGACTGCTGGTCCACGGGCTTGCTCTCACATTCAATGCACTGTCTGCTCGCACTTTGTGAACACAGAGGAAGGCTGCTAGTCCACGGGCTGGCTCTCACATTCAATGCACTGTCTGCCCGCACTTTGTGGCCACAGAGGAGGAGTGCTGGTTCACGGGCTTGCTCTCACATTCAATGCACTGTCTGCCCGCACTTTGTGGCCACAGAGGAGGACTGCTGCCCCACGGGCTTGCTCTCACATTCAATGCACTGTCTGCCCGCACTTTGTGGCCACAGAGGAGGGCTGCTCGTCCACGGGCTTGCTCTCACATTCAATGCACTGTCTGCCCGCACTTTGTGGCCACAGAGGAGGACTGCTGCCCCACGGGCTTGCTCTCACATTCAATGCACTGTCTGCCCACACTTTGTGGCCACAGAGGAGGACTGCTGGTCCACGGGCTTGCTCTCACATTCAATGCACTCTCTGCCCGCACTTTGTGGCCACAGAGGAGGACTGCTGGTCCACGGGCTTGCTCTCACATTCAATGCACTGTCTGCCCGCACTTTGTGGCCACAGAGGAGGAGAGCTGGTTCACGGGCTTGCTCTCACATTCAATGCACTGTCTGCCCGCACTTTGTGGCCACAGAGGAGGACTGCTGCCCCACGGGCTTGCTCTCACATTCAATGCACTGTCTGCCCGCACTTTGTGGCCACAGAGGAGGGCTGCTCGTCCACGGGCTTGCTCTCACATTCAATGCACTGTCTGCCCTCACTTTGTGGCCACAGAGGAGGACTGCTGCCCCACGGGCTTGCTCTCACATTCAATGCACTGTCTGCCCGCACTTTGTGGCCACTGAGGAGGAGTGCTGGTCCACGGGCTTGCTCTCAAATTTAATGCACTGTCTGCCCGCACTTTGTGTCCACAGAGGAGGATTGCTGGTCCACGGGCTTGCTCTCACATTCAATGCACTGTCTGCCCGCACTTTGTGGCCACAGAGGAGGACTGCTGCCCTGCAGGCTTGCTCTCACATTCAATGCACTGTCTGCCCACACTCACTTTGTGGCCACAGAGGAGGACTGCTGGTCCACGGGCTTGCTCTCACATTTAATGCACTGTCTGCCCGCACTTTGTGGCCACAGAGGAGGACTGCTCGTCCACAGGCTTGCTCTCACATTCAATACACTGTCTGCCCACACTTTGTGGCCACAGAGGAGGACTGCTGGTCCACAGGCTTGCTCTCACATTCAATGCACTGTCTGCCCGCACTTTGTAGCCACAGAGGAGGACTGCTGGTCCACGGGCTTGCTCTCATATTCAATGCACTGTCTGCCTGCACTTTGTGGCCACAGAGGAGGAGTGCTGGTCCACGGGCTTGCTCTCACATTCAATGCACTGTCTGCCCGCACTTTGTGGCCACAGAGGAGGACTGCTGGTCCACAGGCTTGCTCTCACATTCAATGCACTGTCTGCCCGCACTTTGTGGCCTCAGGTGAGGGCTTCTGGCCCACGGCCTTGCTCTCACATTCAAAACACTGTCTGCCCGCACTTTGTGGCCACAGAGGAGGACTGCTCGTCCACGGGCTTGCTCTCACATTCAATGCACTGTCTTCCCGCACTTTGTGGCCACCGAGGAGGACTGCTGGGTCACAGGCTTGCTTTCACATTCAATGCACTGTCTGCCCGCACCTTATGGCCACAGACGAGGGCTGCTGGTCCACGGGCTTGCTCTCACATTTAATGCACTGTCTGCCCGCACTTTGTGGCCACAGAGGAGGACTGCTGGTCCACGGGCTTGCTCTCACATTCAATGCACTGTCTGCCCGCACTTTGTGGCCACAGAGGAGGACTGCTGGTCCACGGGCTTGCTCTCACATTCAATGCACTGTCTGCTTGCACTTTGTGGACATAGAGGAAGGCTGTTGGTCCACAGGCTTGCTCTCACATTCAATGCACTGTCTGCCCGCACTTTGTGGCCACAGAGGAGGACTGCTGCCCCACGGGCTTGCTCTCACATTCAATGCACTGTCTGCCCGCACTTTGTGGCCACGGAGGAGGAGTGCTGGTCCACGGGCTCGCTCTCACATTTAATGCACTGTCTGCCTGCACTTTGTGGCCACGGAGGAGGAGTGCTGGTCCACGGGCTTGCTCTCACATTCAATGCACTGTCTGCCCGCACTTTGTGGCCACAGAGGAGGGCTACTGGTCTAAAGGCTTGCTCTCACATTCAATGCACTGTCTGCCCGCACTTTGTGGCCACAGAGGAGGAGTGCTGGTCCATGGGCTTGCTCTCACATTCAATGCACTGTCTGCCCGCACTTTGTGGCCACAGAGGGGGACTGCTGCCCTGCGGTCTTGCTCTCACATTCAATGCACTGTCTGCCCGCACTTTGTGGCCACAGAGGAGGACTGCTGGTCCACAGGCTTGCTCTCATATTCAATGCACTCTCTGCCCACACTCACTTTGTGGGCACAGAGGAGGACTGCTCGTCCACGGGCTTGCTCTCACATTCAGTGCACTGTCTTCCCGCACTTTGTGGCCACCGAGGAGGACTGCTGGGTCACAGGCTTGCTTTCACATTCAATGCACTGTCTGCCCGCACCTTATGGCCACAGACGAGGGCTGCTGGTCCACCGGCTTGCTCTCACATTCAATGCACTGTCTGCCTGCACTTTGTGGCCACAGAGGAGGACTGCTGGTCCACGGGCTTGCTCTCACATTCAATGCACTGTCTGCCCGCACTTTGTGGCCACAGAGGAGGACTGCTGGTCCACGGGCTTGCTCTCACATTCAATGCACTGTCTGCTCGCACTTTGTGGACATAGAGGAAGGCTGTTGGTCCACGGGCTTGCTCTCACATTCAATGCACTGTCTGTCCGCACTTTGTGTCCACAGAGGAGGACTGCTGCCCCACGGGCTTGCTCTCACATTCAATGCACTGTCTGCCCGCACTTTGTGGACACGGAGGAGGAGTGCTGGTCCACGGGCTTGCTCTCACATTTAATGCACTGTCTGCCTGCACTTTTTGGCCACGGAGGAGGAGTGCTGGTCCACGGGCTTGCTCTCACATTCAATGCACTGTCTGCCCGCACTTTGTGGCCACAGAGGAGGGCTACTGGTCCAAAGGCTTGCTCTCACATTCAATGCACTGTCTGCCCGCACTTTGTGGCCACAGAGGAGGACTGCTGGTCCACAGGCTTGCTCTCACATTCAATGCACTGTCTGCCAGCACTTTCTAGCCACAGAGGAGGACTGCTGGTCCACGGGCTTGCTCTCATATTCAATGCACTGTCTGCCTGCACTTTATGGCCACAGAGGAGGAGTGCTGGTCCACGGGCTTGTTCTCACATTCAATGCACTGTCTGCCCGCACTTTGTGGCCACAGAGGAGGACTGCTGGACCACGGGCTTGCTCTCACATTCAATGCACTGTCTGCCCGCACTTTGTGGCCACAGAGGAGGACTGCTTGTCCACGGGCTTGCTCTCACATTCAATGCACTGTCTGCCCGCACTTTGTGGCCACAGAGGAGGACTGCTGGCCCACGGGCTTGCTCACACATTCAATGCACTGTCTGCCCGCACTTTGTGGCAACAGAGGAGAACTGCTGGTCCACGGGCTTGCTCTCACATTCAATGCACTGTCGTCCCGCAGTTTGTGGCCACCGAGGAGGACTGCTGGGCCACAGGCTTGCTTTCACATTCAATGCACTGTCTGCCCGCACTTTATGGCCACAGAGGAGGGCTGCTGGTCCACGGGCTTGCTCTCACATTCAATGCACTGTCTGCCCACACTTTGTGGCCACAGAGGAGGACTGCTGGTCCACGGGCTTGCTCTCACATTCAATGCAGTCTCTGCCCGCACTTTGTGGCCACAGAGGAGGACTGCTGGTCCACGGGCTTGCTCTCACATTCAATGCACTGTCTGCTCGCACTTTGTGAACACAGAGGAAGGCTGCTGGTCCACGGGCTTGCTCTCACATTCAATGCACTGTCTGCCCGCACTTTGTGGCCACAGAGGAGGAGTGCTGGTTCACGGGCTTGCTCTCACATTCAATGCACTGTCTGCCCGCACTTTGTGGCCACAGAGGAGGACTGCTGCCCCACGGGCTTGCTCTCACATTCAATGCACTGTCTGCCCGCACTTTGTGGCCACAGAGGAGGGCTGCTCGTCCACGGGCTTGCTCTCACATTCAATGCACTGTCTGTCCGCACTTTGTGGCCACAGAGGAGGACTGCTGCCCCACGGGCTTGCTCTCACATTCAATGCACTGTCTGCCCGCACTTTGTGGCCACTGAGGAGGAGTGCTGGTCCACGGGCTTGCTCTCAAATTTAATGCACTGTCTGCCCGCACTTTGTGTCCACGGAGGAGGAGTGCTGGTCCACGGGCTTGCTCTCTGTTGGACAGGCCACATGAAGGGCCGCTCTCCCCCGGCCCAACCAGGCCTGAGCCCAGTCCCGCAAGTACCACACACCACCATTGCACGTCCTCCGTCCCCTCAGGGACCCCTGCCCTCGAGCCTGCCGACCTCGTGGGTCCGATCCACTGCCGGCCCACGCGCCCAGCCTGGGGCGCCATCTTGGACACTCCACCACGAGGCCGCCTGGCCCCCGATCGACCTCAACCCTGGGCCTGGCCCGGCCTCAGACATTCCGGCACCACCCTCCACCCAGGAGGTGAGCGGGCTACTTGGCAAGTCAATGGGAGAAAGAGGTGCCGATGGCTCTCCCCCACCAAGTGCCGCTCGCCCATCGCCTCCCCGGGCGCTGGCTCCACCCCCCTGCTGGGTGTCTGGACTCCCCCATCCCGGACCTCCCGACCTCCAAGTGCGAGGGTCCGGACATCAAAGCACGCCAGCCCTATAACTGGGGCAGCTCCAGAGCAGGAAGGCAGTTGTATCTTGGAGTCGAGAGACGTAAAGAGGAACTCATCCTGGACGGACTACTGGCGCTGCCATAGCTCTGTCCTGTGCACCATCGTCCTGCCTGTTGGCGCTGCCACAGCCGTCGTAACCTTCATCCTTCATCGTCGTCGGGATCTGCTGGCGTGGCCGCGGACCGTTGTAACCGTCATCTTCCACCGGGACCTGCAGGCTCCGCCGCGGACCGTCGTCCTTCCTTCATCCATCTCGGGACCTGCTTGGCTCCTCCACGGCCCGATCATCTAGAACGCCGAGCTCGAGGATTGAGAGCTATTTTGTACTCATTGGTAACTAAGACTGTCCCGCTACCCCTTTCCTAAACCAGAGACTAGAACCGAGGGGACCCCTGAGTCCAGACCTCCTTGTATCCATCATCGTAACCTAAGAATTGCATATAAAGTCTCGTTAACCTTCAACCTTGTGTGGTGTCCGTCTGTGGGGGGGAAGTTACTTATCTGTACAGTCGTTGGAGACGGCTCTCCCTGGAGACCTCTCCCCGTAACCTCGGCCGACCCTCCCGGTCCGTCTAACATTGGTGGCCAGCGGCGCGATCCGAATCACCGCATAAACGTACAGAGAGTAGCTCACCCCACGACGAAGTCACAATGACCACGAAAGAGAGCGGATCAACCGAGAAATTCCAAATGGAGAAATTGGAGGAGTACAACCATCGTGAACTTAAACAATTCTGCATCGAACTGGGTATCGCTACCACCGGACTGAGTACCAAGGACGATTTTAAGCATGCCCTAGAATCTTGGGCAGAAACCGGGGCTGCCGGAACCCCTGATCAAAGCACCGTAGAAAAAACGACCACGGCCCCGGAAGGGCAAAGAACGGGTCTCTCGCAAGGCGAGATCCAGGAAAGAGAAAGGACCCGACTACACGAACTAGAAATGGCCCGACTTAAAATGGACGTTGAACTTAAGTTGGCCGAACAAAAAATCAACTTAGAGCACCTGCGTCTCCGAGAAGAAAGAGAGGAGAAACAGAGACAAAGGGAGCTCGAGGAAAAAAAACTAGCGTACGAACACGAACGAAACCTAGCCGAGATCAACCTACGCAAGCAGAATAAAGAAGCAGGGGTGCCCGAGCGACCCCCCACCTCAGGGGCCACAGACAAAAAGGTACACATCCCCAAGGATGTTGTCCGAGAATACTTCAGAGAGGACGACATCCAGCAATGGTTTAAAGCCTATGAAATCGCTATGACTGCACACCGGATCGATAGAAGCGACTGGGGAGCCGGTCTCTGGGGAAGATTCCTCAATGAGGGCCGCGACACCCTACTACAGCTCCCGGACCACCAGATGACCTCCTACGACCATATGAAAGCGGCCCTCCTCACCCGCTATGGTCTCACACCCGAGATGTACCGTCAGAGGTTCCGAGACTGCACCCGCATCCCGGGTACAACTTGGGTGGACTATGTAACATACTTTAGCCGAGCCTTCGAGGGCTGGATCCGAGGAAGCAACGTCACGACCTACGAGCAACTATTTAACCTGATGGTATGGGAGCATCTGTCGAACAATTGCTTCATTGAACTCCGCCAACACCTCCTCGACAGCAAGTTAACGGATCCCCGGCAGCTCGCAGCCGAAGCTGACCGGTGGGAGATCACCAGAGTGGGCCGGAATGGGTCCTACGAACAGAACCGGAACAACAATGGTCAGCACCGACCCAGAGGAGGAGGAGGGGGCCAAGGGCGAGGAAGAGACAACGCCCCGGTCGCCCCCGCTACCAACACCACCCCCCCGGCCAACCGGGGCAGCACCCCAGCGCGACCGGGGTACAGAGCCAATGTCACGTGTCACCGATGTCAACGAGTCGGCCACTATGCGAACGACCCAAACTGCCCGCAGTACCAGAGCCCAAGACCCCGCCAAGTGGCCGCTGCAGCCCTAGGGGAAGAACAGATCTCCGAGGAACAGGAAGAGTACGAACAAGAGCATCAAGAGTGGGAGCCAGCCGCCATGACTCTAGCCTGCTTAGGGGGGAAAGACATGGTCCCGCGGGTCCCCCTACCCGCTAACACCCAGAAGTACAGCCAATGGGTGAGCATCAATGGACACCAGGCCGAAGCCCTTCGTGACACCGGGGCCAGTGTAACAGCCGTCCGCTGTCACCTGGTGGCCCCAGAACAGTATCTACCGAACATTCTCTGCCCTGTACGATCAGCCGATAACTCGGAGAGCCTGTGTCGGATGGCCTGCGTCCCCTTCGAATGGGGGGGGGTCTCCGGCATGTTGAAAGTGACGGTCCGAGACGATGCCCCCGTAGACTGCCTCCTGGGCAATGACCTGGAAAGCTCTCCGTGGGCCGCCGTGGAGCGAAAGGAACACCTGGGGATGTTGGGCGTCCCAGACTGGGCGTGCGTCACCACCCGTTCCATGGCCGCCCGTGCCAACCACCAGCCAGAAGAACCCGAATGGCCGGCGCCACCGCCTCCGGTCGCCCCGGCCGAAAACACCGACCGTAACATTCCCGCCGAACCAGCTCAACCTACCGACCTCGCTAGCCTCGACCAGTGGCCTCAAGAAGGGGGGCCCACGCAAGAACAATTTCGCAAAGAACAGAAGACCTGTCCCTCCCTCGAGGGACTCCGCCAGCAAGCGCTCGCCCAAAGCGCAGGGGATACCCCCGGAACTCATTGGGCCTACTGGGACAATGATCTGCTGTACAGCGAGCAAAGAATCGCCGAGCTGGGTAGCAACCGAGTACTAGTGGTACCCCTCCGTTTCAGAGACTTCCTGTTAAACCTGGCCCACGATGTCCCCCTGGCAGGACATCTGGGACAAGATAAAACCTACAGTCGCCTAGTGACCCACTTCTTCTGGCCCAAAATGAGAAACGATGTGCACCAGCATTGCCGATCTTGCCCCACGTGCCAAGCCAGTGGGAAGAGCGGCCGCAAACTAAAGGCTCCCCTGCAACCTTTTCCCGTGGTCACTACCCCGTTTGAGAGAGTCGGAATAGACATTGTGGGGCCCTTGGACCCACGCACAAAACAAGGCCATCGATTCATCCTGGTGCTAGTGGACCACGCCACCCGCTACCCTGAGGCTGTTCCTCTGCGAACTGTGACAGCCCCGGTGGTCGGCCGGGCCCTGATGGGGATCTTCTCCCGTGTGGGCTTCCCCCGAGAAGTCGTCAGCGACAGAGGCACGAACTTTATTTCCAAATACATGAAGTCCCTCTGGCAACAGTGCGGGGTCACCTACAGATTCACAACCCCCTATCACCCTCAAGGGAACGGACTCGTTGAGCGGTTCAACCGCACGCTAAAGGGAATGATCGGGGGGTTGGAAGAGCCCCTCCGTCGCCAGTGGGATGTGCTGCTGCCGTGCCTCCTCTTCGCGTATCGAGAAGTCCCCCAGAAATCCCTGGGCTTCAGCCCATTTGAACTGCTATATGGACACCCAGTGCGAGGGCCGCTCAGTCTCGTCAAAGAAGGCTGGGAGATGCCTCCGCTAAAGAACCCTCCAGATGTCTTCCGGTACCTCCTCACCCTCCGCAACCAGACCCGGCGGTTCAGAGAACTAGCGAAGGCCAACCTAGAGGCCAGTCAAGAGGACATGAAAAAATGGTATGACCAGAATGCCTCATCCATTGAATTCGAACCTGGCCAACAGGTATGGGTGATGTCCCCCACTGAGCCATGCGCCCTGCAAGACAAATGGACGGGGCCCTTCAAAGTAATAGAGCGCAAGGGTCCTGCCACTTATCTCATCGACATGGAATCCTCCCGGAACCCTCTCCGGGTCCTCCACGCTAACAGACTAAAGCCCCACTTTGTGCGAACAGAGCTCAGCCTCCTGATGGCCACAGACACTGGGGTTGAAGAAGACTCCGAGCCTCTCCCTGACCTCCTACGGACTCAAGAGCAAGACGGCTCCGTAGATGGGGTCCGGCTCTCAGAGGCCCTCACCAGAGAACAACGCCAGGAGTGTCAAGCCCTCCTATCACAGTTCGCCAGCCTGTTCTCCCTCACCCCGGGTGTCACTTCCTGGTGTGTGCACGATGTGGATACCGGGGACAGCCCCCCTATCCGCCACCGGGCCTACCGCGTGCCAGACCGGGTACGGGCCTGCATCCAGGAAGAAATAGCCAAGATGCTCATGATCGGGGTCATCGAGCCCTCAGACAGTCCCTGGGCCAGCCCTGTCGTACTGGTCCCCAAAGCAGCTGCCCCCGGCACCACACCAGAACTCCGGTTCTGCGTCGACTACCGGGGCTTGAATGCGGTCACCAGAACAGACGCGCACCCCATCCCCCGGGCCGATGAACTAGTCGACCGAATGGGAGCTGCCCGCTACCTCAGCATCTTCGACCTGACAGCAGGCTATTGGCAGATCGGCCTCACACCCCGGGCGCAAGAACGTTCTGCCTTCTCCACCCCCGATGGCCATTACCATTTCACGGTCATGCCCTTCGGCATGAAGAATGCCCCAGCAACATTCCAACGGCTCGTCAATCAGGTCCTGGCGGGGCTCGAAGGATTCAGCGCCGCCTACCTAGACGACATCGCTGTATACAGCCACCATTGGACCGAGCACCTCCACCACCTCCGAGCAGTGCTGCAAGCCCTTCAGCGAGCTGGCCTCACGATCAAGGCCAGCAAGTGTCAAATTGGGCAAGGGTCTGTAACCTACCTCGGACACCAGGTGGGAAGCGGCCTAGTGGCCCCGCTACAGCTGAAAATTGCCGCCATCCAGGCCTGGCAGCCCCCCATCACCCAAACCGAGGTACGAGCCTTCCTGGGCCTCACGGGCTACTACCGAAGGTTCGTAAAAGACTATGGTACCATAGTGGGGCCCCTCACAGAACTCACGTCAAAGAACCAGCCCAAGAAAGTCACCTGGACCCCAGAGTGTCAAACTGCATTTGAACAATTAAAGGCCGCCATGTGTTCCGCCCCTGTGCTCCAGGCCCCAGACTACAGCCGGGAGTTCGTCGTCCAGACGGACGCCTCCGACCAGGGCATTGGGGCAGTCCTGTCTCAAGTGAACACCGAAGGCCTTGATCAACCGGTGGCCTTCATCAGCCGGAGACTCCTACCACGGGAGCAACGCTGGAGCACCATAGAGAGGGAAGCCTTCGCTGTGGTATGGGCCCTCAAGAAGCTCCGGCCCTACCTTTTCGGCACCCACTTTCGGGTGCAGACCGACCACCGACCCCTGCAATGGCTGATGCATATGCGGGGGGAGAACCCAAAGTTGCTACGCTGGTCCATCTCCTTGCAAGGTATGGACTTCACAGTCGAACACCGGCCTGGGCCAGATCACGCCAACGCGGATGGCCTGTCCCGGTTTTTCCGCCTCGACGAGGAGAGTCCCCAAGAGGATGGGTAACTCTCCCCGCCTTCAGCTGGGGGGGACGCATGTTGGACAGGCCACATGAAGGGCCGCTCTCCCCCGGCCCAACCAGGCCTGAGCCCAGTCCCGCAAGTACCACACACCACCATTGCACGTCCTCCGTCCCCTCAGGGACCCCTGCCCTCGAGCCTGCCGACCTCGTGGGTCCGATCCACTGCCGGCCCACGCGCCCAGCCTGGGGCGCCATCTTGGACACTCCACCACGAGGCCGCCTGGCCCCCGATCGACCTCAACCCTGGGCCTGGCCCGGCCTCAGACATTCCGGCACCACCCTCCACCCAGGAGGTGAGCGGGCTACTTGGCAAGTCAATGGGAGAAAGAGGTGCCGATGGCTCTCCCCCACCAAGTGCCGCTCGCCCATCGCCTCCCCGGGCGCTGGCTCCACCCCCCTGCTGGGTGTCTGGACTCCCCCATCCCGGACCTCCCGACCTCCAAGTGCGAGGGTCCGGACATCAAAGCACGCCAGCCCTATAACTGGGGCAGCTCCAGAGCAGGAAGGCAGTTGTATCTTGGAGTCGAGAGACGTAAAGAGGAACTCATCCTGGACGGACTACTGGCGCTGCCATAGCTCTGTCCTGTGCACCATCGTCCTGCCTGTTGGCGCTGCCACAGCCGTCGTAACCTTCATCCTTCATCGTCGTCGGGATCTGCTGGCGTGGCCGCGGACCGTTGTAACCGTCATCTTCCACCGGGACCTGCAGGCTCCGCCGCGGACCGTCGTCCTTCCTTCATCCATCTCGGGACCTGCTTGGCTCCTCCACGGCCCGATCATCTAGAACGCCGAGCTCGAGGATTGAGAGCTATTTTGTACTCATTGGTAACTAAGACTGTCCCGCTACCCCTTTCCTAAACCAGAGACTAGAACCGAGGGGACCCCTGAGTCCAGACCTCCTTGTATCCATCATCGTAACCTAAGAATTGCATATAAAGTCTCGTTAACCTTCAACCTTGTGTGGTGTCCGTCTGTGGGGGGGAAGTTACTTATCTGTACAGTCGTTGGAGACGGCTCTCCCTGGAGACCTCTCCCCGTAACCTCGGCCGACCCTCCCGGTCCGTCTAACACTCTCACATTCAATGCACTGTCTGCCCGCACTTTGTGGCCACAGAGGAGGGCTACTGGTCCACAGGCTTACTCTCACATTCAATGCACTGTCTGCCCGCACTTTGTGGCCACAGAGGAGGAGTGCTGGTCCACGGGCTTGCTCTCACATTCAATGCACTGTCTGCCCGCACTTTGTGGCCACAGAGGAGGACTGCTGCCCTGCGGGCTTGCTCTCACATTCAATGCACTGTCTGCCCGCACTTTGTGGCCACAGAGGAGGACTGCTGGTCCACAGGCTTGCTCTCACATTCAATGCACTGTCTGCCCACACTCACTTTGTGGCCACAGAGGAGGACTGCTGGTCAACGGGCTTGCTCTCACATTTAATGCACTGTCTGCCCGCACTTTGTGGCCACAGAGGAGGACTGCTCGTCCACAGGCTTGCTCTCACATTCAATGCACTGTCTGCCCGCACTTTGTGGCCACGGAGGAGGAGTGCTGCTCCACGGGATTGCTCTCACATTTAATGCACTGTCTGCCCGCACTTTGTGGCCACGGAGGAGGAGTGCTGGTCCACGGGCTTGCTCTCACATTCAATGCACTGTCTGCCCGCACTTTGTGTCCACAGAGGAGGGCTGCTCGTCCACGGGCTTGCTCTCACATTCAATGCACTGTCTGCCCCCACTTTGTGGCCACAGAGGAGGACTGCTGCCCCACGGGCTTGCTCTCACATTCAATGCACTGTCTGCCCGCACTTTGTGGCCACGGAGGAGGAGTGCTGGTCCACAGGCTTGCTCTCACATTTAATGCACTGTCTGCCCGCACTTTGTGGCCACGGAGGAGGAGTGCTGGTCCACGGGCTTGCTCTCACATTCAATGCACTGTCTGCCCGCACTTTTTGGCCACAGAGGAGGGCTACTGGTCCACAGGCTTACTCTCACATTCAATGCACTGTCTGCCCGCACTTTGTGGCCACAGAGGAGGAGTTCTGGTCCACGGGCTTGCTCTCACATTCAATGCACTGTCTGCCCGCACTTTGTGGCCACAGAGGAGGACTGCTGCCCTGCGGGCTTGCTCTCACATTCAATGCACTGTCTGCCCGCACTTTGTGGCCACAGAGGAGGACTGCTGGTCCACGGGCTTGCTCTCACATTCAATGCACTGTCTGCCCGCACTTTGTGGCCACAGAGGAGGACTGCTGGTCCACGGGCTTGCTCTCACATTCAATGCACTGTCTGCCCACACTCACTTTGTGGCCACAGAGGAGGACTGCTGGTCCACGGGCTTGCTCTCACATTTAATGCACTGTCTGCCCGCACTTTGTGGCCACAGAGGAGAACTGCTGGTCCACAGGCTTGCTCTCACATTCAATGCACTGTCTGCCCGCACTTTGAAGCCACAGAGGAGGACTGCTGGTCCACGGGCTTGCTCTCATATTCAATGCACTGTCTGCCTGCACTTTGTGGCCACAGAGGAGGAGTGCTGGTCCACGGGCTTGCTCTCACATTCAATGCACTGTCTGCCCGCACTTTGTGGCCACAGAGGAGGACTGCTGGTCCAATGGGCTTGCTCTCACATTCAATGCACTGTCTGCCCGCACTTTGTGGCCTCAGGTGAGGGCTTCTGGCCCACGGCCTTGCTCTCACATTCAAAACACTGTCTGCCTGCACTTTGTGGCCACAGAGGAGGACTGCTCGTCCACGGGCTTGCTCTCACATTCAATGCACTGTCTGCCCGCACTTTGTGGCCACAGAGGAGGACTGCTGGTCCACGGGCTTGCTCTCACATTCAATGCACTGTCTGCCCACACTTTGTGGCCACAGAGGAGGACTGCTGGCCCACGGGCTTGCTCACACATTCAATGCACTGTCTGCCCGCACTTTGTGGCAACAGAGGAGAAATGCTGGTCCACGGGCTTGCTCTCACATTCAATGCACTGTCTTCCAGCACTTTGTGGCCACCGAGGAGGACTGCGGGGCCACAGGCTTGCTTTCACATTCAATGCACTGTCTGCCCGCACTTTATGGCCACAGAGGAGGGCTGCTGGTCCACGGGCTTGCTCTCACATTCAATGCACTGTCTGCCCGCACTTTGTGGCCACAGAGGAGGACTGCTGGTCCACGGGCTTGCTCTCACATTCAATGCACTGTCTGCCTGCACTTTGTGGCCACAGAGGAGGACTGCTGGTCCACGGGCTTGCTCTCACATTCAATGCACTGTCTGCTCGCACTTTGTGGACACAGAGGAAGGCTGCTGGTCCACAGGCTTGCTCTCACATTCAATGCACTGTCTGCCCGCACTTTGTGGCCACAGAGGAGGGCTACTGGTCCAAAGGCTTGCTCTCACATTCAATGCACTGTCTGCCCGCACTTTGTGGCCACAGAGGAGGACTGCTGGTCCACAGGCTTGCTCTCACATTCAATGCACTGTCTGCCTGCACTTTGTGGCCACAGAGGAGGAGTGCTGGTCCACGGGCTTGTTCTCACATTCAATGCACTGTCTGCCCGCACTTTGTGGCCACAGAGGAGGACTGCTGGACCACGGGCTTGCTCTCACATTCAATGCACTGTCTGCCCGCACTTTGTGGCCACAGAGGAGGACTGCTTGTCCACGGGCTTGCTCTCACATTCAATGCACTGTCTGCCCGCACTTTGTGGCCACAGAGGAGGACTGCTGGCCCACGGGCTTGCTCACACATTCAATGCACTGTCTGCCCGCACTTTGTGGCAACAGAGGAGAACTGCTGGTCCACGGGCTTGCTCTCACATTCAATGCACTGTCTTCCCGCACTTTGTGGCCACCGAGGAGGACTGCTGGGCCACAGGCTTGCTTTCACATTCAATGCACTGTCTGCCCGCACTTTATGGCCACAGAGGAGGGCTGCTGGTCCACGGGCTTGCGCTCACATTCAATGCACTGTCTGCCCACACTTTGTGGCCACAGAGGAGGACTGCTGGTCCACGGGCTTGCTCTCACATTCAATGCACTCTCTGCCCGCACTTTGTGGCCACAGAGGAGGACTGCTGGTCCACGGGCTTGCTCTCACATTCAATGCACTGTCTGCTCGCACTTTGTGAACACAGAGGAAGGCTGCTGGTCCACGGGCTTGCTCTCACATTCAATGCACTGTCTGCCCGCACTTTGTGGCCACAGAGGAGGAGTGCTGGTTCACGGGCTTGCTCTCACATTCAATGCACAGTCTGCCCGCACTTTGTGGCCACAGAGGAGGACTGCTGCCCCACGGGCTTGCTCTCACATTCAATGCACTGTCTGCCCGCACTTTGTGGCCACAGAGGAGGGCTGATCGTCCACAGGCTTGCTCTCACATTCAATGCACTGTCTGCCCGCACTTTGTGGCCACAGAGGAGGACTGCTGCCCCACGGGCTTGCTCTCACATTCAATGCACTGTCTGCCCGCACTTTGTGGCCACTGAGGAGGAGTGCTGGTCCACGGGCTTGCTCTCAAATTTAATGCACTGTCTGCCCGCACTTTGTGTCCACGGAGGAGGAGTGCTGGTCCACGGGCTTGCTCTCACATTCAATGCACTGTGTGCCCGCACTTTGTGGCCACAGAGGAGGGCTACTGGTCCACAGGCTTACTCTCACATTCAATGCACTGTCTGCCCGCACTTTGTGGCCACAGAGGAGGAGTGCTGGTCCACGGGCTTGCTCTCACATTCAATGCACTGTCTGCCCGCACTTTGTGGCCACAGAGGAGGACTGCTGCCCTGCGGGCTTGCTCTCACATTCAATGCACTGTCTGCCCGCACTTTGTGGCCACAGAGGAGGACTGCTGGTCCACAGGCTTGCTCTCACATTCAATGCACTGTCTGCCCACACTCACTTTGTGGCCACAGAGGAGGACTGCTGGTCAACGGGCTTGCTCTCACATTTAATGCACTGTCTGCCCGCACTTTGTGGCCACAGAGGAGGACTGCTCGTCCACAGGCTTGCTCTCACATTCAATGCACTGTCTGCCCGCACTTTGTGGCCACGGAGGAGGAGTGCTGCTCCACAGGATTGCTCTCACATTTAATGCACTGTCTGCCCGCACTTTGTGGCCACGGAGGAGGAGTGCTGGTCCACGGGCTTGCTCTCACATTCAATGCACTGTTTGCCCGCACTTTGTGGCCACAGAGGAGGGCTGCTCGTCCACGGGCTTGCTCTCACATTCAATGCACTGTCTGCCCCCACTTTGTGGCCACAGAGGAGGACTGCTGCCCCACGGGCTTGCTCTCACATTCAATGCACTGTCTGCCCGCACTTTGTGGCCACGGAGGAGGAGTGCTGGTCCACAGGCTTGCTCTCACATTTAATGCACTGTCTGCCCGCACTTTGTGGCCACGGAGGAGGAGTGCTGGTCCACGGGCTTGCTCTCACATTCAATGCACTGTCTGCCCGCACTTTGTGGCCACAGAGGAGGGCTACTGGTCCACAGGCTTACTCTCACATTCAATGCACTGTCTGGCCGCACTTTGTGGCCACAGAGGAGGAGTTCTGGTCCACGGGCTTGCTCTCACATTCAATGCACTGTCTGCCCGCACTTTGTGGCCACAGAGGAGGACTGCTGCCCTGCGGGCTTGCTCTCACATTTAATGCACTGTCTGCCCGCACTTTGTGGCCACAGAGGAGGACTGCTGGCCCACAGGCTTGCTCTCACATTCAATGCACTGTCTGCCCACACTCACTTTGTGGCCACAGAGGAGGACTGCTGGTCCACGGGCTTGCTCTCACATTTAATGCACTGTCTGCCCGCACTTTGTGGCCACAGAGGAGAACTGCTGGTCCACAGGCTTGCTCTCACATTCAATGCACTGTCTGCCCGCACTTTGAAGCCACAGAGGAGGACTGCTGGTCCACGGGCTTGCTCTCATATTCAATGCACTGTCTGCCTGCACTTTGTGGCCACAGAGGAGGAGTGCTGGTCCACGGGCTTGCTCTCACATTCAATGCACTGTCTGCCCGCACTTTGTGGCCACAGAGGAGGACTGCTGGTCCAATGGGCTTGCTCTCACATTCAATGCACTGTCTGCCCGCACTTTGTGGCCTCAGGTGAGGGCTTCTGGCCCACGGCCTTGCTCTCACATTCAAAACACTGTCTGCCCGCACTTTGTGGCCACAGAGGAGGACTGCTCGTCCACGGGCTTGCTCTCACATTCAATGCACTGTCTGCCCGCACTTTGTGGCCACAGAGGAGGACTGCTGGTCCACGGGCTTGCTCTCACATTCAATGCACTGTCTGCCCGCACTTTGTGGCCACAATGGAGGACTGCTGGCCCACGGGCTTGCTCACACATTCAATGCACTGTCTGCCCGCACTTTGTGGCAACAGAGGAGAAGTGCTGGTCCACGGGCTTGCTCTCACATTCAATGCACTGTCTTCCAGCACTTTGTGGCCACCGAGGAGGACTGCGGGGCCACAGGCTTGCTTTCACATTCAATGCACTGTCTGCCCGCACTTTATGGCCACAGAGGAGGGCTGCTGGTCCACGGGCTTGCTCTCACATTCAATGCACTGTCTGCCCGCACTTTGTGGCCACAGAGGAGGACTGCTGGTCCACGGGCTTGCTCTCACAATCAATGCACTGTCTGCCTGCACTTTGTGGCCACAGAGGAGGACTGCTGGTCCACGGGCTTGCTCTCACATTCAATGCACTGTCTGCTCGCACTTTGTGGACACAGAGGAAGGCTGCTGGTCCACGGGCTTGCTCTCACATTCAATGCACTGTCTGCCCGCACTTTGTGGCCACAGAGGAGGACTGCTGGTCCACAGGCTTGCTCTCACATTCAATGCACTGTCTGCCCACACTTTGTAGCCACAGAGGAGGACTGCTGGTCCACGGGCTTGCTCTCATATTCAATGCACTGTCTGCCTGCACTTTGTGGCAACAGAGGAGGAGTGCTGGTCCACGGGCTTGCTCTCACATTCAATGCACTGTCTGCCCGCACTTTTTGGCCACAGAGGAGGACTGCTGCCCCACGGGCTTGCTCTCACATTGAATTCACTGTCTGCCCGCACTTTGTGGCCACGGAGGAGGAGTGCTGCTCCACGGGCTTGCTCTCACATTTAATGCACTGTCTGCCCGCACTTTGTGGCCACGGAGGAGGAGTGCTGGTCCACGGGCTTGCTCTCACATTCAATGCACTGTCTGCCCGCACTTTGTGGCCACAGACGAGGGCTGCTGGTCCACAGGCTTGCTCTCACATTCAATGCACTGTCTGCCCGCACTTTGTGGCCACAGAGGAGGACTGCTGGTCCACGGGCTTGCTCTCACATTCAATGCACTGTCTGCCCACACTCACTTTGTGGCCACAGAGGAGGACTGCTGGTCCACGAGCTTGCTCTCACATTCAATGCACTGTCTGCTCGCACTTTGTGGACATAGAGGAAGGCTGTTGGTCCACGGGCTTGCTCTCACATTCAATGCACTGTCTGCCCGCACTTTGTGGCCACAGAGGAGGACTGCTGCCCCACGGGCTTGCTCTCACATTCAATGCACTGTCTGCCCGCACTTTGTGGCCACGGAGGAGGAGTGCTGGTCCACAGGCTCGCTCTCACATTTAATGCACTGTCTGCCCGCACTTTGTGGCCACGGAGGAGGAGTGCTGGTCCACGGGCTTGCTCTCACATTCAATGCACTGTCTGCCCGCACTTTGTGGCCACAGAGGAGGGCTACTGGTCCAAAGGCTTGCTCTCACATTCAATGCACTGTCTGCCCGCACTTTGAGGCCACAGAGGGGGACTGCTGCCCTGCGGGCTTGCTCTCACATTCAATGCACTGTCTGCCCGCACTTTGTGGCCACAGAGGAGGACTGCTGGTCCACAGGCTTGCTCTCACATTCAATGCACTGTCTGCCAGCACTTTGTAGCCACAGAGGAGGACTGCTGGTCCACGGGCTTGCTCTCATATTCAATGCACTGTCTGCCTGCACTTTGTGGCCACAGAGGAGGAGTGCTGGTCCACGGGAGTGCTCTCACATTCAATGCACTGTCTGCCCGCACTTTGTGGCCACAGAGGAGGACTGCTGGACCACGGGCTTGCTCTCACATTCAATGCACTGTCTGCCCGCACTTTGTGGCCACAGAGGAGGACTGCTTGTCCACGGGCTTGCTCTCACATTCAATGCACTGTCTGCCCGCACTTTGTGGCCACAGAGGAGGACTGCTGGCCCACGGGCTTGCTCACACATTCAATGCACTGTCTGCCCGCACTTTGTGGCAACAGAGGAGAACTGCTGGTCCACGGGCTTGCTCTCACATTCAATGCACTGAATTTCCCGCACTTTGTGGCCACCGAGGAGGACTGCTGGGCCACAGGCTTGCTTTCACATTCAATGCACTGTCTGCCCGCACTTTATGGCCACAGAGGAGGGCTGCTGGTCCACGGGCTTGCTCTCACATTCAATGCACTGTCTGCCCACACTTTGTGGCCACAGAGGAGGACTGCTGGTCCACGGGCTTGCTCTCACATTCAATGCACTCTCTGCCCGCACTTTGTGGCCACAGAGGAGGACTGCTGGTCCACGGGCTTGCTCTCACATTCAATGCACTGTCTGCTCGCACTTTGTGAACACAGAGGAAGGCTGCTGGTCCACGGGCTTGCTCTCACATTCAATGCACTGTCTGCCCGCACTTTGTGGCCACAGAGGAGGAGTGCTGGTTCACGGGCTTGCTCTCACATTCAATGCACCGTCTGCCCGCACTTTGTGGCCACAGAGGAGGACTGCTGCCCCACGGGCTTTCTCTCACATTCAATGCACTGTCTGCCCGCACTTTGTGGCCACAGAGGAGGGCTGCTCGTCCACGGGCTTGCTCTCACATTCAATGCACTGTCTGCCCGCACTTTGTGGCCACAGAGGAGGACTGCTGCCCCACGGGCTTGCTCTCACATTCAATGCACTGTCTGCCCGCACTTTGTGGCCACTGAGGAGGAGTGCTGGTCCACGGGCTTGCTCTCAAATTTAATGCACTGTCTGCCCGCACTTTGTGGCCACGGAGGAGGAGTGCTGGTCCACGGGCTTGCTCTCACATTCAATGCACTGTCTGCCCGCACTTTGTGGCCACAGAGGAGGGGTACTGGTCCACAGGCTTACTCTCACATTCAATGCACTGTCTGCCCGCACTTTGTGGCCACAGAGGAGGAGTGCTGGTCCACGGGCTTGCTCTCACATTCAATGCACTGTCTGCCCGCACTTTGTGGCCACAGAGGAGGACTGCTGGTCCACAGGCTTGCTCTCACATTCAATGCACTGTCTGCCCACACTCACTTTGTGGCCACAGAGGAGGACTGCTGGTCAACGGGCTTGCTCTCACATTTAATGCACTGTCTGCCCGCACTTTGTGGCCACAGAGGAGGACTGCTCGTCCACAGGCTTGCTCTCACATTCAATGCACTGTCTGCCCGCACTTTGTGGCCACGGAGGAGGAGAGCTGCTCCACGGGATTGCTCTCACATTTAATGCACTGTCTGCCCACACTTTGTGGCCACGGAGGAGGAGTGCTGGTCCACGGGCTTGCTCTCACATTCAATGCACTGTCTGCCCGCACTTTGTGGCCACAGAGGAGGGCTGCTCGTCCACGGGCTTGCTCTCACATTCAATGCACTGTCTGCCCCCACTTTGTGGCCACAGAGGAGGACTGCTGCCCCACGGGCTTGCTCTCACATTCAATGCACTGTCTGCCCGCACTTTGTGGCCACGGAGGAGGAGTGCTGGTCCACAGGCTTGCTCTCACATTTAATGCACTGTCTGCCCGCACTTTGTGGCCACGGAGGAGGAGTGCTGGTCCACGGGATTGCTCTCACATTCAATGCACTGTCTGCCCGCACTTTGTGGCCACAGAGGAGGGCTACTGGTCCACAGGCTTACTCTCACATTCAATGCACTGTCTGCCCGCACTTTGTGGCCACAGAGGAGGAGTTCTGGTCCACGGGCTTGCTCTCACATTCAATGCACTGTCTGCCCGCACTTTGTGGCCACAGAGGAGGACTGCTGCCCTGCGGGCTTGCTCTCACATTCAATGCACTGTCTGCCCGCACTTTGTGGCCACAGAGGAGGACTGCTGGTCCACAGGCTTGCTCTCACATTCAATGCACTGTCTGCCCACACTCACTTTGTGGCCACAGAGGAGGACTGCTGGTCCACGGGCTTGCTCTCACATTTAATGCACTGTCTGCCCGCACTTTGTGGCCACAGAGGAGGACTGCTCGTCCACAGGCTTGCTCTCACATTCAATGCACTGTCTGCCCGCACTTTGTGGCCACAGAGGAGGACTGCTGGTCCACAGGCTTGCTCTCACATTCAATGCACTGTCTGCCCGCACTTTGAAGCCACAGAGGAGGACTGCTGGTCCACGGGCTTGCTCTCATATTCAATGCACTGTCTGCCTGAACTTTGTGGCCACAGAGGAGGAGTGCTGGTCCACGGGCTTGCTCTCACATTCAATGCACTGTCTGCCCGCACTTTGTGGCCACAGAGGAGGACTGCTGGTCCAATGGGCTTGCTCTCACATTCAATGCACTGTCTGCCCGCACTTTGTGGCCTCAGGTGAGGGCTTCTGGCCCACGGCCTTGCTCTCACATTCAAAACACTGTCTGCCCGCACTTTGTGGCGACAGAGGAGGACTGCTCGTCCACGGGCTTGCTCTCACATTCAATGTACTGTCTGCCCGCACTTTGTGGCCACAGAGGAGGACTGCTGGTCCACGGGCTTGCTCTCACATTCAATGCACTGTCTGCCTGCACTTTGTGGCCACAGAGGAGGACTGCTGGTCCAATGGGCTTGCTCTCACATTCAATGCACTGTCTGCCCGCACTTTGTGGCCTAAGGTGAGGGCTTCTGGCCCACGGCCTTGCTCTCACATTCAATGCACTGTCTGCCCGCACTTTGTGGCCACAGAGGAGGACTGCTGCCCTGCGGGCTTGCTCTCACATTCAATGCACTGTCTGCCCGCACTTTGTGGCCACAGAGGAGGACTGCTGGTCCACAGGCTTGCTCTCACATTCAATGCACTGTCTGCCCACACTCACTTTGTGGCCACAGAGGAGGACTGCTGGTCAACGGGCTTGCTCTCACATTTAATGCACTGTCTGCCTGCACTTTGTGGCCACAGAGGAGGACTGCTCGTCCACAGGCTTGCTCTCACATTCAATGCACTGTCTGCCCGCACTTTGTGGCCACAGAGGAGGAGAGCTGCTCCACGGGATTGCTCTCACATTTAATGCACTGTCTGCCCGCACTTTGTGGCCACGGAGGAGGAGTGCTGGTCCACGGGCTTGCTCTCACATTCAATGCACTGTCTGCCCGCACTTTGTGGCCACAGAGGAGGGCTGCTCGTCCACGGGCTTGCTCTCACATTCAATGCACTGTCTTCCCCCACTTTGTGGCCACAGAGGAGGCCTGCTGCCGCACGGGCTTGCTCTCACATTCAATGCACTGTCTGCCCGCACTTTGTGGCCACGGAGGAGGAGTGCTGGTCCACAGGCTTGCTCTCACATTTAATGCACTGACTGCCCGCACTTTGTGGCCACGGAGGAGGAGTGCTGGTTGTTAGACGGACCGGGAGGGTCGGCCGAGATTACGGGGAGAGGTCTCCAGGGAGAGCCGTCTCCAACGACTGTACAGATAAGTAACTTCCCCCCCACAGACGGACACCACACAAGATTGAAGGTTAACGAGACTTTATATGCACTTCTTAGGTTACGTTGATATAATACAAGGAGGTCTGGACTCAGGGGTCCCCTCGGTTCTGATCTCTGGTTGAGGAAAAGGGTAGCGGGACAGTCTTAGTTACCAATGAGTTCAATAGCTCTCAATCCTCGAGCTCGGCGTGGTTGCTGATCGGGCCGTGGAGGAGCCAAGCAGGTCCCGATATGGATGACAGTTACAACGGTCCGCGGCCTCGCCAGCAGATCCGGACGACGGTGAAGGATGAAGGTTACGACGGCTGTGGCAGCGCCAACAGGCAGGATGATGGTGCACAGGACAGAGCTACGGCAGCGCCAGTAGTCCGTCCAGGATGAGTTCTTCTTTCGTCTCTCGACTCCAAGATACAACTGCCTTCCTGTTCTGGAGCTGCCCCAGTTATAGGGCTGGCGTGCTTTGATGTCCGGACCCTCGCACTTGGAGGTCGGGAGGTCCGGGATGAGGGAGTCCAGACACCCAGCAGGGGGGTGGAGCCAGCGCCCGGGGAGGCGATGGGCGAGCGGCACTGGCCGGGGGAGAACCATCGACACCTCTTTCTCCCATTGACTGGCCAAGTAGCTCGCTCGCCTCCTGGGTGGAGGGTGGTGCCGGAATGTCTGAGGCCGGGCTAGGCCCAGGGTTGAGGTCGATCGGGGGCCAGGCGGCCTCGTGGCGAAGTGTCCAAGATGGCGGCCCGGGCTGGGCGCGTGGGTCGGCCGTGGATCGGACCCACGAGGTTATCATGCTCGAGGGCAGGTGTCCCTGAGGGGACGTAGGACGTGCAATGGTGGTGTGTGGTGCTTGTATGACTGGCTCGGGCTTGGTCGAGCCGGGGGAGAGCGGCCCGTCATGTGGCCTGTCCAACATGCGTCCCCCCCAGCTGAAGGCGGGGAGAGTTACCCATCCTCTTGGGGACTCTCTTCGTCGAGGCGGAAAAACCGGGACAGGCCATCCGCGTTGGCGTGGTCAGACCCAGGCCGGTGTTCAACGGTAAAGTCCATACCTTGCAAGGAGATGGACCAACGTAGCAGTTTTGGGTTTTCCCCCCGCATATGCATCAACCACTGTAGGGGTCGGTGGTCAGTCTGCACCCGGAAGTGGGTGCCAAAAAGGTAGGGTCGGAGCTTCTTGAGGGCCCATACCACAGCGAAGGCTTCCCTCTCTATGGTGCTCCAGCGTTGCTCCCGTGGTAGGAGTCTCCGGCTGATGAAGGCCACCGGTTGATCAAGGCCTTCGGTGTTCACCTGGGACAGGACCGCCCCAATGCCCTGGTCGGAGGCATCCGTCTGGACGACGAACTCCCGGCTGTAGTCTGGGGCCTGGAGTACAGGAGCGGAACACATGGCGGCCTTTAGCTGTTCGAAGGCCGCTTGACACTCTGGGGTCCAGTTCACCTTCTTGGGCTGATTTTTCGACGTGAGTTCGGTGAGAGGCCCCACGATGGTACCATAGTCTTTCACGAACCTTCGGTAGTAGCCCGTGAGGCCCAGGAAGGCTCGCACCTCAGTTTGAGTGTTAGGGGGTTGCCAGTTCTGGATGGCGGCAATTTTCAGTTGAAGAGGGGCCACTAGACCGCTTCCCACTTGGTGTCCGAGGTAGGTCACTGACCCTTGTCCAATTTGACATTTGCTGGCCTTGATCGTGAGGCCAGCTCGCTGAAGGGCTTGCAACACTGCTTGGAGGTGGTGGAGGTGCTCGGTCCAGTGGTGGCTGTACACAGCGATGTCGTCCAGGTAGGCGGCGCTGAACTCTTCGAGCCCCGCCAGGACCTGATTGACGAGCCGTTGGAACGTCGCTGGGGCATTTTTCATGCCGAAGGGCATGACCGTGAAGTGATAGTGGCCATCGGGGGTGGAGAAGGCAGAACGTTCTTGTGCTCGGGGTGTGAGGCCGATCTGCCAATATCCTGCCGTTAGATCGAAGATGCTGAGGTAGCGGGCAGCGCCCATTCGGTCGACCAGTTCATCTGCCCGGGGGATGGGGTGTGCGTCCGTTCTGGTGACTTCATTCAGGCCCCGGTAGTCGACACAGAACCGGAGTTCGGGTGTGGTTCCGGGGGCGGCTGCTTTGGGGACCAGTACGACCGGGCTGGCCCACGGACTGTCGGAGGGCTCGATGACCCCGAGCGTGAGCATCTTAGTTACTTCCGCCTGGATGCAGGCCCGTACCCGATCAGGTACGCGGTAGGCCCGGTGGCGGATAGGAGGGCTGTCTCCGGTGTCCACATCGTGCACACACCAGGAAGTGACACCTGGGGTGAGGGAGAACAGGCTGGCAAACCGTGATAGGAGGGCTTGGCACTCTTGGCGTTGTTCCTGGGAGAGGATCTCCGAGAGTCGGACCCCATCCACGGAGCCGTCTTGCTCCTGGGTCCGCAAGAGGTCAGGGAGAGGCTCGGAGTCGTCCTCAACCCCGTTGTCTGTGGCCATCAAGAGGCTGAGTTCTGTTCGTGCAAAGTGGGGTTTCAGTCTGTTGGTGTGGAGGACTCGGAGCGGATTCCGGGCGGACTCCATATCGATCAGATAGGTGGCGGGTCCCTTGCGCTCGATTACTTTGAAGGGTCCCGTCCATTTGTCTTGGAGAGCGCACGGTTCTGTGGGGGACATTACCCAGACCTGTTGCCCCGGCTCGAATTCAATAGATGAGGCGTTCTGGTCATACCATCTCTTCATGTCCTCTTGACTGGCCTCTAGGTTGGCTTTCGCTAGGTCTCTGAACCGCTGGGACTGGTTGCGGAGGGTGAGGAGGTACCGGAAGACATCTGGAGGACTCTTGGCCGGAGGCAACTCCCAGCCTTCTTTGATCAGGCTGAGTGGCCCCCGTACTGGGTGCCCATAGAGCAGCTCGAATGGGCTGAAGCCTAGGGACTTCTGTGGGACCTCCCGGTAGGCGAAGAGGAGGCACGGCAGCAGCACGTCCCACTGGCGACGGAGGGGTTCTTCCAATCCCCCGATCATCCCTTTTAGAGTGCGATTGAACCGCTCAACAAGTCCGTTTCCTTGGGGGTGATAGGGGGTCGTGAAGCGGTAGGTGACCCCACACTGTTGCCAGAGGGACTTCATGTATTTGGAAATAAAGTTCGTGCCTCTGTCACTGACGACTTCTCGGGGGAACCCCACACGGGAGAAGATCCCCATCAGGGCCCTGCCGACCACTGGGGCTGTGACGGTCCGGAGAGGAATAGCCTCAGGGTAGCGGGTGGCGTGGTCCACTAGTACTAGGATGAAGCGATGGCCTTGTCTTGTACGTGGGTCTAGGGGTCCCACAATGTCTATTCCGACCCTCTCAAATGGGGTCGTGACTACGGGAAAGGGTTGCAGGGGGGCCTTTAATTTGCGGCCGCTCTTCCCACTGGCTTGGCACGTGGGGCAAGATCGGCAATGCTGGTGCACATCGTTTCTCATTTTTGGCCAGAAGAAGTGGGTCACTAGGCGGCTGTAGGTTTTATCTTGTCCCAGGTGCCCTGCCAGGGGGACATCGTGGGCCAGATTTAGCAGGAAGTCTCTAAAGCGGAGTGGCACCACTAGTACTCGGTTGGCCCCCAGCTCGGCGATTCGTTGCTCGCTGTACAGTAGGTCATTGTCCCAGTAGACCCAATGAGTTCCGGAGGTATCCCCTGCGCTTTGGGCGAGCGCTTGTTGTCGGAGTCCCTCAAGGGAGGGACAGGTCTTCTGCTCCTGACGAAATTGTTCTTGTGTGGGCCCCCCTTCTTGAGCCCACTGGTCGAGATTAGCAAGGTCGGAAGGTTGAGCAGGTTCGAGGGGGATGCCCTGGTCGGGGGTCTCGGCGGGGGCGACCGGAGGCGGAGGCGCCGGCCATTCTGGTTCTTCCGGGTGATGGTTGGCACGGGCGGCCATAGACCGGGTGGTGACGCACGCCCAGTCTGGGACGCCCAACATCCCCAAGTGTTCTTTTCGCTCCACGGCTGCCCACGGGGAGCTTTCCAGGTCATTTCCGAGGAGGCAGTCCACGGGGGCGTCGTCTCGGACCGTTACTTTCAACATGCCGGAGACCCCTCCCCACTCAAAGGGGACGCAGGCCATCCGACACAGACTCTCCGAGTTGTCGGCTGATCGTACAGGGCAGAGAATGTTCGGTAGATATTGTTCTGGGGTCACCAGATGACAGCGGACGGCTGTCACACTGGCCCCGGTGTCTCGAAGGGCTTCGGCCCGTTGTCCATTGATGCTCACCCATTGGCTGTACTTCTGGGTGTTAGCGGGTAGGGGGACCCGCGGGACCATGTCTCTTCCCCCTAAGCACGCGAGAGTCATGGCGGCTGGCTCCCACCCTTGATACTCTTGCTCGTCTGTTTCTGGTTCCTCGGAGATCTGTTCTTCCCCTAGTGCCGCGGCGGCCACCTGGCGGGGTCTTGGGCTCGGATACTGCGGGCAGCTTGGGTCATTTGCATAGTGGCCTACTCGTTGGCATCGGTGACATGTAACATTGGCTCTGTATCCCGGTCGCGCCGGGGTGCTGCCCCGGTTGGCCGGGGGGGTGGTGCTGGTAGTGGGGGCGGCCGGAGTGTTGTCTCTTCCTCGTCCTTGGCCCCCTCCTCCTCCTCTGGATCGGTGGTGACCATTGTTGTTCCTGTTCTGCTCGTAGGACCCATTCCGGCCCACTCGGGTGATCTCCCACCGGTCAGCTTCGGCTGCGAGCTGCCGGGGATCGGTTAACTTGCTGTCGAGGAGGTGTTGGCGTAGTTCAATGAAGCAGTTGTTGGACAGATGCTCCCATACCATCAGATTGAACAACTGCTCGTAGGTCGTGACGTTGTTCCCTCTGATCCAGCCTTCGAAGGCTCGGCTGAAGTACGTTACATAGTCCACCCAAGTTGTACCTGGAATGCGTGTGCAGTCTCGGAACCTCTGACGGTACATCTCGGGCGTGAGGCCATAGCGAGTGAGGAGGGCCGCTTTCATATGGTCGTAGGAGGTCATCTGGTGGTCTGGGAGCTGTAACAGAGTATCGCGGCCCTCATTGAGGAATTTGCCCCATAGGCCGGCTCCCCAGTCGGCTCTATCGATCCGGTGCGCAGTCATCGCGATTTCATATGCCTTAAACCATTGCTGGATGTCGTCTTCTCGAAAATATTCTCGGACCACATCCTTGGGGATGTGCACTTTTTTGTCCGTGGTCCCGGGGGTGGACGGTCTGTCGGGCACCCCTAATTCTTTATTCTGTTTGCGCAGGTTGATCTCGGCTAGGTTCCGCTCGTGCTCGTACGTTAGTCTTTTTTCCTCGAGCTCCCTTTGCCTCTGTTTCTCCTCTCTTTCTTCTCGGAGGCGAAGGTGCTCTAAGTTTATTTTTTGCTCGGCCAATTTGAGTTCTATGTCCATCTTGAGTCGGGCCATTTCAAGTTCGTGTAGTCGGGCTTTTTCTCTTTCTTGGATCTCGTCTTGCGAGAGACCCGTTCTTTGCTCTTCAGGGGCCGTGTTGGTCTTTTTCGCGGTGCTTTGCTCCGGGGCTTCGACATCCCCGGTCTCTGCCCAAGATTCTAGGGCATGCTTAAAATCGTCCTTGGTACTTAGTCCGGTGGTAGCGATACCTAGTTCAATGCAGAACTGCTTTAGTTCACGATGGCTGTATTCCTCTAGCTTTTCCATTTGGAACTTCTCAGTTGATCCGCTCTCTTTAGTCGACATTGTTGTTCGTTGTGGGGTGAGCTACTCTCTGTACGTTATGCGGTGATTCGGATCGCGCCGCTGGCCACCAATGTTAGACGGACCGGGAGGGTCGGCCGAGATTACGGGGAGAGGTCTCCAGGGAGAGCCGTCTCCAACGACTGTACAGATAAGTAACTTCCCCCCCACAGACGGACACCACACAAGATTGAAGGTTAACGAGACTTTATATGCACTTCTTAGGTTACGTTGATATAATACAAGGAGGTCTGGACTCAGGGGTCCCCTCGGTTCTGATCTCTGGTTGAGGAAAAGGGTAGCGGGACAGTCTTAGTTACCAATGAGTTCAATAGCTCTCAATCCTCGAGCTCGGCGTGGTTGCTGATCGGGCCGTGGAGGAGCCAAGCAGGTCCCGATATGGATGACAGTTACAACGGTCCGCGGCCTCGCCAGCAGATCCGGACGACGGTGAAGGATGAAGGTTACGACGGCTGTGGCAGCGCCAACAGGCAGGATGATGGTGCACAGGACAGAGCTACGGCAGCGCCAGTAGTCCGTCCAGGATGAGTTCTTCTTTCGTCTCTCGACTCCAAGATACAACTGCCTTCCTGTTCTGGAGCTGCCCCAGTTATAGGGCTGGCGTGCTTTGATGTCCGGACCCTCGCACTTGGAGGTCGGGAGGTCCGGGATGAGGGAGTCCAGACACCCAGCAGGGGGGTGGAGCCAGCGCCCGGGGAGGCGATGGGCGAGCGGCACTGGCCGGGGGAGAACCATCGACACCTCTTTCTCCCATTGACTGGCCAAGTAGCTCGCTCGCCTCCTGGGTGGAGGGTGGTGCCGGAATGTCTGAGGCCGGGCTAGGCCCAGGGTTGAGGTCGATCGGGGGCCAGGCGGCCTCGTGGCGAAGTGTCCAAGATGGCGGCCCGGGCTGGGCGCGTGGGTCGGCCGTGGATCGGACCCACGAGGTTATCATGCTCGAGGGCAGGTGTCCCTGAGGGGACGTAGGACGTGCAATGGTGGTGTGTGGTGCTTGTATGACTGGCTCGGGCTTGGTCGAGCCGGGGGAGAGCGGCCCGTCATGTGGCCTGTCCAACACTGGTCCACGGGCTTGCTCTCACATTCAATGCACTGTCTGCCCGCACTTTGTGGCCACAGAGGAGGGCTACTGGTCCACAGGCTTGCTCTCACATTCAATGCACTGTCTGCCCGCACTTTGTGGCCACAGAGGAGGAGTTCTGGTCAACGGGCTTGCTCTCACATTTAATGCACTGTCTGCCCGCACTTTGTGGCCACAGAGGAGGACTGCTTGTCCACAGGCCTGCTCTCACATTCAATGCACTGTCTGCCCGCACTTTGTGGCCACGGAGGAGGAGAGCTGCTCCACGGGATTGCTCTCACATCTAATGCACTGTCTGCCCGCACTTTGTGGCCACGGAGGAGGAGTGCTGGTCCACGGGCTTTCTCTCACATTCAATGCACTGTCTGCCCGCACTTTGTGGCCACAGAGGAGGGCTGCTCGTCCACGGGCTTGCTCTCACATTCAATGCACTGTCTGCCCCCACTTTGTGGCCACAGAGGAGGACTGCTGCCCCACGGGCTTGCTCTCACATTCAATGCACTGTCTGCCCGCACTTTGTGGCCACGGAGGAGGAGTGCTGGTCCACAGGCTTGCTCTCACATTTAATGCACTGTCTGCCCGCACTTTGTGGCCACGGAGGAGGAGTGCTGGTCCACGGGCTTGCTCTCACATTCAATGCACTGTCTGCCCGCACTTTGTGGCCACAGAGGAGGGCTACTGGTCCACAGGCTTACTCTCACATTCAATGCACTGTCTGGCCGCACTTTGTGGCCACAGAGGAGGAGTTCTGGTCCACGGGCTTGCTCTCACATTCAATGCACTGTCTGCCCGCACTTTGTGGCCACAGAGGAGGACTGCTGCCCTGCGGGCTTGCTCTCACATTTAATGCACTGTCTGCCCGCACTTTGTGGCCACAGAGGAGGACTGCTGGCCCACAGGCTTGCTCTCACATTCAATGCACTGTCTGCCCACACTCACTTTGTGGCCACAGAGGAGGACTGCTGGTCCACGGGCTTGCTCTCACATTTAATGCACTGTCTGCCCGCACTTTGTGGCCACAGAGGAGAACTGCTGGTCCACAGGCTTGCTCTCACATTCAATGCACTGTCTGCCCGCACTTTGAAGCCACAGAGGAGGACTGCTGGTCCACGGGCTTGCTCTCATATTCAATGCACTGTCTGCCTGCACTTTGTGGCCACAGAGGAGGAGTGCTGGTCCACGGGCTTGCTCTCACATTCAATTCACTGTCTGCCCGCACTTTGTGGCCACAGAGGAGGACTGCTGGTCCAATGGGCTTGCTCTCACATTCAATGCACTGTCTGCCCGCACTTTGTGGCCTCAGGTGAGGGCTTCTGGCCCACGGCCTTGCTCTCACATTCAAAACACTGTCTGCCCGCACTTTGTGGCCACAGAGGAGGACTGCTCGTCCACGGGCTTGCTCTCACATTCAATGCACTGTCTGCCCGCACTTTGTGGCCACAGAGGAGGACTGCTGGTCCACGGGCTTGCTCTCACATTCAATGCACTGTCTGCCCGCACTTTGTGGCCACAGAGGAGGACTGCTGGCCCACGGGCTTGCTCACACATTCAATGCACTGTCTGCCCGCACTTTGTGGCAACAGAGGAGAAGTGCTGGTCCACGGGCTTGCTCTCACATTCAATGCACTGTCTTCCAGCACTTTGTGGCCACCGAGGAGGACTGCGGGGCCACAGGCTTGCTTTCACATTCAATGCACTGTCTGCCCGCACTTTATGGCCACAGAGGAGGTGTTAGACGGACCGGGAGGGTCGGCCGAGGTTACGGGGAGAGGTCTCCAGGGAGAGCCGTCTCCAACGACTGTACAGATAAGTAACTTCCCCCCCCACAGACGGACACCACACAAGGTTGAAGGTTAACGAGACTTTATATGCAATTCTTAGGTTACGATGATGGATACAAGGAGGTCTGGACTCAGGGGTCCCCTCGGTTCTAGTCTCTGGTTTAGGAAAGGGGTAGCGGGACAGTCTTAGTTACCAATGAGTACAAAATAGCTCTCAATCCTCGAGCTCGGCGTTCTAGATGATCGGGCCGTGGAGGAGCCAAGCAGGTCCCGAGATGGATGAAGGAAGGACGACGGTCCGCGGCGGAGCCTGCAGGTCCCGGTAGAAGATGACGGTTACAACGGTCCGCGGCCACGCCAGCAGATCCCGACGACGATGAAGGATGAAGGTTACGACGGCTGTGGCAGCGCCAACAGGCAGGACGATGGTGCACAGGACAGAGCTATGGCAGCGCCAGTAGTCCGTCCCGGATGAGTTCCTCTTTACGTCTCTCGACTCCAAGATACAACTGCCCTCCTGCTCTGGAGCTGCCCCAGTTATAGGGCTGGCGTGCTTTGATGTCCGGACCCTCGCACTTGGAGGTCGGGGGGTCCGGGATGGGGGAGTCCAGACACCCAGCAGGGGGGTGGAGCCAGCGCCCGGGGAGGCGATGGGCGAGCGGCACTTGGTGGGGGAGAGCCATCGGCACCTCTTTCTCCCATTGACTTGCCAAGTAGCCCGCTCACCTCCTGGGTGGAGGGTGGTGCCGGAATGTCTGAGGCCGGGCCAGGCCCAGGGTTGAGGTCGATCGGGGGCCAGGCGGCCTCGTGGTGGAGTGTCCAAGATGGCGCCCCAGGCTGGGCGCGTGGGCCGGCAGTGGATCGGACCCACGAGGTCGGCAGGCTCGAGGGCAGGGGTCCCTGAGGGGACGGAGGACGTGCAATGGTGGTGTGTGGTACTTGCGGGACTGGGCTCAGGCCTGGTTGGGCCGGGGGAGAGCGGCCCTTCATGTGGCCTGTCCAACATGCGTCCCCCCCAGCTGAAGGCGGGGAGAGTTACCCATCCTCTTGGGGACTCTCCTCGTCGAGGCGGAAAAACCGGGACAGGCCATCCGCGTTGGCGTGATCTGGCCCAGGCCGGTGTTCGACTGTGAAGTCCATACCTTGCAAGGAGATGGACCAGCGTAGCAACTTTGGGTTCTCCCCCCGCATATGCATCAGCCATTGCAGGGGTCGGTGGTCGGTCTGCACCCGAAAGTGGGTGCCGAAAAGGTAGGGCCGGAGCTTCTTGAGGGCCCATACCACAGCGAAGGCTTCCCTCTCTATGGTGCTCCAGCGTTGCTCCCGTGGTAGGAGTCTCCGGCTGATGAAGGCCACCGGTTGATCAAGGCCTTCGGTGTTCACTTGAGACAGGACTGCCCCAATGCCCTGGTCGGAGGCGTCCGTCTGGACGACGAACTCCCGGCTGTAGTCTGGGGCCTGGAGCACAGGGGCGGAACACATGGCGGCCTTTAATTGTTCAAATGCAGTTTGACACTCTGGGGTCCAGGTGACTTTCTTGGGCTGGTTCTTTGACGTGAGTTCTGTGAGGGGCCCCACTATGGTACCATAGTCTTTTACGAACCTTCGGTAGTAGCCCGTGAGGCCCAGGAAGGCTCGTACCTCGGTTTGGGTGATGGGGGGCTGCCAGGCCTGGATGGCGGCAATTTTCAGCTGTAGCGGGGCCACTAGGCCGCTTCCCACCTGGTGTCCGAGGTAGGTTACAGACCCTTGCCCAATTTGACACTTGCTGGCCTTGATCGTGAGGCCAGCTCGCTGAAGGGCTTGCAGCACTGCTCGGAGGTGGTGGAGGTGCTCGGTCCAATGGTGGCTGTATACAGCGATGTCGTCTAGGTAGGCGGCGCTGAATCCTTCGAGCCCCGCCAGGACCTGATTGACGAGCCGTTGGAATGTTGCAGGGGCATTCTTCATGCCGAAGGGCATGACCGTGAAATGGTAATGGCCATCGGGGGTGGAGAAGGCAGAACGTTCTTGCGCCCGGGGTGTGAGGCCGATCTGCCAATAGCCGGCTGTCAGGTCGAAGATGCTGAGGTAGCGGGCAGCTCCCATTCGGTCGACTAGTTCATCTGCCCGGGGGATGGGATGCGCGTCTGTTCTGGTGACCGCATTCAAGCCCCGGTAGTCGACGCAGAACCGGAGTTCTGGGGTGGTGCCGGGGGCCGCTGCCTTGGGGACCAGTACGACAGGGCTGGCCCAGGGACTGTCTGAGGGCTCGATGACCCCGATCGTGAGCATCTTGGCTATTTCTTCCTGGATGCAGGCCCGTACCCGGTCTGGCACGCGGTAGGCCCGGTGGCGGATAGGGGGGCTGTCCCCGGTATCCACATCGTGCACACACCAGGAAGTGACACCCGGGGTGAGGGAGAACAGGCTGGCGAACTGTGATAGGAGGGCTTGACACTCCTGGCGTTGTTCTCTGGTGAGGGCCTCTGAGAGCCGGACCCCATCCACGGAGCCGTCTTGCTCTTGAGTCCGTAGGAGGTCAGGGAGAGGCTCGGAGTCTTCTTCAACCCCAGTGTCTGTGGCCATCAGGAGGCTGAGCTCTGTTCGCACAAAGTGGGGCTTTAGTCTGTTAGCGTGGAGGACCCGGAGAGGGTTCCGGGAGGATTCCATGTCGATGAGATAAGTGGCAGGACCCTTGCGCTCTATTACTTTGAAGGGCCCCGTCCATTTGTCTTGCAGGGCGCATGGCTCAGTGGGGGACATCACCCATACCTGTTGGCCAGGTTCGAATTCAATGGATGAGGCATTCTGGTCATACCATTTTTTCATGTCCTCTTGACTGGCCTCTAGGTTGGCCTTCGCTAGTTCTCTGAACCGCCGGGTCTGGTTGCGGAGGGTGAGGAGGTACCGGAAGACATCTGGAGGGTTCTTTAGCGGAGGCATCTCCCAGCCTTCTTTGACGAGACTGAGCGGCCCTCGCACTGGGTGTCCATATAGCAGTTCAAATGGGCTGAAGCCCAGGGATTTCTGGGGGACTTCTCGATACGCGAAGAGGAGGCACGGCAGCAGCACATCCCACTGGCGACGGAGGGGCTCTTCCAACCCCCCGATCATTCCCTTTAGCGTGCGGTTGAACCGCTCAACGAGTCCGTTCCCTTGAGGGTGATAGGGGGTTGTGAATCTGTAGGTGACCCCGCACTGTTGCCAGAGGGACTTCATGTATTTGGAAATAAAGTTCGTGCCTCTGTCGCTGACGACTTCTCGGGGGAAGCCCACACGGGAGAAGATCCCCATCAGGGCCCGGCCGACCACCGGGGCTGTCACAGTTCGCAGAGGAACAGCCTCAGGGTAGCGGGTGGCGTGGTCCACTAGCACCAGGATGAATCGATGGCCTTGTTTTGTGCGTGGGTCCAAGGGCCCCACAATGTCTATTCCGACTCTCTCAAACGGGGTAGTGACCACGGGAAAAGGTTGCAGGGGAGCCTTTAGTTTGCGGCCGCTCTTCCCACTGGCTTGGCACGTGGGGCAAGATCGGCAATGCTGGTGCACATCGTTTCTCATTTTGGGCCAGAAGAAGTGGGTCACTAGGCGACTGTAGGTTTTATCTTGTCCCAGATGTCCTGCCAGGGGGACATCGTGGGCCAGGTTTAACAGGAAGTCTCTGAAACGGAGGGGTACCACTAGTACTCGGTTGCTCCCCAGCTCGGCGATTCTTTGCTCGCTGTACAGCAGATCATTGTCCCAGTAGACCCAATGAGTTCCGGGGGTATCCCCTGCGCTTTGGGCGAGCGCTTGCTGGCGGAGTCCCTCGAGGGAGGGACAGGTCTTCTGTTCTTTGCGAAATTGTTCTTGCGTGGGCCCCCCTTCTTGAGGCCACTGGTCGAGGTTAGCGAGGTCGGTAGGTTGAGCTGGTTCGGCGGGAATGTTACGGTCGGTGTTTTCGGCCGGGGCGACCGGAGGCGGTGGCGCCGGCCATTCGGGTTCTTCTGGCTGGTGGTTGGCACGGGCGGCCATGGAACGGGTGGTGACGCACGCCCAGTCTGGGACGCCCAACATCCCCAGGTGTTCCTTTCGCTCCACGGCGGCCCACGGAGAGCTTTCCAGGTCATTGCCCAGGAGGCAGTCTACGGGGGCATCGTCTCGGACCGTCACTTTCAACATGCCGGAGACCCCCCCCCATTCGAAGGGGACGCAGGCCATCCGACACAGGCTCTCCGAGTTATCGGCTGATCGTACAGGGCAGAGAATGTTCGGTAGATACTGTTCTGGGGCCACCAGGTGACAGCGGACGGCTGTTACACTGGCCCCGGTGTCACGAAGGGCTTCGGCCTGGTGTCCATTGATGCTCACCCATTGGCTGTACTTCTGGGTGTTAGCGGGTAGGGGGACCCGCGGGACCATGTCTTTCCCCCCTAAGCAGGCTAGAGTCATGGCGGCTGGCTCCCACTCTTGATGCTCTTGTTCGTACTCTTCCTGTTCCTCGGAGATCTGTTCTTCCCCTAGGGCTGCAGCGGCCACTTGGCGGGGTCTTGGGCTCTGGTACTGCGGGCAGTTTGGGTCGTTCGCATAGTGGCCGACTCGTTGACATCGGTGACACGTGACATTGGCTCTGTACCCCGGTCGCGCTGGGGTGCTGCCCCGGTTGGCCGGGGGGGTGGTGTTGGTAGCGGGGGCGACCGGGGCGTTGTCTCTTCCTCGCCCTTGGCCCCCTCCTCCTCCTCTGGGTCGGTGCTGACCATTGTTGTTCCGGTTCTGTTCGTAGGACCCATTCCGGCCCACTCTGGTGATCTCCCACCGGTCAGCTTCGGCTGCGAGCTGCCGGGGATCCGTTAACTTGCTGTCGAGGAGGTGTTGGCGGAGTTCAATGAAGCAATTGTTCGACAGATGCTCCCATACCATCAGGTTAAATAGTTGCTCGTAGGTCGTGACGTTGCTTCCTCGGATCCAGCCCTCGAAGGCTCGGCTAAAGTATGTTACATAGTCCACCCAAGTTGTACCCGGGATGCGGGTGCAGTCTCGGAACCTCTGACGGTACATCTCGGGTGTGAGACCATAGCGGGTGAGGAGGGCCGCTTTCATATGGTCGTAGGAGGTCATCTGGTGGTCCGGGAGCTGTAGTAGGGTGTCGCGGCCCTCATTGAGGAATCTTCCCCAGAGACCGGCTCCCCAGTCGCTTCTATCGATCCGGTGTGCAGTCATAGCGATTTCATAGGCTTTAAACCATTGCTGGATGTCGTCCTCTCTGAAGTATTCTCGGACAACATCCTTGGGGATGTGTACCTTTTTGTCTGTGGCCCCTGAGGTGGGGGGTCGCTCGGGCACCCCTGCTTCTTTATCCTGCTTGCGTAGGTTGATCTCGGCTAGGTTTCGTTCGTGTTCGTACGCTAGTTTCTTTTCCTCGAGCTCCCTTTGTCTCTGTTTCTCCTCTCTTTCTTCTCGGAGACGCAGGTGCTCTAAGTTGATTTTTTGTTCGGCCAACTTAAGTTCAACGTCCATTTTAAGTCGGGCCATTTCTAGTTCGTGTAGTCGGGTCCTTTCTCTTTCCTGGATCTCGTCTTGCGAGAGACCCGTTCTTTGCCCTTCCGGGGCCGTGGTCGTTTTTTCTACGGTGCTTTGATCAGGGGTTCCGGCAGCCCCGGTTTCTGCCCAAGATTCTAGGGCATGCTTAAAATCGTCCTTGGTACTCAGTCCGGTGGTAGCGATACCCAGTTCGATGCAGAATTGTTTAAGTTCACGATGGTTGTACTCCTCCAATTTCTCCATTTGGAATTTCTCGGTTGATCCGCTCTCTTTCGTGGTCATTGTGACTTCGTCGTGGGGTGAGCTACTCTCTGTACGTTTATGCGGTGATTCGGATCGCGCCGCTGGCCACCAATGTTAGACGGACCGGGAGGGTCGGCCGAGGTTACGGGGAGAGGTCTCCAGGGAGAGCCGTCTCCAACGACTGTACAGATAAGTAACTTCCCCCCCCACAGACGGACACCACACAAGGTTGAAGGTTAACGAGACTTTATATGCAATTCTTAGGTTACGATGATGGATACAAGGAGGTCTGGACTCAGGGGTCCCCTCGGTTCTAGTCTCTGGTTTAGGAAAGGGGTAGCGGGACAGTCTTAGTTACCAATGAGTACAAAATAGCTCTCAATCCTCGAGCTCGGCGTTCTAGATGATCGGGCCGTGGAGGAGCCAAGCAGGTCCCGAGATGGATGAAGGAAGGACGACGGTCCGCGGCGGAGCCTGCAGGTCCCGGTAGAAGATGACGGTTACAACGGTCCGCGGCCACGCCAGCAGATCCCGACGACGATGAAGGATGAAGGTTACGACGGCTGTGGCAGCGCCAACAGGCAGGACGATGGTGCACAGGACAGAGCTATGGCAGCGCCAGTAGTCCGTCCCGGATGAGTTCCTCTTTACGTCTCTCGACTCCAAGATACAACTGCCCTCCTGCTCTGGAGCTGCCCCAGTTATAGGGCTGGCGTGCTTTGATGTCCGGACCCTCGCACTTGGAGGTCGGGGGGTCCGGGATGGGGGAGTCCAGACACCCAGCAGGGGGGTGGAGCCAGCGCCCGGGGAGGCGATGGGCGAGCGGCACTTGGTGGGGGAGAGCCATCGGCACCTCTTTCTCCCATTGACTTGCCAAGTAGCCCGCTCACCTCCTGGGTGGAGGGTGGTGCCGGAATGTCTGAGGCCGGGCCAGGCCCAGGGTTGAGGTCGATCGGGGGCCAGGCGGCCTCGTGGTGGAGTGTCCAAGATGGCGCCCCAGGCTGGGCGCGTGGGCCGGCAGTGGATCGGACCCACGAGGTCGGCAGGCTCGAGGGCAGGGGTCCCTGAGGGGACGGAGGACGTGCAATGGTGTTGTGTGGTACTTGCGGGACTGGGCTCAGGCCTGGTTGGGCCGGGGGAGAGCGGCCCTTCATGTGGCCTGTCCAACAGGAGGGCTGCTGGTCCACGGGCTTGCTCTCACATTCAATGCACTGTCTGCCCGCACTTTGTGGCCACAGAGGAGGACTGCTGGTCCACGGGCTTGCTCTCACAATCAATGCACTGTCTGCCTGCACTTTGTGGCCACAGAGGAGGACTGCTGGTCCACGGGCTTGCTCTCACATTCAATGCACTGTCTGCTCGCACTTTGTGGACACAGAGGAAGGCTGCTGGTCCACGGGCTTGCTCTCACATTCAATGCACTGTCTGCCCGCACTTTGTGGCCACAGAGGAGGACTGCTGGTCCACAGGCTTGCTCTCACATTCAATGCACTGTCTGCCCACACTTTGTAGCCACAGAGGAGGACTGCTGGTCCACGGGCTTGCTCTCATATTCAATGCACTGTCTGCCTGCACTTTGTGGCAACAGAGGAGGAGTGCTGGTCCACGGGCTTGCTCTCACATTCAATGCACTGTCTGCCCGCACTTTTTGGCCACAGAGGAGGACTGCTGCCCCACGGGCTTGCTCTCACATTGAATTCACTGTCTGCCCGCACTTTGTGGCCACGGAGGAGGAGTGCTGCTCCACGGGCTTGCTCTCACATTTAATGCACTGTCTGCCCGCACTTTGTGGCCACGGAGGAGGAGTGCTGGTCCACGGGCTTGCTCTCACATTCAATGCACTGTCTGCCCGCACTTTGTGGCCACAGACGAGGGCTGCTGGTCCACAGGCTTGCTCTCACATTCAATGCACTGTCTGCCCGCACTTTGTGGCCACAGAGGAGGACTGCTGGTCCACGGGCTTGCTCTCACATTCAATGCACTGTCTGCCCACACTCACTTTGTGGCCACAGAGGAGGACTGCTGGTCCACGAGCTTGCTCTCACATTCAATGCACTGTCTGCTCGCACTTTGTGGACATAGAGGAAGGCTGTTGGTCCACGGGCTTGCTCTCACATTCAATGCACTGTCTGCCCGCACTTTGTGGCCACAGAGGAGGACTGCTGCCCCACGGGCTTGCTCTCACATTCAATGCACTGTCTGCCCGCACTTTGTGGCCACGGAGGAGGAGTGCTGGTCCACAGGCTCGCTCTCACATTTAATGCACTGTCTGCCCGCACTTTGTGGCCACGGAGGAGGAGTGCTGGTCCACGGGCTTGCTCTCACATTCAATGCACTGTCTGCCCGCACTTTGTGGCCACAGAGGAGGGCTACTGGTCCAAAGGCTTGCTCTCACATTCAATGCACTGTCTGCCCGCACTTTGAGGCCACAGAGGGGGACTGCTGCCCTGCGGGCTTGCTCTCACATTCAATGCACTGTCTGCCCGCACTTTGTGGCCACAGAGGAGGACTGCTGGTCCACAGGCTTGCTCTCACATTCAATGCACTGTCTGCCAGCACTTTGTAGCCACAGAGGAGGACTGCTGGTCCACGGGCTTGCTCTCATATTCAATGCACTGTCTGCCTGCACTTTGTGGCCACCGAGGAGGAGTGCTGGTCCACGGGAGTGCTCTCACATTCAATGCACTGTCTGCCCGCACTTTGTGGCCACAGAGGAGGACTGCTGGACCACGGGCTTGCTCTCACATTCAATGCACTGTCTGCCCGCACTTTGTGGCCACAGAGGAGGACTGCTTGTCCACGGGCTTGCTCTCACATTCAATGCACTGTCTGCCCGCACTTTGTGGCCACAGAGGAGGACTGCTGGCCCACGGGCTTGCTCACACATTCAATGCACTGTCTGCCCGCACTTTGTGGCAACAGAGGAGAACTGCTGGTCCACGGGCTTGCTCTCACATTCAATGCACTGAATTTCCCGCACTTTGTGGCCACCGAGGAGGACTGCTGGGCCACAGGCTTGCTTTCACATTCAATGCACTGTCTGCCCGCACTTTATGGCCACAGAGGAGGGCTGCTGGTCCACGGGCTTGCTCTCACATTCAATGCACTGTCTGCCCACACTTTGTGGCCACAGAGGAGGACTGCTGGTCCACGGGCTTGCTCTCACATTCAATGCACTCTCTGCCCGCACTTTGTGGCCACAGAGGAGGACTGCTGGTCCACGGGCTTGCTCTCACATTCAATGCACTGTCTGCTCGCACTTTGTGAACACAGAGGAAGGCTGCTGGTCCACGGGCTTGCTCTCACATTCAATGCACTGCCTGCCCGCACTTTGTGGCCACAGAGGAGGAGTGCTGGTTCACGGGCTTGCTCTCACATTCAATGCACCGTCTGCCCGCACTTTGTGGCCACAGAGGAGGACTGCTGCCCCACGGGCTTTCTCTCACATTCAATGCACTGTCTGCCCGCACTTTGTGGCCACAGAGGAGGGCTGCTCGTCCACGGGCTTGCTCTCACATTCAATGCACTGTCTGCCCGCACTTTGTGGCCACAGAGGAGGACTGCTGCCCCACGGGCTTGCTCTCACATTCAATGCACTGTCTGCCCGCACTTTGTGGCCACTGAGGAGGAGTGCTGGTCCACGGGCTTGCTCTCAAATTTAATGCACTGTCTGCCCGCACTTTGTGGCCACGGAGGAGGAGTGCTGGTCCACGGGCTTGCTCTCACATTCAATGCACTGTCTGCCCGCACTTTGTGGCCACAGAGGAGGGGTACTGGTCCACAGGCTTACTCTCACATTCAATGCACTGTCTGCCCGCACTTTGTGGCCACAGAGGAGGAGTGCTGGTCCACGGGCTTGCTCTCACATTCAATGCACTGTCTGCCCGCACTTTGTGGCCACAGAGGAGGACTGCTGGTCCACAGGCTTGCTCTCACATTCAATGCACTGTCTGCCCACACTCACTTTGTGGCCACAGAGGAGGACTGCTGGTCAACGGGCTTGCTCTCACATTTAATGCACTGTCTGCCCGCACTTTGTGGCCACAGAGGAGGACTGCTCGTCCACAGGCTTGCTCTCACATTCAATGCACTGTCTGCCCGCACTTTGTGGCCACGGAGGAGGAGAGCTGCTCCACGGGATTGCTCTCACATTTAATGCACTGTCTGCCCACACTTTGTGGCCACGGAGGAGGAGTGCTGGTCCACGGGCTTGCTCTCACATTCAATGCACTGTCTGCCCGCACTTTGTGGCCACAGAGGAGGGCTGCTCGTCCACGGGCTTGCTCTCACATTCAATGCACTGTCTGCCCCCACTTTGTGGCCACAGAGGAGGACTGCTGCCCCACGGGCTTGCTCTCACATTCAATGCACTGTCTGCCCGCACTTTGTGGCCACGGAGGAGGAGTGCTGGTCCACAGGCTTGCTCTCACATTTAATGCACTGTCTGCCCGCACTTTGTGGCCACGGAGGAGTGCTGGTCCACGGGCTTGCTCTCACATTCAATGCACTGTCTGCCCGCACTTTGTGGCCACAGAGGAGGGCTACTGGTCCACAGGCTTACTCTCACATTCAATGCACTGTCTGCCCGCACTTTGTGGCCACAGAGGAGGAGTTCTGGTCCACGGGCTTGCTCTCACATTCAATGCACTGTCTGCCCGCACTTTGTGGCCACAGAGGAGGACTGCTGCCCTGCGGGCTTGCTCTCACATTCAATGCACTGTCTGCTCGCACTTTGTGAACACAGAGGAAGGCTGCTGGTCCACGGGCTTGCTCTCACATTCAATGCACTGCCTGCCCGCACTTTGTGGCCACAGAGGAGGAGTGCTGGTTCACGGGCTTGCTCTCACATTCAATGCACCGTCTGCCCGCACTTTGTGGCCACAGAGGAGGACTGCTGCCCCACGGGCTTTCTCTCACATTCAATGCACTGTCTGCCCGCACTTTGTGGCCACAGAGGAGGGCTGCTCGTCCACGGGCTTGCTCTCACATTCAATGCACTGTCTGCCCGCACTTTGTGGCCACAGAGGAGGACTGCTGCCCCACGGGCTTGCTCTCACATTCAATGCACTGTCTGCCCGCACTTTGTGGCCACTGAGGAGGAGTGCTGGTCCACGGGCTTGCTCTCAAATTTAATGCACTGTCTGCCCGCACTTTGTGGCCACGGAGGAGGAGTGCTGGTCCACGGGCTTGCTCTCACATTCAATGCACTGTCTGCCCGCACTTTGTGGCCACAGAGGAGGGGTACTGGTCCACAGGCTTACTCTCACATTCAATGCACTGTCTGCCCGCACTTTGTGGCCACAGAGGAGGAGTGCTGGTCCACGGGCTTGCTCTCACATTCAATGCACTGTCTGCCCGCACTTTGTGGCCACAGAGGAGGACTGCTGGTCCACAGGCTTGCTCTCACATTCAATGCACTGTCTGCCCACACTCACTTTGTGGCCACAGAGGAGGACTGCTGGTCAACGGGCTTGCTCTCACATTTAATGCACTGTCTGCCCGCACTTTGTGGCCACAGAGGAGGACTGCTCGTCCACAGGCTTGCTCTCACATTCAATGCACTGTCTGCCCGCACTTTGTGGCCACGGAGGAGGAGAGCTGCTCCACGGGATTGCTCTCACATTTAATGCACTGTCTGCCCACACTTTGTGGCCACGGAGGAGGAGTGCTGGTCCACGGGCTTGCTCTCACATTCAATGCACTGTCTGCCCGCACTTTGTGGCCACAGAGGAGGGCTGCTCGTCCACGGGCTTGCTCTCACATTCAATGCACTGTCTGCCCCCACTTTGTGGCCACAGAGGAGGACTGCTGCCCCACGGGCTTGCTCTCACATTCAATGCACTGTCTGCCCGCACTTTGTGGCCACGGAGGAGGAGTGCTGGTCCACAGGCTTGCTCTCACATTTAATGCACTGTCTGCCCGCACTTTGTGGCCACGGAGGAGTGCTGGTCCACGGGCTTGCTCTCACATTCAATGCACTGTCTGCCCGCACTTTGTGGCCACAGAGGAGGGCTACTGGTCCACAGGCTTACTCTCACATTCAATGCACTGTCTGCCCGCACTTTGTGGCCACAGAGGAGGAGTTCTGGTCCACGGGCTTGCTCTCACATTCAATGCACTGTCTGCCCGCACTTTGTGGCCACAGAGGAGGACTGCTGCCCTGCGGGCTTGCTCTCACATTCAATGCACTGTCTGCCCGCACTTTGTGGCCACAGAGGAGGACTGCTGGTCCACAGGCTTGCTCTCACATTCAATGCACTGTCTGCCCACACTCACTTTGTGGCCACAGAGGAGGACTGCTGGTCCACGGGCTTGCTCTCACATTTAATGCACTGTCTGCCCGCACTTTGTGGCCACAGAGGAGGACTGCTCGTCCACAGGCTTGCTCTCACATTCAATGCACTGTCTGCCCGCACTTTGTGGCCACAGAGGAGGACTGCTGGTCCACAGGCTTGCTCTCACATTCAATGCACTGTCTGCCCGCACTTTGAAGCCACAGAGGAGGACTGCTGGTCCACGGGCTTGCTCTCATATTCAATGCACTGTCTGCCTGAACTTTGTGGCCACAGAGGAGGAGTGCTGGTCCACGGGCTTGCTCTCACATTCAATGCACTGTCTGCCCGCACTTTGTGGCCACAGAGGAGGACTGCTGGTCCAATGGGCTTGCTCTCACATTCAATGCACTGTCTGCCCGCACTTTGTGGCCTCAGGTGAGGGCTTCTGGCCCACGGCCTTGCTCTCACATTCAAAACACTGTCTGCCCGCACTTTGTGGCGACAGAGGAGGACTGCTCGTCCACGGGCTTGCTCTCACATTCAATGTACTGTCTGCCCGCACTTTGTGGCCACAGAGGAGGACTGCTGGTCCACGGGCTTGCTCTCACATTCAATGCACTGTCTGCCTGCACTTTGTGGCCACAGAGGAGGACTGCTGGTCCAATGGGCTTGCTCTCACATTCAATGCACTGTCTGCCCGCACTTTGTGGCCTAAGGTGAGGGCTTCTGGCCCACGGCCTTGCTCTCACATTCAATGCACTGTCTGCCCGCACTTTGTGGCCACAGAGGAGGACTGCTGCCCTGCGGGCTTGCTCTCACATTCAATGCACTGTCTGCCCGCACTTTGTGGCCACAGAGGAGGACTGCTGGTCCACAGGCTTGCTCTCACATTCAATGCACTGTCTGCCCACACTCACTTTGTGGCCACAGAGGAGGACTGCTGGTCAACGGGCTTGCTCTCACATTTAATGCACTGTCTGCCTGCACTTTGTGGCCACAGAGGAGGACTGCTCGTCCACAGGCTTGCTCTCACATTCAATGCACTGTCTGCCCGCACTTTGTGGCCACAGAGGAGGAGAGCTGCTCCATGGGATTGCTCTCACATTTAATGCACTGTCTGCCCGCACTTTGTGGCCACGGAGGAGGAGTGCTGGTCCACGGGCTTGCTCTCACATTCAATGCACTGTCTGCCCGCACTTTGTGGCCACAGAGGAGGGCTGCTCGTCCACGGGCTTGCTCTCACATTCAATGCACTGTCTTCCCCCACTTTGTGGCCACAGAGGAGGCCTGCTGCCCCACGGGCTTGCTCTCACATTCAATGCACTGTCTGCCCGCACTTTGTGGCCACGGAGGAGGAGTGCTGGTCCACAGGCTTGCTCTCACATTTAATGCACTGACTGCCCGCACTTTGTGGCCACGGAGGAGGAGTGCTGGTCCACGGGCTTGCTCTCACATTCAATGCACTGTCTGCCCGCACTTTGTGGCCAGAGAGGAGGGCTACTGGTCCACAGGCTTGCTCTCACATTCAATGCACTGTCTGCCCGCACTTTGTGGCCACAGAGGAGGAGTTCTGGTCCACGGGCTTGCTCTCACATTCAATGCACTGTCTGCCCGCACTTTGTGGCCACAGAGGAGGACTGCTGCCCTGCGGGCTTGCTCTCACATTCAATGCACTGTCTGCCCGCACTTTGTGGCCACAGAGGAGGACTGCTGGTCCACAGGCTTGCTCTCACATTCAATGCACTGTCTGTCCACACTCACTTTGTGGCCTCAGAGGAGGACTGCTGGTCCACGGGCTTGCTCTCACATTTAATGCACTGTCTGCCCGCACTTTGTGGCCACAGAGGAGGACTGCTCGTACACAGGCTTGCTCTCACATTCAATGCACTGTCTGCCCGCACTTTGTGGCCACAGAGGAGGACTGCTGGTCCACAGGCTTGCTCTCACATTCAATGCACTGTCTGCCCGCACTTAGAAGCCACAGAGGAGGACTGCTGGTCCACGGGCTTGCTCTCATATTCAATGCACTGTCTGCCTGCACTTTGTGGCCACAGAGGAGGACTGCTGGTCCACGGGCTTGCTCTCATATTCAATGCACTGTCTGCCTGCACTTTGTGGCCACAGAGGAGGAGTGCTGGTCCACGGGCTTGCTCTCACATTCAATGCACTGTCTGCCCGCACTTTGTGGCCACAGAGGAGGACTGCTGGTCCAATGGGCTTGCTCTCACATTCAATGCACTGTCTGCCCGCACTTTGTGGCCTCAGGTGAGGGCTTCTGGCCCACGGCCTTGCTCTCACATTCAAAACACTGTCTGCCCGCACTTTGTGGCCACAGAGGAGGACTGCTCGTCCACGGGCTTGCTCTCACATTCAATGCACTGTCTGCCCGCACTTTGTGGCCACAGAGGAGGACTGCTGGTCCACGGGCTTGCTCTCACATTCAATGCACTGTCTGCCCGCACTTTGTGGCCACAGAGGAGGACTGCTGGCCCACGGGCTTGCTCACACATTCAATGCACTGTCTGCCCGCACTTTGTGGCAACAGAGGAGAAGTGCTGGTCCACGGGCTTGCTCTCACATTCAATGCACTGTCTTCCAGCACTTTGTGGCCACCGAGGAGGACTGCTGGGCCACAGGCTTGCTTTCACATTCAATGCACTGTCTGCCCGCACTTTATGGCCACAGAGGAGGGCTGCTGGTCCACGGGCTTGCTCTCACATTCAATGCACTGTCTGCCCGCACTTTGTGGCCACAGAGGAGGACTGCTGGTCCACGGGCTTGCTCTCACATTCAATGCACTGTCTGCCCGCACTTTGTGGCCACAGAGGAGGACTGCTGGTCCACGGGCTTGCTCTCACATTCAATGCACTGTCTGCTCGCACTTTGTGGACACAGAGGAAGGCTGCTGGTCCACGGGCTTGCTCTCACATTCAATGCACTGTCTGCCCGCACTTTGTGGCCACAGAGGAGGACTGCTGGTCCACAGGCTTGCTCTCACATTCAATGCACTGTCTGCCCGCACTTTGTAGCCACAGAGGAGGACTGCTGGTCCACGGGCTTGCTCTCATATTCAATGCACTGTCTGCCTGCACTTTGTGGCCACAGAGGAGGAGTGCTGGTCCACGGGCTTGCTCTCACATTCAATGCACTGTCTGCCCGCACTTTGTGGCCACAGAGGAGGACTGCTGCCCCACGGGCTTGCTCTCACATTGAATTCACTGTCTGCCCGCATGTTGGACAGGCCACATGAAGGGCCGCTCTCCCCCGGCCCAACCAGGCCTGAGTCCAGTCACGCAAGTACCACACACCACCATTGCACGTCCTCCGTTCCCTCAGGGACCCCTGCCCTCGAGCATAATGACCTCGTGGGTCCGATCCACTGCCGGCCCACGCGCCCAGCCTGGGGCGCCATCTTGGACACTCCACCACGAGGCCGCCTGGCCCCCGATCGACCTCAACCCTGGGCCTGGCCGGCCTCAGACATTCCGGCACCACCCTCCACCCAGGAGGTGAGCGGGCTACTTGGCAAGTCAATGGGAGAAAGAGGTGCCGATGGCTCTCCCCCGCCAAGTGCCGCTCGCCCATCGCCTCCCCGGGCGCTGGCTCCACCCCCCTGCTGGGTGTCTGGACTCCCTCATCCCGGACCTCCCGACCTCCAAGTGCGAAGGTCCGGACATCAAAGCCCGCCAGCCCTATAACTGGGGCAGCTCCAGAGCAGGAAGGCAGTTGTATCTTGGAGTCGAGAGACGTAAAGAGGAACTCATCCTTGACGGACTACTGGCGCTGCCGTAGCTCTGTCTTGTGCACCATCGTCCTGCCTGTTGGCGCTGCCACAGCCTTCGCAACCTTCTTATCCTTCATCGTCGTCGGGACCTGCTGGCGTGGCCGCGGACTGTTGTAACCGTCATCTTCACCGGGACCTGCAGGCTCCGCCGCGGACCGTCGTCTTCCTTCGTCCATCTCGGGACCTGCCTGGCTCCGCCGCGGCCCGATCATCTAGAACGCCGAGCTCGAGGATTGAGAGCTATTTTCCACTCATTGGTAACAAAGACTGTCCCGCTACCCCTTTCCTAAGCCAGAGACTAGAATCGAGGGGACCCCTGAGTCCAGACCTCCTTGTATCATATCATCGTAACCTAAGAATTGCCTATAAAGTCTCGTTAACCTTCAACCTTGTGTGGTGTCCGTCTGTGGGGGGGAAGTTACTTGTCTGTACAGTCGTTGGAGACGGATCTCCCCGGAGACCTCTCCCCGTAGTCTCGGCCGACCCTCCCGGTCCGTCTAACATTGGTGGCCAGCGGCGCGATTCGAATCACCGCATAACGTACAGAGAGTAGCTCACCCCACGACGAAATCACAATGACAACTAAAGAGAGCGGATCAACCGAGAAATTCCAAATGGAGAAACTGGAAGAGTACAGCCATCGTGAACTAAAACAATTCTGCATCGAACTGGGTATCGCTACCACCGGACTAAGCACCAAAGACGATTTCAAGCATGCCCTAGAATCTTGGGCAGAGACCGGGGCTGCCGGAACCCCCGATCAAAGCACCGCAGAAAAAACCACCACGGCCCCTGAAGGGCAAAGAACGGGTCTCTCGCAAGACGAGATCCAGGAAAGAGAAAGAACCCGACTACACGAGCTGGAAATGGCCCGACTCAAGATGGACATTGAACTCAAGCTGGCCGAACAAAAAATCAACTTAGAGCACCTGCGTCTCCGAGAAGAAAGAGAGGAGAAACAGAGACAAAGGGAGCTCGAGGAAAAGAAACTGGCGTACGAACACGAACGGAACCTAGCCGAGATCAACCTGCGCAAGCAGAATAAAGAAGCAGGGGTGCCCGAGCGACCCCACACCTCAGGGGCCACAGAGAAAAAGGTACACATCCCCAAGGATGTTGTCCAAGAATATTTCCGAGAGGACGACATCCAGCAATGGTTTAAGGCCTATGAAATCGCGATGACTGCACACCGGATCGATAGAAGCGATTGGGGAGCCGGTCTATGGGGGAGATTCCTCAATGAGGGCCGCGATACCCTGCTACAGCTCCCGGACCACCAGATGACCTCCTATGACCATATGAAAGCGGCACTCCTCACCCGCTATGGCCTCACACCCGAGATGTACCGCCAGAGGTTCCGAGACTGCACCCGCATCCCGGGTACAACTTGGGTGGACTATGTAACCTACTTCAGCCGAGCCTTCGAGGGCTGGATCAGAGGAAGCAACGTCACGACCTACGAACAACTGTTCAATCTGATGGTGTGGGAGCATCTGTCGAACAATTGCTTCATTGAACTCCGCCAGCACCTCCTCGACAGCAAGTTAACAGATCCCCGGCAGCTCGCAGCAGAAGCTGACCGGTGGGAGATCACCAGAGTAGGCCGGAATGGGTTCTACGAACAGAACCGGAACAACAATGGTCAGCACCGACCCAGAGGAGGAGGAGGGGGCCAAGGGCGAGGAAAAGACAACGCTCCGACCGCCCCCGCAACCAGCACCACCCCCCCGGCCAACCGGGGCAGCACCCCGGCGCGACCGGGGTACAGAGCCAATGTCACGTGTCACCGATGCCAACGAGTCGGCCACTACGCAAACGACCCAAACTGCCCGCAGTACCAGAGCCCAAGACCCCGCCAAGTGGCCGCCGCGGCCCTAGGGGAAGAACAGATCTCCGAGGAGCAGGAAGAATACGAACAAGAGCATCAGGAGTGGGAGCCAGCCGCCATGGCTCTAGCATGCTTAGGGGGAAAAGACATGGTCCCGCGGGTCCCCCTACCCGCTAACACCCAGAAGTACAGCCAATGGGTGAGCATCAATGGACGCCGGGCCGAAGCCCTTCGTGACACCGGGGCCAGTGTAACAGCCGTCCGCTGTCACCTGGTGACCCCAGAACAGTATCTACCGAACCTTCTCTGCCCTGTACGATCAGCCGATAACTCGGAAAGTTTGTGTCGGATGGCCTGCGTCCCTTTCGAATGGGGAGGGGTCTCCGGCATGTTGAAAGTAACAGTCCGAGACGACGCCCCCGTAGACTGCCTCCTTGGAAATGACCTTGAAAGCTCTCCGTGGGCAGCCGTGGAGCGAAGAGAACACCTGGGGATGTTAGGCGTCCCAGACTGGGCGTGCGTCACCACCCGGTCCATGGCCGCCCGTGCCAACCACCGCCGAGAAGAACCCGAATGGCCGGCGCCACCGCCTCCGGTCGCCCCAGCCGAAACCACCGACCATGACATCCCCCTCGAACCAGCTCAACCCTCCGACCTCGCTAACCTCAAACAGTGGCCTCAAGAAGGAGGGCCCACGCAAGAACAATTTCGCCAAGAACAGAAGACCTGTCCCTCCCTCGAGGGACTCCGCCAGCAAGCGCTCGCCCAAAGCGCAGGGGATACCCCCGGAACTCATTGGGTCTACTGGGACAATGATCTGCTGTACAGCGAGCAAAGAATCGCCGAGCTGGGGGCCAACAGAGTATTAGTGGTGCCCCTCCGTTTTAGAGACTTTCTGCTAAACCTGGCCCACGATGTCCCCCTGGCAGGGCACCTGGGACAGGATAAAACCTACAGTCGCCTAGTGACCCACTTCTTCTGGCCCAAAATGAGGAACGATGTGCACCAGCATTGCCGATCTTGCCCCACGTGCCAAGCCAGTGGAAAGAGCGGCCGCAAACTAAAGGCCCCCCTGCAACCTTTCCCTGTGGTCACTACCCCATTTGAGAGGGTCGGAATAGACATTGTGGGGCCCCTGGACCCGCGCACAAAACAAGGCCATCGATTCATCTTGGTGCTAGTGGACCACGCCACCCGCTACCCTGAGGCTGTTCCCCTGCGAACTGTGACAGCCCCGGTAGTCGGCCGGGCTCTGATGGGGATCTTCTCCCGTGTGGGCTTCCCCCGAGAAGTCGTCAGCGACAGAGGCACGAACTTTATCTCTAAATACATGAAATCCCTCTGGCAACAGTGCGGGGTCACCTACCGATTCACGACCCCCTATCACCCCCAAGGGAACGGACTTGTTGAGCGGTTCAACCGCACGCTAAAGGGGATGATCGGGGGGTTGGAAGAGCCCCTCCGTCGCCAGTGGGATGTGCTGCTGCCGTGCCTCCTCTTCGCCTACCGAGAGGTCCCTCAGAAATCTCTAGGCTTCAGCCCATTTGAACTGCTATACGGACACCCAGTGCGGGGGCCGCTCAGCCTAGTCAAAGAGGGCTGGGAGATGCCTCCGTTAAAGAACCCTCCAGATGTCTTCCGGTACCTCCTCACCCTCCGCAACCAGACCCGGCGGTTCAGAGAACTAGCGAAAACCAACCTAGAGGCCAGTCAAGAGGACATGAAAAAATGGTATGACCAGAATGCCTCATCCATTGAATTCGAACCTGGCCAACAGGTATGGGTGATGTCCCCCACTGAGCCATGCGCCCTACAAGACAAATGGACGGGGCCCTTCAAAGTAATCGAGCGCAAGGGTCCTGCCACCTATCTCATCGACATGGAATCCTCCCGGAACCCTCTCCGGGTCCTCCACGCTAACAGACTAAAGCCCCACTTTGTGCGAACGGAGCTTAGCCTCTTGATGGCCACAGACAATGGGGTTGAAGAAGACTCCGAGCCTCTCCCTGACCTCCTACGGACTCAGGAGCAAGACGGCTCCGTGGATGGGGTCCGGCTCTCGGAGGCCCTCACCAGAGAACAACGCCAAGAGTGTCAAGCCCTCCTGTCACAGTTCGCCAGCCTGTTCTCCCTCACCCCAGGGGTCACTTCCTGGTGTGTGCACGATGTGGACACCGGGGACAGCCCCCCTATCCACCACCGGGCCTACCGCGTGCCAGATCGGGTACGGGCCTGCATCCAGGAGGAAGTAGCCAAGATGCTCACGCTCGGGGTCATCGAGCCCTCAGACAGTCCCTGGGCCAGCCCTGTCGTACTGGTCCCCAAAGCAGCTGCCCCCGGCACCACACCAGAACTCCGGTTCTGCGTAGACTACCGGGGCTTGAATGCGGTCACCAGAACAGACGCACATCCCATCCCCCGGGCAGATGAACTAGTCGACCGAATGGGAGCTGCCCGCTACCTCAGCATCTTCGACCTGACAGCAGGCTATTGGCAGATCGGCCTCACACCCCGAGCGCAAGAACGTTCTGCCTTCTCCACCCCCGATGGCCATTACCATTTCACGGTCATGCCCTTCGGCATGAAGAATGCCCCAGCAACATTCCAACGACTCGTCAATCAGGTCCTGGCGGGGCTCGAAGGATTCAGCGCCGCCTACCTAGACGACATCGCTGTATACAGCCACCATTGGACCGAGCACCTCCACCACCTCCGAGCAGTGCTGCAAGCCCTTCAGCGAGCTGGCCTCACGATCAAGGCCAGCAAGTGCCAAATTGGGCAAAGGTCTGTAACCTACCTCGGACACCAGGTGGGAAGCGGCCTAGTGGCCCCTCTGCAGCTGAAAATTGCCGCCATCCAGGCCTGGCAGCCCCCCATCACCCAAACCGAGGTACGAGCCTTCCTGGGCCTCACGGGCTATTACCGAAGGTTCGTGAAAGACTATGGTACCATAGTGGGGCCCCTCACAGAACTCACGTCAAAGAATCAGCCCAAGAAAGTCAACTGGACCCCAGAGTGTCAAACTGCATTTGAACAATTGAAGGCCGCCATGTGTTCCGCCCCTGTGCTCCAGGCCCCAGACTACAGCCGGGAGTTCGTCGTCCAGACAGACGCCTCCGACCAGGGCATTGGGGCAGTCCTGTCTCAAGTGAACACCGAAGGCCTTGATCAACCGGTGGCCTTCATCAGCCGGAGACTCCTGCCACGGGAGCAACGCTGGAGCACCATAGAGAGGGAAGCCTTCGCTGTGGTATGGGCCCTCAAGAAGCTCCGGCCCTACCTTTTTGGCACCCACTTTCGGGTGCAGACCGACCACCGACCCCTGCAGTGGCTGATGCATATGCGGGGGGAAAACCCAAAGTTGCTACGCTGGTCCATCTCCTTGCAAGGTATGGACTTCACAGTCGAACACCGGCCTGGGCCAGATCACGCCAACGCGGATGGCCTGTCCCGGTTTTTCCGCCTCGACGAGGAGAGTCCCCAAGAGGATGGGTAACTCTCCCCGCCTTCAGCTGGGGGGGACGCATGTTGGACAGGCCACATGAAGGGCCGCTCTCCCCCGGCCCAACCAGGCCTGAGTCCAGTCACGCAAGTACCACACACCACCATTGCACGTCCTCCGTTCCCTCAGGGACCCCTGCCCTCGAGCATAATGACCTCGTGGGTCCGATCCACTGCCGGCCCACGCGCCCAGCCTGGGGCGCCATCTTGGACACTCCACCACGAGGCCGCCTGGCCCCCGATCGACCTCAACCCTGGGCCTGGCCGGCCTCAGACATTCCGGCACCACCCTCCACCCAGGAGGTGAGCGGGCTACTTGGCAAGTCAATGGGAGAAAGAGGTGCCGATGGCTCTCCCCCGCCAAGTGCCGCTCGCCCATCGCCTCCCCGGGCGCTGGCTCCACCCCCCTGCTGGGTGTCTGGACTCGCTCATCCCGGACCTCCCGACCTCCAAGTGCGAAGGTCCGGACATCAAAGCCCGCCAGCCCTATAACTGGGGCAGCTCCAGAGCAGGAAGGCAGTTGTATCTTGGAGTCGAGAGACGTAAAGAGGAACTCATCCTTGACGGACTACTGGCGCTGCCGTAGCTCTGTCTTGTGCACCATCGTCCTGCCTGTTGGCGCTGCCACAGCCTTCGCAACCTTCTTATCCTTCATCGTCGTCGGGACCTGCTGGCGTGGCCGCGGACCGTTGTAACCGTCATCTTCACCGGGACCCGCAGGCTCCGCCGCGGACCGTCGTCTTCCTTCGTCCATCTCGGGACCTGCCTGGCTCCGCCGCGGCCCGATCATCTAGAACGCCGAGCTCGAGGATTGAGAGCTATTTTCCACTCATTGGTAACAAAGACTGTCCCGCTACCCCTTTCCTAAGCCAGAGACTAGAATCGAGGGGACCCCTGAGTCCAGACCTCCTTGTATCATATCATCGTAACCTAAGAATTGCCTATAAAGTCTCGTTAACCTTCAACCTTGTGTGGTGTCCGTCTGTGGGGGGGGAGTTACTTGTCTGTACAGTCGTTGGAGACGGATCTCCCCGGAGACCTCTCCCCGTAGTCTCGGCCGACCCTCCCGGTCCGTCTAACACCGCACTGTGTGGCCACATAGGAGGAGTGCTGCTCCACGGGCTTGCTCTCACATTTAATGCACTGTCTGCCCGCACTTGGTGGCCACGGAGGAGGAGTGCTGGTCCACGGGCTTGCTCTCACATTCAATGCACTGTCTGCCCGCACTTTGTGGCCACAGAGGAGGGCTACTGGTCCACAGGCTTGCTCTCACATTCAATGCACTGTCTGCCCGCACTTTGTGGCCACAGAGGAGGACTGCTGGTCCACAGGCTTGCTCTCACATTCAATGCACTGTCTGCCCACACTCACTTTGTGGCCACAGAGGAGGACTGCTGGTCCACGGGCTTGCTTTCACATTTAATGCACTGTCTGCCCGCACTTTGTGGCCACAGAGGAGGACTGCTCGTCCACAGGCTTGCTCTCACATTCAATGCACTGTCTGCCCGCACTTTGTGGCCACAGAGGAGGACTGCTGGTCCACAGGCTTGCTCTCACATTCAATGCACTGTCTGCCCGCACTTTGTGGCCACAGAGGAGGACTGCTGGTCCACAGGCTTGCTCTCACATTCAATGCACTGTCTGCCCACACTCACTTTGTGGCCACAGAGGAGGACTGCTGGTCAACGGGCTTGCTCTCACATTTAATGCACTGTCTGCCCGCACTTTGTGGCCACAGAGGAGGACTGCTTGTCCACAGGCCTGCTCTCACATTCAATGCACTGTCTGCCCGCACTTTGTGGCCACGGAGGAGGAGAGCTGCTCCACGGGATTGCTCTCACATTTAATGCACTGTCTGCCCGCACTTTGTGGCCACGGAGGAGGAGTGCTGGTCCACGGGCTTTCTCTCACATTCAATGCACTGTCTGCCCGCACTTTGTGGCCACAGAGGAGGGCTGCTCGTCCACGGGCTTGCTCTCACATTCAATGCACTGTCTGCCCCCACTTTGTGGCCACAGAGGAGGACTGCTGCCCCACGGGCTTGCTCTCACATTCAATGCACTGTCTGCCCGCACTTTGTGGCCACGGAGGAGGAGTGCTGGTCCACAGGCTTGCTCTCACATTTAATGCACTGTCTGCCCGCACTTTGTGGCCACGGAGGAGGAGTGCTGGTCCACGGGCTTGCTCTCACATTCAATGCACTGTCTGCCCACACTTTGTGGCCACAGAGGAGGGCTACTGGTCCACAGGCTTACTCTCACATTCAATGCACTGTCTGCCCGCACTTTGTGGCCACAGAGGAGGAGTTCTGGTCCACAGGCTTGCTCTCACATTCAATGCACTGTCTGCCCGCACTTTGTGGCCACAGAGGAGGACTGCAGCCCTGCGGGCTTGCTCTCACATTCAATGCACTGTCTGCCCGCACTTTGTGGCCACAGAGGAGGACTGCTGGTCCACAGGCTTGCTCTCACATTCAATGCACTGTCTGCCCACACTCACTTTGTGGCCTCAGAGGAGGACTGCTAGTCCACGGGCTTGCTCTCACATTTAATGCACTGTCTGCCCGTACTTTGTGGCCACAGAGGAGGACTGCTCGTCCACAGGCTTGCTCTCACATTCAATGCACTGTCTGCCCGCACTTTGTGGCCACAGAGGAGGACTGCTGATCCACAGGCTTGCTCTCACATTCAATGCACTGTCTGCCCGCACTTTGAAGCCACAGAGGAGGACTGCTGGTCCACGGCTTGCTCTCATATTCAATGCACTGTCTGCCTGCACTTTGTGGCCACAGAGGAGGAGTGCTGGTCCACGGGCTTGCTCTCACATTCAATGCACTGTCTGCCCGCACTTTGTGGCCACAGAGGAGGACTGCTGGTCCAATGGGCTTGCTCTCACATTCAATGCACTGTCTGCCCGCACTTTGTGGCCTCAGGTGAGGGCTTCTGGCCCACGGCCTTGCTCTCACATTCAAAACACTGTCTGCCCGCACTTTGTGGCCACAGAGGAGGACTGCTCGTCCACGGGCTTGCTCTCGCATTCAATGCACTGTCTGCACGCACTTTGTGGCCACAGAGGAGGACTGCTGGTCCACGGGCTTGCTCTCACATTCAATGCACTGTCTGCCCGCACTTTGTGGCCACAGAGGAGGACTGCTGGCCCACGGGCTTGCTCACACATTCAATGCACTGTCTGCCCGCACTTTGTGGCAACAGAGGAGAAGTGCTGGTCCACGGGCTTGCTCTCACATTTAATGCACTGTCTTCCAGCACTTTGTGGCCACCGAGGAGGACAGCTGGGCCACAGGCTTGCTCTCACATTCAATGCACTGTCTGCCCGCACTTTATGGCCACAGAGGAGGGCTGCTGGTCCACGGGCTTGCTCTCACATTCAATGCACTGTCTGCCCGCACTTTTTGGCCACAGAGGAGGACTGCTGGTCCACGGGCTTGCTCTCACATTCAATGCACTGTCTGCCCGCACTTTGTGGCCACAGAGGAGGACTGCTGGTCCACGGGCTTGCTCTCACATTCAATGCACTGTCTGCTCGCACTTTGTGGACACAGAGGAAGGCTGCTGGTCCACGGGCTTGCTCTCACATTCAATGCACTGTCTGCCCGCACTTTGTGGCCACAGAGGAGGACTGCTGGTCCACAGGCTTGCTCTCACATTCAATGCACTGTCTGCCCGCACTTTGTAGCCACAGAGGAGGACTGCTGGTCCACGGGCTTGCTCTCATATTCAATGCACTGTCTGCCTGCACTTTGTGGCCACTGTTAGACGGACCGGGAGGGTCGGCCGAGGATAGGGGGAGAGGTCTCCGGGGAGAGCCGTCTCCAGCGATCGTACAGACAAGTAACTTCCCCCCCACAGACGTACACCACACAAGGCTAAGGTTCAACGATACTTTATAAGCAATTCTTTAAGTACGGTAAAATGGTACAAGGAGGTCTGGACTCAGGGGTCCCCTCGGTTCTGGTCTCTGGATTGGGAAAGGGGTAGCGGGACAGTCTTGTTACCAATCGAATAGAAGAAATAGCTCTCAATCCTCGAGCTCGGCGTTCTAGATGATCGGGCTGCGGCGGAGCCAGCAGGTCCCGAGATGGTTGAAGGTAGCGACGGTCCGCGGCGAAGCCAGCAGGTCCCGATGAAGGTGGTGATTACAAACGGTCTGCGGCCACGCCAGCAGGTCCCGACGACGATGAAGGTTTCAGAAGGTTGCGGCAGCGCCAGCAGGTAGGACGATAGTTTGCAAGGCAGGGCTACGGCAGCGCCAGTAGTCCGTCAAGGATGAGTTCTTCTCTGCGTCTCTCGACTCCAGGATACAACTGCCTTCCTGCTCTGGAGCTGCCCCAGTTATAGGTCTGGCGCCCTTTGATGTCCGGACCCTCGCACTTGGAGGTCGGGAGGTCCGGTGTTGGACAGGCCACAGGAAGGGTCGCTCTCCCCCGGCCCAACCAGGCCCGAGCCCGGTCACGCAAGTACCACACACCACCATTGCACGTCCTCCGTCCCCTCAGGGACCCCTGCCCGCGAGCATGTCGACCTCGTGGGTCCGATCCACTGCCGGCCCACGCGCCCATCCTGGGGCGCCATCTTGGACACTCCACCACGAGGCCGCCTGGCCCCCGATCGACCTCAACCCTGGGCCTGGCCCGGCCTCAGACATCCCGGCACCACCATCCACCCAGGAGGTGAGCGGGCTACTTGGCAAGTCAATGGGAGAAAGAGGTGTCGATGGCTCTCCCCCGCCAAGTGCCGCTCGCCCATCGCCTCCCCGGGCGCTGGCTCCACCCCCCTGCTGGGTGTCTGGACTCCCTCATCCCGGACCTCCCGACCTCCAAGTGCGAGGGTCCGGACATCAAAGCACACCAGCCCTATAACTGGGGCAGCTCCAGAGCAGGAAGGCAGTTGTATCTTGGAGTCGAGAGACGCAGAGAAGAACTCATCCGTGACGGACTACTGGCGCTGCCATAGCTCTGTCTCGTGCACCATCGTCTTGCCTGCTGGCGCTGCCGCAACCTTCGTAACCTTCATATCCTTCATCGTCGTCGGGACCTGCTGGCGTGGCCGCGGACCGTTTGTAACCATCATCTTCATCGGGACCTGCAGGCTCCGCCGCGGACCGTCGTTTCCTTCGTCCATCTCGGGACCTGCTGGCTCCGCCGCGGCCCGATCATCTAGAACGCCGAGCTCGAGGATTGAGAGCTATTTTCATCTTTTTGGTAACAAGACTGTCCCGCTACCCTTTTCCCAAACCAGAGACTAGAATCGAGGGGACCCCTGAGTCCAGACCTCCTTGTACCATTCCATCGTAAACTTAAAGAATTGCCTATAAAGTCTCGTTGAACTTTAACCTTGTGTGGTGTCCGTCTGTGGGGGGGAAGTTACTTGTCTGTACGATCGCTGGAGACGGCTCTCCCCGGAGACCTCTCCCCTTATCCTCGGCCGACCCTCCCGGTCCGTCTAACATTGGTGGCCAGCGGCGCGATCCGAATCACCGCATAAACGTACAGAGAGTAGCTCATCCCACGACGAAATCACAATGACAACTAAAGAAAGCGGATCAACCGAGAAGTTCCAGATGGAGAAATTGGATGAGTACAGCCATCGTGAACTAAAACAATTCTGCATCGAACTAGGTATCGCTACCACCGGACTAAGTACCAAAGACGATTTTAAGCATGCCCTAGAGTCTTGGGCAGAAACCGGGGCCGCCGGAACCCCCGATCAAAGCACCGCAGCAAAAACCACCACGGCCCCTGAAGAGCGAAGAACGGGTCTCTCGCAAGACGAGATCCAGGAAAGAGAAAAAACCCGACTACACGAGCTGGAAATGGCCCGACTCAAAATGGACGTTGAGCTTAAGTTGGCCGAACAAAAAATCAACTTAGAGCACCTGCGTCTCCGAGAAGAAAGAGAGGAGAAACAGAGACAAAGGGAGCTCGAGGAAAAGAAACTAGCGTACGAACACGAGCGGAACCTAGCTGAGATCGACCTACGCAAGCAGAATAAAGGAGTAGGGGTGCCCGAGCAACCCCACACCCCAGGGGCAACAGAGAAAAAGGTACACATCCCCAAGGATGTCGTTCGAGAATACTTCCGAGAGGACGACATCCAGCAATGGTTTAAGGCCTATGAAATCGCTATGACTGCACACCGGATCGATAGAAGCGATTGGGGAGCCGGTCTATGGGGGAGATTCCTCAATGAGGGCCGCGATGCCCTGCTACAGCTCCCGGACCACCAGATGACCTCCTATGACCATATGAAAGCTGCACTCCTCACCCGCTATGGCCTCACACCCGAAATGTACCGTCAGAGGTTCCGAGACTGCACCCGCATCCCGGGTACAACTTGGGTGGACTATGTAAACTACTTTAGCCGAGCCTTCGAGGGCTGGATCAAAGGAAGCAACGTCACAACCTACGAACAACTGTTTAATCTTATGGTATGGGAGCATCTGTCGAACAATTGCTTCATTGAACTCCGCCAGCACCTCCTCGACAGCAAGTTAACGGATCCCCGGCAGCTCGCAGCCGAAGCTGACCGGTGGGAGATCACCAGAGTGGGCCGGAATGGGTCCTACGAACAGAACCGGAACAACAATGGTCAGCACCGTCCCCGAGGAGGAGGAGGGGGCCAAGGACGAGGAAGAGACAACGCCCCGGTCGCCCCCGCTACCAGCACCACCCCCCCGGCCAACCGGGGCAGCACCCCGGCGCGACCGGGTTACCGAGCCAATGTTACGTGCCATCGATGCCAACGAGTCGGCCACTATGCGAACGACCCAAACTGCCCCCAGTACCAGAGCCCAAGACCCCGCCAAGTAGCCGCTGCTGCTCTAGGGGAGGAACAGATCACAGAGGAACAAGAGGAATATGAACAAGAGCATCAAGAATGGGAGCCAGCCGCCATGGCTCTAGCCTGCTTAGGGGGGAAAGACATGGTCCCGCGGGTCCCCCTACCCGCTAACACCCAGAAGTACAGCCAATGGGTGAGCATCAATGGACGCCGGGCCGAAGCCCTTCGTGACACCGGGGCCAGTGTAACAGCCGTCCGCTGTCACCTGGTGACCCCAGAACAGTATCTACAGAACATTCTCTGCCCGGTACGTTCAGCCGATAACTCAGAAAGTCTGTGTCGGATGGCCTGCGTCCCTTTCGAATGGGGAGGGGTCTCCGGCATGTTGAAAGTAACGGTCCGAGACGATGCCCCCGTAGACTGCCTCCTGGGGAATGACCTTGAAAGCTCTCCGTGGGCAGCCGTAGAACGAAGAGAACACCTGGGGATGTTAGGCGTCCCAGACTGGGCGTGCGTCACCACCCGGTCCATGGCCGCCCGTGCCAACCACCGCCCAGAAGAACCCGAATGGCCGGCGCCACCGCCTCCGGTCGCCCCAGCCGAAACCACCGACCGTGACGTCCCCCCCGAACCAGCTCAACCTTCCGACCTCGCTAACCTCGACCAGTGGCCTCAAGAGGGGGGGCCCACGCAAGAACAATTTCGCCAGGAACAGAAGACCTGTCCCTCCCTCGAGGGACTCCGCCAGCAAGCGCTCGCCCAAAGCGCAGGGGATACCTCCGGAACTCACTGGGTCTACTGGGACAATGATCTGCTGTACAGTGAGCAAAGAATCGCAGAGCTGGGGGCCAGCCGAGTACTAGTGGTGCCACTCCGTTTTAGAGACTTTCTGCTAAACCTGGCCCACGATGTCCCCCTAGCAGGACACCTGGGACAAGATAAAACCTACAGTCGCCTAGTGACCCACTTCTTCTGGCCCAAAATGAGAAACGATGTACACCAGCATTGCCGATCTTGCCCCACGTGCCAAGCCAGTGGAAAGAGCGGCCGCAAACTAAAGGCCCCCCTGCAACCTTTTCCCGTGGTCACCACCCCGTTCGAGAGGGTCGGGATAGACATTGTGGGACCCCTGGACCCGCGTACAAAACAAGGCCATCGATTCATCTTGGTGCTAGTGGACCACGCCACCCGCTACCCTGAGGCTGTTCCCCTGCGGACTGTGACAGCCCCGGTAGTCGGCCGGGCTCTGATGGGGATCTTCTCCCGTGTGGGCTTCCCCCGAGAAGTCGTCAGCGACAGAGGCACGAACTTTATTTCTAAATATATGAAATCCCTCTGGCAACAGTGCGGGGTTACCTACCGATTCACGACCCCCTATCACCCTCAAGGGAACGGACTCGTTGAGCGGTTCAACCGCACGCTAAAAGGGATGATCGGAGGGTTGGAAGAGCCCCTCCGTCGCCAGTGGGATGTGCTGCTGCCGTGCCTCCTCTTCGCCTATCGGGAGGTCCCCCAGAAATCCCTGGGCTTCAGCCCGTTTGAACTGCTATATGGACACCCAGTGCGGGGGCCGCTCAGCCTAGTCAAGGAAGGCTGGGAGATGCCTCCGCTAAAGAACCCTCCAGATGTCTTCCGGTACCTCCTAACCCTCCGCAACCAGACCCGGCGGTTCAGGGAGCTGGCAAAAGCTAACCTAGAGGCCAGTCAAGAGGACATGAAAAAGTGGTATGACCGGAATGCCTCATCCATTGAATTTGAACCTGGCCAACAGGTATGGGTGATGTCCCCCACCGAGCCATGCGCCCTGCAAGACAAATGGACGGGGCCCTTCAAAGTAGTCGAGCGCAAGGGCCCTGCCACCTATCTCATCGACATGGAATCTTCCCGGAACCCCCTCCGGGTCCTCCACGCTAACAGACTGAAGCCCCACTTTGTGCGTACAGAACTCAGCCTCCTGATGGCCACAGACAATGGGGCTGAAGAAGACTCCGAGCCCCTCCCTGACCTCCTACGGACTCGGGAACAAGACGGCTCCGTGGATGGGGTCCGACTCTCGGAGGCCCTCACCAGAGAACAACGCCAGGAGTGTCGAGTCCTCCTGTCACAGTTCGCCAGCCTGTTCTCCCTCACCCCAGGTGTCACTTCCTGGTGTGTGCACGATGTGGACACGGGGGACAGCCCCCCTATCCGCCACCGGGCCTACCGCGTGCCAGATCGGGTACGGGCCTGCATCCAGGAAGAAGTAGCCAAGATGCTCACGCTCGGGGTCATCGAGCCCTCAGACAGCCCCTGGGCCAGCCCTGTAGTACTGGTCCCCAAAGCAGCTGCCCCCGGCACCACACCAGAGCTCCGGTTCTGCGTCGACTACCGGGGCTTGAATGCGGTCACCAGAACAGACGCACATCCCATCCCCCGGGCAGATGAACTAATCGACCGCATGGGAGCTGCCCGCTACCTCAGTATCTTCGACCTGACGGCGGGCTACTGGCAAATCGGCCTCACACCCCGGGCGCAAGAACGTTCTGCCTTTTCTACCCCCGATGGCCATTACCATTTCACAGTCATGCCCTTCGGCATGAAGAATGCCCCAGCAACATTCCAACGGCTCGTCAATCAAGTCCTGGCGGGGCTCGAAGGATTCAGCGCCGCCTACCTAGACGACATAGCTGTATACAGCCACCATTGGTCCGAGCACCTCCACCACCTCCGAGCAGTGCTGCAAGCCCTTCAGCGAGCTGGCCTCACGATCAAGGCCAGCAAGTGTCAAATTGGGCAAGGGTCTGTAACCTACCTCGGACACCAGGTGGGAAGCGGCCTGGTGGCCCCTCTGCAGCTAAAAATTGCCGCCATCCAGTCCTGGCAGCCCCCCATCACCCAGACCGAGGTACGAGCCTTCCTGGGCCTCACGGGCTATTACCGAAGGTTCGTAAAAGACTATGGTACTATAGTGGGGCCCCTCACAGAACTCACGTCAAAGAATCAGCCCAAGAAAGTCAACTGGACCCCAGAGTGTCAAGCTGCATTTGAGCAATTGAAAGCCGCCATGTGTTCCGCCCCTGTGCTCCAGGCCCCCGACTACAGCCGGGAATTCGTCGTCCAGACGGATGCCTCCGACCATGGCATTGGGGCGGTCCTGTCTCAAGTGAACACCGAAGGCCTTGATCAACCGGTGGCCTTCATCAGCCGGTGACTCCTACCACGGGAACAGCGCTGGAGCACCATAGAGAGGGAGGCCTTCGCTGTAGTATGGGCCCTCAAGAAGCTCCGGCCCTACCTTTTTGGCACACACTTTCGGGTGCAGACCGACCACCGACCCCTGCAGTGGCTGATGCAGATGCGGGGGGAAAACCATCTCCCTACAAGGTATGGACTTCACAGTTGAACACCGGCCTGGGCCAGATCACGCCAACGCGGATGGCCTGTCCCGGTTCTTCCGCCTCGACGAGGAGAGTCCCCAAGAAGATGGGTAACTCTCCCCGCCTTCAGCTGGGGGGGACGCATGTTGGACAGGCCACAGGAAGGGCCGCTCTCCCCCGGCCCAACCAGGCCCGAGCCCGGTCACTCAAGTACCACACACCACCATTGCACGTCCTCCGTCCCCTCAGGGACCCCTGCCCGCGAGCATGTCGACCTCGTGGGTCCGATCCACTGCCGGCCCACGCGCCCATCCTGGGGCGCCATCTTGGACACTCCACCACGAGGCCGCCTGGCCCCCGATCGACCTCAACCCTGGGCCTGGCCCGGCCTCAGACATCCCGGCACCACCATCCACCCAGGAGGTGAGCGGGCTACTTGGCAAGTCAATGGGAGAAAGAGGTGTCGATGGCTCTCCCCCGCCAAGTGCCGCTCGCCCATCGCCTCCCCGGGCGCTGGCTCCACCCCCCTGCTGGGTGTCTGGACTCCCTCATCCCGGACCTCCCGACCTCCAAGTGCGAGGGTCCGGACATCAAAGCACACCAGCCCTATAACTGGGGCAGCTCCAGAGCAGGAAGGCAGTTGTATCTTGGAGTCGAGAGACGCAGAGAAGAACTCATCCGTGACGGACTACTGGCGCTGCCATAGCTCTGTCTCGTGCACCATCGTCTTGCCTGCTGGCGCTGCCGCAACCTTCGTAACCTTCATATCCTTCATCGTCGTCGGGACCTGCTGGCGTGGCCGCGGACCGTTTGTAACCATCATCTTCATCGGGACCTGCAGGCTCCGCCGCGGACCGTCGTTTCCTTCGTCCATCTCGGGACCTGCTGGCTCCGCCGCGGCCCGATCATCTAGAACGCCGAGCTCGAGGATTGAGAGCTATTTTCATCTTTTTGGTAACAAGACTGTCCCGCTACCCTTTTCCCAAACCAGAGACTAGAATCGAGGGGACCCCTGAGTCCAGACCTCCTTGTACCATTCCATCGTAAACTTAAAGAATTGCCTATAAAGTCTCGTTGAACTTTAACCTTGTGTGGTGTCCGTCTGTGGGGGGGAAGTTACTTGTCTGTACGATCGCTGGAGACGGCTCTCCCCGGAGACCTCTCCCCTTATCCTCGGCCGACCCTCCCGGTCCGTCTAACATCCGGGATGAGGGAGTCCAGACACCCAGCAGGGGGGTGGAGCCAGCGCCCGGGGAGGCTGGGGGCGATCGGCACCTGGCGGGGGAGAGCCATCGACACCTCTTTCTCCCATTGACCTGCCAAGTAGTCCGCTCACCTCCTGGGTGGATGGTGGTGCCGGGATGTCGGGGCCTGGCCAGGCCCAGGGTTAGGGTCGATCGGAGGCCACGCGGCCTCGTGGTGCTGTGTCCAAGATGGCGCCCAGGTCGGGCGAGAGGGCCGGTAGGGGATCGGGCCCATGAGGTCGAGATGTTCAGAGGCAGGGGTCCCAGAGGGGACGGAAAACGGGGAGTGGTGGCGTGTAACACTTGAGGAGCCGGGCTCGGGCCTGGTCGTGCGGAGAGGGAGCGAGCCCTTCATGTGGCCTGTCCAACATGCGTCCCCCCCAGCTGAAGGCGGGGAGAGTCACCCATCCTCTTGGGGACTCTCCTCGTCGAGGCGGAAAAAGCGTGACAGGCCATCTGCGTTGGCGTGGTCTTGCCCAGGTCGATGTTCCACAGTGAAGTCCATCCCCTGCAGGGAGATAGACCAACGTAGTAGTTTCGGGTTTTCCCCCCGCATCTGCATTAGCCACTGCAGGGGTCGATGATCGGTCTGTACCCGGAAGTGGGTGCCGAAGAGATAGGGCCGGAGCTTTTTGAGGGCCCATACCACGGCGAAGGCCTCCCTCTCGATGGTGCTCCAGCGTTGTTCTCGGGCCAGGAGTCGCCTGCTGATGAAAGCCACTGGCTGGTCAAGTCCTTCGGGGTTCAACTGGGAAAGGACTGCCCCAATGCCATGGTCGGAGGCATCCGTCTGGACGATAAATTCCCGACTTTAGTCGGGGGCCTGGAGCACAGGGGCGGAGCACATGGCGGCCTTCAGCTTCTCGAAGGCCGCTTGACAGTCTGGGGTCCAGTTGACCTTCTTTGGTTGGTTTTTGGATGTGAGTTCCGTGAGGGGCCCCACAATACTGCCATAGTCTCTCACGAACCGCCGGTAGTAACCTGCGAGTCCCAAAAAAGCGCGTACTTCGGTCTGGGTGATGGGGGGCTGCCAAGACTGGATTGCAGCGATCTTGAGTTGCAGAGGGGCCACCAGACCGCTTCCCACCTGGTGTCCGAGATAGGTCACGGACCCTTGGCCAATTTGGCATTTGCTGGCCTTGATCGTGAGGCCAGCTCGTTGAAGGGCCTGTAGCACCTCTCGGAGGTGGTGGAGGTGGTCGGACCAGTGGTGGCTGTATACAGCGATATCGTCCAGGTAGGCGGCGCTGAATCCTTCAAGCCCCGCCAGGACCTGATTAACTAGCCGCTGAAACGTTGCTGGGGCATTCTTCATGCCGAATGGCATGACCTTGAAGTGATAGTGGCCATCAGGAGTGGAAAATGCAGATCGTTCTTGGGCCCGGGGTGTGAGGCCGATCTGCCAGTAGCCCGCCGTCAGGTCGAAGATACTGAGGTAGCGGGCAGCTCCCATGCGGTCGATTAGTTCATCTGCCCGGGGAATGGGATGTGCGTCTGTTCTGGTGACCGCATTCAAGCCCCGGTAGTCGACGCAGAACCGGAGTTCCGGTGTGGCGCCGGGGGCGGCCGCTTTGGGGACCAGTACTACTGGGCTGGCCCAGGGGCTGTCGGAGGGCCCGATGACCCCGAGCGTGAGCATCTTGGCCACCTCCTCTTGGATGCAGGCCCGTACCTGATCTGGTACGCGGTAGGCCCGGTGGCGGATAGGGGGACTGTCCCCAGTGTCCACGTCGTGTATGCACCAGGGGGTGACCCCTGGGGTGAGGGAGAACAGGCTGGCGAACTGCAGCAGGAGGTCTCGGCATCCTTGGCGCTGTTCCAGGGTGAGGGCCTCCGAGAGTCGGACCCCGTCCACGGAGCCGTCTTTCTCCCGAGTCCGTAGGAGGTCAGGGAGGGGTTCGGAGTCCTCCTCGGCTCCATTGTCTGTTGCCATCAGGAGGCTGAGTTCTGAACGCACAAAATGGGGTTTCAGTCTATTAGCGTGGAGAACCCGGAGAGGGTTCCGTGAAGATTCCATATCGATGAGATAGGTGACAGGGCTCTTGCGCTCGATTACTTTGAAGGGCCCCGTCCATTTGTCTTGCAGGGCGCATGGTTCGGTGGGGGACATTACCCATACTTGTTGGCCGGGTTCAAATTCGATGGAGGAGGCATTTTGGTCGTACCACCTTTTCATGTCCTCCTGACTGGCCTCCAAGTTTGCTTTTGCCATCTCTCTGAATCGTCGGGTCTGGTTGCGTAGGGTTAGGAGGTACTTGAAAACATCTGGAGGGTTCTTTAGAGGGGGCATTTCCCAGCCTTCTTTGACTAGGCTGAGCGGCCCTCGTACCGGGTGTCCATACAAGAGTTCAAACGGACTGAAGCCGAGGGACTTCTGGGGGACTTCTCGGTAGGCAAAGAGAAGGCACGGTAGTAGCACATCCCACTGGCGACGGAGGGGCTCTTCCAACCCCCCAATCATCCCTTTGAGCGTGCGGTTGAACCGCTCAACGAGTCCGTTTCCTTGAGGGTGATAGGGGGTCGTGAATCGGTAGGTGACCCCACACTGTTGCCAGAGGGACTTCATGTATTTTGAAATAAAGTTTGTGCCCCGGTCACTGACGACTTCTCGGGGGAAGCCCACACGGGAGAAGATCCCCATCAGGGCCCGGCCGACTACCGGGGCTGTCACAGTTCGCAGGGGAACAGCCTCAGGGTAGCGGGTGGCGTGGTCCACCAGTACCAGGATGAACCGATGTCCTTGTGCTGTACGGGGGTCGAGGGGCCCCACAATGTCTATCCCCACCCTCTCGAACGGGGTGGTGACCACTGGAAATGGTTGCAGGGGGGCTTTCAGCTTGCGGCCGCTCTTCCCACTGGCTTGGCACGTGGGGCAAGATCGGCAGTGCTGGAGTACATCGCTCCTCATCTTAGGCCAGAAAAAGTGGGTCACCAGGCGACTGTAGGTTTTATCCTGACCCAGGTGGCCAGCCAGGGGGACATCGTGGGCCAGGTTTAGCAAGAAGTCTCTAAAGCGGAGGGGCACCACTAGCACTCGACTGGCCCCTAACTCCGCGATTCTCTGTTCGCTGTACAACAGGTCATTGTCCCAATAGACCCAATGTGTTCCGGAAGTATCCCCTGCGCTCTGAGCGAGGGCTTGTTGGCGGAGTCCCTCGAGGGAGGGACAGGTCTTCTGTTCTTGGCGAAACTGTTCCTGGGTGGGCCCCCCCTCTTGATGCCACTGATCCAGGCCGGAAAGGTCCTGAGGCTGAACGGGCCCCTCGGGAGTTTGTTCTGGGGGGACGGCACGGTCGGCGTCTTCTACTGGAGCGACCGGGGGAGGAGGTGCCGGCCATTCAGGTTCTTCGGGTCGGGGGATGGCACGGGCGGCCATGGACCGGGTGGTGACGCACGCCCAGTCCGGGATGCCCAACATCCCCAGGTGCTCTCTCCTTTCTACGGCGGCCCACGGGGAGCTTTCAAGGTCATTCCCCAGGAGACAGTCTACGGGGGCGTCATCTCGGACCGTCACTTTCAACATGCCGGAGACTCCTCCCCACTCGAAGGGGACGCAAGCCATCCGACATAGACTCTCCGAATTGTCGGCTGAACGGACAGGGCAGAGAATGTTCGGCAGGATCTGTTCTGGGGTCACCAGGTGACAGCGGACGGCTGTTACACTGGCCCCGGTGTCACGTAGGGCTTCGGCCCGGCGTCCATTAATGCTCACCCCTTGACTGTACTTCTGGGTGTTGGCGGGTAGGGGGACCCGCGGGACCATGTCTCTTGCCCCTAAGCATGCTAGAGCCATGGCGGCTGGCTCCCATTCTTGGTGTTCTTGCTCATATTCTTCATGTTCCTCGGAGATTTGTTCTTCCCCCAGGGCGGCGGCAGCCATCTGGCGGGGTCTCGGAGTCTGGCTCTGTGGACAATTTGGGTCGTTTGCGTAGTGGCCGACTCGCTGGCATCGGTGACACGTGACATTGGCTCTGTATCCCGGCCGCGCCGGGGTGTTGCCCCGGTTGGCCGGGGGTGGGGTGCTGGTAGCGGGGGCGGCCGGAGCGTTGTCCTTTCCTCGTCCTTGGCCCCCTCCTCCTCCTCGGGGACGGTGCTGACCGTGGTGGTTCCGGTTCTGTTCATAGGACCCATTTCGGCCCACTCGGGTGATTTCCCACCGGTCAGCCTCGGCGGCGAGCTGCCGTGGATCAGTCAATTTGCTGTCGAGGAGGTGCTGCCTGAGCTCGATGAAGCAGTTGTTTGATAGATGCTCCCATACCATGAGATTGAAGAGTTGTTCGTAAGTTGTGACGTTGCTTCCTTTGATCCAACCCTCGAAGGCCCGGCTGAAATAGTTCACGTATTCCACCCAAGTCGTACCCGGGATTCGGGTGCAGTCTCGGAACCTCTGGCGGTACATTTCGGGTGTGAGCCCATAGCGGGTGAGGAGGGCAGCTTTCATGTGGTCATAGGAGGTCATCAGATGGTCTGGGAGCTGTAGCAGGGCATCGTGGCTCTCATTGAGGAACCTCCCCCATAGACCGGCTCCCCAGTCGCTTCGATCGATCCGGTGGGAGGTCATAGCGATCTCGTAGGCCTTGAACCATTGCTGGATGTCGTCCTCTCGGAAATATTCTCGAACGACATCCTTGGGGATGTGTACCTTTTTCTCTGTTGCCCCGGGGGTGCGAGGTTGCTCGGGCACCCCTAATTCTTTGTTCTGCTTGCGTAAGTCTATCTCAGCTAATTTGCGCTCATGTTCATATGCCAGTCTCTTTTCCTCGAGCTCTCTTTGTCTCTGTTTCTCTTCCCGTTCTTCTCGGAGCCGCAGATGTTCTAGGTTCAGTTTCTGTTCGGCTAACTTGAGTTCACCATCCATTTTGAGCCGGGCCATTTCTAGTTCATGTAGTCGGGTTCTTTCTCGTTCTTGGATCTCGTCTTGCGAGAAACCCGTTCTTCGCTCCTCGGGAGCCGTGGTGTCTTTTTCTGCTGCTGCGACATTTTGGTCCGGGGGTCTGACGGCCCCGGTTTCTGCCCAGGCCTCAAGGGCGTGCTTGAAATCGTCTTTAGTACTTAGACCGGTGGTAGCGATACCTAGTTCAATGCAGAATTGTTTCAACTCACGATGGCTGTATTCTTCCAATTTCTCCATCTGGAATTTCTCGGTGGATCCGCTTTCTTTGGTTGTCATTGTGATTTCGTCGTGGGGTGAGCTACTCTCTGTACGATTATGCGGTGATTCGGATCGCGCCGCTGGCCACCAATGTTAGACGGACCGGGAGGGTCGGCCGAGGATAGGGGGAGAGGTCTCCGGGGAGAGCCGTCTCCAGCGATCGTACAGACAAGTAACTTCCCCCCCACAGACGTACACCACACAAGGCTAAGGTTCAACGATACTTTATAAGCAATTCTTTAAGTACGGTAAAATGGTACAAGGAGGTCTGGACTCAGGGGTCCCCTCGGTTCTGGTCTCTGGATTGGGAAAGGGGTAGCGGGTGTTGGACAGGCCACATGAAGGGCCGCTCTCCCCCGGCCCGACCAGGCCCGAGCCCGGTCACGCAGGTACCACACGCCACCATTTCACGTCCACCGTCCCCTCAGGGACCCCTACACTCGAACATGTCGACCTCGTGGGCCCGATCCACTGCCGGCCTGCGCGCCCATCCTGGGCGCCATTTTGGACACTCCACCACGAGGCCGCCTGGCCCCCGATCGACCCCAACCCTGGGCCTGGCCAGGCCTCAGACATTCCGGCACCACCATCCACCCAGGAGGTGAGCGGGCTACTTGGCCAGTCAATGGGAGAAAGAGGTGTCGATGGCTCTCCCCCACCAAGTGCCGCTCACCCATCGCATCCCCGGGCGCTGGCTCCACCCCCCTGCTGGGTGTCTGGACTCCCTCATCCCGGACCTCCCGACCTCCAAGTGCGAGGGTCCGGACATCAAAGAACAGCAGCACTATAACTGGGGCAGCTCCAGAGCAGGAAGGCAGTTGTATCTTGGAGTCGAGAGACGCAAAGAAGAACTCATCCTTGACGGACTACTGGCGCTGCCGTAGCTCTGTCTTGTGCACCATCGTCTTGCCTGCTGGCGCTGCCGCAACCTTCCGAACCTTCATATCCTTCATCGTCGTCGGGACCTGCTGGCGTGGCCGCGGACCGTTTGTAACCACCATCTTCATCGGGACCTGCTGGCTCCGCCGCGGACCGTCGTTTCCTTCGTCCATCTCGGGACCTGCTGGCTCCGCCGCGGCCCGATCATCTAGAACGCCGAGCTCGAGGATTGAGAGCTATTTTCATCTTTTTGGTAACAAGACTGTCCCGCTACCCTTTTCCCAAACCAGAGACCAGAATCGAGGGGACCCCTGAGTCCAGACCTCCTTGTACCATTCCATCGTAAACTTAAAGAGTTGCCTATAAAGTCTCGTTGAACTTTAACCTTGTGTGGTGTCCGTCTGTGGGGGGGAAGTTACTTGTCTGTACGATCGCTGGAGACGGCTCTCCCCGGAGACCTCTCCCCTTATCCTCGGCCGACCCTCCCGGTCCGTCTAACATTGGTGGCCAGCGGCGCGATCCGAATCACCGCATAACCGTACAGAGAGTAGCTCACCCCACGGCGAATCACGATGACAACTAAAGAAAGCGGATCAACGGAGAAATTCCAGATGGAGAAATTGGACGAGTACAGCCATCGTGAACTAAAGCAGTTCTGTATCGAACTAGGTATCGCTACCACCGGACTAAGTACCAAAGACGATTTTAAGCATGCCCTAGAATCTTGGGCAGAAACCGGGGCTGCCGGAACCCCCGATCAAAGCATCGCAGCAAAAAACACCACGGCCCCTGAAGAGCGAAGAACGGGTCTCTTGCAAGACGAGATCCAGGAACGAGAAAAAACCCGACTACACGAGCTGGAAATGGCCCGGCTCAAAATGGACGTTGAACTTAAGTTGGCCGAACAAAAAATCAACTTAGAGCACCTGCGTCTCCGAGAAGAAAGAGAGGAGAAACAGAGACAAAGGGAGCTCGAGGAAAAGAAACTGGCATATGAACATGGGCGGAAACTAGCTGAGATCGACCTACGCAAGCAGAATAAAGAAGTAGGGGTGTCCGAGCAACCCCACACTCCAGGGGCAACAGAGAAGAAGGTACACATCCCCAAGGATGTCGTTCGAGAATACTTCCGAGAGGACGACATCCAGCAATGGTTTAAGGCCTATGAAATCGCTATGACTGCACACCGGATCGATAGAAGCGATTGGGGAGCCGGTCTATGGGGGAGATTCCTCAATGAGGGCCGCGATGCCCTGCTGCAACTCCCGGACCACCAGATGACCTCCTACGACCATATGAAAGCTGCACTCCTCACCCGCTATGGCCTCACACCCGAGATGTACCGTCAGAGGTTCCGAGACTGCACCCGCATCCCGGGTACAACTTGGGTGGACTATGTCAACTACTTTAGCCGAGCCTTCGAGGGCTGGATCAAAGGAAGCAAGGTCACAACCTACGAACAACTGTTCAATCTTATGGTATGGGAGCATCTGTCGAACAATTGCTTCATTGAACTCCGCCAGCACCTCCTCGACAGCAAGTTAACGGATCCCCGGCAGCTCGCAGCCGAAGCTGACCGGTGGGAAATCACCAGAGTGGGCCGAAATGGGTCCTACGAACAGAACCGGAACAACAATGGTCAGCACCGTCCCCGAGGAGGAGGAGGAGGCCAAGGACGCGGAAGAGACAACGCTCCGGTCGCCCCCGCTACCAGCACCACCCCCCCGGCCAACCGGGGCAGCACCCCGGCGCGACCGGGATATCGAGCCAATGTTACATGCCATCGATGCCAACGAGTCGGACACTATGCAAACGACCCAAACTGCCCCCAGTACCAGAGCCCAAGACCCCGCCAAGTAGCCGCTGCTGCTCTGGGGGAGGAACAGATCTCAGAGGAACAAGAGGAATATGAACAGGAACACCAAGAATGGGAGCCAGCCGCCATGGCTCTAGCCTGCCTAGGGGGGAGAGACATGGTCCCGCGGGTCCCCCTACCCGCTAACACCCAGAAGTACAGCCAATGGGTGAGCATCAATGGACGCCGGGCCGAAGCCCTTCGTGACACCGGGGCCAGTGTAACAGCCGTCCGCTGTCACCTGGTGACCCCAGAACAATACCTACCAAACATTCTCTGCCCTGTACGTTCAGCCGATAACTCGGAAAGTCTGTGTCGGATGGCCTGCGTCCCCTTCGAATGGGGAGGGGTCTCCGGCATGTTAAAGGTAACGGTCAGAGACGATGCCCCCGTAGACTGCCTCCTGGGGAATGACCTTGAAAGCTCTCCGTGGGCAGCCGTAGAACGAAAAGAGCACCTGGGGATGTTAGGCGTCCCGGACTGGGCGTGCGTCACCACCCGGTCCATGGCCGCCCGTGCCAACCCCCGCCCAGAGGAACCCGAATGGCCGGCGCCACCGCCTCCGGTCGCCCCAGCCGAAACCACCGACCGTGACGTCCCCCCCGAACCAGCTCAACCTCCAGACCTCGCTAACCTCGACCAGTGGCCTCAAGAGGGGGGGCCCACGCAAGAACAATTTCGCCAAGAACAGAAGACCTGTCCCTCCCTCGAGGGACTCCGCCAGCAAGCGCTCGCCCAAAGCGCAGGGGATACCTCCGGAACTCACTGGGTCTACTGGGACAATGATCTGCTGTACAGTGAGCAAAGAATCGCGGAGCTGGGGGCCAGCCGAGTACTAGTGGTGCCCCTCCGTTTTAGAGACTTTCTGCTAAACCTGGCCCACGATGTCCCCCTGGCAGGACACCTGGGTCAAGAAAAAACCTATAGCCGTCTAGTGACCCACTTCTTCTGGCCCAAAATGAGGAACGATGTACACCAGCATTGCCGATCTTGCCCCACGTGCCAAGCCAGTGGAAAGAGCGGCCGCAAACTAAAAGCCCCCCTGCAACCTTTTCCCGTGGTCACCACCCCGTTCGAGAGGGTCGAGATCGACATCGTGGGGCCCCTGGACCCGCGCACAAAACAAGGCCATCGATTCATCCTGGTGCTAGTGGACCACGCCACCCGCTACCCTGAGGCTGTTCCCCTGCGAACTGTGACAGCCCCGGTAGTCGGTCGGGCTCTAATGGGGATCTTCTCCCGTGTGGGCTTCCCCCGAGAAGTCGTCAGCGACAGAGGCACGAACTTTATTTCTAAATATATGAAGTCCCTCTGGCAACAGTGCGGGGTTACCTACCGGTTCACGACCCCCTATCACCCTCAAGGAAATGGACTCGTTGAGCGGTTCAACCGCACGCTCAAAGGGATGATCGGGGGGTTGGAAGAGCCCCTCCGTCGCCAGTGGGACGTGCTGCTGCCGTGCCTCCTCTTCGCATATCGAGAGGTTCCCCAGAAGTCCCTGGGCTTCAGCCCGTTTGAACTGCTATATGGACACCCAGTGCGGGGGCCGCTCAGCCTAGTCAAGGAAGGCTGGGAGATGCCCCCTCTAAAGAACCCACCAGATGTCTTCCGGTACCTCCTAACCCTCCGCAACCAGACCCGGCGGTTCAGAGAACTGGCAAAAGCCAACCTAGAGGCCAGTCAAGAGGACATGAAAAAGTGGTATGACCGGAATGCCTCCTCCATCGAATTTGAACCTGGGCAACAGGTATGGGTGATGTCCCCCACCGAACCCTGCGCCCTGCAAGACAAGTGGACAGGGCCCTTCAAAGTTGTCGAGCGCAAGGGTCCTGCCACCTATCTCATCGACATGGAATCTTCCCGGAACCCCCTCCGGGTCCTCCACGCTAACAGACTGAAACCTCACTTTGTGCGTTCAGAACTCAGCCTCCTGATGGCCACAGACAATGGGGCTGAAGAGGACTCCGAGCCCCTCCCTGACCTCCTACGGACTCGGGAGAAAGACGGCTCCGTGGATGGGGTCCGACTCTCGGAGGCCCTCACCCGAGAGCAACGCCAGGAGTGTCGAGTCCTCCTGTCACAGTTCGCCAGCCTGTTCTCCCTCGCCCCAGGTGTCACTTCCTGGTGTGTGCACGATGTGGACACGGGGGACAGCCCCCCTATCCGCCACCGGGCCTACCGCGTGCCAGATCGGGTACGGGCCTGCATCCAGGAAGAGGTAGCAAAAATGCTCACGCTCGGGGTCATCGAGCCCTCAGACAGCCCCTGGGCCAGTCCTGTAGTACTGGTCCCCAAAGCGGCCGCCCCTGGCACCACACCGGAACTCCGGTTCTGCGTCGATTACCGGGGCTTGAATGCGGTCACCAGAACAGACGCACATCCCATCCCCCGGGCAGATGAACTAATCGATCGCATGGGAGCTGCCCGCTACCTCAGTATTTTCGACCTGACGGCGGGCTACTGGCAAATCGGCCTCACACCCCGGGCCCAAGAACGTTCTGCCTTTTCCACCCCCGATGGCCATTACCATTTCAAGGTCATGCCCTTCGGCATGAAGAATGCCCCAGCAACATTTCAGCGGCTCGTCAATCAGGTCCTGGCGGGGCTCGAAGGGTTCAGCGCCGCCTACCTAGACGACATCGCTGTATACAGCCATCATTGGTCCGAACACCTCCACCACCTCCGAGCAGTGCTACAAGCCCTTCAGCGAGCTGGCCTCACGATCAAGGCCAGCAAATGTCAAATTGGTCAAGGGTCGGTCACCTACCTCGGGCACCAGGTGGGAAGCGGCCTGGTGGCCCCTCTGCAGCTCAAAATTGCCGCCATCCAGTCCTGGCAGCCCCCCATCACCCAGACCGAGGTACGAGCCTTCCTGGGCCTCACGGGCTATTACCGCAGGTTCGTGAAAGACTATGGTACTATAGTGGGGCCCCTCACAGAACTCACGTCAAAAAATCAACCCAAGAAAGTCAACTGGACCCCAGAGTGTCAAACAGCATTCGAGCAATTGAAAGCCGCCATGTGTTCCGCCCCTGTGCTCCAGGCCCCCGACTACAGCCGGGAGTTCGTCGTCCAGACGGATGCCTCCGATCATGGCATTGGGGCAGTCCTGTCTCAAGTGAACACCGAAGGCCTTGACCAGCCAGTGGCCTTCATCAGCAGGCGACTCCTACCCCGAGAACAACGCTGGAGCACCATTGAGAGGGAGGCCTTCGCCGTGGTATGGGCCCTCAAGAAACTCCGGCCCTACCTCTTTGGCACACACTTTCGGGTGCAGACCGACCACCGACCCCTGCAGTGGCTGATGCAGATGCGGGGGGAAAACCCGAAGTTACTACGTTGGTCCATCTCCCTTCAAGGGATGGATTTCACGGTTGAACACCGGCCTGGGCCAGATCACGCCAATGCGGATGGCCTGTCCCGGTTCTTCCGCCTCGACGAGGAGAGTCCCCAAGAGGATGGGTAACTCTCCCCGCCTTCAGCTGGGGGGGACGCATGTTGGACAGGCCACATGAAGGGCCGCTCTCCCCCGGCCCGACCAGGCCCGAGCCCGGTCACGCAGGTACCACACGCCACCATTTCACGTCCACCGTCCCCTCAGGGACCCCTACACTCGAACATGTCGACCTCGTGGGCCCGATCCACTGCCGGCCTGCGCGCCCATCCTGGGCGCCATTTTGGACACTCCACCACGAGGCCGCCTGGCCCCCGATCGACCCCAACCCTGGGCCTGGCCAGGCCTCAGACATTCCGGCACCACCATCCACCCAGGAGGTGAGCGGGCTACTTGGCCAGTCAATGGGAGAAAGAGGTGTCGATGGCTCTCCCCCACCAAGTGCCGCTCACCCATCGCATCCCCGGGCGCTGGCTCCACCCCCCTGCTGGGTGTCTGGACTCCCTCATCCCGGACCTCCCGACCTCCAAGTGCGAGGGTCCGGACATCAAAGAACAGCAGCACTATAACTGGGGCAGCTCCAGAGCAGGAAGGCAGTTGTATCTTGGAGTCGAGAGACGCAAAGAAGAACTCATCCTTGACGGACTACTGGCGCTGCCGTAGCTCTGTCTTGTGCACCATCGTCTTGCCTGCTGGCGCTGCCGCAACCTTCGGAACATTCATATCCTTCATCGTCGTCGGGACCTGCTGGCGTGGCCGCGGACCGTTTGTAACCACCATCTTCATCGGGACCTGCTGGCTCCGCCGCGGACCGTCGTTTCCTTCGTCCATCTCGGGACCTGCTGGCTCCGCCGCGGCCCGATCATCTAGAACGCCGAGCTCGAGGATTGAGAGCTATTTTCATCTTTTTGGTAACAAGACTGTCCCGCTACCCTTTTCCCAAACCAGAGACCAGAATCGAGGGGACCCCTGAGTCCAGACCTCCTTGTACCATTCCATCGTAAACTTAAAGAGTTGCCTATAAAGTCTCGTTGAACTTTAACCTTGTGTGGTGTCCGTCTGTGGGGGGGAAGTTACTTGTCTGTACGATCGCTGGAGACGGCTCTCCCCGGAGACCTCTCCCCTTATCCTCGGCCGACCCTCCCGGTCCGTCTAACAGCGGGACAGTCTTGTTACCAATCGAATAGAAGAAATAGCTCTCAATCCTCGAGCTCGGCGTTCTAGATGATCGGGCCGCGGCGGAGCCAGCAGGTCCCGAGATGGTTGAAGGTAGCGACGGTCCGCGGCGAAGCCAGCAGGTCTCGATGAAGGTGGTGATTACAAACGGTCCGCGGCCACGCCAGCAGGTCCCGACGACGATGAAGGTTTCAGAAGGTTGCGGCAGCGCCAGCAGGTAGGACGATAGTTCGCAAGGCAGGGCTACGGCAGCGCCAGTAGTCCGTCAAGGATGAGTTCTTCTCTGCGTCTCTCGACTCCAGGATACAACTGCCTTCCTGCTCTGGAGCTGCCCCAGTTAAAGGTCTGGCGCCCTTTGATGTCCGGACCCTCGCACTTGGAGGTCGGGAGGTCCGGGATGAGGGAGTCCAGACACCCAGCAGGGGGGTGGAGCCAGCGCCCGGGGAGGCTGGGGGCGATCGGCACCTGGCGGGGGAGAGCCATCGACACCTCTTTCTCCCATTGACCTGCCAAGTAGTCCGCTCACCTCCTGGGTGGATGGTGGTGCCGGGATGTCGGGGCCTGGCCAGGCCCAGGGTTAGGGTCGATCGGAGGCCACGCGGCCTCGTGGTGCTGTGTCCAAGATGGCGCCCAGGTCGGGCGAGTGGGCCGGTAGGGGATCGGGCCCATGAGGTCGAGATGTTCAGAGGCAGGGGTCCCAGAGGGGACGGAAAACGGGGAGTGGTGGCGTGTAACACTTGAGGAGCCGGGCTCGGGCCTGGTCGTGCGGAGAGGGAGCGAGCCCTTCATGTGGCCTGTCCAACAGCCACAGAGGAGGAGTGCTGGTCCACGGGCTTGCTCTCACATTCAATGCACTGTCTGCCCGCACTTTGTGGCCACAGAGGAGGACTGCTGCCCCACGGGCTTGCTCTCACATTGAATTCACTGTCTGCCCGCACTGTGTGGCCACGGAGGAGGAGTGCTGCTCCACGGGCTTGCTCTCACATTTAATGCACTGTCTGCCCGCACTTTGTGGCCACGGAGGAGGAGTGCTGGTCCACCGGCTTGCTCTCACATTCAATGCACTGTCTGCCCGCACTTTGTGGCCACAGAGGAGGGCTACTGGTCCACACGCTTGCTCTCACATTCAATGCACTGTCTGCCCGCACTTTCTGGCCACAGAGGAGGACTGCTGGTCCACAGGCTTGCTCTCACATTCAATGCACTGTCTGCCCACACTCACTTTGTGGCCACAGAGGAGGACTGCTGGTCCACGGGCTTGCTCTCACATTTAATGCACTGTCTGCCCGCACTTTGTGGCCACAGAGGAGGACTGCTCGTCCACAGGCTTGCTCTCACATTCAATGCACTGTCTGCCCGCACTTTGTGGCCACAGAGGAGGACTGCTGGTCCACAGGCTTGCTCTCACATTCAATGCACTGTCTGCCCGCACTTTGTGGCCACAGAGGAGGACTGCTGGTCCACGGGCTTGCTCTCATATTCAATGCACTGTCTGCCTGCACTTTGTGGCCACAGAGGAGGAGTGCTGGTCCACGGGTTTGCTCTCACATTCAATGCACTGTCTGCCCGCACTTTGTGGCCACAGCGGAGGACTGCTGGCCCACAGGCTTGCTCTCACATTCAATGCACTGTCTGCCCGCACTTTGTGGCCACAGAGGAGGAGTGCTGGTCCACGGGCTTGCTCTCACATTCAATGCACTGTCTGCCTGCACTTTGTGGCCACAGAGGAGGACTGCTGCCCTGCGGGCTTGCTCTCACATTCAATGCACTGTCTGCCCGCACTTTGTGGCCACAGAGGAGGACTGCTGGTCCACAGGCTTGCTCTCACATTCAATGCACTGTCTGCCCACACTCACTTTGTGGCCACAGAGGAGGACTGCTTGTCCACGGGCTTGCTCTCACATTTATTGCACTGTCTGCCCGCACTTTGTGGCCACAGAGGAGGACTGCTCGTCTACAGGCTTGCTCTCACATTCAATGCAATGTCTGCCCGCACTCTGTGGCCACAGAGGAGGACTGCTGGTCCACAGGCTTGCTCTCACATTCAATGCACTGTCTGCCCGCACTTTGTAGCCACAGAGGAGGACTGCTGGTCCACGGGCTTGCTCTCATATTCAATGCACTGTCTGCCTGCACTTTGTGGCCACAGAGGAGGAGTGCTGGTCCACGGGCTTGCTCTCACATTCAATGCACTGTCTGCCCGCACTTTGTGGCCACAGAGGAGGACTGCTGGTCCATGGGCTTGCTCTCACATTCAATGCACTGTCTGCCCGCACTTTGTGGCCTCAGGTGAGGGCTTCTGGCCCACAGCCTTGCTCTCACATTCAAAACACTGTCTGACCGCACTATGTGGCCACAGAGGAGGACTGCTCGTCCACGGGCTTGCTCTCACATTCAATGCACTGTCTTCCCGCACTTTGTGGCCACCGAGGAGGACTGCTGGGTCACAGGCTTGCTTTCACATTCAATGCACTGTCTGCCCGCACCTTATGGCCACAGACGAGGGCTGCTGGTCCACGGGCTTGCTCTCACATTCAATGCACTGTCTGCCCGCACTTTGTGGCCACAGAGGAGGATTGCTGGTCCACGGGCTTGCTCTCACATTCAATGCACTGTCTGCCCGCACTTTGTGGCCACAGAGGAGGACTGCTGGTCCACGGGCTTGCTCTAACATTCAATGCACTGTCTGCTCGCACTTTGTGGACACAGAGGAAGGCTGCTGGTCCACAGGCTTGCTCTCACATTCAATGCACTCTCTGCCCACACTCACTTTGTGGCCACTGAGGAGGGCTACTGGTCCAAAGGCTTGCTCTCACATTCAATGCACTGTCTGCCCGCACTTTGTGGCCACAGAGGAGGAGTGCTGGTCCACGGGCTTGCTCTCACATTCGATGCACTGTCTGCCCGCACTTTGTGGCCACAGAGGAGGACTGCTGCCCTGCGGGCTTGCTCTCACATTCAATGCACTGTCTGCCCGCACTTTGTGGCCACAGAGGAGGACTGCTGGTCCACAGGCTTGCTCTCACATTCAATGCACTCTCTGCCCACACTCACTTTGTGGCCACAGAGGAGGACTGCTGGTCCACGGGCTTGCTCTCACATTTAATGCACTGTCTGCCTGCACTTTGTGGCCACAGAGGAGGACTGCTCGTCCACAGGCTTGCTCTCAAATTCAATGCACTGTCTGCCCGCACTTTGTGGCCACAGAGGAGGACTGCTGGTCCACAGGCTTGCTCTCACATTCAATGCACTGTCTGCCCGCACTTTGTAGCCACAGAGGAGGACTGCTGGTCCACGGGCTTGCTCTCACATTCAATGCACTGTCTGCCAGCACTTTGTAGCCACAGAGGAGGACTGCTAGTCCACGGGCTTGCTCTCATATTCAATGCACTGTCTGCCTGCACTTTGTGGCCACAGAGGAGGACTGCTGAACCACGGGCTTGCTCTCACATTCAATGCACTGTCTGCCCACAATTTGTGGCCTCAGGTGAGGGCTTCTGGCCCACGGCCTTGCTCTCACATTCAATGCACTGTCTGCCCGCACTTTGTGGCAACTGAGGAGAACTGCTGGTCCACGGGCTTGCTCTCACATTCAATGCACTGTCTTCCCGCACTTTGTGGCCACCGAGGAGGACTGCTGGGCCACAGGCTTGCTTTCACATTCAATGCACTGTCTGCCCGCACTTTATGGCCACAGAGGAGGGCTGCTGGTCCACGGGCTTGCTCTCACATTCAATGCACTGTCCGCCCACACTTTGTGGCCACAGAGGAGGACTGCTGGTCCACGGGCTTGCTCTCACATTCAATGCACTGTCTGCTTGCACTTTGTGGACACAGAGAAAGGCTGCTGGTCCACGGGCTTGCTCTCACATTCAATGCACTGTCTGCCCGCACTTTGTGGCCACAGAGGAGGAGTGCTGGTTCACGGGCTTGCTCTCACATTCAATGCACTGTCTGCCCGCACTTTGTGGCCACAGAGGAGGACTGCTGCCCCACGGGCTTGCTCTCACATTCAATGCACTGTCTGCCCGCACTTTGTGGCCACGGAGGAGGAGTGCTGCTCCACGGGCTTGCTCTCACATTCAATGCACTGTCTGCCCACACTTTGTGGCCACAGAGGAGGACTGCTGGTCCACGGGCTTGCTCTCACATTCAATGCACTGTCTGCCCGCACTTTGTGGCCTCAGATGAGGGCTGCTGGCCCACGGGCTTGCTCTCACATTCAATGCACTGTCTGCCCGCACTTTGTGGCCACAGAGTAGGGCTGCTGGTCCACGGGCTTGCTCTCACATTCAATGCACTGTCTGCCTGAAATTTGTGGTCACAGAGGAGGACTGCTGGTCCACGGGCTTGCTCTCACATTCAATGCATTGTCTGCCCGCACTTTGTGGCCACAGAGGAGGACTGCTGGTCCACGGGCTTGCTCTCACATTCTAATCAATGCACTGTCTGCCCGCACTTTGTGGCCACGGAGGAGGACTGCTGGTCCACGGGCTTGCGCTCACATTCAATGCACTGTCTGCCCGCACTTTGTGGTCACAGAGGAGGACTGCTGGTCCACGGGCTTGCTCTCACATTCTAATCAATGCACTGGCTGCCCGCACTTTGTGGCCACAGAGGAGGACTGCTGGTCCACGGGCTTGCTCTCACATTCTAATCAATGCACTGTCTGCCCGCACTTTGTGGCCACAGAGGAGGACTGCTGGTCCACGGGCTTGCTCTCACATTCAATGCACTGTCTGCCCGCACTTTGTGGCCACGGAGGAGGACTGCTGGTATACGGGCTTACTTTGACATTCAATGCTCTGTCTGCCCGCACTTTGTGGCCACAGAGGAGGTCTGTTGGTCCACGGGCTTGCTCTCAAATTAAATGCACTGTCTGCCCGCACTTTGTGGCCACAGAGAAAGACTGCTGGTCAACAGTCTTGCTCTCACATTCAATACACTGTCTGCCCGCACTTTGTGGCCACAGAGGGAGTGTTAGATGGACCGGGAGGGTCGGCCGAGGATAGGGGGAGAGGTCTCCGGGGAGAGCCGTCTCCAGCGATCGTACAGACAAGTAACTTCCCCCCCACAGACGTACACCACACAAGGATAAGGTTCAACGATACTTTATAAGCAATTCTTTAAGTACGGTAAAATGGTACAAGGAGGTCTGGACTCAGGGGTCCCCTCGGTTCTGGTCTCTGGATTGGGAAAGGGGTAGCGGGACAGTCTTGTTACCAATCGAATAGATGAAATAGCTCTCAATCCTCGAGCTCGGCGTTCTAGATGATCGGGCCGCGGCGGAGCCAGCAGGTCCCGAGATGGTTGAAGGTAGCGACGGTCCGCGGCGAAGCCAGCAGGTCCCGATGAAGATGGTGATTACAAACGGTCCGCGGCCACGCCAGCAGGTCCCGACGACGATGAAGGTTTCAGAAGGTTGCGGCAGCGCCAGCAGGTAGGACGATAGTTCGCAAGGCAGGGCTACGGCAGCGCCAGTAGTCCGTCAAGGATGAGTTCTTCTCTGCGTCTCTCGACTCCAGGATACAACTGCCTTCCTGCTCTGGAGCTGCCCTAGTTATAGGTCTGGCGCCCTTTGATGTCCGGACCCTCGCACTTGGAGGTCGGGAGGTCCGGGATGAGGGAGTCCAGACACCCAGCAGGGGGGTGGAGCCAGCGCCTGGGGGAGCTGGGGGCGATCGGCACTTGGCGGGGGAGAGCCATCGACACCTCTTTCTCCCATTGACCTGCCAAGTAGTCCGCTCACCTCCTGGGTGGATGGTGGTGCCGGGATGTCGGGGCCTGGCCAGGCCCAGGGTTAGGGTCGATCGGAGGCCACGCGGCCTCGTGGTGCTGTGTCCAAGATGGCGCCCAGGTCGGGCGAGAGGGCCGGTAGGGGATCGGGCCCATGAGGTCGAGATGTTCAGAGGCAAGGGTCCCCAGAGGGGACGGAAAACGGGTAGTGGTTGCGTGTAACACTTGAGGGGCCGAGCTCGGGCCTGGTCGTGCGGGGAGGGAGCGAGCCCTTCATGTGGCCTGTCCAACATGCGTCCCCCCCAGCTGAAGGCGGGGAGAGTCACCCATCCTCTTGGGGACTCTCCTCGTCGAGGCGGAAAAAGCGTGACAGGCCATCTGCGTTGGCGTGGTCTTGCCCAGGTCGATGTTCCACAGTGAAGTCCATCCCCTGCAGGGAGATGGACCAACGTAGTAGTTTCGGGTTTTCCCCCCGCATCTGCATTAGCCACTGCAGGGGCCGATGATCGGTCTGTACCCGGAAGTGGGTGCCGAAGAGATAGGGCCGGAGCTTTTTGAGGGCCCATACCACGGCGAAGGCCTCCCTCTCGATGGTGCTCCAGCGTTGTTCCCGGGCCAGGAGTCGCCTGCTGATGAAAGCCACTGGCTGGTCAAGTCCTTCGGGGTTCAACTGGGAAAGGACTGCCCCAATGCCATGGTCGGAGGCATCTGTCTGGACGATAAATTCCCGACTGTAGTCGGGGGCCTGGAGCACAGGAGCGGAGCACATGGCGGCCTTCAGCTTCTCGAAGGCCGCTTGACAGTCTGGGGTCCAGTTGACCTTCTTTGGTTGGTTTTTGGATGTGAGTTCCGTGAGGGGCCCTACAATACTGCCATAGTCTCTCACGAACCGCCGGTAGTAGCATGTGAGTCCCAAAAAGGCGCGTACCTCGGTCTGGGTGATGGGGGGCTGCCAAGACTGGATGGCAGCGATCTTGAGTTGCAGAGGGGCCACCAGGCCGCTTCCCACCTGGTGTCCGAGATAGGTCACGGACCCCTGGCCAATTTGGCACTTGCTGGCCTTGATCGTGAGGCCAGCTCGTTGAAGGGCCTGTAGCACCTCTCGGAGGTGGTGGAGGTGGTCGGACCAGTGGTGGCTGTATACAGCGATATCGTCCAGGTAGGCGGCGCTGATGTCTTCAAGCCCCGCCAGGACCTGATTGACTAGCCGCTGAAACGTTGCTGGGGCATTCTTCATGCCGAATGGCATGACCTTGAAGTGATAGTGGCCATCAGGAGTAGAAAATGCAGATCGTTCTTGGGCCCGGGGTGTGAGGCCGATCTGCCAGTAGCCCGCCGTCAGGTCGAAGATACTGAGGTAGCGGCCAGCTCCCATGCGGTCTATTAGTTCATCTGCCCGGGGGATGGGATGTGCGTCTGTTCTGGTGACCGCATTCAAGCCCCGGTAGTCGACGCAGAACCGGAGTTCCGGTGTGGCGCCGGGGGCGGCCGCTTTGGGGACCAGTACTACTGGGCTGGCCCAGGGGCTGTCGGAGGGCTCGATGACCCCGAGCGTGAGCATCCTGGCCACCTCCTCTTGGATGCAGGCCCGTACCCGATCTGGTACGCGGTAGGCCCGGTGGCGGATAGGGGGACTGTCGCCAGTGTCCACGTCGTGTACGCACCAGGAGGTGACCCCTGGGGTGAGGGAGAACAGGCTGGCGAACTGCAGCAGGAGGTCTCGGCATCCTTGGCGCTGCTCCAGGGTGAGGGCCTCCGAGAGTCGGACCCCGTCCACGGAGCCGTCCTTCTCCCGAGTCCGTAGGAGGTCAGGGAGGGGTTCGGAGTCCTCCTCGGCTCCATTGTCTGTTGCCATCAGGAGGCTGAGTTCTGAACGCACAAAATGGGGTTTCAGCCTATTAGCGTGGAGAACCCGGAGAGGGTTCCGTGAAGATTCCATATCGATGAGATAGGTGACAGGGCCCTTGCGCTCGATTACCTTGAAGGGCCCCGTCCATTTGTCTTGCAGGGCGCATGGTTCGGTGGGGGACATTACCCATACTTGTTGACCGGGTTCAAATTCGATGGAGGAGGCATTCTGGTCGTACCACCTTTTCATGTCCTCCTGACTGGCCTCCAAGTTTGCTTTTGCCATCTCTCTGAATCGTCGGGTCTGGTTGCGGAGGGTTAGGAGGTACTTGAAAACATCTGGAGGGTTCTTTAGAGGGGGCATTTCCCAGCCTTCTTTGACTAGGCTGAGCGGCCCTCGTACCGGGTGTCCATACAAGAGTTCAAACGGGCTGAAGCCGAGGGACTTCTGGGGGACTTCTCGGTAGGCAAAGAGAAGGCACGGTAGTAGCACATCCCACTGGCGACGGAGGGGCCCTTCCAACCCCCCAATCATCCCTTTGAGCGTGCGGTTGAACCGCTCAACGAGTCCGTTTCCTTGAGGGTGATAGGGGGTCGTGAATCGGTAGGTGACCCCACACTGTTGCCAGAGGGACTTCATGTATTTCGAAATAAAGTTTGTACCCCGGTCACTGACGACTTCTCGGGGGAAGCCCACACGGGAGAAGATCCCCATCAGGGCCCGGCCGACTACCGGGGCTGTCACAGTTCGCAGGGGAACAGCCTCAGGGTAGCGGGTGGCGTGGTCCACCAGTACCAGGATGAACCGATGTCCTTGTGCTGTACGGGGGTCGAGGGGCCCCACAATGTCTATCCCCACCCTCTCGAACGGGGTGGTGACCACTGGAAATGGTTGCAGGGGGGCTTTCAGCTTGCGGACGCTCTTCCCACTGGCTTGGCACGTGGGGCAAGATCGGCAGTGCTGGAGTACATCGTTCCTCATCTTAGGCCAGAAAAAGTGGGTCACCAGGCGACTGTAGGTTTTGTCCTGACCCAGGTGGCCAGCCAGGGGGACATCGTGGGCCAGGTTTAGCAAGAAGTCTCTAAAGCGGAGGGGAACCACTAGCACTCGACTGGCCCCTAACTCCGCGATTCTCTGTTCGCTGTACAACAGGTCATTGTCCCAATAGACCCAATGTGTTCCGGAAGTATCCCCTGCGCTCTGAGCGAGGGCTTGTTGGCGGAGTCCCTCGAGGGAGGGACAGGTCTTCTGTTCTTGGCGAAACTGTTCCTGGGTGGGCCCCCCCTCTTGATGCCACTGATCCAGGCCGGAAAGGTCATGAGGCTGAACGGGCCCCTCGGGAGTTTGTTCTGGGGGGACGGCACGGTCGGCGTCTTCTACTGGAGCGACCGGGGGAGGAGGTGCCGGCCATTCACGTTCTTCGGGTCGGGGGATGGCACGGGCGGCCATGGACCGGGTGGTGACGCACGCCCAGTCCGGGATGCCCAACATCCCCAGGTGCTCTCTCCTTTCTACGGCGGCCCACGGGGAGCTTTCAAGGTCATTCCCCAGGAGACAGTCTACGGGGGCGTCATCTCGGACCGTCACTTTCAACATGCCGGAGACTCCTCCCCACTCGAAGGGGACGCAAGCCATCCGACATAGACTCTCCGAATTGTCGGCTGAACGGACAGGGCAGAGAATGTTCGGCAGGATCTGTTCTGGGGTCACCAGGTGACAGCGGACGGCTGTTACACTGGCCCCGGTGTCACGTAGGGCTTCGGCCCGGCGTCCATTAATGCTCACCCATTGACTGTACTTCCGGGTGTTGGCGGGTAGGGGGACCCGCGGGACCATGTCTCTTCCCCCTAAGCATGCTAGAGCCATGGCGGCTGGCTCCCATTCTTGGTGTTCTTGCTCATATTCTTCATGTTCCTCGGAGATTTGTTCTTCCCCCAGGGCGGCGGCAGCCATCTGGCGGGGTCTCGGAGTCTGGCTCTGTTGACAATTTGGGTCGTTTGCGTAGTGGCCGACTCGCTGGCATCGGTGACACGTGACATTGGCTCTGTATCCCGGCCGCGCCGGGGTGTTGCCCCGGTTGGCCGGGGGTGGGGTGCTGGTAGCGGGGGCGGCCGGAGCATTGTCCTTTCCTCGTCCTTGGCCCCCTCCTCCTCCTCGGGGACGGTGCTGACCGTGGTGGTTCCGGTTCTGTTCATAGGACCCATTTCGGCCCACTCGGGTGATTTCCCACCGGTCAGCCCCGGCGGCGAGCTGCCGTGGATCAGTCAATTTGCTGTCGAGGAGGTGCTGCCTGAGCTCGATGAAGCAGTTGTTTGATAGATGCTCCCATACCATGAGATTGAAGAGTTGTTCGTAAGTTGTGACGTTGCTTCCTTTGATCCAACCCTCGAAGGCCCGGCTGAAAAAGTTCACGTATTCCACCCAAGTCGTACCCGGGATTCGGGTGCAGTCTCGGAACCTCTGGCGGTACATTTCGGGTGTGAGCCCATAGCGGGTGAGGAGGGCAGCTTTCATGTGGTCATAGGAGGTCATCATATGGTCTGGGAGCTGTAGCAGGGCATCGCGGCCCTCATTGAGGAACCTCCCCCATAGACCGGCTCCCCAGTCGCTTCGATCGATCCGGTGGGAGGTCATAGCGATCTCGTAGGCCTTGAACCATTGCTGGATGTCGTCCTCTCGGAAATATTCTCGAACGACATCCTTGGAGATGTGTACCTTTTTCTCTGTTGCCCCTGGGGTGCGAGGTTGCTCGGGCACCCCTAATTCTTTGTTCTGCTTGCGTAAGTCTATCTCAGCTAATTTGCGCTCATGTTCATATGCCAGTCTCTTTTCCTCGAGCTCTCTTTGTCTCTGTTTCTCTTCCCGTTCTTCTCGGAGCCGCAGATGTTCTAGGTTCAGTTTCTGTTCGGCTAACTTGAGTTCACATCCATTTTGAGCCGGGCCATTTCTAGTTCATGTAGTCGGGTTCTTTCTCGTTCTTGGATCTCGTCTTGCGAGAGACCCGTTCTTCGCTCCTCGGGAGCCGTGGTGTCTTTTTCTGCTGCTGCGACATTTTGGTCCGGGGGTCTGACGGCCCCGGTTTCTGCCCAGGACTCAAGGGCGTGCTTGAAATCGTCTTTAGTACTTAGACCGGTGGTAGCGATACCTAGTTCAATGCAGAATTGTTTCAACTCACGATGGCTGTATTCTTCCAATTTCTCCATCTGGAATTTCTCGGTGGATCCGCTTTCTTTGGTTGTCATTGTGATTTCGTCGTGGGGTGAGCTACTCTCTGTACGATTATGCGGTGATTCGGATCACGCCGCTGGCCACCAATGTTAGACGGACCGGGAGGGTCGGCCGAGGATAGGGGGAGAGGTCTCCGGGGAGAGCCGTCTCCAGCGATCGTACAGACAAGTAACTTCCCCCCCACAGACGTACACCACACAAGGATAAGGTTCAACGATACTTTATAAGCAATTCTTTAAGTACGGTAAAATGGTACAAGGAGGTCTGGACTCAGGGGTCCCCTCGGTTCTGGTCTCTGGATTGGGAAAGGGGTAGCGGGACAGTCTTGTTACCAATCGAATAGATGAAATAGCTCTCAATCCTCGAGCTCGGCGTTCTAGATGATCGGGCCGCGGCGGAGCCAGCAGGTCCCGAGATGGTTGAAGGTAGCGACGGTCCGCGGCGAAGCCAGCAGGTCCCGATGAAGATGGTGATTACAAACGGTCCGCGGCCACGCCAGCAGGTCCCGACGACGATGAAGGTTTCAGAAGGTTGCGGCAGCGCCAGCAGGTAGGACGATAGTTCGCAAGGCAGGGCTACGGCAGCGCCAGTAGTCCGTCAAGGATGAGTTCTTCTCTGCGTCTCTCGACTCCAGGATACAACTGCCTTCCTGCTCTGGAGCTGCCCTAGTTATAGGGCTGGCGCCCTTTGATGTCCGGACCCTCGCACTTGGAGGTCGGGAGGTCCGGGATGAGGGAGTCCAGACACCCAGCAGGGGGGTGGAGCCAGCGCCTGGGGGAGCTGGGGGCGATCGGCACTTGGCGGGGGAGAGCCATCGACACCTCTTTCTCCCATTGACCTGCCAAGTAGTCCGCTCACCTCCTGGGTGGATGGTGGTGCCGGGATGTTGGGGCCTGGCCAGGCCCAGGGTTAGGGTCGATCGGAGGCCACGTGGCCTCGTGGTGCTGTGTCCAAGATGGCGCCCAGGTCGGGCGAGAGGGCCGGTAGGGGATCGGGCCCATGAGGTCGAGATGTTCAGAGGCAAGGGTCCCAGGCTCGGGCCTGGTCGTGCGGGGGGGGAGCGAGCCCTTCATGTGGCCTGTCCAACAGGGAGGCTGCTGGTCCATGGGCTTGCTCTCACATTCCATGCACTGTCTGCCCGCACTTTGTGGCCACAGAGGAGGAGTGCTGGTCCACGGGCTTGCTCTCACATTCAATGCACTGTCTGCCCACACTTTGTGGCCACAGAGGAGGACTGCTAGCCCACGGGCTTGCTCTCACATTCAATGCACTCTCTGCCCACATTTTGTGGCCACAGAGGAGGAGTGCTGGTCCACGGGCTTGCTGTCACATTCAATGCACTGTCTGCCCACACTTTGTGGCCACAGAGGAGGACTGCTGGTCCACGGGCTTGCTCTCACATTCAATGCACTGTCTGCCCGCACTTTGTGGCCTCAGATGAGGGCTGCTGGCCCACGGGCTTGCTCTCACATCAATGCACTGTCTGCCCGCACTTTGTGGCCACAGAGGAGGGCTGCTGGTCCACGGGCTTGCTCTCACATTCAATGCACTGTCTGCCCGCACTTTGTGGCCAGAGAGGAGGAGTGCTGGTCCACGGGCTTGCTCTCACATTCAATGCACTGTTTGCCCGCACTTTGTGGCCACAGAGGAGGAGTGCTGGTCCACGGGCTTGCTCTCACATTCAATGCACTCTCTGCCCGCAATTTGTGGCCACAGAGGAGGGCTGCTGGTCTACGGGCTTGCTCTCACATTCAATGCACTGTCTGCCCGCACTTTGTTTAGCAACGTCTGTTAAGCTACTTACAGACGCAAAGTTAAATAAGAACAACTATGGCTTTGTTGTGAGAATATCACCAAGGAAACGATGAACTGAAACGGAAACTGTTAGACAGGGACCTGGAGGGTCGGCCGAGGACAAGAGGAGAGGCCTCCGGGGAGGGCCGTCTCCAGCGATCGTACAGACAAGTTACTTCCCCCCCACAGATGGACACCACACAAGGATAAGGTCAACACTCTTTATATACGATTCTAGATGCAAGGATATCAACGATACAGGGAGATCGGGACACGAGGGTCCTCTCAATTCTAGTCTCTGGAAGGGAAAGGGGGTAGCGGGACAGTCTTGGTACCGGTCTGGTACTGAGGTGGCACGATGAATTGCTCACAATCCTCGAGCTCGGAGTTCTGGAAGGTCGGACCACGGCAGCGCCAGCAGGCTTGGATGATAAGTCTCACTTGAGAAGGGCCGCGGCAGCGCCAGCAGGTCCCGACGAGGATGTAGGTTGCAGAGGGCCGCGGCAGCGCCAGCAGGTCCCGACGAGGATGTAGGTTGCAGAGGGCCGCGGCAGCGCCAGCAGGTCCCGACGAGGATGTAGGTTGCAGAGGGCCGCGGCAGCGCCAGCAGGTCTCGACGAGGATGTAGGTTGCAGAGGGCCGCGGCAGCGCCAGCAGGTCCCGACGAGGATGTAGGTTGCAGAGGGCTGCGGCAGCGCCAGCAGGCAGGACGATGATTCATAAGGCAGGGCTGCGGCAGCGCCAACAGTCCGTCAAGGATGAGTTCTTCTAGGTGTCTCTCGACTCCAGGATACAACTGCCTTCCTGCTCTGGAGCTGCCCCAGTTATAGGTCTGGCCTCCTTTGATGTCCGGACCCTCGCTCTTGGAGGTCGGGAGGTCCGGGATGAGGGAGTCCAGACACCCAGCAGGGGGGTGGAGCCAGCACCCGGGGAGGCCAGGGGCGATCGGCACCTGACGGGGGAGAGCCATCGACACTCCTCTCTCCCGTTGACCTGCCAAGTGGTCTCTTCACCTCCTGGGTGGATGGTGGTGCCTCGATGTCAGGGCCTGGCCAGGCTCAGGGTTGGGGTCGAGCTGAGGCCACGCGGCCTCGTGGTGCAGTGTCCAAGATGGCGGCTGGGCCCGGGCAATGGTGCTGACGGTGGCCCGGGTCAGCCGATGCTGGGATGTTCGGGAGCAGGCGTCCCGTGGGGGACGAGTTGCGGGTTTCTTCTGCGGGTTGCCGGGGTAGTTCTTCTGGTGACACCGGGAGAGCCGGTGTCCGGGCCCTGTCATGCGGGGAGGGAGCGAGCCTTTCACGAGGCCTGTCCAACATGCGTCCCCCCCAGCTGAAGGCGGGGAGAGTCACCCATCCTCTTGGGTACTCTCCTCGTCGAGGCGGAAAAAGCGTGACAGGCCGTCCGCATTGGCGTGGTCCTGGCCTGGACGATGCTCCACAGTGAAGTTCATCCCCTGCAGGGAGATGGACCATCGCAACAGTTTTGGATTCTCCCCCCGCATCTGCATCAACCATTGCAGGGGTCTATGATCTGTTTGTACCCGGAAATGGGTACCGAAGAGGTAGGGCCGGAGCTTCTTGAGGGCCCACACTACGGCGAAGGCCTCCCGCTCGATGGTGCTCCAGCGCTGTTCTCGAGCTAGCAGGCGTCGGCTGATGAAGGCCACTGGCTGGTAAACTCCCTCGGCGTTGAGTTGGGAGAGGACTGCCCCAATGCCATGATCTGAGGCGTCCGTCTGGACGATGAATTCCCGGCTGTAGTCGGGTGCCTGGAGCACAGGGGCGGTGCACATGGCGGCCTTAAGCTTCTCGAAGGCCGCTTGACAGTCCAGGGTCCAGTTGACTGTTTTGGGGTTTTTCTTGGATGTGAGGGGCCCCACAATGCTGCCATAGTCTTTCACAAACCGCCGGTAGTATCCGGTGAGCCCCAAGAAGGCTCGGACCTCGGTTTGGGTGACGGGTGGCTGCCAGGACTGGATGGCAGCGATCTTGAGATGGAGGGGGGCCACCAGACCGCTCCCCACTTGGTGTCCGAGGTAGGTCACGGACCCCTGGCCAATCTGGCATTTGCTGGCCTTGATGGTAAGGCCGGCCTGTTGGAGGGCGTGCAGGACTTCTCGGAGGTGGTGTAGGTGGTCTGCCCAGTGACGGCTGTATACAGCGATATCGTCCAGGTAGGCGGCGCCGAACTCTTCGAGGCCCGCCAATACCTGGTTCACGAGTCGTTGGAAAGTGGCTGGAGCGTTTTTCATGCCAAATGGCATCACTTTGAAATGGTAGTGGCCATCCGGGGTAGAGAAGGCGGATCGTTCTTGGGCTCTGGGGGTGAGGCCGATCTGCCAGTAGCCCGCTGTCAGATGGAAGATGCTCAGGTAGCGGGCAGCCCCCATACGGTCAACCAGTTCATCTGCCTGGGGAATGGGGTGAGCGTCTGTTCGGGTGACAGCGTTCAGGCCCGATAGTCTACACAGAATCGGAGCGGGGGGGTGGTGCCCGGGGCGGCAGCTTTGGGGACCAGTACGACTGGGCTGGCCCAGGGGCTGTCGGATGGCTCGATGACTCCGAGTGCGAGCATTTTAGAGACTTCGTCCTGGATGCAGGCGCGCACCCGATCCGGCACTCGGTACGCCCTGTGTCGAATAGGGGGACTATCCCCAGTCTCCACGTCGTGGAGGCACCAGGGGGTGACCCCCGGGGTGAGTGAGAACAGGTTCGCAAATTGCAGCAGGAGAGCCCGACAGTCTTGGCGTTGTTCTGGGGTCAAGGCATCGGAGAGTCGGACCCCGTCCACCGAGCCATCTTTCTCACGGGTCCTCAGTAGGTCAGGGAGGGGCTCGGAGTCTTCTTCCACCCCACTATCTGTTGCCATCAGTAGGCTGAGTTCCGAGCGTACGAAGTGTGGTTTGAGTCTGTAGGCGTGGAGGACCCGGAGGGGGTTCCGGGGGGACTCCATGTCTATTAGGTAGGTGACAGGGCCCTTGCGCTCAATCACCTTGAAGGGCCCCGTCCATTTGTCCTGCAAGGCACAAGGTTCGACTGGAGACATCACCCATACTTGCTGACCGGGCTCGAACTCAATGGAGGAGGCATGTTGATCGTACCATTTCTTCATATCCTCCTGACTGGCCTCAAGATTGGCTTTGGCGAGTTCCCTGAATTGCCGGGTCTGGTTGCGGAGGGTCAGGAGGTACTTATACACGTCCGGGGGGGGTCTTCTGGGGGGACATCTCCCATTCTTCTTTAACCAGGCTGAGGGGCCCCCGGACAGGGTGTCCGTACAGGAGCTCGAAGGGGCTAAAACTGAGGGATTTCTGGGGAACCTCTCGGTAGGCGAAGAGGAGGCACGGGAGCAGCACGTCCCATTGGCGACGTAGGGGTTCCTCCAGGCCCATGATAATCCCCTTGAGAGTGCGGTTAAACCGTTCGACCAGTCCGTTTCCTTGCGGGTGATAGGGGGTCGTGAACCGGTAGGTAACCCCGCACTGCTGCCAGAGAGATTTCATGTATTTGGAGATAAAGTTCGTGCCCCTGTCGCTGACGACTTCCCGGGGGAAGCCCACTCGAGAGAAGATCCCCATTAAGGCTCGGCCTACCACTGGTGCTGTTACGGTCCGAAGAGGAATGGCCTCGGGATAGCGGGTGGCGTGGTCCGCCAGGACCAGGATGAACCGGTGCCCCTGTGCTGTTTCGGGGGTCCAGGGGCCCCACAATGTCTATTCCCACCCATTCGAACGGGGTGGTGATGACGGGGAATGGTTGCAAGGGTGCTTTGATTTTTCGGCCGCTCTTCCCGCTGGCCTGGCAGGTGGGGCAGGCCCGGCAGTGGTTGGAGACATCATTTCGCATTTTGGGCCAGTAAAAGTGTGTTACCAGGCGGTTGTAAGTTTTGTCTTGTCCCAAGTGCCCGGCAAGGGGGACATTGTGTGCTAAGTTCAAAAGGAAGTCTCTGAAGCGGAGGGGCACCACCAGCACCCGGCTGGCCCCCAACTCAGCAATTCTTTGTTCGCTGTACAGTAGGTCATTGTCCCAATAGATCCAGTGTGCCCCTGCGGTGTCTCCTGCGCTCTGGGTGAGGGCTTGCTGTCGGAGTTCCTCGAGGGAGGGACAAGTCTTCTGCTCTTGCCGGAATTGTTCCTGGGTGGGTCCACCCTCTTGACGCCACTGGGCCAGTTCTGGAAGATCCTGGAGCTGAGTGGGCCCTTCTTGGTTTTGCTCTGGGGGATCAGTACTGAGGGCCTCTCCCTCTGGGATGATCGGGGGAGGAGGTGCTGGCCATTCGGGTTCTTCGGGACTGGGGATGGTGCGGGCGGCCATGGACCGGGTCGTTACGCAGGCCCAGTCCGGGAGGCCCAACATCCCCAGGTGCTCTCTTCTCTCAACGGCTGCCCAGGGGGAACTTTCAAGGTCGTTTCCCAGGAGGCAGTCCACCGGGGCATCATCGCGGACAGTCACCTTTAGCATACCGGACACTCCTCCCCATTCGAAGGGGACGCAGGCCATCCGACACAGGCTCTCCGAATTGTCAGCTGATCGGATGGGGCAAAGATCGTTTGGCAAGATTTGTTCCGGGGTTACCAGATGACAGCGGACTGCCATCACACTGGCCCCGGTGTCACGCAGGGCTTCGGCCTTGCGCCCATTAATGTTCACCCACTGGCTGTATTTTCTCGTGTTGGCGAGTAGGGGAGCCCGCGGAATCATGTCTCTTTCCCCTAGGCACGCCAGGATCATGGCGGCGGGTTCCCACTCGGGCTGTTCCTGTTCGTACTCTTCATAATCTTCGGGAGCTTGCTCCTCTCCCAGGGCGGCGGCAGCGACCTGGCGGGGTATGGGACTCTGGTTGTTCGGGCAGTTAGGGTCGTTGGCATAGTGGCCGGTCCACTGGCACCGGTGGCAAGTAACGTTGGCTCGGAACCCTGGACGCATCGGGGGGTTTCCCCTACCGGCCGGGGGCGGGGTGTTGCTGGCAGGAGCTACCGGGACGGCGTCTCTGCCCCGGCCCTGGCCTCCTCCTCCTCGGGGGCGATGGGGACCTTGGTTGGTTCTGTTTGGTTCACTTGGCCCACTTCGGGCAACTCGAGTGCTTTCCCATCGGTCAGCTTCGGCGGCGAGCTGCCGAGGTTCAGTCAGTTTACTGTCGAGGAGGTGCTGCCTGAGCTCGACAAAGCAATTGTTGGAGAGGTGCTCCCACACAATGAGGTTAAAGAGTTGCTCGTAGGTGGTTACGTGGCTGCCCTTGATCCACCCCTCGAAGGCTCGGCTGAAATAGTTCACATACTCCACCCAAGTTGTACCCGGGATCCGCTTGCAGTCGCGGAACCTCTGGCGGTACATCTCGGGCGTGAGCCCGTATCGAGTGAGGAGGGCGGCCTTCATGTGGTCATAGGATGTCATCTGATGGTCCGGGAGCTGCAGCAGGGCGTCGCGCCCTTCATTGACGAACCTCCCCCATAGCCCGGCCCCCCAGTCATTTCGATCAATCCGGTGGGAGGTCATGGCGATCTCGTAGGCCTTGAACCACTGCTGGATATCGTCGTTCCGATAATATTCTCTGACGACAACCTTGGGGATGTGGACTTTTGGTTCGGCAGTGCCCGGGGTGTGCGGGCGCTCGGGCACCCCGAGATCTTTATTCTGTTTCCGCATCTCTATCTCTGCTAGCTTGCGCTCATGTTCGTATGCCAGTTTTTTCTCTTCGAGTTCTCTCTGCCTTTGTTTCTCTTCCCGCTCCTCCCGGAGCCGCAAGTGTTCTAATGTTACCTTTTGTTCCGCCAATTTCAGCTCTCCGTCCAATCGGAGCCGTGCCAACTCTAATTCATGGAGTCTGCTTTTCTCTCGTTCTTGGATCTCCTCCAGGGAGAGACCCGCTCTCCTTCCTTCCGTCGGAGTGGTGTTCGTTTCTGGTGCCTCGAGGTTTTGGTTCTGGGGTACGGCCGTACCCATTTCTGCCCAAGATTCTAGGGCGTGTTTGAAGTCCTCTTTCGTGCTCAGCCCGGTGGTAGCAATGCCTAGTTCTATGCAAAATTGCTTTAGCTCTCGATGGTTGTACTCTTCTAGTTTCTCCATCTGGAATTTCTCTGTGGATCCGCTCTCTTTTGTTGTCATTGTGGTTGAGTCGTGGGGTGAGTTACTCTCTGTACGATTATGCATTGGTTCGGATCGCGCCGCTGGCCACCAATGTTAGACAGGGACCTGGAGGGTCGGCCGAGGACAAGAGGAGAGGCCTTCGGGGAGGGCCATCTCCAGCGATCGTACAGACAAGTAACTTCCCCCCCACAGATGGACACCACACAAGGATAAGGTCAACACTCTTTATATACGATTCTAGATGCAAGGATATCAACGATACAGGGAGATCGGGACACGAGGGTCCTCTCAATTCTAGTCTCTGGAAGGGAAAGGGGGTAGCGGGACAGTCTTGGTACCGGTCTGGTACTGAGGTGGCACGATGAATAGCTCACAATCCTCGAGCTCGGAGTTCTGGAAGGTCGGGCCGCGGCAGCGCCAGCAGGTTCGGATGATAAGTCTCACTTGAGAAGGGCCGCGGCAGCGCCAGCAGGTCCCGACGAGGATGTAGGTTGCAGAGGGCCGCGGCAGCGCCAGCAGGTCCCGACGAGGATGTAGGTTGCAGAGGGCCGCGGCAGCGCCAGCAGGTCCCGACGAGGATGTAGGTTGCAGAGGGCCGCGGCAGCGCCAGCAGGTCCCGACGAGGATGTAGGTTACAGAGGGCCGCGGCAGCGCCAGCAGGCAGGACGATGATTCACAAGGCAGGGCTGCGGCAGCGCCAACAGTCCGTCAAGGATGAGTTCTTCTAGGTGTCTCTCGACTCCAGGATACAACTGCCTTCCTGCTCTGGAGCTGCCCCAGTTATAGGTCTGGCCTCCTTTGAAGTCCGGACCCTCGCTCTTGGAGGTCGGGAGGTCCGGGATGAGGGAGTCCAGACACCCAGCAGGGGGGTGGAGCCAGCACCCGGGGAGGCCGGGGGCGATCGGCACCTGGCGTGGGAGAGCCATTGACACTCCTCTCTCCCGTTGACCTGCCAAGTGGTCTCTTCACCTCCTGGGTGGATGGTGGTGCCTCAATGTCGGGGCCTGGCCATGCTCAGGGTTGGGGTCGAGCTGAGGCCACGCGGCCTCGTGGTGCAGTGTCCAAGATGGCGGCTGGGCCCGGGCAATGGTGCTGACGGTGGCCCGGGTCAGCCGATGCTGGGATGTTCGGGAGCAGGCGTCCCTTGGGGGACGGGTTGCCGGTTGCTTCTGCGGGTTGCCGGGGTAGTTCTTCTGGTGACACCGGGAGAGCCGGTGTCCGGGCCCTGTCATGCGGGGAGGGAGCGAGCCTTTCACGAGGCCTGTCCAACAGAAACAAAACCCCTGGAACTGTAGAGTGAAAGACCACAGAACCGAGGCCACTCCTCAAACGGTTATGGCTCTTAAAGACGGATGTATGACGTTACAACGCATACCATTACAACTACCTACCATTACAACACGACCATTACAACGCATACCATTACAACGCATAGCGCTTAGAGGTGCTGGATAGTGGTAAGTATAATTTACTATTCCAACTCCAGTCCCCGTGGACACTAGGGAAGGTGTTGGATAGTAAATTAAACTTATTCCCTATCCTAGAGCGCCCCCCAGCGCAATGCGTTGTAATGGTATGCGTTGTAAAAGTTGCGTTGTAATGGAAGGTAGTTGTAAAAGTTGCGTTGTAACAGGTGTATACCCTTAAAGACATGAGACAATCTACACCTTTCAGGGATACCGGGGCATGTTGAACAAGGACCACTTAGTAGCCTTCTTGAATACTTTTAACCCTATGGTGCAGAAGGATGCTTGGACCACCCTTGGAATTGCACACATGTAGGCTGCTGGCCCACGGGCTTGCTCTCACATTCAATGCACTGTCTGCCCTCACTTTGTGGCCACAGAGGAGAGCTACTGGTCCACGGACTTGCTCTCACATTCAATGCACTCTCTGCCCGCACTTTGTGCCCACAGACGAGGACTGATGGTCCACGGGCTTGCTCTCACATTCAATGCACTGTCTGCCCGCACTTTGTGGCCACAGAGTAGGGCTGCTGGTCCACGGGCTTGTTCTCACAATCAATGCACTGTCTGCCCGAAATTTGTGGCCACAGAGGAGGACTGCTGGTCCACGGGCTTGCTCTCACATTCAATGCATTGTCTGCCCGCACTTTGTGGCCACAGAGGAGGACTGCTGGTCCACGGGCTTGCTCTCACATTCTAATCAATGCACTGTCTGCCCACACTTTGTGGCCACAGAGGAGGACTGCTGGTCCACGGGCTTGCGCTCACATTCAATGCACTGTCTGCCCGCACTTTGTGGCCACAGAGGAGGACTGCTGGTCTACGGGCTTACTCTGACATTCAATGCTCTGTCTGCCCGCACTTTGTGGCCATAGAGGTGGGCTGCTGGTCCACAGGCTTGATCTCACATTCAATGCACTGTCTGTCCGCACTTTGTGGCCACAGAGGAGGACTGCTGGTCCACGGGCTTGCTCTCACATTCAATGCACTGTCTACCCACACTTTGTGGCCACATGGGAGTACTGCTGGTCCACGGGCTTGCTCTCACATACAATGCACTGTCTGCTCGCACTTTGTGGCCACAGAGGAAGGCTGCTGGTCCACGGGCTTGCTCTCACATTCAATGCACTGTCTGCCCGCACTTTGTGGCCACAGAGGAGGACTGCTCGTCCACGGGCTTGCTCTCACATTCAATGCACTGTCTGCCCGCACTTTGTGGCCACAGAGGAGGACTGCTCGTCCACAGACTTGCTCTCACATTCAATGCACTGTCTGCCCACACTTTGTGGCCACAGAGGAGGACTGCTGGTCCACGGGCTTGCTCTCACATTCAAAGCACTGTCTGCCCGCACTTTGTGGCCACAGAGGAGGACTGCTGGTCCACGGGCTTGCTCTCACATTCAATGCACTGTCTGCCCGCACTTTGTGACCACAGAGAAGGAGTGCTGGTCCACAGGCTTGCTCTCACATTCAATGCACTGTCTGCCCGCACTTTGTGGCCACAGAGGAGGACTGCTGGCACACGGGCTTGCTCTCACATTCAATGCACTGTCTGCTAGCACTTTGTGGCCACAGAGGAGGACTGCTGGTCCACAGGCTTGCTCTCACATTCAATGCACTGTCTGCCCGCACTTTGAGGCCATAGAGGACTGCTGGTCCACGGGCTTGCTCTCACATTCAATGCACTGTCTGCCAACACTTTGTGGCCACAGAGGAGGAGTGTTGGTCCACGGGATTGCTCTCACATTCAATGCACTGTCTGCCCGCACTTTGTGGCCAAAGAGGAGGGCTACTGGTCCACAGGCTTGCTCTCACATTCAATGCACTCTCTGCCCGCACTTTGTGGCCACAGAGGAGGACTGCTGCTCCACGGGCTTGCTCTCACATTCAATGCACTGTCTGCCCGCACTTTGTGGCCACAGAGGAGGGCTGCTGGTCCACGGGCTTGCTCTCACATTTAATGCACTGTCTGCCCGCACTTTGTGGCCACAGAGGAGGACTGCTGGTCCACGGGCTTGCACTGACATTCAATGCATTGTCTGCCCGCACTTTGTGGCCACCGAGGAGGGCTGCTGATCCACGGGCTTGCTCTCACATTCTAATCAATGCACTGTCTGCCCGCACTTTGTGGCCACAGAGGAGGACTGCTGGTCCACAGGCTTGCTCTCACATTCAATGCACTGTCTGCTCACACTTTGTGGCCACGGAGGAGGACTGCTGGTCAACGGGCTTGCTCTCACATTCAATGCACTGTCTGCTCGCACTTTGTGACCACAGAGGAGGAGTGCTGGTCCACAGGCTTGCTCTCACATTCAATGCACTGTCTGCCCGAACCTTGTGGCCACAGAGGAGGACTGCTGGCCCACGGGCTTGCTCTCACATTCAATGCACTGTCTGCCCGCACTTTGTGGCCACAGAGGAGGACTGCTGGTCCACAGGCTTGCTCTCACATTCAATGCACTGTCTGCCTGCACTTTGAGGCCACAGAGGACTGCTGGTCCACGGGCTTGCTCTCACATTCAATGCACTGTCTGCCCGCACTTTGTGGCCACAGAGGAGGAGTGCTGGGCCACGGGCTTGCTCTCACATTCAATGCACTGTCTGCCCGCACTTTGTGGCCAGAGAGGAGGACTGCTGGTCCACGGGCTTGCTCTCACATTCAATGCACTGTCTGCCCGCACTTTGTGGCCACAGAGGAGGAGTGCTGGTCCACGGGCTTGCTCTCACATTCAATGCACTGTCTGCCCGCACTTTGTGGCCACAGAGGAGGAGTGCTGGTCCACGGGCTTGCCCTCACACTCAATGCACGGTCTGCCCGCACTTTGTGGCCACAGAGGAGGGCTGCTGGTCCACGGGCTTGCTCTCACATTCAATGCACTTCTCCATGTGTGAAATCATTGTTGCAGCGCAGAGCCATGCACAAGAGTTACTGAAAAAGCACGCTACGCGTCCACAAACCATTGTGAGCAGTTGCTGAAAGATCGCATCACATTGAGTCGGTCCGCTTGAGCCCCTAGAAGCCATAAACACATTAATGGAAGTTTTTTCCACACACACCCACTGTTACTGCTTGTCAGGCCAAACAAATCCCCCTTCTTGCTGCACAGAGCCACAGGGGCGCTCTACTGCTTTGCCCAAAAACGCAGCACCCCCTCAGACCGACAGACCTCAAGCCCTCATGAAACCGGCCAAGAGCAGCGACGTGCAGAGGGATACCCTGGTTTTGGAGTTGGTTGTGCAGGGACTGATTTACCAGCTTTTGGAGGTTTCCTGGGCGGTGCCTCCCAACCTCAGCCCGTGCAGTGCCGGTGCCCCCATTCTAATGCTGTGCACAGTCAGTGTGCCTCTCGGGAGCTTATTAGCCCCGAGCCCTCTTCAGGATGACTGCATGACCAGAGGGGCGATGCCCTCACTTCATTTGCATATATCACACCCCACACCAATGAGAGAAAGAGGCGTCCTTTGAAACGCACTTGTGCTAAATGTGCGTCTGCACAAGGTGTGCTGCAGATGGAGGTGCACAAGAATATTTAGCCCCATCTTCCATATGGTAGTGCCTCATGGGCGCTACGTATTCGGGCCCGTGTTAGGATTCCATTGTTAGAAGACTTAAATAGGGAATGCCTAAAAACACAAAGGGGGCTTGTGATCTTCTTAGAGCCTGCTGGGAGGGGAGCGGCCAGTATCTACCCTCCACACTGCTAACACTTTGCTCTCCGTGGCCAGCTCCATCACCGCACCGCCGCACCGCCGCACCGCCGCACCGCCGTGAGGGGAGCGGCCAGTACCTACCCTCCACACTGCTAACACTTTGCTCTCCCTGGGCCAGCTCCATCACCGCACCGCCGTGAGGGGAGCGGCCAGTGCCTACCCTCCACACTGCTAACACTTTGCTCTCCCTGGGCCAGCTCCATCACCGCACCGCCGCACCACCGTGAGGGGAGCGGCCAGTACCTACCCTCCACACTGCTAACACTTTGCTCTCCGTGGGCCTGCTCCATCACCGCACTGCTGCACCACCATGAGGGGAGCGGCCAGTACCTACTCTCCACACTGCTAACACTTTGCTCTCCCTGGGCCAGCTCCATCACAGTACCACCGCACCGCCATGAGGGGAGCGGCCAGTACCTACCCTCCACACTGCTAACACTTTGCTCTCCATGGGCTAGCTCTATCACCGCACCGCCGCACCGCCGCACCGCCGCACCGCCGTGAGGGGAGCGGCCAGTACCTACCCTCCACACTGCTAACACTTTGCTCTCCATGGCCCGCTCCATCACTGCACCGCTGGACCGCCGTGAGGAGAGCGGCCAGTACCTACCCTCCACACTGCTAACACTTTGCTCTCCCTGGGCCAGCTCCATCACCGCACCACCACACCTCCGTGAGGGGAGCGGCCAGTTCCTACCCTCCACACTGCTAACACTTTTCTCTCCGTGGGCCTGCTCCATCACAGCACTGCTGCACCTCCGTGAGGGGAGCGGCCAGTACATACCCTCCACACTGCTAACACTTTGCTCTCCATGGCCAGCTCATTCACTGCACCGCCGCACCGCCGTGAGGAGAGCGGCCAGTACCTACCCTCCACACTGCTAACACTTTGCTCTCCATGGCCAGCTCCATCACTGCACCGCCGCACCGCCGTGAGGAGAGCGGCCAGTACCTACCCTCCACACTGCTAACACTTTGCTCTCCCTGGGCCAGCTCCATCACCGCACCACCACACCGCCGTGAGGGGAGCGGACAGTTCCTACCCTCCACACTGCTAACACTTTTCTCTTCGTGGGCCTGCTCCATCACTGCACTGCCGCACCTCCGTGAGGGGAGCGGCCAGTACCTACCCTCCACACTGCTAATCAATCAATCAATCAAAAACATTTATATAACGCACTACTCACCCAGAGGGTCTCAAGGCGCTTGGGAAGGGGGTTCTGCTACTGCTCGAACAGCCAGGTCTTGAGCTGCTTCCTGAAGGCGAGGTTGTCTTGGGTCAGGCGGAGGTGGGTCGGGAGGGAGTTCCAAGTCTTGGCGGCCAGGTAGGAGAAGGATCTTCCTCCTGTTGTGGCTCTTCGGATGCGGGGGACGGCGGCGAGGGCGAGACTGGTCGATCGAAGCTGGCGGGTGGGGGTGTAGAAGTTGAGGCGGCTGTTGAGGTATCTTGGGCCTTGGTTGTGTAGGGCTTTGTGAGCATGGGTGAGGAGGCGGAAGGTGATTCTCTTGTTGACCGGGAGCCAGTGCAGGTCTCTCATGTGTCCAGAGATGTGGCTGTGTCGGGGGATGTCAAGGATGAGTCTTGCTGAGGCGTTCTGGATCCGCTGGAGTCTCTTCTGGAGCTTGGCGGTGGTTCCGGCGTAGAGGGCGTTGCCATAGTCAAGTCGGCTGGTGACGAGGGCCTGGGTGACCGTCTTCCTGGTCTCGGTGGGGATCCACCGGAAGATCTTACGTAGCATGCGCAGGATATTGAAGCAAGAAGAGGAGACGGCGTTGACTTGTCTGGTAATGGAGAGGGAGGAGTCCAGGATGAAGCCCAGGATGCGTGCGTGGTCTGTCGGTTTGGGTGCGCTGCCCAGGGCGGGGGGCCACCAGGAGTCGTCCCAGGCGGAGGGTGAGGAGCCCAGGATGAGAACTTCCGTCTTGTCTGAGTTCAGTTTCAGGCGGCTGGTCGTCATCCACTCGGCTACGTCTGTCATCCCTTCGCGTAGATTGGCTCTGGCGGTGGCGGGGTCGTTGGTGAGGGAGAGGATCAGCTGAGTGTCATCGGCGTAGGAGATGATGTTGAGGTTGTGTTGGCGTGCGATGGTCGCAAGGGGGCTCATGTAGACATTGAAGAGGGTGGGGCTGAGCGAGGAGCCCTGAGGGACGCCGCAGATGACTTCGGTGGCTTCTGATCTGAACGGGGTTAGGCGGACTCTCTGTGTCCTCCCGGCGAGGAAGGAGATGATCCAGTCCAGTGCCTTCTCCTGGATTCCGACGTTGCTGAGGCGCTGCACTAGGGTGTGGTGGCAGACAGTGTTGAATGCCGCGGAGAGGTCAAGGAGGATGAGAGCCGCTGTTTCTCCGTTGTCGAGCAGGGCTCGGATGTCATCGGTGGCTGCGATGAGGGCGGTCTCGTTGCTGTGGTTGGCCCGGAAGCCAGACTGCGAGAGGTCGAGGGATCCGTTTGTCTCAAGGAAGGCGGCCAGCTGCTTGTTGATGGTCTTCTCGATGACTTTGGCAGGAAAAGGGAGGAGCGAGATGGGGCGGTCGTTTTTGAGTTCGGTGGGGTCCGCTGATGGTTTTTTCAGTAGAGCGCTGAGTTCGGCGTGCTTCCAGCTCTCAGGGAAGGTTGCGGTGTCGAAGGAGGTGTTGATGATGTCCCGCAGGTGGGGTACGATGACAGTGTCGGCCTTGTTGAAGACGTGGTGAGGGCAGGGGTCGGTTGGAGATCCGGAGTGGATGGTATTTATCGTGCGGATGGTGTCTTCGGTGCTGATCGGGGTCCAGGCGCGGAGTGTGGTGGTGGGGGGCGTCGGTGCGGTCATGGGGAGCGTTGGTTGTGTGCTGAATCTGTTGTGAATGTCAGAGATCTTGTTGTGGAAGTAGGAGGCGAGCGAGTTGCAGAGGTCTTGCGATGGGGTGATGTCTTTGTTTCCGGCGTTGGGGTTGGAGAGCTCTTTAACAATGTTGAAGAGTTCCTTGCTGTTGTGTGCGTTGTTGTCCAGTCGTTCTTTGAATGCCGTTTTCTTGGTGGCATGTATCAGTTGATGGTGTTTTTGGGTGGCGAGCTTGAGGGTGGTCATGTTGTCTGGTGTTGGGTCTCTGCGCCAGGCTCTCTCGAGGGCTCGGCAGTTCTTCTTGGACCTCTTGAGTTCGTCGGTGAACCAAGGTGCTTTCTTAGTGCCGGGTCTGCTAGGTGGGGTCCTCAGTGGGGCGAGGTCGTCTGTGCAGCTGCTGATCCATTTCGTGAGGTTGTCGGCGGCCTGGCTGGGGTCCGCTGAGCTGGTGGGGGGGTGCTGGCTCTGGGATGCGGCGAGCTGGTCGGCTGTGATCTTGTTCCAGCTTCTGCGAGCGACTTGTTGCTGGTGGTGGTGGACCGTTGTTTTTCTGAAGCTGAAGTGGACGCAGCTGTGGTCCGTCCAGTAGAGTCCGGTGGCGTGGCTGAAGATGATGTCCTTGCTGGATGAGAAGACGGGGTCGAGTGTGTGTCCAGCGAGGTGGGTGGGGGTGGTCACCAGCTGCTTGAGACCGAGGGTGGCAAGGTTGTCCAGCAGGGTGGCGGTGTTGCGGTCGTTGTTGTTCTCCAGGTGGAAGTTGAGGTCCCCGAGGAGGATGTAGTCGGCGGAGGGGAGGGCGTGCGGGCTGATAAAGTCGGCGATGTCTTTGCTGAATTGTGTGCGTGGTCCCGGGGGTCTCTAGATGAGGGTGCCTCTGAGGGTGGTCTTCGGGTCGGTGTGGATCTGGAAGTGCTGGTGTTCGGCGGTTGTCAGGGTGTCGTCGGTGTTGGTCATGATGCAGATGGTGTTCCTGTGGATGATGGCGATGCCTCCTCCTGTCTGGTTGCCGCGGTCCCTCCGGGTGATCTTGTATCCGTCCTGGATGGCGATGGCGATGACGGGTGCTGAGGAGGCGTTCATCCATGTTTCCGTGAGGAATGCGACATCTGGGGATGTGAGGTCGAGGAGGTTCCAGAGTTCGACGGCGTGTCTGTGGACGGAGCGAGTGTTGAGCAGGATGAACTTGAGGTGGTTGCTGCTGGTGCTCGGCTTGGCGGGTGCGGTGCAGGTCCGGATGCAGGTGACCTTGCAGGAGTGGCAGCTGAAGGGTCCGTGGGTTCGTCTCGGGGTGGCTCAGTAGCATCCCGGGATCCGGCAGGTGTTGAGTGCATTGAGTTCGGTGGTATTGCAGGTCCGGCGGGGGGGCTGGTGTCTGCGGGGGCCAGGGGTTCAGGCGCTCGGCGAGGTACAGGCACGGACAGGCGCAGACGGGCTTACCTTTGGGGCGCCTTGGGCACGCCCACTGCGCGTCAACGCTGCACGTTTGCCACTCTGCCATAAGGGGAATGTGGGGGGGCGGAGCGAGGAAGGAGCAGCTGGGAGGCGGGAGCGGGGCGGCGAATGGGAAGGGTCCCAGGTGGAAGGGGGCGGGGCCGCAGGGGAGCAGCGGCGGGGAGCGGGGAGGTGGCGGGAAACACGGCGGGGGCATAGCAAGAGGGAAAACAGCGGGCAACAAGTAAACAGAGGACAATGGCTGGGCACAGAAGGGCAACAAGGGAACAACTAATGTAACAGGAGACAGAGGCTGTGCACGATACAGGCAACAGAGGAAACAACAGTCAGCGGGGAAACAAGCTGGAAACACAGGAGACAGTGGCTGGTCACGATACGGGCAACAGGGGAGCTAACACTTTGCTCTCTGTGGCCAGCTCCATCACCGCACCGCCGCACCACCGTGAGGGGAGCGGCAAGTACCTACCCTCCACACTGCTAACACTTTGCTCTCCGTGGGCCAGCTCCATCACCGCACCGCCGCACCGCCGTGAGGGGAGCGGCCAGTACCTACCCTCCACACTGCTAACACTTTGCTCTCTGTGGCCAGCTCCATCACCGCACCGCCGCACCGCCGTGAGGGGAGCGGCCAGTACCTACCCTAAACACTGCTAACACTTTGCTCTCTGTGGCCAGCTACATCACTGCACCGCCGCACCGCCGTGAGGGGAGCGGCCAGTACCTACCCTCCACACTGCTAACACTTTGCTCTCCCTGGGCCAGCTCCATCACCGCACCGCCGCACCGCCATGAGGGGAGCAGCTAGTACCTACCCTCCACACTGCTAACACTTTGCTCTCCGTGGGCCAGCTCCATCACCGCACCGCCGCACCGCAGTGAGGGGAGCGGCCAGTACCTACCCTCCACACTGCTAACACTTTGCTCTCTGTGGCCAGCTCCATCACCGCACCGCCGCACCGCCGTGAGGGGAGCGGCCAGTACCTACCCTCCACACTGCTAACACTTTGCTCTCCGTGGGCCTGCTCCATCACCGTACTAAGAAATCCAAGAAGTTATGTCGCACCCTCGAGAAAATATGGAGAAAAACCCAACCACTAACAACGTTACCACCTTCAAGGATGCCACCCGCAAACACCACCAATTGATCCGATCCACCAAGAAATCAGCATTCAAGGATCGACTCGACAGCAACGCCCAAAACAGTAAGGAACTATTCAACATCGTCAAAGAATTTACCAACCCCACCGCCGGCACCAACGACATCACTCCCTCCCAAGACCTCTGCGACTCTCTATCCTCTTTCTTCCACAACAAAATCGTTGACATCAATAACAGCTTTGACAACCTGTCCGAAGAACAACCCTCTCCATCCACCTCCGAACCAAAACAGCACTCTCACAACCTTTGCGCCTGGAACCCAATCACTTCTGAAGACACCATCCGTCTGATGAACTCCATCCACTCAGGTTCACCAACTGACCCATGCCCCCACCACATCTTCAACAAAGCAGACTCCATCATCGCACCCCACCTCCGCGATGTCATCAACTGCTCCCTCAACTCCGCTACATTCCCAGAAAGCTGGAAACACGCCGAACTCAGCTCCCTTCTGAAGAAACCTACAGCGGACACCTCTGAACTTAAGAACTACCGCTCCATCTCACTCCTCCCCTTCCCGGCCAAAGTCATCGAGAAAGCCGTCAACAGTCAGCTCGCCGCCTTCCTTGAATCCAACAATTCACTCGACCCCACACAGTCCGGCTTTCGAGCCAAACACAGCACCGAAACCGCTCTCATCGCTGCTACAGATGATATCCGAACGCTTCTGGACAACGGAGAATCAGTTGCCCTCATCCTACTTGACCTTTCTGCCGCCTTCGACACAGTCTGCCATAACACCCTCATACAACGCCTCAGCAACGTCGGAATACAAGGAAAAGCGCTGTACTGGATCATCTCGTTCCTCGCCGGAAGAACACAGAGAGTCCACCTCCCCCCATTCAAATCAGAGGCCGCCAAAGTCATCTGCGGCGTACCACAAGGATCATCACTCAGTCCCACCCTCTTCAACGTATACATGAGTCCCCTCACAACCATCACACGACAACACAACCTCAACATCATCTTCTACGCCGACGACACCCAGCTAATCCTCTCCCTCACCAAAGACCCCAACACCGCCAAAACCAATCTACACGAAGGAATGAAAGAAGTAGCCGAATGGATGAAGAACAGCCGTTTAAAACTAAACTCGGACAAAACGGATGTCCTCATCTTAGGATCGTCCCCCTCTGCATGGGACGACTCATGGTGGCCACCGGCTCAGGGCACAGCACCTGTACCTACAGATAACGCACGGAACCTGGGCTTCATCCTAGACTCCTCCCTCTCGATGACCAGACAAGTCAACGCCGTCACATCATCATGCTTCAACATCCTACGCATGCTCAAAAAAATCTTCCGCTAGATCCCCACTGAAACAAGAAAAACAGTCACCCACGCACTAGTCACTAGCCGGCTAGATTATGGAAAGACCCTCTACGCCGGAACCACAGCCAAACTACAGAAAAAACTCCAACGCATCCAAAACGCCTCAGCCAGACTCATACTGGACATCCCCCGTCAAGCCCACATTTCCAGTCACCTGAAAGATCTCCACTGGCTTCCCGTCAACAAGAGAGTAACTTTCCGTCTCCTCACCCACGCTCACAAGGCCCTCTACGATCTAGGACCCGAATGCCTCAACAAACGTCTGTCCTTCTACACACCCACTCGCCAACTATGTTCATCCAATCAAGCCCTCGCCGCAATTCCGCGCATCAATAGATCCACCATGGGTGGAAGATCTTTCTCCTACTTAGCGGCCAAAACATGGAATTCTCTCCCCACTCACCTCCGCCTTACACAGAACCACCTCTCCTTTAGAAAACAGCTAAAAACCTGGCTATTCGACAAGTAATGCACACACCCTCCCCCAAGCGCCTTGAGACCCTCTGGGTGAATAGTGCGCCATACAAATCACTGAACTTGAACTTGAACTCCATCACCGCACTGCCGCACCGCCGTGAGGGGAGCGGCCAGTACCTACCCTCCACACTGCTAACACTTTGCTCTCCGTGGCCAGCTCCATCACCGCAGTATTCCCCTGATGAAACCGAAATGTATTGGGTTTTGTGTAAAACCCGAAATTCATACATGGAAGATGTTGTGAATTGAATTACAAGATGTATTGAATTACAGTGAACTTCTCAGAAGCAACTGCAATTAAAAGAACACTATGATATTATAGCGTTGAGCATCATTTACGCATCTTTCAATGTCTATCTAGCCCCACTTTTTACCTTGATTGCCAAATGGGGGGTCAAGGCGATTTCGTATGCAGATGATACGCAATTAGTCTTCCCCTATACAGAGGTATCGGAGGCAGCTTTTAGTAAAATAAGAGGCTGCCTTCGAGATGTGGCTAGCTGGATGAATACAAACAAATTAAAATTGAATGCAAGTAAAACGGAGGTGCTATTTTTTGGTAAAAATACACATCCCTCCCCCGTTGTTGGACAGGCCACATGAAGGGCCGCTCTCCCCCGGCCCGACCAGGCCCGAGCCCGGTCCCGCAGGTACCACACACCACCATTACACGTCCTCCGTCCCCTCAGGGACCCCTGCCCTCGAACATATCGACCTCGTGGGCCCGATCCACTGCAGGCCTGCGCGCCCATCCTGGGCGCCATCTTGGACACTCCACCACGAGGCCGCCTGGCCCCCGATCGACCTCAACCCTGGGCCTGGCCAGGCCTCAGACATCCCGGCACCACCATCCGCCCAGGAGGTGAGCGGGCTACTTGGCAAGTCAATGGGAGAAAGAGGTGTCGATGGCTCTCCCCCGCCAAGTGCCGCTCGCCCATCGCCTCCCCGGGCGCTGGCTCCACCCACCTGCTGGGTGTCTGGACTCCCTCATCCCGGACCTCCCGACCTCCAAGTGCGAGGGTCCGGACATCAAAGAACACCAGCCCTATAACTGGGGCAGCTCCAGAGCAGGAAGGCAGTTGTATCTTGGAGTCGAGAGACGTAAAGAGGAACTCATCCTGGACGGACTACTGGCGCTGCCATAGCTCTGTCCTGTGCACCATCGTCCTGCCTGTTGGCGCTGCCACAGCCGTCGTAACCTTCATCCTTCATCGTCGTCGGGATCTGCTGGCGTGGCCGCGGACCGTTGTAACCGTCATCTTCTACCGGGACCTGCAGGCTCCGCCGCGGACCGTCGTCCTTCCTTCATCCATCTCGGGACCTGCTTGGCTCCTCCACGGCCCGATCATCTAGAACGCCGAGCTCGAGGATTGAGAGCTATTTTGTACTCATTGGTAACTAAGACTGTCCCGCTACCCCTTTCCTAAACCAGAGACTAAAACCGAGGGGACCCCTGAGTCCAGACCTCCTTGTATCCATCATCGTAACCTAAGAATTGCATATAAAGTCTCGTTAACCTTCAACCTTGTGTGGTGTCCGTCTGTGGGGGGGAAGTTACTTATCTGTACAGTCGTTGGAGACGGCTCTCCCTGGAGACCTCTCCCCGTAACCTCGGCCGACCCTCCCGGTCCGTCTAACATTGGTGGCCAGCGGCGCGATCCGAATCACCGCATAAACGTACAGAGAGTAGCTCACCCCACGACGAAGTCACAATGACCACGAAAGAGAGCGGATCAACCGAGAAATTCCAAATGGAGAAATTGGAGGAGTACAACCATCGTGAACTTAAACAATTCTGCATCGAACTGGGTATCGCTACCACCGGACTGAGTACCAAGGACGATTTTAAGCATGCCCTAGAATCTTGGGCAGAAACCGGGGCTGCCGGAACCCCTGATCAAAGCACCGTAGAAAAAACGACCACGGCCCCGGAAGGGCAAAGAACGGGTCTCTCGCAAGACGAGATCCAGGAAAGAGAAAGGACCCGACTACACAAACTAGAAATGGCCCGACTTAAAATGGACGTTGAACTTAAGTTGGCCGAACAAAAAATCAACTTAGAGCACCTGCGTCTCCGAGAAGAAAGAGAGGAGAAACAGAGACAAAGGGAGCTCGAGGAAAAGAAACTAGCGTATGAACACGAACGAAACCTAGCCGAGATCAACCTACGCAAGCAGGATAAAGAAGCAGGGGTGCCCGAGCGACCCCCCACCTCAGGGGCCACAGACAAAATGGTACACATCCCCAAGGATGTTGTCCGAGAATACTTCAGAGAGGACGACATCCAGCAGTGGTTTAAAGCCTATGAAATCGCTATGACTGCACACCGGATCGATAGAAGCGACTGGGGAGCCGGTCTCTGGGGAAGATTCCTCAATGAGGGCCGCGACACCCTACTACAGCTCCCGGACCACCAGATGACCTCCTACGACCATATGAAAGCGGCCCTCCTCACCCGCTATGGTCTCACACCCGAGATGTACCGTCAGAGGTTCCGAGACTGCACCCGCATCCCGGGTACAACTTGGGTGGACTATGTAACATACTTTAGCCGAGCCTTCGAGGGCTGGATCCGAGGAAGCAACGTCACGACCTACGAGCAACTATTTAACCTGATGGTATGGGAGCATCTGTCGAACAATTGCTTCATTGAACTCCGCCAACACCTCCTCGACAGCAAGTTAACGGATCCCCGGCAGCTCGCAGCCGAAGCTGACCGGTGGGAGATCACCAGAGTGGGCCGGAATGGGTCCTACGAACAGAACCGGAACAACAATGGTCAGCACCGACCCAGAGGAGGAGGAGGGGGCCAAGGGCGAGGAAGAGACAACGCCCCGGTCGCCCCCGCTACCAACACCACCCCCCCGGCCAACCGGGGCAGCACCCCAGCGCGACCGGGGTACAGAGCCAATGTCACGTGTCACCGATGTCAACGAGTCGGCCACTATGCGAACGACCCAAACTGCCCGCAGTACCAGAGCCCAAGACCCCGCCAAGTGGCCGCTGCAGCCCTAGGGGAAGAACAGATCTCCGAGGAACAGGAAGAGTACGAACAAGAGCATCAAGAGTGGGAGCCAGCCGCCATGACTCTAGCCTGCTTAGGGGGGAAAGACATGGTCCCGCGGGTCCCCCTACCCGCTAACACCCAGAAGTACAGCCAATGGGTGAGCATCAATGGACACCAGGCCGAAGCCCTTCGTGACACCGGGGCCAGTGTAACAGCCGTCCGCTGTCACCTGGTGGCCCCAGAACAGTATCTACCGAACATTCTCTGCCCTGTACGATCAGCCGATAACTCGGAGAGCCTGTGTCGGATGGCCTGCGTCCCCTTCGAATGGGGGGGGGTCTCCGGCATGTTGAAAGTGACGGTCCGAGACGATGCCCCCGTAGACTGCCTCCTGGGCAATGACCTGGAAAGCTCTCCGTGGGCCGCCGTGGAGCGAAAGGAACACCTGGGGATGTTGGGCGTCCCAGACTGGGCGTGCGTCACCACCCGTTCCATGGCCGCCCGTGCCAACCACCAGCCAGAAGAACCCGAATGGCCGGCGCCACCGCCTCCGGTCGCCCCGGCCGAAAACACCGACCGTAACATTCCCGCCGAACCAGCTCAACCTACCGACCTCGCTAACCTCGACCAGTGGCCTCAAGAAGGGGGGCCCACGCAAGAACAATTTCGCAAAGAACAGAAGACCTGTCCCTCCCTCGAGGGACTCCGCCAGCAAGCGCTCGCCCAAAGCGCAGGGGATACCCCCGGAACTCATTGGGTCTACTGGGACAATGATCTGCTGTACAGCGAGCAAAGAATCGCCGAGCTGGGGAGCAACCGAGTACTAGTGGTACCCCTCCGTTTCAGAGACTTCCTGTTAAACCTGGCCCACGATGTCCCCCTGGCAGGACATCTGGGACAAGATAAAACCTACAGTCGCCTAGTGACCCACTTCTTCTGGCCCAAAATGAGAAACGATGTGCACCAGCATTGCCGATCTTGCCCCACGTGCCAAGCCAGTGGGAAGAGCGGCCGCAAACTAAAGGCTCCCCTGCAACCTTTTCCCGTGGTCACTACCCCGTTTGAGAGAGTCGGAATAGACATTGTGGGGCCCTTGGACCCACGCACAAAACAAGGCCATCGATTCATCCTGGTGCTAGTGGACCACGCCACCCGCTACCCTGAGGCTGTTCCTCTGCGAACTGTGACAGCCCCAGTGGTCGGCCGGGCCCTGATGGGGATCTTCTCCCGTGTGGGCTTCCCCCGAGAAGTCGTCAGCGACAGAGGCACGAACTTTATTTCCAAATACATGAAGTCCCTCTGGCAACAGTGCGGGGTCACCTACAGATTCACAACACCCTATCACCCTCAAGGGAACGGACTCGTTGAGCGGTTCAACCGCACGCTAAAGGGAATGATCGGAGGGTTGGAAGAGCCCCTCCGTCGCCAGTGGGATGTGCTGCTGCCGTGCCTCCTCTTCGCGTATCGAGAAGTCCCCCAGAAATCCCTGGGCTTCAGCCCATTTGAACTGCTATATGGACACCCAGTGCGAGGGCCGCTCAGTCTCGTCAAAGAAGGCTGGGAGATGCCTCCGCTAAAGAACCCTCCAGATGTCTTCCGGTACCTCCTCACCCTCCGCAACCAGACCCGGCGGTTCAGAGAACTAGCGAAGGCCAACCTAGAGGCCAGTCAAGAGGACATGAAAAAATGGTATGACCAGAATGCCTCATCCATTGAATTCGAACCTGGCCAACAGGTATGGGTGATGTCCCCCACTGAGCCATGCGCCCTGCAAGACAAATGGACGGGGCCCTTCAAAGTAATAGAGCGCAAGGGTCCTGCCACTTATCTCATCGACATGGAATCCTCCCGGAACCCTCTCCGGGTCCTCCACGCTAACAGACTAAAGCCCCACTTTGTGCGAACAGAGCTCAGCCTCCTGATGGCCACAGACACTGGGGTTGAAGAAGACTCCGAGCCTCTCCCTGACCTCCTACGGACTCAAGAGCAAGACGGCTCCGTGGATGGGGTCCGGCTCTCAGAGGCCCTCACCAGAGAACAACGCCAGGAGTGTCAAGCCCTCCTATCACAGTTCGCCAACCTGTTCTCCCTCACCCCGGGTGTCACTTCCTGGTGTGTGCACGATGTGGATACCGGGGACAGCCCCCCTATCCGCCACCGGGCCTACCGCGTGCCAGACCGGGTACGGGCCTGCATCCAGGAAGAAATAGCCAAGATGCTCACGATCGGGGTCATCGAGCCCTCAGACAGTCCCTGGGCCAGCCCTGTCGTACTGGTCCCCAAGGCAGCGGCCCCCGGCACCACCCCAGAACTCCGGTTCTGCGTCGACTACCGGGGCTTGAATGCGGTCACCAGAACAGATGCGCATCCCATCCCCCGGGCAGATGAACTAGTCGACCGAATGGGAGCTGCCCGCTACCTCAGCATCTTCGACCTGACAGCAGGCTATTGGCAGATCGGCCTCACACCCCGGGCGCAAGAACGTTCTGCCTTCTGCACCCCCGATGGCCATTACCATTTCACGGTCATGCCCTTCGGCATGAAGAATGCCCCAGCAACATTCCAACGGCTCGTCAATCAGGTCCTGGCGGGGCTCGAAGGATTCAGCGCCGCCTACCTAGACGACATCGCTGTATACAGCCACCATTGGACCGAGCACCTCCACCACCTCCGAGCAGTGCTGCAAGCCCTTCAGCGAGCTGGCCTCACGATCAAGGCCAGCAAGTGTCAAATTGGGCAAGGGTCTGTAACCTACCTCGGACACCAGGTGGGAAGCGGCCTAGTGGCCCCGCTACAGCTGAAAATTGCCGCCATCCAGGCCTGGCAGCCCCCCATCACCCAAACCGAGGTACGAGCCTTCCTGGGCCTCACAGGCTACTACCGAAGGTTCGTAAAAGACTATGGTACCATAGTGGGGCCCCTCACAGAACTCACGTCAAAGAACCAGCCCAAGAAAGTCACCTGGACCCCAGAGTGTCAAACTGCATTCGAACAATTAAAGGCCGCCATGTGTTCCGCCCCTGTGCTCCAGGCCCCAGACTACAGCCGGGAGTTCGTCGTCCAGACGGACGCCTCCGACCAGGGCATTGGGGCAGTCCTGTCTCAAGTGAACACCGAAGGCCTTGATCAACCGGTGGCCTTCATCAGCCGGAGACTCCTACCACGGGAGCAACGCTGGAGCACCATAGAGAGGGAAGCCTTCGCTGTGGTATGGGCCCTCAAGAAGCTCCGGCCCTACCTTTTCGGCACCCACTTTCGGGTGCAGACCGACCACCGACCCCTGCAATGGCTGATGCATATGCGGGGGGAGAACCCAAAGTTGCTACGCTGGTCCATCTCCTTGCAAGGTATGGACTTCACAGTCGAACACCGGCCTGGGCCAGATCACGCCAACGCGGATGGCCTGTCCCGGTTTTTCCGCCTCGACGAGGAGAGTCCCCAAGAGGATGGGTAACTCTCCCCGCCTTCAGCTGGGGGGGACGCATGTTGGACAGGCCACATGAAGGGCCGCTCTCCCCCGGCCCGACCAGGCCCGAGCCCGGTCCCGCAGGTACCACACACCACCATTACACGTCCTCCGTCCCCTCAGGGACCCCTGCCCTCGAACATATCGACCTCGTGGGCCCGATCCACTGCAGGCCTGCGCGCCCATCCTGGGCGCCATCTTGGACACTCCACCACGAGGCCGCCTGGCCCCCGATCGACCTCAACCCTGGGCCTGGCCAGGCCTCAGACATCCCGGCACCACCATCCGCCCAGGAGGTGAGCGGGCTACTTGGCAAGTCAATGGGAGAAAGAGGTGTCGATGGCTCTCCCCCGCCAAGTGCCGCTCGCCCATCGCCTCCCCGGGCGCTGGCTCCACCCACCTGCTGGGTGTCTGGACTCCCTCATCCCGGACCTCCCGACCTCCAAGTGCGAGGGTCCGGACATCAAAGAACACCAGCCCTATAACTGGGGCAGCTCCAGAGCAGGAAGGCAGTTGTATCTTGGAGTCGAGAGACGTAAAGAGGAACTCATCCTGGACGGACTACTGGCGCTGCCATAGCTCTGTCCTGTGCACCATCGTCCTGCCTGTTGGCGCTGCCACAGCCGTCGTAACCTTCATCCTTCATCGTCGTCGGGATCTGCTGGCGTGGCCGCGGACCGTTGTAACCGTCATCTTCTACCGGGACCTGCAGGCTCCGCCGCGGACCGTCGTCCTTCCTTCATCCATCTCGGGACCTGCTTGGCTCCTCCACGGCCCGATCATCTAGAACGCCGAGCTCGAGGATTGAGAGCTATTTTGTACTCATTGGTAACTAAGACTGTCCCGCTACCCCTTTCCTAAACCAGAGACTAAAACCGAGGGGACCCCTGAGTCCAGACCTCCTTGTATCCATCATCGTAACCTAAGAATTGCATATAAAGTCTCGTTAACCTTCAACCTTGTGTGGTGTCCGTCTGTGGGGGGGAAGTTACTTATCTGTACAGTCGTTGGAGACGGCTCTCCCTGGAGACCTCTCCCCGTAACCTCGGCCGACCCTCCCGGTCCGTCTAACACCCGTTCTGTGGTGGCCTCCTGAAATGGGTCCAGCACCATCTCCCGGCACCCATGCAAAGAACTTAGGAGTAAGATGGGATGAGAATCTTTCCTTCGCCTCTCATATACAGCAGACTACTACCTGCTGTCTTCGCAAACTCAGAAACCTTCGTAAATTTCTTTCTCTTCTTCCTATTGAGTGCCGAAAAACGGTAGTCCATGCGACAGTCACATCTAGATTAGACTACTCAAACGGCCTCTACCTCAGTCTGCCTAAATATCTGGTGCAACGACTGCAGATCGTGCAGAATGCGGCTGCGAGACTGATAAAGCATATTCCCTTTAGACATCATGTCTCTCCTTATCTGCACGAACTTCACTGGCTCCCAGTGGCGAACAGAATAAAATTCAAAGTTCTCACCCTGGCGTTCAGAGCACTGAAAGGGACCTGCCCCAACTACTTAAAACTTAGACTTCCCCGCTATCACCAGGAGCGACACCTGCGCTCTAACTCCCTGCTACAGCTAAGCATCCCACGAGTTAAAAAAGCCAGACTTGGGGGCCGGTCCTTCTCTGTGGGCACGGCGAAACTTTGGAACGCTTTGCCATCTGTCATTCAATCTGCTACGACAGAAGCTAGTTTTAGGAAGCTCCTAAAGACCTGGCTTTTTATGCAGAAAACCTAGAATTTCTCTATGGTTTCAAGCCTACTGCTGCAGCACTCTTTCAGCGCCGGGACACCTCCTTGCGAGGTAGCTGTTCGCGCTATATAAGCATCAGTATTATTATTATTATTATTATTATTATTATCTTCAACCATTTGAAAAAATATTGTGTTATATTGTTTAGTATGTATGTATATATGTTCATTGACAAAACGCATTAACAATTAGTATAGTGTAGTATTTTCAGAAAATTATTAAGGCTCCATTTTAGGACCAGTGAATAGTGCGTCTCGTAAGACGGGTTTCCTGTCTTTTTTGTTATTTAAATAGGAAAGGTGGCCAGCGGAAATAAAAAAGTGCACACGTGAGGGAAGCAAGCAAACCGCACACTGAGGGTGGCTCTAAAACAACAGTTAGAGGGCCATGTACCTGGCATTAACAGTATAGAGCCAATGGAGCTCCCCCTATGGGCCTCAAATCTGACTAAAGAGCTCTCATCTCACTTTGAAAGGCTTATAAGTCATTTAGAGAAACTGACCTTGTTGGTAGATACATGGGGAAGCAAACTGGACACTGCCTTGAATAATTTTGAAACCAACAAATTGTTGGATCAAGTCCCTGTTCATCAACGTACACATGCGGCCCCACCTGTCACTATCGTACCAACTGAACCAAACCCGCAAATGGGGCCTATCCCTGTTACTCATCAAGTTGTAGATCCAGTTGTCTTCTATCAGGGGGCAACACAAGCTGGGATATTGTCCACGGCTGGAGGAACACGTTAACAACTATAGGTCCTTTCATGGATCAAAGTTTATCTAGCGATCGCAAAGGAGACTATGGGAATACTCGCCAATTTAACCCAAGGGCAATAAACCCTTCGCCGCCACATATAGACCTACCTCCAGCTTCTACTCCTTACGTTGTTATTTTAGCTGGAGTACCAGAGTTGGAATCAGGTAGTGGGGAGTCCTATCCTGAGTTGAAAAACAAAATTATTTTTTGGCTAAACAAATATAGACCCTTTTCCCCTTTAATACAGAGTGAAATAATATTCGCTCGAAGTACCAGTTGGTTGGGACAAAGGCAGAAAGAAATTCCTGGGGATTGCGTTTTGATTAATTTTAGGGACACCAGGGCGGTCCAGCACATTCTAAATGGGGATTGACCAGGGAGAACAGTGGTATCCAGACACTCCCCCTAGGCTACTTTTACCCTTCCAGTTCCTTGTTAGAAAAGATGGGAAGTGTACACAAAAAGTGGGAATCAAGAGGACAGATTGGAAATCTGCCAGATATGGGCAGGGCCTGGAAAACATCTTGGGGCATATTACCAAGCAATAGCGATAATTATCGCTATTGCTTGGTTAGAGACAAAAATGTACCGCTGAGCTGCGGCGATTTTTACCGCAAATAAACCTTGGTATTACCAAGGTTTATCGCAAATGCGATAAAAATCGTCGCAATGCATGAATATCGCTGAAAAGTGAGCGATATTCATGCATTACCGAGCTAATGCTCTTAGCCATGTTATCCACCTCCCATTGGATAACATGGCTAAGAACTGCTAAGGGCAGGTGTTAGCTTTTGGAGATATTCGCGCTTAGCGCGAATATCTCCAAAAGTTGGTAATAGGAGATAGCGATGTTAGCGACTGTTTTCAGTCTCTAACATCTTGGCACGCCCACTTTGCATGTCATTAGTGATAAATATCACTGACATGCAAAGCGGGGCCCAAGATGGTCGCTATCTCCTACTAGCTGTCGCTAACTGGTGTTAGCGGCAGCTAGGTAATAGGGAGATCATTTTATCTCCGCTTTCTTGGCTTTTAAAGCCAAAAAAGCAGAGATAAACCCCCTTGATAATATGCCCCCAGGTCTTTTAATATCCCAGCCAGCAACAGATACCGTTCCCTTGATCTAGTGGATTGACTGGATCCTATAGCCAAACAAATAGAAGGCCTGTTGGACAGGCCACATGAAGGGCCGCTCCCCCTCGGCCCGACCAGGCCCGAGCCCGGTCACGCAGGTGCCACACACCACCACTGCACGTCTTCCGTCCCCTCCGGGACCCCTGCCCCTGAACATATCGACCTCGTGGGCCCGACCCACTACTGGCCCGCGCGCCCAGCCTGGGCGCCATCTTGGACACTCCACCACGAGGCCGCCTGGCCCCCGATCGACCTCAACCCTGGGCCTGGCCAGGCCTCAGACATCCCGGCACCACCATCCACCCAGGAGGTGAGCGGGCTACTTGACAAGTCAATGGGAGAAAGAGGTGTCGATGGCTCTCCCCCGCCAAGTGCCGCTCGCCCATCGCCTCCCCGGGCGCTGGCTCCACCCCCCTGCTGGGTGTCTGGACTCCCTCATCCCGGACCTCCCGACCTCCAAGTGCGAGGGTCCGGACATCAAAGGGCACCAGCCCTATAACTGGGGCAGCTCCAGAGCAGGAAGGCAGTTGTATCCTGGAGTCGAGAGACGCAGAGAAGAACTCATCCTTGACGGACTACTGGCGCTGCCCACATGAAGGGCCGCTCCCCCTCGGCCCGACCAGGCCCGAGCCCGGTCACGCAGGTGCCACACACCACCACTGCACGTCTTCCGTCCCCTCCGGGACCCCTGCCCCTGAACATATTGACCTCGTGGGCCCGACCCACTACTGGCCCGCGCGCCCAGCCTGGGCGCCATCTTGGACACTCCACCACGAGGCCGCCTGGCCCCCGATCGACCTCAACCCTGGGCCTGGCCAGGCCTCAGACATCCCGGCACCACCATCCACCCAGGAGGTGAGCGGGCTACTTGACAAGTCAATGGGAGAAAGAGGTGTCGATGGCTCTCCCCCGCCAAGTGCCGCTCGCCCATCGCCTCCCCGGGCGCTGGCTCCACCCCCCTGCTGGGTGTCTGGACTCCCTCATCCCGGACCTCCCGACCTCCAAGTGCGAGGGTCCGGACATCAAAGGGCACCAGCCCTATAACTGGGGCAGCTCCAGAGCAGGAAGGCAGTTGTATCCTGGAGTCGAGAGACGCAGAGAAGAACTCATCCTTGACGGACTACTGGCGCTGCCGTAGCTCTGCCTTGCGCATCATCGTCCTGCCTGCTGGCGCTGCCGCAACCTTCGTAACCTTCGTAATCCTTCATCGTCGTCGGGACCTGCTGGCGTGGCCGCGGACCGTTTGTAACTACCATCTTCATCGGGACCTGCTGGCTCCGCCGCGGACCGTCACTTCCTTCGTCCATCTCGGGACCTGCTGGCTCCGCCGCGGCCCGATCATCTAGAACGCCGAGCTCGAGGATTGAGAGCTATTTCCATCTTTTGGTAACAAGACTGTCCCGCTACCCTTTTCCCAAACCAGAGACCAGAATCGAGGGGACCCCTGAGTCCAGACCTCCTTGTACCATTCTATCGTACTTAAAGAAGTGCCTATAAAGTATCGTTGAACTTTACCCTTGTGTGGTGTCCGTCTGTGGGGGGGAAGTTACTTGTCTGTACGATCACTGGAGACGGCTCTCCCCGGAGACCTCTCCCCTTATCCTCGGCCGACCCTCCCGGTCCGTCTAACAAGGCCCATCTATTCAGCCAGTTGAGCATCAAAACTGTGAAAGATCTGAGCCTGTGGGTCACCCTCATAGGAATATTTGTGAGGTTATAGTGGCACCCGGTAGCTCTGGTGCCCCCAGTAGTATATTAGGGGAGTCCCATGGCATTACACAGGGTTGGGAGGGGATCCCTTGCCAAGTGTTTCACCAGGAGGTGCGACCCTTGCACACACAGATTGATACAGCAATATCCCTACAGAATATTAAGATCTTATCCAAGAACATAGCAGCTCTTATTTCTAAAATGGATCTCCCCGACTGGGAAGAATATATTGAGTCACATGAGCTATGTCTTTTTCAGGAAACATGGTCTACCTTTCCATTGTACAGAGTAAGTTATGTTGCATTCTCGATTCCAGCCCTATAGGGCCCTGGGGGTAGACCCTCAGGGGTCTTTGTATTTGGGTTGCTGTACATTTTGGTTGTACCATTAAGTTGATTGACACTGATTCCCTGGACATCTTGTGTATCCTCCTTTCCTTTGATGATACCTTCAAGTTGGCTGTCATTAATATCTACTCTCGTCCAGGGAGGGGGGGCAAACCTCCCAGACTCTAGATTGTTTGGCTTCCTTCCTCTCTACTTTACCCAAGTCTGTACATATAATAAATGGAGGGGATTTTAATTGTCATTTTGAATCCCTTAATGGCATAAGTACCACCCTTACTAGCGAGGAAGACTCTGTCTGGGCTATTCCGGAATGTATATCTATCCAATAAGGGGCTGGACCCCCCCCTTGTCCTACAAATGAACTCTCTCACTCTCAGCCACCCACCCACTCACTTAGGTCATGTAATTGTCGATTCCCTGCCGACAGTCCGGGAAACCATACTTTTAATAAATTGTGACAGGCTTCCACAATAGGCTACATCTTGGTAGATGTCGAGATTTGGTCTAGAATCAAGGACTTTATTGTCCAGTCTCGAAGTGAAAGTGACCATAATTCTTTGGTCTTAGAGCTAGCTTATTCCCAATCCAGTGATGGACGGGGTTCGCCAAGGCAATCTATCCCAAATTTAATAGCAATAGAAGGAGGTAGAAGAGTATGCAGGGTAACTCTTGTTGCATCGACTGAAAAACTGACCTCCCTGTATACACCAACCATTCCTGTTTTAGAGACCGCCTTTGAAATGCCTGATACTAATCAGGGTGATGAACCTTTGTTGTTGCTAAGTAGAAACCACCAGGACATGGTTGTAAAGTTAGCAGAATTTTTCTATAATAATTAAAATAGCAACCACTCTGACCCCAAACCTAAACATCCCTGGTATAGTAAAGCGTGTAGGGAAGCCAAACGAGCTTTGTTAGTCAGGATTAAGAAGAACGATACCACATGTATTAAAGCAAGCAGGTTACATTATAAAAATACCCTAGCTGAAGCTAAAGCAGCATGGGAGATCAAAAAATGGGAAGCAATAAAGAAAGCTTTAGACACCAGAGACATGAGAGGCTTTTGGAACCTAGTTAAGACTGGTAACTATCTTCGTGATATGTTCCTGGAATCGCGAGACATCGGCTCCCTCCCCCGTGATCAGCGACTTGCGACCATTGTGGTGATTTATAAGGAAGGGAAGCCGCGGGATCGCTGTGCATCTTATAGGCCGATTTCGCTTCTAAATGCGGAGCCCAGGATCCTCGCAAAGTTCCTGGCAAACCGCTTGATAAAGGTAATGAGTGACCTGATCCATCCAGATCAATCTGGTTTCATTCCACATCGTACTACAGCATTGAACTTGCGGCGCTTGCATCGCGTTCTCGCGAGAGCAGCGTCACTGCGTGAACCGGCCATCTTGGCTTCCTTGGATGCTACGATGGCCTTTGATACAGTGGAATGGCCGTATCTTTGGGCTGCCCTTGCAAAGTTCGGTTTTGGTCCTGGTTTCATTGGCTGGGTGAAACTTTTGTATGAGGAACCATTTGCTCAGATTGTGGTGAATGGTCAGGTTTCTAAGTCCTTTGTTCTTGGGAGGGGCACGTGGCAGGGGTGTCCGTTGTCCCCGCTTCTTTTTGCCCTTGCCTTGGAACCCCTGGCTGCTTGGCTGCGGTGGGAGCCATCGATGAGGGTTATTCAGAGGACCCCAGACTTTGAGGATCGAATATCACTCTATGCAGACGACATCTTGTTGTATCTCACGCCGCCTCGAAAGTCGTTGAATGTACTGTTTGATGTGCTGAACTCGTTCGGGAGGAACTCCAGCCTTGTGATTAATTGGACCAAGTCCTCTGTCTACGTACTCTCGGGTGACACTCCCTCTTTGCCACGTGGTTGCCCCATACAGGTGACACAGAAGGGATTTAAGTATTTGGTGGTCTTTATAACATTAGACATCGGGGTCCGTTACGATCGTAATCTGCTTCCTCCGCTCCAACGGTTAAATCTGACGTTGTGGCCTGGTGCAGACTGCCATTGTCCCCCCTCGGGCGTGCAGCTCTTTTCAAAGTGATGCCCTTGCCGCGGTTTTTATACGCTCTTCAGAACACATTTGATGTCATTCCGGCGAGCTATTTCCGGGAGGTGGAGAGTTTGCAGAGGCGGTTGATATGGGATGGGCGTTCGCGTATCGCCCTCGCCAAGCTGACGCTTCCCTGGTACGACGGCGATATCGCACTTCCGGATATTAGGCGATACTATTGGGCCTTTCAGCTGGGAGCGATTAATCATGGAATGTACGGTCCTGCGTTAAATCCTGCGTTTGAGATGGATAAGTGGCTGCTACCGGGTGGAGATTATAAGAGGGCGCTTTATTCCAAATCTGCTGGAGGGAAACTTTCGGGACCCACTAAAATAGCGGTGCGCGTGTGTCAATGTGCGAATGCGGCAATGGTATGGAGGGATCGACTGACCCGGGCGAATCCGCTCTATGCGTCTGAAAGACTGGGCAGCCTGTGGAAGACAAAAGGTTTTGAGAAGTGGGATATGATCGGTATTTGCAGGGTGAGTGATCTCTGGGCCAAAGGTAGGATTAAGACCTTTGAGGAGTTGAAGGTAGAATATGAGCTGAGTGACAAGGAGTTCTTCCGTTATGTACAGATTCGCCATGCGTTGAGTTTGGTTTTTCCTGAAGGTATTGTTATCCTGGAATCATCCCCACTCGAAGATCGGGTGCTTGACGGATATGTTCCCTACAGCACTATTTCTTTGATATATAAGAAATTGATTAACAATCGAGTTGACCTGTTGGCGCAACTCAGAGAGGTCTGGACCAGTGACGGTCTAGAGTTGGATGACGAGGACTGGCAATCGGCTATATCCTCACCTAAGGAGGTCGCGATTCCGGCCCGTCTCTGACTCGTACAGCTTAAGATCCTGCATCGGATTTATGTGACCGGCCCTCGCCTGATTCGTATGGGTTATTCTGTGGATGGGTTGTGTAAGCATGGATGCGGTTTAATTGGTACTTTCCTCCACATAATTTGGGAATGTCCGGAAGTGGTATGTTTTGGAGTCGAGTACATGCTGTGATGGAGGAGATCACGGGTGTTGCGCTGTTGCCTGAAGCCAGGCGTTGTTTGTTGAATGTTTGGGAACCGACTGATTATGATGTGGCGCAGACTCAGTGGGCGACCCTTGGGAATATGGTCGCGAAGAGAGATACTGCGCAGTTGTGGGGTTCCCAGATACCGCCCACGGTCTTGGCATGGAAGGAGAACATGGACTGGTGTATGTTTAGAGACAAGACTGTGTATGTGGCACGCGGCAGACCTAAGAAGTGGGGTAAAATCTGGGGCCATTGGAACTCCTACCGGGGTCATATATGTACACCTCCCCTCGCGGATATTCTGGATGTTCCTCTTTCCCCCTAACCCGACATTCCTAGTGTTGTTTAAGCCTCAATGTATTATGACTCTGATTTCCCCCCTGCCCCCCCTCGCACTGATGATTTGTATTAAATTGTAATGCACTTTCCTTCCTCCTTGAACACATACCCAGCTGTATTGCCTTTTATTGCCTCGTTTGTTTATGTTTTATTAATAATAAAAAGAGTTACAAAAAAAAAAGACTGGTAACTCCGAATGCAGCTCTGCTATTGAACCAAATCTGGGGGAAAAAGCTTGGAGATCCAATTTTAAAGTTTTATATTCAAGGCCTCTAGATGAAGTTGTAGCATATAGGGCAATAGATATAGACCAAATACTACTTCTAAACACGGGTCTACCACCCTGCACAGTGGCAGAAGTCACTCTGGTGCTGGGTTAACTCCTACCTAACAAAGCACCAGGGTTAGATAGAATACATGGTGACCTGTTTAGAAATGAACAAGTAGTGTGGGCACCCTATTTGTAGATTTTATTGAATGCCATCTTTCAAGCTATGGCTCTACCGCCGACCTGGGCTGGCGCAGAAATGATTTCTATTTTTAACAATCCAGCAAATTATCAGCCAATAAGCCTAATCGATGTTGCCCAGAAGATATTTGCCTGTGTCCTCTTGGGTCGATTGCAATCATGGATGGACGAGATGAATGTTTTAACTCCTTTACAAGCAGGATTTAGGTCCAAAATCTCGACCATCGATCAGATATTTAGATTGCAACTGATGCACTGGAAAACTGTACCTTTGGAGGCTGGTAGCCTTTACCTAACCTTTGTGGATCTAAGTCCGCATTTGATATGGTGAAGCGCGATCAGCTCTGGGGTTTACTTCACAATATGGGAGCCCCTATTTACCTACGCCAGCTGCTGAAGCGCTTACATGAAGGCACCTATGCTAGGGTAAGATTTGGTAAGAAAGAAGAATTGACAGCTCCCTTCCCTGTGGAGAAAGGGGTAAGGCAGGGATGTGTGTTAGCGCCAACCCTCTATTCCCTTTTTCTAAATGGTTTAATTGAAAAGCTCTTGTTAGTGAAGGACATTGATTCACCAAGGTTAGCGAACAGCAAAATACCAGCATTAATGTTTGCGGATGACACGCTGCTCCTGTCTAAATCACCAATGGGTATGCAGCGGGTACTAGAAGAGTTTAGCGCTTTCTGAAAGAAGAGGAATCTGGAGATTATTATCCAGAAAAAAAATATATGGTCTTTCATGCTAACACTATCAATTGCCCGCATCCACAAATGGAGGGGAGACCCCTAGAGAGAGTGTCCCCATTTGAATATTTGGGTATTGCACTTAATGATAAGATGGACTGGGGGAACGCAAATAAAGAAAGCCAACCGAAAATTAACACAGTCAATAGGTGACATCTTGAAAGTCCACAAAAGTTGTACCCAAAAAGTGATCGGCCCTCCAGCAGAAATGTATAAAACCCAAGCAAGGGGGGCTTCATTATATGGAGCTGAACTCTTGAGTTACTAACATTTTATCTCTTACAGAGAATTCTTTTATTAGGCAGTTGATGGGTCTCCCAAAAAGTACTCCTTTAATCCCACTGAGGATGGATTTGTGTTGGACCTGGGCCTCTTGGCAGGGTCATCCCTAAACTTTTTGCCTTCCTCCAATACTCTCTCTGACCTATTTTGTTTGGTTTAATGACTCTGGGCACTTTACCACTGCTGACCAGTGCTAAAGTGCATATGCTCTCCCTACTGAAAACTGTACATGTAATTGATGTCCATGATTGGTTCATTGGATTTACTGTTAGTCCCTAGTAAAGTGCACCAGGAGTGCCAGGGCTTGTAAATGCCAATACTGCTAGTGGGCCTGCAGCGCTGGTTGCGCCACCCACAGAAGCAGCCTTAAGATGTGTCTAGGGTCTGCCATTGTAGAACCCGCGTGCAGTCTCGTACTGTCATGCTGGCTGGGCAAGTGCACCCACTTGCCAGCCCCTGAACCTTCCTTTAACTTCATATTAGTCACCCCGATGGTAGGCCTGAGGGCAGGGTGCATTGTAAGTGTAAGGTAGGACAAGCCCTGATGTGTGTGGCATGTCCTAGTAGTGAATTACAACCAAATTCATATTTCACTATTGTAAGGCTACCTGCTTCCTTTAGGCCAGAATGGGCTGCTGGAATTATTACACTCTATAATCCCAGCAGGCTCAGGGAACATGGTAGAGAGTCATGTTTAGTATGCCTGAACTCGGAATAATAAAATACTTATTTTAGTAAAGTTTATTTTAATATCCTGGGTTTGCAAATGCTACTTTTAGAAAGTTAGCATTTGCTTGTCTAACCATTTCAGCCCGCCTCTGCTCTTGTGTGTATCTGACTGTCTGGGTGTGTGAGTGACAGGGCTGGGAGTTGACAGGTTGTGAATAGCGAGATGACACCTTAGTGGGAGGTGGGAGTTTCCCCTGAATGATGCATCAGGATGTGCTCTGCCGCCACAATGCTGGCTCCGCCCCCCTGGGGAGCGGCTGATGTGCCTGCCCTCACACTGAATGCAGAAGCAGAAGTACCCACCACAAGTGCTCAGGGACTGAGAACAGTTATGCAAAGGCCCCCCTGGCCTGTCAGAACAAAAGAAACTGGGTATAAAAGTAGGAGCCCTGCTCCTTGTAAATTAGATCCTGTGCTACAGAAGAAACTCTGCCCGAAGAGAAGGACCTGGAAGGACAAGGAGGAGTGCTGTCTCTGGCCTGTGTCTGGTGCCTTGCTGCAGAAGGAGAGGAAAGAAAAGACTACCAAGAGACTTTTGGCCTTATTGAACTTTGTGCCAAACTCTGCTGAAAGATCTCCAAGGGCTTGCTGCTGAACTTGCCCCCTGACCAGCGCCCCAGGACCAGTGGGCGCTACATCCTGAAGAAAGCGACTGTGTGTGCTGCTTATCGCTGCAGCGCTGACTGAGGAGTCTGGGAGTACTGGGCATCCCTGCCACGCTCGCCGTATCCAGGGCATCAAGATCCCCCCAAGCACCGTGACCGGGACCCAAAGCAACAGCAAGAGCAACGTGAGGCCCAGCCGCCGCTGGCCCGAGCACCGTGACTGCCTCTGCACCGGGAGCCCGAGAGCAACGTGAAGGAGGACCCGTCCGGTCCAAGCGCCCGAATTGACTGTGCCTCGCGCCGTCAATCCACCTGCAAAGACGGACAGCCGCCCTGTGATAACCCCCCTCTGGTCGGCATCCTGCCCGACAGCTCAGCTGTGAGCGCACAGCTGCAACCGGCACTTTGGCTGGGTACGTCCCGCACTTGGGGACCGTACTGCCACTTGCCGCCACCACACAGCCGCCGCCTCCAGGGTCGGAGCGAACGCCAAAGGAAGGACCCTGCCGCCACCAAGCACCGCCGCCCCGGGTGACCCGTGACCTGCCCGGCTGAAAGCCGCAGCGCGCATCGACCCCGGAGAAGCAACGCGACGTGGGACAGCTCCCCTTGAAGCCGCCCGCTCCACAAGAATTTGAAAGGTACTGTGCTGTATCCTCACGGTGTGAGCGTCCTGCTACTCGAGCTCGCACTGCGCTATCTGCTCCCAACGCGAGCCGCCTCTGAAACCGAGGTTCGCACTGCTCCTGGTCCTCGAGGCCCACGCGGGAAGCGTGAGCTTTGGCTAGCCAGGCCCGATCTCCTCTCTGAAACGAGCGGAGACAGCGGAAAGCGCATTGAGGCGCTACAAGACACTGAACCTTGCTGATCCTAGGCAGAAGGCCCAAAAGATTGCTTATTGCTAAGAAAGAACTGTGGCAACTTGAAACTAAGTAAACTGGAACCGCTATTGAAAGTTTGACAACTGTATTTACAAGCCTGCTTGAAATTTATATAAAGAATATATATTTTTACAAATACAGTTTGGTGTGATTGTGTGGTGGGTTGGTTGTGACGGTGTAATATTGCAAATGTTTAACCCTATGTGCCCCAGAGATTAGCCTAAGACTGCTTAAGCCACACTACCTAGAGGGTAAGCAGAGGTTGTCTTGAAGGTAACCCTCAGCCCTGACGAGGAAAGGAGAGTCCCTGCTTGTCGCCAGTGCTGCACTGCGCCAACTAGAGACTCTCCCTTCCTACAATTTGGGTATTGGACCCATCGCCGACCTAATTCCCTCTCGTCCTCTCCTATTCTGCCGTCGCCTCTGGACCACGCCTGAGCTAGTAACCTTTAGGGAGGAACTGAGGGATGTAATGTCCATATTGGGAGCAGGAAATCTACCTTTGCTGTCATATATTAGGAGCACCTGTCACTCACCGGGGAGGGCAAACATGTGGTAAACGCCAGAAGAGACCTGCCCCTCTATCCCCAAAAAGTCCCTATCTCTAGCTCTTAAAGAACACAAACTCGCCTTATTGTCCCATAGTATGAATTAATGTTGCCTGGCATCTAGGTTTCTGGATGTCAAGCAACAATACAAATTTGAATTGGCCCTGGACAGTATCCAACCGTTCATGGCAAAGTAGTTGTTTTTACAATTCAGGCACGGGACGCTCCCACTCCGTGCATTTACAAATAAATGGAAGGGTGCAATTCAATCAGATTGTCCTGGGTGCACTTCTGAAGAAACAGAACTCCATGTTATGTTTTTCTGTCCTGCCTATAAACGGTCTAAATCCAAGTGGGTCCTCGAACTTTGTTGAAATCTGGGCTTTGGGAACTATAGCGAGGTTTTTAGGCTACTACAATACGAGACTCAGCCATTGTTTGTAGTCGCTACCTCTAAATATTTCTTTGCGATGTGGTGTATACGCAGAGGTATTCTAAAGGACAAAGAGATGGGCAGTAACTTGACTGTGTTTTTTAACTAGAATTGTTATGGTATTATATTTGCACAAACCTACACCTAGAGACATGCCTTGAAACCTTTTTATTGGTCGTTTAATTTCAATGTTATATTTAAAAACTTTTTTTAATAATGCAGGAAATCTCAGGTATTTTTTACATGTGGTCGCCAATTCTAGGGGGTCGGGCAGTGGGGTGATAGCTCGCTATATAAACATTTGTCACTTTGTATAATTACCCCCTGTACTTTTTGATGTTTCCAAGAATTTACTGTATTTATGACATGATGTATTAATTCATACAGCCGAAATAACGTTTTTTGACTGACTGACTGACAAAAACACAATTTATTATTATTGATGTAGCGCCTTTCTACTTAACTTTTCTGAAGGGATCCTGTTAATTTGTTGTTTTTAAAAGTGCGATTTTGCAAAGTAAAAATAACATAACTGAGGCCGCCGGGCGCGCCTCTCTCCCGCAGTAAACGCGCTCCGGATGCCTTGGCTTCTGCCCGTCTTGGCATCTTTTAAACACCCCCGAGGGGTTGTATTCCTGGTGGCACACCAGCCAAGTCCAAAACACACCCGCATCTGGATTCCACGACACCCACCGGTCACTCGAACTGTGCTCGATTGTCACCCTCTACCCCTGTCAAAGGCCCCAGAAGGGGCAGGGCATGCGTGGCAACCTACAGTAACAGCACAACCTCTGAGCTACAGCTCCACATTACCGAAAGTGAACGAGACCCTCCACTCTATTTTCTATTTCTATTTTTTAATGTTTGTAAAGCGCTCGATTGCCGTGGCGTCTTGGCGCAAGTGTGTTTGAATCCGGATCCCGAAAACCATAGCATGTGCCAGCCTAAGTTACAAAAAGCAGCGTCTTCAGGCTCTTCCTAAACAGCCTCCTATCTGGTTGGAATCTCATGTCCAGAGGTAGTCTGTTCCACAGGTGTGCTGCCCTGTTGGATAGCGTCCTGCCTCCCCATCTGGCTCGTTTAACCCTGATAGTCTTGAGAAGCCCTAGATTAGTGGATCTCAGAAGACGTGAGGGAACATAAAGCGTGAATAGTTTAGAGACTTCATCGGCACCCCCTCCATAGAGTGCCTTATGAACCAGGCACAAGGCCTTGAAATCAACCCGCTGCTGCACTGGTAGCCAATGCAATGATTTAATACCTGCCGAGGTAGGGCATCCCCTAGGTATATTCAAAAGCAACCTGGCTGCCGCATTCTGAAGGGACTGGAGCTTTCCCAACTGCGTTCTTTCTATGCCCATAAACAGGGCGTTGCAGTTATCTAATTTGGAGAGAAAAAGGCTCACCATCACCGTCTTCTGTAGATCTCGCGAGATGAATGGGAAAATCTTTCTTAAGGTTTTTAGGAGAAAGAAACAGGACGATGTCAGACTATTAACCTGGGCTGAGAAATTTAACTTGTCATCAAAGATGACCCCCAAGTTCCTAAACTTGGAGACCGGGACTGGGCATTTCCCAGCCTCCACTGGCCACCATGAGTCGTTCCATACGGGGGATCCCCCTCCAAATTCTATCACCTCCGTTTCATCTGTGTTGATCTTCAAAAAATTGTGGTTCATCCAGACAATGATGTCCGATAGGCAAGCGTGGAATTTAACAGCTGTGACCTCAGGCTCCTTACAGATGAAAATAACAAGCTGTGAGTCATCAGCGTAAGATACCAACACAAACCCATGTCTTCTGATGAAGCTTGCTAACGAGGTGACGTATATGTTGAACAGTATATGTTGAACAGTGTGGGGGATAGAGATGATCCCTGTGGGACCCCGCAAGGAAAATGGAAACTTTTGGACTCCAGTCCGTCCCAAACCAGCTTTTGTTCTCTCCCTTCCAAAAAGGAAGCAAGCAAGGAAAGGGCAGTGTCCTCAACCCCTAGATCCTTCAGCCGCTGCACCAACACCGTGTGGGTCAGGGTGTCAAATGCTGCCGATACGTCTAGGAGTATGAGGGCCGCCCTACCCCCTTCGTCAACAACCCACCGAATTTCCTCGGTTGCAACAACCAAGGCCGATTCAGTGGAATAGCAGGCGCGAAAGACATGTTGAGTTGAGTCTAATAGCTTATTAGCGTTCAAATAATCACTCAGCACTTTGTTCAGTGATTTCTCAATGACCTTCGCCACCATAGGTAATCCTGCAATCGGGCGGTAGTTCTTTAATACCTCTGGGTTCAGGTAGGGTTTTTTAAGTAAGCGCTTGATGGCCGCTACTTGGTTAATAAGGGGCGTCAACTTTTCACAAATCTTCTTAGGAGCTAGATGCATAATGGCAGGGGGGCAGTCGAGAATGCGATGCCCATGAGGACTGCACACCAGGTAGTGGACACGACTCACCGCAAACAGAAGAAACTGACCAACGACCACGCGACCGAGGATGTGACCCGCATGCAGCTGATGCCAGACCAGTATCTCCACCAAACAGCGAGCAACCACGACAAGAAAGGATCGCCAAGTGGATGGGACAGGTAGACATTCCTGGCTCCCCGCCCCCTGGCGCACCGGAAATGGTGCGAAATGCGCTAGACCCAAGAGGGTCTTAACACTATCTCGGCTGGCTATGGGCCTTCATGTGGCACTAAAGTAGCCGCCCTTCTAGGGGGGCCCTTGTGTGGGCCAAAGGCAGCCTCAAATGTCCAGTTCACAGCAAGGCATAAAAAGGGTGATTTCTCTGAAGCCAACAGATACCATAAGACATGGTTTTAGTGGACAGGAGCCTGGGCGCCGGTCCTTCACTGCAGGATCAGAGAGCTCTGGGGCCCTGGGGCCCTGGCTGCAGCTTCCTTCATGCACACAGGGCGCTGATGGCACGAGGTACAGAAGATTTTGTGTGTACCCCATTCAGATCAATCACCCCATAACAAAGTAAATATATTAATTTTGATTGCTGTGTATTAACCAAAACACACACATTACATGTGGGAAATGCTTTGACCTAACAGGTTTGATTAACATATTAATTAAAGATGTAAAAGGCCACTCACTGGAGCTCGGATTTGGTGATAATATCCTGTTTTGCTGCGTGAGGAATCTACCCTCGCTGTCCATGACCTCTGCTGCCTGCTTAGAGCTGCCTGATTGAAGCTGACGCTCACCTCTCTTTGCTTCGTGGCGCTGCCTCCCCTTGACTCGCTGGTGTGAGCGTGAGCTGCATCCTGCACGCTCTGCCCATCGTTCCCAGCTGGAGTCAGAGGGGTTGAGGCCAGGGTGTGCATCGAGAGCGCACCTAGCCTGGGGGACTGCGAGGACCAGAAATCTTAGCTGAGATCAGCTGGTTCCTCTTCCCCCAGGCGAAACGCCCACGGACACGCCCACCGACGAGGATTTAGCTTCGTGACACCCGCTTCGCGGGCGCCACTCACTGGAGCTCGGATTTGGTGATAATATCCTGTTTTGCTGCGTGAGGAATCTACCCTCGCTGTCCACGACCTGTGCTGCCTGCTTAGAGCTGCCTGATTGAAGCTGACGCTCACCTCTCTTTGCTTCGTGGCGCTGCCTCCCCTTGACTCGCTGGTGTGAGCGTGAGCTGCATCCTGCACGCTCTGCCCATCGCTCCCAGCTGGAGTCAGAGGGGTTGAGGCCAGGGTGTGCATCGAGAGCGCACCTAGCCTGGGGGACTGCGAGGACCAGAAATCTTAGCTGAGATCAGCTGGTTCCTCTTCCCCCAGGCAAAACGCCCACGGACACGCCCACCGACGAGGATTTAGCTTCGTGACACCCGCTTCGCGGGCGCCACTCACTGGAGCTCGGATTTGGTGATAATATCCTGTTTTGCTGCGTGAGGAATCTACCCTCGCTGTCCACGACCTGTGCTGCCTGCTTAGAGCTGCCTGATTGAAGCTGACGCTCACCTCTCTTTGCTTCGTGGCGCTGCCTCCCCTTGACTCGCTGGTGTGAGCGTGAGCTGCATCCTGCACGCTCTGCCCATCGCTCCCAGCTGGAGTCAGAGGGGTTGAGGCCAGGGTGTGCATCGAGAGCGCACCTAGCCTGGGGGACTGCGAGGACCAGAAATCTTAGTTGAGATCAGCTGGTTCCTCTTCCCCCAGGCGAAACTCCCACGGACACGCCCACCGACGAGGATTTAGCTTCGTGACACCCGCTTCGCGGGCGCCACTCACTGGAGCTCGGATTTGGTGATAATATCCTGTTTTGCTGCATGATGAATCTACCCTCGCTGTCCACGACCTGTGCTGCCTGCTTAGAGCTGCCTGATTGAAGCTGACGCTCACCTCTCTTTGCTTCGTGGCGCTGCCTCCCCTTGACTCGCTGGTGTGAGCGTGAGCTGCATCCTGCACGCTCTGCCCATCGCTCCCAGCTGGAGTCAGAGGGGTTGAGGCCAGGGTGTGCATCGAGAGCGCACCTAGCCTGGGGACTGCGAGGACCAGAAATCTTAGCTGAGATCAGCTGGTTCCTCTTCCCCCAGGCGAAACGCCCACGGACACGCCCACCGTCGAAGCATATAAACATCAACTCGCTCCCCGCGACGCGGGACGCGCGCGGGACCAAGCGCGGGGATAAGCCCGGGCAAAGGGCGGGCCGTCTGAGGCCGTCCGAGGACGCCTGAGGACGGGACGGGCCCCCCTCTTTCATTTCGACCATCCCTACAGAGAATACCTTAATTGGTAAGTCACTAAGGGAAGCTCAACTAACCTGCATTTAACATCAGTGCTTATATCGGTGTACTTGTGAGATAACTTTTAAAAAACACCAACTTAAAGCATATAGGTTATAAATGGGCTTCAAAAAATTACGTTCCCGTACGATATTTATGAAAAGAATGGGGACAGAGAACGCTGTTCGGAAATCTACCGACAAAGCCATTAAACCTGGTCGGATAACCATAACCCCGGCAATCAGCACATACTTCACTACACTTTCAGCTAAAGACACTCAAGAATTGAATACATCTGCCAAAGAAACCTCTCTTAACGTCTCTGCAATCATAAGGGAATTAGAAAGCACTCCAACGATACCTAACTCACAATCTAAATTGGATCTTCTGGCCAACGATTTAAGTAGCAAATTACTTTGTACTCCAGTAGACTCACAAAACCCTCAACAGGAACGGTCCACTTTAAAAACTTCTACTCCTATCAAAAATGGAGGGAGTTCCACGTTACTTGGCAACTCAAATGTCAACAAATCAATACTAGGGCCACAAAAATCGGATTACGGAACAAGCCAGAATAATAAGGATAAAACAACTCCTCCAATCACCTTACTTGATCTCTCATCTGATCCTTTCAAATTTAAAATAAATAATAACATCGTCAACACAACTTCACCCATATCAAAAGCCTTGTTCTCGCTGCAAGAGATTTTGGAATCTGTCCTCTCCTTTCTGGGAAACATTCTAGATAACTCCGATCAAACCCTGGACGTTCAAATAGGGATATTAAAACATCTAGTTGATAAGAAAAAGAAAAAAGATCTCTTCTTAGCAGAGGAAAACAATTTACCAACAAAAATAAAAACTGAGCAATATGACATATCGAAAGAACATAATAAGGAACAGAAGAAAAGAACGCGCGATTTTGGTACCCAAACCTTTAAGACTCAAACACAACAAAAGCAAAAGATGGAACATTCAAATGATTCAATAATATACTCATTAAAAAAACTCTTCAAAGAAAAACATCAGCATAAAATTAATCATTTCCCAATATTCACAAAAAAAAGCGAAACAACTACACCTGCAAAAAATTCTGTATCAGATATCCAAGAAATACACACTTCTAAAAAACCAATCCAAGATAATGGAGAATCCACGGATAAAAAGAATCAGGAAAACATCATAGAAAGAAGGAAATGTAGGAGGAAAAAACCAATAGGAAGGATTCAAAAAAAGAAAGCTCACAAACTGAAATTTAGAAAATCAGTTATAACACAAAACCTTGAAGAGGAACAAGTTGGAAAAATAACAGCATCTGAAAACATTGCAAAATTAGCAACCAGGAAAAAACTTGAAGAAAAGTCACCACAATTAGACCCAAGAGCGCTAGAATATGTCCCCTTTAGACTTCAAGAGGAATTAAGTCAAACTAACAACAACAAAGCCACGGAAGACACAAACTGGTACAAACAAAGAGAGAAAGAGTCTTCTTCCAAAATTCTACAATTTGAGGAACTTTTTCCTAGTGACTCATCTCCACTCAACAGAAGAAGGATAATACATCTATTGCGCCATATTAAGCCTCTACAATCACTGAGCAGCAACGAACTTGATTTAGTAACTTTTCCCACCAAAGACAATACTAAATTAGCAAGGGTAACATTTTGGTCGTCTGTTCTTCCAGAAATCATTCTGAATGACAAGGAGATACTTTACAAACAAGGCTATGATGTAATGGAAAGAAAGGAACCAACGGTCAGTAAAGTTCCAACCGGGTATAACGCTCAAATAAGTGCACTTTCTAATTCATACAGGAAACAATCTCAAAGGAACTATGAGGTGAAAGAAGACCAAGTAATCATGCACTCAGACATCCATTCTGAAGGGCAAGAAAAACTAAAAATCCAGGTGAACAAAGGTCAACGGGCCGTCTGGTACCAAGCCCCTAAAAAACTTGAGAACGACAATAACACAAAATCTTGGGCTTGGGTTTCAGAGACTCTGAATAGCAACAAAATCAAGAGCTCTCAACAACAATCCGTTTAGCACCGGCATAAAAATAACCTCCTGGAATATTGCAGGTGGAATTAAGAACAAATTGTCCACGGCAACCAGAAATATACCGGATATCTTGATCTTACAAGAAACGTGGGCAACCGAACCTATCATTGTTCAAAACTACTATGTTTACGAAATTCCAGCAATAAACACTCATCGAGGTCATGCTAAAGGCGGCTTAGCCATTCTACTAAGTGAAGAATATCTGTGGGCCCAGGAACTATTAGATACTAACCTAGAAAACCTACAATGCATCAAAATCTCCGCTAAAACATACAGTACGGCACGCTCAAAAACAATTCTCCTCTTCAATGTATATGCTCCTCCGGGTAAAAAGCATGATATAACATTTTTAAAAATCATGGAAAGGATCGAGAATATAACAGAAAACCATCTTCACTCATCCTTTTTAATTGTCGGAGACTTCAATAGTAAAATTTCTAACTTTGAAATTAACAAGTGGGCAAAACAACACTCAGAAGAAGGTATGGACATCATATCCCCGCAATTCCCAGAGGGCATACTGACTGACAAAAGAGGGAAACTGTTATTATCAACTTTGACAAATATCAATGGAGTAATAGTGAACGGTAACATGGAAGGGGACATTCCGGCAAGTTACACCAGGCGGGGCAACGGGACTCCATCTATTATAGACTACATAATTAGCAGTAAGGATTTGCTGGATACAGTCTCACACTTGCTTAACCAGTTCTGTCAAGAAAGTGACCATACTTTAATGCATCTGACAACAGATTGGTTACCAAAATCTTCTGCAGCCCGTCACATTATATACCAAAAAAGCAATATAGTGGTCAACAGCGAAAAGAGACGCATATTCTGGAACTCTTATACCATCGATAAAATCACGTCCTTAATTGATCATTCGCAGTTCTTAACGAAAATATTCTCAGAAAATCCTATCGAAAATTTTGAATTCATCATAAAAGAGTTCAGATCTCTCATCCTTAATATGTCAGCAAAGGACGCAGCAGGCACTAGTAAGACTAAAGACCAAAATAAACGCACCTTAAAGAACTCCGAAGTAAAGAAAAAATTAAACAAATACATACGCGCCCAATATATGAATCCCACTCCAGAATTAAAAAAGGAAATAAATAAAACAAAAAATCAACTAAGACGCGAGAACCAAAGAGATATAAAAACTTTACAAGATCGTAATTGGGTCGACATCCAGATAGCGGCAAATAAGAATGACCAGCGCAAATATTGGTATCTAATAGGAAAACTTACTGGATCCAAAAAGAAATTACAATCAATTCCGGTCGCTCCGAACGCCTGGGAAACTTTTTTGACAGACCTTTACAGATCAAACTCAAGAGTCCCCTCAGAATGCAGCGGGGTTTACAACAAAGGAAAAGTCAAACATCCATTAAATAAAATTACCGCATCATCTGTCGAACTAAACATACGTAACGCAAGATCAACTGGTGCTTCTGGCCCTGATCAGATTCCGATCAAAGCATTACAAATTGCCCCAAAGGAATGGAGTCAGTTGCTATATCACCTTTTCAACTATATTTTAGATACTGGTCAAGTTCCAAAATCTTGGCAGGGAAGTATAATCATCCCGATTCACAAAAAGGGAAGCAAAACTCAGGCAAACAATTACCGCCAAATAGCACTTGTAGATGCGGTGGGCAAAGTATTTGCAGCAGAAATTTTACATCGTCTAAAAGAATGGGCCTTTACGACAGGTCAGATACCAATGTTTCAGGCAGGCTTCAGACCTAAACATTCGGTAACCGACAATATCGCAGTTATCCAAGTTATCCTCGACAAATACGTAACACAAAAAAACCAGGTTGTTTACGCTGCTTTCATAGATTATTCTACAGCATTCGACCGGGTAGACCGACCAACACTGTGGAAGAAATTGAGGAAGCTTGGTATACACGAACAATTACTACAGGCTATAATAAGCCTTCACACCAACACCTGGTGTCAAGTCCAAATGGGGGGAGAAAAAGGTTACACGAAAAGAATCAAAACTGAAAACGGACTAAAGCAAGGGTGCCTTCTAGCCCCAATCCTATTCTCCCTCTACTTAAGCGACTTGTGTCACTACCTGCAATCGGGATCCAACCTACCTCCAAAAATTGCTGATCACAAAATAATTGCTCTGCTCTATGCTGACGACATAGTGCTGTTTGATCTTACCCCTTTCGGACTACAAATCTCACTTGATATTCTGCACAACTACTCCAAAGAAAATTATCTAGTCCCCAACATTAAGAAAACAAAAGTGCTAGCCTTCTCAGGGAGAAAACAAAGCGCCAATTATACCTGGAGATTAGGAGGTGAAACAATAGAAGAAGTTAAGGACTATCCTTACCTCGGCAGGATTCTTTCGAAAAACTTAACGAACACCACTTAATTGAACAATCTGCTAAGGAAATCAGATATACATGCCGCGGCCCTCCAGAGACTCTATAGCGCAACAGGGAATAGACACTTCTCCTCTTTGATAAACATCTATAAAGTAAAAATACCTCCTGTACTTTCTTACGCGACGGAGTACATTCCCATAAAACAATGGGTTTTCATGGATCGCAAAGAGGGAAAGATCTTAAGAAAAATCCTGAAACTGTCAGATGCAGTACCTGTTCAGGCACTGAGATTGGAACTATTAGTCACAAGCTCTTATGCTGTAGCAATTGCAAATGTAATAAGGTGGGCCTACAATTTATTGCATGCAAAAGAGAACACATTAAGATCACTGCTGAAAAAAGAAACCTTTGGGCCTGACGCTAAAAAGCAAGTATTCAGAGAGAACATGACTGAAGCATTTCGCGTAGCAAATATTAACATTGAAATGTTGCTAAATTGGTCACCAGTACAACTAAAACTGTTTTTAAAATTCTTCACCCCAAAATTAAGCTACGAAGTGGACTCTCGGCATTGCACTAAATTACCTACTTATAAACCCTTTGTTGACTCAATAGAATTCAAACAAAGCTGGTCTTATATCGGGCTAACCTTGACACATGGTGCAAGGAGAACAATTGCTATGCTTCGATTGGGCATTCTTCCCGTACTCTCATTTACCTCAAGATGGTCCCCGGGAGGATCTCCTTTATGTACATGGTGCTCAGGGGGCGACCAGACTCTGGAACATGTTTTATTTGTATGTCCGAACCAAATCGTAATTTCAGCCCGCAGCAGATTCCTAGAACCAATATATCGTTTATGTAGAATCACGACAGTGAGAGAACTTATAGCTCTTTGCAAACAACCTCCGAACGAATTCGTTTGTTTTAATTTGTATAAAGTTCTGAAATCGTTTTTAGCCCTGTATTGATAAAACTGAACCTCCTTTATATATATGTGTAATTTGTATAATATATTTTGTGGTCCTCTGTTGAGTACCAGTACAAATAAAACTTTTTTTTTTTTTTGATGTAAAAGGCCTGTTTACTCTATTTTGTGCATTTAAGTGGTGTAATAGTGCATGTCTATGTTGTACTGTACATTGTGCACTGCATGGTGCTTTTCTGCTTCATTTTTAATGGCTTGCAGTGTGATGCTTTTCTGCTAGGTAACTGTTTTAAAGGATAAATATTAACACTGGTGGGTGGGGGGACAGAAAACACTTATATTCTATGTATTTACATTTTCTTTTTGTGTTTATCGTAGTTTTGGTTGGTTGTCAATTCCATAATGGCTTCACTTTTCCCGGTTCTGCGCAGTAGAAAAAGCTTCCATCGTTTTGCTGAGAGAAGCTCGTCCATGCTCTGTGCTTCACTGAAAACTTTGCAACTTCAGCTGACTATATTCGAGGCCATTTGATATGAACACTGGTGAGTGGCTGTGGGCCAAAATGATAACCACGAGAACAGCTGAATGTCTGCCAAGGATAAAAGTCAAATGCCTTCCAAAAATGACCACGTGGAAACAGCTGAATCACTGAAAATGAAAATTTAAAGGCCTGATGATGAACGGGAACTGTCGAACTTGTATTATTAGTTTGTCAAACAACATTTTTCATGGACATCCTGGAAGTTAAGAAATGCATGGACAGTCAAATTTGTATCTGTCAGCTTTTTAATCAGGAAGTTATTCATGAACATCCTGAAAATTAACAAATACATTGTCAATTATCGTTATTGTAGTTCAATAACTTGACTACCTGTATATCACAACGGTTTTAAGTATAGTGATTAGTCTCCTGTTTTGAAATTAAAGTTTATATTTTTGACCTAGTCATTATTTTTAATTTTTCAAACCCACTTTTTTTTTTCTGGACACTTCTGTAATACCAGAAGTAGCCTCTGGTGAGGCAGGCATCCTGCACGTTAATCGTTGACCCTATGACTATGCCATGACTCCTGACGGGGCGGAAAAAAGATATACCGCTACAATAAAATTCCAGGAAGTCTATGAGGGTTCTCGATAAAAAACTATTTGGTTTTTTGCAGAAACTAGTGTCCATTCTCTTTTTGATTACCAGTTCTGGATCATTAGACATAAAAACTTCTGCTGGCATGGACACTCAGGTAATACTTCGTCCGATAAACATATGCAATGATATTCTGTTAGAAATCAATCAACATTTCATTCTGTGGGCATATATCAGCATTGGCCTAAGCCGGGTTAATAAAACCAGTATTGCATAAGACATTTCAGCCCCTGTACCCCTACTTATATGGCACCTCGAGGACAGCGACCCAGCTGGCAGAAAGCATTCCCCTAACCCGGGGTCACTGTGAGCCCAACACAATCAGCATTTACCCGTTCATTCCCAGTTCAGGGCCCTTAGTTCCTTTTAGACCCTCCTCAGCTTAACAGGGGCCAACGGGGCCTGACAACTGTTTCCAGCAGGGGCAGGGTGGCCTCAGGAATCCTTCAAGGCCTCCCCCGCAGCAAAACATTGGTCCCGGGGGCGGGCACCAACCCTGTGCCCCGACACACTCCCCCAACCACCACACAACTGAGCCCCACTCACTGGGCTCCGGGCTCTCAATGGCTTCAATGCAGTAGGGGGGGCAGGCACCGACAATGTGCCTCGAAGCCCCCCGTCATTATCCCAGTGCGGCCTGCGAGGGCGTGGTAGCCTCTGCCAATGGCTGCCCGGCGGACAGGGGGCTCGGCCGATGACACGGCTGGCGCCCTAGTCTGGTGACTGCCCTCTCTGGCTTCTCCCACCCAGCGTGGGCTTCCCTCTGACACCGGCGGTCTTCTCGCTCCCCTGACCGGCGGGGTAGGCTCCAACTCCGGTCACCTTCCCCAAGCGGAACTCCCTCGTCGCCATGGGGGCCCGTCTTCTTCTTGCTCCTTCCGGCTTCCTTCCGGCTTCCTCCCCGGCGGAGGGGGACTTCTGGGGGGACGCTCCAGCCTCGCCCACTCCCAGGACGGCTCCCGTCACGTCATGAGGAAGCCTGCACAGCGCTCCCGGGCCAGTGACAGTGATCTTGGGCAGCTCTGTGACGCAGGGTAGGCACCCGTTTAGCTCTTAATTATTCCGGAGTGCGGCCTCTCCTCCTCCTTGCTCCCAGGCAGTGGCAGACACTTCCTTCAGCAACACTAGGGCCCTGGCGGTGAGTTTTGGTGGCAATCTACGGTGCGGGGTAGGCTCCCGATGGGGGTGCAGACGTGGCACTCTCTTTCTTCTCGCTCCTGGGCTGGAGCGGTGATTCTGGGCAGTTCCAGAGGCGGCGCTAACGCAAGGTGGGCACCCATTTATAAATCACTCCTGAAGCGGGGTAGGAGCTCGCGATAGGGCTACCACAGCATAGCGTCCTCACATGGGGTAGGCACCCACTTCTTCTAGGCACCGGGGTGGAAGAATCCAGCGCTGTAGCACTTTTAAATAGCACAGTGGGTCCTAGGCAAAGACAGCGCTTAGGAGGCAGCAGTTCTGGACCAAGCAGCGCTTCACAGGGCAACAGCGTCTTCACGGCACAGCGCTTTAGGATTGTAGCGCTTAGAGGGGCAGACAGTACCAGCAACAATCCCCAGGGGCCCCAGGGTAGCGTTTCTCACCTCCTGGGGGGTCCAGACCAAGGTGCTCCTTCCTTTCCAGGCGCTTTTAGATATAGCGCTCATGTGGCGCAAGGTCCCCACAGCCTCAGGGACCAGGGGACAGAGCAGCAGGCACTACTGGGCCAGGTCAGCAGTTAGTGGGAACTAATCAAAACAGAGCGGTAGGCCTTAACCATCCTCCAATGTAGCGTGGCCCTCCTCCTATACAGCAGCCTGAACCCCTGCAGTGGGGCTTCCACTTGCCCTGGGGACAGCAGAGGGGTTCTAGCAAGCTTGCAGGGTCCAGTACACAGGCCCAAGTGGCGGTATTCCCTGACAGCAGCTCATCTCACGTTCCCGTCCCTGCTCTGTCTCAGCTCGTGGTGGCACAACCCCCTTATTTATATGCCCCTCACCCCACCTTACAGGCAGTGCCAGAAGCTTCTAGAATCCTCTGGCGAACTGGCTCAAACTGGCTCAGGGGGAGGAGTAGAGCACCCTGGGTGCCAGGCTTTCCCTCCAAATGCTGGGATGTCTGGGTACCCGACAACTAGACCGCTAACCCACTGCAGTCAGGTGGCACAACACATAGCCATGGCATCCATTTTAAATGAGTTATTTCAGTAAGGTGCATGTTTACAATAGGGGTATTACAGGTGCGCATAACATTGCGTCACATTTAACATTAAACAGGGCATCTCATAGCACACATGGCCTATACAGTTTTCCTACCATGGGAGAGAAATCCTAAACTAGGGGGGTGAAAAGCAAAACATTTTGGGGGAAAATGGGCCAAGTCCAACACCCCTGTAGATTGGAGATCGTAACGGGACACTAGCCTGGGTAAGAGTTGTGCCCGAGGATGCCTAGGTTAGTAAGTATAGATGGGATTTAGTGCTGGGTAGGAAGGTTTTAGTGTAGAAATCTTTAGAATTAAATGCATGTTTTAACTATGATTCTCTGATCTTTTTCATGAAGAATTTCGCTTTCAGTTACATGACCAAGGATTGATTGATCTTTTTAGTTAGAGAATAATGGAATTAATGTGAACTTGAATTTTCTCTTCATGTCTTTTATTAAACAGTTTTCTTGATTTACTTACTGAATAAATGGCAATGCTCAATGAGAATTTACAATGACAGAATAAATGATAATTTTCTTTTATGCAAATTAATTATATAAAATCTTTTAAATGAATTCAGGTGTTCTTGATTCTTTCTGAGTCAATTAATTATGCAAATCAATGTATTATTGTAGTGAGGTTCAGCTGGTCTTGACAATCACCATCAACTTACTCAACTAATTGGTCCATCGACCTAATTGGCGGGGTACATTGATGCATAGATTAGTTTAGTAGAATTATTGATGAAAACATATGTTGGTGTTAAAATCTGTGCTTAAAAGGTATCCTGTAATAGGAGAGAATTCACCAACCCATTATATATATATATATATATATATTTGCAAGGGTCCGCGGTAAAGGTGTGTGTGACTAAGTGTGTTGTACTTCGGTGTTATGGGCCCCACCGGAGTGACCTGGACCCTGGGTTGGTGATATTTCTGGGTAAGCGCTGCATCAGCGCCCTCAGGCATGCTGTGGCCCTCTCTCTTGGAAGGGCCCCTCCTTTCTTTCCGCACCCCCATGCTCTGCTCGCTCCCACTGTAAGCAGTGGGGCAGTTATGTTGTGGTCGGGAGTGTGTGAAGAGAAAGTGATAAGCCCACAACAGAGCTTCTAAAGAGGGCAAAACCGACGTCACTTCCACCTCTGTGGCGAAGGCTTCTCTGCTTCGGGAATGGTTTGGCCCATTGTAGACCATCACTTTGGCCAAGAAGAGGTTCTTGTAAGGTTGAGTCTGGCATTGCAGCACATGCACTACTCTCTCTGTGGGGCATGCTGTAGTAGGGCATGATGTTGCAGTGCTGTGGAAGCCCCGCACCTATTTTTCATTGGCTGGCTTCATTGTCCATGGTAAAAGCTGGCTTTCGATTGAAAATGAGGTTTCTTAGCCCTTCCTTGTTACCGCCTTGTCTTCTTTTGTGACCTTCCATCAGGACTAGATCTTTTACTTTCAGTGTTACACTGTCTCTTTTATTAGTCTGTAGCACTATTTTTTTTCATTTGGCTCTGGCAAGGGCGGTTGTGTGTTTATTTTCGCATTGCGCTTTCACTTTAACAATAAGTGCTGGTCAACATCGCCAGTGTTGTGTGGGGCGGCAGCTATTGTTAAAGTGAAAGTGTGATGCAAATATGGACAAGCAGCTGCCTTTGCGTAATGGCGACAGCTTGTTCATGTGGGGAAATCTAGACAAGGTGTTCATTCTCTGGTCTCCACAGCCATCGATGCAGACAGTACAACTCGGAAGAAACTATTGTAAACTGAGGGAATACGAGGACTGGAAGGAGAGTAGCTTTCCCTCTGTGTGTAGAAGGCCCAGGAGTGCGCAAGATCACAGAAGGGTCAGAGACAGATATATGCACTAGTATAGGTCATTCAGAATGTTTGGAGAGAGGATGGAGTAAGGTGAAGACAATCAATCACAGTGTGAATTCGATTGAGGTAGGTGAGTGAGACTGCCGTTGAGTAAACGAGGTCATGGCTAGTGCGCACTCACAGACACTCTGTGATTGTCTGTGTGAGGGCATGGCATGAGTCACCCAAAGGGCACGTATGTGCTCGTAGAAATATTGTCTGCCTCAATGAAGACTATAGCGCCGCTCTTTCTCTGGCGAGGAGCGCCTGTGCCTGCTGGGTGGGGCAGGTTATTGATAGTGCAGGTTTGCGTTATCCCAGCAGAGTCGTGGGTGATGGAAGGGACAGTACTGTGTGCTTGGTGGACTCACTGTGCCTGTGTGGGATCTCAAAGACACTGCAGGGAGACACTTACATGCATTTCTGCTAGGTTTTAAATCAAATCTGCGCAGGGTGTGTGTAAGTGAGGGTCTGGTGCAGAAGCACAGAGGCACCAGTTTTGAAATACATGTTAAGTACAGATGAACGGTTAATAAGAGAAAGCGCCCGGACAGTGGGGCAGATTTACAAGCCCTGTGTGCCACTTTTGTGCAATTGTTGCATCACTTCTGCAGGAGATTTACAACGTGACGCATCTAGGGAGATGCGTCACATTGTAAAGCCATGCGCCACATGAAACCTGTGTCCGGTTTCATGTGGGCGTACGAGCGCAGGGTCAGCGTTCCGGTGCAGGAACGCCTTGGAAAAGTTCTTGGGTGAAATTTACAAGATTTCACTTAGTCACTTTTCCGACCCCGCTGTGTCAAAGCTTTGCGCCTGCTTGAAGTAGGCGTAAGGTGTGATGCACCATGTGGAAGATAAGCCGAGTTGATACAGTGCTGGACTTGTGTCGCGCCCGCGATGTTAAAATATAAACGACAGACGTGAACATCGCCGGCGCCATCTTGCCTAACAAGAGCCACGTAAGAAGCACCCATTTTAGATACCGCGGCCATTTCGTACATTGCCGATCACCAGCATGTCACCCTGACCTCGCTATCATTCCCCGTGCTCTGACAACCCCCAAGCACACATGCTAGAATCATAAAGCATCCTCAGCGTGACCCAGCCCTGGAGCCACTTCCCGTACCAAACCCCCATGCCCTTTCATCGCCCACGCACAAACAGGCCCATCGATAACCTCTTCCCCTGCACCTGGCTGTTCGATCCGTTCCCAGGCAATAACCAGCCCCTGCGAATGCAGTTTATTGCACCCGTACAGTAGGAACTTGCTCCCCATCAAAGGGGTTGAAATTAATCAATGCCACAACCCCCTTAGATCTGACCGATCACGCATATTTCAGACCCTGCCGGAATGCCCAGCTGCGCGATAACAATCACCTGCTGAGGCCGGGGTGGGGGACATTTGCTGCTGGGTATGTGTGGGAACTAGCTGGAAGCGGGGATTCCTGGGAAGTAATAAACTACTGTCAGGAATGTGTTACCCTGCATTAAAGAGTTGAGATTGTGTATAAAAAGGCTATGCCACAGAGATGCAGTTAGAGCACCTCGAGAAGACATTTCGTTTGTCCGAACAAAAGTGTTCTCCTCTGGAGAAATAAACCTGCTCCTCAGTTTCCAGTTCCCAGCGCCAGCCTCTTTTTATTTGATTAGCTAATGACCAAGTGAATTAGAGGCGACTAACGCCAAGCAGTGTTTGGTGATATCTAGAGAACTGCTTTTTCACAATTGGCGTCCCAACGCGGGGCCCATCAGCGACACGTGGGTCCGGTAGAGAGGTCATAACGACTGAATGAACGACTGCACCGATCGGGAAAGTGCACCTGCCTGAAAGAGACCCTCGTCTGGCAGCCAATTATCCGAACTTCACCGGTTCCGAACGGACCTCTCTCAAGTGATCTACGGTCCTGACTGGGATCCCACAGGAGTGCCGCGGCAAAAACGGAGAACAGAGGACGATCGGGTGCTGTAAATGGAAGACGAAGAACTGTCCAAATGGTCCGGGTAAGGTCGAGTAGGACATTTATACGTCTGATTGGTAGGATGGTTTATCCGTCTGATTGATTGATTGTTTTAATTGGAATTGTTTGGATTGCAATAGTAGTATTACGCTCTTTTTGGTTCTTTGGTTCTTAGGATATTTGGTTCTTTTTGATATATTCCCTGCTTGCAAACAGTGAAGAATAGAAATATTCTCTCTCTCTTTGCAGACAGCGAAGGATAGGTAGTGCGGACCTTTGTCCACAATTGTTTGAGATTTTTTATTGACCGATAATATGTCATGCCTATCTTCTCCCCACTGATTGGTAATTGGTTCAACCGGAACTGTTTATTAGAGGTCAGTCATCCGGCTCCACCGGAGGGCACCCCTAATAAGGACATGTATGTAAAATATGGACTAGTCGCTGTAGCTTATAGCAAACTATGGCATAAACACACTAAGAAAGATTGAGAAAATCAGTGGCCACTGATGGGATCTTTTGACCTTGCTAAAATAGAAGCGCTAGAGAAAGCTCTTTGCGAAAAGAAAACTGCGCCAACTATGCTTAGCATGTGGCGCAAAGAAACAATGCAGCGAAAGAAGAAAGACGAAGCAAGAATAGATAAGGAACTACGGAAATCAGCTCACCTAGCTGGTAAAAAGTTAGAGGAGGAGATTAAGGAAAGAGAAAATGCTAGGAAGGAGCGAGAATCAGAGATCTCGGGTCAATACCCTGTCAGAGCACCCTCAGCTCTTTACCCTGAGTTACCATCGAAACAAAAGATAGACGACGATTTACTCCTAGGTCCTCCGATCATCTACATGCCACCTCCTTATGCCCCTACTCATCCTCTAATGCAACACCAAGAATCACAGAACGTAACCGAAGGTAGCGCCAGGGCCTCAGTATCCACGGCCTCTGCGCCGACCGAGCCTCTCGTGCCTGATACCTCGTCAAACGACACACCAGTAAGAACCGAAGCAAAAGAGAAAGGGCCGGTAAAGATCCCACGATTTAGTAAGAGTGAGCGAGCGGTTATTGAGAAAATCGTTAAAACCCTAGTAGACAGGAAGGAAGCAGAAGAATACATAACAGATATATGTAACTCCAACGTCGACAATCACAAGCGACTCTTTGTCGTGCGTTTTTGTTATCACACCCTCACGGCTTAAGAGGAAAAATACAAGAATATAGGGCCTGACCGACTCATGACTCTGTACAGGAAGGTGGATACGGGAGACGAAAAATGACTGTGATGTGGCAGAACTTTTCTTCTATACCCTAGAAGTCTTCCGCCACCTCATAGAACAAGGACGGGTGGTCAAAAAACCCACGACATCGGAAATGATAGAGAGGCTAGATAACATGATGCCAATAAAGGAAGATGGGCCCTATTGGGTCCCCCCTAGAGGACAAGGAACACACGACGACATAAATCACCAGGACGCTAAAGGGAGGGTGGTTTACAATTGGGTATATCAGCCCTGGGATAGACAGGACATTCTAACGTTCCATAAATCCTTACCAGACTTACGAAAGAATCCCACCGCGTTTTACACGGAATTAGGTACCGCTCTAGGATTGACAATTATGACGCTTGCCAACATCGATTTATTCTTTGGGCTATGCCTACCAGCTGATGTGTGGAAACAGATCAGGAAAATAGACCACACAGACCTGTTCGGTAATACCTGGGGACAACTCGATGTACTGGACAAACAACGAAACCCCGGACAGAAACCAGTAAAAGCCATATTAGACCTCCCCGATAAGATAGTGCAAAAAGTAAAAGCCATAATTCCCGAGAAAAAGATAGACTGGTCCATAGTAACCGCTTGCCGCCAGAAACCTCAAGAAGATGTTTCAGAATACTTCTCCCGTTTCGAAACAGTGTTCTCCGATTATAGTGGACAAGACATGTCCACTGCGACCGGATATCACTTTTTCGTACAGAATTACGTTAAGGGTCTGTTGCCGGAGGTATCGCAGAAGCTGCAGACCAGCGAAAGCAGTTGGGCGGCCTCTAATCCAGCGGCCATCCTCCAGATGGCCCAGTACTATGAGCACCAGAAAAACAAAACTAATAGGGACACCGAAAAGAAAAAGAAAGATCTAAAAGAAATAGTTATGATAGCCCAGCTACAAGGGGTGAACACAGGAAGGGAACAATACAAGGGAGGATATCAGCAAAATACCCCTCGAACACCACCACCCAGAAATAATGTATCCACACCCTATGCTGGACGTCGGGACTTGGGGGAGGTTCAGTGCGCATTTTGTAAGGGGTACGGACACCGGAAGTCCCAATGCCCGATCCTGTTAGGAATTAATAAGGAAAAAGGGGCGAGAGAATTAACGAATGGACCGAGAGGTAGAGGACGTGGAAGAGGGTACGCAAATGACGCCAGTGAAGAGAGGCCAGGTAGGGCAAATGCATTCGACCGTCCCCATTAGAATCAGTACCAACAATCTGACTATGACAACACGTACGACTTTGCATAGGACTGCCAAGCGCAAGGGAGGGATCCAGTTGAGCTCTATGTTAACCAGCAAGGCCCTTATGTTAGCGCAAAGGTCCTGGGCACAAAGTCACCATTTCTGGTAGACACAGGATCAACACGTAGTGCATTATCAAATTGACTGATTCCAAGGGCACCCTTGTCTGGCTCACACGTGACATCAATAGGATTTGATGGTACGCCCTCCACTAACCCCTTGTCAAACCGATCCTTTTTGATCTTGGAGATAATATCATTGACACAACATTTCTCCTCTCCTCCAATACCCCAGACGCCATTATGGGTCTTGATCTGCTGAAACATTTTCGAGCGACCATCAGATGCTCGCCTGATGGGGTCCAAGTCATCTTATATGACAACCACCACCATATAAGACCTCACCCATCTCAACACATGTACCCCATTACCGAAGCAGACGCGTCCCTACTGGACACTTTGCCATCGCACTTGTGGGCTAAGGCTGACCCAGACGTAGGACGAATGATGATAGAACCAGTGCATGTGACAATATGACAGGACGCAACCTTACCGAAAGTACCCCAGTACAAGATATCACCAGAGGGTGAGAAAGCATTGGTCGAAATTATACAGCCCAGGCAGCACTGATACAAGTTGTGATTGGCCTAGTCTTATCCCATCTAGACTATGCGAACTCAATCTATCTAGGCCTCCCCTCCTATCAGATCAAGAGGCTCCAGCTTGTACAGAACCAGGCAGCAAGATTGATCTATCAGCAGCCTAAGTGGCAATCGGCTAGAGCTCTGATAAAAAAAACTCCATTGGCTCCCACTGCTTCAGCGGACCACCTTCAAAACCGCCTGCCTCACATTTAAATCCCTAAATTGTTATAGCCTAATCTTCATTAACAACTTGATCCTGAGGTATGTTCCAACCCGTGATCTCCGTTCCAAACATCAAAATTTGTTGGTGAGTACAAAATTCAAACGCAAACGACACGGTGGGTGTCGCTTTGGATATTTGGAAAAGGGGGTGGTGATGAACAGAGTGTCTGAATTAAGCAGACCACTCTTACCCAGTCCAAAGATCAGGGCTTGATCCATCACTGTTATTTAGCTCACTGCACCATCCCAGCTCAGAACCTAGCTATATGCAAATTAGTCTGTCCCTGGCCCAGTGCATCATGGGAACAGGGCAGACCAAACTACCAAGCCAATTCTTCACCAGAAAGGAGACAAGCTTCCGGGGACCGGTTTCTGGCATTTCAGCCGTCGTCGGCCCGGCTTGCTTGAATCCTGATGGTGCAGTGAGCAAGGGACTCATGTCTGAGTATACCCTGCCACACCTATAGTGGCCAAAAACGATTCAGAAAAGGGGGTGGTGATGAACAGAGTGTCTGAATTAAGCAGACCACTCTTACCCAGTCCAAAGATCAGGGCTTGATCCATCACCGTTATTTAGCTCACTACACCATCCCAGCTCAGAACCTGGCTATATGCAAATTAGTCTGTCCCTGGCCCAGTGCATCATGGGAACAGGGCAGACCAAACTACCAAGTCAATTCTTCACCAGAAAGGAGACAAGCTTCCGGGGACCGGTTTCTGGCATTTCAGCCGTCGTAGGCCCGGCTTGCTAGAATCCTTGATGGTTTTAGTGAGCAAGGGACTCATGTCTGAGTATACCCTGCCACACCTATAGTGGCCAAAAACGATTCTGTTCCCATGATGCACTGGGACATGGACAGACTAATTTGCATGTAGCCAGGTTCTGAACTGGGATGGTGCAGTGAGCTAAAAAACGGTGATGGATCAAGCCCTGATCTGTAGACTGGGTAGGAGTATTTTGCTTAATTCAGAAACTCTGTCCATCACCACCCCCTTTTCTGAATCATTTTGTCCACCATAAGCGTGGAAGGGTATACTCAGATGTGAGTCCCTTGCTCATTGCACCATCAGGATTAAAGCAAGCCGGGCCGATGATGGCTGTAATGCCAGAAACCGGTCCCCGGAAGCTTGTTTCCTTCCCAGTGAAAGAATTGGCTTGGTAGTTTGGTTTGCCCTGTTCCCATGATGCACTGGGACAGGGACAGACTAATTGGCATGTAGCCAGGTTCTGAACTGGGATGGTGCAGTGAGCTAAAAAACGGTGATGGATCAAGCCCTGCTCTGTAGACTGGGTAGGAGTATTTTGCTTAATTCAGAAACTCTGTCCATCACCACCCCCTTTTCTCAATCGTTTTGTCCACCATAAGCGTGGAAGGGTATACTCAGATGTGAGTCCCTTGCTCATTGCACCATCAGGATTCAAGCAAGCCGGGTCGATGACGGCTGTAATGCCAGAAACCGGTCCCCGGAAGCTTGTTTCCTTCCCAGTGAAAGAATTGGCTTGGTAGTTTGGTTTGCCCTGTTCCCATGATGCACTGGGACAGGGACAGACTAATTTGCATGTAGCCAGGTTCTGAACTGGGATGGTGCAGTGAGCTAAAAAACGGTGATGGATCAAGCCCTGATCTGTAGACTGGGTAGGAGTATTTTGCTTAATTCAGAAACTCTGTCCATCACCACACCCTTTTCTGAATTGCTGTGGATATTTGGCACCACAACTATGGAACTCACTCCCATGGGAGATCCGTTCTTGCCCCGATCTACTTCGGTTCAGAAAGCAGCTTAAGACATGGCTGTTCATACAGCACATGAGTAAACCGTCCCCTCAGAAGTCATGTCAGAACAGTCAACTCACAACTGCTCAAAACAGCGCCATGAAACCTTGGTCAAAGTGCGCTTTACAAATTGGTTATAACATAACATAACATAACAGTCACTAGTAGAAGCAGGAGTGGTAGAGAAGGTAGTGAGCAATGTCTGTAACAGTCCGATGTTACCGATCATCAAGAGGCAAGGAGAGGGAGATGGGAAAGCAATCCGCTTCATCATCGACCTACGAGAGATCAACAAGATAGTTGTGCCACAGTACCCTGTAGTCTCTGACATCGCCACCATCCTGACCCTAATCCCATCCACTGCCACCTCGTTCACTGTATTTGACCTCAAGAAGGCCTTCTTCTCCATACCCATTCACCAAGACAGCCGCTATCTCTTTGGATTTACCCTAAGATCCCGCTCGTATAGATTTTGTTGAGCGCCCCAAGGGTACACCGAGAGCCCGAGCATCTACAGCCAGGCGCTCAAAAGACAGTTAGATGCAGTACAGTTACCAGACGGGGTGGCGTTGATACAGTATGTGGATGAAATCCTTTTAGCAGCAGACACCACTTCACTAGCAGTCACGGCCATCCAGCTCTTACACTTCCTTGCAGAGAATGGTCACAAAGTTTCCCGAAAGAAGTTACAGTTTTGCAAACCCCAAGTAACATACATAGGACACCTCTTATCAAAGGAAGGGAGGAACCTCACGCCTGACAGAATGCAGACTATTCTAGACACTCCCGTCCCGAAGAACCAGAAGCAAGTCCGCTCTTTGGTAGGCCTCACCTCATTCTGTCGACAGTGGTTGCCAAACTTTAGTCTCATAGTCAAACTCCTACTTTCCCTTCTAGCCAAAGACATTCCATTACCACTCCCTTGGACTCCCGAATGCCAGGCAGCATTCAAAGAACTGCGAGACGCCCTTTGCTCAGCACCCGTTCTAGGAACCCCAGACTACTCCAAACCATTCTCCCTCTACACACACGAAAGAGAGGGATGTGCCTTATCTGTCCTAACACAGTCGATCGGTCCCAAGCAGCGCCCTTGCGCTTATTTCTCAGCCACCCTTGACCCAGTAGCCAGAGCGCTGCCGGCGTGCTTACGCGCTGTAGCAGCTGCAGCAGTTTCGATACGCCAGAGTGAGGGAATAGTACTCTCCAACTCTCTTACAGTGTTAGTAACCCATGCAGTTGACACACTTCTGAATCAGACCAAAACCCAACATCTGACTAGTGCACGACTGACAGGATACGAGTTGACCCTGCTAGCGCCACACATTACTCTGAAGCGATGCACCACTCTAAGCCCAGCTACGTTGTTACCTCTGCCCGAACACGACCCCAGCGTGACTCCCCTACATGACTGTGTGACCCTCACTGATGAGCAGACGAGGAGCAGGGTAGATCTCTGAGACACTGCTTTTCCAGAACCTGACAGGGAACTATGGGTAGGTGGCTTGTGCACCAAATTCCCGGATGGCACCACCTCAGCTGCATACGCCGTCACCACTGCCCAAACTATCGTAGAAACAGCCCGCATTGCCCAACGATCCGCACAGGCGGCAGAACTGATTGCCCTCACACAAGCATGTATTTTAGCAGCAGGGATGACAGTAAACATATACACGGACAGCCAGTACGCCTTTGGGGTGGTTCACCATTTTGGGCTCCTATGGAGGGAAAGAGGATTCCTGACCTCGCACAGCACACCCATCCTAAATGGAGATCTAGTTTCCGCCTTGACTGAAGCGGTCCTCCTCCCCAAGCAGCTAGCAGTAATTAAATTCCAAGCACATAAGAAAGTAACGGACATTATTGGACAGGGAAATGCACTAGCTGACGTTACTGCCCGAGCCACAGCCGAAGACAGAATCGCAACACAAATGTATGTGACCAGGTCACAAGCAGAGAAATGGACAGACGCTAGGGCCCCTATAAGAGACATCCAACTGACGAGTACACCACATAAACTGACTGAATGGGCTCGGGTGGGACTGAAAGACGATGAAGGCTGCTGGAGGACAAATGGCTACTACCTAACGCCTATCTGATCCCCATATTGACCATGGCACACTTACCCGCACACATAGGATCTGCTCCCATGACCGAACTGATTACTAGGGTATGGCATAATGGCAAGATAGCAGACTCAGCAAAACGCCTAGTACAACAATACATGGTATGCCTGCAACACAACCCGGGGAAAGGGACAGTTGTACCACGGGGAGGGTTTGGAGTCCCCGACCATCCCTTTGAAATCCTCCAAAAGGATTACATTCAACTAGAAAGGTGCCATGGTCTGAAATACGTCCTAGTTATTGTGTGCGCTTTCAGCAAATGGGTGGAAGCATACCCCACTCGTGACAATACCGCCACCGCCACTGCAAAGGTGTTGCTGAAGGAATTCTTCCCCTGATATGGCCTTTGTAGAGTTTTATGGAGCGACAATGGCCCCATTTCATAGCAGAGGTCATCCAACACATACTGAAGTGGTTGGGAGTAAAACAAAAGTTCACGCCGTTTTCCACCCCCAGTCAGCGGGCCTGGTAGAAAGGCACAACGCCACACTGAAATTGAAGCAAGCGAAGATAGTCGCCACCCCTGGGCCTAAATGGCCTGATGCCCTCCCACCGGCATTGCTATCCATGCACTCCACCCCAACCAGACACCAACTGACCCCATACAAGGTTGTTTACGGCAGGCCGAAGAACATTTGGGCGGCCCCGAAACCGACAACCATTAACGATGTCCCGGACATACTCATGTCCGACTATTTGCATAAATTAATGAGCGAACTAACTGTTATCCACCAACAGGTGCAGCAAGCCATACCAGACGTATCGAGGGGCCCCGGACACGATATCAAGCCTGGGGAATTCATACTGATAACAAACTTCCAGAGGTCGAAGAGTTTGGAACCCCGGTGGACGGGCCCCTGGCAAGTCTTGATCACCACCCGAACTGCACTTCGAGTGGAAGGAAAGAAAAATTGGCTGCACGCTCACCTCTGCAAACAGATAGCACCGACACTGGCAACAAATGAAGACGTGGACACCCAAGAAGAGCTCCTGACCAAAGACCGACCAGCCCTGAGTTGTTACCCTGAAACAGAGACACTTGAACTAACAGAGTTTTCAGACCCCACAGTGCCGTCCAAAGAAGGGTACAACTTACGGCAAAAGGAGAGTGCTCCGATGAAGCAGACCACTAACTAAGTCAAAAAGTCCCAGAGCGGTAGCTAACACTACAAAGGCTACCAGGAGAAACGCTAGACGAAAGTATGTGGTCCTGCCAGTCATCGAGCCTCTTGAAGGTGATGGAAGATCCCGGACAACCGAAGAACCGACGCAACGACACCAAGACTGCCAAAGTTCACAGTATAAAGACAATCACACTCCAACAGCATCTCTTGCCAGTCTCTTGCTAATGGTCACAGTTTGGATCATTGAACAGAGTGCTCCTGCTTACCGAACACTGATACCGACAATGCAACCCACCACTGAAGGAGAACACTATCTGGTATCACTGTCACCACAGCTCGGAGAACGGCGCAAAGAGTTTTGGAACAACTCTTTTGTACAGTTGTTGCACCAACACAATCTTGCCGCAAATTTCACCAACTGTTGGATCTGTGGGCTGCCACATCCGATGGGACAATAAAACAATTCTATAGCGAGTTCTGGCTGAACAAAACTGGAAGAACAACTGCTCCCTTTTGTCCTCTCACTTCAAACGCAACTTTCCCAATGAACATTCCAGCAAAAGAGCGGGTGGAAATTCAAATATTGAATAATCCAGCCAGACCAACCTTCTCCTTTCTAAAGAAAAGAACAGCTGCAACCACAACTGTGGCCCTATCAGTGGTGAGCATCTCAGGTCGTGTCCGCATCGAAGGCCATGGGACAAAAATCGTGGGCCACAACACTTGCCAAATAACAGAAACCCTGAACACTGCTGACCCCCCTTCATTTGTTGCATCACCCAACATGTACTTCATCTGTGGTACAAAGGCCTACACCTGGCTCCCAAAGGGCTGGGGGGGGGCACATGCTGCATCACCTTTGCTCTGCCTCCAACCTACATTGCACCAGCTGGACACCACCGAGAAAGGCGGTCCGGAGACATGGACCAGGCGGACTCTGCTGCATCCCAGTTTCTCGATGCAGCCTAAGGCCTTGTCCCGCGTTGGGGTCCGATGACAAACAGCAGGGCCATTCGACACCTGTCTCAAGCAGTAGAGACAGCTTTAAACGTCACAGCCGGCATCCTCACCAACAACAACGCGAAGCTTCAAGCGGTCCACCTGTTGGCTTTGCAAAATCGTCTTGTTTTAGATGTAGTACTAACAGACCGTGGAGGAGCATGCCGCATCATCAGTGCCAGCTGTTGCACTTTCGTTCCTGACGGTTCGCCTTCTGTCTACAAGGCAATTAAACATCTTCACAGGCTGGCATCAGACATCCATCAAGAACAAGAGACTTGGACACTTGGAAGCTGGTTTTGGGGCTTATTAAAGGACTGGGGTTGGAAACTATTGATGGTGCTCTTGGTTCCAATGTTCATGATATGTGGCTGCTGTCTGGGATACACTGTATACCGCCCTTGTGTTCTCTATGTCTGAGCTCTTTGTGCCCTAAGACTGCAGATACTCGCATAGAACGAATTAATGCAATATATGAAACAGAGATACAAAACATTATGTGGATTGAAATGGACTAGCAAGATGTATGGGAATGTTCAAAGGGGCGACTGTTAAAATATAATCGACAGACGTGAACATCGCCGGCGCCATCTTGCCTAACAAGAGACACTCTATGCACGTAAGCGGCACCCATTTTAGATACCGCGGCCATTTTGTACATTGCCGATCACCAGCGCTTCACCCTGACCTCGCTATCATCCCCCGCGCTGTGACAACCCCCAAGCACATATGCTAGAATCATAAAGCATCCTCAGCGCGACCCAGCCCTTAAGACACTTCCCGTACCAAACCCCCATGCCCTTTCATCGCCCACGCACGAACAGACCCATCGATAACCTCCTCCCCTGCACCTGGCTGTTCGATCCAGTCCCAGGCAATAACCAGCCCCTGCGGATGCAGTTTATTGCCCCCGTACAGTAGGAACTTGCTCCCCATCAAAGGGGTCGAAATTAATCAATGCCACAACCCCCTTAGATCTGAACGATCACGCATATTTCAGACCCTGCCGGAATGCCCAGCTGCGCGATAACAATCACCTGCTGAGACCGGGGTGGGGGACATTTGCTGTTGGGTATATGTGGGAACTAGCTGGAAGTGGGGATTCCGGGGATGTAATAAACTACTGTCAGGAATGTGTTACCCTGCAATAAAGAGTTGAGATTGTGTCTAAAAAGGCTATGCCACAGAGATGCAGGTAGAGCACCTCGAGAAGACATTTAGTTTGTCCGAACTGACGTGTTCTCCTCTGGAGAAATAAACCTGTTCCTCATTTTCCAGTTCCCAGCGCCTGCCTCTTTATTTGATTAGCTAATGACCAAGTGAATTAGAGGCGACTAACGCCAAGCAGTGTTTGGTGATATCTAGAGAAAAACAGCTTTTTCACAGCGACGCAATTCCAGCACTGCGCCAACCTTACGCCGGCAGATGCAACACACATCTGCCTATCCTTGCGCCATGGCACGCCACATTGTAAATGCAGTGCGTCTGTGGTAGCACAAGGATTGTGATGCGTGTGGCACGTTTCTTGGCACATCCCTGCTGATTTGCAGGGATGCGCCAGGTAACCTAAATCTGCCCCAGTGTTTTTACTTCACTCTGAAGACGAGAGAGTTGTTTGCCATGAAAGTCTTGCATAGCTGATGTTCATTCTACCTCAAGCTAAATAGATTGCATGCAGCGTACATACAGAACATTCGCCCGTGCGTACACACTTGTTGTTATTTAGGTGTAGTGCTTTCATTTTGTATGTCCTCGTTATGTTCTTGGCGCTTTAGGTCTCGAGGCATCAGACCTCATAAAGCGTGCACAGAATTCTTCTAAAGTGTGTCTGCCTGTGATCTTGACAGATAGGACTCTCTGTGAGAAGTTGGCCCGATATGCAACGTTCGCTATTCTAGCGACCGCTATGTATCGTTCCAACGACCCTTATGGTGTTTGGTTGTAAGTCAACCTATAGACCAGCTATCCTAGTAGCGTGGATACGAGCAGTCTAAGGCTAAAGACTCGAGAGGGCGCGTTAAGCCAGCTGTTTACCACACATGTACCCCTTGAACACCCAGTGAAAGGACACCACACAAGTGTTATGAAAATAAACAGTATATTTATTAAGAATCACAACAGCCCTGTACTCTTTATGAGGACAGGGTACTAAGCACAAACCAAATCTCTTTAGTGAATACTTCAAGTGCACGTTTAAACAAGTGTCCGGGGACACGGAAAGGTTAAGGCAAGTCAGAAGCGAGGGACTCGGGACCCTAGAGTAAGGAGGCTATGCAGGCACCGAAATGCCGAGTTACCTAGCCACGAGGGCTGCGGCTGCACAAGTCTTACAGGGGTCGGGGTCTTCGCTGACGAGCCAGGAGCCGGAAGAAAAGGAGTTGCTGGCCGGCGACCAGTGATGAATAGTTCGTAGAGATCCAAGCCTGGATCGGAGATTGATGAAACCTGAAAGCAGAGGGGACCAAGTTCGTACTACTAGCCAGTAGTCAGAGGGTACCAGGAAGGCACCAGTTGGCCGTCACCTCGACCAGGTGAGTGGGCGACGCTAGGCTCTGCAGTCTCATGGACCAGGAGGCGTTGTCGGCGACCACGGTGGAGGTGCGAGCTGTCCCACGAAGGATGGCGCTGTCGGCGTCTTGAGTGGACCAGGAGGGTCCGGGGTGCTTCTCGAAAAGATGGAAGCAAGGGCCAGTCTGGAGCAACCAGACCGGCAGTGATGATTCTCGGATGTCGTCACAGAAGGACACAAGCCTGCGGCTAGTGACCAGACAACGTGCTGAGCAGCGAGCAGAAGGGCCCCACGCAGATCGTGGAGATGCTGGGAGACTGCACTTCGGAGCTGGAGCGGCTCAGGGTCGGGGCTTCTCGGACCCCAGAGCACTCACCAGAGAGTTACCTCGATGGTCGTGCTGGTTTTTAAGAGCGTGCAGGTTCTGATGATGGCCGGTCCCTCGAGGTCTCGTCGCACCCACAGATCACAGCTGAGCTGATGACGTGGGTAGAGGTCAGAGGTGCCAGGGAAGCCGGTTCTCGTCGAGCTGGGCCGTCGGATTCCTTGAGGAAGGACTTACAGCAAACCGCAGAGTTCTTAGATGGTGCCCGCTGATGCAGGGTGACTACTCCTTAGCCACAAGGGAGAAATCTTGAGAAGAGTCTTGAAGTCCTTTCGTAGAAAGTATTCTTGATTCAAAGATGATCTCATTTGGAAGGGTCCCCGCTCCGGCCTTTATCCTAAAGAAAGGGGTGGGTACATGACTAGGTCCCGCCCTAAGGGTGGGACCAGGAAGGGGGGTAGTTACACCCCTCTCCCCTGCCGGACTTTCCCCAGGCCAGGGCTGTCGCCCCTGGAACTGGTTCTAACCGGCAGATGCGTAGTGAGCACCGGGGTGCCACTCCGCAGTCACCTTCTCGAAAAAGCCCTACCTACCCAGAATACACAAACCCTGTCTGGGACGGTGCGAACACCGCCCTCGACAGGAAACCCTTTGTCCAAGCGCTCCTCGCTGGAAGGACTCCCAGCAGCAGGAGGTCAGACTCGTGTTTGTGGTGGCAGCATCCATTTTGTGGAGCTGAGGCTTTTCGTTAACTTTAACCGGGGTTCACAGTTACGTACATGTCGTGTCCCTCTAGAAGGGCGGGATGCTAACCTCGTCGCCAGGGTTGGTGAGAGGGCAGCACCCCGATTCGTATGACACCTTACTCGACATGTCTTGATAACGCGGCACCGAAGTTACCGATGTGGTACGCGTTATCATGGAACAGCCATTGGGTCTTTTCTCCGCAAGCTGCAACCGGCTCGGCTCGGGCCAGAACACAGTTCACGCGAGCCCATGCACTCTGCCTTCAGGATTGTCAAGGCCTGCCATAGGAGTGACTGATAGGAACTCGGGTGTCCATTGGATGGTTAGATATAGAGCTACTATATCTAAAGCAAAGGGTGATTACACGACTTCGCCCCAGCTGTCATGCAGCCAGTTGTGTCAAATTTAGGAGGCCAGCCAGGGGTGGCATAATACATGCTGCAGCCCCTGGCGGCCCTGGGTACACCTATGCCCTGAGTTACAGGGTCTGATAAGGTGGCCCAGTACCAATTGGTAAATGCACCTAGGGTACATATCGTAATTTAGAAAGAGAACAGCCAGGCTGTGGGTCTGATTGGCAGGCCCACAGCCAGAGAAAGTCGTAAACCAGTGAAACAAAAGCAAAAAATCTGGGTGACCATAGGATTGCAGACCCTACTCTCCTACATGACCCCCCCCCAAACGTCGGAACAACTAGCTAACCTTGACCAGGTGAGTCTTCTTGTTCTAAGTGGAAATATCTGGAGAGCCCATCGGCATTGCCATGATCAGTACCAGGTCTATGTTCCACTGTGAAGTCCATCCCCTGTAGGGAAATGGACCACCTAAGCAGTTTGGGGTTCTCACCCTTCATCTGATTTAGCCACAAGAGGGGCTTATGGTCGGTCTGAATCTTGAAGTGAGTGCCAAACAAGTATGGCCTCAGCTTCTTCAGGGCCCAAACCACAGCAAAGGCCTCCCTCTCAATAGCTGACCAATTCTTCTCTCTAGGGGTCAGCCTTCTGCTTATAAAAGCAATGGGCTGGTCTTGACCATCAAAATTCAGTTGAGAAAGAACAGCTCCCACACCCAACTCAGAAGCATCTGTTTGGACAATGAATGGTTTGGAGTAGTCCGGACTCTTGAGGATAGGCACCGTGCACATGGCCTGCTTTAGGTCATCGAATGCTTTTTGACAGCTCGCTGTCCACTGAACCTTTTTTGGCATTTTCTTACTTGTCAGTTCATTTAATGGTGTCACGATGGAACCATAGTTCCTGACAAACTTCCTGTAGTAACCAGTCAGGCCCAAGAAAGCTCGAACCTGAGTCTGGGTGGTTGGAGGAGCCCAGTCCCTGATTGACTGTATCTTGCTCTCCAGTGGCTGAACCTGACCTCCACCTACAAGGTGGCCCAGGTATACAACCTGTGTCTGCCCTATCTGGCACTTGGTGGCCTTGATAGTGAGACCTGCTGCTTGCAGTGCCTCTAACGTCTTCCGCAGGTGGACCAGGTGATCCTCCCAGGTGGAGCTAAAGACAGCAATATCGTCAAGATACGCCGCACAGAAGTCATCCAGCCCAGTAAGGACGTGATTCACCAACCGTTGGAAGGTGGCAGGTGCATTTTTCAGACCAAAGGGCATCACCACAAACTGATAATGCCCACCAGGGGTTGAAAATGCGGTTTTAGGCTTGGCGTCCTCAGCTAACCTGATTTGCCAATACCCAGCTGTCAGGTCAAACGTACTTAAGTAGTTGGCCGAAGCCAATCTATCGATAAGCTCGTCTGCCCTTGGTATTGGGTGGGCGTCAGTCTTAGTGACTGCATTGAGACCCCTGTAGTCTACGCAAAACCTCATCTCTCTCTTACCACCCTGGGTGTGAGGTTTCGGCACTAGAACTACGGGACTAGCCCAAGGGCTATCCGAGGGTTCAATGACTCCCAGCTCCAACATTTTCTGCACTTCACTTTTGATGCAGTCTCTAACGTGATCAGGCTGCCTGTAGATTTTACTCTTTACGGGCAAGCTGTCACCAGTGTCGACCTCATGGGTGCACCAATCGGTCTGACTGGGTGTCAGAGAAAACAGATGTCGGAACGACTGAAGAACCTGTTTACAGTCGCTCTGTTGATGTTCGGAGAGGCTGCCACAAAAGACAACACCATCTACCGAGCCATCGTCAGGATTCTGAGTGAGCAGGTCGGGGAGAGGGTCACTCTCCTCTTCCTGTCCCTCATCTAGGGCCATGAGCAAACTCATGTCCTTCCTGTCGACATATGCTTTTAGCCTGTTGACATGAAGCACCCTGTGGGGGCTCCGGGGAGTTCCCAGGTCGACCAGGTAGGTGACCTCTCCCTTTTTCTCCAGGATGGTGTGGGGCCCGGACCATTTGTCCTTGAGTGCTGCTGGGGCCACTGGCTCCAACACCCACACCTTCTGTCCGGGCTGGTAAACAGTCAAGACAGCCTTTTGGTCATGCCAAGCTTTTTGGAGTTCTTGGCTGGCCTTAAGGTTTTCGGATGCCTTCTCCATGTATTCAGCCATCCGCGAGCGGAGGCCGAGCACATAGTCCACTATGTTGGTTGCAGGCTTTTTGAGAGGTCTCTCCCATCCTTCCTTCACCAAACACAGGGGTCCTCTTACAGGATGCCCGTACAAAAGTTCAAAAGGGCTGTAGCCAACCCCCTTCTGTGGGACTTCTCTGTAGGCGAACAAGAGGCAGGGGATCAGGACGTCCCATCTACGCCGAAGCTTTTCCGGTAGTCCATGAATCATCCCTTTTAGGGTCCTGTTGAATCTCTCAACAAGCCCATTGCATTGTGGATGATAGGGCGTGGTGAACTTGTAGTTGACACCACATTCCTTCCACATAGCAGTTAAGTAGCTCGACATAAAGTTTGCACCTCTGTCGGAGACGACCTCCTTAGGGAAGCCCACTCTGGAGAATACTCCAACTAGGGCTCTTGCCACAACAGGTGCTGTAGTGGTCCTAAGGGGAATAGCTTCAGGATACCTGGTGGCATGATCCACTACCACCAGTATAAACTTGTGCCCTGATGCTGTCGGTGGTTCCATGGGACCGACGATGTCGATCCCCACCCGTTCAAAGGGCACCCCCACCACAGGCATTGGTATAAGGGGGGCCTTTGTCGTGCCACCTGACTTACCACTGGCTTGGCAAGTGACACAGGAGCGGCAAAACTCCTTGGTATCTTCGTTCATGTGAGGCCAGTGAAAGTGCGAGACAAGCCTGTCCCACGTTTTCGTCTGGCCTAAGTGACCTGCTAAGGGAATCTCGTGGGCCAAGGTAAGTAGGAAACCACGCTGAGACAAGGGTACGACCAGCCTCCTGGTCATGCCAGGCTTGGGGTCTCTTGACTCAGTGTACAGGAGTCCATCTTCCCAGTATACCTTGTGGGTACCTGTGGCGTTCCCAGCAGCCTCAGCAGCAGCCTGCTGTCTGAGGGGTTCAAGAGAAGGGCAGTCTAACTGGTCCTTCCCCAGGTCTTCCCTTGAGGGTCCCCCTGAGCCCAAGAATTCAACTTGATCAAGTTCGAACTCCCTAGGCTCAGTTTCCCTCAATTCCTGTAGGTCAGCCTCCTCTGAGACTTGATCCTCGACCTGGGGCAAGGGGGAAGGCGCAGCCTTAACCCTACCGCTCTTTTTCTTGGGAGGTGTCTGGTCCGTTGTTCCAGGATCCAGCACCTGTTCAGTGGGGCATTTCCTGACCTGTGACCTAGTCACAGCGAACACATGTGCTGGCAAACCTAACATTTCCATGTGAGTCCGGTGCTCCACTTCTGACCATTGTGACGACTCCAAATCATTGCCCAACAAACAATCCACTGGGAGGTCTGGACTAACTACAACCTTCTTTTGGCCAGTTACCCCTCCCCAGGAGAAAGCTACAATTGCCATACTGTGATTGGTAGTGACATTGCTTGCATTGGTCACCAGGAATTCTGTACCTGGCATGATCTGTCCAGGGTCCACAAAGTTAGGCGTCACCATGGTGACGCTGGCACAAGTGTCCCTATAGGCCTGAGCCATCTTTCCATTTATAAAAGGCGTCTGTCGGTATTTGCCCAGCGTATTGGGGCTTACGTCAGGGGACACGTCCACGTCCCCTGTACTGACAAGGACAGCCTGAGTGAGTGTGCCAACTAAGTTGTCACGCCCCTCAGAACCCAGGGTTAACCCTACTAAACCCTTGGGAGGCGCACTACCACTGCTGACTGTACTAGGGGGCACAGGTGCCTTAGGGGCTGCAGTGGCAGGAGTCTGCCCTCCTCCTTTCTTGGTGCACTCACTAAACCAGTGAGATTTACTTTTACAGTACTGGCACCATCTTTTGGATTGGCCTTCTTTCTTCTTTTGGGGAGCCTGACCCCCACCCTCTTTGGGTTGTTGGGGACCTGTCGAAGACTTCTGGTCATTTTTTTCCCCCTTAGAATCTTTACCCTTTTGGTCTGCTTTCTTCTGACCACCTTGATTCTGGCCCTGGTTCTGTTTGACTCTCGTACGAACCCATCTGTCTGCCTTCTTTCCCAATTCTTGGGGAGAGGTCAGATCCGAGTCGACAAGATGCTGATGCAACAACTGGTTCTGACAATTGTTTAAAATTTGTTCTCTCATCATCAAATTATACAATCCTGCGTAATCAGTAACCTTACTGCCCAGCAACCAGCCCTCAAAAGCCTTAGTGGCACAATCGACAAAATCAGACCAATCTTGAGACTGCGTTTTCTGGGTATCCCTGAACAGCACCCTGTACTGCTCAGTGGTTAGGCCGAACCCTTCAACGAGTGTATTCTTCAAGACTTGGTAATTATTAGCGTCCTCTACCCTTGTGGTGAGGAGCTTGTCTCTTCCTTTACCTTCAAAGGAGAGCCACAAGATAGCTGCCCACTGACTCTGGGGAACACCTTGCACAGTGCAGGCCCTCTCCAAAGCAGTAATCCATTTGTGGATGTCGTCCCCTTGTTTAAAGGGGGGCACTATCTTCCCAAGGTGTTTCGTATCGAAACTCTTTTCCCTATTACTAGGTACATTGCTGCCACCAGTGGGGACTGCCCCACTTAACTGTTGCTCTCTAGCAAAAGCAAGCTTTTCCTTGGCCAGGGCGAGTTCTTCCCTTTCGATCCTCAGATTAGCTGCCCTTTCCTTTGCTTCGTACACTCTCCTCTGAGGGGACGTCATCCCTCTTTGAGAAGAGTTGTGAGAGCCGTTGGTATGAAGGGATCTGCCAGAGCCTCTTGACAGAGATCTGGCTCATCCATTCCCCATGTTAAGCGGACCCGACAGTAGCGCTGGGGTTCCCCCAGTACCACTATCATGTTTGCTTAAGTTGGACCGTGTTAGTCTGACGACTTCTACCTGTCCCTTATCTGCCTCATCCCCAGAGAGATCCTCATCCTCATCCTCCTCGCCATCTTCGTTCTCAGTTGCGAGGTGTATGAGGTCAGGATCATCCCGGGTTCCCTCGAGGGGAGGCATGTCTCCTTCTGGATTAGAAGAGCTACGAAGTTTCTCAGATCTCCTGGCATCATAAGTCTCCAAGAGACCAATCAGAAAGGACGTTGTGGGGTTAGACCCCTGCTGAATCTTCCGGGAGTGACACAGTCGTCTTAACTCCTTGAAGCTCAGCACAGTATATCCTGAAGGGATGACCTGTGGAGGGTCAACTGACACAAGGGGAGACTCAGAGTTTCCTCCTTGGCCCGACATACTGTTTCTAGTGTGGTGTAAGTGATGCACCTACCTACACTATGTGTTTTCCTACTGTACCCTTGCTAAGAGTTGTAGCCAAGGTGTGCTAAGCCTTGAGGAGCTACAACAGCTGGTTCAGTAGAACTCAGAGTATTCTAAGCTTTAGTTATATGTACTAACAGTACTTGTGCGATCTTTCAACAAGATATTCTTAGGATACGTGTGGTAAAACAACAGCAAGCTCAAATCCCAACCGCTGCTCACCAATGTGAGAAGTTGGCCCGATATGCAACGTTCGCTATTCTAGCGACCGCTATGTATCGTTCCAACGACCCTTATGGTGTTTGGTTGTAAGTCAACCTATAGACCAGCTATCCTAGTAGCGTGGATACGAGCAGTCTAAGGCTAAAGACTCGAGAGGGCGCGTTAAGCCAGCTGTTTACCACACATGTACCCCTTGAACACCCAGTGAAAGGACACCACACAAGTGTTATGAAAATAAACAGTATATTTATTAAGAATCACAACAGCCCTGTACTCTTTATGAGGACAGGGTACTAAGCACAAACCAAATCTCTTTAGTGAATACTTCAAGTGCACGTTTAAACAAGTGTCCGGGGACACGGAAAGGTTAAGGCAAGTCGGAAGCGAGGGACTCGGGACCCTAGAGTAAGGAGGCTATGCAGGCACCGAAATGCCGAGTTACCTAGCCACGAGGGCTGCGGCTGCACAAGTCTTACAGGCGTCGGGGTCTTCGCTGACGAGCCAGGAGCCGGAAGAAAAGGAGTTGCTGGCCGGCGACCAGTGATGAATAGTTCGTAGAGATCCAAGCCTGGATCGGAGATTGATGAAACCTGAAAGCAGAGGGGACCAAGTTCGTACTACTAGCCAGTAGTCAGAGGGTACCAGGAAGGCACCAGTTGGCCGTCACCTCGACCAGGTGAGTGGGCGACGCTAGGCTCTGCAGTCTCACGGACCAGGAGGCGTTGTCGGCGACCACGGTGGAGGTGCGAGCTGTCCCACGAAGGATGGCGCTGTCGGCGTCTTGAGTGGACCAGGAGGGTCCGGGGTGCTTCTCGAAAAGATGGAAGCAAGGGCCAGTCTGGAGCAACCAGACCGGCAGTGATGATTCTCGGATGTCGTCACAGAAGGACACAAGCCTGCGGCTAGTGACCAGACAACGTGCTGAGCAGCGAGCAGAAGGGCCCCACGCAGATCGTGGAGATGCTGGGAGACTGCACTTCGGAGCTGGAGCGGCTCAGGGTCGGGGCTTCTCGGACCCCAGAGCACTCACCAGAGAGTTACCTCGATGGTCGTGCTGGTTTTTAAGAGCGTGCAGGTTCTGATGATGGCCGGTCCCTCGAGGTCTCGTCGCACCCACAGATCACAGCTGAGCTGATGACGTGGGTAGAGGTCAGAGGTGCCAGGGAAGCCGGTTCTCGTCGAGCTGGGCCGTCGGATTCCTTGAGGAAGGACTTACAGCAAACCGCAGAGTTCTTAGATGGTGCCCGCTGATGCAGGGTGACTACTCCTTAGCCACAAGGGAGAAATCTTGAGAAGAGTCTTGAAGTCCTTTCGTAGAAAGTATTCTTGATTCAAAGATGATCTCATTTGGAAGGGTCCCCGCTCCGGCCTTTATCCTAAAGAAAGGGGTGGGTACATGACTAGGTCCCGCCCTAAGGGTGGGACCAGGAAGGGGGGTAGTTACACCCCTCTCCCCTGCCGGACTTTCCCCAGGCCAGGGCTGTCGTCCCTGGAACTGGTTCTAACCGGCAGATGCGTAGTGAGCACCGGGGTGCCACTCCGCAGTCACCTTCTCGAAAAAGCCCTACCTACCCAGAATACACAAACCCTGTCTGGGACGGTGCGAACACCGCCCTCGACAGGAAACCCTTTGTCCAAGCGCTCCTCGCTGGAAGGACTCCCAGCAGCAGGAGGTCAGACTCGTGTCTGTGGTGGCAGCATCCATTTTGTGGAGCTGAGGCTTTTCGTTAACTTTAACCGGGGTTCACAGTTACGTACATGTCGTGTCCCTCTAGAAGGGCGGGATGCTAACCTCGTCGCCAGGGTTGGTGAGAGGGCAGCACCCCGATTCGTATGACACCTTACTCGACATGTCTTGATAACAGGGCACCGAAGTTACCGATGTGGTACGCGTTATCATGGAACAGCCATTGGGTCTTTTCTCCGCAAGCTGCAACCGGCTCGGCTCGGGCCAGAACACAGTTCACGCGAGCCCATGCACTCTGCCTTCAGGATTGTCAAGGCCTGCCATAGGAGTGACTGATAGGAACTCGGGTGTCCATTGGATGGTTAGATATAGAGCTACTATATCTAAAGCAAAGGGTGATTACACGACTTCGCCCCAGCTGTCATGCAGCCAGTTGTGTCAAATTTAGGAGGCCAGCCAGGGGTGGCATAATACATGCTGCAGCCCCTGGCGGCCCTGGGTACACCTATGCCCTGAGTTACAGGGTCTGATAAGGTGGCCCAGTACCAATTGGTAAATGCACCTAGGGTACATATCGTAATTTAGAAAGAGAACAGCCAGGCTGTGGGTCTGATTGGCAGGCCCACAGCCAGAGAAAGTCGTAAACCAGTGAAACAAAAGCAAAAAATCTGGGTGACCATAGGATTGCAGACCCTACTCTCCTACACTCTCCTTATGGCTTAAACATGATTTTGCATTAGTAGTGAACACTTTTTTCTTGATAAAGAAGGATTAACTTGTCCCTCTCTGTGTAAATGACGTTTACATATATGGGTCTGTATTAACAGACAGTTATAATCTACTCTCATGAACGCCCCCCTGCGCCTGGTTGAACAGCTGCTCCGGGGCCTGTCGTGTGTCATCTACTGTTCCCCCACTGTGGAGCTGTACACAGAATGCAGCCCCACAGGAAAGGCGCATTGTTTACATTTATTTGTAATCTTCTTGGGGAATTCATTGCCCTGTGGAGAAACACCCAAAGGAAAGGGTGGAGAGGAGTCTGGGAATTTCAATGATGTGCCCACAGCCTGCAGGTGCCAGGCAAACCATCCCTTCCTCTGCACCACTCGCAAGAGGCTCCGCTGCTGTTGCAGGGAAGCATTGGCACCTGCCAGGTGTCCTGTCCACTCCCAAAGGTGCAAAGGGTCCTCTTCTTCGCCTTAAACGTAGGTTTGTGACCGTAAGTGCTGCTGTGAATCGTGCCCATTGAGGGGCAGATTTACAAGCCCCATGCGCCACATTTAGGCTGCCATTGAGTCACTCCTGTGATGCAGTGGCCTCGTAAACCATGCGCCACATTGCGCCGTATTTACAGCGTGACACACCTAGGGAGATGCGTTACATTGTAAAACACTGCGCCACATAAAACCTGAGTTAGGTGAAATGTGGGCATTCCGTCACAGGAAGACCTCTTAAAGTGACGCAGTGAAATCTACAAGATTTTACAAAGTCACTTTTACGTCCATGCTGCGTCAATACCCTGCACCTGCTTGAAGCAGGCTTAAGGAGTGACGCTGCATGTTAGTCATAGGGCAAAACTGAGCATTGCTGGTGCCACGTCGCGCTTGCGATACGACTCACGCAATGCTCCGCCCTTACGCCATAGGATGCGACACGCAGTGCCCTATCCTTGAGCCACGGTGCGCAGAACTGTAAATGTGACGCATTTGTGGTGGCACTGTGAGGGAATTGCGTGTCGCATCTTTTCTGGCGCAACCCTGCTGATTTGCAGAGATGCCCCAGAAATCGTAAATCTTTGTTTATTTCTTGCGGATGACCGTAGTCCATCCAACAGTGATGTAAACTCCATCTGGGAACAAAGCACAATGCATTAGTTAGCGAATTCATACATATACAGTTGAAAGGCGACAGGTTATGTTTGGAAAGTGAGGGGCGCTGCATTACAGCGAGTTAGCATCGTTGTAATACCTTGTACTCCATAGGAGAGAGATTTCTTGTTGGAAACTGTCCATCATGATGCAATGGTAGATTGTGTGTAAATGTAGATTAACATAATGTGCTGATAAGGGTGCTGCCAATGGATCTCATCCTTTCATTTCCTGTCTCTGTACATACATTCTTGGCCCTGAGTAAAGGTCGGCTATCCTGATATTTACATATTGTGATAGAGGGGGCTGGCTGTGTGGGTGCAATCCCCCTTTGATACCAGAGAGCACATCATGAGGGAGTGTAAAAGCTGAGCCGGGTGAAAGGCAGGGAAATCTCTGCAGAGACTGGTCATACCTCAGATGCAGGATCGGCTCCAGAGGTAATTGTAATTGTAATTGTAGAGCGCGATATCACCATGCGGTCTCTGAGAACTGTGAGAGGGTGCTGCCTTAGTCCAGATCTGGGTGGAGTAAGTTACCGGGTGCCCCATGCCTCCTGAAAGAGTACCGTCTTGAGCTTCTTCCTGAAAGGGAGCAGAGAGTGTTCCTTTCGTACATTCTCAGGCAGCTTGTTCCAGATATGAGAGATGCAGGTTGAAAACGCTCTTCCTCCGATGGAGGACAGGCAAGAGTGGGGACAGACCAGCAGACTGGCTTCTGAGGACCGTAGCGTTCTACTTGGGTTGTATTTGGCTAGACTGTCTTTAATATGTCTTGGGGCTTGGCCATAAATGGCTTTATGTGCAATGCAGAGGCCTCTGAACTTTGTCCTATGCCTGATTGGAAGCCAATGTAGCTGGCGTAGGAGGGGAGTATTCACAACAGAGTATCAGAGGGTCAGTAATAAGACAGGCTAGTTAAAGAAGACAGAACAGGTGTAGCGCTCCCACTGTCCATATGATTACGGGGCAAAAGCAAAAATTTTTTTTATATATATATATATAACTCTATGCCAGATCAAGATCAGTATCTGGTCTCTGGCTCCCATCAGTCACCACTCGGAACCGCCCTTCATCATTTGGGGCCCCGAGGACCAACACTGTACCAGATCTTGGTATATTAACAGAAAGAAAGGATCTTTCTGTTAGTCTGTATGTGTTGGTGTTATGGTTGAAACCATATGTGTTGGTGAAGTAACTGATAGGGTTGGAGAGAAATCTAATGTGCAGTGCAAGAAAAAACCAGGAAAAGAATGAGGGTGAATAAAATTGGTTTAAGGAGCAAAAAGTAATTTAATGGGGTATAACTCCTAGCACCAATGTTAAAAATAGCTCAGACAGGGTGAATTTATAACCTGTCTAGTGGTGTGACGTGGTCGACATGTTTCAGCAAACCTGGCTATTAGCCTTGCTTTCTTCAGGACCTATTAATTACAGCTACTGCAAGCAAAGAAACCCAACGTGACAAATAAGTAAAAAGTTAAAAGGCAGTGTAGGAACGACACAGAAAAGTCGCCTGAACCTCCAGGTAGTGTCTGTTCCAGACCTCTTCATACACTCAGCGGTGGGCTGAAAATAAAAAGCATGGCATGAGCTCCCATACCTGTCTTCAACAAACCTATCAGGCATACCTCGTGCACATATTCACATAGGTGTAGTCCAAAGCTTGGACTCAAAACAGGCACACTGACCAAGTTTTAGTAAAAATGTGAACGATGAAACATTTCACGTCTCACAGGGAACCCCTTACCTGGTTGGTAAGAAGTATACACCTCACCTCGCCTGGCTGCGGCTCAGGACTGGTGAAGCACCGCTCTAAAAAAGGGGGGTGAATAAATTCAAGGACACGAATCATTCACCGTGTAGTGCCTGTACTAGATCAATGAGAGCACTTAATCATAGCTAGATGTTAGCAATTGATGGGGAGTGGTAGAAATGTCATAGCCGTTTTTACATAAAATGTATCCAATGTTGCAAATTGTCTGACGTTGCAAGACCCAATTACCAGGTGTGCACAGCCAGGTAGTGTGTGGCGGTAGGTATCACATAACCGCTAGACCATACAGTGTATGCAAATGTTGTAGGACTCAAACGCCAGATGCACCTGTGTCAGAGCGTGAGACCCTCAGAGGTCCAAAGTTTCTAGGAGCAACGCTGCGTACCCCATGGACCACATGACTATGAATGCGCGGGAAAACGAGGACCCGAAGGATCCGTTTACCAACAGCTCTCCTACGTGCTAAGGCTCTAAGCAATGCGCGCTGTTGTCAGGAAGCGTAACGCGCACTCACCTGTCCGTCGGTACTTCCTCGCGGCATCTGTGCCGTCTGGGGAGGTACCGGCGGAATGTTTACAAACTGATTATATAGCGCGTGCCCTCATTGGTCCATTGTGCCCACTTGACGCACAAAACAAAGAGTCACGCGTCCGCAATGAAACGAAGCCCCTGATAGGGGCAACGTCCCGGCTAGGTGACCAATGACGATCCTGGTCGAGGAAAACAAAAACAAAGAGCTTGATCCCTCGATACCGTCAAATAGTTTAAACAGCAGTTGACTTAACTCGTTTATCAGGATAACCACCATAGCGAGGACCTCGATTTTAATAAAAATGTAAAGATGATCAGGACAAATCCCATGCTCGCAGTATAAAAGGTCTATCAAGATACGAAGTCACCCCGGAGTAGGATCTATGGGATGGAACAAATGTCAGATAAGACTCAGGGATGACGTCCACTGGCCTAGAGTGGTATATAATGGCCTTGAGGGCATTTTTGACACAGTGTAATCACTATGCTGAATAAGATACACAACACAGGGATCACTCAAAACGAGGACCAGGGGATATCATCATTCAACCCCGTTCGGTCAGTCCCCAACCTTAGTACCCATTTCTGTTCTTTCTTATGTAAGAAATCGCTCACATTGGTGATGTGGGATGGAATGAATGGTTTCTCCAAAACTGTCCATTTGAAGGACGTGGGTGGATGATTCTGCGTGATGAAATGATTAGTGAGTTTGGTGGCCTGTCTCCTGCAATTAATAGTACTTCTGTGCTCAGATAGCCGCACCTTTATTTTGCGGGTGGTCATCCCGACATACCTGAGTTGACAAGGGCAGGTTATGAGATAGATTAACTTGTCGCTATTACAGTTCGTGAACTTCAGTTGTTTCCAGGGTTTAGAAGTCCCGATGTCTATCTCATTCGTCCTGGATGTTTGGGCACATGATTGGCAAGTGCCACACGGGTGGTGGCCAGACACAGGGGGTAGATCCCAAAGGGTGCCTACAACTCTAGGGGTTTCACCAGGGGGTCTGGTGTGTACCATCCTGTCCCGCAGATTGGGACCCCTTTTGAAGGAGAACAGTGGTTGTGGAATAGAATGTGGGCCTGAGTTTAAAATGGGCCAGCGTTTCTTAACCGCTTTTTTAATATTGTGGGACAGTGTGCCAAAGGTGTGTACAAAGGTTAGCCTCTCAAGGGGTGCTTTAGGAATGGTAGGTTCTAACAGTGCTTCCCTATTGTTGTTCCTTGCACGTTTCAAAGCTCGATGTACCAAGCGGGGTGGATATTTCCTTTCAACAAGCTGGCTTTTGAGTGCAGTTGAATGCTTTCCGAAGGCAATATCAGTGGAGCAGTTTCTTTGGACTCTCAGGAACTGTCCAAACGGAAGATTGTCCCGCAAGGACTTAGGATGGTGACTGTCATATAGCAATAGTGAGTTTCTGGACATGGGCTTTCTGTACAGCTCGGATTCCAAACCCGTGGACGTGGCTTTAATCAAGAGATCCAGAAAGGCTAGCTTGTCTTCGCCAATCTCAATGGTGAAACGTAAAAAAGCATTCCTGCTATTCAGCCAACCAAGGAAGTCTTGACAGCTGTCTTTGGAGCCCCGCCACACCACCAGGATGTCATCAATGTATCGTCTCCATGTTCTTATCTGATTACGATAAGGATTGGACTCATTGAGGACAAACCGCTGTTCGAAATAGTGCACGTAGAGGTTTGCCAAGCTGGGGGCATAAACGCTCCCCATGCTTGTTCCAGACACTTGTAGATAGATGTTATCTTCGAACTGGAAAAAGTTCTTCTTCATGGCTAGAGTGGCACAAGCCATGATAAAATGTATCGGAGTGATGGTATCTCTCTCGGTAGTGTCCAGTAGTGAATGAATGACCTCCAGGGTTTCGTCCTGGGGTATAGAGGTGTATAATGCCTCTACATCAAACGAGACCAAAAGGTCCGTGTTGATGTCAAAATCAAGACCAGGTAATATGCGTAAGACATCTGTTGTGTCCTTGAGGTAAGTTGGCATAGTCTGGACCATAGGGCGTAGAAAGTAATCGACAAACGTGGATAAGGGTTCCAGAACGGACCCTATGCCCGAGATGATAGGTCTACCTGGTGGTGGGCGTTTCTCCTTATGTACTTTGGGTAGTACATAAAAGTAAGGAGTCACCGGATGTTCAGTATTGAGGAAACGGGCCTCTGACTCAGTTATCCATCCTTCACTCACTGCTTCCTCTGTCATATTCCGAATCGTCCTTTGCAGATCTGCTGTGGGGTCTTGATCCAGGAGGCGATAAGATCTGACATCGCTCAATTGGCGAAGGCACTCCGCCCTGTATGTCTCAGTGTCGAGGACAACGATTGCTCCTCCTTTATCGGCCGGCTTGATTGTGACAGATCTATCAGCCGACAAAGACTTAAGGGCTTGGTGCTCAGCCTTAGGGAGATTGCAATAGGTTTTATTGTCATGTTTAAAGAGCTCATCGATATCCCTCTCAATGGCCTGCTCAAAAGCCAGGACGTTTGCTGGCATAAGATGAGTGGGTGGGTTGAACGTCGATTTAGGTCTTAGTCCAGTGTTGGTCATGACTTCTTCTTGGGATGATTTCTCTCTGTCTTTAAAGAAGAAGTGCAGCCGCACTTTTCTGATAAATTTAGACAGTTCCACACGAGTTTCAAAATGTTCGTTCTTGTGTGTTGGAACGAAGCCCAGTCCTCTGTTGAGAGCCGTTTGCTCAATCTGAGTGAGTGTGCGGCTACTCAGATTGATCACGATGCTATCTCCGTAGGAGTCTGTTCTTTGTTCTTGGCCGTGGCACTCCGTAGATTCCGAGTCGTACTCGTTGTCGGCGGAGAGCTGAACTGTACTTGAGGTTGTGGTTGTACTGGTGTTTTGGACTGCCCTCTCCTTCTGCCCCGTGACCTGCCGTGGCCATACCCTAAAAAAGGCTGCCCATTAAAGTTGGTTTGGAAGGCTGGTGGGAAATTGGGAGGGAAAGGTCCCATGGGAGGTTGGAAGGGAATCTGTTGGTTAGGAGGAAAATTCGGAGGCCCATACTGCCACGGGTTTGGTGGCCACCATTGTTGCGGGCCCTGATTGTGTTGGTTACCTCTCCAAGATTGATTGAAGTTTCTTCTACCTCGACCCCTATTAGGTCTGGATTGATTGTCACTGCCCGAGTCGCTACCATTGGAGCTGCCATCTGAGTCAGAAGTACCATAGTTGGAGCTAGTTTTGCGGCTGTTGGAATTGTATACTGGTGGGAGTGGCATGCGTTTGTCTGGGCACTCTAAAGATCAGTCTGGCTGCATCATTCTTTACTATCTGCAATCTTGCCAGTAGTTTTCCTGGGAGGCCAAGGTAAAGGGAGTTGCCATAATCCAATCTTGATATAATTAGGGCTGGTACAGCTAGTCTGAGGGGGTCAAAAGTGAGAAGGAGGGCAGTTATAGTAGCTGTCTCAGCAAGCCTGCGCATGTGCCCACTATTGCCGACACCTGTTGAGTCATGGACAGCTTGGCATCTATTTTGATACCCAGGCTTTTTACCGCCAAGACTGGCTCTGGGTATTTGCCTAACTCTTGTGGCCAGAAGAGATTACTCCAAGGGTTGGCATCCATGGTGACGGCCAGCACCTCTGTCTTATCTGGGTTGATTTTGAGGAGCTGACCGTCATCCAATTGACTGTAAATTTAAGGATGTTCTGAACTCTTGCATGGGCAGTTGGAGAATTATCAATCTGAATGATAATTTGGGGATCGTCTGCATAGTTGTAAATCTGGCACTCCATATGCGGCTATCAAGGGTTGGAGATAGGCATTGAACAGGAAGGGTGACAGTGCCGACCCCTGAGGGACCTCGCAGGGAAGTGTGCCTGGCCCGGACACAGCTGTACTCTCTGGGGGCGGCCATGCTAGTGCCTTGCCCTGGATCCCTAGATCAGAAATCCCCGACAGGAGTAGGTCATGATTGACTGTGTCGAATGTGCGGATAGGTCCAGCAGGATTAGGGCGCATGTTTTTTTTTCTGCCTTCAGTCTTAGTCTATCTAGAACCAAGATCATAACCAGTCCCGTGCTGTGGTGGGCCCAGAATCCTGCCTGGTTAGGCTCTAAGAGATGGTTGGCTTCCAGGTGATGTGACAGCGAGAGTAGTGCGTGCTGTTCCAAAACCTTTGATAGGAACAGGAGTTGGGAGGTTGGCCGAAAATTCTTTAAGTTCTTTGTGTCAGCCCCTGATTTTTTAGGAGTGGAATGACACAAGCCTCCTTGAAGTCCTTAGGGACTTGTCCTGTTTCTAGGGATAGGTTGAGGAGTGATAGGATCTCGGCTTTTATCTCGGGGAAAGCCATCCTAAAGATCCTTGGGGGGCAAGGGTCAGCAGGTGAACCTGATTTCACTCGCTCTATTATTAGAGCCAAAGAGTCGGGCGTAAGCAGGGAAGGAGGTGAGGATTTTGTCAAACAGGGGAGGCCGGGGTGTTGGTTCTAGAAGGCAGGGGAGCGTGGGGGTGCGCTGGATTTCAATCAAGAGATCCTTCACTTTCAGTGTGAAGAAAGCTTGAAACTTGTTGCTATCTTCCCTACAGAAGGAAGGTTTCTGTTCCTTCCCTTGTCTTAGTTCTTTCAAGATCTTGAAAGTCTCTTTCTATGTATTGATAGCGTACGCAATCTTGACTTCATAGAATTCTGATTTTCTTGATAGGATAGCTTTTTTATACGCAGCAAATTTTGCATGATATTCTAATCGAGCGTTGGAGTCGTAGGCTTTCCTCCAGGCTCTCTTATATTGGCAAAGAAAGCATTTGTTTCATACTGTGTAAGGCATCACTAAACCAGGGTGCCCCTTTGTCCCTTATTGTTTTCCTTCATGCAGGTGCAAGTGTATTGATCGCGCTATTCAACCTTAGTGTAAGGGCTGTGCTTTGTGCAACGGGGTCTCTTTGAGTGGGACTACAGGGACTGGACTTTTTGAGGCCCGAGACCAAGTCCTCGGCTCTGATTTTATTTCAGCTCCTAAGAACTTTCCAATCTGGCGGTCGAGGGTTTTTCTGCTCCAAGAGTGGGAGACGGCCACTAATGATATAGTGGTCAGACTATGAATAGGCCCTGATGACTGAGGGGTTGGTATGTGGCTGAGAGGTCCAAACCAGGTCAAATGTGTGGCCTTTCTCATGGGGCGGACCTTTCACGATTTGATGGAGCTCCAGTGCGGTCAGTGCCTCCTCCATTTGTTTAGCTTGGCTCTCTTTGGGAGCTTGTTCCAATGGAAGTTGAAGTCTCCCATTACTACTATACATTGGTAACGTGAGCGCATGTCATGAACTAGTTCCGTCAGGCATTCGACGAACTTGGGCGATGTTCTCGGGGGGCGGTACACAATCAGGGCGTTAACGCAAGCCGACTGAGAGCAGAACTTTGCCCCTAGTGCGTCAGCCCCTTCGATGCTCTCAGAAGAGAGCGTCTCAGCCTTGAGGAGCTGATTGTAGAGAAAAGCTACCCCGCCCCCGCTAGTGCTATCAGGTCTATTGTGATAGAGAGCTCCGTAGTTTGGGGGCATGGCGGCTACAAAGTTCGGGGTAGAGGATTCCTCAAGCCAGGTTTCAGTGACACCTAAGATATCTATGGTGTCATCTTGCAGTAGGGAGAAGACCTCTAAGTTGTGTTTTTGCAATGACCGGGGTTCAGGGTCGCAAATCTATGTCCCGGGGAGTTAGAGGGCCCGTTTCGCCTCAGAAGGGGATTTGGGATGTACGTGTGTATTTGAGGCCTTAGCAGCCCATCCGATTTGAGGGTGGCTGCTACTGTGTTGTCAAGCGGTGTTATGTCCTGTTTTAGGTGGTGGAGTTCTGCCCGTGAATAAAGGAGGCTGGGGCTAGGGGCATTGGCCCCTGGTCCTGGTCGGGCGTGGACGGGCGCGGACGGGCGCAGACGGGCTTGCCTTAGGCGCACCTAGAGGTGTGAGTATATACTGCACTGCATTGCAATTGCATTGATATGTGCGAGTGTGACAGGTTGGTGAGAGCTGGTCGGAGACACCCTAGCTCGGTAGTGGGTGGAGATATGAGGTGTAACTAGAAAACTTGTGGCTTTGTAAACATTTTTGTATTTTGAATACGTTGTTGTGTGTGTAGTGATAACAGGAAAGAATCATGTGGCATTCATGAGAAAGCGGCTTCCAGAGAGATACACGCGCTGAATAGAGAATGATATAACAAGAGGTTCAAGAGACATCCACAGGGGCTGGGCTGAAAGGGCGATGGGATTCTGGAAGGTTGAGGGGTGAATAAATAAGGCGGCACTGTGGTGTAAAATAGTAAAGGATATCACAGAGTTAAAAATCTGAGGGTGACTTTTCAGTTACAGTATTCTGGGGGAGGGGGTACATGTAGAGAATATGCTGAGAAAGACATTCAAGTATTTTCGGGGTAAAAGGTTCACAGAGAGAAAAAATTGTGGTTTTATTTTTGTGAAAATTTTAAAGTTACTTTGTGGGGTAACCATTTTAAGGATTCTTGTGGGACAACATTTGTTTGTATGCACAAGGAAAAAAACGCAATGGATGTCTGTGGATAAGTAGATGGCCTTGGGTTAAAAGCTTCAAGGATGCTCTTGAGAAAACCATCTATAGAATGGCGTGGAGGTAAAAAAAGAAGTATATTCGCAAGGTGCGAGTTAAATGTGTGCTCTGTGCTCTGTGCAAAGGCCCAAAACTTCCATGGGAAACACGTTCATGGTGCTCAAAAAATGTATGCTTCAGATAAAAATAACATGTGGACCGGATTCACATGTCTTCTTGATATAAATCCCAATGCTTTTGTACTGGTGGTTGCAGACGGTGGTTGGAGTGAGTCACTCTTTTTTGGTAACCAGGTTTTTTTAGGTCTTGCCTAGGCAGCGCATGCGCTGTCTCGTCGAGAGATGCTGTATACAGTATAGTGGGGAAAGCTCCGCCCATTATCCTCCTATCTTTTTAATTGGCTGCATTCCTAAATGCTGCAATCTGATTGGTTTTCCTCAACTTAATCCCGCCTCCTAATGGCCATGTCATCATTTTTCTCCTTCCATAGCTATCGGCCCCTTTACTTTTAAAAATGTTTTGCTCCCCTGCCTCCCCTGTTCCCTCCCGCAGTCCGTCACTTTCTGCCCTACCACAACCCCCACCCACTCCCGTTCCTACCTTCTTGGACAACCGCTGTTTTATTCACAATGCAATAGGACTCGCGTAAATACGGGTCCTATTGCATTTGTGAATGCTTTTTTTCCCTCTGATTAGCTGGCTGCATTAAAGTAGTGTGCATTGTGGAAGTCAGGCGTCTCGGGTCTGAGTGCACCAAGGAGAGCCCCGCACATTGGCCCTGTTCTCCAGTCCCTAGTGCGCCTGTTTGCCCTCTGCAGTGTTCCCCGGTTTAAGTCTGTGTTCCCCTCCCCTCATCCCCTCTAGCTGCGATTTATGCTGCTGTTTGAGTTGCCATCTCGGACTAAGAGAAGAAGAAGCTGGTGCCAGAGCTCATGTAGGTGGCACGGCAAACCCAAGATGTGCAGCTTCCTAGAGTGCGGGATCTGAAGATCGTGTACAAAAGATGAGCGCTGGCTGCTGGCACTAACCTGGGCCTGACGGGCCATAGCAGGCGCCAGGAGTTACCCTGGTGGTCAGCTAGGGTGGGGGCCAGTTTTGGGCCCCTGGGGGCCATTTTTGTTACCGGGGCCGGCAATATCAGCCCCCTGTAACAACATTGTCTGAAACCGGCCCTCGCAAACTGCTCGGCTGCACTCACCCCATGGGGAGGGGAGGGGGGGGCTGTCTGAGCTGTGTGCCAGGGCCCGATTCTGTTACCAGTCTGGTCCTGACTACAACAGGGTGTAGGTGCTCCTAGTGCACGTCTGTGTACCCGGTCCTGGTGCGGACTTGGTATTTTAAACCGTTCAATTCTTGTTCACCTCAGCGTAACCGTCTTTCCTGGTCTTTCTGCCATATTCTCGTTAGCAGGCAAGAAAACGTATCCTGTTTCTGCGGTAGGCACTCTGTGAACAGAATGAAAGGACAATCTGCGAGGAAATATATATGTACCGGGTTTATCGGTCTTGGGTGCCTGTGGTGATGGCGGGCGGAGGCTGTGCAGAGATCGGCACGCCCTCTACCTGAAGGGAGGATGGCTACATGGGCCGGTGATCAGTCATGCACCGTGCACGGACAGTGCACCCCGGCATTAGTGCCCCTGGTCTGATCTGCGGACTCCCCTCTCTGTCTGCAATAGAGTGAGCAGCCCCCCTCCCTTCCTTTGTTGGTGGGTGCTGCAGCCGTGCTGGCTGGCTCATTGATCTGGAGGTGGCGTGAAGAGGGTCGGTTGCATTTGCCACAAGCTCCCATATCGCGGAGTAAAACACCAATCCCGGCTGGATGGCTTTGGGGTGTGCGCCTGAGTGTACTTGTGGGGGGTTGGTAACCGGTGACTGCCCCGGGTGTGCCTCGCATATGTGCTGTCGGCCTCGGACCTGTAGTTGTCTGTACTGTGGATCCTGTAGCGACTGTGCAGAGGTGCGGCAGCACTTGAAGACTGGTGTTTCACCCCCCCCCCCCAGCTTCATCCCTCTTTGACGCAAGGGGGGGACATATCATCTGGTTATGGGTAGCAGTGATGGTTCAACCCTGAAACAGCCTCGCAGTGGGCTTTAACCCCTTGGGCGCGGCCGCGATTCTGCGCCTGTGCGGCTGTTTTATTGAGTGGGCGGGTTCATTACGGCCCCCAGCCATCATCAGCACATGCCCACCGTGATGCATGACGGATGGGGGCCGTCATCAGCATGGAAGGGGTTAACCCAGGTTACGAATCCCCATACAGGAGCAGGCTGCAAACTTTGAAAACTATCGGAGCATCACCCCAGGTCGGGCTGTTGCGGCCACCGCATACAGTAAGTTAATATCCTGAGGGGCTTCTCCTCCCCCAGGGCATACCCTGCAACCCTGGTGTACTGTAACAGCGCAATATGCATGTACCCTAATTATATGCTGGGCGTGTATACACTCAATGGTAGTGTGTGAAAGCTGATAGGACAGGAATGCACCATATGTTGTAAATATGATGCATTCTTGCATTCAAATTGGCATAGGGAAGCTCAGCAAAATGACTTGCCGTGCTGCCCTATGCCAATTCTTTGAAAATATGCTCTTTAGTTTGTTAAGGAGTACATCTTGACATGAGTTATTTTATGCTAATGAACATTAATGCAACAAGCAAACAATCGCATTACGTTTATGTCTTCTGTTTTTTGTCAGATTCCAGTACAACTATCCACAAATTAAGCAGAATCATACTGTAAATATCTGTCACTGCTGTGAAGTAGAATGGTGAAATTCTTTCTGAAATCTCACTATCTCTTAGACATCTGGCTTTTAATTTAGGAACAGGCCAGACATGGGCAAACATAGCTGATGCAGTATACTTGTTTATTAAAAGTTACAGATACAATATATTTACATTTTCGTTGTTTATCTTGATAGTAAAGTTAACAGCGAATCTTGATAGTTTTCAGTATTACCCAAAGTACATCATGGTACTCTTCTTTATAATGCCACTATGACGAGTAGAACATAATCTGACTATGCAGTATGAGCAGCAGGTGTAACAGAGATGAGAGTTTATCCAAATCAGTCAAAGATAGAAAATTGACTTAAAATGCTCCCATCTAAGATTTACACAAGGTCACCAGGGAGTGAACTGCACATCATGGGGTGTTTAATGGCAAATGTTCTTCTGTTGAAAGCACACATTAACAGTTGTTATTTGTCTTGTGACCAGATTGCAGTTGGTTTGCTTCAGAGGTCCTGTTGGTATGTGGTGTGAATGGCTAGACAGGGTTGTGATTTCCATGCATCCTATAACCGATAAAAATGGTGCACCTGTAGAACTTTTGCTAATATAGGATTGTTTAGCCAATATGTATTAGATCTGCAGAGGGTGTACCCCACAGAGCTATATACTGTAGGTTATATGACCACCAAAGGCCCTGGTTTTATATTAAAAACAGAGCTTTGGACTGTACCATTTCCTGCTGAAAGACAATATTTCTCTCCATGTGTTCCCATACCTGGCGTGTCACGCAGTTTGATGCTTACTTCCCCTCCATGTTAGAGAACAGTAGATGTGTCAGCTCCCAGGCTAATATGCTGCATAGATAAATACATATAAGGTCCCAAAGGTGAGACCGATGCATTGCAATTGCTTGTTGTTTTTCGTCATCAGGGTTTGACCCAGAACAAGAGAGAGAAAGACAGAAAAGGGAGAAAAAAAAGCAGAAAAAACAGAGTAAGACAGTGAAGTAGAGAGAAAGTGGGGCTGAAAAGAGCCTTCAGGAAGCAGGAAGTGTAGGGCGGTGGAACCAAGATGAGGAAGTCTTGGTATTTTGCAGTCCAATTTTAGGGAGCCCCATTGGAAAACTGCTGAGAAAAACTTTGAGCACCAGTATTTATTTTGTACAAACTAAACACTATATAGTTAATCGAAACTCTCTGTAAATAAAATAATTTTTGTTTATGGACGTTTGAGGTAAAATATGTCATGAATATCTGCTTTTGCAACGTTCAAAGATGCTCGAGGCCTAATAGGATCATGAATATTGGGGGCAGTAAGTTAACATATGCAGTTGAAATTGACCATTTAAGAATATTCTGCTGGTGGCATGTCCATGGATGCTCTGGGAAACAATCCATGGATGTAGGGGAGATCAGACGCTGATGCAGGCTCTGGTGTCAGAAATGTCAAGGATGCCTTAGGGATAAAGGGTTCAATGCCTTCATAGGGGTGGGCAGTTTGGGGAACAATACAGCAGTCTGTGGAAAATTCCTCGACATTCAGAATTAAAAACTTTAATATTCTCTTTGCTGAAAAGTTTGTAGATACCCCGATGGACTAAGGTGCAAAGAAAAAGGTCAAATGAATGTTTCCAGAATACATTCCATGCAGGTCACGTCAACAGCAGAAACACATTTCGGCGAGTGGAAATTGTCAATTCAGAGGATGCTGTGAAATGTTTGAACGTTCAAGGATTTTCTGAGTGAAGTGGGAAGCGCTGCTGTCCAGTGTAAAGTGCGTGTGCTCGCTGTGATAAATGTGGTAAGATTGGTCTACACCTGTTTGGCCTATTTAATTTACCTGTCAGTCCCTTGTAAAGTGGTATCTCAGATACCCAGGGATGGTAAATGAAATGCTACTGGTGGGCTTGCAGCAGTGATTGCCCCACCCACCCAAGCAGCCTTTCAAAACTATCTCCGGCCTCTGCCATTGCAGGGCCTGTGCGTGCAGTGTTACTGCTGCTGTGACGTGGCACCTAAAGTGTGTGCCATGTCCGTGACCCCCCTTTTACTGCATGTCAGTCACCCCTAAGGTAGGCCCTAGCTAGCCCTATTGTTGCAAAGATTCTGCTCCTGCACAGAACTGTGCACAGAGACCCAGGACCTCAGTGAATTGTGGTGTGCCAGAAACTCACCTCAGTGCCTAGAAACCCTAACCAGCTAGCATCAGTGTCACATTAGCTCTTCGTCCTATAGCAAAGGAACCAATGATTAGACAACCCAGAGCATACGACTTAGGATATACCAAGGAATGTTGGGAAGTGAGAACACTCTTTCGTTATACTCTCATACCAATCCACAACTGGAGTAAAAAAGAGACACAGGAAAGGTTAAAATATTTATTTTAATGACGTGCTCTCAGGTGCAGTATCTTTGCCAACATAAGCAGACATATGATTGGAAATAATATGATCAGCATTGGTACAATTCCATAAAATACAAAGGTAGAAATCATATTACAATGATGGTGAAAACAGGTCATATAGCGCCTAGTTATAACACCCTTCCTATCTAGGAACTATGTTTTATAAACGGAAGAAGGACTCTTAGTCATAAGTCATAAGTCATAAAATTTGTATAGCGCGCTACATACCCAGAGGGTTTCAAGGCGCTAAGGAAAGGGGAGGAGGATTATTTGTCAAATATCCACGTTTTAAGCTGCTTTCTGAACGCTAGGTGATTCTGGGTGAGGTGAAGGTAAGCGGGGAGTGAGTTCCATGTTTTGGCAGCCAGGTATGAAAAGGATCTGCCTCCCATGGTGGTCTTGTTGATGCGAGGTACAGTGGCTTGGCTTGGCTGGAAGAGCGAAGTTGGCGGGAGGGGGTGTAGAAGGACAGTCGAGAGTTGAGGCAATCTGGTCCGATGTCGTAGAGTGATTTGTGTGCGTGGGTAAGCAGTCGGAAAGTGATCCTCTTATTGACGGGTAGCCAGTGGAGGTCTCTAAGGTGACCAGAGATGTGTTCGTTGCGTGGGATGTCTAATATGAGCCTGGCTGAGGCGTTTTGGATTCGTTGGAGTTTCTTCTGGAGTTTAGCGGTGGTGCCTGCGTAGAGGGTGTTTCCGTAGTCCAGTCGGCTCGTGACCAGAGCATGGGTGACTTTTTTCCTTGTTTCGGAGGGGATCCAGCGGAATGTTTTTCTGAGCATGCGAAGAATGTTAAAGCAGGAAGAGGATACGGCGCTGACTTGTCTGTTCATTGAGAGTGAAGAATCCAGGATGACGCCTAGGTTCCGAGCGTGGTCTGTCGGGATGGGTGTTTTTCCGAGGGCTTCCGGCCACCAGGAGTCGTCCCAAGCAGAGGGGGATGTACCTAAGATGAGGACTTCTGTTTTGTCTGAGTTCAGTTTCAGACGGCTTTGTTTCATCCATTCTGCGACTTCTTTCATTCCTTCGTGTAGGTTAGTTTTGGCGGTGCTGGGGTCCCTGGTGAGAGAAAGGATCAGTTGAGTGTCATCCGCGTAGGAGATGATGTTGAGATTGTGTTGGCGAGCGATGGCCGCAAGGGGGCTCATGTATACGTTGAAGAGGGTGGGGCTGAGTGAGGATCCTTGTGGTACGCCGCAGATGATTTCAGAGGCCTCGGACTTGAATGGTGGGAGGCGGACTCTCTGGGTTCTTCCGGTGAGGAACAAGGTGATCCATTCTAGTGCTTTTCCTTGGATTCCGATGTTTCTGAGGCGTTGTAAAAGGGTGCTGTGGCAGACTGTGTCGAAGGCTGCAGAGAGGTCGAGGAGGATGAGGGCGACTGTGTCTCCGTTATCCAGTAGAGTTCGAATGTCGTCTGTTGCTGTGATGAGGGCGGTCTCAGTGCTGTGTTTGGCTCGGAAGCCAGATTGTGAGGGGTCGAGTGATTTGTTGGCTTCGAGGAAGGCGGCGAGCTGGTTGTTGACAGCTTTCTCGATGACTTTGGCCGGGAATGGAAGAAGCGAGATGGGGCGGTAGTTTTTGAGTTCTGTGGGGTCTGCTGTTGGTTTTTTCAGAAGGGCGGTGAGTTCAGCGTGTTTCCAGTCTTCCGGGAAGGTGGCGGAGTTGAAGGAGCAGTTGATGACGTCTCGGAGGTGCGGAGCTATGACGGAGTCTGCTTTGTTGAAGATGTGGTGAGGGCAAGGGTCTGTGGGGGATCCAGAGTGGATGGAGTTCATCAGGCGGATGGTGTCCTCAGTGGAGATTGGGTTCCAGGCGTTAAGGGTGTTAACGGGGGGAAGATGGTCAGCAGATGGTAGGGTGGGTTGGCTTCCGGGTTGGTTGTCGAAGCTGTTGTGGATGTCAGCAATCTTGTTGTGGAAGAAAGAGGCTAGGGAGTCGCAGAGGGTTTGAGAGGGGGTGATGTCGTTGGAGTTGGCCGAGGAGTTGGAAAATTCCTTGACGATGTTGAAAAGTTCCTTGCTGTTGTGGGCGTTGTTGTCAAGTCGGTCCTTGAATGCTGTTTTCTTGGCTTTTCGGATCAGTTGGTGGTGAGTACGAATGGCGCTTTTGAAGGCATCCTTGTTGCTGGTGGATGGGTCTTTTTTCCAGGCCTTTTCAAGGGAGCGGCACAGTTTCTTGGATTTCTTGAGGTCATCGTTGAACCATGAGGCCTTCTTGTTGCCAAGTTTGTGATGACGTTTTTTCAGTGGTGCTAAGGTGTCGGCGGTGTTGGATAACCAAAGGGTGAGGTTGGAGGCGGCTTCGTTGGCGTTAGAAGAGAGGGCTGGGGGGTTTAGAAGAAGCGATGAGGAGATCACATCAGGATCAGCAAAAGCTCTCTGCATCACTGGAAACGGAAAATCTTCCAAGCGCCCGAAATCATGGCTACATTGCAATATTAAAGGCACCAGAATCTCAGTTGGCTTGCAGCTGCGATGTGTTGTGTCTAAAAACGTGAGTCAATCAGTTCGAACAACAGCTACCTTGTTATGATAACCTTGACGGCTTCAGCACTCACTGTGCAGATAGGGTCACAATGTAAGTCTAGGGATGTCGAAAACAAGCCTTTCTCTTGTGAAGACATTCGTGCAGCCTAACTTACAAAAACAGCTTATATGCAATGTTGTGTGCAAAAGCAGCAAAGGGTAAAATAGCGTTTAAACTTCTAATAAGCCATGCTAACAGAGCAATGTGTGCAAACCAGGCCTAACCCACACTACACTATGGGCAGGGTGCATTGTAGGTAAAAGATAGGACATGTACTTCTAAATGTGGTTGGGGGTGCACAATTCATAAAGAAGTCCAGATTATCAAAAGTATGTGAAAATAACTCTTCTTTATTCTCTATAGTTCTTTTGGATAAAAGAAACAATAACTTTTCTCAAATAGGTCAGCCAACGCGTTTCTCTCCCTCACTGGGCAATTTCAAAGTAGAAGTTTAGTCAGAATTCAACAAATTATTAGAATTGTGGTGGACAGGTATTTGCATCAGTAAAAGTAGAGACCAGATAAAATTCCAATCATCCTGCAGGTTTTTTAGCTAACATGTGCCTTCAAGTTATATTCATAGAGCCTGTATTTGCAGAGACACGGATCCAATAGTGGAGAAGTGTGGCTCAGGGGTTAGAGGTGGCAGACCCAGAAGCTGAGATCGGTCCTGGACCAGGGTTCAATTCCCCACCTCGGCGGGTCTTGGGCTAAAAAAATTAATTTAAAAAAAAATTCCACGGACTCGATAATTCTCGCTCCGGTGCCTACTCGACTCACGGGTTCACACTCTGCGACTCTGGGCAATAGCTTGCTTAATCTCCACAACAGCCCCTCGCGGCAGGATGCCTGGCTTTCACCTTGTGGATACCCTGCCGGGGTTATCTCACAGGGGAATACCAGGACGGGTTCCCTAAGCAAGCGCTTAGATACTGGGTCGGTGATTTGCGCTATATAATCACCCGGGACTGCACGAGCAAAAAATCTGATTCTGGGTGGATGCACCAGCCACAAGGTTTGTGCACGGGTCTCACACACCACACCATGCCGCGATTCACGACTTTATTGTCCAAAATACGGAACAATGCGATACATAACGCCGGCAAAAACTCTGACTCCCCATGGATTGAGAGCGGGATGATTGTGAGCAGTACCTTCCACTTATAGCAATATTGCTTGGATCACATATTTGAATGGCTGTAGGATCTCCTATGTGAATTCATCAAAGGCGGACAAACCTTGTGGCTGGTGCATGCACCCAGAATCAGATTTATTTTCTCGTGCAGTCCCGGGTGATTATAGGAGGTCTTGATTACTGATCATTGGATCCGTGTCTCGGCAAATACAGGCTCTATCAATATGACTTTAAGGCACATGTTAGATAAAAAACCTGCAGGATGATTGGAATTTTATCTGGTCTCTACTTTTACTGATTGAAATACCTGTCCAACACAATTCTAATAATTTGTTGAATTCTGACTAAACTTCTACTTTGAAACGGCCCTGAGGAAGCTCCCAGTGAGGGAGAGAAATGCGTTGGCTGACCTATTTGAGAAAAGTTATTGTTTCTTCTATCCAAAAGAACTATAGAGAATAAAGAAGAGTTATGTTCACATACTTTTGCTTATCTGGACTTCTTTTTGAATTGTGCACCCCCAACAACATTTAGAAGTATTTTGTGATCTGGAGCACAGTGACGTCACCCAGCAGCTGACCTAGGGGTTGTTTGCACATTTGTATTGATTTATCATTCGAACTGGGACTGAGGTGCGGCATTGGTAGGCCCGCTGCTGTTCTTTTCTAAAACATAGGACAAGTACCTTAAGTGTGTGAGATGTCCTGTTAGTGACAACCAGCCATTTTTAGTTTCTCACTACTGTGGGGCTGCCATCCCATAGGAATACATTTGGGACTCCCTGATAAGTGTTTCAGTGATAATTCCTGATATGAGAGGTGCAGCGTTGTCAAATTTGGTATGTTATGAATAGTAATAAATGCTACGTAATGGCGTGCGCAGATTTATTATACCTATTTTAGAAATGCCACTTTTAGAAGTTGGCATTTCTGTGTCCTATGTGTCTGCCTGCCTGATGTGACTTGCATGTCTGGCTTTTGAGTGACAGGGGCTGTGAAGTGTGTGTGGCTCCAGGGAGGGCAGGATAAGTCAGCGCTAGGCTGAATGGGACATCTACATTTTGAGTAGTGGGAGGAGAAGTCCCTGGTCCCTGAATAGGATGGTGCCTGCCCTAGTGAATGCTGGCTCTGCCCCCCTGTGGTGTGTCTGATGACGAGTTCCCACCTGACAAAGGGGAAGAGGAGCCTTGTAAACAAAGTGCTCCAATTCCCCCCATAACCAGATTTTGCTGGTTCCCCAAGCCCTGCGCTCTGCACAACAAAGAGAAGTTAAATATAAATATAGGGGCTGTGTTCTTGTGCTTCCTGGTGCTGAGGGGACCTGCTAATGCTGGGCTCCAGGAGGAACCGCCACTAGGGACTTCATCCCTGCTGGAGGGCCCTGTGAGCTGGTCTGCCTGGGCCCAGTCTTGTTCACCTAGACCTCTGCCTTGGACCTTTTTCTTTTGAAATCCAGCGCCTCGTGGGTGCTTTGACTTTACTAGCAACAGAAGGAGAGAGGAGCGTGTGGCCTGGCAGCGTGGGCTGTGATGTGCCCCGGGGGAATCCCAGCGTGTGGTATTCCCTCCTGCATTGCCGTTTACTGGACGGGTGCCCACCCCGCAATTATGCTTTTTTTGAGCTGGTGCCTACCCTACGTTTATACTTAAGAGAAGCGGGTGCCCACCCCGCATTTTACTGCATTTGTGCTCAGTGAAGGCTGGAGCCTACCCTGCATGCCGCTGGGACGAGAAGGGACCGGAAGCCAGGCAGAGGCTATAGCCTGGTGGTGGGCGGGGCTCCCAAGCAAAGAGCAGAGCCCCACGGGATTGTCAAGTGTGGCTGGAGGTGTGCTCGTACCCAAAACAGAGGATCGAGCCAGCCGCTGGTGAAGGCTGAGCCTGACTGTGGGAGAAGCCTGGTTGGCACAGGGAAGGAAGCAGGAGCAACAGAGACACCGCTCCGGGAAACCGCAGAACCGGAAGTCAGGCATCTGGAGAGCCTGACTATGGGCGTGGCGACAAGCAACAGAGATGGACCCTCCCGGGCTCCTCGTGGAGCCGAAGAGAGGAAGCGAGGCTGCAGTACCGGAAGATCTCCTGTCTGCTGTTGGATGCAGACGGCAGCGCCTTCTTTCGCTCAGCACCCCAAGGAGTGGTGAGTGAGGTTGAGCCTCATTTTTCCTTGTTGTGTCTGACCCAGCCAGCGGTGGTGAGATTCTCAGCATTGTGGCAGCTGCACCCTGACCAGATTCTTAGGGGCACTCTCCGTGGGCGTAAACAGAGTGTATTTTTGCCTCTCCACCCCGAACTTGATGCACAGGGCACCTGGGTGATTTCCTCAGGATTAGGTCGGAACGGAGACCTAATTATTCCACACCGAGGAGAGGGTTACGGCCTCAGGAAGGGATGAGGGCCTCTGGAGAGCTGTAGACACTACGCCTGGGTGTGTTCCAGGAAGTCTGTGGGCACAAGAGTTCCCCACGGTAGTGTGGGTTATGCTCAGGGTGAACCCTACTACGAGGCCTCTGCAGAGGAAATGTAATGTGCTATGGCACTTGGTTGCTGATTATGTTTTGTTTTGCATAATACATAGTGATCCTTTTCTGGCAGTGATTCTCCTGTACCGTGTGCACACTGCTAGTAGTTCCTAATGTGCACTACTAATGAGGATTAGGCGTGATGTGTTGTGCCAGGGGTAGTCCTAACTAGTAGTTACTGGCTAACCTTATTGTGATGATAATGATTTATGCCTAATGTGATGTGATGTATGCCTAATACCAGTAGTTACTGGTTGTGTTTTGCATTTACTTACCTGCATTTTGATGGTAATGACCGTGGCTCGATTGGCCCGTCCTGATATAATCCCCTGTGAATATTTCCCGTGCTAGTTGGCATAGTAAAAATGTGTGATTAAGTTTCTAATGTGTTTATGGTAATACAAATGGTATTTCTTATATAACCTTGGGTGGCGTTTCTTTTGTGGTGTGCCTAGTTTGTTGCTGCTGTGTGAGTGTGTTGCGCAAACGATTAAACATTGCCTCTGGGATAAGCCTGACTGCTCGTGCCAAGCTACCAAGGGGGTGAGCATGGGTTATCTTTGGAGTGTAACTCCCTTGCCCTGACTAGAGTGGTGGCTTCTGCCTGGCTTTGGCGCAAGCCTTAGCCAACCAGAAATCCCATTTCTAACACCAATATTATGCATGTTCAAAGTTCATCTAAAACCTTTCCAACACATTTTCCACAGGTTTGAAATGTAATTTGAAGCATTTTACCAATCAGCCGCCCTCAAAATACCACTCAAACTAAAACCCTTCATAAACGCCTTACTAGCCATAGCACCCCTAACAGAATGAGCCCCAAAAGCACTCACATCCACACCAGCCTTACACATAACTTCCTTTACCCCCCTAGCCAATCTTGGTGCAGAAAAGGCCTCCTGTAAGAAATTAACAACTATGAACAGCCACACTCCCTTAATCCAATTGTTCTCAAACTCACACTCTCTTAAACAACGAACCACACACAAGTTATTATGCCCCTCCAAAAGAGGATATAAAATAGTCCTAGACATAGTTTTAATCCTTTTTTCTCAACTCAAAACACACACCTTCCATTTGATAACTTCTAGAATTCACATATAAAGCCCTAATATCAGAAACCCTCCTAAAAGATACCAAACACAATAGCACAGTCAACTTCCAAGACAAAAACATCAGATCCAAAGACGTATTTGCACCTCATCTGTCCAATTCCTTTAGAACAACTGAAACATCCCACAGAACACCATACTTTCCCTTGAAGGCAATTCTAACCGAACACTTTTAACCAACCTTTTAACCAAAGCATGCTGTCCCATAGGAACACCATCCACCAAAACATGCCCGGCCAAAATCGCAGACCAGCTTAAATTCAGTGAATTATAAGCTAAACCACTTTTTTACAGATTCGATAAATAATTCCTAACCTCCACTAGAGGAGTTGTTTCTGGATCCAAATCCCTCTCACCACACCAATCACACCATCTCCTCCAAGCGGACTTGTACACCCTTGCTGTTCCTGTAGACAATGATCCATCAATGAGATCCGAAGCCTCCTTTGATAACCCATGCACTTGCCAAACTCTCCTGAAATCAGCCAAGCCATAAGCCTCAACTGCCCTGACACCACCAACTCGTGCCCGTTCCCTTGCGCATCCAAAATTACCTCTTTGTAATTCGGCAACAAAACAGAATCCTCCATTAACAAGCTCATCCCATCTGAGAACCACACTTGTGCCCGCCACAATGGCGTCACCAGAACTACCTCTGCCTTCTCTCTCCTTACTTTCATCAACACTCTCTGAATCATGGAGAATGGCGGAAAGGCATAAAGCCTTCCCACACTCCAGTCTTGAAACAAAGCATCTATCCCCTTTGCTTCCAGATCCGTTCTCCAGCTGTAAAACTCCATCAGCTGCATATTCAATCTGTCCATAAACAAATCCACCTTTAGAGGACCACACGTCTGCTGTAACCTCTGATAAATTCTCCTGGCCAATCTCGATTGCCCATATCCTTCAGACACCTTGAATACCAATCCGCTTCTATGTTTATCAACCTTGGAATATACGGGGACTGAACTGTAATCTCTTTCTCCAAACACTATCTCCAAAACTCTCTTGTCAACTCCGCTAACCCCCTCGATCGAGGACCCACCAGCTTTTCACATAACACACTGTCGAAATGTTGTCCAACTTTAACCCTTTGCTGTGGAGCGAATTCCGCCTCAGCGTGGGGGCTAGGGGCGGGTGTGGCGCTTTGGACCTCATGACGGCATCACGCCATCATGAGTCACGGGCGGAGTGTGCTCATGACTTCATGGTGCCGCCATGACGCTGCCTGCTCATTAATTCACCCACACAGGCAGGGAATTTGTTTCACGTAGATGGAGCGGCAGAGGCTGTGGCCCCAGCAGCCCTCCAAGACAAGTGGAGTGCCCCCCATACAATTGTTGAACAGAAGGGAGAGGTCACCTATTTGGTAGACCTTGGAACTCCCAGGAGCCCCCATAGGGCGCTTCATGTCAACAGACTGAAACCTTACGTTGACTGGGCAGACATGGGCTTGCTCATGGCTACTGATGATGGACAGAAGGAAGAGAGTGACCCTCACCCAGACCTGCTCTCACAGAACCCTGATGAAGGGTCAGCTGATGGTGTAGCCTTGGCAGGCAGCCTCACGGCTCAGCAACAAGCTGATTGTAGACAGGTGCTCAATCCGAATAGGAACATGTTCTCACTGACTCCAAGTCAGACTACCTGGTGCACTCATGAAGTGGACACTCGGGACAGTCTGCCTGTTAAAAATAAGATTTCCAGTCAGCTCCCCCGGACTCTGAAGTATTTGCGATACAGGAAGAGGATTTCCAGACTTCTCAGAGGCCGACCCGAGTCCCCAGCAAAGCTGAGTTCCACAGCCCTTGTGAGTGACGTGGAACCGGAACCCCTGTACACGGTGCACATTTGCAAGTGCATTGACTACTCGACATCTCTTGAAGTTGTGCTTTGGATTACTAGTAGACCAAGCCCCGAGCACCATCTGCACCAAAGATTGTGGGCCTACACTCCACAAGTATACTGTGAGCCCACTTCTTGCATTTCAGCTTGAGGCTCCTTTGCTGTCCCTTGTCCATAGACTGGTGGTTCCCTACGAAGGCAACTCTGATTTTCCCTGGGCTTCCCTTGTTGCTCCAGAAGTGCCCTGACTCCCCACCACGTAGGGAGTCCCTCGGACCTTGCTAGTCCATGATGAAGCATTTCTTTGATTAATGTTTGGGTTGCTGTTGCCAAGGCTTGTTGGGTCCCATCCGGGCACCGATACCACAGCACTCGACATCCTTTGTGGCACAGCTCAATTCCAGATCCTGGTTCTCATCGATGCCTTCTGGTCCTCGTGGCTGAAGAGTGAAGCTACACCTCTTTCACCTGAAATCACCCGACATCGGTGGGCATTCGACTATCGTGCCCCTGGTCAGGTTATTCTTCTCATATTTGATCCAGGCTTGGATCACACCGGACACTTTCCACTTCCACGGCAGCAGCACTTTGCAGCAGATCACCATTGAAAACGAAGGCGATTCCCGACACCAAAAGACACCAATGCACCCGGCGTCCCTGGGTGAGGTAAGTCGAGTACTCCGGTGCTCCCGTGGGTGTTGGTCCTAGAACCCCTTCTAAAGGGGTTTGCTCAAAGTCCTCTCCTAAGAGTCCTTAATCTTTAAACTTCCAACCTCAACTATCCCCATAGAAGCTAATGGTGATTCGCGGCTGTGTTCTCACACTGCACACGTTCTCCGTTGGTCCCCTGTATCACTGCCTTGGGTGGTTCCTTGTGACCCCAGTGATTCTACAGGCTCTAGGCCATGTGTCTAGTCGAGTTGTGGTTCTTATACTACTTTCTTAATATATGGTTTGGTACGCCCCTAGGGCTCAACAAATATTGTGCTAATTTACTGAGTGATATTAAGTATACTGTATGTACTTTAGAATAAATGCATATATTTTATATATATACCTGGTGTGGTTATCCTTTCTTTTGGTCATTCACAAGATTATAGACTGGTAAACCAAGCTGCTTTACATTCCTTTAAGACTTAGCCTGAAGGCTGATCCCCACAGCTACCACTGGGATAGCTTTCTATTAATGTTGTCTTCAACCTATCATGAATAAGGGTTGTTTGGACTGGTGCAAGGTGCCCAAAAGAACTAGTGGACAGCATATGCCAGGCCAACTTCTCACACTCCTTACAGTTCTTGCTTACTTTCTCCACCAGCTGCAAACCAGGGGCCTCATTTATGAGGCCGTGCGTCACTTTTACGCAGCTGGAGCGTTACTTTTTGTGACGCACCAGTGGCGTAAAAAATGTGCCTTGTTGCTGTTGTAGTAGTATACTTTATTCGATATAAAATATCATAAAAGTAGAACAAACATAATTCATTTGTAGAATATACATCATTACATACAACAGATAAATATATAAAATGTACAATAAAATGTACATTAAATTTTTTTTACAATAAAAGCAATATAAAAGACATCTCCTAGAAATAGCAATGTGGAAACAGCGTTAGACTCTAGACAACCTGACTCTTAGCATGCCTAAGCAGCTTTGTACGTGACAACCAGGCGCAACCCAAGTATTAAGCGAACCCGCAAACCAAGGTGAGGGAAGAGACTTCAGTTCTAAAAGTGCGCAGCGCCACTCTATAATCCTCAAAACCCAAATGTTTACAGATTGGTCTTAGCCATTTCCTCCTTGGGGCCCACATAGGCTGGGCAAGCAAAGAGGAAATGGGGAATAGATTCATTGGGGGCCTGGCATCCAGGACAATTATCAGATGTCGCGGTGCGCTTATTCCAACCTGCTACCAAATTGTTGAGCGGGAGTATTCCTAACCTGAACTTCAAATAAAGCATTCTGTCTCGTGGAGACTGTATCAAATCGAGATATTGTTCTAGTTTGTCTCCGAGCTTATGCTCTAAAAACTGAACAGCAAAGATCCCCCGGTTAGGTTTGCAGGCCTCCTCGTTTTTCACCCTGTACCAATATGCTTTCTTAATATTTTGTTTTGCTGGTGGAGTCTGGCTGAACCATGCACCCCCATAACCAATTTCTGTTACCATCTGCTTTAGTTTACAGATCCATTTGATCTTAATGCCAGTATCTAAATTAATGATCTCATTCAGCACAGCAGAATAAGTGGCCAGTTCAGGGGTGCTTCTTAAGCGCACCCAAAAAAGTAGCGGACGTAATCTTACAATGTCTTTAATGGAACACTTTCCCAGATCTTTACGAAGTGGTATCAGTGGGGTTGAAGATGGAAGAGAAACCAAACCTCTGTAGAACTTATTTTTTGATTTCTCGAGGTCACTGATGTTCTCACACCCCCATAATTCCGACCCGTAAAGTGCTGAGGGTAATGCTTTCCCATCATAGACCACGAGGGCCGGGGCTACTGGTCTACTGGTGGAAAGCCGCTGTTCTCTTAGAATTGCCCCGGACACCCGCTTATGGTTGAGGAGCATCTTAGCCAGATGGGTGTTCCACTTCATCGAGTTGTTGACCCGAATACCCAGATAGTCAAAGGACTCTACTATGTCAAGTGGTATGCCATTAAGCGTAATCCCATTCCTAAAGCGTTTAGATGGGATAGTGTCATCAGTTTTGTTTTACTAGTATTAATCACTAGACCCCGTGAGTCGCAGAACTGACCTAACCTGTCTAGCAGTTTTTGTAGGCCACTTGGACTTTTTGCAAAGAAGAACATGAAAGGGGTGTTCCCTAAATGCCAGGAGGACACAGTTCTACTCATACATTCAACTAGCCCACACAACCACAAGGAGAATTTATTTATTCAAAAATATTTAATTTTTTTTTATAAATATGTGGTAAATTTTAATTACCTATACTTAATTTATGCGGTAAAGTTCAATAAGAATAACTCAGAAAAAATAAGAGGCAGAATCCGTGATATTTGAGGTTTTAAAAGGGGTTTTATTCCTTGAAAAGGAATTGGTTCGAACCAGGTAGATCACAATTCCGTCACCACGAAGGTTCGGGAAGGGACAGACAATACTTTATTGACAGTTTATCATATATATAGTCAATGCATTACAGTAAAGGCAGATGCAGAAGGCGTAACAGCTGAGAGGAGAGATAAGAATACACATACGTAATGAAAAAAGGCGTTACAATAGGCGTGCATAAAGGCGTGTACTAGAAACGTCATTATGAGGATGTCACAAGTGGGTGGATTCATAAAAGAATCCTGCAGTGTCAGCAGAAATATATGGCAGAGATGCGCGTGCAGGCAGCATGACGTGTGATTGACGTGTAACTGGAGGGTGAAGGGGACTTGACATTTAGCCCTACATGAGGAGACAGAAGTCTGGGATGTCAGAACAACCTAATCCCAAATCGTATCTAATATCTTGTGTTTAAGGAACTGTATTATCTGGAAGGAAAGGTCTCTCGGGCAGAGGCTATTCTATACTGACTGTTAGTGCGTGTATAAGCGTCTACGTGTCTGCATGAGATGCGAGGGGGCATGGGCCTACCATGGTAACAGGAGCTATGAATTACTTGCACTGAGACAGTGGGGCCGGGCCCTTTGCTCTGCAGCTGGAAGGATGTTTACCTAAACTACTAGACAGGAATGTATTTTTCGAGGAGCGGAGCAGATAACTTGAAGGCTGAATACAGTCTTGGCAGGCAACAGGCCGAGCCAGGCACCGTTAGCCGCGCAGGGAGTAAGACAAAGGTCATGGATACAGATGCAGGTCCAGGCTGGAGCATTCAGAGGCAGAAGGCAGGAAAAGGCTCGATGGCAGAATCCAGGGCCTAACTCGCCAGAGCTGAAAAACGTGTAAAGTACACCATATAAAGACGTTGGCAAGGCATACTTAGGAACGGAATATTCGACCCATTTATGGTGGATCTGAAAGAGGACATGAAAAGTTGGACGCAAATGTATTTGCGTCTTCATAGCTAGAAGTGGAGGGAACATACATGTACTTGTAGCACGTACATGGAGCCGTTGGGGTCTAAGATAGGGGACACAATTGATCATAAAAATTCATATTTCCTAATTCCCTCCTTGTCCCCTACGGACCCTTCATGATATATCGATCCTCATGAATCTATCAATCTGTTCACGTAACATCATTTGCTCTTCTTTCTTCTTACGGGACTTTGAATGAGAACTTGAATGTGGAATACATGATGTGGCACACAGGCCGCAAATTGCTGGCCCACATTGTAGACATAGGCAGCAACTGAATACTATGAGAAGGGCAATGCCTAGGAAGGATAGGACCTTCCATCCCCAGGCTGACAGCTCGCTCCAGAACCAACCGGGCCAAGTCCAGGTGCCTGGATTCTGGTGTATCTGACTTGCAATCTTATGAAGACGAGTTATGGCTTTATATACTGATGGCGCGTTTTCTGGAATGAAAACACAGCAGCTCGATCCGATGACTCTACAGGCTCCGCCCCTATCGGCTAGGATGACGTCAAGGACAAGGCGATTTTGGAGAACAACAATCCGCATCGCAGACTGCTCCTCCGTTAAATTGCCTAGAGCAGAAGTAGTTTCATTCACTACTGCTTCGAGGGTTCTGGTTAATTTGCGTATCAGTTTACTATTAAAGACAGCACCTATGAAGGGAAAGAAACCTTTATTGAAGTCTGTGTATTGCTCCCATGCCGTTTCAGTGTAGTCGACAATCGGGAGATCTCTCCGGAGTCTGTTGTTTACTAGATGGGTATTTCTATGATAATCAGGAGGGGCTAGGAAAACAGGTGGCAGAAGGAATGCAATGTAACAGGTACCATCCCAATCTAGAGGTAAACGCATATATGCGGTATGACCACAAATGAAGTAGGAATGACGGGTAGCTCTAAATGTAGACTTGCCTTGATCACTGAATTCGATCACAGTAGTACATTTACTATGACCCAGGTGTATTGAACCATTCTTTCTAACACATAATTCACCTTTGACTGGTAATACTGACATAGCAGGCAAGACTGGTGCAGCTTCGGATTCAACATTCAGAATCATGAGGTTAAGTGTGAAGTTACCTAATCCATACACTTCATTTTCTAGATCAGTTCCTGTCCTTGTGGGGAGTCCCTCCTTGTTAGGGTAGCAGGCTTTAAGCAAGACTAAGTTCAGGTTTCCCCAAACCCAGTTGCCCTGGTAAACTACGGTATCTGAATCTAAAGAATTAATCAAACTAAACCATGCACCACATGAACCATTGTGTGTGAACGGGTACGGAAAGAGGGGCAGAACTCCCTTGCATTTCTGGAAGGGAGGGAGTCGGCCACATATCCAACAATTTGTAGCGTTGTTGGTCTGATGAGAGTGATGTAACATACTAATGAATGTGTTGTTGCGCAGCGCAAGTCTGTAGGACAACTCATGCGGAGGTAATTCGCTAAAAGAGTGTTCGGCAGTAACGTTGAAAGCAGAGTGTGCACGCTTGAAAATAGGGTAGTAGATGTGCAATAGTATACTTGCAGCAATAATCAGAAGACTTAGAAAAAACATAATCAATAATGTCACTATACAGTGACTACGAAGTGATTTACAATATGCACGTTTCTTGAGCTGTTTCTGTCTATCTCTCTCTCTATTTCGGTCTAGGGGATACATGTCAGAAACTAATTTAACCGATTCACCTAGGGGAGGACTTAAACAATTAAACTGTCTGACTTGCTAGACCGTAGTTTCAGTTTGTATTCTTGGGAAGCGGTTTTCTCAACCAGGGGGAGTTTTGAGTCAGTCTGTGGAGGAGGGCAGGGCTGAGAGTTCAAATCAGTAGGCAGTCCATTAAATTTTTTAATGTGGCTCGAGTGCAGCCACCCTTTCCGGCCCTCAATCTTCACGGCTGTCCTTGTAGTCAGAAGCACTAATTTCGGTGTTTGCCAGCGGGGCTCCAGCGGGCTTCTTCGGTCGAAATTTCTCACAAATACATAGTCCCCGGGGACCACTTCATGGGGCTTCACCTCGGTGTTGTCAGGGAAGGCTGCAGCTACCTGTGAACGACAAGATTGTAGTGCAGACATCAAGGAGGCAAGGTAATCTGTCAGCATAATACAGTCAACATCAGTTATTTTACGAGGTATAGGCGTCCCCCACATATTTGGTGGCCTACCGAAGACCACCTCATACGGGGATAGCCCTGTTCGAGAATGCGCTATCATTCTCATGTAGAAGAGCGCAACTGGCAAGGCTACTATCCAGTCAACGCCTTTCTCTCTGCAGATTTTAGAAAGTCGAATTTTCAGAGTCTGATTATGGCGCTCCACGAGACCTGCTGCCTCGGGATGCCGGACACAGTGGAATTTCCACTGATAGCCTAACAGGAGTGTAATGTGTTTCACAAGCTCGGATGAGAACGGTTGACCGTTATCTGAGTACACGATACGGGGCAAACCATACCGTGGGAAGAATTCACGAACCAGCTGCTTGGCAGTGGTCGGAGCAGTGTAATCTGGGACTGGATATGCCTCTGTCCATCGGGAAAGTGCAAATACAACTACGAGGACATATTTGAATCCTCGACAACGTTCCATCTGGATATAATCCATCTGGAGGACTTCAAAAGGATGATCGGGAGGTTGAAATCCACCTTGCTCTACAGGAATGCTTTTACCTGGGTTGAACTGACAACAAATCATGCAAGTACGCACTTTCTGTTTGGCTGCTGCTCGTAAGTGTTTATTGAACCAAATGTTTTGAATACTGTCTAGCATAGCTTTTTCTCCTAGGTGCGCTGGACTATGTATCGTGTTAATGATGACTTGAACCATAGAGTCGGGGAGAAACCATGTAGATTTTCCCTTCGTCATCCATCCCTGATCTGTTTGGATCCCTCCTAGTTCAGTCCATTTCTTGATTTCATCTGGTGTAGCATGTGTCTGTATATCAATCACATCTTGGGCGGGATCCCTGACTGTCATGCAGTGTGTCGATGTCGGAACTATTGTCTTTGTCAAGTCAGTTGCATGATTTCGATTCTGGGCAGTTTGCTTAGCTGTTCGGTCTGCCAGGTCGTTACCCTGGGAGATGGTATCGGTGACTTTTGTATGTGCCTTACACTTCATGATAGATATCGCAGTAGGTAGATGTATTGCATTTAACAGAGCTTGAATGAGGGGACCGTGTTGGATGTTGGCACCGTGAGAAGTTAAATAACCTCTCTCTCGCCAGAGGACTCCGAAGTCGTGAACGACTCCGAATGCATAACGTGAATCTGTGTATATGTTAACTCTCTTGTTTTTGGCTTGAATACAGGCTTGTGTCAGCGCGATGAGCTCTGCTGCTTGAGCTGACAAGGTGTCGATACAATTTGTTTCAATAACTTCGGTGTCTGTCGTGACTGCGTAGGCGGCCACTAATTCTCCTGTACCTGTTCTCATACATGAACCATCCACATAAAGTGTCAGGTCTGGATCTGGTAATGGAATGTCTGTCAAGTCTTGTCTGGGTTTTGTCGTAATAGTAATGACTTCAATACAATCATGTGCCAATGGGTCTGTTCCACTTAATGGCAAAAGTGTAGCAGGATTTAATGTACTACAGCGTCTGATTTCTATGTGTGGCTGAAACAATGTCAATTCATAACCTGTCAGTCGTGCTATAGTCAAGTGCTGGGTCTGTGTACGGTTTAAAAGAACTTCCACGGAATGTGGAACTTGTACTGTCAATTGATGTCCTAATACTATGGAATCACTTTGTCTGATTGCTAAAGCTGTCGCTGCAACTGATTTCAAGCACGTAGGCAGAGCCTGGGCTACTGGATCCAATGTGCTAGAAAAGTAAGCACACGGTTTGTGTGAACCTGCTTGTTCCTGAGTAAGTACTGACAAGGCAGTACCTTCGCGTTCTGTGACAAAAAGTGTAAAAGGCTTACTGTAACATGGTGTTGCTAAAACAGGTGCTTGACATAAGGCTTTCTTTAAGTCTTCAAAAGCTTGTGTATGTTCTTGAGTCCAAGGAAGGACAGTCGAAGTCGCTGCCTCCTGGGTTGTCAACTGAATGAGTGGTTTTGCTAGAAATGCATATTGGGGAATCCATTGTCTGCAGTACGAAGTGAGGCCTATAAAGGCCCGCACCTCCTTTTGTGTCTTAGGTGGTGACATGTTTACAATTCACTGGATGCGGTCAGGTGTGAGCTGTCTCCCCCCTTTGGACAGCAAGTGACCAAGGTACACAACTTGCTGAACACAGAATTGCAGCTTCGAAGGGGACACCTTGTGCCCCTTGTCGGCCAGAAAATGTAAAACCGTCAGTGATGCTTTTTCACATTCAGGTTCGCTTCGGGCGGTGATCAGCAGATCATCGACATACTGAAGCAGGGCAGTGTTAACAGGCATGTGGATACTGTCAAGTTGTCTTTTCAGTGCTTGGCTATAGATGCTGGGGCTTTCTGTGAATCCTTGAGGTGCGCGTGCAAATTTGAAACTTCGTCCATTTAAACAGAATCCGAACAAGTATTGGCTTTCCGGATCGATTGGGACGCTAAAGAAGGCGTTCTTGAGGTCAATTACAGTAAAGAACGTCGCTTCTGAATCAATAGCTGTCAATAATGAAGAGATATCTGGAACCACAGGATAATGTGGTACAATGCATTTGTTCAATTCGCGCAGATCAATAACTAATCGATAAACTGGTGGTGCATTTGGATCAGTACGTTTAAGAATTGGAATGATAGGAGAATTACATACATTGGAGTCGGTTTCCACGACCACTCCTTGTGCAATGAGCTCGTCAATGATTTGCAGTAAAGCCACTACAGCATCTGGAGGTAACTTGTATTGTCGAATTCGTGGTAATACCACTCCTGCCTTGAGTGTGACTCGATATGGTGTAATGTGCATACAACCTACATCAGTGGGGCCTTGTGCCCATAAATGTGCAGGGACATTCTGTAACCGGTGATCCATGTCTCTCAATACATAGTGACCTTTAAAGTCTCGCAAAAATAGTCGTACTCCTTCCGGAGAACAGCATATTACAGCTCCTAGAGCTTTCAGTGTTTTTATACCTAACAAGTTTTCTGGGCATGATTTTGTAAGCAATAAATCTGTAGTCCGTGTCAATGGACCAACTGCAAGAGGAAGAGGTTGCGATACTTCGTTAATAATAGGCTTTCCTGAAAATCCAAGGGAAACATTCTGTGAGCCTGAGAGGGGTGCCCCTGGAACCTTGTCATGACTTATAGTTGTTCTGCTTGCCCCTGTATCAATCAAAAACTTTCTGTCTTTCCCTAATACTTGACTGTGTACATAAGGACCCTCTTGATCTACAGGAACCTCAATAAGAGGCAAGCCAACCTCCCTCTCTAGGCTGTTTCATGTGTATCGCTGATAATCGGGGTAGTCATTTTGTGCATACTGGTACATCTGTTGTGTCGTGTTTTGTGTTGTGGCAATAGGCTGTGGCTGTGGTACTGCTACGGTCTGTTGTGAAGCTTGCATAGGCTGTATATTCTGTATATTCTGGGGTACTTGTTGTTGGGCCTGATCTTGTCTAGGTGGACGCGGTCTCTCCTTAGTTTTACCCGTGGAGATATTGTGTTTCAGAACTGCACAATCGTTTATATAATGACCTGGCTGTTTGCAATAGTTGCATGTCCCTTTAACAGGAGCCGTCGAATTACTGGGCTGTGTCGCACCCTTTTTATGACTGTCAGCTGGAACTGACTGAGCAACTAACATTTTCATTTTCGTGTCTTTCATACGTCTTTGTTCGTGTTCTTGTTCTTCTCTAATTCTATTCTGATGGTACTGTAACATTTGTAACATTTGTGAAGGGGTATTAGCTTGCCAAGTGCTCTCGACTTTTAGTACTCTGTTCTTAACCTGGGGCAGGGAATTCTCGACTAATTTTGTTACAAAAAGATGTGGATATGATTCGCTACTTGCTTTCAGGCCGCTATTAATCCCAAAACATTTTTCGAATCTGGAATAAAAATCACTAGTGTCTTCATCGGGTTTCTGTTTGCAAGCTGAGATTGCACCCCAGTCTTCCTTTTTCGTAGTTAATAAACGTGGCAATACTTGTACTAACAATCCTGGTAATGCTTTAACTTTGTCCCCAAGCCCTAGGCCTGGGACTCGGGTATTTTCTTCGTTTTCTAATGCAGCCCAATCAATCTTTTGCTCTCCCACCTCCCATTCTTTTTCTTTGAGTTTCTCGTGAATACCGGCAGGCAATAATACTTCCAATATTTTCATAATGTCAGGATAGGTGTAATCACCCATGAGTAGCATGTCTTTTATTTCACGGTGAAAACCTGCTGGATCTCTGTCATGGCTGGGCACTAATTTTTTCATTTCCAATAGTTCTATTTTAGTTATGGGCGTGTACACAAACACGCGTCTAAAAGTATTATCATCATTTTTAACTGGGTGCACTTCTCGTAAGGGATTCTGTCTGTCTATGTAATACATTTTTCTTTCCATGGAGGGAGCTGAATCAGGCTGTGGACACAGGAAGGCACTATATCTGTGCCGATGTTCTAGAATTACTTTAATTAGATCGGTACCTAGACCTCTCCATTTCCTCATGATTAGTTCTATCAATATATCAGGCAGGGGACCTGGATCAGAGTGTTGGCTTTTATACAATATAAGTAGGTGTTGTATCATGTACATACCAGCTAAACGCTGTTCGTCTGGTGAAAGATTTAAAAACGTGTGTGCTAGCGCGTCATCACTGTATTTATCAGAACTGTCAGCCCACTGTACTGCTGACCTGGCTAATTCTTGTTCGTCCATTGAATCGAGTACATGGTACCCCATTCGTTCTTGAAGTATTTTATCAGTGGCCTGAAATAAGTGTTCAGGAGTCCTCGGATTAGACATGGCTGCTTGAAAAATTCTTTTACTTTCTGGACGTACTGGACGCATTGAATTATTAAAGGATCTTCCCTTACCTACATAAGCTATCATTTCTCTAGCTGGTAATTGTAATGGTCCTGTTGTCGGTTGTGGTGGTTCCTCCTCCTCCGAGGATTCAATCTTGTCTGAGTCTATTTCTGGTTCTGGCTGTCTTCTTTCATGTATTTGTTCTACTACTTTTCTGATCCTTCGGTACATGTTTTCTATGCAACTCTGTTTATCATGTTTCCCGTCTGCTATATTCTGACCCCATTTGTTAAGTGCTTTCATTTCTTCCGGGTCTGTACCAGGCCTATCTTGGTTTCTTATCAAGCAGTTTATAAAAAAACGTAATATCATCCTCTGAGTATCAACTTTCTGGTATGCCATGGCATTGCCAATACTTTCGGGACCTTCCCCTGTTTGGATGAAGTGGTATATTTTGTCTAGATGATCGATCATCTCTGGTAGTAACATTAAATAATTTGCAACTCGTCTTAGTCGTACTGATGACAGCATCATTCTGTCGTCATTCGGTTTGCCGGGTACTGGATCGTATCTACAGTCTGTAAGAGGCTCATTGAGTATGTTGTAATTCGCTGATTGAGGTGTACGTTGTTGTGCTAAATCCCTATAAGTCAATCGATGTGCTTGTGGTGGCGTTTGAAAACCTCCTGTTGCACCTCCTGAGGTGCCAGGTCCAAAAGGATTTGTTGGGTGTAAAGTAGGGAGAATAGGTGCAGGAAGGAGTGGAGGAACGGGCGGAAGGTTTGGAACGGGATGAGGAGTATGTTGCTGTGGAGGTGGGGGCGGATTATCTCGGGGTCGAGCGCCGCCAGCAGGTGGAGTGCGTGGCGGTGGGACATTAACATATTCGGGGGCTGCATCGTCTAGATAGGAAGAAAGGAAAATGTCCTTTGCGGTCTTGTGATGCATTTTAGTCGGGAGCAATGGAGGTGGCAGATCTTTTGGTACTTCCGGGGTGGCCTTAGGTAAACCCTCGGCCAGAAGAGGATACATACCATTCATAAGGGTGTTTCGTTGTCTGTCTACTTGTTCTGTTTTTACTCGGATACCTTCCTCAACTAATACGTTTTCTCAGGCCTTGTCTGAATCCTCTCTACTTTTCTCCTCTTTTCTGAGCGCTTTTTCTGTGCGTCTATGCGATTCTTTACGCCATAATTCAATGGCATCTTTCTGTGACTGTCTGGCTTTCTTTTTCCATAAGGCTTCTTCTATTCTCATGATGCAATCTGCATCCCATGTCCCAGCAGCGGGCCATCTCTGATTCTCTGCTAGATCCTTGGTGTAGTCCACCCATAAATCAAGGAATAATACGGCATCTAGGCCATGTTTGTGGTACATAAAGTACCCTGGAGTGTCCCTAGGTGGAATGGGAACGGCTTCCTCGAGTACCCCTTTTCTAGTTTTTATCTGTCTTAATTTGGAGAATAGCGGCATCTTTCACCTTGCTACTTGATCCTTACTCGGACTTGAACACAATTAATACAATAATCACAATAATGAAAATCGAACAATCACTCATACCACGACATTTTAAAACACATTAAAACATTTTAAAAACGAACAACAATAATTAGAATAAAACTAGCTAACTGCATAATACTGGATGTACTGCTAAACAGTACAGATACACCGCTAAAACAGTGCAGACCGGATATACTGCTAAACAGTACAGATACACTGCTAAACAGTGCAGACCAGGTCTGTGTACCCAAACCCGTCTTGACCGGCACAAATTAATGCGCACGTCTAGATGCGTCCCCAGCAATGGTACTCACCGGGAAGCACGGAACGGAAGGCCTCGGAAACTCTGGACTGGACTGGACTGGACTCGACTCGACTCGTGACGTAGGTACTTCGGAACTTCGGAACCTGGTGGGCCTCTGTATACCTCGGATCTTGCTCTCTCAGCTAGGCTCTGGTCGGGATCCTCCGCACTCCTCACCGCCTCGTCTGGGTGTTGATCGCAGCCTCAGTCACCTCCATTGGCCTGAGGGAGGTACAGGAAATCCTGCGGGTACGCGTAGTTGTCCGTCCGGCTGTGGCAGGGGACCGGGCCTGCAACGCACCTCCGGCGCGTGGGGTGGGGGAGGGGTTCCTATTCGGGCGCCAATTATGTGGTAAATTTTAATTACCTATACTTAATTTATGCGGTAAAGTTCAATAAGAATAACTCAGAAAAAATAAGAGGCAGAATCCGTGATATTTGAGGTTTTAAAAGGGGTTTTATTCCTTAAAAAGGAATTGGTTCGAACCAGGTAGATCACAATTCTGTCACCACGAAGGTTCGGGAAGGGACAGACAATACTTTATTGACAGTTTATCATATATATAGTCAATGCATTACAGTAAAGGCAGATGCAGAAGGCGTAACAGCTGAGAGGAGAGATAAGAATACACATACGTAATGAAAAAAGGCGTTACAATAGGCGTGCATAAAGGCGTGTACTAGAAACGTCATTATGAGGATGTCACAAGTGGGTGCAGTGTCAGCAGAAATATATGGCAGAGATGCGCGCGCAGGCAGCATGACGTGTGATTGACGTGTAACTGGAGGGTGAAGGGGACTTGACATTTAGCCCTACATGAGGAGACAGAAGTCTGGGATGTCAGAACAACCTAATCCCAAATCGTATCTAATATCTTGTGTTTAAGGAACTGTATTATCTGGAAGGAAAGGTCTCTCGGGCAGAGGCTATTCTATACTGACTGTTAGTGCGTGTATAAGCGTCTACGTGTCTGCATGAGATGCGAGGGGGCATGGGCCTACCATGGTAACAGGAGCTATGAATTACTTGCACGGAGACAGTGGGGCCGGGCCCTTTGCTCTGCAGCTGGAAGGATGTTTACCTAAACTACTAGACAGGAATGTATTTTTCGAGGAGCGGAGCAGATAACTTGAAGGCTGAATACAGTCTTGGCAGGCAACAGGCCGAGCCAGGCACCGTTAGCCGCGCAGGGAGTAAGACAAAGGTCATGGATACAGATGCAGGTCCAGGCTGGAGCATTCAGAGGCAGAAGGCAGGAAAAGGCTCGATGGCAGAATCCAGGGCCTAACTCGCCAGAGCTGAAAAACGTGTAAAGTACACCATATAAAGACGTTGGCAAGGCATACTTAGGAACGGAATATTCGACCCATTTATGGTGGATCTGAAAGAGGACATGTCAACGTTGGACGCAAATGTATTTGCGTCTTCATAGCTAGAAGTGGAGGGAACATACATGTACTTGTAGCACGTACATAGAGCCGTTGGGGTCTAAGATAGGGGACACAATTGATCATAAAAATTCATATTTCCTCAAATATAGAACATTTTCCTAGAAAACTAGTTTCATTTGAACATTGTAGCAACATCTGTTAAACATTTCATCATTAAATACAAGACTTCGGTTAAAAAACTAGGACACACCAAAATGATTCAAAAAGGCACAAAGGGGGCGTGGCCAAGATGGCGGGGTGAGCGGACGCTTCTTCCCGCAGCTCCTCCAGCCCAACTAGGCCCGAGCCCTTTATCGACAGCTTCTCTCCCCCCGCTGGAGCTCAGCGGTCGCGAGGAGGGTGGCGGAGACCTTGGTGCATGCACGGGTGTTAAAATTGGGTCCCAAGTGCCGTTGTAGAAGACTACTTGAGCGATGGCGAAATGACTGCGGAGCACCACTGAGCCGAGGCGGCGCGAGTTGCTGGACGCAGGGTCCTGGGCGAGCCCCGGCACGGGGGCTTCGGCTGAACAGCATGACGTCTGTTTGCCTCTTTGCAGCTGTTCTGTGCCTTTGAAGCTGGTGAGCCGGACGGACAGCCTGCGAGGGACGCCGCGGGGAGGAGCGGTCGCTGCCTGAGCATAGTGCCACTCGAGACCGCGGCTGCGGCCTGGTAGGCCACGCGCTCCCCGGTCCCGTATGAAGTTTGGAGAGGAGTACGGAATGGGGAGGCAGGACGCTCAGCCCTCCTGCGGATCGAGGGGCCCCGGAGGGGACTCATGGTTGTGGCCCGAAGACTGTATGCAACCCGAACAGTGGCCATTGGAGTCGGAGGGTCTTCTTGGAGACGCCTAGCCACCATTTTGTCCCCGAGAAGGCGATGGAGGCGAGCCCCTGAGGTAGCGGCTTGGGCTACCACGCGCCCCCCGGGCCCCGAGCGGAACGCCTAGCAAAGGTGCGGTTCGGTTGGTGGTGCCACGGACCGGGAGGTCTCTGAGCTGGCCGGCGGTCTGGACATTGGTTGGAGAAGTAGGAGGGTCTTTACAGTGGCGCCCGGCCTCCATTTTGTTCTCGACGGCACGGAACACACGACGGCCCTGCCATACCGGAGCCCGCCTCGATCGCACCTGGTCCATAAAGGGGGACCCAGCAACACTCGGACCTGCTGTCTGCGGCCTTGAATTACCTCTTCCCTTGAGCGGCGTGCTGTGGGTAAGCGTGGGCGGAAAATCCGTTCCGCTCGCGGATTTTGCGGATTTTCGGGAAATCCGCAATCCGCGAGATTTGCGGATTTCCCGCAAAATCCGCAAATTCGCACGCAGCGGATTTTTTTGGCGGCGCGCGGCGTTGGTGATACAATTTTTGCGGCGCGCGGCGTTTATCATCGTTTGCCGAGTTGTTTTTTTCGATAGTTTGCGAGTGCTGCGCCATTTTGGATCTTGCTGTGTGATCCCGCGGGAATTGGCGAGCGCGATTACGTCATCGCGGCTTGCCAGCGATAGTTTGTCAACGCGAGTACGACGAGATCACGTCTCGCGGTACTTCGCAATTGCGAGATTTGAGATGCGGCGCGCGAAAATATAAATTTGCAATTCTGCACAAGAAATCCACCAGCAAGCAGCATAAACCTTCTAGAAATGATGATTTTTATGTGAATAACTCCTTAGTTTGACATTTGCCTGCACTTTTTTAGCGAGGAGTCCATTTTGGGGAGGGGGGCAGGGGGGTGGGAGGAAGGAAGTGCCCCATAGTCTTCAACTTCCTGTTCCTGTTCAGCAGGCTCCTCCCAGTGCTTTGTCCATCTCCTGGTCACTTTTCATTCGGATGTGGACCTGGAAGGATTACCTTTTGTGGATGCTGCTGGATCTTTGGATTTGAGGCCTTTTTGACTTTCTTTGGATCACTGTTGGATTAGAAATTTTACAAGTAAGTTTGTTTGGGGCATTACAGTTGCTGCAACTAAAATTTTGGGATTTTCGATTTTTGGGCTGTTTTGGGGCCTTTTCCCAGGGGTACTCAGTGGTGGGTGGACTGATTCTTTCTGTGGGTTGTCTTGAATTTAAACATCATGGAGGCCATAGATGAATTGGGATTGTGCTGATTTTTCTGTGTTTTTCGATTTTTTTTTTTTGTAAAATTTTGTGTTTTTCGATTTTTGACCTGTTGTTGGGGCCTTGACCAGGGGTAGTGAGTGGTGCATGGGCCTAGTCTTTCTGTGGGCTGTCTTGAATTTAAACATCATGGAGGCCATGGATGGAATGGGATTGTGCTGATTTTGCAGTGTTTTTCGATTTTTGGGGGTGTTCATGGGGAGGGACATGCCATGTGGCTGGTGGCCATTTTGAGTGCAGCTACAGGCACTGGCCATGTGCTGGCAGGCAAGTGGCCATTTTGAATGCAGGCTTTGTTGTTAGGCCTCCAACCATTTTGCCTACTTTTCAACCTTTATTTATGCCAGGGGTAGTGAGTCTTGCATGGGCCTAGTATTTCTGTGGGTTGTCTTGAATTTAAACATCATGGAGGCCATGGATGGAATGGGATTGTGCTGATTTTGCAGTGTTTTTCGATTTTTGGGGGTGTTCATGGGGAGGGACATGCCATGTGGCTGGTGGCCATTTTGAGTGCAGCTACAGGCACTGGCCATGTGCTGGCAGGCAAGTGGCCATTTTGAATGCAGGCTTTGTTGTTAGGCCTCCAACCATTTTGCCTACTTTTCAACCTTTATTTATGCCAGGGGTAGTGAGTCTTGCATGGGCCTAGTATTTCTGTGGGTTGTCTTGAATTTAAACATCATGGAGGCCATAGATGAATTGGGATTGTGCTGATTTTTCTGTGTTTTTCGATTTTTTTTTTTTGTAAAATTTTGTGTTTTTCGATTTTTGACCTGTTGTTGGGGCCTTTTCACCAGGGGTATTTGAGTCTAGCATGGGCCTAGTCTTTCTGTGGGCTGTCTTGAATTTAAACATCATGGAGGCCATGGATGGAATAGGATTGTGCTGATTTTGCAGTGTTTTTCGATTTTTGGGCCTGTACTTGTGGCCTTTTCACCAGGGGTATTTGAGTCTAGCATGGGCCTAGTCTTTCTGTGGGCTGTCTTGAATTTAAACATCATGGAGGCCATGGATGGAATAGGATTGTGCTGATTTTGCAGTGTTTTTCGATTTTTGGGCCTGTACTTGTGGCCTTTTCACCAGGGGTATTTGAGTCTAGCATGGGCCTAGTCTTTCTGTGGGCTGTCTTGAATTTAAACATCATGGAGGCCATGGATGGAATAGGATTGTGCTGATTTTGCAGTGTTTTTCGATTTTTGGGCCTGTACTTGTGGCCTTTTCACCAGGGGTATTTGAGTCTAGCATGGGCCTAGTCTTTCTGTGGGCTGTCTTGAATTTAAACATCATGGAGGCCATGGATGGAATAGGATTGTGCTGATTTTGCAGTGTTTTTCGATTTTTGGGGGTGTTCATGGGGAGGGACATGCCATGTGGCTGGTGGCCATTTTGAGTGCAGCTACAGGCACTGGCCATGTGCTGGCAGGCAAGTGGCCATTTTGAATGCAGGCTTTGTTGTTAGGCCTCCAACCATTTTGCCTACTTTTCAACCTTTATTTATGCCAGGGGTAGTGAGTCTTGCATGGGCCTAGTATTTCTGTGGGTTGTCTTGAATTTAAACATCATGGAGGCCATAGATGAATTGGGATTGTGCTGATTTTTCTGTGTTTTTCGATTTTTTTTTTTTGTAACATTTTGTGTTTTTCGATTTTTGACCTGTTGTTGGGGCCTTTTCACCAGGGGTATTTGAGTCTAGCATGGGCCTAGTCTTTCTGTGGGCTGTCTTGAATTTAAACATCATGGAGGCCATGGATGGAATAGGATTGTGCTGATTTTGCAGTGTTTTTCGATTTTTGGGCCTGTACTTGTGGCCTTTTCACCAGGGGTATTTGAGTCTAGCATGGGCCTAGTCTTTCTGTGGGCTGTCTTGAATTTAAACATCATGGAGGCCATGGATGGAATAGGATTGTGCTGATTTTGCAGTGTTTTTCGATTTTTGGGCCTGTACTTGTGGCCTTTTCACCAGGGGTATTTGAGTCTAGCATGGGCCTAGTCTTTCTGTGGGCTGTCTTGAATTTAAACATCATGGAGGCCATGGATGGAATAGGATTGTGCTGATTTTGCAGTGTTTTTCGATTTTTGGGCCTGTACTTGTGGCCTTTTCACCAGGGGTATTTGAGTCTAGCATGGGCCTAGTCTTTCTGTGGGCTGTCTTGAATTTAAACATCATGGAGGCCATGGATGGAATAGGATTGTGCTGATTTTGCAGTGTTTTTCGATTTTTGGGCCTGTACTTGTGGCCTTTTCACCAGGGGTATTTGAGTCTAGCATGGGCCTAGTATTTCTGTGGGTTGTCTTGAATTTAAACATCATGGAGGCCATGGATTGAATGGGATTGTGCTGATTTTGCAGTGTTTTTCGATTTTTGGGTGTGTTCATGGGGAGGGACATGCCATGTGGCTGGTGGCCATTTTGAGTGCAGCTACAGGCACTGGCCATGTGCTTGGCAGGCAAGTGGCCATTTTGAATGCAGGCTTTGTTGTTAGGCCTCCAACCATTTTGCCTACTTTTCAACCTTTATTTATGCCCAGGGGTAGTGAGTCTTGCATGGGCCTAGTCTTTCTGTGGGTTGTCTTGAATTTAAACATTATGGAGGGCATGGATGGATTGGGATTGTGCTGATTTTGCAGTGTTTTTCGATTTTTTTGTGCTCTATAACTGAACTGATGTTCCTCTGTCTTCCATTTTTTTTAGGTGCACAAGACTCAAGAGAACCACCAGTGCCAGGAAGAAGTCCTGCAGCGGTGTGTGTGTGCAGCATAACGTCACGCGACGTCACGTCTGGCCTCAGACAACTCTACAATTCGTGCAACTGCGGCCTGCTGTCTGACCTGCTCTGAAGAAGATGGCCCCAAAGAAAGTTCTCCGTAGCTCCTCTAGCAAGAAAGTTGCTAGTAAGGAGCAGAAGAAGCAAGTTACCAAGGAGGCTGGTGTGCCACCCGCCACTTTTTTTGGGAGCAAAAAAAAAAGTACGCCTGCAGCAGCAGGATCTGCTGGGGACCAACCTGAGAGCAGCACCCCTGCTCCATTGGGTTCAGTGCCTCCACCACCACGCCAACTTAAGTCAAAGCCCTTGAGTGCTTCAGAGGCAGTCAGTGTACTTCTCCAATCACCATCGACCAGTGATGTTGGCTCATCGCAAGAAAGTAGCAGCAATGTCCCTGAATCAACACAGGTTGTTGTAACTCATCTGACAAGTGTTGAACAACCACAGCCGCAACAACAACACCATGTGCAAGTACACGCCCAAGTACATGTGGAAGGAGAGGCAGCAAAAGGAGATGCGCAAGCAAAGGTGCATGGACGTTCACAAGTGCCCACAATAGTTGTTCCTCCCGAAGTAGGGGCACATTTGGAAATCGACAATGAAGCTGAGGTATCATTGGAAGCCACTCCTCCTGATGATCATTCATTGTCTTCCACATCCCTAGCAAGGAAAAGATCAAGGGGGGTGTCTACATCTTCTTCAAGCCCACCTCGTTCTGGTGCAAGTGATCTGTCTTGGGAACCACCACAACTGCGGTCTGACAGTGAGGCAGAGGCACACCATGATCTGCCACCGGTACCTAAGCGTAAAAGGAAGGTCGTCCAAAAACTCAAACCTATGGAGTGTGATGAGGCTCAACAAGAAGTGACAGATACTGCTGGTGATGAAGCCTCTCACGATGACGACGAGCCAGTCATCACAAAGGTCACTGCAGCCCCACCGGGCATGCAGCAAAGAGACATTTTGACCCTATCCCGAGAAGCTGCTGAGCGTGATGATGATGTCGGCGAGGAGGCAATGGAAATGGAATCATTAGATTTGGAGTTAAGTAGTACACCAAAACCTACCGCTTCCATATTTCTTCGCAAGAAGGTACCCACCTCGTCCTCGACCTCAATTCGTGGTGGTGAAAGTGCAAAACGTACTGAAGTTCGGCAATCCACATCCTCCACTTCATCTGTCATTAGCAGCAGGACCACCACCACCAGTATCGCCGCCTCCTCCGGCCCCCGAAGACATTTCAAGTCTCCAGTTTGGGACTTCTTTAGTGTTTGCCCAAAAAAGGAAAACGTAGCCATTTGTAGCCTTTGTAAGCTTCGATTTAGTCGTGGTAAGCTTGGTTCTAACTATGGTACCGGAGGCCAGAGAGGTCATCTTGAGAGAAGGCACCCTGTCGAATGGTTTCCGCACCTAGAGGCGGTCAAGAAAGCCGGAATTGCACGTAATGAAAACGTTGATTTGTCATCTGCTGATGACGAGGAGGTAGAAGACGATTCAAACACTTCACTTACACCCAGTTCCCATGTCAGCAGCACACCCCATGGGAGCCACACTAAGAGTGTGGGAGAGAGTGAGACATCAATGCGGAAAAGTTCATCAGCGAGCGTAACTGGGTCGAAGAGATCATCATCATCCCGTAAATCATTGGTCCAGGGCAACATTAAAAAGATGTTGTTTACAGAAGCGCAATATGAACGCAACCACCCAATGACCCGTCTGTATAACACTAAGCTGGCTAAAATGCTAGCTCTGGACCTTCTCCCTTTTTCTTTTGTAGAAGGGGTTGGTTTTCTAGAATTAGTGACAGCGCTCTGCCCTAAATGGAAGGTTCCTAGCCGGTTCTATTTTGCCCGAGTTGCGGTTCCAGCACTACATGAAGATGTTCTGAAGGTGATTGGGGCAGCTTTGCAGAAGAGTGCTGTTCACACTATACATCTGACAACAGACATGTGGACCAGTGGCGCAGGCGCTGATTACATGTGCATCACTGCACACTGGGTCTCTTTTTCAGGGGCTAAAGCAAAGCTAAACTCAGGTGTTGACACTAACATTGTTTTTAAAGGTGCTCGGAAACATGCAACACTAGCCATGTTTGGTTTGGAGAAACGTCACACAGCAGAAAACATTTTGGATGTCTTTAACACAAAGGTCCTTAACTGTCTGTCCCCACTAAAACGCAAGGTTGGTTATGTTTCCACAGACAATGGCTCCAATATAGTTAAGGCCATGAGGGACGGTTACTATTTCAGAGTGCCGTGTTTGGCGCACTGTATAAACCTGGTTGTCCAAAAATTCTTGGGTAATAAACGCAGTGCAGCGTACAGTGTATTGGAGAACTGCCGAAAAATTTGCAAGCATTTCAGGCATTCTTTTAAGGCCCGCAAGCAGCTGAGGAGCATGCTATATCAAAGTCAAATGCCAGTGAAAGCACTCATCCAGGAGGTGGTAACACGTTGGAACTCAACCTTCTACATGCTTGAGCGTCTGTATGAGCAGTATACGCAACTCGATCAATATTTCTTGAAAGAGGGTATAGAGGAGCTGAGGATGGGTGGGCCGCAATGGAACATAGTTGAAAGCCTAACACGCATGCTTCGTCCTTTTGAGGTCTTCACACGTGCAGTCAGCAAGGAGGACTCTAATTTGGGAAAAGCTATCCCATTGTTGTACATGCTGGAGGACCAACTGAAGGAGGTGTGTTCTGTGTTTCGAAAAGATGACAAAAAGAAAGACTCTTTGCTTCTGGCTGAGAAATTATTAGAGCTCCTACAAGGTGATGAACGTCTTCAAAAGATCCACTCAGAACAGCATTACATTTGTGCTACTATTCTGGATCCACGCTACAAAAAGGCGCTGGCAGGCAGAGCATTCTTTCCTTTTGCTGATGAAGATGTTACAAAGTACAAACGTTGGCTAGCCTTGTCAGCCAAGAAGTTTGAAACAGAACGGCTGGAAATTGAAGGAAATGGCAGTACATCAGCAGGCCATCCCCAGTCAAAACAATCCACTTCTGCACCTGTGGCTGTGGCACAAGTGACCTCTCAGCCGTTAAAGACACCGGCAACCGCATCATCTGCACGAAAGACAGCAGAAACATTGGAGGCTGAAGAGGATTGGCTAGCTCTGCGTGGGTTTGGTTCTCAAAAGGTCAGAGGCACAGCAAGAGCTACGCAAAGTGGAGGAACCTTGGAGGAGGACCTTGAGTCAATGGTGAAGGACTATCTGAATGACTCCACAGAGGTCTATGTTAATTCTGACCCATTGGCGTATTGGCATGGGAAAAAAGAATTGTGGCCACAGCTCACCAACCTGGCTTTAAACTACTTGTCTTGCCCACTCGCAAGTGTGTCTTCTGAACGGGTTTTCAGTGCGGCTGGTGGGATTGTAACTCCCAAACGGAGCCGCCTCTCGCCCAAAAATGTGGAGAGGTTAACAATGATCAAGATGAATCAGCACCTCATACCACCAGATATAAGAGTACGAGAGAGCGTGCCGGATGAAGAGGAGGTGGCCAGCACCATAGATGAGGGAATTTCTACTCTGTCAGGTGGCACTGACCTCACCCGGGCTGAATTCGCAGAGTATGATGACGAAGCCTTATTCTTATTCCTGGACCGTGATTCCGACTTCGAGCCCTGAAAATGAGACAACGAATCAATAACTTTCTTTTTCATCCTTATTCACTTTTATTCCTGTGTGTCTGTCTTTCTTTGTTGTGCACAGTTAATATAATTCAAACTTTAATCAGATAATCACAAAGACAAGCCCATCAGCAGAACTGTCTTCACTTGTTTGCTAATTTATTTGAAGGTGCCGCAGTCTGCATTCCTCAGGTTCACAAGTTCAGAAGAACATGCTCCTCTATCCTCCTCCTCCAGACTCCTATTTCCATCAAAGCAGAGGGCTGGTTTACGCCCAATGAAGAAAGACTCAGCACTTGTGGGGGTGTTGTTCTACCTCTTTGCAGGTGAGTTGACGGGTCTGGGGCCATTGCTGGGAAGCACTAAAAGTGGTTTGTGCCAAATCCGAGGCGGAAATTTTTTTGTGTTTTTGATGACTTGCTTGCCTTTGAGGTGCTCTTAGGGGGGGTTCCGTCTGTTTGTGGGTGAGTTTCATGGTCTGAGAGCATTGCTGGGACACTCTAATCTTGATTGCATTTGCTTTTCAGGAAATCCGTCGTGCCAACCCCGACTTATGGCCTAGCTACGCAGCGCGTTTGGACCGAAGGCCCAGAAATATTGCAAGTATGAGAGTTTGCTTTTGGCCTGTTTGGGGGTGTTATACTTCTTGGCGGGTGGGTTGCCGGGTCTTGGGGCATTCCTGGGAAGGTCTAATACCGGGTAGAAGTGGTTGGGACTAAATCCAGGCCGATTTTTTTTTGGGCTATTTCTGACATTTTGCTCTATGTAGCGTTTTCGGGGGCCTGTTTGGGGGGCTTCCTGGTGTTTCTGGGTGAGTTTCGTGGTCTGGGAGCACTGCTGGGACACTCTAATCTTGATTGCATTTGCTTTTCAGGAAATCCGTCGTGCCAACCCCGACTTATGGCCTAGCTACGCAGCGCGTTTGGACCGAAGGCCCAGAAATATTGCAAGTATGAGATTTTGCTTTTGGCCTGTTTGGGGGTGTTATGCTTCTTGGCGGGTGGGTTGCCGGGTCTTGGGGCATTCCTGGGAAGGTCTAATACCGGGTAGAAGTGGTTGGGACTAAATCCAGGCCGATTTTTTTTTGGGCTATTTCTGACATTTTGCTCTATGTAGCGTTTTCGGGGGCCTGTTTGGGGGGCTTCCTGGTGTTTCTGGGTGAGTTTCGTGGTCTGGGAGCACTGCTGGCTATATCTACTTTACTTTGCAAGAGGTTTGAAGCAAATCCATGGTGGCAGAGGGGACTTAGGGCCTAGCTGCAGAGCGCGCGCGGAGTGATTTGGGAAATTTGTGAAAAATTGACTAAGTCCCCATTTTTGTACTTTTGCTCTTTGGCTGTTTGGGGGTCTTCTACTCGTTTTCTCCTGGGTTGACGGCTCTGGGGCCATTGCTGGGAAGCTCTAATACCGGATAAAAGTGTTTTGGACCAAATCCCAGGCGGAAAATTTTTTGTGTTTTTGATGACTTGCTTGCCTTTGAGGTGCTCTTAGGGGGGGTTCCGTCTGTTTGTGGGTGAGTTTCGTGGTCTGGGAGCATTGCTGGGACACTCTAATCTTGATTGCATTTGCTTTTCAGGAAATCCGTCGTGCCAACCCCGACTTATGGCCCAGCTACGCAGCGCGTTTGGACCGAAGGCCCAGAAATATTGCAAGTATGAGAGTTTGCTTTTGGCCTGTTTGGGGGTGTTATACTTCTTGGCGGGTGGGTTGCCGGGTCTTGGGGCATTCCTGGGAAGGTCTAATACCGGGTAGAAGTGGTTGGGACTAAATCCAGGCCGATTTTTTTTTGGGCTATTTCTGACATTTTGCTCTATGTAGCGTTTTCGGGGGCCTGTTTGGGGGGCTTCCTGGTGTTTCTGGGTGAGTTTCGTGGTCTGGGAGCACTGCTGGGACACTCTAATCTTGATTGCATTTGCTTTTCAGGAAATCCGTCGTGCCAACCCCGACTTATGGCCTAGCTACGCAGCGCGTTTGGACCGAAGGCCCAGAAATATTGCAAGTATGAGAGTTTGCTTTTGGCCTGTTTGGGGGTGTTATACTTCTTGGCGGGTGGGTTGCCGGGTCTTGGGGCATTCCTGGGAAGGTCTAATACCGGGTAGAAGTGGTTGGGACTAAATCCAGGCCGATTTTTTTTTGGGCTATTTCTGACATTTTGCTCTATGTAGCGTTTTCGGGGGCCTGTTTGGGGGGCTTCCTGGTGTTTCTGGGTGAGTTTCGTGGTCTGGGAGCACTGCTGGCTATATCTACTTTACTTTGCAAGAGGTTTGAAGCAAATCCATGGTGGCAGAGGGGACTTAGGGCCTAGCTGCAGAGCGCGCGCGGAGTGATTTGGGAAATTTGTGAAAAATTGACTAAGTCCCCATTTTTGTACTTTTGCTCTTTGGCTGTTTGGGGGTCTTCTACTCGTTTTCTCCTGGGTTGACGGCTCTGGGGCCATTGCTGGGAAGCTCTAATACCGGATAAAAGTGTTTTGGACCAAATCCCAGGCGGAAAATTTTTTGTGTTTTTGATGACTTGCTTGCCTTTGAGGTGCTCTTAGGGGGGGTTCCGTCTGTTTGTGGGTGAGTTTCGTGGTCTGGGAGCATTGCTGGGACACTCTAATCTTGATTGCATTTGCTTTTCAGGAAATCCGTCGTGCCAACCCCGACTTATGGCCCAGCTACGCAGCGCGTTTGGACCGAAGGCCCAGAAATATTGCAAGTATGAGAGTTTGCTTTTGGCCTGTTTGGGGGTGTTATACTTCTTGGCGGGTGGGTTGCCGGGTCTTGGGGCATTCCTGGGAAGGTCTAATACCGGGTAGAAGTGGTTGGGACTAAATCCAGGCCGATTTTTTTTTGGGCTATTTCTGACATTTTGCTCTATGTAGCGTTTTCGGGGGCCTGTTTGGGGGGCTTCCTGGTGTTTCTGGGTGAGTTTCGTGGTCTGGGAGCACTGCTGGGACACTCTAATCTTGATTGCATTTGCTTTTCAGGAAATCCGTCGTGCCAACCCCGACTTATGGCCTAGCTACGCAGCGCGTTTGGACCGAAGGCCCAGAAATATTGCAAGTATGAGATTTTGCTTTTGGCCTGTTTGGGGGTGTTATGCTTCTTGGCGGGTGGGTTGCCGGGTCTTGGGGCATTCCTGGGAAGGTCTAATACCGGGTAGAAGTGGTTGGGACAAAATCCGCGCGGAAAAGCCTTTAGTTTTGGCACTTTTTGTAACTTAGGGTTCGTTAGGGTTAGCCCTAGCAGCAGGATTGCATGTGTATCGGGGTGTTCTAGATTTTTCAAACTGAGTTCTGGGGTCTTAGAGCACTCGTGAGAATGTGTAATTTTGGTTGCAAGTCATTTGAAGAAAATCCATGGTGGGAAAGGGGGGATTTGGCATAGTTAAAGAAAGCCTTTGCCACTATTCTTAACTTAGGGTTCGTTAGGGTTAGCAGTATTTCTATTGCATGTGTTTGAGTGGGGGGGATTTCGAGTCTTGGAGCGATGCTGGCTATGGCTACTTTTGCTTGGTTGCTTGCAAGTGGTTTGAATGCAATCCACGGGGGGTAATGGGTAATTAGGGTACTTCGGCCTACTTTTACTTTCAAAGTAAGTTTTGTCTCCAGTTTTCTGCTAGGCCTCGTTTTTTGGGTGGGAGCACTGCTAGGAAGATCTATTTTTGTTCTAAAACACAGTTTACAGTACACCTAGCTTGAGGGGCAAGATCCGCTACATTAATTTGCCCATACTTATTTATCCTTCAAAAGGTGACTCAGAGTACGCACTTTCAAAAACATTGTACTGTCTGTCTACTAGGAAAAACAAATTGTGACTTTTTGCACTCCACAGCCTACATACCTTATATTTATTTATCAGTGGTGTTGTAATATTATATCACTTCCTGTTTTTCGTTGAATAATTACAGGCCGGGTTTCAGTCTCTGCAATGGGGAAAAAAGGATGGAGTCAGGCTTCACAGTAGCGAGCCACAATTCAGCATCAGGCAGGCAGTGGACAGGGTGTCTTCTGGTGACCAACATCGGTGGACGAAGCGTCGGCTGCAATGGAGGAGTGCCGCTAATAGGAGGATTTTTTTTCTGCGGGCAACTTACTTACCACTTCCAACAGGACCACTACAACCACATAGATACAGTATCCCTTGCCTTTTTCTCTGACTGTGACTGCATTTCTTTGCTCTCTCTCGGCTTCTACATTGATCCCTTAACACATCACTTAGTCCACTCCACTATCTGCACCACACATAGTCATTTGTAAGTGCTCCTACGTAATTCGCAAGTCGCAGCACGCCCCAGGCCGTAGAGGACTGGGATGGCCCCAATGATGAAGCATGTCACCAAGGGGCAACCCTGGTGAGTGAGGGGACACCTAGAAAAAAAGCAATTTCTCCTTTTCTATCTACTATACCTTCTGTCAGGTTACGCAGCCCCTAAGCGCCTACCGTACTATGAAACTACATTTCCCATGAGTAGGCGGGAGACTTGCAGACTATTTAGTGAGACTATATGAGAGTACCCTTGTATGTTAGGACATCACTTCACTGATGCCTGTCTTGTCTTCTCTTACAGGTATCCTTTCCCTGCTGACCCTACCTTTACCCATCCCACATTTTTTATTTTAGTTTGTTATTTTTCTCCCTCGCCTAATGCCTCGAACACCCTGTGTTTACACTTCTGGGTGTTGGTGACATTTGGAGGTGGAACCATATTTGCATCGACTGGATCACGGGGAGTAAACGTGACACCTTCCAGACCAACCCCATTGAGTGTTGTTGTGAATGGATTTATAGTGACCAGCAAGGCTCTCGGGTATCTGGCTACAGAGACCTTATGTTGAATATAGTTATCAATAATTCCACACAGGCCCTGTACTGTCGCATTCTTTCTTTCCACAGTTGTCGATGATATATTCTTACTCTGCTTGACAAAGAACCATTGCTAATGTGAAAGAACTTCAACCGAATTAGTAGTTATACTTTACCATTTGTTAGGCTACAATGTGGCACTGCTCTACTGTACTTCTGTCACCTGCTATATTCTCAGTTGTACCGTTGAATTGCTCAGGAGGACAAACCAGATTTCATTTTCTTTTTTTTCATAGGCATGCAACTGCCACTGTGTCACACCACTAGTACCACCGCTATGAGGAAATTTTATCCGACCAAGATTGCCAACGTTATTCGGTGTTTCCCGTGGAGCCAGCCCTGGGCCTAGCCCTACTTTCAAACACAAATTACAGGTAAGATAAGCGTTTGGTGGTTTGGGGGTATAATGGAGTATTAGTACGAGAGACGAGAGACTGAAGGTAGTACTACTAAAGTCCTAGGACTCTTGGATTCACTTCACTTAGTCTGTGAGAGGCACTTAGTGTTGAAAACATTTGGGCATTTACACTTAAAGGAAGAAAATGGAACTAAACTTTCAGGAAAACAGTCAACGTTAAACCCCCACCCACCAGGCAAGCAGTAAAAAACAGGTATGCTCAGATAAAGTTTGAAAAAGTATATTTATATCCCTAACAAAATAATCTCCCGCAAGACCCTCCCTAACCCCAACGATTGTCCTTCAAAAGTCCCCAAAAACCCAACTCCCAATTCCCACCCCCCAAAAGTCTCTAAAAAAGGGGCAAGGGACACTATGGGTGGATGCTGTTAACTTTTTGGGCCAGGGCATCATGCTCCTCGCGGAGCAAGGCGAGCTCCTGCTGAAGGCGGGACACCATCAGGGTAGTGCGGCGCAGGCGTGCCTTCACTGCCTTGCAGGTGCAAGGCCTGTGAGAAGCAGCTGTTGGCCTTGCTGCTCGGCGGTGGCGTTTGCCTTTGGCAGCCCGGCTCAGTCTCGGTGGACCACTGTGCTGGGTGGCAGCCGGTGGGGCCACGGAGGCCGATGCAGACGACGTTGTCGTTGTTGTCGACCGCACACTTTCCTCGTCCTCCAGGGCCACCAGCCGCCGATATTCCGCAACAGTGGCCTCGATTCTCCGTTGCCGGGCCGCTCTAGCCAGCTCCTTCCTCCTTGTTCGTTTGGAAGGAGAACCTATATGAAGAAAGAAAGACATAGTCTGTAACCAATGCTCTTTAAGATTAACTCAATCATTCAGCAGAAATGTGTGCTGCAGTACAACTAGCAACTTGCAAGCGCATTACATAACTATTGAGGCCAGTATCTATCTAACCTCACACTTCTTCATCCTTGCTCTAACATTAGTGGGAGTTTAAGGAACAAATTCTATGAGCACTGTGGACTTCCATTGGAGTCGACTATGAAAGTACACCAGTCTTATTCTTCTTCTTGTCTCTTGTTTTGGAAAATTGGTACGTTATTTTCTGCAAGCCGGCATAATGCCAGCGCGGTAAACTTGCACCCGAGAAAAAGAGACGCACGCCATGAGGAGTGACCTAGACTTGCGTTGCCGTTGCGTTACTGTACCCGTCCAGTACATGCAGGTGGTGAATCTCTTACTTTTCTATTACGGGTGGCACTGAGAATACTCTGTTACAACTCAAGGGCTACTGCTTAATTAATTTAACTTTCACCCTACAGTGGAAATGAGTACTAGAAATGGAAAATTGAAGAAGATAAATAATCTGATTATCTATCACTTCACATGGGATGTTTTTGCTTATATATGGGATGACTTTAGGTGCTTTGCTTTTTATTGAGTGACAGGCAGTGATACATCCACACATGAATGACTGAGTACTACTAAACTTATTAAGAGAGGTAGGGAGTGGCCACCATAATAACCGGATCTATGCAGTGCTTGCAATACAAACTACTGCTACTATTTATGGTAGTATTTGGACAAAATTAAAAGTTCTTTTCCTTGCCTTTCCTACACTGGAACGGACGTGCGGGTGCAGTGTTACATGCTCTTCAAAGTTACACTTAGTTCATCCACTGACCATCTACTCTCTCTAGATCATGGGTACTCACAAACTTTCTCTCAGGGGCTACATTTACAGTGTAGTTTGGGGCCGAGGGCCGCACTGGTGGGGGCGGAGTCAGAGGGGGCGGGGCTAAAGCAAAACGATAACTTGTGACCATGAGGTTGCACACAGGTCCCTGCAGCAGATGCCCTCATCCACTGAGCCACCAGACCCAGCATTTACATACATCTCTCTCCCTCCTGCTGTCCCTCCTGCCCTCCCTCCATCTCTCTCTCCCTCCTGCCCTCCCTCTCCCTCTGTCATCTCACTGTGTGTGTGTCTATCTGTGTCAGCCTTCAGCCCGGGTTGAGACCGCTTCCTCAACGCGCACACACAGACAACAACACCAAAGTACTTAACAGGTCTTTAAAAGACCATTAACATATTATTGAGGCTTTGTTTGTTTTAGCGCCCCTGCTTCTCCACCCTGACAATCACTGCTTGCCCGGCCCCACAGAGCAGAGGCTTTGTTCTATTTCACCTCTTTGTGGCCTTGCATCTCCACTCTGCTCTGTGGGGGCCGGGGGAGCAGTGATTGTCAGAGTGGAGATGCAGGGGCGCTAACAGGTGAAATACAAAAAAGCCTCTGCTCTGTGGGGGCCGGGGGAGCAGTGATTGTCTGCAAGGTCTGCGCACCGCCAAGGAAGGCTTGCCGGGCCACCACCGGCCCGCGGGCCGTACTATGAGTACCCCTGCTCTAGATACACATATGCTATCTAAGAGTCAGATAGTAGCATGATCCAGGTATATGGACACATACAGTTTCTGTGTCACCCACCCAGGCTGTTGTCCTTCCACCCATCATTGCTTCATCATTCACCCAGCCATGCATCTCATATTCTTGCCTTCCCAGCTAGTCTTCAATCTCAATAAGTAAGGAATATATAAGAGCTTACCTCTGGCCGCCACCACCGTCTCAACTCTCACAGCCGCCGCCGCCGCCTCCTCCCCTGATGAACTGCCCTCCGCCTCCGTGTCGAGCACCACCACCACACTGGCCCCGCCACCAGATGTTCCACCTACAAAGTACATTTAAGAATCTTAGAATAAAGCACTCACTAGTCACTAGTATTTGGTCTAGGAATGAAGACATGTGAAAACAATGTAATTTGTGACTGTCTACGTTAAAGTTAAAAAAAATGTCCCTTTTTCCAGGGAAGGTTGTCTTGCTGCACTTTTGGCACAACTGATGAAGGCTGATTTTTTAACACGCACCATTTTTCTCCACACAGACAGAAGATGGACTTCTAACAACAAGATCAAGTTGAAACCAGGTGAGAGCTCGGCTCGACCACAAGAAATGTCTTCAATTAATCGTCAGCACTAACCACTTTTCCATTATCAGTTAAACGTTTAGTTTTATTATGACTTCATTTTAATAAATGTGTTTACTTTTAATAAAGCTTTTAAATTTAAATACAATCTGTGTTTTTTGGTCCTCCAGACTAGAGTGACTGAGCGAAAGGTTTTGCAATTTTTGCAAGCATGAGTCCAGATAGAACACTTCAAAAGACATTATGGACAATCCCAGAGGACTGCACTAAGTTGATAGAGCTATTGCTGACTAGAATCATGGGAGTTTCGCCAACCGTGCAATCTTAGTTAGCTACACAGACAGACTAATAAGAATAATCTAGTAATACCACAGGGAGTCATAGTAGAGGCAGGATAAGAATTTAGATACAGTCTACAAGAAGAGCAAAGACAATTTTGAAAAAATTCAAATGAGGAACGCTAGGAAAAATAGGTACTAGTCTAAAATGAAAACTTACTGGGGCCAGCAGAGGAGCCCTCGCCTGCCCGATCCTGGCCCTGTTGAACAGCATCCGCCGCCTGCTGCTCCTGTGTCCTCCTCTCGCCCCTGGGGGGAGCTGACGTACAACATGAAAGAAAGAACAGAAAACATGGATGATTGTTGCTTGTCAATGTCAACCAAATCAAACATTTCAAAAGAACAATAACAAAATATTTCCGCGAAATTATATTGATTATGGTTACTTTTTATTTATTTGCGGACCTGTGACTTCGAAAGTCACGTAACTCACTAAACAAAGTACTGAAACGTTCACCTAGGACTGGCAGGCAGCAGTCCGCAGGCAAGACGCAAAGTGACAGACAAACTCCATTGTGATTTCAGTCAGATCAGTGACAACACTAACAGTTGCCTGCTACATTACCAGTCATTTAAATAGTCAAACTATCAATCCACCGCCACTATTTTTCTTATTGTCAGGGTTACAAAGGAAGGGGCAGATTTAAGCCCTTGCGGCTCTTTTGCGCCGTTCTTGCGTGACTTTTGTGACGCAGCAGCTAAACAAAAAAGGGCGCCATGGTGCGGCGTATAATATTATAACAACGTGACGCATTTGGGAGATGCATCCCGTTATAAAGCCCTGCGCCATCAGGGGGCGTTCCGGCGCAAGGGAGGGCATTCCTGCGCTGGAACACATCCTAATAGTGGCTGAGGGAAATCTACAAAATATCAATCAGTCACCTTTAGGACAATGATGCGTCACACAAACCCTGCACCTGCTTGAAGCAGACGTACGGCTTGACCCAGCATTGGGGAGATAGGGTACCCCAGAGCATTGATGGAGCTGCGCCATCGTTGCGACGCAACTCCAGCAGTAAAGCTTCGGTGACGTTTTGGGCCCATGGGGCGCCGCATTGCAAATACGGCGCACCATGTTTGGTGGTGGTAGCGGGCCGCACAATTAATGGCGCATCCCTGCTACTTTGCAGGGATGCGACGGTAATTGCAATTCTGCCCCTTAGGGGCATACTTACTTACGCGTTCTGGCGCATCTCCAGAGATGCGCCAGATCAAATGCGTCACGCAAAACTACCCTTGCGACACGGCAGATGTGCCTCATTTACAATGCGGCGCGCCCTGGCGCAAGGGTAGGCACTTGCGTGACGCATCTCGTCACGTAAGAGCGGCGCATCGCTGGAGTCACGTCGCCAACGCAATGCAACTCCAGTAATGCTCAGGGCCACCCAATACTTTACATGCTGTGTCAGTCCTTTCGCCTGCTTCGAGCAGACATAAGGAATTGAATTGACGTAGCAGCGTCGCAGAAGTGCCTGCGTTAAATCTTGTAGATTTCACGCAGGCAATTTTGCGAGGCGCACAGCCGCTGGACCGCCCACCCTGCGTACTAGGAACGCACCCATTGTGGTGCAGGCCCATGGCTTTATAACGTGACGCATCTCCCTAGATGCGTCATGCTGTAAATGACTTGCAGGGATGCGGCACGTTTACGCCGCTGTTGCGTCACGCAAGGCAACGTAAACGTGGCGCAAGGGGCTTGTAAATGTAATCTGCCCCCTAGTGTCTAGCATTACGCAGTTCTGTTAAGTACACTCATACATAATAGTTACTCAGGCCAATGAGACCACGAAATAGAAAACAAATAAGCATAGTAGCAACCCCACTGAGAAGGAGAGCAGTGCACCTGAAATGCACAGAAGATTTTGAAATATAATTTAACTACAATGTAATCGTCATCAGCGGCATTATTGGCTTGCTCCATGTAAAAAACAAATATTTGCAATACAACAACACAGAGCAGGAGAAAACATCATAGTAGTGAGTGATTAAATGCCAATGGCTACTACTACTCACCAAGCCCGGGGATCTCCAAGCCGAGCTGGTCCAGCAGGTCGCGCTCGCGGTCCAGGAGGTCCGTCCAGCGATGGGTGACCTGGCTGTAGGTGCGCTGGACCCCGTAGAGGTGGGATATGGCCCAGCACACCTTCTCCCACCGCTTCCGGCGCTCCCGCATGTTGTAGCCGCCGGCCGCGATCCTGCCGCCTCCCGCGATGGTCCTGGGCAGGCGGCGCTGGACGAAGTAGACCAGCGCGCCCACTTCCTCCGGGCTGAATATCTCCCGGCGCGTCACCTGCTCCCCCCTCGATCTCACGCCTGCTGTCCTGCCACTGGGTCCAGCACTACTCCCCGCCGCCGCTGCGGCCCTCAAGTGCCTGGGCAGCTTCACGGCGCCTGGCTTGACCATGGTCTGGGCAGGTAAGGTAGGAAGAAGTAGAAAATTAAGAAAGAATAGGATAGGGAAGAAGAAAAGAAAAGAGTTTACAAAAGTAGTTTAAAAGTAAAGAAAAATAGCAGAAAAGACAAAAATATACAGCTAGGAAAAGAGAGGGATAGATAAGAAGCAAAATCGTAAAAAAAAAACTGAAAACAAGCAAAGGATGGGAAAGATATCAAGAGGATTAAACACCATGCCCAGACACAGGAAATGAATGAAAAACAAGATGGCCGGCGCCCGTTTCCGAGCGCGAAAGTCAGTTCGCGCGAGATTTTCCTCGCGATCTCGTGCGAACCTCTAGATTTCCCGCGCGATCTCGTGCGAACCTCTACTCGCAATGCGCTTACTGCGCGAGATTATACATAGCGGGCGGAAACGGAAATACGTCACGCAAACAAAATGGCCGCGCCCGTACTCGACCTTGGGGTAAATTCGCGTGTTGCGCTGCAAGCGGCTCGCGAATACTGCAAAAAAACTCGCGAAACAACAAGCCGCAAAAAAATAAAATGCTCATTCGCACGAATTGGCGGCTTCCGCGGTCGGTTTCGCACGACGCCGCGCCCCGCGAATAGCGCGAAAAAAACCGCAAAACGATTTCAGCAAAAGCAAAAGCAATGAGCAGGTGCAAAAGGTCAACCTCATGATTTGTAACGATTCTTTGTATTGCTTCCTGAGGGGGCCCTCCAGAATTCGGTTGCCTGCTTGCAACTATTGTGTGACCCTGCTCTGACCTTAACTGTATGCCACAAAGGTCCTGATTTACAGCTAAAGGAGCAGACAAGCAGGTGCCAGGCTGGAACTTTAAATTCTTTCAGTGACACATTAATTAGCCCCTAATTCATTATTGTCAGTTGGGGCAGGGCAGGTGTTGTAACTAATTTTGCAACAATGAAAGCACTTAGCAAGTGCAAAAGATCACTAATCAGGGCGCACTAAGGAAGCAGGTGCCAGCTAAAAAAATATTCTGTGACACATTAATCAGCCCCAAATTAATTCAGGTCACTTGAGGCAGGGAAGGTGTGCTTTGCTTTGCCGAAAATAATGTACACTGGACAACCAGAGGGTGTGGTGATGAAACAGAGGGTGGCATGGGTGGGCCAGAGGGTGGCATGAGTAGTCAGAGAGTGGCAGTGGTGACAGAGAGTGGCAGTGATGAAGAAGAGTGTCCCAAACAGGTTGGACACGTAGAAACAACAAGTTCGCAAAACTTGCGACCCAACAGGTAAGTTCGCAAATTGCGAAATTGTAAAAACCCTCGCGAACTGGCAGAAACACGGGCGAACACAAAAAAAAAAAAAAATCCGCAAATTCGCGGGAATTCGCGGATTTTGCGGATTGCGAGTTCGCAAATCCGCAAATTCGCGGATTGCCAATCCGCAAAATCCGCTCATGCTTAGCTGTGGTCCACGGTGTGCAAATGGCGTGCGGCCGGAACGTGAAGAAGGGGGATCGCACGCTCCCGGACATGCTCAGCAGGGCCCAGCAACAGCATGATAGAGCGCAGCCGTCCCCGAGCTCTTCCAGAAACTCAGGAGAACCGGCTGGGGGGGAGCCCCCGGTCACGAGATCTTTCATGGAGGCCCTGTTTAGTTCGCTTAAAGAAGACTTTCAGACACTAAAGCAGGAAGTAGCCAGCGAGGTGCGCGAGGTTCGCAGTGAGGTGGAGGGCCTTGGTGAGCGGATGGAAACGGTGGAGACAGCGGCCCACCGGAGAGATGAGGAGATTGTCCACCTACAACAGGAAGTACTCCGCCTCAGGGAACAGCATGTGGACCTCCAAGCGCACAATGAAGACCTGGAGAACAGGTTGAGACGAAATAACATACGGGTCCGGGGAGTCCCGTTCGATGAAGAGGGAACTGATGTTACTGGCTACCTGAGGGACATGTTCAGAGAGATCCTGGGTGAGCCAGCGGACTTCCCGATCCGGATTGATAGGGCCCACAGGGTCGGCCGCCTGCGACAATCGGCGGCGCCTCCACCGGACATCTTGGCCTACCTTCCTGATTTCCTCGTAATGGAGCGTATAATGGCCGAGGCCCGCAAGAAGCAACCGCTGACCTTCGGTGGACGCCCCGTCGCGCTGTTTCAAGACTTGTCTGCCATCACGTTGCAAAAACGCAGGGCCTTCAAGATTGCGACGGACTTTCTGAGGGAGCATGAAACACCATACTCTTGGGGGCATCCCTTCCACCTTATCTTTCGCTGGAACGGCGTGATGCACCAATTGCGCTCCTTGCAAGACGTATGTTGGGTCCTGGGTCTCACAGCTATGGAGGAGGATGGAGCGACGCAAGGCCGGAGACGCTCAGAGTGAGGAGGACGACGGCGGACGGCGAGAAGGAGATCGGTGGCTAGCGCTGGGAGGCCGGATTCACCTACCATCAGAGCGGAAATGGCCAACGCGTTGAGAGAGGCGGCCAGGGACTCTGCTGCCACGAACGGTGTAGCCTTGACGAAGTAGAAACGCTGTGGGGGGAGAAGGACATAGATTCTGAGGATAGCAGGTTTGAAGCTGGAGGGGGGTTGGGTGGGAGGCGGGTAGAACGAGTGGCCGGACGTCCACTTTACGTACTTTCCACGGACTTGTCCGTTTTGGGACATGACCGGAACATTGGGTTGTTTGAATTTGGGTTGGGGGTTGGCCAGTTGCCACGGGGTTGGTTCGGGGGAAGTTGGGGGGAAGGGGGGAATCGTCCAGTGTCTTACATACTATTGCCTTATTTCACTTCAGCTCCCCTGCGCTGTCGTCCCGTGCCCTACCCTCCCAGATTGGGTGCCCGCTGCTTAGCGCACAATGGCCTTCAGGAATATGGCGACACTTAAAGTAGTGACCCTTAATGTTAAGGGACTGAACAATCCAGTTAAACGGAGGGCAGTCTTATCTTTGTTGGAGGGGACACAAGCAGACATTTGTCTCCTGCAGGAAACCCACTTGTTAACACAGGACTGTCATAGACTGCGCTCTCGCAAGTTTCCCACACAGTTTTTCTCTTCCACTACCTCTAAGAAAGCGGGGGTGGCCATATTGATAGCAAGTTCCTTCAGGGGGGAGGTGCTGTACAAATTCGCAGAACAAAAGGGGAGGCTGTTGGCGTACCGCCTCAAGCTGGGAGATGTGACGTTTACTATTGGCTCTTTGTACAGCCCGAACGACCACCAGGAGAGCTTTCTAGACTCGACGCTGGTGGACGTGACCGCCTCCCCGTACAGATATGTCATTCTAGGGGGTGACTTGAACATGGTTTTTGATTCCACACTTGATAGGTCCGCGCAGAGACACCCGCAAACTGGGGAACTTTCACAGGCAGGAAATGCCCAGCTCACTGATCCGGACCTGCATGACCTTTGGGCGCACACTACACCATACGAGTAGAGACTATTCTTACTATTCACATGCACACCGGACATATGCGCGGTTGGACCACTTGTTAGTCAGCGGACCGATGTGTGCCTCCGCTACGACGGCGGACATAGGGGTCCTCTCATTATCAGATCACGCGCCGGTCGCGGGTACATTTGTGCTCCCACCGGTCTCCCCCTCCCGCGGTGTCTGGCGCCTTAGGGATACCCTCTTACATAAAAAAAACTGTTGTGAAACACATTGAGGAGTCGATCCGGGAGTACCAAACACATAACGATAACTCAGACACCTCGCTAGCGACACAGTGGGCGGCGTTGAAGGCGGTCCTGAGAGGGGAGTTTATCTCTATCTCTTCGGCAGAGAACAGAGAGCGACAGCGCAAGAGGGAGGAGTTGACTTCCAAAGTTAGAGAGCTGGAGCATGTACATCGCCGTACTGGGGCCCCTAGGATATGGAAACAGTTGAAGGCCGCTAGGAAATTCTTATCAGCATTAGATATGGACAGGGCAGAATACGCGGCGCTGCGCCTGAAACACGCGTTTTACACGGGAGGGGATAGGTGTGGCAAACTCCTGGCGAATAGGCTTCGTGTGGCGCATCAGCGTAACCTGGTTAAAGAACTGCTAGATTCTGATGGGGTGGCGGTCTCTGAAGACGCAGCGGTAGCGGAGGTGTTCCGTAGGTTCTATGAGGACCTTTACACAGGGGAGCCCCCTTTGCCGCAAGATACAGCGGACTATCTGGAGTCGGTGGCCCTTCCGGCCCTGGACCCAGCGCAGGCGGAGCACCTGGAACGTAGTATTCACGTAGAGGAGGTGATAGCCGCCATCTCCAGGCTAAAGCATGGGAAGGCCCCAGGCCCGGACGGTTACACGTCCTTGTTTTATAAGACCTTTTGCCCGGCTGTGGCACCTATCCTTGCTCGCTTATTCAACTCCTTCTCTGCACCGGGAGCCATTCCGCCGGACCTGTTAAGAGCAACGGTCTTGGTAATTCCGAAACCAGGGAAGGACCGAGCTCTCTGCGGCTCGTACAGGCCAATATCCCTCCTGAATGTTGACCTAAAGCTATATACAGGGATTCTGGTGGCCAGACTGGCTTTACATCTGCCGGGCCTGGTAGAGGCTGATCAGGCTGGATTTGTCCCAGGTCGACAAACAGTCGATAATACCAAGAGAGTGGTACACGTCATGGAGAAGGCCTCACGGATCCCGGGAGAGAGAATGTTGCTGGCGGTGGACGCGGAGAAAGCATTTGATCGCGTTCATTGGCCCTATCTTGAACAGGTGCTCCGGAAGATGGGCATCGGAGAGAAGTTCTGTTCGATGATTTTTAATTGTTACAAGTCCCCTTCGGCTACAGTTAGAGTTAATGGCTGCAGCTCCCGCAGCTTCGAGATAGAAAGGGGTACTAGACAAGGGTGCCCGCTTTCCCCACTTCTCTTTGCCCTCTATATGGAGCCGTTCGCCCAGAGGATTCGCCAGAACCCAGATGCGATAGGGGTTAAGATGGGGCGATATGTCCATACGGTTAGTCTCTATGCGGACGATGTCCTATTGACCCTGGATGACCCGACGCGGGCCCTCCCGGCATGCATTCAGGAACTGGATGATTTCTCAAAGGTGGCGGGCTTCAAGATGAACATGGGCAAGTCAGCGGCCCTGGATGTGTCCCTGACAGCGGATACAAGACGAGATCTGCAGAGGCTTTTTCCCATGCAGTGGTCGTCATCCCAGGTGCCTTACCTGGGGATTCTGTTAGCACCGACGTTGCCAGCAATGGTAGCGGCCAATTACGCATCTCTGGGCAGGAAAATCAAGGAAGAGCTAGCCCGCTGGGGTAAAGTAATGTTGTCCTGGCTCGGCAGAATAGCTGCGGTCAAGATGACGGTCTTGCCCCAGATCTTGTATCTCTTTCGGGCCTTGCCGCTCCAACCGCCTACGGGATGGATCAGACAGACGCAAGCAGATATTGCACGTTTCATCTGGCAGGGTCGCAAGCCGAGAATGAAGAGGGTCCTCTCCACACTAGCCCCGGAGGCGGGAGGCCTTGGCATCCCAGATCTCCGGAAATACTTTCAGGCAGCGCAGTTCCGCTACTTGGTGGAATGGAGCAAATGGGAATCTGACAAGCATTGGCTCTTTCAGGACCAGGCGGTGGCGGGGCGTCTCTTACAGGAGGTGCCATTCTTGCGGCGGAACCACCGCCCCCCAACCAATACGCTTCCTATGTCACGCGAGTCCCCCTGAGAGTGTGGGACGCTGTTAATGAAGTTCACGACCTCACCACATTCCCCTCGCCTCTCACGCCGATAGTAGAGAACCCTGATTTCTCCCCAGGTCTAGAACCGGGCGCGTTCACGCTCTGGAGGGCGGCAGGTTGCCGTGCGCTCTAACAGATGTATGACACGGAGGGAGTGGTCCCTTTTCAGCACTTGAAGCAGGAATTCCAACTGAGAGAGGTTAAGGTACATGCAGGTTAGGCATTGGGCGCTTCAGCCGCAGGTACGTGACACTGCAGATCGCCAGATGAAGCCGTACGAGAGGTGGTTAATAACCCGCACCTCTGACGCCAAACTGATCACAGACCTCTATAAATTCCTGCAACCCCCCCCATTTCACTTTTATAGCCCTGGCAGGGAACGCTGGAATAGAGAGCTGGGGAGGACGCTGGGGATGACGCTCAGTCATAAGGAATGGGATCAGATTGCATATGTTATGTTATGTTATGTTACGTGAATTTGTACTGCGCACAGCTGCCCCAGCTAAGGGGCGCCCTGGCGCATGGCAAGGTAACACGCAACAGCCACAAGAAACACAACAGCTAAAGAGAAGGAACCAGGTTAAAATAAGAAGGTTTTAATAGCCTTACGAAAGGAGAAAAGATCCTCCAACAATCAAATCTCCACCGGGAGGGAGTTCCACAGTTCGGCTGCTTTGACCCGGAAGGAACGACCACCAACACGGCACAACTTATATCGAGGGGTGTGTAATGGCAGAGTTTTTGGCTTTATTTAGCAGTGATATAGATCATTAGTCTTGCTCGCATCTAGTATAGGTATTCTTAGCCTGTGTTGGCCCTTTTAAGCCCTTTTTCCAGACCTAGAAGAGGATAGCTGCTTAATATGCCTTTATTCTTGACTTTAACCTGTCTATTGCCTATTGGCTTTGACATATTAGACACATTGGTATGGTTTATGTAGGTATTCTGACAGAGCTAAGGAGCATTTCACCCCTTTTCAGGCCTACAGGCCTAGAGTTAGAGAGACTCCATCTTGATGGAAGCAGAGAGGCTTTTCAGGGCAAAAGCAATGTTTATAGTTAAGGCTGTTTTGTGCTAGAGGAAAATCCAGTTAGGACTGCTTCTTATCCGAGAAATGTGTTTTTCTCTTGGGCCCAGACGTAACAAGCAGATGGCCACTGCGGTTGCGTGGAAGCCTGGGAGCTGGCACAGGAATTCGGTAGGAGACAGCCCTCCGGTGGAAATTTCCATGAGGGGAGAGGAATCCATAATAGCGAGCTACAGGAGAGGAGGAGTGGTCAGTTCAGTTTTGGAAGTCAGTGCAGCGTGGTGTGCAGTTCAGCGTGGTGCTCAGAACAGCTTGGAGCACAGAACTGCTGGGAGCCCAGAACAGCTTGGAGCTCTGAATAGCTTGCAGAGAGAGAGAGGATGTCTGCTGGGAGCTGCAGAATAGAGTGCAGTTCTTGAATGGAGAAAGAAGGCAGACGATTGCTGAAGATGAGGAGAGAGAAAGCAGTGCAGAGAGCATCAAAGAAGGCTGTCAGCTGGAGCAACTGAACCAGAGGCGTGGTGATGTGGTGAAGGAGGGAGAGACAGAGAGAGCCCTAATCCCACCAGAGGCAGAGAGAGAGCCCTAATCCCACCAGAGGCAGAGAGAGAAATCTTCCTTCTAATAGGTGAGGTAGTCTGAATTAGTTACATTTACACTTTATGTCCAATCTTTTCCCTTTCAGCGGAGTGTTCCTGTTATGTGTAATCCTTCTCTTTCAAGCGGTGTGTTCTACCTATAGTCTTTGTTAGATTTGTATAAATGTTTATATTGCTATAATAAAACAACCCCCAGTTTATAACAAACTGGTGTGTAGCCCCTATTCTTGTTCACTGAAGGTAAATATGGCTCCTAGGTGTTTGCTAGGCACGTGAATGGATGAGTAATCCCAATCAGGTAAGTGGTGATCACATAAATAGGGAGTGAGTGGACCTTTGATGCCAAGAGCAGGGAGTACACTATAATCTGGAACTATATTCAAAGTTATTATTGTAGTTTCATCCCGAGTAGACAGCTGAGATAATATCCCAATATATATATATATATGTATAGGTGTTCATAGGAATGTGGTCGTCGTTGATATGCGGCGTTAGTGAGAACACTGGGGGGTCGAACCAGTGCCGATACCCACAGGATTGTGGCTTGAATAAGTGAGAACGCCAGGGAGGATACTGGCGCTTAGTTTCGCCAGATTGCGAACAGTTTGGAAAAGGGAGCATTGGGTTCTGCAGGCCCGTGTGTAGACACACCGGATTGTGTGTCATATCTGCCCTAGGGTAGAACGGTCTGGGTCAGGGTGGCCGCGAGACCAACTGATGTGAATAAGTGTGGTGTAGGGTATGGATATCCCTAGTAATCAGTGAGTATTCTTAGTATCCCTATAGATTTAGTGGTGTTTTTAATAATATGAGCTTGTATATTGCGAGTTCCCCATCCTCAGGTAGGTACCAGGTGCCTGGATATAGGTGGTCCTGGGGAGGGAAGGTGAGTACGTTCTGGCTGGGTTGGAGGGGCCCCTGGGGGCTGATCCCACCTACTCAGAAAATCCAGCCATTACAGGGTGATAGTAAGAGCTTGGCCCAGAGATCTCAGAGGCTGAGTGGGGACGTACCAGGACAGGAGGTCCGTAAGAATTTGAGGAACCGTACCCTTTAGAATAAGCATGGGCGGAAAATTCGTTTCGCTCGCGGATTTTGCGGATTTTCGGTAAATTCGCAATCCGCGAGATTCGCGAATCTCCCCCAAAATCTGCAAATCCGCGAGCAGCGGATTTTATGGCTTGCTCGCACTGTTCGCGTGAGTTCGCGGCTTCCCAGTACAACTTTGCGCCCCGCGAATAAGCGCAAAATTGCAGAAATATGATCTTAGCAAAACTGAAACTACTTACCAGGTTCAAAAGTTCAGGCTCATCATTAGTAGCCATTTCCTGTAGTGCTTCCTGAGGGGCCCCTCCAGAGTTCAGTTGCCAGTTGCAACTATTATGTGACCCTGCTCTGAACCTCAGAATAGTTACACATATGCCACAAAGGTCCTGAATTACAGCTAAGGGAGACAAGCAGGAGCCAGGCTGGAAGTTCAAATCCATTAATCAGCCCCTAATTCATTATTGTCAGTTGGGGCAGGGCAGGTGTTGTAACTAATTTTGCAACAATGAAAGCACTTAGCAAGTGCAAAAGATCACTATTCAGGAAGCACTAAGGAAGTAGGTGCCACGGAGTTGGTCATTTTTCCTGTTACCTTTTTCCTCTACACCTTTTGTCCGGATTCCCTTGAGACGTTTTCTTTCTTTATCCTTTTCATGCCGCTTTTTTCATCTTTCATCTTTGTGGTTTTTTTCGTGTTGCACGTTTCTTTTGTTTATCTAGTATTCCTCTATTTCCATTATTGTTTTCACTTTGTCTACGGTATTTTCCCGCAAGTCCTTCCTTTATTTTCACTTACTAAACCTTCCCCTACGACGTAGCTCGTCCTTGATTTCCGTGTGCTTTCAGGTGTTTTGAATTTCGGTTCTTCACCGTTCTATAAATATCTCCGCCCCGTCGACCCTTTCTTTACCGGCGGAATCCACCGCCGCAGGGAGAGGAAGGCTCGCAGCTACTTTGACGGCTCCTGAACCTTACGCGCCGGAAGATTTTTTCAGGTACTTGGGGCTCCTGTTAACTTAGATTGTTATCTGCCCTCCACACTTGTGCCTGGGTTTAAGACCCCCTTTTGTATATCTCCTCCAGGCTTATCTCGTTACATCCCTTTGTGGAGCTGGATCCTAAGCATGGGGTTTTCGGAGCTGTTTCCCCGACCGTGAAGATTCTTGACAATCGATACTTAAGGTACTTCTGGGCTCCGTCATTAAAATTCTTTTCTGCACGACCTATACGTTTTTTTAGCTCTAGTTAGTAACCCCTCTATATATTGCTTTCAGGTCTGTTATCTGTTTTTACCTGGTCCCCCCCACTGGCATCTTTAGCTGTTTGGAGTTTTCTTTTGGATTCACCGGTCCTCGATAAGAGGTATATATTCTTACAGTTCTGAGCAGGCGTTTTCTTCCCCTGCATGCTTCGTGCGCTGCTAGCTGGGTATCCCGTTCCCAGTTTTCTGCCTGCACTGACTTATTGTTGGACACACCGGTCCTCGTTAAGAGGTTTATATTTTTACAATTCTGAGCATGCGTTTCCTTCCCCTGCTTGCTCCGTGCTCTGACAGCTGGATATCCCGTTCCAAATTTCCCTGTTTTCACTGACCGTTTTTTTCTTTCAATACACTTTTTTTTTGGATGCCCTGAATTTTGTTTTAATTTTCTGTCAACCTTGGTTCCATTTTTTATATACGGTTCTTTCTATGTATTTTCCAGACCTTGGCTGCACCTTTCCCCTTTATGACTTGCTGCATTTCTTCAGTTCCTTCCCTGGGGCATCCTTAGATCCTTCTCAAGCCCCTGAATTAACAATTTTTTCGAATCCCTGCTGCTCTGTGAATGTTTACACCAGTGTGATTTCGCTGTGGCTTACTGCTGCGAATTATTAGAACCTCTCCTTGGGCCCCTCTGCTGAGGGTCTTTTCGGTAGGCTGCCATTTTCTTACCTGACTGTTGACTTATTGTTGTTCCTCTTATGTGGTGGTTCTTTGAGCACTCTCTAATTCTTTTTATTTTCTTTTGACATTCATTGGTGATACTTTTCAATACACGATGAACTTTCATTCTTTGTCTGCCTACATGACCTAGATTTTGGGATATAAGGAGGATCTATTATTTCGGTATGTGTATATGAGGTTGTTTGAATTCGTGTCTTCTGCTTACTCTGACCCAGGCCTTGTTTTTAATTGAACTGCATTTTTTAGTGTGTCTTATATTGATTTTTTCTGCCCACAGAATTCCCTCTCACAGCCTTTGCTGTTACTAGGACTGCTTCCGAGGACCCTTCTGTCAGACGTCATTCTTTATGTTTGATAATTCCATCCCAAGTGCGCCCTGATGAAGGAAACCTGTATTGGCACTTGTCCGAAACGCGCGTCGGCGCTTCTGTGTGTGGTGATATGTATGTGATTGTTTGTATGTATAACTGGCTGTACAAAAGGTGTGTTTGAGTGAAGGAGTGAATGTACTTTGTGCCTTTTTGAATCATTTTGGTGTGTCCTAGTTTTTTAACCGAAGTCTTGTATTTAATGATGAAATGTTTAACAGATGTTGCTACACTGTTCAAATGAAACTAGTTTTCTATAAAAATGTTCTATATTTATAAAAAAAAAATTAAAATATTTTTGAATAAATAAATTCTTCTTGTGGTTGTGTGGGCTAGTTGAATGTATGAGTAGAACTGTGTCCTCCTGGCATTTAGGGAACACCCCTTTCATGTTCTTCTTTGCAGTATTCTCGCCCTGGCGGGTTGTTCCCCTCCTTGATATTAAGCCTTAGATTCAGTGCCCCTCTTCTGTTTTTCAATTCACTTGGACTTTTTGACATCAAAAGAGTGTCATCGGCAAAAAAGGAGGGCAGGGGATTTCTCCCCAGCCAGGGTTGAGGCATCAGTTGGGTCCTCTGTCAAATGGTCTACCACCCCATTGACAAAGAGAGAAAACAATGTTGGAGCCAGCACACAACCCTGGTGAACCCCCCTGTTCACCGCCACCCTTTCTATCAGCTGACCCTGGTCTCCCCACCTGACTCTCGCATAATTGCCCTCGTGAAGGCGTTTGATGAAATCAAGGATCAAAGGTGGGATACCTAAGTCGGACAGCACCTGCCAAAGCTTGGCACGCGGAACCAAGTCGAACGCGGTCTTGAGATCAATAAAGGCCAGATATAAACTGCCTTTTCCAATGACCACTACCTTCCAGTGGGTCATGTAAAATCTGATGACTTGGTCCATCGTGCCCACCTCCTGCCTGAAACCTGCCTGGAAGTACGAAAGCACACTCCCATCATCCATCCACGACCTTTTCCTCATAAGGAGGAACCTGCCAACCACCTTCTGTATTACGTCGATTAGACTAATCGGCCTATAGTTGGCAGGATCCTCCCTATTCCCCTTTTTATATATGGCAACCACCTCCGCGCCCTTCCAGGAATCCGGGATAGGGTGATCACCAGCAATTAAATTCATTAAGAGCAGAATAAAATCGGCCCACAATTTTAAATCATGCAAAAGAATGTCACCAGGAAGGCCATTGGGGCCTGCCGCCTTTCCTGAAGCTAGCCCAGCTATAGCAGAGGAGACTTCATTGATCATAAAATATTCCGGTGGTCTAGAACCCACAGACAAATCATCTAATGTGGTGCCCTCCGGAGGGAATGGGAGGATCTCACTATGTAAAGATAGGGTACTACCAGCATCACTGTACAGGCCAAGAAAATGTGCATGCCACTGCTGTTCTGTGATATGATTGGGTTTCGGGTCAGCACCCTTCCGAATACCTTTATTGATTAATCCCCAAAACACAGTGGCATCTTTCAAGTGCGAGGCAGATTTGAATTCCTGCCAGAGGGCTTCTTCCCAATTTCGCTTGGCTTGCTCAATAGCCCTGGCGTACTCTTTCCTGGCTGTTCTAACTAAAGAGGGGTTATTACTTTGAAAGGCCACGGATAAGGTACGTCTCTTTTCTCTACATGTAGCTGAGTACTACAGGTTTGATGACCTGGGGAGTTTTTTCTGGTTGCTAGGCTTCATAGTGGTAAAGAACAATCCCAACCTATCTATTGTGTCTTGGTACAATTTAGGAAGGGGAGAGTTCTGTACTTCCTCGACGGTATCACAGAGTAGTTCAGGCTCTATAGACCTCTGCTCTATGAGCTCTCTAATGCTGTGTAATTTATCCTCCTCCAGTACAACCGGATTTTGTCTTAAGTCTGTCTTGAGTCTATCTTGAGTCTGTCTTTAGTCTGTCTTAAGGCTGTCTTAAGTTTGTCTTAAGTTTGTCTTAAGTCAAACTTAAGACAAAATCCTAACTTTACTACTACTAAATGCCTTCTGTGAATTCTAAAAGCAGTAAGTTTAGCATGTTGTCTTAAGTTAGTTCTGTGAATCGGCCCCCCAGAGAATGCAGATTCATAACTGCAGAAGAAGACATTATAAGGGGGTTTTAAAGAACGCTGCTGAAGGCTTGCACCTGAACACAGGTTATCCCCTATTACCCGAGGGACAGTACGTCACCCTCTAGAAGGCATGTGAAAGATAGAGAAGGAAGGCGGGTGACAGATAGAGAAGGCGGGTGACAGAGAGAGAAGGGAGGCTGATGACAGAGAGATAGAGAAGGCGGGTGACAGAGAGAGAAGGCGGGTGACAGAGAGAGAAGACGGGTGACAGAGAGAGAAGGCATGTGAAAGATAGAGAAGGAAGGCGGGTGACAGAGAGAGAGAGAAGGCATGTGAAAGATAGAGAAGGCGGGTGACAGATTGAGAAGGCGGGTGACAGAGAGAGAAGGGAGGCTGATGACAGAGAGAGAGAGAAGGCATGTGAAAGATAGAGAAGGCGGGTGACAGAGAGAGAAGGCGGGTGACAGAGAGAGAAGGCGGGTGACAGAGAGAGAAGGCGGGTGACAGAGAGAGAAGGCGGGTGGCGGAGAGAGAAGGCGGGTGACAGAGAGAGAAGGCGGGTGACAGAGAGAGAAGGCGGGTGACAGATAGAGAAGGCTACCGACTGTGAGCTGAAAGAGAAGCCTCCCTAAAATATATTCTACTAATTATCCTGGAGTAAAGCAGTGTTTTGTGCTCTTCGCACAAAATCTTGTTCTGACCACAGATCTATTCTGGCAGAGACAACTAGTGTTTCACCGCAGCAGATTGAGTTATCAAGAATTCTTGGAAGGGCTTCTGATTACACTAGCACATTAAGGGGCATATTCTCAATGACTTATCGCCGAGTTTGCCGCACTCTATCGCAGCCAGTGGCGATAGATTTATCCCTCGATTCACAAGCTGGTGCTAACAGCTGACACCACCAGTTTTCCTGCTATAGCAGCCGCAAAAAACATCGCCACGGATGACAGCGGCAACTAACGCTAATGATATGCAGAGTAGGCGTTCCCGTGCAAAAACACACGATAAAACCACTTCGCAAGAATCTCAACGACCAGCCAGATTGGCAATGACATCCAAAAACAAGCGATAAGGTTGCTCCAACCTGGTATTAATCGGACGATAACCTGCACCAGAAAATGGAGGCCAGCCCACAGCCACACCTGAAGAACAACCGATGCCATGGAGCCACTGATCATGCAGCTCGGAGCCACAAGAGGAACACAACACCCACCGCCACCACCCCCAGCAACCCCCCCCCCGGGCTCTCCCCCTCCCTGGACAAAGCAATTTTCATCAACATGAATAAACATGTACACTAAAAATCGCCTGATGTCGCACAATTACAACAATTGATATTCATGTGTGGTCAGAAAAAGGAGAATCATTCATTAATCTCTGAATTTCCAAACAAAATATTTTATTCAAATGTAACTCAAAACAACAATTTGGAAAAAATCATGTCGGGTCTTCTCTGAAAATCTGTAAGTCACAGCCTGCAAGAAAAAATTTCAAGACCAGAAGGTGTGTCATGTGCTCATCAAAGGACAGAGAGAGAGAGAAAGAAAGAGAGAGAGAGAGCGTAAGAGAGGGAGAGAGAGGGAAAGAGAGAAAGGGGGAGAGAGGGAAAAGGAGAGAGAGAGAAACGGAGGGAGAGACAGAGAGAGAGAAAGTGAAAGGCAGAGAGTGAGAAGGAGAGAGAGAGAGAGACAGTGAAAGGAAGAGAGGGAGAAGGAGAGGAAGAGTAACAGAGGGAGGGAGAGAGAAAGAGAGACAGTAAAAGGAAGAGAGAGGGCGAGGGAGAGAGAGCGCCAACACTGCACACCAGGCCACCGGTGTGTCTCCAACAACTTGCCTGTATACACTGCAGTCCACCAGGTCCATTATCTGAAATAGAGTCCAAAATTAATAAATGCAGAGTTCATATCATTGCACACAGCATCCCCACTTCCCTGCCCATGTGCAAACAGGCTGCTGCACCCCAGCCCCTCCCGCTGCCCACCGTTGATTGCCCGCCCCTGCGCAACCAGGCCTCATTACTCACCTGTCGCCAACGATATGTTCCCAACCACGTGCCGGGGTCCATGACCAAGACTGCGGTCCAACAGGTCCATCAACGGGAACAGAGTCTTGATTTCACAATGGCAGACATCATATTGCACACGGCATCATTGCAAGCTGCACACACGCTCAGCTCCAGAGGTGCAACCAACTCTGTGCACCATGAGTCAACGCCAGGTGGCGGTAGGCCCGTGCTGGCTGAGGCCTACAATGTGGTGCGGCAGGCCTCACACGACCAAAATTGAGTACGGACCTGTCAGGACACGCCATCATCCCAGGCTGAGCACCCGCTCAGCACTGTCGGTGCCCCTACCTCAGTGCACTGAAAGTCACCGTCCTGTGGCGGAATGCCCATGCCGCCCGCAGTGTATTCGGTGCCACAAACTGAGTGAAACGCAAGTCATTCATCCTATCTGTCGATTCTTGTGATATACCAGTCCGACGCAGCCATGTTCCCTCAGGCACTGGAGAAGAACTGGGACACATAGCATCTTCGCCCCCCCTTTTCTACGTAAGCTGAGTGGACTGGGTTGGCGTATGCCAGGCCAGCGTAGGGGTGTGAATAATTATCCCTGGGCTCTCGATGTGGTTCATATCTGGGCTGGACAGTAAACCAACTGATGCGTGTGTCTCTGTTGCAGTGCCGGCGGCACTCGGCCCGCAATCAACAATGTTGCATGCACCCGGAGGGCTGCGTTCACCTGGACTCAGAATGCATGTGCGTGCAACAACGCGGGTTGACACACACCTGTCCAAGGTGAGGCAGTCCCATGGCTGGAGCTGGACAGCGTCGCTTGGCAAAGTTCCTAATTCTGACATACTGCTGGAGGGAGAGTACACACATGGCAATGTAGTACTGCATGTGACCTTGTTGGACCCTTTCACCTGTTCACTGTCAGCAGAGCAGACAGTCAACGCAGTCCAGTGGTACAGCACTATGCAGATCCCATGGGCTGTGAGTCGTGGTCCCTGGCACAGGGCAACGTGCAGACGCCAAACATCGCATGACTTGTCCAGCAAGGCAAGGTGGGCTGAGACCTTTGCCATCCGTAATGAATGGTGTACATTTTTGCCTCCCCATTTCTTGCACCTCTACCTGTTCCTATGCTGCCTGTCAGTGTCTGATGCATTGGTCTGCATGTTGGGGCCCTTGTCTTGCCCGTACTGACACGCACATGCTAATGAATTATAAGAAACTTCACAGGTGTTCAACTGTGATGAGTGTTGATTAAAATGACAAATCGTGTGCCTCAATGAGTAATGTCCGTACACTGGCATATTTCACTTAGGGGTGAGTCCCTATTGCCAGCTCCACCTCTGTGAGCCAGACTTTGTGGTTGTGATCGTTGCTGGTAGACATGTGCCCTTACGTGTCTTCAGCAATGTGAGTATGGTGTCCAACTTCTTGACATGTGGATCAATGTGATCCATCACAGGAGGCTGTGTCCACCCAGTTGAGTGTGAGTAGGTATGCAAAGAGATGTTCTGTTGTCACATGTGATGGGGAACACTACTTTAGGCCTGCTACCGACTTTGACAATTTTACACACAGCCCTATTTGATTTATAGACGTGTGTCTATGTTGGGGGTTGCAAGATTGTTGTTCATGAGCAATGAGGCCACAGCTAGTTCACACCTTCACAGTCATCTCATTGGCCATGTGGGTCACGGTCAAACATGCACACTGATGTCATTTCCCAGGGTGTACCTTTTAGTGCAATAAATGTCCCTACATTCATCCATACTTTTATACTTGATTGAACATAGACATGACATATCTGTGTGATTTGGAATGTTTGTTCCCATTCAGTGGAGTGTCGGAGCTGGAGCAGTACATGGCCATGCAAATCCCCACATTACATGGTTGCCCACTGGAGGGCCAACCAGAGTCCTTTGTGGAATGACAAGTTAATCAGAAAAGGAAGCGTTCAGTTGGCAGCCTGATTGCTGTGTCATTGGTAACCAGAGAAGATATGGCAGTCCATGTCGGGGTCCAGGTGAATGTCGCAGAGTGTTTCGGGGACAGTGGAAGGTGTTGTTCCAGGGCATGATGCAGAGGGCTGAACCAGGCAGGAGCAGGCCAAATGCCGGGGATAAATGCTACAACCTCCTTTTTGACACAGTCATTACCATCCACATCTTACTCCTCTGATATGTCTTCTGTGTCAGGTGTGTTAGTTGTGTGTGGTGGTGTTATGGCTGCATACATCACTGTGTGCACTGACACATCAGGGGGTGCTGGTGTGCCATTGTGCCAATCTCCACCCGTCCCCCCAGTCCCTGGTCGTTACTCACCCTTTTGCTGTCAAGTCAGGTCATATCGAGCAGTGTCCGGACCCCCATCTCTATGCACCGTCTCCACCCTGGTGACTGTGGCCTCCATTTCCTCCAGCTCATTCAGCTCCTCCATTGGCGCAGGACTCCCACCTCCAGTCGCCACTGCTGCCTTCAGATTGGCAGCGAGTTTCTGCTTAGTTTGTCTTTTAACATCATGCCAGCGCCTCTTGACCTCCTCGACACTACGACTCCATTCACGTTGTTCACGATGAACTGCCATATTTCCGTTTGCTTTGCCAATGACACAGTGGAGGTAACGAACAGTTGTTGGTAGAGTTACATCACCTTAGTGACGATGATCCAATTTTCCTGTGGACTGGTTCTCCCAGATTTTTTTATCGCGGTTGGCCACTTCGAAACTTTTTTTGCGTATGTGTTTCGCATTTTTTCAGCATCGCGTTAATTTGTACCCTGTCATTTGTCCCGTTCTCGTGATACTATCGCATGGTACCGCCGTGTTGAGAATAGAACGTTAACACAACTTTATTCCCCCGCGATAGACTGCAATGTGGAAAGTTGCGTTAAGCTAATTTTGCGATACTTATCACACATTCTTGAGAATATCCCCGTCAGTCCACAAGCCCTGAACAACTACTGTTTGCAATGACATTGACGAGGAAGTGTACAATTGTAGGACCATCTGCTCTACTGCCTCTCCCCAATAATTGTTTCTCCAAATCTGGGCTTTGCAGCTAAATAAATCTATTATGGAGACGGGGGTGAGGGGGGTTCAAGATTTCAGAGCTCCAGAGTCGACTTCCAGTTGGGACAAATCACCTTTGAACTTTATGGCATACCATAGAGCAGAATACGCGAGTGTGCACTGTGACACAACAGACACCTCTCATCCTTCCTGGACCTTGTTCTGAAGGGGGCGGGGCCTCCTCTAAATGTAATGGGAGGACTCTGTCTACCCCAGTGCCCTGCCTGGATGTAACTAGCACAGGAAAGGTTCAAGCTGTTGGTCAGAGAAAAGAGTGGAGCCCAGATAGGTGATAAACTCGGAAAGCTGCATTTTCTGAAGTAGTTTTACACTTGCAAAAAAATGGTGCATGAACAGTATTCAAGACCCGGATTTTCTCCAAGCAATACATTTATTTTTATTTTTCCAACAAGCGCCAATTGATTATTGGGGTTGTATTGTTTGTTTCCTGCACAAACGTTGTCATAATACGTTTTCTGTTGCATCCCACCCATCTCTCATGACTTGCAGTCCATTGTCCACTGAGATGAATCCATGTACAGAGCTCAGCCTCACCAGACACAGCGCGCTGAGTACGCGCAGCGCAACCTGGCCGGATGCAACAACCACACAAGTACTGGAGAGAGCAGAAGCCATTTCTGTCAGTCAACTGAAGAAAATAAAGGACAAAACACTGCACTAGTCGATGTTGTGGAACTGGAAGGACGGGAGAGGAGTGGAGGGGAGGGGAGGGGAGGGGAGAGGAGGGGAAGGGAGGGGAGGGGAGTGGAGAGGAGGGGAAGGGAGGGGAGGGGAGTGGAGAGGAGGGGAGAGGAGGGGAAGGGAGGGGAGTGGAATGGAGGGGGGGTAGGAGGGGAAGGGAGGGGAGGGGAGGGGCGCTGCCTCTGCCTCTTCACAAGAATGATCTGGGACACGACTGTCCATGAGGACCAGCTCTTAAGGACTCCGACAGGATGGGCCTTAATGTAAATTGGAATTGTTAATGTTTTTAGGGGCATATTAACAAGGAAGTGGCGGAGAGAGGCATTGGTCTTCTTGGCTAAACGCCTCTCATCACCACTTCGGAAACGCGAGGTTGCACCATATTTACAAGGATATGGTACAGCCTGGCGTTTCCCCCTGCGATGGCACTAAGTTTCACAACTTAGCGCCAACGAGGCACCCTGGCACAGGAGTGCAAGGCAGTCTGCGAGCAGGGAGGGTTGTTTGTACAGGAAGGTGTCCCTTCCTGCACATAAACAATCCTAAAATACCATTTTGTAACTTTCATGTGTGCTGCTTCATGCAGCACACATGAAAGTTACAAAATGGCATTTTAAAAAAGGTTTGTTTAGGTACAGGAAGGGAGACCTTCCTGTACATAAACAAACAATGGTATTTTGCTTTTTCCATGTGTGCTCCACAAGGCGGCACACATGGAAAAAGCAAAAACGAGGAGAAATACTCCATTTCTCCTCTTTTTGCCATCTTAAGACCAGGATTTCTCTGGTTTACGCCACCCTTGTTAATAAGTGGCAGCGTTAAATACAATGGTTTTTATGGTGGAATGCCCACCGCAACACCCACTGCACGCCCCTTTCATGCTAAACACAGCGTGAAAGGGGGCCTTATTAACAAGGCAGCGTTAAGCCGCGCAGCCTTGTCAATAAGGCGAGGCCCCTATCGCCAACACAACGTCACTGAAAGTGACGTTGAGGTGGCGATAGGGGCTTGACAATATGCCCCCTTGTGTTATCCTGCAAATGTCCCTCGTGTCGCTACATCAGATGCAGCTGAACTAGAAACAGAGAAAGGGGCAGATTTACAAGCCCCCTGCGCCACCAGTACGTCACTTTTTCTGACTTACTGGAGCCGCATTTCACTTCTCCAAATTTACAAGGAGAGGAGAAGCCACCCTGCGTAAATATGGCAACTCCACACGAAGCACTTTGCGTTGAAGGGGCATTCCATCGGTGTTGCTGTGGTGGTTCCCACGCTACACCCCTGCAACAAGACACATTTCCAGATTTACGAGGAATCATCAATCTGGAAATGCGTGCCAATGCTACACCTCCCATGGAAGGTGTATCAAGGCGCAACGAGGAGAAATGTTTTCATTTCTCCTCGTTTTTTCCTCTTTCAAAGCGTGCTGCATTTTACAGCACGCATTAAAAGAGGAAAATGCCTGTAGTTATTGGTTTTTTGTAGGAAGGTGCCCCTTCTGCACAAAAACAATCTCCCCATGACACAGGCATCTTTGCACCATGGTGCAAGGGTGCCTGTGCCGGCGCATGGCTGCAGTTTGTGCACCAGCGCTGGGGAGAGCAGAGTAATGCAACATATTATTGTAAATATGTTGCATTCCTGTGCTTCAGAAGTGCCGCAGCGTGGCACAGCCGAAGGGCTTGCGTTGCCACGCTGCGGCACTTCCTTGTAGATCTGCCCTTTTGTATTTTCGAAGAAAGCAATAAAGCTAATTGTGACTTCTGTAAAGGAAAGTCTGTTATAACGGCGCAGAGTGACGCGTGTGCAGTGCCACAGCAGGAAGTGAATCATTGAATAGCGCTTCAAGAACACGCAGGGTGCTTTGTTGTTTATAACAGCACTTTTAGGAGCTGTGGTTTCGGAAGATCGCGGCGCTGTGATACAAGGGGGTTGATTCGTGTTTGGTCTGTGACCCACATTTTAGGTAAAAAAGTTAAATGTAAATCCAGTATTTGTAAAGCGCACAGCTACCCGGAGGCATCCCGGCTCTGGGGGCCCTCAGGAAGATTAAGCGAGCTACTGCCGAGAGTCACATGGTGCTGGGCTGACCTGCCGCTGGTGCCGTGAGCCCCAGCGTCCGCGTCAGTCGCCCTGGCCGCAGCGCCACACCTCTTCCACCTGAAGCTGGGAAAGTTTTGAAGCCAAGATCCGAATCCTCAACGGACCACATTTTATCGTATATAGACGGGGTGAGAGTGCCATTTTCAATGAATAAAATTAGGGGTTACCACATTACACACACGCACCAGAGCTCGTGCATATTTATGGGACGCTGTTATGCTTTTTGTTGCACAACGTCCTCGCTCACATAGGTCAGTGTTCATTTTCTTGCTAAGAGCAATGTGCACAAATAAAGCTACAACTTTCCACACAGAATAAATAAAAGTGAATTCAAGGCTATCTTATTTGGAAACACTGTTTATTTGTCTAACATTGTCTTCCTTCCTGCAGGAGCGAAGCTCTTCCTATACCAGCCCCACAGTGCAACTGAGTGTTCATCTACAGATCTAACTTACATGTAAACCTGCCTATTGTGTACATGACGGGTGGTGCTCGACGGTCTAAAGCACCATTGCGCCAAAATAGGCAACTCACCGACAAGAAGAACATGGCATGCACATCAATGAATAAACACACAAGACTTGTTTGTTGGAAAACATTTTACTTCAGGTTTTATTTCATACCAGAAATATGCCAACATGGTGGGTTCACTTACGGACGATCCAAGGGCAGGCGGCAATGAATAACCTAAGCTGCCCTGCCCACCTAATGAGCCAATTGCACAATGGCCAACCCAATTGGTGCTACCATTTAGTGGAGATTATCCACCTTAATACCGTGGACCACCAGTCCATCCCTTTACTCACACCTTGTTAGGGGTGGGGTGTGTCCAGGCAAGCCCCCGGTTACCCAGGTTTACAACCGCCTGAAGGACTAGCGGGCCGCCGTCTCTTTCCTCCAGGGTCCTGCTGTAAAGACTCCTGAGGTTGTTTGGCATATGCACACCTATTGTGCTCCTGAAGAGGGTACCTCTATGTACCATTCAGACTCCGGATCACCCTGTAACTCCGCCATAGCCCTGGATGTGGCCGCCGTCATATCCAGGGCCCCCACCACGGCAGGCAACTTCCTTCACTTACAACCCGCTGTTACCAGAGCTCCGCCCAGTTCCTGCCAGAACAAGTCCCTGCCCACCTTTGAGAGGTGAACCCCATCCTCCTCCAAATACCCCGGGGCGTTGACATATACCAGTGTATGTCTCAGGCCAATGCCGGCCTTCGGATTAGGGGTCGGCTGAGCCCTGAATTCACCCCTCAACGCCCAGGCCCTGATTTCTGGATTCGTTGGTTGGCACAGAGGAGCTAATCTCCAAGGCCATCAGTATATTCAATAACAAGTTATTGTTTGTGGCTGACACAATACCCATATCTCTACCCGCTGACCAGCAGAGGTATGAGTTCAGCGCTGGCAAGAAATAATACACCATAGGGAATTTAAAACTACTGCTCTCTTCGTAACCACAGTTCCATTGTACACTGTGTGCAATTACATCTTGGGGTTGACTAAGTCATTGTCCGCCCCCCTACTTGGCGAATCCCAAATTAGAGGGTTCAAAATGATTACCATGTGCTGCGCAGCAAGAGAATTATGGACCCCTGGAGAGGGTCTTTGGGCGGGGACAGGGTGGAGTCTTGTGACCGATGGCACCCCCCGCCGGAGCTAGCACCTTACGCATGGGCCTCGCATCCATAGGAGTGCTATGACATGTATCGAATTTAAGCTGAGTCATGTCCTTACGAGAGCACCAGGTGAGCCTCCTCACCTAAACCAAGACAAAGGTAGATCTAACCACCGGGGATGAGACCTGAGGTCCTTTAAGGTCACTCCTAATATTCGGCCACATTTCATGTCCGTATTGCCTGCAGAACCGATCGGTCTAACTGCGATCTTCAGATGCTGCCCCCACCCCATCGTATGTTGCTTTTGCTAAAGTTATATCAGAGTGCCAAAAAAGTTTTACCAATGCTTTTCGATTTGATGGCGTGCAGTAAAACATATGCGCAAGTTTACCTGTGCCTTATTAAATATGAATGCAAAGGGTGTTCTGGTCATTCTTAACATTTGTGCTCCAAACCTATCTTTTTCAACACTATTGGAGGCAAAGCACACTTTTTAGACTGACAAACTAACGCAAGCTGTAGGAGGGTGGATACCTGACTATGGTTGCCCCCAACTTTTTGCCTAGTGTTTTGCTGGTTTTCCGACTTAGTTGACCTGGGACCCTGCTATTCAGGGCCCCAGGCATACTGCTCTCTCTGTAAAATGGATTCCATGTACCTTAGGTACATATCTAATTGGATACTGAGTCACCTTATCAGTCCCTGTACAGTGTACCTTAGGTACCCAGGGCATAGGTGCACCCAGGGCCTACCAGGGGCTGCAGCATGTATTATGCCACCCCTGGCTGGCTATCCAAATCTGACACAACTGGCTGCACGACAGCTGGGGCAAGGTGGTGTAATCACCCTTTGCTTTAGATATAGTATTCCTATATCTAACCCTAAAATGGACACATATATTCCTATCAGGCACTCCTATGGCAGGCCTTATCAATCCTGAAGGCAGAGTGCTTGGAATTATGTGAGATGGTGCTCTGGCATGAGCTGAGCCCGTTTGCAGCTTGCGGAACCAAGTCCTAATAGCTGTTCCATGATAACGCGTACCATATACTCTTAAGTGCATTATAATCCTCGCGGTTATTTGCCAACTTTGGTTTCGCTTTATCAAAACATGTCGAGTAAGGTGTCATACGAATTGGAATACTAACCCCTCGCCAATTCTGGCGACGGGGTTAGCATTCCACCCTTCTAGAGGGACACGACATGTGTGTAACTGTGAACCCCGGTTAAAGTTAACTCGAGCCTCAGCATCACAAAATGGATGCTGCCACCACAGACACAAGTCTGACCTCCTGCTGCTGGGAGTCCTTCCAGTGAGGAGAGCTTGGACAAAGGGTTTCCTGTCAGGGGCGGTGCTAGCACCATCCCAGACAGGGTTTTGTGTATCCCAGGTAGGCAGGGCTTTAGAGGAAGATGACTGCAAGTGGCACCCCGGTGCTCACTGTGCATATGCCGGCTTGAACCAGTTCCAGGGGCACACCAGCCCTTGAGCTGGGGAGAGACTGGACAGGGGAGAGGGGTGTAACCACCCCCCCTCCTGGTCCCACCCATGGGCAGGACCTAGTCGTGTGCCAGCCCCTTTCTTTAGAATAAAGGTAGGAGCGGGGACCCTTCCAAATTAGATCATCCTTGAATCCTGAAACTACTTTCCACGAAAGGAACTCTCGACTTCTTCTCAAGATTTCTCCCTTGTGACTAAGGAGTAGTCACCCTGCATCAGCAGGCACCAACTAAGTATCCTGCGGTTTGCTGCACGTCCTTTCTCAGGAACCAGACCGACCAGCACGACGAGACCCGGACTCCCTGCCATCTCTGACCTCTACCTGCCTCTACAGCACAGCTGAGAACCGTGGGTGTGACGAGACCAGAGGAACCGGCTATCATCAGAACCAGCACGACACTGATCCAGCACGACCGCCGAGGGACCCTCAAGTGGGTGCACTGGGGTAAGAGAAGCCCCAACCCCAAGCAGCACAAGCACCGAAGTCCAGCCCCCCAGCATCCACCAGATCTGCGTGGGGCCCTTTTGCTTCTGCGTTGCTTGCCACGTTGTCCGGTCACTTGCCCGTTGGCTAGTGACCCTCCAGACGACGTCCTAAGTTTGTTTCACTGCTGGTCTAGCTCCTCTAGACTGGCCCTTGTCTCCTCTTGAAGGGGAACTTCCTCGGACCCTCCTGGTCCACTCCAGACGCCATTTTGTTTCGCCACGTGGGCTTGCCTTAGCCAAGGCTTGTTGCCTCCTTCAACGGATCCAGCCTCGCCAGCAGCAGATATCCGACGTGGGACAGCTCGCAGACCTCCAGCCTGGTCGACATCAGCGCCCCTGGTCCGTGCAGCAGCAGAATCCAGTGTCACCTCTTCGCCTGGCTGAGTGACCTCGTCCGGTGCCATCCTGGTACCCACCTAATCACTGGCTAGTGATTCAGAACTTGGTTCCCTCTGCTTACAGGTACTCTTCTTTCGCTGACCCAGTCCTGGGATCAGCCCGGAACATCTTCACTGGTCGCCTGCCAGCAACTTCCACTTCAGGCTCCTGGTTCGTCAACGAGGATTCCCGACGACACATGAACCCTATGCAGCCGCAGCCCCTGGGCTAGGTAAACCGAGTACCACGGTGCTCCAGCGTAGAACCACTCTCTAAGTGTCTAGATCCACTTTCGTTTTTGACCTACCTAGTCGGGTTCGCCCGAGAACACTAACTTTGCATTTACTAGCCTCCATAGTCTTTGTCCCGCATTGCGCGTAAGAGTTTCCACTCTGCACACGAAGTCCCTAGGCCTCCTGCTTCTAATCTAAGGGTTCAGCATTGTAGGCCCAGCGGTTCTAAAGCCTCTGAGAATAGTTACTTAACTGCTAGTAATTCGCATTCCACTTCCATAGTATATGGTTTGTCGTGCCCCTCGGGCATTTGTGTAAATTGTGCGACTTTCAGTATTTCTTCAAGAGTTTTGTATTGTGCTTAGCACCCTGTCCTCATAAAGAGTCCAGGGTTGTTGTGTTCTAAATAAATATCTGTTTATTTTCATAACAACTTGTGGGGTGTCCTTTCACTTGGTGTTCAAGGGGTATATGTGATGGTATAACAGCTGGCTTAACACGCCCTCTAGAGTTTAGCCTAAAGACTGCTCTTGTCCATGCTACTAGGATAGCTGGTCTATAAGGTTGACTTACAACCAATCATCAATAAGGGTTGTTTGGACTGATACAAAGTGCTCACTAGAATAGTGAACATTATATATCAGGCCAACTTCTCACACAAGCCAATTGGCTGAATGTCGGCTTTAGCATATGTAGCCCATAATAATAATTTCTAGCATAATTGCAGGAACACTTTACCCACTTATCTTTACAGTATTCTGCATCTATTCATGCCATCATCGCCTACAAGCCTGTCAAAGTCTGACTGCGTTTAGATGCTGGCTCACCCTGCTGATGTCCCCACCGTAGCTTGAGCAGCCCAGTACCAAACGTCTGCTAATATTACCAAATTGCAGAGAAGGGATACACTTCTGGGAGGTGAGAACAGGAGGAGAACAGTATGTACAGAATCCAACCCCAGTCTAACTGTGGACTTCTGATGAGTGCCATGCTGCCGTACCGACGCACCCACCCTGGCATGGCTTGTCCAGCACCTGAATTCTGATACGGATAATGCCTGGATGCAGACAACGGGGAAGCTTTTGCTGGGAAAAACGATGGGTACGTGAATGCTCAAATCTTGCCTGCCCTCTCCTAAGTTATGGAGATGTGACTTACTTTAATACACTTGTCAACCACTCTCCTCCAAACCAGTGTTCACCACACTGTGAAAACCCTGCCATCTTTCTAGGGCAACCACTCATACACCACCTGGCTGTACCAACCCTCCGGCCGGCAGTCTCTAACTTTAAGTGAAGCGTCCTCTGGTACGCACTGATCATGCTGAGGGAACATCCCTGTTTTTTGATGCAACACTATTGAACCAATATTGTGTCATAATCCAGTTCCAGTGGGTACTTGCCTTTTGTGCATCACTAAGTCGGTCCTTTGATTAGTTTAAATGTATTGAAATGTTGCGGTTCCTGTACCCTTTCTTTTCCTTCTCAGACTGCACCCTGGAAGGAGTGGTGGCCCGAGTCCCACTGTTGAATTAATTGGAATTTAAAGCAGTATGTGTCTGGGCATGTCCTCCTATCTGACCTATATAGCTGGGATACCCAACTTGATCTGCTAGCTATGATGCCTAAATTGCTCCTTCTCAGTAGTAATTTGTAGTAAATCCCAGATGCTGTCAACAGTGAGGACCGTGCGGCAAGAAACCCCATCATGTGCCCATAGGTCCCTCTTGTGACCCCTCTGCTAGCTGGGCTAACCCCACTGCTCCTATTCAGCTGTAATTTAGTAATTGCTGGCACAACCGCAGGGGCCTATTACCGGGCTGTGTGTATGCGGCCCGGGATGAACTTAAACAATCAGCTTGGAGTGGACGGCCTGTCAACATTCCCCGGCTGTTGCGCAATACCTTTGCCAAAGCAACTCCTGACAAGATGTGCCAGTGCCGGTAAAAGTACGAGTGATATCCATCCCACCTTATTTTCCGCTCATCAGTTATCTGTGTACAGCGCTTGCTGGACCGTAACATAACACTTGTAGATTTGTAAACTGCAATTGCTCCTGTAGGCATACTGCCGCTGAATAAGAGATATTTGTTACCCCGCTCACCAATACTCATTTTAACAACCTCAGGAGGATGAAATGTTGATTGAACCCAACAGGTTAAGGTCCTATGACCATGGGGTCGAACTCACCACCAGACCCAGAAGATAAATCAGTCCAGGTTTTCTTTGCCATTGCCATGACCCCTCCTGTGCCCTCTGAACTCACCCTTTAGCCCCCAAGTGGCCATTTGGCTGACACCAGCGTGACCTGCCAATCCTATTTAACCCTTCTTCAATCAAAGTGAGGGAGGTAGAAAGTGGATCCATTCAGCTTCCAGGCTATATACCAAAATCAATAGGAGAATTGATCACTTGAAACTACAGCACCAGGGTTTTTTATTTTGGGTGACCTCCTTAAAAAACCCTCATACACGCACGAAAGCGATGTGGTGGTATTTCTTGGTTTTCCACCAATTAACGTACCATGGGTGCATCATCATAGGGCTTTTCTAGTTATATGCAACCTCCACCCGGAGGTAACCACTGGCTTTGTAGCAGTGTTCCAGAAATAGTGCTCTCAAAAAGTGATAGTGAGGTAAAAGAATCCTTGGGTCATCAAAAAGGACTATTTTATTAAAAATTGTGAGTCAAGGATTATTAAAAACTAAGTTGTGGTGTAGATATGGGTCGTGTTACTGGACCCTCTAACCATAAAGATTGGTCAACATGTTTCAGCCCCACTGTGCCCAGCCGGGTCTATGGGGCTTTCATCAGGACCGAGATGGAAATTAAAATGATACTTGCACGATATGTGTGTAGTACAGCGGTGGATCAGTTCTCCACTTTCTTTCTTATGAGACCAATAGACCAATAATTATTGTTTTTTGTGGTCAGCTTCTCTATAATTGTCCATTTAATTTCCTCTGCTTTGTGGTTAAAATCAAGGAAGTGTCTCTCATTCTTGTTGCTACTTTTTTGTGTTGATATTACTTTTATGCTCACCAATTCTTATTTTGGCTCTTTTTGCACGTCATCCCTATATATTTCAGTCCACATTGACATATGATCATATATATTACATGGGATGAATTGCAATTTGTATGTTGGCGTTGAGTCCAGAGTAGTTCTTCAGATAGTCGCAGTTCTTTTGTTGCTGATGTTAATTTGCAAACAGTGCAGGACCCACACGGGTAGTGCTCAACAATGGGGGCCATGTTCCATGATCTTGTGATACTTTCAATTTCAGTTTTTGTTTGGGGCCGTGTATGGACCAGGAGGTCTTTTAAATTTCTGGTCCTACGGTTAGCAAACCTTGGATTCTGCAAATGTAGGTTCACTGACGTGAGAATTTTCCAGTTTCTGTTAATTAGTATCTTTACTGCATTACTTGCTGTGGTATAGGTTGTAACACATGTAATTGAATTCTCTTCATTTTCATTTCTTGGAGTTTCAAGGAGACATTCTCGCGGTTGGTATCTAGCTCTCTTCTGGCACTTCTGTATGATCTTTTTTGGGTAGTCTCTTCTGGACAGTTTAGTTGTTAATTCTCTGGCCTGGATCTTAAAATCCTCTAGTTTACTACAGTTACGCTTTAGTCTCAAAAACTGACCATATGCCAAGTTCTCTCTTGGGGGCTTGGGATGGAAACTTTTGTAAGACAACAAGCTGTTCTTTGATGTAGGTTTGTAATACGTCTTTGTTTTCAACGTATAAAGTTATATCCAAAAATCTAATTCTTTCTTATTAGCTGTAAAGGTGAATGTTAAACATTCATCTCTTTCATTTAGCCATTTTATAAACTCTTTCAGATTGTCTTTGTCGTTCTTCCAGATGACAATGATATCGTCTATAAATCTCTTCCAAATCAAAATTTGGAGAGAGAAGGGATTTGTGTCATTCAGGACATATTTTGTCTCAAAATCGCTTACGTACAATCCGGCAACCGAAGGCGCAAAAGCGCTTCCCATTGATGTACCATGGTTCTGTGCAAAGAGTGTTCCATTGTACTCAAAGTACTTTTCAGTTAAGGCTAGTTTGCAACACTCTAGCACTAAGTGTTTAGGTGTCTTGTGATCCCACCTATCTGAGAAGAGATTTCTTTCTAGAGTCTCCAAGGTTTTTTGTTGAGGGAGACTGGTATGAAGACTTTCTACGTCTAAACCCGCTAGAAGCATCTCATTTTCATTGTATGGTATATCTACTAGTTGGTTAAGAAGGTCTCTGGTATCTTTAAGATAGGTGGGAGTTCTCTGTACTAGTGGTTTTAGGAACTGATCAGCGAACTTAGACAAAGGTTCAAGCACTGAGCCTATGCCGGAGACGATTAGTCATCCTGGCGGCAGTAATTTGTTTTTTTGAGTCTTTGGTAAAGAGTAGAAGTATGGAGTTTTTGTTTTTTGTGCAATCAGGTAATCAGCTTCATTCTTTGTTATCCATGCATTCAACTCCACTTTGTTAGCCATTATTTTTATGGGGCCCGATTCACAGAACTAACTTAAGACTAAATCCTAAACTTACTACTTGTGGTATTCACAGAATGACTTACTACTTTTGGTATTCACAGAATGGATTTACGACTACTAACTTTACGTCCGCACTCGGCCCGTAAATTCTGCCCCGGGGGCGGAGCTTCCGGCCTGGAGGCGGAGCTTCCGGCTCAGAGGAGGAGATTTCAGCCATGGCTCCGCCTCCAAGCCAGAAGCTCCACCCCTGGGCCAGAAGCTCTGCCCCCGGGCCGGAATTTACGGCCCGAGTGCGGATGTAAAGTTAGTAGTTGTAAATCCATTCTGTGAATAATAAAAGTTGTAAGTGTATTCTGTGAATACCAAAAGTAGTAAGCTTAGGATTTTGTCTTAAATTAATTCTGTGAATCGGGCCCATGGTGTTTTGTAATCTTGGATCATTGGTGATTTGTTTATAGAATTTTGTGTCTGAAAGGAGTTTGAGGCATTGTTGGTCATATCCTTCCTTTTCAAGGAGGACTATGCCTCCCCCCTTATCGGCGGGTTTGATTATTAGATCGTTATTATTCTCATCAAGGGCTCTTCACTCTGTTTTTGTCATGTTGACAAATGGTCTCTTCATCAATCCTTCAATCTCTTTTGCGTCTTTCATGATCGCTTGTTCAAAGTCGTTTGAATCTCAATAGGGACCATATTATTTGGTGGGTTGAATGTTGATTTTCTTCTCAGGTTGGTATAGGTTTCTGGTCTCATGTCTTCCTTACCTTCAAAGAAAGCTTTTAGTTTTAACTTTCTACAGAATTCTGAAAGTTCACATCTTAATTTGAAGGTATCTAATGTGGGTGTAGGGACGAATCCCAAACCTTTATTCAGAACCTGTACTTGATCATCTGTGAGCACTATGTCTGTTAGATTCACTATCAGTGATTCACCGCACTCGCGCCTGCTTTCTCCTTGGTTTTGCTTCGTGTCATCATGTGGGGTGGTTGTTCGTTCCATGTTACCCCTCTCCATCTCCCTCTTGGTAGGTTTTGGCCTCTCCCTAAAAAAGGTTGCTGTTGTATGTTTTCTTGTCCCATCATTTGTGGTTGTGGTGGTATCCCATGATTATAGGGATTCATCCAACCTCCATAATTTGGTACATAAGGTTTTAAATATGGCATTTGTTGGTTGTAGTAATTCGGTCTATGCCACCTTTTTGTCCTCCTCCGTGGTTGGTTCCTAAATTGGTTTCTACCTCTCCGTGGGGTGTAATCATCCCCACTCCATTCAGTGCCGTCACAGGAATTGCCCCCTGTAGAGTCGCTGTTCATCATTTGTTCCGGTGGGGTAAAGTCTTCTTTGGCATATGGGTGCATCTTCTCATGAGTGAAACGCTTTAGGTCCATTAATAATTTTTGTATTTTACTTTGGGTGATTAATTCTTTTGTTTCTTCCATCTCTCTGTTTATTTCTTCTAATCTCTTCTTATATACTGAGATGTGGACTACTGTCTTTAACTTCGCCTCACTTATTTGGATTTTTATCTTCAATGCTTCTGATAGTCTCGCAGCAGTTTTGATTATTAAAACCAAGTAGTCACGTGTACATCTCCATGAAATAGAGGACCAATCTTTTCTGAAAACCAAATCATGTAAAAAGATACGTGGTGCGTTTTGTATACATAAACCTCTGGCGCAGCATTTGCTCTTAAATATTCACGCATTATTAGACCATGGATTGCAGTTCTTACTTCTTCTCTCTTTGTTTCGTTTAAGTCATCCCATTTACTAGTCTGTGCCAATGTCTGGGTCAAGTCTACATTCTGTAATAATGATGGGGCCGATAAGATTTCACTTATTTCATTCTTAGTATAGCTCAAGCCAATATTTTCCGTCATTTTGCTTTAGCAGTACCTTCTTGAAACCCTCCTTTTTTAAGGTTTCTTTGAGTCTTGGGTACTTTTTTACGGATTAACTCCCACAGCTGTCTGTCCGCTGCTTAGTAATTCGTCAATCAAAGTGAGGGAGGTAGAAGTGTGGACCCATTCAGCTTCCAGGCTATATACCAAAATCAATAGGAGAATTGATCACTTGAAACTACAGCACCAGGGTTTTTTACTTGGGATGACCTCCTTAAAAAACCCTCATACACGCACGTAAGCAATGTGGTGGTATATCTTGGTTCTCCACCAATTACCGTAGCGTGGGTGCATTATCATAGGGTTTTTCTAGTTATATGCAACCTCCACCCGGAGGTTACCACTGGCTTTGTAGCAGTGTTCCAGAAATAGTGCTCTCAAAAAGTGATAGTGAGGTGAAAAATCCTTGGGTCATCAAAAAGGACTATTTTATTAAAAATTGTGAGTGATAATTTAACTTAATTTAATACAGTGTATATGAAAAAAACTATGCACAGGCAATTGATAATATCACACATTCTGTAAATGTGAAACATTTTGGACTATGTCCATCAAAATTAAGCTAGTCGCCTTAGATCAATTTGTGTGAGCAGAGCAAAGGCATCAAACAGAACCGAGTATGGACGATAACTGACCCCAATTATTCTAACGAGGAAGCTAGTGCGGGTGGGCTGTTTGACCGTAGTCTACTTGTGGTGGAGTTGCCCTCTCACGTGCCGCAACTAATGTACAATCTGCTCACACTCTCCAGCTTTAGATATATTAATAAATAGGATGAGAGACCAATGACATCCATGTCGGAATCGAAGATTCCCAGTTAATGTTCTAACGCAGCCCACCGTACTGAGGATCCTGCAAGGAACCCTCTGCCTCACTGGGAGTATCCTAGACACTTCTCACTTAACGCACTTGCATGTCACTCAAGAAAGACACCTAGCAACAATGGTAAATTGTAATAATAAGGTGCCGGAAGTCCTCATAAGCATTATGCTCCGTCAAGAATGCAAGGTTTACAAACAGGAATGAACTTCTGACTGAACTGTCTGAGTTGTGCCATCACTTTAGAATTTTTCAGAAAGTCGTGAAGACTTCTTCATTTCACAATAGGAACTCTTCTGACATAAGCACTCCTCAGTCTTTTAGCCTGTACGAGACAAGAGTTGTTAACTTCAGCACTCTTCAATATAGCTCCACAATGAAACTACTTGGACTTAAAGTAAGGGTCTGAAACCCAGTCCTTTCACATATCCTGATCACAAGTCGTAACCACCACAGTGAGGAGGATTCATCCCTTCTTGCCAGGCCCTCCTGCTCACAGCAATTAACGCTTTGCTCCATTTGTAGAGTGGCAGCATTCCTTCCACAAAGTGAATAAAGACAAAGTGTGATAGCCCGTGGTGCACAAGCATCAAAGTGTGATCATTCATGGTGGCACAAGCATCAAAGTGTGATCTCCCGTGGTGGCACAAGCATCAAAGTGTGATCACCCGTGGTGGCACAAGCATCAAAGAGTGATCTCTCGTGGTGGAACACGCATCGAAGTGTTTGTACAGTGGCAGCAATTCTTCCAAAAAGTGAATAAAGACAAAGTGTGATCACCCGTGGTGGCCCAAGCATCAAAGTGTGATCACCCGTGGTGGCACAAGCATCAAAGTGTGATCACCCATGGTGGCACAAGCATCAAAGTGTGATCTCCCGTGGTGGCACTAGCATCGAAGTGGGTTCTACCGTGGTGGCACAAGCATCAAGTGTGATCTCCCTTGGTGGCACAAGCATCAAAGTGTGATCTCCCGTGGTGGCACAAGCATCAAAGTGTGATCATTCGTGGTGGCACAAGCATTGAAGTGTGATCTCACGTGGTGACACAAGCATCGAAGTGTGATCTCCCGTGGTGGCACAAGCATCAAAGTGTGATCATTCGTGGTGGCACAAGCATCGAAGTGTGATCTCCAGTGGTGGCACAAGCATCGAAGTGTGATCTCCCGTGGTGGCACAAGCATCGAAGTGTGATCTCCCGTGGTGTGCAAGCATCAAAGTGTGATCTCCCGTGGTGGCACAAGCAGCGAAGTGTGATCTCCCATGGTGGCACAAGCATCAAAGTGTGATCATTCGTGGTGGCACAAGCATCGAAATGTGATCTCCCGTGGTGGCACAAGCATTAAAGTGTGATCTCCCGTGGTCGCACAAGCATCAAAGTGTGATCATTCGTGGTGCCACAAGCATCGAAGTGTGATCTCCCGTGGTGGCACTAGCATCAAAGTGTGCTCTCCCGTGGTGACACAGGCATCGAAGTGTGATCTCCCGTGTTGGCACAAGCATCGAAGTGTGATCTCCCGTGGTGGTGCAAGCATCAAAGTGTGATCTCCCGTGGTGGCACAAGCATCAAAGTGTGATCTCCTGTGTTGCCCCAAGCATCAGATTGTGATATCTCGTGGTGGTACACACATCAAAGTGTTTGTACAGTGGCAGCATTCCTTCCATAAAGTGAATAAGTGTGATCACCCGTAGTGGCACAAGCATCAAAGTGTGATCATCCGTGGTGGCACAAACATCAAAGTTTCCCGTCAACAGGATAAAATAAACCGCCTGCCCCTTTCCCCGCTGTATGCCCCGTGGCAAGCGGCCTGAAGAGTGGCTGGGACGGAGAAGCGCATTGCAGCATAACTATATCTCTCCTCCATGAATGCTGCATTCCTAAAGTACACATGTAGGTGACAATATAACATGTTAACATACCAAACGGAACCAGGACCTAGCTCAATTAACTCAGTCCTCTGCCACAACCAACATCTCCAAAGCTCGAGATGTTGAGCGCTCCATCTGCCTGAGCTCAAACGGAGTCCCTATGCTGTTTTATGTGGCATTTGAAACTCTATGCAGAAAGTACTAATAGTATTAGGTTAAGCATAATGTGGCTGAATATGGGGGGTGGGATTATCTGGAGAATGGTGTTGATGGCTCTGCACCGATAGCAGCACACTGCTGCATGTAAGTATCCTGTGAAAGCAACCGTTTCACACAGACAGTCCCAAGCGCAGGACAGGCAGAACAGGGCCATTTTTCTGCAGAATTCCGAGTCTCCAGCCTGGCTCCGGTCCACTGGCAAGTACTGTTGGATGTATGTTGTTACAACAGCATGCTTTTACCACGCATGCCTTTACCACGAAGGTTTTACAACGCAAGTCGTTACAACGACTTGCATTGGGGGGCGCTGGATAGTGGAATAGTTTAATTTACTATTCCAATTTACAATGCGGCGCACCATGGTGCCAAAAACGCATTGCTGGAGTTGCGTCGCAAGCGCGACGCAGCTCCAGCAATTCTCTGGGGGCCCTATCTAGTTAATGCTGCGTCAATCCTTACGCCTGCTTCAGGCAGGCGCAGGGTTTTGACGCAGCATGGGCCTAAAAGTGACTGAGTGAAATCTTGTAGATTTCACTCAGCCACTTTTAGGAGGCGTTCCTGTGCCGGAACCCCCCCTCCTGCACAGGAACGCCTACATGTGGTGCAGGGCTTTACAACGTGACGCATCTCCCAGATGCGTCACGTTGTAAGTACCCCCGCACCATGGAGCAGGATTTGCGCCGCCGGTGCGTCACAAAAGTGACGCAACGGTGACGCAAATGAGGCGCAAGGGGCTTGCAAATCTGCCCCCCTGTGTGCCAATAGATGATGTGTCCAGAAGCACAAGTAAGGGCAGCCGGAAACACCATTCCCCAGAGTCAGCCACAGGAGCGTCCACGCCCCCATGGAAAAGAGGAAAGAGGGAGACTTTTAAATTAAATATGTAACCAGGAGAATGTATTTCCTGGTTGTCTTCTATCGAAGTAGTGAGATGGTTCCTGTACGCACCAAAGAATTGAATATTTTATTTTTTTAATTTTTATCCAACCCTCGATCAAAACAGTCCGCCTCGTTCGACTGACACCTGCAACCCCCCTTGAGGCCGGATACGGCACCAGTCACCGCCTGCTGGCGCAATCCTCCTGTGGAATTTGCGCAATGGCTGCTGTGTATGTGAAAAACCTACCATGACCACGGTGTGGATTAGCTGATCACCCCTGGACCCTGGGTTTACCTGAGTGTTCCTTGCGATGGTAACTGACATGTCTATCCGGATGCTCGTCGCGAGTTCCCATAGCGCACCACTTCCGACATGACTGGACGCGAATGCTAAACAGCCACACCATCCAGTTTATCGCCAATTTCCAGATCAATCATGATGGTGGCACCCCTAATGTGGTTATAAAGTGTATTTTGAGAGGCTGGCTTGCTAACCTCTCTGCCAGCTAACAGGGAGTAAATAGAAATGAACGGGGTCCCCCAGGTGATTGGCTGTACAGAAATAAAAGTAATCGCTTCATAGGAAAGTGCTCAACCACTTCCTTACAGGATGCTTTGTCCCTTTTGTGTTACACTTTTACGACAATGAGCTGCCCATTGCATTCTGGATGAACAAAGCGTTGCTTGGCTATAACCTTTGGACCATATACTGTAATCCTGCCAATCCAAAAATTAAATAAACAAATGTTACTCTTCCTTATACAACAACAAACAGGGTTCTAAGCGCGTTTCTGGATGTAAGCCTTTAAAAAAAAATAGGAAGAGAAACCCCATTAAATCGTGAAAGTCAAAACTCCAGCAAAAACAACAAAACAGAGGGACAGTGCCACCGGATGCCAAAACACCTCATTGTGTTACATGTTCACATTCGTGAACCTCCTGGTGTTGGCTGATAGTTTAAAGGCTGTGACAGTCAGTCATAGCCACTGTTTTTGACCACATCTTCCTGCCCTACTCTGAGAACAGCCGCCTGTCATGCAAGCCAGTCACCAAACAACCGTGAAATACAGTTTTACACACTAGATCACATATTGGCTACCAGAAAGGAAAAGCGACAGAACACTGAGGTAAAATGGTTGTAAGAGATCTACCGCAATAGACACAGAAAGCCGTGCACAAGCTCCCCACAATGACCTCGAATCAGGATTCAGCTGGAAAATGAACGAACAAGAGACCCGAAACCCTCCTCATGCCCGTGGAAAGCCAACAGGGGGACCAAAAGATGAGCAGATGTCTCTCCACATATTTCATGCTGAGGAAGCCTCCCAACATGCAGCCGGCAGCTCAGACTTTAGGCCACATCCTATCTCCTAGTGTAGTCACCTGCAGCAGCAACACATATCAAAATGAAAAAAAAACAACAAGGTTGGAAATATAGAAATTTAGAAGGAGAAAGGAAATAATAAAATGGATAAAAACCTTGAACCTTCAGGCCATCATGCCTCCACCATTCTCTACCCGCCCAATCTCTCCAAAAATGCAGCACAGAAGTTCAAACACAGGCTAATGGTAACTCACCCTGAGACTCTTATTTCAGACCCATACTTCTGCATTAGCAAAGGCGTATTATCCAACGACCTTATCTTCCACACAAAGAAATGTGCCCAGTGGAGAAATATCTTCTACTCTTTGCTTCGAATCTCCAACGTTAAAAAGAAACCCGCATGCCCTCAAATTGTCGGTAACAGCTTCAGTCTTTTGCCCTGCGAATGCCACCATCACCATCTACAACAACAGTAATATCCTTATACAAGCCTCCGATGCTAATCTAGATACCATAGGCAGGATCTTCCCTACTCTCAAGAACGCAGTAAACAGCAAGAATAGCACACTCCCCGCATCTTATCGCCGTCAGCCCGGCTTGCTTGAATCCAGTGGCAAAGTGAGCAAGGGACTCACGTCTGAGCATACCCTGCCACACTTGCTCACTTTGCCACTGGATTCAAGCAAGCCGAGCTGAAGACGGCTGGAAAGCCAGAAACCGGTCCTCGGAAGCTTGTGTCTGGTCCAGGGAAGACATGGCTTGGCAGTTCGGGCTGGACTGTTCCCATGAGGCACAGGGTCAGACTGATTTGCATATAGCCCTGTCTGAACTGGGGTGGCAGAGTGGGCTAAAGAACGGTGATGGATTATACCCAGATCTTTTGACTGGGTCTGAGTGTTTGATTGATTCAGATGCTCCGTCCATCACCACCCCCTTTTGTACCACATCTCAACTTCAGCAAGGACTCCATGTGCAAAGGAGACAAACTGGATACTGTGCCGGGGGCGATAGAGAACTCCCATACCTCACTCGAACACAAGATAGACACTCCTGTAGCAGACCTTACCTTACTAGGAGCGGACCATGGCAACTTAACAGATAAAGTACGAAACAAAGACCGGGCGATCATCACAATACAACCAAAGACCTGCAAGACTGAGAAGAGATAGCACACCCTGCTGGAGAGGGTCTGTAGTTGGAACTCGCTCATAATAAGAGCTGAGCTGAAGGATGTTCCTGTACGAACAATATTCGCGCTGTGGGTTTGCCCAAAAACATTAAGGGACAAGACTCGGTCTGCTATGCAGAACATTGCCTATGCAGTATTCTCTCTCCGACTGCTCTGTCACCTTATGTCTCGATGGATTGGGTTCACCAAGTGCGGGGGAGGCATTGTGTTATGATGATGTATCTGTGTTCTATATTGATGTATCACTGTTCTGTATTGATGTATCTCTGTTGGTGCACAGTCTAAATATCGATTCCTAAATTTCAACTTACAGTAATATCGAGTTGGAAATATCGAAGGTGGAGAATATCAAGGTCAAGAATATCGTTGGACAGAATATCGACCCTAAGGTAAGTAAGATCGATTTTTTTTATATTGATGTAAGTAATATCGATATCAAATATATCAATGTTACTAATTTCGATGTTACTAATATCGATATTTGTTTATTGTTAAGTATTTTATTTGTTTTAAATTATATGTGTACTATATTTTATATATTAATAATGTTAATTTTAAGTTAATTTTATGTTTTAGTACTGGAGCGGGTTGTGGGTTTATAGGGGAATAGGGTGGGAAGTAATTTAATTATAGTAAATTAATTATTAATTTTTAGTAATTGTAAATTAATTTTAATTAATTTTTGTGTTTAAGTTCTGTAACTGGTTGTGGTTTTATAGGAAAATTAGGTGGGAACTAATTTAATTGTAATTAAGTAATGATTTTTTTTATTGGCATTGATTTTTATTTCATTTTTATTAATTATTAATTGGTAATTAATTATTTTAATTGGTAATTAATTTTTTTAATTGGTAATTATTGTTTGTAATTGGTAATTACATTTTTTAATTGGCAATACAAAATTTTAATTGGTAATTACTTTTTTGAATTGGTAAATCAGATTTTTAATTGTTAATTACTGTTTATTAATTGGAAATACATTTTTATTAATTGGTAATTATTGTTTCATTTAAAATATTTTTAGATTTAAAATAAATCTATTGTTTACTATATTTTAATTGTTAATTAATTAGTAATTATTATGTTTTTTGTTTTGAAAAATATTTTAGTGTTCAAAATATATTATTTGGTAACTAATATTTATTAATTAATATTTATTGGTATTTATTGTTAATTTATTGTTAATTCATTATTCAATTGCAATTATGTTTTTAGTTTTGAAAAATATTTTAGTGTTCAATATTTATTATTTGATAATTCATATTTATTAATTAATATTTATTGGTATATATTGTTAATTTATTGTTAGTTAATTATTCAATTGTAATTATGTTTTTAATAATTATGAATGGGTATTTGCAAATGATGTAGAGTTTAAAAAAAATTAAATTATTAATTATTTTATTAACAACAAATATTTATAAGTATGTTACATTTAACTTCTAAGCTATCCAACAATTTCCCTACTGTTGCACTCTCTGGAGTTGAAATAGTAATTTTTACCCCTACCCTATCCAAGGCTTTACTGTTGCACTCTCTGGAGTGGGAATAGTAATTTTTATCCCTACGCTATCCAACGTTTTCCCTACTGTTGCACTCTCTGGAGTGGGAATGGTAATTTTTACCCCTACGCTATCCAACGTTTTCCCTACTGTTGCATTCTCTTGAAAGGGAATAGTAATTTTTACCCCTAAGCTATCCAACGCTTTCCCTACTGTTGCACTCTCTGGAGTTAGAATAGAAATGTTTACCCCTACGCTATCCAGCGCTTTCCCTACTTTTGCACTGTCTGGAGTTGGAATAGTAATTTTTACCCTTAAGCTATCCAACGCTTTCCCGACTGTTGCACTCTCTGGAGTGGGAACAGTAATTTTTACCCCTACGCTATCCAACTCTGCACTCTCTGGAGTGGGAATAGTAATTTTAACCCCTACGCTGTCCAACGCTTTCCCTACTGTTGCACTCTCTGGAGTGGGAATAGTAATTTTTACCCCTACGCTATCCAATGCTTTCCCTACTGTTGCACTTTTTGGTGTTGGAATAGTAATTTTTACCCCCATGCTATCCAACGCTTTCCCTACTGTTGCACTCTCTGGAGTTGGAATAGTAATTTTTACCCCTACGCTATCCAACGCTTTCCCTACTGTTGCACTCTCTGGAGTTGGAATAGTAATTTTAAATCTACGCTATCCAATGGTTTCTCTACTGTTGCGCTCTCTGGAGTGGGAATGGTAATTTTAAGTTCTATGCTATACAACATTTGTATTACTGTATTTTTTTTAGTTATGAGTTTTGAATAGTATTTTTATTTATTTAGCTATTTGAAATTTTTTGTATAATTTTAGATAATGTAGTATATAATTAATTTAAAAAATATTTAAAGTATTTTTAATTTTTTTAATTTATTAATAATAATTATTTACTTTTTATTTAGGTTTTTGTTTTATATATGTAAATGTATTTGTAATTTATCATATTTGTTATTAATTTATAAATTATTAGAATAATTATTCAAACTTATTGTTAAGTAAGTATATATTATATATTGTTTATATATGTTTAGTTAATGTATTATTATTATATAAGTATTATTTATTAATTTCAAACATTAGATATTTTTAACTATGTTTATTTGATTTATTAGTGCTATTCACTTTATTTTTCATTTATATTTTTACACAAAAAAAACGATATTTTTAACATCGATATTTTTAACATCTATATTTTTATTTCAATATTTTTGTACTTACCATGTTGTAGATAGGATGTAGATATTCTTGACTTCGATATTTCAGCTGTTCCTGTAGGCGGATATTTTGCAGGTCGATATTTTGTCAGTGATCCGTATATAGTTCCTCTTCTGTATTCTACCATGAGAATATAAGGTGCAGAACACTCCAAGTGAGTCAGTTGCTCCTGACTCCTTGAGGTGGATTGACGCCAGGTTTTCTGGGAATAAACTACTTCTTCTACACACCCTCTTCTCCTGTGTTTCATGGCAAACCAGTCTCAACACATACTTCACCTGGCGCTAATCCCATAGAGCCGCCTATTACCGGGAATGCAATTTAATTTGTCAAGACACCCACAAGCTCCCGGAACTAGCACTTGACAATGCATGGGTCATGATAGTTACAGGTTACACCCTGGAGGTGCAATGCCAGTGGAACTCCTTCCTCGCAGCTAAACAGGAACTTCCTGATGCTGGAAGTCAGAGCCTCTCTCCTTTTCCCGGCTCGACTGTGCGTAATACGAGATGACAAGACATCTTTCTTCACAGACCCTAAACATGCTTAGGACTGGATTGAACCCTGGCTGGCCCCCGCTGGCCTGGGTTGACAGGTGACCATGGTCGCAGCCACTCTCGTCAAACAAGCATTGGCATAGCCAATAGGTCTCGCCTTTGGGACTTCATAAGCGTCTAGCCAGAGCTATTGGTTTTGTCATTGTGTTCAAGCTATGTTGTAGAGCATTGTGGCTGCTGTGTAGCATGTTGAAAAGTTAGAACAAAAAAGTGTTTTATGCATTTTTGTTACCGTATATATAACCAAGAAGACATTATGTACAACTGAACGACCTTATTAAAAAAAGAATTAACATAAAAAATGTTTTCTAGTTTTGTGATTATTGTCCTACTACTCTCGCAGCGAAATTAAGATTTATTGTTATTCTTGTGCGTTTGCTGTGGCAGATGTGGTGTTATTATAATGTAGAACACGTTTTCAAAGAGGGAAGCATGTTTTAATAAAAAAAACAAATATATAACAATTAAAACCCAAAGAAAAATGGGATAGTGTGTATAATATAGGCAACAATGCTTCTTAGAAGGGCTGGTACGTAGAAAGCTCCTTTTGAGAACTGTACAAACACTAAAACAATCCCTTAGGAAAACAGAGAAGCTTTGCACAAAATACATCAGGACTTCAACAGCGGTTATAAACAGACCACGATGAGTTGTAATTTATTTTAATTCCTTTGTATGATGGGAAACATTAAATTGGAGCGCTGGGGTGCAGAAAAGCACAAGGTGCTTTAAAGTAACACAGAGCGCGATGAAGGAAAGCATAGAAGGGAGGCCACTGAAAAACACGCAATATCCTCTTGGCAAATCAGGTAAAGATATGTAATGTAACGGGCACGCAACATAAAGCGCTCCGATACCTTTGGGACGGGTTGAGGTTGCCCTATTTAAATTAGTGCAAAATTAAATGTCGGCATAAACCTGTTCGTCTTTAATACCTGCAAGGAATGGGGGGGGGGTAGCAAACTGGCGCTGCCGGGGTCCCGTGGAGGTTAGGGTGTCCGGCCGTTGAAGGCAGCAGCCCAGCTCCAATCCCTGTGTGGTGGGTGCGGAGCAGTAGCAGCAGCGGGTCGAGCTCTGGGCGGCAGCTCATTGTCCTAGTCGCAGTCATGCGCACAGCCCCCGGGCCCAGGTTCCAGCAGCAGGAAGCCGCCCGCACCGTACAAAACGGAAGGGAAACTGGGAAGGGGAGCGCCGGGGTGCAGAGAAGCACACGGTGCTTCAAAGTAACACAGACAGCGTGAGTAAGGGAACATGTATGTAGGAGAGTAGGATCTGCTTACTATGGTTACCCTCACTTTTTGCTGATGTTTCACTGATTTCTCGACTTTAGTCTGGCTGGGCCCTGCTAATCAGGCCCACAGCCTAGCTGCTCTGTCTCTAAATTGATTGCATATACATTAGGTAGACTCCAGATTGGTTACTGGGTTACCCTTGTGAGTCCCTAGTATATGGTACCTTATGTACCCAGGACATAGGTACCCCAGAGGCCTTCCAGGGGCTGAAGCATGTATTATGCCACCCCTGGGAAGCCTTCCAAAATGGCACCACGGGTCTGCTACTGCAGCCTGGGTAAGGTGATACATGCACCCCTTACTGAGATATAGGTCACCTATATCTACCTTTTAAAACAGACACATATAACCCAACCTATAAGTCACTCCTATGGCAGGCCTTGGCAATCCTGAAGGCAGAGTGCTTGGTTTTGTGTGAGAGGGTGCCCAAGCATTAGCTGAGCCCCTCTGCAGCTTTCGGAATCCCTTCCTTATGGCTGTTCTGTGATGCAGCCATACCATATACTCTTTTTTTTTTTATTTTTTTTTTTTAATTTAATTTCTTTATTAGATAGAGACCACATGTACAGAAATAACCAAACATTCAATTATAGTGGGTTATACAATGCAGGATCGGATCATAGAGATTACAGATATATACAAGAAGTTTGAGACTGGAGGACAACTTATGCTGCTAAACAATTAACCATTCCCTTATATCATTCATTGCTTGCATTGACAAGATCAATTCAAAATACCAGCGTAAAGTCACATACATAAAATCCTACCAAGTCACAAGCAAATATATGACTAATCAGTTTATATAAAATTGACCTTCGATGATAATAAAGGCAAAAGAAAAAAAAACAGAAAAAAAAAAAAAAAATGAACAAAAGCCATATAGGTACACTAGATAGCTTGACCTCACAATCTTATATGCCCATATATGCCCTAACAGCGCCCCATATAGCCTGCCCCAGTGCCTTTTTCCGCCTCCCCTTCAAAATATACAAATTGTATTCCATATTGTACATAAAGAGAAAACGAGTCCTCCACACATCAAATGAAGGGGCCTCAGTTTGTAGCCACGCTGAGGCAATGCACAGCCTTAGCACTGCTGATGCAATGAATATCAAATAACAAACTTCATTACCGTTATCTGTACGCAATCCACCTGTATCTATACCCAACAAAATCTGACTTGTTGAAAGTTGTATAGGAATACCCAGAATCTCAGATAGAAACCCGTTTGTGTGTCTGAACAATTCTAATAATTTTGTGCAAGTACAAAAGATATGCACTACATCAGCATGTAAAGTATTACATCTAAAACACTTTCCATCTGGGTCTCCCCCCCACTTTGCAATTTTATCAGGCGTACGATAAAGATAAAACAACGTTTTATAATGTTGTGTCATCAGGTTGGCGGACATAAATAAGCGGCCAGCCAGTTCAATCGAAAGCTCCAACTGTATTTCAGGGTTCCTTAATCTTTCTTCCCATTTTATTCGGTGTGATTCCAAATCATTAGGCATTGCCTCTATAATTATTTTATACAATGCCCCGATGCGTGCGCATTTTTTATTTGCCTCAATAAGAGGATTAGCCACATTCACTATATTCAATTTAGTAAGATATTCACGCAGCTGCAGATACTTAAAAAAGTGCGGTGTAGACAACTGATATTGTTCCTTCAATTGGGAGAAAGATTTTAGCCCATCTGTATTATAGAGATCTCCAACTGTTATTAAGCCTCTTAAGCGCCAGTTAATCACTATGCGATCCCAGCAGATACTGGGGTGCAGTATCGGTGCAGTTAATGGGGTATAGATGGACACGCTTCCAATATTATATTGCTTCCTTATTGCCTTCCACACCTTATACGCAGCAGCAATCACCTTGAACCTTGTGCGCTTGTAATAATTCCAGTCTATATCGATAAAGAGCCGATTCCTAGCTTCAGCCCCTAAAAGTAAACAATATATAGAAGGTTGCAATGCTGGCTCCACAGGTCCCTGACCAGTTAATAAGATATTCATTCGCTGCAACATACATACATAATAATACAAAAGAAAATCAGGGACTGCCCAGCCACCCACTGCCCTGGGCAGCACCATATATTTCTTAGCCCGTCGCTCTTTTCCCTGAGACCACATGAACCTCATACAGATTGCTTGCAGTTGTGAAATGAGTGCACAGGTAATCTCTAATGGTAAGCATCGATAAAGATATAGCACTTTAGGTAATACCATCATTTTCAAGACGTTGCATCTACCTACCAGTGTCAAATGTAAACATTCTAACTGATCCAACTGTTTACGTACCCCATGTGTCAGCTTCTGCCAATTAGCCTCTACCGTGGCTGAGGCTCCTGCGCTAATCTGCACTCCCAAATAAGTAACCACAGCTGAGACTCGTGAATCTTCGTAATTAATATTCATACAAAGTATCTGAGTCTTAGCGGTGTTTAATTTATACCCTGATACCGATCCATATAGTCGTGCTAAATTTTCAATTTCAGACATAGCCATAATTGGCCTTGGTGAGAGCACGGCTACGTCGTCAGCATAAGCCAGTACACGGTACTGCTGAGATTGTATCCTGACTGGAGGCACCCGACTGCTCTTTTCTATCATTTTTAAAAAGGGATCTATGTACAAAGCAAAAAGCAGGGGGGAGCATGGGCATCCCTGCCTTGTCCCTCGCTGTATTGGCACCACTGCTGATTGAAGCCCCATTACTTTAATCCGTGCGCTAGGTTGTTGGTAGAGCACCTGAATTGATTTAATAAAGTTTGGACCAAATCCCTGAAGTTTCATCAGGTCCCATAAGAAGGCCCACGACACTTGGTCGAAGGCCTTCTCTGCATCCAGTAATATGAGACTTAGTGGATTCCCCGACACTTTTGCATGATCAATTAAAGTAATCACCCGGTTAACGTGATCAGTTGTGCCGCGCTTTGGGATAAACCCATGCTGATATATAGAAACCAAAGAGGTTATCACTTCTGAAAGTCTAGTAGCTAAAATCTTTGAATACACTTTCCCATCTGTATTTAATAACGAGATAGGCCGATATGAGCCTGGTAGGTCTGGCGGTTTTTCCTTCTTTCTAAACACTGCTATACTAGCTTCACCCCATGACGTAGGATGCTTCCCTTTCTGCGCCATTTGGAATGTGGCTAGCATGTCCTGTTTAAGAACTTGAAAAAAGGATTTATATATTTCAAGCGGAAGCTTGTCAGGTCCAGCAGCCTTTCCTGCTGGTAATGCTTTAATAGCCGCTTCCAGTTCAAACATCTCTATAGGGGCCTCCAAAATATCTGCTAATCCTTGATCTAATTTTTGCCAGTCATTTTGCCCAAGGAAGGATAAAGCTCTATTACTGTCATATTCTTCTGCCGTATATAACCGAGTGTAGAATCTTCTAAAAACTTCTAGAATTCCACTCTCAGTTTCTTCATTTTGTCCGGCTTCATTTTTCATACTTTTAATCCGCTGAGCTGCTTCCCTGGTCCGCATTCTCTGAGCCAAACACCTCCCGCTTGCCTCCCCATACTCATACACCATCTGTCTCCTAGTCTCAAAAGTCTTTGCTGCTTCCTTGCTCCAGTGATTGTTAACCTTAGCCTTAACTCGGGTCACCTCAGCTGATTTATCATAGGTATCCCTATTATGAATGATATCTTGAGTCAACAGCTCCTCCGCCTTACCTAAATCCTGATAAAGTTCCTGTAGCTTATTTCGAAGCTGTTTTTGAACATACAATCCATAGCTGAGCACCTCGCCCCTAAAAGCAGCTTTGAACGTGTCCCAAATGATCCCAACCCCAGCGCTTCCCCTGTTCAAATTAAAGAACTCTAGCACCCAATCCCTCATATATTCTTGAAATTTATCTTCAAGTAATAACTTGCGATCAAAGGAAAATTCACGGGGCTTGCGGGAAGGATATAATATCCGAATAGACAGCACTACTGGCCCGTGGTCAGAGGTCACTCGGGGATAAACCTGTATTTGTGCATCATGAAGCAGATTATGCGAGACTAAGAAATAGTCTAAGCGAAACAGTTTTTGGTGAGGGGCCGAAAAGAAAGTATATCCGGGGTCAGTCTTCCTAAGATAAGCCCATGCATCTGTTAGCCCATGTGCCTTCACCATAAGTCTTAACGCCCTATATACCTTTGGTTTCCTGCCTACATACATATATTGCTCACTACCTAATGATCCAGAATGGAGGTTAATATTTAAGTCCCCACAAACAATTACAGGAGCCGGCCAAGTCGCTAATTCAACATTCAAATGTTCCAGGACTACAGCCTCATCAAAATTTGATCCATAGATAGAGCAGACCGTGCATTCAAAAGTTCCTACCTTACATTCCGTAATTGCCCACCTACCAGCACTATCCTCCAAGGCTCGTCCACCACCAACCTGGTTTTTCCTTGCTAATATAGCCACCCCACGAGTTGTAGTAGAATGCTTAGTGCACACCAGCACACTATACCCCAAATCGCTTAAATACTTTCTCTTAGTCCATGCTAGATGTGTCTCTTGAAGTGCAATAATATCACAGTTGAGCCACTGCAATTCCCGTGCAACTCGTTGCCTTTTATTTAAAGCATTCAGTCCTCTCACATTTAACGTACCTATTCTTAACATTCTATCTGCCATCTACCTCTAAAAAAAAATACACTCTGCTCCCTGTCCCGCATTGCTTCCACATGATCAATAAAAAGTATACCTGTGGTCTCTTTTTTTCCCTTTTTTACCCCCCCCCTCTGACCCCTCCAGTCCCGCAAACCCCACACCGGGACCCCCCTCCCTGCCCCCCTCCCCCCTTCAACCACCCCTTGTGAGCAAAAGGACATCGTCCTTAGTGATGCGAGCGTGCGAGATCCACCTCGACAGAGGGCCCGCCAGGCCGTTACCCTCGCCTGTATTTAGCTACTATCTGTTCTTGCTGGAGCAATATTTCAAATCATATTTCCTAACCTTCCAAAATTATTTATCCACCTCTCTGCATAAACATCCTTCAGAGTGGCACCAAATCCCATTACTCCATATATACTTTAATTGATTAATCACAATTTCAAGTGTCACTCACAGATCAGTCCAGCTTTTCTGCTCCAGAAAAAAAAGCAAAGAAAAAAAAAAAAACACAGATAGCATTACTAAGCCAAGCTGTCCAAGTTGTCCATCTGGTGCGTGCTCAGACCGCCGCTCCTCCCTGTATTATTAAATTCACCTCTAATATACAATACACCCCTTGTGAAGTCACATTCCAGTTAGCTTCTTATCCCGGTTATTTATTTATTTATTTTTTTCTCCCCTTCCCTTTTCAAGGTGCTCCACCATTAATATCAATAGACTTCAAATATGCTTGCGCTTGAGACTCCGAGGTGAAGTATTTAGCTTGCCCCTTATGGATCACCTTAAGTTTAGCAGGATTCAAGAGGAATACCTGTGCGCCTTTAGCTTTAAATGGCTGAAAAAGTTGTCGGAGTCGCCATCTTAAAGACACAGTTGCTGGACAAAAGTCCGGCCTGACAAAAAAGTCACATCCAGAACCCTTGCGCCGCTTATCCGGGCGAGCCAAGTCATATAATGCTTCCCTCAAGACAAAATTGTTCACGCAGATTAATATTGCTCGTGGAAAAGCTTTGGTACCTATCGGGGCATTTGACTCCCCATGAGACTTACGCAATACAAATGGATATCTGTGTGCCCTAGTAATCTCGTTCTCCCACTGCCATTCAGCTAACTCTGGGAATGCTTCTGCAAAGGTCTCGATTATAAACTTTCGGGCGTCCTTCCCTTCTTTCATCTCCGGAATTCCCAAAACACGAAGATTGTTGCGTCTAGCGCGATTCTCCAAATCCGTCATCTTCCACTCCATATCCCCTCTAGTAGCCTGGAGAGTCTCTATCGCAGATTGCTGCTTAGTAAGTATATCTTCAGCACTCGATATGCGTTCCTCTGTATCTGTCACCCGAGTGGTAAGTTCATTAATGGACTTAACCACCCGCCGCATAGTATTCTGTAATTTCCGTACTGCGCCTTGAGTGCGGTTGCTTTCAGCCTTAGTCTCAGCCCGGTGGGCCATAATACTCTTATATATTAAATCCAGAGTAGCGCCACTAGCAGCTTGACCCCGGTCCTGGTCCTGCTCCAACTCATTATCCCCCGATTCCCATAAAGGTTGTACCAGGGGGGTCATCGCCTGTGACAGCCCTTCGGCCTCGGGGTTTCGCCGAACCGTATCTTGATAGTCCACCAGTCCCCTTATCTGTGTAGGTGACTGAGCAGCGTCAGCCTCTTTCTCCAGCGCATCTTCCTCATCTGTAAGTGCCATCTCATCATCACCCCACTCGCCTGGTAGGCTGTTACCATTATCATCCGAGACAACAGATAAATCTGGCATCGAGTAGAACTTGCCATCAGACAATGCAGAATCTGTATCTGCCGGGTCCTCTATAACTGTTGGCTGCCCATCCATACCCCTTTCTCCACTTTCTCCACTCCTAATACTATGGTCAGCGAGAGCCAAGCCATTAATATCAGTCTCTTCACCACCTATCGCCCCGGCAGCGGGTCTTGTGCTGGTAGTGACGGCGCCCTTTCTTTTCAAAAAGATTGCATGTAGCACAGGTGTTTTTAAAGCATCCAGGTTTCCAGCTGTAGTAGAGGTAATGGTAGTGGTTATAGGAGTGTTATTATTAGCAGTCTGTCCACCGTTATCGCCTTTCCCTGTTGGTAACTTCATATCAGCGGGTTTAGACATGAGGGCCGTACTCTCTGAGATATTTACATTGTTATTAGCACTAGCACTAATACTAGTTACGTTATTTGTCTTATTAACTGCATTAGCACTAGCATTATTAGCAGGAGTTTTTCGTGTACCTCTGCCTTTCGGCCCCATATTTGCTTACTTGCTTGCAGACTGCTGTTTCTTTTGCTGCAGTGAAGACAGAGCGCGTTTTTTCCTGAGCACTCCAGGCGCCTTTCAACCTCTCCACCTCAGTTTGGGGCTTGCTGTAAGGAAATCCTCTCGTTCAGATCAGCCTGCTTGTCGCCCCTCGGAGCTTGTAGCCAAAAAAAAAGAAAAAAAAAGGAGTCTCCGCTGGCCAGTTTACAGTTGCAGCTTCTCAGTCACCAAAGTTCGTGTTTCACACACAAACCAAACTGCTGACACACCTCCGCCTCCGCTTTGTATCCTGACCCCAGCTCGGCTCTAGCTCCGGCCCCAGCTGCCTGCTATCTGCTGAGATGAGGCAAAGCCCGCCCCTGCCTCTGCCTCTGCCTCGGATCTGGTCTTCCGAGTCCGATTCCTCCAGGCACCGCTGGCGTCCTTAGCCTGCGTTCTCTCCTTCCACCTCTCACCACGCCAAGACGGATTCACAGCTGATTACACTAAGATGTTTTCCTCCACTGAAGTGCACTCAGACATTACCAATATCATCACCGTCGGTGGCCCGGTCACGCACCTCTCAGGTACGGTAAATCCTGGCGTTCTTCTCTGCCGAGGTGCAGAGCTGCTCACTCACACGGCCGTGCGGCCGCCATCTTGCTCAGACCCTCCATACCATATACTCTTAAGTACATTATAATCCTTGCTGTTTATGCTAACTGTGGAATGGCTGCATCAAAACATGTTGTGTTTGGTGTCAAACACTTTGGAATACTACCGCCTGCCAGTCCTTGCTGTGGGGGTAGCATTCCACCCTTCTAGAGGGAGAAGACATGTACACACTGGTCTAACCGGTAGTAGTTTAAAAGAGCCCCAGCATCACAAAATGGATGCTGCTGCCACAGACACAAGTCTGACCTCCTGCTGCTGGACGACACTCCAGCAGGGGAGGCCTGGACAATAGGTTTCCTGTCCAGGGAGGTGTAACCACCTCCTCAGACAGGCTTTAGTTTATTGGGGCAGGGTGGGTGCATTCAGTGAATGGTTTTCAGACACTGCCTGGGGCACACTTGGTGTCCTTGAGCATACCCCAGTTCAAACCAGTTGCAGGGGCTCTCAGCCCCTGCTCTGGCGTGAAACTGGACAAAGGGGAAGGGGTGTAACCACCCCCTCCCCAAGTCCTCCCATAGGTGGGACCTTAGAGTTAGTCCATCCCCTAAACTTGGTATTAGTACAGGAACCCAGTCACTAGGCCTTTAGATTACCCTGGACTAAACTCTGCAACATATATATTGGACCTTCGACATTCTATTTCGACTAGAAGACTGAAGAAATCTCCCTTGGGGTCAAGGAGTGACCCCCCTGTTCAAGCAGGCACCAAAGAAGCATCTTGCAAGTGTGCATTATCGAGGATCCTGCGGGATCCTGAAGAATCTGCGACACAGGACACAGACTTTCAGACATCTCTGAGTCTGACACGAGATCACAGCAAAGCTGAGATCCACAGCAATCATGAAAGACATGGGACTGGAACTCCTGGACAACGTGCATTTTTGCAAGTGCATATACTTCCCAAGCTTTTCTGAAGTTGTGCATTGGGCTATTTGTAGTCCAAGCCCTGGGAACCAATTGCACTGAAGATTGTGGGCCTACACTCAACAAGTGTTCCATGGGCCCGCTTTAAGCATTCCTTCTTGAGACTCCTTCGCGATCACTGGTCCGTCAACAGATGGGTCCCCACGAAGGTAACTCTTTTGTTTCATGGGCTTTCCTGGTTGCTCCAGATGTGCCCGGACTCCCCTCCAAAGGGTGAGTCCTTCAGACCTTGCTGGTCTGCACCGAAGCCAATCTTTGTATTCTGCCTAAGTTGCTGTTGCCAAGGCTTGTTGGGTCCAATCTGGATACCGACACCGCAGCACTCGACATCCAACGCGATACAGCTTGAATCCAGCTCCTGGTTGTCTTCGACACCTCCTGGTCCTCGTGGCTGAAGAGTCAAGCTTCACCTCCATCACCTGAAATCACACAGCATCGGCTGGCATCTTCATGTCGCCTTCCTGGTCACTGGCTAGTGACCCAGACTCTGTCCCCTCTGCTTTCAAGTTCTTCAGATCTTCAATCCACCCTTGGATCAATCCGGACACTTTTCATCTGGCCGCCTGCAGCACTGCTTTGCAGCTCTCTATAGGAAATGACGACGAAACCCAACACGAAAAGACACCTATGCACCCGGGTTCCCTGTGTGAGGTAACACGAGTACTTCGGTGCTCCCGTGGGTCTCGAATCTCGAAGTGTCCAGTACTGAAGGGGTTTGTTCCTTGTCCACTCCTAGGTGTCCTTAATCTTTCAAAATTTAACCGCAACTTTCTCTATAGAAGTCAATGGTGATCGAGGCTGTGTTTAGACACTGCACGTGTCCCCCGTGGGCCTCCTGTGTCCCTACCTTGGGTGGTTCCTGGTTGCCCCAGCAGTTATACAGGCTCTAGGCCTCTTCTCAATGACTGTAGGGGTACTTATACCACTGTCTTAGTATATGGTTTGTGAGGCCCCTAGGGCAAAACATATACTGTGCTAATTTGCTGTGTGCTAATTAAGTTTTTGTAAAGTACTTTTGCCTCTAGCCTCATAAAGAGACTGGAGGGGTGTGTTTAGAATAAATACATATATTTTATATATATATATACCCGGTGTGGTTCTCCTTTCATTAGGTCATTCATGAGATTATAGACTAGTAAAACAAGCTGCTTCACATTCCTTCAAGACTTAGCCTGAAGGCTGCTCTCCGCAGCTACCATTAGGATAGCTTTCTATAAAGGTTGTCTTTAACCTACCATCAATAGGGGTCGTTTGGACTGGTGCAAGGTGCCCACTAGAATAGTGGACATCATATGCCAGGCCAACTTCTCAGAACATAATCTCCCTCCCCAAAAATGAATGTAAACTTAGGTAATGTCATCGGTGTGCATGAAAAAGCCCTCTGATACCTTAACAAAAACGCAACACAAATTCTGTCAAATTTAGCGGTGCTCAGCTATGCTCCTTTAAAATGTTGAACAAATAAGAATAGATGCTTCCGAAGCCAGAAGCAGAGGTGTTGGGGGAAGGCATGGGGAGATTAAGGGAACTGGCTCTGGAAATAGTGCCGTGCACCCACAAGTGGTGAGGAAACTGTGTAAAGAACAAGCATTTACAATGCTAGAGTTAAGAAATAGAAATAAAGGGCGGGCCTCTCTTTTTTCTATTTGTTTACTTCTTCAACAATCGCGGCACCCACGCTTTAGCTTAACATGGCTAAAGGTAAAGTGCGTGTACCGTGAAAAACAGGTTATGTAAATGCCGGCTGTCCGGGAGTAGCGCGGGGAGTGGGGAAGCATCGGTCCCGGGTAGAGAGCGGTGGAGCAAGGTGTCGGGTGAGGGCAGGAAGCTGGCAGATGTGTCAGCAGCGGCACTGTGCAAACTTTGCGAGCAGCAAAAGAAACAAGTAGTCTCTAAATGTAAAAGCTAACAGCCAGCAGCGTAAGTAAACTGTAGTTGGTCTGTGCTGCTTCCTCCAAAAACGGAAGTGATGTATCGGATCACCAGCCAACAATAAGCGAGATAATAACAGCAATCCCAGAGTTCTCCAATAGCAAGCAATAAAACCAATAGAAAGGCAATGGGTGGAGTTTCACTAATACTTATTACTGGATGTCTTGGAGAGGCAGCGAATGCTTGCTGCCTAGGCGAGACCCAAAAGGGACATTGTGGCCAAGACCGCTCCCCACGGCCACGCAACACTCGGATCTGGAACAGATGATTCACGAGAGACAAATGGCCTTAAAAGCGGCTTCGACAATTGAAGAACCTAACCCCTTATCTGACCTGGATGAGATGTCCATGCACTCTAGTGACATTTTATCCTTGACGACCTGGCTATCCAAGTTAGACTCCACACTACCCCAAGTAACTCCACAAGCTTCCGATGACCTTAGCTGAGTTCTGCTCTAGACTGTATGGTACACTTTTTACCATTTGTGTCGTATTTCATAATGACTTGTAGTGTTTCTAATTGGTAACATGATTAATGGTTCATCCTCCCTTCTGCCTACGTCCTACCCCCCCTTTTTAGGTCTCGCCTACGCAGTGCACATGCGCTGAGAGAGACCTATAGCCATCGGCACAGCTTTGGGGGCAAAAACGTGCATGCGTTGCATTGCTTGCAATGGCAATGGGTGCACGTCTGGCGATTCCTTTGCGGGAGCGCGCAGCGCCATATGGTGGTGCTATATGGTCGCACTCATCGCGCCTTGCTGCACGCTCCTGCAAGGGAATCACGCAGGCCCCCTTCCCCTGCTGCTGCCGTACACGCTCACCTCCTAATCCATCATGTTGAACTCGTCGAGTCCCTCTAGCGGCAAGCAGTCGTAGTCGCAGTTATCCAGGTCGTGCCACCCTGAGCTGCTCTGAAAGCTCAAGACCTGAGGCTACAAGACAGAAGACGAGGCGATGAAAAGCCGTTCAGCAAAACACGGACGCGGACAGTCTAGATTAAATGCACACTCATTACATGTTGGAAACACTACCCCGCTTTGATGCCTCAGTAAGATGATAACCTATTGACAATGGCGGGTCTCCAAATTCCACACAATCAGGTTCACGAATGTTGGGAAGATACACATATCGTTGACGTATGTATATATAACATTAGATACACACATTTCACCATAGGCGCAAAAAGCATACTCTCTCATGTCCAGCAACGGTCTCAATTTGCGAGCACCTAGCTATTGTATTCAGTGTTTTTAATAAAATATTTATCCTATGTGCATATTGTAACTGGTGCTCAGGTAATACCTTCGGGTCGAGTTTGCGCTATATAAAAAAACTGCACACAAAAATGTGTAAATAAATTCCGGAGCTGGATGCCCCCCCACGCGTTACCTTTAGGATTAGATTTTGCTCCTCCGCGGGTCTGGTCCAGCACTTACCAGTAAGCTCCAAAACAGGTGGTATGTTCCCGCAGGGCTCTGCTGGACTGCCATGTCTCACTGGTCCGGCCGTGGTCTCTTGGCGCACAGCTGCGGACAACTGAGGTGCAGATGTGCTGCTGGCTCCAGGGAACTACGAAGAGACCCACCCAAGTGTTACCTATTGCTACACTTTTACTGTGCTTTCAATTTTTATTTTATCAGCCTTGTATGGTTAAAAGGCGGAGTCTGAACAGTTTTCAATAGCAGATGCAATTTCCGCTTAGATAGTTGACCTTCGCCAGGCTGCTATCCTTCAAATGCCAGTAGGGATGGGACTGGCCAGTTGCATGTCAGCTTCGCCCACCATGAGGCTAATTCTGCCCACCTGTGATTTACTGAAAATCATCACTTTCCTGTGGGACAGCCTGCCTATAGCCAGCAGGACTTTTTTTGTCTGTATTTAGCAGACTTGAGATTTCTGAGCAATCAAAAAACAAAAAATATAGTCGATTTTGATTGCCACCTCTCGGTCGTATTTCCACCACAGAGTAACAAATAGGTAAAGCACGCTACCCTGTGACAAATTGTTGACATTCCCATTCCCGCCATAACATAGCTTTTTAAAATAGGAGGCTGAACTTCGTTCTTGAATTACACCCGCGCCTCTCACATTGTGCGTTTGTTAGCACAATGGTTTGTGTTTTTTTGTAGAGGATGCCAACATGTTTTCTTGACCTTTTCCCACAACGTTTAATAACAGATATTATTACCCAACGTAATGCTATTCGTGTAACACCATTGAGACAATGCAACTCTGAGTAGGCCCGATAGATAGAATTAAAACCTTTATGGGCAGATTTACAAACCCCTTGCTCCTCTTTTACGCCGCCGTTTCATCACTTTTGTGACACAGCGGCGGCGCAAAGCCAGCGCCATTCTGTGGGGTATTAACAATGTGACGCATCTGGGAGATGCATCACGTTATAAATCCCTGCGCCACATGTAGGCATTGTGGCGCAGGGGGGGGCGTTCTGACGCAGGAACGCCTCCTAAAAGTGGCTGAGTGAAATCTACATGATTTCACTCAGTTACTTTTAAGCTTATGCTGCGTCAAAACCCTGTGCCTGCTTGAAGCAGGCGTAAGGATGGACGCAGAATTGGACAGATAGGGCCCCCTAGAGCATTGCTGGAGCTGCGTCAAGCTTGCGAGGCAACTCCAGCAATGCTTCACTTTTACGGCACAGATGCGTCACGCATCTGTCCATTTTTGCGCTATGATGCTCTGCATTGTAAATGCGGCGCATCCATGATGGTGCAGCCGTGACGCATAATAACTGACGCATCCCTGCTGATCTGCAGGTATGCGCCAGTTATTGTAAATCTGTCCATTAGTTTACAGGAGCAAGATGCATCTGTACAGCAAGCGCTTCACCCGCTACGCTACCTTCTTCACGCGACTCGTCTTTGTAAAGATCGGCAGCCGTGAGAACCCATCATGGAACCTGGGGGTTCTACTGAAACGAACTAGGAGGCTCCATGACAGTTAGTGATAGGGCTGGGGTAGACTGAGCCTGCCGGGTGACTGACCCTGCCCGCGCCCTAACGGTCTTTCAGAAGTAGTGGCACATCTGAAACATTTCCTAATATATGTATGCCTCTGCTTGGAAAACTTGTTTAAATTAACGCCTCTGAATATGGTCGGCCTGAACAGGGAGGCGGGTTCCGGGACTACTTCTGGTGTGAAAGGCCGGGGGTAACCCGCCTGGAACAGCTGGAGCACGAATGCATTACAATTCCTAGAGGAGGACAAGCCAGATATGCAAAAGGGAGAGCCCAGTAAAAGGCCAGGCTTGCATAAAGATGCATCATGTAAGCAAAGCCATCAACATCTTTGGCATGTAAATTGTGCAACACACACAATATAACAAGCATTGGCATAGCCAACAGGTCTCGCCTTTGGGACCTTATAAGTAGTTAGTTATGCAGCACAATTTCCTTGGTGCAACAACTTAAACGGTTGCATGGCTAAACATATAGGGTCCCAAAGGCGAGACCTATTGGCTATGCCAATGCTTGTTCTCTTTCTTTTAATTGACAATGCACGTTTAATATGTATGAGCAGCTTAATCAGATGTCATGGACACATTGCTATATTTTCTGCTCGCCTTTAGTGTTTTGGTGGCACATGGTTGGTTGTACTGTGGCTAGGTCGAATAGGGGCTCGTTCACCCCTACCTCTCCTATGCCAGATCCACCCCCTTGGACAGCAGCCACAATTGGCTGACATGTTTACTACAGTTTGGGCGATGCATGTTGTCCCTCTGCACTCTTGGTATTACTTGTTTGCAGTTTAACTGTGTTTTTGTCCCAGCTCGTGTGTGTTTCACTGTCCGTGCAGATAAGAGGTTCACTCGTATTCACGCCGCCGCTCCACATACATTGAGCCATACAGTATACCTGATGCTGACCGAGGCTGCGGGAGTTCAGGGGCGCTGGCATTGTCCGGTATTCTGCACATGCGCAGAGCAAGGCGAGCGTTCCCTTCACAGTAGAAGCAAGGGTTGGTGACTCTGAGGGGCGGTATGCTTTGTTGATGGGACCTGGAAGGCGCCCCCTGTTTATGGAGTCCATTAATGCTCCTCACTCTGATGAGTCATGCTGGAATGGGATACCACGGCTCGGTTTTGGGGTCCAATCGGTCAGCACCCCTGGAAAGCGGCTTGAGCAGGTCGTGGATGTCTGGCTGTTCTTGGCAGCTCCAGTAGCCAAATCGTTAGGGCGTGGGGTGCAGGACGAGCGAACGATAAAGCGCCTAGAGCCGAGCTCTGCTAGAGAGCGACCCCCCCCCATCTGGCTGCACAAGCCACTCCCCCTCATTATATTAATACTCTCAGCTCATTTCCAAATGCTCCAGGTGCCACACAGTACAATACTAGTGTTTTCATCCAGGAAACAAGATATTTGCAATTAAAGCCCAGCCTCAGTGGCCCCTGGAGACAGCCTCAGCCAGGGCTTGCGTCTCCAATCTAGACCTGGTATGGCCACATTGTTAGAAATGGGATCCCTGGCTGGCCAGGGCTTACGCCAAAGTCAGTCAGAGACCACCACTCCTAAGTCAGGGCAAGGGAGTTACACGCCAAGATAACCCCTGCTCACCCTCTAGGTAACGTGGCGCGAGCAGCAAGGCTAAACTTGGAGGCGATATGAGTTAAGTATTTGCGCCCGCACCCCAGCAACAACACCCAAGGCCCACCACAAAGGAAACTCCACACAAGGTTATATATAAAAATAGCCTTTGTATTGCACCATAACACATTAGATAAAAACACACACTTTACACTGTGCCAACAGGCACGGGCAGAATTTACAGGGGATATGTACAAGACAGGGCCACCTGGACCACTGTCAGGAATCAGCACTTTTTAGAAGTAACACTTTTAGAACATAGCACTTAGAATGTAAAACTGTAGCACAAAAATAACATATAACCAGTCACTACTGGTACCAGGTGAGCACCACCTATGCAACCCTCACTACCGTAGGAGATTACACTAGGGAACCTGGGCTCTGCTAGCACCACCTGTACTAGCAAGAAGGAAACCACCTAAGTATCGCTATACCTGTAGGGGTCTAAGGAAGGAAACACATGATGCATCACAATACATTCAGAGGTGTAAAAGCAACAACACACATGATGAATAAACTACCCATTCAGAGGTGTAAAGGAAGGAAAACACATGAAGCATCAACAATACATTCAGAGGTGTAGAAACCACAATAGCGCAAAATCCACATTAGCCACCACCTGTGGCAGTCCCTGTGTCCAAATGTCAGGGCCTAAACGTGGCAGCTGCCCACAAAGTGCTGGGCAGCTGTGTGAAGGTTGGGCCCCCGCTGGAGCCTCGCAGGCTCTGGCCAAAACAATGTGGGCAAGGAGGGAGCCTCTCAGGGCTCTAAAATAAATGGGGGCTGGGAGCCTCGCAGGCTCTGAATAAACAAAGGGCCCCTGAGCCTCTCATGGCTGCTTAACAACTGTGGTGCTTTTGAGCCTCTCAGGGCTCTCAAGGATATTTGTGGTGCCTGAGCCCTTCGTGGGCTCGCAGTAAATAAAAATGCCCCCTTGCGCCTTCCAGGCTCAACCACAAAATGCGGCCGTCTCTGGAGCCTCTCCGGGCTCTGAAAACAAATGTGGGGCAATCGGTGGAGGGACTCAAAATTATAATGGCCCACGGAGCCCTCTCAGGGCTTCACCAACCATTCCCCTCACTCGGGGAGAGAACACTGGGGGGGGGGGCGGGCACCAGCAATGTGCCCCGACGCCTCCCCCTTCTCTGGGCACACCGCTTAACTCACCGGGACTCTGGCGGGCGGGGGCTCCTCCTCAGCGCGGCTCCTCTGCTGTGTCTCCCAGGGACACTCCTAGGCTTCCCCAGACCGGGGGAAGCAGAAGGGAGACTCGCCGGTCCTGCCCTCGTCCAGGCGTCTTGTGCCTGTCTTCCGGGTCGCGGCTGCAGCCAATAGCAGCGCAGCCCTGGGAGACTGGAGGCGGGACTTCCGGGTCGCCGTAGGCAGCGCGGCGGCCCGGCCGGGTCTCCCGGGCTGCGGCGGCGATTTCCACGGGGCAATGCCGGGTGGGCACCGGCTTCAATTAATATACAAAGCGAGGTGGCACTCGCTCAAGGACTTCAAAAATCAGCAAATTAAGTGGAGTGGGCTCCCGCGCGGATCCTCACGCAAAATGCGTGCAAAGAAATGCCGGGTGGGCACCGGCTTGACAAACGAAGTGCTCTCAGCGCGCTGTAGCAGAAGGGAAGCGCTCCCAAGCGCTTAGTAGGTAATCCAGCGCTCCTAGGCGCTAGAAGGGCAAGACACAGCGCTAGAGCAAAGAACAAGCACTCCCAGGCGCCTTAGGGGATTCCATAGTCCAGTAAAGTCCCTTAGAAGTCCAGGGGCTGGGCAGGGCCCAGGGAGGCAAGCCTTCCCCCTGGCCCCAGCAGCAGCATGCCCCTGGTCAGATTCAAGTTGAGAACAAGAACATTTTCATGGGGTCACAGCCCCTCTTTTATACACCTTTCTCTTTTGTCTGTAGGTGCAGGGTGGGGGCAGAACCAGTCGCAGCTGGTCTGTGAGCACTGTTGATGGCTCAACCACCCCTTTCATTCATCAGGCAGGCTAGGGTCATCAGTCGCACCACAGGGGGCGGAGCCAGCATTGTGTGGGGGAAACCCAGCCTCATTCAGGACACAGGCGCGGCCCCTCCCTCACATCAGCATGCTAATCTCTCCATTCACCACCGGGGCAGACCCACACAGACTCCTGGAGCCTGGCATCCCAGCCAGCTCCAGCCAATCACACGCCAGCACCTTCACAGCACATACACAGCCATGTCTAGAAGGGCACTTCCGCACAAGACACACTCATGCCACATACATTGTTGCGAAGCATTCACTCTCACGAGTTTGCACATACCAAACTTGAGCATGCACGCCTCACGCATCAGGAACTACCAGGGACACAGACATTCCCCATGCATTCCTATGGGAGAGCGGGCCAATCTCACACACGCACTCAGGGAGCGCACACACTTTACACTGTGCCACAGTGTCAAAGTGCGCAAAGACCAGAAATCACTATCACTGGGTCACAAACACAAAGCAAAAAGTTCAGGGGTGAACCTGCCAGAAGGGCCAAGTCCAACACAACCCCCTTCCAGCCAAAACGCTGGGGAGAACAATCACCACCGTGATGGACTTCCCTGCTTGGGGCGATAGAACACGGACGCGGGCCCGCACTGCAGGGACACCCTCTGGTTCTACGCCACGTTTATCCATAAGACAAGCACATACTTAAAAAAAAACAGGCCCAACTAGGCTACCCCACTGGTACTCCTTAGTTGTCCACGGCTAGGACCAGGCCCTAGGCCACCCAGATATCACTGGTCCCTACCAATCCACAGAGTGGGGGGTGGTAACCCCTGGCCTACATAGCCATTCTCCACTCCCTTTCTCAGTGTAGTTCCAAACTACCACTGATCCTTCAACCTAGGGTCCGCACCCTCAGCATGACCAGAGGTCACGGGCAAGAATGTCCCACCCTACCTCTACTCCTGAAGCACCCTCCAGAACACAACTCTCCCACCAGTTTAGGACCTTTACTCCCTCAGCAGCAGTGACCACGGTTAGACCAGCACAAGAACGGTGTAGTGAGGCCTTTCACTTTGCGGGTTGCCAGATGCGGCGCAGGCGGCGGCTCGCGGACCGTGTCGAGACAGGGACGGCGAGCGGCATAGGCTGCGCGGCCGAAGGCAGACGCGGCTCAGTGCGGTGCCTACAGGACACCAGGCTGGTCATGACAGAGTCACAGCTCCCTTAACTGGTCTACCACCTGGGATTCGAATTCTCTCCTCCTTCAGCAGCAAGGCAACAACTGCAGGTCAATCCCCAATACAGCTTACCCGGTTCCTTCTCTTCAGGCCGGAGTTCCTTCTTGTAACTTCAGGACACTACGTACAGTTGCCCTTACGTCCAGATCCGGACACACCGGCTACTGGCTCCCCAACCGAGGGACGTACCCCTTTGGTCAGATGCCTGGCGCACCAGGACTTCCTTGAGAGTGACACATAACTAATGTATCGTGTACAAGTCTGCCTGACACTCAGGACAGAAGTGGCATCACCACGGTCACTCCCTGGCGGCACAACCCTTCTGGCTGGCCCCTGACCCACTGGCTCTTCCACTGGGGAACCTATCCCCCTCGAACCCCTCCATCTGGACTTCTGCACCCTCCCAACTGGAGCGGTACTGCCAGATAACAGAACTAATAGAGCCCTGCTTACAGGCGCTCCATGTTCTCTCCACACTGGGAGATCTCCCTACAAGGACGCTCCATACGGACATGCTAGGCTCCCTCACCTGGTGTTCCCAAAAACAAAACACCCAGACTACGAAGACCAGGCTTGTGCTCCTCTGAGCCACTTCCACCACACTGGGCTGGAAGACCAGAACCTTTCTTAGGGTCACTCCCCAACAATTAACACAATGGCACAGGGGCAGGGGAAACTCCCATGAGCTTCAGGCCCACCAATGAAATCCTGTTCACTGATGTTCTACATTCTTCAAACACTCTGGGAGATCTTCCTCAAATGACCTATTGGTACAGCCTAGGCCCCCGACCTGACGTTCCCTTCAGAAACATTCCAGGCCCTGACACTGGGTTTCGGGCACCTGGAGACATGCAGTCCCACCCACTCCTTCTCCTCTTGAGACAGGACGTGGGCCCCTGAACCGAGACCTAGCTGGGCTACACTTAACCTCTTCCACCACACTGGGCTGGAAGACACCTCAGCCACTCCTTTTGGAATCACTCCATCCCCTATGCCTCTCTCCTCCCAGAACATTACCAACTCCAAACATCTGTCTCTAAATAGACCACAGAAATCAAAAGCAGGCTCCACTGTCTGCAGACGCTCTTGGGAAAAGTTTAACACACAGAACTTAGGTATCTGAGTAAAACAAGAGTGCACAAGCATTCAGCAAGCTCCCCATCCAGAGAACTCACACACACGTCCAGTGCCACACACCATTCATCCACACACACCCCTCCCCAGACTGGTAAGGCAGTTTCTACCACCCCTGATTTCTCAACCTGACCACACGTGACACAGGTACCATAACTCCAGGGCAGGGACGGGGGACACATGCACTGAACACACTTATGCTGCCACCACTGGATCCCACCCTTCTGGTGAATCCAGAAAACACACTGCACTTAGGGGGATGATCTACCCTCCCGAGCTAGGGACACCTAACTCACAGTGCACAAGAAACACATTTCCACAGAAATTACATTTTTAGCAAACTCCATACAATAATCCCCAAAATGTGATTTATCTAAAATGCAGAGCTTTGTACTGCGGCCAGTTGCCACTGTGGTACAACGCAAACACAAATCCTTATCCTCACCGCTGCGTCCAATGTTAGAAATGGGATCCCTGGCTAGCCAGGGCTTACGCCAAAGTACGTCAGAGACCACCACTCCTAAGTCAGGGCAAGGGAGTTACACGACAAGATAACCCCTGCTCACCCTCTAGGTAACGTGGCGCGAGCAGCAAGGCTAAACTTGGAGGCGATATGAGGTAAGTATTTGCGCCCGCACCCCAGCAACAACACCCAAGGCCCACCACAAAGGAAACTCCACACAAGGTTATATATAAAAATAGCCTTTGTATTACACCATAACACATTAGATAAAAACACACACTTTACACTGTGCCAACAGGCACGGGCAGAATTTACAGGGGATATGTACAAGACAGACCCACCTGGACCACTGTCATGAATCAGCACTTTTTAGAAGTAACACTTTTAGAACATAGCACATAGAATGTAAAACTGTAGCACAAAAATAACATATAACCAGTCACTACTGGTACCAGGTGAGCACCACCTATGCAACCCTCACTACCTTAGGAGATTACACTAGGGAACCTGGGCTCTGCTAGCACCACCTGTACTAGCAAGAAGGAGACTACCTAAGTATCGCTATACCTGTAGGGGTCTAAGGAAGGAAACACATGATGCATCACAATACATTCAGAGGTGTAAAAGCAACAACACACATGATGAATAAACTACCCATCCAGAGGTGTAAAGGAAGGAAAACACATGAAGCATCAACAATACATTCAGAGGTGTAGAAACCACAATAGCGCAAAATCCACATTAGCCACCACCTGTGGCAGTCCCTTTGTCCAAATGTTAGGGCCTAAACGTGGCAGCTGCCCACAAAGTGCTGGGCAGCTGTGTGAAGGTTGGGCCCCCGCTGGAGCCTCGCAGGCTCTGGCCAAAACAATGTGGGCAAGGAGGGAGCCTCTCAGGGCTCTAAAATAAATGGGGGCTGGGAGCCTCGCAGGCTTTGAATAAACAAAGGGCCCCTGAGCCTCTCATGGCTCCTTAACAACTGTCGCGCTTTTGAGCCTCTCAGGGCCCTCAAGGATATTTGTGGTGCCTGAGCCCTTCGTGGGCTCGCAGTAAATAAAAATGCCCCCTTGAGCCTTCGAGGCTCAACCACAAAATGCGGCTGTCTCTGGAGCGTCTCCGGGCTCTGAAAACAAATGTGGGGCAATCGGTGGAGTCCCCCTCCTGGGAACTCAAAATAATAATGGCCCACGGAGCCCTCTCAGGGCTTCACCAACCATTCCCCTCACTCGGGGAGAGAGCACTGGGGCGGGGGGGGCGGGCACCGGCAATGTGCTCCGACGCCTCCCCCTTCTCTGGGCACACCGCTTAACTCACCGGGACTCTGGCGGGCGGGGGCTCCTCCTCAGCGCGGCTCCTCTGCTGTGTCTCCCAGGGACACTCCTAGGCTTCCCCAGACCGGGGGAAGCAGAAGGGAGACTCGCCGGTCCTGCCCTCGTCCGGGCGTCTTGTGCCTGTCTTCCGGGTCGTGGCTGCAGCCAATAGCAGCGCGGCCCTGGGAGACTGGAGGCAGGACTTCCGGGTCGCCGTAGGCAGCGCGGCGGCCCGGCCGGGTCTCCCGGGCTGCGGCGGCGATTTCCACGGGGCAATGCCGGGTGGGCACCGGCTTCAATTAATATACAAAGCGAGGTGGCACTCGCTCAAGGACTTCAAAAATCGGCAAATTAAGCCGATCCTCGCGCAAAATGCGTGCAAAGAAATGCCGGGTGGGCACCGGCTTGACAAACGAAGCGCTCTCAGCGCACTGTAGCAGAAGGGAAGCGCTCCCAAGCGCTTAGTAGGTAATCCAGCGCTCCTAGGCGCTAGAAGGGCAAGACACAGCGCTAGAGCAAAGAACAAGCACTCCCAGGCGCTTTAGGGGATTCCATAGTCCAGTAAAGTCCTTTAGAAGTCCAGGGGCTGGGCAGGGCCCAGGGAGGCAAGCCTTCCCCCGGACCCCAGCAGCAGCATGCCCCTGGTCAGATTCAAGTTGAGAACAAGAACATTTTCAAGGGGTCACAGCCCCTCTTTTATACACCTTTCTCTTTTGTCTGTAGGTGCAGGGTGGGGGCAGAACCAGTCGCAGCTGGTCTGTGAGCACTGTTGATGGCTCAACCACCCCTTTCATTCATCAGGCAGGCTAGGGTCATCAGTCGCACCACAGGGGGCGGAGCCAGCATTGTGTGGGGGAAACCCAGCTTCATTCAGGACACAGGCGCAGCCCCTCCCTCACATCAGCATGCTAATCTCTTCATTCACCACCGGGGCAGACCCACACAGACTCCTGGAGCCTGGCATCCCAGCCAGCTCCAGCCAATCACACGCCAGCGCCTTCACAGCACATACACAGCCATGTCTAGAAGTGGCACTTCCACACAAGACACACTCTTGCCACATACATTGTTGCGAAGCATTCACTCTCACGAGTTTGCACATACCAAACTTGAGCATGCACGCCTCACGCATCAGGAACTACCAGGGACACAGACATTCCCCATGCATTCCTATGGGAGAGCGGGCCAATCTCACACACGCACTCAGGGAGCGCACACACTTTACACTGCGCCACAGTGTCAAAGTGCGCAAAGACCAGAAATCACTATCACTGGGTCACAAACACAAAGCAAAAAGTTCAGGGGTGAACCTGCCAGAAGGGCCAAGTCCAACACACATCTGGAGGGGAGGCATTTATGCCACATCCACAGCAGCCATGCCATCCTTTGAGGCTTGTGTGCCCTTGTTCCTCTCCCTGGTGAAATCCCTTTAGACTAAATTGCAACTCCTTTGTCCTTTTCTATCTCGTATCCTCTTTTGTGGCCTTTTGATGCCCTCAGTGACACCATCTTCCTTGCCCTCATTCTGTCCTTCCATAGGTCTTGCACTCTGACGCATTACACCTTGCCTAGTCCTCTCTGTTCCTCTGTACCCCATGCCTTCTTTCTCATCTTTCATTCCGTGTGCCTCCTTCATAGTTGTTCATCCCACCTTGCCACCCCTCGTACACTTTAGGTTCTCAGTCGCCATCTCTCTGTACTCTCTCTGGCACTTTTCCTTCCCTTCTGCCCTCTGCCAGCCTGTCCATCGTTTCGGACTTTTTTTCTTACATCAATCTACATTTCCTAATTCTCCTCTTGTACCCACATCTCCCCTCTTGATGCTTTGTCAGGCCTTTATCTTACTTTTTGTGCCCTTTGCAATATATTGCTCCTCGTCTCTGTCCATCCACTATCCTTGTGGCCTCTTTCTCTGCCCTTTTTTCCCTTCTCTGTCCTAGGCCAGTCCTGTACTTTCTTTGCCACCTGCTCATAACTTGCACCTTCTCTGTCTTCTCAGGTATTCCTTGAACGCTCTCTGCCCTGCCCACCCTTATATTTTCTGTCTTCCCCCTGTGTCTAGATATTCCTTGCATATTTTGCTTTCACCACTCAAATGTCAAGACCTTTCTTCCCGTTATCTATCCCTCTTGCATTCCTTCAGTAATCAAGTCATCCATTCTTCTCTAGTCTTCCAGTGCTACCAAGAACCCCCCTTTCAGAGCCAAGAACAGCTGGCTGTTCATGCAGCGCGAGAAAAGCCCAGTTAGAGTCACCAACAAAATGGCATTGCTCAAGTTAAAAAAAATCCAGGAAACTATGTTTTACTTAATTGTGTTTATTATTTAATTATTTTATATTACTTTTAATACATTTTAAAAAATCGATATTTTATTTACCTATATTTTTACCTTCATTATTTTGGACTCTATATTTTGGCACTTACCTGTTCGTAGATAGGGATTCGATATTCTGTCCCTCAATTTTTTTGCCTCGATATTGTCGGCAGTCGATATTCTGTCCCTCAATATTTTGTTACTGATCCCCTGATGCACGCAGTGGCAGGGACTCTACCGCTGGCGGGCTGCTTGTCCCTAGATATACGGCAAGAGTTCGACACGTTGAGTTGGTCATACATGCTTGCAGTAGTAGCAAAGTTTGGAATACCCCCTGAATATTGTAAATAGATTCAATTGCTTTATACTAACCCCACGGCCCACGCCAAGACGGGAGTGATCCTATCGCCCACGTATCATATTTCTCGGGGAACTCGCCAACGGTGCCCCTGGTCCCCCCTATTGTATGTGTTGGCATTGGAGCCACTGGCGCAACGACTACATTGCGCAATGGCCCCATATCGTATCCCGATACGGACAATAACCCACTCAGTTTCACTTCACGCTGACGATATGCTGTTATATTTTAAAGACCTTGGCATGGATACGCAGCTCCTAGTGAGGAAATATAAATTTTATGGTCAAGTTGTGTTCCCTAGCGCGTACCCCACCGTCTCCATGTACCAGCTTAAAGTGCATGTAACTTCCCTCCTGTGCCAGCTATGAAGACGCAAATACATTTGCGTCCAACGTCAACATGTCCTCTTTCAGACCCACCCTGAATGGGTTAATTAGTCCGTTCCTAAGTATGCTATGCCAACGTCTTTTTGTAGTGTACCTTACACGTTTTTCTGCTCTGGCAAAGTAGGCCCTGGATTTCTGCCATCGAGCCTTTTTTCTGGCTTCTGGCTTCTGACTCTGAAAGCCTCAGCCCAGGCTGCCTCTGTACCCGTGAACTCTGACTTACTTCCAGCGCGGCCCACCGCGCTCAGCTCAGCCTGCTGCCTGCCAAGACTGACTATAACCTTCGAGTTATCTGTTCCGCTCCTCGAAAATACATTCCTGCCTACTAGCTTCAGTAAACATCCCCCTCAGCTACAGAGCCAAAGGGCCGACCTGTCTCAGTGCAAGTAATTCATAGCCTCTGTCACCATGCTCCCATGGAAGGCCCCATGCCCCACGCTTCTCATGCAGACACTCAGGCGCTCATACACGCATCCATAGTCAGTATAGAATAGCTTCTGCCCCAGAGACCTTTCCGTCCAGATAATATGGTTCCCAAACATCAGATATCAGATATGATAGAAGTACGAGTTGATCTGACATGCCAGACTTCTGTCTCTTTCCGTCAGTGTAAATGTCAAGTCCCCTGCACCCTCCAGTTTCACGTCAATCACACGTCATGCAGCTGCGCGCGCATCCAAGCTTCTGATTTCTGCTGACATTGCAACTTTCTGCTTAGTGCCAACCCCTTTGTGACACCTACCTGTGACGTTTCTAGCACACACCTCCAGTTCACGCCTAGTCCACGCCTTCTGATTACGTACTAGTAACACGTGAATACTGTTATCTTGTCTTCTCTCAGCTGTTACGCCTACTGTATTGCTTTCTATGACATGAATTAAGTATATAAGCTATGTACTGTAAATAAAATGTAGCGCTCTATCCCTTCTTCCACCCCTGTGGTGGGAAGAACATGATATCCTGGTCTTGACCATTCCTTTTTGAGGAATAAAACCCCTAAGAACTCTAACACCACGGACTCTGGTTTTTTCTTTCCGATTTGAGTTATTATTGATTAAGTACTTACCTGCATAGAAATTAAGACGGTAAATTATATATTTACATCATTTTGGCGCCCGAACAGGGACCCCTCCCCCACCTCACGCGCCGGTTGGTGCGTTGCAAGCTCTGTCCCCTGCCATCAGTTAGACGGAAACTACGCGTACCGGCAGGATTTCCTGCATCTCCCTCTGGCCCACGGAGGTGACGAAGACTGCGATCAGTACCCAGACGAGGCGGTGAGGAGTGCGGAGGATCCCGACCAGAGCCTAGCCGAAAGAAGCAAGGTCCGAGGTGTCAAGAGGCCCACCAGTTTTCCGAAGTTTTCCGAAGTTTTCCGAAGTGTCGAGTCGAGTCCAGTCGAGTTTTCCGAGGCCTTCTGTTTCCGTGCTTCCCGGTGAGTACCATTGCTGGGACGTATCTAGACGGGTTTGGGTACACAAGTCCGGTCTGCACTGTTTTTAGACAGTGTATCTGTGCTGTTTAGCAGTACATCCAGTATAGAGGGTAGTCATATATGTCTGAAATGTTTTTTTTCCATGTGATTAATGTCGTGGTATGAGTGTGACTGTTTTTGTGCATTATTGTGTTCTTGTATAACCAGCTATATTCAGTATTAAGTAGTAAGGATTGAGCACTCAGTATTAAGTAAACAAGATGCCGTTTTTCGACAAATTAAAGCAGATAGGAACTAGGAAAGGGATACTAGAGGAAGCAATTCCTATCCCCCCTAGGGACACTCCAGGAAACTTTATGTACCACAAGCATGGCATAGATGCCATATTATATCTAGATTTATGGGCCGACTATACTAAGCATCTAGACGAAAGACACAGATGGCCTGTTACCGGAACATGGGATGCCGAGTGCATCATGAAGGTAGAGGAAGCACTATGGAAAAAGAAAGCCAGACAATCTCAGAAAGACGCCATAGAGTTTTGGCGTAAAGAATCACATAAGCGTGCTGAAAAAGCACTACGTAGAGAAGACAGACTTAAAGAATCAGACAAGGCCCAAGAAAACGAGTTAGTTACCGAGGGGATCCGAGTAAAATCAGAGCAAGTAGACCGCGCATGACATAACCTCGTAAACGGTATGTATCTCGCGGCCGAGGGTTCGCCTGAGGCCATTTCTGAAATACCAAAAAATCTGCCGCCACCATTAGTTCCAACTAAAGTAATTCATAAGACTACTAAAGACATATTCCTGAATTCCTATCTAGAGGATGTAGCACCCGCTTACACCAACCTCCCTGTCCGCTCCCTGCCTAACGACAGGGACGGGGGTGGTAACCCGCCCCAAGATCATATTCCGCCAGTACCACAACAGAATGCTCCTGTTCCACCACCTCCACCACTTCCCGCACCTAAAGTTGATCTACCGAAACCACTTCTACCTGATCCTACTAAAAGACAAATTCAAGTTCAGATACAGACTCCGCCGAGAGATAATGCCCAAGCTTCCGCCTCAGGGGGTGCGGCCGGGGGTCTTCAAACACCACCGTTAACACGCAGGTTACAGCTCGGGGATTTGCGGAATCCTTTTACGTTCAAGTCACCCCGCCTTGACATATTCAAGGAAAACCTTTCAGTTTGCAGATATGATCCAGTACCCGGTAAAGACAATATAATGATGACGGCATCACTACGGTTAAGATCTGCTACTGATTTCCTGCTGTGCTATGCAGGAATGAAGGAGCGCCTAGATAGAATATATGAGTTTGTTCAGACGGGGAAAGACCCTGACAGTATTCAGGAGGCCATGGAGCGTCAGAAAGTTGACGTTCAAGCACAGATACTACGTTTTTTCATAAATTGCCTAATAAGAGAACGAGACAGGCCTGGGACAGATCAGAGTGAATTAGATGCACTAAACAAGTGGGGTCAAAATATATCTGAAGGAAAACATGATAAGGGGACTTGCATAGCCAGTATGTACAAGAAAATTAGAAAAGCAGTGATAGAAATACACCAAAAAGAGAAAGAAAAGGCTTCCACCGAGGAGGAAGAAGAACTTGAAGAACCAGAAAAGACTACAGATACTATAGCGTATGTAGGTAAGGGAACTTACCTTAGGAAAGGTATCCGTCCGGAAAGCAAGAGAGTTTTCCTCTCTGCCTTAACAAACCCGAATTCTTCTGAACATCAGTTCCAGGAGACTGATAAAAGACTCCGAGACCGAGTGGGGTACCACATACTCAATTCGATGGATGAACAAGAACTAGCCCGGTCAGCCATATTATGGGCTGAAAATCCGGATATGTATAATGATGACACAGTAGCGCAGACATTTCTGAACCTCCCCCCAGACGAACAGAAATTAGCAGGTGTATACATGATTCAGCACCTCCTCACGAAATACAGAAACCAACATTCTGATCCAGGTCCCTTACATGAAACATTAGAAGCACTACTCATGGATAGATGGAGAGGTCTCAGTACCAAGTTAATACAAATAATTCTAGAACAACGACATAGATATAACGCTTTCATAAGCTCTGAATATGTTCCCGCTCCGCCCCCAGAAAGGAAAATGTATCACATGCAACGCCTGAGTGGCATTGAAAGTCAGAACCCCTTACGAGAAGTGCACCCAGTTATGGGTGAGGATCATATCTTGAAACGTGTATATGTACACACGCCACTGACTAAGTTAGAACTGTTAGAAATGAAGAAACTAGTCCCGAGCCATGATAAAGACCCTGCAGGTTTTCACAGAGAGCTTAAAGACATGTTACTGATGGGGGATTACACCTATGAAGATATCATGAAAATGTTAAAGGTACTGCTGCCCACGGGCATCTACGAGAAACTGAAGGAAAAGGAATGGGAGGTGGGAGAGAAAAAGATTGTATGGGCAGAAATAGAAGACGAAGAGAACAAACGTGTCCCAGGGGTAGGCCTTGGGGACAAAACTAAAGCATTACCAGGTTTAATAGTACAGGTTCTGCCAAGATTATTGACAACTAGAAAAGAAGACTGGGATGCAATCTCAGCATGTAAACAGAAACCCGACGAAGATACTATTGACTTTTATTCAAGATTCGAGAAATGTTTTATTATTAATAGTGGTCTTAAACCAAGTAGCGAATCGTACCCGCATCTTTTTGTATCCAAGTTAGTTGAGAATTCCCTGTTAGCAGTCAAGAATCGTGTATACAAGGTTGAGAGTACATGGCAAGCAAATACACCATCCCAGATGTTACAAATGTTACAATACCATCAGAATAGAATTAGAGAAGAACAAGATCAGGAACAGAAACGTATGAAAGACACGAAAATGAAAATGTTAGTAGCCCAGTCGGTCCATACCGACGGAAACAGAAAGGGTTCGAACCAGACAGGTCACGCCGCAGGTCCCGTTAAAGGGACATGCAATTATTGCAAGCAGCCAGGTCACTACGTACATGAATGTCCAGTTCTGAAACATAACATAGCAACAGGTAAAACTAAAGAGAGACCGCATCCACCTGGACAAGATCAGGTTCAGCAACAGACTTCACAGAACGTACAGCCCATGCAGAACACACAGCCTATGCATGCTACATCTCATACAGCACAGACAGTAGCGGTACCACAGCCCACTGCCACGACTCAACAAGTTTCCCAACAGATGTACCAGTATGCCCAATCTGCTTACCCTGAGTATCAACGATACACATGAAACAGCCTAGAGAGGGAGTTTGGCTTGCCTCTTATTGAAATTCCTGTAGATCAAGAAGGTCCTTATGTACACAGTCAAGTATTGGGAAAAGATAGAAAGTTTTTAATTGACACAGGGGCAAGCCGCACAACGATCAGTCATAATGAAGTCCCAGGGGCACCCCTCTCAGGCTCACAGAATGTTTCCCTTGGTTTTTCAGGACAGCCCATTGTAAATGAAGTATCAGAACCAGTACCCTTGGCTGTGGGTCCATTATCACGAGTTACAGACTTGTTACTTACGAAATCATGCCCAGAAAATCTGTTAGGAATTAAAACATTGAAGGCTCTAGGAGCTATAATCTGCTGTTCCCCGGAGGGAGTTAGACTCTTTCTACGGGATTTCAAGGGTCATTATGTGTTGCGAGAATTCGATGTCAGATTAAAAAATGTACCAGATCACCTGTGGGCAAAAGGCCCAACTGATGTAGGTTGTATGCATATCACACCATACCGTGTTACACTCAAGACAGGAGTTGTTCTACCACGAATCAGACAATACAAGTTACCACCCGATGCTGTAGCGGCTTTACTGGAAATCATTGAAGAGCTCATAGCCCAAGGAGTGGTCGTAGAGACCGACTCCAATATCTGTAATTCACCCATCATTCCAATTCTTAAACGTACTGACCCCAATGCACCGCCAGTATATCGGCTGGTGATTGATCTTCGAGAGCTGAATAAATGTATTGTACCACAATACCCTGTGGTCCCCGATATCTCTTCCCTATTGACTGCTATTGATTCAGAAGCAACGTTCTTTACTGTAATTGATCTCAAGAACGCTTTCTTCAGTGTACCTATTGATCCGGAGAGCCAATATCTCTTCGGATTCAGTTTAAATGGACGAAGCTTCAAATTTTCCCGCGCACCTCAAGGATTCACAGAAAGCCCCAGCATCTATAGTCAAGCACTGAAAAGACAACTAGATTGTATTCAAATGCCAGTTAACACGGCTTTACTGCAATACGTCGATGATCTATTGATCACCGCACGAAGTGAGCCCGAATGTGAACAAGCATCACTGACAGTTTTACATTTTCTGGCAGGCAAGGGACACAAGGTGTCTCCTTCGAAGCTTCAATTCTGTGTTCAGCAAGTTGTGTACTTGGGTCACTTGCTGTCCAAAGTGGGGAGACAGCTCACTCCCGATCGCATTCAGTTAATTGTAAATATGCCACGACCCCAGACACAAAAGGAAGTGCGGGCCTTCATAGGCCTCACCTCGTACTGCAGACAATGGATTCCTCAATATGCATTTCTAGCTAAACCACTCATCCAGTTAACGACGCAGGAGGCAGCGACTTCGACTGTCCTCCCTTGGACTCAGGAACATACACAAGCCTTTGAGGAATTAAAGAAAGCATTATGTCAAGCACCAGTTTTAGCGACACCATGCTACAGCAAACCGTTTACACTTTTTGTTACAGAACGTTATGGTACAGCATTGTCTGTCCTCACTCAAGATCAAGCAGGTTCACATAAGCCTTGCGCTTATTTTTCAAGTACATTGGACTCAGTAGCCCAGGCACTCCCTGCGTGCTTAAAGTCAGTAGCAGCAACAGCGTTAGCAATAAGACAGAGCGATTCAATTGTTTTAGGACATCAGTTAACAGTACAAGTTCCACACTCTGTAGAGGTTCTGTTAAACAGAACCCAGACTCAACACTTGACTATAGCACGACTGACAGGTTACGAATTGACGCTATTCCAGCCACACATAGAAATCAGACGCTGCAGCATTCTGAACCCCGCAACACTGTTACCTACAATTATGACAGATCCAGCCCCGCATGATTGCATAGAGATCATTAATGCAGTAACAAAGCCCCGACGAGACTTAACAGATGTTCCATTGACAAATCCAGACCTGACACTTTATGTGGATGGTTCATGTATGCGAACAAGTACAGGAGAATTAGTGGCCGCATATGCCGTGACCACTGAAACCGAAGTAAAAGAAACACATCGTATTGACACACTGTCTGCTCAAGCGGCAGAGCTTATTGCTCTGACCCGAGCCTGTATTCTAGCCAAGAACAGAAATGTCAACATATACACTGATTCCCGTTATGCGTTCGGAGTTGTACACGACTTCGGCATGTTATGGCAAGAACGAGGTTTTCTGACCTCTCATGGTGCCAAGATCCAACACGGTCCCCTCATTCAAGCACTGTTAGAAGCAATACATCTGCCTTCAGGCATATCCGTCATGAAGTGTAAAGCACATACTAAAGTTACAGATTCTGTTTCCCAGGGTAACGACCTGGCAGACCAGACAGCAAAACATACAGCATTGACTCACACTCAGACAACTGACATGACAAAGACAATAGGACCGACAAATTGTATGACAGTCAGGGATCCCACACTAGATGTTATCGATATTCAGACACATGCTACCCCAGAAGAAATAAAGAAATGGATTGAACTAGGAGGGATCCAGACAGATCAAGGTTGGATGACGAAGGGAAAATCTACATGGTTTCTCCCTGACTCTATGGTTCAAGTCATGATTAATACAGCACATAGTCCAGCACATCTAGGAGAAAAAGCGATGTTAGACAGTTTACAAAATCTTTGGAGCAATAAACACTTACGAGCAGCAGCAAAACAGAAAGTGCGTACTTGCATGATCTGTTGTCAGTTCAATCCAGGTAAAAGCGTCCCTGTAGAGCAAGGTGGATTTCATCCTCCCGATCACCCTTTTGAAGTCCTCCAGATGGATTATATCCAGATGGACCGTTGTCGAGGATTCAAATATGTCCTCGTAATTGTTTGTGCTCTGTCCCGTTGGACCGAAGCATATCCAGTCCCAGATTATACTGCCCCGACCACTGCCAGGCAGTTGGTTCGTGAATTCTTCCCACTGTACGGCATGCCTCGTGTCGTGTATTCAGATAACGGTCAGCCATTCTCATCCGAATTAATGAAGCAGGTTTCCTTGCTGCTAGGATATCAATGGAAATTCCATTGTGTCCGACATCCCGAAGCCGCAGGCCTTGTAGAGAGGCATAATCAGACATTAAAGACCCGTCTTGCTAAAATATGTCAAGAGAAAGGGGTCGACTGGATAGTCGCCCTGCCAGTGGCACTGTTCTATATGAGAATGGTTGCCCATTCGAGATCAGGACTATCCCCGTACGAAGTGGTCTTTGGTAGACCACCGAATATGTGGGGGACGCCCATTCCTAAGAAAATTACTGATGTTGATTGCAATATGTTGACAGATTACCTTGCCTCCTTGATGTCTGCACTCCAATCATGTCGTTCACAGGTTGCCGCAGCCTTCTCTGACAACACTGATGTAAAGCCGCATGATGTCCGTCCAGGCGACCTGATTCTAATAAGAAATTTTGACAGGAAAAGTCCGCTGGAGCCCCGCTGGAAATCGCCGAAGACCGTTCTACTTACTACGAGGACAGCGGTGAAAGTAGAGGGCAGGAAGGGGTGGATCCACATGAGCCATGTTAAACTGTGCAATGAACTGAAATCCGACCCAGGCTCATCCACCCCTTCCAAAGACTGTATCGAGCCCAGTGACTTTAAAGTTTCCGAACGAGAGAAAACTCCCCAAGAGGAGTACCGACTCAAGCTTCGATCTAGCAAGTCAGACAGTTTAATTGTTTAAGTCCTCCCCTAGGTGAATCGGTTAAATAGTTTCTGACATGTATCCCCTAGATCGAGATAGAGAGAGAGAGAGACAATTCAAGAAACGTACATACTGCAAATCACTGCGTAGTCACTGTATAGTGACATTGTTAATAATGTTTTTTCTAAGTCTTCTAATTATCGTTGCAAGTATTCTTCTTCCTATCTATTGTCCTATTTTCAAGCATGAACAATCTGCTTACAATGTCTCTGCTGAACACACTTTTAGCGAGTTACCTCCACATGAACTCTCCTACAGACTTGCGCTGCGCAACAACACATTCATTAGTATGCTACATCATTCCCATCAGATTAACAATGCTACAAACTGCTGGATATGTGGCCGACTCCCTCCCTACCAGAATTACAAGGGAGCTCTGCCCCTCTTTCCGTACCCGTTCACTCACAATGGCTCCTGTGGTGCATGGTTTAAAATAATTAATTCCTTAGATCCTGATATTGCTGTTTTCGACGGGGGCTGGGTTTGGGGAAACTTGAACTTGGTCCTGCTCGACGTCTGTTCCCCTGATAAGGAGGGACTCCCCACTAGAATAGGAACTGATCTAGAAAATGAAGTGTATGGATTAGGTAATTACACAATTAACCTTATGATTCTTACTGTTGAGTCCGAAGCTGCACCAGTTCTGCCCGTTATGTCAGTACTACCAGTCACTGGTGAATTATGTGTCAGGAAGAAAGGTTCAGTACACTTAGGTCATAGTAAATGTACTACTGTGGTCGAATTCAGTGATCATGGTAAATCGTCCTTTAAAGCTACCAGTCATTCCTATTTTGTTTGTGGTCATACAGCATACATACGCCTACCTCCAGACTGGAATGGTACCTGTTATATTGCATTCCTTCTGCCACCTGTTTTCCTAGCTCCTCCTGATCATCACAGAAATAGAAATCTAGTAAAGAATAGACTCAGAAGAGATATCTCACTTGTCGATTACACTGAAACGGCATGGGAGCAATACACAGATTTTAATAAAGGATTCTTTTTCTTTTTAGGCCCTGTCCAAATTAGTAAACTAATACGCAGATTAACTAGAACACTTGAAGCAGTAGTGAATGAAACTGCCTCCGCCTTAGGTAACTTAACAGAAGAGCAGTCCGCCATGCGGGTTGTTGTCCTTCAGAATCGTCTTGTTATTGACGTCATCTTGGCAGATAGAGGTGGAGCTTGTAAGGTCATCGGGTCAAGTTGCTGTGTTTTCATTCCAGAAAACGCGCCATCTGTATACAAAGCTATTACACGTCTTCATAAAATTGCTAATCTGATACATCAGAATCCAGGCACCTGGACTTGGTCCGGTTGGTTCTGGACAACGTTAACCGCTTGGGGATGGAAGATCCTATCCTTCCTAGGCATTGGCCTAGTCCTAGTATTCAGTTGCTGCCTGTGCCTGCAGTGTGGGCCAGCGATTTGTGGACTGTGTGCCACGTCATGCATTGAACATTCCAGTTTCCTTTCAAAACGCAAAAGAAAGAAAGAGGAGCAAATGATGTTACAAGAACAAACTGATCGGTTCATGAGGATCGATATATCATGAAGGGTCCGTAGGGAACAAGGAGGGAATGAGGAAATATAAATTTTATGGTCAAGTTGTGTTCCCTAGCGCGTACCCCACCGTCTCCATGTACCAGCTTAAAGTGCATGTAACTTCCCTCCTGTGCCAGCTATGAAGACGCAAATACATTTGCGTCCAACGTCAACATGTCCTCTTTCAGACCCACCCTGAATGGGTTAATTAGTCCGTTCCTAAGTATGCTATGCCAACGTCTTTTTGTAGTGTACCTTACACGTTTTTCTGCTCTGGCAAAGTAGGCCCTGAATTTCTGCCATCGAGCCTTTTTTCTGGCTTCTGACTCTGAAAGCCTCAGCCCAGGCTGCCTCTGTACCCGTGAACTCTGACTTACTTCCAGCGCGGCCCACCGCGCTCAGCTCAGCCTGCTGCCTGCCAAGACTGACTATAACCTTTGAGTTATCTGTTCCGCTCCTCGAAAATACATTCCTGCCTACTAGCTTCAGTAAACATCCCCCTCAGCTACAGAGCCAAAGGGCCGACCTGTCTCAGTGCAAGTAATTCATAGCCTCTGTCACCATGCTCCCATGGAAGGCCCCATGCCCCACGCTTCTCATGCAGACACTCAGGCGCTCATACACGCATCCATAGTCAGTATAGAATAGCTTCTGCCCCAGAGACCTTTCCGTCCAGATAATATGGTTCCCAAACATCAGATATCAGATATGATAGAAGTACGAGTTGATCTGACATGCCAGACTTCTGTCTCTTTCCGTCAGTGTAAATGTCAAGTCCCCTGCACCCTCCAGTTTCACGTCAATCACACGTCATGCAGCTGCGCGCGCATCCAAGCTTCTGATTTCTGCTGACATTGCAACTTTCTGCTTAGTGCCAACCCCTTTGTGACACCTACCTGTGACGTTTCTAGCACACACCTCCAGTTCACGCCTAGTCCACGCCTTCTGATTACGTACTAGTAACACGTGAATACTGTTATCTTGTCTTCTCTCAGCTGTTACGCCTACTGTATTGCTTTCTATGACATGAATTAAGTATATAAGCTATGTACTGTAAATAAAATGTAGCGCTCTATCCCTTCTTCCACCCCTGTGGTGGGAAGAACATGATATCCTGGTCTTGACCATTCCTTTTTGAGGAATAAAACCCCTAAGAACTCTAACACCACGGACTCTGGTTTTTTCTTTCCTATTTGAGTTATTATTGATTAAGTACTTACCTGCATAGAAATTAAGACGGTAAATTATATATTTACATCACTAGCTACAGTGTTCTCGCACTTCAGTGACATCTCTGGCCTACATCTTAATGCCATGAAGTCAGTGGCAGACTCCTTCTCTAACATTGGTCAATTACAGTTCAGGGTAGAACTCACAACTTTTACGTATCTTGGGATAAAAATGTATAGGTCTTCCACTGACACTATATACAGGAATCTGGTGGGAATTATGAACTCGCTGTTACCCACACTCTTATACCAGTTGGTGAACATTTCTGTGTTATGCCGGCCTGGATTTTAAGTACATTAGACACCTTGTTGACATCCTTGTTAGGGGGTAAAGGGAGACATAGACTAGCACTGTCCAAGATGCAGCTCCCGAGCACTGCAGGCAGCATGGGGCACCTGATTTTAAAACATGCTGTTGGGCAGCTACAGTGGTTGGCATACTGGTTGGAGGGTCATAACTTGATTGAAATAGGTTACATCCCTGCGCAATTACAGCGAGGGACGCTGCTTGCATTGCTGTCTCCCGGGGCCGACAAGATGCGTGACCCTCCCTTTCTCTTGTTTATTGCATTACACTATTGGAAGCAAGCTCTAAAGTATGCGAAAGTACTAAATCCATAGGCTCCCAACATTCCCCTTTGTGGTTTGCCTACCCGCCGTCGCGTTTTGTCTACTGTTCGGATGCGGGGCTGTACACAAGCGGGGACGACTGCTCTCGGGGACCTCTTTTTAGATGGGACTTTGATGCCCCATGGCGGATTTTTGCACACTAATGCGGTACCGGACACTCTGTTTCTCACACATGCATCGGTCACACAATATATCCGGAAGTACTGGTTAGTAGACTAGAAAGAACCCCCGACATTTCAATTGAGGCGGTCTCTTCACATAATGGGACATGGGCGCCATCTTGTTCGATGGCTGTACCGAGGCCCAGTCTCTTCACATAATGGGACATGGGCGCCATCTTGTTCGATGGCTGTACCGAGGCCCAGTCTCTTCACATAATGGGACATGGGCGCCATCTTGTTCGATGGCTGTACCGAGGCCTGCGAGAACACTCAAATATACCACTATTGCCTCTCGGACAGCAGTGGGAAGTGGCACTGACGAGAGAATTAGAGGATAGGGAATGGGGCACTGCCCTAGAACATCCCGACGGGTTTCCCGTGACTTCCGACTGAAGACAATACAATTATTAATACTACACAGGCCTATCTTACACCGCAGGCTATTCAGAAAATGTATCCCACCCTATGTCCCAGGTGCTCCCTCCAACCCGCTGATTTCTCTCACATGTTATGATCGTGCTCCACCCTGGGGAGGTTTTGGTCAGAGGTTACTCAAGGTTTATCCCAACTCACGGAGTGCTCCCCTTGGGACACCATGGAGGTGTGCTTGTTGGGGCTTCTTCCACTCCCGAAGAAGACGAAATTACTACAGTGATTCACGGGTTTGGCTCTGATGCTCGCCAAATGATTAATAACACAGCACTGGAAATCTCGCACGGCGCCACGGGAGGGCAAATGGAAGGATGAGGTCATTCGATGGGCAGTCGCAGAGGGGGAAGCGCTTCGACGCGAAGAATATAGAGTATTGCGAAAAAGAGCGACTTCCCTTGAATGGGCTCAGTTAATAGAGCAGTTTAAAGTGGAAGCAGATAATGACGCAGCGGTGTCCCTAGATCCTCTGATAGACTAGATACAGAATACCGGGTACTGGACTGGATTGTGGTCTGGACAGGGAGGGGTTTCCCCCACCCCCCTCGGCTTACTTCTTTGATCCAGTTCAGATCCCCTTCTCTTCTCCCCCCCCGAGAGTTCTTTTGCTCACCATCAGCACGATCAATTCCCCGGGGAACCTGCCCCGGCCAAGACGATTGGGGTAAAGTGGAAGTTTATAGTTAAATGTTCATAGAAAGGGTAGAATTGTGAGTGAGAGAACAAGGGTGGGTGTTGAGGCAGGAAAAATGACGATATATTGATCTATCTGGTTTACTGTCTCAAGCAAATTGATATGGTTATGAGTGGTTATACCAAAGGCCAGTCAATGTAATGTTGCGTTCTAATCTAGGACCCTGATCGATACTGTGACCTTATGCCCCTATACGGCTATAATCTCCTTGTACCCCTATATTGGCATAACCGATCAAATGCAATATTCAGAAACTCGTCTCTGGCCTCACACGAACAGAGCCACATTTCAGAATCGCTTCCTCTGCCACTTCCTTTGCAGCCAATTAGTGTAATGACATAGCAGAAGTTACTATCTAAGATTCCTAGATTAACACTCTGAGTTCTTCAACAAGATAAAAACTCAGCAACCTGGGAAAGCCCCACTTGCTATGTTTTGATTAGTAATAGAACTCTAATGAGCACTGATAGACGATCACTTCCTAGTGACATCTTTATTGACGTCTTATGTCCAAAAACTTACGTCAAACAAGACACCTTTCAGGTATAAATATTACCAACGTTGCCTTAAGCAAACGCTGCTGAAGTTGCTGCTGTTTTCGCTGATGCTGCTGCTGTTTCACTGAAGTTGAAGCTGCCTTTATGCTGATGATACCATAGCTGCTATCGCTACTGCTATCGCTGCTAACGAGCGAACAATGGTGTGGTGAACTTAGGAGCTGAACAGCCGTCCCCCTGCAAAGAGCCCAGCATATGCAAGCTGCCCGCGGACGCTGCCCCTCCTCCTCCTCCTCGACGCGCTGAGAGAGACGCTGTCTTTTCTCTTGCTGAGAAATCCTGCTCCGGCGTTTCCAGTCCACTCTTGCGAGCGACTGGGATATCGAGTTCCCTGAAGGAGATACCAGACCTCCATCATTCTATTCCAGAGGTATGATGTTGACTAAACCCTTAGAGAGAATTCTTGAAGCAAACCTTGGCAAAACCAACTTAACTTAAAGCTACTTACTTACTCCCCTCCCAAGTATTAGGCTTAGGTCAGGTACACTGGGGTAGGCGTAGTTAGAAGCACCAGTTGAGTATTTTAGCCTAATGTGTATATGAATGTATATATGTTTTATTCATTTTAAACCATTGTATGGCTAGGAAACCATATCAATGCTTTTACAGTATTATTTCGTAATACTCATCTTACTGTATGTACTTTTTATAATAACAAGTCTTGCAATTGTGGCAATTCATTTCTCTTGTACGAGAAGAAAGACTGTTCAATAAATGTTACCCTTTATTGAAAACGCCCGTCTCTCTATTCTCTAAATATTGTGAAAGTAATCTGCACTACAACTGACTGAGTAAAATAACTGTCTATTGTTCACACGACTCTAGAGATTGACTCTTATCTGAGGAGCAAAGTTGTCATGTTGCACGGTTGTTGGAAAACTGAATCCCTTCTTGTCTGTACCAGGGAAGCTGATCACTTCCTATTCAGAGAAGAAAGTTTCCAGTGACCTCTGAGCTAGTTGGTAACAAACCCAATTAAGTTTAGCATAGTCAGTAGAGGCCTGGAAGATCCGCACTTCTATGTCGATACTACTGTTTATGTTATTCCAATGCGCAGGGCCTTTTGGGAAAATAGGAACTACACTACATGGCGCCCAACGTTTGGTAAGGCGATAAACTAACGCAAGACGTTAGAGTAACTCAGTCGTGCATTTTTCACACAGACCCCTTTCTCCTGTAAATACTCCAATAGACGTCTGGAGTGGGTGAAAGGTTAAAATCCGCCCGAACTCAGTAGGAAGACATTCCTATGTAAAGCTCTGGTTTATTCAACGTTGAAGGATACAGTGTTCCAAAATATTGTGCACCTAATCTTTGTCTCCTTGGAGACCTACTCTGCAAAAACCTTCTTGACAATAAAATGTCAGACAGTGAAGAAGAAAAGGAAGCAGCTAGATTGGCAACCCTACTAATAGAGGAAGACACGAGTCTCCTACAGACTGAACCGGATGCAATAATCATCCCGGTCAATTTAAGAAAATCTATAACTTTAAAACTTATAGAAAACGGACTGACACCACAAGGTGGTACAGTGATTTTCGTGATAGAGGCACACGAATATCGGCAGACAGAGGTATTCTATTCATGGATAAACTTTCCAGCGGCAAACGCTAGAACAAAAGAGTTTCACTATTACAAAATAGAGAAACCACCGGAAGAGTACGCTCCTTTCGAGGACACTAAAATCCCATTAAAATACCAAGAACATTTACTTTGGTTTAAAGGCGCCCTAAAACATAATGATCATATTACCAGGCTCGGTCCACTAGGTAGACCAGGAGCAACATGGCTGGTTCTAGCCAGCTACACCCCACATCCGGACATTGAAAAAATGTCAAAAGAAGAACTCTTAGTTAACATAAGAGAATTAACAAAAGCATATAGAGAGTTAGTAAAATTATTTATTAAAAATAATTCAAACACTCCTAAAAAGAGCTGGGATGGAAATAAACAATCCACTCCCAAGGAAAAAAAATTCCAGTCCAGAGGAAGGTTTCCTCGACGGAGGGAAAGAACTCCGACTCGAGAACACCAGTCTCCCCAGAGGGAGCCCTCTGAGAAAAGATATAACCTTAGAAATAGGGATAATTTGAAGAAGCCTGATAGATATCAAAGTATTGATACACGTCCCTCTCGATCTTTTTCGTAGAAATCGGAAAGAAGAGGACGGTCAGACCCAGGAGAGCACACCAAGTCCAAAGACAAGGAACCTGCTCAGAGTAAAAAATCTCAATTTCCAAAAAAGAAGGTAGCCAGTATTAGAGTAATCGAACATGCTGAGAATACTGAGGACACAGTTGAAAAACGGGGAGTGGGCACAGACAATGCTAGACAGTGCAGCAGAAATCACTATAGCCCGCAAGATATTGATGAGTCATCTGAAGACAGTGGACACGAATGAATACATTCAGGTTGAAACTGCCGACACCAGACTTAGCGAGCCCCATAAGATATACGAAATAACATTGCGTATAGAGGGAGATAAGACTAGGAATATAAGAGGTCTATTTTGGGATAACCTCTCAAAAGGCTATGATATTCTGTTAGCTGAAAAGGATTGCCCCCCAGAGTTTGTCAGGGAGTGCCCTCGTGGCGAAGAAATGATTATGCCTGCCTTCTCGAATCACATTCCGATTCACAAAAAATATACTTATGCAAGGAAATAGACAGTGGCCCAGGCACCGGCATTATATAAAAATCATGTAGGATGGGATGAGGACTCTCCTCCCCACAAAATCCAATTAAAAGTGAACCAACTGCCCCACGGCAGTATCCCATTAAGCAAGAAGCTAAAAAACAAGTCAGGGAGATCTTAGATCAACTTGAATACCAGGGGGTGATTGAAACATGCACCTCTCAAATGAACAATCCTTTGTTTCCTGTCTCCAAGCCAGACAATTCATATCGTCTAGTTTTGGACTACAGACACCTTAATGCATGTTGCAAAACGTTTGCAGTACAAAATTTGCATAGTGCTGCACTAATGAACAACATAGTTAGGAAAAAATATAAAACGACATTAGACATATCTAATGGTTTCTTTTGTCAAAACATTGCACCAGAAAGCAGGTATTTGACCGCTTTCTCCGTAATGGGGTCTCAGAAAAATTTCTGTAGGCTCCCACAGGGGTTCAAGAACAGCCCAGGACTATTCTCAGCTAGAGTAACAGAGTTACTACAAATATAGGATGATGAGGCATTATCTTACGTAGATGATATCTATCTCACAGACGACGACTTGGATACTCACTTGAAAAGAGTGAACGCCATTATACTTGGGTTCGCAGCAGAGGGTTACAAATTCAACTTTAAAAAGTCCCGAATTGCCCATCTGACAGTATTATTTTTAGGATACGAATGATCAAGTGAAGGAAAAAGCCTAGCGGACAACTTCTTAGAGAAGTGCGCTGAACTCCAAGCTCCAAAAACGCTGAAGAATTTACAATCCATACTAGGCTTTCTGAATTTCGGTAGAACTTACATTCTAAATTACGCAGAGAGGGTGTAAATTCTCTTGGAGCGGAAGATGTGAAATACTATTTCGCCCCGCAATTCGAAGAACTGAATGATTTAGAATATGAAGAAGAATATCCTCTGCCAATCGAACTTCTGCCTCTCCCACAGTACGCCTGTATAATCTATACAGATAGATTTGTACAGCATTTCAACGTAGAGAGCAAATCCTACGATGCAGCCTGTGCGATTGTTAAAGGTCGTTGGCTGTGCGGTAAATTCAGACCGAAAATAACAAAAACTGAATCAGTAAGAAACTGTTCGGCTCAGAGAGCTGAAATCAGATCTTTAAAGATGGCGCTTGAAAATGCAGAACGTGAATTCCAGACACTAACCGTGTGCGATTCTCATTTTTGCGTCAACTCTTACAATAATAAGATGCAGAGCTGGATTGAAAACGATTACAAAGATGACACAGGTGCCACAATAATGCATAAATTGCTCTGGAAACAGGTAGCTCTTTTACAGAAATAACTACAAAAGACTCACGTGATACACGCACAGTCTTCAACGTGATGGCATTCACGTTGCAGGGAATTCATTGGCTAACACAGCCACAGCGGAAGCAACCAAACCGGCTTCCGTAGCCACAAAAAAGCGTGCAGAAAAATACATAGACGGGGAAACCATGCTGGCAGTCAAAACGTCCGTAAAAGGCGACTGTGCAGCACTGCCCGTGAACTATCCACTCAATTATGCATACGTAATCGATGCAAACTCCGTTCCTTTTGCTCGAATCCCTGGAGTGGGGGATAGGGTAATTCCAAACATGAACAGGAGAATATTTTTAATAGCAGAAGCACACATGGGTTTTGGTCCTAGACACAGAAATATCAAGGAATCCCTGACTGAATTACAATCGGTATACTGGTGGCCGGGAATGAGTGTACAACACCAAATATATGCAAACAACTGTGAAAACTGTAACAGGGATCGCAGTAGTGAAATACGCTACCGGCTACCAATCAGGAACAGCGTAACGCTGTCTACATCCCATCCTGCGTCCTATTAATCATTAAGGCTAAACACACTTAAATAATGTGGCCTCCAGCGCTCGGCTGACGCCAGAACGGTTATAAAAGATCTGCGAGTCTTTATCGGCACATACGCAATTGCCATGTTCCATTCTGACCAGGGTCCTGCTTTCATCTCTCGAGCTTATAAGGAGGCCATGGCCAGCATGGGAGTTGGGTTGCGGTATTCTTGTCCGTCACACCCCGAAGGGAACAGTGTGGTAGAAAGAAAAAACCGGGACATAAAGCGATCTATAACAGCGAAGGTATTAGGTTCGGGTGCTGGGTGGGTCAAACATTTAATAAGTGTCCAAATCAGTCTTAATAATTTGCCAAGAAATTCTCTAAAAGGTTTCAGCCCATAGGATCTATTGTTAGGAACTAGAATGAGAGTTCAGGACCTAGATAGTCAAGTATCAGTGGTACAAGAAAAGACAACAGACTTTGACATCAAAGATCGTTTGGCTGTTTTACAGGACTTGAATGAAACAAGAAAATCCTTAAGCAACATAAAGTTAAAGCAACAGCCAGATACCACTGACGAGGCACCACAAGCAACAGCCCCAGCAAGGCCTGTCTGGATTCCAAAGATTGGGGATCTAGTCAGAGAAAAAATAGCGGTGAAGAAGGAATTTGGGCCTCTTACAGAAAAGCAGTACCTGTCTTGGCAGTCACCGGAACAAGATCAGTAGTACTACCGCCCCTTGCTGGTAAAAAGGAGAACAGAGTTGTATCAATCGACCTGGTAAAACCACAAGCATGTGGCCTATAATCAACAGTAGGCCCAGTGGACTCCCAAGAAACATCAGAATACCCAAACTTGCAACAATCCAAGAGGTTCAAACTGAAAGACTAATCACATTCGATCAGCCTGCAGTGCACAGAGAAGGACTATGCAATAATGCCATGGAACTCGTGCCTCTTGAGACACAGATTGAAACAGTTCGTCAAGAAACACCAGTCTACAATAATGTGGCATCAGAAAGTGCTACCGAAAGACAAATTGAAAGAACAATCCCAACAATTGACAGAACTGCCTCTGGTTATTTCATCGACTTCGACAACTTTTCCGAGTAACAAAGCAACCCCGAAGTGATGCCAGAAACAAAAAAGACTTTTAAAGAAAAAGCAACAGAACTCTTTCACCAACTGAAGGAAATCTACCTTATTTCTCCATGGTTAGAGTTCTGGTTTGGTCTAGGTGTATTTTTCCTCCTGCTTTGGCTCATCATGGTACTTTGTTTGGGAAAATTCATTGAGGGAAAATACAGTACAATGGACACAGCAAGTCAGAACATCAACTTAGTCCTCAAACCACACAGATCATCCCACGTGAAGAAAAGAGAACTGTCAACAGAAAATGTCACAGCCATTCCAATACCCGGTGGGGTAGTATGGGAGAAAACTGACTATGAGATCTATGGTCCGGTCGAGATCCTGAAGTATCCTCATCAACTGAAGGTTTCCTTAAGTGACTTTGTAAAACCTAGTACATTCTCTGATGATTGGGACTTTGACAGTATTAACAATATGATGTCTGATTTAGTAATGTCAGCTAGATTCACAGATCATGATTATTTACAAGGTTCGTCTAGTTATGAACAGATGTTCTGTTTTACACATTATGGCGATCATTATTTGCATAAATCTGCACAGCCTAGAAATGTTTTTAAGTATAATCAATGGGAACATTGTGCTACACCACCTAAAAGCAGTTCTAAAACATTCTTTGAGAAATTCAAGTACTTCTCAGGGTTTAACACCAGTGATGCAGAAACGTTTTTATTACAAACTGTTAGATAAAACAGGATTGAAAACAATGCTGACAAACACTAAATTGATATATTCAGAAACATTTTATGAAAAAATGATGACATTTGGTTATGATTATTGGAAAAATAACATTGAAACAAAAACTATCTGGGGAACGAAAGATTGGCAGGTAGAAGGCCTAGAAGCACTATTCAGAACCTGCATGATACCAGAACAAATATATGTTTTTAAATGACACAATTCACCAAACATCCTGTCTTGGCCTAGCTAAGATCAAAGACCTAAAACAAACCGTCTATTCCAAAACAAATACCTGAAAATGTAACGACAGATGTTGAGATAGACGTATCTAAAATTTTACATTTTAACAGAACACATCCTGATTGGAAAAAGTGGTTAATCTGGCCTACTGACACAAGCAACTGTCAAGATAGATTCCTGAATAAAACACAGGGGTTATAAATGACCAGACAAGACCCTAGATACTCCCAGAGACAACATCCAGGGATAGTAACAACATACAGTGTAGGGAAACTCTGCCTCGAATGGCTAGGATCATCCACACTGGCTGAAATTAAGCAACACTTGTCTTTACTTAAAGAGGGTGCTGATTTGCGCGATTTTATTATGGGACCACGCAAACAGCGTCAAAAGCGTTTCATAGCGACCAGTATCTATGCTGCATACAACGAGGCTTGGAAAGTCACACAAATTGAAACAGCTGAAAAAATACGAGAAATTGATCATATTAATTTGGAAAAATCACTTTCTGTAGTGGACAATGGGTTAATGACTCTGTCCTCCAGAATATATTCGTTGGACAATATTGTATCTTCTGCCTTTGATATAATAGACAGAGACTTGCTAACGTTACAGCATGGCCAGTCACAATTACGTTCTATTGTACAATTAGGCTGGACGCTGCAAAATCTTCGTTCAGGCTATGTGCCTTGGCGTTTAATCAACACAACGTCATTGTTTTCCATTTTTAACCTTACGGATAAACAAATCAGCTTGGCACAGAAAGGAGCAGACTATACAATCCTGAGCATCGAAAAACTTGAGAGATTACCATTGACAATGTCAGGGAGTCCTGTCATTGAATGGATAATACACGGGATTATCACAATTCCGATAACAACTTTCCGATTTAAAAAGTGCCTTGAATACATACCTACTGGCCAGTATGAACGATTAGGTAAAGGTTATGTTAAGTCGGCATGGAAATTACCATACACACATTCATGCTATAGTGACAGCGACAAAAATGTATGTCTTAGTGGTGAAAACTGTAAACGTTCACTAAGCGGTATACTTTTGTGCCAGGGTATTAATTTACACGGAGCCTGTGAAGGTAATTCTAACAACCTTTCATGCCACCAGCTTGTCACACCTGCAACGCAGATAGAGCCTTTCTTTATGCAACTCGCGAATGGGAGTTACATTATAAGAACGGATCACAAATGTTGTGGCCTTTTGCCAGGAAAAGCGTATCTTGTAAGCGTAACTTCCATGGTCAAATGCTGTATGCAAGCATTGTTCCCGAGCGGCCCTGGAGACATAGAGACTCCCATCTGGCCTCGTCTGCATTTCTCTTCTATACGAATTGATACTTTAAGAAAAATGAAGTCTGTGCTTTTGCAGACAACAGTGCCCATCACGTCATCAAAAGAGACGTATGATCTCCTAGTTGCAAGGACAGCTATGGAGGTTCATGACCTTTTATCAACAAATTGCCCCGTGCATTTCGTAGAAATGTTGAGCCAACTCCTTAACATGTCTAGTGCCACAGGCATCCCAGGCATATTTAAGACGATTTTTACGGGACTGCTAACACCATTTCAAGCAATTCTGGGAATCGTTCCAAATTTTGTACATTCTGTCTTCAGCGGCATACCCCTATTTTTGGGACTTGTAGCAGGCATTTTATTTTTGACCCTCCTGCTCCGATATGGCAAGCCACAGCTCAGACATGACTCCTATGGGAATGGAAGAAACAATCCTAGCAGTGCGCTACCGGGACAGAATAACTAGAGTCCTTGGATTGGCCAGGCTGAGAGATCTAAACATGACCTGGTTCCTTTCATTCAGACCGATATGGCAAAACTGCATCTTACCTGTAATACGATGTATGCTATGCGGAGATGAGTGCGTGTTGGACACCTGTCTTGCACTTCCATCAGCAGTACCAATGGATATCGATACTTTGCTCAGTCCGATAACGGCTCACGCATTGTGTTGTCCCCAGCGGCTACCAATCCTGATGACGGCATTCGTTGAGACTCCTGTACTACGACTAGGTGGTAACAGTGGAGCGAGTGACAAAAGCAACATCACCCAGGTACGACCTTCTGTGAGCATTGCTGATCCAGCCTTTGATGACAGCAATCATTCTCACACCTGCCAAGTTACAGCACTATCAAATTTGGTCGAACTGTCACCTGATTTTGTAGACCAATTCTTTGAGAGCCTGTCTGATATTATGTTCTCACCCGAACAGAAACAATAACTTTAGAGCAGCATTCCGACACACACCATTCCCATGAACTCTGAATTCGGCCTTCAGTTTTGAACAACAAAAACTGCTAAAAGCGTTGGAACTCTATTTTCCCCGTTCAAGCAATAATTCTTTTGAATTGAACACTTTTTAATATTCACCTTTTTTCTGGCACGAAAATTCTTTGCTTAAAGTAGAACTATTCATAGAGAACAGAAGCTTGTACTTCTATTTTTAGATACATCTAGAGACATAATAACTCTACACCAGCCTCTAGCACATTTTACTGCAATGCATTTATATGTGATGAAATTATCTCGCCCTTCCTTTCTGTATTCAGAGATATTTCATGTGTAATTCTTTTTGCAAAATCGTTCATTTATTTCATATGCTATAATTTTGAATGATTTCTATGCTTCAAAAACGTACAGTACCTACATTTTCACGTATTACGAATACGCCTATTTCAAATGCATATATGTATTTTGGGGTGGGTAATGTTACACATGCATCTTATTGCTCTAGTTTTAGTAATTTGATGGACATGAATTCGTGGAGTGGGTGTTGCGTTCTAATCTAGGACCCTGATCGATACTGTGACCTTATGCCCCTATACGGCTATAATCCCCTTGTACCCCTATATTGGCATAACCGATCAAATGCAATATTCAGAAACTCGTCTCTGGCCTCACACGAACAGAGCCACATTTCAGAATCGCTTCCTCTGCCACTTGCTTTGCAGCCAATTAGTGCAATGACATAGCAGAAGTTACTATCTAAGATTCCTAGATTAACACTCCGAGTTCTTCAACAAGATAAAAACTCAGCAACCTGGGAAAGCCCCGCTTGCTATGTTTTGATTAGTAATAGAACTCTAATGAGCACTGATAGACGATCACTTCCTAGTGACATCTTTATTGACGTCTTATGTCCAAAAACTTACGTCAAACAAGGCACCTTTCAGGTATAAATATTACCAACGTTGCCTTAAGCAAACGCTGCTGAAATTGCTGCTGTTTTCGCTGATGCTGCTGCTGTTTCACTGAAGCTGAAGCTGCTGTTATGCTGATGATACCATAGCTGCTATCGCTACTGCTATCGCTGCTAACGAGCGAACCATGGTGTGGTGAACTTAGGAGCTGAACAGCCGTCCCCCTGCAAAGAGCCCAGCAGATGCAAGCTGCCCGCGGACGCTGCCCCTCCGCCTCATCCTCGACGCGCTGAGAGAGACGCTGTCTTTTCTCTTGCTGAGAAATCCAGCTCCGGCGTTTCCAGTCCACTCTTGCGAGCGACTGGGATATCGAGTTCCCTGAAGGAGATACCAGACCTCCATCATTCCATTCCAAAGGTATGGTGTTGACTAAACCCTTAGAGAGAATTCTTGAAGCAAACCTTGGCAAAACCAACTTAACTTAAAGCTACTTACTTACTCCCCTCCCAAGTATTAGGCTTAGGTCAGGTACACTGGGGTAGGCGTAGTTAGAAGCACCAGTTGAGTATGTTAGCCTAATGTATATATGAATGTATATATGTTTTATTCATTTTAAACCATTGTATGGCTAAGAAACCATATCAATGCTTTTACAGTATTATTTCGTAATACTCATCTTACTGTACGTACTTTTTATAATAACAAGTCTTGCAATTGTGGCAATTCATTTCTCTTGTACGAGAAGAAAGACTGTTCAATAAATGTTACCCTTTATTGAAAATGCCCGTCTCTCTATTCTCTACATATTGTGAAAGTAATCTGCACTACAACTGACTGAGTAAAATAACTGTCTATTGTTCACACGACTCTAGAGATTGACTCTTATCTGAGGAGCAAAGTTGTCATGTTGCACGGTTGTTGGAAAGCTGAATCCCTTCCTGTCTGTACCAGGGAAGCTGATCACTTCCTATTCAGAGAAGAAAGTTTCTAGTGACCTCTGAGCTAGTTGGTAACAAACCCACTTAAGTTTAGCATAGTCAGTAGAGGCCTGGAAGATCCGCACTTCTACGTCGATACTACTGTTTATGTTATTCCAATGCGCAGGGCCAATTGGGAAAATAGGAACTACACTACAGTAACATGCAACTATAATTAGTAATGTATAAATACGGAAAAACAAGCCTAATTCTATTTTTTTTTAAACAGATTTTTATTAGTTTCTTTTATCTTAATAAACTGCTACTTTACATGAAGCATGTGAGATGATACTTATTTGGACAAAAGTACATTAGGTGCTGGTATTCATTACAGAGGTAGACGGATGACTTCGCTGCAAACGATATATACTCATTGTCAGTGCTCTACACCTCCTACAGTAGGTATCGCATCTCTGATTGTGAGCCTCCCATCTTCCAATCCGTGTCTAATTCCACAGCCCTTAATGCTTCAGTTTGCTACAAAACTAGGAACCAAACCCCCAACAAATCACTCTGCCCCCCTCACTGCAGTCCATTTGTTTACATTTAGATCTTCCAAATATACATATTATCCATAATTTTAGATCACAGCAGCACTGTACAATGAACTCTTTTGCATTCGACTTACAATTATATTTCCAGCCTGTTTGTGGTTTATAATCACATATCTGCATGTACATCGTTCGGGGCAATACTATAATTTACTCATCAGTCTTACTTTACCGCGTGCCCTGGGGGTGGTATTAGAATCCAAATCTTGTGCTTTCAGGGCTTCTAACAAAACATCCCACTCTAATGCTATCGGATTTCTACGCAGTCCCCTGGCCTCCTCCCTCCATATTTCCACACTTTCTGCGCTGCCCCAGCGGGACAGATCATTGTGCCACACATGTGCTGAAGGGGGGTTCTTGGACTTCCAACGCATAGTAATTGCCCGCGTTGCCAGGAGCAAAGATAGGTTCACAAATTTGTATTGTACTTTGTGTTTGGTATAAGATTTATGGAGACCCAGAATACACTCTTCCATAGTATTAGGTATGTTCCTATGTGTGGCCGCCTGCGTGTAACGTCTAACCGTATCCCAAAACTCTCATAGGCGCAAGCAAGACCACACCATATAGGCCAGGTCAGCTCGCTCATAGTGACATCTCTGGCAGTGGTGTTGGGTCTGTTTGAACATCCTATCCAATCTGTGTGGGGTAAGATATGTCCTATGTAAAATCATTGTTTGAATAAACTTAAATTTGGCATTACGTGAGGTTTTCCGTGGGTTTTCTATGAATCTCTCCCATTCCTTGTCCTCTATGGCCCGCTGTTGGACTTGGCCCTTTCCCCCCCAGAATTTTTCGCTTTTTGCCCCCCTAATTTGGGATGTCTCCCCCATGGTAATAAACCTGTATAGGCCATGTGTGGTAAGAGTTGCCCTGTTTTAGAATGTAATGTCACGAAATGGTGTGCAGGAAATATTCCCCCATTTTAGAAATGCACCTGACTGAAATGTTCTGTATGTAAAATGGATGCCATGGCCATGGGTTTTGCCATCTGACTGCCGTAGGTCAGCATTCTAGATATTATTACCCAGCCACCCCTAGCTTTTGGAGGGAAGCCTGGCACTCAGGGTGCTCAGCCCCTCCCCTTGAGCCAGTTTAGGCCAGTTTTGCCAACATTCTAGAAGGTTCTGGCACTGACTGGGAGGAAGGTACAAGTAAGGGGGATGTGCCACCAGAGAGGCACACAGAGCTGGGACGGGAACGTGAGGGGACCTGCTGTGAGGTGTTACGGCCACATGGGCCTGTGAGCTGGGCCCTACACCCCTAACCCCCCCTCTGCTGTCCCCCGGGCCCCTGATGAAGGAGGGCCCCCCTAGGTCCCTGACAGTGTGGGGGACCGTCAACCACGCCAGTGCCACGTGAAAGAGGCGCCCAGGAGGTGAGGAGTGTGCCCCTGAGGCTGATGGTTGTGACTGTTTTTACCCCTAAGCGCTATAATCCTAAAGCGCCGTTCTGATCCCAGTGTTGCTGACCTGCCTCAGATATTTTGCCCTGGACTGCCTACCAAGCACTGTGGGAAGAGAAGCACTGGGGCTGTGTGGCCTGAAGGAACTGTAAGGGGAAAAGTGCCACGGGAGCCTACCCCTCGTTTTGGCGCCCTTGCCGCAATCTAAATAATTAATAAAAGGGAGCCAACCCCTTATTGCTGCCGTCCTCACCGCCGCAGCGCGGGGAGTGTTGTCGCTGCCTCGCGCCGGTTGTACAGAGCCGAAAATCACTGCCGCGGCCCGGGGCAACGTCGAGGAGACCCCCGCTGTTGTGGCCATTGTTGCGGCGACCCCCGGGACCAGGTGAGGGCCGCCGAGGGGTAGAGAGGGCCGCTTTAGACCCTGAGGCCGCCGTCATCCTCCTCACGTGATGGGGGAGGAACGCAGCATCATTGGCCGTGCCCCCGCCCTTACCACGCAGCCATTGGTCCTCGCGGCCGCACCCCCTGAAGGCCGCAAGCGGATTGGCTATCGGCCTGGCGGCCAGAGGAAGAGTCACCGAGAGGCCCGGAAGGGGCGAGGGAGGTGCTGCGGGGTCCCCGTGAGCTGAGGGGAGCCCTGGGTTGAGGAAGACGCCGGAAGAGAAGCCGTCCCCAAGCCTCAGGTCCCCATGAGAGAGGAGGGGCCCGGGTGAAGCAGGAAGCCGGTCGGAGGTGTTACGCTGTTACGGGAGCCCCAATTGTGCTGCATGGGCCTGAGTGAGGCCTTGCGGGCCCCATGTGACCCGCCCAGACCCAAGGAGGTGCCCCGGGGCTCTCGGGTGTTGAGGAGAGCCCCGCGACTCAAGTGCTGTGCGGCAGGGGCCTCGAGGCACATTGTCGGTGCCTGCCCCTACTGCAAAGGAGGACCCCGCCAGGACATCAGGAGCCCGGTGAGTGGGGGCTAGTCTGTGTGGGAGATAGGGGGCGTGTCGGGACATGTGGTCGATGCCCGCCCCCTGGAGACCGTTGTTGGGATTATCCTCCGAGATAGGCCTGGACAGTAGTTAAGCCCCCAGTGATGGACAGTTGGCAGGATTAATCCCTGGTTAGGGGAAAGGAAAGGCCCTGAAAGGTTATCCCAGAGTAATACCTGAGTCCCAAGGAACTAGCTATCCATGCATAATGTCATGGTGATCCTTGGTCAAGGAAACGCTGATTACCTGCCTACAGTTTTATGAGGAAATGTCGCCTGTGTCCTGAGCGGTTGAGGGTACTGATGTCTCCACTGTGGGATGTCCCCAGTGAATTAAATACCTAGGCTGATTAGGAAATGTTCTGCCTACAGTGAAGTGGACTTGCACCCACCAGCCCCAGCGTCCTCTATAGAGCTATTGATGCCCCATGAGTTAGGGCCACGCCTCATGTGAAAGCTGGGTGCTTGGGTTACTGCACCCCCTGCCCATGATTGGTTGTGTCCTGTTACCAAGGTTATGGATGCCAATGTATATTGATGTTTCCCGCCTGTTGGTTGATCTTACGCTGATTCCATGCCTTTTTACCAATGAGGATAAGGGGCTTCTGCGGATGTTATTTACCTGCCTAAGTGAGCCTAATGTACGCAGTGGTGAGGTGCTCAATTTGGTGGATGCCCACTGTGAGGGTGATTTTGTGGATAATGCTTTCGTGCCCACAGGACAGGTGAAGGTGTCTGTTCTTACTGGTTGGCACCCGGAGTGCCCCTATGCTGGCCTGACGTGTTACTCCAGGCCCCTTGTTATGCCCCATGCTGATGAGCACGCCGGGCTGTTCTGTTACAGGTGTTCCTGCTTGATGTTAATGCTGGGGGATTCCTATTCTTTTTGCAGGAGCACCAATGCCAGCTATTTTGGGTTATTATCCCTAATGTTTGATCTATGCATAATGGGCTCCCACACCTAGTGTTTTCTTCCCTCCTATTGATTTCGCTGACGTCACATGCCAAGTGCTACCCTTTTTATATTTTAGCTGGATAATTTGGACTTATTTACCGTTTCAGCCTTGTTCCCAATTACCTTGTAAATAATTTCCCCCCTGGGTATATACTGCCCTGGCGCTCGCTATCGCCTTGTGATTACGATTCAGAAAAGGGGGTGGTGATGGACAGAGTATCTGAATTAAACAGAACACTCGTACCCAGTCAACAGATCAGGGCTTGATCCATCACCGTTTTTTAGCTCACTGCACCATCCCAGCTCAGAACCTGGCTACATGCAAATTAGACTGTCCCTGGCCCAGTGCATCATGGGAACAGGGCAGACCAAACTACCAAGCCAATTCTTTTACTGAAAAGGAAACAAGCTTCCGGGGACCGTTTTCTGGCATTACAGCCGTCTTCGGCCCGGCTTGCTTGAATCCTGATGGTGCAGTGAGCAAGGGACTCATGTCTGAGCATACCCTTCCACGCTTGTGGTGGACAAAACGATTCAGAAAAGGTGGTGGTGATGGACAGAGTATCTGAATTAAACAGAACACTCGTACCCAGTCAACAGATCAGGGCTTGATCCATCACCATTTTTTAGCTCACTGCACCATCCCAGCTCAGAACCTGGCTACATGCAAATTAGTCTGTCCCTGGCCCAGTGCATCATGGGAACAGGGCAGACCAAACTACCAAGCCAATTCTTTTACTGAAAAGGAAACAAGCTTCCGGGGACCGGTTTCTGGCATTACAGCCGTCTTCGGCCCGGCTTGCTTGAATCATGATGGTGCAGTGAGCAAGGGACTCACGTCTGAGCATACCCTTCCACGCTTGTGGTGGACAAAATGATTCAGAAAAGGGGGTGGTGATGGACAGAGTATCTGAATTAAACAGAACACTCGCACCCAGTCAACAGATCAGGGCTTGATCCATCACCGTTTTTTAGCTCACTGCACCATCCCAGCTCAGAACCTGGCTACATGCAAATTAGTCTGTCCCTGGCACAGTGCATCATGGGAACAGGGCATACCAAACTACCAAGCCAATTCTTTTACTGGAAAGGAAAAAAGCTTCCGGGGACCGGTTTCTGGCATTACAGCCGTCTTCGGCCCGGCTTGCTTGAATCCTGATGGTGCAGTGAGCAAGGGACTCATGTCTGAGCATACCCTTCCACGCTTGTGGTGGACAAAACGATTCAGAAAAGGGGGTGGTGATGGACAGAGTATCTGAATTAAACAGAACATTCGTACCCAGTCAACAGATCAGGGCTTGATCCATCACCGTTTTTTAGCTCGCTGCACCATCCCAGCTCAGAACCTGGCTACATGCAAATTAGTCTGTCCCTGGCCCAGTGCATCATGGGAACACGGCAGACCAAACTACCAAGCCAATTATTTTACTGGGAAGTAAACAAGCTTCCGGGGACCGGTTTCTGGCATTACAGCCGTCTTCGGCCCGGCTTGCTTGAATCCTGATGGTGCAGTGAGCAAGGGACACACATCTGAGCATACCCTTCCACGCTTGTGGTGGACAAAACGATTCAGAAAAGGGGGTGGTGATGGACATAGTATCTGAATTAAACAGAACACTCGTACCCAGTCAACAGATCAGGGCTTGATCCATCACCGTTTTTTTGCTCACTGCACCATCCCAGCTCAGAACCTGGCTACATGCAAATTAGAATGCCCTGGCCCAGTGCATCATGGGAACAGGGCAGACCAAGCTACCAAGCCAATTCTTTTACTGGAAAGGAAACAAGCTTCCGGGGACTGGTTTCTGGCATTACAGCCGTCTTCGGCCCGGCTTGCTTGAATCCTGATGGTGCAGTGAGCAAGGGACTCACATCTGAGCATACCCTTCCGTGCTTGTGGTGGACAAAATGATTCAGAAAAGGGGGGGGTGATGGACAGACTATCTGAATTAAACAGAACACTCGTACCCAGTCAACAGATCAGGGCTTGATCCATCACCGTTTTTTAGCTCACTGCACCATCCCAGCTCAGAACCTGGCTACATGCAAATTAGTCTGTCCCTGGCACAGTGCATCATGGGAACAGGGCAGACCAAACTACCAAGCCAATTCTTTTACTGGAAAGGAAACAAGCTTCCGGGGACCGGTTTCTGGCATTACAGCCGTCTTCGGCCCGGCTTGCTTGAATCCTGATGGTGCAGTGAGCAAGGGACTCATGTCTGAGTATACCCTTCCAAGCTTGTGGTGGACACAACGATTCAGAAAAGGGGGTGGTGATGGACAGAGTATCTGAATTAAACAGAACACTCGTACCCAGTCAACAGATCAGGGCTTGATCCATCACCGTTTTTTAGCTCACTGCACCATCCCAGCTCAGAACCTGGCTACATGCAAATTAGTCTGTCCATGGCCCAGTGCATCATGGGAACAGGGCAGACCAAACTACCAAGCCAATTCTTTTACTGGAAAGGAAACAAGCTTCCGGGGACCGGTTTCTGGCATTACAGCCGTCTTCGGCCCGGCTTGCTTGAATCCTGATGGTGCAGTGAGCAAGGGACTCATGTCTGAGCATACCCTTCCATGCTTGTGGTGGACAAAACGATTCAGAAAAGGGGGTGGTGATGGACAGAGTATCTGAATTAAACAGAACACTCGTACCCAGTCAACAGATCAGGGCTTGATCCATCACCGTTTTTTAGCTTACTGCACCATCCCAGCTCAGAACCTGGCTACATGCAAATTAGTCTGTCCCTGGCCCAGTGCATCATGGGAACAGGGCAGACCAAACTACCAAGCCAATTCTTTTACAGGAAAGGAAACAAGCTTCCGGGGACAGTTTTCTGGCATTACAGCCGTCTTCGGCCTGGCTTGCTTGAATCCTGATGGTGCAGTGAGCAAGGGACTCATGTCTTAGCATACCCTTCCACGCTTGTGGTGGACAAAACGATTCAGAAAAGGGGGTGGTGATGGACAGAGTATCTGAATTAAACAGAACACTCGTCCCCAGTCAACAGATCAGGGCTTGATCCATCACCGTTTTTTAGCTCACTGCACAAGCCGGGCCGAAGATTACCTGCCTACAGTTTTATGAGGAAATGTCGCCTCTGTCCTGAGGGGTTGAGGGTACTGATGTCTCCACTGTGGGATGTCCCCAGTGAATAAATACCTAGGCTGATTAGTAAATGTTCTGCCTACAGTGAAGTGGACTTCTGAGGTCAATGCCGACCTGTTGTAGGCTGGATGACAAGGTTTTTCCCCCATAGTTTTGTTTGGTAGTGCACCCACCTGGCCCAGGGTCCTCTAAAGAGCTATTGATGCCCCTTGAGTTAGGGCCACGCCTTATGTGAACGCTGGGTGCTTGGGTTACTGCACCCCCTGCCCATGATTGGTTGTGTCCTGTTACCAAGGTTATGGATGCCAATGTATATTGATGTTTCCCGACTGTTGGTTGATCTTACGCTGATTCCATGCCTTTTTACCAATGAGGATGCGGGGCTTCTGCGGATGTTATTTACCTGCCTAAGTGAGCCTAATGTACGCAGTGGTGAGGTGCTCAATGTGGTGGATGCCCACTGTGAGGGTGATTTTGTGGATAATGCTTTCGTGCCCACAGGACAGGTGAAGGTGTCTGTTCTTACAGGTTGGCGCCCGGAGTGCCCCTATGCTGGCCTGACCTGTTACTCCAGGCCTCTTGTTATGCCCCATGCTGATGAGCACGCCGGGCTGTTCTGTTACAGGTGTTCCTGCTCGATGTTAATGCTGGGGGATTCCTATTCTTTTTGCAGGAAACACCAATGCCAGCTATTTTGGGTTATTACCCCTAATGTTTGATCTATGCATAATGGGCTCCCACGCCTAGTGTTTTCTTCCCTCCTATTGATTTCGCTGACATCACATGCCAAGTGCTACCCTTTTTATATTTTAGCTGGATAATTTGGACGTATTTACCATTTCAGCCTTGTTCCCAATTACCTTGTAAATAATTCCCCCCCTGGGTATATACTGCCCTGGCGCTCGCTATCGCCTTGTTGTGATTACGATTCAGAAAAGGGGGTGGTGAGGGACAGAGTATCTGAATTAAACAGAACACTCATACCCAGTCAACAGATCAGGGCTTGATCCATCACCGTTTTTTAGCTCACTGCACCATCCCAGCTCAGAACCTGGCTACATGCAAATTAGTCTGTCCCTGGCCCAGTGCATCATGGGAACAGGGCAGACCAAACTACCAAGCCAATTCTTTTACTGGAAAGGAAACAAGCTTCCGGGGACCGGTTTCTGGCATTACAGCCGTCTTCGGCCTGGCTTGCTTGAATCCTGATGGTGCAGTGAGCAAGGGACTCATGTCTGAGCATACCCTTCCACGCTTGTGGTGGACAAAACGATTCAGAAAAGGGGGTGGTGATGGACAGAGTATCTGAATTAAACAGAACACTCATCCCCAGTCAACAGATCAGGGCTTGATCCATCACTGTTTTTTAGATCACTGCACAAGCCGGGCCGAAGATTACCTGCCTACAGTTTTATGAAGAAATGTCGCCTGTGTCCTGAGGGGTTAAGGGTACTGATGTCTCCACTGTGGGATGTCCCCAGTGAATAAATACCTAGGCTGATTAGTAAATGTTCTGCCTACAGTGAAGTGGACTTCTGAGGTCAATGCCGACCTGTTGTAGGCTGGATGCCAAGGTTTTTCCCCCATAGTTTTGTTTGGTAGTGCACCCACCTGGCCCAGGGTCCTCTAAAGAGCTATTGATGCCCCTTGAGTTAGGGCCACGCCTCATTTGAAAGCTGGGTGCTTGGGTTACTGCACCCTCTGCCCATGATTGGTTGTGTCCTGTTACCAAGGTTATGGATGCCAATGTATATTGATGTTTCCCGCCTGTTGGTTGATCTTACGCTGATTCCATGCCTTTTTACCAATGAGGATGCAGGGCTTCTGCGGATGTTATTTACCTGCCTAAGTGAGCCTAATGTACGCCGTGGTGAGGTGCTCAATGTAGTGAATGCCCACTGTGAGGGTGATTTTGTGGATAATGCTTTCGTGCCCACAGGACAGGTGAAGGTGTCTGTTCTTACAGGTTGGCGCCCGGAGTGCCCCTATGCTGGCCTGACGTGTTACTCCAGGCCCCTTGTTATGCCCCATGCTGATGAGCACGCCGGGCTGTTCTGTTACAGGTGTTCCTGCTCGATGTTAATGCTGGGGGATTCCTATTCTTTTTGCAGGAGACGCCAATGTCAGCTATTTTGGGTTATTACCCCTAATGTTTGATCTATGCATAATGGACTCCCACGCCTAGTGTTTTCTTCCCTCCTATTGATTTCGCTGACGTCACATGCCAAGTGCTACCCTTTTTATATTTTAGCTGGATAATTTGGACTTATTTACCGTTTCAGCCTTGTTCCCGATCACCTTGTAAATAATCCACCCCCCTGGGTATATACTGCCCTGGCGCTCGCTAGCGCCTTGTTGGGATTACGGCCTATGCTATGTTTTCCTTTGCAGGTTGGAGACAATAGAGAACTTATTATTTTTCCAACTCAAGCTGGTGTCCTGCCTCTTTTGTGGGGTGCCTGATGAGTCGTATGTGGGTACTGCGTGGATGCTTCACATGTCCTCCGTAGTTTGGCCTGCCCACTCTGCTCCATGCTACCCCCCCTTGAAGAAGTGGCAACCCCATTTCTTACACCCGCCCTATGTCATCTGGCCATGCATTACGTAATGGAAGAAGGGCGATCTCCGTATGAGCCCAAATACCTACAAATGGCCATTTTATCAGGTGCCTCCCACCGCCCATATAGTAAAGCACTTTAATCAATTTGTGGTTAGTGGGTTCCTGTCGTTGTGAAGCCCAATGTGTTTTGACATAGTGGGTTAATGCCGCATTTACCATAAACAAGTGTCCCGGTGCCCCATGTCCCTAACAAAGTTACCATGATCCAGTAGCTGCCCATCGTTAAATAAATCCGACACCGTGCTAATTCCTTCTTATAACCAAGGAGTTATAGTACGTTTTGTGATTCTCCTGGCTGCCAGTGGTATACCCAATAAGGGGATATTGCCGGAGTAGGCAGGGTGTGAGCTTGTGTAATGTAGAGCCGCCCTCCAACATGCAGAGCTGTATGTAATAAGGGTGGAAGATGAGGAGGGGGCTTGCACCTCGGTAATAGCAGTGTGTGTAGGGCCCCATTACTTATAACCTGCTCAGTAAACCCTATTTCTTGCACATTGCACCCTGCCGTCCGCTAAGAAAACTATTGCAACTGACAGGCATAATAATACACTGTAAGGTCTAGCACTCCCAACCCTCCCCTTCTCGTACCAAGCTGGAGCTTTTTAAGACTTATCCTTCGCCTGCCTTTCACCCAGACAAGATCAATGAGTATGGTGTTCAGGAGTTTAAAGACAGATTTGTGAGGTAGTCATTTAATCGCGGGAGAACCACCATCTTTGTTATAGCTACTCTGCCCATCACCAACAGTGGTAGCATGGTATAAAATGCAAGGCTAGAATGCATGGCTCTAATTGCTCTGTTAAGGTTACTTTCCAGCATATCAGCAGGGGTCCTATATACATGAATGCCCAGATACTTAAATGAATGCGGTGCCACCTGTAGCGTTGTGGGCCCAAATGCGATTTCTCTGGGCGAGGCGTGCTCGCGAAAGAAGAAGGCATGGGACTTCGCCGGGTTAATGGCTAGTCCCGATATATGTTCAAAGGTGGCAATGATCCCCGCAACAGGGGCCAGATTAGACCGAAGCTCTTTGATATAAAGGACAATGTTATCCGCATATGCGGAGAAAATGTGTGTTGTAGACCCTATCTCTATGCCCAGTTGCCGAGCATCCCTACGTAACATTAGAGCCAGGGGCTCTATTGCCAATATGAACAGTAATAATGAGAGTGGGCAGCCTTGCCTCTTCCCTCTAAATATCGGTTATTCGGCCGATATATGACCACCCGTACGAACTCTGGCAGTAGGAGTGTTCTACAACAATCTGAGCCAGTTAATGTACCCCTCTGGGAGCCCAACTTAGTCATCGCCTTGAACATGTACCTCCATTGCAATGTATCAAACGCTTGGCGTAGGTCTAACAATATGCATCCAGCATGAGCATAGCGCTCCGGGGCAGTCGACATGAGGTGGTGTAGTCTCCTAGTGTTCAGAGATGAGCTCCTGGCTATCTCAAGTGGATTATGATCCGAAAAGGTCTTTGCTAGGTATGCGGTGTGTGACCTGCATCGCTACTGTGTTTGAACATAATGTCCTATCTATCATTGTGTGTAGCATATGTACCGGGGAGTAAAAAGAGTATTCCTTGTGCGCTGGGTGCCGCATTCTCCATACGTCACATAATGCCCATCCCTCTGCCCAACTACAAAGAGCCTTTGCCTGATTAATCACCCCCGCACCGTTCAAAGGGTGATGGGTGGGACCTGTCTAGGTCAATGTCTATTATTGTATTATTGTCCCCACCTATTATCCAGGGATGCATCTCCCAGCCAGCGAATGCCAGGTTTAGGGTGGTTAGGAATCGATCCTGCTCAAAATTCAGTGCATACGTGATACCCAATACTACATGTTGACCATCAAGGGACCCACGTATAAAAATATAGCGTCCCTGTTGATCAATTCTTTGTTCTAAAGGTTTAAATGGTACTCTGTGTCTAACCAAGATGGTGACTCCCCGTGCACACCCAGAATAACTATTGGAGAAGACCTGTCTCCTCCATTTCTGACGTAGTTTCCCTGCTTCTTGTTCCACCATGTGGGATTCTGCATATACACTATGTGTGCTTTGTGTCTCTAAAGTTGAGCATGACTTATATGACGTTTCTGTACATCTGTACAGAGCTCAGTCCCTGAACATTCCATGTTATTACCTTGAATGTGTTGGGTAAGTTCATTGCAAGAACTAGGCGATCATTACAACAGGATGTATCATACATGTGCTGCTAGCCAACCATCCCAAGGTAAACAAATAAATAGGACTCTTCCCCCCCCCCCTTAAACCCCAATACTCGGTCCGGTCAAGAAACTGTACCGGTCCAGAAAGCAAAACATGGCAACAGAACTTTGCTCTGCTAAAAAACGACATTCGCAAATTGGGGATCATCGCAAACTCCGTCCATGGGGTGCAGAACCACACTCCAGCATAACATTGAGCTCCGGCATTGCGGAACTCCGGGCTAATAGAATACAGTTACATACAGCATTGGTCGCATATTTCTACAAAATGGATATATTAACGTCTGTTGAGGCATGTCCATGAGCAGCAACATCCTCAGGCAGTCAACCGAATACGCCATCCGCCATCTGTGGAGTCACGGTGGGGAAGAGGGCCACACTGCCCTCAGAGTCAGATTTATTCTCAGTTCCATCTGAGGAGGGAGAGTCCTCAATTAACGCAGACTGTCGAAAAGTAGCGGCTGTCATAATCGCTTGCTGTTTGCCCTGTTGCATCTGTTGCGGCGTTGAGTTGGTCCGTCGGGAGTTCCTGCATATTCTTCTGCTGCAGTGGGTGCCTGACATTTCCACATGGGAGGAGCTTTGTTGCGTGCTCTGGGAAGTATTGTCCCCATTCACCACGGGATCCATCACATCCAGCCCCTCCTCAACATCTCCTGGGCTTTCGAACAAATGTGTTTTCTGGTCATAAATAATTTTCAGTTGAGCTGGGAAGAGCAATGCTTTTTTCAAATTCAGATCCCTTAGTTTCTTATTAACTCTCAGGAAGGAGGATTGCTGTCTTTGCACTAGTAGTGTATAATCCGGGTTAAGTGATATCTTGTTATTCTGTAAATTAATCTGAGTTTACTCCCTGGCTTTCTGCAAGAGCTTATCCCGGTCTCTGTAGTTCAGTAGCCTGACAATGAGGGGTCAGGGGGGCCCCCGGTCTTGGCCAGCCGGTGGGTATCCTGTGTGCTTGCTCCATGCAATATTGGGTGGAGAGGCCTTCAGTAGCGACGTGTTCACAGAACCACTGCTCCATATATCTAGCTGGATCATCCCCCTCGCTTCTCTCCGGCAGTCCAATAACTTGTACCTTGTTCCTCCTCGCCCTTCCTTCCGCATCCTCAACTCAGTCCATCAGCATAGCGACTTGCTGCTGGAGCTGCTGTATGTGGGTCGTGCTCTGAGCATGTTGTGGAGACAGATCTGCCAGTGCCACCGTGTGATCCTTCATCTTATCGTCAAGCTTCGCATGGTCCGCCTTAAGTAGCGTGAATCCGGTTGTGAGGGCACCAATTTGTTGCTCAATGGCTTTCCGTGAGTCTCTAACCTCTTGCAGGATAAGATCTAGTTTATCCATATTTTCTGCCGCCTGGGTGGGTGGTATGCAGCTGGGCGTTTGGGAGGTTTCGCAAGGGTCAAACTGTTCCTGAACGGGGTCCGCGTCCTGCTGTTTTCCCCTAATGCGGCCCATCACAGCGATCCCGAGCCCACCAGTGTGGTGAGCAACCACCCTACCAGGCTATGGGGGACATGGCAATGCCAATGCGTCGCAGCTCCTGGGTGTCACCAACCAACCTATCTGACGGTTCCCTGCAGACCCTGTTCTCGCTTCTACTGCCAGGTATGTTGTGCAAAATTATGAGGGTGTGCAGCACTGTGCCCGTGTTCTCCAATATCATTGGCGCTTGTTGTCCTGTGCGCACCGCTGACAGACAAGATTTCCAAGGCTACCGTGCCAGCGACAATGTTGTAGCGGCCCAGTCCGGCTAACGTCACTGTGGAGCAAGAAGTGCAGCAAGTGTCCCTTCTAGCATATAAGAGGCTCCCACTCCAAACTGCACCAGCCTCAGTACCATCTCCGTCCCAGTCGCTCTTAGGCAAGAACTGTCGGGTAAAGTGTGCCAACAAGGGATTTTGTTAAAAAATATGTAATTACTCAAAAATTCTTAACACAGTTATTCAATAGTTCAATGTTCACAAATCTTGAACCAACAACAAAGTGAATTAAATAAATTATGCAGTAAATGCGTAGAGAATCAAAGCAATGAAATAGGCACAGGAATATCTTGTAGTCGGTATTTTAAATATATTTGATAGGCTACAATCAAAAATAAAGTTAATTCAAATGCAAAAACATGAAAAAGGTACAGTGTACTCTGACCTATAGTTCATGAATAAAAAAACATCCATTCCTAGTTTAATCAGGGAAGTGACATATATCATAATAAATCAAACAGTCGCTTAAAATACATCAATTATTGAGGAAATGGACAGTATAGTCGACGTTTTGGTCTCTTTGATGTTAATCTCTCAGACAATCTTGAGGGCAAAAAGATACTGCATGTCGGCAAAAATAAACGGGCAGCAGTTCCCCAGTCGAAAAGTGTAGCCAAGAACAGCATCAAAGCCCCCAGTTCGCTCCACGTTTTGTAGGCCCTTCCTGCATAGCGGATCCTGCGGTCATGTAATTATGGCATAGGCCGGCTTGGCAGTGAAGTGCGCGCACCTACAACTACTCGCATACGTCTCCCTTCAATGTGGCTCCAATCCGCCGTATCACCTCGGCGTTCTCTGCCCTCAATCCGTTCTCGCCGCCACTCGCCACGTCTCCAATTGGAGGTGCTGCAGGCTGCACAGTAATGGCGGGCCCCCCGTAGCCTCCAGCCCGCTGGCCAGCTACCAGGGCACGGTTGCACTCACCGCCAACGCTCAGACCGAGCAACCGGAATCTTTCCGCAAACGAAGCGGTGTACTCCCACAGGCGGGCCGGCGTTGAAGAACCGGGCCTTAGGGCCTGGCGGCGCAGGGCACGCCTGAAATCTCCAAGTTCACCTTCCTTGTTACACAGAGACACGGAATACTCTGTTGGCGTAGAAAACCAAGTTTTATTAGCTGCAGCTAAGTACAGTTATCCAAGAAGTACATAGGTAGGTTCTCAGGAGACTGCCACTTTACTACGTGGTGCACAAGCTTTTATAGCCAAAAATGCATCTGTACAAACATACACCCAATGCGGAAAAAGTTAACCAATCAGGAGAGTTTGAAAACAAGTGTTGTGCAACCTGAGTGTTCTCTGCCTACGTGTTATGCGTCACCCGACCCCCAAAGTTAATCAGTGCTAACACCCCTAATTCAATGTTGCAATGGTAGGACATGTCGGTATGCTTCAAAGGAAAGATGGTGCAATGGGAAAACAAGAGGAGAGAATAGCGAAGGCCAATAGATTAGATATAGCAAGTGAAGAATACTAAATGCTAAATTGGCATGAGGATTAGCTATTCCAGACAAGGATTATTTAGGCCAGCTGGTGTCTGAGTTTGATTTCGCAACAAGGACGGAGGGGGTTTTCGACATGTTGCAGTCCAAAGAGCAGAGACATCTTGCTCGTCGTGTGGCCTGTGTAAAGGCAACACAAAATGGCGGCGAATTCAAGATGGAGTCGAAATTAAAGAACCTCAGAGTCTCCGGTCTCTCTCCCCGCTGGGCCCCGGATCAGGCATTTCCAACAGGCGATGCCTCTGTCTCGCGGGCTCAGGATCTCCCTCCTCTCCGACCATGCATGGGGCCCAGTTCTTGTAGTTCCCAGCAGTACCTCAACGGTTGGCAGAAAAGCGGGTCCAGTCATTCGCCCTGCTTCCCGGTGTCAGGACCTGCCGTTCTGGGCCCTTTCACGCTGTATGTAATCGGTGAATTACAGAATCAGCGAGCCCGGGTTCGGAGCTCTACTAGGTTGCGGCTGCCATGTTCCGCAGTTGGCCACACACCCCCACAAGCCTAATTATATAATGTACTTAAATGCCGAACTATACAAAATTTTGAAGCTACATAATGTTGTATTTTATGCATCTAAGAAATCTAATAAAATTGTGCTTAGAAACAAATAAAATAAAAATGATCCTGGCCCCGCGGCAGCACCTATGTAGTTCTGCAACTCCGTGAGTGCCGGTGAGTAGGAACTGCGGTCTATTTCAAGGGGAACAAGAAGTGGGACCACGTCTGCAGGTGAATCCACTTTCGATCTCATCGCCATTGCGTCATATCCGTTGTCCTGATAAAGAACTACCAGGCCCCCAGGGGATCACGGGAGATGTAGTTCTCCTTTTGATATTTCCTCACAGACTCCGTAATTCAGAGACTGGGGTTTTTTTTATAAAAAAGCTAAAAATTGCAAACACAGAATCTTTATTCAAGCCGGGCACAGTGTAGAGTGGCCCAGAAGTGCGGTTATCTGGTAAAAGTATAAGAAGTGTAAACTCTGATCACAGGGCATAAAACAGACGTAATAAGACATACATATAACAGAATTGCTCAATAGATAATAGCGATCCTAGGTATAACCCTGCACAAAAAGGCTGTTAAGAGGGCATATCCACCATCAGTATTTCAAAATATGGCAACAGGTATTTGCACTAAGGTCATAGACATGAATAATTCATGAAAGTGTATACTTTAATGAGGGGGGGTCAGTAGCTATGTGTGCCGTCCTGGTGTTCCTAACAGACCCCACTGATGAGTGGTTGTTCTTATAACAGTGATCTGACCACATCCACTAAGATAGTTATCATACTCTGGGATACCTCATACTCTTCCTGATTGGCCCCACGGAATGGAATCATTTAGACCTTGTTTGTGGGTTTTGAGGGTATACACCCATCTCTGTTCTTTTAGCAATAGTCTCCTCAGTAGTTGAAGACCCCCCTTCACTTTTTCAAGTAGTGTGCTGCTGGGAGCCTTGTAGCAGCAACTTTTATATGTATGGTGCTCCTATGCTCACTAATGCGGACTTTCACCTTTCTTGTTGACCCGGGTGACGCTAAATGGGTCACTTCCTTCATAATGTTTGAAATATTGATGATTAGATTGTATATAGGCAGGGGGTCTTGAATATAATTTGAATTATGTCAAATTTGCTTTTTTATTCTGTGAACAAAAGACAAGACCGTCTTTGCTTACTGATATTTGCCTTGTCTATCTGGTGTCTTCTTCATTAGAGTACTTTCTTTAATCTTGTGTCTTGTAGCAAATATTATAATAGTTACAAAAACATGTTTTTATTGTATTTTCAGCCCTGATGAAGTCCACATCAGACGAAACGCATTGGCTGGGCTGTTGCATGTATCATTGCATCTGATTGTGAAAATAAAAAGAGAAAACTGAATTCAAGAACTTTTTCAAGACTCACGTCTTCATATGCTTGTGGATTAAGAATTGAAAGACTCTGTGGTAATTTACAATTTAATTATAGAGATCTCTATGCTCCTTGGTACTATCGCTGTTAGTTGGCAGTTGGGTTTTGTGTATTCCTCCTAGACCAGCAAGTGATTACCATCTGCTACCTACCTACCTTTTCCCTCCTGAGGCGGAAGCCGGGAGGTCTCCTTACTTTTCTTTTGGCTTTTAAACTTAGCGTGTGAGAATTTCATGCTGCTACTTTAATTGTGTGCCCTTTGCAGCTCGTGCTCGCGCTTGTGTTATAAGCGTGTGGGAGCACAGCGCTGCCTGCCATTAGACTTCCCAGCGCTTGTAAGCGCTTCGCTTTCTCCCCTCCTTTGCCTGGGACTCTGAGACCGCCCTCGGCTGAGTGTTGACGCCGAGGGCTGGGATCTCACTTTGGCCGCCATCTTGGGGGTAGGACTCTTCACCCTCGCGCTCTAGCAGCGCTATAAAAAGCTAACCCCTCCCTCCGCGCAGCGGACGCGATCAGCGGGCGCGCCGGATCTGCGCCGGAGTCGTGCCAGAGTCCTGCCCGTCTGCGCCCGTCAGCGTCCCGGAGGCGTTTGGCGTGGCAGGTACCTCTGGCCATTATGCTTTCCTACTCCGCTCAGGAGCTCTACTCTTTGCGCAATTGGAATGCGTCGTGTCACTCGGTTTTTCCTGGCCGATATAGAGGTAAGCATAAGTGCCCTGCTTGTCTTTGGCACCCTGTCCGCTCCCTCCCTTCCCCTATCCCTGCTAAGGAGAGTAGCATAAAACACCTTTGCCTACTCCTCAATACGAGGTCGTTGCATCGTCACACTCAAGAGATCTTTGATCTCCTTTCTACGACTAGTCCCACCTGTTTGATGCTCACTGAGACATGGCTTAATGATTCCTCCCACCCAGACATAGTGGCAGCCATTCCCACTGACTATACCATCCATCGACAGGACAGAGACAAGGGCAGGGGAGGAGGAGTTGCCTTGGTTGTGAAAAAATCTCTTCCGTGCACGGTCACGCATACTCACACCATCGCCGGGGCTGACTCTCTAGCCTTTACCATCTCCCTATCGCCGCAACAAGCATTGAAGGGTCTGATTGTTTACAGACCTCCGGGCCCAGTGGGATCCTTTCTTGATGATCTCCAGCAGGTCATGTCGGTTCTTGTCCTTAGATCGTACCGCTGCTTACTGGCGGGGATTTTAATTTCCATATGGACGACCACAATGACCAGGATGCCATCAAACTGTTAGATATCGCATCCACCTTAGGCCTTTCCCCCTATCTCTCTGGTCCGACCCACGACAAAGGCCACACACTTGATCAGGTTTTTCCACCACACCTATCATGGCTGTAACACTTCTGCCTGTCGTTTGGTCTGATCATTTTCTTGCCCATTTTGAAATACCATCTACTGTGGCTTCTCCGGCCAGCGCTACGAGACAGCAGGGCAGCAGCTATAGGGCACTCCATCGGGTGACCCCAGATATGCTCACGCATGCTCTGGTAGATCACCCTTTGTCCTGTACGGGCGACCTGGAGAAAGATCTGGAGAGCCTGCAATCCTGGCTTCTTGCCAGACTAAATGAGCTCGCTCCTTTACAGCCACCCAGGTCCGCTACCCTACGGGTCTCTGACCCTGGTTTACGGAGGAATTAGCCCACGCCCGTAGGCAATGCAAAGTTGCTGAGCGGGCTTGGAGAGCCCAGTATGAGCCTCAGGCTAAACAACGTTATAGAATCATGATGAAGTCATACCATGATCTAGTCCTTCAGAGCAAGAAATGTTATTTCGCCAAAAGGATTGACGACGCAGCTAACTCCTGTAAGGAGATTTTTTCAATTGTGCGTGAATTCACCAGCCCCCGGTCCATCTCTACTCAGGGTGCTCTAGTGGAGACCTGGGCTAACACTATTGCCAACTTCTTTACCACCAAAATTAGGCAAATCCAGGTTTCTTTCCCGTTGAGAGCGCCAGATGATGTGTCTGCGGTGCCGACTGAGACAGCCTCTCTGTCTCCCCCAGGCCCAGCTTTGCTAGACTTTCCTCCCCTTTCGGCTGCCACATCTTTAGCCTTGATGAGGAACCTTAAATCGGGCTCACCGTTAGATCCGTGCCCAGCAAAATTTCTAGCAAAAATGGCAGACGCCATCAACCCCATAGCCAATCCCATCCTTAATCTATCCCTGAGTCAGGGCTTTCTGCCCCAGGCCTGGAAGCAAGCCATTGTCATCCCCCTGATCAAGAAGCCCAATCTTGACCCAGAGGCACCTTCTAACTATAGGCCAATCTCGCTCCTTCCAGCACTGACTAACATCCTGGAGAAACACGTGCACAGCGTGCTTTCCAACTTCCTGGAGTCTAATGAATTACTTCATGAATCCCAATCGGGCTTTCGCTCCAACTTAAGCACCGAGACGGCGCTCCTGGAAGTCTCGGAGATCGTTAAAGAGGCGCTGGACACGGGGGGCAGGGTGATGTTAGTCATGCTAGACCTGTCCGCGGCGTTTGACACCGTCCCCCATGAGGATCTCCTCACTAGGCTTCATGACATCGGGCTAGGGGGGACGGTGCTCAACTGGTTTCGTTCCTTTCTGGCCAACCGCCGCCAGACGGTCTGGGTCCCACCCGGATCCGCCGAGATGCCGCCACTGGGAGTCGGAGTGCCTCAGGGCTCTGTATTGAGCCCCACTCTATTCAACATCCTTATGACCCCTCTGGCGACATTGGCGGAGTCCTATGGGGCCCGGATCGTCTCTTATGCTGACGACACCCAGCTCCTTTTCACCTGTCGTAAGAGCGAAGAGTTCGATGGAGAAAGGATCCGTGAGTGCCTTGGGGCTGTTTTTAGCTGGTTCTCACACAACAGCCTTAAGTGCAACTCGGACAAATCTGAAATACTATTCTTCGGATGCCCATCGGAACCAGATTGGCAGGGATGGTGGCCTGCTGACATGTTCCCTCCCACTCAGTCCTCTAAGTGGGCTAAGAACCTGGGAGTTAAAATTGACAACGAGCTCTCGCTCAAATCCCAGGTTTCTACTCTCACGGGAACATGTTTTGGGATTCTCAGAATGCTGCGCAAGTTCTTTCCCCTTCTCTCGGAGCAACATCGGAGGATCACTGTTCAGGCACTCATAGGGTCCAGATTGGACTATGCAAATGTCCTATATCTGGGCCTGCCTGAATACCTCCTCCAGCGTCTGCAGGTTACCCAGAACGCTGCTGCTCGTGCAATTTTTGGCCTGCACCGCCGCACTAGTGTCTCCAATCTCCTTGTATCCCTTCACTGGCTTCCGGTGCGGAAGAGGATACTGTTCAAGGCCATGACTCTTGCCCATAAGGCCTTGCATGGCAATGGTGCCAAATATCTTCAGAGGAGGCTGGACTTCTATCGACCTGTACGATCCCTCAGGTCAGAAGCTCTGGCTTTGGCTCGGGTGCCACGCATCAAAAGGGCTCGGCTAGGCGGCCGATCCTTTAGTTTCCTTGCTCCTGAGCTATGGAATTCTCTACCGGTGTCCTTGCGAAACACCGCAAACCTGCTTGTCTTCAGGAAAGACTTAAAAACTTGGCTGTTCGCTGGATAATTTGCCCCCTCTTCTAGGCCCCTGCTCTTTTACTGTTATGTTTTTCAGCTCTCTTCTTTGGTCTGGAGCTCAAAGCGCCGGGACACTCCTTTGGAGTAGCCGTTGCGCTATAAAAGTCCCATTTAACATAACATAACAGACAACCACACAAAATGGGAGTTTAGGTGTGTCTCAATGGGCCATCACTCGCAGGATGGGAGGGAGGAGCTGGGCACAGCCTCACTTACACCTGAGTAAGCTGTGTCCTGTTCACACACAAAAGGCTGCATACCCCCCCCGTAGTGAGTCTGGAGCCAGGTCAGGAAGGGAGGACCACTGTGCACTTCAAAGGCATCCCTGGGTATAGGTAAAGGACCTCAGACACTACAACACAGTACACTTCTAGACCTATGAAGACTCTGCCAGGAAGGACTGCTGTGCTGCTGACGGACGGCCACTCTGCTGGACTGCTGCCCTGCTGGACTCCTGCATTGCTGTGCTGGCCTGCTGTATGCGGCCCTCCGGCCTGGGTGAGAAGGGCTGTAATCATGAGCGGAAAATCCGTTCCGCTCGCGGATTTCGCGGATTTTTGGTAAATCCGTGATCCGCGAACTCCCGCAAATTTACTGAAAATCCGCGAGATCCGAGAGCGGCGGATTTCGGGGGCAAAAGTTCAAGCCTGTTGAACTTTTAACTATTTTAGGATGGCTCCGGCAAGCTGCCAGCGCCATCCTAAAATAGTTACTAAGTTAGCTTCAACAGGAAGCTCTAATAGATAAAATAAAGCAGGTGCTCGAGCACCTGCTTTATTTTATCTATTAGTGTTTCCTGATGAAGCTAATTTAGTAACTATTTTAGGATGGTGCTGGCAGCTTGCCGGCGCCATCCTAAAATAGTTAGTTAGGATGATGTGTGTTTTGTCGAGGCTGGGTAGGTGTGGGTTCTCCCCATATCTATCGTCGAAAATTAGCTATGATGCTTGATGGAGGCCTTTGCATAATTGACTTTCACTAGCTCAATCCCTGTGCAGTTCCTGTGACCACAAGCTTCTCTGATCCGTGCCTGTCCTTTTATACACACAAGAGGCATGTGAACTCGCATATAAGCCCCGTCCGTTTGGCCCCTCCACACATACTAGTGGTACACCACCAACTAATCCGGTCTGCCAAGAAAGCCGCTTTCAAAGACCGACTAGACAACAACGCCCACAACAGCAAGGAATTATTCAACAACGTCAAAGAATTCACCAACCCCTCAGCCAACTCCAATGATATCACCCCCTCTCAAGCCCTCTGCGACTCCCTAGCCTCGTTCTTCCACGACAAAATCGCAGACATCCACAACAGCTTCGACAACCAACCCGGAGACCATCCCACCCAACCTTCTGCCGTACCCTCACCCCCCTTGAACATCCTTAATGACTGGAACCCAATCTCCACTGAGGACACCATCCGCCTGATGAACTCCATCCACTCAGGATCCCCCACAGACCCATGCCCTCACCACATCTTCAACAAAGCAGACTCCATCATAGCACCACACCTCCGAGACGTCATCAATTGCTCCCTCAACTCCACCACCTTCCCGGAAAGCTGGAAACACGCCGAACTCAGGGCCCTTCTGAAAAAACCCACAGCGGACCCCACCGAACTCAAAAACTACCGCCCCATCTCGCTCCTTCCATTCCCGGCCAAAGTCATCGAGAAAGCCGTCAACAACCAGCTCGCCGCCTTCCTCGAAAGCAACAAATCCCTCGACTTCTCACAGTCCGGCTTCCGAGCCAAACACAGCACGGAGACCGCCCTCATCGCAGCAACAGACGACATTCGAACTCTACTGGACAATGGAGACACAGTCGCCCTTATCCTCCTCGACCTCTCCGCAGCCTTCGACACAGTCTGCCACAGCACCCTCCTACAACGCCTCAGAAACATGGGAATCCAAGGAAAAGCACTGGAATGGATCACCTCGTTCCTCACCGGAAGAACCCAGAGAGTCCGCCTCCCACCATTCAAGTCTGAGGCCACTGAAGTCATCTGCGGCGTACCCCAAGGTTCCTCACTTAGTCCCACCCTCTTCAACGTATACATGAGCCCCCTCGCGACCATCGCACGCCAACACAACCTCAACATCATCTCCTACGCGGATGACACCCAACTGATCCTATCACTCACCAAAGACCCCAACACCGCCAAAACCAACCTACATGAAGGAATGAAAGAAGTAGCCGAGTGGATGAAGCACAGCCGTCTGAAACTGAACTCAGACAAAACTGAAGTCCTTATCTTAGGTACCTCCCCCTCCGCTTGGGATGACTCGTGGTGGCCAGAGACCCTTGGAAAAGCACCCATCCCGACGGACCACGCACGGAACCTGGGCGTCATCCTGGACTCCTCACTCTCTATGAACAGACAAGTCAACGCCGTTTCATCTTCATGCTTCAACATTCTCCGCATGCTCAAAAAAACATTTTGCTGGATCCCCACCGAAACCAGAAAAACAGTCACCCATGCACTGGTTACAAGTCGCCTGGACTACGGAAATACCCTATACGCCGGGATCACCGCAAAACTCCAGAAAAAACTCCAACGCATCCAGAACGCATCAGCCAGACTCATACTAGACATCCCACGTAAAGACCACATCTCTAGCCACCTGAAAAACCTCCACTGGCTCCCCGTCAATAAGAGGATTACTTTCCGCCTCCTAACCCACGCTCACAAAGCACTCTACGAACTCGGACCCGAATGCCTCAACACACGACTTTCCTTCTACACCCCCTCCCGCCAGCTACGATCTTCCAACCAAGCCCTTGCTACCGTTCCTCGCATCAATAAAACCACCATGGGAGGTAGATCCTTCTCCTACCTCGCAGCTAAAACCTGGAACTCACTCCCCACTCACCTTCGTCTCACTCAGAACGACCTAGCATTCAGAAAGCAACCTAAAACTTGGATATTTGACAAGTAATTCCCCTCCCTTCTTTAAGCGCCTTGAGACCCTCTGGGTATGTAGCGCGCTATACAAATTTCCTGACTTGACTTGACTTGACTTGTGTGCACCGTCTTTGCGCCCTTTACCCACTTGATGGACAGCTCACTCGAGGGACCCCGGCGCTCTTTGGTGTGATGGCAAAGTTAATCAGCCCCCCCAAAAATGTGAGTTTTGTCGAGGCTGGGCAGGTGTGCGTTCTCCCCATATCTATCGTCGAAAAATAGCTATGATGCTTGATGGAGGCCTTTGCATTATTGACTTTCACAAGCTCAATCCCTGTGCAGTTCCTGTGACCACGAGCTTCTCTGATCCGTGCCTGTCCTTTTATGCACACAAGAGGCATGTGAACTTGCATATAAGCCTTGCCCATTTGGCCCTGCCCCTCACACTAGCGATGTGCACCGTTTTCCCGCCCGGCCATTCCCCGCACAATCCGCAAAATCCACGAATCCGCAAATTCGCGGATTTTGCGGATCGTGAATTCACAAATTCGCAAAATTCGCGAATTGCGAATTCTCAAAATTTGCCAATGCCTAAAGGGCTGCCACTCTGCTGGACTGCTGCTCTCTTGGACTCCTGCATTGCTGTGCTGCCCTGCTGCCTGCTGCCCTCCGGCCTGGGTGAGAAGGACTGCCACTCTGCTGGACTGCTGCTCTTCTGAACGCCTGCGTTGCTGTGCTGCTAAAGGGCTGCCACTCTGCTGGACTGCTGCTCTGCTGGACTCCTGCATTGCTGTGCTGCCCTGCTGTGCTGCCCTCCGGCCTGGGTGAGAAGGACTGCCACTCTGCTGGACTGCTGCTCTGCTGGACTCCTGCTGGCTGTGCTGCCCTGCTGTCTGCTGCCCTCCGGTCTGGGTGAGAAGGACTGCCACTCTGCTGGAGTGCTGCTCTTCTGAACGCCTGCGTTGCTGTGCTGCTAAAAGGCTGCCACTCTGCTGGACTGCTGCTCTGCTGGACTCCTGCATTGCTGTGCTGCCCTGCTGTGCTGCCCTCCGGCCTGGGTGAGAAGGACTGCCACTCTGCTGGACTGCTGCTCTGCTGGACTCCTGCTGGCTGTGCTGCCCTGCTGCCTGCTGCCCTCCGGCCTGGGTGAGAAGGGCTGCCACTCTGCTGGACGGCTGCTCTTCTGAACGCCTGCGTTGCTGTGCTGCCCTGCTGCCTGCTGCCCTCCGGTCTGGGTGAGAAGGACTGCCACTCTGCTGGACTGCTGCTCTGCTGGACTCCTGCTGGCTGTGCTGCCCTGCTGTCTGCTGCCCTCCGGCCTGGGTGAGAAGGACTGCCACTCTGCTGGAGTGCTGCTCTCCTGGACTCCTGCGTTGCTGTGCTGCCCTGCTGCCTGCTGCCCTCCGGCCTGGGTGAGAAGGACTGCCACTCCTGCATTGCTGTGCTGCCCTGCTGCCTGCTGCCCTCCGGCCTGAGTGAGAAGGACTGCCACTCTGCTGGACTGCTGCTCTTCTGAACGCCTGCATTGCTGTGCTGCCCTGCTGCCTGCTGCCCTCCGGCCTGAGTGAGAAGGGCTGCCACTCTGCTGGACTGCTGCTCTTCTGAACGCCTGCATTGCTGTGCTGCCCTGCTGCCTGCTGCCCTCCGGCCTGAGTGAGAAGGACTGCCACTCTGCTGGACTGCTGCTCTGCTGGACTCCTGCTGGCTGTGCTGCCCTGCTGCCTGCTGCCCTCCGGCCTGGGTGAGAAGGGCTGCCGCTCTGCTGGACTGCTGCTCTGCTGGACTCCTGCTGGCTGTGCTGCCCTGCTGCCTGCTGCCCTCCGGCCTGAGTGAGAAGGGCTGCCACTCTGCTGGACTGCTGTCTTCTGGACGCCTGCGTTGCTGTGCTGCCCTGCTGCCTGCTGCCCTCCGGCCTGGGTGAGAAGGACTGCCACTCTGCTGCTCTTCTGAACGCCTGCGTTGCTGTGCTGCCCTGCTGTATGCTGCCCTCCGGCCTGGGTGAGAAGGGCTGCCACTCTGCTGGACTGCTGCTCTTCTGAACGCCTGCGTTGCTGTGCTGCCCTGCTGCCTGCTGCCCTCCTGCCTGGGTGAGAAGGGCTGCCACTCTGCTGGACTGCTGCTCTTCTGAACGCCTGCGTTGCTGTGCTGCTCTGCTGCCTGCTGCCCTCCTGCCTGGGCGAGAAGGACTGGACCTGCATCACTTGCCCCCAGAGCCCAGAGTGACTCCAAGGGTTAGTTCGCTGGCCTCCTTATCTGAAGCCTCAGAGACATACCAGGCTTCCAATCTCTGCCCATGGACTCTGTCAGCTGTGACTCTACCATGCCAAGTGGTGCCCCCCGTCCTCGACCCTTGGAAGTGGGCTTAAGGTGCTTGCCAGCAGAACCGATGCATCTTTTCTGCTGAGCAATGCATCCCCGAGCAGGACCGACGCATGAGTGGATTGAACCCGTCTCCACTGTCTTCTGAATCTGGGGACTGACGCATTGTCTCCGAAGCACCACTGCGCAACGCTTTCACCGGTTCAAGCTCCTCACATCCCTCATTGACGGCAGCCTTGACAACGACGACGAAATTCTGCAATGCAGCTTCACCGCCCTTCGGAACCAACATATCACCTCGGCTGCACCTTGCATCTTCAACACTTGACTTTGCTTCACAAGCTGCGTCTACAGCATCCTCGACGTCAACTCATCAGGACTTCGCACCACATCTTCGTGGCATCTCAGAACCAACAAATCTCCTCTGCTGCACGACGCATCTTAGAAGCATGCGAATCCTGGTTGCGGATCCATGCAACACTCCGCAACTAGGATTTAAGATATTTTGTTCAGCTGGCCTAGTTGATTCCCTGTAGCTCGCTCACACTCCATCGCAGTCAGCCTGAACTTGGGACTTTGTCCCAGTCCTGACCACATACCCCTCAGTAGCACTTTGAGCTTCTTGGCGCTATTTTTCACCATAAATGTAAAAAAATTCTCCATTTCTACTCATTTGATTTTTGTTGTTTCGGTCTGTTTTATTTATTAAAGTCAGTGCTATTTTTCTAGACCTGGTGTGGGTTTTGTTGTGTGGTGCTTCACCGTTTGACGTGCTGCACAAATACTTTGCACACTGCCTCTAAGTTTACCGTGACTGCTCTGTGCCGAGCTACCGGAGGGTGAGCACAGGTTCATTCAGGGTTTGCCTGCCTCTTACTCTGACTAGGACTGTGGGTGCTGCTTGACCAGGGCTCTCATCCCAACAACCGTCTCTAACAGAGGTCTCCTCAGCCTGGATACCTTCCCTACAGGTGCACAGCCTGTAAGCACGACAGCGCCTGTTGGACAGGCCTCGTGGAAGGCCCGCTCCCTCCCCGCCTGATAGGGCCCGGACACCGGCTCTCCCTGTATCCCCGGAAAGAACCATCCCGGCAACCCACCGAGGCAACCCGCAACCCGTCCCCCACGGGACGCCTGCTCCCGAACACCCCGACATCGGCTGGCCCGGGCCTCCATCAGCAGCATTACCCCGGCCCAGCCGCCATCTTGGACACTGCACCACGAGGCCGCGTGGCCTCGGCTCGACCCCAACCCTGGGCCTGGCCAGGCCCCGACATCGAGGCACCACCATCCACCCAGGAGGTGAAGAGACCACTTGGCAGGTCAATGGGAGAAAGGAGTGTTGATGGCTCTCCCCCGCCAGGTGCCGATCGTCCCCAGCCTCCCCGGGCGCTGGCTCCACCCCCCTGCTGGGTGTCTGGACTCCCTCATCCCGGACCTCCCGACCTCCAAGCACGAGGGTCCGGACATCAAAAGAGACCACACCTATAACTGGGGCAGCTCCAGAGCAGGAAGGCAGTTGTATCCTGGAGTCGAGAGACACCTTGAAGAACTCATCCCTGACGGACTGCTGGCGCTGCCGCAGCCCTGCCTTGCGAACATCTCCGAAGCCTGCTGGCGTTGCCGCGGCCCTCTACATCGTGAACCATCGTCCAAGCCTGCTGGCGCTGCCGCGGCCCTCTACATCGTGAACCAATGTCCAAGCCTGCTGGCGCTGCCGCGGCCCTCTACATCGTGAACCATCGTCCAAGCCTGCTGGCTCTGCCGCAGCCCTCCTTCGAGAACTGTCATCCAAGCCTGCTGGCGCTGCCGCGGCCCTCCTTCAAGAACTATCATCCAAGCCTGCTGGCGCTGCCGCAGCCCTCTACATCGTGAACCATCGTCCAAGCCTGCTGGCGCTGCCGCGGCCCTCTACATCATAAACCATCGTCCAAGCCTGCTGCCGCTGCCGCGGCCCTCCTTCAAGAACTGTCATCCAAGCCTGCTGGCGCTGCCGCAGCCCTCCTTCGAGAACTATCATCCAAGCCTGCTGGCGCTGCCGCGGCCCTCCTTCGAGAACTATCATCCAAGCCAGCTGGCGCTGCCGTGGCCCGACCTTGCAGACCCCTAAGCTCGAGGATTGTGAGCTTCCATCTTGCCGCACCCGTACCGGACTGGTACCAAGACTGTCCCGCTACCCCTTCCCCTACAGAGACTAGAATTGAGAGGACCCTCGTGTCCAGACCTCACTGTATCGCTGATAACCTTGCTTCAAGAATCATATATAAAGAGTGTTGTCCTCAACCTTGTGTGGTGTCCATCTGTGGGGGGGAAGTTACTCATCTGTACGATCGCTGGAGACGGCCCTCACTGGAGACCTCTCCCCCTGACCTCGGCCGACCCTCCGGGTCCCCGTCTAACATTGGTGGCCAGCGGCGCGATCTGAACCAACGCGTAATTGTACAGAGAGTAACTCACCCCACGACTCAACCACAATGACAACAAAAGAGAGTGGAACCACAGAAAACTTCCAGATGGAGAAACTAGAAGAGTACAACCACAGAGAACTGAAACAATTCTGCATAGAACTAGGCATTGCTACCACCGGACTGAGCACGAAAGAAGACTTCAAAAAGGCCCTGGATTCTTGGGCAGTAACGGGTACGGCCGTACCCCAAAACCAAAGCCGCGAGGCACCGGAAACATCACCACTCCGACGGAAGAAAGAGGATCGGGTCTCTCCCCAGAGGAGATCCGAGAACGGGAAAAAAGCAGGCTCCACGAATTGGAACTAGCTCGACTTCGTTTAGATGGAGAACTGAAATTGGCGGAACAAAAAATAACGTTGGAACACCTGCGGCTCCGAGAGGAGCGGGAAGAGAAACAAAGACAGAGAGAGTTAGAAGAGAAAAAGCTAGCCCACGAACATGAGCGCAACCTAAAAGAAATAGAGCTTCGGAAACAGAACAAAGATCTCGGGGTTCCCGAACGCCCAAACACTCCTGCCACTACAGACCCCAAAGTCCACATCCCCAAGGATGTCGTCAGAGAGTATTACCGGAACGATGACATCCAGCAATGGTTCAAAGCCTATGAGGTAGCCATGACCTCCCACCGGATTCCCCGGAGCGACTGGGGAGCCGGGTTATGGGGGAGATTCGTCAACGAGGGGCGAGACGCCCTGCTGCAACTCCCGGACCATCAGATGACATCCTACGACCACATGAAAGCCGCACTCCTCACTCGATACGGACTCACGCCCGAGATGTACCGCCAGCGGTTCCGAGACTGCAAACAGATCCCGGGTACGACTTGGGTGGAGTACGTGAACTTCTTCAGCCGAGCCTTCGAGGGGTGGATCAAGGGCAGCAAGGTGACCACTTACGAGCAACTCTTTGACCTTATTGTGTGGGAGCACCGTTCTAACAATTGTTTCGTCGAGCTCAGGCAGCACCTCCTCGACAGTAAACTGACCGAATCTCGGCAACTCGCCGCCGAAGCTGACTGATGGGAAAGCACCCAAGTTGCCCGAAGCGGGCCCAGCGAGCCGAACAGAACCACCCAAGGACCTCATCGCCCCCGAGGGGGAGGAGGAGGCCAGGGCCGGGGCAGAGACGCCGTCCCGGTGGCTCCCGCCAGCAACGCCCCGCCCCCAACCGGCAGGGGAAACCCCCCGATGCGTCCAGGTTTCCGAGCCAACGTTACCTGCCACCGATGCCAGCGACCTGGCCACTACGCCAATGATCCTAATTGCCCGTAGAACCAGAACCCGATGCCCCGCCAGGTCGCTGCCGCCGCCCTGGGGGAAGAGCAAACTCCAGAAGACCCTGAGGAGTACGAGGCCGACCAGCCCGAGTGGGAGCCAGCCGCCATGTCCCTGGTCTGCCTAGGGGAAAGAGACATGATCCCGCGGGCCCCCCTTCCCGCCAACACGCAGAAATACAGCCAGTGGGTCAACATTAATGGGCGCCGGGCTGAAGCCTTACGTGACACCGGGGCAAGTGTGACAGCAATTTGCTGTCATCTGGTGACCCCGGATCAGATCTTGCCAAACATCCTTTGCCCCATCCGGTCAGCCGACAACTCAGAAAGCCTGTGTCGGATGGCCTGCGTCCCCTTCGAGTGGGGAGGAGTGTCCGGAATGCTGAAAGTGACTGTCCGCGATGATGCCCCTGTGGACTGCCTCCTGGGGAACGACCTCGAAAGTTCCCCCTGGGCCGCCGTCGAAAGAAGAGAGCACCTGGGGATGTTGGGCCTCCCTGAATGGGCCTGCATAACGACCCGGTCCATGGCCGCCCGCGCCATCCCCAGTCCCGAAGAACCGGAATGGCCGGAGCCTCCTCCCCCGATCATCCCAGAGGGAGCCGCCCTAGGAGCCAATCCCCCAGAACAAGATGAAGACGGGCCCGTTCAACTCCAGGACCTTCCCGAACTGGCCCAGTGGCGTCAAGAGGGTGGTCCCACCCCGGAACAATTCCGCCAGGAACAGAGAGCCTGTCCCTCCCTCGAGGGACTCTGGCAGCAAGCCCTCGCCCAGAGCGCAGGAGACACCTCCGGGGCCCACTGGATTTATTGGGACAATGACCTGCTCTACAGTGAGCAAAGAATCGCTGAGCTGGGGGCCAGTCAGGTACTGGTGGTACCCCTCCGCTTCAGAGACTTCCTTTTGAACTTGGCACACGATGTCCCCCTCGCTGGGCACCTGGGGCAAGACAAAACGTACAACCGCTTGGTAACTCACTTCTACTGGCCCAAAATGCGAAACGATGTCTCCAACCACTGCCGGGCCTGCCCCACCTGCCAGGCCAGCGGGAAGAGCGGCCGAAAGATCATGGCACCCCTGCAACCCTTTCCCGTTGTCACCACCCCGTTCGAACGGGTGGGAATAGACATTGTGGGGCCCCTGGACCCCCGCACGGCACAGGGGCACCGATTCATCCTGGTCCTGGTGGACCACGCCACCCGCTACCCCGAGGCCATTCCTCTTCGGACCGTGACAGCACCTGTGGTAGGCAGAGCCCTGATGGGGATCTTCTCTCGAGTGGGCTTCCCCCGGGAAGTCGTCAGCGACAGGGGCACAAACTTTATCTCAAAGAACATGAGGTCACTCTGGCAACAGTGCGGGGTCACCTACAAATTCACGACCCCTTATCACCCACAAGGAAATGGACTGGTTGAGCGGTTTAACCGCACTCTTAAAGGAATGATCATGGGCCTGGAAGAGCCCCTATGTCGACAATGGGACGTGCTGCTCCCGTGCCTCCTATTCGCCTATCGAGAAGTCCCCCAGAAATCCCTCGGCTTCAGCCCCTTTGAGCTCCTGTACGGACACCCGGTCCGGGGTCCCCTCAGCCTGGTCAAGGAAGGATGGGAGATGACCCCCAAAAGACTCCTCCAGATGTGTATAAGTATCTCCTGACCCTCCGCAACCAGACCCGGCGATTCAGGGAGCTCGCCAAAGTCAACCTTGAGGCCAGCCAGGAGGACATGAAGAAATGGTACGATCAGCATGCCTCCTCCATCGAGTTCGAACTGGGACAGCAAGTCTGGGTGATGTCGCCGGTCGAACCCTGTGCCCTGCAGGACAAATGGACAGGACCCTTCAAGGTGATAGAGCGCAAGGGCCCCGTCACCTACCTGAAAGACATGGAATCTCCCCGGAACCCTCTACGAGTCCTCCACGCCAACAGACTCAAACCCCACTTCGTACGCTCGGAACTCAGCCTACTGATGGCAACAGACAGTGGGACGGAGGAAGACTCCGAGCCCCTCCCTGACCTACTGAGAACTCGTGAACAGGATGGCTCAGTGGAAGGGGTCAGACTCTCCGACGCTTTGACCCCGGAGCAACGCCAAGACTGGCGAGCTCTCCTGCTACAATTTGCAAACTTGTTCTCCCTCACCCCCGGGGTCACCCCCTGGTGCCTTCACGACGTGGACACCGGGGATAGTCCACCTATTCGACACAGGGCATACCGGGTGCCAGATCGGGTGCGCGCCTGCATCCAGAACGAAGTCACCAAGATGCTGGCGCTAGGAGTGATCGAACCATCCGACAGCCCCTGGGCCAGCCCAGTCGTACTGGTCCCCAAGGCTGCCGCCCCGGGCGTTGCTCCCGAGCTCCGGTTCTGTGTGGACTATCGAGGCCTGAACGCCGTTACCAGAACCGACGCTCACCCCATCCCCCGGGCAGATGAGCTAGTTGACCGCATGGGGGCTGGCCGCTACTTGAGCATCTTCAATCTAACAGCGGGCTACTGGCAAATCGGCCTCACTCCCAGGGCCCAAGAACGATCCACCTTCTCTACCCCGGATGGCCACTACCACTTCAAAGTGATGCCATTCGGCATGAAAAACGCTCCAGCTACCTTCCAACGACTCGTGAACCAGGTACTGGCGGGCCTCGAAGATTTCAGCGCCGCCTACCTGGACGATATTGCTGTGTACAGTCGCCACTGGGCAGACCACCTCCACCACCTCCGAGAAGTCCTGCACGCCCTCCAGCAGGCCGGCCTCACCATAAAAGCCAGCAAATGCCAGGTTGGCCAAGGGTCCATGACCTACCTCGGACACCAAGTGGGGAGCGGTCTGGTGGCACCCCTTCAGCTCAAGATCGCTGCCATCCAGTCCTGGCAACCCCCTGTCACCCAAACCGAGGCCCGAGCCTTCCTGGGGCTCACCGGATACTACCGGCGGTTTGTAAAGGACTATGGCAGCATTGTGGGGCCCCTCACGGAACTCACATCCAAGAAATGCCCCGAAACAGTCAACTGGACTTCAGACTGTCAAGCGGCCTTCGAGAAGTTGAAGACCGCCATGGTCACCGCCCCTGTGCTCCAGGCCCCCGACTACAGCCGGGAATTCATAGTCCAGACGGACGCCTCAGATCATGGCGTTGGGGCAGTTCTCTCTCAACTCAACACCGAGGGAATCGATCAGCCAGTGGCCTTCATCAGCCGACGCCTGCTGGCTCGAGAACAGCGCTGGAGCACCATCGAGCGGGAGGCCTTCGCAGTGGTATGGGCCCTCAAGAAACTCCGGCCCTACCTCTTCGGTACTCACTTCAGGGTACAGACTGACCACCGACCCCTGCAGTGGCTGATGCAAATGCGGGGGGAAAACCCAAAACTGTTACGATGGTCCATCTCCTTACAGGGGATGGACTTCACTGTGGAGCATCGTCCTGGCCAAGAGTACGCCAACGCGGACGGCCTGTCACGCTTTTTCCGCCTCGGCGAGGAGAGTACCCAAGAAGATGGGTGACTCTCCCTGCCTTCAGCTGGGGGGGACGCATGTTGGACAGGCCTCGTGGAAGGCCCGCTCCCTCCCCGCCTGATAGGGCCCGGACACCGGCTCTCCCTGTATCCCCGGAAAGAACCATCCCGGCAACCCACCGAGGCAACCCGCAACCCGTGCCCCACGGGACGCCTGCTCCCGAACACCCCGACATCGGCTGGCCCGGGCCTCCATCAGCAGCATTACCCCTGCCCAGCCGCCATCTTGGACACTGCACCACGAGGCCGCGTGGCCTCGGCTCGACCCCAACCGTGGGTCTGGCCAGGCTCCGACATCGAGGCACCACCATCCACCCAGGAGGTGAAGAGACCACTTGGCAGGTCAATGGGAGAAAGGAGTGTCGATGGCTCTCCCCCGCCAGGTGCCGATCGCCCCCAGCCTCCCCGGGCGCTGGCTCCACACCCCTGCTGGGTGTCTGGACTCCCTCATCCCGGACCTCCCGACCTCCAAGCGCGAGGGTCCGGACATCAAAGGAGACCAGACCTATAACTGGGGCAGCTCCAGAGCAGGAAGGCAGTTGTATCCTGGAGTCGAGAGACACCTTGAAGAACTCATCCCTGACGGACTGCTGGCGCTGCCGCAGCCCTGCCTTGCGAACATCTCCGAAGCCTGCTGGCGCTGCCGCGGCCCTCTACATCGTGAACCATCGTCCAAGCCTGCTGGCGCTGCCGCGGCCCTCTACATCGTGAACCATCGTCCAAGCCTGCTGGCGCTGCCGCGGCCCTCTACATCGTGAACCATCGTCCAAGCCTGCTGGCGCTGCCGCGGCCCTCCTTCGAGAACTGTCATCCAAGCCTGCTGGCGCTGCCGTGGCCCTCCTTCGAGAACTATCATCTAAGCCTTCTGGCGCTGCCGCGGCCCTCCTTCGAGAACTATCGTCCAAGCCTGCTGGCGCTGCCGCGGCCCGACCTTGCAGACCCCTAAGCTCGAGGATTGTGAGCTTCCATCTTGCCGCACCCGTACCGGACTGGTACCAAGACTGTCCCTCTACCCCTTCCCCTACAGAGACTAGAATTGAGAGGACCCTCGTGTCCAGACCTCACTGTATCGCTGATAACCTTGCTTCAAGAATCGTATATAAAGAGTGTTGCCCTCAACCTTGTGTGGTGTCCATCTGTGGGGGGGAAGTTACTCGTCTGTACGATCGCTGGAGACGGCCCTCACTGGAGGCCTCTCCCCCTGACCTCGGCCGACCCTCCGGGTCCCCGTCTAACAGCGCCTATGGACAGCTCCAGAGGACTCTGCTGAGCTGTAGTATTGGCTGTTATTGATTGAAGGTGACAAACAAACCTGACAGAGCGCTCAGGGCCGTTGTTAGAGCGCTCAGGAGCCACTGTTAGAGCTCTCAGGGGCCTTTGTTAGAGCGCTCAGGGGCCTATGTTAGAGCACTCAGGGGCCTATGTTAGAGTGCTCAGGGGCATTTTAGAGCGCTCAGCGCCCTTTGTTACAGCACTCAGGGCCTTTGTTAGAGCGCTCAGGGCCTATGAGACACAAGAGCAATGTGACATAGAGGGTTGGGTCTGGAGAACCACAAACACAGGATTTAAAGCATACCCCAGTGGTTGGCTGTACTGATTAGAAATTATATCTGCCCAAACTCTGTATTGCAACATTAGAATAATGAAATACTGGGAAAATTCGAACTAACTAGCAATACAAAAAAAAATCTAATTATACCATTCTGGTTTGTATACATGTCTTTGATCACACTGTCCTATGTATCAAAGGATCTCTGTGACAAAGGCAGTAACCCACTGAGCTATCCACGTTAACTACAGTTCTATTGCATTTAAATACTACAAACCAAAAAAAGAACGCTCTCCAGCAAGATCAACAATCCCCAAAAAAGAAGTCTGTAATAGTTCCTTAGCCCCATTTCTGGCGGAGGTTAATCCCTCCCTCCTGCCAGAGTCTAATGTCGCGGCATGTAGCCTGCACAATGCTCTAGGTAGGGCCATGGGCAGTCTAGCGCCGCCTAAAAAACATTACTCAGCCAGGACGAGCCCCTCTGCTCCTTGGTGTTCTGAACGCCTGAGGCTGCTGCGGCAGAAATGCAGGCAAAAAGAAAGGTCTGGCTTGCTCAACCCACCTTCCGGGATGAGCCAACATAAACAGGCCATAAAGGAATATAAAAAAGCGATAATAGAGGAAAAAAAGGGTTATTTTAGTAACACCACGGCCTCGCTTAAATCCTCAAGAGAGCTCTTTAAAATCATTAATATCCTGTCCACACCTGAATCTGTAAATTCTGTTGTCGAGACACAAGAGCAATGTGACAACATTGCGAACTTCTTTCATACGAAAATCGCTGACATACACAATGCCCTCGAAATTCAAAATCTTGATTTGGATACCATTCAGGCACCCGTGCCCTCCATGCCTCACCATTCTGCCATGGCTGGGGTCTTCGAAGCAGGACCCTGCCCTCGTTTGACAAACTTTCCTAGGTTGGCACTGGAAGAGCTAAACTGTCTCTTAGACGCTACTAAGTCCTGCTCTCCTCTGGACACCTGCCCTTTAAAAACGCTTAATGCATGTAGAGAGGTTGTCCTTCCCCCTCTGTTGGAGGTCATGAATATGGCCATCTCGGAAGGGAGTTTTCCCGTAGTTTGGAAAACCGCTGTTGTGAAACCTCTTCTAAAAAAGGCCTCCCTAAACCTGGAAGTCTTAAAAAACTTTTGACCCATCTCCCTGCTCCCTGCCAACATTTTAGAAGCCCATCTCAATCGCCATCTGGCCTCTTGTTGGACCCGGCCTCGTGGCATGGTCCTCCCTGACCCGTAGTGACCCAACCCTGACCTGTGCACCACACCAGGCCCCTGATTACCATGAACTTCCCCGTCCTTCCCCTCCATCTTCCCGGTACCGGACACACCCAAACCCTATAGGCCCCGGAGGCCTCCGGTGCCATTCCCCTGTACTTAAGATGGCCGCCCCCGGCCCCAGGCTGAGGGGTAGAGCGCTCCCCCTGAGCAAGAGAGGGAGGAGCAGTTCGATCACACCTTCCACCCCCCCCCTCAAGAGATGAGTTTCGATCACCCATCCGGCCTCCCTGAGGGCTGGCTCCAAGCCTGCTGCGTGTCTGGGATCTCTCCAGACCCAACTTGAAAGGATGAAAGGGGCCGCCGAGGAGGAACCCCCAACAAACGGCCTCCAGGTGCTAAGACCCCCGCCTGCGAAGACTCCAGACATCAAAGAGGAGCAGTCATATATCAAGGGTTGCTCTGGGACAATAACGGGGTGAATACTGAAACTACGAGAGCCCTGCTGACATCGTCGCGGCTCCTACCCGGCAGAGAAGGACTTCTGCCTGAAACCATCTGAACCCTGCTGACATCGTCGCGGCTCCTACCCAGCAGAGAAGGACTTCTGCTTGAAACCATCTGAGCCCTGCTGACATCGTTGCGGCTCCTACCCGGCACAGAAGGACTTCTGCCCGAAACCATCTGAGCCCTGCTGACTTCGTCGCGGCTCCTACCCGGTAGAGAAGGACTTCTGCCCGGTACCACCTGAGCCCTACTGATCCGATCGCGGCTCTCCTAAAACCATAAGAACCGCTACGCCCTTGCTCGAGCCCTGCAGACGTGGTCGCGGCTCAGAGACTATCCTGGTCCGGCTCGACCCAAGATCTACTCGTATCCCCCAGCTCGAGGATTGAGAGCTGTGCGCCGAATACGCACCCGGAACTATCCTGAACATTGAGACTGTCCCGCTACCCTAACCCCCTACCGAGACACTTGAGCCCTTGCTCTGATTGTACATAAGAATCATGCGGATCATAAAGATCCATTTTACCTGAGAGATAAAGTAATACGTTCTCTTGAAATCTACGGTGTGGTGTCCCTTTGTCGAGTGGTGCTAGCTCAGCGCGTGCGATCCTAGAGTCGAGACTCTTCCCCCTGAAGGGTCTCCCGCCAGTGCTCGGCAACGTTCATAGGAGAGGTGGGTCACAGGGTGGTCAGGTACATACTCTGACCTCCCCTGGATCACCCCTTCTAACACCTCTTATCTGGAGAGGGAGAACATGCTGGATGTCTCCCAACATGGGTTTCGTGCTGCTCACAGCACCGAGTCCGCCCTCACAGTTGTGGTTAATAATATCAGATCTGAGGTTGACAGAGGACAGACAACGTTGCTGGTTCTGTTGGACTTGACGGCAGCGTTTGACACCCTGTCCCCTTTAATCCTGGTCGACAGGCTAAAGGGGATAGGGGTGGAAGGCAGTGCCTTGAATCTCCTCTCCTCTTTCCTTCATCAGAGACGGCAGAGAGTAAAATTGGGCACATTTCTGTCCCCCTCTCAGGTGGTGCAATGTGGGGTCCCACAGGGTTCTGCTTTGAGCCCTGTGCTGTTCAACATCTACGTGACCCCACTTGCTAAGATTGTAAGATCTTTTGGGTACCAAGTGCTGTCATACGCTGACGATACTCAAATTATTGTCTCCACCACCCTGCCGATAAATGACTCTGCCCTCAAATTTCGAGCTTGCATGGAGGTAGTATCGCACTGGATGATACGTAACCATCTTAAGCTGAATGGAGAAAAGACGGAAGTTTTGATCTTTGGAGGGAGCCAAGAGCTGTGGACGTGGGACTGGTGGCCGGCCTCCTTAGGGGACTGTCCCCAGCCTACTCATTCGGCTGGGAATCTGGGCATACTTATAGATCCTGCCCTTTCATGTGATTGCCAGGTCAACAGAACAGCGGCCACCTGCTGCACTATCATTCGGACTCTAAAAAGATTGCCCCATATCTGTCACCTGATGCGCGCAAAAAGGTCTCCTCCAGGCTTGAATATTGCGATGCGCTATATGGGGGCATTAACAAGAAATCTCTTCAGCGCCTCCAGGTAGTCCAAAATGCCGCTGCCAGGATGGTTACTAACCTCCCTAGGCGCACATCTGCTACCAGGGCTCGGAAAGATCTCCATTGGCTACCAATTCAGGCCAGGATCTCTTTTAAAATTCTCTGCCTGGCCCACAGGGCGGTCTTTGGATCAGGATCCGAAGGGATCAGATCCCTTGATAGCCCCAATACCCCCAGCGGATCCCTTCGCTCGGCCTCCTGAAATCTGCTCATCGTTCCTAGACTTAACAAGGTGAGATGGGGAGGAAGAGCATTTTCCATTTTGGCTCCCAAATTATGGAACTCGCTTCCATCTGAACTTTCCAGCCAACCCTCATTAGGGGTTTTTCGTAAACTTTTGAAGACCTGGCTCTTCTCCCTGGCTTATTAAGTGATATGGTATCCCCCCCCTATGTTGTTCTATGTCTGTCAGCTCCCTGCGCCTTGATGCCCTTCTGGGTTAAGTTTTGCGCATTATAAGACACCCATTCATTCATTCATTCATTCATTCATTCATTCATTCAGTGCATCCAAGTAGCAAGTTGTGAACACAATCAATGAAGCCGACACGTGTTTCGTCACAGCGTGAAACGGCTGTGACTCATCAGGGCTAGGGGAAGGAGAGATGGTGGGTATGTTAAAAACTGCATGACCACAATGAATCCTGAAATGCAATTTGTGACGATGTGTGTAAGTGGTTTTAAAAGTGGAGACCCTAAATGGAGTGTTGTGCACCTAAGTAAAGTGACACGTGTGAGAATGGCGTGGGAACAATCGGCACAGGGATACGTGAAAATATGATATAAAATTGAAACCAATCAATAAGAAAGAAAATGAAAGGAAGCCGAGGCTATGTGATGTCAATTAAGAGGGGAACCACAAACGAACAGAGGACATTGGTGATGCAATAGCCCCAGAAGCTGTACGTCTGGAGCACTGGCTGCAGGCATCGGTTGTACGTCTGGAGCACTGGCTGCAGGCATCGGTTGTACGTCTGGAGCCCTGGCTGCAGGCATCGGTTGTACGTCTGGAGCCCTGGCTGCAGGCATCGGTTGTACGTCTGGAGCCCTGGCTGCAGGCATCGGTTGTACGTCTGGAGCCCTGGCTGCAGGCATCGGTTGTACGTCTGGAGCCCTGGCTGCAGGCATCGGTTGTACGTCTGGAGCCCTGGCTGCAGGCATCGGTTGTACGTCTAGAGCACTGGCTGCAGGCATCGGTTGTATCTGAGACAAGACCAAAGGAACTGACATTTCAGCTGCGCGCGCACAGGGGATCAATAACACGAAGTGTCTCACTGATACTGCAAGGGGCTGGATGTAAACAACGGTACAGTACAGAGTCTATTTGAGTCCTGGTACTCAGCAGTAGAATAGATCTAAGAGAAGACAAAACTTCTTTTAAATGAGTGAAATGGAGCCGGTGGGACCTCCGTTCGTATCTCAAAGAAGACAAAAAACAAGAAACACATGGCCGGTGACCGCATAGATAACTACAGGCTGAACACGTGGGACTTTGTTCATGTTTTTTTGGTACAGGAGAGGATTCTCCGAACCTCTGCAGGGGCGTTTTCCGTTGGGTTTGTTCCCCTGACCTGCATGCACCGGACTTTTGACTATCACAGCGGCTACTAACACTTAAGAAACACGCTGAGCGCCACTACTTCCTTGCACATATCCAAACCCAAAACGCTCAGGGCCTTTGTTAGAGCGCTCAGGGGCCTTTGTTAGAGCGTTCAGGGGTCTTTGTTAGAGCGTTCAGGGGTCTTTGTTAGAGCGTTCAGGGGTCTTTGTTAGAGCGTTCAGGGGTCTTTGTTAGAGTGCTCAGGGCCTTTGTTAGAGCGTTCAGGGGCCTTTGTTAGAGCGCTCAGGGGCCTTTGTTAGAGCGTTCAGGGGTCTTTGTTAGAGCGTTCAGGGGTCTTTGTTAGAGCGTTCAGGGGCCTTTGTTAGAGCGCTCAGGGCCTTTGTTAGAGCGCTCAGTGGCCTTTGTTAGAGCGTTCAGAGGCCTTTGTTAGAGCGCTCAGGGCCTTTGTTAGAGCGCTCAGTGGCCTTTGTTAGAGCGTTCAGGGGCCTTTGTTAGAGCGCTCAGGGGCAGAGAACAGCTGCACCAGCCTCTCCCTCCTCCAGGCTGAATTTGTTTTTAAGAAAGCAGAACGCGTCTCTTCTGAGTGTCACAGTCTTGCGGCCTTCATTCATCCACTGTTCCTTTTTCCACAGAAAACCAATCATTAGAGCCCGTTACTTATCTTACGGTTTAATACAAACTCCCCGTTTACAGAGCTCGTTTTTCAAAGCGGTGACAGGATGCGTGTAAAGGAGACACCTCTCACCGCCCTGGGGTTCAGGGGGCATTTAAAGCCCCTCACCCCGCAGCGCACCCTGCAGCTCACTCCAAGCGGTGCCAATGCTCTGCACGGGTATCTTCTAAAGCGCTCTTGGGCCCTCGGGACATGTCGGCGCTGGAAAACTAAAACTAAAAACAATGTAATAAAAAAGAAGAAAACTAACCGGGCGGACGGGCTCGTGCGCCCAGCCTCGCCCGTCGGAGCCTCGAAACACCCACAAAAGATGCTGAGTATCAAAAGGGGGCGTGTCCGGGAAGAGACAAGCTGAGGACACCTGTAGCTGACGCAGACCCTCCCGTCCGCCCCCCCCCCTCAGTTTGGGCTCCTCCAGTGGAAGCATCCAAGGCCGAGAGAGGGGGGGGAGGGGTTGAGACCCTCCATCAGGCGAGGACGGGTGAGAGCCAGGTACGGATGCTCTGGAGGGAGGAGGGAGGGACAGGTGGATGCGGGGGCGGGAGGGCTCTAGAGGCTACACGTGAAAGTGAAAGCGCTGGTGTCATATTTACAGCGCCTGGAAGAGGAGGCGGCAGCACTGAGCGCACCGGGAAGAGAACTCATTCCCTCAGCATCCCCCTCCGGCCCCGGGACGGTAAGACGGACAACTTTAATTTGGAGGGAACCCTACAATTAATGAATCAATAGACGGACTGCTCGAGTATGGAGGGGACCCCCCCCCCCCCCCGCCCCCCCCCCTCCTCCATCACCACCAGGGCCTCTCTGTGCCCTCCTCACTCTGCCGTGCAGGACCCCCCCCCCCCATGCACTGGTCGAGTGTGCCAACGATATTTTCTTTATTTTTATTTATTTATGCATTTTTATATAGCGCAGACTTTACCCGAAGGCGTCAGAGCGCTTCACATTAGGAACAGAAATGAAACATAATGAGAGACATTACAAAAGAGCAGATTACAAGAACATACGTTACTTACATAAGGTAATAGTGACGATTGTGAGCAAACAAAATACATGAGGTAGTAAAAATTGTGCGCATCCAAAAATACATGAGGTAGTAAAAAGTGCACAGGAGGAAAAAGTGACAAGTGTGCAGTTACAAGAGAAAACAGAGTATCATTTGAGGTATAATACTGTAATAAGTGCCCGGCACAAGAACAGGCGTTATGTAGGCAGAGGTGGCCCTTGTGCCAGTATCAAAGGTAAAAACATGTGAGAGGTAGCAACCGTGTGATACAAGGGCAAAGTGGTGTGTGCATGTTACAAAAGGGCACAAAACACAGGTACATGGAAAATACTCCAAAGAGGCAGACACTCCAACCCCAGGAATACACTGGGAAGGCACTTCCATGGTCGTGGAAATTATCAGTAGTGGGAAGCCTTCCTCCAAATAACAAGAGGACGTGAATTACTTTTGGAGGTGTCTCTGGAGGAGATCAATACCTCGATACCTCGAGCTCCATGAAGCCCGGCCTCACCCAGAGACCAGACTCCGATATTTCTTGGTGTTGTTGCGTCATCGCGGTGCCAGGGCTCCGGCACCAGCTGCTGAGGGTCTGCGGGCACCAGGGCGGGGGCACCAAGGGTGTGAATACAGGGATACCAGCGGCTGAAGAATGACTTATGAAGGGTTCTTAATATGCCAGGGCTCTGCTGCTGCATCCCTGCATGGGCTCTCCTTATGCCAGGGCTCTGCTGATACATCCCTGCACGGGCTCTCCTTATGCCAGGGCTGTGCTGCTACATCCCTGCACGGGCTCTCCTTATGCCAGGGCTCTGCTGATACATCTCTGCACGGGCTCTCCTTATGCCAGGGCTCTGCTGATACATCCCTGCACGGGCTCTCCTTATGCCAGGGCTCTGCTGATACATCCCTGCACGGGCTCTCCTTATGCCAGGACTCTGCTGCTGCATCCCTGCACGGGCTCTCCTTGTGCCAGGGCTCTGCTGCTACATCCCTGCACGGGCTCTCCTTATGCCAGGGCTCTGCTGCTACATCCCTGCACGGGCTCTCCTTATGCCAGGGCTCTGCTGCTACATCCCTGCACGGGCTCTCCTTATGCCAGGGCTCTGCTGCTACATTCCTGCACGGCTTCTCCTTATGCCAGGGCTCTGCTGATACATCCCTGCACGGGCTCTCCTTATGCCACGACTCTGCTGCTGCATCCCTGCACGGGCTCTCCTTGTGCCAGGGCTCTGCTGCTACATCCCTGCACGGGCTCTCCTTATGCCAGGGCTCTGCTGCTACATCCCTGCACGGGCTCTCCTTATGCCAGGGCTCTGCTGCTACATTCCTGCACGGCTTCTCCTTATGCCAGGGCTCTGCTGATACATCCCTGCACGGGCTCTCCTTATGCCAGGGCTGAGCTGATACATCCCTGCACGGGCTCTCCTTATGCCAGGGCTCTGCTGATACATTCCTGCACGGGCTCTCCTTATGCCAGGGCTCTGCTGCTGCATCCCTGCACAGGCTCTCCTTATACCAGGGCTCTGCTGCTACATTCCTGCACGGCTTCTCCTTATGCCAGGGCTGAGCTGATACATTCCTGCACGGCTTCTCCTTATGCCAGGGCTCTGCTGATACATCCCTGCACGGGCTCTCCTTATGCCAGGGCTGAGCTGATACATTCCTGCACGGGCTCTCCTTATGCCAGGGCTCTGCTGATACATTCCTGCACGGCTTCTCCTTATGCCAGGGCTGAGCTGATACATTCCTGCACGGGCTCTCCTTATGCCAGGGCTCTGCTGATACATTCCTGCACGGCTTCTCCTTATGCCAGGACTCTGCTGATACATCCCTGCACGGGCTCTCCTTATGCCAGGGCTCTGCTGATACATTCCTGCACGGCCTCTCCTTATGCCAGGGCTGAGCTGATACATTCCTGCACGGGCTCTCCTTATGCCAGGGCTCTGCTGATACATTCCTGCACGGCTTCTCCTTATGCCAGGGCTCTGCTGATACATCCCTGCACGGGCTCTCCTTATGCCAGGGCTGAGCTGATACATTCCTGCACGGGCTCTCCTTATGCCAGGGCTCTGCTGATACATCCCTGCACGGGCTCTCCTTATGCCAGGACTCTGCTGATACATCCCTGCACGGGCTCTCCTTATGCCAGGGCTCTGCTGATACATCCCTGCACGGGCTCTCCTTATGCCAGGGCTCTGCTGCTACATCCCTGCACGGGCTCTCCTTATGCCAGGGCTCTGCTGATACATCCCTGCACGGGCTCTCCTTATGCCAGGGCTCTGCTGATACATCCCAGCACGGGCTCTCCTTATGCCAGGACTCTGCTGATACATCCCTGCACGGGCTCTCCTTATACCAGGGCTCTGCTGATACATCCCTGCACAGGCTCTCCTTATGCCAGGGCTCTGCTGCTACATCCCTGCACGGGCTCCCCTTATGCCAGGGCTCTGCTGATACATCCCTGCACGGGCTCTCCTTATGCCAGGGCTGAGCTGATACATTCCTGCACGGGCTCTCCTTATGCCAGGGCTCTGCTGATACATCCCTGCACGGGCTCTCCTTATGCCAGGGCTCTGCTGATACACCCCTGCACGGACTCTCCTTATGCCAGGGCTCTGCTGATACATTCCTGCACGGCTTCTCCTTATGCCAGGGCTGAGCTGATACATAAAGCCGGGTCTGGTGGCTCAGTGGACTAATGCGTCCACTGCAGGGGCCTGTGTTCGACCTCATGGTCACAGGTTCAAATCCCGGCGGGTCCACTCAGCCTTTCATCCATCTGAGGTCGATAACATGAGTACCATTGAGTTGGGTAACAATAAACATCTGTTATTCAGCGCCAAGAAACCGCTGGGTGAACGTGCGCTTTACAAATACACATGTTATGTTATGTTATGTTATACATTCCTGCACGGCTTCTCCTTATGCCAGGGCTCTGCTGATACATTCCTGCACGGGCTCTCCTTATGCCAGGGCTCTGCTGATACATCCCTGCACGGGCTCTCCTTATGCCAGGGCTCTGCTGATACATTCCTGCACGGGCTCTCCTTATGCCAGGGCTGAGCTGATACATCCCTGCACGGGCTCTCCTTATGCGAGGGCTGAACTAATACATCCCTGCACAGGCTCTCCTTATGCCAGGGCTCTGCTGATACATTCATGCACGGGCTCTCCTTATGCCAGGGCTCTGCTGATACATTCCTGCACGGGCTCTTCTTATGCCAGGGCTCTGCTGATACATCCCTGCACGGGCTCTCCTTATGCCAGGGCTCTGCTGATACATTCCTGCACGGGCTCTCCTTATGCCAGGGCTGAGCTGATACATCCCTGCACGGGCTCTCCTTATGCCAGGGCTGAGCTGATACATCCCTGCACAGGCTCTCCTTATGCCAGGGCTCTGCTGATACATTCCTGCACGGGCTCTCCTTATGTCAGGGCTCTGCTGCTGCATCCCTGCAGGGGCTCTCCTTATACCAGGGCTCTGCTGCTACATTCCTGCACGGCTTCTCCTTATACCAGGGCTTAGCTGATACATCCCTGCACAGGCTCTCCTTATACCAGGGCTCTGCTGCTACACCCCTGCACAAACTCTCCTTATGCCAGAACTCTGCTGCTACACCCCTGCACAAACTCTCCTTATGCCAGAACTCTGCTGCTACACCCCTGCACAAACTCTCCTTATGCCAGGGCTCTGCTGCCTCACCCATGCACGGACTCTGCTTATGCCAGGGCTTAGCTGATACATTCCTGCACGGGCTCTCCTTATGCCAGGACTCTGCTGATACATCCCTGCACGGGCTCTCCTTATGCCAGGGCTCTGCTGATACATCCCTGCACGGGCTCTCCTTATGCCAGGGCTGAGCTGATACATTCCTGCACGGGCTCTCCTTATGCCAGGGCTCTGCTGATACATCCCTGCACGGGCTTTCCTTATGCCAGGACTCTGCTGATACATCCCTGCACGGGCTCTCCTTATGCCAGGGCTCTGCTGATACATCCCTGCACGGGCTCTCCTTATGCCAGGGCTCTGCTGCTACATCCCTGCACGGGCTCTCCTTATGCCAGGACTCTGCTGATACATCCCTGCACGGGCTCTCCTTATGCCAGGGCTCTGCTGATACATCCCTGCACGGGCTCTCCTTATGCCAGGACTCTGCTGATACATCCCTGCACGGGCTCTCCTTATACCAGGGCTCTGCTGATACATCCCTGCACAGGCTCTCCTTATGCCAGGGCTCTGCTGCTACATCCCTGCTCGGGCTCCCTTTATGCCAGGGCTCTGCTGATACATCCCTGCACGGGCTCTCCTTATGCCAGGGCTGAGCTGATACATTCCTGCACAGGCTCTCCTTATGCCAGGGCTCTGCTGATACATCCCTGCACGGGCTCTCCTTATGCCAGGGCTCTGCTGATACACCCCTGCACAGACTCTCCTTATGCCAGAGCTCTTCTGATACATTCCTGCACGGCTTCTCCTTATGCCAGGGCTGAGCTGATACATTCCTGCACGGCTTCTCCTTATGCCAGGGCTCTGCTGATACATCCCTGCACGGGCTCTCCTTATGCCAGGGCTGAGCTGATACATTCCTGCACGGGCTCTCCTTATGCCAGGGCTGAGCTGATACATTCCTGCACGGGCTCTCCTTATGCCAGGGCTCTGCTGATACATTCCTGCACGGGCTCTCCTTATGCCAGGGCTCTGCTGATACATTCCTGCATGGGCTCTCCTTATGCCAGGGCTCTGCTGATACATTCCTGCACGGGCTCTCCTTATACCAGGGCTCTGCTGATACATCCTGCATGGGCTGTCATTATATCAGGACTTTGTTGCTACTTCCCTGCACAAACTCTCTTTATGCCAGAACTCTGCTGCTACACCCCTGCACAAACTCTCCTTATGCCAGAACTCTGCTGCTACACCCCTGCACAAACTCTCCTTATGCCAGGGCTCTGCTGCCTCACCCATGCACGGACTCTGCTTATACCAGGGCTTAGCTGATACATCCCTGCACAGGCTCTCCTTATACCAGGGCTCTGCTGCTACACCCCTGCACAAACTCTCCTTATGCCAGAACTCTGCTGCTACACCCCTGCACAAACTCTCCTTATGCCAGGGCTCTGCTGCCTCACCCATGCACGGACTCTGCTTATGCCAGGGCTTAGCTGATACATTCCTGCACGGGCTCTCCTTATGCCAGGGCTCTGCTGATACATTCCTGCACGGGCTCTCCTTATGCCAGGGCTCTGCTGATACATTCCTGCACGGGCTCTCCTTATGCCAGGGCTCTGCTGATACATTCCTGCACGGGCTCTCCTTATGCCAGGGCTCTGCTGATACATCCTGCATGGGCTGTCATTATATCAGGACTTTGTTGCTACTTCCCTGCACAAACTCTCCTTATGCCAGAACTCTGCTGCTACACCCCTGCACGGGCTCTCCTTATGCCAGGGCTCTGCTGATACATTCCTGCACGGGCTATCCTTATGCCAGATTTGGAAATAGGCCGGAGCGGAGGTTTGAACTCCCCATCAAATGCAGGGTCCGCGCTGCTTTATCCCAGGGGCCCAGTTATCAGCGGTGCGACTGGTGCAGTGGCACCGAGACCTCGGCTGCCTTCCACCGACTTGAGTTTAATTTGATGCTTGTTTGCATGTGCAGTAGGACACCCCAAACCCATTCTGGGTGGGGGTCACGTGTCTGGGAGCTTGTGTGCCTCGGGCGGTCCTAACGTCACTGGGGTAACGATGACGTGCCGAGGGGGCCCAGGACTGGGGTCAGATTGAGGCACTTTGGGTCCCACCGGCTCCGAGAGCTCGAACGGCTGATGGGGTCAAGCGCCAACGCGTCCACTCTCTGGCACCAGGCGCTGGAAGGAGGGGTGCCGTGGAGACTTCAGTACCACCCCCACCCCCCTTCCAGATGAACAGGGGCGGGAGCGCTGAGTCCGTAAAGCTGCTTCCTAATGCACATTGTGGTGGGTTCAGAGGTCAAAAGTTGCCAGTAATGGAACCGGGGGAAGGGGATGGGGGCAATGCTTTAATAGAAACCGGACTTAACAATCTCTCGGAGATAGCGCGGTTATTATAATAAGTGAACCTTTTTCTGGAGTGACTTGTTAGTCAGGCTAGACTCGCCACGCTGAGCCAGTGGGCCCGACTCTTCTATTATCTGCAAAAATATACCCTTAACATCATTAAAAGGGACCTTGGCATTCCACCAGTGCCGTTTCAACCGTCCAGCCCGTGAATATAAAATACATTGAATCCAAAAATGAAGAACATACAAGAGAATAATACTCACTACTTACAACAGATGCTTTTTCATCCCCAGATTAACCTACCAATAATACAGCACCAATTTTAAAAATTAATCATACTGTGCCCCTTAGACTCACACTAGTTAACCCCCCTCCCTTTTTTTCAAACATTTTTTTTCAAATCATCTGCTTCACTGCGACTATCACCAAAAACTACTAGGTCCATAATGCACTGGGGCTCGATTCAAATAAATCCAGCCCACAAACGAACTGCCATTTTGATTGAGAGCTCGAGGAACACAGTTGCTGAGAAAGCGCTTTTGGAGAAGGTATTTCTCTACTCTAAAGGTGCCACTTTTGAGCCAAAACTTGAATTTTGTTTGAATTTCCAATAAGTGTCCCTTTTACTTGACAGGACTACGAGTGCTGGGAACACATTGAATTCAAGAATAAGGAAGCATTTACAAGGTAGGCTCTTGTTGTCACTCCATAGTGTTCACCAATGTAGATGAGGACCCACCTTCCCCCTTTTTTCAAATTTACTTAGACGCGCTTACTTTGCCCTTGCTAGGAAATAATTTTTACAAGCCACCCCGCCAGTTGGCGGCGGACACAAGGTCAGTGTTGGTTATGAGTTATTCTGCCTATTCATTTATTCATTAGGCAACAATGTAAACGCTCAGCCTTATTCAATTAAACCCTGATTTTTCAGATAAAATCGCCTGCCTACAGAAAACGATTGATCCCTTTGGTTCCCAGCACTCTGACAACAAGTCCCACAAGCCTTCTCCACCCCATAAAAAGAGCCTGGTACGTAGATTCTATCTATGCACAAACTAGTAGTATATGCAGCAACTTTAGAATAGAGGCTTTCATTTAATCAAAATAGTAAAACGCTTTTTTCTTTGCATCTTTCAGACACAAAGAATAAAAGCCCTGATGAGAGCCCAGGGACGTTTGTCCTGGTCTCGAAACGCGTCGGCAGCTTTGGTGGAATACAGCATTATTAACAAACAATACTAGGATTAGCCAGTCAAGACATTATCAATTTCGAGTCATTTAGTTGACCATATTCCCCATTCTTTCGATTTGTTTCATTCATTGATTCTATATGTATATGATATTGGTGTTTTGTTATGTATTAATTTCTTTGTAGGGTGTTTGATGTTTTATATATTATTTTGACATTGTTTGCTCCTATGTGTCTCAAACCAATTGTACAGTGATGTAAATATTGAATGCGCAGTCCGTTTAATTTCTGCCTATTAATGTTAAAAAAGATACTTTAAAAGTCTAAATAATTGGCATTGAATAAGCATCCCTGGTTGGAATGTAATAAATATTTTTCTATCCTAAAATCGTTTTTTTCGTTCAAGTAAGTGTGGTTTACGCAATTTGTTTGTTTTATACTTAATAGAATTCCAAGGCATCTTTTCCCGCTCCTCCGCTTTTACATGTGTCTGGTGCAGAAGGAAGAGATTTTATTACATGATTTTAAGATACTCCTGATTGCGCAGGGGGTTGGGAAATAAAACCCACGACAAATGTTTCTTAACTTCACAGATTTATAAACTCTTTGCCGCGACCTCTTCTAAAGCTTTAGAAATTTTCAATTTATTAACAAGGTGGCGCTATAAAATTATCGGCTTATCAGCAAAGACACGCCATCTCGTGTTTTGCTTACTTAGCGCCCGTTTCCAGCACGCCTACCTTTGCATCGCTAATGAGATGCAAAGTAGGCGTGGCTGTGAAACCAACCAGGGAAAATATCGCGAAGGCAGCTTCAGGATATTAACAAGGAAGGGAAGACCCATCATGACTCATGGAGCCAGGCTCACCAGCCAGCTCCAGCCGATCACAAGGCAAACAGTTCGCTTTTACTACGCAGACAGGCCAACTTCTAGAAGTGGCACTTCCACACTAGGCACATTAACGCCATACACATCATCACGCAGTATTTAATCTCACGAGTCCGCCCATACCAAACTCGAGCCTGCACTCCCCATACATCAGGAACTAACATGGACACATACATTCCCAATGCATTCCTACGGGAGGGCAGGCCAATCTCACAACATGCACTCAGAGCGTGCACGCACTTAACACTGGGACACAGTGAAAGTGCGCAGAAGCCAAAAATAACTAACACCAAGTCACAATTAAAAGCAAAAAGTTTAGGGGTGAACATGCCAGAAGGGCCAAGTCCAACACCCCCCAGAACCGCAAATGATAGTAACAACACAAGTACTAATGTTCACACTCCGACCCTCTGCAGCTAGTGGCGCACACTGCCCCTGCCAGTGCCACCAATGATAGTTGCAACACAAGTACTAATGTTCACACTCCTACCCTCTGCAGCTTGTGCCACACACTGCACCTCCAGTGCCACCAATGATAGTTGCAACACAAGCACTAACATTCACACTCCTATCCTCTGCAGCTTGTGCTGCACACTGCCCCGCCAGAGATAGCAGTCGCTTCTGGAAGGCCAAGAATTTGGAGGTTGGTCCTTCAGGAATGCACCTCCAAGTCTTCATTTTTCACCCTATTTACAGCTAGCACCTTCTCCATACTAAGGATTTGCGATCTCGACTCCGCCTGAGAGTCCTGTGTATCAGACTGCCTATTCCCCAGAACATCGAGCCGAGTTTCATGGACATCCAGCTTTTTTCCTAACAGCATCAAGTCTGGAAGTGAGGGCATCTATCCTACCATCAATAGTTTTAAGTCCAGAGCGCACCTCTAGTAATATAGATCTCATGTCTTCTTCACAGTTGCCCACTGTGTCGCCATGGTCTTGAGTAGAACCCGTCTCCGACGACGAGCCCATGGTGCCTGTTTGTCATTACTCTCAAATGGAATCTTGGGTTGCTTGGGATCAGTCTTCCCCATGGTCTTCAAACACCGGTGGTGTAGGCAGACTTGCCCGCCTGTGCAATATGTCACCCCACTATGGTCTGTGTCGCCGTGTATCAGCCCAGCTGTGACTCCAGGTGACAGCTCCTGAGACGTCTGTTTTGCGCGGAATTGTCCTGAATCATGGAAGCAGCTCCTCCACTCTATACTAAGGTATGTGGCACAGTAGCTGGAGCAATTTAGTTTGTTAGTACCCCAGCACTCTCCCACTATGTCATGAGGAGTTTGGTATGAGTGCGTGGCGGAAAGGAGTTGGCGCAGCACTATAGTCCGGCGACCGAGTCGGATCTCACACTCAGCTCCTCACAGTAGGCTTCCGCCCATAGTGGTAGAGGATACACAGTGATCCACTCATACCTGCATTCGCCGTTACTACTGCGCGATCCCTCTCCCGCCCTAACGTTGTCCAGCATTGATAGGCACCTCCAGGATCCAAAGTGTGCTCACTGTTCCCAGGGGTGACAGCGCAGGGGACCCAGATCGCACCACAACGCAAGAGAGAGGAGACCCAGCAGGCCCGCACAGTGACAAGGCAGCCCCCCACCTTTGTTGCGAGGAGAAGGCAGATGCCACCTGCAGCCCTCTTCAAATCACCTCCCCCGTGCTAATTGGCTCAGCTAGGAGCCCCTCAGGTGGAAGGAGCGGGCAAAGCCCCATATTCCAGCAGGGGCCAGCCGGCCCATGCCACCATGCCTGGGCACCGTATGGCACCAGTGCCAGTTGAGGCTCAGGTCTCACCGCGTAGGTCCGCATCGCTCTGCACCAGCACTGCGAGTAGGCCCCACCTCACTCACCTCTTCACCGGCATTTATCCTCTGCACCGAAGGTCGCCGTCACCCCCTCACTGCAGCCACCGGTCTCTTCGCAGCAATCACCAAGGGATTAGATCACTCCAGTGATCAGGCGCGGAGCTCCAGTCACTGCCCACGGCTTTTGATAGTGAGCTGCCCCTTCCAGCCCTTCGCTCAGCCGGCTGCCACAAAGCAGTACATGGAGCGCAGCCTGCCCCCGCAATTCCTCTCTTCTTCTTTTGGCTCCACACCCTCGGTAACGGCCCAGCGGGTATCGTCGCTCTCCGCTGCTGGCTAAGTTCACTCAGATTCGGCTTGGAGTCTGGTGGACATTTTTCTTCTGCCTTTTCCACATTTCGGCTCCTCCGGTTCAAGCAGATTTCTCCGTATTTTGGTCAACCAGACCGCGATCAGGCACTCTGGAAGAACCTGGCCATTGGTATCCCAGGTTTTAGAGAGCCGGGCTACACTCAGTAAATGTACAATGGCAATATGGGTGATTTGGAAAGTCCAATAATGACAACTTAAAAAAACGGTCTGCTTCTTTACGAGTTGTCGACGACGTGTCGACCTTGTATGGATAAAAGGTCTCTTCAGGACTGACTGTATGTGGGCTACCTGCTCAATACTGGTAAGATATGTATCCGATAACCGTGACACCATGAAGTAAGTGAATGTAAGCAACGTACAGAGATCCCAGCCGGGACCCCAGTAGTGACTAGATGCGGTATACTCCTAATAGAATGACTCTTTAATGATTCATGAAGCTTGTCCAAGGTTCAAAGATACCTCTGAGAACTTAATGGTGCTACAGATGAAACAATTCTCAATACCGACGGTGTGGCCAAGGTGTTTGAGGGCTCAGAGGGTGCTGGCTCTTTCGTATGACTTGCGAACTCCGGACAATCCCGGGATTGCTGGCGGCGTCTGCTCAATGGCAGGGCGTTCCGAACGATAATGCGGTCAAAGCAGACCGTTTTTTTAAGTTGTCATTATTGGACAACTTGAATATTAATTTTGAAATTAACTAATAGGTCGCCTCTTTCTTTCGCAAAAAACGAATTCACATTAGAAACCCTATGTCACTCGTTTTCTATTATGATTTGTTGTAAATATGTTTTGTTTTTTGTTAGTAATTATTCACTTGGGACACAAATTCACTGTTTTCAATTTGTATAAGTGTACATAAATGTATAAATTGTTTATATATGTAAGATCAGTATTTATCCTTGCTGGTATTTAAATATATTCTTCCGTTGCATATACCACTTACTTGCCTTTCGTCTTTTTCCACTCACCCCTATTGCCATTGTGCATAATATTACCATATCTCTTGATTAATTGTCCACAGGAGCCATTGTTTTTGTATGAATACGTTACCCAGGCTCCCAGTGAGTAGGGTTCCCATGTTAACTGTCCTAACACTCGGTAAATGGCATTTTCAGGATATTGGCCCATAGCCTGCGGAGCTCCTTCATCAGGCAGCCATCTCGCAGTGAGCCTTAACCACGCCCCCGCTTTGAAGAATCCTTGTGAGTCACATGGCTGATGGAGGGTCTCTCCCACTGAATTCCACTCTAGACCAGGAAATGAAATGAATTCCTGGGCAGCCACAGACATATGTAGCATCCATGTTCCATGAACATTCCACCGCTTACACATATGTCAAACACACACACGTTGCCCATGTCCCGCATGGATGGGCGGAAGGACACTGCTACATAGGGCTGACAGACAAGCAACGCTTCCTGGAAGGTGATAGGTCAATGACTAAAATCACCGGGAACTCACTATGGGGACCTGGAGGCAGCGGTGCGTCCTCTCCAAAGCCGCGCAGGGACCTATCCCTCTTGGATCCGTAGTGAGAGAAAGGTAAACTCGCTTCTCCAAGCTTCAATGAGCTGGGACTCACTGGCAAGTAAGCCTCCTTTATTAGATGCCGTGAGCCCACTCAAATTAAACAAGCATTGGTATAGCCAATAGGTCTCGCCTTTGGGAACTTATAAGTGTTTAGCCAGAGATATTGACTTTACCTATGTCTTTAAGCTGTGCTGTACAGAAGTTTGCAGCATGCTGAAAAATCATAATAAAGAAGTGTCAGAAGCAATTTTGTTCCCTTATATATGACCAAGAAAGCATTATCAACAACTAAACGACCATATTAAAAAAGTATTAAAAATAATGTCTTGAGTTGTTTTTTGTCCTTTCGATGCTGGCAACTTGTATCTGCCTGTCCCAATGGTTGCTTGTTGTGTTTTTGTTTGTTATGGGGGCATAAATAACAGGAGGGTGAAGGTCAGTCAGTCAGTGAGAGTGAGAGAGAGAGTCAATCAGTCAGAGTGAGAGAGTCAGTCAGTCAGTGACAGTGAGAGTCAGTGAGAGAGTTAGTCAGTGAGAGTCAGTCAGTGAGAGTGAATGAGAGTGAGAGAGTGAGTCAGTCAGTGATTGAAAGAGAGTGAGTCAGTCAGTGAGTGAAAGAGAGTGAGTCAGTCAGTGAGTGAAAGAGAGTGAGTCAGTGAGATAGTCAGTCAGTGAGAGTGAGTCAGTCTTTTAGCAAGAGTCAGTCGGTCAGTGAGAGAGAGTCAGTCAGTGAGAGAGAGTCCATGGGAGAGAGTCCGTAAGAGAAATTCAGTGAGAGAGAGTCAGTGAGAGAGTCAGTCAGTGAGAAAGAGTCAGTCAGTGAGAGAGAGTGAGTCAGTCAGTGAGAGAGAGTGAGTAGTCAGTGAGAGTGAGTCAATCAGTGAGAGAGAGTGGGAGAGTGAGTCTGTGAGAGGGAGTCTGTTAGAGTGTCTGTGAGAGAGTTTCTGTGAGAGTCTGTGAGAGAGTGTCTGTGAGAGTCTGTGAGAGAGTGTGAGAGAGTGCCTGTGAGTGTCTGTGAGAGTCTATGTGAGAGTGTCTGTAAGAGAGTGTCTGTGAGAGAGTGTCTGTGAGACAGTGTCTGTGAGACAGTGTCTGTGAGAGTCTGTGAGAGAATGTCTGTGAGAGAGTGTCTGGGAGAGTGTCTGTGAGACACTGTCTGTGGGACAGTGTCTGTGAGAGTCTGTGAGAGAGTGTCTGTGAGAGAGTGTCTGTGAGAGAGTGTCTGAGAGTTTGTCTGTGAGAGTTTGTGAGAGAGTGTCTGTGAGACAGTGTCTGAGAGTCTGTGAGGGAGTGTCTGTGAGAGCGAGTCTGTGAGAGAGTGTCTGTGAGCGAGTTTAGGCATTTTGTGAACAATTTCAATTGAAAAACGAAAACTGTATAAATTCTAAAATGGTACAGTCTACTTATTCATGCGAGACATCGTGGTTTTATCAAGTCCTAAAAACAATTCCACCCGTGCAAGTCATTTGACTGACAGAATCTTCTATTGAAGTTGCATGCTACACAACGCAGGAGGACTCCCTTCATTCTTGGTTAATCCTTGGTACATTGCTGGATGTTAGGAACTACAGACATATGCATTTGCCCACAATAATAAATTATTCTTCGGGAAGCTGCTGCTTATCTGATCCCAAGCCTCAGGAAGTAGGACTCCATTGTTGAAGGTATTGGGGCTCCTAAATGAAAGTGGACGATATGATTCTAAAAAGTATTTACAGGATGGCAGGCGGGTCTACATGATCAAGCAGTATTACAAAGCCCCAGCCACTTTGAACCTTACAAACCAACCCCCAAAGAAAGGCAACCTTTAGCAGCAGCATGGGGTTCAATCATTTGGAATACCTTTCACATTTCCAAGTGCCAGAAAAACAAGTCTTTGTTTCAGAATCTGTGTAAAACATTTGTTCCTGGAGTGCTGACAATTTACCCTCTAATTATGAATCCCATAGAGCATGCTTCATGGTACCAGTGTCTTCCAATGTGCATTGATATGATCACAGCGGGACCCTACTAGATAGAGTAACTATCATCTAACATCGAGCGTGTCTCAAGAGATTCAATGAAACCTATTGAAGTAAACGGAAAAGGAGTAGTTGCAGAAATGCTGAACAGCACTCCCTCCCGGAGCTCTGTCAGTCAGGGCTCCCTCTGTTGCATGGAAGAGAAGCCGCCTTACTTAGCCTGTGGAAACATCTACAGGAAGAAGGGAGTACAGACCATCAGCATTCTTAAAGGGCCAACACCACTGCTTTTGAAACAGTGCATTGGCAAACACCATGCATGCTCCTTTGAAGCAGGACTCAACTATGGCACAGACAAGACTAACACCTCTGAATGCTTTTGGAGAAACTGGATGCTTTCACTGTGCCTGTGTACAGAACTGGCAGCTAATTTCCAATTTGAATATCCCTCTTCATCAAAGATTTAGTATGAAGGAGAGGGAAACTGAAGTCAGTAACATGCCTTGCCCTGCTACCCCTCCCCAAAAAAGAAGTGTCTGAGGGAGGCAAAAGTTCCTGAAGGTAGTGAAATAAAATAAAAATAATAATAATAGAAATAAAAAAAATAAGTACACTGAAGCCAGACTTCAAGGACATTTAGCTTACCTTTGGCAGACCAAGGAATCTAAGACAAGCGTGCGCGACAGCAGGGGGAAGGGAGAGAGGAGGGGGCCTGCGCGATTCCCTTGCAGGAGCGAGCAGCAAGGCGCGATAATTGAAAACATATGGCACCAGCTGCTCGCTCCCGCAAGGGATTCGCCAAACGTGCTTGCGTTGCCATTGAAGGAAATGCAAAGCGTGCATGTTTTTGAGACAAAAACCGTAGCGATTGCTACAGGTCTTTTTCCTAAGCAGCACATCCGCGCTGCGTAGGCGAGACCTAAAAAGGGAACAAAATGCTGCGGACCACTTTGGGTATGAAAACGTCAACATGTTTCATTGCCAAATACCTTGCAGCAATTTCATCAGGGCTCGGGCCGGTCTTCAGCTCACTAAAGTTTCAATCTGAGCCTAGATTGACTGACAAACATAGAAAAGAGACAAAGAAAATGCCAAACAGTGATGATATCTTAAAAACATTAAAATGTTAACAGGTATCTTTGCCCAAAGGGTAATATATGTTACTTAGCAGCAGAGGCGCAACTAGAGCCACATTTCAGGGGGGGCTAAGAAAAAAATTCAGGGGGGGCTGAAACTTTAAGCATAGTCAGAGCGGAGCTGCAGGGGCTCTTAGAAAGAGTGAAACATCAACAAAGCCTCTTTAACATGCACATGGTCTTTTAAAGACTTGTGAAGTGCTCGGGTGTGGCTGTGTGTGTGGCCGGGACCTGTCTGAGCCCGGGCTGCGACACACAACGGGGGGTGGGGGCTGAAGCCCTTTGATTCCAATGGGTGTTGCGCGCCTGCTTAGCAGTCATGGTATATTTACCAGGTGGCTGCCATCAGCATTCGTACCCGTAAACCACATCCTAGGGGGTATTCTCCTACCGTTACCCACACTCTGTAATCACAAACAGTTGCAGCCCGTCAACCTGTAATTAAATAAAATGCTAGCATTTGTAAAGCGCACAGCTACCTCCAGAGAGGTGTCCAGGCACTGGGGGCCCTCGGGAACATTAAGCAAACTATTGCCCAGAGTCACACGGTGCTGGGCAGACCTGCCACCGGAGACGGGGATCGAGCCGTGAACCCCGTGATCCGGAGTCAGGCACCCTGGCCGCTGCGCCACACCTCTTCCATACCTGTGGGAATATGCACAAATGTAAATCACTATGTGTACTGTGCTCTGGTAATTATTCGCTGTGTTCCTCTTCACCAACTGAAACATGTGGCCATCCCTCGCTAATTTATTCAGTAAAAGTTGAATAACCAGTTAACATTTCAGTATATGGAGCAGTCTCAACTTATTTAAGGGTAATACAGTGACCGCCTCTGCGCCTTTTAGCTACCTCTGACCCCTTTTTTTTTAGATTAAATATTCCAAACAAAGCCTGCACTCTCCGATCCGAATCGCTTTTGCACCACACACAGCCTAAAGTACTCCCGCGTTTAAGTGTCACGGCTCGTAAATTGAATAGCCAACTCAAACTGTTAGCGACTGAAAGCAGTCGCTAACACAGCTATCGCCTATTAGTAAGGCAGGCGAAGCAATAAAAAAAGTTGCGCTAAGCGCGATTATTGCTAGAATCTAACGCCTGCTAAAAACATGACTTACCTGTTTATCCAACGGGAGGTGGATTGTCAGGTTAAGTCCCCATTGGCGTTAATGCGTGAATATCGCTGGATTTCCAGCGATATTCAGGCATTTTGCCGCTATCGCTGGCTATAATAACACAATGGAGATAAATGTTGCTAATAGCATGTTTTCTCCGCTAACATATCCTGCGATAGGCAGCTATATTAATAAATGCGCTAAGCGCGTTTTGTGATAAATATCGCAATTCCTTGCTAATATGCCCCTGAGTTAAAGAAAATGGGTACTTGAATATATTTTGTGGTTCCCCGTTACTGAGGGAGGAACCCGCCGCCCCGCCCCCTCCATGTTACAGAATTTAACTGCATTGTGTCCCTCATCGATGCCCGGGTCTCTTTGTTGCCCACCGCTGGGTACAACTTTTCAATTAAACTCTCAAGGGCTGTTCTTTGCAGACGCAGGCCCCGTGTTCTTTTCCTGCTACTGTGTCTGCACAACCACAGTGCAACCAAACCAGCCTCACAAACTAAACATGTACTGATTAAAAGGGAGTTAGAACCCTGCCTGTGTGTGAGGGCATCTTTCACATTCTGCTTGAACCTGTAGTGTAGTTCCTAGTTTCCCACTAGGCCCTGCGCATTGGAATAACATAAACAGTAGTATCGACGTGGAACTGCGGATATTCCAGGCCTCCACTGACTATGCTAAACTTAATTGGGTTGTGTTACCAACTAGCTCAGAGGTCACTGGAAACTTTCTTCTCTGCATAGGAAGTGATCAGCTTCCTTGGCACAGACAAGAAGGGATTCAGTTTTCCAACAACCGTGCAACATGACAACTTTGCTCCTCAGATCAAGAGTCGATCTCTAGGGTCGTGTGAAACAATAGACATAGATTTCACTCAGTCAGTCTAGTGCAGTTTACTTTCACGAGATGTAGAGAATAAAGAGACGGGCGTGTATCAATAAAGGTTAACATTTATTGAACAGTCTTTCTTCTCGTACAAGAGAAATGTATTGCCACAATTGCAATAACTGTTATTATAAAAAGTACGTACAGTAAGATAAGTATTGCGAAATAGAACTGTAAAAGCATTGATACGGTTTGTTAGCCATACAATGGTTTAAAAGTAATATAACATATATACAGTCATATATACATTAGGCTAACATACTCAACTGGTGCTTCTAACTAAGCCTACCCCAGTGTGCCTGACCTAAGCCTAACACGTGAGAAGGGGAGTAAGTAAGTAGCTTTAAGTTAAGTTGGTTTTGCCAAGGTTTGTTTCAAGAATTCTCGTCTAAGGGTTTAGTCAACACCATACCTCTGAATAGAATGATGGAGGATTGGTATCTCCTTCAGGGGTCTCTCTCGATATCCCAGTCACCTGCGAGGGTAAACCGGAAGCGCCGGGACTGGATTTCTCTGCACGAGAAAGGCAGCGGCTCTCTTCAGCGCGTCGAGGAAGGAGGGGGGACAGCGTCCGCGGGCAGCTGGAATCTGCTGGATGTCTTCGCAGAGGACGGCTGTTCAGCTCCTTAAGCGTACTGCACCATAGTTCGCGCTGTAGCGGCGATAATGGTAATCAGCAGCTTCACCACCACAGGATAGCAGGCTGCAGCGACAGAGTGCTAGATTTACCAACACAGGGTCATGCAGGCAGCTGGCATCAGCAACAGGCAATGAACAACGAGCGTTGCTTAAGGCAACGTTGGTAATATTTATACCTGACAGGTGCCGGGTTTGACGCAAGTTTGCTGGACATAAGACGTCAATTAAAGATGTCACTAGGAAGTGATAGTTATCAGTTGCTCATTAGAGTTCCATTACTAATCAAAACATAGAAAGCGGGGATTTCCAGGTTTGCTAAGTTTTTATCTTGTTGAAGAACTCGGAGTGTTATCTAGGAATATCAGATAGGGACTGCTGCACTGTCATTGCACTAATTGGTCGCAAAGGAAGTAGCAGAGAGTCATGCTGGAATGTGGCTCTGTTCGTGTGAGGCCAGAGATGACTTTTCAGAAAATCGCACTTGAACGGTTATGCCAATATAGGGAATAAATGGATTTATAGCCGAATAGGGGCATAAGGTCACAGTATCGATCAGGAACCTAGATTAACACGCAACACCCACTCCACGGGTTAATGTCCATCAAAATTACTAAAACTAAGCAATTAGATGCATGTGTAACATTGCCCACCCCAAAATACATAAATGCATTCGAAATAGGCGTACTTGTAATACATGGAATTTAGGTACTGTACGTTTTTTAAAGCATAGTAATCATTCAAAATTATTGCATATGAAATCAAATGAACGATTATGCAAAAGGAATTACACATGAAGTATCTCTGACAGAAGAAATGCGAGATAAATCATCACATAAAAATGCATTGTAATAACATGTGTGCTAGAGGCTGGTGTTATGTTGTTATGTCTCTAGATGTGTTTAGAAATAGAAGTGTGAAGCTTCTGTTCTCTAAGAATAGTTTTTACGTTAAGCAAAGAATTGTTCGTGCCAAAAAAGGTCAATATTAGAAAAAATTGTCCAATTCAAAGAAAATAGATTTCCAAAGCTCTTGGCAGTTTTTTGTTGAACAAAACTGAAGGCCGAATTCAGAGTTCATGGGAACGCTGTGTGTCGGAAAGCTTCTCAAAAGTTATTGTTTCTCTATGGGTGAGAACATCGTATCAGACAGGCTCTCAAAGAATTGGTCTACAAATTCAGGTGATAGTTCAACCAAATTAGATAGCGCTGTAACTTGGCAGGTGTGAGAATGATTGCTGTCATCGAAGGCAGGACCAGCAATGCTCACAGAATGTTGTACCTGGATGATGTTGCTTTTGTCACTCGCTTCATTGTTACCACTTGGCTGTAGTACAGGATTTTCCACGAATGCCGTCATCAGGATTGGTAGCCGCTGGGGACAACACAATGCGTGAGCCGTTATTGGACTGAGCAAAGTATCGACGTCCATTGGTACTGCTGATGGAAGTGAAAGACAGATGTCCAACACGCATTCATCGCCGCAAAGCATACACCGTAGCACAGGTAAAATGCAATTTTGCCATATCGGTCTGAATGAAAGGAACCAGGTCATGTTTAGATCTCTCAGCCTGGCCAATCCGAGGACGTTAGTTATCCTGTCCCTGTAGCGCATTGCTAGGATTGTCTCTTCCATTCCCATGGGAGCTATGTCTGAGCCGAGGCTTGCCATAACGAAGCAGTAGGGTCAAAAATAGAATCCCTGCGACGAGTCCCAAAAATAATGGTATGCCGCCAAAAATGGAGTGCACAAAATTTGGAATGATTCCCGAAATTGCCTGGAAGGGTGTTTGCAGTCCCGTAAAGACTGTCTTAAATATGCCTGGGATGCTTGTTGCACTAGACATGTTAAGGAGTTGGCTGAACATTTCTACGAAATGCACGGGGAAATTTGTTGATAAAAGGTCATGGACCTCAGTAGCCGTCCTTGCGACTAGAAGATCATACGCCTCTTTAGATGACGTTATAGGCACTGTTGTCTGTAAAAGTACAGATTTCATTTTGCTTAATGTATCAATTCGTATAGAATAGAGATTCAGACGAGGCCAGAGGGGAGTCACTATGTCTGGAGGCCCGCTCGGGAACAATGCTTGCATACAACATTTGACCATGGACGTTACTTCTACTAGATAACTTTTCCCTGGCGTCAGGCCACAACATCTGTGATCCGTTCTAAGAATGTAACTCCCGTTTGCGAGTTGCATAAAGAAGGGCTCTATCTGAGTTGCAGGTGTGACTAGCTGGTGGCATGAAAGGTTGTTTGAATTTCCATCACATGCTCCGTGTAAATTAATACCCTGACACAAAAGTATACCGCTTAGTGAATGTTTACAGTTCTCAGCACTAAGAAATACATTTTTGTCGCTGTCACTATAGCAAGAATGAGTGTATGGTAATTTCCATATAAATTTTACATTCCTTTACCCAATTGTTCATACTGGCCAGCAGGTATGTACTCAAGGCATTTTTTAAATCGGAAAGTTGTTATCGGAATTGTGATAATTCCGTGTATTATCCATTCAATGACAGGACTCTCTGACATTGTCAATGGTAATCTCTCGAGTTTTTCGATGCTCAGGATTGTATAGTCTGCTCCTTTCTGTGCCAAACTGATCTGTTTATCAGTAAGGTTAAAACTGGAAAATAATGACGTTGTGTTTATTAAACGCCAAGGCACATAGCCTGAACGAAGATTTTGCAGCGTCCAGCCTAATTCTATAATAGAGCGCAATTGAGACTGGCCATGTTGTAACATAAGCAAATCTCTGTCTATCACATCAAAGGCAGAGGATACAATATTGTCCAATGAATATATTCTGGAAGACAGAGTCATTAACCCATTGTCTACCACAGAAAGTGATTTTTCTAAATTAATACGATCAATTTCTCGTATTTTTTCAGCAGTTTCAATTTGCTTTACTTTCCAAGCCTCGTTGTAAGCAGCATAGATACTGGTCGCTATGAAACGCTTTTGACGCTGTTTGCGTGGTCCAAGAACGAAATCGCGCAAATCAGCACCATCTTTTAGTAAAGACAAGTGTTGCTTAATTTCAGCCAGTGTGGACGAGGTTAGCCATTCTAGGCAGAGTTTCCCTACACTGTATGTTGTAATAATCCCTGGATGTTGTCTCTGGGAATATCTTGAGTCTAATCTGGTCATTTTTAACCCCTGTGTTTTATTCAGGAATCTATCTTGACAGCTATTTGTGTCTGTAGGCCAGATTAACCATTTTTTCCAATCAGGATGTGTTCTGTTGAAATGTAAAATTTGTGAAACGTCTAACTCAATATCTGTGGTTGTATTCTCAGGTATTGGCTTTGGTATAGACGGTGTTTTAAGGTCTTTGTTCTTAGCTAGGCCAAGACAAGATGTTTGGTGTACAGTGTCATTTAAAAATAACATTTGTTCTGGTATCATGCAGGTTCTGAACAGTGCTTCAATGCCTTGCACCTGCCAATCTTTTGTACCCCAAATTGTTTTCGTTTCAATATTATTTTTCCAATAATCAAAACCAAATGTCATCATTTTGTCATAAAATGCTTCTGAATATATCAATTTAGAATTTGTCAGCATTGTTTTCATTCCTGTTTTATCTAACAGTTTGTAATAAAACGTTTCTGCATCACTGGTGTTAAACCCTGAGAAGTATTTGAATTTCTCAAAGAATGCTTTAGAACTGCTTTTAGGTGGTGTAGCACGCTGTTCCCATTGATTATACATAAAAACATTTCTAGGCTGTGCAGATTTATGCAAGTAATGATCCCCATAGTGGGTGTAACAGAATAACTGCTCATAACTAGATGAACCTTGTAAATAATCATGATCTGTGAATCTAGCTGACATTACTAAATCAGACATCATGTCATTAATACTGTTAAAGTCCCAATCATCAGAGAAGGTACTCGGTTTTACAAAGTCACTTAAGGAAACCTTCAGTTGATGAGGATACTTCAGGATTTCGACCGGACCATAGATCTCATAGTCTGTTTTCTCCCATACTACCCCACCAGGTATTGGAATTGCTGTGACATTTACTGTTGACAGTTCTCTTTTCTTCACGTGGGATGATCTGTGTGGTTTCAGGACAAGGTTGATGTTCTGACTTGCTGTGTCCATTGTAATATATTTTCCTTCAATGAATTTTCCCAAACACAGTACCATGATGAGCCAAAGCAGGAGGAAAAATACACCTAGACCGAACCAGAACTCTAGCCAAGGGGAAATAAGGTAGATTTCCTTCAGTTGATGAAAGAGTTCTGTTGCTTTTTCTTTAAAAGACTTTTTTGATTCTGGCATCACTTCGGGGTCGTTTTCATCTTCAGAGAAGTTGTCGAAGTTGATGAAATAACCAGAGGCAGTTCTGTCAATTGATGGGATTGTTCTTTCAATCTGTCTCTCGGTAGCACTTTCTGATGCCACATTAGTGTAGACTGGTGTTTCTTGACGAACTGTTTCAATCTGTGTTTCAAGAGGCACGAGTTCCATGGCATTATTGCATAGTCCTTCATTGTGCACTGCAGGCTGATCGAATGTGATGAGTCTTTCAGTTTGAACCTCTTGGATTGTTGCAAGTTTGGGTATTCTGTTGTTTCTTCGGAGTCCACTGGGCCTACTGTTGATTATAGGCCACATGCTTGTGGTTTTACCAGATCGATGGACATGATTCTGTTCTCCTTTTTACCAGCAAGGGGCGGTAGCACAACTGATCTTGTTCCGGTGACTGCCAAGACAGGTACTGCTTTTCTGTAAGAAGGCCCAAATTCCTTCTTCACCGCGATTTTTTCTCTGACTAGATCCCCAATCTTTGGAATCCAGACAGGCTTTGCTGGGGCTGTTGCGGGTGGTGCCTCGTCAGTGGTACTTGGCTGTTGCTTTAACTTTATGTTGCTTAATGATTTTCTTGTTTCATTCAGCTCCTGTAAAACAGCCAAACGATCCTTTACATCAAAGTGCGTTGTTTCTTCTTGTACCACTGACATCTGACTATCGAGGTCCTGAACGCGCATTCTAATTCCGAACAATAGTTCGTATGGGCTGAAACCTTTTAGAGAATTTCTTGGCATGTTGTTAAGACTAGTCTGGACACTTATTAAATGTTTGACCCACCCAGCGCCTGAACCTAATACCTTCGCTGTTATAGATTGCTTTATGTCACGGTTTTTTCTTTCTACCACACTATTCCCTTCGGGATGCGACGGACAAGAATACCGCAACCCAATTCCCATGCTGGCCATGGCCTCCCTATAAGCTCGAGAGCTGAAAGCAGGACCCTGGTCAGAATGGAACGTGGTAATTGCGTATGTGCCGATAAAGACTCGCAAATCTTTTATAACCGTTCTAGCGTCAGCCGAGCGCTGGGGCCACATCCATATGAACCTCGTACAGGAATCCACTGCTACCATGATATATCTATAGTTGCCGTCCCTTTGTAGGGGACCACAGTGGTCCAGGTAAACGCATGCAAATGGTTTATCCGAGATGAGAAGGGGTGTCTGCGCTGGTCGTTTCACTGTTGATACTTTTATCCTTTGGCATATGTCGCATTCTAATACATACTTTTTAGTTTGTATTCTCAGGCGAGGCCACCAATATCTCTGTTTTAATAGTGATATTGTTGCTGAAACGCCAGCGTGTGCAGAAGCAAGCCCTTCGTGTGCCGCTTTGATCAGTCCTAATCTGTGTTCCCTGTTTGGAATTACTCTATCCCCCACTCCAGGGATTCGAGCAAAAGGAACATTATTTGTATCCGTTAAGTACAAGTACTTCTCAGGAAAGCCTTTCGGGAGTGTTTTCTTATCATTTTTTACTGACGTACCGACAGCTTGTAGAATATCGCTGTCTATTTTTGTTTGTGACCGAGTTATCACAGCTACGGAAGCCGTTTGCACAGCTGCCTTCGCGGCTTCATCAGCCAATGAATTCCCTGCAACGTGAACGCCATCACGTTGATGACTCAGTGTATGTATCACGTGAGTCTTTTGTAGTTCTTTTTGTAAAAGAACTACCTGTTCCCAAAGCATTTTATGCTTTATTGTGCCACCTTTCGCATCTTTGAAACCATTTTCCACCCAATTCTGCAAGTATTCATTATAAGATTGTACGCAATAAAAAGAATCGCACACTATTAGTGTGGGGAATTCGCGATCGGTATTTTCTAGCGCCATCTTAAATGCTACTAATTCAGCTCATTGAGCCGAGCAATCTCCTAGAGATTGTGTTTTAGTGACCAGTGGTCTGAATTTTCCATTGTGCCAGCGACCTTTTACAATCGCGCACGCAGCACTGTAAGCTTGCTTACCCCCAACTGCGGGTTGTGCTGATCCGTCAGTATATATAATACTTCCGTATTCTTCGAGAGGCAGGATTTCAATTGACAGAGGACATTCATATTCATATTGTAAAAATTCCTGTGTTTTTAAGTTAGGATCAAATTCGTAAACTACGTCTGTTGCAGCAAGAGAATTAACCCACTGAATCCATCTCGGATGCAAAGCTTTAGCATTAGGAATGCTTGCTTTAGTTACCGCTTCTAAAGTCGGTATAGGAGTTACGATTATTATTCGTTTACCTTGTGCTAGGGGCCTTTCTTTCGCTACAGCAGTCTGAACCGCAGTTAGAATTTTCTCCGTTGAACTGAATTTTATTTCAGCCTTTGTGTACAAATGTGATTTGTAAGCTATTGGTACCTTTTCTCCCTCATTAGAGGTTAGGTATGTGAATCCGCATCTTCCTGGGATGACTCGGATTACAAGATCGCGTGTGTTGTCACGTGTATCTAGTTTTGATTTTGCTAACATGTCTGTTTGCAGTGATCTCAAAATTTCTGTGTGTTTTTGAGTCCAATTGATTTGTTTGAAATCAGGTTTAATTAGTTCGTAGAGAGGTTTAACCCTCTCTGCGTAATTTAGGATGTAAGTTCTTCCGAAATTCAGAAAACCTAGAATGGATTGTAAATTCTTCAGCGTTTTTGGAGCTTGGAGTACAGCGCACTTCTCTAAGAAGTTGTCCGCTAGGCTTTTCCCTTCACTTGATAATTCGTACCCTAAAAATAGTACTGTCAGATGGGCAATTCGAGACTTTTTAAAGTTGAATTTGTAACCCTCTGCTGCGAACCCAAGTATGATGGTGTTCACTCTTTTCAAGTGAGTATCCAAGTCGTCATCTGTGAGATAAATATCATCCACGTAAGATAATGCTTCATCATCATAGATTTGTAGTAACTCTGTTACCCTAGCTGAGAATAGTCCTGGGCTGTTCTTGAACCCCTGTGGGAGTCGACAGAATTTTTTCTGCGACCCAAATGCGGAGAAAGCAGTCAAATATCTGCTTTCTGGTGCAACGTTTTGACAAAAGAAACCATTAGAAATGTCTAATGTCGTTTTGTATTTTTTCCTAACTATATTATTCATTAGGGCTGCACTATGCGAGTTTTGTACTGCAAAAGTTTTGCAACATGTATTAAGGTGTCTGTAGTCCAAAACTAGACGATATGAATTGTCTGGCTTGGAGACAGGAAACAAAGGATTGTTCATTTGAGAGGTGCATGTTTCAATCACCCCCTGGTATTCAAGTTGATCTAAGATCTCCCTGACTTGTTTTTTAGCTTCTTGCTTTATGGGATACTGCCGTTGGGCAGTTGGTTCACTTTTTAGTTGGATTTTGTGAGGAGGAGACTCCTCATCCCATCCTACATGATTTTTATACAATGCTGGTGCCTGGGCTACTGCCCATTTCCTTGCATATGTATATTTTTTGTGAATCGGAATGTGATTCGAGAAGGAAGGCATAATCACTTCTTCGCCACGAGGGCACTCCCTGACAAACTCTGGGGGCCAATCTTTTTCAGCTAACAGAATATCATAGCCTTTTGAGAGCTTATCCCAAAATAGACCCTTAATTTTCCTAGTCTTATCACCCTCCATACGCAATGTTATTTCGTATATTTTATGGGGCTCGCTAAGTCTGGCGTCGGCAGTTTCAACCTGAATGTATTCATTCGTGTCCACTGTCTCCAGATGACTCATCAAGATCTTGCGCGCTATACTGATCTCTGCTGCACTGTCCAACATTGTCAATGCCCACTCCCCGTTTTTCAACTGTGTCCTCAGTATTCTCGGCATGGTTGATTACTCTAATACTGGCTACCTTCTTTTTCTGAAATTGAGATTTCTTATTTTGAGCAGGTTCCTTGTCTTTGGACTTGGTGTGCTCTCCTGGGTCTGACCGTCCTCTTCTTTCCGAATTCTGTGGAAGAGATCGAGAGGGACGTGTATCAATACTTTGATATCTATCAGGTTTTTTTAGATTATCCCTATTTCTAAGGTTATATCTTTTCTCAGAGGGCTCCCTCTGGGGAGACTGGCGTTCTCGAGTCGGAGTTCTTTCCCTCCGTCGAGGAGACCTTCCTCTGGACTGGAAAACTTTTTCCTTGGGAGTGGATTGTTTATTTCCATCCCAGCTCTTTTTAGGAGTGTTTAAATTATTTTTAATAAATAATTTTTCTGGATTTTCGAGCAGTTGGGGCTTTACCGGTTTTCCACCCAAGCTGTCTCTACCTAATTCTTCATAGCATTTTTCTATGATTTTTGCAAGCTCAACAGGATCTTTTATATCTGTTTCCCTCAACTTCTAGCGGATCGCCACAGATGCTGCTTCTCCCTTCACGTTGGCTAATAATATAGCCGTGACCTGCTTGAAATCTTTTAGTAATTTCATACCTAGATTTAAAGCGGGCTCTGGACCGAATTCATTTTGAATCTGTTTTAGCACTTCTGGTATTACCGCCATAGACGGAACACCGTGTGTTTTTGTGTAAATGGAAGCAAAGACTGTACCCCAAGTGTCACAGTCCTCCACGTGTGGTGCGTGCGATTCCCATAGGAAGGCAGATGGTCAAGATTCTGTGTTTCTCAATAGGGGTAGTATCAGGAAATACTGCCTCTATTTGAGTGATTTTCTGTGCTAACCAGAAAGGAATTTGTTCCCGTTTTACGGGTGTTTTACCAAGACATGACTGTATGTTCTGTGGTGTAATTTTATTTGTGTTCCCCTGATGAGGGGTCAGCTGTGGTGTATTAACAGCTGGCTGGATTGTAGTAATCCGCATTACATATTGGACTAATTGCCTATGTATTTTTATTAATGTGTTTAGCTGTACTAACAGCTCTTCTCTAGACATTTTTACAATGTCCGGATGTGGTGTGTAGCTGGCTAGAACCGGCCACGTGGCTCCTGGTCTACCTAGAGGACCGAGCCTGGTAATGTGATCATTGTGTTTTAGGGCGCCATTAAACCAGAGCAGGTGCTCTTGAAATTTAAGTGGAATTTCAATCTCCTCGAAAGGAGCGTACTCTTCCGGAGGTTTCTCTATTTTGTAATAGTGAAACTCTTGTGTTGTAGCGTTTGCCGCTGGAAAGTTTATCCATGAATAGAATACCTCTGTCTGCCGATACTCGTGAGCCTCTATCACGAAGACTACTGTACCACCTTGTGGTGTCAGTCCGTTATCTATAAGTTTTAAAGTTATAGATCTTCTTAAGTGGACCGGGATGATAATAGCATCCGGGTCTGTATGTTCGGGACCTTGCTGAGTCGCATCTACTGCGGCCCCAGAGGTTCCGTTATTCTCTGGCATTGTAAAAATGCAAGGTTTGCAGAGTAGGTCTCCAAGGAGACAAAGATTAGGTGTACAATATTTTGGAACACTGTATCCTTCAACGTTGAATAAACCAGAGCTTTACATAGGAATCTCTTCCTACTAAGGTCGGGCGGATTTTAACCTTTCACCCACTCCAGACGTCTATTGGAGTATTTACGGGAGAAAGGGGTCTGTGAAATATGCACGACTGAGTTACTCTATACGTCTTGCGTTAGTTTATCGCCTTACCAAACGTTGGGCGCCATGTAGTGTAGTTCCTAGTTTCCCACTAGGCCCTGCGCATTGGAATAACATAAACAGTAGTATCGACGTGGAACTGCGGATATTCCAGGCCTCCACTGACTATGCTAAACTTAATTGGGTTGTGTTACCAACTAGCTCAGAGGTCACTGGAAACTTTCTTCTCTGCATAGGAAGTGATCAGCTTCCTTGGCACAGACAAGAAGGGATTCAGTTTTCCAACAACCGTGCAACATGACAACTTTGCTCCTCAGATCAAGAGTCGATCTCTAGGGTCGTGTGAAACAATAGACATAGATTTCACTCAGTCAGTCTAGTGCAGTTTACTTTCACGAGATGTAGAGAATAGAGAGACGGGCGTGTATCAATAAAGGTTAACATTTATTGAACAGTCTTTCTTCTCGTACAAGAGAAATGTATTGCCACAATTGCAATAACTGTTATTATAAAAAGTACGTACAGTAAGATAAGTATTGCGAAATAGAACTGTAAAAGCATTGATACGGTTTCTTAGCCATACAATGGTTTAAAAGTAATAAAACATATATACAGTCATATATACATTAGGCTAACATACTCAACTGGTGCTTCTAACTAAGCCTACCCCAGTGTGCCTGACCTAAGCCTAACACGTGAGAAGGGGAGTAAGTAAGTAGCTTTAAGTTAAGTTGGTTTTGCCAAGGTTTGTTTCAAGAATTCTCGTCTAAGGGTTTAGTCAACACCATACCTCTGAATAGAATGATGGAGGATTGGTATCTCCTTCAGGGGTCTCTCTCGATATCCCAGTCACCTGCGAGGGTAAACCGGAAGCGCCGGGACTGGATTTCTCTGCACGAGAAAGGCAGCGGCTCTCTTCAGCGCGTCGAGGAAGGAGGGGGGACAGCGTCCGCGGGCAGCTGGAATCTGCTGGATGTCTTCGCAGAGGACGGCTGTTCAGCTCCTTAAGCGTACTGCACCATAGTTCGCGCTGTAGCGGCGATAATGGTAATCAGCAGCTTCACCACCACAGGATAGCAGGCTGCAGCGACAGAGTGCTAGATTTACCAACACAGGGTCATGCAGGCAGCTGGCATCAGCAACAGGCAATGAACAACGAGCGTTGCTTAAGGCAACGTTGGTAATATTTATACCTGACAGGTGCCGGGTTTGACGCAAGTTTGCTGGACATAAGACGTCAATTAAAGATGTCACTAGGAAGTGATAGTTATCAGTTGCTCATTAGAGTTCCATTACTAATCAAAACATAGCAAGCGGGGATTTCCAGGTTTGCTAAGTTTTTATCTTGTTGAAGAACTCGGAGTGTTATCTAGGAATATCAGATAGGGACTGCTGCACTGTCATTGCACTAATTGGTCGCAAAGGAAGTAGCAGAGAGTCATGCTGGAATGTGGCTCTGTTCGTGTGAGGCCAGAGATGACTTTTCAGAAAATCGCACTTGAACAGTTATGCCAATATAGGGAATAAATGGATTTATAGCCGAATAGGGGCATAAGGTCACAGTATCGATCAGGAACCTAGATTAACACGCAACAAACCAGCAATCAAGGATATTGGATCAAAACACATACATGTTATAGCCTAATGACGCCTCATGTAAAGCGTTATGTCCTAATGAGAAAACACTGTCAATGTTATGGCTTAGTGACAGCCCGCGTCTTAAATAGCATCTAAGTTATGGCCTCGTCTGCGCTGTGCGACAGAACCTGCAGATGTTTACCACATGCTCTGGGCCTGGACGGCTCTGCTCTGACCCAATACTGGTCCCAGCGGTCCCAATGGTGGGAGTTATGGACTCCAGAGCTGACGGTACCTGCAGATGTTTACCCCATGCTCTGGTCCTGGACTGCTCTGACCCAATACTGGCCTGAGTGGTCCTGATGCTGGAGTTATGGACTCTAGAGCTGATGGAACCTGCAGATGATTACCACGCGCTCTGGCCTGGGACTGCTCTGACCCAATACTGGTCCCAGCGGTCCTGATGCTTGAGTTATGGACTCCAGAGCTGACAGACCCTGCAGATGTTTACCACATGCTCTGGTCCTGGGCGGCTCTGACCCAATACTGGACCCAGTAGTCCTGATGCTGGAGTTATGGACTCCAGAGCTGACAGACCCTGCAGATGTTTACCACATGCTCTGGCCCTGGACTGCTCTGACCCAATACTGGTCCCAGTGGTCCTGATGCTGGAGTTATGGAGGGTCTGGATGACTCCAGAGCTGACAGAACACTCCTGGGGGTGGCCACCATGGTGGCAAAGCGAGACATAGTGACCAGCTGAAAAGATCCAGTCCCCTGACTGTCTCTAAGCGGCGCAGGGGGTGGATTGGAGCGCCATGCAGGAAAAACCATTGTGTGTGGTGAGGGGATGTCCTTCCAAGAATCATCGTGCATGGGGTCAACAGATGGGGCTGACAAAATGAGGTGACCCTGCCCGACTAGAAGTGGGCACAGGGGGCGATGTGCAGAGCACTCTGAAATTGTCTAAATTGGGTAACAAGGGTGAGTTTGAAAACATGCTATGTGGATGTATTGTAATAAATTATCATGCTCTTGTGTTTCTTTTGTTTTTGTCAAAACCAATAAAATTTGAATACAAAAAAAGTTTTGGTCTAGGGACACATTTTGAGTACGCTGGGAACTCATATCCAACTGAGCCAATGCTCCAGCCTAGCATCACATCTTTCTATCAAAAAACCTTCAAGGTTAAGGCATGGGGTGCCTGGAATTAGGCTTTCATGGAAAGGGGCGACCATTCGGTCCCCCCGAACGTATGGCGGAGTACCACGATCCCCCCGGGAAGCCATCTTGGGCGGGAGGCGAGTCTCGGCTGGTATGCCCGAAGCGGCGTAGCCGGGGCGCGCCTTTTTCCCGCCCTGGAGTGGGCTGGCCTAGACACTGACGCGGACGGGCCACGCCCTCGGGGCAGGCCGGGGCGGGTTTACGCCCGCCCTGAAGACGGATAAAAGGAGCAACAAGCCAAGGAAGCATCCTCTTGGTCCTGTGCTCTGAAGCTGCACCACCTCGCTGCACGTGAGCTCGAGACGGAACGAAGAGCCAATTTTGAGCGTTGTAATCTTTCTTGTTTGTTTTGCAGATACTCTGTCGGAGAATGCCTAAGAAGGCGGGAAAGCGAATGACTACCGACCAGATGCTGCGTGTTCTCATGAAGGAGGTGACCGACCTAAAGAAGCGAATGGCGGATAAAGACGAGGAAGGGGGGCCGAAACGTCCTCTGGCAGGAGCAGCTCCAGGAGGAAAAGGCAAGAGGCCCAGAAGGGGAGCAGCTGGGGGAGACGTCCCGGTTCCCTGTACCCCACTCGAAGCACCCACTCCTGTGCCGGAGGAAGGGAATCCGATTCCCGTGGTGGTCACCCCCGTGTCCGGCGAGGATATGCCGCCCGAGCTGGCAGCACAATTAGCAGCGTGGTTAGGTAAAGGTAGCAAGGGCGCCACGGCTGACGACGCGCAGGTGTTGATGAAGCAGCTGCGTGAAACAAGGGAAGCGACGAAGGCACCATCGCCGGCTGCGGCAGTAGAGAAACCACCTGGGACAAGTCCAGTCGCAGATACAGCTTCCGGTTCAGGTAAGCGGCCATTGCCGATTGCGAGGGATGAGTCGGCACCCTCTCGAAGGGAAAAGTTGGGTCAACATGTCCCTCTGGCTATCAAAGAGAAGATATGGGCAGGGGAGTATATAAACATCTTCTCGTTGCTTACCGATCATTATGAGATGGAGCATGTTAAGAGCCAGAAGGAGCTCATGCATCCGAGTGTTTGGCGCGCAAAGATGGCCGCCTTTAAGGTAAATGAAAACATTGGCAATTGGGGCAAAGCATGGGGGGTTTTTACATCCATCTTGGGTGAACGTAGGCCCGAATTGCTGCCCGAATTGCCGATTTATCAGTCACGGATCATGGGGTATTCTGTATCACACGAGGGCAATCATTGGTTCTGTTACGATAATATTTTCAGAAAAGCGAAAGAGCATGATAAAAACTTAACTTGGGATTGTTATGATTCTGTGTCCTGGTCCAAAATGGAGGATACTGGTATGTTGAAGTTGCCATTGGTAGGGAGTAACGTTGGTGAATCCTCCCGCCAATATGCGGGGACGCCCTTTCGATCAGGTACAAGTAACGACAATCACTCGAGGCCAAGCGGCAACGCAGGTAAAAGGGGGGTTTGTTGGAACTTTAACAGGGGAAAATGTACTAGGCCCCAGGGGTCATGCAAATTTAGGCACGAATGTGGTGGGTGTGGGCAATCATCCCATCCTGAGTCCATGTGCAGAGCCAAAACGGGTGATAACGGGGGTAGAGGAGGCGCCAAACAGGTCTGACATAGTCCGAGGGGCGCCTTTACCTACCCCGATTGATACCATGGCAATGATTCCCTGGCTCAGCGAATACCCGGATCACGCTTCCGCTGGGGTGTTGCGGAACGGGTTTTCATATGGTTTCCGCATCCCAGTGGGGGAGTTTCAGGGTATAGCAAAATGTAAAAACCAGATATCGGTCTTACAGCATACGACCGTGGTACAGGAAAAGATCGGGAAAGAGGTGGCTCGAGGTCGAGTCGCCGGTCCATTTAATGTGCCACCAGTTGCTAACTTTGTTTGTTCCCCTTTAGGGGTGGTCCCCAAGAAGGACCCGGGTGAGTTTCGGCTGATACATAATTTATCAGCCCCGCGTGGTCTTTCCGTAATTGATGCGATAGACCCGGAAGTGTGTTCGGTGCGGTACGCATCCTTCGATGAGGCCGTAGCCATATTGAATCGCCTGGGGCCCGGTGCGCTGATGGCAAAATCTGATATCGAGTCAGCGTTCCGGTTGCTCCCGGTACATCCAGACGATCAGCGTCTCCTTGGTTTCATGTTTCAGGGTCACTATTACATGGATAGGTGTATGCCGATGGGGTGCTCTATATCTTGTGCCTATTTCGAAAAGTTCAGTTGCTTCCTGCAATGGGTCTTCACAAAGAAGACGGGGTTTCAACATGTTATGCATTATCTCGATGACTTTTTGTTTCTGGGGGCAGCCGGGGATCCGGAATGCGGACAGGCTTTGACTGCATTTTGTGTCTTGATGAATCAGTTTGGCGTGCCATTGGCACCAGGTAAGACTGTGGGTCCCTCGACTTGCCTCGAGTTTCTGGGGATCGAGCTCGATTCCGAAGAAGGTTGTTTTCGTTTACCAGGTGACAAAGTGTTAAGATTCAGGGCATCCCTGCAAATGTGTATAAGTGAGTCTAAGGTTAAGCTACATCAATTACAGCAATTGGTGGGACAGTTGAATTTTGCCCTAAGAGTTATACCGATGGCCCGCCCCTTTTCTCGCTCGATCGCTCAAGCCATGGTCGGCCTGAAGGAGGGTCATCATCGCACAAGGCTCTCGGCAGAGGTTCGCCAGGACATGCGCATTTGGTTGGCATTTCTGGCGGATTTCAATGGTCGAGTTGTCTGGAACAAACCGGCCGTGTCCTCTGAGGAGCTGGGGCTGTGGACAGATTCGGCAGGGAGCATTGGTTTTGGTGCCATATTCGGCACTCAGTGGTCGGCACAAAAATGGCCGTCATGGTGGCATGATAGTGGACTGACAAGTAACATTGCTTTCCTAGAACTTTTCCCCATTCTGGTGGCCCTGAGAACTTGGCCCGAGGGGTTCAGAGATCACTCTGTGGTATTCTGGTCTGATAACATGACCGTGGTTGAGTGTATCAACAGCCAGGCAGCACGATGCAAATGGATTCTGAGGTTGCTCAAGGAAATCGTATTACTGTGTATGCAATTGAATGTACTATTTAAGGCAAGACATGTCCCGGGGGTGATGAACCAGGCGGCTGATGCGCTTTCTCGTTTTCGTATGCAGGCCTTCTGGGGTTTTCTGCCCACAGCGGACCCGGTGGCGGCACCCTTTCCCGAAGCTCTCTGGTCTCTCGGTGCCCCGAACTTCGTGACCTCGTGGGAGAGAGTTTAGCACCCAGGACGAGGAAGGCATATGAAGGGGCGTTCCGTTCCTATTGGGCCTTTTTGGGGGCGGCTAGAGGGGAGCTTTGGGGCCAGGAGGAGTTGGTAGTGAAATTCCTGCTGTCTTTACATCAGGCAGGCAAATCAGTGGCTACGGCCCAGAGACATCGGGCCGCCATTTCCTTTGTGGCTAGGCCTCATGGGATCCAGGACCCGACAGCGTCTTTCGTTGTGCAAAAAGCGCTACGTGGGTGGCAACGCCTTGAGGGTCGCAGAGTAGATGAAAGGCGCCCGATAGGTTTGGATAGGTTGGCCCTGTTATTATCCAGACTCCCTGCAACGTGTTCATCCCAGTATGAAACAGTGTTATTCCGAGCCGCTTTTACGCTGGCATTCCATGGGGCTATGCGGGTAAGCGAACTAGTGGCGAGGAACAAGCAGGACGTGATGGGGGGACTGTGCCAAGAGCACGTTCAGATCAGAGGGGAGACAATGACTGTCTCGTTTGTCAGGTCCAAGACCGATCAGGGTGCGATGGGTGATTGCATAATCATACAAAGGATTCCCGGGTCCTCCATGTGCCCGGTGAGTTGTGTAGAGGAATATTTAGCACAAAGGGTGGCATCATGGGGGGGGACCTTGTTGAGACACGCTGACGCCACCCCACTGACGAGGTTTCAGTTTCAGCGGGTGCTTGCGATGTCGATTACTGCTGCGGGCTTGAACCCGGGCGAGTTTGGGACCCATTCCTTTCGGATAGGGGCTGCTACAGAGGCTACAGCCAGGGGTCTGAATGTTGAACAAGTTAAACGTGTGGGGCGTTGGTCCTCCAATTGTTATAAAAGGTATGTGCGGTTGCACATGTTGTGAAGCTGTAACGATGTACTCACGCTTCTTGTTTTTGTTTGGTTTCAGTTGCGCAAGCCTAAGAGGCGGGGCGGACTATGCAGTCGACCCAACACCGGGCCAGCGGTCAGACTTCACCGGCTGTGAAAAAGGAGGTGTGGGTCGTGGGCCACTCATACGTGAGGCATGCCGCGGACGTATTCAAAGCAGGTGACATGATTCACGTGGCTGGGGAATACGGGTACAGTGTGTCCTTCTACGGAAAGGGCGGACTCTGTATTGACCAGTTTCAATCATTTTTTGAGGGTTTGCTAGGGCGGACGAGGTCACCGCCGTCTATAGTCATAGTACATCTTGGGGGCAATGATTTGGTCACCACTGGTAGACGACTTCTTCTTGAGGCGATGCTTTCCACTGTAAGTTGGTTGGCGAGGAGAGTTCCAGGGTGCACGATTGCATGGTCCCATATGATCCCACGAAAAGTATGGCGGGGGGCTATTTCTGTTTCTGCTCTGAATCATTCAGTAAGGAAAATTAATAACAAAGTGAGTAGATTGTTCCGTTCCAATACACTGCATTCTATTTCGCATGGTTGTATTACTGGTGACAGTATGTATTTGGGGGATGGTGTTCATTTGTCCCGGGTGGGGAACGAGTTACTCATAGGAGACTGTATAGCTTGGCTAAGGACTTTAAGACATGACCTTTAGGTAGGAGTGTTGTGGGGGGTCCGGATAGCCGGTCAACTATCCGGCCTGTGGCGGTAAGGTCATGATCGGTGAGCACTAATTGGAAGATCCCTATGAGTGGGCGTCACCCATTACGGATGGGAGCGCTCGAGGGAGGTGGCCATTGCCCCCTCAACGGGGAAGGCGGTCCCTTCTAAGGATGGGCCGCCGAAAGGAAAGGAAAGGCGGTCAAGGCCCCTTCCTGGGTAGGAGGGGCTACAGCCCCCTCCTGGAGAATTTCCCGGGGCCAGGACATCTGCGACGGCAGATGTGGTAAGTTGTGTGGGGTTTGGGGGGGGTCAACGCTACCTTCTAGATTCCTCACACGAGTCCTCGGACGACCTTTAAGTGGCGTCGAGTTTATTGGGGCCCCCGTCAAGTCAAGGGAAATTGGTAGTTGCACTCGAGGTACACCTCTGTGCGGTCGCCCCTCACAAGTGAGGGGGATATTTCTGGTTAGGGATCTTGACACCGGTTACGACCTTGCCGTTGGCCCTTAAACGTTAGGATGTACAATTTCAAAATTTCAAGTTAAATGTTTTGTAGGATGTTAGTTCGGCTAGGAGAACCTTTGTATTAGAGAATATGTTAAGGTTAGCCAAACATCGCAATGTGGTAATGAAATTGTACATAATATGAAACTGTTATTTTAATGTTTTAATTTTGTTTCATATTTTAATAAATACGGCCGGGAGGGTCACTCCCTCCCATCTTCCAAAAGTTCAGAACTGTTTCCGGTTTCCCATCCTTGGGGATTGTGTTGAGAGGGGGTGGCGGGTATCTCAGCCATATGGAAAGGGGCGACCATTCGGTCCCCCCGAACGTATGGCGGAGTACCACGATCCCCCCGGGAAGCCATCTTGGGCGGGAGGCGAGTCTCGGCTGGTATGCCCGAAGCGGCGTAGCCGGGGCGCGCCTTTTTCCCGCCCTGGAGTGGGCTGGCCTAGACACTGACGCGGACGGGCCACGCCCTCGGGGCAGGCCGGGGCGGGTTTACGCCCGCCCTGAAGACGGATAAAAGGAGCAACAAGCCAAGGAAGCATCCTCTTGTTCCTGTGCTCTGAAGCTGCACCACCTCGCTGCACGTGAGCTCGAGACGGAACGAAGAGCCAATTTTGACCCACCCACCAGCCCCTGAGGACAGCAAGTGGTTTTGAATAAAGTTTGATGTGGTAACTCTTTTTGTTTGCAGGTTCGGATTATTATCGTGATAACTTTGAATATGCAATAAAGAAATGGTCAATTTGTGGTATGTTTTGCAAATAAAAGTAATCCGGCTCTAGTGTTGATCAGTGCATGCTTTTAATAAAGTTGTTGTTTTAACTGTCTTTTATGTAAATTAGTCATTTAGTTTAGAACTGTCGTATTTATTTTGGTCGGGCGGTAAGGTCATGATCGGTGAGCACTAATTGGAAGATCCCTATGAGTGGGCGTCACCCATTACGGATGGGAGCGCTCAAGGGAGGTGGCCATTGGCCCCTCAACGGGGAAGGCGGTCCCTTCTAAGGATGGGCCGCCGAAAGGAAAGGAAAGGCGGTCAAGGCCCCTTCCTGGGTAGGAGGGGCTACAGCCCCCTCCTGGAGAATTTCCCGGGGCCAGGACATCTGCGACGGCAGATGTGGTAAGTTGTGTGGGGTTTGGGGGGGGGGTCTACGCTACCTTCTAGATTCCTCACACGAGTCCTCGGACGACCTTTAAGTGGCGTCGAGTTTATTGGGGCCCCCGTCAAGTCAAGGGAAATTGGTAGTTGCACTCGAGGTACACCTCTGTGCGGTCGCCCCTCACAAGTGAGGGGGATATTTCTGGTTAGGGATCTTGACACCGGTTACGACCTTGCCGTTGGCCCTTAAACGTTAGGATGTACAATTTCAAAATTTCAAGTTAAATGTTTTGTAGGATGTTAGTTCGGCTAGGAGAACCTTTGTATTAGAGAATATGTTAAGGTTAGCCAAACATCGCAATGTGGTAATGAAATTGTACATAATATGAAACTGTTATTTTAATGTTTTAATTTTGTTTCATATTTTAATAAATACGGCCGGGAGGGTCACTCCCTCCCGTCTTCCAAAAGTTCAGAACTGTTTCCGGTTTCCCATCCTTGGGGATTGTGTTGAGAGGGGGTGGCGGGTATCTCAGCCATACAAGCTTGTGTCAAACACAATAACATGTCCGAGAGAGAATCATCCAGCAAACACTGTCAATGTAACGCCCGAGTGACACTCTGCATATTGAGCGATGTCGAAGATTCAGCCTCTTTTTAGCTTCTATAAGGGCATATTATCAACAAAGCGCTGCGATAAAATTAGCGCTGCTTTAGCGTCCGTTTTCGGGCAAAATGCGGTAATAATTTTATCTCAATATCAGCAAGGTCATGCTATCGCGTAAATCCATGCCTCAGCGCCTGTTTCCTGTTTTATCTTCACGCTAACCTGCAGAGCGATAAGTAAAGTAGCGCTCACCCCGCTTATCGCTACTTTTCTTGTGCCTGCTTTTAATCTGACTTAGCCATAATATCCAATGGAAGGTGGATATTATGGCTAAGTCTGCCCCACCCTATCACCAAGCTAACGCCAATGGCTGTGCAAATATCAATGGATTTTCCAGCGATAATCGCAGATCCATCAGCTATCGCTTGGATTTTTATCGCTCTGGAGATAAGCGTCGCTGATAGCGCTTTTTCCGCAATAAAATCCAGCGATAGCCGGCAATAATTATCCTAGCGCTAAGTGCGCTTAGCGATAACTATCGCCGATTGTTGCTGATGTGGCCCAGTGTTAACACATCTGTCATCATGGTCTGGTGGAGGATGGGCCAGGTGATAGGATAGGGCACAGGTAGATCTGGAGCCCTGTGAACATTCAATGAGAGAGACCATGAAAAAGGGACCATTGAGTAGTGGATGGTGTGAGGGTTGCAAGTTGGGGCACAGGACATACTATGAGTAGATCCTCTGAAGCGGGATCTCTGACAAGCAGCATCAGTCGGTCCACCCGCAGGAACACATTCCCACTGCAATCAATGCAGGATGAAGGGGCCTCCCTTTTAATTATGGAAGCTGTGCAAGCATTACACTTGAGGAAGCTTTTGTACATTTAAATCCACAAACCCCAACTTGTATTAAATCATTCACTTCTTATGGCCTAAGGACACATAAAACCATGCTTGTAACAAAGAACTTCGGGGTTATGTCCTAATATGGATCAATATTTGGCAGTACTTTGCTGAAATATTTTGACATTTTGCATCCTGGGGATAAGAATAATCAGCCTGATTCATGAACGGGTTGTTTTGCGAGGCTCAAATAGCGAATCATAAGGAATCGCTATTTGAGACTCGCAAAACGGTATTCATGTAGGAATCGCAATATTAATTGCGATTCCCACTGATTCCTTGTTTGCGATTAGCTAATTGCTAATCGCAAATAAGGAATAACTCCCCATGCATTCCTATGGGCCAAAAGGCCCATAGGAATGCATGGGGAGTCATTCCACATTTGCGATTAGCAATTAGCTAATCGCAAATGAGATTGCGAGCACAAGGGTGCCAGGGGTGTCCAAAGGACACCCTGTAGCACCCCTGCAATGGAAATTAACAAAGGTGTTGCACACACACATGTCCAAAGGACATGTGTGTGTGTAACATGCAACTCAGAAAAATGCATTTAAATGCATTTTTCTGAGTTTTCGCAACTTACCACGAGGTTTGACCTCGCGGTAAATTGCGGCCCGAAATTGCGATTTCGCAATTGGAAAATGGATGATGAATTACATTTAAGGAATCTCAAATTGAGATTCCTTAAATGTAATTCCTCGCAAATATGCGAATTAGCAAATAGCGATTTTTGCATTTGGGATGTTGAATCCCAAATGCAAAAAACGCACTCGCATTAGGGCCAGATTCTCAGAAAATACGTTTTCATAGAGGTTGTCCATAGGCTGGGTTTAATGTAAAACATTTGCCTGAAAAGTTGATCAAATTCAGAAACTCCATCCATGAAGCCAGATGAGCTGGGTCGTGCAGGCCCTGCTAGTTTGCCCACCGGATCACTGGTACAGCATGAGCCCCACCTAGAAGAGGACCACCCACAGCACCAGGAGGACAGGGATCACTGGACCAGCATGAGTCCCACCTAGAAGAGGACCACCCGCAGCAGCAGGAGGACAGTGATCTTTGGACCAGCATGAGCCCCACCTAGAAGAGGACCACCCGCAGCACCAGGAGGACAGGAATCACTGGACTAGCATGAGCCCCACCTAGAAGAGGACGACCCCCAGCACCAGGAGGACAGGGATCAATGATACAGCATGGGCCCCACCTAGAAGAGGACCACCCGCAGCACCAAGAGAACAGGGATCACTGGTACAGCATGGGCCCCACCTAGTAGAGGACCACCCGCAGCACCAGGAGGACACTGATCACTGGACCAACATGAGCCTCACCTAGAAGAGGACCACCTGCAGCACCAGGAAGACCAGGATCACTGGACCAGCATGAGCCCCACCTAGAAGAGGACCACCCACAGCACCAGGAAGACAGGGATCACTGGACCAGCATGAGCCCCACCTAGAAGAGGACCACCCACAGCACCAGGAAGACAGGGATCACTGGAACAGCATGAGCCCCACCTAGAAGAGGACCACCCGCAGCAGCAGGAGGACACTGATCACTGGACCAGCATGAGCCCCACCCTGAAGAGGACCACCCACAGCACCAATAGGACAGTGATCACTGGACCAGCATGGGCCCCACTTAGAAGAGGACCACCCAGAGCACCAGGAAGACAGGGATCACTGGACCAGCATGAGCCCCACCTAGAAGAGGACCACCCGCAGCAGCAGGAGGACAGTAATTTCTGGTCCAGCATGGGCTGCACCTAGAAGAGGACCACCCAGAGCACCAGGAAGACAGGGATCACTGGAACAGCATGAGCCCCACCTAGAAGAGGACCACCCGCAGCAGCAGGAGGACACTGATCACTGGACCAGCATGAGCCCCACCCTGAAGAGGACCACCCACAGCACCAATAGGACAGTGATCACTGGACCAGCATGGGCCCCACTTAGAAGAGGACCACCCAGAGCACCAGGAAGACAGGGATCACTGGACCAGCATGAGTCCCACCTAGAAGAGGACCACCCACAGCACCAGGAGGACAGGGATCGCTGGACCAGCATGAGCCCCACCTAGAAGATGACCACCCACAGTACCAGGAGGACACTGATCACTGGACCAGCATGGGCCCCACTTGGAAGAGGACCACCCTCAGCAGCAGGAGGACAGGGATCACTGGACCAGCATGATCCCCACCTAGAAGAGGACCACCCACAGCACCAGGAGGACAGGGATCACTGGTACAGCATGAGCCCCACCTAGAAGAGGACCACCTGCAGCACCAGGAGGACAGGGATCACTAAACCAGCATGGGCCCCACTTAGAAGAGGACCACCCATATCAGCAGGAGGACAGGGATCACTGGACCAGCATGGGCCCCATCTAGAAGAGGACCACCCACAGCACCAGGAAGACACTGATCACTGGTACAGCATAAGCCCCACCTAGAAGAGGACCACCCACAGCACCAGGTGGACAGTGATCACTGGACCAGCATGAGCCCCACGAAGAAGAGGACCACCCACAGCACCAAGAGGACAGTGATCACTGGACCAGCATGAGCCCCAGCTAGAAGAGGACCACCCGCAGCACTAGGAAGACACTGATCACTGGACCAGCAAGAGCTCCAACTAGAAGAGGACCACCCACAGCACCAGGAAGACAGGGATCACTGGTATAGCATGAACCCCACCTAGAAGAGGACCACCCACAGCACCAGGAAGACAGGGATCACTGGACCAGCATGGGCCCCACCTAGAAGAGGACCACCCACAGCACCAGGAAGACACTATTCTATGGACCAGCATGAGCCCCACCTAGAAGAGGACCACCCACAGCACCAGGAAGACAGGGATCATTGGTACTGCATGGGCCCTACACAGAAGAGGACCACCCGCAGCAGCAGGAGGACAGTGATCTCTGGTCCAGCATGGGCCCCACCTAGAAGAGGACCACCCACAGCAGCAGGAGTACAGGGATCATTGGACCAGCATAAGCCCCACCTAGAAGAGGACCACCCACAGCACCAGGAGGACAGTGATCACTGGACCAGCATGAGCCCCACCTAGAAGAGGACCACCCGCAGCACCAAGAGGACAGGGATCACTGGACCAGCATGAGCCCACCTAGAAGACGACCACCCACAGCACCAGGAGGACACTGATCACTGGACCAGCATGAGCCCCACCTAGAAGAGGACCACCCACAGCACCAAGAGGACAGGGATCACTGGTACAGCATGGGCCCCACCTAGAAGAGGATCCCCCACAGCACCAGGAGGACAGGGATCACTGGTACAGCATGGGCCCCACCTAGAAGAGGACCACCCGCAGCACCAGGAGGACAGGGATCACTGGACCAGCATGAACCCCACCTAGAAGAGGACCACCCGCAGCACCAGGAGGACAGGGATCACTGGACCAGCATGAGCCCCACCTAGAAGAGGACCACCCACAGCACCAAGAGGACAGTGATCACTGGACCAGCATGGGCCCCACTTAGAAGAGGACCACCCAGAGCACCAGGAGGACAGGGATCACTGGACCAGCATGAGCCCCGCCTAGAAGAGGACCACCCGCAGCAGCAGGAGGACAGTGATTTCTGGTCCAGCATGGGCTGCACCTAGAAGAGGACCACCTGCAGCACCAGGAAGACAGTGATCACTGGACCAGCATGAGCCCCACCTAGAAGAGGACCACCCACAGCACCAGGAGGACAGGGATCACTGAACCAGCATGAGACCCACCTAGAAGAGGACTGTAGGAAGGTGGCTACCTGACTATGGTTACCCCAGATTTTTTGCCTTGTGTTTAGCTGGTTTTCGACTTAGTTGGCCTGGTTCCCTGCTAATCAGGGCCCCAGGCTATCTGCTCTCTCTGTAAAATGGATTCCATGTACCCTAGGTGCATAACTAGATTGGCTGGGTCACCTTATCAGCCCCTATACAGAGCACTATAGGTGCCCAGGGCATAGGTGCATCCAAGGCCTTCCAGGGGCTGCAGCATATCTTTTGCCACCCCTGGCTGGCTATCTAAAATTGACACAACTGGCTGATCACTCAGCTGGGGCAAGGTGGTGTAATCACCCCTTGCTTAGATATAGTATGCCCATATCTAAACCTATCTGGACACATATAAACCTGTGAGCCACTCCTATGGCAGGCCTTAACAATCCTGAAGGCAGAGTGCGTGGTTTAATGTGAGATGGTGCTCTAGCATGAGCTGAGCCTGTCTGCAGCTGTCGGGACCAATTCCCTTAGCTGTTCCGGGATTATGCCAAACCATATACTATTAAGTGCATTATAATTCTCGCGGTTATATGTCAACTTTGGTTTGGCTTTATCAAAACATGTCGTGTAAGGTGTCATACGAATTGGAATACTACCCCCTCGCCAGTCCTGGTGATGGGGGTAGCATTCCACCCCTCTAGAGGGGACGACATGTTACTTTTGCTAAAACGCGGTTGATTTTTAAAAGAGCCTCAGATCAACAAAATGGATGCTTCTGCCACAGACACATGTCTGACCTCCTGCTGCTGACCGAAACTCAGCAGAGGAGGCCTGGACAAAGGCTTTCCTGTCGCAGGGAGGTGTCACACCACCCCAGTCAGGAGATAGTGGATTGTAGCAGGAAGGTTTGGAAGAAACCAGACAGTGCCTGGGGAGCACAAGGCTTCCCCTTGCATAATCCGGTCAAACCGGTTCTGGGGCACACCAGCCCCAGCTCCAGTGTGACCTGGACAAAGGAAAGGGGGTGCAACGCCCCCCTTCCTGGTCCCACCCATAGGGAGGGACCTAGCAGGAGATCCACCCCTCAGATTGGAATAAGAGTGGGAGCAGTGCCAATTCAACTCAGATCATCCTGAAATCACCTTTAAACTAAGAAGACGACTGGACTTCGACATTCTGATGAATATAAGACTGAAGAGCATCTCCCTTGTGGCCTAGGAGGGGCCACCCTGTGAACACAGGCACCATCCAGCACCTCGACGTCTGCTTTGCCGCCGCCTCCCGCCGGAGCCCGAGTGCAGACCCTGACAAGACTCAGCCTCCCAAACTTCTCACAGCCTGATCCACAGTCCCTGCAAAGAAGGGACCCATGGAGGCACCGAGAGACGTGGGACCGACATCTTGGAAGACCCCCTAGACGCTGACTGCGCAGCACCCGAGGCACCCTCGACTCTGTGCATTGACATTTGAGAAGCCCCACAACCGAGCAGCAATTGCACCAAAGATCAACCCTCCAGCATCTCCACGATCTGCGTGGGGCGCTTTTGCTTTGTGCCACTCGACTCGCCATCCCGGCCACTTGCCACGTGGTCAGCGGCCATCTTGGTGATGAAACCTACAATTTACACTGTGGGTCTGGTTGCTTAAGACCTGCCCTCGCTCCTGTAGAAAGGAGTACCCGCTCTGACCTTTCTGGTCCGAGTAATAAGCCTTTTTCACTTTCTGCATGGCTTGCATTAGCCAAGGCTTGTTAGCTTCAATCGAGTTGCCGACACCGCCATCAGCTAGAACCTTTGTGGAACAGCTCCTGATCGACTCCTGGATGTCCTTGACCTCTTCGTGTCCACGTGGCTGCAGAGAGAAGCAACACCTCATCACCTGTTTGCACCCGACTTTGCCTGGTTCCAATCTGGTTCCACGGTGGTCAGGGGTCAGTGACTTTGAACATTGTCCCCTCTGCTTTCAGGTCTTCACCACTTCAGATCCACCCTTGGATCCACCGGACACTTCTCCTTCACATCGCCTGCAGCATCTTCAGCTTCAAGCACCAAGAGCCTGCGTGTCAAAACCCGACGCCACTTCGACCCTATCAACCCGCTTCCTGTGGGTGAGGTAACATTGCAACACCGGTGTTCCTACACTGGTACACACCTCTAGGGTCTGTGTCTTAAGTTTTGTTCCTCTAGGTTCAGCGGAAGTATCCTTAATCTAACTTTGTGTAACTTTTACGCACCATTGACTTTGCATTGGTGCAAGCCGCACTTTACGTGCTGCACCCGAATCCCGCGGGCTTTTCCCGACTTCAGCATTGCTAGTCCTGACTGCTCCCAGTGATTCCCTAGGCCCTAGGCCTAACCACTGTTCGATTGGTATCTCTTATACCACTTTTTAAATATATGGTTTGAGTGGCCACCTGCCCTCATCCATAACTGTGCAACTTTGTATGTTATACTGTGCTTTTGATTTAACGCTTGTGCCCCTTTGCTCATAAAGAGTACTGGGGATTAATTTAGAAATAAACACACATATTTTATAATATATACTTGTGTGGTGTCCTTTCATTTGATATTACAGGATTGTATGTGGTAAAACAGCTCGCTTAACACGACCTCTTAAGTTAAGCCTTTAGGCTGCTTAGTCCATGCTACCACTAGGATAGCTTGTCTAACAAGGTTGACTTACAACCAGACACCATAAGGGATTGTTTGGACTGATACAAGGTGGTTCCAGAATTGGAAACATCACATATCAGGCCAACTTCTCACAAGGACCACCCAAAGCACCAGGAGGACACGGATCGCTGGACCAGCATGAGTCCCACCTAGAAGACGACCACCCACAGCACCAGGAGGACACTGATCACTGGACCAGCATGGGCCCCACTTAGAAGAGGACCACCCACAGCAGCAGGAGGACAGGGATCACTGGACCAGCATGAGCCCCACCTAGAAGAGGACCACCCACAGCACCAGGAGGACAGGGATCACTGGTACAGCATGAGCCCCACCTAGAAAAGGACCACCCACAGCACCAGGAGGACAGGGATCACTGGACCAGCATGGGCCCCACTTAGAAGAGGACCACCCACAGCAGCAGGAGGACAGGGATCACTGGACCAGCATGAGCCCCACCTAGAAGAGGACCACCCATAGCACCAGGAGGACAGTGATAACTGGACCAGCATGAGCCCCACCTAGAAGAGGACCACCCACAGCACCAAGAGGACAGTGATTACTGGACCAGCATGAGCCTCACCTAGAAGAGGACCACCCACAGCACCAAGAGGACAGTGATAACTGGACCAGCATGAGCCCCACCTAGAAGAGGACCACCCATAGCACCAGGAGGACAGTGATAACTGGACCAGCATGAGCCCCACCTAGAAGAGGACCACCCACAGCACCAAGAGGACAGTGATTACTGGACCAGCATGAGCCTCACCTAGAAGAGGACCACCCACAGCACCAAGAGGACAGTGATTACTGGACCAGCATGAGCCCCACCTAGAAGAGGACCACCCACAGCACCAGAAGGACACTGATCACTGGTACAGCATGAGCCCCACCTAGAAGAGGACCACCCATAGCACCAGGAGGACAGTGATAACTGGACCATCTTTTAAATAGGACAAGGGAACCCAGGACGCAATAAGCTAAGGACCATGGGTAGAAACTTATTTCAAAAGACAGCGGTCCTTAGAAAGGAAGGGAATTAGAACAATAAATATAGACTCGATAGAACTATATTGTTAAGAATGCCCAGCCGGACACTTTAATTTCTTGATGAAAATAGTATAAAACAAGGGAATGGAGCACACAGTGCGATGGAAGTGGGACACCAGCCGATGTCCAACCAACACACTTGGGGGACAGAACAAAGAGGAGAGAATATTCAGGCAACAGCAGGTTATCAATCAATGAAAATTGCAACAGTGATAATCCACATTGTACACACATGCATGTACAGATAATATGTTAACTCTGCATTTAGTGTACTAATTGTCGACGACGTTTCGAACCATACATATTATTGGTTCATCCTCAGGACAAGGAATAATTGCCTAAAGAATTAGTAAATCAGTTTAAGCCCCAATCCGGATATGGTGAGGGTCGTTTTTAAAGAAAGTCTACAGGCCTTGGTGACTTTCTAGGGATTATAGTCTGCCCAATTACTGTGGGGTCAATAGGGAACAATGCCCAGGTACAAGAATCTGTAGTCCGGAGGGTGCAGGTCCGCAATGGGGGTCCTTACACAGCGTGAGGAGATTTTCACAAAATCTCCTCACGCTGTGTAAGGACCCCCATTGCGGACCTGCACCCTCCGGTTCGAAACGTCGTCGACAATTAGTACACTAAATGCAGAGTTAACATATTATCTGTACATGCATGTGTGTACAATGTGGATTATCACTGTTGCAATTTTCACCTAGAAGTGGACCACCCACAGCACAAGGAGGACATTGATCACTGGTCCAGCATGAGCCCCACCTAGAAGAGGACCACCCGCAGCACCAGGAGGACAGTGATCACTGGTACAGCATGGGCCCCACCTAGAAGAGGACCACCCACAGACCCAGGAGGACAGGGATCACTGGTCCAGCATGAGCCCCACCTAGAAGAGGACCACCCACAGCACCAGGAGGACAGTGATCACTGGTCCAGCATGGGCCCCACCTAGAAGAGGACCACCCACAGACCCAGGAGGACAGGGATCACCGGACCAGCATGATCCCCACCTAGAAGAGGACCACCCACAGCACCAGGAAACAGGGATCGCTGGACCAGCATGAGTCCCACCTAGAAGACGACCACCCACAGCACCAGGAGGACAGTGATCACTGGTCCAGCATGGGCCCCACCTAGAAGAGGACCACCCACAGACCCAGGAGGACAGGGATCACCGGACCAGCATGAGCCCCACCAAGAAGAGGACCACCCACAGCACCAGGAGGACAGTGATCACTGGTACAGCATGGGCCCCACCTAGAAGAGGACCACCCACAGCACCAGGAGGACAGTGATCACTGGTACAGCATGGGCCCCACCTAGAAGAGGACCACCCACAGACCCAGGAGGACAGGGATCACTGGTCCAGCATGAGCCCCACCTAAAAGAGGACCACCCACAGCACCAGGAGGACAGTGATCACTGGTCCAGCATAGGCCCCACCTAGAAGAGGACCACCCACAGACCCAGGAGGACAGGGATCACCGGACCAGCATGATCCCCACCTAGAAGAGGACCACCCACAGCACCAGGAAACAGGGATCACTGGTACAGCATGAGCCCCACCTAGAAGTGGACCACCCACAGCAGAAGGAGGACATTGATCACTGGTCCAGCATGAGCCCCACCTAGAAGAGGACCACCCCCAGCACCAGGAGGACAGTGATCTCTGGACCTTCAGTGGAGCAGCCATTGAAATTGCAATTGTTTCACTGAAAACACTGATCCTTTGCTTAGCGGGGACAATGTTTGATGTGCTTGTTCTGCAACTTTTTTGTTTTCTGAACACAACACCAAGAGTGAGTGGATTTTCTGGAGCTAAAACAAAACAGTGGCTGTGAGACCCTAATGTGTGAGAGAGAGATAAGGACAACTTTGCCTCAACCGCCAGGGTTGATATCATTCGCCTCTGATGTCCTGGGATCAAACCTACAATAACTCTGCTGACTGGGCCAAGTACAACTCTTCAGCATTTAACTCTCTGTGGTTGTGATGGTGAGCAGTCAAAGGTTTCTCAGGGAAGAAGTGTGGAGATGCTTGTTAGAAATTGCGTTTCTGGTTGGCAGGGGTATGCAACTTGTTCATGCTCGAAGCACAATCCTAGTCCGTGTAAGTCATAGACATATCCTATATGAACCTATGCTCACCCTCTAGTAGCTCAGCACAGAGCAGTCAGGTTTAACTTACGAGGCAATGTGTGTGGGTGACTAATCCGGAGGCAAAATGGCCGCCGCAATGTTGTGCTGAGAGGTCGCATCTTGTCCCTCTCCTGCACTAGATGAATGGATCGATGAGTAAGATGTTGTGCTACCCGTAAAAATACCCCTGATGGAGATCGGACGGTGGCGGTACAAAGGTATACCTAAAGTTCAGCACATAAAGAAGCAAGTACTTCGGATCGGCCAGGTCTGGATCTGGGTTAAGAAGGCAATTGCGAGAGCTCTAGACAGACATCCCATGGCTCCTAAAATACCCGCCCGTGCTGCAAATCAGGAGAAAGCGGGCGAGAAAGGAAAAAAGACATCGGACCCTCCAGCAGCAGCGAAGACAGGAACAGCTGCTATTCTAAAAATAGATACTCCCGCAGGGAAGAACACCGGGGCGATCAGGAAAGCATTCCCCCCCCCTCCGCTGGAGAAAGTAAAGAAAGGAGACACACGGAAACCGAGCATGGTTTCCAAAAGTAGCGGTGGAAACACAGCGGAGGCTCGCAACGCGAACAGGTCAACCCCGGGAAAGGAGATGAGAACAGGAATCGGGACACGGGAATGCGGCAACCTACCATGACAGAGATCCTGTCAGCGAAGATCCCCGAGCTACCAGATCCCCTTCTCGAAACTGACGACGCTGTCATAGTGGCCTCGGGAAACGTCCTCAAGGACGTAACTGACGGCGAAGGCTCAGAGAGTCTGGCTGCTAGGCAACGAGCTGAGCCGGCGCTGAAAGAGAAACAGAACACTGCAGAAGCGCAGATACATGCAGCAGGCGGATTACACGCTGGAGGTGAGCGACCAAACGGGACTAAAGCTGGAGGTAATGGGGGGCCCGGAGGGCGTCTAGCTACTGGTGTGGGGAATACGGGAGGCACGACTGCTGACATGCTGGGAGCTCTAATGCTTGTGGAGGAAGAGATGAATGCCTCTAGGAGAATGGTCGGCACCTGGGGCAGCAGGGACAACTTAGCAAATCAGAACTTCTTAGGGGAAGCAAACACCAGCAAGCACCCCCTGGGAGGAGGGGACTGTACCTCTCTAGAAGGAGAAGGAGAGTTTTACTCAGTAAACGAGGACTCGGGGTCAGCACTTTCATCAGAATCCAACACAGAGGAGGATGACCAGGATGATCAGGAAGGAACTGAGTCAGGCATTAGCACATCGGGGAAAGAATCCACAATGAAGAAGAGACATGCTAAATTAAGGAGACAGAACCCTGACTCACCTAGACACTTAGAGAAGCAACTACTGTGGGATTACTCTGCGACCTCGCAATATACCAGGAGGATGACAATCCCGGCACTACTGCTGAGGGAGAGGCAGCTGGCTCTACCCCTCCCCAACGGGATCCCTTTCATACTTTGTTTACCACCCTTAAGCAGATGCAAAGCGAAGCAAGGGCAGAAAGCCGCAGAGCGAGACAGGCCTCAAAGAAAATTCAGAGCAGCTTAAGGAAGGTTAATAAACTATAATATGACCTCGTAGATCGAGTAACAGAGGTTGAGGAGCGCACCGGCAAACTTGAGGATGATGCTGAGAGTTGGCAATCATTTAAGACAGAGCAGGAAAAAATGGCTGAGGATATGCGCTGGAAGATGGAGGATTTTGAAAATAGACAGAGGAGGAACAACGTCAGACTGCTGGGTGTGGCGGAAGGGTCAGAAGGACAGTACTTTAGACAGTTTGTGATAAATCTCTTGAAGGGGGCCTTTCCAGAATCCCAGTGGCAGTGGGAAACAGAAATACAGAGGGCGCATAGGTTCCCATTTACAATGAAGAAAGCCCGGACCACAGGAGGAGCAGGGAGGGTTGGCCAGCAAAACCACCCGAGGGCGATATTAGTGTACGTTGGGAACTTCTTGCTCAGAGAAGAGATTATGAGCAAGGCAAGGCCAGACAGCAGGAGGACTGTTGAAGGCACCACTTTTTTTGCCAGGCCTGACTTCTGTCATTTTACCGTAGAGAGGAGATGGAAGTTAAGGCAGATGATCGCTCCCTTTCAGTCTATAGGCCTGGAAGCATATTTATTGTACCCTGCTAGGCTTAAAGTAGTTGTGAGGGGGAAAACCTGGATGTTCACTTCTGAGATTAAAGCTGAGTTATTCTTGGAGGAAATGAGGAAGCAGAAGGGGGGCTAGGAGACATGGGTATCTGCACACATAATACTGTCACCTGAATACGGACAAAGGGGCTAGGGGTAAAAGGGTAACACAGCAAAGTTAATGCACTTAGCGGGAGAGGGATGCGGCTAGCACAACCTAAGGTGGGCACACATAGGTCTGCTGACCTATTTGCCTGTAAAGGGGAGGGGGGTGGAGGGGCAGTGCAGGGGAGGAGGGGGAGGGGTCGGGTGCAGGGGGGGAAACAGCAACAATCTTTTTTTTTTACACTATAAGATTTGGCACATTGTTACTTACTTAGGACATACTGGATGTACACAAACTGGTTTGATGATATTAAATAATGTTCATCTTTGGTCACATCTACCAATACTAGCGATATGGCGTGCAGGATAGCATCAATTAATGTATGTGGTCTCAATGAGATGAGTAAGAGGATGAGAGTTGCAGCGTACCTAAAAACTATGCGACTGGACTTGATATGCCTTTAAGAGACCCATATAGAATTGAGTAAGACATATCTCTTGGAGCAACTAGTGTTTAAGGTGTTAGCAAGCACTAAACAGGGGACTAGGACTAGAGGGGTAGCAGTCTTGGGCAGGCAAAGGGATGTGACTGTAGGGAAGAAGAAGGAAGATCAATGGGGTAGGTGGGTTATTCTGGAAGTATGTTTTAGGGGTCAGAAACTAACCCTTGTTCCAATTTATGAGTCTACGGAAGACGATCCAGATGTATTTCAGTTCCTTGATACAGAGCTAGCCCAGTGGCCTGAGCCCTTAGCATGCTGTGGGGATTTTGACATACATGATCTAGAGAGCTCATTTACACATCCAGGTGCGATATACCGGGGTAGGAAGAGGAAAGTATATAGGGCATTAGCCGCTATGGTCACACACAATGCCCTGGTGGATCCGTGGGTAAAGTTACATCCCCATTTAGATGGAAGCACCTTCTTCTCCGCCCCACATAAAGTAATGGTTAGACTTGATTACTTTTTGATATCTAATTCTTTACTCCCTGGGTCTCAAGTGGAGAAGCTACCTAGGGTGATATCAGACCACAGCCCGGTGATTCTAACTCTTAAAATTAACCAAACACCAAGAACACCCTCACAGTGGACTTTTGAGAGAGGCTTGTTAAAAGATCCTGTATATAGGGAGCACATGACAGCCTGGATCAAATGCTTCTGGGACATTAATAGGGGGACAACAGCTCCAGGAGTGGTCTGGGACACCTTCAAGGCCGGAGTACGGGGAGAAACAATGAGTTTCGTTTTGGGAAGGCAAAAGAGAGAAAGAGATAAGAGAGAGCTGGTTGGGCAGAGACTATTAAGAGAGGAAGGAAATCTAAGTAGGGCCATAGTACAAAATTTACCTTTAGAAGAGCACCTGCTTAAAATCATAGCTCTAAAAGCTGAAGCGATGGAAGGGCTGGCTAGGCAAGCTGCAGATAATTTCCTGACAAAGAAGGAAAAGACGTGTGAACTTAGCGAGAAAGTAGGGCGAGTGCTGGCAATTAGAACTAGGCAGAGAGCGGCCGCAACTGGAATAAAATAAATTAGGGATGCACAGGGGAATATGGTTATGGATCCTAATCTAATAAGGGAAGTGTTTAGAAAGTTTTATGCAGATTTGTATACCCCAGAGGATTCAGTGAGCTTGCTAGAGGTTGAAAAATATTTAAGGAATATCTCTCCACCGATAATGTCCGAAGAAGATAGGGAGACATTAGACGGACCCTTACAGTTGGAAGAACTTAATGAGGCCCTTGGTAGCTTAACAGTAGGAAAATCAGCAGGGCCAGACCAAATCCCGCTTGAATTTTACCAAATATTTAAAAACGTGCTCTTGGCAGATATGTTCTTAATAATGCAAGAAGCGCAATTAGGGAAACCAGCCCGGAATCATGGGGAGGGGCTGATATAATTGTAATTTTAAAAAAGGGGAAGCCGCCAGAAGTACCAGGGTCCTATAGACCAACTACATTAATGAATTCTGATTTCAAAATATATTCTAAAATGTTAGCAAAGAGACTGGCAGGGATCATCGAGCAGTTGGTAACCCCCATACAGCATGGATTCATTCCTGGAAAAGGGACAACGCAGCACGTTAGGACCGTTGTTACTATGTTCGACTCTGCAGGTATCCTAGGGGATCCTGTCGCAGCGCTTTTCCTAGACGCTGAGAAGGCATTCGACAGGGTCTCCTGGGACTCCCTTTGACAGGTTATGAGGTGGTGTGGGATGGGGGAGCCTTTTATAAAAGCCATACAGGCACTCTACAGCACCCCAACTGCGAGAATTAGAGTGAATGGAGGGTTGTCAGATGCAGTAAAAATTGCTAGGGGGACCAGGCAGGGATGTCCCTCCTCTCCCCTCCTTTTTGCGCTATATCTTGAACCTCTATTGCGGCGATTCGAAGCTAATCAGGAGATACCACCAATGAGGGTAAACAGCTGCATGGTGAAGACCTTAGCCTACGCAGACGATGTAGCTATACTAACCCCTAACCCCACTCTAGCTATAAAGGAGGTTGAGGCAGAGGCCCAGGTGTTTGGACAGATATCGGGGTACAGTCTAAACAGATCTAAAACGCAGATTATAACAAATATGTATACTATATGTGATGATAATAGGGTGGTTAATTCAGCAGTGTATTTAGGGGTCCCACTAATGGCGGACCTGGATAAGGTTGTAGAAATTAATTTGACTCCACTGATCGCTAAGGTTAAGGGAGACCTGGAGAGGATGAATAATTTACACCTCTCTCTTATGGGGTGTACTAACGTGATTAAAATGTTGATCTTGCCCAAATTTTTATATTTTTATCGTTCTATCCCCTTGGTTTTTGAAGTTAAGTGGTTTAATTTGCTAGAGAGTGTACTGAACAGGTTCAGTTGGGCGCATGGGAAAACCAGGCGGGCCTACAGATACATGACTCTCCCAAGAGAAAGAGGGGGATGGGGGGCCCCTGATTTTAGGCTCTATCAAATGGCTGCAGCATTACAGTATATGCAGGGGCTAATTGGGGGTGGGGGACTCGACACAGGGGTAACGACCATGTCCACGGAAGTCTACTCTATAGTATTGGGGGCAGAGGCAGAAAATAATTTCTTAAATAGAGTTGAGTTTGAATACCACAAAAGGACCAGATTCAAGACTGTAGTGGCAGCATATAGGATTTGGAATGCCTTCCTAAAAAAAACGGGGCTGGGAAGATATCATAGGTATGTCAGGCTTTATAAGAATAAATCCTTCCCTGCGGAAGTATTCGCTGATTCGGCAATGGCGAGATGGGCACAAAAAGGGATAGCACAGATTGGAGATTTAATGGATGAGGAGGGGATAGTCCAGTTTGTAGACCTCACCCTCAAGTATGGTATTGAGAGAAAGGATTTCTTTAAATACCTACAGGTAAGGAGTTTTCTATGTTGTAAGCAGGGTGGTAGCGTGGGGTTTAACAGTAATGAAGTACTGGAGAAAGTAAAACTAGGAGGGGACTGTACAATTAGATCCTTCTATGCATGCCTTGCAAAAGGGAAGATAGATGATATGGAAAAAGTTAGTAATAAGTGGGTTGAAAAACTGGGGGGGAGCCTGGAAGCTTCCAAGAATCCTTGGACATGGGTCGTACTATCTTGTGCTCGGGTCCTCTGCAATCGCAGTATCACATCGCATTGTATCACACCCCCGCTAGAATAGCTAAGTGGGGAGGCTCCACTGGCATTACCTGCCCACGATGCAATGCAGGGGACGCAGATATAATTCATATGTTTGCTACCTGCCCCCAGCTGTATACCTTGATTAAAAATGTAGAAGATTTTCTTGGTAATATACTTGGAATACGAATACAATTGACACCTATGAGGATTCTGTTCGGGAGAGATAATAGGGATGGACCTGATCACAAGGAATTTATGTTTATGGCCACTGCAGTGCTGAGACTGACAATAGCAAGAGCATGGTTAGATAAGACACCCCCGGGAATGCAGATATGGCTGGCAAACTTATTAGCTAGCTACAACCTTGAGAAAGCAATTTATGCACGCAAGGGGAAAAGGGGAAGAAGGCTAGGGCTAAAAATCTGGGAACCAATAGCGAAATGGAAAGAGAGTATGGCACTGCAGGATAATGTAACATAATATGAAATATAGGTTCTATCACATTTTTCTTTTATTTGCTGCTTAACTTGTGCTTTATTTTATTTTGTACTGTTCAATCTCAAACCAGATAATGTAAATTATGAATGTAAAGATGTTTGGACAATGTGCAAATGTATGATATGTAATACAATGTGTATATTGAGAAAAAGGGGGGAAAAATAAAATATATTTAAAAAAAAAACGATGCAATGTGTAAAGTATTTGTGCAACACTTCAAAAGTAACACAGTGAAAACACCAGAGCATGACTCTACAACAGTTTAGAACAAGCATTGGCAAAGCCAAAAGGGCTCGCCTTTGGGACCTGATAAGTGTTTAGCCATGCAACAGTTGATGTTGTTGCACCGAGGATATTGTGCTGCATATCTAAATACTTATAAGGTCCCAAATGCGAGACCTATTGGCTATACCAATGCTTGTTTAATGTGAGTGTGCTCACAGCATCTAATAAAGTAGGCTTATTTGCCAGTGAGTCCCAACTCATTGTAGCTTGGAGTAGCAAGTTTACCTTTCTCTCACTACGAGGTCCAAGAGGGAGAGCACCAAATAAATACTGTTTGTGTTTTGTTCACGTTTCACCATTTATCTTTTCTTTTCCTCACTAATTAAACTCATATTTGACACTTATTTCATTTTTCACGGTCATGAAAGTGACTGATGATGAACAAACGTAAGCAAATTGGTGAGTCCCTTTTGGGAGTTACTGAGAATTTGAGACACAGTGTCGATCACGGGGAGACATCAGCGCTTATCCTATTGGATTTAAGCGCAGCTTTCGATACTGTGTCTCATTCCATTCTTCTCTCATCCCTTCAATCTCAGGGAGTTGGGGGTTCGGCCCTTACTTGGATAGCTTCTTTTCTGAGAGGACGTACCTTCCAGGTTTTCTCTGCTAAAGCATCATCTAAAATTTGTGCATAGGCGTACGGCGTGCCCCAGGGGTCTATCCTTAGTCCATTACTTTTTAACATCTATATTAGACCCCTGGCCACTATTGTGGAAGGAGCTGGCCTAACGTTATTCTCGTTCGGCGATGACACACAGATCATTTTCACTCTATCTGGAGGGGATGGCAGTAATGTCTCGGCTCTTAAACTGGGGCTGTCTCGAGTGGCTGATTGGATGAAGGCAAACTTCTTGAGGCTGAACGGTGATAAGACCGAGATTGTAATCCTGGGTAAAGACAAAGATCTCTGGGGCCCACAACATTGGCCCGAAAGTATGGGTCTTATTCCCAAGCCTGTGGCTCAGGTGCGCCACCTCGGTTTCTTAATTGATGACAAGGTTACGATGCGTCAACAGGCTGTCAAAGTGGCTGCCATCTGTTTTGCCACTCTCAAATGGCTCCAAAAAATCCTGTGGATGCTTCCGACCCACACCCAAAGGACAGTGGTCCAGGCTTTGATTTATTTTTAAACTTATAAAGCGCAACAAATACCACGAATGGTGTCTCGGCGCTGGGCATACAGAGAGGCACCTCCTGTGCATTATTGGATGAATAGCCATGTCTTCACTGCTTTGAAAATCATCAGTGAGGAACTGCTTTTTATATGGTGGGGCAAGGTATTCCAGAGCTTCGAGGCGGCTACCAGGAAGCGTCTGTCTCCCCATGTAACCGTTCTCACCCGTTGAATGCATAGAGATGCGAATGAGGCACATCTTAAAGCTCTATTAGGGACATACACCAACAGTGATTCCCTAAAAAAGTCAGATCCTAGGCTGTTCAATGCTCTATAGATGATACATAAAGCCTTAAATTTGGTTCTCTTTTTTACTGGGATAACATCACGCCTGGACTACGGGAATGTCCTGTACCTTGGCGCTGATCTGACTACGCTGAGAAAACTCCAGGTAGCCCAAAATGCGGCCGCAAGGCTGCTACGCAATGTTCCCAGGAGAGTATCAGCACTCCCTGCCCTTCGCGATTTGCACTGGCTAGAAATTAAAAATAGAATTAAGTTTAAGGCCTTGTGTTATATTTTCAAGATTAAACAATGCTCTGCCCCCAAATATCTACAAAATCTTATTCATGCCTATACTCCTAGCCGTACCCTTAGATCTGCAGGTAAGGGAGACTTTGTCGTTCCTAGATTTAAGCTGGTGAAGATGGGCAGCCGCTCCTTTTCGCATCTGGCCACTAAAACGTGGAACACTTTGCCTGTGAGTCTGAAGTTGGAAACTAACTTTGTTAAGTTCCGTAAGGGACTAAAAACTTGGCTTTTTCAGCAATTGGCTTTATAAGTAAGCACTGTTTTCTTTGAACAGCCGTCCCTCCTTTAAGTCTTGTAGTTTTTCTTCTTCAGTCTTTCCCGTGGCGCCGGGAAACCCATTGCGGGTAGCTTTGCGCCTTACAAGTTTAAATAAATAAATAAAATAAAAGTACCTACCAGCAGCTCCCTTGGTAATGCTTACGTGAGGTACTTTCTGACCTTGCACACAATTTTTCTTGTATACACTAATCAGTGGGGGTACAAGTGTAGTGGATTGACAAACACTGAAATTTGGACACCGAGGCCCGGTTGCTTTTGGCATTCTTTTTAGGCCAGATTTTGGGCAGAGACATTACTACCCTGCCGGTAGGACCCTCAAACATTTTGTACCCGAGCACAAACAGGTCTTTGTTGATATAGTGATGTTTGAAAACATGCTTTTTTCTACTGCGGCTTGTGCTGCAGCCCTTTTGTGGGCCGCAGCACAAGCTGCAGTAGAAAAAAAGCAGTTTCCAACCACCTACACAGAAGTTTTTATCAAAATAGGGTGGGTGAGACGGCTGAATACTTGTCGGCAGTCTCAATCCCGCTACAATGGCGGTCGAATGCTTGTCCAACCGCCATTGTAATGAGGCCCTCTGTCATTATAGTAGCAAGACTCTTTTATGATACGCGCAAACTCTGTCTCTCTTGTGTCAGGACACTGCTTCTTTGTCCTCCAACACGGTCACTATAATCTCAGGACTCTTTCAGCACAACATCAACCTCTGTTGTTGTGATAGCGGGACTCTGTTACGGTGTCTCTTATCTCTTTTACTATAAGGCAGGGCTCTGCCCTATCATATCAGGACTTTTTATAATATATATATAATATTTTGAAAATACCAGGTCTCCAGTGCGGTAAACAGGTCTTTGACTAAGCCGCAGCTCCAGCACTATTTGCAAGCCTTTTGAGGGCACCTTTGAGGGCACCTGCATACTGTATGCAAAGCCCTGAACATGGCAGGGCTCTATCACTGTACTCAAGGCTCTGAACATGGCAGGGCTCTATCACTCTACTCAAAGCTCTGAACATGTCAGGGCTCTATCATTCTACTCAAAGCTCTGTACATGGCAGGGCTCTATCACTCTACTCAAAGCTCTGAACATGGCAGGGCTCTATCACTCTACTCAAAGCTCTGAACATGGCAGGGCTCTATCACTCTACTCAAAGCTCTGAACATTGCAGGGCTCTATCACTCTACTCAAAGCTCTGAACATGGCCGGGCTCTATCACTCTACTCAAAGCTCTGTACATGGCAGGGCTCTATCACTCTACTCAAAGCTCTGAACATGGCAGGGCTCTATCACTCTACTCAAAGCTCTGAACATGACAGGGCTCTATCACTCTACTCAAAGCTCTGAACATGGCAGGGCTCTATCACTCTACTCAAAGCTCTGAACATGGCAGGGCTCTATCGCTGTACTCAAGGCTCTGAACATGGCAAGGCTCGGTCACTCTACTCAAAGCTCTGAACATGGCAAGGCTCGGTCACTCTACTCAAAGCTCTGAACATGGCAGGGCTCGGTCACTCTACTCAAAGCTCTGAACATGGCAAGGCTCTATCTCTCTACTCGAAGCTCTGAACATGGCAGGGCTCTATCACTCTACTCAAACCTCTGAACATGGCAGGGCTCTATGACTCTACTTAAAGCTCTGTACATGGCAGGGCTCGGTCACTCTACTCAAAGCTCTGAACATGGCAGGGCTCGGTCACTCTACTCAAAGCTCTGAACATGGCAGGGCTCGGTCACTCTACTCAAAGCTCTGAACATGGCAGGGCTCGGTCACTCTACTCAAAGCTCTGAACATGACAGGGCTCTATCACTCTACTCAAAGCTCTGAACATGGCAGGGCTCTATCACTCTACTTTAGGCTCTGAACATGGCAGGGCTCTATCACTCTGCTCAAGGCTCTGGACATGGCAGGGCTCTATCACTCTACTCAAGGCTCTGAACATGGCAGGGCTCTATGACTCTACTCAAAGCTCTGTACATGGCAGGGCTCGGTCACTCTACTCAAAGCTCTGAACATGGCAGGGCTCGGTCACTCTACTCAAAGCTCTGAACATGGCAGGGCTCTATCTCTCTACTCGAAGCTCTGAACATGGCAGGGCTCTATCACTCTACTCAAAGCTCTGAACATGGCAGGGCTCTATCTCTCTACTCGAAGCTCTGAACATGGCCGGGCTCTATCACTCTACTTGAAGCTCTGAAAATGGCAGGGCTCTATCACTCTACTTTAGGCTCTGAACATGGCAGGGCTCTATCACTCTGCTCAAGGCTCTGGACATGGCAGGGCTCTATCTCTCTACTTAAGGCTCTGAACATGGCAGGGCTCTATCACTCTACTCAAGGCTCTGAATATGGCAGGGCTCTATCACTCTACTCAAAGCTCTGAACATGGCAGGGCTCTAGCGCTCTACTCAAAGCTCTGAACATGGCAGGGCTCTATCACTCTACTCAAAGCTCTGAATATGGCAGGGTTCTTTCGCTCTGCTCAAGGCTCTGAACGTTTCCCCTTGCTCTGCCACTAAATTTAGCTGCCTAGCGCCAATGCAGTCACCCTTTAACCACAGTGCAAGGGTGTCTGCATTGTAGGGGAAGATTGTTTTTGTGCAGGAAGGTCTCCAATCTTTAAATAGTGTTTTGTAACTTCTATGTGTGATGCTTAGTGTCCCATATTTAAGCAGCGTCAGAATCAATGGGTGTTGCGGTGGAAAGCGTGAAAGTGTGCCTCATTCACAAGGTAGTGTTATGCCACGTTAAGTGGCTTAACGCCACAGTGTAATAAGGCAAAGCCCGTATCACCACCACAGTGTCCAAATATGTGATGTTCCCGTGCCGAAAGGGGCTTGTAAATATGCCCCTGAGTGTGTCTGGCCTCCAGCAATAGATGTAAGTCAGTGAACATACCAGTGCTTTGTGGCACCACGTAAAGCTCTGAATATGGCAGGTTCTGTTAGTATATCAAGTGTTATAAGTAGGTCAGGGCCCCGTTGATAAATGTAAGGCTCCAAATAGGGAGGGCTTTGCCACTCTATGTAGGGTTATCAGCTGAGGCGGCTGCATCTGAACAGAGGTGCTGAGGTGGGGGGAGGGCTGAAAAAAAATCTAAATCAACTTACCTGCTTTGCTGCTGCCTCCACCACACGCCTCTCCTCTGTCTTCTTGTCTTCTTCCCAGCTGATGCCTGCTGCGTGCACCGGAAGCACCAAGGCATCCGGGCTCTGGCAGCCAATCATGATGCTGCGGGAGCTGCGTTGTGATTGGTCTGAGAGGGCTGCTTGACTAATCAGGGAGTGCAGGAGGGCTGGGCATGTTCTCTACTGTGCTGTGCAACACAGCCCAATGGAGAACATGCCAATTACGTATGACTGTCTGGCCGGCCCTAGAAGGCCGGTCAAAGTATCATGCACACTTAGGGAGGGAGTGCAAACCACTCATGCTTCCTCTGCGGCGAGCCAGCACTGCCCCATCAGTAGTCGCAAAGGAACATAAAATGATACCAACTTCTTGTTATTATCATTTTGTTTTCCACTGCTCAATGAGCAGTGGGGCGATGCTCCTCCGCCCTAGCTGAGGAGCCGCCACCAGTTATCACTATGCCATGGCTTGATCAATAAATGTAGGACTCTGAATGGGGTCTGTCTTTATATTTAATGATATTAGATTTCAGGGCTCCTGTAACCTATGCAGGGGCTCATACTGTTGTTAACCCAATCAGACCTCCATATCATAAACTAACTGTGACAGATCTCAGCTAACTTCAACTGAAAGATGCATTTTTCCTTGCAGGCGCTGAGGTTCATGCTTTATAATGGCTCAGGGAAGCAGACCAGAGACAGCCAGGGATGTGATCTATGGTTGTTTAGAAGAACTGGCTGGTCAAGAGTTCAAGCTCTTCAAAACGTGGCTCCAAGACTCCGCTGTGGAACCTGGACAGGTGAAGATCCCAAGATCACGGCTTGAAAATGCCGACCGCATGGACACAGCGAAGACTATGATTCAATATTACAGGGATCAAACAGCCACTGAGATCACACGACAAGTATTGAAGAAAATTCCTAGAAACGACCTTGTGCAGAGATGTAAGTACCCGGATGTTGTACTGTGTGTCTTGGAGCTCAGCAATGTGTTCCTGTCGAGCTCAGAATACAAAATGTGTGACTTGAAATCCCTTGTCCAGGGGAACGTTGGGGCTTTTCTCCCATTGAACCTTCCTAAGAGCAAATTACACCAGCAGAAATAAGCAACAAGACCTTCTCAGGTGGAGCACAACTGTTGTGTCATGTGTGAGGTTGTGTTATATTAGGTTATGTTGTGTTGTGTTGTTTCATCTTGTTGTGTAAAGTGTGTTTGTAACTCCTCACCTCAGGAGTGATGAGTAAAGTTTACTTCACAAGAATTCAGCATTTCAATGACATGACAAGATGAAGGGGCCATGGGGGGAGGGCGATTTATCTACTGTGAGCTAAGACGTTTTACTGTTCATTAGCCGTCTGCCGGATCAATAGAAGAGGAATATTATTTACTCTATGTGGATACATAGCAGAGATGGGCGGAGACAGAGAATAAACACTACTTTTCACCTGAAATATAGTATAGTGTTTACACCAAGGCCCGTGTGTCCCTCCATGCTGCTCTAGAATGGGACATGTATGTTACGTGTGCTTGGTATTCATAAGTGTCTTGCGTCCCAGCAGGTCACTCAGTGATTTGGATGCCTGGCACTATGTTTGATGTGACTGTACAGGTAAGGCCACCCAGATGACAAAAACAAATAAGCAAAACAAATAGATGAGCAAAGCCTTCATATATTCAACAGAAAAAATAATGAACAGATGTAACAGTACTCAGTAAAATAGAAAGGATTTATTTCATATCAAACACAACAGTATTATTTGTTTATGCCTCTTTAATTGTGGAGCCTTGAGCAGGTCATTGTCTTCTTAATAGTCCATTAACTAATGTTGAAACCTTCAACCTCTTGTTGTTGCTGTTATTAGATGTACTTTCTGCATGTGGAACCTTCTGGACTGCGCCCAGCCCACACGTGTTTCGCCCCTATAATCCTGTATGCCTGAGGTTTCCTCAGGGCTCTCCGAGTTATAAAGAGAGGTTGAGGTCCAGTCGTTAACATGAAGAGAACCGGGAACCAGAACCCAATCTGTCTAGGAAGATGAGAGTCTAGAGTCTGGGGTAGGAGGTCACACCTTTGTTACCCCCAGTAGCACAGGGAGTTGGAATCTGCGGAGGAGCAATTGTCACTCACGACAGCAGGGATAAGGTGAAGGCTGAACTGGAAGATTGGTACTAGTTGGAGAGGACATAGAGTGAACACAGAGAGCAGGGTGAGAGGAGGGATGAGGGGTTGGAAGGGGTTTGAATGTATAAAAGTCTCTTTGTGAAGGTTTAAATGGGGCAGAAGCCCTCAGGGGGGCAAGGATCTTGGAACCCCGGGACACCTGGTCTCAAGCATGCATAGTTACAGGCGTAGTCGCATCAGCACCTGTAGTGGATCAACCCGGCCATAATCTCTTGGAGTTTCTTCATGGTGTGAAACCCCTTACCCAGCTCTGGTTCACTGACAGAATATCAATGTAAAAAATATAGAAGTAAAAAATATTGATGAAAAAATATAGAATGCAAAAGTATCGACTCCCTATACTTAAACAGGAAAGTATAAAAATATTGAGAAAAAGTATAGTTGTACAAAATATCGATTTTTATACATATGAAATTAGATAATAAATATTAAATATGTTAAATAATACAATTAATATAAAAAAGAAAGTAGATTTAATACAAATTTCAACAAATATAACAAATAAACATGATTAAAACACACATATATATTAATTATTATATATTTACTTTTCAATTATTTTATAATTTTAAAATTATCTAAAAATGTACAAATAAATATATCTATATATATATATAGGTAGTTATAGTTAGGACCTATTATCCATAGGAAATCCGCAACATTCTATTTGGAATAACTTTGGCGCCGGTTGATGAATCGTGAAATTTCCAAACTTTTGGCCAGCTCAGTTCTGCTACTTTCCTGAAAGTTTGGGGTTGATTGGTCAAGCGGGGGCTGAGAAAAAGGGGGTCCCAAAATGTGTTTTCCCCATGCAATTTCCCATAGGACCTTTAGCCGCAGGCACAGCCCAAACTGCAGAACAGAATTACACCAAATTTGGGAAGGAGGTAGTCCTTGATTCAGACTCGTGCCTTTGCTTGTTTGATGTAAATCTGTTGAGTCGTTTCTGAGAAAATAACAGTTAAAACATGTTAGACGTGACATCCTTGGCATGGGTCCCCAAACCACTTTGTTCGCCCTCTCAGGTATGACCCCTTTCTTTTTGTGCTGGACTACGACGCGCTGCATACTGTACCCCTGCTAACCAGGGCCCCGGTGTAAGTGCTGCCTTTCTCAGTATAACCACGAACAGTGTATCTGACCCGGAGTAAATGGTAGAGGCTCCAGATTAGTGTCCCTAACATCAGGGGTATGTGAGATATTCTTGTTGAGGAATGCAGGTTAGAACCGGGGCATAGAAATGACCCTTGCAGAGAAAAGTCAAGATCCCTAACCTCGTAGCGGGCCCCAGATGTGTAATCAAATGTCTGGGCCATCTCCCACGGACTGGGGTAGCTGGCGGCCACCAGATCAGAGAGGCGGGGTAGTCCCGGCAAGTGTCCTGCTTACAACAATGCCGGCCCCACTCCCCGCAGAGCATCTGTCACTGCGGCCTTCCTCCTTCAAAGTACAAGGGTGCCATCTGGCCAAAAAAAACCAACAACAAAGACCTGGGTAAAGAGAGACACGCTACCTGATCAAAGACTTCAAAGAATTTCTGGGAAATAACTAGGGAACCCTTGAACCGGAGGGCAGATCGCTTTTGGGACACAACGAGCCCTGCTGACCCCGTCGTGGTTCACGAATCGTACCTCATGTTCGCAAAGCAACTCGCCATTCCGAGCCCTGCTGACCCTGTCGCGGCTCGGACCTTGAGCATCGTACCCCTGGTACCTGAAGCCTTTCACCATCCCGAGCCCTGCTGACTGTGTCGCTGCTCGGACTTTGAGAATCGTACCTCCGGTACTTGAAGGCTTCCACCATCCCGAGCCCTGCTGACTGTGCCGCAGCTTGGACTTTGAGAATCGTACCTCCGGTACTTGAAAACTTCCACCATCCCGAGCCCTGCTGACTGTGCCGCGGCTGGGACCTTGAGGAGCATACCCCTGGTACCTGAACCCTTTCACCATCCCGAGCCCTGCTGACTCTGTCGGGGCTCAGACTTTGAGAATCGTACCTCCGGTACTTGAAGCCTTCCACCATCCCGAGCCCTGCTGACTGTCGTGGCTCGGACAATGAGCACCGTACCCATGGTACCTAAAGCCTTGCACCATCCCGAGCCCTGCTGACTGTGTCGCGGCTCGCACTTTGAGAATCCTACCTCTGGTACTTGACGCCTTCCACCATCCCGAGCCCTGCTGACTGGGTCGCGGCTAGGACCTTGAGCATCGTACCCCTGGTACCTGAAGCCTTTCACCATCCCGCGCCCTGCTGACTGTGTCGCGGCTCGGACTTTGAGAATCGTACCTCTGGTACTTGAAGCCTTCCACCATCCCGAGCCCAGCTGACTGTGTCGCGGCTCGGACCTTGAGCATCGTACCCCTGGTACCTGAAGCATTTCACCATCCCGCGCCCTGCTGACTCTGTCGCGGCTCGGACTTTGAGAATCGTACCTTCGGTACTTGAAACCTTTCACCATCCCGAGCCCTGCTGACTGTGTCGCGGCTCGGACTTTGAGCATCGTACCTCTGGTAGCTGAAGCATTTCACCATCCCGATCCCTGCGGACTCTGTCGTGGCTCAGGCCTTGAGAATCATACCTCCGGTACTTGAAGCCTTTCACCATCCTGAGCCCTGCTGACTAAGTCGCGGCTCGGACCTTGAGCATCGTACCTCTGGTACTTGAAACATTTCACCACCCCGAGCCCTGCTGACTGTGTTGCGGCTCGGACCTTGAGAATCATACCTCCTGTACGCACCGCATTTCCCCATCCCGAGCCCTGCTGACTTTGTCGCGGCTCGGGCCTTGAGAATCGCACCCCTATCCCTGGACTGAGAGTGACCGAGTCACCCTAGCTACTCGAACCCCACCCAAACTGATGTATTGTAGAAGTGTACTGTCTTTGGGCCTTGTGATAAATCAATATATAAAGGATACTATATTTTCATAAAAACCCGTGTGGTGTCCGTTTGTAGTGTGGCAAGATATTACTGTATATGAGAATAAATGCTTTACACTGGCCCTCGAGGTTCAGTCTGAGTGCTTGGTGATACTACTAAGGGGATAGCCCCCTATCCTAACTAGAGGAGGCAGGCCCCGGCTGGGACAAAGGTACTCACCTCTGCCCCCCCGGACCTACCCCATCTAACAAAACCATTTATATATCTGTTGTAACTTGGTACACCCCACCATGCAACCTGCACCCCCATTGTCTCCCCCGTTGGTTTCACCTACCTGGAATGTTGGATTGAAGCTTGCTTTAGAATGTTGGTGAGCTCACTCTAGTGGTTGGCACTGAAGAATCCGGTTCGTAATAAACTCCCTCTCACTTAATCCTGTGTGGAGTCTATTCTTAACAATTTGGCGACGATCACCGTGCTAGGGACGGTTGGATTCTTTCCCCTGTAATCCTTGCCAACTACAAAAAGTCAAAATTTACTGAGAAGATGAAGCTGTGATTTCCGTGGACAAGAAAAAAAGGCGACTATAACCAGACCGGTCGGTCGAGAGGAATATAAGGCTTCTTTAAACCAGACTGGGGTGTATATCGTCTGGCAGTTAGTCAAATTATACTGGTGGACATCGTGGAACTTTTTAATGCTGAACGAACATAGCCTGCGCTGTTTCAACCAAGCAACTGACGAGCCCCCAGTCCCTGTCATCATTGATGCCGAGGTATGGATTTATTCTGTTTGAGTCGCACGGAAGAAAAATAAGAGTGGAAAGGGAGGAAACCTGCTGGAAAGGGTGTGAGAATCAAGCAGACGAGCAGTCCCGCTCACGGCAACCAGGAAGTAGCCGAGTTTGTGACGAAGATCCTAGGTGACGGGATGCTTTTCCCAACTCCGCCCGGTAGCTGAGCAAGGAATCCACGTCGGAGTGCTGCTCCGCCCTCCGGGTACGTTGTTCCATCAGTTCCTTGAGACGGACCGCCTCCAGTGAAGTAACGTGACAGGATAGGGCGGAACGTGTTTTTTCCTGTCAGTATTGAGCCGATTGAGGTGCTGTCTTTTGGACTGCCTGTGCTGTTCGGCTATCGGAGGAGCTGACAAGCGTGAAAGAGGTAGGAAACTTCGTTACCTAAGTCTCCTCATTCAGGGTCCGGTCGTCGAGGGATTCTTTTGGAATGACTGTGACCCTGGGTAATTCCTGTCAGAAAAGCGGAAATTTGGTGTTATACCTAGCTCTTGTTTTCAGAAAAAGAGCGTTTTACAGTTGACTGTGACTCAAAACCATTCCTGTCAGAAAAATGGTGACCTGGTTCTTCATCTAGTACTCGACTTCTAAAGGGGAACGTTCTACAGCTGACGCCGTGGGAATTAGTGACTAACTCTTTTTCTCCTTCGGTTGTTCCACAGTGAGCAGTTTTCTTAGTGTATTTCATTCTTGGCAGCATTCAACCCTCACTCTTTCAGCCTCTCCATTACTCGTGGAGAAGCATTACTGCTGGGTAGGGAAGGTTAATCCATAGTTTTTTCTTCTGCAATTCTCTAGTCATCAAATTACATAAATTCCAACTTAGGCTGGATACTTTTGTGATTAAACTAAGCAAATTCAATTCACAGGAGCCATCAAACGTTCCCTTCGTTAATTGGCTCAGCTTTGGTCTCCCTACTTCTGTCTGAACTTTTACATTGAACCTTTTAAGAACTGTGGATATTTTAATATTGCACTATCTGCCATAAGTGTCCTGACTTTTCTCTTTATTTCCTTTTCCTCACACTGTTACTATCTGCCATAAGTGTCCTGACTTTTCTCTTTATTTTCTTTTCCTCACACTGTTCTCTCTTACCTTTTTCTCCAGTTCCTTTAATCTCTCATCTTCCACTTCCACTTTTCTTTCTTGAACATGACTGCCTTAAACATGTCCCAACCACCGCCATTTTTGGACGAGGCAGGCGATCCTCTTATTTCCTGGAAAAAATTGTTTCATTTATTTGAATCATATTTGATTGCAATTGGGGGAAATAGATTTTCTTCATTAAGGAAGCAACCCATTTTACTTCATAATTTGGGTAAATATGCTAGGGATGTGTTTGAGGATTTGCCTGAGGTAGCTGATGGAGGCGCAAACATCCATGTTGGGGCAGATGGAGTAGCCCAACCCGATGTGTATGAGGCCACGGTTAAAAAATTGGCGGAGCAGTTTGGGGATAGAATTAATATAGTTTAGGAACGTCACAAATTTTTCTTACGTGCCCAGGGGAAAAATAAAAAAGTGAAGAATTACATTGCAGTTTTGAGGGGTTTGGCAGCCACGTGTGATTTTGGAGTGATCACAGAGTCTCTAATCAGGGACCAATTGGTCAGGGGCACATGTGAAAAAAAAATTCAGGAGAGACTTTTAGCTGAAGCTCCAGATTCAGAAAGAGCTATTGATATTGCAATTAGCATAGAGCACACAAACTACTGCATGAATGAAATGAAGGAAGTCCATGAAGTGAAACAGGTTAGTGACAATGGTGTGCATAAGGTGGTTCAAAAAGATAGCAGATCTAAATCTACCCTGCCCGATGTGAATAAACATAGCGCACAGTTTAACAAGCCTAAATGCTATAGATGTGGTAACCCAAACCATTTAGCTAATGATGTAAAGTGTCCAGCAAGGGGTGTCACTTGTAGCAATTGTAAAAAAGGGGACATTTTTCGAGAGTATGCCATGAAAAGAAAAGTACTACTCACATGGTGGTCCAGGACTCGGAACAACCTTTGCAGGGGCATATTATCTTCCAAGTGTTGAACATTGGTGAACAGAATGTGAATTGTTATCCCGAATGTGAAATATGTCTTGACAATGTTGTATATTAGGTGTTTGCGGATTCCTGTTCACCTTATACTCTGATAAATGAGACTTCCTTCAAACAAAATTCAGGCCATAAAAACTATAATCTGTTGCCACCTGACATTAAACCTGGGGGATACAATTACAATCCTATTCCACTGGTTGGAATGTTGATGATGCAGATAAATTTTAAAGGTAGAACCACACTGGGTAAAGTGTATATCACAGAAAAGGGTTCACATTTGTTAGGTTGGAAACACCAAAAGGACCTGGGTATAAAATTAGACCCAAATTCCCCTGAACCTGTACTACTTATTGATAGGCCTACAGTTGGAAAGTAAGTTTGTGAAAAATTTCCGGAGTTGTTCACAGACAATTTGGGACAGCTTAAAGGGTTTCTCCAAAAAATCAAGCATAAATCAAATGCAAAGCCTGTAGTGCACAAAGCCAGATCCATTCCATTGCTTTTGAAAGAACCTTTGCAAAAAGAATTGAATAGACTGGAAGAAAACAGGATAATAGAGCGCATTGAAAGTTCAGAATGGTTGGCCCCCATTGTTAGAGGCAAAAGGGGGGAAAGGGCATCCGCCTCTGTGTTGACCTCAGGGATTTGAACGCTAACATCTGGGTGGATAGACACCCCCTCCCCAACATCAATGAGATGTTGATGGCCATTAAAGGTGCAAAGTTTTTCTCAGTCTTAGATCTACTCACTGCCTACCACCAGGTCGTGCTCCATCCAGAATCTAAGCACCTCACGTCCTTCATAACCCCTTTTGGTGCATATCAATTCTCAAGATTGCCTTTTGGGCTTGCATCTGTAGCTGCAGTTTTTCAGCGTATTATGCAAAACATCTTGCAGGGTCTTGAAAAAGTAGTCTGTTTCCAAGACGACATTCTAATCTATGGAGCGACTGAAAATGAGCACAACAAAATCTTGGAGGAAGTATTGTCAAAACTCAGCAATGCTGGCGTCACTACTCAGAAGGATAAATGCAAGATAGGTGTGGGAGCAGTGGTGTACCTGGGGCACATGATTTCAAGTGAAGGTATTAAACCCGAGGCCAGCCTGGTAGATGCAGTAAAACTCGCACCGGCTCCCTCAAACAAAGATGACTTGAAATACTTTATGGGCCTGGTTGAGTATATGTCGAAGTTTGTGAAGAATTTCGCAGACCAAGTCCAACCTCTCATGGAGTTACTTAAACAGGGAACCAAATTCGAATGGAGCACAGAGCATCAACAAACCTTACAATTCATCAAAGAAGCCATTTCGGAGGCTCCCATCTTACACACCTTTGATCCGAATGCCAAGACCACATTGTCTACAGATGCAAGTAATAAAGGTCTGGCTGCCTCTTTGATCTAATTGGTAAATGGCGAAGAGAGAGTGATAGCCTTCGCTTCAAGAACCTTGAAGACTGCTGAAGTAAATTACTCCACGATTGAGAAAGAAGCACTGGCGTGTTACTGGGCTATACGCCATTTCAAGTACTTCCTGTGGGGAATTTCTTTCTGCCTGAAAACGGATCACAAGCCATTGATTCCGTTGTTTGCAAACAAACTTTTAGAGAACACCACTCCACGCATCTCCAAGTGTGTCTTAGGACTGCAGGGGTTCAACTATTCTATTATGCATGTCCCAGGCTCAAGAAATTCTTTGGCGGATTGCCTTTCGCGCATGCCGCTTTTGGTAGATGAACCAGAAGGAACCGAGGAGGAAGAAACCATCCTGGCAATCGATATTCCAGCCATTAAGATAGACGAATGGTTGAAATCTCTTCAAGAAGACGAGGTATTGGGAAAATTGAAAGACATGATCACCGTTGGCTGGCCAGAAGAAAAAAATTAAGTGCCAGAAGATCCTCAGGAATTTTGGAACGCGAAGGACGAGTTGTCCATAATTGAAGACCTGGTCTGGACAGGGAATAAATGATTCCCCCGACTGGAATGAGGGATCGCATCATACAAATCGGACATGAAGGTCATCCTGGACGAAGCTTAACCAAAAGTAAGATTCAACAAAACTATTGGTTCCCTAAAATGGACACACAAATTGAAGAGCTGGTAAAGGAATGTATTGCATGTGGGGCCAGCGATAAGTCAAAGAATGTCCGCAAGGCTCCCCTAATTCCGGTCAATGTTCCCACCAAACCTTGGGATAATCTGGGGATGGACATTATTGGTCCTTTGAACTTATTAAGTCAATCTCAAAAATGTATGTTCGTCCTGATTGACCCCACGATCACGTGGCTAAATTCATTATTAAATGGTTAAGATTTCCCCTCGAGCGCAATACTCGTAATATCCTGCGGGCTGAGTGTGCAAGGCCTTCTATTAACGATAAGGTGTGCCAAACCCCTAATTTGGACCCTGAATTAATAAAATTTCTTTTTAAACTAGGACAAGACCCTCGCAAAGGAATGGAGAGGTCTCTTAAAGGTTGCCAGGACCGTGTCCTTGATGTCCTTGGCCCTTTAGCAAGAATTATAGATGCTGCAGAGGAGAGCCGTCTTAATGGAACTCCACTTAACACTGATTTCATAAGAGGCCTTAGTCAAAGAGCCTTAATCCTCCTCGGAAACGCCAATTCAAGCTTGAACGCAGAGAGACAAAGAGTTGTCCTAACTAGGATTAATCCAAAGCTTTCGGATTTGGCCAATAAAGAAACATCTCAAAATCTGAAAGGTCTCCTCTTTGGTGAAGAACTCATCAAAAATCTGGGAAGATATGTTTCCATGTTTACAGCCCTGGATAAGGCACAGCAGAATATGCGTAAGGTCTTTAACAACAACCTTTTTGGTCTGGCCGGAACAAGGGGCCGTTCTTCCGGCCGATATAATCAAAGGCCCACTTCAAGATCAAGAGGCTTTGGAAGAGGCTTCCAACAGACCAACTATTCACAATTCTTCCCGCAAAGAGGACGTGGCAAGCGCTCAAGAGGTTACAGATCTCGCGGACAAGCCTCAAGTGACACCACATCAAGTGAGTACCTTTTCCTCTCCTGCCCCTCTTTCTTTCCCCTCAGAGGTGGGAGGGAGACTCAGATTCTTTTACCGGAACCGGGAAAAAATCACTCAAGATTCTTGGGTTTTGAACACTGTTCGAGGTTTCAAAATAGACTTCACCGAAACCCCAAAACAGTTCTTTCTTCCAAAAAATTTTCAGATACCCCCAGAACAACAAAGTATAATAGAGGAAGAGATCTCTTCCATGCTCAAAAAAGGAGCGATCAGGCAAGTCCCAATGGAGGAACTCAGATTCATAAGCACACTCTTCCTTGTAGAGAAAAAAGACAAAGGTTGGAGACCTGTTATAAACTTAAAACACCTCAACAAGTTTTTAGTGTACAGGCACTTCAAAATCGAAGGGATTCACCTTCTGAGGGATCTTCTTTTAGAAGGAGATTGGCTGGTAAAACTAGACCTGAAAGATGCTTACTTCACAATTCCTATGGCAGAAATTCATCAACCATTTCTTAAATTTCTTTGGAAAGATCGATTGTACCAGTTCAAAGCCCTTTCTTTCGGTCTTTCTTCAGCCCCTTGGTGCTTTACCAAGGTCATGAGACCAATTGCCTCCTTTCTAAGAGAAAGAGGAATTCGCTTAATCATCTACCTAGACGACATCCTAATTATGTCTCAAGATCTTTCTCAAATCTCTCAAGATCTGAAAATAGTTATGGACCTCCTGGAAAATTTAGACTTCATCATCAACAAGTAAAAATCGGTCTTGACTCCTTCAAGGTCGATGGAATTTTTGGGATTCACTGTAGATACATCCAGGTGTCTCCTTCTTCTCCCTTCCAAAAAAATTACAAAAATCAAAAAAGAAATTTGTGTCCTGAAACTCCGAGAGTTTCCCCTCAGAGAACTCGCAAGACTCCTCGGTCTTCTTTCTTCCTCTATTCAAGCAATTTTCCCTGGACCTCTGGTACGAGGACCACATCTCCCTAGACCTGGATGCCAAACTGGAACTGAACTGGTGGCTAGAAAACCTGGAAGCTTGGAACGGGAAAGCGATTTTCGGTACGAAACCCGAATTCGTTTTGGAATCAGATGCCAGCATGCATGGTTGGGGAGCCTGTCTTCTCAACCAGAATACTGGTGGAACGTGGTCGCTGGAAGAATCTTCCCAACACATAAATAATTTAGAACTCACAGCTGGTCTTTACGCTCTGATGAGTTTCAAACACTCACTGCAGGGACGATCTGTCATTTTGAAAATGGACACCATGTCCGCAGTGGCCTATATAAACCGCCTAGGTGGCACCAAGTCTGCGGACCTTTCGAACCTGGCAAAAAAGCTTTGGATGTTCTGCCTGGAACACAAAATTGCTCTAAAAGCAGAATACCTTCCAGGGAAAGCGAACATCTCTGCAGACTGGAACTCGAGATTCCTCAGAGATCACAGCGATTGGAAACTCGACATTTCCATCTTCAACCGTCTGAATATGGTTTGAGGACCCTTGGTGATAGATCTCTTCGCAAGCAGACTAACGTTTCAACTAGAAAATTACTTCAGTTGGATGCCCTATCCCGGAGCTCTAGCCGTGAACGCCTTTCTCCAACCATGGAAGAATCTGAAGGCTTATGCCTTTCCCCCCTTTGCCATGATCCAGAGAGTCTTACAGAAAGTGAGAATCGATCAATGATCCCTTGTTCTAGTGAATCCCTTCTGGCCCTCTCAAGCTTGGTTCCCGACAGCTCTGGAACTGGCTTACGACACTCCTTTCCTAATCCTTTGCCTAGATCATCTCCTAACAAACGTAGATGGCGAAATTCATCCTCTAATTCAAACAGGGAGTTTGAAACTTCTTGCTTGGAGAGTGTCAGGAGATCAAACGAGGTCTCAGGACTTTCGTCTACAGCTTCAACTCTCCTCTCAGAATCATGGTCACCAGGCACCCACTACAGATATAACAACATCTGGAGAACTTGGGTTCGTTGGTGCTTGGAAAGGAACCTGGATTCCCTAGCACGTATTCGTCAGGAGTGCTATTGGAGATATCATCTCCATAATCAATAGTGAGCATAGGGTCATTAGCACTTAGATTTTGTGTGCCGCTAAGGACACCAGAATATCTTGTGCCGCGAGGGACACCATAATAAGTTGTGCCGCGGTGGACACCATGACGAGTTGTGCTGCGAAGGGCACCCAATTGGTTTGAGGTGCGAGGACCTCCCAGATATAGTGAGGTGCGAGGACCTCCCACAGTGCTTATAGGGGGTAAGTCTTGCAAATTTTTAATCTTTTTTGTTCTTTTACTCCTTGATTCGTAAGAATCTTGAAAATGACCGTCAATAAATTCATCTTCATTAGGGGAGATGGTCCTCTTTGAAGATAAAACTGTGCTCAGAGGATTGCGCGGGTGTGATTGCGCTTTATTACATTCAACACCAGGGGTAGGGGCAGAGGCTCCCTCAGAGTCAGAATCAGACATGTTTCCCTTTAAATTTAAATGAAAATAAGGGGGCTTGATAAAGTGAATAATTCCTCTGTATTATAAAGTTAAGGACTTGTAGTAAGGAAATTACTTTAAATTAAACAAATCGAAATTCGTAATGTTAATGACTTGTAGTAAGGAAAGTTTCTTTATTTATTTTAATAGTGTAAGGGGCGGAGCTTAATTATTATTTATTTTGATTTAAAAGCCAAATAAATTCAATTGAGGTAAAAATTAGGGTTTAAACCCAAAGACTTGCGTTTCTAACGAGGTACAGCTGATCGCGATGGCAGAGCAGCTGCACCTCTAGTTGCCAAGGAAACCGGCGTCGCGCGCGAGAGATCACAATAATGCTCGTCTCTAGGGGGAGGAAAGGACCTAAGCAACGCGCTTACGTGAAGCTGTTGTCGGCGAGGTCCTTTCCTCAGATCAGAATGAAGGCTTTTCTCGCGCTTTGAGCGCGATCGTTACATGGCATGATGTACGTTACACGGCATGACACACGAATGGGAAATTCGATTAAACGCGGACTAGGGCGGCAAACGAGGGGATATATTAAAAGAGAGGCAAGTGGTAAATTTAACATTAGAGTATCTTTTAACGTGGAAACATTGACAAAAAACGGCGAATACTTACGCGGATGAAAGAAAAAACCGTTAGGAAAAGGGTGTACACACACATAGCAGTGTAAAAATGGATATATATAAACACAAACCAACCTGGGTCAAAAGACCAAAGGGCAAGAAGGAAAGGGGGGATTTCCATAAATTGGAAATCGGTATGGAGGTAAAAGGGAAAGAAAGGGGGGGGAACAATAGTCCAAACCACGATAACACGAAATAATGCCAATAGTAACATTAAAGATAAGGAAAAAGGAAAGGCAACTTATTTGCTCAGAGCCGCATTTAAAAGAGGCAGTCTTCTGATGGCCCTTGGAGTATATTTGTTATGAGTGTTCTATATGGAACCTTTCTATTATGATGTTTGCGGCTGCTTAGAGACGCATTAAAAGTTGTATGCATAATGTGAGCCTCCGTGTCTTTAATGAAATCCAGATTCTCTAGTCATGGTAATAGGAGACTGGATAACGACTAAGTTTGTCCCTTCCATTTCTACAGTGTATCTCATTGAGTTTTTAAAGGATACCTTTTCCAAAGAAGGCATACCCAGTGAGTTCATAACGGACAATGGTGTGCAATTACTTCGGATGAGATGAGAGATTTCCTGAACAGTTTATCTGTTATTCACATAAAATCTCCATTGTATTCCCCCAAATCAAATGGTTTAGTAGAAAGGGCTAACAGAATGCTTAAGGACTCCATTCAACTTGCCTTGTCAAACAAAGAGCCAATTGATGACAGCTTAAGAAAAATGTTGTGGTCGTATCACATCACTCCTAATTCTGTTTCAGGAGTCTCCCCATTTACTTCTCTTAAAGGAAGAAACCCAGGTTCAAAACTTACTCCCAACTGGTTGAATGGAGGGTCACCTGTGTGGGTAGACAGGAACACTTTTTCAGAGAAAGTGAAAGAAAACCAAGTCAAGTATAAAAATAGTTATGACACTAAGTGGGGGACCACTGACCGAGAATGGAGGGTTGGGGATTGGGTGATTGTCAAAAAACCCACTCTGTTGAAGTCTAAACCATCAGTTTTCTCTAGACCCGTCAGAATCAGGAAGGTCCATAGTAACTCTGTTTTGTTAGATGATGGTAACTTATGGAGCATGGATGGGTTGGCTCATTGTACTAATGTTCATGTTTCCGAACTCCCTAGCAATGATGACTCTGGTAAAGTGTCGGGGGATCCTACTATGGGAAGAGAGGCACGTAAACGTAGGTGTCCGGCGTGGCAAGCTGACTACCGTATGTAAAGTGCATATATGCTTATTGTTTCTCTCTGTAGAACTTAGGGGCACACCTCACCCGGGTGCTCTGTAGCGATGTAATCTTGATCTCGATTGTTTTTCCATGTTCCATTTTGCAGGTTAATTGTGTTCTGCCGCACCCACCTTTTCTTTCCCCCCCCCCCCTCAATTTGGTATGATATTGTTTATTGTTACTTTATTGTGCTGCTGTACATAGGGAGGTGTGTTGTAACTTGGTACACCCCACCACGCAACCTGCACCCCCATTGTCTCCCCCGTTGGTTTCACCTACCTGGAATCTTGGAGTGAAGCTCGCTTTAGAATGTTGTTGAGCTCAGTCTAGTGGTTGGCACTGAAGAATCCAGTTAGTAATAAACTCCCTCTCACTTAATCCTGTGTGGAGTCTATTCTTAACAATATCCATGGGCGCGGTGGATCCGCGGGTTCTGCGCGCATTGTCATCGTACCATAAGCGCACCCTCCCGATCACGCGCTGAATGCTAATTCGCTGTTAAGTGGTTTTCAACATTCGAAACTAGAAACTGTTGGCAGCCATTTTATGCCTCCGTAGAAGCGAGGCTGAAGAAGTCTGTGAAATATGTGTGCAGAACGCAAAAAGGGGACAGGGTAGACACACCCTGATCCCCTAGGCTGGCTCAGGGGGTCCCACAAGAACCCCTAGGGCAAAAAAAATATTTTAAAAAATCGCGGGTTGCGGATAGGATCCGCGCATTTAGCTGACGAAAAAAAAAATGAAGTGCGGGCTTCAGCAGTTTAAAGGTTATTATCCCCCGGAGGGGGCAAATCCCGGGGGCATTTAAAAAAAAATAGTGGGGGGGTTTCAATCCCCCACACACTGCCCCAGGGACTGCCACCCCTGGGGCACTAAGTTAATATATGCGTAGGGGCTCACGGGGCCCCCCTGCAGCCCCTGGATTGCCACTCCCTGGAGCTTGTTAAAAAGGGTGGGGGGGGTCTTAGGACCAACCCAGCCCCGAGGACCGCCACCCCCCCGGGCTTCAAAATATTGATTGAGGGGGCTCTGAGGCCCCCCCCAGCCTCGGGGACTGTTAGACCTGGCACCTTGGCGTGAGTTTCCCTTCCACTTTTTGCTGATGTGCCTCAGATGTTTTGCTGTTTTTGCTGGTGTCCGCTGCTCAGGGCACTGCGCCACGGCCAATCCGTGCCGCAGTGCAAGTGCTCCCTATGAAAAGTGTAACTGTGTTTGGTATACCTGATTGGTTCATTGGATTTACTGTCAGTCCCCAGTAAAGTGCACCAGGAGTGCCAGGGCTTGTAAATGCCAATACTGCTAGTGGGCCTGCAGCGCTGGTTGCGCCACCCACAGAAGCAGCCTTGTAAAATGTGTCTAGGGTCTGCCATTGCAGAACCTGCGTGCAGTCTGGTACTGTCATGCTGGCTGGGCAAGTGCACACACTTGCCAGCCTCTAAACCTTCCCTTAGCTTCATATTAGTCACCCCTATGGTAGGCCCTAGGGCAGGGTGCATTGTAAGTGTAAGGTAGGACATGCCCTGATGTGGGTGGCATGTCCTAATAGTGAATTACAGCCAAATTCGTTTTTCACTATTGTAAGGCTACCTGCTCCCTTTTAGGCCAGATGGGCTACTGGAATTATTACACTCCATAATCCCAGCAGGCTCAGGGAGCATGGTAGAAAATAATGTTTAGTATGCCTGAACTCAGAATAATAAAATACTTCTTTTAGTAAAGTTTATTTTAATATCCTGTGTTTGCAAATGCTACTTTTAGAAAGATAGCATTTGCTTGCCTAACCATTTCAGCCCGCCTCTGCAGTATGTGTATCTGACTGTCTGGGTTGTGTGAGTGAAAGGGCAGGGGGATGACAGGTGGTGAATGGAAGGATTACACCTTAGTGGGAGGTGGGAGTTTCCCTGGACTATGCATCAGGCTGTGCTCTGCCACCACAATGCTGGCTCCGCCCCCCTGGGGAGCGACTGATGACTCAGCCTGCACCTGGCCCAGGAAGGGCGAAGCCCCATCATCAAGGTACTCCTGGCTGCCCCTGTCCACACAATGCTGGCTCCGCCCCCCTGGGGAGCGGCTGATGTGCCTGCCCTCACACTGAAAGCAGAAGCCAGAAGTACCCCCAACAAGTGCTCAGAGGCTGAGAGCAGTTATGCCGAGGCCCCCCTGGCCTGTGAGAACAAAAGAAACTGTGTATAAAAGTAGGAGCCCTGCTCCTTGTAAATTAGAATCCTGTTTTACCACAAAGGACCTCTACCCGACTAGAAGGAGAAGAGACGCTGGAAGGACTGGCCTGCTGCTTGCCTTGCTGAGAAAGGAGAGGAAAAGACTTGATGAGAAAAGACTTTGCTGCTTTGTGCTTTAAACATTCTCCAAGGGCTTGAGTTGAGGTTGCCCCCTGAACTGAACCCCAGGACCAGTGGGTTCTCCTGTGCTTTGGCTCGTCCCCTGCCTGAGGCCGAGTATTTCCTCCCGCCGGAGGTGAAGTCTGCCCCCTCTCGCCCCCTCCTAGGGCCGTGGTACTCGGGAGCCATCCTGCCCTCTTGCCCTTCAGAGCCTCGCTCCACTCGGAGTCGCTCTCTGCCCCAGGGCTAAGGCCGGCCGCTCCCCTACCTCTGCCTGCTTCACGGAGCCCTTGAGTGAGACTTCAGCCCCTGCCGCCGGAATCCCGGGGACACGAGCAGCCTGTGCCCGTGCATCTGATTGCACCCTGCTGCCCTGCCTTGCTCTGCCCCCCAGGAGAGGCCGCACCCACTGTGAAGGGAGCCCCCCTCTGTGGCTCCTGTGCTGTGCCTTGCCTCCCGGAGATCCTCCGCTTTGAGAAGGGACCCCTCTGCACTGACAATTCCTGAAAGAAGGGAGCATTCCTGAAGACAACATCAGCCTTCCCTGTGCCTTGGCCCCAGAGGCTCCTCTCACCCCTCCCTGCTCCTCACTGCAGCTGAGAGCCCCCACCTCTGGAAAAGGCCCGGGGTTCCTCTCATCGCCTGCTTGCTGCTGTGCTCCGCAGCTCAGCCCCCACCTCTGGAAAAGGCCCAGGGTTTTTCAAGCCCCTCTCTGGTCTCCATTCCAAGCCTACCGCGAGATGCGTGAGCATTGGTAGAGCCTGGGCTTTTCTTCTGTGTGGAGCACAGAGGAGCGCTGTGAAGCCTACAGAGGCGCTTGGGAGCGCCATACCTTCCAGGAACAGGGCAAGAGGCCCCATTATTGCATAACTGGAACTGAGAGAACTGTGTTAGAAGTGATTTTACAAGGAAATCCACATTTGAACTTGAAACTAAAGAAAAGCTTGCCTATTTACAATCTGTGGCCTCACCAAAAACGTTATTGATGGTCTTGTGATAAGTCTGATGTTGGACTTTGGCCCTTAGGGCAGGTTCACCCCTAGACTTTTTGCGTGAAATGGTGACCTGGCAATGATGATTTTAGGGATTCTGCGCACTTTCACTGTGTCCCAGTGGAAAGTGCGTGCGCACTCTGAGTGCATGTGCTGAGCTAGGCCTGCCCGCCCATAGGAATGCATGGGGAATGTATGTGTCCCTGGTAGTTCCTGATGCGTGGGGTGTACAGGCTCGAGTCTGGTATGTGTGAACTCGTGAGAGTGAATGCTGCGAGATGGTGTATGCAGCATGTATGTGTCTAGTAGGGAAGCGCCATTTCTAGACATGGCTGTACGTGTGCTGTGAGGGTGCTGGCGTGTGATTGGCTGGAGCTGGCTGGCATGCCAGGCTCCAGGAAGTCTGGATGGGTCTGCCCGGTGGTGAGTGGGAGATTAGCATGAGTGATGTGTGGGAGGAGTGTACCTGTGTCCTGGAGGGGCTGGGTTTTCCCCACACAATGCTGGCTCCGCCCCCCTGTGGTGCGTCTAATGACCCAAGCCCTGCCAGTGAATAGAGAGGGTGGTTGAGGTAAACAGAGTACTCAAGAACCAGCTGCGACTGGTTCCGCCCCCACTCTGCACCCTCAGACAAAGGGAAATACTGTATAAAAATGGGGCTGTGTCCCCACTGAGGTTGTTCTTGTTCCAGGATCCTGAGGGGGCTGCTGTTGCTGCTACTGGGCCAGAGGACCGCCACTTGGGGAGTCTCCCTGCCTGGAGACCCAGTGTGCTGGCTCTGGGCCCAGCCTTGCCCCCCTGCCCCTTGAAAGGACTTTTGCTGGACTTTGGGCTGTCCTCTAGCGCTGGGAGCGCTGGAATTGCCTCTTAGCGCTTGGAAGCGCTTTTGTTCTGCTATAGCGCTTTGGAGCGCTTTCTTGTGGCTTGTAGCGCTGGGGAGCGCTTTATTTGAAGAGGCCGGTGCCCACCCGGCATTGGCCGCCCCAAGCGAGTGCCACCTCGCTTATTCTCGAGTGTTTTGTCGCCTGGCAGGTGCCCACCCTGCCAGGGACCTTGCCGCTGTTTTTATAATTTACCTCGAGGGTGCCGACCCCTCGGTAAATTCAGCCCCCGCCTAGAAGCACCGGAGACGGGCCGCCGCGCTGCCCGCGACGACCCGGAAGTGTTTCTGCCGGCCGGCCAATCCAAGAGCGGGCCGACCGGAAGTCCCGCCCCGCACCCGCGACCTGGAAGTCAGGCAGGCCGGGGGCAGGAGAGAGGCAGGCGGAAGCTGCTGCCTGCAGGGAGAGCCCCGAGGGAGAGACAGAGCCTGGACGTGTGCCCCGGGCGGAGCACGAAAGAGGAGTTCCCCGCCCGCCAGGAGTCAGAGGCAGAAAGTGTTTCAGCCTGCAGAGACCGGTGAGTGCCCGGGAGGGGAGGGGGCGTCGGGGCGCATTTTCGGTGCCCGCCCCTCCCCCCTAGTAAAAGGCTCGGGGGCCTTACCTGTTGTTTGAACCTGCGAGGCTCAGGGCAGCAGTTGTTTTCAGAGCCCGAGAGGCTCGTGTGGGCATTACTTGGTTCGCTGAGTCCCCAGGAGGGGGACTCCAACTACGCCCCCATTTTGTGTTCGGAGCCCGGAAAGGGGCTCCAGGCCTTGTGTGCAGAGCCCAGTGGGGCTCAGGGGGGCCTTTGTTCTTCGAGCCCACGAGGCGCAACAAGGCTGCATCTGTGCATTCAGAGCCCAGAGGGGCTGCATTGATTTACTTGGAGCCCTGAGAGGCTCAGGGGGCAATTTAGTTCTTGAGAGCCCAGCGAGGCTCCCACATTGGCCCCATTGTTGTTTTAGAGCCCTGAGAGGCTCTCCCTTGTTGCCCACATTGTTCTGGCCAGAGCCTGCGAGGCTCCAGCAGTGGCCCAACAGTGATTCAGCTGCCCAGCACTTCGTGGGCAGCTGCCACGTTTAGGACCCTGACACTTTGGACACAGGGCGTCCTAGCCCCAACATGGCCAGAGGGCCTAGGGACAGTCACAGGTGGTGACTTACGTGAGTTTGGCGCAATTGTACTTTCTCTGCACCTCTGAATGTATTGTTTATGCGTCATGTGCCTTTACACCTCTGAATGAATGTTATGCATTGCATCATGTGTTATGTTCTTACACCCCCTACAGGTATTGTGATACTTAGGTGGTTGTTTTCTCCCTAGTGCAGGTGGTGCTAGTGAGATCCTGGTTACCAGTGATTACTGGTTGTGCGCTCTATTTTTATATTGTGTGCTATTTTGTGCTAAAGATTTTACATTCTAAAGTGCTATTTTTGAAAGTGCTACTTCTGATTCCTGACAGTGGTCCAGGTGGCCCTGTCTTGTACAATATCCCCTGTAAATTCTGCCCGTGCCTCTGGCACATTGTAAAGTGTGTGTGTGTTTTATCTAATGTGTTTTGGTGTAATACAAAGGCTATTTTTATATAACCTTGTGTGGAGTTTCCTTTGTGGTGGGCCTTTGGTTGTTGTTGCTGGGGTGCATGCGCAAATACTTAGCCTACATCGCCTCCAAGTTTAGCCTTGCTGCTCGCGCCACGTTACCTAGAGGGCGAGTAGGGGTTATCTTGGCGTGTAACTCCCTTGCCCTGACCTTAGGAATAGTGATCCCTGACTGACCTCGACGCGAGACTTGGCCAGCCAGGGTCCCATTTCTAACATTGGCGGCAAGCGGTGAGGATGAGAATTTGTGTTTGCGTTGTACCACAGTGGCAACTGGCCACATTACAAAACTCTGCATTTTAGATGACCACATTTTAGGGGATTATTGTTTTTGAAGTACCATTATTTTCTTCTCCAAAAGGTATCATTGTGCAATTGTGTCCAGTACATTTGTTCCCCTGCCCCGCGCCCAGAGTTTGGTACCTGTGTCACGTGTGGTCAGGTTGAGGAATCAGGGGTGGTAGAAACTGCCTTACCAGTCCGAGGGGGGGGTTGTGTGTGAATGAATGGTGTGTGGCACTAGGCAAGTGAGTGTGAGTTCTCTGGGAGAGAGAGCTTGTTAAACCTTTGTGAATTGTGTACTCCTGTGTAAGCTCAGACCCCTAGGTTCCCTGTGTGATCTCTTCTCCAGAACGTCTGCCAGAATGGAGCCTGCTTTTGATTTCGGTGATCTGTTTGGATACAGTATGAGAGAGTTGGTAAGGTTCTGTGGAGAGAGAGGCATAGGAGTGGATGAGTCAGATACTCAGTCTGAACTTAGGAGCAGCCTGATCCTATGGCAAAAGGGTCAGTGGGATCTTGCGCGCAGAGAGGAAAGGGCCCGGGTCTCACACCATGAGGGTGGTGGGTCTGTGGGGAGCCCTGAAGATTCAGAAGAGGAGGAAGAAAATGATAGCACAGGGACGCCAGCAGATAGTGAGGACCCCATAGATAGGGAGTCCCTTGCTGGGTCCAGCGTAGGAGGCAGCGCCTCATCCCTTTCCCTGTCCCCAGAGGAGCTGGAAGATAGGAGGAGAGAAAGGGAGCACCAGCTGGCTTTAGAAAAGCTCAGGTTGGAGCATGCCCAGGCTATGGCACAGCTGGGCGTTAGAAAGCAACAGCTGGAGGTTAAGAAGCAACAGCTAGAGACTGAGAGGGTCTTAGCGCAGGAGGAGGCTGAGAGGGCCTCCACCAGAGGCAAAGTAGCTCTGGAGGGTAGACTATCCCCTGCGCGCAGTGTTGCTTGTCTGGATTCTCCAGGGAGGGTTGAGTCCAGTGGTGGCAGCTACATAGATTTCAGTGTAGGAAATCCCACTCCCAGTTCCCCCAGTCTGGTACCTGTTTCCCCAGAGGAGGAGTTAAGGTTGAAATTCAGGGGCAGTAGGAAGCTGCCTCACCAGTCGTGGGAGGAGTTTGAGGATGAATGTTGTGGGACACTGTTTGATTGGGTAAAGGTTAACACGAGAGATGATTTTGATGTCTTGTTTGATCTGATTGTCAAGGAGCACCTGCTCAGTTGTTGTTCTCCAGGGTTGCGCACACACCTGTTGGGGTGTGGATTGTCTGAGGCATGTGAGCTTGCAGGGGAAGCGGACCGCTGGGAGAGTGCGAGAGGTTCTGTACAGTCATTAGAGAGTGAGTCCAACAGCAGTGGTACAGGGAGCTTCCAGCCCAGCGTGGTGGAAGAGGCTCAGTGTAGCCCAGCTAGGTCCCAGTATAGTGAGAAGGGTGGAGGGGCTGACTACCTGGCTCAATGGAGCAGGAGTCAGTGGGTGGCTGAGAGCCCCCAGAGGCCCGAAGCCCTGTCTCAGAACTTGGGTGGTTTCTTGAGGGAACACCAGGTTAGGGACCTAGGCTGTCCTGTTAGTACACTTGAGGAGGATCTCCTAGTGTCTAGGGAACCTGGAGCGTCTGTAACTAGAGCTCCAGGGGTTCCAGTGTCCGGCAGTGCTACTCCAGGAGGGAGTGCACAGAAGTCCGAAGTGAGGAGTGATTGGGGGATGAGTTTCCCAGTGGATGCACCAGTGGACCAGAGACTAGCCAGTTGGGCTAGATCTTCTTGGGGGGACCCGGGTGGCGCCACTTCTGGTCTGGGGGATCTTTGCGCACTGTCAGGTGGACAGGAGGCGGGAGATCTGCGCCAGACAGACAGTCACACGACACATGGGTCATGTGTTAGCCTCAGGGGGTTTGTGTGTGCATCCCCAGAAGTCCTGGAGTGCCAGGCAATTGTTCCACCAAAGGTTTTAGACCGGCGGGTGGATGGCCAGGTTCAGGATCAGCCTGACCTGAAGGGTAGGACGACTGTAACCAGTGTCCTGACCGGTTCTTCTTCCAGAGGAACTTCTCCAGTTGGGAGAGGGCAGACCTCTGGAAGGGGGTGCAGAGGGTGGGAAAGCCCACCTCTGACCCCGGTGCAACCTGAGGGGTTAAACCCTGGGTTGGAGTGGCGTTGTAAGGGTACCCCTCGACGGAGGAGGAGGAACCCTAGAAGAAGAGGTAGGGGGAGGAGAGCCTTCCCTGAGACTCCTGGTCCACCTGAGGTTGTAGACCAAAGGCTGGTGAACCAGTGGCAGTCTAGTCCTGTCTTGCAGACAGGAAGAGTGGAGAATGGCTACTACGTACCAGGGGTTACTACCCCCCACTCTGTGAATAGGCAAGGACCGGTGGCACCTGGGTGGCCCAGGGCCTGGTCCTGGCCGCGGACAGCTTGGGAGTACCAGTGGGGTAGCCCAGTTGGTCCAGACAGTGTGTTGAGAAGGAATCCCATGGGTTCACCGTGGCATAGAACAGGAGGGTGTCCCTGCAGTTGCGGGCCCGCGTCCGTGTTCTATCGCCCCAAGCAGGGAAGTCCATCACGGTGGTGATTGTTCTACCCTGCGTTTTGGCTGGAAGGGGGTTGTGTTGGACTTTGGCCCTTAGGGCAAGTTCACCCCTAGACTTTTTGCGTGAAATGGTGACCTGGCAATGATGATTTTAGGGATTCTGCGCACTTTCACTGTGTCCCAGTGGAAAGTGCGTGCGCACTCTGAGTGCATGTGCTGAGCTAGGCCTGCCCGCCCATAGGAATGCATGGGGAATGTATGTGTCCCTGGTAGTTCCTGATGCGTGGGGTGTACAGGCTTGAGTCTGGTATGTGTGAACTCGTGTGAGTGAATGCTGCGAGATGGTGTATGCAGCATGTATGTGTCTAGTAGGGAAGCGCCATTTCTAGACATGGCTGTACATGTGCTGTGAGGGTGCTGGCGTGTGATTGGCTGGAGCTGGCTGGCATGCCAGGCTCCAGGAAGTCTGGATGGGTCTGCCCGGTGGTGAGTGGGAGATTAGCATGAGTGATGTGTGGGAGGAGTGTACCTGTGTCCTGGAGGGGCTGGGTTTTCCCCACACAATGCTGGCTCCGCCCCCCTGTGGTGCGTCTAATGACCCAAGCCCTGCCAGTGAATAGAGAGGGTGGTTGAGGTAAACAGAGTACTCAAGAACCAGCTGCGACTGGTTCCGCCCCCACTCTGCACCCTCAGACAAAGGGAAATACTGTATAAAAATGGGGCTGTGTCCCCACTGAGGTTGTTCTTGTTCCAGGATCCTGAGGGGGCTGCTGTTGCTGCTACTGGGCCAGAGGACCGCCACTTGGGGAGTCTCCCTGCCTGGAGACCCAGTGTGCTGGCTCTGGGCCCAGCCTTGCCCCCCTGCCCCTTGAAAGGACTTTTGCTGGACTTTGGGCTGTCCTCTAGCGCTGGGAGCGCTGGAATTGCCTCTTAGCGCTTGGAAGCGCTTTTGTTCTGCTATAGCGCTTTGGAGCGCTTTCTTGTGGCTTGTAGCGCTGGGGAGCGCTTTATTTGAAGAGGCCGGTGCCCACCCGGCATTGGCCGCCCCAAGCGAGTGCCACCTCGCTTATTCTCGAGTGTTTTGTCGCCTGGCAGGTGCCCACCCTGCCAGGGACCTTGCCGCTGTTTTTATAATTTACCTCGAGGGTGCCGACCCCTCGGTAAATTCAGCCCCCGCCTAGAAGCACCGGAGACGGGCCGCCGCGCTGCCCGCGACGACCCGGAAGTGTTTCTGCCGGCCGGCCAATCCAAGAGCGGGCCGACCGGAAGTCCCGCCCCGCACCCGCGACCTGGAAGTCAGGCAGGCCGGGGGCAGGAGAGAGGCAGGCGGAAGCTGCTGCCTGCAGGGAGAGCCCCGAGGGAGAGACAGAGCCTGGACGTGTGCCCCGGGCGGAGCACGAAAGAGGAGTTCCCCGCCCGCCAGGAGTCAGAGGCAGAAAGTGTTTCAGCCTGCAGAGACCGGTGAGTGCCCGGGAGGGGAGGGGGCGTCGGGGCGCATTTTCGGTGCCCGCCCCTCCCCCCTAGTAAAAGGCTCGGGGGCCTTACCTGTTGTTTGAACCTGCGAGGCTCAGGGCAGCAGTTGTTTTCAGAGCCCGAGAGGCTCGTGTGGGCATTACTTGGTTCGCTGAGTCCCCAGGAGGGGGACTCCAACTACGCCCCCATTTTGTGTTCGGAGCCCGGAAAGGGGCTCCAGGCCTTGTGTGCAGAGCCCAGTGGGGCTCAGGGGGGCCTTTGTTCTTCGAGCCCACGAGGCGCAACAAGGCTGCATCTGTGCATTCAGAGCCCAGAGGGGCTGCATTGATTTACTTGGAGCCCTGAGAGGCTCAGGGGGCAATTTAGTTCTTGAGAGCCCAGCGAGGCTCCCACATTGGCCCCATTGTTGTTTTAGAGCCCTGAGAGGCTCTCCCTTGTTGCCCACATTGTTCTGGCCAGAGCCTGCGAGGCTCCAGCAGTGGCCCAACAGTGATTCAGCTGCCCAGCACTTCGTGGGCAGCTGCCACGTTTAGGACCCTGACACTTTGGACACAGGGCGTCCTAGCCCCAACATGGCCAGAGGGCCTAGGGACAGTCACAGGTGGTGACTTACGTGAGTTTGGCGCAATTGTACTTTCTCTGCACCTCTGAATGTATTGTTTATGCGTCATGTGCCTTTACACCTCTGAATGAATGTTATGCATTGCATCATGTGTTATGTTCTTACACCCCCTACAGGTATTGTGATACTTAGGTGGTTGTTTTCTCCCTAGTGCAGGTGGTGCTAGTGAGATCCTGGTTACCAGTGATTACTGGTTGTGCGCTCTATTTTTATATTGTGTGCTATTTTGTGCTAAAGATTTTACATTCTAAAGTGCTATTTTTGAAAGTGCTACTTCTGATTCCTGACAGTGGTCCAGGTGGCCCTGTCTTGTACAATATCCCCTGTAAATTCTGCCCGTGCCTCTGGCACATTGTAAAGTGTGTGTGTGTTTTATCTAATGTGTTTTGGTGTAATACAAAGGCTATTTTTATATAACCTTGTGTGGAGTTTCCTTTGTGGTGGGCCTTTGGTTGTTGTTGCTGGGGTGCATGCGCAAATACTTAGCCTACATAAGTCTGATATATATATTTTACATAAAAGAACGTATTTTTATATATTTCCAGCCTGGTGTCCATTTGTGGGGGGATTGGTACATTTTACTGTGTGTGTTGTTACAAGTGCTTAACTCCATAACGCCTGAAGAATAGCCTTGGATGCTCACGCCACGCACCTAGAGGGTGAGCAAGGGTCATTCTAAGGGGTCATCCTTCGCCCTGACTTAGAGGAGAGGGTCCCTGCTTGCCACAAGTGCATACTTGCGCCAGCCAGAGACACCCAATTCTAACAGGGACCACTACCCCCGGGGCTTCTTTAATGTGTGAGAGGGGGGCAGCGTTGTGTTGTGAATGATGCTGCAGTACTTTTTGGGTATTTTCAGCATAACTAGCTATACATTCACAACTTTTCACAGTCCCTTCCAAGAATGCCTGACAACAAACATAGCACTCTAGACTACCTATCTAAGAAAGGAATGGTAAAGATGACTAATCACAGCTCAGAGGGTATGCATAGCAACAAATCAGCAACACCTTCCAGTGAATCAACAAGCAACGCACCCTTGGGTGCGAAATCAGCAACGCCCTCCCGGACGAAATCAACAAGCAACGCACCCCTAGGTACGAAATCAGCAACGCCCTGCCGGACGAATCAAAACAACGCGCATCTGCACGAGCAACACTTTCAGGTGGAAATCAGTACATACCTCTTATGCTATGTTGGGTATTCCTGCTTAAGAGCCGATTTCCCTTCCGTATCTACAATTACTTACCAGAGAGGAATTCACCCATCCCTCTGTCAGCATTTCGTAAAAAAGGGTCCTGACCTTCCTCCACAGAAACTAAGGACACATAATATGTTCTGTCTTGCAATCATCCTTGATCCTGAGCAGTGCACCTATTTATACACAGTTACCTTCAAGAGGGGGATCACACAGCCCTCTATACTTCAGCATCTGGTTAAAAAGGAACCCTTACTCTCTCTCAGAGACAATGAAGAAATAGAATTGCAAACTGGGGTCTTTTATCACTCAATGATCACAAAATAACAGAAAAGAAGAAATAACTAATGCTCTTTATGGCACAATGATAGAATGACAACTAATAAGCAGTCACCAATACATACATTCATATAGGAAGCTGAAAAGTAAAAGTAAAATTGGTTAAACATGAACAGTTATAATAAAGACATTCTTAGGATATCACACCGTGTTTCTTATATATCTGGTTTCAAGGGGGCCCATCTCTCTGGTTCAATCTGGATTCTCTGTTATCACACCACCACCAACAGACCAAGTCAGACCTCTCCGGCAGGACGCAGCGGGTCAGACTCCCCCCTTTCCTCTCGGACCCCACACCGATCACCTGCGGAGTCCCCCAGGGCTCCTCCCTCAGCCCGACGCTCTTCAACGTCTACATGGCTCCACTTGCCCCCATCGTCTGAACCTACGGACTTAACATCGTGTCATACGCAGACGACACCCAGCTCATCCTCTCCCTATCCAACGAGCCCAACACCGCCAGACGCAACTTTTGAGAAGACATGGGAGCCGTCGCCAAATGGATGAAAAACAGCTGCCTACAACTAAACACCAACAAAACAGAAATACTCATCATGGGCCCAAACCCTGACGCCTTGATGGAATGGAACCTGCACCCCCCCACCCCTAGCGTCTTGAGACCCTTACGGGTGAGTAGTTGCGCTTTAACAAACTCCTGATTGATTGATTGGAGTCCTGATGTCCCTCGTGGCCCTTGCACTTCACTGGTCTCCAAATGGCTCCCAACTCCTTCCTGAATTCCAAACTCAGCTCTCCATCTCTGCATTCAGCTCTCCATCTCTGAGCTCAGCTCTGTAACTCTCCGACTAACTGGCTGAATTCCAACTGCACAACTGGTTGAAACTCCAGACTGTGCTGGTTCTTAGCTAGCGAATAACAAGTCATAACTACAACACCACCCTTCACCTACAAGCTACCCAGAGCAAGGGTGGCTATAAAAACATGGCTGCACTCAGGCATAGGCCTCTAGGCCCGAAAAAGGCTGAAAAACAGCATATAAGGGACATAAAGCTGTCAAAGTCTATAGGCAAGCCCCACCAACTGGGCAAAATAAAGGTCAGAAATAGGCAGAACACCATCATGTACTGAGATGGTGGTGGGCAACGGTCATAACCGAGCCAAAAAGTGCCCAAACCTAAATCATTACATCTGGCCCCCCTCATGGAGCCGAAGATGGCCCTGGGGACTGCCAACCCCAGGGCCAACTCCTGCAGTGTCCCGGGGTGCCCACCCCCGGGACACTGCCCTTTGCAATGGCAGGGCGGGAGATTCGCGGTTCCCACATTGTCATTGCAAACTGTTTTCCTATTTGGAAGAGAGAGCAGGACACCTGCTCTCTCTTCCAAAGAGGAAAGCAGATTACTTTTCCTCAACGGGGAGTAGCATGTTAGTTGCTCTCCCTGAGGAAAAGCAATGCCGGCTCCCAAAGGACTCGGGGAGCCGGCTGGGATCTTGGGGGCATTGGGGCTCCCCCCACGGTCTCCAACGTATTACATAAGCCCCAGTGATTGGGTCCCCGGAGATAATAAAAATTACTGATAGGGGCAAATTTTTTAATGGTAAAATTAGGAGTCGCATACCCAGAGCGGAGCTCAGTGCGGCCCATGGTGGGCACGCGTTGGATGCACGGTGTCTAACCTGTAGGGTCCGCGACTCCAGTGCGTGTGGTGCACCACTTGTACGTGTTGGCTGCACGACTCCTATCGTGTTGGATGCGTGACTCTAAGCCAAAAACAAATAATATTTTTCAGATATACATCAAGCTTATGTGTTTAGTTGTTAGGTGGCTCTAAAAAGAGCCCTTGTGTTTATTGAGAGATTTTAGTACCTACAAGTAAGTACTGATGCAGAGCCTAAAGTTCAAGAGGAAGACTCTGTTCCCTTCATCTGTAAAATGTACATCATCTCTCCTATAGATGCCCTGCATATTGAAATGCAGATTGTTGTGGTATATGGACCCCACTCTATAATCTCGGAGAAAAGCAGAAACAGATTTATTCACATGTTTCCTAGCTTTCTCAATCTGTGGACAAAATTGATTGGACCAGTTCCATTTCTGCCTTTGGCATGTGTTAGAATAGACAAAGGCAGTTAGGGGGAAAAGTGACATCAATTTTCCAAAGGTGTCCTTCATAAGCATTTCCAGACCTACCCCAGTCAAAGTGCCTAGGTCATTGCCACCACAGTCCACAATTATGAGCTCAGGGTGTTGGAGATGCAAAAAGGATTTCACCAATGGCATCAATTGGTTCCACTTTAACTCTCTCTGTCCAATCCATTAAATGTCTAAATTTTGTAAACCTAGGTTATTGTGATTTCCTTTATGTTCTGCATACCTTTGGCTCCAGAAATTATAGCTGTGTCCCACAATCCACACTCTAAGCATCTTGAAAGGAGGTCTGGATGCACTCAGATGGCCTCTGTAAATGAAATGGCAGTTTCAAAACTAAGATTTTTCTAAAATGGTGGATATGATGCAGTGTTGAAACAAGAAAATAAATTATTTGTTGTTTGAAAACATTCTACACAGAAAACTAGGGTGCGTGTTTCTGTTTTTTAAAAGCCTGATTCTTCTTGGTTAACAAAAACTGATAGAAAAGAACGTTACATAAGATAAGCTGGTATATTGAAAGGTCAAGCAGACTTGCTGTTTTGATTAGCAACATTGTGTGATGAACTTTTGACCTGTGTGCTCAGTTAAGTGTTCCATGAAGTGTTTCTATGGTAACAGGCAGAAGGCAGAATGGGGGTAGGGTTAAAATGTATGTCATTTGGAAAGGATTGAAATGTCTAACCAATAGAAATGTGTGTTTGGTTTTGAATTAATGTGGGAAGCAATGTGATTTGATGTGAAGGTGTATATGTGTTTAAAATGAAAGGAAAACTCTGCATTTCTATGGTTCTGGTGAGAGGTGTTTAAAACAGAGATTCTGAATAAGAAATTCTGCTGTGTGACTGACATACTTCTTATTCTACAAAACAATTGGAAAGGTGAGTAATTAATTTGTGAGGGAATGTATGTGGTTCCTTTTGATTTTAATCAGAGTAATGTGTTTGTCCTGCTAAAGTGCAGGAAATACTTTTTTTCTCTAGAATTTTATTGTGAGTGTGTGTGCATTTAGAAAGCATTCTGAGGATAAGCATTTGCTTATTTTATGTGTTTGCACACAGATAACTATAATGTTTTGGTAGAATTAGAAACCAGTTATTTTTTATGTATTTGCAAACTGAGTTACGTTTCTACATTAAAATGTAGTACTTATTCTACACTAAGAAATGTGTTTTGGTAAAATAGAAGGGATAGTGTTGTTTGACTAGAATCACATAGTGAGTCTTGTGTGCATTTAGGAACGATTCTGATAGGAGCACTCTATAATAATGTGTAGTAGAAAATGTTGTGCAATGTGTAGACTAGTAAATGTGTTTTGGTAAGATGCAAGGGATAGAGTTGTTCGTGTAGAATCACACACTGAGTCTGTGCATTTAGGAATCACTCTGAGAGAAGCTTTTTGGTAGTTCATGTGTTTTCCAACATGTAATTGGTTAAAAATATATTGTTTTCTCACATTTTGGTAGAATTAGAAACTAGTCAATGGTTATGTGTTTCCAAAATGAGTTTAGTATTAATAGTAAAATGCAGTTCTGAAATATATGCAAAGCATGCTAGATGTTTTTGTAGACAAATAAGTACATGTAGTGTTGCAGTGACACTACCCCAGTATGATTTCTTACACTTCCCAAACACTACTGCACTACTGTAAACCCGTAATCTACCTCCAGCAGGACCACCTACACTACTTATTTACTACTTTACTACCCTAAACCTCAAATCTACCCCAGCACAATCTACTACACTACCCAAAGAGCACTTTATTTCCTAGAACACTACCCTACCACAACCCCCTACACTACTCAAACACCACTGCACTACCTAAAATCCTAAAATGGTATCTCTAGCATGATCCCCTACGGTACATAAACACCACTGCACTATGCTAGAACACTACCCCAGAATGACTCCCTATACTACCTCAACATCATTTTACTACTGTAAAGCTTAAATCTATCGCAGCAGGACCCCTTACACTACCCAAACACCACCTTACTATCCTAGTACTGTATTTATAAGAAATATTGTTATTTGTCTAGAACCACACAGTGAGTCTGTGCATTTAGGAATCACTCTGAGAGAAGCTTTTTGGTAGTTCATGTGTTTTCCGACATGTAATTGGTTAAAAACATATTGAGTTCTCATATTTTGATAGAATTAGAAAATAGTCAATTGTTATGTGTTTCCAAAATGAGTTTAGTATTAATAGTGAAATGCAGTTCTGAAATATATGGAAAGCATGCTTGATATGTTTGCAAACAAATAAGTACATGTAGTGTTGCAGTGACACTACCCCCAGTCTGATTTCCTACACTACCCAAACACCACTGCACTACTGTAAACCCTTAATCTACCTCCAGCATGACCACCTACACTAACTATTCACTACTTTACTACCCAAAACTTTAAATCTACCACAGCACAACCTCCTACACTACCCAAACAGCATTTTATTTCCTAGAACACTACCCTACCACAACCCCCTAAACTACTCAAACACCACTGCACTACCTTAAACCCTAAAACACTATCCCTAGCATGATCCCCTATGGTACATAAACACCACAGCACTATGCTAGAACACTACCCCGGCATGACTCCCTATACTACCTAAACATCATTTTACTACTGTAAAGCTTACATATATCACAGCAGGACCCCGTACACTACCCAAACACCACTTTACTATCCTAGTACTGTATTTATAAGAAATATTGTTATTTGTCTAGAATCAGACAGTGAGTCTGAGCATTTAGGGATCACTCTGAGATAAGCTTTTTGGTAGTGCATGTGTTTTCCGACATGTAATTGGTTAAAAACATATTGAGTTCCCATATTTTGATAGAATTAGAAAATAGTCAATGGTTATGTGTTTCCAAAATGAGTTTAGTATTAATAGTGAAATGCAGTTCTGAAATATATGGAAAGCATGCTTGATATGTTTGCAAACAAATAAGTACATGTAGTCTTGCAGTAACACTTCCCGCAGTATGATTTCCCACACTACCCAAACACCACTGCACTACTGTAAACCCTTAATCTACCTCCAGCAGGACCACCTACACTACTTATTTACTACTTTACTACCCTAAACCTTAAATCTACCCCAGCACAATCTCCTACACTACCCAAAGAGCACTTTATTTCCTAGAGCACTACCCTACCACAACCCCCTAGACTACTCAAACACCAGTGCACTACCTTAAACTCTAAAACGCTATCCCTAGCATGATCCCCTACTGTACATAAACACCACTGCACTATACTAGAATACTACCCCAGCATGACTCCCTATACTACCTAAACACCATTTCACTATTCTAAAGCTTAAATCTACCCTAAACTCTAAAACACTATACCAGCACGACTCACTACACTATCCAAACACAATGGCACTACCTTAAACCTTAAATCTACCTCAGTACGACCTCCTACAGTACCCAAACACCACTGTACTTTCCTAGAACACTACCCCAGCATGACCCCCTACATTACATAAACACCACTGCACTATGTTAAAACCTAAAACACTTTCCTTACCATGATCCTGTATACTACATAAACACCACCGCACTACCCTAGAACACAACCCCAGCAGAACCTCCTACACTACCCATTCACCACTGCACTACCCTAAACTCTAAAACATTATACCAGCACGACCCACAACAGTACCGAAACACCATTGTACTACCCTAAACCTTAAATCTACACCAGCATGACCTCCTATACTATCCAAACACTACTGCACTACCCTAAAGCACTACCACAGCACAACCCTCTACACTACACAAAGACCAGTGCACTACTCTAAACTCTAAATGTACCCCTAGAACGACCCACTACACTACATAAACACCACTGTACTACCCTAAACACTAAAACACTACTCAGCATGACCCTTTACACTACTCAAACACCATTGCACTACCCTAAACTTTAAATCTACCCCATCATGACCTCCTACACTAACCAAATACGACTGTACTATCTTAGAACACTACCCCAGCATGACCTCCTACACTACCCAAACACTACTGAACTACCTTAAACACTACCCCAGCACGACTCCATACACTACACAAACACCACTGCAGTACCTTAAACCCTAAAACACTACCCCTATTATGTCCCCATACACTACATAAACACCACTGCACTACCCTAGAACAGTATCCCAGCACGACCTCCTACTCAAACACAATTGCACTACCCCAGCATGACCCCCTACACTACACAAACACCACTGCACTACCGTAAACCCTCAAACACTATCCCCAGCATGACCCCATACACTACTGAAATACCACTGCACTACCCTAGAACAGTACCTCAGCACGACTCGCTACACTAGACAAACAAGAGTGCACTACTCTAAATTCTAAATCTGTAATGTTGCAAAACCATAGTGACTGTTTATGTACCAGGTAGTAATGCATTTACTAAAGTAAAAGTGAACCAATCATGAATTCACTCAGTGTCTTTCCTTATAGTATTGTGATCATTTAGTAAATATGCATGTAGTCATACAGTGCTTCAGGTTCTAGTGTTATGGAGTGCTTCAAACTGCTATGCACTATGTATGTAGTGCTCTTACAACCTTCACAGTTGTGCCTCAGGCCTACAGGTTTTTTGTCAGAATTTATATAAAAAGTGTTTGTATAGTAATACAAATGTATAATTTTTTAAAGTTGTTAATAAATACTTACTTATGTTTATTTTTTACAGATACTGTTTATCATCCTTAAAATAAAGTTATCATGCCGGAGAAACAAAGAAGAAGAAAAGGTCAGAAAAAGGATACTTACTTGAAAAAAACTCAACCACAAGTATTGAAAGCCCAACGTAATGTGGCTAAAAAGAGAAAAATTTCTGGTAAGACCACAAAATACTTCATAAAAAACATTACTAGGGGGGCTATTAGGATGACGGGCGGACTCAGTCCGCCCGCCATCCTATCGGTAGTAGGGACTGCCCGCCATAAGGGCGGGGGTCCCGGTGGGGGGATTAGGATGCGCCCGCCACTGTGGCGGGAGCATCATGCATCTTTAGCATTGTGGCGGGCGGTGCTCTCAGCACAATGCTAAAGGTGTATTATTGCATTTGCATTGACAAAGCGGCAGGCACTGCACGGTGCCTGCTGCTTTGTCAATGCAAATGCTGGGGGGTACCTGGTACCCCCCGTGTGCACCCCCTACCTCTACTTCACTTCGGGTGCCTGCAGGGGGCCCCCGAAGTGAAAACCGCATGCCTTTCCGTAGCGGCATCGCCGCCAGGGTAATGCATCCATCCTGGGAAATCCTAATATGGCTGATGGTGTCTAATAGACACCGCCACCATGTTAGGCCTTTTCCGCCCCGGTCGCAAGGCGACCGGGGCGGAGAAGCCACGGACGGTCTTTTCGTCCGCCGCGGCCCCCCCCCCGCCATCCTAATATGGCGGGGGGACTTTAGGGCAAGGATGCCGGGCGGATTGCCCCCGCCAGGCCGGCGGTGGCTACCGCCAGCCTGGCGGGGGAAATCCGCCCGCTAGGGGCCCCTAGATTTAGAAAAAAAAATGCAAATATGGAAAGCAGTGAAAATGTCCCGAGCATAAAAAAAAGTGCAAGCAATAGGAAAGGAAAAACAGGCAATGAATAAACAAAGGATACCGCTTATAGTAAAAGAAGAGAAAATCAATATAAAGAATTGCGCAAAAAAATATTTTACAACAGAGTAGTCCATAATTTACTAAAACGTACAAAGAAATATAGAAAGAGAACACAATTTTATAAAAAGAAGAAGCATATAGAATCCATTGTTGAAAATGTTTTTGAAGTAAAGAGGAAATTCTTTAATTTAGTAATAAACATAATTTGATCACTAGATAAACCAATCCTTTTAATGAAGGGCAAATGTAAGAGGAAAAGAGTAATTTACCGAAGTAATTTTTATGATATTCTTTTAGGGGAATGGAAACACTCTTCAAGTTCTGAGCTTTTTTTAATGAAGAGAGTTAATTACAGAGCAATAATTTGTTGCATCCAGTTGACACCAGTGGTCGCGCTTATGAGGTTAAAAATGGTTGTCCACTTGAGAAAGAGCAAATGGTTCCTAGAAATGCAGAAGAAGTGATAGCTGATTAAGTTCTAGGCAGAAGTCCTAAAGCCCCACTGTACAGTGCTCTTTTGCATGGGTCAATATCAGAAGAAGGTTTGTGATGATATTGAGTTTTGTTACTTTGGTTCTGAACAAGAGAGTGCAGAAACTGAGACATTAATAGAAGAAAATATAGAGAATGTTGAATATATTTCTACAAAATATTTTGAAAATGAAATTACAAAGTTTAAGGTGATTTCAGGTGAAAGGCCAAATTTTTCTTGTATTTGTTGTCGCCGGACTCACTACAAGAATCAGACTAGGAGCGTTGATCTGTATTTAAAAAGTGAAAAAGAAAATAATGATACGTGGAAAGAATTTGCAACTTATTTGTTGGTAGAGAATTGTTTTGATTTGGGTTCTGATCAACGTATTTGTAAATATTGTTATAACAAATTTGATGAAAATAAAATGCCCGCTAGAGCTCTTCATAATAATCTAGAGTTTGTTGCTATTCCTCCAGAATTGATCGATTTAAACACCTATGAGTCTATTCTTATTCAACGTGTGCACCCGTTTCAGGCTATTGTTCGTATGGAGCCTAAAACAGGTAAATTCCTTCCTTTAGATTTACAAGGAGGATTAGGAAGAGTTGTGTATTTACCATTATATTTAAAGAAACATATTTAAACTATTGGTGTAGAGAGTGTAGATAGTGAACCACTATTAGTCTTGTTAATGGTGTGCCTACTAAGAATAAGAAAATCTGACAGGAGTTAGTGGATGTTAGGAAAGTACAAAAGGCTACATTGTTTTTGATAAAAACCAATACATACTATAAGGATGTTTATATGGGAGAAGAAGAAATAGTTTTGGCAGAAGATACTGAAACGTCAAGTGGACAAATTGAAAAAGTGGATATGTTAAGATGTGAAGAAATCTATGAACACTACAGTGTGCATCCACTTCATTCAAAAGAATTGATGGGAAATACTATTGATTTGTTCCAAATGAAAAAAGCAAAAAGAACTCCCATGACTGTATTGGAAGAAAGCTTGGAATGTAATAAAAAAAATCCTCCTCTTGGAGAAGTTGTGGATTTCTTTTGGAGAAAGGAGTATCAAGCAAGAGGTGCTCCTCATATTCATATGCTGTTATGGATTAAGGACGCTCCCAAATTTGGAACAGATGCGGATGATACTGTTTTGAGTTTTATTGAACAATATGCAACATGTGATGTACCCAAAAGCACAAAAGAAAACAACTTAAAAGCACAAGTGTTATGATTCTAAAGACACCGATGTGGAAAATACTGTCGACGAAAGTACAAATCTAAAGACAAGTTCTACACCAAATGTCATTTTGCATTTCCATGTCCTGTAATGTCCAGAGGAAGAGTGAACAGTTTTATGTCATCTTTGCTACATACCATCACAAGAAAATCTCCAAAAAATACCTACAACTTAAGAAGAAATGAAAAGTCAAAATACATACTGACTTCCATACAAATCTGTGCTCATATGCCAGGAGTTTCTACTGACTTTTATATCGATACTACCTCATCTCAACGAGAAATATTTATTAGTTAGCTCGACATGTATTTACATTATATGTATGGTAATCTCAGGTTATACGACACTTATATACCTCACGCAATATAGCATTGAGAATGTTTATGTTATTCGAGTATAAGACACCCTAGACTTATCTACCTCACTCATTTTAGTGGTGGTAATTGCTCTCTATGTGAATTACATCTCTACAGAATGTATAACTGTATGTGAAGCGCTCTGATACCCACGGGTCACGTTCGCGCTATATAAAACTCTCTAAATAAAAATAAATAAAAATAAAACATAAATGACTACAACCCAGTCATTTTCTCCATGTGGAATGCTAACATGGATATTCAGTATGTTGCGGACAATTCCATTGCTGTTGCTCGATATGTAACGTCGTATATTACAAAATCAGAATAGACAGAATTAAAAGAAATGTGGGAAGAGATTTCTCACGAGAAGACTCTCAGTAATAAATTATACAATTTCAGTTTGAAAATGTTATCCCATCGAGAAATTGGAGCATATGAATGCTCAGATTGATTATCATCTGCAAGTCTATACTCCAAATCTAGAAGAATCCTTTATGTGAGTCTAGGTCTTGCAGGAATGCGAAATCGAGTACTGAAATCGGTACAAGAAATTGAATATTTAGCAGCAAAAGATCCAGAAAGTACAGATATTTTGAAAACGTATATATTGGACACATATTACCCAAACAGAAGTCATCATCTTGAGAACATGTGTCTCTATGAAGTGCTGCAAAACTACAAATGGTGCACAAGGACAACCCATGGCCGTACCTTTTACCTGTACAAAGAATTGATCTTCGAATTTCAGATAGCTTAAGAGCAATCTCAGCCAGTTGTAAAGAGTACCAACTGCATTCATTTTACAACTGGCTGCACCGGAGATGGCAGTTCTGTACATGGCCCAATTTGAAGAAAAAAGTAATTGAGAATAACAACGCTTTTAAAGACAAAATACTGCAATGGCTGTGATATATCGATGATATCTGGCTCCTGTGGCAGGGGAGCCAGATATAATTGACATCGCTCCACGAGTGGCTTAATAACCGGCACAATGACATCAAGTTTTCAGTACAGGCACGCAATACAAAAATGACTGTTTTGGATGTTGAAATCAGACCTGTGGATAACCAATTATGCACATCCCTCTACAAAAAGAGACGGACAAAAACACAATCTTACATTACACAAGTGCCCACCCTAAAAGTCTTAAAGAGAATCTCCCTTATGAGCAGTTATTAAGAATGAAGAGAAATTGTTCGGATGCATCAGACTTTAATGGCCATGCAGCTGTCTTCTGTGATGAGATGGCCAAAAGAGGTTACCCGAAGAAACTATTGAAGCATGCTACAAAGAGGATCAAGGGTAACACCTCGTGAGAACCTTCTACAAGTAAAAGAAAAGAGAGAACTTGAAAAATTAGTCTGTGTGACAACTTTTGGTCCAGACACTAATAAATGTAGGCAAATTATACTAAAAAATTGGCACCTCCTTGAAAGCCTCGAATGTCCCTTCCCAAAGCCTCTATTTGCTATGAAAAAAAATCCCAGCATAGGCCAACAGATAATAGGTGCAGACACCACCATACCAAAACCAAAAAGTGATTTACTTTCGAAATGGAATCTGAAGCCAGTAACAGGTCACCACAAATGTGAGACCTGTTTGGCATGTAGTAACACCATTGAAAGCACTGGATTTCACCACAAAGGAGTTAGGTGGAAACACACTGAGTTTTGTAATTGCAAAACTAAAAGTGTAGTTTATGCAAGAGCATGCCCCTGTGATCAAATTTAAATAGGGAAAATAACTTAACAAGTGAATACAAGAATCACACAACATCAGTCGAGGATTACAAAGCAGGTGAGGACTGCCCAAATGGTCGAGCATTTTGTAACTAAAGCTCATGGTGAGAATGACTTTCTCTTACTGTCTTGTCAGTAATAAACACAGCTAAACAACATATTGACTTTGAAAGCCTGTTGCTGCAGAAAGAGGCTTATTTAATCATGAAGATCAATAGTACAGTGACGGGGTTAAATATTATGAATGAACTTAATAAAGCTTAAATTTCACTCTATAGGTCATACTATTTAAATTGGAGTATTTAACATCGCACTGAAAGGCACTCCATGTTTTTGCATTTAATGGGCTGAGCTACGGTATTAAAAACGAGTGGGTTTGTGAATATAACTTTAACCAGCAACTACTCCTCCCAGTGCAGTAGTCTGGACTGAGAGATGAGGTTGCACTATGATTGGACAGTCGATCTTACAACGCCCCCCTCCTTTCAGGTTTTTGCTTGCCTTTCGCGGTAAACGAGTACTGGCGCTTTAGAGTGAGAAAGGCATTGAGGAGATGAAGGAAACAACCTCTTCACTGCGGTAAGTGTAAGCTTCGCAAAATGATATCTTGATAGAATCCACCGCAGCTTACCGCGCATACTAAAAACCGCGTTTCTCCTTTTAGGAAACACAGGTTTCTACGGGAGGCTGGAATCGATTTAAACAGTGCGCCACTTGGGAAGACTGAGCGCTAAGGTAAACGCCGGTCACAATGGGGAAACGGCCACTACAACGAGGCCGTTTCAACAAAAACCTTAACCACGCATGCAATACAACGCATGCGTGGTTACACCGACAGCCTTTACCACGCATACGTTTAATACGAGGTACGTAGTAAAGGCATGTGTGGTAAAGGGTACAAATAAAAAAAGGGGAGTGGGGGGGCTTCCCCCCCAAAAAAAACACTAACCTTTAGATGAGATGTGCAGGCAATCGGCGTAGCAGAGGAAGGAAACGGCCTTTTCTTTTTTCCTACGTATGACGTCACCACAGAAAAAAACGTGGAGAAGGATAAGCGTGAAAATAGTATTCAGTTGTAACGGATGCGTGGTAAAGGCATGCGTTACAAAGGAGTTCGTGGTAAGAACATATAACCATCACAATGTATCCACGAATAGATACAATGCGAGTGCAGTTTAAGAATGAAAGAGTAAACTTCCTGTTTTTTCCATAGTGACAAAGAATTATCAACGCGATCTTTATGAAAAGCAAAGAGACTTGACTGCTTAATCACCATAACTCCAATTAGCAGGTAATGATTCTATACATTTTACCGATGTAACTAAAATGGTAGAATGTCAGTATTCCCATATAAGCAACAACTTTATATTAATTGCAGCATTCGGCGAGCCTAAAAGACGCACAGACTTGTAGCCTGAATCTAGAAAACTGCAGTAAAGGTAGGCAACCATTAGGATGAGAATACGAGTGACATTGTAAATATGCCCCAGCCCATCAATAAAATATCCCTTTCACTGTTTCAGCAAAGATGTAAACAGAAGAAGCTCGGATTACTTTTGATCCGCCATTTACACTCGGGTGAAGGTCCTGATCACACAATTTCAGGCACTTTAAAAATATGAAGCATATGAAGCATAACTCATGTGATAACTTAATAGGGAGTGAGATAACACTAAAAATAGTTTTTTATTTTACAACTTCTTCTTTTTTAGATCAAACAGAAAAAAGCCCTGATGAGAGTTCTGTGAAGAACTTAACAGAATTCGAAACCCGTCGCCAATGGTTTAATTCCACACTAAACTAAGGGTTAAATCTCCCTTTATGCCCATAATATAGTGTCCATTGTAGTCGCTAAATGAAAACACTGTGTGGACATTCATGAATAGGGCTATATGATAAAGTCGTTGTTTCACTGTTTCATTGTACTCTATTTGTCCTTCAAAAAGTGTCTGTTACAAAATTGTCTATTTAAAATATTGCGTGAGGTTGTTTGTTTCAAACGTATTATATATATTTTTTTCAATCGTGTAAATATTGTACTAGTTTTTTCATTCGTGTAAATATTGTACACACTTTTCACCTCCTCCGAGGCTGTTAGAACTCCATGACAGCAGTGCATCCCAGGGTTGGAGGTTGCCCTGTCGTCAATTTTTGATTTCACCAAGCATAAACAGTTTATGCAGATGCACTCTGCTCCAATTAAAATTACCACTCTAATTGTTGTTGCAGGTAAAAGGATTTATTCAAAAATGATCCCAGCCTGATATATTGAGTGTTGAAAAACACCCAATGCGTTTCAACTATAAACTCGTCTTGCTCACGGGCAAACACTACACAGAGCTTGGTGCACTAAATAAAGTTCATTCAAACAAAATTGCGTGACGAACAAAAAAGTGTCAACATAAACAACGGACTTACATCAAACATTCGTACAGATAGCGGCCATATTGGAAAGGTACTCTGTTTACATACAATTACTCCGTGGTCCATTATTTCCACATTGTCAAAAAGGCTTGTTAACAGACTGTTTTAGTACCAAATAAAATCATTGTATACATTTCTCCATGATCATGCAAAAGCATCATAAATCATTATTAAAATTATAGATGCAAATTTGCTTATACAGTTTGTTCATTTGAACATACTGTAGTTTACTCGCTGCGACATCGGAACTGCAATTATGCAATATAACAATATATCCGTTGTTCGCTGCAGATAAAAATCGCCTTATTGCTGCACATCGTGTCAATAACCTTAATAACGGTAAATAATCCAATAACCTGCCGTGAGAGTATCTAACTTAGTAGGTGAACAAATAGTCTTGTTAAACCTAGTGAAAAGAAACAATTGTTTGCCACATGATAATGGCTAAAATACTTCAAAACCCCAGTGGGTGGGCACAGACTCTGTTAATCCCAAGTGGGAGAATCATATAATCTGCATAATGAAACAACTAATCATAAAGCCATCTTATATCTCCATTCCAAATGATTGCATATGCTTGAAAGTCTCCACAATGTCGCAACTTGCTGGCTTTCTTCGCCTGAACGAAAAAAAGAGAAACAGAAAAAAAACAGTCAGGCCAAACAGAAACGCTAAATACTCGGGCCAGAATCTGGAAGGAATACATAAAAAACATATAGTGATTGACACAGTTATGTGGATTAAAAACACTTCAGAGATCTTACTGCAGGAGGCTCAAGGCCTAACACAATCAAAAAATGGAATGCTGGTGATACATATAATAAAAAGATAAATAGTCAAGAATCAAAGGTAAAGTAGTCAATCCCCCAGATGCCAGGCTAACTCCTCCTCTGAATTCAGCCCTCCTGGAATTCTGGTGTCTAGGTCTAATATATAACAGCTCTCCATTTGTCGCAACTTACGTATCCTATCACCTCCTCTCTTCATAGGGGGGACACAATCAATAACAAAGAACTTCAATAAATTCCGATTGCTTTTATAAAGCTCTTCAAAATGTCTGGCAATTGGTGAAAGTTGGTCTTTATTTTGGATTGCCCGCATGTGTTCGAGAATACGTTTCTTTGCTGGAAACATCGTACTCCCAACGTATTTCTTGGCACACGGGCAAACCAAGATATATACACAGTAGTCAGACAGATAGGAGAGATGTTTGTTAATGGCTTTTTCTCTGTCTTCCACAGGGTAATAAACTTTCTTGACATTTGAACTAAATTTGCATGCCTTGTAAAGAATCCTTCTATATCAGATCTCTTATTCTTGGAAATGCATATGTCATTTTTACTGAGTTTGTCTTTCAAAGAATTTGCCTTACGGTATGTGATGTCCGGATTACAGGCTAGTACATCATCGAGTGTTGGTTCGGTACTAAGGACTTTCCAGTGTTTTCTCAAGGTTTTTTGTACTTGCCATGAATTCGAATGATAGGTAGACACAAATCTAACTACTCTATCATCTGCTGCTGATGATTTGTCTTTGGGTATTAGTAGTGCAGCGTGAGTGATTTTACTGGCTTTCTCAAAAGCATCCTTCACTGTATTAGCTTGATACCCTCTCTCAATGAAACGGTCTGTCATGCATTTGAGTTCCTGTTCAGAACTGCAATTCCTCCGAGCCCGGAGGAATTCGCCAAAGGGTATACTGCGAATGAGAGACTTGGGATGACCACTGTCTGCATGAAGCAGGGTGTTACCAGCAGTTTCCTTTCCAAAAAGTTTAGTGACAAGTTTGTTGTTAGACACCTGGATAGTTAGATCTAAAAATTCCATGGTGCACTCTCTAATTTTCCCTTCCAGGATCAAATTCAGATTATTTTGATTAAGAACCTGAATACATTGTTCTGCTAGTACTTGTGGACCATCCAAGATGATGAAAAGATCATCTATATACCGCAGCCAGATTTGCACATGGCTGCGGTATAGATCTTGTGTCCGGGCCACCTGTTGCTCCCAGCCTGCCATAAACAAATTGCCAAAACTGGGAGCAAAACAAGTTCCCATCGCTGTACCCTGTCGCCGCCTTTAGTGGACATAATTGAAGACAAAAAAATTGTTCTCCTGACAAAAGGCCATCATCCGGAGAAGCATCTCAGTGTGGTTCAGAAATGAGATAGAGCGGGTCCTCAAAAATTGTCGGCAAGCTTGAATGCCATCAGCATGCCTAATCGATGTATAGAGACTACACACGTCTAAGGTGATCAGTAAATAGCTATCTTTCCAATGAACATCTTTGATTTTATTGATACAATCTCTACTATCTTTTAGACAGGAAGGAAGTTGTTCTACGTATGGACGTAGGAAGAAGTCTATATATTTAGAAGTTTTCTCTAACAGAGAAACCATGGAGGAAACAATTGGTCTTCCCGGGGGACTTAACAGGATCTTTGTGTAGTTTAGGTAGGAGGTATAGGATTGCCACTTTAGGGTATGAGGGTGAGGGTGTGTGAGGGTGAGGGTGTGAGGGTGAGTGAGGGTGTGTGAGGGTGAGAGGGTGTGAGGGTGTGTGGGGTGAGGGTGTGTGAGAGTGTGTGAGGGTGAGGGCGGTGAGGGTGTGTGAGGGTGAGTGGGTTTGAGGGTGAGGGGGTGTGAGGGTGAGAGGGTGTGTGAGGGTGAGAGGGTGAGTGAGGGTGAGGGGGTGTGAGGGTGAGGGTGTATGAGGGTGAGGGTGAGGGGGAGGGGTGTGAGGGTGAGGGGGTGTGAGTGTGAGGGGGTGTGAGGGGGTGAGGGGGTGAGGGTGAGGGGGTGTGAGGGTGAGGGTGTGTGAGGTTGAGGGGATGTGAGGGTGAGGGGGTGAGGGTGAGGCTGTGAGGGGGTGTGAGGGTGAGGGGGTGTGAGGGTGGCTGAGGGGGTGTGAGAGGGTGAGGGTGAGAGGGTGTGTGAGGGTGAGAGAGTGTGTGAGGGTGTGTGAGGGTGAGGACGGTGAGGGTGTGTGAGGGTGAGTGGGTGTGAGGGTGAGGTGGTGTGAGGGTGAGAGGGTGTGTGAGGGTGAGAGGGTGAGTGAGGGTGAGGGGGTGTGAGGGTGAGGGTGTATGAGTGTGTGGGTGAGGGGGAGGGGTGTGAGGGGGAGGGGGTGTGAGTGTGAGGGGGTGTGAGGGGTAGGGTGAGGGGGTGTGAGGGTGAGGGGGTGTGAGTGTGAGGGGGGTGAGGGTAAGGCTGTGAGCGGGTGTGAGGGTGAGGGGGTATGAGGGTGAGGGTGGGTGAGGGGGGTGTGAGGGTGAGTGTGAGAGGGTGTGTGAGGGTGAGAGGGTGGGTGAGGGCGAGGGAGTGTGAGGGTGAGGGTGTGTGTGAGGGGGTGTGAGGGTGAGGGGATTTAAGGGTGAGGGTGTGAGGGAGGGTGAGGGGATGTGAGAGTGAGGGGATATGAGGGTGAGGGGTTGTGATGGTGAGGGGGTGTGAGGGTGATGGTGTGAGGGTGTGTGAGGGTGAGGGTAAGTGAAGGTGAGAGGGTTGTGAGGGTGAGGGGGTGAGGGTATGAGGGTGAGTGAGGGTGTGTGAGGGTGAGGGGGTGGGGTGAGGGTGTGTGAGGGTGTGAGGGTGAGGGTGTGAGTGCGAGTGAGGGTGGGTGAGGGTGAGGGTGTGAGTGTGAGTGAGGGTGTGTGATGGTGAGGAGGGGTGAGGGTGAGGGGGTGAGGGGGTGAGGGTGTGTGAGGTGAGGGGGTAGGGTGAGGGGGTGTGAGGTTGAGGGTGTGGTGGTGTGAGGGTGAGGGTGTGAGGGTCAGTGAGGGTGTGTGAGGGTGAGTGAGGGTGTGTGAGGTTGTGTGAGGGCGTGTGAGGGTGTGAGGGTGTGTGAGAGTGAGGGTGTGAGGTGAGTGAGGGTGTGTGAGGGTAAGAGGGTGTGAGGGTGTGTGGGGGTGAGGGTGTGTGAGGGTGAGGGTGGTGAGGGTGTGTGAGGGTGAGTGGGTGTGAGAGTGAGGGGGTGTGACGGTGGGAGGGTGTGTGAGGGTGAGAGGGTGCATGAGGGTGAGGGGGTGTGAGGGTGAGGGTGTATGAGTGGGAGGGTGAGGGGTGTGAGGGGGAGGGGGGGTGAGGGTGAGGGGGTGTGAGTGAGAGATGGTGTGTGAGGGAGTGAGGGTGAGGGGGTGTGAGGGTGAGGGGGTGTGCGGGGGTGAGGGTGAGGGGGTGTGAGGGTGAGGGGGTGAGGGTAAGACTGTGAGGGGGTGTGAGGGTGAGGGTGTGTGAGGGTGAGGGTGGCTGAGGGGGTGTGTGAGGGTGAGGTGTTAGAGGGTGTGTGAGGGTGAGAGGGTGGGTGAGGATGAGAGGGTGGGTGAGGGTGAGTGGGGTGTGAGGGTGAGGGTGTGTGTGAGGGAGTGTGAGGGGGTTTGAGGGTGAGGGCATGAGGGAGGGTGAGGGGATGTGAGGGTGAGGGGATGTGAGGGTGAGGGATGTGAGGTTGTGTGATGGTGAGGGGGTGTGAGGGTGAGGGTGTGAGGGTGTGTGAGGGTGGGGTTGTGTGAGGGTGAGGGCGTGTGAGGGTGAGGGTGTGTGAGGGCGAGGGTGTGTGAGGATGAGAGGGTTGTGAGGGTGAGGGGGTGAGGGTATGAGGGTGAGTGAGGGTGTGTGAGGGTGAGGGGGTTGGGGTGAGGGGGTGTGAGGGTGAGGGGGTGTAAGGGTGAGAGTGTGAGGGCGAGTGAGGGTGGGTGAGGGAAGGTGAGTGTGAGGGTGTGAGTGTGGGTGAGGGTGGGTGAGGGTGTGTGAGGGTGTGTGAGGGTGGGATGTGTGAGGGTGAGGGTGTGTATGGCAGTGTGAGGGTGAAGGGGTGAGAGTGATGGTGTGTGAGGGGGTGTGAGGTGATTCCTCTTTTGTTTAAATGGGCCCCCCCCCCCCTCCACCAGGAGAAACCCACCTCTTCTCCATACGACACGCGGGAAGCAAATGGCTTCCAGTGTGCTGTCATTGATGACATGGGAGGGGGTGGGGGAGGCAGGGGAAGGGCTTTCCCTGCTTTCCCCGGTGGGGGCACGTAGATGGGCGGCCCACAGGGGGGCACCAGTGCTTTCCCGTGGGTGGGTGCTAGGATGGCTGGGAGCCATCCGACGCCCACGCCCACCGTGACATGGGATGGCTCCCATCCGTCCGACGCACGGAAGGGGTTAAATGCTCACATTATCAGGATGATAGCCACTTAATTCCACCACACACCGCATACACCCACTCTATTATATAACACATAAATATTTACATTTACAACGCCAATAGCTCAAACTCTCATTTTCTAACTGATTACTCCACTGCAAACAAAACAAAGCATTTGCAATGCAATAGGTCTCGCATTTGTGAGAGTTTAAGCTATTGAAATCGTAAATGACAATGCCTTTTATTTATCTGTTTTGCTAATTAACACATAAATAAAAAGCATTTTCATTTACAATGCTAATAGCTCCTACTCTTGTAAATACAAGACCTATCTCCTTGCAAAGAAGCGGCTGCCATTGTTCCGAGCTGCTTGGAAAGTGAAAGCGTGCATGGCGCGCTGAATGTTAAAGGAAAGCCTGTTCTGCCTGCAGTAGGAGAAACTCATTTGAAAACCAGCATTAGATTGTGCTGTGTAGCATGAGGCAATAGTGTGCACCAGGATTAGTGCGTGAAAACCAGCCATATGGGAAAACAGCATTAGATTGTGCTGTGCAGCGTGAGACACAAGTGTGCACAAGGACCTCCGCATTAAAAACAGCATTATGGAAAACCAGCATTAGAGTGTACTGTGCGCATGTTGGACAGGCCTCGTGACCGGGCCGTCCCCTCCCCGCATGGCGGGTCGCGGACCCCTGCTCCTCCTGTTCCCCGGACAAGAACCACCCCTGCAACCCGCCGGGGCCACCACCGGCCCGTCCGCGGCGAAACCCTGGCTCCTGAACACCACCGTATCGGCTGGCCCGGGTCCCTTCCAGAACCCCTGTCTCCGGCCCAGCCGCCATTTTGGACACTACACGCCCCGGCCTCGTGGCCTCGGGTCGACCTCGGCCTCGGGCCCAGCCAGGCCCCGACATCGAGGCACCACCATCCGCCCAGGGAGTGAAGAGACCACTTGGCAGGTCAATTGTGGTAAATAAAATTACCTATACTTAATTTTTATGCGGTAAAGTTCAATAAGAATAACTCAGTCAAAAATGAGAGGCAGAGTCCGTGGCATCTGAGTTTATAAGGGTTTTATTCCTTAAAAAGGAATTGGTTCGAACCAGGTATCATGTTCCATCACCACAAGGGTTCAGGAAGGGAATGGACATGGACATGTACAATGCTTTATTAACAGAACATCATATATATAGTCAATGCATACAGTGGTGATGAATGCAGAAGGCGTAACAGCTGAGAGAAACGAGATAAGAACACATATGCGTAACAGAAGGCGTGCACAAGGGCGTACACGGAGGTGTGTGCTAGACAACGTCATAGAGAAGTGTCACAGGTGGGTGGATCCATAGGAGAATCCTGCAGTGTCAGCAGAAATATGTGGCCGAGATGCGCGCGCAGCAGCATGACGTGTGATTGACGTGGAACTGGAGGGTGAAGGGGACTTGACATTTGCGCTATACGGGGAGACAGAAGTCTGGCGTGTCAGAACAACCTAAACCCAAATCATATCTGGTATCTTGTGTTTGAGGAACTGTATTATCTAGAAGGAAAGGTCTCTCGGGCAGAGGCTATTCTATACTGACTGCTAGTGCGTGCATATGCGACTATGTGTCTACGTGTAAAGCAAGGGGGCCATGGGCCTACCATGGTAACGGGAGCTATGAATTACTTGCACAGAGACAAAAAGGCCGGGCCCTTTGCTCTGCAGCTGGGAAGGATGTTTACCTAAACTACTAGACAGGAATGTATTTTCGAGGAGCGGAGCAGATAACTTGAAGGCAAAATACAGTTTTGGCAGGCAAGCAGGTCGAGCCAGGCACCGCTCACCGCGCAGGGAGTAAGGCAAGGGTCATGGATGCAGATGCAGGTCCAGGCTGCAGCTTTCAGAGGCAGAAGGCAGAAAAGGCTCGATGGCAGAAATCAGGGCCTAACTCGCCAGAGCCAGGAAAACGTTAAAATGCACCATGTAAAGACGGTGGCAAGGCATACTTAGGAACTGAATTTTCGACCCATTCATGGTGGATCTGAAAGAGGACATGTTAACGTTGGACGCAAATGTATTTTCGTCTTCATAGCTGGTTGTGGAGGGAACATACATGTACTTGAAGCACGTACATGGAGCCGTTGGGGTCTACGTTAGGGGACACAATTGACCATAAAAATTCATATTACCTCATTCCCTCCTTGTCCCCTACGGACCCTTCATGATATATCAATCCTCATTAATCTATCAATTTGTTCATGTAACATCATTTGCTCTTCTTTTTTCTGACGGGATTTTGAATGTGGACTTGGATGAGGAATACATGATGTGGCGCACAAGCCGCAAATCGCTGGCCCACATTGTAGACATAAGCAACAACTGAATACTATAAGAAGCGCTATTCCTAGGAAGGATAGGACTTTCCATCCCCAGGCTGATAACACGCTCCAGAACCAACCGGACCAAGTCCAGGTGCCTGGATTCTGGTGTATCTGACTTGCAATCTTGTGAAGACGGGTTATGGCTCTATACACTGATGGCGCGTTTTCTGGAATGAAAACACAGCAGCTCGATCCGATGACTCTACAAGCTCCGCCCCTATCGGCCAGGATGACGTCAAGAACAAGACGATTTTGAAGAACGACAAGTCTCATAGCAGACTGTTCCTCTGTTAGGTTGCCTAGGGCGGAAGTAGTTTCATTCACTACCGCTTCAAGGGTTCTAGTTAATTTACGTATCAGTTTACTATTAAAGACAGCACCTAAGTAGGGAAAGAAACCTTTATTAAAGTCTGTGTATTGCTCCCATGCCGTTTCAGTATAGTCGACAATCGGGAGATCTCTCTTGGATCTATTGTGTACTAGATGGGAGTCCCTATGATAATCAGGAGGGGCTAGGAAAACAGGTGGCAGAAGGAATGCAATGTAACAAGTACCATCCCAATCTAGAGGTAAACGTATATATGCTGTTCGACCACAAATGAAATAGGAATGACGGGAAGCCTTGAATGTAGACTTGCCTTTATCACTGAATTCGATCACAGTAGTACATGTACTATGACCTAGGTGTACTGAACCATTCTTTCTGACACATAATTCACCTTTGACTGGTAATACTGACATAGCGGGTAAGACTGGTTCGGCTTCGGACAGGACATTCAGAATCATGAGGTTAAGTGTAAAGTTACCTAATCCATATACTTCATTTTCTAGATCGGTGCCTGTCCTTTGGGGAAGACCCTCCTTGTCAGGGAAACATACTTTATGCAGAACTGTGTTCAGGTTTCCCCATACCCAGTTGCCCTGGTAAACTACGGAATCAGAATTTAAGGAATTAATTAAACTGAACCATGCACCACAGGAACCATTGTGTGTGAAGGGATACGGAAAGAGGGGCAGAACTCCCTTGTATTTCTGATAGGGAGGGAGTCGGCCACATATCCAACAAATCGTAGCATTGCTGGTCTGATGGGAATGGTGTAACATACTAATGAATGTATTGTTGCGCAGCGCAAGTCGGTAAGACAACTCATGCGGGGGCAGTTCACTGAAAATGTGCTCGACAGTGTCATTTGAAGAAGCATGTGCACGCTTGAAAATAGGAAAATATACATGAAGCAGTATACTTGCAGCAATAATCATAAGACTCAGAAAAAACATAATCAATAGTGTCACAATACAGTGACTACGGAGTGACTTACAATATTCACGTTTCTTGAGCTGTTTCTGTCTATCTCTCTCTCTATTGGGGTCTAGTGGATACATGTCAGAAACTTGTCTAACCGATTCACCTAGGGGAGGACTTAAACAATTAAACTGTCTGACTTGCTAGACCTCAACTTTAATTTATACTCCTGAGAAGAAGTTTTCTCTACCAGGGGGAGTTTTGAGTCAGTTTCTGGAGGAGGGCAGGGCTGGGAGTCTAAGTCTGGTGGCAGTCCATGGCATTTCTTAACGTGACTCGAGTGAAGCCAGCCCTTGCGGCCCTCCACTTTTATCGCAGTCCTTGTAGTCAATAGTACTAGCTTCGGTGCCTGCCAACGGGGCTCCAGCGGACTCCTCCTGTCGAAGTTCCTCACGAAAACCAGGTCCCCCGGAACAATCTCGTGTGGCTTCACCTCGGTGATGTCGGGAAAGGCTGCAGCAACCTGTGAACGACATGATTGTAGTGCAGACATCAAGGAGGCAAGGTAATCTGTCAGCATGTTACAGTCAACATCAGTGATTTTACGAGGCAGATATATTCGGTGGCCTACCAAAGACCACCTCATACGGGGATAGCCCTGTTCTCGAATGAGCTACCATTCTCATAAAAAAGAGTGCAACTGGTAAAGCTACTATCCAGTCGACGCCTTTCTCTCTACAGATCTTGGCAAGACGAATTTTCAGAGTCTGATTTTGACGTTCCACGAGACCTGCTGCCTCGGGATGTCGGACACAGTGGAATTTCCATTGATAGCCTAGCAGGAGTGATACCTGCTTCATAAGCTCGGACGAGAATGGCTGGCCGTTATCTGAGTATACGATACGGGGCAAACCATACCTGGGGAAGAATTCACGAACCAGCTGCTTGGCAGTGGTCGGAGCAGTGTAATCTGGGACTGGATATGCTTCTGTCCAACTGGAAAGTGCACATACAACTACAAAGACATATTTGAATCCTCGACAACGTTCCATCTGGATATAATCCATCTGGAGGACTTCAAAAGGGTGATCGGGAGGATGAAATCCACCTTGCTCTACGGGAATGCTTTTACCTGGGTTGAACTGACAACAGATCATGCAAGTACGCACTTTCTGTTTTGCTGCTGCTCGTAAATGTTTATTGAACCAAAGGTTTTGAATACTGTCTAACATGGCTTTTTCTCCTAAATGTGCAGGACTATGTACTGTGTTAATGATAACTTGAACCATAGAGTCGGGGAGAAACCATGTGGCTTTCCCCTTCGTCATCCATCCCTGTTCTGTCTGGATCCCTCCTAGTTCAGTCCATTTCTTGATTTCGTCTGGTGTAGCATGTGTCTGTATGTCAATTACATCTAGGGCGGGATCCTTAACTGTCATGCAATGTGTCGGTGTCGGGACTACTGTCTTTGTCAGGTCAGTTGTGTGAGTCTGTGCTGTAAGCTTGGCTGTTCGGTCTGCCAGGTCGTTACCCTGGGAAATGGTATCTGTGACTTTCGTATGTGCCTTGCACTTCATGATGGATATGGCTGTAGGCAAATGAATTGCGTCTAACAGAGCTTGAATGAGGGGACCGTGCTGGATCTTGGCACCGTGAGAAGTTAGAAAACCTCTCTCCGAAGTCGTGTACAACTCCGAATGCATAACGTGAATCTGTGTATATGTTAACTCTCTTATTCTTGGCTCGAATACAGGCTTGAGTCAGAGCGATGAGCTCTGCTGCTTGAGCTGACAGGGTGTCAATACAGTTTGTTTCTATGACTTCAGTTTCTGTCGTGACTGCATATGCGGCCAATAACTCTCCTGTACTTGTTCTCATACATGAACCATCCACATAAAGTGTCAGGTCTGGATCTGGTAATGCGGTGTCTGTCAAGTCTTGTCTGGGTTTCGTCGCGATGGTAATGACTTCAATACAATCATGTGCCAATGGGTCTGTCTCACTTAGTGGCAAAAGTGTAGCAGGGTTCAATGTATTGCAACGTCTGATTTCTATGTGTGGCTGAAACAATGTCAATTCATAACCTGTCAGTCGTGCTATAGTCAAGTGTTGAGTCTGTGTTCGGTTTAAAAGAACTTCCACGGAATGTGGAACTTGTACTGTCAATTGATGTCCTAGCACTATGGAATCACTTTGTCTGATTGCTAGAGCTGTCGCTGCTACAGATTTCAAGCACGCAGGCAGAGCCTGGGCTACTGGGTCTAATGTACTAGAAAAGTGAGCACACGGTTTGTGTGAACCTGCTTGATCTTGTGTGAGTACTGATAATGCAGTACCTTCGCGTTCTGTGACAAAAAGTGTAAAAGGCTTACTGTAACATGGTGTCGCTAAAACTGGTGCTTGACATAAGGCTTTCTTTAAGTCGTCAAAAGCTTGTGTATGTTCCTGAGTCCATGGGAGGACAGTCGAAGACGCTGCCTCCTGTGTTGTCAACTGTATGAGTGGCTTGGCTAGAAATGCATACTGAGGGATCCATTGTCTACAGTAAGAAGTGAGGCCTATAAAGGCCCGTACCTCCTTTTGTGTCTTGGGTTGCGACATGTTTACAATTAACTGGATGCGGTCAGGTGTTAGCTGTCTCCCCCCTTTGGACAGCAAGTGCCCAAGGTAAACCACTTGCTGAACACAGAATTGTAGCTTCGAAGGGGACACCTTGTGTTCCTTGTCAGCCAAGAAATGCAAAACCGTCAGTGATGCTTGCTCACATTCAGGTTCACTTCGGGCGGTGATCAATAGATCATCGACATACTGAAGTAGGGCAGTGTTATCAGGCATGTGAATACTGTCAAGTTGTCTTTTCAGTGCTTGGCTATAGATGCTGGGGCTTTCCGTGAATCCTTGAGGTGCGCGTGCAAATTTGAAGCTTCGGCCATTTAAACAGAATCCGAAGAGATATTGGCTTTCCGGATCAATGGGGACACTAAAGAAGGCGTTCTTCAGATCAATTACAGTAAAGAACGTTGCCTCAGAATCAATAGCTGTCAGTAGTGAGGAGATATCTGGAACCACAGGGTACTGCGGTACAATGCATTTATTCAATTCGCGTAAATCGATAACTAATCGATAAACTGGGGGTGCATTTGGATCAGTGCGTTTAAGAATTGGAATGATAGGGGAATTACATAAATTTGAGTCAGTTTCTACAACCACTCCTTGTGCAATGAGCTCGTCAATGATTTTCAGTAAAGCCACTACAGCATCTGGGGGTAACTTGTATTGTCGGATTCGTGGTAATACTACTCCTGGCTTGAGTGTGACTCGATATGGTGTAATGTGCATACAACCTACATCAGTGGGGCCTTGTGCCCATAAATGTGCAGGAACATTCTGTAATCTGGGATCAATATCTCTCAACACATAGTGACCCTTAAAGTCACGCAAAAACAGTCTTACTCCTTCCGGAGAACAGCAAATCACAGCTCCTAGAGCCTTCAGTGTTTTGATACCCAACAAGTTTTCTGGACATGATTTCGTTAGCAACAAATCTGTAGTGCGAGACAACGGACCAACTAAAAGAGGTACTGGTTTCGATACTTCATTTACAATAGGCTTGCTTGAAAATCCAAGGGAAACATTCTGGGAGCCTGAGAGGGGTGCCCCTGGAACCTCGTTGTGACTGATTGTTGTTCTGCTTGCCCCTGTGTCAATCAAAAACTTTCTATCTTTCCCTAATACCTTACTATGTACGTAAGGACCCTCTTGATCTACAGGAACCTCAATAAGAGGCAAGCCAACTTCCCTCTCTAGGCTGTTTCATGTGTATCGCTGGTAATCGGGATAATCAGTTTGGGCATACTGGTACATCTGCTGAGTTGCATGTTGTGTTGCGGCAATCGGTTGTGGCTGTGGTACCGCTACGGTCTGTACTGTCTGTTGTGGAGCCTGCATAGGCTGTGCATTCTGTGGTACGTGTTGTTGGACCTGGTCTTGTCTAGGTTGACGCGGTCTCTCTTTAGTTTTACCTGTAGCTATATTGTGTTTCAAAACTGCACATTCGTTTATATAGTGACCTGGCTGTCGACAATAGTTGCATGTCCCTTTAACAGGAGCTGCTGAATTATTGGACTGTGTCATGCCCTTTTTCTGACCGTCGGCTGGAACTGACTGAGCTACTAACATTTTCATTTTCGTGTCTTTCATACGTCTTTGTTCGTGATCATGTTCTTCTCTAATTCTGTTCTGGTGGTACTGTAACATTTGTAACATTTGTGAAGGCGTGTTTGCTTGCCATGTGCTCTCGACTTTCAATACACGATTCTTAACTTGGGGCAGAGAATTCTCGACTAACTTGGATACAAAAAGATGTGGATATGACTCGCTACTTGCTTTCAGGCCACTATTAATAATAAAACATTTCTCAAATCGGGAATAAAAATCACTAGTGTCTTCATCGGGTTTCTGTTTACAGGCTGAGAGTGCATCCCAGTCCTCCTTTTTAGTTGCTAATAAACGTGGCAATACTTGTACTAACAATCCTGGTAATGCTTTAGTTTTATCCCCAAGCCCCAAACCTGGGGTTCGAGTGTTTTCTTCGTTCTCTAATGCAGCCCAATCAATCTTTTGCTCTCCCACCTCCCATTCTTTTTCTTTGAGTTTCTCGTAAATACCGGCAGGCAATAACACTTTCAATATTTTCATGATGTCGGGATAGGTATAATCACCCATGAGTAACATGTCTTTTATTTCACGGTGAAAACCTGCAGGGTCTTTATCATGACTGGGCACTAGTTTCTTCATTTCCAATAATTCCATTTTAGTTATGGGCGTGTACACAAACACACGTCTAAGGGTATTATCATCATTCCTGACTGGATGCACTACTCGCAAGGGATTCTGTCTGTCTATGTAAAACATTTTTCTTTCTGGGGGTGGAGCTGAAACAAACTGTGGATTCAGAAAAGCACTATATCTGTGTCTATGTTCTAGAATTACTTTAATTAAATCGGTACCCAGGCCTCTCCATTTATTCATGAGTAACTCTATTAGTACATCAGGTAAGGGACCTGGATCAGAATGTTGGCTCTTATACAATATAAGGAGGTGTTGTATCATGTACATACCAGCTAGTCGCTGTTCGTCTGGGGAAAGATTCAAAAAGGTTTGCGCTAATGCGTCATCACTATATTTATCAGAATTGTCAGCCCATTGTACTGCTGACCTGGCTAATTCTTGTTCATCCATGGAATTGAGTACATGGTACCCCATTCGTTCTTGCAGTATTTTATCGGTAGCCTGAAATAGATGTTCAGGAGTCTTCGGGTTTGACATAGCGGAGTGAAAAAGTCTCTTGCTTTCTGGACGTATCGGTTTATTAAAGGATCTACCCTTTCCTACATATGCTATCATCCCTCTATCTTCTGGCTCTTCCTCCCCTGAGAACTTATTCGTGTCTGATTCTGCTTCCCTTTCAGCGTTCTCTTTGCATGAAATACTGTTATTTCTTTACGGATTTTCCTGTACATGGCCTCTATACATGCCTTTTTATCATGTTTTCCCTGTGAAATATTCTGACCCCATGTAGTTAGTACCTCCATCTCTTCTTTATTTACACCAGGCCGGTCTCGTTCTCTTATGAAACAGTTTATGAGGAATCTTAATAGTACACCTTGAGTGTCTACTTTCTGATGTGCCATAGCCTCGTGAATACATTCCTGACCCTCCCCAGTCTGAACAAAATGATATATCCTGTCTAGGTAATCTTGCATTCCTGGAAATAAAACCAAAAAGTTTGCAGCACGTCTTAAGCGTATTGAGGCTAATATCATGCAACCGTCTTTGCCTGGTACTGGGTCATATCTACAGTCTGTAAGAAGCTCTTTAAGCTTTTCAATTGTGACTGGTTTCGGAGTACGTTCCATTGCTAGTTCTCTAATAGTTATTCGGCGTGCTGGTGGCGGGGTATGGTAACCCCCTGATGCACCTCCTGAGGCGGAGGCTTGAGCATGATCTGTCTGTAGGGCCGTGTCAGGCCCGAAAGGATTAAGCGGATTAATAGGGTTAATGGGGGGTGCAGGAAATGGTGGAGGAGTGGTCTGTCGTTGGGGAAGGCGATTAGTGGGTGGTATAGGTGCAGGTGGAACATTGGTGTATGCTGGTGCTACATCGTCTAAATAGGAAGGAAGGAAAATCTCTGCTGCGGTCTTGTGACGTAATTTAGTCGGAACCAATGGAGGGGGCAGATCTTTCGGTACTTCCGGGGTCGCCTTGGGCAGGCCCTCGGCCAGGACTGGATACAATCCTGTCATAATAGCATTACTACGTCTATCGTGTTGTTCTATCCTAACTCGTTCTCCTTCTTCTAGTAGTTCCTTTTCTTTGGCTTTTTCGGAATCCTCTTTTCTTTTCTGAGTGCTTTCTCTGTCCGTCTGTGTGATTCTTTACGCCATAATTCAATGGCATCTTTCTGTGACTGTCTGGCTTTCTTTTTCCATAATGCTTCTTCTACTCTCAAGATGCACTCGGCATCCCATGTCCCTGTAACGGGCCATCTCTGATTCTCTGTTAAATCTTTGGTGTAGTCCACCCACAAGTCGAGAAATAATACAGCGTCTAAGCCGTGTTTGTGGTACATAAAATATCCAGGAGTGTCCCTGGGTGGGATGGGAACAGCTTCCTCGAGTATTCCTTTCCTAGTTCCTATCTGTTTCAGTTTAGAAAACAGCGGCATTTTGAGCCGTGATACTTGTTGCTTGATACTTGATACTTACTCGGATTTGGACACCACTAATACAATAAACACAGTAATGAAAATCAAACAATCACTCATGCCACGACATTTAAAACACATTGAAACATTTCGGACAACGAACAATAACTTAATAGCTGAATACTTGATATACTGCTAAACAGTACAGATACACTGCTAAACAGTGCAGACCGGGTCTGCGTACCCAAACCCGTCTTGACCGGACACAAGTTAATGCACCCCTCTAGATGCGTCCCCAGCAACGGTACTCACCGGGAAGCACGGAACGGAAGGCCTCGGAAACTCGACACTGGACTGGACCGGACTGGACTGGACTCGACTCGTGACGTAGGTACTTCGGAACTTCGGAACTGGTGGGCCTCTGAACACCTCGGACCTTGCTCTCTCGGCTGGGCTCTGGTCGGGATCCTCCGCAATCCTCACCGCCTCGTCTGGGTGTCGATCGCAGCCTCAGTCACCTCCGTTGGCCTGAGGGAGATACAGGAAATCCTGCGGGTACGCGTAGTTGTCCGTCACGGCTGTAGCAGGGGACCAGGCCTGCAACGCACCGCCGGCGCGTAAGGTGGGGGAGGGGTCCCTGTTCGGGCGCCAATTATGTGGAAAATAAAATTACCTATACTTAATTTTTATGCGGTAAAGTTCAATAAGAATAACTCAGTCAAAAATGAGAGGCAGAGTCCGTGGCATCTGAGTTTATAAGGGTTTTATTCCTTAAAAGGGAATTGGTTCGAACCAGGTATCATGTTCCATCACCACAAGGGTTCAGGAAGGGAATGGACATGGACATGTACAATGCTTTATTAACAGAATATCATATATATAGTCAATGCATACAGTGGTGATGAATGCAGAAGGCGTAACAGCTGAGAGAAACAAGATAAGAACACATATGCGTAACAGAAGGCGTGCACAAGGGCGTACACGGAGGTGTGTGCTAGACAACGTCATAGAGAAGTGTCACAGGTGGGTGGATCCATAGGAGAATCCTGCAGTGTCAGCAGAAATATGTGGCCGAGATGCGCGCGCAGCAGCATGACGTGTGATTGACGTGGAACTGGAGGGTGAAGGGGACTTGACATTTGCGCTATGCGGGGAGACAGAAGTCTGGCGTGTCAGAACAACCTAAACCCAAATCATATCTGGTATCTTGTGTTTGAGGAACTGTATTATCTAGAAGGAAAGGTCTCTCGGGCAGAGGCTATTCTATACTGACTGCTAGTGCGTGCATATGCGACTATGTGTCTACGTGTAAAGCAAGGGGGCCATGGGCCTACCATGGTAACGGGAGCTATGAATTACTTGCACGGAGACAGAAAGGCCGGGCCCTTTGCTCTGCAGCTGGGAAGGATGTTTACCTAAACTACTAGACAGGAATGTATTTTCGAGGAGCGGAGCAGATAACTTGAAGGCAAAATACAGTTTTGGCAGGCAAGCAGGCCGAGCCAGGCACCGCTCACCGCGCAGGGAGTAAGGCAAGGGTCATGGATACAGATGCAGGTCCAGGCTGCAGCTTTCAGAGGCAGAAGGCAGAAAAGGCTCGATGGCAGAAATCAGGGCCTAACTCGCCAGAGCCAGGAAAACGTGAAAATGCACCATGTAAAGACGGTGGCAAGGCATACTTAGGAACTGAATATTCGACCCATTCATGGTGGATCTGAAAGAGGACATGTTAACGTTGGACGCAAATGTATTTGCGTCTTCATAGCTGGTTGTGGAGGGAACATACATGTACTTGAAGCACGTACATGGAGCCGTTGGGGTCTACGTTAGGGAACACAATTGGCCATAAAAATTCATATTACCTCACAATGGGAGAAGGAGTGTCAATGGCTCCCCTCCGCCAGGTGCCGAAAGCCCCCAGCCTCCCTGGGCGCTGGCTCCACCCCCCTGCTGGGTGTCTGGACTCCCTCATCCCGGACCTCCCGACCTCCAAGTGCGAGGGTCCGGACATCAAAGGCCGCCAGACCTATAACTAAGCGTGGGCGGAAAATCCGTTCCGCTCGCGGATTTTGCGGATTTTCGGGAAATCCGCAATCCGCGAGATTTGCGGATTTCCCGCAAAATCCGCAAATTCGCACGCAGCGGATTTTTTTGGCGGCGCGCGGCGTTGGTGATACAATTTTTGCGGCGCGCGGCGTTTATCATCGTTTGCCGAGTTGTTTTTTTCGATAGTTTGCGAGTGCTGCGCCATTTTGGATCTTGCTGTGTGATCCCGCGGGAATTGGCGAGCGCGATTACGTCATCGCGGCTTGCCAGCGAGAGTTTGTCAACGCGAGTACGGCGAGATCACGTCTCGCGGTACTTCGCAAATTGCGAGATTTGAGATGCGGCGCGCGAAAATATAAATTTGCAATTCTGCACAAGAAATCCACCAGCAAGCAGCATAAACCTTCTAGAAATGATGATTTTTATGTGAATAACTCCTTAGTTTGACATTTGCCTGCACTTTTTTAGCGAGGAGTCCATTTTGGGGAGGGGGGCAGGGGGGTGGGAGGAAGGAAGTGCCCCATAGTCTTCAACTTCCTGTTCCTGTTCAGCAGGCTCCTCCCAGTGCTTTGTCCATCTCCTGGTCACTTTTCATTCGGATGTGGACCTGGAAGGATTACCTTTTGTGGATGCTGCTGGATCTTTGGATTTGAGGCCTTTTTGACTTTCTTTGGATCACTGTTGGATTAGAAATTTTACAAGTAAGTTTGTTTGGGGCATTACAGTTGCTGCAACTAAAATTTTGGGATTTTCGATTTTTTTGCTGTTTTGGGGCCTTTTCCCAGGGGTACTCAGTGGTGGGTGGACTGATTCTTTCTGTGGGTTGTCTTGAATTTAAACATCATGGAGGCCATAGATGAATTGGGATTGTGCTGATTTTTCTGTGTTTTTCGATTTTTTTTTTTTGTAAAATTTTGTGTTTTTCGATTTTTGACCTGTTGTTGGGGCCTTGACCAGGGGTAGTGAGTGGTGCATGGGGCCTAGTCTTTCTGTGGGCTGTCTTGAATTTAAACATCATGGATGGAATGGGATTGTGCTGATTTTGCAGTGTTTTTCGATTTTTGGGGGTGTTCATGGGGAGGGACATGCCATGTGGCTGGTGGCCATTTTGAGTGCAGCTACAGGCACTGGCCATGTGCTGGCAGGCAAGTGGCCATTTTAAATGCAGGCTTTGTTGTTAGGCCTCCAACCATTTTGCCTACTTTTCAACCTTTATTTATGCCAGGGGTAGTGAGTCTTGCATGGGCCTAGTATTTCTGTGGGTTGTCTTGAATTTAAACATCATGGAGGCCATAGATGAATTGGGATTGTGCTGATTTTTCTGTGTTTTTCGATTTTTTTTTTTTGTAAAATTTTGTGTTTTTCGATTTTTGACCTGTTGTTGGGGCCTTGACCAGGGGTAGTGAGTGGTGCATGGGGCCTAGTCTTTCTGTGGGCTGTCTTGAATTTAAACATCATGGATGGAATGGGATTGTGCTGATTTTGCAGTGTTTTTCGATTTTTGGGGGTGTTCATGGGGAGGGACATGCCATGTGGCTGGTGGCCATTTTGAGTGCAGCTACAGGCACTTGCCATGTGCTGGCAGGCAAGTGGCCATTTTGAATGCAGGCTTTGTTGTTAGGCCTCCAACCATTTTGCCTACTTTTCAACCTTTATTTATGCCAGGGGTAGTGAGTCTTGCATGGGCCTAGTATTTCTGTGGGTTGTCTTGAATTTAAACATCATGGAGGCCATAGATGAATTGGGATTGTGCTGATTTTTCTGTGTTTTTCGATTTTTTTTTTTGTACAATTTTGTGTTTTTCGATTTTTGACCTGTTGTTGGGGCCTTGACCAGGGGTAGTGAGTGGTGCATGGGGCCTAGTCTTTCTGTGGGCTGTCTTGAATTTAAACATCATGGATGGAATGGGATTGTGCTGATTTTGCAGTGTTTTTCGATTTTTGGGGGTGTTCATGGGGAGGGACATGCCATGTGGCTGGTGGCCATTTTGAGTGCAGCTACAGGCACTGGCCATGTGCTGGCAGGCAAGTGGCCATTTTGAATGCAGGCTTTGTTGTTAGGCCTCCAACCATTTTGCCTACTTTTCAACCTTTATTTATGCCAGGGGTAGTGAGTCTTGCATGGGCCTAGTATTTCTGTGGGTTGTCTTGAATTTAAACATCATGGAGGCCATAGATGAATTGGGATTGTGCTGATTTTTCTGTGTTTTTCGATTTTTTTTTGTGTAAAATTTTGTGTTTTTCGATTTTTGACCTGTTGTTGGGGCCTTGACCAGGGGTAGTGAGTGGTGCATGGGGCCTAGTCTTTCTGTGGGCTGTCTTGAATTTAAACATCATGGATGGAATGGGATTGTGCTGATTTTGCAGTGTTTTTCGATTTTTGGGGGTGTTCATGGGGAGGGACATGCCATGTGGCTGGTGGCCATTTTGAGTGCAGCTACAGGCACTGGCCATGTGCTGGCAGGCAAGTGGCCATTTTGAATGCAGGCTTTGTTGTTAGGCCTCCAACCATTTTGCCTACTTTTCAACCTTTATTTATGCCAGGGGTAGTGAGTCTTGCATGGGCCTAGTATTTCTGTGGGTTGTCTTGAATTTAAACATCATGGAGGCCATAGATGAATTGGGATTGTGCTGATTTTTCTGTGTTTTTCGATTTTTTTTTGTGTAAAATTTTGTGTTTTTCGATTTTTGACCTGTTGTTGGGGCCTTGACCAGGGGTAGTGAGTGGTGCATGGGGCCTAGTCTTTCTGTGGGCTGTCTTGAATTTAAACATCATGGATGGAATGGGATTGTGCTGATTTTGCAGTGTTTTTCGATTTTTGGGGGTGTTCATGGGGAGGGACATGCCATGTGGCTGGTGGCCATTTTGAGTGCAGCTACAGGCACTGGCCATGTGCTGGCAGGCAAGTGGCCATTTTGAATGCAGGCTTTGTTGTTAGGCCTCCAACCATTTTGCCTACTTTTCAACCTTTATTTATGCCAGGGGTAGTGAGTCTTGCATGGGCCTAGTATTTCTGTGGGTTGTCTTGAATTTAAACATCATGGAGGCCATAGATGAATTGGGATTGTGCTGATTTTTCTGTGTTTTTCGAATTTTTTTTTTTGTACAATTTTGTGTTTTTCGATTTTTGACCTGTTGTTGGGGCCTTTTCACCAGGGGTATTTGAGTCTAGCATGGGCCTAGTCTTTCTGTGGGCTGTCTTGAATTTAAACATCATGGAGGCCATGGATGGAATAGGATTGTGCTGATTTAGCAGTGTTTTTCGATTTTTGGGGGTGTTCATGGGGAGGGACATGCCATGAGGCTGGTGGCCATTTTGAGTGCAGCTACAGGCACTGGCCATGTGCTTGGCAGGCAAGTGGCCATTTTGAATGCAGGCTTTGTTGTTAGGCCTCCAACCATTTTGCCTACTTTTCAACCTTTATTTATGCCCAGGGGTAGTGAGTCTTGCATGGGCCTAGTCTTTCTGTGGGTTGTCTTGAATTTAAACATTATGGAGGGCATGGATGGATTGGGATTGTGCTGATTTTGCAGTGTTTTTCGATTTTTTTGTGCTCTATAACTGAACTGATGTTCCTCTGTCTTCCATTTTTTTTAGGTGCACAAGACTCAAGAGAACCACCAGTGCCAGGAAGAAGTCCTGCAGCGGTGTGTGTGTGCAGCATAACGTCACGCGACGTCACGTCTGGCCTCAGACAACTCTACAATTCGTGCAACTGCGGCCTGCTGTCTGACCTGCTCTGAAGAAGATGGCCCCGCCCCCAAAGAAAGTTCTCCGTAGCTCCTCTAGCAAGAAAGTTGCTAGTAAGGAGCAGAAGAAGCAAGTTACCAAGGAGGCTGGTGTGTCACCCGCCACTTTTTTTGGGAGCAAAAGAAAAAGTACGCCTGCAGCAGCAGGATCTGCTGGGGACCAACCTGAGAGCAGCACCCCTGCTCCATTGGGTTCAGTGCCTCCACCACCACGCCAACTTAAGTCAAAGCCCTTGAGTGCTTCAGAGGCAGTCAGTGTACTTCTCCAATCACCATCGACCAGTGATGTTGGCTCATCGCAAGAAAGTAGCAGCAATGTCCCTGAATCAACACAGGTTGTTGTAACTCATCTGACAAGTGTTGAACAACCACAGCCGCAACAACAACACCATGTGCAAGTACACGCCCAAGTACATGTGGAAGGAGAGGCAGCAAAAGGAGATGCGCAAGCAAAGGTGCATGGACGTTCACAAGTGCCCACAATAGTTGTTCCTCCCGAAGTAGGGGCACATTTGGAAATCGACAATGAAGCTGAGGTATCATTGGAAGCCACTCCTCCTGATGATCATTCATTGTCTTCCACATCCCTAGCAAGGAAAAGATCAAGGGGGGTGTCTACATCTTCTTCAAGCCCACCTCGTTCTGGTGCAAGTGATCTGTCTTGGGAACCACGACAACTGCGGTCTGACAGTGAGGCAGAGGCACACCATGATCTGCCACCGGTACCTAAGCGTAAAAGGAAGGTCGTCCAAAAACTCAAACCTATGGAGTGTGATGAGGCTCAACAAGAAGTGACAGATACTGCTGGTGATGAAGCCTCTCACGATGACGACGAGGCAGTCATCACAAAGGTCACTGCAGCCCCACCGGGCATGCAGCAAAGAGACATTTTGACCCTATCCCGAGAAGCTGCTGAGCGTGATGATGATGTCGGCGAGGAGGCAATGGAAATGGAATCATTAGATTTGGAGTTAAGTAGTACACCAAAACCTACCGCTTCCATATTTCTTCCTCGCAAGAAGGTACCCACCTCGTCCTCGACCTCAATTCGTGGTGGTGAAAGTGCAAAACGTACTGAAGTTCGGCAATCCACATCCTCCACTTCATCTGTCATTAGCAGCAGGACCACCACCACCAGTATCGACGCCTCCTCCGGCGGCGGCCCCCGAAGACATTTCAAGTCTCCAGTTTGGGACTTCTTTAGTGTTTGCCCAAAAAAGGCAAACGTAGCCATTTGTAGCCTTTGTAAGCTTCGATATAGTCGTGGTAAGCTTGGTTCTAACTATGGTACCGGAGGCCAGAGAGGTCATCTTGAGAGAAGGCACCCTCTCGAATGGTTTCCGCACCTAGAGGCGGTCAAGAAAGCCGGAATTGCACGTAATGAAAACGTTGATTTGTCATCTGCTGATGACGAGGAGGTAGAAGAAGACGATCCAAACACTTCACTTACACCCAGTTCCCATGTCAGCAGCACACCCCATGGGAGCCACACTAAGAGTGTGGGAGAGAGTGAGACATCAATGCGGAAAAGTTCATCAGCGAGCGTAACTGGGTCGAAGAGATCATCATCCCGTAAATCATTGGTCCAGGGCAACATTAAAAAGATGTTGTTTACAGAAGCGCAATATGAACGCAACCACCCAATGACCCGTCTGTATAACACTAAGCTGGCTAAAATGCTAGCTCTGGACCTTCTCCCTTTTTCTTTTGTCGAAGGGGTTGGTTTTCTAGAATTAGTGGCAGTGCTCTGCCCTAAATGGAAGGTTCCTAGCCGGTTCTATTTTGCCCGAGTTGCGGTTCCAGCACTACATGAAGATGTTCTGAAGGCGATTGGGGCAGCTTTGCAGAAGAGTGCTGTTCACACTATACATCTGACAACAGACATGTGGACCAGTGGCGCAGGCGCTGATTACATGTGCATCACTGCACACTGGGTCTCTTTTTCAGGGGCTAAAGCAAAGCTAAACTCAGGTGTTGACACTAACACTGTTTTTAAAGGTGCTCGGAAACATGCAACACTAGCCATGTTTGGTTTGGAGAAACGTCACACAGCAGAAAACATTTTGGATGTCTTTAACACAAAGGTCCTTAACTGTCTGTCCCCACTAAAACGCAAGGTTGGTTATGTTTCCACGGACAATGGCTCCAATATAGTTAAGGCCATGAGGGACGGTTACTATTTCAGAGTGCCGTGTTTGGCGCACTGTATAAACCTGGTTGTCCAAAAATTCTTGGGTAATAAAGACAGTGCAGCGTGCAGTGTATTGGAGAACTGCCGAAAAATTTGCAAGCATTTCAGGCATTCTTTTAAGGCCCGCAAGCAGCTGAGGAGCATGCTATATCAATGTCAAATGCCAGTGAAAGCACTCATCCAGGAGGTGGTAACACGTTGGAACTCAACCTTCTACATGCTTGAGCGTCTGTATGAGCAGTATACGCAACTCGATCAATATTTCTTGAAAGAGGGTATAGAGGAGCTGAGGATGGGTGGGCCGCAATGGAACATAGTTGAAAGCCTAACACGCATGCTTCGTCCTTTTGAGGTCTTCACGCGTGCAGTCAGCAAGGAGGACTCTAATTTGGGAAAAGCTATCCCATTGTTGTACATGCTGGAGGACCAACTGAAGGAGGTGTGTTCTGTGTTTCGAAAAGATGACAAAAAGAAAGGCTCTTCTTTGCTTCTGGCTGAGCAATTATTAGAGCTCCTACAAGGTGATGAACGTCTTCAAAAGATCCACTCAGAACAGCATTACATTTGTGCTACTATTCTGGATCCACGCTACAAAAAGGCGCTGGCAGGCAGAGCATTCTTTGCTTTTGCTGATGAAGATGTTACAAAGTACAAACGTTGGCTAGCCTTGTCAGCCAAGAAGTTTGAAACAGAACGGCTGGAAATTGAAGGAAATGGCAGTACATCAGCAGGCCATCCCCAGTCAAAACAATCCACTTCTGCACCTGTGGCTGTGGCACAAGTGACCTCTCAGCCGTTAAAGACACCGGCAACCGCATCATCTGCACGAAAGACAGCAGAAACATTGGAGGCTGAAGAGGATTGGCTAGCTCTGCGTGGGTTTGGTTCTCAAAAGGCCAGAGGCACAGCAAGAGCTACGCAAAGTGGAGGAACCTTGGAGGAGGACCTTGAGTCGATGGTGAAGGACTATCTGAATGACTCCACAGAGGTCTATGTTAATTCTGACCCATTGGCGTATTGGCATGGGAAAAAAGAATTGTGGCCACAGCTCACCAACCTGGCTTTAAACTACTTGTCTTGCCCACTCGCAAGTGTGTCTTCTGAACGGGTTTTCAGTGCGGCTGGTGGGATTGTAACTCCCAAACGGAGCCGCCTCTCGCCCAAAAATGTGGAGAGGTTAACAATGATCAAGATGAATCAGCACCTCATACCACCAGATATAAGAGTACGAGAGAGCGTGCCGGATGAAGAGGAGGTGGCCAGCACCATAGATGAGGGAATTTCTACTCTGTCAGGTGGCACTGACCTCACCCGGGCTGAATTCGCAGAGTATGATGACGAAGCCTTATTCTTATTCCTGGACCGTGATTCCGACTTCGAGCCCTGAAAATGAGACAACGAATCAATAACTTTCTTTTTCATCCTTATTCACTTTTATTCCTGTGTGTCTGTCTTTCTTTGTTGTGCACAGTTAATATAATTCAAACTTTAATCAGATTATCACAAAGACAAGCCCATCAGCAGAACTGTCTTCACTTGTTTGCTAATTTATTTGAAGGTGCCGCAGTCTGCATTCCTCAGGTTCACAAGTTCAGAAGAACATGCTCCTCTATCCTCCTCCTCCAGACTCCTATTTCCATCAAAGCAGAGGGCTGGTTTACGCCCAATGAAGAAAGACTCAGCACTTGTGGGGGTGTTGTTCTACCTCTTTGCAGGTGAGTTGACGGGTCTGGGGCCATTGCTGGGAAGCACTAAAAGTGGTTTGTGCCAAATCCGAGGCGGAAATTTTTTTGTGTTTTTGATGACTTGCTTGCCTTTGAGGTGCTCTTAGGGGGGGTTCCGTCTGTTTGTGGGTGAGTTTCATGGTCTGAGAGCATTGCTGGGACACTCTAATCTTGATTGCATTTGCTTTTCAGGAAATCCGTCGTGCCAACCCCGACTTATGGCCTAGCTACGCAGCGCGTTTGGACCGAAGGCCCAGAAATATTGCAAGTATGAGATTTTGCTTTTGGCCTGTTTGGGGGTGTTATGCTTCTTGGCGGGTGGGTTGCCGGGTCTTGGGGCATTCCTGGGAAGGTCTAATACCGGGTAGAAGTGGTTGGGACAAAATCCAGGCCGATTTTTTTTTGGGCTATTTCAGACATTTTGCTCTATGTAGCGTTTTCGGGGGCCTGTTTGGGGGGCTTGCTGGTGTTTGCGGGTGAGTTTCGTGGTCTGGGAGCACTGCTGGGACACTCTAATCTTGATTGCATTTGCTTTTCAGGAAATCCGTCGTGCCAACCCCGACTTATGGCCTAGCTACGCAGCGCGTTTGGACCGAAGGCCCAGAAATATTGCAAGTATGAGATTTTGCTTTTGGCCTGTTTGGGGGTGTTATGCTTCTTGGCGGGTGGGTTGCCGGGTCTTGGGGCATTCCTGGGAAGGTCTAATACCGGGTAGAAGTGGTTGGGACAAAATCCAGGCCGATTTTTTTTTGGGCTATTTCAGACATTTTGCTCTATGTAGCGTTTTCGGGGGCCTGTTTGGGGGGCTTGCTGGTGTTTGCGGGTGAGTTTCGTGGTCTGGGAGCACTGCTGGGACACTCTAATCTTGATTGCATTTGCTTTTCAGGAAATCCGTCGTGCCAACCCCGACTTATGGCCTAGCTACGCAGCGCGTTTGGACCGAAGGCCCAGAAATATTGCAAGTATGAGATTTTGCTTTTGGCCTGTTTGGGGGTGTTATGCTTCTTGGCGGGTGGGTTGCCGGGTCTTGGGGCATTCCTGGGAAGGTCTAATACCGGGTAGAAGTGGTTGGGACAAAATCCAGGCCGATTTTTTTTTGGGCTATTTCAGACATTTTGCTCTATGTAGCGTTTTCGGGGGCCTGTTTGGGGGGCTTGCTGGTGTTTGCGGGTGAGTTTCGTGGTCTGGGAGCACTGCTGGGACACTCTAATCTTGATTGCATTTGCTTTTCAGGAAATCCGTCGTGCCAACCCCGACTTATGGCCTAGCTACGCAGCGCGTTTGGACCGAAGGCCCAGAAATATTGCAAGTATGAGATTTTGCTTTTGGCCTGTTTGGGGGTGTTATGCTTCTTGGCGGGTGGGTTGCCGGGTCTTGGGGCATTCCTGGGAAGGTCTAATACCGGGTAGAAGTGGTTGGGACAAAATCCAGGCCGATTTTTTTTTGGGCTATTTCAGACATTTTGCTCTATGTAGCGTTTTCGGGGGCCTGTTTGGGGGGCTTGCTGGTGTTTGCGGGTGAGTTTCGTGGTCTGGGAGCACTGCTGGGACACTCTAATCTTGATTGCATTTGCTTTTCAGGAAATCCGTCGTGCCAACCCCGACTTATGGCCTAGCTACGCAGCGCGTTTGGACCGAAGGCCCAGAAATATTGCAAGTATGAGATTTTGCTTTTGGCCTGTTTGGGGGTGTTATGCTTCTTGGCGGGTGGGTTGCCGGGTCTTGGGGCATTCCTGGGAAGGTCTAATACCGGGTAGAAGTGGTTGGGACAAAATCCAGGCCGATTTTTTTTTGGGCTATTTCAGACATTTTGCTCTATGTAGCGTTTTCGGGGGCCTGTTTGGGGGGCTTGCTGGTGTTTGCGGGTGAGTTTCGTGGTCTGGGAGCACTGCTGGGACACTCTAATCTTGATTGCATTTGCTTTTCAGGAAATCCGTCGTGCCAACCCCGACTTATGGCCTAGCTACGCAGCGCGTTTGGACCGAAGGCCCAGAAATATTGCAAGTATGAGATTTTGCTTTTGGCCTGTTTGGGGGTGTTATGCTTCTTGGCGGGTGGGTTGCCGGGTCTTGGGGCATTCCTGGGAAGGTCTAATACCGGGTAGAAGTGGTTGGGACAAAATCCAGGCCGATTTTTTTTTTGGGCTATTTCAGACATTTTGCTCTATGTAGCGTTTTCGGGGGCCTGTTTGGGGGGCTTGCTGGTGTTTGCGGGTGAGTTTCGTGGTCTGGGAGCACTGCTGGCTATATATACTTTACTTTGCAAGAGGTTTGAAGCAAATCCATGGTGGCTGAGGGGACTTAGGGCCTAGCTGCAGAGCGCGCGCGGAGTGATTTGGGAAATTTGTGAAAAAGTGACTAAGTCCCCATTTTTGTACTTTTGCTCTTTGGCTGTTTGGGGGTCTTCTACTCGTTTTCTCCTGGGTTGACGGCTCTGGGGCCATTGCTGGGAAGCTCTAATACCGGATAAAAGTGTTTTGGACCAAATCCCAGGCGGAATTTTTTTTGTGTTTTTGATGACTTGCTTGCCTTTGAGGTGCTCTTAGGGGGGGTTCCGTCTGTTTGCGGGTGAGTTTCGTGGTCTGGGAGCACTGCTGGGACACTCTAATCTTGATTGCATTTGCTTTTCAGGAAATCCGTCGTGCCAACCCCGACTTATGGCCTAGCTACGCAGCGCGTTTGGACCGAAGGCCCAGAAATATTGCAAGTATGAGATTTTTCTTTTGGCCTGTTTGGGGGTGTTATGCTTCTTGGCGGGTGGGTTGCCGGGTCTTGGGGCATTCCTGGGAAGGTCTAATACCGGGTAGAAGTGGTTGGGACAAAATCCGCGCGGAAAAGCCTTTAGTTTTGGCACTTTTTGTAACTTAGGGTTCGTTAGGGTTAGCCCTAGCACCAGGATTGCATGTGTATCGGGGTGTTCTAGATTTTTCAAACTGAGTTCTGGGGTCTTAGAGCACTCGTGAGAATGTGTAATTTTGGTTGCAAGTCATTTGAAGAAAATCCATGGTGGGAAAGGGGGGATTTGGCATAGTTAAAGAAAGCCTTTGCCACTATTCTTAACTTAGGGTTCGTTAGGGTTAGCAGTATTTCTATTGCATGTGTTTGAGTGGGGGGGATTTCGAGTCTTGGAGCGATGCTGGCTATGGCTACTTTTGCTTGGTTGCTTGCAAGTGGTTTGAATACAATCCACGGGGGGTAATGGGTAATTAGGGTACTTCGGCCTACTTTTACTTTCAAAGTAAGTTTTGTCTCCAGTTTTCTGCTAGGCCTCGTTTTTTGGGTGGGAGCACTGCTAGGAAGATCTATTTTTGTTCTAAAACACAGTTTACAGTACACCTAGCTTGAGGGGCAAGATCCGCTACATTAATTTGCCCATACTTACTTATCCTTCAAAAGGTGACTCAGAGTACGCACTTTCAAAAACATTGTACTGTCTGTCTACTAGGAAAAACAAATTGTGACTTTTTGCACTCCACAGCCTACATACCTTATATTTATTTATCAGTGGTGTTGTAATATTATATCACTTCCTGTTTTTCGTTGAATAATTACAGGCCGGGTTTCAGTCTCTGCAATGGGGAAAAAAGGATGGAGTCAGGCTTCACAGTAGCGAGCCACAATTCAGCATCAGGCAGGCAGTGGACAGGGTGTCTTCTGGTGACCAACATCGGTGGACGAAGCGTCGGCTGCAATGGAGGAGTGCCGCTAATAGGAGGATTTTTTTTCTGCGGGCAACTTACTTACCACTTCCAACAGCACCACTACAACCACACATAGATACAGTATCCCTTGCCTTTTTCTCTGACTGTGACTGCATTTCTTTGCTCTCTCTCGGCTTCTACATTGATCCCTTAACACATCACTTAGTCCACTCCACTATCTGCACCACACATAGTCATTTGTAAGTGCTCCTACGTAATTCGCAAGTCGCAGCACGCCCCAGGCCGTAGAGGACTGGGATGGCCCCAATGATGAAGCATGTCACCAAGGGGCAACCCTGGTGAGTGAGGGGACACCTAGAAAAAAAGCAATTTCTCCTTTTCTATCTACTATACCTTCTGTCAGGTTACGCAGCCCCTAAGCGCCTACCGTACTATGAAACTACATTTCCCATGAGTAGGCGGGAGACTTGCAGACTATTTAGTGAGACTATATGAGAGTACCCTTGTATGTTAGGACATCACTTCACTGATGCCTGTCTTGTCTTCTCTTACAGGTATCCTTTCCCTGCTGACCCTACCTTTACCCATCCCACATTTTTTATTTTAGTTTGTTATTTTTCTCCCTCGCCTAATGCCTCGAACACCCTGTGTTTACACTTCTGGGTGTTGGTGACATTTGGAGGTGGAACCATATTTGCATCGACTGGATCACGGGGAGTAAACGTGACACCTTCCAGACCAACCCCATTGAGTGTTGTTGTGAATGGATTTATAGTGACCAGCAAGGCTCTCGGGTATCTGGCTACAGAGACCTTATGTTGAATATAGTTATCAATAATTCCACACAGGCCCTGTACTGTCGCATTCTTTCTTTCCACAGTTGTCGATGATATATTCTTACTCTGCTTGACAAAGAACCATTGCTAATGTGAAAGAACTTCAACCGAATTAGTAGTTATACTTTACCATTTGTTAGGCTACAATGTGGCACTGCTCTACTGTACTTCTGTCACCTGCTATATTCTCAGTTGTACCGTTGAATTGCTCAGGAGGACAAACCAGATTTCATTTTCTTTTTTTTCATAGGCATGCAACTGCCACTGTGGCACACCACTACTACCACCGCTATGAGGAAATTTTATCCGACCAAGATTGCCAACGTTATTCGGTGTTTCCCGTGGAGCCAGCCCTGGGCCTAGCCCTACTTTCAAACACAAATTACAGGTAAGATAAGCGTTTGGTGGTTTGGGGGTATAATGGAGTATTAGTACGAGAGACGAGAGCCTGAAGGTAGTACTACTAAAGTCCTAGGACTCTTGGATTCACTTCACTTAGTCTGTGAGAGGCACTTAGTGTTGAAAACATTTGGGCATTTACACTTAAAGGAAGAAAATGGAACTAAACTTTCAGGAAAACAGTCAACGTTAAACCCCCACCCACCAGGCAAGCAGTAAAAAACAGGTATGCTCAGATAAAGTTTGAAAAAGTATATTTATATCCCTAACAAAATAATCTCCCGCAAGACCCTCCCTAACCCCAACGATTGTCCTTCAAAAGTCCCCAAAAACCCAACTCCCAATTCCCACCCCCCAAAAGTCTCTAAAAAAGGGGCAAGGGACACTAGGGGTGGATGCTGTTCACTTTTTGGGCCAGGGCATCATGCTCCTCGCGGAGCAAGGCGAGCTCCTGCTGAAGGCGGGACACCATCAGGGTGGTGCGGCGCAGGCGTGCCTTCACTGCCTTGCAGGTGCAAGGCCTGTGAGAAGCAGCTGTTGGCCTTGCTGCTCGGCGGTGGCGTTTGCCTTTGGCAGCCCGGCTCAGTCTCGGTGGACCACTGTGCTGGGTCACGGTGGCAGCCGGTGAGGCCACGGAGGACGACGTTGTCGTTGTTGTCGACCGCACACTTTCCACGTCCTCCAGGGCCACCAGCCGCCGATATTCCGCAACAGTGGCCTCGATTCTCCGTTGCCGGGCCGCTCTAGCCAGCTCCTTCCTCCTTGTTCGTTTGGAAGGAGAACCTATATGAAGAAAGAAAGACATAGTCTGTAACCAATGCTCTTTAAGATTAACTCAATCATTCAGCAGAAATGTGTGCTGCAGTACAACTAGCAACTTGCAAGCGCATTACATAACTATTGAGGCCAGTATCTATCTAACCTCACACTTCTTCATCCTTGCTCTAACATTAGTGGGAGTTTAAGGAACAAATTCTATGAGCACTGTGGACTTCCATTGGAGTCGACTATGAAAGTACACCAGTCTTATTCTTCTTCTTGTCTCTTGTTTTGGAAAATTGGTACGTTATTTTCTGCAAGCCGGCATAATGCCAGCGCGGTAAACTTGCACCCGAGAAAAAGAGACGCACGCCATGAGGAGTGACCTAGACTTGCGTTGCCGTTGCGTTACTGTACCCGTCCAGTACATGCAGGTGGTGAATCTCTTACTTTTCTATTACGGGTGGCACTGAGAATACTCTGTTACAACTCAAGGGCTACTGCTTAATTAATTTAACTTTCACCCTACAGTGGAAATGAGTACTAGAAATGGAAAATTGAAGAAGATAAATAATCTGATTATCTATCACTTCACATGGGATGTTTTTGCTTATATATGGGATGACTTTAGGTGCTTTGCTTTTTATTGAGTGACAGGCAGTGATACATCCACACATGAATGACTGAGTACTACTAAACTTATTAAGAGAGGTAGGGAGTGGCCACCATAATAACCGGATCTATGCAGTGCTTGCAATACAAACTACTGCTACTATTTATGGTAGTATTTGGACAAAATTAAAAGTTCTTTTCCTTGCCTTTCCTACACTGGAACGGACGTGCGGGTGCAGTGTTAGTGTTACATGCTCTTCAAAGTTACACTTACTTCATCCACTGACCGTCTACTCTCTCTAGATCATGGGTACTCACAAACTTTCTCTCAGGGGCTACATTTACAGTGTAGTTTGGGGCCGAGGGCCGCACTGGTGGGGGCGGAGTCAGAGGGGGCGGGGCTAAAGCAAAACGATAACTTGTGACCATGAGGTTGCACACAGGTCCCTGCAGCAGATGCCCTCATCCACTGAGCCACCAGACCCAGCATTTACATACATCTCTCTCCCTCCTGCTGTCCCTCCTGCCCTCCCTCCATCTCTCTCTCCCTCCTGCCCTCCCTCTCCCTCTGTCATCTCACTGTGTGTGTGTCTATCTGTGTCAGCCTTCAGCCCGGGTTGAGACCGCTTCCTCAACGCGCACACACAGACAACAACACCAAAGTACTTAACAGGTCTTTAAAAGACCATTAACATATTATTGAGGCTTTGTTTGTTTTAGCGCCCCTGCTTCTCCACCCTGACAATCACTGCTTGCCCGGCCCCACAGAGCAGAGGCTTAGTTCTATTTCACCTCTTTGTGGCCTTGCATCTCCACTCTGCTCTGTGGGGGCCGGGGGAGCAGTGATTGTCAGAGTGGAGATGCAGGGGCGCTAACAGGTGAAATACAAAAAAGCCTCTGCTCTGTGGGGGCCGGGGGAGCAGTGATTGTCTGCAAGGTCAGCGCACCGCCAACGAAGGCTTGCCGGGCCACCACCGGCCCGCGGGCCGTACTAGGAGTACCCCTGCTCTAGATACACATATGCTATCTAAGAGTCAGATAGTAGCATGATCCAGGTATATGGACACATACAGTTTCTGTGTCACCCACCCAGGCTGTTGTCCTTCCACCCATCATTGCTTCATCATTCACCCAGCCATGCATCTCATATTCTTGCCTTCCCAGCTAGTCTTCAATCTCAATAAGTAAGGAATATATAAGAGCTTACCTCTGGCCGCCACCACCACCGTCTCAACTCTCACAGCTGCCGCCGCCGCCTCCTCCCCTGAAGCATCGCCCGATTCGCCCTCCGCCTCGGTGTCGAGCACCACCACCTCCACACTGGCCCCGCCACCAGATGTTCCACCTACAAAGTACATTTAAGAATGTTAGAATAAAGCAGTCACTAGTATTTGGTCTAGGAATGAAGACATGTGAAAACAATGTAATTTGTGACTGTCGTTAAAGTTAAAAAAAAAATGTCCCTTTTTCCAGGGAAGGTTGTCTTGCTGCACTTTTTGGCACAACTGATGAAGGCTGTTTTTTTAACACGCACCATTTTTCTCCACACAGACAGAAGATGGACTTCTAACAACAAGATCAAGTTGAAACCAGGTGAGAGCTCGGCTCGACCACAAGAAATGTCTTCAATTAATCGTCAGCACTAACCACTTTTCCATTATCAGTTAAACGTTTAGTTTTATTATGACTTCATTTTAATAAATGTGTTTACTTTTAATAAAGCTTTTAAACTTAAATACAATCTGTGTTTTTTGGTCCAGACTAGAGTGACTGAGCGAAAGGTTTTGCAATTTTTGCAAGCATGAGTCCAGATAGAACACTTCAAAAGACATTATGGACAATCCCAGAGGACTGCACTAAGTTGATAGAGCTATTGCTGACTAGAATCATGGGAGTTTCGCCAACCGTGCAATCTTAGTTAGCTACACAGACAGACTAATAAGAATAATCTAGTAATACCACAGGGAGTCATAGTAGAGGCAGGATAAGAATTTAGATACAGTCTACAAGAAGAGCAAAGACAATTTTGAAAAAAGTCAAATGAGGAACGCTAGGAAAAATAGGTACTAGTCTAAAATGAAAACTTACTGGGGCCAGCAGAGGAGCCCTCGCCTGCCCGATCCTGGCCCTGTTGATGAACAGCATCCGCCGCCTGCTGCTCCTGTGTCCTCCTCTCGCCCCTGGGGGGAGCTGACGTACAACATGAAAGAAAGAACAGAAAACATGGATGATTGTTGCTTGTCAATGTCAACCAAATCAAACATTTCAAAAGAACAATAACAAAATATTTCTGCGAAATTATATTGATTATGGTTACTTTTCATTTATATGCGGACCTGTGACTTCGAAAGTCACGTAACTCACTAAACAAAGTACTGAAACGTTCACCTAGGACTGGCAGGCAGCAGTCCGCAGGCAAGACGCAAAGTGACAGACAAACTCCATTGTGATTTCAGTCAGATCAGTGACAACACTAACAGTTGCCTGCTACATTACCAGTCATTTAAATATTCAAACTATCAATCCACCGCCACTATTTTTCTTATTGTCAGGGTTACAAAGGAAGGGGCAGATTTAAGCCCTTGCGGCTCTTTTGCGCCGTTCTTGCGTGACTTTTGTGACGCAGCAGCTAAACAAAAAAGGGCGCCATGGTGCGGCGTATAATATTATAACAACGTGACGCATTTGGGAGATGCATCCCGTTATAAAGCCCTGCGCCATCAGGGGGCGTTCCGGCGCAAGGGAGGGCATTCCTGCGCTGGAACACATCCTAATAGTGGCTGAGGGAAATCTACAAAATATCAATCAGTCACCTTTAGGACAATGATGCGTCACACAAACCCTGCACCTGCTTGAAGCAGACGTACGGCTTGACCCAGCATTGGGGAGATAGGGTACCCCAGAGCATTGATGGAGCTGCGCCATCGTTGCGACGCAACTCCAGCAGTAAAGCTTCGGTGACGTTTTGGGCCCATGGGGCGCCGCCGCCGCATTGCAAATACGGCGCACCATGTTTGGTGGTGGTAGCGGGCCGCACAATTAATGGCGCATCCCTGCTACTTTGCAGGGATGCGACGGTAATTGCAATTCTGCCCCTTAGGGGCATACTTACTTACGCGTTCTGGCGCATCTCCAGAGATGCGCCAGATCAAATGCGTCACGCAAAACTACCCTTGCGACACGGCAGATGTGCCTCATTTACAATGCGGCGCGCCCTGGCGCAAGGGTAGGCACTTGCGTGACGCATCTCGTCACGTAAGAGCGGCGCATCGCTGGAGTCACGTCGCCAACGCAATGCAACTCCAGTAATGCTCAGGGCCACCCAATACTTTACATGCTGTGTCAGTCCTTTCGCCTGCTTCGAGCAGACATAAGGAATTGAATTGACGTAGCAGCGGCGCAGAAGTGCCTGCGTTAAATCTTGTAGATTTCACGCAGGCAATTTTGCGAGGCGCACAGCCGCTGGACCGCCCACCCTGCGTACTAGGAACGCACCCATTGTGGTGCAGGCCCATGGCTTTATAACGTGACGCATCTCCCTAGATGCGTCATGCTGTAAATGACTTGCAGGGATGCGGCACGTTTACGCCGCTGTTGCGTCACGCAAGGCAACGTAAACGTGGCGCAAGGGGCTTGTAAATGTAATCTGCCCCCTAGTGTCTAGCATTACGCAGTTCTGTTAAGTACACTCATACATAATAGTTACTCAGGCCAATGAGACCACGAAATAGAAAACAAATAAGCATAGTAGCAACCCCACTGAGAAGGAGAGCAGTGCACCTGAAATGCACAGAAGATTTTGAAATATAATTTAACTACAATGTAATCGTCATCAGCGGCATTATTGGCTTGCTCCATGTAAAAAACAAATATTTGCAATACAACAACACAGAGCAGGAGAAAACATCATAGTAGTGAGTGATTAAATGCCAATGGCTACTACTACTCACCAAGGCCGGGGATCTCCAAGCCGAGCTGGTCCAGCAGGTCGCGCTCGCGGTCCAGGAGGTCCGTCCAGCGATGGGTGACCTGGCTGTAGGTGCGCTGGACCCCGTAGAGGTGGGATATGGCCCAGCACACCTTCTCCCACCGCTTCCGGCGCTCCCGCATGTTATAGCCGCCGGCCGCGATCCTGCCGCCTCCCGCGATGGTCCTGGGCAGGCGGCGCTGGACAAAGTACACCAGCGCGCCCACTTCCTCCGGGCTGAATATCTCCCGGCGCGTCACCTGCTCCCCCCTCGATCTCACGCCTGCTGTCCTGCCACTGGGTCCAGCACTACTCCCCGCCGCCGCTGCGGCCCTCAAGTGCCTGGGCAGCTTCACGGCGCCTGGCTTGACCATGGTCTGGGCAGGTAAGGTAGGAAGAAGTAGAAAATTAAGAAAGAATAGGATAGGGAAGAAGAAAAGAAAAGAGTTTACAAAAGTAGTTTAAAAGTAAAGAAAAATAGCAGAAAAGACAAAAATATACAGCTAGGAAAAGAGAGGGATAGATAAGAAGCAAAATCGTAAAAAAAAAACTGAAAACAAGCAAAGGATGGGAAAGATATCAAGAGGATTAAACACCATGCCCAGACACAGGAAATGAATGAAAAACAAGATGGCCGGCGCCCGTTTCCGAGCGCGAAAGTCAGTTCGCGCGAGATTTTCCTCGCGATCTCGTGCGAACCTCTAGATTTCCCGCGCGATCTCGTGCGAACCTCTACTCGCAATGCGCTTACTGCGCGAGATTATACATAGCGGGCGGAAACGGAAATACGTCACGCAAACAAAATGGCCGCGCCCGTACTCGACCTTGGGGTAAATTCGCGTGTTGCGCTGCAAGCGGCTCGCGAATACTGCAAAAAAACTCGCGAAACAACAAGCCGCAAAAAAATAAAATGCTCATTCGCACGAATTGGCGGCTTCCGCGGTCGGTTTCGCACGACGCCGCGCCCCGCGAATAGCGCGAAAAAAACCGCAAAACGATTTCAGCAAAAGCAAAAGCAATGAGCAGGTGCAAAAGGTCAACCTCATGATTTGTAACGATTCTTTGTATTGCTTCCTGAGGGGGCCCTCCAGAATTCGGTTGCCTGCTTGCAACTATTGTGTGACCCTGCTCTGACCTTAACTGTATGCCACAAAGGTCCTGATTTACAGCTAAAGGAGCAGACAAGCAGGTGCCAGGCTGGAACTTTAAATTCTTTCAGTGACACATTAATTAGCCCCTAATTCATTATTGTCAGTTGGGGCAGGGCAGGTGTTGTAACTAATTTTGCAACAATGAAAGCACTTAGCAAGTGCAAAAGATCACTAATCAGGGCGCACTAAGGAAGCAGGTGCCAGCTAAAAAAATATTCTGTGACACATTAATCAGCCCCAAATTAATTCAGGTCACTTGAGGCAGGGAAGGTGTGCTTTGCTTTGCCGAAAATAATGTACACTGGACAACCAGAGGGTGTGGTGATGAAACAGAGGGTGGCATGGGTGGGCCAGAGGGTGGCATGAGTAGTCAGAGAGTGGCAGTGGTGACAGAGAGTGGCAGTGATGAAGAAGAGTGTCCCAAACAGGCTGGACATGTAGAAACAACAAGTTCGCAAAACTTGCGACCCGACAGGTAAGTTCGCAAATTGCGAAATTGTAAAAACCCTCGCGAACTGGCAGAAACACGGGCGAACACAAAAAAAAAAAAAAATCCGCAAATTCGCGGGAATTCGCGGATTTTGCGGATTGCGAATCCGCAAATCCGCAAAATTCGCGAACGCGAGATCCGCAAAATTCGCCCATGCTTACCTATAACTGGGGCAGCTCCAGAGCAGGAGGGCAGTTGTATCCTGGAGTCGAGAGACACCGAGACGAACTCATCCTTGGAGTCCTGCTGGCGCTGCCGCGGCTCCTCTTCGTGAACCACCTTCGAAGGCCTGCTGGCGCTGCCGCGGCTCATCCTCGTCGTGAACCATCTTCAAGGCCTGCTGGCGCTGCCGCGGCCCTCCTCATCGTGAAACCACCTTCAAGGCCTGCTGGCGCTGCCGCGGCCCTCCTCGTCGTGAACCATCTTCAAGGCCTGCTGGCGCTGCCGCGGCCCTCCTCGTCGTGAACAATCTTCAAGGCCTGCTGGCGCTGCCGCTTCCCTCCTCGTCGTGAACCATCTTCAAGGCCTGCTGGCCCTGCCGCGGCCCTCCTCGTCGTGAAACTATCGTCAAGGCCTGCTGGCGCTGCCGCGGCCCCTCCTTGCGAACCCTACAACTCGAGGATTGTGAGCTCCACCTCTGCTGCTTCGGTACCGGACCGGTACTCAGACTGTCCCGCTACCCTTTTCCCCAAAGAGACTAGAATTGACGGGGTCCTCGTATCCTGGTCCTGCTGTATCGTCAGTCCCCTTGCCTAAAGATATATATAAAAGTGTGCAGAACTCATCTCTGTGTGGTGTCTATCTGTGGGGGGGAAGTTACTTGTCTGTACGATTCCCTGAGAGGGCCCTCACAGGAGGCCTCTCCCCCTGTACCCGGCCGACCCTCCGGGTCTCCGTCTAACATTGGTGGCCAGCAGCGCGATCCGAGCTGACGCATAATCGTGCAGAGAGTAACTCACCCCACGACACACAGCAGCAATGACGACAAAGGAGAGTGGAACAACAGAAAAATTCCAGATGGAAAAGCTGGAAGAGTACAGCCACAAAGAACTAAAGCAATTTTGCATAGAGCTGGGCATTGCTACCACGGGACTGAGCACGAAAGATGACCTCAAGCACGCCTTAGAATCCTGGGTGGAGACGGAAACATCCCCACCCCAAAATCAAAGCCTCGAGACCACCGAAACCAGTACCACCCCGGCAGATGAAAGAAAATCGGACCTCTCGTCCGAAGAGGCCCGAGAACGGGAGAAAAGCCGGCTCCACGAATTGGAGCTGGCTCGACTCCGCTTAGATGGAGAACTCAAATTGGCAGAACAAAAAATAACCCTCGAACACTTAAGGCTCAGGGAAGAACGAGAAGAGAAAAAGAGCCAGAGGGAGCTGGAAGAAAAAAGACTAGCATACGAGCATGAGCGCAACTTGAAGGAGCTAGAAATTCGAAGGCAAAACAAAGACCTCGGCATCTCCGGGCACCAGGGCCCCCCTGCCCCTACGGACCCTAAGGCCCACATCCCCAAGGACGTCGTCAGGGAATACTACCGGAACGATGATATCCAGCAATGGTTTAAAGCCTTCGAAGTAGCAATGACCTTCCACCGAATCCCACGGAGCGACTGGGGAGCCGGGTTATGGGGAAAATTCGTCAACGAAGGAAGAGACGCCCTGCTGCAACTCCCCGACCACCAGATGACATCCTACGACCACATGAAGGCCGCCCTCCTCACTCGATATGGGCTCACGCCCGAGATGTACCGGCAGAGATTTCGAGACTGCAAACGAATCCCTGGTACAACCTGGGTGGAGTACATGAACTTTTTTAGCCGAGCCTTCGAGGGGTGGATCAAGGGCAGCCAGGTCACCACCTACGAGCAATTATTCGACCTTATTGTATGGGAGCACCTCTCCAATAATTGCTTTGTCGAACTAAGACAGCACCTCCTTGATAGTAAGCATACCGAACCTCGGAAACTCGCCATCGAAGCAGACCGATGGGAGAGCACCCGAGTCCCTCGGAGCTGGCCCAACGAACAGAACAGAGCCTCCCAAGGACCCCACTGCCCACGGGGGGAGGAGGAGGCCAGGGTCGGGGCCGGGACACCGTCACGCTGCCCCCCACTAGCAACCCCCCGCCCCCGGCCGGAAGAGGAAGCCCTCCAACGCGACCAGGGTTCCGCTCCAACGTTACCTGCCACAGATGCCAGCGACCCGGCCACTACGCCAATGACCCCAACTGCCCGAAAAATCAGAGCCCCATGAACCGCCAGATCACCGCCGCCGCCCTGGGAGAAGAGCCGGGCCAAGAAGACGCCGAAGAATATGAGCAGTACCAGCCCGAGTGGGAACCAGCCGCCATGTCCCTGGTCTGTCTGGGGGAAAGGGACATGGTCCCCCGGGCTCCCATCCCCACCAACACGCAGAAATACAGCCAGTGGGTCACCATCAATGGACGCCGGGCTGAAGCCCTCCGTGACACAGGGGCCAGTGTGACAGCAGTCCGCTGCCATCTGGTGACCCCTGACCAGATCCTACCCAATGTACTTTGTCCAGTACGGTCGGCAGACAACTCCGAAAGCCTGTGCCAGATGGCCCGCATCCCCTTCGAGTGGGGAGGGGTGTCCGGCATGCTAAAAGTGACTGTCCGCGACGATGCCCTGGTGGACTGCCTTCTGGGAAACAACCTCGAGAGCTCCCCCTGGTCGGCCGTTGTGCGGAGGGAGCACCTGGGGATGCTTGGTCTCCCTGCATGGGTCTCTGTAACGACCCGATCCATGGCCGCCCGCGCCGTCTCCAGCCCAGAAGAACAGGAGTGGCCCGAACCCCCTCCGCCGATCGCCACAGAAGAAACAACCCCTGAGCCTGGTCCTCCGGGGTCCGGCACCAAAGAACTGGATCAACTCCAAGACCTCCCAGAGCTGGCCCAGTGGCGCCAAGAAGGTGGCCCCACTCAGGAACAGTTCCGCCAGGAGCAAAGAGCGTGTCCCTCCCTTGAGGGCCTCCGACAACAAGCCATAGCCCAGAGGGCAGGGGATACCTCGGGGGCTCACTGGATCTACTGGGACAACGAGCTGCTCTACAGTGAGCAAAAGATTGCCGAGCTGGGAGCCAGCCGGGTGCTGGTGGTCCCCCTCCGATTCAGAGACTTCCTATTGAACTTGGCGCACGATGTGCCCCTTGCCGGGCACCTGGGGCAGGACAAGACGTGCAGCCGCCTGGTGACCCACTTCTACTGGCCAAAGATGCGGAACGATGTAGCGAACCACTGCCGGGCCTGCCCAACCTGCCAGGCCAGCGGGAAAAGCGGCCGAAAACTGAAAGTCCCCCTGCAACCCTTTCCCATCGTCACCACCCCTTTTGAGCGGGTGGGGATAGACATTGTGGGGCCCCTGGATCCCCGGACAGCACAGGCACACCGGTTCATCCTCGTCCTGGTGGACCATGCTACCCGCTATCCTGAGGCCATACCTCTCCGGACCGTGACGGCGCCCGTGGTGGGCCGAGCCCTGATGGGGATCTTCTCGTGGGTGGGCTTCCCCCGAGAAGTCGTCAGTGACAGGGGAACGAACTTTATCTCCAGGTACATCAAGTCCTTATGGCAACAGTGCGGGGTCACATACAAATTCACGACCCCCTATCACCCGCAAGGGAACGGACTAGTAGAACAATTTAACCGCACCCTCAAGGGGATGATCATAGGCCTGGAAGAACCCCTACGTCGCCAATGGGACGTGCTGCTCCCGTGCCTCCTGTTTGCGTACAGGGAGGTCCCCCAGAAATCCCTGGGCTTCAGTCCGTTCGAACTCTTGTATGGACACCCCGTCCGGGGCCCCCTCAGCCTGGTCAAGGAAGGGTGGGAGGTGGCCCCTCAGAAGACTCCCCCCGATGTATACAAGTACCTCTTGACCCTCCGTAACCAGACCCAGCGGTTCAGGGAACTTGCCAAGGCCAACCTCGAAGCCAGCCAAGAAGACATGAAGCGCTGGTATAATCAGAATGCCTCATCCATCGAGTTCGAGCCAGGGCAACAGGTCTGGGTGATGTCCCCGGTTGAACCTTGCGCCCTCCAGGACAAATGGACCGGACCCTTTAAAGTGGTGGAGCGCAAGGGCCCCGTCACCTACCTGGTAGACATGGAGTCACCCCGAAACCCCCTACGTGTCCTCCACGCCAACAGACTCAAGCCCCACTTTGTGCGCTCGGAACTCAGCCTCCTGATGGCTACCGACAGTGGGGCTGAAGAAGACTCTGAGCCCCTTCCCGATCACCTGAAAACGCTTGAGAAAGACGGCTCCATGGAGGGAGTCCACCTCTCCGATGCCCTGTCCCCAGAGCAACGCCAAGACTGCCAAGAACTGCTGCTGCAATTTGCCGACCTGTTCTCCCTCATCCCTGGGGTCACCCCCTGGTGCCTCCATGACGTTGACACCGGGGATAGCCCCCCTATCCGACACAGGGCGTACAGGGTGCCGGATCGAGTACGCGCCTGCATCCAGTCGGAAGTCTCCAAGATGCTAGCTCTGGGAGTGATCGAGCCGTCCGACAGCCCCTGGGCCAGCCCGGTCGTGCTGGTCCCCAAAGCCGCCGCCCCGGGCGTCGCCCCCGAGCTCAGGTTCTGTGTAGATTATCGGGGTCTGAACGCCGTCACCAGGACCGACGCTCATCCCATTCCACGGGCAGATGAACTGATCGACCGCATGGGGGCCGCCCGCTACCTGAGCATCTTCGATTTGACAGCGGGCTATTGGCAGATCGGTCTCACCCCAGGTGCCCAGGAGCGATCCGCCTTCTCCACCCCGGATGGCCACTACCACTTCAAGGTGATGCCATTCGGAATGAAAAACGCACCCGCCACCTTCCAGAGACTAGTGAACAAAGTCTTGGCGGGTCTGGAGGAATTCAGCGCCGCCTATCTGGACGATATTGCTGTGTACAGCTGCCACTGGGCGGAACACCTCCACCACCTCCGGGAGGTCCTGAACGCCCTCCGGCGGGCCGGGCTAACCATCAAGGCCAGCAAGTGCCAGATCGGCCAAGGGTCCGTGACCTACCTGGGACACCAGGTGGGAAGTGGCCTGGTGGCCCCCCTCCAGCTCAAGATTGCCGCCATCCAGGCCTGGGAGCCCCCGGTCACCCAGACAGAGGTCCGAGCCTTCCTGGGGCTCACCGGGTACTACCGGCGCTTCGTAAAAGACTATGGCAGCATTGTAGGGCCCCTCACAGAACTCACGTCCAAAAAGAACCCCCAGAAAGTCAACTGGACTCCGGAATGTCAGGCGGCCTTCGAGAACCTGAAGTCCGCCATGTGCACTGCCCCCGTGCTCCGAGCCCCCGACTACAGCCGGGAATTCATAGTACAGACGGACGCCTCAGATCATGGCGTGGGGGCCGTCCTCTCCCAACTCAACACCGAGGGGGTCGATCAGCCAGTGGTCTACATCAGCCGACGCCTGCTGGCCCAAGAACAGTGCTGGAGCACCATCGAGCGGGAGGCCTTCGCCGTAGTGTGGGCCCTCAAGAAACTCCGGCCCTATCTCTTCGGTACCCACTTCCGGGTGCAAACAGATCACCGACCCCTGAAATGGCTGATGCAGATGCGGGGAGAAAACCGGAAGCTGTTACGTTGGTCCATCTCCCTGCAGGGGATGGACTTCACTGTGGAGCATCGCCCAGGCCAAGATCACGCCAACGCAGACGGCCTGTCCCGTTTCTTCCGCCTCGGCGAGGAGAGTACCCAAGAGGATGGGTGACTCTCCCTGCCTTCAGCTGGGGGAGACGCATGTTGGACAGGCCTCGTGACCGGGCCGTCCCCTCCCCGCATGGCGGGTCGCGGACCCCTGCTCCTCCTGTTCCCCGGACAAGAACCACCCCTGCAACCCGCCGGGGCCACCACCGGCCCGTCCCCGGCGAAACCCTGGCTCCTGAACACCACCGTATCGGCTGGCCCGGGTCCCTTCCAGAACCCCTGTCTCCGGCCCAGCCGCCATTTTGGACACTACACGCCCCGGCCTCGTGGCCTCGGGTCGACCTCGGCCTCGGGCCCAGCCAGGCCCCGACATCGAGGCACCACCATCCGCCCAGGGGGTGAAGAGACCACTTGGCAGGTCAATGGGAGAAGGAGTGTCAATGGCTCCCCTCCGCCAGGTGCCGATCGCCCCCAGCCTCCCTGGGCGCTGGCTCCACCCCCCTGCTGGGTGTCTGGACTCCCTCATCCCGGACCTCCCGACCTCCAAGTGCGAGGGTCCGGACATCAAAGGCCGCCAGACCTATTACTGGGGCAGCTCCAGAGCAGGAGGGCAGTTGTATCCTGGAGTCGAGAGACACCGAGACGAACTCATCCTTGTAGGCCTGCTGGCGCTGCCGCGGCTCCTCTTCGTGAACCACCTTTGAAGGCCTGCTGGCGCTGCCATGGCTCATCCTCGTCGTGAACCATCTTCAAGGCCTGCTGGCGCTGCTGCGGCCCTCCTCGTGGTGAAACCACCTTCAAGGCCTGCTGGCGCTGCCGCGGCCCTCCTCGTCGTGAACCATCTTCAAGGCCTGCTGGCGCTGCCGCGGCCCTCCTCGTCGTGAACCATCTTCAAGGGCTGCTGGCGCTGCCGCGGCCCTCCTCGTCGTGAACCATCTTCAAGGCCTGCTGGCGTTGCCGCGGCCCTCCTCGTCGTGAAACTATCGTCAAGGCCTGCTGGCGCTGCCGCGGCCCCTCCTTGCGAACCCTACAGCTCGAGGATTGTGAGCTCCACCTCTGCTGCTTTGGTACCGGACCGGTACTCAGACTGTCCCGCTACCCTTTTCCCCAAAGAGACTAGAATTGACGGGGTCCTCGTATCCCGGTCCTGCTGTATCGTCAGTCCCCTTGCCTAAAGATATATATAAAAGTGTGCAGAACTCATCTCTGTGTGGTGTCTATCTGTGGGGGGGAAGTTACTTGTCTGTACGATTCCCTGAGAGGGCCCTCACAGGAGGCCTCTCCCCCTGTACCCTGCCGACCCTCCGGGTCTCCGTCTAACAGCGCGTGAGACATGAGCGTGCACCAGGGACCATGTATAAAAACTATCATTAGTGTGTGCTTTGCAGCGTGAGGCAGGGTCGTGCACCAGGATGCGTGCGTGAAAACCAGCATTAGTGTGTGCTGTGCATCATGAGGCATGAGCGTGCACCAGGATCCGTATGCAAAAACCAGCAGTGTGAAATACTAGCATTAAAGTTTGCTGTGCAACGTGAAGCATGAGCGTGCACCGGGATCCGTGCGCGAAAACCAGCAGTATGGGAAACTAGCTTTAGAGTTTGTTGTGCAGCGTTCACCAGGACCCGTGCATTAAAACCATCCCTATGGTAAACCATCATTAGTGTGTGCTGTGCAACATGAGACACAAGCGTGCACCAGGATCAGTGCGCTACAGCCAGTCATGTGGGAAACCAGCATTAGAATGTGCTGTGAAGTGTGAGGCACGAGCATGCACCAGGATCCATGTATGAAAGCCAGCATCAAAATGTGTGCAGTGCCACGTGAGACACGAGCGTGCACCAGGATAAATGCATGAAAAATACCCCTGTGGAAAACCAGCAATAGAGTGTGCTGTGCAGCATGAGACATGAGCATGCACCAGAATCTGTGCATGAAAACCAAACATGTGGAAAAGTAGCATTAGAGTGTGCTGTGCAGCATGCAACACAAGCGTGCACCAGGATTTGTGTAGGAAAACCTGCCCTGCTATGAGGAAAACCAGCACTAGAGTGTGCTGTGCGGCAAGTGACATGAGCATGAACCAGAATTCCTTTACGAAAACCTGCCACGTAGGAAGCCAGCACCAGAATGTGTGCCGTGAGCCACCAGCATGCACCAGGATCTGTGAACAAACAAAGGCAGAAGGGGAACTAGTCCCAGAATGTGTGCTGTGAGCCACCAGCATGCACCAAGATCCGTGTACGAACAAAGGCAGTAAGGGAACTAGTCCCAGAATGTGTGCCGTGAGCCACCAGCATGCACCAAGATCCGTGTACGAACAAAGGCAGTAAGAGGACTAGTCCCAGAATGTGTGCCGTGAGCCACCAGCATGCACCAAGATCCGTGTACGAACAAAGGCAGTAAGGGAACTAGTCCCAGAATGTGTGCCGTGAGCCACCAGCATGCACCAAGATCCGTGTACGAACAAAGGCAGTAAGAGAACTAGTCCCAGAATGTGTGCCGTGAGCCACCAGCATGCACCAAGATCCGTGTACGAACAAAGGCAGTAAGGGAACTAGTCCCAGAATGTGTGCCGTGAGCCACCAGCATGCACCAGGATCTGTGAACAAACAAAGGCAGAAGGGGAACTAGTCCCAGAATGTGTGCTGTGAGCCACCAGCATGCACCAAGATCCGTGTACGAACAAAGGCAGTAAGGGAACTAGTCCCAGAATGTGTGCCGTGAGCCACCAGCATGCACCAATATCCGTGTACGAACAAAGGCAGTAAGAGAACTAGTCCCAGAATGTGTGCTGTGCAGCCTGAGATACGAGCGTGCACCAGTGTCGGCAGTGAGGGCAAGGGACTACATCCCCCAGGTGCCCCGGCGGTCAGGTGACGTCAGCGGAGCGCCCGGAGGCGCCGCCAAAAGGGAGGAGAGCCGAGCGCTGGTGGCGAGCGCTGCAGGGGAGCAGACAAGCGGGAGGAGAGCCCCCAGGGAGGTCCTCCAACACTCACCAAGTGCCGTGAGGGGAACGGCCGACGAGAATCTTGCGCCACAATAGCGCCAGCACCCTGACCGCCGTGAGGGCAAGGGACTACATCCCCCAGGTGCCCCGGCGGTCAGGTGACGTCAGCGGAGCGCCCGGAGGCGCCGCCAAAAGGGAGGAGAACCTCTCGCATCGCGAGTCGCGCGCGGGAGCGCCGGGCGAAGCCCGGGCAAAGGGCGGGCCCTCTGTGGCCCTCAGAGGACCGACCAGGACGGGACGGGCCACCCCCCTTGTAACTATTGCTAAAGGAGGTATTGTGTCCATACTTTATTTAAACATTTATTTGTAACATCACCATTTCCACTGTGATCATGCCCTGTAAGGGAGGAATAAGTCTACCTGCGCAGGGGGGTCATGGGGTGCAAATGCACCAAACGCTTACCACAAGCTCTCGGCCTACTGTGCATGTTACAGACATAATCTGTCCCTGTTACTCCCCATCTAGTACTCTATCTCCTCCACTAAACTCCCCAAGAACGCAGAACCTGTCCCCATGGGGTGAGCTAAACAGATTATGCAAAACTAAATATGTCAGTGTGGACTCACCCTTCTATGCCAAAGGCATTCGCACCACAAAGACTAAAGGCAGCATACAGGGAACCCCCTCTTCATTGAATAAAGTCAACACACAAGCCTCTGTACTTTCATGGTTACTACCCACCAATAGAGAGCATGATGAGGACTATGCCGAAAGGTCTCAATGCAATTCCCATATACCAACTGTTACCCCCATAATGCCTGTCCACAATCTCCCTACCACCATGGAGACTGCTGTCAAACTGGTTGAACCGATACCTTATTCCCAGACCTTATTCCCAGACCTTTCTTCTAACTCAAATTGAACAACTTGTCAAAAATATCATTTCCCCACTAACAGAAAAAATCAATGCCATAGGGGATAGGCTCTTGGGACTCGAGAACAAAATCACGACCGTCCTGAAAACCATTGAAAATCCTGTAACCTCGAACCGACCCCAGCCAACCACCACTCTGCCACCAGCTAATCCATCTGCCATCCTTAAAAGCAAGCAAGTCATTCCACAATCTCCTATAATCCCAAGTTCAACTACTTTCAAAGCTCCCTGTAAACCTGCCACATCAAGGCCCTCAGAGGCCAAGACAGTACGCAATGCACCATACATTCATCTCCCGCCACAAGCAGCGCCATATGTGTCCATCCTCACAGGAGTGCCACCACTTGCGTTGGGAAAAGCTGAAAGTCAGCAGGACCTAATGAACAAAGTTATATTCTGGATGGGAAGGAACAGACCCCTACCACCGGATAAAGACGGCGGAATCCTGAGCGTGAGAAGGGTGGGCTGGTTGGGCTTATTACCAAAAAACATTTCAGGGGACCTGGTACTGGTTCGATTCAGGAAGCGGAACATCGCATCATATTTAAGATCTTGTCCAGCCCAAGAAGGGGATGGCCCAATACAGACTTGGGACTTACATGATTTCTATCCCTGTATGCCAAACATTCCCCGATCAGGAACAACCATAGCTTACCACCATCCGCTGGGTGGAGGAACCCAGGTACCCAGTGGTATTAGTTTCTCTGTTGCCAACAGATTTGTATCATTGCACAATCCCCGTAACTTTTGAGCTCACCTACTTTAAAGGACAAATCCGTGTATCTTCATTTAAGATAGGGATATACCCCTTGAAAATATGTCTCACCGCCGAATCTAGAGGCGGGGGCTATGTCTTCGGAATGTGAAGTTATGTTTTTTGTTGAATGTATATATTTATTTTTAATTATTGTTATTTTTTGTATGCTTTTATGATTTTAAAAAACAAAATCGAATAAAGCTTATTCATTCATTCATTCATTCATTCAACACATCATCATTTACAATTCCAACAGCTCAAACTCTTGTAAATGCGAGACCTATTTAAAGAAGCGGCCGCCATTATCCCAGGCTGCTCGGAAAGTGAAAGCACGCATGGCGCACTGAAGGTTGCAGGAAAGCATGTTGTGCCTGCAGTAGGAGAAACTCATTAAAGGAAATAGTGCTTATAGACTAAAAAAGACGTACCATGTAACAACTGAAGTAAAAGGTCCAGTCCTCATGGGAGGTTACAAATAAAGACAAGTTGGTACTAAGGAGGGATTAACAAGCCTATTAACGAAACAGAAGCCAGCATTTACGAAGGACAATGACACAAGCCAATGGCAAATATGGGCGGAGAGTGGGCGGATATTCTACTCCATACTCCAATACATCATGCCACAGAGTAGCGCATGCACTGCCCAGGCTCGACCTAAATAAATCAGTAAAAAAACATTGTCATTTACAACGCCAATAGCTCTAACTTTCACACAAGTATGAGACCAATTGTTTTGCAAATGCTTGTTTAATTAGCATGGACACAAAATTATAGGGCAGACTGGTAAAATGCCAAGTATGTTGTATGAGACTAACCAAACATGCAGTTATTCAACTTACTGTGCAAGTTACATGTTTGTAATTAACACCTTGTAACATATTCATTATATAGAAATCAAATCACTTTATTTCCCCATTTTAATACTTTGCTTTTTTCATTTTTTTTTTACCTTCACCCTTTAATGTTTCTCACGTTTTGATACTAGTTTTCCCCTTATTTGAACCCCTGCCGTTGTTTCTATTCTCTTCCCCTCATGTTTATTTTGTTATGATTTCATATGTTGCAGCAATAGTTTCCTTGCTTTCACACTGTTTAATAATGTAATGGCTATTTTTATCACGATCCCTTCTCAGTATTTATTGCGCTTTCTGTCTGTCTCTTTTCATGCAAAAGTATCAGGTGATTTATCGTCGAGCTAAGTTAGGCGTCCTGTGACTTATCGCCAGAGCTGAGTTAGGCGTCCTGTGACTTATCGCCAGAGCTGAGTTAGGCGTCCTGTGATTTATCGCCAGAGCTGAGTTAGGCCTCCTGCTGAATCATGTATCCCCTGCACTCAGCCCCAGAGATCAGCTGCTTCTGTCTGAACCTGCTCGGGCTGAGTTTTGTTTCCGAAAATAGCCAAAGAGCAGGGGATACACGATCCCAAGGGGTTACCAGATGGAATGCAGGCCACAGCATGACCGCTTCCGGGGTGGGAGGGGCTGAAACGTTACTTCAGTCACTGGGAAACCGAAACTGAAAGCGAAGCATACCGCTCATACAAAGCGGACTAGAGACAACAAGACCACCGACGCGCGTTCTGCCCACCGAGGAACGACACACACAGAAGAAGGCACCATGGCTGAAATCACGTCGTGTTTTTTCGGATAACTTAGCATGAAGACTTATCAGCCTTGGAGGTGTTAGAAGGCGACCTCAGGGGAGGGCAGGAAGTGTACCTGACCACCCTGGGACCCACCTCCCTAGGTACAAAGACGAGCACTGGCAGGAGACTTCTCTGGGGGAGAGTCTCGAATCTAGGATTGTACACACTACACAAGCACCCCACGACAAAGAGACACCACACCGTAGCTCCTTGAGAACGTTTCTTTATCTCGTGATTCAAAGGATCTTTATGATCGGCAAAGGCAGGTAGTTACAATTAGAGCAAGGGCTCAAAGAGTCTAGGTCAGGGTAGGGGTAGAGGGACAGTCTTATGGGATCAGTGTCAATATCGGTGCGTATCCGGCGCGCAGCTCTTAATCCTCGAGCCGGGGGATACGATGCGATCTTTGGGGTCCAGCCGGACCAGGAGAGTCAGGGAGCCGCGAATCACTCAGCAGGGCTCAAGCAAGATGTCGGAGGTCTACGATCTTCAGGGGAGCCGCGAGTCACTCAGCAGGGCTCAGGTATTCCAAAGTTGCAAGGGAGCCGTGAGTCAATCAGCAGGGCTCAGGTGTTTCAAAGTTGCAAGGGAGCCGTGAGTCACTCAGCAGGGCTCAGGTGTTTCAATGTTGCAAGGGAGCCGCGAGTCACTCAGCGGGGCTCAGGGGGTTCCAGCAGAAGTCCTTCTCTGCCAAGCGAGCCGCAACTACGTCAGCAGGGCTCTCGTCGTTGCAGAATCGAAACTCTTACTTCCTTAGCTGTAAAAGGATTAAAATAAGCACTTCTAGTTTTAGAGCCTTGTTACGTGTTTGGTGGTCCTCCAGGATCACCGGCACCGCTGCGCTGGCAGGAAGGCCGCCAAGCCCGTGGTGCGACTGCCCGCCTGGATTCTGAGTTGAATCTAGGGCAGGCGGTGCGGTGGTCTCACAGCAGTGGCTTTGTTAGGCCTGTAGAAGAGCCTTAACAGCAGACCACAGCAATGACAAAGCATGCAGCACGTTCCTGCGCAGTGAGGAATGCCCCATGTTGTGCATGAACCAGGGGTAAAATCTAGGGTGGCACAACATGTGTCCTCCCAGAAGCACCCGCAGGCCTGGAAGTGACCGAGGGCCCAGTTAGGGCCACCTTAGTTGCATCTCTGCCGCCCTTTTCATGGTGGGCTCACGGCCATGAAATGGGTGGTGGAAATGCAACTTGGCATATACTCGATTGTGCTGCATTGGCACCACCAGCATATACCTGCACCTTTCCGCTGCACCTCCGCCACGCAATCCTGGATCCCGGCAGACAAAGCGATCCAACCGCCAGACTCGAAATACTGCAAGTGGACCCGCAGTGGTGGTGGTGGTCAGACCGCCACCGTGAGTATACCATGAGTATAGCGGTCCTAGGACCGCGGTACAGATAAAAAGGCCCTTAATATTGATTGTGTATCCTAGTGCCTGGGATGGGTGTGCTGGTGTTGTGCATTGGCTGTGATCTGAGCCACACATGTGTGTTCATGTGTCGCGTCTTACACACTGCAAGCCAGCCTGCTCGGAATGGTCTGACAGTGACAAGTGAACCTTCCTGCTCCATTGAAGAGGACGTGCAACCAAATCCAGATGCACAACACTTGCCAAGAAATGCTCCTGCAGAGAAGGGATACTAGCGGATAGAGCTGACCTCCCCATGCAAACACTCTAAACGCCAACGTGATGGCGTGAATTTAATGAGTTTAGTGACTGGTAGCCAATGTATCTGCTTCAGATGGGGGTGGGAGGAACTCTACGGATATGATCAGCTGCTGTGTGTTGAATTATCCGAATTCCTTGAATTAGAAAGAAAATATTTCAACTTGAGACTATTGGCGTCATTCAGGTAAGCAGTGTGTGAACCAACGTGTTCGTGAGTCCTCAGGTATAAGGCGCAGAAACTTCTGTAGCGATTTCAGTTTGGAGAAACATACTGACAAAATCTGCTTCATTTGGGCAGGAAAGGAAAGGGCTGCGTCAAAGATAATACCAAGATTTCTGGCAGAAGCGGTAGGAACCCGGGGTGGAGGAGAAGGACCACAAGAACGAAGAATAGAACTGCTGTTTAATTGCAGTTCAATTGAAGGAAGTTCCCTTGGATCCATCCAGCCACTCCCTTAAGTCTGTCCTTTTGTTGAGAGCAACCTCGGAATGCTCCTGAAATGATCATAGGAGCTGGGTGTCACCGGCACACCATAGAATGCAATCAGGCCAGCCAAAGAAACCATATACAGATGGAACAGAGTCGGGCTCAAACTGAGCCTTCTGGGACTCCATATAACCTGCACCCCATAGAATGCACTCAGGCCAGCCAAAGAAACCATATACAGATGGAACAGAGTCGGACTCAAACTGAGCCTTCTGGGACTCCATATAACCTGCACCCCATAGAATGCAATCAGGCCAGGAAAAGAAACCATATACAGATGGAAAAGAGTCGGGCTCAGGCCAGCCAAAGAAACCATATACAGATGGAAAAGAGTCGGGCTCAGGCCAGCCAAAGAAACCATATACAGATGGAACAGAGTCGGGCTCAAAGCTGAGCCTTCTGGGACTCCATATAACCTGCACCCCATAGAATGCACTCAGGCCAGCCAAAGAAACCATATACAGATGGAACAGAGTCGGACTCAAACTGAGCCTTCTGGGACTCCATATAACCTGCACCCCATAGAATGCAATCAGGCCAGCCAAAGAAACCATATACAGATGGAAAAGAGTCGAGCTCAGGCCAGCCAAAGAAACCATATACAGATGGAACAGAGTCGGGCTCAAAGCTGAGCCTTCTGGGACTCCATATAACCTGCACACCATAAAATACAATCAGGCCAGCCAAAGAAACCATATACAGCCTCTCTTTTAATACATTCCGGTGATGTGTAAATCTTGGGGCGCCCTCGTTTTGTGAACATCCATCTTACGTACACAAGCCAGGGGAACCTTTTAGCTTTATCCAAAGATACACAATCACTTAGGATCAGATGATTCAGTGTGATTTCTTCATTTAACCAAGTCTTTATCCAACAGATCAATGGGGCGACTTTTAGCTGATCCTTGACATATCCTAAACCTAATTCAGTGTGTAATGAAAAGGTCTGGGTAGACTGCGGGACCGCCAGAAGAGACCTTAAAAACGTATTTTCCGCAACTTGAATCTTCTCCTGGGATATATGGCCCCATAAAGATACGCCGTACGTAGCTATGGCCAAACATTTAGATTTGTAGTTTTTTAAAACTGCCTCCATTGGTCTTGTCCCATGCCGCTTAGGAAAACCCATAAGTGCTGAGGTAGACCTGGCTACAGCATTACTTTTAAACTTCTGTTGTGGTCCCCAGGTACCTCTTTCATCAAAGAAGACACCGAGATAAAAACAGGCACCTTAGTTACCTCAGCATCATTACAGAAGAAGAATTTTAACTTCAAGTTCCTATGGCGTTTACCAGCCACCATGACATACGACTTCTTGATGTTTACTTTCCTATCTAAGGACCCCATGAAATCCCCAAAGGAGTCCAACAGCCTCTGGAGACCAAGGCCAGTACGGGCTAACAAAACAGCATCATATTCTTATAGGAGAACCGGGAAAAACTGAATCTCCTATATGCTGAACATCCAGGGCGGCCCCCCCCAGGGACTTCTCCAGGGCCTTCTCCAGGGCCTTGATGTATAAAGTAAAGAGGAGGGGAGCCAGGATACATCCTTGCCTGACGCCCCTCTTCGAACTAAAGTGACTAGTGAATCTTCCCTCCCGTGTGACCCTGACTGGGGCTAAAAGACTCTGATGTAAAACAGCAAAAAAATTAACCAGAGGTGTGTCAATGCCTATATCCCGCAAAATTGACCAAAGTTTTGTCTGATTGACAAGATCAAATGCCGATGAAAGGTCCATAAAACCCATGTAAAAAGACCCTTCTTTGGCCACTGTGTGTTTACTTTTTCAGGAGCTGTAAATTCAGGCATTGATCTAGGGTGCTCCTATTCTCTCTATAGCCGTATTGGAGGTAAGAGAGGACCCCTCTGCAATCTTACCAATCCCTACGTTTATGCAGGAAGACTCTACCCAGGATTTTTACTGCTGAGTCAATCAAAGAGATTGGTCTGTAGCATGAGGGGTCCCCTCTAAGTCCCTTTTTAAACACCGGGATTATGACAGATGTGGCCTATGATGCTGGAAACCCGTTTAAACTTGAGGCATTATAAACATTAGTTAAAATCTTCGCCCAGAATTTAGGGAAATTTCTATATAGGTCCGCTGGGATCCCATCCGGGCCTGGGGCTTTGTTTTTTTACATTTCCAAGATTGCTTTTTCTACCTTTTCTTTAGTGCACAGTCTTGCCACCTCAGACCGCGCCTCTCTCTCACCTGCCCCCTCTCAATCTCTTTGCCACTCTTTAAACGACTACTTTATCAATAAAATCATCACCATCAAGGCCAACATTCCTATTGTGCCTCGGCCTGACTCATCTGATCATTTTCACCCGCCCTCCTCTGCCCTGGATCACTTTGACCCAATCTCATCTGAGCTCTTCCTTGACCTGCTTGTCAAGGTTAAGTCTGGCTCCCCTGCGGACTGTGCTCCTGCACGGATCCTCAGAACCCTCTACACCAGCTGTCCCGTTCCCCCCCTTACCTTTCTCAATTCTTCCTTGGCTCTGGGTTGTGTCCCTTCTTCATTCAAATCTGCCATTGTTCTTCCTATCTTGAAGAAGGCTGGCCTGGACCCCTCCCTTCCATCTAATTTTCGGCCTATCTCTCTTCTCCCCTACCTAGGGAAGATCCTCGAGAGCTATGTTACTTCTTGCCTCTCCGCCTACATTGAGGACAACCATCTCCTGGCTTCCCACCAGGCGGGTTTTCGACCCGGCCACTCCACTGAGAGTGTGGTCCTCGCGGTCCTGGATGAACTCAAGGGGAAGGCCGACACCAACCTCCCCCAGGCCCTGGTCCTTTTGGACTTGTCCGCTGCGTTTGACACGGTCGATCATGCCATCCTTCTCGACCGTGTCAGCGCAGCGGGCATCCAGGGCACGGCCCTCTCCTGGATCGCGTCCTTCCTCCAGGGCAGATCACAGGCAGTCCACCTCTCTGACTTTTCTGCTCCTCCCCTTCCGGTCACTTCTGGGGTCCCACAGGGTTCCTCTCTTTCCCCCCTTCTTTTCAACCTCTATATCCGCCCTCTTGTTTCCTCCCTTCTTGAGCTGGGGGTCTCGGTGTATAACTACGCAGATGACCTCCAGCTAGTCTTTGATCTCTCATCCCCTGCTGACTCTCTTCCCAAATTCTGCTCTACTCTTGTTTTCATTTCTCAGTGGATGAGCTTCAATCATTTGAAGCTCAATCCCGATAAGACAGAGCTCGTCCTTACTGGTGGCTCGTCTAATCCTTGGTCCTCCGTTCACTGGCCTCTTTCTTTTGGCCCCCCTCCCTCCCCTGTCCCCTCTGTCCGGACTTTGGGCATCAAGATCAGCAATGACCTATCCATGCATGCCCAAATTAGTTCCGTTGTGTCCTCTTGTTTTTCTTCCCTTCGCCTTATCCGTAAGATCTCCCGGTTCTTTTCTGTTGACGCCCTCAAAACCATCATCACGGCCTTGATCACATCCCGCCTGGATTATGGAAACGGCTTGTACGTAGGCATCCCTGCCTACGAGACTCGCCGTCTCCAAGCGATCCAAAACCAGGCGGCCCGCCTCATCCTTCATCTTCCTAAATCTGCCCACATCTCCCCGGCCCTTAAGACCCTCCATTGGCTTCCGGTTCACCTTAGGTCCCAGTTCAAACTTGCCTGCTTGGCCTTTCGGGCGCACTCTCGCACTGCCCCGCTTTTCATAAATTCTTTAATCTCTTCCCATACTCCTAGCCGCTCTCTTCGCTCTTCTTCCCTTTCCCTTCTTCACGTCCCACGTTTTCGTAAATCCCGCACCGGGGGCACCCGATTCTCCGTGCGGGCCCCCCAGATCTGGAACAATCTCCCTCTTTTTATACGTTCTATCCCTATTTTTTCCCACTTTCGTAAAGCCCTCAAAACTTTTCTTTTCCTTCAGGCCTTCCCTGGCTAATTTCTCTGGGATCTTCTGTTTATACTGATTTGCCCCTAGCGCCAGGAAGCCGCTTGGCCGCAGTGCGCTCTAGAAATATTTTTTTCATTTCATTTCATTTCATTACCTCAGCCACTTCAAAGATTACGGGAGACATGCACTGTTTAGGGATATTGTCATCTTCCAGAGAGACAAGGCCCTCATTATCATAAATCTCACTAAAATGTGAGAGCCATCGATCATCTGGGAAGACACAATCCAAAGTTGAATTCTCTTGTCCCGAAAAAAAAAATGGTTTATAGTTGCCCAAAATTTGCTACTATCACGTAGGACTTCAATTGATAGAAGATTGTTCCACGCCTCATCTTTAATTTCTTGTTTATGATTAGCAATAGCCAATTTGTATGTCTTCCTAAGGATAGCAACAGAATACCTGTCTCTAGGTCTTATCTTCAGGGTTTAAAGAAGGGCACCATGGGCTTTAGAACAGCTACTATCAAACCATCTTTGTGACTGATTGGGTTTTTCTTTATTTTTAGCCTTTAGGTCTTTTGAAATCTGGCTACATATAGAAACATAAGCGCCAATAATCTCCACACTGGGAGCTGAGCTGTCTAGGCAAATTGCCAAATTCGCATCAGCCTTAATAAAGAAATCCTCAAAAAAGGCTTCAGGGACCAGCCTAGACCATTTAAGCCTCCTCCCCTGATCTTTAGTGGTCAAGTGGCTAATCTCCACCATCCCACTGTCCTTAAAACCAATTGTTATAATCCATAAGTATCTTTAGACATATTACAAATTGAAATGTGTTTTAATCCAAATGTACTGATACGCATTTCATAGGTTGTTAATAATCCTAGTGCAAAGTTGGGCTAGGTTCTAGCTATTCACAAGGTAAGGTATGTGTTTAATACATGAAGTGTTATAGTACTTGGTATCTTCCTCCACCCCCTCCGTCTCCTTCCCCTTTGAAACATTCCGTACCCCTGAAGGCTGCTTTAGAATGTTGACAGTGAGTAGACTGTATTTGAAGGGATTGATGTACTGAAGAGTCCTGTTACCATGGTGGCACTGTGGAGGCCGTGAATAAAGAAGAAGTTTAATCAGCTCCTGTCTGGCTTACTTTATAACACTGGCGACGAGGATGGGATGCATGAAGGGAGGCACACGGTGTAAACGCCTGCTGTTTAAATCAAGTAGAAGCTCCGTGTCAAGAGCGACTGAAGTCCTCGCATTTGCCATCAAATAGCCTGCAATGTGGTATTTAAAAATCAACGGCGTGTAGCTGTGGTGAAGGGAGACTTGTCTACTGCTTGAAACTTTTAGCGCAGTATCTATAGCGTATGAAGTCTTCGTATGCCATCAAAATGATAAATGCCTGAACATTTCTGCATTGGGAAGCTGAGCGCGAAGGCAGGCTCATGCTGAGAACGCTTTCTGGGCTTTATCTATGATAACGCCGGGTAGAGCGCTGAAGGTGTGAGGCTGTTTACGCTCTGTCAGAATCGAGCGTTTCCTTTCCTGTCAGCTGCTCTACCCTCAGCTGAAGCTTGCGCGATAGCGCGTCCTGGGCGCTAAAGGGCAGTGTGCCTTGTTATCCAGATCCCAGCGCCCTGACATTCAGCTGTTCCAGAATCAGGCGGCCAGCGCTGAGAATATTAACCGCTCCTTTGCTTCTATCAACGATTGTCTGCAAGAGGGTTTCAAAGGGTTTTGCTTCATCGCTTTTCTCACCCACAGGCTCAGCCTTTTTATTAAAAATAAGCCTGTCTGCTGTTTACACCCTACTCTTTGACAAGCTCAGCATTTTGGTTAAAAATAAGCCAAGCAGACTAGTGCCGTTATTTTAACCCCTACCTGAAGAGAGCTGTGAGTATTTATGATACTCAACGCCATCACGCTGACAGGCACAGCTGTTCTTTCAAAGTCAAGCCTGCGCTGACAGGCAAAGCCATATAGGATTTTGTGCACAGATTGAAGTTCACCACTACGTCAGGGGTTTATTAAGGATTGTATGACTGTGAATTAATGTAATACTGCCATTAGGTTGTGCATCTTATGTTAATTACTTACCTGGTATTCAGTTTACTGTAGAACTAGATGGTAGGGGTTGCCCTTCCTGCAGGTGGTTTTATCTCAATGTTATCCTTCATTTTCGTACAGGTGGTGTCCTTTTGGTTTTAAGTGTGAAGTTGCGGTATACAAGTAGTATATACCAGGAAGAATTATTGTAATATACCTTAGAACCTTCCCTCAGTCACTTAACCAAGCCATACATATTGTAAAACTGTTATATTACGTTAGCTGGCTTGTAATGGTAGTTTATAGCCATGCTTAAGCTATATCCTTTCCTGCACTGTGTATTATCTCCGTGTTATTCAATAATTCTCACAGAAGTACCTTGTTTATTTGAAGAGTTTAAGTGCTGTACACTCTCACCTGCAAGTGTCATTGAGGTATACATTGTGCGGCATTTATTATCACCATTATGGCTGCATCTAATATGTCACAACCCACACCTTTTTTAAATGAGTGTGGGGGACCCAACATGTCATGGAAGGAGCGGGTGAGAGTGTTTGAGTCATATCTAATTGCTATAGGGGGGGAGAAATTCAGTGCTTTTAGAAGGCAACATGTCCTCCTCCACAATCTAGGCAACTGGGGCAGGAAGATATTCGATACATTACCTGAACCAGAATTGGAGGATGCTGCTAATGTTTATGAGGTATCGTTAATTAAGTTGGAGATACATTTTGGGGGCAAGATTAACATTGTACTTGAACGCCACACATTTTTTTGTAGAGTCCAGGGGAAAGATGAAAGTATTGCTAGCTACGTGGCAGTTTTGAGGGGTCTAAGTACTCATTGCCAATTTAGAGAACTTAATGATTCCCTCATAAGAGACCAAATAGTGAGATGCACGAGCAATAGCATAATTCAAGAGAAACTACTCCAAAAACAACCTGACCTCGATGAAGCTACTGAAATAGCCAAATCCATTAAGCATACAGCTAAGTGCATAAAAGAAAGAAAGATCAAAGGGGAAAAACATTCCCAAGTTGAGAAATCTAAACCCGCTGCTACTAACAAACTCAAGTGTTTCCGTTGTGGTAGCAATAATCATCTGGCCAATAACCCTACATGTCCTGCTATTTCAGCTATGTGCAAGAAATGTAATAAAAAAGGCCATTTATCTAGACTTTGCCATAGTCCTAATCCAAGGTATTTTTCTCCTTCAAGTCCACAGAAGAAAAAAGTACAGTCCATTAACAAAATTGTTTTCCAAATAAAAGAGTCTGAAGAGGTCAATCAGATAGAGTATCCCCAAAGACCAACTGACCGACCGACCTGCCCTGGTCAGACCCGATCGCTCCCCCTGCCACCGCTGCCAGGCCGAGTCTCTGCTCCTGTGTGGAGTGGCCCCCTGCTCTTCCCACTCTCTCGGGCCGCTAAGGTTTGCCGTCTGGACTCGTGTCCTGCTTTTGCTGCTTTGCCTCGTGTTGCTGTCTGTTCCGTTGCTCCCCTGCCCCTTGTAAATTAGCTCCGCCTTCGTGCCTTAAACTCTGTTGCTGCTTCTATTGTATTTTGTCTGATCACTGTACTCACTTTTCCGTCGCTCCCCTGACCCTTGTAATTTAGCTCTGCCTTTTGTATTTTGTGCCCTAAACTCCGTTGCTATTCCTATTGTATTTTGTCTTTCACTGTACTCACTGTACTTGCCCTGTTCCCCTGACCCACCCCGCTCCCTGCCGCTGCTCCCCCGCGGCCCCACCCACACTCCCTCCGCATCTCCTCACCGCTCCCTCCCCACTCGCCACCCCACTCCCACCTCCCAGCTGCCCCTCCCTCGCACCTCCCCCCCACTCTCCATTTATTGCAGAGTGCATGCGTATGCGCAGCGGGCACGCCAATTGTGCGCCAAAGGCGCGCCAAAAGTAAGCCCGTCTGCGCCCGTCTGCGCCCGTCCGCGCCTGGACCGCACCCAGTGCCAGTACCCCTGGCCCCCACCGATGCAAGACGACCCGACAGACCTACGCCGCCGCCGCCCTCAACGCACTCAATGCCGGCCGGAACCCCGCCTGCTGCCGGGCCGCCCCGAAACGCACTCAAGGACCCTTCACCTGCAGAACCTGCAAGTTCACCTGCCTCCGAACCTGCACTGCACCCGCCAAGCCAAACACCAGCAGCAACCTCAAGTGCATCCTGCTCAACACCCGCTCCGTCCACAGACACGCCGTGGAACTCTGGAACCTGCTCGACACAACGTCACCAGACGTCGCCTTCCTCACGGAAACCTGGATGAACGCCTCCTCAGCCCCCGACATCCCCATCACCATCCCGGACTGGTACAAGATCACCAGGAGGGACCGCGTCAACCAGACCGGAGGAGGCATCGCCATCGTCTACAAGAACACCATTCGCATCACGACCGACTCCAACGTCACCTTCGCCTCTGCCGAGCACCTCCACTTCCAGATTCACACCGACCCAAAGACGACCCTCAGAGGCACCCTCATCTACAGACCCCAGGACCACGCACACAATTCAGCGAAGACATCACTGACTTCATCAGCCCACACGCCCTCCCCTCCGCCGACTACATCCTCCTAGGGGACCTCAACTTCCACCTGGAAAACAACAAGGACCACAACACCGCCGCCCTGCTGGACAACCTCGCCAACCTCGGACTCAAGCAAATGGTCAACACCCCCACCCACTACGCCGGCCACACGCTTGATCCCGTCTTCTCATCCAGCAAGCACATCACCTTCAGCCACTCCACCGGACTCCACTGGACCGACCACAGCTGCGTCCACTTCAACTTCAGAAGAACTACAACCCACCACCACCCGCAACAGGTTCCTCACAGAAGCTGGAGCAAGATCACCGCCGACCAGCTCACCACCTCCCTCAGCCAGAACCCACCCACCAGCACAACGGACCCCAACGAAGCAGCCCTCAACTTCACCCAGTGGCTGACCGCCTGCGCCAATGAACTCGCACCACTGAAGAACCCTCCCAGCAGACCCAGAAGCAAGAAGGCCTCCTGGTTCACCGACAAACTCAAGGACTCCAACAAGACCTGCCGCACCCTCGAGAAAGACTGGCTCCTCGACTGGACCACTGACAACATGACCGCCCTCAAACACGCCACCCGCAAGCACCACCAGCTCATCCGCACCACCAAGAAGAAATCACTGAAGGAACGACTGGACAACAAAGCCCACGACAGCAAGGAACTCTTCACCATTGTCAAGGAGTTCTCCAAACCCAGCACCGGCAACAACGACATCACTCCGTCACAAGATCTCTGCGACTCTCTCGCCTCGTTCTTCCACCGCAAGATTGCCGACATCCACAACAGCTTCGGTGCACCACCCATGCACCCAACAGTCAAACCAACGGCCCCCACCGCCACCCTCCGCACCTGGACCACTGTGACCACTGAAGACACAGCCCGCACGATGAACACCATCCACTCCGGATCGCCGACTGACCCCTGCCCCCACCACGTCTTCAACAAGGCCAACTCCACCATCGCACCCCAACTCCGAGACGTCATCAACACCTCCTTCGACACCGCCACCTTCCCGGAGAGCTGGAAGCATGCCGAGCTCAGCGTCCTACTGAAGAAACCAACAGCGGACCCCGCGGACCTCAAAAACTTCCGCCCCATCTCGCTCCTTCCTTTTCATGCCAAAGTCATTGAGAAGATCGTCAACAGACAGCTTGCCGCCTTCCTCGAGACGAACGGATCCCTCGACCCCTCGCAGTCCGGTTTCAGAGCCAACCACAGCACCGAGACCGCCCTCATCGCAGCTACCGATGACATCCGAGCCCTGCTCGACAACGGGGAACAGCGGCACTCATCCTCCTGGACCTCTCCGCAGCGTTCGACACTGTCTGCGACCGGACCCTAATACAGAGCCTCAGCAACATCGGCATCCAAGAGAAGGCACTGGAGTGTATCGTCTCGTTCCTCGCCGGAAGAACACAGAGAGTCCGCCTCCCCCCGTTTCGATCCGAGGCCACCGAAGTCATCTGCGGCGTTCTGCAAGGATCATCACTCAGCCCCACCCTCTTCAACGTCTACATGAGACCTCTTGCCGCCATTGCACGCCAACACAACCTCAACATCATCTCCTACGCCGACGACACCCAGCTGATCCTCTCCCTCACCAGAGACCCCGACACCGCCAGAACCAGCCTACACGAAGGGATGAAAGACATCGCCGAGTGGATGAAGAACAGCCGCCTGAAACTGAACTCAGACAAGACGGAAGTCCTCATCCTGGAACCATCGCCCTCCGCCTGGGACGACTCCTGGTGGCCCCCAGCCCTGGGCACCGCTCCCAAGCCAACAGGCCATGCACGCAACCTGGGCTTCATCCTGGACTCCTCCCTCTCGATGACCAGACAAGTCAACGCCGTCTCCTCATCATGCTTTCACACCCTACGCATGCTTCGCAAGATCTTCTGATGGATCCCAACCGAAACCAGGAAGACGGTCACCCAGGCCCTCGTCACCAGCCGATTGGACTACGGAAACACCCTCTACGCCGGAACCACAGCCAAGCTACAGAAAAGACTCCAACGCATCCAGAACGCCTCCGCCGACTCATGCTGGACATCCCCCGACGCAGCCACATCTCCGGCCACCTGAGGGACCTGCACTGCCTCCCCATCAACAAGAGGATCACATTCAGGCTCCTCACCCACGCACACAAGTCTCTCCATGACCTGGGCCCGAAGTACCTCAATGACCGCCTGACCTTCTACACGCCCACCCGCCAGCAACGGTCTACTAGCCTCACCCTCGCCGCCGTACCACGTATCTGAAAAGCAACCGCTGGAGGCAGATCCTTCTCCTACCTGGCAGCGAAGACATGGAACTCCCTCCCCATCCACCTTCAGCTGACCCAGGACCATCTCGCCTTCAGGAGACAACTCAAGGCTGTTCGAGCAGTAGCGGATCCCCTCCTCCAAGCGCCTTGAGACCCTTCCGGGTGAGTAGCGCGCTATACAAGTGGTATGATTGATTGATTGATTGAATGTGAGATCAGAATTGAAGGAAAGTTAGTTAAAATGTATGCAGACTCTTGTTCACCATTCACACTGATGAATTTATCAGATTTTAAGAGTATTAATATATGTGATGAAAGGAATTTGTTGGGAGCGGATATCAATCCACGTAGCTACACCAAAGGACTTATTCCTGTCAAGGGTATGTTGAACTCCCACATCACCTTTAAAGACCGTTCCATTCTAGGTAAGGTTTACATTGTTGAGGAAGGCTCCAACCTTCTGGGATGGCAACACCAAAAAGAACTGGGCATAATACTGAATCCTAACGGCCGTGAGCAGGTGCTTTCCATGGACTCACCCAGTTCCAGTGACAAGTGGGATTAAGGATTTCCCGGAAGTATTTTCACCTGAATTGGGGCTCCTTAAAAACTTCCAACACAAGATTAAACTCAAGCCTAATGCTAAACCCATCACCCATAAAACTAGCCCCATACCACACCTAATGGGTGAACCTTTAAGAGAGGAACTGAACAGACTACAAAAACTGGGAGTTATCAGGCCTGTAGATTGCAGTGCATGGGTTTCTCCAGTAGTTATTGCTAAGAAGGCTGATAATAACGGTATAAGGTTATGCATAGACCTCAGAGATCTAAATGGCAACATCATAGTGGAAAGATTCCCTCTTCCACGCATTCACGAAGCATTGAGAAACCATGGGGGAGGCAATAGTGGCTTTTGCCTCTCGCACCTTGACCAGTGCAAAGAAAAACTATTCGGTAATAGAAAAGGAGGCACTAGCCTGATTCTGGGCCGTGAGACACTTCAAGTTTTACCTATGGGGCATCAAATTCACCGTTCGAACGGATCACAAACCCTTAATCTCCATTTTCAGTTCTAAGGGGGCTCCCAGTTGCACACCTAGGATAGCCAAATGGGTACTAGGGTTAGAAAGTTTCATCTTCAAGGTGGAGTTTGTTGCTGGAGACCATAATAAGGCAGCAGACTTCCTATCTAGAGCACCTTTGGATAAAGTGGAGCAGTTTGAGGTTCATGAATTCCCCATTTTACAAGTACATTCAGACACCATTAGTAAGGAGGAATGGGCTGTAAGTATGAACAATGACCCAACTATCTGCAAGTTGAAAGACCTGACTGTAAATGAGTGGCCTGGGAGTCGCAAAGAAGTCGATGATGAACTGAGCAAATTCTGGGAGGTAAAACATGAAATTAGTCTTAACAATGAATTGCTCTGGAGAAAGAACAAAATAATACCCCCAAAGATCTTAATAGACAAACTCATCGATCTAGTCCATGAAGGACATTTGGGGAGAAGCCTTACGAAGAACAGACTCAGGGAGCATTACTGGTTTCCTGGCATGGATTCATGGGTGGAGAGCAAGGTGAAGAACTGCTGCGCTTGCGCCAACAGTGACAAATCCAAACATATTCAGAAGGTCCCATTATCACCTGTGGCAATCCCGAGTAAACCATGGGACAAACTGGCGCAGGATATTATAGGCCCGATCAACAGACCAGGAATGAGTAAACGCTTCATTTTCACTTGGACTGACTTCCATTCACACTGGGTGCTGACTAAAATGGTCAACGATATCACTACTGAATCCTTAATAGAGTTCTTGAGCGAAACATTCTCCAATGAAGGTATTCCCTCCAAACTGGTCACGGATAATGGAGTACAGCTCACGTCATCAGCAATGTCAGAATTCTTAGAAAAGCTCAAGATTAAACATCTTAAAACAGCACTATACTGCCCGCGGGCAAATGGCATGATCGAGTGAATAGAATGAATAAAGAGAACATCCAGTTAGCATGTGCCAATAATGTTCCGGTAGAAAAGTCAATCAGAGAGCTTTTATGGGCATTTCACACACCTCCAAACACAGTCACTGGAATATCTCCTTTCTGTTCCCTCAGAAGAAGGAAGCCAAGTACCAAATTCTTCCCTTCATGGACAGGAGGTGGAGAATGTTCTTCTCATTCGGTTGAAGAAGCAAGAGGAAAAATAGAATCTCATCAAGCCAAATATAAAGAGCAGTACGATAATAGAAATGGATGCAAAGCACGAAATTGGGCGGTTGGAGAGTTGGTAATGGTAAGGAGACCGAACATTACTGGAAATTTTGAATCCAAATACTTAAAGCCCAAAAAGATTGTTGAAGTTAAAAAAAACACAGTAACATTGGAGAATGGACAGAACTGGTGCATGGACCGATTGGCAAGGTATCATGAGCCAGGAACCCCTGCACAGGGGAGCTTTAAGAAAACCACCGACCTAAGGGTGCACACAAAGAGAGTTACCAAGGCTCCTAACTGGCAGAGGGACTACAGGATGTATTGATTATTTCTGTAGACTATTGTAATCTTCTTTCATTTTGTTAGGAAGGAAGATGTGTTATAATCCATAAGTATCTTTAGATATATTACAAATTGAAATGTGTTTTAATCCAAATGTACTTATACGCATTTCATAGGTTGTTAATAATCTTAGTGCAAAGTTGGGCTAGGTTGTAGCTATTCACAAGTTAAGGTATGTGTTTAATACATGAAGTGTTATAGTACTTGGTATCTTCCTCCACCCCCTCTCTCTCCTTCCCCTTTAAAACATTCCGTACCCCTGAAGGCTGCTTTAGAATGTTGACAGTGAGTAGAATGTATTTGAAGGGATTGATGCACTGAAGAGTCCTGTTACCATGGTGGCACTGTGGAAGTTTCATCAGCTCCTGTCTGGTTTACTTTATAACACCAATCACTTCTCCTAGGTCCATCTCTAGGATGACCGGGTTATGGTCACTAAACACAGAGGGTGCAACTTTATAGGCCATGACCCTAGATAAAACACCAGAAGATATAAAAATATAATCAATAACAGTACCTGACTCTTTGCCTATGAAAGTAGGGAACCTCTCCACCCCCTCACCAATACCTGACTCAAATAGATTCATATTGGCTAGGAGGTTCTCTAGGTCCTCTCCCTGCCTACTGTGTTCAAAATGTGGAACCACAGAGCTGGGCGGCCCTAGCTGATCATCTAGATGACAGTCCCATCTACATGGGTGAATGTTAATAGCTTCCATAAGGATAATATCGAAAGCAGTGTTGTGTTTTATTTTATAATCTGACAGAAAATAATCAAGAGCGCTCAGGTATTGGTTAGTCAGCTCGCTTTCTTTTGCGTTATAAAAATTAATTAATAAAAAATTAGATAGATTTGGGATAGCCCACTCAAGAATTAGAATATTGCTAGAACCTGACTCCAGCATTTTAAAGGAACCTTTCAGCTTTACTGTGATAAGGAGGATTAGACCTCCTTTCGGTCTGCCAACTGTCCGTGGTGTAGCTGGAACAACAAAGCTTATATAACTATCCATGCTAATATTCTTAGATGTATCCCACGTTTCCTGAAGGGCAATATTATCAAACTGTTTCACAAAATCCAGCCAGATATCATCATTTCTTTTAAGCCTGAAACCTGCCACATTCCAGCTTAAGATCTTACATAATGATACATGAATTGGCTCCAAAACTCGCTCCACTGGGCGCTGTTTAATGTCTTGTAGTCAATCATTATCCTCCAGGTGTGTCAGTGGTGAGAAATGATTAGTTAGAACTATGTCAGTATCTCGTTGATTTAGGGAGTTGCAAGTTGGTTGTGTAACTAATTTGACTCTCTCCCATCTCTGGAGAGACCCACCTACTGTTTTACCCTGAGGAATATCGTGCAAGGAATTGGGAACCAGCATGGTTCTCTTCTGGATAGACAATGGTGGGTATCTAGCATGAGCCTTTACATATGCCGCAACTGGAGGGTAGAAATAGCCCAAGGGTACTGGTCTAATGCCGAAGTTGTCTATCTCTGAGGCATCCCAAGACAGTCTGTCTGCCACATTGCATCTATTAAAATTGACAACCACACAGTCTCCCTCAATACTCTTAGGGCGGTGTCCGATCCAACCAACCCTTCGGGCCATAATGATAGTGGGTGACACCATAGAATCCAATCAGTCCAGCCACAGAACCCATATACAGATGGAACAGAGTCGGACTCAGGCCAGCCAAAGAAACCATATACAGATGGAATAGAGTCAGACTCAGGCCAGCCACAGAAACCATATACAGATGGAACAGAGTCAGACTCACGCCAGACAAAGAAACCATATACAGATGGAACAGAGTCAGACTCAGGCCAGGCAAAGAAACCATATACAGATGGAACAGAGTCGGAATCAGGCCAGCCAAAGAAACCATATACAGATGGAACAGAGTCAGACTCAGGCCAGCCAAAGAAACCATATACAGATGGAACAGAGTCGGACTCAGGCCAGCCAAAGAAACCATATACAGATGGAACAGAGTCGGACTCAGGCCAGCCAAAGAAACCATATACAGATGGAATAGAGTCGGGCTCAGGTCAGCCAAAGAAACCATATACAGATGAACAGAGTCAGACTCAGGCCAGCCAAAGAAACCATATACAGATGAACAGAGTCAGACTCAGGCCAGCCAAAGAAACCATATACAGATGGAACAGAGTCAGACTCAGGCCAGCCAAAGAAACTATATACAGATGGAATAGAGTCGGACTCAGGTCAGCCAAAGAAACCATATACAGATGGAACAGAGTCGGACACAGGCCATTCAAAGAAACCATATACAGATGGAACAGAGTCAGACTCAGGCCAGCCAAAGAAACCATATACAGATGAACAGAGTCGGACTCAGGCCAGCCAAAGAAACCATATACAGATGAACAGAGTCGGACTCAGGCAAGTCAAAGAAACCATATACAGATGGAACAGAGTCAGACTCAGGCCAGCCAAAGAAACCATATACAGATGGAACAGAGTCAGACTCAGGCTAGCCAAAGAAACCATATACAGATGGAACAGAGTCGGACTCAGGCCAGCCAAAGAAACCATATACAGATGGAACAGAGTCAGACTCAGGCCAGCCAAAGAAACCATATACAGATGGAACAGAGTCGGACTCAGGCCAGCCAAAGAAACCATATACAGATGGAACAGAGTCGGACTCAGGACAGCCAAGGAAACCATATACAGATGGAACAGAGTAAGACTCAGGCCAGCCAAAGAAACCATATACAGATGGAACAGAGTCGGACTCAGGCCAGCCAAAGAAACCATATACAGAGTGAACAGAGTCGGACTCAGGCCAGCCAAAGAAACCATATACAGATGGAACAGAGTAAGACTCAGGCCAGCCAAAGAAACCATATACAGATGGAACAGAGTCAGACTCAGGCCAGCCAAAGAAACCATATACAGATGGAACAGAGTCGGGATCAGGCCAGCCAAAGAAACCATACGCAGATGGAACAAAGTGGAACTCAGGCCAGCCAAAGAAACCATACGCAGATGGAACAGAGTCGAACTCAGGCCAGCCATAGAAACCATATACAGATGGAACAGAGACGGACTCAGGCCAGCCAAAGAAACCATATACAGATGGAACAGAGTCAGACTCAGGCCAGCCAAAGAAACCATATACAGATGGAACAGAGTCGGACTCAGGCCAGCCAAAGAAACCATACACAGATGGAACAGAGTCGGACTCAGGCCAGCCAAAGAAACCATATACAGATGGAACAGAGTCGGACTCAGGCCAGCCAAAGAAACCATATACAGATGGAAAAGAGTCAGACTCAGGCCAGCCAAAGAAACCATATACAGATGGAACAGAGTCAGACTCAGGCCAGCCAAGGAAACCATATACAGATGAACAGAGTCAGACTCAGGCCAGCCAAAGAAACCATATACAGATGGAACAGAGTCAGACTCAGGCCAGCCACAGAAACCATATACAGATGGAACAGAGTCAGACTCAGGCCAGCCAAAGAAACCATATACAGATGGAACAGAGTCGGACTCAGGCCAGCCAAAGAAACCATATACAGATGGAACAGAGTCGGACTCAGGCCAGCCAAAGAAACCATATACAGATGGAATAGAGTCGGACTCAGGTCAGCCAAAGAAACCATATACAGATGAACAGAGTCAGACTCATGCCAGCCAAAGAAACCATATACAGATGGAACAGAGTCGGACTCAGGCCAGCCAAAGAAACCATATACAGATGGAACAGAGTCAGACTCAGGCCAGCCAAAGAAACCATATACAGATGGAACAGAGTCAGACTCAGGCCAGCCAAAGAAACCATATACAGATGGAACAGAGTAGGACTCAGGCCAGCCAAAGAAACCAGATGCAGATGGAACAGAGTCAGACTCAGGCCAGCCAAAGAAACCATATACAGATGGAACAGAGTCAGACTCAGGCCAGCCAAAGAAACCATATACAGATGGAACAGAGTCAGACTCAGGCCAGACAAAGAAACCATATACAGATGGAACAGAGTCGGACTCAGGCCAGCCAAAGAAACCATATACAGATGGAACAGAGTCGACTCAGGCCAGCCAAAGAAACCATATACAGATGGAACAGAGTCAGACTCAGGCTAGCCAAAGAAACCATATACAGATGGAACAGAGTCGGACTCAGGCCAGCCAAAGAAACCATATACAGATGGAACAGAGTCGGACTCAGGCCAGCCAAAGAAACCATATACAGATGGAATAGAGTCGGGCTCAGGTCAGCCAAAGAAACCATATACAGATGAACAGAGTCAGACTCAGGCCAGCCAAAGAAACCATATACAGATGAACAGAGTCAGACTCAGGCCAGCCAAAGAAACCATATACAGATGGAACAGAGTCAGACTCAGGCCAGCCAAAGAAACTATATACAGATGGAATAGAGTCGGACTCAGGTCAGCCAAAGAAACCATATACAGATGGAACAGAGTCGGACACAGGCCATTCAAAGAAACCATATACAGATGGAACAGAGTCAGACTCAGGCCAGCCAAAGAAACCATATACAGATGAACAGAGTCGGACTCAGGCCAGCCAAAGAAACCATATACAGATGAACAGAGTCGGACTCAGGCAAGTCAAAGAAACCATATACAGATGGAACAGAGTCAGACTCAGGCCAGCCAAAGAAACCATATACAGATGGAACAGAGTCAGACTCAGGCTAGCCAAAGAAACCATATACAGATGGAACAGAGTCGGACTCAGGCCAGCCAAAGAAACCATATACAGATGGAACAGAGTCAGACTCAGGCCAGCCAAAGAAACCATATACAGATGGAACAGAGTCGGACTCAGGCCAGCCAAAGAAACCATATACAGATGGAACAGAGTCGGACTCAGGACAGCCAAGGAAACCATATACAGATGGAACAGAGTAAGACTCAGGCCAGCCAAAGAAACCATATACAGATGGAACAGAGTCGGACTCAGGCCAGCCAAAGAAACCATATACAGAGTGAACAGAGTCGGACTCAGGCCAGCCAAAGAAACCATATACAGATGGAACAGAGTAAGACTCAGGCCAGCCAAAGAAACCATATACAGATGGAACAGAGTCAGACTCAGGCCAGCCAAAGAAACCATATACAGATGGAACAGAGTCGGGATCAGGCCAGCCAAAGAAACCATACGCAGATGGAACAAAGTGGAACTCAGGCCAGCCAAAGAAACCATACGCAGATGGAACAGAGTCGAACTCAGGCCAGCCATAGAAACCATATACAGATGGAACAGAGACGGACTCAGGCCAGCCAAAGAAACCATATACAGATGGAACAGAGTCAGACTCAGGCCAGCCAAAGAAACCATATACAGATGGAACAGAGTCGGACTCAGGCCAGCCAAAGAAACCATACACAGATGGAACAGAGTCGGACTCAGGCCAGCCAAAGAAACCATATACAGATGGAACAGAGTCGGACTCAGGCCAGCCAAAGAAACCATATACAGATGGAAAAGAGTCAGACTCAGGCCAGCCAAAGAAACCATATACAGATGGAACAGAGTCAGACTCAGGCCAGCCAAGGAAACCATATACAGATGAACAGAGTCAGACTCAGGCCAGCCAAAGAAACCATATACAGATGGAACAGAGTCAGACTCAGGCCAGCCACAGAAACCATATACAGATGGAACAGAGTCAGACTCAGGCCAGCCAAAGAAACCATATACAGATGGAACAGAGTCGGACTCAGGCCAGCCAAAGAAACCATATACAGATGGAACAGAGTCGGACTCAGGCCAGCCAAAGAAACCATATACAGATGGAATAGAGTCGGACTCAGGTCAGCCAAAGAAACCATATACAGATGAACAGAGTCAGACTCATGCCAGCCAAAGAAACCATATACAGATGGAACAGAGTCGGACTCAGGCCAGCCAAAGAAACCATATACAGATGGAACAGAGTCAGACTCAGGCCAGCCAAAGAAACCATATACAGATGGAACAGAGTCAGACTCAGGCCAGCCAAAGAAACCATATACAGATGGAACAGAGTAGGACTCAGGCCAGCCAAAGAAACCAGATGCAGATGGAACAGAGTCAGACTCAGGCCAGCCAAAGAAACCATATACAGATGGAACAGAGTCAGACTCAGGCCAGCCAAAGAAACCATATACAGATGGAACAGAGTCAGACTCAGGCCAGACAAAGAAACCATATACAGATGGAACAGAGTCGGACTCAGGCCAGCCAAAGAAACCATATACAGATGGAACAGAGTCGACTCAGGCCAGCCAAAGAAACCATATACAGATGGAACAGAGTCAGACTCAGGCTAGCCAAAGAAACCATATACAGATGGAACAGAGTCGGACTCAGGCCAGCCAAAGAAACCATATACAGATGGAACAGAGTCAGACTCAGGCCAGCCAAAGAAACCATATACAGATGGAACAGAGTCGGACTCAGGCCAGCCAAAGAAACCATATACAGATGGAACAGAGTCAGACTCAGGACAGCCAAGGAAACCATATACAGATGGAACAGAGTAAGACTCAGGCCAGCCAAAGAAACCATATACAGATGGAACAGAGTCGGACTCAGGCCAGCCAAAGAAACCATATACAGAGTGAACAGAGTCGGACTCAGGCCAGCCAAAGAAACCATATACAGAGTGAACAGAGTCGGACTCAGGCCAGCCAAAGAAACCATATACAGATGGAACGGAGTAAGACTCAGGCCAGCCAAAGAAACCATATACAGATGGAACAGAGTCGGACTCAGGCCAGCCAAAGAAACCATATACAGATGGAACAGAGTCGGGATCAGGCCAGCCAAAGAAACCATACGCAGATGGAACAAAGTGGAACTCAGGCCAGCCAAAGAAACCATACGCAGATGGAACAGAGTCGAACTCAGGCCAGCCATAGAAACCATATACAGATGGAACAGAGACGGACTCAGGCCAGCCAAAGAAACCATATACAGATGGAACAGAGTCAGACTCAGGCCAGCCAAAGAAACCATATACAGATGGAACAGAGTCGGACTCAGGCCAGCCAAAGAAACCATACACAGATGGAACAGAGTCGGACTCAGGCCAGCCAAAGAAACCATATACAGATGGAACTGAGTCGGACTCAGGCCAGCCAAAGAAACCATATACAGATGGAACAGAGTCAGACTCAGGCCAGCCAAAGAAACCATATACAGATGGAACAGAGTCAGACTCAGGCCAGCCAAGGAAACCATATACAGATGAACAGAGTCAGACTCAGGCCAGCCAAAGAAACCATATACAGATGGAACAGAGTCAGACTCAGGCCAGCCACAGAAACCATATACAGATGGAACAGAGTCAGACTCAGGCCAGCCAAAGAAACCATATAAAGATGGAACAGAGTCGGACTCAGGCCAGCCAAAGAAACCATATACAGATGGAACAGAGTCGGACTCAGGCCAGCCAAAGAAACCATATACAGATGGAATAGAGTCGGACTCAGGTCAGCCAAAGAAACCATATACAGATGAACAGAGTCAGACTCATGCCAGCCAAAGAAACCATATACAGATGGAACAGAGTCGGACTCAGGCCAGCCAAAGAAACCATATACAGATGGAACAGAGTCAGACTCAGGCCAGTCAAAGAAACCATATACAGATGGAACAGAGTCAGACTCATGCCAGCCAAAGAAACCATATACAGATGGAACAGAGTCAGACTCAGGCCATCCAAAGAAACCATGTACTGATGGAACAGAGTCAGACTCAGGCCAGCCAAAGAAACCATATACAGATGGAACAGAGTCAGACTCATGCCAGCCAAAGAAACCATATACAGATGGAACAGAGTCAGACTCATGCCAGCCAAAGAAACCATATACCGATGGAACAGAGTCAGACTCAGGCCAGCCAAAGAAACCATATACAGATGGAACAGAGTCAGACTCAGGCCAGCCAAAGAAACCATATACAGATGGAACAGAGTCAGACTCATGTCAGCCAAAGAAACCATATACAGATGGAACAGAGTTGGACTCAGGCCAGCCAAAGAAACCATATACAGATGGAACAGAGTTGGACTCAGGCCAGCCAAAGAAACCATATACAGATGGAACAGAGTTTGACTCAGGCCAGCCAAAGAAACCATATACAGATGGAACAGAGTCGGACTCAGGCCAGCCAAAGAAACCATATACAGATGGAACAGAGACGAACTCAGGCCAGCCAAAGAAACCATATACAGATGGAACAGAGTCAGACTCAGGCCAGCCAAAGAAACCATATACAGATGGAGCAGAGTCAGACTCAGGCCAGCCAAAGAAACCATATACAGATGGAACAGAGTAGGACTCAGGCCAGCCAAAGAAACCAGATGCAGATGGAACAGAGACAGACTCAGGCCAGCCAAAGAAACCATATACAGATGGAACAGAGTCGGAATCAGGCCAGCCAAAGAAACCATATACAGATGGAACAGAGACGGACTCAGGCCAGCCAAAGAAAGCAGATGCAGATGGAACAGAGACAGACTCAGGCCAGCCAAAGAAACCATATACAGATGGAACAGAGTCGGACTCAGGCCAGCCAAAGAAACCATATACAGATGGAACAGAGTCAGACTCAGGACAGCCAAGGAAACCATATACAGATGGAACAGAGTAAGACTCAGGCCAGCCAAAGAAACCATATACAGATGGAACAGAGTCGGACTCAGGCCAGCCAAAGAAACCATATACAGAGTGAACAGAGTCGGACTCAGGCCAGCCAAAGAAACCATATACAGAGTGAACAGAGTCGGACTCAGGCCAGCCAAAGAAACCATATACAGATGGAACAGAGTAAGACTCAGGCCAGCCAAAGAAACCATATACAGATGGAACAGAGTCGGACTCAGGCCAGCCAAAGAAACCATATACAGATGGAACAGAGTCGGGATCAGGCCAGCCAAAGAAACCATACGCAGATGGAACAAAGTGGAACTCAGGCCAGCCAAAGAAACCATACGCAGATGGAACAGAGTCGAACTCAGGCCAGCCATAGAAACCATATACAGATGGAACAGAGACGGACTCAGGCCAGCCAAAGAAACCATATACAGATGGAACAGAGTCTGACTCAGGCCAGCCAAAGAAACCATATACAGATGGAACAGAGTCGGACTCAGGCCAGCCAAAGAAACCATACACAGATGGAACAGAGTCGGACTCAGGCCAGCCAAAGAAACCATATACAGATGGAACTGAGTCGGACTCAGGCCAGCCAAAGAAACCATATACAGATGGAACAGAGTCAGACTCAGGCCAGCCAAAGAAACCGTATACAGATGGAACAGAGTCAGACTCAGGCCAGCCAAGGAAACCATATACAGATGAACAGAGTCAGACTCAGGCCAGCCAAAGAAACCATATACAGATGGAACAGAGTCAGACTCAGGCCAGCCACAGAAACCATATACAGATGGAACAGAGTCAGACTCAGGCCAGCCAAAGAAACCATATAAAGATGGAACAGAGTCGGACTCAGGCCAGCCAAAGAAACCATATACAGATGGAACAGAGTCGGACTCAGGCCAGCCAAAGAAACCATATACAGATGGAATAGAGTCGGACTCAGGTCAGCCAAAGAAACCATATACAGATGAACAGAGTCAGACTCATACCAGCCAAAGAAACCATATACAGATGGAACAGAGTCGGACTCAGGCCAGCCAAAGAAACCATATACAGATGGAACAGAGTCAGACTCAGGCCAGTCAAAGAAACCATATACAGATGGAACAGAGTCAGACTCATGCCAGCCAAAGAAACCATATACAGATGGAACAGAGTCAGACTCAGGCCATCCAAAGAAACCATGTACTGATGGAACAGAGTCAGACTCAGGCCAGCCAAAGAAACCATATACAGATGGAACAGAGTCAGACTCATGCCAGCCAAAGAAACCATTTACAGATGGAACAGAGTCAGACTCATGCCAGCCAAAGAAACCATATACCGATGGAACAGAGTCAGACTCAGGCCAGCCAAAGAAACCATATACAGATGGAACAGAGTCAGACTCAGGCCAGCCAAAGAAACCATATACAGATGGAACAGAGTCAGACTCATGTCAGCCAAAGAAACCATATACAGATGGAACAGAGTTGGACTCAGGCCAGCCAAAGAAACCATATACAGATGGAACAGAGTTGGACTCAGGCCAGCCAAAGAAACCATATACAGATGGAACAGAGTTTGACTCAGGCCAGCCAAAGAAACCATATACAGATGGAACAGAGTCGGACTCAGGCCAGCCAAAGAAACCATATACAGATGGAACAGAGACGAACTCAGGCCAGCCAAAGAAACCATATACAGATGGAACAGAGTCAGACTCAGGCCAGCCAAAGAAACCATATACAGATGGAGCAGAGTCAGACTCAGGCCAGCCAAAGAAACCATATACAGATGGAACAGAGTAGGACTCAGGCCAGCCAAAAAAACCAGATGCAGATGGAACAGAGACAGACTCAGGCCAGCCAAAGAAACCATATACAGATGGAACAGAGTCGGAATCAGGCCAGCCAAAGAAACCATATACAGATGGAACAGAGACGGACTCAGGCCAGCCAAAGAAAGCAGATGCAGATGGAACAGAGACAGACTCAGGCCAGCCAAAGAAACCATATACAGATGGAACAGAGTCGGACTCAGGCCAGCCAAAGAAACCATATACAGATGGAACAGAGTCGGACTCAGGCCAGCCAAAGAAACCATATACAGATGGAACAGAGTCGGAATCAGGCCAGCCAAAGAAACCATATACAGATGGAACAGAGACGGACTCAGGCCAGCCATAGAAACCATATACAGATGGAACAGAGTCGGGCTCAGGCCAGCCAAAGAAACCATATACAGATGGAACAGAGTCGGGCTCAGGCCAGCCAAATAAACCATATACAGATGGAACAGAGTCGGACTCAGGACAGCCAAAGAAACCATATACAGATGGAACAGAGTCGGGCTCAGGCCAGCCAAAGAAACCATATACAGATGGAACAGAGTCGGGCTCAGGCCAGCCAAAGAAACCATATACAGATGGAACAGAGTCGGACTCAGGCCAGCCAAAGAAACCATATACAGATGGAACAGAGACGGACTCAGGCCAGCCAAAGAAAGCAGATGCAGATGGAACAGAGACAGACTCAGGCCAGCCAAAGAAACCATATACAGATGGAACAGAGTCGGACTCAGGCCAGCCAAAGAAACCATATACAGATGGAACAGAGTCGGACTCAGGCCAGCCAAAGAAACCATATACAGATGGAACAGAGTCGGAATCAGGCCAGCCAAAGAAACCATATACAGATGGAACAGAGACGGACTCAGGCCAGCCATAGAAACCATATACAGATGGAACAGAGTCGGGCTCAGGCCAGCCAAAGAAACCATATACAGATGGAACAGAGTCGGGCTCAGGCCAGCCAAAGAAACCATATACAGATGGAACAGAGTCGGACTCAGGACAGCCAAAGAAACCATATACAGATGGAACTGAGTCGGGCTCAGGCCAGCCAAAGAAACCATATACAGATGGAACAGAGTCGGGCTCAGGCCAGCCAAAGAAACCATATACAGATGGAACAGAGTCGGACTCAGGCCAGCCAAAGAAACCATATACAGATAGAACAGAGTCGGACTCAGGCCAGCCAAAGAAACCATATACAGATGGAACAGAGTTGGAATCAGGCCAGCCAAAGAAACCAGATGCAGATGGAACAGAGACAGACTCAGGCCAGCCAAAGAAACCATATACAGATGGAACAGAGTCAGACTCAGGCCAGCCAAAGAAACCATATACAGATGGAACAGAGTCGGGCTCAGGCCAGCCAAAGAAACCATATACAGATGGAACAGAGTCGGGCTCAGACCAGCCAAAGAAACCATATACAGATGGAACAGAGTCGGGCTCAGGCCAGGCAAAGAAACCATATACAGATGGAACAGAGTCGGACTCAGGCCAGCCAAAGAAACCAGATGCAGATGGAACAGAGACAGACTCAGGCCAGCCAAAGAAATCATATACAGATGGAACAGAGTCGGACTCAGGCCAGCCAAAGAAACCATATTCAGATGGAACAGAGCCGGACTCAGGCCAGCCAAAGAAACCATATACAGATGGAACAGAGTCAGACTCAGGCCAGCCTAAGAAACCATATTCAGATGGAACAGAGTCGGACACAGGCCATCCAAAGAAACCATGTACTGATGGAACAGAGTCAGACTCAGGCCAGCCAAAGAAACCAGGAGGGATATTTCCATAAGGAATGGAAACACTCATCCATCCTACCCCTCTTAAAAAGACTAACCTGGACACCAATGACCCAAAAAGTTTTAGACCTATTTCCAGGCTACCCCTCCCTGCAAAACTCACAGAAAATAACATGAACTCCCAGCTTTCCAGGTTCCTACAGGATACACAGGCTCTTGATCCAACGCAATATGGTTTTAGGGAAGCCCATAGTACAGAGACAGCACTCTTGAAGTCCACAGAAGAGATCAGAACCATTGTAGATCACGGGGGAAAGCCGTATTAATAATGCTGGATTTATCTGCCGCTTTCAACACGGTCCATCACAATCTGTTGATGCACCGACTGGACAAATTAGGAATCAAAAACAACGCATGGAAACTTCTCAAATCATTCCTCACAGACAGAACCCAAACCGTGACCCTAGATGAATTTAAGGCTACACCTTTCTCCTTTCCGTGTGGGGTGCCACAGGGATCATCAATAAGTCTGACATGTGTCCTCCTTAGCCCCCTTAATTCAAAGTTTTGGATTCTCCCTAACATCATATGCCGATGATACTCAAATCGTTGTGTCTCTTTTACCGGAAGAAATACAAAATAAATAGAAGAAATGGGATCGCTACCGGTTCCTATAAAAAGGTTCAAGAATCTTGGCATCTTGATCGATGACAAAATGAATTTTAAGGACCAAATAAATCAGGTTGCCTCCACCACATCCTACATCATTAAATCATGCAAAAAAATCATGCCCCTATTACCTAAGGAAGCACAACAAACAGTGGTATCAGCCCTTATAATGTCAAGACTAGATTATTGTAATAGTCTGTACCGAACTGTTCAAAAAGGATCAATGAACAAGCTGCAGATGTTACAAAATGCAGCTGCAAGACTTATTAGAGCTACACCCAAATATAAATCGATCTCAAACAAAATTAAACAGCTTCATTGGCTTACTGTCAGCAAACGCACCAAATTCAAGGCACTCTGCCTGGTATTTAAAGCTCTTCATGGCATAGGACCAACATTTCTCCAAGAACGCTTAACCTGGTATAAACCAAATAGAGCACTTCGGTCAGCCGACCAAAAGCTCATCAGCACTCCTCAAGTAAAAAAAGCGAATTGGGGTGGAAGGAGTTTCACGACTAATGCGGCAAAATCTTGGAACTCACTACCACCGAACATAAGAAACATTTCCATCCTCCTCCTCTTTAGAAAAGCACTAAAAACGTGGCTGTTTACAACATAACTGGATATCTCCCATTCCTAAGCTGACAGTAGGCCTTCTCACAGCGCCAGGACAGCTTCGGGTATCAGTTAGCGCTCTACAAGTACAAATAACATAACACCATAGAAAGCAATCAGGCCAGCCAAAGAAACCATATACAGATGGAACAGAGTCGGACTCAGGCCAGCCAAAGAAACCATATACAGATGGAACAGAGTCGGACTCAGGCCAGCCAAAGAAACCATATACAGATGGAACAGAGTCGGAATCAAAGCTGAGCCTTCTGGGACTCCATATAACCTGCAAACCATAGAATGCACCCAGGCCAGCCAAAGAAACCATATACAGATGGATCAGAGTCGGAATCAGGCCAGCCAAAGAAACCATATACAGATGGAACAGAGTCGGACTCAGGCCAGCCAACGAAACCATATACAGATGGAACAGAGTCGGACTCAGGCCAGCCAAAGAAACCATATACAGATGGAACAGAGTCGGAATCAAAGCTGAGCCTTCTGGGACTCCATATAACCTGCAAACCATAGAATGCAACCAGGCCAGCCAAAGAAACCATATACAGATGGATCAGAGTCGGAATCAGGCCAGCCAAAGAAACCATATACAGATGGAACAGAGTCGGACTCAGGCCAGCCAACGAAACCATATACAGATGGAACAGAGTCGGACTCAGGCCAGCCAACGAAACCATATGCAGATGGAACAGAGTCGGACTCAGGCCAGCCAAAGAAACCATATACAGATGGAACAGAGTCGGACTCAGGCCAGCCAGAGAAACCATATACAGATGGAACAGAGTCGGACTCAGGCCAGCCAAAGAAACCATATACAGATGGAACAGAGTCGGACTCAGGCCAGCCAAAGAAACCATATACAGATGGAACAGAGTCGGAATCAGGCCAGCCAAAGAAACCATATACAGATGGAACAGAGTCAGACTCAAGCCAGCCAAATAAACCATATACAGATGGAACAGAGTCGGGCTCAGGCCAGCCAAAGAAACCATATACAGATGGAACAGAGTCGGACTCAGGCCAGCCAAAGAAACCATATACAGATGGAACAGAGTCAGACTCAAGCCAGCCAAAGAAACCATATACAGATGGAACAGAGTCAGACTCAGGCCAGCCAAAGAAACCATATACAGATGGATCAGAGTCGGACTCAGGGCAGCCAAAGAAACCATATACAGTTGGAACAGAGTCAGACTCAGGGCAGTCAAAGAAACCATATACAGATGGAACAGAGTCGGGCTCAGGCCAGCCAAAGAAACCATATACAGATGAACAGAGTCAGACTCAGGCCAGCCAAAGAAACCATATACAGATGGAACAGAGTAGGACTCAGGCCAGCCAAAGAAACCATATACAGATGGAACAGAGTCGGACTCAGGCCAGCCAAAGAAACCATATACAGATGGAACAGAGTCAGACTCAGGCCAGCCAAAGAAACCATATACAGATGGAACAGAGTCGAACTCAGGCCAGCCAAAGAAACCATATACAGATGAACAGAGTCGGGCTCAAACTGAGCCTTGTGGGACTCCATATAACCTGCACACCATAGAATGCAATCAGGCCAGGAAAAGACACCAAATACAGATGGAACATAGTCGGACTCAAAGCTGAGCCTTCTGGGGCTCCATATAACCTGCACACCATAGAATGCAATTAGGCCAGCCATTGAAACCATAATCAAAGTTAGTTCAACCTTCAATTTAATAAATGTTTAAAAAGTTGCCAAACGGTTCCCAGCACAGGAGAGGCCAGATTGTTTTTTAAGATTCAAAAACCTTTATTAAAGGCAAGCACTTTTGAACACGGCATGATGCCTACAACCTCTTACAGGCCGGCAGCGTAAGAATCAGACCAAGGAAATCATTGTTGTCAGCAAGGAAATACACAGCAAGCCGCCTACAACCACTCCTGGCCGGCCGCGCCAACTTAAGCAGGTTTTGTATATTCTCTTTTCCTTCAAAGTACCGTTATTGCGTTTTTTTGCAGACCACTGCATAGGATAAGACAGTAGTATTTTACAGATAACTTCTGAGCTGTAGGTCTCCCAATCCCCACACATCAACCAGTAGTCTAAGTTGAGTTGCAATGGTGGCTTACAATAAACCAGCAAGCAATGCAACCATTGGCTGTCTCAGCCACACGAACAGTGTAACTAAAACCCCCCACCCTCCCTGTACCCTCCCCCCCTACCGGGTCCATCCAGTCAAGGGATCCTCTAACACTTTTTCAAATAGAGAGGCCAGATTGTTTAAGAATCCAGCGCTAAAGACTCAACATCGCTGAACATGGTATCCAGCGGAGCCAGTCCCTCCAGTACTTCCAGTATGATATTGAGTGAGCAGAGGTGACCATCCCTGGTACCCACAGCAACCGTCGTGTAAGAATTAGATGCCTGTGTGCCTGAAATTGATGCCTGCACAGCCGGGGCAGAGCCGATCTCCGCTCCATCAAGAGCTGAAGCATCTCGTGGAGGCTCTAGAAATGCCATCATCAACATTGGAATATGCTGTGGACAAATGTGCACATGGGCCCGGAAGGGCACCAGGAGCATGTCAATGTCCGGCGGTGCAACTGATGGAAGTGTCAGTCAGAGGTCCAACAGGCGTCCAAATCCTCAAAAGATGCAGCGGAATACAGACAGTATGCAGTCCATCCAGGCTGTTCTAAAAGACAGGAACCAATGCTCACTCTCTCCATGTCTCAAGTGATGTTGGCATCCATTGCGAAGCAATAGAATTAAAACTGGAATGCCTGCTACTGTAAGCAGGACCAAAAGAAGCTCTCCAAAAATGCTTCAAAGAACGGAGTGTATGAAAGATGGAATCACCCCGAAGATGGTCTGAACAGCCCTGATCCAATGCTCTTAAATAAGTGTACTATCCCCTCGTATCAGACATGTTAAAGATACAATGGACCATTTCTCCAAAATGGAGGGGGAAGTTCGTATGGACCAGAGCCTGTATCTCTGCTGACGACCTTGCAACCTGGAGATCAAAAGTCTCTTGGGCTGAAGTTAAGGCCACATTTTGCTGAAACAACATGGCTTTCAGTCTGCTCAGAGAATCAAACCCTATACTGGAAACAATTAGTGAAGGCCAGAGTGGTGCCTCCCTAACTGTGTGAGCCGGGCGGAAACAATACTTGCTTACAACAATTAACCCTGGAGTTTACAGTCACTAGATAAGCGATTCCCCACGTCAATCTGCAACAGCCTTGGTCACTCAGCATCTAGTAACTCCCATTTGAAAGTAATTCAAGAACTGGATGAATTACTGCAGCTGGGGAGCCCTTCAAGTAACAAGACAAGATCACTATTGACGCATTATACGCCCTGTGAAGCGAGACTTCTTTGCACACCAAAGAGCCACTTAAAGACTTCTCGCAGTCTGAACCACTTAAGAAAACTTTGCTGTCCTTATTCACGCACCTACATCTATATGGTAACTCCCAGGCTTCTTGTATATACCCTCCACCCAACGCTTCATACCTGCCCACTGGGTGGTGTTTAAGGCAGTAGTGGAACTGGAATGTCGGGATAGGCAGTGTGACATAGCCATTCCATGGATGGTGATTCTGCTACAGTAAAAGGTAATTTCTCCAGTTACTTAACATCTCTGCATGCCATGGTTACTTCATGAGCGGATTTTGCGGATTGGCAATCTGCGAATTTGCGGATTTGCGAATTTGCGGATTGCCAAAATCCGCAAAATCCGCGAATCCGCGTGGATTTTTTTTTTATGTTCGCACGGGTTTCTGCAAGTTTGCGAGGGTTTTGTACAATTTCGCAAATTGCGAAATTGTACAAAACGCGTGCGAACTTGCAGCAACCCGTGCGAACACAATTATAAGAGAAAGAAGCTCCTGGTCACAGGAACAGCACGGGGATTGCGCTCATGAAAGTCAAGGTTGCAAAGGCCTCTACCCAGCATCACAGCTGATTTTCCACAGTAGATTTGGGAAGAGGCACACCTGTCCAGCCTCGAAGACGCTCATGATTGTTTTTGGGCTAATGAATGAGTCACAGATTTTGAGCATCAACTAGTTCGAGCGACCATGCAAAGGCCGCCCTCTACCCAGCATCACAGCTGATTTTCCACTGTAGATTTGGGAAGAGGCACACCTGTCCAGCCTCGAAGACGCTCATGATTGTTCTTGGGCTAATGAATGAGTCACTGAATTTGAGCATCAACTAGTTCGAGTGACCATGTGTGTGTTACTATGCAATCGCCCTGAAGGGCGCAGGGGTCCCTTGAGTGACCTGTGTAAGGCTGTAACTATTTTACAATGGCGCCAGCAAGCTGCCAGCGCCGTTGTAAAATAGTTACAAAGTTAGCTTGCACAGGAAGCACCTGCTTCGTTTTATCTAGTGGTTCCTGTGCAAGCTAACTTTGTAACTATTTTACAACGGCGCTGGCAGCTTGCTGGCGCCATTGTAAAATAGTTGCATAAGTGGGGGTTCAACTTTTGAACCCGTTACGCTCGCTGATTTTTTTTTGCGGATTTTGCGGGAAATCCGCAAAATTCGCGGATTGCGGATTTCCCAAAAATCCGCAAAATCCGCGAGCGTAACGGATTTCCCGCTCATGCTTAGTTACTTGTCTGCCGGTCAGATTACAAGCTGATAACAAATTTGTGCTGTTAATGTATCGCCATCGCACGTGGCCTGAAGGCAAGGATTGCAGCTTCCAGCTTAAAACCATAATGGGGCGCAATTGAGATTGTCCATGTTTTAGAATAGACAAATCTTGTTCCCCTATGTTGATTGCCGAGGACACAATGTTGCGCAGTGAATAAATACTTAAAGAAAGCGCGGTCCTACCATTGTCTACCACAGCCAGGGCCTTTTTCGAGGTTAATCCCAACAATTTCATGCAGTCTCTCGGCAGCATCCTGTTGGGAGACATTCCATAGTTCATTGTAGATGGCGTACAGGAAGCGCTTTCTACGTGGTTTCTTGGGACCTAACAAGAAATCCCTAAGATCCATGTTGTCTGACAGAAGGGACAAGTGTTGTTTCACCTGTGATAGTGTTGAGGTTTTGAGCCATTCTAGGCACAACTTTCCAACACTATAAGAAGTCACTACCCCTGGGTCATCTGTGTGTACATAGCGTGGGTCGGACCTATGGTTACTAAACCCTTCGGTTGTACCCTTTAATCTTGAATTACACATATTCGTGTCGATTGGCCAAACCAACCAACCCTTCCAATTGGGAGATGATGAATTGTATGTTGTAATCTGCATAATTGTACCCTGTGTCTCCTCACTTGTTAGTGTATAATTTGATATACCTTCAATAGGTGTTGGTGAGGGGATGCGTGGTGTTTTCAGGTCTTTGATTTTTTCTGAACTGTAACAGGTAGTCTGTTGCACTGTTCTGTTCAGGAAGCGAATTTATAACGATATGAGGCAATCTCTAAATACAGCCTCAGTACCCCGAACCTGCCACTCTCTTGTCGCCCAGATCGATTTGGTGCCAATGGTGTCTCTCCAGTAGTCGAAACCCTTTATAGACAGTTGGGAGATAAAATGTGCTGAATATATCAGGATAGTATTAGTCAGCATAATTTTCTTTGTTGTATTAACGTGTGCCACTTTGTGATATTATGACGCTGGGTCAGATGTATTGTACCCTGAAAACTATGCAAATTTCTGCGTGAATGTGGCAGAACTACCTCTCGGTGGTTTAGGGCAATGTTCCCATTGATGGTAAGTGTTAACAGTGCGTGGTACACTTGCTCTATTCAAAAAATGATGACCATAATGCTGGTAGCAATACATGGAGTCATAAACAGTTTTATCTTCATACAATTCCCTGTAAGAAAATGCAGCAGACTGTTCTAAATATGATAGCAGGTATTCACAGTTTCAATGTCCCAATCATCAGAGACTGTACTCGGGGTAATGAAATCATTCAAAGAAATGTTGAACACGTGTTGAATTTTCAAATGTTCAGTGGGACCAAATACAACATATGCAACTTTATCCCAAACTATACCATCTAGTACTGGAACTGGTGTAATGTTCACTAGGGACAAGACTCTTTGTTTACGGTATGATGACACATGTGGTTTCAGGACCAAGTACATGGATTACACTGCAGAGCCTTGAGGGAGAAAATGTTTGTTTAATATCAGTAAAAAGACAGTTACTGTGCCAATTCAAATGAACAGAAACAGGATCCCTATTGCAAACCAAAGATACAACCAAGGTGGCACTAAGCTGGTCTTTTTGAGCAAAACATAGAATTGTAGAAGTTTTTCTTTCTTTGAAATGGCTGGCGCTTGTTCAGGTTCACTTGGATCTGAAGAGAAGTCATCAAAGTTGATGAAGTAGCCAGCCACAGTTTTATCTATCTTTGGTAGCTTTACAGGATTTGTAGAACTGGCAGGTGTGTCTTGTGAAGCCACATTAATATATACTTCATTGTTGGGCCAAATTACAGTTTGCATTGCTGTTTCACATGGATGTTGTTCAATTTCAACTGGTGTGATTAGTATTCCGTTATTTGATACTCCTTCACTTTGCTTAGTGGAGTCTTGAAAAGTTATTAGTCTTTCCATCTGAACTTATTGTATAGGAGCAAGATAAGAAAAGATAAGATAATATTTTATTTTGCTTGATTAATAAAAATATTTGCAATTACATGTCAGAAAGATTCTTTCTGCAAAGATAAATACCTAAGTTCAAGTTCAAGTTCAAGAATTTATATAGCGCACTACTCACCCATAGGGTCTCAAGGCGCTTGGGGAGGGGGCTAATTATTTATCAAATATCCAAGTTTTAAGTTCTTTTCTGAAGGAGATGTGGTTCTGTGTAAGGCGGAGGTGAGTGGGGAGAGAGTTCCAGGTCTTGGCTGCCAGGTAGGAGAAGGATCTACCTCCCATGGTGGATCTTTGGATACGCGGAACTGCTGCGAGGCCTTGACTGGAGGATCTTAGTTGGAAGGTGGATGTGTAGAAGGTTAGACAAGTGTTGAGGCATTCGGGCCCTAGTTTGTAGAGGGCCTTGTGTGCGTGGGTGAGGAGACGGAATGTAATTCTTTTGTTGACGGGAAGCCAGTGGAGGTCTTTCAGGTGGCCGGTGATGTGATCTTGGCGAGGGATGTTCAAAATGAGTCTCGCTGATGCGTTTTGGATGCGTTGGAGTTTTTTCTGTAATTTGGCTGTCATTCCGGCGTAGAGGGTGTTTCCGTAGTCTAGTCGACTCGTAACCAGTGCGTGGGTGACGGTCTTTCTTGTCTCGGTGGGGATCCAGTGGAAGATTTTTTTGAGCATACGGAGTACGTTGAAACAGGAGGATGATACGGCGTTGACTTGTTTGGTCATCGAGAGTGAGGAGTCTAGGATAAAGCCAAGGTTGCGTGCGTGGTCTGTGGGTATGGGTGCTGAGCCCAGATCCGAGGGCCACCATGAGTCGTCCCAGGCAGAGGGGGATGATCCTAGGATGAGCACTTCCGTTTTGTCTGAGTTAAGTTTTAGGCGGCTGTGTTTCATCCATACGGCTACCTCTTTCATGCCTTCGTGAAGATTGGTTTTGGCGGTCTTGGGGTCTTTGGTGAGGGAGAGGATCAGCTGGGTGTCGTCAGCGTAGGCGATGATGTTAAGGTTGTGTTGAAGCGCGATGGAGGCGAGTGGACTCATGTAAACGTTGAAGAGGGTGGGACTGAGTGATGAGCCTTGTGGTACACTGCAGATGACTTTGGTGGCCTCTGATTTGAAAGGGGGAAGTCGGACTCTCTGAGTTCTTCCAGCTGGGAACGAGATGATCCAGTCCAAGGCTTTTCCTTTTATGCCGATATTGCTGAGTCGTTGCATGAGGGTGTTGTGACAGACAGTGTCAAAGGCGGTGGAGAGGTCGAGTAGAATGAGGGCCACTGTTTCTCCGTTGTCCAGTAGTGTCCGGATGTCGTTTGTTGCTGCGATGAAGGTGGCCTCGGTGCTGTGTTTGGCTCGAAATCCAGACTGTGAGGGATCGAGGGAATTGTTGGATTCGAGGAAGGCGGCGAGTTGGCTATTAACGGCTTTCTCGATGACTTTGGCCGGGAATGGGAGGAGGGATATGGGGCGGTAGTTTTTAAGTTCAGATGGGTCTGCTGTGGGTTTCTTCAGGAGGGCGCTGACTTCGGCATGTTTCCAGCTTTCTGGGAAGGTAGCAGAGTCGAAGGAGCAGTTGATGACATCACGGAGATGGGGTGCGATGATGGAGTCTGCTTTGTTGAAGATGTGGTGGGGACATGGGTCGGTTGGCGAGCCAGAGTGGATGGAATTCATGAGGCGGATGGTGTCTTCAGTGGTGATTGGGTTCCAGGCGCTGAGGTTGTTAGAGGGCGGTTTAGGGTCAGAGGGGGGTGGAGAGGATTGTTCGTTGGAACTGTTTTCAAAGCTGTTATGTATGTCGGCGATTTTGTTGTAGAAGAAGGAGGATAACAAGTCGCAGAGGTCTTGGGAGGGAATGATGTCGTTTGAGGCTGCGGAGGGGTTGGTGAATTCTTTGACGATGTTGAATAGTTCCTTGCTGTTATGTGCGTTGTTGTCGAGTCGATTCTTGAATGCTGATTTCTAGGTGGATCGAATCAGCTGGTGGTGTTTGCGGGTGGCTGTCTTGAAGGTGGTCATATTGTCAGTGGTTGGGTTTTTTCTCCATGTTTTCTCGAGAGTACTCTTAAGGTCATCGTTGAACCAGGGGGCCTTTTGCTGTCTTGTTTGGTGTGAAGGTTTTTCAAGGGTGCTAATTCATCAGCGCTGTGAGTGATCCATTGTTTGAATTTGGTGGCCGCTTGGTTGGGGTCCGATGAGAGGTCTGGTGGGTTTTGGTTGAGCGATGTGAGGAGTTGGTCGGTGGTGATTTTGTTCCATTTTCTTTGGGGAATAGGTTGTGGGGGGTTGTGGCTCGAGGTGGGTTTGTAGCTGAAGTGAACGCATCTGTGGTCCGTCCAGTGGAGGGCTGTGGTGTGGGCGAAGGAGATGCGTTTGCTCGAGGTGAAGATTGGGTCGAGCGTGTGTCCGGCTACATGGGTGGGGTTGTCAACAAGTTGTTTGAGGCCGAGGTTGGCCAGGTTGTCCAGAAGGGTGGTGGTGTTGCTGTTGTTTTTCTTTTCCAAGTGGAAGTTGAGGTCTCCTAGTAGAATGAAGTTCTCGGAGGCGAGGGCATGTGGGCTGATGAAGTCAGTGATGTCTTCGCTGAATTGTTTACGGGTTCCTGGAGGTCTGTAGATGAGGGAGCCTCTGAGTGTGGTCCTAGGGTCGGTGTGGATCTGGAAGTGAAGGTGTTCGGCGTTTGCAAGGTTGTCCTCGGAGCTGGTCGTGATTTTGATGGAGTTCTTATGGACGATGGCGATTCCTCCTCCTGTTTGGACGGTGCGGTCTTTTCGGATGATCTTGTAATTGTTTGGGATGGCTATGGCGATGTCGGGTGTTGATGATGCGTTCATCCATGTTTCAGTAAGGAAGGCGACGTCCGGTGATGTAGTGTCGAGTAGATCCCAGAGTTCGGTGGCGTGTCTGTGGATCGAGCGGGTGTTAAGCAGGATGCACTTCAGGTGGTTAGAGTCGGAGTTGTGTTTAGGCTTGGTGAATGTGGTATGGGTCTTGATGCTGGTAAATTTGCAGTAGCGGCAGGCGAAGGGACCGTGGGTACCACCTGGGATAGCTTTGTAGCATTGAGATGTGCGTTCGGTGTTCAGGGCTAGGAGGGTGGCGGCGTCATAGGTTATGTGGGATGAGTGAGGTTTGCGGGGGCCAGGGGGTCTGGCGCTGGGCGCAGTCCAGACGCGGACGGGCGTAGACGGGCTTACCTTTGCCGCACCTTCGGCGCGCATGGGGTCCGACCGCTGCGCGTGGACGCTGCGCGCAAAAGCATCTGTCATAAATGGATAGTGGGGGGGAGGGGCGAGGGATGGTCAGCTGGGAGGCGGGAGCTGGGCGGAGATCTGGGCAGGCACAGAGGGAAGGCACAGAGATCAACAACAACAAGCACAAAATGGCCTCAGCCACCCTCGAAAGCACAAATGGAGCACCGAGGTGAAAAGCGCTACTTTGATGGCAGTGGTACCGGTAAAATCAGGCAGCAAATAGATAGTCAGGCAGCACAGCAATTTAAACAATCTAAGTTACAGCGTAGATAGGCAAAACACAAGCGCTACGATAATGCAATGCTCGGCAGCCTCTCAGGCAATCTGGCGCTACTGTTACCTTGCGGTTTCGAGGCAGAGCGAGGTGAAGAGGCAATAAGCTGGTCGGGTGGTGGGCAGAGCGGGAGGCAGCGTCTGGAGCGACCGTGTCTGTGTATTAAAAGCTGCATAAAATAAAAGGGTGAACAATTGCATATTCCTAATGTGTACAATCAGGCGTTTAAAAAAAAGATTCTCATAAACTTTTATATCTCATTTACTGCTAATAGCAGTGTCTATCACAACTTCTCAAGTAGGATGGCACAGCTTAACCAGATCCATTGTCCAAGTTAGAGGCTTGGTGATTAAAGTGCAATTACAACTAAAACAAGTTAGGGAATTAATATACTTAAGTAGCATTTTAGCATGTTTCGGATAATGACAAGATCTTACGTCTCTTAGTTACAAGCTCAAAAAAAATTGTAAGCTGACAGTTGAGCTGAATGTCAATGGGATTGAAGCAAAACTTCAGTGCCTGCACACATGACCAGATGCCGTAATGCCTGAAAAAGGGACGTTGCAAGGTGCATCTTATGTCCTTTAAATTGGGACAGTTGCAGATTAATAATAATAATAATAATAATAGGGAAGCTTGTAGAGCGCCTGGTTACGCACATCGGCGTGTCCCTGCGCTATAGTGAATGGAAACAGCATTGCCGCAGCAGTCTACATCGCCAGCCTACTGCACAAATAAATGGGTTTTAAGTTTACCCCTAAACATCGACTCTAGCGGTTCGCTGTGCAGTTCCATCGGGAGCTTATTCCAGCTTCTGGCTGCCAGAAATCGGAAAGACCTGCCCCCCATGCGCGCCCTTTTAATTTGGGAACTACCAGAAGACCGGAGCCAGAAGATCTTAGGGCCCGAGTGGGCTTATACAGAGTAACAAGGCTCTGTAACGGCTCCGGTGCTTTGCCAGCAATAATCTGGTGGCATGTGCACAGGGCCTTGAACTTGATTCTACTCCTCACCGGAAGCCAGTGAAGTGCCTGCAATGCGGCCTTTGAGGCCGATCTTCTAGGCAGACTCAGGACCAAACGGGCAGCAGCATTTTGTATCACCTGTAGGCGATCAAGACTCCTCACCGTAGTACCCAGATAAAGGAGATTACCATAATCCAGTCGGGCGGTGACAAGGGCATGCAACAGTGTCCGTCTAGCCTCCGTAGGAAGGAGTTTCATGACCTTCCGAAGGCTTTTCAGGACACCAAAGCACACCCCCACCACTCGGCTGATTTGGGGCTCAAAAGTTAATTCAGCATCGAGCCATACGCCCACATTTTTTGCATGTTGGCCAGACTGGACCCAGACAGGAAGGCCACCACGCCGATGACCACACAGTCCGGCCCCCACCCCACCACGACCACCTCCGTCTTGCTTCCATTCAGCCTCAGGCAGTTGGTCGACATCCAGGAGGCAAGCTCCTGCATACATGCTCTGAAGCTGTCTGCAGCAAGACCGGGCGCACGCGATAGGGAGATGACCAGCTGCGTGTCATCTGCGTAGGACACAATACGCAGCCCATAGCGCTCAACTATATTTGCTACCGGAGAAACATACAGATTGAATAGAGTTGGGCTCAGGGACGAACCCTGCGGTATGCCCTGACCCAAACTAATCACTTGTGATTACACGAGTGATGTCTTCCTTCCCACTTCCACATAGACGACAGGTCAGAGTGCCTACTTTCCTTTCCCAAGGTGGAAGATGGGGTTTGATCGCAATTACCCCCAAGCGTAACCTTAGAAAGTTTTCCTTCCTGCTCATCCTAATTCCGGCACTCTGGTAGGCTTGGGGTTTTTGCCTTACATGGTCACTGAGCACTATCCAGCCATGTGTCTTATTGGTAAGAATTGCTTTGTCTTCTAGAACAGAAAGCATGGATGTTGTTTTTCTCACCGCTTTTTTGAAGGAAAGATGATCCGTTGGAACAGCCCAAAGTTCGGTCAAGCCCAGTAACTGAATGGAGTCAAACAGATAGTCCCTGGCTGGACATTTTTCTTGATTGTGCAAGGCGTTCCAGAGGTGGGAAGATCCAGCCTCAGCACTTCGGATTTTGTGCCAACTTTTAACGTAGGTACTCCTTCTTTCCACCGTTTGTCTTTGGATCCTAAATTCTAACCGGATTTGATCCGGGGAGACATATTTTGGGAGATAGAATATTGCTCTATAGGAGTTGGCTGTTATGACAGCTAAGGCTGCTGCATCTTTACCTTTGAGAGTCTCACTCCCGTATGTCAATGACGGCAGCAATTTGGCCCTCAGGACCTGTAAAAAGGGGTCAAGCGTGAGGTCGGGAAGCCGTCTCTTCAGTGACTTCAGTGCTAAATACGTTGTGATCCCCTTCCTTCGCGTGGACTCTAGCTAAAGTTTGAATGAGCTATTATGATCCATTAGTATTCCCAGGTATTTGTAACTTTGTACTTGATCCAAGCATTGGCCATCAAGGAACCAGCTATTGGTCTTCTTTTTATGGTAGTTGACTGCCATAATTTTGGCCTTCTTGAGATTTTTTTTGAGGGAGTTCCGGTTAGAAAAAATGCTTGTTGTGTTTAGTAGGTGCTGAAGGCCAATTGGTGTCTGACTGATTAAAACAAGGTCATCAGCTTATAGCAAGTTTGACATTAGCTTGTTTCCCAGTTTAGGATTATGGGATACACAGCTGTCCGGCTCCCCAGGCAGATTGGCCAAAAAGAGGTTAAAAAGGACCTTTCGAGGTCATGATTAATTTTGAGATATTTGACCGTATCCCTTGTTTGACCCTGATCCATGTGTCTGTATGCAGCTGCTTTAGCCGATCCAGAAGTGTGTTTGGTATTCCCCAATTTTCCAGTTTTCCCCACAGTTTGGAACGATTGACATGGTCGAAAGCAGCTGTGTAATCAATAAAACACAGGAAGAGGGGAATATTTGATGCTTTTGCTGCATCCATTAAGAACGTAAAAGCCAGTATATTAGTTGTATTACCTTGGCCACTGCAGAACCCAGTTTGATTAATGGGGATGATGGATTTATCTGAAGCCCAAGATGTTAGCTCGTCCAAGATTGTTCCGGCATAGTATTTGGCGTCTACGTCAAGAAGGGTGATCAGTCGATAGTTACTTGGATCATTTCTTTTGCCTTGTTTAAAAATTGGGCTAATAATAGATCCCTTCAAAGATTCTGGAATGGTGACTGTGGTGTTTAAGCCCTTGAACATTGGTAGTAGGGCCTTGCTCCAGAAGATGGCGTCATGTTTATACAGTACCGGTGGGATCCCATTGGGGCCGGGTGCTCCCATATCTCTTCCCTTGGTTATTAGGCCTTTTATCTGTTTTTCCGTGGGAGCATTTCCTTCCTCTTTAGTGGGGTATGTAGAGTCTAAATCACCAGATGGCAGAATCCCCTGTTACTTGTGGATGTTAGTGCTGCTAACCAAGTGAGCTTTAGTTGTGCAGTTTTGTGTCACTTTTCCCTTGTTGGGGGATTCGATGTCCGGTACCATGATGCCAGCTACCTTGTTTGGTTCCCCTCCCTTGTTCTTAAAATGGGCTGGGAGGTAGTCTACCCATTTGGCCTCTGTTATATTGGAACTAATTCCTGGGTGGTTTGGTCGCTCTAGCTTGTGGATTGTTGGCCAGAACTTTGCGCTGTTGTGTTGCTTGGCATCATGCAATAATTTAGCCCACGTTTCATCATTCTTTTGCCTTATTGTTCTCCACTTCCTCCTTCTCAATAGTGCCTTCGTTTGTCGAAGGGTCGACTGCAGCTCCAGGTTCCCTGGTGTTTTTTGCAGTTGTTGAAAGGTTTGGTTTGTAATACGTTTGAGGCTCTTAGTTTCTGGACTGGAATTTACTTTTGTTAATTCGTCTTCTGCGTGTCTTGATTTGGTCCGGATCCTGGTCGCAAAATTGCCACTGAAGGTTTTAATGAAGTTTTCCCATGCTGTTACAATTGTGGTACCAGTTTCTTTTTCTCTCTCAGATAAGATTTTAGCAGTGGCTGATAGAGCTTCACTGTTGTTGGCATTGCACCTTAAACGCTTTAGATTAGAGAGTTCTTCATTTGCAGCCGGGTTCCAGGTGTCTAGTGTAGCAGCAGACCTCGCATTCAACAATACTTTCTGTGGGAGGTGATCACTCTGAACATTCTCACCTATTTTAAAGGTTGCTATTTTATCAAACATGGCTAGTGTTTCAAACATGTAGTCTAAATAGGAGGATGTTTTTGAGGAGTGAAAAGTGGCAACTGGTGGATTATTCTCCAAGAAGCAGCCATTCAGTGCTCCTAGGTTTAAATGTTCTAGTTCTTGTAGCAGATACTTGGCCCATCTTGTAGGTTTGCTAGTGTTTGCTTGGCCCTGGTTCGATATCCCCCAAAGTGATGTAAGTTCATGCATAGGGCCGTCATCTTGCCACTGACTTCATCAGTCCACATGCCCTCGCCTCCGAGAACTACATTCTATTAGGAGACGTCAACTTCCACCTGGACAAGAAAAACGACAGCAACACCACCACCCTTCTTGACAACCTGGCCAATCTCGGCCTCAAACAACTTGTTGACACCCCCACCCATGTAGCCGGACATACGCTCGACCCAATCTTCACCTCCAGCAAACACATCTCCTTCGATCGCACCACAGCTCTCCACTGGACGGACCACAGTTGTGTTCACTTCAGCTACAAAACCACCTCGACCCACAACCCCCCACAACCTATCCCCCGAAGAAAATGGAACAAAATCACCACCGACCAACTCCTCACATCGCTCAACCAAAACCCACCCGCCCTCTCATGGGACCCAAACCAAGCTGCCATCAAATTCAAACAATGGATCACTCACAGCGCTGACGAATTAGCACCCTTGAAAAACCATCACACCAAACAAGACAACAAAAAGGCCCCCTGGTTCAACGATGACCGTAAGAAATCCAAAAAGTTATGCCGCACTCTCGAGAAAACATGGAGAAAAAACCCAACCACCGACAACATGACCACCTTCAAGGCAGCCACCCGCAAACACCACCAGCTGATCTGAGCCACCAAGAAATCAGCACTCAAGAATCGACTCGACAACAACGCCCATAATAGCAAGGAACTATTCAACATCGTCAAAGAATTCACCAACCCCACCGCAGCCTCAAACGACATCACTCCCTCCCAAGATCTCTGCGATTCGTTATCCTCCTTCTTCTACAACAAAATTGCCGACATACATAACAGCTTCGAAAACAGTTCCAACAAACAATCATCTCCACCCCCCTCAGAACCTAAACCGCCCTCTAACAACCTCAGCGCCTGGAACCCAATCACCACTGAAGACACCATCTGCCTCATGAATTCCATCTACTCTGGCTCACAAACCGACCAATGTCCCCACCACATCATAAAACAAAGCAGACTCCATCATCGCACCCCATCTCCGTGATGTCATCAACTGCTCCTTCATCTCTGCCACCTTCCCAGAAAGCTGGAAACCTACCGAAGTCAGCGCCCTCCTGAGAAACCCACAGCAGACCCCTCTGAACTTAAAAACTACCGCCCCATATACCTCCTCCCATTCCCGGCCAAAGTCATTGAGAAAGCCGTCAATAGCCAACTCGCCACCTTCCTTGAATCCAACAACTCCCTCGATCCCTCACAGTCCGGCTTTTGAGCCAAACACAGCACTGAAACCGCCCTCATCACAGCAACAGACGACATCCGAACACTACTGGACAACGGAGAAACAGTGGCCCTCATTCTACTCGACCTCTCCGCCGCCTTCGACACTGTTTGTCATAGCACTTTCATATAACGCCTCAGCAACATCGGCATAAAAGGAAAAGCCTTGGACTGGATCATCTCGTTCCTAGCTGGAAGAACTCAGAGAGTCCGACTTCCCCCCTTCAAATCAGAGGCCACCGAAGGTATCTGCGGTGTACCACAAGGATCATCACTCAGTCCCACCCTCTTCAACGTTTACATGAGTCCACTCACTTCCATCGCGCGTCAACACAACCTAAACATCATCTCCTACGCTGACGACACCCAACTGATCCTTTCCCTCACCAAAGACCCCAACACCGCCAAAACCAATCTTCACGAAGGCATGAAAGAAGTAGCCGTATGGATGAAAGACAGCCGCCTTAAACTTAACTCAGACAAAACGGAATTGCTCATCCTAGGATCAACCCCCTCTGCCTGGGACGACTCATGGTGGCCTTGGATCTGGGCTCAGCACCCATACCCACAGACCACGCACGCAACCTTGGCTTTATCCTAGACTCCTCACTCTCGATGACCAAACAAGTCAACGCCGTATGATCCTCCTGTTTCAACGTACTCCGTATGCTCAAAAGAAGAATTGGCTTGGTAGTTTAGTCTGCCCTGTTCCCATCCTGCACTGGGACAGGAACAGACTAATTTGCATATAGCCAGGTTCTGAAGCTGGGATGGTGCAGTGAGCTAAAAAACGGCGATGGATCAAGCCCTGATCTCTTGACTGGGTAGGAGTATTCTGCATCATTCAGAAACTCTGTCCATCACCTTTTCCAAAATTGATTGTATCCACACTATGTGTGGGAGGGTATACTCAGACGTGAGTCCCTAGCTCATTGCACCATCAGGATTCAAGCAAGCCGGGCCGACGACGGCTGAAATGCCAGAAACCGGTCCCCGGTAGCTTGTCTCCTTCCCAGTATAAGAATTGGCTTGGTAGTTTGGTTTGCCCTGTTCCCATCCTGCACTGGGACAGGAACAGACTAATTTGCATATAGCCAGGTTCTGAAGCTGGGATGGTGCAGTGAGCTAAAAAACGGTGATGGATCAAGCCCTGATCTCTTGACTGGGTAGGAGTATTCTGCATCATTCAGAAACTCTGTCCATCACTTTTTCCAAAATTGGCCTTGGATCTGGGCCCAGCACCGATACCCACGGACCACGCACGTAACCTTGGCTTCATCCTAGACTCTTCACTCTCGATGACCAATCAAGTCAACGCCGTCTCATCCTCCTGCTTCAACGTACTTCGTATACTCAAAAAAATCTTCCGCTGGATCCCCGCCGAGACAAGAAAGACTGTCACCCACGCACTGGTTACGAGTCGACTAGACTACGGAAACACCCTCTACGCCGGAATTCCAGCCAAATTACAGAAAAAACTCCAAAGCATCCAAAACGCATCAGCGAGACTCATTTTGGACATCCCTCGCCAAGATCACATCACCGGCCACCTGAAAGACCTCCACTGGCTTCCCGTCAACAAGAGAATAACGTTCCGTCTCCTCACCCACGCACACAAGGCCCTCTACAAACTAGGACCCGAATGCCTCAACACTCGACTATCCTTCTACACACCCATCCGCCAACTAAGATCATCCAATCAAGGCCTCGCCGCAGTTCCGCGTATCCAAAGATCCACCATGGGAGGTAGATCCTTCTCCTTCTTGGCGGCCAAGACCTGGAACTCACTCCCCACTCACCTTCGCCTTACACAGAACCACATCTCCTTCAGAAAAGAACTTAAAACCTGGCTATTCGATAAATAATGTACCCCCTCCCCAAGCGCCTTGAGACCCTCTGGGTGAGTGGTGCGCTATATAAATTCTTGAACTTGAACTTGAACGTGACCCAAAAAGATTTAAATTAAAATCGCCGTCAACGATTATGTGGTCGGTGTCTTGCTCATCCATAATCTGTTTTATTTCATTTGACAGCTCCTTTACTGCTTTTTGTTGTCGTTTGGGGTGCACGTAGGTGTTAATTATTATAGCTTCTCGTATTATTGAATTTAAGCTTTATCTGTATTGTATGAACGGCATTGGGTGATGTAATTTTCGCCTCTGAAGGCTTTATTGAGCCCATTGTGGTTATTGAAGCCAGCATCATTAGTCCCCCTGAACTGCGACCAAAGTTAGAGCCCTTTGTTGCCGGGACGAAATAGGAGGAATATCCTTGGAGTTCCTTGGCGGTTTCTTCCCAGGTTTCCTGGAGAAGTATTAAATCAAATGTGTTCAAGTAGTTGACTACTTTGTGATCGACCAATTTAGCTGCCAGGTCTTTAACCCTTGCGTGCTCGTGACGGAACCGCTCTTTAGAACTTCAGCGCAGGCACAGAATTCGCGCCACGCAGGTGCGGCGAGTGGGCCGTGATGGAACTGTTCCATCACCAGGACACCCCACCCGAGGCTCGTGACGGAACAGTTCCATCATGGCCCGCTCGCCGCACCTGCGCGGCGCGAATTCTGTGCCTGCGCTGAAGTTCTAAAGAGCGGGCAGGGCCGTGATGGAGCGGTTCCATCATGAGTACGGGAGCGCCGCGCGGCCCGCCTCCCCCTTAGCGCTGCGGCGGAATAGCAGCCGCAGATAAGGGGTTAATGTTCCAAATGCAGAGTTTAATTTGACCTTGCACAAGTAGAGCTGTCTGGGGGTATCACACTCTTGTCAGTTTTGATGATCTGTTAATATTGTCCATGTTATTTGCGACAAAGCTTCTGGCCCCGGTTTCAACATTGGAATTAATGGCCCTATACTGCTTAAATTAGAACCCTCTATTCTCGCAGGGGGTTCGCCAGAGGTTCTGCTTCTTGCCCCTCTTAATACTGAAGTGGTGTTTTTGTCTGAGATGATAATTCAGGTTTTTAAGAACGGAGTTGAATAAGGAGATTTCAATTTGACTGCCATTTTTTTACCCCAGTGTTTGAGCTTGCTTTCCTCCTCCTTGATTTTTTTTGCGATTTTGCTTGAGTTCCATCTTGTCCTCGTTAACTCTGGGCCCTGGCGGTTATTACTTGGACGGAATTCTATGGAAAGTAGGTTTGATTAATTTATATTCCCAAGGCTCGGGAGAGAGTTTAAGAGTCGTAAAATGTTCCCCCTGTTTAGTATGTCATCTCTTCCCCGTGAGTCATATTCGGGAATGAGAGTGATGCTGACCAGTTCTTCGGTTGTACTTTCCTTAATTTTGTAAGTAGGGGTTTCGACCTGTAAGTAAGGCCTTTGTTCCAGAAGATGGTTCTGGTCTACTCCTTGATCAGCAGAATTACGAGAGATTGACAGGAGGGCAGATAAAACCTTGTTTTTGCTGGGTGAGCAGCTTTGTTTTACAGGGCCCCAAGATTGTTTTTGTCGATACTCGTTTTTTTTCAAGAGAAATTCGTTGGGTAGTGTTCCCTGGGGTTGACCCTCCCTGATGTATTTCGGAGTTGCTGGGTTGTTTGCTGTTAATATTGACTTCTGCCTCTCCTTCTGGAGGCACAGGGTCAAGACTAATTTGCACATGGCCATGTCTGAACTGGGGTGGCTTGGTGAGCAAAATAACGATGGATTAAACCCAGATCTGTGACTAGGGGTGAATGTTTTGCCATTGTGCAACATTCCGTCCATCATCTTGTGTGTTTTGCTGTTCACCCTATGTGTCAAGGGTATGCCCAGACGTGGGTCCCTTGCTCACTACGCCACTGGAGTAAAGCTATCCTGGCTGAAGACGGGTGATAGCCAGAAACCGGTCCTAGGATGCTTGATTCCGGTCCAGGGAAGACATTGCTTGGCAGTTCAGTCTGGACTGTTCCCATGAGGCACATGGTCAAGACTGATTTGCATATGGCCATGTCTGAACTGGGGTGGCTTGGTGAGCAAAATAACAATGGATTAAACCCAGATCTGTCACTGGGGGTGAATGTTTTGCCATTGTGCAACATTCCATCCATCATCTTGTGTGTTTTTCTCATTCATTGTTGGGATATTCCTTCTTGCTGGGTTTTTTGCTGTTAGTATTACCTCCTGCCTCTCATTCACTTTGGGGATGTCCCGTCTTGCTGGACTCGGTGGTGGCCCCAAGGTGACAGCCGTAGTTGTTGTGGGCTCTACGGAGGTTTCTTCAAAATCGGGGTCTGTTTCAACCACGATGACAGATGGTTTGCTTAGTTTATATAAAGCATCAGATAGTGACTTCTTATTGCGACCCTTCCTTTTTTGTCTGTTACGAGTTTTTCGAGGTGTAGGGTTTTTATTTGAAGGAGCCGTTTTATTGGGGCCATTGTTCGTGTTACGTCATTATCTGCAACAGTGTTGGAAGAGCTAGTTGCTGTTAGTTCGATTTTTAGGGGTTCGGGTGAGGCGGTCCCTGCCTTGTGGTGGCCATCGGTAGATGTAAGGGGTAATGGAGCACTGCCTTTTATTTCTGATAGAAGATTCCCGAACTTAGGGGGTCATTAGGATTGTGGTTTTTCCGCATCCTCCGGGCCGGAGGATGTGTCCGCCGGCCCGGAGGATGCAGAAAAACCGCTGCGGAGCCTTCAAAGACCCCTGCCAGATTAGGATGGCTGGGGGGTCGGGAAGACCGTCCGCAGCTTTTCCGCAGCGGTCGGCTTCCGTCCGCGGCGGAAAAGCTCTAACATGTCTGGCGGTGTCTATCAGACACCGCCAGGCATAATAGGATGTCAGCATTTCTATGCCTTTCCACGGCGGCATTTCTGCCGTGGAAAGGCATACAGACTTTTGTTTGGGGGCCCGTTGCGGGCCCCCAGGGGTTAAGGTGGGGTGGGGGTGCACATTGGGGGTACCTATGGTACCCCCCTGCCTTTTTGCGTGCACGAAGCAGCAGGCACCGCGCGGTGCCTGCCGCTTTGTGCATGCAAATGCACTGCTTTCATTTTTAACTTTGCGGCGGGTGCTGCTTCAAGCAGCACCTGCCGCAATGTTAAAAATACAGGATGTGACCGCCAAGGTGGCGGTCATATCCTAATTTGCACGGAGGGACCGCCGCTGCCCCTGCGGACGGTCCCTCCTACTCTGGGGTGTACAGGTGCATTCAAAATTAATGGTTTGACTTCCATGCAGCGCTTCTTGTCCCCGCTTAATTAGGTTATTGAGTTCTGATAGTTTTTTGTCGATCCCCAACGTGAAATCGGCAAATGTCTGGAGGACCGTAAGCTGTAGGTCCATTTTGTGTGCTTGATATTGTAAATCTATAGTAGTTGCATTGAGTTTAGAATTGCCGCCCAAATCGATTCAATGGGCGTAGTATTACTGTGGTTGCTTCTTTCCTGCATTGGTGTATTAATTGGTACAGAAGATATGTTATTTTGAGCAAGTTTTAGATTGTATGAAGTGACAAACTCCTCTCATTCCTGTGAGGTCAGGAAGGACAAGTCCGGGCTTGATATATGTGAGTCTTCATAGGGAGGTATCGGGTGGCAATATGGTGTTTTACCGGCCAAGAAGATATGGGAGACCGTCAGATAGTCTGGTGCACCCGATACCCCTGACTTTAATTCTTGCAGCTGGTTTGAGGAACTGTTTTTTGGAGGTTCTGATGGTTTACTGGCCAAGAAGTCGTGGGAGACCGCCAGATAATCTGGTGCACCCGATTTGCCTGACTTTAATTCTTGTTGCTGGGGTGGGGAACTGTTTTTTGGAGGCATTCCTAGACTATCTGTAGGCTGGTTCTGGACTGGTTGATGAAAAGTTAATTCTCCCATTCTTGGCTTTGCACTGATGTCATCGCCAGTAGCGGGAGAGTTTGTGCCAGGGCTGGAGCAGGTAGACCCCGTGACTGGGTTACTTTCTGTGCTTTCCATGCTTTTTATTTGTGAATACTGACCCCAGTCGTGGGCCACTTGACTCTTTTATACTCGCTTTTGCTTTACCTTGTTTTTTTTGGGACTTGGGCATGGATCTCATGACTGGCTCTATAGACTGTATCTGGTATAACTCATAATATGTAATAATTGGACTCTACTGAACAGGAGGGAGTTCTGGGTGGATGCTGCACCAAAGGAAGAGAGAGTGGCTGCCGATGTCCCAGTTACTGGAGGTTCCAGACCTAGATATGGCAGATGCGCTCCTCATACACTTCCATGCACCTGGGGGTGCCTGCCGCAGGGGTGGGGGACCGGCTGCTGCTTGCACTCCTCTCTTCCCTTCTCACTGCTCTCTAGGCGACCCCAAGTGCCCCAAATAGTGGTCCAGCAGACCAGCAAGGGGGACCTTAGCCTTGACTTCGCCTCAGCGCACTCCCCCCTAATGTCGCACAGTTGGCTGTACTCCACTGCACTCCAGACCGGGGGAGCCGAGAGGTTGATTTGGGGGCTGCTGAAATGACCGGTGGCTAAACTGCAACAGCCGCCACCGCTGCCACCTCCGCCGCTCCAACTCCCTACAACATGGGTGGTAGGTGGTGAGAGTAGAGGATAGAGGCAGTTGTCAAAGGTGGCAAGACGGCAGATGGCAATGTGATATTTGTCAGTTTCAGTCAGTTTCAGGCGGTGATGACAGGGGGACACAACAGGCAGCGATGGCTCGAGGGAACCGGTGACAAACAGCACAGCAGGCAAGCAGAAGCAAACTGGAGCAAGTCGGCCCATACAGAGGCGGCTGATAGCTGCACCGGCCTCACTGGCCTGCACAGGGGCAGAGGGGCAAAGGACAGGATAGAGAGCCAGGTGCGCTGGAAGCTGGACTGGCTGCTGCTGGTGATCCCGCTTATCCTCTGCCTCCTGCCACGGTGGCAGCCGTAGTCCACAATCCTCAGTCCCCGAGAGGGGCAGGAAACAAGGTAGCATGCCGGCCGGCTGGCCAGGCGCTATGACTGGCTTGAGGGTTTGTCGATCTGCTGTCTGTGCGGCACTCAGGACTCGGCACTAGGAGCGATGGGCAAGTAGCGGGGGTGGCCGGGTGAGGCAAACAGATTCTGATGTCCTCTCCTCTGCTCATGTCCTCCTGCTCACGCTTGCGCTCGCACCCTCCTTGTTCCTTTTTCCGCCTTTGCTGCGGTAATAGTAAAACTGTAGCGTGGATCAGGAAGACAAGTTTGAGCAAAGGATTCCAAACATGTGATGAGGCATCGAGTACGCCGATCACCAAGTCCAGGATTTTTGTGTTTGCAAGAGGAGATCTGCAGCTACTCAGGACCCCACGCAACCTACTGTTGAGGATCGGCCACATGGTGAGGTTTGATCAGATCAATTGAGACAAATCTCTTTTCTTTTTTGCCGGCAAGAGGCGGAAGAAGCACTGTTCTTGTTCCTACAACCGTCAAGACAGGTACAGGTGCTCTGTAAGATGGCCCAAACTCTCTTCTGTCCATGATCTTTTCTCTGACAAGGTCCCCAATCTGCGGGACCCAGGCAGGTGATCCGGAACTGGTTTCAGTTCCCCAGTGGGTGTAACGCCAGGAATTCATTGAGTTCCTGTAAAACAGCTAAACAGTCATTCAATTCAAATGGTTTTGCATCTGCCACTGTGCTGGCACAATCGAGATCAGGTACCCACATTCTTGCCCCAAACAGGATTTCATAAGGGGTACGGCCTCCCAAGGATTTTCTTGGCATGTTGTTCAGTGCCCTCTGGACCTCATATAGGCGATTGACCCAACTACCACCCGCATCTAATACCCTCACTGTCAAGGATTGCTTTAAGTCTCGGTTTTTCCTATCCGCCACTGAATTTCCCTCGGGATGGTAGGGGGAGGAGTACCACAAGGCCACACCCATACTTCCCATGGCTTCCTTGTAAGCCCAAGAGCTAAACACAGGTCCACAGTTGGAATGTAATGTGTCAATTGCGCATATCCTGATGAAGACTCACAAATCCTTTATAACAGTTCAGGCATCAGCCGAGCGCTGGGGCCAAACGCATAGGAATCTAGAACATAAATCCACTGCCACCAAGATGTACTTATAAGCCCCGTCAGAATTTAAGGGGCCGCAGTGGTCCAAGTAGACACATGCGAGTGGTCTGTCTGAAATCAGTAGTGGTGTTTGTGGTGGCCTTTGACTGGTGGAACCTTTCATCTGTTGGCACTGCACTACATAGTCCTTTGTTTGTTTTGTCAACCCTGACCACCAGTAACGGTGCTTCAATAATGAAATTGTTGCAGTTACTCCTACATGTGTTAAGCCCAGACCCTCATGTGCAGCTAGAATTTAACCTAATCTGCGATCTTTGTTAGGTATTGCTCTATCCCACACTCCTGGAATTTTAGTATACGGAAGATTTTGTGCAGCTAACTTGTAGGAGTATTTGAGTGGAAAGCCTCTTGGCAACACAGCAGAGCCATTCTTTGAGGTATTGATAGCTACCAGATTATCTCCGTCTATTCTATCAGCCCTCCTTCAAATGATCAAGTGGATAATATTGACCTGGCAGCAACTTCTTTTGAGGAAGAAATAACACATGCCTTAAATAAAGTTGCCCCTTTATCTAGGGTCAAAATTAAACCTAGAATAGCCCCCTGTTCACTGAGAAATTGAAAATAGCAAAGCTCTATTGTAGAGCATCGGAACGGAAATGGAGAAAGAGCAAAAGCCTGACAGATCGTGAAAAATATTAATATAACCATCGCAGTTATATGGAGAATATCAGACAATCCAAAAAACTGGTCCTATTAAACCAAGGTGAAAATGCGGCAAACTCCAATAAGGAGCTCTATAAAATCTTAAAATAATTTACGGCGCCTCCAACTCAGACAGAGGCCCCAATCACACAGGATTGGACAGACTCTCTCTCTAAATTCTTTAAGGATAACATTATTGCAATTCACAGCTCTTTCCCATCCCAAGAAGTTCCAAATAACCTAGGAATTGACTCCACCATTCAAACGGGCCCTCCCCCATCTTGGAAGAATTTTCTCAGTGTAATACTGAGGAAGTGGCCAGTGCCATGCTAAAAAACAATTCTGGTTCACCTGTGGATCCTGTGCTACCGCGCTTCCTGCCAATTGCCCCAGTGTTTCTTGACCGCCTCACAGATTTATTCAATAATTCATTGTCACAAGCAGCGGTTCAAAAATATATGGAAGGCTGCCAGAGTCAGGCCCATCCTCAACAAAAACACAGCTGACCCTAAACTTCCAATCAACTATCGCCCTATCTCGTTACTCCCCTACTTCGGGAAGTTACTTGAATCATTGGTCAACCAACAGCTCGTTTTCCATCTTGAGAGCAACTGCTTACTGAACCCTTCAAAGTCTGGTTTTAGGGCTGCCCATAGCACCGAAACAGCACTGGTAGAGGTAACAGACAACACCAGGCTAGCACTAGATAGAGGACAATCATCTATTCTCATCCTGCTAGACCTGTCGGCAGCTTTTGACACCATCTCCCACAGCATTTTGGAACAACTGCTCTGGGAGATTGGTGTCAGAGGGAAGGCCCTAGAATGGCTCAGGAGCTATTTGACAGATCGAGTTACTACCAGACAGATTGGCGATACTGTTTCTTGCAGTAGGCCAGTTAGGATGGGAGTGCCGCAGGGCTCTATTTTGAGCCCAACACGCTTTAATCTTTACGTGACCCCACTGGCCAGGGTAATCAGATCTTATGGCTTTGACGTAATGTCATATGCTGATGACACTCAAATTTTGATCACCCTTGGCCCAGATCCAACAGATACCAAGTCACGTTTCAAAGACTGTATGATCCACATCAACAGGTGGATGAATGTAAATCATCTACAATTAAACAGAGGTAAAACTGAGATAGTTCTTTTCGGCAGGGCTCATGAGCACTGGTCCAATGACTGATGGCCTTCACATCTTGGCCCTTGACCAATGCCCTGACAGTCAGTCCGAAACTTAGGAATACAAATTGACGATCAGTTATCCATGAAAATTCAAGTGAATTGCATAATAGGTTCCTGTTTTGGCGTCCGATGGAAGCCAGGAAACCACTGGTCCAGGGACTGATTATAAGCCATATGGACTATGGAAATACCTTACGGTCCTCAATAAATGAAGACCTTTTAACTAGACTACAGGTCCTACAGAACACCGCAGCCAGGCCAGTCCTGAAGCTCCTGTCTGGTTCTTCTTATGCTTGCAACTTGAGACTTCTTCATTGGCTTCCTGTCAGGAAGCGAACTCATTTTAAGATCCTCTGCCTGATGCATAAAAATATGTACTGCAGAGGCCCGAACTATTGGGCAAACAAACTCAGCTTGTACCAGCCTTTTAGGACCTTGAGATCCAGCAATAGGTTTCTCCTTTCTTCCATCAGAACCTGTGCCATTAGAAATGCAGGAAGATCCTTTTCTTTTCTGGCACCCACTCTCTGGAATAAACTGCCTTTGCATTTACGTGCCACCACTGACCACAACCATTTTCGTAGGGAGCTGGAAACATGGCTGTTTGACAACTGACCGAGTCTCTCTTCCTAATCGACCTGTCTGCTCGCGTCAAAGAGGCTTACGAGTAACCCTGGGCGAAGCACTACGCTACGCTTGTGGAGTTTGCGAAGTTTGCGCAACTTCGCACTACGTGAGCTGCACGTAGCACAGTGTGAACACGCATAGTGCAGCGCTCATTTTTTGCTTGTTCGCGGTCCTGAAACGTCATGTTCGCGACCGCGAGCAAGCAAAATGACATCCCGGCGAGATTCTCAACGCGGGGAGGTACGGTTTCTCATTGTGAGTGGTTGCGCATGCTCGCGGCCGCTCTCAATGAGAAACTACCAGTTCGCGTTGAGAAAGCTGCCGCTCGAGTAATAATCTACTCGAGCAGCAGAAAACTACAGCTCGCACTGTGCAAGATGCCGTTTTCAATGATTGCACAGTGCCGGATGCTTGTCCTCACTGTGCAATCATTGAAAACGCATCTTGCACAGTGCAAACATGCTACTACGCAGCTCGCGTAGTGCTACGTGAAGTTCGCGTAGTGCGAAGTGCACTTCGCGTAGCTTCGCGAAGCGCTACTTCGCGAACTACGCCCACCCTTACTTACGAGTGATTTGTGTGCTTAATAAATGTTCCTGATTTGATTTGATTTGATTCTTGTGGGTGAACGAGTGATTGCAGCAATGGCAGCAGTTCGAAATTGGTGCCTTGGCGGCTTCATCAGCTAGTGAATTCCCTTCAACGTGTATGCCAACACGCTGATGACTCAGGGTGTGAATAAGTTGAGCCTGTGGCAGGTGTGCTTTCAGCTTTGCCACTTGTTCCCATAACATTTTGTGTTTTATCGTGAAACCTTTGGAATCTTTAAATCAATTCTGGCCCCAGTAATGAAGATGTTCATTGTAAGATTGCACACAGTAAAACGAATCGCACACAATAAGTGTGGGGAATTCCCGATGCGTATACTGTAGTGCAAGTATCAGGACTTTTAGCTCTGCCAGCTGCGCTGTGCAACCTCCTAGAGATTGTGTGGTTGTAATGCTGGGACAGGACAGCCATCCGGCATAAGGCCATTCACTATAGCAAATGCAATGCTATGCTGCTGTTTACTTCCAATGGCCGACTGAGCAGAGCCGTCAGTGTAAATGATGTAAGTGTGAGTAGATTACCCAGGCAAATTTTGGAACCAACTAGCACATGAAAAATAACACAATACACATTAAAAAATGATAATACACTATTACATGTACATATAAAGATACAGATTTAATAACATGCTAGTCAATAAAATTGGTACATAATTATACACAAAGGATAAAAAGATTTATAGCATTTAAACATATGCATATTTTCAATCATATAAGTAGTTCATTGGTATAAAAGATTAGATGGTTTCCTGTTTTATGTCTACGCGTTTCGACACTTATGTGCCTTCCTCAGGACTGTACCATCACACTATTATAAGCAAAGAACCGGATTGATGTAAGGGATCAATCAATCAATCAATCAAAGACATTTATAGAGCGCACTACCTACCCATAGGGTCTCAAGGCGCTTAAAGATCAATGTGCCATCTAGGTCAGTATAAGTATTGGTCAAAGCCATGTCTGATTCTAGGATGATGCTCAGATTGACAAAGTTTTCAGTTAAATGGTTCGGATGTTCTCCTATATACAGTGTGCTACTTCATATCACAGCACAGGATTAATTTAGTAACGTAGAATAAAAATGCCACATATGTTTCTATAAATTCCTAGTTATCGTCGGTTTGTAAGCCGTGTTCAGAATATTTCTTCTAACGATATGACTGGCTACAGTCGCCCATTTCAGATAATAACTTCAGATGTTTTCGGCGGTTAAGCGGTTCTTGCAATCAGGTTAGTCTTTCGTACTTCAAAACCTGCTTCAATAATGACTGCGAGCAGTTGCAGCGGTTGGGCGGTTCCTGCAGTCTGTGTTTGTATTAGACCTTTAATTTTTCTTGAGATGTCCCCTCTATTTGGAGTGTAATTTTTTGTAAATGATGTGGGACACTGTTGAACCCGGCCTCGTGGCGTGGTCCGACCCCTCCCGCATGGCGGGTCCCGGACTACCGCTACCCCTGTTCCCCGGACAAGAGCCACACCTTCCGTCCCTCCGAGCCACCCCTCGGCTCTTCCCCGACGGAACTCAGACTCATATCCGCAACCTTCTCGGCTGGCCCGGGCCCTTTTCCGAACCACCGTCTCCGGCCCAGCCGCCATCGTGGACCCTCCACGACCAGGCCTCGTGGCCTCGGGTCGACCTCAGCCCCCGGCCCAGTCAAGCCCCGACATCGAGGCACTACCATCCACCCAGGGGATAAAGAGACCACTTGGCGAGTCAATGGGAGAAAGAGTTTCGATGGGCCCCCATCCGCCTGGTTTCGATCGCCCCCGGCCTCCCTGGGCGCTGGCTCCACCCCCCCGCTGGGTGTCTGGACTCCCTCATCCCGGACCCCCGACCTCCAAGTGCGAGGGTCCGGACATCAAAGGGTGCCAGACCTATAACTGGGGCAGCTCCTGAGCAGGAAGTCAGTTGTATCCTGGAGTCGAGAGACACCGAGACAAACTCATCCTTGGAGGCCTGCTGGCGCTGCCGCGGCCCCTCTTTGCGAACTATCCTTGAAGGCCTGCTGGCGCTGCCGCAGCTCATCTTCGTGAACCATCCTTAAAGGCCTGCTGGCGCTGCCCCGGCCCATCTCCGTGAAGCATCCTTTGGAGTCCTGCTGGCGCTGCCGCGGCTCATCGTCGTGAACTATCCTTGAAGGCCTGCTGGCGCTGCCGCGGCTCATCTTCGTGAACCATCCTTGAAGGCCTGCTGGCGCTGCCGCGGCCCATCTCCGTGAAACATCCTTTGGAGTCCTGCTGGCGCTGCCGCGGCTCATCTTCGTGAACCATCCTTGAAGGCCTGCTGGCGCTGCCGCGGCCCCTACCAGAGAACCATCCAGCTCGAGGATTGAGAGCTGTACGCCAGATATCCCCGTACCAGACCGGTACCGAGACTGTCCCGCTACCCCCTTCCCACAGAGACTAGAATTGAAGGGATCCCAATATCCTGTTCCCTTCTGTATCGTTAAGAGTAACCTGCCTAAGAATACCTATAAAAGTGTTAAGAACCTATCTTTGTGTGGCGTCCATCTGTGGGGGGGTAGTTGCTCGTCCGTACGATCTGAGGAGAGGACCCTCGCCAGGAGGCCTCTCCCCCTTGCTCGGCCGACCCTCAGGTTCCCCGTCTAACAGACACTAACTCTTGCATCCAAAGTGGTATACAGTCATAATATCGAATAAAAAATATCGAATGGGCAAAATATTGAGTCAAAAATATAGAATGTACACAATATCGAATGGACACAATATAGACTACAAAAATATCGAATAGAATAGCAAACTATCGTTTAGAATAGCATTAATATCGAATCCAAAATGTAGAATGGACAAAATATCGAATGGATAGAATATAGACAACAAAAATATCGAATCTGAGGTAAGTAAGTTAATATCGATTTTTTGAAGTGTTTTTTATGTTACTATATGTGTGAAAAGTGTATATTTATTTTATAATTCATTTTAATTAATTAATGTAATTGTATTTAACTTTTGTGTAATATAATTCTGTAGCGGGTTGTGGGTTTATAGGGGAATAGGGTGGAAAGTAATTTAAATATAATTAATTAAATATGTTAATTTATTTATTGGTATTTATGATGAATTAATTGGTAATTAATTATTAATCGGTAATTAATTAAAATATAATTGGTAATTCATTTTAATTGATAGATGAATTGATAATGATGTTAATTAAATTAATGTATTTTCTGTAGCGGGTTGTGGGTTTATAGGGGAATAGGGAGGGAAGTAATTTAAATATAATTAATTAAATATGTTAATTTATTTATTGGTATTTATTTTGTATTAATTGGTAAATAATTAAAATATAAGTGGTCATTATTTTTAATTAATTGATTAATTGATAATTATGTTAATTTTATTAATTTCTTTTCAGTAGTGGGTTGTGCGTTTATAGGGGAATAGTGTGGGAAGTAATTGAATTATAAATAATTACATTTTAAAATTTATTTATTGCTTATTTTTGTTGTAATATTTAATTATTTATTAATTGTTAATGAATTTAGTGTTAATTGGTAAATATTTTGTATTAGTAGGTAATTTTTTAAATAATTACATTTAATTTGTAATTTTAATTGATTAATTAATATATTATATAACATTGTAATTATTTTATATTATTTGTAATTGGTATTAATATTTTTTTTTATTTTATTCATTTATGAAGTATTTACTTTCCCTACTGTTGCACTCACTGGAGTGGGAATAGTAATTTTTACCCCTACACTATCCAACGCTTTCCCTACTGTTGCACTCTCTGGAGTGGGAATATTAATTTTTACCCCTACGTTATCCAACGCTTTCCCTACTGTTGCACTCACTGGAGTGGGAATAGTAATTTGTACCTCTACGCTATGCAACGCTTTCCCTACTGTTGCACTCTCTGGAGTGGGAATAGAAACTTTTTACCCTCCCGCTATCCAACGCTTTCCCTACTGTTGCACTCACCGGAGTGGTAATAGTAATTTTTACCCCTACGCTATCCAACGCTTTCCCTACTGTTGCACTCTCTGGAGTGGGAATAGTAATTTTTACCTCTACGCTATCCAATGCTTTCCCTACTGTTGCACTCTCTGGAGTGGGAATAGTAATTTTTACCCTCCCGCTATCCAATGCTTTCCCTACTGTTGCACTCACTGGAGTGGGAATAGTACATTTTATGCCTACGCTATCCAACGCTTTCCCTACTGTTGCACTCTCTGGAGTGGGAATAGTAATTTTTACCTCTACGCTTTCCAATGCTTTCCCTACTGTTGCACTCACTGGAGTGGGAATAGTACATTTTAATCTCCCGTTCTATCCAACGCTGTCCCTACTGTTGCACTCACTGGAGTGGGAATAGTAATTTTTACCCCTACGCTATCCAATGCTTTCCCTACTGTTGCATTCTCTGGAGTGGGAATAGTAATTTTTACCTCTACGCTATCCAATGCTTTCCCTACTGTTGCACTCTCTGGAGTGGGAATAGTAATTTTTACCCCTACGCTATCCAACGCTTTCCCTACTGTTGCACTCTCTGGAGTGGGAATAGTAATTTTTACCCCTACGCTATCCAACGCTTTCCCTACTGTTGCACTCTCTGGAGTGGGAATAGTAATTTTTACTCCTACGCTATCCAATGTTTTCTCTACTGTTGCACTCACTGGAGTGGTAATAGGAAATGTATCCCTCTTGCTATCCTACGGTAAAAATATTGTATATGTTTTGTTAATATTATGTATTTATATATATATACATGTATTACAATTATTATTATTATTTTTTTTTAAGTTACATTAATTATTTATTAATTTTAAGTTTATTCAAGTATTTTAAGTATGTTTAAATTAATTATATTTATTATTATATTAATTTTAAATTACTTTTAAGACATTTAATAAATTCGATATTTTGACTGTCTATATGTTTTACAACGATATTTTGGATTCAATATTTTTGTACTTACCTGTTTGTAGATAGGAATTCGATATTCTGGCATTCTATATTTTCTCCACGATATTTTGGCAGGTCGATATTTTGCTCCTCGATATTCTGTCAGTGATCCATCTATAGTTTCTACTGTGATGTGTTCATTCAATACTGCTGTCACCAGAAATTCCTTTAGGTTCTGGCAAGCTATTGTTACTTCTGCCACGCTGTCTAGCATCGTCAGAGCCCATTGCCTGTTCGGAAACTGAGTTCTTAGTAGTCTGGGCATGTCTTATTTTTAATCCAGATAATTTCTTCTTTTTAAATTAAGGCTTTGCTTTAGGTTGTTCTTCCTGTTTGATAATATAATCTGCATTGCAATGTGTTTCCCTTTTTCCCTTTGGTCGATCTTCTGTCTTTTTTTCTGACCGTCCTTCCCTCCCTGAGTTATTTTATGAACCCTGAAAGGAACGAGAAGAACGTGTATCAGCATCCTGATACCTGTCAGGTTGTCTAATGTTATCACAAATTCTAAGGTTATACCTCTTTTCAGAGGACACTAATTGGGGAGACCCATCCCTTGATTGTGAATTTTTCCCTTTATTCTTATTGTTAGATTGATTGTTATCCCACTTCTTTTTAGAAGAAGCATGTGAGAAGTTGGCCTGAAGTATGATGTTCACTATTCTAGTAAGCACCTTGTATCAGTCCAAACAACCCTTATGGTGGTGGTTGTAAGTCAACCTTATAGACAAGCTATCCTAGGGGTAGCATAGGCCTAAGCAGTCTTAGGCTAAACTCAAGAGGGCATGTGAAGCCAGCTGTTTTACCATATGCAATCCTGTAATATCAAATGAAAGGACACCACACAAGTTATATATTATAAAAATATATGTATTTATTACTAGAATAATCCTCTGTACTCTTTATGAGGACAGAGGCACAAGCGTTTAAACAAAAGCACAGTTAAACATACAAAAGTTGCACAGTTATGGATAGGCCCGGTGGCCACTTAAACCATATACTAAATAAGTGGTATAAGAATCACTTTACGAACAATGGTAAGGCCTAGGGCCTTGGGAATCGCTGGGACTACACTGGAGTAAATGTGGTTAGGACAGGAGTAGCCCACGGGATTCATGTGCAGCGCTAAAAGCACACGCATGCACCAATGAAAAGTCAATGGTGCGTGAAAGTTACTGTTTTAGAAGTCTTCCGACTGGACTAGAACTTAGCAACTTAAAACTAGGACACTAGAGGTGTAAACCACTACAGGAGCACCGGTGTTTGATTGTTACCTCACCCACAGGAAGCGGGTGCATAGGTGTCAAAGTGTGTCGGGTTTCGTCATGGAGTTCTATGGAGCCTGGAGATGAAGATTCTGCAGGCGACCAGGAGAGAAGAGTCCGGTTAGATCCAGGGTGAATCGAAGATGTAGAGTACCTGAAAGCAGAGGGGACAGAGTCTGGGTCACTAGCCAGTGACCAGGATGGAACCAGGAAGGAACCAGGCGATGTTGGGCGCAATCAGGTGGTTGTCGAGAAGCTTGTCTCCGCTGCCACGTGGACTCGGGGGCATCGACGATGACCAGGAGTGGAACACGGACTGTCCCACAAAGGCTCTTGCTGTCGGCGGTGTTGGCTTCCGGATCGGAGTTAACAGGCATTGGAAAATGCAACCCATGCAGGATTTGAAGATCACTTCTTACTCGGACCAGCAAGGTCAGAGGGACTGCTCCTTTTAAGGGGAGCGAGGGCCAGTCTTGAGCAACCAGACCAGCAGAGTAGTTTTAAAGATTCGTTGTCGTAGTGACCACTAGCCAATGGGCAAGTGACCGGACAGACGCATTGAGTGGGAAAATGCAAAAGGGCCCCACACAGCACTCGATGAGTGTGGAGGGGTGATCTTCGGTGCACGAGTTGCTCGGGGCTGCGGCTTCTCAAACCCTAATGCACAGCTTCGAGGGTGCCTCGAGAGCTGCACTGTCAGCACTTTGCAGTCTTTTCAAGATAGCCGGTCCCCCGTCTCACGTCGCCTCCACGGGTCTCAGCATTGCTGTGGCTGTGGATCGGGCTGTTGGATGCCTGGGAATCTGGTTTTGGTTGATCTCTGTTGCTAGAGCTCTGGCAGGAGCTGCAACAAAGAAAACTGTTGGGCGCTGGATGGTGCCTGTTTGCACAGGGTGGTCACTCCTTGACCACAAGGGAGATTCTGCAGTCTTCGCCGTCGAGTGGGAGGTCGAAGGGTCCAGAGTTTTATTTCCAAGTTTCAGTCAGGATTATCTAAAGTCTATGGGCACAGCTCCTACCTTTATTCCAAATCAAGGGGCTGGATTACCTGCTAGGTCCTTCCTATGGGTGGAACCCAGGAAGGGGGTGGTTACACCCCTTTCCCTTTGTCCAGTTTCGCGCCAGAGCTGGGGCTGGCGTGCCCCAGCACTGGTTTGAACTGGGCTATGAATGGGGAGACTTGTGCGCCCCATGCAGTGTCTAGTTTCACTCGCCCTGCCTGCCTCAATCCACTATCTCCTGTCTGGGGTGGTGTAACACCTCCCTGTGACAGAATACCATTTGTCCAGGCCTCCCCTGCCAGAGTTTCGGTCATCAGCAGGAGGCCAGACTTGTGTCTGTGGCAGCAGCATCCATTTTGTGATGCTGAGGTTCTGGTTACATTTAACAGCGTTTAAGTAAAGTAACATGTTTTCTCCTTCTAGAAGGGTGGAATGCTACCCCCGTCGCCAGAACTGGTCATGGGGTAGTATTCCAAAGTGTATGACACCTTACACGACATGTTTTGATAAAGCCAAACCAAAGTTAGCAATAACTGCGAGGATTATAATGCACTTAAGAGTATATGGTATGGCAATACCCTGGAACAGCTATAAGGAAAGCTGCAGACAGGCTCAGCTCATGCTAGAGCACCATCTCACATAAAACCAATCACTCTGCCTTCAGGATTGTTAAGGCCTGCTATAGGAGTGACTTATAGGTGTATATGTGTCCAGATAAAGGTTTAGACATAGATATACTATATGTAAGCAAGGGGTGATTACACGACCTTGCCCCAGCTGAGTGATCAGCCAGTTGTGTCTGTTTGGATGGCCAGCCAGGGGTGGCAAAAGATGTGCTGCATGGATGTACCATGTTACAACGCATACCGTTACAACTACCTACCATTACAACGCGACCATTACAACGCATACCATTACAACGCATAGCGCTTTGGGGCGCTGGATAGTGGTAAGTATAATTTTCTATTCCAACACCAGTCCCCGTGGACACTAGGGAAGGTGTTGGATAGAAAATTAAACTTATTCCCTATCCTAGAGCGCCCCCCAGCGCAATGCGTTGTAATGGTATGCGGTGTAAAAGTTGTGTTGTAATGGTAGTGCGTTGTAACAAATGCGTTGTAACAGGTGTATACCTGCTGCAGCCCCTGGTAGGCCTGTGATGCACCTATGCCCTGGGTACTTCTAGTACACTGCACAGGGGCTCATAAGGTGATCCAATACCCAATTGGTGATGTACCTAAAGTACATGTATGTGAATTTAGAGAGAGAACAGGGGGCTGTGGGTCTGATTAGCAGGCTCACAGCCACATTAAGTCAAAAACCAGTGAAGCAAAAAGCAAAAATTGGGGTGACCATAGGAAAGCAGACCCTACTCTCCTACAAGGCGGGTTCTTGCTTTGAGTTATCCTTATCAGAATTACTCTCTATTTGAGGTTTCCCGGGTTTGACTCCCAAACTATCTCTACCCCATGATGCATAGGTTTCTTCAATAATTTTTGGTAATTCACACTCCTGATTCCCAGCAGCTGTTTCCCTTGAGCGTTGGCGTATAGCCACAGCTGCTGCTTCCCCTTTTATGTTACTCAGCATAATGGCTAAATCTTGGTCAAAGTTACCCATCAGTTTCAATCCCAAGTCCAGGGTAGGTCCTGGCCAGTACTCATTCTGTATGTGTTTCAATACATCTAGAATCACTGCTATGGAAGGGGTACCATGTATTCTAAGGGAAACTGCAGCAAAGATTGTTCCCCAAGTGGTACAATCCTCAATTGATGGAACCATTCCCATTTGCAAGTAAATTGTTAACATTCTGTGTTTCTCCTGCGGGCCCGCATGGGGGAACACTGCTTCCATTTGTGCACTTTTCTGTGCAATCTAGAATGGCACTTGTTCTCTTTTTGATAGGAACACACCCATTATTGCTTTTAATGTTTGTGGGCTGAGTGTAGGTGTGGTCTGGTGTGGACCAGCTGGAGCAGCTGGAGCAGGTTGTATTGTGAGTGTTCGCATGACAAACTGGACAATGTGTCTGTATAGCCTGACTACTTCTTTGTATAGTTTTCGCACTTCCCCTATTGAAAGTAAGTAAGTAAGTAATTTTTATTGTTTTAGGTTAATTAAAACCATTACAAAAATACATTGATAGCTCATACCTTCGGATAAAAGATTGTAAGAAAAATATATTATTTTTAAAACAAGAGAACTTTGATAAACACAGTTTGGTGCAGGTGTGAGGTCCAAGTGTGGTGTCTTGGCCAATATTCAACTAATCTGGTCTGGTGCCATCTTCCAGATTTTTTAGTTTCAGTTCCAGACATTTCAGGAATTTGACCAACTTCCCATTTAATGGGGGAAGGCCTGGGTTGAAACAAGCAAGAACCGCTTTTCTGCGTGTGCGGATTTTTAGTTCATTGAAGGCAGTTTTTAACAGGGCTACTCTTTCCTCTTCCAGCCTTGGGTAGGTGCATAGTAGATGTTCGAAATCTTCATACTCTGCCCCGCACAGCCTGCATTTTGTCCCCCAGTCCCTTCTCAGCCATGGTTGCAGATGCGGAATACAGGGTAGAATTCCTAGCCTGTGTTTTAAGAAGGCTTCTTTTGATTTCCTGCCGTACCCCAGTCCAAAGTATCCTTGTAACCCAGGCGATTTGTATGTGGACAAAGTCATCCATGCGTGTCGCCTTTGTGAAAAGGTCGCTTTATCTTCCAAGTGCGATTGACTTTTTATGCTCTTGTTTACGACACGCTTAAATTGCACATGCGGAAGCGGAGTTTCCCATAGTTCTTTTAGACCTGTGACAGTCAGGGATTCCTCTAGAAAAGTTTTTGCCGGCAGTTCAAGAGAGCTGCTTAGGTCTAGCCATAGCAGATGGTTCAGTGAATTTTCTGGCGAGTTCTTTATTTTCTGTCAGCACTTTATGTATGAACCTCTTCTTGCAAGCTTTTGGGAGGTCAGTCCAAACTCTAACCGGATCTGGGCTTGTGAGGTGTAGGTTGGCAGATTAAAGAGAAGTCGGTAGGCCTTTGCAATGGTTGTGTCCAGCAGTTTCTGATCTATGCCTTTTAGGGCCTCACTGCCGTATGTAATTGATGACTCTAGCTTAACTTGTGCCACACGAAGTAGTGGGAGAAGAGTGGGACCATTCAGATTGGACTTTAGTTGTTTAAGCGTAGTAGCTATCAGCATCACTTTCCTCTTGATTGCCTCTAGTTGGTTCGAGAAGCGACCTCCTTTATCGAACAATATTCCAAGGTATTTGTACTCTGAACAATTTGCGACAACCTTTGTTCCAAGGAACCAAGTGTGCAGCTTTTTGTTCCCATTTATAGACAGAACTTTGGTCTTGTCAATATTTATTTCTAACAGGTTCGCTTCGGCATATCCATGCAGTGCATTAATGAGATTTTGGAGACCTACTTTAGAGTGGCTGACCAGAGCCACGTCGTCTGCGTAGGATAAGCTAGGCAGCGCTTTGCCCCCCAAGCGTGGAGCATGCACGTTACAGGTTTCTAGGGCAGGTGGTAAGTCGGCTGTAAATAGGTTGAAAAGGGTCGGTGCTAAGATGCACCGTTGCTTTAGGCCGTTGGTGGTCGGAATGCGCCTGGAAAGGTGTGTGCCGCTGCCGAGCTTTACCTGGACCCACGTGCAGTTCGATCAAAAGGTTTAATAGGGGATCGGGGATCCCCCAGGAGGCCAATTTTCTCCAGAGGTAGCCCCGGTTGACGTTATAAAACGCCGCCTTGAAGTCGACAAAGCAAAGGTGGAGAGCCTGTTTAGTCACCCTTGCTTTGTCGATAAGTTGCGAAATTGCCTGCAAGTTTGTCGTTGTTCCCGTTTCTCTGCTGAAACCAGTTTGGCTCGGCGGAATTATATATTGCCCATTCGCACAGGTGGGTCAGTAGGAGCCCCGCAAAGTATTTAGCCTCGATGTCCAGGAGTGCTATCAGCCGATAATTTTTTGGCAGCGTTCTATCCCCCGCCTTGTAAATTGGTGAAATAATTGAGCCCCTCCATGAGGCAGGAAGAATCCTGGATCGGCTCACAGACGTGAAAAGAGGGGTCAGCGTTTCTGCCCAGTATTCTGGCTCAAGTTTGAACAGGGCCGGAGGAATCCCGTTTGGTCCTGCTGCACCATCCTTCCTTCCCTTCGCAATGAGTTTAAGCAGAACCGCGGAGATTTCAGATTTGGATTCTAGCCAAGTTGTTGTTGTTTGTTGCGGTTGGCCCTCTGGGGCTTCCTGGGACTTACTTATAGTGGCGACCTGCTGGTTAAAGTGCGAGTCTTATTTATTTATTTATTTATTTATTTAAAACATTTATAGAGCGCAACTGTCGCCTGGCAGGCATCCTGGCGCTAGAGTAGCTTACTCCTAAGATAGAAAAACAGTGGGAGAAAGATAACTGGTGAGGGGGGAAGCTAGGGGAAAAGCCAAGTTTTTATTAGTTTTCGAAACGGAAGGAGCTGTGAAGTGTGGCGAATGTCAGCAGGCAGACTATTCCAGAGCTTTGCAGCCGCCACTCGGAATGATCTTCCTCCAATCCTGGCTCTCTTGAATCTGGGCACTATTACAAGTCGAGCGGTAGCGGATCGAAGGGCTCTGGTAGGGGTGTACCAGCTGAACAGCCGTTGTAAGGGGATAGGTCCTAGCCCGTGGAGTGCCTTAAAGACCAGACACAGAGACTTGAAGGCAATTCGTTGCTTCAGGGGAAGCCAGTGCAGCTCGGCTAGGGCAGCAGTGGTTGAGGATCTCCTAGACCATCCAAGTGCCAGTTTCGCTGCTGCTGATTGGACCCGTTGGAGACGGTCCAGCAGTACCAAGGGGGAGTCCAGCAAGAGAGCATTGCAATAGTCGATACGACTCAGGATGGTGCACCTGACTATCTGTGCTCTGGCGGAAAGTGGAAGTAGTGGCAGAATTTTACGCAGTGATCTCAAAAGAGCAGAGCAGGTGGCAACTGTTCTCGAGACCTGTGTTTCCATGCTCAGCTTATTATTCAGCATGACGCCCAAATTCCGCACACTGGCCACAGGTGACGGGTTGTCCGAATTTTCCGGAAGCCAGAAATCCGCAGGCAGGGGACGAGGTATGCGGCTGGCTGGGCAGAACAGAACCTCGGTCTTAGAGGAGTTAAATTGGAGGGAGTTGTGGTGTAACCAGCCGGCAGTGTCTCTCAGACAGTTGTGGAATGCCTCTAAAGTTATAGAGTCTTCACCCTCCCAGGAAACAATAAGCTGGGTGTCGTCTGCGTAATTCACTGTGGTCATGTTATGTGATTTAATGAGAGAAACCAGTGGTAGTAAATATACATTAAAGAGAATCGGACTAATAGAGGAACCCTGGGGTACACCGTGAGGGACTAGGGAAAAGGCAGATTGATAAGGGGGAAGGGATATAGCCTGTTTCCTGTCGCTGAGAAAAGAGTGGAACCAGAGCAGGGCAGAACCATCAACACCCGCCGCTCTCAACCTTTCCAGCAGGATCACGTGGTTGACAGTATCGAATGCGGCAGACAGGTCCAGCAGGATCAAGGCCGCTGCCTGGCCCCTGTCTGCCCGCACTCGAAGTTCTTCCATGGCCGTAAGTACAGCTGTTTCCGTGCCGTGGGCTGGACGAAAACCAAATTGGAAAGCGTCCAGAACATGATTCTGCTCGAGGTAAGATGATAGGCAGGTGCTGACCCATCGCTCCACCACTTTCGCCGGAAAAGGCAGAAGCGATATGGGACGAAAATTAGAAAGGCATTCTGGATTCAGGGATGGTTTTTTCAGCAGCGGGGTGATTAATGCTTGCTTCCAGGGGTTAGGAACCACTCCACTGCGAAGAGATTGGTTACAGATCCTTCGCAGAGTGTGGAATAGCTCGTGCCCATAAGCTTTCCAGATTTTTGGGGGGAGTGGGTCAAGCGGGGACCCAGAGGTGATGCTCAGTGCCAGTCGTTCAAAGTCTGCTTCGGGAATCTGGGGGAGAGCCAGAAGACTTTCCCTGGCCAAGCCGACTGGACTGGGGGTGTAATATGCAGGGCTGGTAGCATGAGAGGTAGGCGGGTGTTGGGATAGAGAGGATCCCAGGTTATTGATGATTTTCCTAATTTTATCCAGAAAAAACTCTGCGAGGTTATCACAGAGCGTCTGGGATGGAGGAATAGTTTTTTTCGTACAGTCCGGATGTAGGAGATTCTCAAAAATTTGAAATATGTTTTTTGAACTGTTAGCTGCATTGACAATAGTAGAGCAGTAATATTCCGATTTACTCACTCTAATGGCCGCTTTGTATTCGAAAAGTTTGTTTTTCCACAGGGTTTTGTTGGTGTCACAGTAGCCGTGTCTCCACTTCCTCTCGGCCTGTTTACAGGCTGACTTGAGGGTTTTAAGGGAGTCGGTAAACCAGGGAGCGGATCTTCGTCCTTTAGAAGTGCCTTGTTTCAAAGGAACGATAGAGTCCGTAATAGCTGTTATCCTGCTACTGAAGGTGCTATAGTTGTTTTCCACCGAGCTAGTGGGGGAGATACTGTCATCTACATTAAAGACTGGGGTGGCAGAGCCGGGCTTTCCAAGAGCTTTCCAGTTCCGGTAAGTAAGTTCAGCTGAACGACAGTTTTTGGGCTTGTAGGCGGTAGTGCTAGTGATATATATTTTGATGAGTGCATGGTCAGTCCAACTCATAGGCAGAATGTTGCCCACTTGTGTTAGACCTGCGCTCGAGAAAACAAGGTCTAGCCGATTACCAGCAGAGTGGGTTGGTTGCCGGATTAGTTGGTGAAGCCCCACACTGTCACAGGAAACCAAAAGGTTATGAAGTGCAGTGTCAAGGTTACCGTTAGGCCAAAGATTAAAATCTCCCACAATGGTTAGTTTATTATGGGAGGTTGCCATATTGGTAAAAATTGTAAGTAGTGCTTGTTGTTGCGAAGTGGAAAAGGCTCCAGGGGGCCGGTAGCAGATTATGACCGTAAAAATATCTCCCAAGTGGCAGTTAATGGCCAGACCAAGGAGCTCGACCCCAGGCACAGGGTCAATGTTTATAGTGTCGACCATCCAGGAGGCACGGAATATAATCCCGACTCCGCCCCCACGGCCCTTAGGTCTAGGGAGGTGCAAGATGTTAAAGTTGGGTGGGCAGGCGGATGCAAGATCAATATTACAATCGGCCTGCGTCCAAGTCTCGGTTAGAAACAGGACATCAAGATGGTGTGTTTCTATAAGGAGACTGATCTCCGTCGCGTGTTTAGGTAAAGATCGGACGTTCAGTAAGCCTCCAGTGATCAGGCCCGTATGGGCGAAGTCAGTCAGGGGAAACGCAGTGTCCTCAAAAGAGAGCGTACCTTCAGATGCGGAACCATGTAATTCAAGCAGTGTGTCTCGGGAATAGCGTGGGGGCAGCGAGTCAATGTGGCTAGAGGTGGAGGCGCAGGTCGCGGTCTCGTCGCGGACGAGCGCAGACGAGCTTGCCTTTAGCGCGCCTTCGGCGCGCAACCGGCGCGCCCGCTGCGCTCGTCCGCTGCGCTTCCGATATTGACACATGACTTATAGTGACAACTGATGACGTTAGAGGGGGCGTGGCCAGCAGATGTGGGCGTGGCTACACTCTCCCTCGGCGTCCCAATGGCGCCCAGAAAGCAGCGTTGTGGGGGCCAAGCAGTACCAGCTATTTGTCAGCTGTACTGCGGAATCAAGGTCAGTGCAAAATTACGGCAGTGCAAGTTTTCCAATTTTAAAAAACACAGCAATACAACAAAAAGATTAAAATGGGCTCAGCAAAGCTCCCGGCTTTCCGCCTCAGGAGTAACACGTTAGTAGCGAGACGCTCGTTTTCAGCGCGCTATAAGTGATGCGAAGGCGGGGGGCGTGGCCAGCAGATGTGGGCGTGGCTACACTCTCCCTCGGCGTCCCAATGGCGCCCAGAAAGCAGCGTTGTGGGGGCCAAGCAGTACCAGCTATTTGTCAGCTGTACTGCGGAATCAAGGTCAGTGCAAAATTACGGCAGTGCAAGTTTTCCAATTTTAAAAAACACAGCAATACAACAAAAAGATTAAAATGGGCTCAGCAAAGCTCCCGGCTTTCCGCCTCAGGAGTAACACGTTAGTAGCGAGACGCTCGTTTTCAGCGCGCTATAAGTGATGCGAAGGCGGGGGGCGTGGCCAGCAGATGTGGGCGTGGCTACACTCTCCCTCGGCGTCCCAATGGCGCCCAGAAAGCAGCGTTGTGGGGGCCAAGCAGTACCAGCTATTCTAAGTCTAAGAAGTCTAAGAAGGATTCCCAAGAAGATTTGGTAATGTTGGACGTTATTCCGCAGTTTTTTGGATTTATGATTTTGTTTATTGTAGACCAAAACTGGGCGCTGTTATTACCCTTTAAGTCGTAATGTAGTTTTGCCCAGAGGTCGTCATCATTGGATCTTTTGACTGACCATTTCAGTTTTTTTAGGTCCGACCGATCCTTCTGAAGTTTGGCAAGAAGGACCCTGTCCCCCGGGCTTTTTCTCAGCATTCTTAACAGTCGGTTGATCTCTTTTTTGTGGGTATTTAGGTCTGATTTCTGGGATCTTGATATCTTCCTTAGGGCACCAGAGCCAGCAGATGAACTGTGCCGTACGATAGATGAATATTGATTTAAAAAATCAGCCGTAAATTGTTCCCAACCTGCTACTGGATTGCTTGAGGGGTAGTTTAAGTTGTTTAGTTGATATTTAGCAGCTTGTAATACCTCCGGCGTGGGAGTGTGTCTTTCTCAGTATGTGGATTGTATGTCGCTAAGACTGGCTATGTCACTCCTCCTGTGCTGAGCAGACCCAGTCTTACGAATGAAGTTGTATGCTTGGAGGCACCTTTAAACCAGTTTCTGTGTTGCAGGTAAGTTAACAGGACTTCAATGTCTTCGTATGGAATGTATTCTACCGGTGGATCCACTTCGATGTATTTGTGGAATAACAGTGTCTCTGGATCTGCAGGTGGGAATTTTACCCAGGAATAGAATACCTCTAATCCGAACACCTCATGAGCCTCAATCACGAAAGTAACATAGCTACCTGTTGCAGGTATGCCATGTTCTAACATTTTCAGAGTTACTGCTTGTTAAGAGCGTTAGCAAATTCATCTCCTTCCGAACTTCCCCAGGTACTTGTAGCTTCAGTCATTTTCTTAAATTTGTAGAAAGAAAGAGTGTAAGAAAACGTTTAAGAGATAGGGATTTGCACAATGTGGGAACTTTTTATCCTTACAAACTTCTCTAAACCTGCTGCCAATACACAGGGTATGACTGCTCAGCTGAGGTGGATATCCCTTCCCACTTCAGATGTCTCTGAACAGAGTAGGGCATTCTGAGAAAGCACGACTGCACTACTCATATTTTAGCTGTTAATATAGGAACCAAACAAACGTTGGTGGTGCGCGTGTTGTGTAGTTCCTAGGACCTCCCAGGACCTGTGCATTTTGGATGACCTAAACTGGGGGCTTGGTGTATAGACAGACTCTAAACACACCCACAGGATGAGTCAGCTGTTAGACCAGCTAGCTCTACAGGGCCACTAACACCACCCTGTATTCTACAGCGGTGTAGGTAGCTTCGGGCAACCACTGAACATGACAACCCTGATTCCTCAGGTATCATGGAAAACAGTACAGTACTTTTCGCTCATTCACTTGTGCTTACTTTTCTCAGAATACACATAGAATGACAATTGATACGGTTTCAATAATTATTTATTGGTCAAGCATCAATCTAGTGTAAAACATATTTACTGCGACAATCAGAAGACAGGAGCAGACAAAAGTGATCTCAAGCACCACTATCGTAAACAGTAGATACATTTCTACCATAGTGCTAAAAAGATGAACATAAGCCGATTATATAAAACAATTGCATTGGCGTACTCCTATAATATGCTGCCTATCTATTTTGCCTACATGTACCTAGCCTGGATATATAGATGAAACATGCATATGTGCATTTATGTGTGTGCTAAATGTAACCCAATGTAGCCAATAATCCTCCAGGGAATTTCCAACCCCTCCCCTGATGGTAAAGATCAAAGGACCCCGCCTCTGCTCCGAGGATGACACCCCGCAAGGGATGTCGGGTCTCTGCCTGTCAAAGGATCAGCCTGCAGAACCTCGGTCCAGCCTGGAAGGAATTCTGCACTATGATTTCTAAGGGGGAGAGGGGTCTTTTAAACTAAAGTGGTCACTCCGGGGGTTCTTCTAGAATCCATATGTTTTCAAAACAACCATGGATGCTTTGAAAACATTCACTAATCCTTTTCTAAAAACAGTGATCATGCACAGCTGGCTGTTGGTCAAAGATGAAAAAGTGGTGAGCCTTATACGGAATAAATGTACCGTGCCTTGGGGCATGTGTATGTACGTACTTCAGGTAGAGGGATTATGATAGGGTGCCAAGAACCTGGTGTCAAAAAGACAGGAGTGAGCTACTAGGTAAAAGGTCACCTGTTTAGAATCGTTATAGTAGTGTGGATGGGACAAATGTATGTGTCAGGGACTGTCCGGGACTATGTCAGGAACACAGTCAGGGATTTGAGCAAGGACTGGGGACTGGGTAGAAAACGTACTGTGCACAGAACGAGTAGTACAGCATTGCCCAGGATCACACAAGGAGTCAGAGGAGAAAAAGGGATCCAAAGGGTAAGCCTGTACAAGATGGCTAAGACTAAGGAAGGATGGGCACTCACAAGGCAATATAGCATTCAGACTAACTATACCCAGGACAGACGTGCAAGGCATATATATAATACAACATTAACAATAAAGGGAATGTGGGATAAAGCACACAGGAGCTCCACACAGTCAGACTGAAGCTCAGTAAGTTCCTCAACCACAATTGCTGTTACAGATAATGACTGCAAATTCCCACATATAGGATACACCTGCAAAGGCAGGGTCTATGGAGATTATACCTATGGTGATGTTATAACTGTAACTCAAAGACAATACTCACAGTGACCAAGAAACACCACCTAGGTAGTCAGCTTTGCCCATGGATCCTGGCGATCAAACAGGAACACGCAATGCAGTAACAGCAAAGGGGTAGAACTAAACACAAGCCCAATAGACAAGGAACTAGCAAGGAGGAGTGCTTAACAGGAAAGGAAGGAAGTCACAAGGCACACTAGGCAGAAAGCAGGTAACAAACATGCAACGTAACAGAAGCAAGACAGCAGAATAGAAAGAACGCAAACTAGAAATGGAACCAAGGAAATGGGAAGCAAGATAGGGACTGGAAAAGGATATACAGAAGGAGAGGCTACATGGGTATACTGGAATAGTGCAGGTTCAGGAATCAAAAAAACAAAGTAGCATAGAAGGCAGTGCTGGGGCAAGAACAAGAATTGAGCTAAGGCTCAGGAGTCAAGGTAGCACTGCAGGCAGTGCTAGTTCAGGAACAGGGAATACTAAAGCTTCAGGAGTCAAGGTAGCGGTGCAGGCATTGCTAGTTCTGGATCAGGGAATTACTAAAGCTTCAGGAGTCAAGGTAGTGCTGCAGGCAGTACTGGTTCAAGGAAACAGGAATTAGCTACAACTCAGGAAACAGGGAGTCAAGAGAGCACTGCAAGCAGTGCAAATCAGGAACAAGAAATAGCTGAAGCCCAGGACCAGGAACAAAGAATAAATAAAGCTCAGGAACTCAGGAAACAAGGTAGCACTGCAGGCAGTGCTAATTCAGGTACAAGGAATAGCTATAGCTCAGGAATCAAGGAATATCAAAAGCTCAGAAAACATGGATCGGTCTCACCGGAAAACAGCTACAATGACCAACACTGGGCTGAAGGGAATGTAGTAGTGAGCCTCAGCAAGGCATACCAGTGCTAGGGGTTCTCCCTTCTCTGCACAGAGTCCTCAGACCAACAGAAAAAAGTTAGCACAGAAACTGGAATAGAATAGACAAAGTTTATTAAACCTCATGAGGTGGAACTACATTCACACAACACCCTTCGGTAGTGTATGAGGTAGCACACTGACTGTTAGGAGCTTGGTCCTTTTATACCCACACAGGGGCTCAAATGAAGGCGGTACACGGTACAGAATGCTGGTTTCAAATACATACAAGGTCATACAGAGAGTGTGCTAGCAACAAGTGGGAGGGACTGAAAGTTGGCTAATTCTGGTGGACACATCTTGACTGTTACAAGTTGGAGACAGCTGTAAGCTGAACTGGGCATGTGTAAAGCAGAAGAGGATAAATATATCTTGTCTCTAGGCAGATTTCAAGAGCAGTTAACAGGAAGGTAGGACAGAGCACATGGCAAACAAAATGCCCGACAGAAATACAAAATGGATTCCGTAAAACGGACAAGATAGTCTCTAAATACAAGATGTCTGCTGCTAATGCTTAACCTAATTATTGCTGATGCTTAAAAGAGCTCACAGTACTCATGCGCATCAGGTATGAGCAGGCTAGCAGCAGCCAGCCACAGGTGAGCTGAATTCCTCCACCCATCCATAGCCTACAGGGGTTGAGACAAAGCAGTGAGCAGGGAATTCTGGGTAATGGAGTTTCAGGCATGAGCAGGATGACTTCCACAAAACCTGGCATGGATTGGGAATGGATGTCAATTCCCAAATAGTGTCCAAATGGCTGGAATCAGTATGTACATGAAGTGGAGGGTCTGGAAGCTTGTTATGACACTGGAGAGTCCCACAGTTCAGCCCCCTGGCGGTGGATACGAAAACGCAGGGAGCAAGTCGTGACAGTATGTAAACGGCATGTACATGATGGGACTATCCTAAAGGACATAACAGAACCTCTGCATCTCCTTTGATGCTGACGCAGTTGCTGCTCAATGACATCGCTTTGATGGACTGCACAGTTCAACAGCGAAAGACTGCACAGCCTGACGCCGCATCGCCGTCATTGCAAAGTGGTTCGTCGCTGACAGCGGGTATTGGAATGGACCCATTGTCTCCATCTTTGGGTTTGACGACGAGGCACCGCCTGCTCTGCTCTTTGTATTGCATCTTTGACATTGACGCTTCCTCCATCCAAGGTACTTTTTCAGCTGGGCCTGCATGAGTCTTGTAGCTGGCCTGCGCTTCATCACAGTTGGCCTGCACTTGGATTTGCCCTGGTGTATTGTGACCAGATGTCCCCGGTTGGCGCTTGATGATGCTAAACGGTGTATTTTGATTGAATCTTTAAAAATTCATTACTTCAGTTCTACCAATAGGATATTTGTCGCTTTGGTCTTGTTTTACTCATACAAATATAATCTATTTTTCTGTCTATATGTGGAGTATTTTTCTGGTATTTTCATTATGTTACTCTGTGTGTGTTGCACAAATACTTTACACATTGCCTCTTTAGATAAGCCTGACTGCTCTGTGCCAAGCTGCCAGAGGGTGAGCACAGGTTATCTTTTAGTATGGATCTGACTTATCCTGACTAGAGGGGTGGGCCCTACTTTGACAGGGTACATACCTCTGCCAACTAGAGACCCCAATTTCTAACACAAACAAATTGATGCTTTCAGACATTCCTGTTTGGTGTTATGATGTATAAATGCAATTTTCCTAGTGGACCACGATACCCATAACCTTTGGAATATGGCCTTCAAGATTATACTCTCAGTCTCTGAGTATCTTAGAGCCTCTCTTGCTCAGACTATACATGATAGACTGAATGCGACAAAATATGTTACCTGCACAAGTTAAGACACTACTAACTATCTTGCCAGGGCCGTTGGCACAAGCGTTGGTTTTCTGAGGCGTGCTGCTTGTGATCCAGACGTTTTTCGCTGATGTACAAGCATCACAAATTCTCCTCTTTGGAGAGAAGACAGACTACACTTTGGAACACTTCAAAGACTCCAGCTTGTTCATTGGAGCTGTTGAGTCCTGTTTGGCAGTTCCCACATCAATACAGGAAGTTCAGTGGCTATTCCATGGGGCTGTCTTATAACCAGTTCACATGATGAATGTTATTTGTAAACCAACAACTGTCACACAAAAGAGACCATCCTGGCGCTGTGCTTGGAGTACTATGGATCCCTGAGAGTCATCCAGATAGAGTTTGATTAGTGAGATGCAGAGGAGTCAGGACCCAAAATAGCCAAGTTTTAAGTTCTTTTTTAAACGCTGCATCATATCCGATGGTTTGCATATTACTAGGAAGGAGGTTCCAAACTTTAGAGCAAAAAAACGCATAAGACTTTCCGCCTTGTGATTTTAAACAAAACACTGGAGGTTTCAAAGATTCTTAGAGGACGATCTTTGAGTTAATTGAGGCAAATAGTGGCAGAACTGGTCATTGGGGTATTTTGGGCCGGAACGATTGAAGGGTCTATAAACAAACAAAAGTAATTTAAAAGGGACCCTCTTATGGATTGGGAGCCGGTGCAATTTCTTGAGTGCGGCTGATGCAGACCGTCTCCTTGGCAGTTGTAGAACCAGTCCAGGGGCTGATTTATGTACTATCTGAAGTTTTTTCGATGATACGTTGTGTGCAGCCGGCATAGAGACTGTTGCAATAGTCCAATCTTGGCGAGGTGAGTGCAAAGGCAACATTTTTCCTGGCAGCCAGAGGCAGGAGATTGAAGGATTTTAATGATTTCATGAGATTAAAGCACAGGCCGGCAACGGCTGATGCTTGCAGAAGAAAGGATAGATCAAAGTCCAATTTTACCCGAAGATTTTTCACGGCCTTTGCCAAGGCAGGGAGGGAGGGGGTGCAGAAACTGGCACCATTTCATAGGGGAAAAACTGTTGGATTTTCCAAAGAGGAGTATTTCCGTCTTAACAGAATTGCATTTGAGGTGGATATCTTGCATCCACTGAATGTTGTCAGTCAAACAGTTTCGAAAATTGGTTTCTGACTTGAATTAGCTTTTGTCCAACGACAGGATCAGTTGGGTTGTAGAAATGAAGGAGACCAGGGAGTCATATAGATATTAAGCAGTAAGTGAACCGCCGGATACATATCGTGGACACGTCCTCCAGTGAAAGAGTGGAAGTAATATTTGATTACATTAGTGTAAGCGGTTAGGGCGGCAGCGCCTTGTGCTTTGTGGACTCTCTTGCATTTATAGAGCCTTATGTTTTGTATGTAACGCAGGATCTGACCATAGTTCTATAGCACATCCGTGCTGTAACCGGTGGGAGTATCTAATACCACTCAGTATGAGTAAGCGGAAGGTGAATCCTGGGGTAAGGGGCGGGGTTAAGGTGACCCTTGATGCATTTCTTCAAAGAGCAGAATCACTGCTAGTCCACGAAATTCAGCTCAGAGAAAAATTATTGTCGCTAGATACACTGCTAGAACATAAGCGATCATCAATGGACCCATAGCAAGGTCTAAAACACCAAGTAAAAGTATCCTCCAAGGTCCATCAAAGCAGGATAGAGGCAGCATCACTAGTGCTATGGTTCATGTTCCCCATATGACACAGGAGGGTGGCTCCATAGCAAGGTCTAAAACACCAAGTAAAAGTATCCCCCAAGGTCCATCAAAGCAGGATAGAGGCAGCATCACTAGTGCTATGGCTCATGTTCCCCATATGACACAGGAGGGTGGCTCCATAGCAAGGTCTAAAACACCAAGTAAAAGTATCCCCCAAGGTCAATCAAAGCAGGATAGAGGCAGCATCACTAGTGCTATGGTTCATGTTCCCCATATGACACAGGAGGGTGGCTCCATAGCAAGGTCTAAAACACCAAGTAAAAGTATCCCCCAAGGTCCATCAAAGCAGGATAGAGGCAGCATCACTAGTGCTATGGCTCATGTTCACCATATGACACAGGAGGGTGGCTCCATAACAAGGTCTAAAACACCAAGTAAAAGTATCCCCCAAGGTCCATCAAAGCAGGATAGAGGCAGCATCACTAGTGCTATGGCTCATGTTCCCCATATGACACAGGAGGGTGGCTCCATAGCAAGGTCTAAAACACCAAGTAAAAGTATCCTCCAAGGTCCATCAAAGCATGATAGAGGCAGCATCACTAGTGCTATGGTTCATGTTCCCATATGACACAGGAGGGTGGCTCCATAGCAAGGTCTAAAACACCAAGTAAATGTATCCTCCAAGGTCAATCAAAGCAGGATAGGGGCAGCATCACTAGTGCTATGGTTCATGTCCCCCATATGACACAGGAGGGCGGCTCCATAGCAAGGTCTAAAACACCAAGTAAAAGTATCCCCAAGGTCAATCAAAGCAGGAGAGTGGCAGCATCACTAGTGCTATGGCTCATGTTCCCCATATGACACAGGAGGGTGGCTCCATAGCAAGGTCTAAAACACCAAGTAAAAGTATCCCCCAAGGTCAATCAAAGCAGGATAGAGGCAGCATCACTAGTGCTATGGCTCATGTTCCCCATATGACAAAGGAGGGTGGCTCCATAACAAGGTCTAAAACACCAAGTAAAAGTATCCCCCAAGGTCCATCAAAGCAGGATAGAGGCAGCATCACTAGTGCTATGGCTCATGTTCACCATATGACACAGGAGGGTGGCTCCATAACAAGGTCTAAAACACCAAGTAAAAGTATCCCCCAAGGTCCATCAAAGCAGGATAGAGGCAGCATCACTAGTGCTATGGCTCATGTTCCCCATATGACACAGGAGGGTGGCTCCATAGCAAGGTCTAAAACACCAAGTAAAAGTATCCCCCAAGGTCCATCAAAGCAGGATAGGGGCAGCATCACTAGTGCTATGGTTCATGTTCCCCATATGACACAGGAGGGTGGCTCCATAGCAAGGTCTAAAACACCAAGTAAAAGTATCCTCCAAGGTCAATCAAAGCACGATAGAGGCAGCATCACTAGTGCTATGGTTCATGTTCCCCATATGACACTGGAGGGTGGCTCCATAGCAAGGTCTAAAACACCAAGTAAAAATATCCTCCAAGGTCAATCAAAGCAGGATAGGGGCAGCATCACTAGTGCTATGGCTCATGGTCCCCATATGACACAGGAGGGTGGCTCCATAGCAAGGTCTAAAACACCAAGTAAAAGTATCCCCCAAGGTCCATCAAAGCAGGATAGGGGCAGCATCACTAGTGCTATGGCTCATGGTCCCCATATGACACAGGAGGGTGGCTCCATAGCAAGGTCTAAAACACCAAGTAAAAGTATCCCCCAAGGTCAATCAAAGCAGGATAGAGGCAGCATCACTAGTGCTATGGTTCATGGTCCCCATATGACACTGGAGGGTGGCTCCATAGCAAGGTCTAAAACACCAAGTAAAAGTATCCTCCAAGGTCAATCAAAGCAGGATAGAGGCAGCATCACTAGTGCTATGGTTCATGTTCCCCATATGACACAGGAGGGTGGCTCCATAGCAAGGTCTAAAACACCAAGTAAAAGTATCCCCCAAGGTCCATCAAAGCAGGATAGAGGCAGCATCACTAGTGCTATGGTTCATGTTCCCCATATGACACAGGAGGGTGGCTCCATAGCAAGGTCTAAAACACCAAGTAAAAGTATCCTCCAAGGTCCATCAAAGCAGGATAGAGGCAGCATCACTAGTGCTATGGCTCATGTTCCCCATATGACACAGGAGGGTGGCTCCATAGCAAGGTCTAAAACACCAAGTAAAAGTATCCTCCAAGGTCAATAAAAGCAGGATAGAGGCAGCATCACTAGTGCTATGGCTCATGTTCCCCATATGACACTGGAGGGTGGCTCCATAGCAAGGTCTAAAACACCAAGTAAAAGTATCCCCCAAGGTCCATCAAAGCAGGATAGGGGCAGCATCACTAGTGCTATGGTTCATGTTCCCCATATGACACTGGAGGGTGGCTCCATAGCAAGGTCTAAAACACCAAGTAAAAGTATCCTCCAAGGTCAATCAAAGCAGGATAGAGGCAGCATCACTAGTGCTATGGCTCATGTTCCCCATATGACACAGGAGGGTGGCTCCATAGCAAGGTCTAAAACACCAAGTAAAAGTATCCCCCAAGGTCCATCAAAGCAGGATAGTGGCAGCATCACTAGTGCTATGGTTCATGTTCCCCATATGACACTGGAGGGTGGCTCCATAGCAAGGTCTAAAACACCAAGTAAAAGTATCCCCCAAGGTCCATCAAAGCAGGATAGGGGCAGCATCACTAGTGCTATGGCTCATGGTCCCCATATGACACAGGAGGGTGGCTCCATAGCAAGGTCTAAAACACCAAGTAAAAGTATCCTCCAAGGTCCATCAAAGCAGGATAGAGGCAGCATCAAGAGTGCTATGGTTCATGTTCCCCATATGACACAGGAGGGTGGCTCCATAGCAAGGTCTAAAACACCAAGTAAAAGTATCCGCCAAGGTCCATCAAAGCAGGATAGAGGCAGCATCACTAGTGCTATGGCTCATGGTCCCCATATGACACAGGAGGGTGGCTCCATAGCAAGGTCTAAAACACCAAGTAAAAGTATCCCCCAAGGTCAATCAAAGCAGGATAGAGGTAGCATCACTAGTGCTATGGCTCATGTTCCCCATATGACACTGGAGGGTGGCTCCATAGCAAGGTCTAAAACACCAAGTAAAAGTATCCCCCAAGGTCCATCAAAGCAGGATAGAGGCAGCATCAAGAGTGCTATGGTTCATGTTCCCCATATGACACAGGAGGGTGGCTACATAGCAAGGTCTAAAACACCAAGTAAAAGTATCCCCCAAGGTCCATCAAAGCAGGATAGAGGCAGCATCACTAGCGCTATGGCTCATGTTCCCCATATGACACAGGAGGGTGGCTCCATAGCAAGGTCTAAAACACCAAGTAAAAGTATCCTCCAAGGTCCATCAAAGCATGATAGAGGCAGCATCACTAGTGCTATGGTTCATGTTCCCATATGACACAGGAGGGTGGCTCCATAGCAAGGTCTAAAACACCAAGTAAAAGTATCCCCCAAGGTCAATCAAAGCAGGATAGAGGCAGCATCACTAGTGCTATGGTTCATGTTCCCCATATGACACAGGAGGGTGGCTCCATAGCAAGGTCTAAAACACCAAGTAAAAGTATCCCCCAAGGTCCATCAAAGCAGGATAGAGGCAGCATCACTAGTGCTATGGCTCATGGTCCCCATATGACACTGGAGGGTGGCTCCATAGCAAGGTCTAAAACACCAAGTAAAAGTATCCTCCAAGGTCAATCAAAGCAGGATAGTGGCAGCATCACTAGTGCTATGGCTCATGTTCCCCATATGACACAGGAGGGTGGCTCCATAGCAAGGTCTAAAACACCAAGTAAAAGTATCCCCCAAGGTCAATCAAAGCAGGATAGAGGCAGCATCACTAGTGCTATGGTTCATGTTCCCATATGACACAGGAGGGTGGCTCCATAGCAAGGTCTAAAACACCAAGTAAAAGTATCCTCCAAGGTCCATCAAAGCAGGATAGAGGCAGCATCACTAGTGCTATGGCTCATGTTCCCCATATGACACTGGAGGGTGGCTCCATAGCAAGGTCTAAAACACCAAGTAAAAGTATCCCCCAAGGTCCATCAAAGCAGGATAGGGGCAGCATCACTAGTGCTATGGTTCATGTTCCCCATATGACACTGGAGGGTGGCTCCATAGCAAGGTCTAAAACACCAAGTAAAAGTATCCCCCAAGGTCCATCAAAGCAGGATAGGGGCAGCATCACTAGTGCTATGGTTCATGTTCCCCATATGACACTGGAGGGTGGCTCCATAGCAAGGTCTAAAACACCAAGTAAAAGTATCCTCCAAGGTCAATCAAAGCAGGATAGAGGCAGCATCACTAGTGCTATGGCTCATGTTCCCCATATGACACAGGAGGGTGGCTCCATAGCAAGGTCTAAAACACCAAGTAAAAGTATCCCCCAAGGTCCATCAAAGCAGGATAGGGGCAGCATCACTAGTGCTATGGTTCATGTTCCCCATATGACACTGGAGGGTGGCTCCATAGCAAGGTCTAAAACACCAAGTAAAAGTATCCCCCAAGGTCCATCAAAGCAGGATAGGGGCAGCATCACTAGTGCTATGGCTCATGGTCCCCATATGACACAGGAGGGTGGCTCCATAGCAAGGTCTAAAACACCAAGTAAAAGTATCCTCCAAGGTCCATCAAAGCAGGATAGAGGCAGCATCACTAGTGCTATGGCTCATGGTCCCCATATGACACAGGAGGGTGGCTCCATAGCAAGGTCTAAAACACCAAGTAAAAGTATCCTCCAAGGTCCATCAAAGCAGGATAGTGGCAGCATCACTAGTGCTATGGTTCATGTTCCCCATATGACACAGGAGGGTGGCTCCATAGCAAGGTCTAAAACACCAAGTAAAAGTATCCTCCAAGGTCAATCAAAGCAGGATAGAGGCAGCATCACTAGTGCTATGGCTCATGTTCCCCATATGACACTGGAGGGTGGCTCCATAGCAAGGTCTAAAACACCAAGTAAAAGTATCCCCCAAGGTCCATCAAAGCAGGATAGAGGCAGCATCAAGAGTGCTATGGTTCATGTTCCCCATATGACACAGGAGGGTGGCTACATAGCAAGGTCTAAAACACCAAGTAAAAGTATCCCCCAAGGTCCATCAAAGCAGGATAGAGGCAGCATCACTAGCGCTATGGTTCATGTTCCCCATATGACACTGGAGGGTGGCTCCATAGCAAGGTCTAAAACACCAAGTAAAAGTATCCCCCAAGGTCCATCAAAGCAGGATAGGGGCAGCATCACTAGTGCTATGGCTCATGTTCCCCATATGACACTGGAGGGTGGCTCCATAGCAAGGTCTAAAACACCAAGTAAAAGTATCCCCCAAGGTCCATCAAAGCAGGATAGTGGCAGCATCACTAGTGCTATGGCTCATGTTCCCCATATGACACTGGAGGGTGGCTCCATAGCAAGGTCTAAAACACCAAGTAAAAGTATCCCCCAAGGTCCATCAAAGCAGGATAGTGGCAGCATCACTAGTGCTATGGCTCATGTTCCCCATATGACACTGGAGGGTGGCTCCATAGCAAGGTCTAAAACACCAAGTAAAAGTATCCTCCAAGGTCCATCAAAGCAAGATAGAGGCAGCATCACTAGTGCTATGGCTCATGTTCCCCATATGACACTGGAGGGTGGCTCCATAGCAAGGTCTAAAACACCAAGTAAAAGTATCCCCCAAGGTCAATCAAAGCAGGATAGAGGCAGCATCACTAGTGCTATGGTTCATGTTCCCCATATGACACAGGAGGGTGGCTCCATAGCAAGGTCTAAAACACCAAGTAAAAGTATCCCCCAAGGTCCATCAAAGCAGGATAGGGGCAGCATCACTAGTGCTATGGTTCATGTTCCCCATATGACACTGGAGGGTGGCTCCATAGCAAGGTCTAAAACACCAAGTAAAAGTATCCTCCAAGGTCAATCAAAGCAGGATAGTGGCAGCATCACTAGTGCTATGGCTCATGTTCCCCATATGACACAGGAGGGTGGCCCCATAGCAAGGTCTAAAACACCAAGTAAAAGTATCCCCCAAGGTCCATCAAAGCAGGATAGGGGCAGCATCACTAGTGCTATGGTTCATGTTCCCCATATGACACTGGAGGGTGGCTCCATAGCAAGGTCTAAAACACCAAGTAAAAGTATCCTCCAAGGTCAATCAAAGCAGGATAGTGGCAGCATCACTAGTGCTATGGCTCATGTTCCCCATATGACACAGGAGGGTGGCTCCATAGCAAGGTCTAAAACACCAAGTAAAAGTATCCTCCAAGGTCCATCAAAGCAGGATAGAGGCAGCATCACTAGTGCTATGGCTCATGTTCCCCATATGACACTGGAGGGTGGCTCCATAGCAAGGTCTAAAACACCAAGTAAAAGTATCCTCCAAGGTCAATCAAAGCAGGATAGAGGCAGCATCACTAGTGCTATGGTTCATGTTCCCCATATGACACTGGAGGGTGGCTCCATAGCAAGGTCTAAAACACCAAGTAAAAGTATCCTCCAAGGTCAATCAAAGCAGGATAGAGGCAGCATCACTAGTGCTATGGCTCATGTTCCCCATATGACACAGGAGGGTGGCTCCATAGCAAGGTCTAAAACACCAAGTAAAAGTATCCCCCAAGGTCAATCAAAGCAGGATAGAGGCAGCATCACTAGTGCTATGGCTCATGTTCCCCATATGACACAGGAGGGTGGCTCCATAGCAAGGTCTAAAACACCAAGTAAAAGTATCCTCCAAGGTCAATCAAAGCAGGATCGAGGCAGCATCACTAGTGCTATGGCTCATGTTCCCCATATGACACTGGAGGGTGGCTCCATAGCAAGGTCTAAAACACCAAGTAAAAGTATCCCCCAAGGTCAATCAAAGCAGGATAGAGGCAGCATCACTAGTGCTATGGTTCATGTCCCCATATGACACAGGAGGGTGGCTCCATAGCAAGGTCTAAAACACCAAGTAAAAGTATCCTCCAAGGTCCATCAAAGCAGGATAGAGGCAGCATCACTAGTGCTATGGTTCATGTTCCTCATATGACACAGGAGGGTGGCTCACCTATGTACCCTGATGACCCACTTATAACAGATTCTGACCCTGACCGGTCTCACATTAGTATTGAAGAGGTGGAGAAGAATTCCAGCGCGTCCACTCCAGTGATTGACAGGCCAGAACCAGGGTCATCAGAGTTGGTAGCCGCTAGGGCCAATTTAGGTATAGGAACCATAGTAAGGGGGGGCGGAGAAGTGATCACAAGATCAAAAGATGCAATAAAAGACACATGCACTATGCAGTTGGTATCACCTATAGCTGACACAAGGACCAGGGGCACACGATCGGGGGTGAGGGGGCCGATTGTGTCAAAGCAAAAATTAAAACAGAAGGCTGCCGTTAAGATCAGCAGAGTGAACACTGCCGTGGGACCCATTTGTAGCACGCAATGCTCAAACTGTGGGAAGATGGGGAGTGGACAAGGAATGGAAGATTTATTAACACCTTCCATGCTGATGACGAGCTCAGCTCGTCATCAGTGTTACCTGCCGTACGCGGATGACGAGCTGAGCTCGTCATGTATCGCGGTAATTTAAAAAATGCCGCACACAGCGGGAAAAGCCGCTGCACGCATGCGGATAAGGTCAAACTTAGAGCTCCTTTTTTCCACATATCTGGGTCCGGTGTTGGAGAGAATTAAGGTTATTGAGGAAAAACTATCTCGGCTATGCGATCACAAGAATAGTGTGCCCGGTAGAATTAGGGGACCTGAGGAGGGGGGAGCAGAAGCCTCATCACATTCAATGCCCACAACCAGTTATGAGGGTCAAGGAGGGGGGCACCGCGAAGGCGGGCAGTTGGGCAAAGACAGTGAGGGCACCAACAAGGGTGCCTTGGCGGTTAAAACGAACGGGACTAACCGAAGCATAAATAGAATGGGGCCACTTAACACGGTTGGTCCTGACACAGCCCAGAGGGCCTCAGAGGGAAGAAGGGCAATAGTTAGTGATGAGGAGTTAACAATAGCGGACGCTGTGAAGAGCCCTAAGGGTTTACCGACATTGGATCTCCCCCCAGACTCAAGACCCTACACAGTGGTTCTTGTAGGGGTTTCTACTAATGGGGACGATAGGGAGGAATCCCCGTGCACTTTAATCAACAAGACAGCACATTGGATAGTCAAAAACACGGGTTTCAATATCACACAACACCGACATATTCTGAGGGCAAGGAGGGTGGCCTGGATCGGAAGTAGCAGAAGGAGCTTTGCTGGTGATTGCGTGATTTTGAATTTCAGATATCCAGAGTTAGTCAATGAGCTCCACCACAGTCAATCCAGGAGTCAATACCAAGGGGATGGAGGGTCCAGTATTGGACTGCTCCCCTTGGCTTTTTTTCTATAGGGATACGGCCAATAGGAATATACAGGGTGACCATAGGAGGAATAGGATTGCAGCAGATGGGGGGGGGGGCAGCTAGTTCCACTCAGCAACTGATTTGCACCTCTCGGCTTCAGCCCTAAATGAAAATGATTGACTGGTGGGGGGGGTTGAAAGAGGAGAATAAAGCGAGGTGGGGGTCACCCAAAATAGGAGACAATGAAGGTCTAGGGCGCACACAGTCAGATGATTCTAATGCCAATGTGAGAGCTATAGAGCCCGGTGGGAGAAGTGTGGAGAAAGACGCAGGGAATTTGGGTGAAGTTCCTGTAACGCACACGAACCCTACAACTGTCACTGCAGGCAGTCAAATAGTGGGAGCGACTAAGATCATATCCTGGAATGTAGCGGGTTTAGCCTCAAAAATTAAAAATCACAACTGGCTAACTTATATTAAGAAACATCAAATAATCCTCCTACAAGAAACATGGGAGGTACATAGTAACACCCAGGCAGTAGAAGGCTACAAAATGTTTTCGTCCCAGCACGCAAATCAGCGCCGGGGAGGGCAAAGGGGGGTCTGACTATTTACGTCGATCTCAGACTCCCAGGAAGATGGAGTGAACTAAGATGGGCCTCGGACTGCACACTGGGACTCACATATCCTAAAAAGGGTTTTAATTTAACTGTTGTAAATATCTATAATACATTACTCCAGGACAAACTCTCCAAAGTTTAAATGAACTTGGGGCTCGGCTGGCAGGCATGGAGGAGCGAGGGGCACTGTGCTCCCAGCTAGTATTAGCGGTTGATTTCAATTGTCACCCATGCCCCTTCTTAAGAATGAATGAGGGGAACTGGTCGGCTTGCCCGGTTGTAGAGGGGTGGCACCTGAATCACACAAGGGAAGGAGGAGCGCTGAATACGATCATGGGCAGGCATGCCCTAACATATACCATGGATTTGATTGGTGGGGAGGGAAATAGCACGGTGCCCCTACTTTCAAAGGCAGGGCGAAGGGCGCTATAATAGATTTTATTTTTGTTACACCCATGTTAAAGTGTCAGGTTATAAGGTTTAAGATAGAGGTTAATTGTATAGGGCCTGGCCCCTAATGGCTGCCAGAACTCAAAAGCGCACTACTTGCAATAAACAATTACTCCTTTTTAACGTTTCAGTTATATTTAAACCATTGATATTCAGTTCATTTCACAATCAACATTTATCTTTGCATATTTTTCATAACATGATTACAATAAAATCAATGTCAACAAAATAGTAACATAATCAAATCATATTCAGTACATAAACCCAATGCATTTCGGGGCTAGAAAGCCCCTTCGTCGGGGTCTGTTGAGGAAAAAAGGAAATCGTATTACTCTTGGATCTTATCAGGTTCACAGTTGCTACTTTTGTTTGGCATAATTCATTTAATTAAACTGTTTTAATCTTACCTCAAACTTTGAGGGGAAACTTAATGTTTTTCACGAGTATGATTCCTGATATTATATTTTAATCTGTATAAAAAAGGTGATTTATTCTATGACGCATCCTTTAGTTGGAAGAATTTCGTTGTTTAAATAGAAAGTTGTTATGTTTACCTGTTTCTTGATTTAAGTTAATCTGAAATAAATGTGAATTATTTTATTTTAGTACCTTATGCGTTGTTTTTGTTGCATAAAACACACTCATGTCACATAAAAGGCTTTATTAACGCTCAACTGTTGGAATCATTGATGACGTTTCTATCGGTGGTGTCCTCCCTATTTAATTTCCAAGCTTGCATATCTATTAATTATAAATTGAATGAGTTACCTGCGAGCCTAAGCTGTGTAGCGTTGGTCTCGCTTGCTGGGACAGTGTTATCTGGTGCTAGAAAACATAATGAAAGCTAAGTTTTAAACGGGGTTTATTGCTTTACCATCAAATGAAAGCATTAAATAGTGGCTGTTATTTACCTTCAGAGACAAAGCTCGAAGACTTCACTCTCGTCAGCTTCGTGCTTTTAACAGTGACCTATAAAGGGTTTAAAAAAGTGGATTTTCAATGCCTGTCGTTTATTCACAATAGTGTATGATGCCCGCATCTTTAACGCACACAAGTTAATTACCTGCGGGCCTACGTTGTGAGGCTTCGGTTCCGCGGTATCTGTATTATTGCAGCCGACTGTAGAGTTCAGTCAAGAAGAGAAAAAGGAGAAGGAAATGTTTTTAATTTAGCGTTTAGACGCTACTACAAAGCTAGTGTTGCTTAAGCGCAGTAACGCGCTGCGCTTGTTCTATCTTACCGAATTATCTTAGCTTGTTCGTCGTAACGACCAGTCCTCCTTGTTGCCAATGCTTCTGATGAGAATTGTAAGTCCCTTCTCTATTGTCGCTAGTTATTCTTCCCTATCAGTGATATAGTAAAAGGACTGAGGCTTTTTAAGACGGCGGCCATTATTAAGTAGTATATTTGGGCAATGTTATGAAAGGGTTTTACTAGAAAATTAGGTGAACATTGTGAAATAATATTAAGAAGCACCATTATATATTGAGATTACCACAGAAAACTATACATTACGTGATCAACAGGACATGATGCGTGTTGTGTATAATCAGATGAAGATCTTCTTCAACCTGCATTATCATTTGTATGTATTTCCACTAGACATACATTAGTTTCTCTTTACAAAGTATTTGTTTCTTCCTGCCTATTTACAATCTGAATTTTCAGTACGTTTTATAAATTGATAATATATTTACTTTTTTGTTTTTGTTAACTATGTGAGTGTGTTGGCTATGTTGCTGTTAATGAATGCATTTTGTGTATCGCGGGTCTGAAATTCGAGCGCTTAGATCAGGCTATCTTTCTTTCTGCTTATAAAAAGCAGTTCATCTCCATTTTGTCATTTAATCCACAAGGGACTAACGTCTGCAATCTCCGTATCCAGCAGGCTTCCCTCTGGAGAAGGGTCTTGGCGTTGTCAAAACCTAACTTCTGCGAAACTTGTTCTACTATTTGAAACCTTAACTGTGCTATGGAATGTCGCAATTCTATCCAGTGCTGTGCCAGTGGCGATGTTGCACTTTTGTTTCTTATTCGACTCTTATGTTCGGACAGTCGTACTTTTAATTTCCTGTCCGTTTTTCCTACGTATAGGAGCCCACATGGGCACTTGATGGTATATACAACATGCTCTGAATTACAATTCACATTGTGCTTAAGCGGAATTTTTTCACCTGTTCTTGGGTGTAGTATTACATTCCCGGGTATTATGTTATTACAGTTCTTGCAATTGTAACATTTTGTTGTCCCTTTGTAGGTTCCTGATTCGTCTGTATTACCTGTAAATTTATTAGGTTTGTTCAATAACTCTTTCAAATTTTGGGCCCTTTTATAGGTAAACAAAGGTTGATCATGAAATAATGAACCAAAGTCCTTTTCAATTTGAAGAATTTCCCATCTTTTTTTGATTATCCTCTTTATATCCCAGGATGCTGTGGAATATTTGGACACAAACACCATTCTTTTATTCATTTTCTTAGGCTTTTTTTGTAAGAGTTCACTCCTAGGGATAGTCTTGATTTTCTCAATGTGTGCCTCAAGTAATTTTTTGGGGTATCCTCTGTCCAAGTATTTTTGTTTTTGTTCTTCCAAAGTTCTTTCACAACTGACTGGATCCGATGAGATTCTCTTCATTTGCATGAATTGGGACACTGGAAGGTTATTGATCAGGTTTGTGGGATGGAAGCTTCCATACAGCAATGCGGCATTCTTGTCTGTTGGTTTTTTGTATACACTGGTGTGAATGAACTTGTCTTTGATTTCTACCATTACATCTAGGAATGGTAAAGCTTCAGTGTGTATATTGTACATGAATTGAATTCGAGGATTGGCCATATTAAGACTTTTGATATTTTGGACTAGTGCTGTCGGTGATTTTTTCCAGATTAGGAAGATGTCGTCTATGTACCGTTTGTAGTACAAGATACCTTCTTGCCATGTTGGATCTTGCAAGATGTAATCTAATTCGAACTTGGCCATGAAAATATTAGCATAGATGCAAGCTCCGGGAAATCCCATCGCTGTTCCGTTTAGTTGAATATAGAATTCATTTTGCCATGTAAAATAACTGTTTTCTAAGCAAAATTCTAATAGTTGGATTATCATGCATTTGACTTCTTCTGGTTTATCTCCACTCATCAATGCCCATTCCATTGCTTCAAGCCCTTGTCTGTACGGTATGGATGTGTACAAAGATGTAACATCAATTGTACAGATTGTCCAATCGGAAATTGACTCCATATTGATGGTTGTCAAGCTTCTTAGAAAGTCGGACGTGTCTTCCAAATATGTGGGCCATTGGTGTATGAATGACAGCATGTGGCTGTCTATGAATATACCAAGGTTTTCAAAAATTGAAGAACACCCAGACACTATCGGTCTGAACGATGGATTTCTAAGGTCTTTATGGATCTTTGGTAAGAAATATATTCTTGGCCTTCTAGGATATATTTGCCTCAGGTAGCGTTTAGTTGTGGAATTAATCAAGTTTAGTTCTTCCGCTTTGTCCAAAATTTTATCCAAAGTCTGGGTGATTTCTAATGTTGGGTCTCTGTCCAATTTTGCATATGTATTTTCATCATTGACATGCCCTGTACCTTTTCGTAAATAAAAAGTAGAATCCATTATCGTTAGGCCCCCTCCTTTATCCGCCTTTTGGATTACAATTGATGAATTTTTTGCTAACGATTGTAATGCACTGTATTCAGCTCTTGTTAAGTTACTCAATTTTCTTTTGAATTCGATTTTACTCAGGTCCGCCTTGACCAAAGTTTCAAATGTATCTAAAGTTTTATGTGAGACTGGAGCTAAGAACGTACTCTTTGGTTTGAATTTAATATCCACACTTTCCTCTGTCTGGACTGGGTTCACGATTGTGAAGAAGTGCTTGAGCCTTAGCAACCGCATGAATTTGAAGAATGCCACTTCTGTCTCAAGTTCATTAGTTTGATAAGTATTCACAAACGTTGTTCCTTTGTGCAGTAGGCGCTCCTCATATTTTGTTAGAGGGTTCTCCGAGATATTGATCATGAGGTTTTTGTCTGGCTCCGAAGGCCTGTTTTCCTTTCCCTTTCCTTTTCCTTTTCCTCTTCGTGTTTTTTGTCTATTTGCTGTGTTGTAGATTGATCCGGTGGTTTGTTGGGCAGTTGGCCCTTCTCTAAAAAAGGATTAGGAGTTGATGCCAATGTTGTTTCTGCTTCAGTTGAGGTTGATTGGCCTGAAGGAAGAGTCTGTTTTTTACCCATAGGTTGCCTCGAGATGTTAGTATCACTGTTGGATACTCCACTTTCCTCTGATGATGTAGGTTGTTGCTTTTTGCTCGTATACCTCCTTTTGGCGTTGACTTCTGCCCAAGTATAGGCTTCGTTGAGCTTGTAATCGATCGTATCGCATTTAAATTTACGTAATTTCGTTTCTTGTAGCTCTTTGCCATATTTGTCAAGCTTCATTTCTAGGTCCTCTAAAAATTGATTCCATGGTTCTTCTTCCAGTCTAGTTGATAAATCCTTTTTAACATTAAATATTTCCTCCTCCAATTCTTTAATGGTTTTTGAAAGTTCTTCAATTAATAGCAATATCAAATCGAGTGAGCACTTATTCAAACTGCAGAACCATTTCTCCATAAATTGTGGATTATTGTTCAGTCTATATAGCATGGGTCGGATAGCTAGTCTGAGACCTCTCGGAATTCGTCTGACGCGATGATATTGTATTAACGTTGAAGCGTGTAATCGTTGGTTTAGTTCTCTTTTCGTTAAATATTCAAGTTGCTTCAGTTGTTGTGCAACTGATCCGCCTTTTGCATCAAAATTTTTAGTTTCCTTTATAAGATTGTATATTTGATCAGCCTCCTCATTAGTGTAAATTTTGATGTTAGCTCTGTTGTCCGTGATTCCCGATATTGAGTCGAAAAACATTTTGCTCTTTGGTGCTAGTTCCCACTGTTTGCAGTGTGTATAAATCAATGAATGTATGTGGGTGCTGCACACTTTTATCTAGCTGATTCGTTTGTACGATTTGTGTGCTGCCTTTGATTGGTGCCTGCTGTCACCATTAAATAATTGTATAGGGCCTGGCCCCTAATGGCTGCCAGAACTCAAAAGCGCACTACTTGCAATAAACAATTACTCCTTTTTAACGTTTCAGTTATATTTAAACCATTGATATTCAGTTCATTTCACAATCAACATTTATCTTTGCATATTTTTCATAACATGATTACAATAAAATCAATGTCAACAAAATAGTAACATAATCAAATCATATTCAATACATAAACCCAATGCATTTCGGGGCTAGAAAGCCCCTTCGTCGGGGGTCTGTTGAGGAAAAAAGGAAATCGTATTACTCTTGGTGCTTATCAGGTTCACAGTTGCTACTTCTGTTTGGCATAATTCATTTAATTAAACTGTTTTAATCTTACCTCAAACTTTGAGGGGAAACTTAATGTTTTTCACGAGTCTGATTCCTGATATTATATTGTAATCTGTATAAAAAAAGGTAATTTATTCTATGACGCATCCTTTAGTTGGAAGAATTTCGTTGTTTAAATAGAAAGTTGTTATGTTTACCTGTTTCTTGATTTAAGTTAATCTGAAATAAATGTGAATTCTTTTATTTTAGTATCTTATGCGTTGTTTTTTTTGCATAAAACACACTCATGTCACATAAAAGACTTTATTAACGCTCACCTGTTGGTATCATTGATGTCGTTTCTATCGGTGGTGTCCTCCCTATTTATGACAATAAAGTTTTATTGAAAAAACTTTCAAATTTCCAAGATTGCATATCTATTTAATTATAAATTAAATGAGTTACCTGCGAGCCTAAGCTGTGTAGCGTTGGTCTCGCTTGCTGGGACAGTGTTATCTGGTGCTAGAAAACATAATGAAAGCTAAGTTTTAAACAGGGTTTATTGCTTTACCATCAAATGAAAGCATTGAATAGTGGTTGTTATTTACCTTCCGAGACAAAGCTCGAAGACTTCACTCTCGTCAGCTTCGTGCTTTTAACAGTGACCTATAAAGGGGTTAGAAAAGTGGATTTTCAATGCCTGCCGTTTATTTACAATAGTGTATGATGCCCGCATCTTTAACGCAAACGAGTTAATTACCTGCGGTCCTACGCTGTGAGGCTTCGGTTCCGCGGTATCTGTATTATTGCAGCCGACTGTAGAATTCAGTCAAGAAGAGAAAAGGGAGAAGGAAATGTTTTTAATTTAGCGTTTAGACGCTACTACAAAGCTAGTGTTGCTTAAGCGCAGTAACGCGCTGCGCTTGTTCTATCTTACCGAATTATCTTAGCTTGTTTGTCGTAATGACGAGTCCTCCTTGTTGCCAGTGCTTCTGATGAGAATTGTAAGTCCCTTCTCTATTGTCGCTAGTTATTCTTCCCTATCAGTGATATAGTAAAAGGACTGAGGCTTTTTAAGTTGGCGGCCATTATTAAGGAGTATATTTGGACAATATTATGAATGGGTTTTACTTGAAAATTAGGTGAACATTGTGAAATAATATTAAGAAGCACCATTATATATTGAGATTACCACAGAAAACTATACATTACTTGATCAACAGGACATGATGCGTGTTGTGTATAATCAGATGAACATCTTCTTCAACCTGCATTATCATTTGTATGTATTTCCACTAGACATACATTAGTTTCTCTTTACAAAGTATTTGTTTCTTCCTGCCTATTTACAATCTGAATTTTCAGTACGTTTTATAAATTGATAATATATATACTTTTTTGTTTTTGTTAACTATGTGAGTGTGTTGGCTATGTTGCTGTTAATGAATGCATTTTGTGTATCGCGGGTCTGAAATTCGAGTGCTTAGATCAGGCTATCTTTCTTTCTGCTTATAAAAAGCAGATCTGAAATTCGAGGGCTAATGACAAAATGGAGATTATCTGCTTTTTATAAGCAGAAAGAAAGATAGCCTGATCTAAGCACTCAAATTTCAGACCCGCAATACACAAAATGCATTCATTAACAGCAACATAGCCAACACACTCACATAGTTAACAAAAACAAAAAAGTATATATATTATCAATTTATAAAACGTACTGAAAATTCAGATTGTAAATAGGCAGGAAGAAACAAATACTTTGTAAAGAGAAACTAATGTATGTCTAGTGGAAATACATACAAATGATAATGCAGGTTGAAGAAGATGTTCATCTGATTATATACAACACGCATCATGTCCTGTTGATCAAGTAATGTATAGTTTTCTGTGGTAATCTCAACATATAATGGTGCTTCCTAATATTATTTCACAATGTTCACCTAATTTTCTAGTAAAACCCATTCATAACATTGCCCAAATACACTCCTTAATAATGGCCGCCGTCTTAAAAAGCCTCAGTCCTTTTACTATATCACTGATAGGGAAGAATAACTAGCGACAATAGAGAAGGGACTTACAATTCTCATCAGAAGCATTGGCAACAAGGAGGACTCGTCGTTACGACGAACAAGCTAAGATAATTCGGTAAGATAGAACAAGCGCAGCGCGTTACTGCGCTTAAGCAACACTAGCTTTGTAGTAGCGTCTAAACGCTAAATTAAAAACATTTCCTTCTCCTTTTTCTCTTCTTGACTGAACTCTACAGTCGGCTGCAATAATACAGATACCGCGGAACCGAAGCCTCACAGCGTAGGACCGCAGGTAATTAACTCGTGTGCGTTAAAGATGCGGGCATCATACACTATTGTAAATAAACGACAGGCATTGAAAATCCACTTTTCTAACCCCTTTATAGGTAACTGTGAAAAGCACGAAGCTGACGAGAGTGAAGTCTTCGAGCTTTGTCTCGGAAGGCAAATAACAGCCACTATTCAATGCTTTCATTTGATGGTAAAGCAATAAACCCCGTTTAAAACTTAGCTTTCATTATGTTTTCTAGCACCAGATAACACTGTCCCAGCAAGCGAGACCAACGCTACACAGCATAGGCTCGCAGGTAACTCATTCAATTTATAATTAAATAGATATGCAAGCTTGGAAATTTGAAAGTTTTCTCAATAAAACTTTATTGTCATAAATAGGGAGGACACCACCGATAGAAACGACATCAATGATACCAACAGGTGAGCGTTAATAAAGCCTTTTATGTGACATGAGTGTGTTTTATGCAACAAAAACAACGCATAAGATACTAAAATAAAAGAATTCACATTTATTTCAGATTAACTCAAATCAAGAAACAGGTAAACATAACAACTTTCTATTTAAACAACGAAATTCTTCCAACTAAAGGATGCGTCATAGAATAAATTACCTTTTTTTATACAGTTTACAATATAATATCAGGAATCAGACTCGTGAAAAACATTAAGTTTCCCCTCAAAGTTTGAGGTAAGATTAAAACAGTTTAATTAAATGAATTATGCCAAACAGAAGTAGCAACTGTGATTCTGATAAGCACCAAGAGTAATACGATTTCCTTTTTTCCTCAACAGACCCCCGGGGCTTTCTAGCCCCGAAATGCATTGGGTTTATGTATTGAATATGATTTGATTATGTTACTATTTTGTTGACATTGATTTTATTGTAATCATGTTATGAAAAATATGCAAAGATAAATGTTGATTGTGAAATGAACTGAATATCAATGGTTTAAATATAACTGAAACGTTAAAAAGGAGTAATTGTTTATTGCAAGTAGTGCGCTTTTGAGTTCTGGCAGCCATTAGGGGCCAGGCCCTATACAATTCTTTAATGGTGACAGCAGGCACCAATCAAAGGCAGCACACAAATCGTACAAACGAATCAGCTAGATAAAAGTTTGCAGCACCCACATACATTCATTGATTTAAGATAGAGGTTGGCATTTTCAGCGACCATAACCCGCTTCTTCTGTGCATCAGAGATCCAAATGCGGTACTTCTATCTCATCATAGGGGGGCTGGAGGTTTGATTAAAGCCACTGACCAAGGTAGGACACAAAGGTGGGCCAACATGGACAGTGAAGCACTTTACAGAATCTTACTGACACAGGCCGAGTCCAACGTTTGGAAGTGTCTGAACTTGGAGGTTGAGGGGGCAGACCTGATCAAGGCATTTGAGGGAGCGGCCAAACAAATTTATGGCTTACTTAGGGGCAGGAAGACCAATAAGGAACACCTTGAGGGATCTGAAATCGGCTCTGAAATGTGTACCTAGGGACAGAGGGAAGGTATCAAACTGTAGGGCTAGGTACAATAAAACACTAAGATCCCGCAGAACCGTATCACAGAACCAGGTATGGGAAAACTTGAGAGAAGCGGTCGAGACAAAGGACTCAACTGCTTTTTGGAGAGTTATTAATGAACTAGGCTTCCAGGATTCAAATAAACCTAAGCTGGCCTGTCACATCCTCCGAGAAACCTGATTGGAGCATTACAAGGGCCTGTACAACCATTGTAGCATTGATGATTCGGCTACAGCAGAAATGGAAAGTGTGAACCTACCCCAGATTACCTTTTCCGTAGGAGAAATAAAGGCGGGGATTGAGGGGCTAACACGTAATAAGGCGCCAGGACCTGATGGGATCCCACCAGATCTCTTCCTCAGCCAGAAAGAACTCTGGGTGCCCATACTCACCAGAGTAATAAATACTGCAGTGCAAACAACAATGCCAATATCCTGGTCTACGGCCACAATAGTCCCCATATTTAATGAAGGGGACAGAAATAACCCTCAATGCTACAGGCCCATTTCATTAATTGATGTTACCGTGGAAGTTCTAGGTAGGGCCATTCTTAACCGATTGCTTGATTGGGCGGAGGAACATGAGATCATTACGGATACCCAGTATGGGTTTAGGTTCGGTCGCTCCACCACAGATCAATGCCTTAATTTATATCTCCTGGCAGCCAAGTACACCGTAGCCAGTGAGGGGACGGTGTACTTGGCTTTTATGGACCTCACCGCGGCATTTGATTGAGTAAATCAGAAGAAATTGTGGGGACTATTGGGGGCCTTGGGAGTTGACCCTGGTCTGGTAAATATATTACGGATAATGCATCAGAATACTTCTGCCCAGGTCACATATGACGAGGAGGGAAATGTCACAGACCACTTCCAATGCTCAAGGGGAGTGAGGCAGGGATGTAAATGTAAATGTACATGAATTTATATAGCACAAATCACCACTGGTTTCTAAGCGCTTGCTTAGGGAACCCGTCCTGGTATTCCCCTGTGAGATAACCCCGGCAGGGTATCCGCAAGGTGAAAGCCAGGCATCCCGCCGCGAGGGGCCGTTGTGGAGATTAAGCAAGCTATTGCCCAGAGTCGCAGAGTGTGAACCCATTAATCGAGTAGGCACCGGAGCGAGAATTGTCGAGTCCATGGACATATTAGGACTCAAGACCCCGCCGAGCCGGGAATTGAACCCTGGTCCTGGGCTGACCTCTGCTTCCAGGTCTGCCTCCTCTATCCAGTGAGCCACACTTCTCCACATGCATTTTGGCCCCCTTCCTTTTCACTTTATATATAAAAGGTTTGACCGAGGCACTGGTAGCTCTAGGGGTTGACTGCCCACAGATAGGTAGGAGAGGGATACCGATGTTACTGTACGCATATGACGCAGTACTCTTGGCCCGCACTGCGCGCCGACTGCAGCGCCTCATAGATGGCTTTGTCCATTTCATTGATAGCTTAGATTTGTCACCGAACCTCACAAAATCATATGTTATGGAGGTAGAGAAAGGACCATCCAGCAAAACTAAGTATACAATAGGCACACAGGGACTGGAAAAGGTCAAGTCATTTTCATATCTGGGGATCATGTTTAACAGTCGCCTTAGCTTCAAAGCCCTTGTGGAGGAGAAAAGCAATAAACTAATTAACTCAACAGGGGCAACTATGAAGTTTGCAAAGAGGCTAGGCCGATGGGCTCCGGAACAAATCCTGAACCTCTACAGTCCTGGAAGTTGTGCCAAAGTTTTATATGGTAGTGAGGTCTGGGGCTTTATAGACCCGCTTAAGTTACAAACAGAAGACAACAAATATTTGAGGAGGGTACTGAAAGTCCCACAAAGCATTTCCTCCTACGTGTTTCATGAGGGACTCGGTACAATCCATGTGTGCGACAGGCTCCAATGGAAGCCCCTCGCATGCTGGATCAAAGTATGGACAAATCCAGAGGCGGCGCTAAGTCAACAAATAATATCAGACTGCATTGCACGGGCACAGGGTCATAACATTCCTTGGCTTAGATAATTCAAGGAAAACCTGTTAGCCATGGGTTGTGTTGAATATTTTACTCACCCGACAAAATTGCTATCTAAGGATAAGGGCCGTATTAAGTTAGATTTTTTAAACAGAGCCAAGTCAAATAGGGAAGCAAGAGAGCTGACTAGGCCCTCAGTAAGAAGTCATCAGTTAACAAAGTCGTGCCTGGGCGTGGAACCTTATTTGTGTCTTATTTACAATCCTCAAGACTGATTTCTCATGATTCGTTTCAGGATAAATTTGTTACACAACACTTTGGCAGTTCCAGCAGGGTACACAATGGCATTTGGAGAGTAAGGGCCCCTGTGGCTGCGACCAACGGTCTCCCCAGGATACGCTCCATTTGGTCCTACTAGGCCCATTTTACGATTACCCTAGGCGACTATTTTTAAAAGGTATTTTAAGGAAGGCCAAGTTCAAACAAGCTAAGGTGGTCCTACTGTTTCTGAAATTGTCAGTAGAACCTTTAACACTTTTCTGCGTAGTAAATTATTTAAGATTAGCGATGAAACTCAGAACCAGTAGAGGGGAGGAACTTGAGCTGAGATCAACAAAGAGCCTTGCGGAACTCCCATAGTGGCTTGAGCTGGACTCAGCAAAGAGCCCTGTGGTACTCCCATAGTGACTTGAGCTGGACTCAGCAAAGAGCCCTGTGGTACTCCCATAGTGGCTTGAGCTGAACTCAGCAAAGAGCCCTGTGGTACTCCCATAGTGACTTGAGCTGGGCTCAACAAAGAGCCCTGTGGTACTCCCATAGTGGCTTGAGCTGGACTCAGCAAAGAGCCCTGTGGTACTCCCATAGTGACTTGAGCTGGGCTCAACAAAGAGCCCTGTGGTACTCCCATAGTGACTTGAGCTGGACTCAGCAAAGAGCCCTGTGGTACTCCCATAGTGGCTTGAGCTGAACTCAGCAAAGAGCCCTGTGGTACTCCCATAGTGACTTGAGCTGGGCTCAACAAAGAGCCCTGTGGTACTCCCATAGTGGCTTGAGCTGGACTCAGCAAAGAGCCCTGTGGTACTCCCATAGTGACTTGAGCTGGGCTCAACAAAGAGCCCTGTGGTACTCCCATAGTGACTTGAGCTGGGCTCAACAAAGAGCCCTGTGGTACTCCCATAGTGACTTGAGCTGGACTCAGCAAAGAGCCCTGTGGTACTCCCATAGTGACTTGAGCTGGGCTCAACAAAGAGCCCTGTGGTACTCCCATAGTGACTTGAGCTGGACTTAGCAAAGAGCCCTGTGGTACTCCCATAGTGACTTGAGCTGGGCTCAACAAAGAGCCCTGTGGTACTCCCATAGTGACTTGAGCTGGACTCAGCAAAGAGCCCTGTGGTACTCCCATAGTGGCTTGAGCTGAACTCAGCAAAGAGCCCTGTGGTACTCCCATAGTGAATTGAGCTGGGCTCAACAAAGAGCCCTGTGGTACTCCCATAGTGGCTTGAGCTGGACTCAGCAAAGAGCCCTGTGGTACTCCCATAGTGACTTGAGCTGGGCTCAACAAAGAGCCCTGTGGTACTCCCATAGTGACTTGAGCTGAGATCAACAAAGAGCCTTGCGGAACTCCCATAGTGGCTTGAGCTGGACTCAGCAAAGAGCCCTGTGGTACTCCCATAGTGACTTGAGCTGGGCTCAACAAAGAGCCCTGTGGTACTCCCATAGTGACTTGAGCTGGACTCAGCAAAGAGCCCTGTGGTACTCCCATAGTGACTTGAGCTGGACTCAGCAAAGAGCCCTGTGGTACTCCCATAGTGACTTGAGCTGGACTTAGCAAAGAGCCCTGTGGTACTCCCATAGTGACTTGAGCTGGGCTCAACAAAGAGCCCTGTGGTACCCACATAGTACTCCCATAGTGACTTGAGCTGGGCTCAAAAAAGAGTCCTGTGGTACTCCCATAGTGACTTGAGCTGGGCTCAACAAAGAGCCCTGTGGTACTCCCATAGTGACTTGAGCTGGGCTCAACAAAGAGCCCTGTGGTACTCCCATAGTGACTTGAGCTGGGCTCAACAAAGAGCCCTGTGGTATTCCCATAGTGACTTGAGCTGGGCTCAACAAAGAGCCCTCTGGTACTCCCATAGTGACTTGAGCTGGGCTCAACAAAGAGCCCTCTGGTACTCCCATAGTGACTTGATCTGGGCTCAACAAAGAGCCCTGTGGTACTCCCATAGTGACTTGAGCTGGGCTCAACAAAGAGCCTTGTGGTACTCCCATAGTGACTTGAGCTGGGCTCAACAAAGAGCCCTGTGGTACTCCCATAGTGACTTGAGCTGGGCTCAACAAAGAGCCCTGTGGTACTCCCATAGTGACTTGAGCTGGACTCAGCAAAGAGCCCTGTGGTACTCCCATAGTGACTTGAGCTGGACTCAGCAAAGAGCCCTGTGGTACTCCCATAGTGACTTGAGCTGGACTTAGCAAAGAGCCCTGTGGTACTCCCATAGTGACTTGAGCTGGGCTCAACAAAGAGCCCTGTGGTACCCACATAGTACTCCCATAGTGACTTGAGCTGGGCTCAAAAAAGAGTCCTGTGGTACTCCCATAGTGACTTGAGCTGGGCTCAACAAAGAGCCCTGTGGTACTCCCATAGTGACTTGAGCTGGGCTCAACAAAGAGCCCTGTGGTACTTCCATAGTGACTTGAGCTGGGCTCAACAAAGAGCCCTGTGGTATTCCCATAGTGACTTGAGCTGGGCTCAACAAAGAGCCCTCTGGTACTCCCATAGTGACTTGAGCTGGGCTCAACAAAGAGCCCTCTGGTACTCCCATAGTGACTTGATCTGGGCTCAACAAAGAGCCCTGTGGTACTCCCATAGTGACTTGAGCTGGGCTCAACAAAGAGCCTTGTGGTACTCCCATAGTGACTTGAGCTGGGCTCAACAAAGAGCCCTGTGGTACTCCCATAGTGACTTGAGCTGGGCTCAACAAAGAGCCCTGTGGTACTCCCATAGTGACTTGAGCTGGGCTCAACAAAGAGCCCTGTGGTACTCCCATAGTGACTTGAGCTGGGCAAAACAAAGAGCCCTGTGGTACTCCCATAGTGACTTGATCTGGGCTCAACAAAGAGCCCTGTGGTACTCCCATAGTGACTTGAGCTGGGCTCAACAAAGAGCCCTGTGGTACTCCCATAGTGACTTGATCTGGGCTCAACAAAGAGCCCTGTGGTTCTCCCATAGTGACTTGAGCTGTGCTCAGCACAGAGCCCTGTTGTACTTCCATCGTGACTTTTCTTTCTGGTGATACAAATTGTCCAAGGGCGACCATTTCCCTTATGTTGGTCAGAATAGTGTTTAGCCAAGCAAGGGCATTGGGCGAGATTCTGATGTTCTGATTCCACTCCATTAGAATTGCGCCGGAGATGGTATCAAATGTAACCGATATGTCCAATAGAGTCTGCACCGCACTATTCACTGAGTCTAGGGTCATTTTAATTGTTTCTCAGTCTTCAAGGCGTGCTGATTCTGTGGAATGTTTAGGCGTAAAACCAAATTGCCGGGAGTAGAGTAGATCTGAATTCTCAAGAACGGTCATCAGTTGTTGGATGACAATTTTTTCCAAGATCTTGCTAAGCATTGGCAGGAGGAAAATAGGTCGTAAGTTGGACCGGATGGCAGGAGCTGCTACAGGTTTCTTCTGTAATGGCTTTAAAATTGTCAGTTTCCACTCGGCGGGGACTGTCGCTCTTCCAGTGAGGTGTTTATGATGTGGTTGGTGATAGGATTTACCACATCAATGGCGGCGTGAAGTATCGATGGAGGACAGGGGTCGAATGGAGATCCTGATGCAGGTCAAGATAGCTTGACGAGTGAGTGCTAAGGAGACCTTCTGAAACTGAGACAGCACCGCCTTCGGGATAGTGTTACCGACGGGTACAGCAGGTCATTTGCTAAAGTGTTGCTTAGAATTAGACAGAAACCCTCCTGGATGATGGAAATGTTATCTTTAAACAAAACTGAGATTTGATTGCAAAGAGCCTGAGAGGGAGGAATTTCCTGAATGAGAGCTTTTGCTGGAAGAAATAGTTCATCCGCGTTGAAAATCACTTTTGCATCAGACCGAGCTTTGTGGTATGCCTTTTGGGCAGTCCTGTGTTTGTCAAAATCATGTTGTTTGTAGGGTCTACGCCATTGACGTCCTAGTTTTTTGCCTGTCCTTGATACCTGCCAGTCTGAGCCGTGGGTATCGCTTCATACATTCACAAGGTACTACTGGCTGGATGGCCGGCCCCGGCAGGTGGACACTTAGGCCCCAGCTTTGTTCTACAAGACGTTTTGTCTTGAGTCCACTACACAGACCCTCCACCTTTCGGAGTTACTGCTTTGATGTCTATTCCAAGCTGAAGAAACTGCTGTTAAAAGTATACATTAGAAGAACAAGCAACTTAGGGCCCGATTACGATTTGGCGGTGCTGTGCCGGCTCTCTGCCGACACAGCACCGCCAAAGCCGTGCAAGGACCGCCTGCCTTATTACAAATTGAACTCGTGTAAGGCAGACGGTCCTTTGCCTTTTCTATGGCGGTGCAATTGGAACAGCAAAAAAAGTTCCATCAAGGTATGGACGGTGACGTCCATGCTATGTTGGGAACTTTGGGGTATGCAGACATACCCCAAATGTCTGCATACCCCCTGAATGTATCCCCATGGGGGGAGGGCGGGCATAGGGGCCCTGTAGGGCCCCCTTGGCTCCTGCTCCTGCCATGAAATCCCTAGCAGTGCAGGAACTCTTAATATGTAAGTAAAGTATGTACATTTTATTGCACAGTTAATTAAAACTCACAATTTAAAATGCATACAAATTGGTAATCAAACATTTAAATCTTAATATGTTCAGCAGGACTGCGCATTTTACATTGTTGCGCAGTTCCTCCACCGCTAGGGAACGGCAGTTCTCCACCACCACGACTTTTAAAGTTTTGCCGCTGCTCCATCACTTCTGGGGCGGTATGAATCCCGCCATGAGCGGTACGATGCAAACTAGCTATGACAAGTCTCCAGGTCTGATCTGGCGCCGGGGAGGGTTCAGAGATGAGGAGTCTGCGGTTAGATAGAGTGTCCACCAGAAAGAGCGTTACCGAAGGTGAGTAAACTGTGCAGATGTTTGTCATCTGTCTCTTGCAGCTGTTGTTAATTGTAAAGGGTTTGTTTTTGGATGGGCCGCACGTTAACTGGGATTCTGATGCTGACTCGGATGTGTGTGATCTTGCAGTCTGTGTTTGTTCATTCCATTCATGTGTTTGTGAAGAGCAAGGATTGTGTCTGTCATCTTATCTAGCAGTGGGTATGAAAATGTGGGGGTGATCACTAGACAATGGCTTTAATTATGAGTTTAAGGTTCAAATCCGATCCCTCACAAACAGGAGTTTTATGCATGGCCTGGAGTATCGGAATGTAATCCCTTGATGCTGACCCTGTGCTTTCTGTCCGGCCTTCTCAATACAGTGAAACTGGAGGGGGTGAAAGTCGACCAGGCCTGGATCATGGAAATACTAAAGCAAGAAAGAACTGACCTCACCAGTCGCACCATGGACGTATTCCACTGTGTGTACGAGACCCAAGATGACAAGTTTGGGAAAAAGGGCCCGGACTTTGTGAAACACTTGAGTATAACACGCAGTGCGATGGCGCGAGAGATGAGTGCCGTGGATTTCAGAGCCCTCGCGTTCTGTTTAAAGCGCTCAGAAGTCGAGAGCGTTGAGCTGCGGGATGTTACAGTGAGTCGTGAGGACGTCCGAGCGCTGCAGCCGCTTTTAATGAAATGTTCCACACTTACGTAAGTCTCTCCATTTCACATATTTCAACATCTCTGTGTCTTAGAGTAAAGATTTTAAAAAATGGTAGCATGGGACTTCCTGTCAGGGATGCGCTGCATAAAACACAGGAAATCACATTGTACCTTTGGCGGAGCATTGGGTTTGAGGCTGTGCTTGGCGTTATCTTGTATTGCACTTCGCTGCGCCACGCTCGGCACTTTGTTTCGTGGCACTTCCGTGGCTGCAGTGACTGTCCCCCCCTATGCTGCTGTGAGGGGGGCGCGGCTCACCTTCTGTGGAGCGAATTCATATTTCGCAAACTGCCTCGTCGAGGCCCCGTAGTCCCGATAGAAGTTTAGAGGAACCCCATAAAGAAAGTTGTAGTGTCCAGATTCAGGACTAGGGGGGCCATTTCCCCATGGAATTCCTGTTATCATGAGTTAATCCCCATGGAGTAGGGATTACAGTGCGGACTGGAATTACATGGGGCATTCCCAGTTTTGTCTGACATAATGCGTACATTTACCATTTGCTCTAAGCGTGCGTTAAACGTGAGAGGTAGGAGGACGCAGCAGGGGGGGGGGCAGCAGGGGGGAGACAGCTGAAAGCGTAGTGGAAAGAAATACAACTCAAGTTATGATAGGATTTTGTGAATTGTCAAAAAGTAGTAAACTTACTCAGAAGTGTAAATTACTCAAAAGTGTAAATTACTCAAAAGTGTGAATCACCTTTGTGAATCAGGACCTTACTTTTTTATTCCTCGCATCAGGACAGCCACGTTTGGTGGCCGGACGTTTGTCTACTTCACATCGTCTGTCTGGAATGCCGTACCCAGGTGCCCATGTGACTGTCTGTAGGAGGCTGGCTCACTATATAGTGCACTAAAATGAAGTACACTGTGCAGAGAGTCCAGTGGTTCTCTTATTGGCTGATAAAGGCAAAAATGATAACACTAAAGGCTCTCTGTTGTGGAAGCGTGGGTGAACAGTTTAGGCTTATCAGAGGGTTGTGCTAAGCATTTGTTGTACTCACAGAGGCATTCAATTAGACACACACTCAAAAATAAATTTGAGACCAATTTAGAAAAATAAGTCATATTTTAATTTTTTATAAAAATGTTGATACAAAGTAAGTACGTTTTGAGATATAGATTTTCAGAGGTAAGTAGAATGTTCTCTTAAATGCGTCTTTACACGTAATGCTTTCTGATGAGAGAAAAAGACATATACGGTATACAGGTACTTGCAGTAGGTTTCGGGGGTCCCCTTCAGGTCTTAAGGTGGTGGGCAGTAAGGTCAAAAGTACTGCCAGCAGTTAGAGTGCACCTGCCCTGGGGAGTCGGGGTGCAGAGGTGCTGGTCGGGTTGGTAACCTTACGCGCTACACTGAAGGAGAGAGGTGGAGCACCTAAAACTAGCTGCATAGAGGGTCTTGGGGACAAGTCCAGGAACTCCCAATGGGGGCTCAGTTCACAAGGGTCCGGGGAGCAAGGCAGCACAGTCAGTTCTCGAGTACCCGTAATGGGCCGCTCGGGTGCAGAGGGGTTAGATCGGCTGGGCTGGTGCATTGTAGGTCCTTGCTGTTGTCAGTCGCACCAGTTGAGGGTGCAAAAATCAGGACAGCTGGGCCACTCTGGAAGACGGTCTCTGTGGTGCTGATGTCCCTCAATGGGTGCTTTGTCTCCGTGTTGTTGGTGTCCTGATTGGACTCAAACAGGCTTTGATTGCTGCAAGGGGTCCGGTACTCTGGGTATTTTGGAGCTGCGCGACTCTGAATTGTCCTGGCATTCTCTCACTTGGTAGGGAAATGGGTCTGACCTCCAGGAGCCTTGTGACCTCTTCATTGGGGTCTGCTGTGTCAGTGCGACTGGGGAGCAGCCGCACGGTAAACCGGACTCTGCTCTTTCGGTGCCTGTGGACTTCCATGGTGTAGCTGCTCTACTCCAAGGGAGGTTGTTGGCAATTTGCGAAGGGCTGGCAGTCTATTGGGGTTCTTGGTAGATGCTCAGCTGCAGGACGAGTCGGTTTCTTCATGATTGATGAGACTGGTGCAGTCAGGCAAGGTTTGGCACGAAAAAGTCCACAGCAAGTTTTCAGTTCTTGTTTATGCAGTTCTTCTTCATCCTCTTCTTCTGGGTCTGTCTAATCTGATTTCCTGGCATGAAGGGTGCCCCCTAAATACTCAATTATGGGGTGTAAAGGGGAGTGACAGGTAGTAGCAATGGGCTGGTCACCTTTGGGGTGACTCTACCCCCTATATGACTACTTAGTGTGGGAAGGTATGCACCTGTTACAACGCAATTTTTACAACGCACTACCACTACAACGCAGGCATTACTCCGCATACCATTACAACGCATTGCGCTGGGGGGCGCTCTAGGATAAGAGGTAAGTTTAATTTACTATCCAACACCTTCCCTAGGGTCCACGGGGACTGGAGTTAGAATAGTAAATTATACTTACCACTATCCAGCACCCCAAAGCGCTATGCGTTGTAACGGTATGCGTTGTAAATACCGCGTTGTAATGGTATGCGGAGTAAAAGTATGCGTTGTAACGTCATACATCCGTGTGGGAAGTGGGCATAACCCGACCCAGAGAACCTAATTCCACCAAAAACCAAGGTAGTCCAACTAACTAGCTAATTTTTCCACCTGTACTTGTGCCAAATGGGCCCTTGGCAGGGGATGGCATTTTCCCTGTTTTAGGGAAGCCAGGGGTCGCATATCAAAGGCAGCAGAGGCAGGCTTTGTTTCTCCTCTGAGAGAGTGCGGGCTCTCACCTGCACAGGGTCAGAAACCTGTCTGTGGTAGCAGGCTGGTCTTCACCAGTCAGCCAGCATACTAGAGGTTGGTAGGTTTTCAGGGAGCAATTCTAAGGTGCCCTCTGTGTGCATGTATTAACACCTTGTCTGCTGGAGCTATTCCCCTGCTGTGCTGGGCCATAATAAAAACGGGTGTGGTCATGACGAGCTCAGCTCGTCATGAGCACCTGAGAGATATATGCCATGACGAGCTGAGCTCGTCATGAGCACCGAAGGGGTTAACAGATCCACCACTGGAATCAGTGTGGGTTTAATAATACGAGATGTTTGATACTAGACATCTCTGGTTTCAGTGAAGCCATCATGTAGCTGGTGAACTCGTAATCCCCAGTGCCTAGTACATTTGCTCAAGATGGCTTCCCTGTTCACTGGAAGTGTCCAGGAATTGACTTGTACACCCAAGGGCACATCTGCTCATGCAAATATGTCTTCCCATGTAATATAATGCAACCTGACTTAGGGCTGTAAGGTCTGATGTAGGTGTGACTTACATCTATTGTAGTGTAGTTCCTATGGGCCCGATTCACAGAACTAACTTAAGACAAAATCCTAAACTTACTACTTTTGGTATTCACAGAAGTTAGGATTTTGTCTTAAGTTTGTCTTAAGACAGACTTAAGACAGACTTAAGACAAAATCCTAACTTCTGTGAAAATCAAAAGTAGTAAGTTTAAGATTTTGTCTTAAGTTAGTTCTGTGAATCGGCCCCTATATTCCCAATAGGCTCTGCGTATTGGAATAATATAAACAGCAGTGTAGACGTAGGACTGAGGTCGACTAGGTCTCTACTGACTATATTAGACTTAGTTAGTTTTGCCAGCTAGCTCAGAGGTCACTAGAAACTTTCTCGAATGTTCAGGAAAGAGTTAATTCTCCTGATTTAGACAAGAAGGGATTAGTTTCTGACAACCGCATAAACATGACAACTTTGCTCCCTCAGAATAAAGAGTGTATCTCTAGAGTTGTGTGAAAACAATAGACGGTTATTTCACTCAGTCAATCGTGCATACTTAGTTTCACCAGAGTGCAGAGAAATAGAGAGACGGACGTTTTAAAAAAAAGGTGTTATTTATTGAGCAGTCTTCTTTCTCATGCAAGAGAAATGAATTGCCACAATTGCAATACTTATCATGAAGTAAAGTGCGTACAGTAAAAGGAGTATTATAAAATAATACTGTAAAAGCATTGATATGGTTTCTTAGCCATATGATACTTTAAAAATGGATAAAATATATACATACATAAAAACATTGACTGACGTACTCAACTGGTGCTTCTAAGATACGCCTACCCCGTTGTACCTGACCTAAGCTTAATACGTGGGAAGGAGTAAGTAAGTTGCAGTTTTAAGTTAAGTTGGTTTTTTGCCAAGGAATCTGAATCAAGAATTCTCTTAAGGATTTAGTCGGCTCCGTACCTTGGTAATAGAATGTAGGAGGCCTTGTATCTCTCTCTCAGGACTCGATCTCCCAGCAACCCGCGAGGGTGACTGGAAACACCGGAGCTGGATTTTCTCGGCTGGAGAAAAAGACAGCGTCTTTCTCAGTGCGTCAAAAGGGAGGGGCGGCTTCCTTCGGCTCTCGCATCAGCTGGGCTTCGGGCAAGTAGATAGCCGCTCTGCTCCAAATCACGGTGTCTTTGCTTAAGGCAACGTTGGTATATTTATACCTGAAAGGTGCCGGGTTTGATGTAAGGTTGGACATAAGACGTCACTAAGAACTAACAGTTCTTTCTGGACTCTAGGAGTTCTATTGCAAATCAAAACAAGAGCAGGGGGATTTCCCGGGCTGCTGGAGGCTTGGTTTGTTTAAAGAACGCGTTGTACTTTCTAGGTGTCTAGGGGAGTAGCCTTGCCGTATTTGGACTGCATGGGCTATTACTAAATATGGATATAATTCTTATGCCTTTATAAGGATATTATTTATTATAACCACATAAGGGCATAAATTGGGAATATATCGAATTAGGGTCCTAGATAGAAACACAACACCCACTCCAGGTACTAATGTCCATCATTACTAAAAAACTAAGCAATATTAAACATATAACGATGCATGTGTGTTTTTCAACCCACCCAAAAATACATAATTAGCATTTAAAATGGTATATGGTAAATACACAAAAATGAGTATTGGTGCTGTACGCTTTTCAAGCAGTGCTATCATTCAGTTAAATGCATATATATATATATCAGCTGAATGAATTGCGAAAATTACACATGAAATGGCTCTAAATGCAGAAAAGAAGGTCGAGACCATTTCATCACATATTTATACAAATGCTGTACATGTGCTAGAGGCTGAGGTAAAATATTGTCTCTAGAGTTCCTAAAATAGAAGCTCTGTTCTCTAAGAATAGTTCTACTTTAAGCAGAGTACTATGTGCCAGAAAAAAGGGTAAATATTTTGGAAGTGAAAAAAAATTAATTTCGCTTTCAGGGTAAAAAATAGTTCCAAATGTTTTCAGTAGCTTTTGTTTATCAAAACTGAAGGCCGAATTCAGAGTTCAGGGAACGCTGTATGCTTGTTGTTTTTAAAAGTTATTCTCGTTGTTCAGGGGAGAACGTCATATCAGACAGACTTGCAAAAAATTGGTCTACAACATCAGGTGAGTTCGACCAAGTTCAAAAATGCTGAAATTGTGCATATGTGAGAATGATTGCTATCATCGATGTCAGGATCAGCTATGCTCACAGAAGGTTGTACCTGTGTGGTGCTGCTTTCATCTCGTACTCCACCGCCACCTACTCGTAGTGGTGAAGTCTCAACGAATGCCGTCATCAGAATAGGTAGCCGCTGGGGACAACACGATGTATGAGTCGTTACTGGACCTAGCAGGGTATCTATATCCATTGGTACTGCTGATGGTATGTAAGGCAAACGTCCAACACACATTCTTCTCCGCATAGCATACATCGAAGCACAGGTAAGATGCAATCTTGCCAGATTGGTCTGAATGAAAGAAACCAAGTTGTACTTAGATGTCTTAGCCGGGCAAATCCGAGGACTTTAGTGATGCGGTCCCGGTAGCGTATAGCTAGGATTGTTTCTACCATCGTTGCTGGAGTCTTGTCTGTGGCTTGGCTTGCCATTTCGAAGCACAAGGATCAAAAATAAAATTCCTGCTACGAGTCCCAAAAAAAGAGGCAGGCTGCCGAAAAATGAATGAACAAAATTCGGGAAAATGCCCAGAACTGTTTCAAAGGGTGCTAACAGTCCCGGAAAAATCATCTTAAATACATGTGTGATGCCACTGGTATCAGACATGTTTAAGATTTGGAAAAACTGAATAAATGATGGACCCTACCTGAAGTAAGCACCTGACTACCTTTCCCTCGTGAGGTATCTTAACCCTTAAGTTTAAATAAGGGGGTTGTGTGCACACTGAATGGCACCCATCAACACCGTGCCTATTCCCTAGGGAATTCTAATTCAGAACAAACAGCAGCAAAGGTACACCACAAAACATAAAACAGTGAGTATAAACGACGTTTAAGCAACAATAAGAAGATATTCCTCGGAGATGTTTAGAGTTCTTCTTTGAATCTTTATTTTCAATCGGTAAAAAAGCACATACAGCCGACGCGTTTCGTCACAAACTGGGACTTCTTCAGGGCTGTCGGTAAAAAGACATATATACATACAATCAATCTTTATGTACAAAAACCTCGACTTACAATTAAAAGTACATTAACAATGACGAAACATATTAAAAAACATTACTAACAAAAACGTGGAGCTTATACATGCATTTAATATTGGGGCTTTGGCCCTTCATCAATCATTTGCAGGGAAATGCGGGATGGCCTAAGACTATCTACATTATTTACAATTCAAGTATATCAAGTTACAATACAAGTCTGCATCGTCGGAGATTCGGGATGGCCTGTGAATATCTACAATATTTACAAGTCAAAATATGTAAAGTTACATTACAAATCTACATCGTCGGAGATTCCTTATACATCTTGCAGGGTTTCAAAGGAAGGAGGCGGAAGTGTATGCAAGCATACGACCCATGTAAATGGCCATAATACCAAGTGGATGGTAGAATGGAAAAAGGGGAAACCGGAGTGAGTTTAATATGTATATAATCTGAATCTGAGGGGAAACAAGGGAATACAGAGCAGGCAGCCCAAATTAAGGAAAAGGTGAATCCATAGGGGCAGAATGGTGTTATGGAAAAGGCTAGCCCAAAGTATGTCTTATGTTATAAGATGAGGGACCAAGCAAAGTCTAATCACCTAATTTTAACTGAGAAAACATCCCCATGGTCCAATGCCCTTTTACCTTTTAAAGTCAGTTGGACGTCGCATGTGTGAAAGAACATGTGAGGCAGCGGGGTCCAGGGGTCACCTTCCCGGCTAGTGTGATCCTGTTCTATAGTAGATCTCTCAGAGGCTGATTATATAAAATGAGTTCGTGGCTGGGGTACGAAAAGAGATGGAATATTTATTTATTTAACAACACCATACAATGTTAGTGTGTTAGTTAGACAACAAGTTGACAAAGTATAATGATCCTAATAATATCAGCCCGGCTAGGGAAATTGTGCTCCCTATCACCAGTCCAGTTCAAATAAGAGAAATAACTACTTACTATAGGTTTATTAGTGGTTAACAGTGGAAGAAGTGTCTTTGGAGTACTTGGGTGGTGTGGAAATTCATGTCACCTCGCTCAAAATGAGTGCTCAGTCCATTTGCTAAAAAGGATATAAAAGCGTGAAGAGCCAATTTGTAGCCTGTCCTAGGAATGGTGACATTACTGTACACACAAACTGTAGATCAAGTATTCAAAGATCACCTGCAAGAAAGTAAGTAACTTCCCCAATAATAGTTACCTGAGTCAAAGAAAGAACTGGTGTAGGACTGGAGGTCCTGTTAGTCCATTGGAAGAGGGAGTGGGCACTGTGTCCCAGTAGGCCTGTTAGATGAAAAGTGAATAAAATTCTGCTTAGAAAAAGAGTGTCTGACTCCAAGATTGAGAGTGTACAAAGTTCTGTAATGATTTCTATTAGTTGGTTCTATAAGTAGATAGAACCAGTCAGAGCATGGTCCCAAATATCCACTGCCCCGGGTTTGTGTAGATAACTATTAATAGGTTCTATGAGTTGGTAAGCCTAGTAAAAGCATGGTCCCAAATTTCTACTGCCCCAGGTTTGGAGTCTAGGATACATGTGCCCCCAACTAGACTTGACATGCTTTATTGCGCTATTGAAAGACAAAAGTATCTAAGCTGAAAAGACATCCTGAGTGGAAATTGCCAATAGTTTAAAAAAACGCTATCACTCAAAAAAAGGCAAAAAGGCCCTATCCCTAACCTAATCTGTGGGACATTAGCAATTCTGGCATGCCAGAAGTGGTCCACTGGCTACTTGCAGGCTAAAGTACTCACCGTTCTTGATAAAACGGCCGGCACCCATCCACCGCCCTCGACCCGATGACACACCCGTGGCGACGTCGTGTTCAAGTATTATGAGCCATTGCTGCTCATTATATAGCTAGAGTTAAAGGGTCTACACCTGTCAAAATTCCCGCCGGCGCGAACGAGCGCTGTACCTAGGGACAGAGGTTAAACGCGATACCATCTTGTGTAAGACGGGCGGCCATCTTGGAACGTCTAAGAAACGCATTGGTCTCCCTGATCGTCTTAGCCCGCCGTCTGTGGTGCTATCGTATTCCTATCCTATATATCAATCACTGTGATTTATTTAAGTAATATAAACTTCCTAAGATTTATGACCGCATTGGTTAAAGGACCCAGTGGTGTCGGAGATAAGTGTTAATATTCGTCAAGCGTGCACTCCGGTCCTTCGTATGGTGTAGAAACGGATCAGAAACCCGTTTTTTTGTATTTTTATATATTATTAAACAAAACAAATCCATCGTCAAGTGTGGAACCGAAGGCTTCCAATTCTGGTGCTGGGTCTGTCTATGCAAAGAGATGGCAGCCATATTGTAGTGTGCAAGACGGGTGCGTTATTCGAGCCATTGAACCCGATTTTAGAACAGATAAGTGACATACCCAGTATCCCCAATGTCATACTGGATAATCCGGTAAGCCATAATTAATATGTTCATCAAAAACGTTAGCAAACAACATCGGAGGCGGTGCTTGGAAAGAATTACAATTAAACGCACAATAAGTCGGACAATTGTCCTATTGGTTTCTAAAATGTCCGGCGGTTTGAGCCAAGAAAGAAACCCGAAAGGGGAACTATCAGTAGTCTATATGGTGCGTATGGTCTAGCTCATGTAAGATGTACCACAAAAACGTGAAGAACGGATTGTAAAAGCGGCGGCCATTTCTGTCAGGGGAAAATATGTTCCAGAAAAAGGGTGAAGGTGAATGGTCAAGCGGAACCAGGGTTTATAGTCCCTCATGGGCATCAGTAACATGCGTTTACGGACTCTCAATGTAATTTTAGGGGTAAAGTTATTTCCAAAATCTCATCATTATTTTGATCGGGGGGACGGGCTTGTGTGCTGAAACTTGGTTTACATATAAGCAAACTACAGTCTAGCAGACAAGCGGGTGTAGAGACGTGTATTATTCAATATAGTTCTAGTGTTAGGTAGGGCAGGGGAAGGGGTCAGTGAGGTACCATCGTGTTCAATACCTATAGGGCATCTGCAAGTTGCGTTCAAATTCTCCAGATGAAGATACAATGTATTGTGTAATTACCATAAACAATCATACAGATAATTCAAGGGAGGACATACATAAATGCAACATTACAGTTTAAACATATGCAAACCATAATTTTCTTGTGAAAGACACATCAAGATAGGTCAAGCTGAGCAAGAGATTAATCTCAGACCTGTCTATAATCTGGAATGGTCTGTGAGTTGAAACCAGAGCAGCATAAGGCTTAGGGTGAACGATTACAGCAGGTTACTCTAGGAAATAGTGTAACTCAACTTCGGTGTTATGGCCGAGTTCTATACAGCGTAGCCTGCATATCCAGCCCGCCTCCCGTTGCCTTAACGCCAGTTCTCTATTTCCTCCCCTTGGGTGTATAGGTTGGTGATCAATGCCCAAGAACCATAAGTTGTCTGTCTCTTTATGGTGTTCCTGCATATGGAAAGTCAGAGGATGTCTCATATCTCCATTCCGTCTTGCACGGACATGTTCCTGAATGCGGGTTTTCAAGGCTCTCTTGGTACTCCCAACATAGATCTTGTTGCAATCGCAACCCAAAATGTACACAACATATTTTGTGTTGCAGTTGATCAAGTGATCTATTGTGTAGGTTTTATTGGTATTGTATCGGAATTCTTTGGTTCTGTTTTTGCCCAGTGCGCACATGTTGCAATCGCTGCATGTGAAGAAGCCTTTAGTGGGGGCGGTTAGCCAATTGGTCCGTTTTTTGGACTCCACATAGCTAGGGCAGAGAATATTCCGAAGGTTTCTTCCTCTTCTATAGCATACTTTGGGTGTCCTAGTAACCGAATCCTGGAGGCTCGGTATCTCCGCAATCAGATGCCAATGCTTTCTTATGATGTTAAAAATAGTGCTGCTTTGGTCGGAGTATTGTGTGGTGAATGATAAGGGTCTGCTAGTATTTGAGGGCCTGACTTTAGGGATCAAGGTGCTTGTTCTAGACACATTTTGGACCTTTTTGTTGGCTTTCTCAAGGGTTTTTCTTGGATAGCCCCTTTCAAGAAAGCGTTTTTCCGTTTCCTGTATGTTATGTTGAAAGGAGGCATCCGTGCTGCAATTCCTGCGCATGCGGATCATTTCTCCATATGGAATATTCTCGACAACGTGTCGGGGATGGGCGCTCTCATAATGTAGGATGCTATTGCAGGCTGTCGCCTTGCGATGGGTACAACTCTGAATTTTATTGTTTTCTACAAAGAGATTAACATCCAGAAAGTCAATTGCTTTCTGGTCGTGTGTCATGGTAAAGCGAACATTAAACGGGTTTTCATTTAGGTAACCAAAGTAATCCAAAAGGTCCAGGGTAGGTCCATCCCAGATCATGATCACATCATCGATGTACCTACCCCAGAAGATGATGTTATTCATCCAAGCGGCCGCATGGCGACCCCATGCATGCTCCCGCTCGAACCAGCCCATGAAAAGGCCGGCGTAAGCGGGAGCAAACTTGGAGCCCATGGCTGTCCCCTGTATTTGGTGATACCACACAGAATCATGTAGGAAGTAATTTTTAGACAGTATAATTTCTGTAATCTCAAGGAGGACACCATTGTGCGACAAGTGGTCTGCTGTACGTTTGTCTAGAAAGGTTTCCAGGGCTCTTAATCCAAACTCTTTTTTAATGCAGGTGTAAAGCCCTACTACATCCAGGGTGACCAGGTGTAGGGTGTCTGTCCAGGAGAAGCCCTCCAGTTTGCCCAAAATACACTTAGTGTCTCTTATATAGGCAGGGAGGTTCTGCACCATAGGCTGGATGAAAGTATCTACATATTCAGAAAGCCTTTCCGTGGGTGAGTTAACTCCTGAAATAATGGGGCGGCCAGGTGGAAAGGGGCCTCCCTTGTGGATCTTGGGGAGTATATATATGCAGGGGTAGGAGGGGGTTGTTACTGTTAAGTATTGGCACTCCTCAGCACTTAGTAAGCCTATTTCACGCCATTCTGTGAGCTTCATATTTATATGGGATGTAAGAGTTTCAATGGGGTTGTGGCCAAGTTTGGTGTAGCAAGTGGTATCAGAGAGCTGGCGGGAAATTTCATTCATGTAGTCAACCTTATTCATAATAACTACATTCCCCCCCTTATCTGCCTCTCGGATGACAATTTTTTCCTCTGACTGGAGTCTTTTCAGGGCTTCCGATTCTAACCGGGTGAGATTGTATTTAGGCGGGGGAGCACGTTTAGGATTATCAAGCATTTGATGGAAAGCGAGGCTGACCTTTTCTCGGAAGATATCTATGTTTGGATGGGTGCCAGTGGGGGTGAATTTGGATCTTGGTTTCAAACCACTTTCGATGTGTACATCCTCAAAAACATCCAATTCATTCCTTACACTTTCAATGTCAACAGACGTGTCAAGTTCAACAGAGATCATTGCTTGTAAAGTATTTATTTCATTAACAGTATAATCAATAACAGTGTTAACATTGTTCTGATTGACATGATTCGAGGGGTTGCGTGCAAAATGATCTTTGAGTTTTACAAGTCGAACAAATTTCATCAAATCAACAAATAAATTGACATCTCCACCCATTTGGTTGGGGCAAAATCCTAAACCCTTAAGTACAGAAATTTCATCCTGATCTAGAGCTCTTTCTGATAGATTAACCACAATGGATTTCACTGTGTTGTCACTCTCCAAGCTAGCTATTGTGGAGGATTCCCCTTCTTTTTGGACCTTGTTACTCTCTCCACTGATTCTGGGTTTGGTTTCTTTGCATTTCTGTTTACGTTTCTGCCAGTTCCTCCCTCCCCGTCTTGTCTTTGGGGTTCTTTGTGAACCAGTCGTGCCCCTAACCTCCACCTTTCCATCTCCAATAAAAAATTATTGGGCCTTATATCGGTCATGTTGGAACTTATTGGTTCAGTCATGGAGGCTGAGCTTGCCGCAGATGAGAGTGATGTGATACTGCTCGCCGAACTTAATTCGGGGGTCTCAGATCTCAGCCTTTTGCCTTCTCCTGGGACTTTCACCTTATCATATTTTTTGGAAAAGGTGTAAACCCTCCCATCACTATAATCTTTATCGTCCCTCCTGATTTTCCTCAGTTTCTTGTCTCTAAGATAGATCTGGTGTTTTTCTAGCACCCCGTCTAAAATGGCGTAGTTTTTCTTTATCACATCTTTTAGTTCGGATTGTGCTATCTCTTTTTCAAGTTCTTCTATCTCTTGCTGGGCCTTGGCTCCCTTTTTTTCAGCATTCTTGATCAGGATCCGCATCATTGTGAATGATGCGTTCCGTAAATTGTTTTCCCAATCCTCTAGTTGGTCTGTGTCTAGGTCTTCAAACGTGGGGAAAATAAGTATTCTCAACCCACGTGGAATTTTCTCATTCTCTAGATATTTGCCCAATGTTGTACCATCCCACCAACGGGACATCTCATTCATTTTCACTTTCTGGATGTTAATCTCTTTGTAGAAAACAATAAAATTCAGAGTTGTACCCATCGCAAGGCGACAGCCTGCAATAGCATCCTACATTATGAGAGCGCCCATCCCCGACACGTTGTCGAGAATATTCCATATGGAGAAATGATCCGCATGCGCAGGAATTGCAGCACGGATGCCTCCTTTCAACATAACATACAGGAAACGGAAAAACGCTTTCTTGAAAGGGGCTATCCAAGAAAAACCCTTGAGAAAGCCAACAAAAAGGTCCAAAATGTGTCTAGAACAAGCACCTTGATCCCTAAAGTCAGGCCCTCAAATACTAGCAGACCCTTATCATTCACCACACAATACTCCGACCAAAGCAGCACTATTTTTAACATCATAAGAAAGCATTGGCATCTGATTGCGGAGATACCGAGCCTCCAGGATTCGGTTACTAGGACACCCAAAGTATGCTATAGAAGAGGAAGAAACCTTCGGAATATTCTCTGCCCTAGCTATGTGGAGTCCAAAAAACCGACCAATTGGCTAACCGCCCCCACTAAAGGCTTCTTCACATGCAGCGATTGCAACATGTGCGCACTGGGCAAAAACAGAACCAAAGAATTCCGATACAATACCAATAAAACCTACACAATAGATCACTTGATCAACTGCAACACAAAATATGTTGTGTACATTTTGGGTTGCGATTGCAACAAGATCTATGTTGGGAGTACCAAGAGAGCCTTGAAAACCCGCATTCAGGAACATGTCCGTGCAAGACGGAATGGAGATATGAGACATCCTCTGACTTTCCATATGCAGGAACACCATAAAGAGACAGACAACTTATGGTTCTTGGGCATTGATCACCAACCTATACACCCAAGGGGAGGAAATAGAGAACTGGCGTTAAGGCAACGGGAGGCGGGCTGGATATGCAGGCTATGCTGTATAGAACTCGGCCATAACACCGAAGATGAGTTACACTATTTCCTAGAGTAACCTGCTGTAATCGTTCACCCTAAGCCTTATGCTGCTCTGGTTTCAACTCACAGACCATTCCAGATTATAGACAGGTCTGAGATTAATCTCTTGCTCAGCTTGACCTATCTTGATGTGTCTTTCACAAGAAAATTATGGTTTGCATATGTTTAAACTGTAATGTTGCATTTATGTATGTCCTCCCTTGAATTATCTGTATGATTGTTTATGGTAATTACACAATACATTGTATCTTCATCTGGAGAATTTGAACGCAACTTGCAGATGCCCTATAGGTATTGAACACGATGGTACCTCACTGACCCCTTCCCCTGCCCTACCTAACACTAGAACTATATTGAATAATACACGTCTCTACACCCGCTTGTCTGCTAGACTGTAGTTTGCTTATATGTAAACCAAGTTTCAGCACACAAGCCAGTCCCCCCGATCAAAATAATGATGAGATTTTGGAAATAACTTTACCCCTAAAATTACATTGAGAGTCCGTAAACGCATGTTACTGATGCCCATGAGGGACTATAAACCCTGGTTCCGCTTGACCATTCACCTTCACCCTTTTTCTGGAACATATTTTCCCCTGACAGAAATGGCCGCCGCTTTTACAATCCGTTCTTCACGTTTTTGTGGTACATCTTACATGAGCTAGACCATACGCACCATATAGACTACTGATAGTTCCCCTTTCGGGTTTCTTTCTTGGCTCAAACCGCCGGACATTTTAGAAACCAATAGGACAATTGTCCGACTTATTGTGCGTTTAATTGTAATTCTTTCCAAGCACCGCCTCCGATGTTGTTTGCTAACGTTTTTGATGAACATATTAATTATGGTTTACCGGATTATCCAGTATGACATTGGGGATACTGGGTATGTCACTTATCTGTTCTAAAATCGGGTTCAATGGCTCGAATAACGCACCCGTCTTGCACACTACAATATGGCTGCCATCTCTTTGCATAGACAGACCCAGCACCAGAATTGGAAGCCTTCGGTTCCACACTTGACGATGGATTTGTTTTGTTTAATAATATATAAAAATACAAAAAACCGGGTTTCTGATCCGTTTCTACACCATACGAAGGACCGGAGTGCACGCTCGACGAATATTAACACTTATCTCCGACACCACTGGGTCCTTTAACCAATGCGGTCATAAATCTTAGGAAGTTTATATTACTTAAATAAATCACAGTGATCGATATATAGGATAGGAATACGATAGCACCACAGACGGCGGGCTAAGACGATCAGGGAGACCAATGCGTTTCTTAGACGTTCCAAGATGGCCGCCCGTCTTACACAAGATGGTATCGCGTTTAACCTCTGTCCCTAGGTACAGCGCTCGTTCGCGCCGGCGGGAATTTTGACAGGTGTAGACCCTTTAACTCTAGCTATATAATGAGCAGCAATGGCTCATAATACTTGAACACGACGTCGCCACGGATGTGTCATCGGGTCGAGGGCGGTGGATGGGTGCCGGCCGTTTTATCAAGAACGGTGAGTACTTTAGCCTGCAAGTAGCCAGTGGACCACTTCTGGCATGCCAGAATTGCTAATGTCCCACAGATTAGGTTAGGGATAGGGCCTTTTTGCCTTTTTTTGAGTGATAGCGTTTTTTTAAACTATTGGCAATTTCCACTCAGGATGTCTTTTCAGCTTAGATACTTTTGTCTTTCAATAGCGCAATAAAGCATGTCAAGTCTAGTTGGGGGCACATGTATCCTAGACTCCAAACCTGGGGCAGTAGAAATTTGGGACCATGCTTTTACTAGGCTTACCAACTCATAGAACCTATTAATAGTTATCTACACAAACCCGGGGCAGTGGATATTTGGGACCATGCTCTGACTGGTTCTATCTACTTATAGAACCAACTAATAGAAATCATTACAGAACTTTGTACACTCTCAATCTTGGAGTCAGACACTCTTTTTCTAAGCAGAATTTTATTCACTTTTCATCTAACAGGCCTACTGGGACACAGTGCCCACTCCCTCTTCCAATGGACTAACAGGACCTCCAGTCCTACACCAGTTCTTTCTTTGACTCAGGTAACTATTATTGGGGAAGTTACTTACTTTCTTGCAGGTGATCTTTGAATACTTGATCTACAGTTTGTGTGTACAGTAATGTCACCATTCCTAGGACAGGCTACAAATTGGCTCTTCGCGCTTTTATATCCTTTTTAGCAAATGGACTGAGCACTCATTTTGAGCGAGGTGACATGAATTTCCACACCACCCAAGTACTCCAAAGACACTTCTTCCACTGTTAACCACTAATAAACCTATAGTAAGTAGTTATTTCTCTTATTTGAACTGGACTGGTGATAGGGAGCACAATTTCCCTAGCCGGGCTGATATTATTAGGATCATTATACTTTGTCAACTTGTTGTCTAACTAACACACTAACATTGTATGGTGTTGTTAAATAAATAAATATTCCATCTCTTTTCGTACCCCAGCCACGAACTCATTTTATATAATCAGCCTCTGAGAGATCTACTATAGAACAGGATCACACTAGCCGGGAAGGTGACCCCTGGACCCCGCTGCCTCACATGTTCTTTCACACATGCGACGTCCAACTGACTTTAAAAGGTAAAAGGGCATTGGACCATGGGGATGTTTTCTCAGTTAAAATTAGGTGATTAGACTTTGCTTGGTCCCTCATCTTATAACATAAGACATACTTTGGGCTAGCCTTTTCCATAACACCATTCTGCCCCTATGGATTCACCTTTTCCTTAATTTGGGCTGCCTGCTCTGTATTCCCTTGTTTCCCCTCAGATTCAGATTATATACATATTAAACTCACTCCGGTTTCCCCTTTTTCCATTCTACCATCCACTTGGTATTATGGCCATTTACATGGGTCGTATGCTTGCATACACTTCCGCCTCCTTCCTTTGAAACCCTGCAAGATGTATAAGGAATCTCCGACGATGTAGATTTGTAATGTAACTTTACATATTTTGACTTGTAAATATTGTAGATATTCACAGGCCATCCCGAATCTCCGACGATGCAGACTTGTATTGTAACTTGATATACTTGAATTGTAAATAATGTAGATAGTCTTAGGCCATCCCGCATTTCCCTGCAAATGATTGATGAAGGGCCAAAGCCCCAATATTAAATGCATGTATAAGCTCCACGTTTTTGTTAGTAATGTTTTTTAATATGTTTCGTCATTGTTAATGTACTTTTAATTGTAAGTCGAGGTTTTTGTACATAAAGATTGATTGTATGTATATATGTCTTTTTACCGACAGCCCTGAAGAAGTCCCAGTTTGGGACGAAACGCGTCGGCTGTATGTGCTTTTTTACCGATTGAAAATAAAGATTCAAAGAAGAACTCTAAACATCTCCGAGGAATATCTTCTTATTGTTGCTTAAACGTCGTTTATACTCACTGTTTTATGTTTTGTGGTGCACCTTTGCTGCTGTTTGTTCTGAATTAGAATTCCCTAGGGAATAGGCACGGTGTTGATGGGTGCCATTCAGTGTGCACACAACCCCCTTATTTAAACTTAAGGGTTAAGATACCTCACGGGGGAAAGGTAGTCAGGTGCTTACTTCAGGTAGGGTCCATCATTTATTCAGTTTTTCCTTTAAAATTCACCCTCTATAGCACTGACACACCCCATATTAAGATCGTAATTTTAGATTGTTTCATTAGGGAGACTTTCTTAAAAAGATTGTCTCAAACATGACTAGCTTCAAAGATAGACGCCAGGAGCTGGCTCAGGACCTATTCACATCTGGGGCTAAAACAACAGGTACTTCAATCCCCAAGGAAGATGGCCTAAAAGTAAAATTCAAAAAACTGGAAAAATTAAAAATGAATGAGATGTCCCGTTGGTGGGATGGTACAACATTGGGCAAATATCTAGAGAATGAGAAAATTCCACGTGGGTTGAGAATACTTATTTTCCCCACGTTTGAAGACCTAGACACAGACCAACTAGAGGATTGGGAAAACAATTTACGGAACGCATCATTCACAATGATGCGGATCCTGATCAAGAATGCTGAAAAAAAGGGAGCCAAGGCCCAGCAAGAGATAGAAGAACTTGAAAAAGAGATAGCACAATCCGAACTAAAAGATGTGATAAAGAAAAACTACGCCATTTTAGACGGGGTGCTAGAAAAACACCAGATCTATCTTAGAGACAAGAAACTGAGGAAAATCAGGAGGGACGATAAAGATTATAGTGATGGGAGGGTTTACACCTTTTCCAAAAAATATGATAAGGTGAAAGTCCCAGGAGAAGGCAAAAGGCTGAGATCTGAGACCCCCGAATTAAGTACGGCGAGCAGTATCACATCACTCTCATCTGCGGCAAGCTCAGCCTCCACGACTGAACCAATAAGTTCCAACATGACCGATATAAGGCCCAATAATTTTTTATTGGAGATGGAAAGGTGGAGGTTAGGGGCACGACCGGTTCACAAAGAACCCCAAAGACAAGACGGGGAGGGAGGAACTGGCAGAAACGTAAACAGAAATGCAAAGAAACCAAACCCAGAATCAGTGGAGAGAGTAACAAGGTCCAAAAAGAAGGGGAATCCTCCACAATAGCTAGCTTGGAGAGTGACAACACAGTGAAATCCATTGTGGTTAATCTATCAGAAAGAGCTCTAGATCAGGATGAAATTTCTGTACTTAACAAGGGTTTAGGATTTTGCCCCAACCAAATGGGTGGAGATGTCAATTTATTTGTTGATTTGATGAAATTTGTTCGACTTGTAAAACTCAAAGATCATTTTGCACGCAACCCCTCGAATCATGTCAATCAGAACAATGTTAACACTGTTATTGATTATACTGTTAATGAAATAAATACTTTACAAGCAATGATCTCTGTTGAACTTGACACGTCTGTTGACATTGAAAGTGTAAGGAATGAATTGGATGTTTTTGAGGATGTACACATCGAAAGTGGTTTGAAACCAAGATCCAAATTCACCCCCACTGGCACCCATCCAAACATAGATATCTTCCGAGAAAAGGTCAGCCTCGCTTTCCATCAAATGCTTGATAATCCTAAACGTGCTCCCCCGCCTAAATACAATCTCACCCGGTTAGAATCGGAAGCCCTGAAAAGACTCCAGTCAGAGGAAAAAATTGTCATCCGAGAGGCAGATAAGGGGGGGAATGTAGTTATTATGAATAAGGTTGACTACATGAATGAAATTTCCCGCCAGCTCTCTGATACCACTTGCTACACCAAACTTGGCCACAACCCCATTGAAACTCTTACATCCCATATAAATATGAAGCTCACAGAATGGCGTGAAATAGGCTTACTAAGTGCTGAGGAGTGCCAATACTTAACAGTAACAACCCCCTCCTACCCCTGCATATATATACTCCCCAAGATCCACAAGGGAGGCCCCTTTCCACCTGGCCGCCCCATTATTTCAGGAGTTAACTCACCCACGGAAAGGCTTTCTGAATATGTAGATACTTTCATCCAGCCTATGGTGCAGAACCTCCCTGCCTATATAAGAGACACTAAGGATATATTTGGCAAACTGGAGGGCTTCTCCTGGACAGACACCCTACACCTGGTCACCCTGGATGTAGTAGGGCTTTACACCTGCATTAAAAAAGAGTTTGGATTAAGAGCCCTGGAAACCTTTCTAGACAAACGTACAGCAGACCACTTGTCGCACAATGGTGTCCTCCTTGAGATGACAGAAATTATACTGTCTAAAAATTACTTCCTACATGATTCTGTGTGGTATCACCAAATACAGGGGACAGCCATGGGCTCCAAGTTTGCTCCCGCTTACGCCGGCCTTTTCATGGGCTGGTTCGAGCGGGAGCATGCATGGGGTCGCCATGCGGCCGCTTGGATGAATAACATCATCTTCTGGGGTAGGTACATCGATGATGTGATCATGATCTGGGATGGACCTACCCTGGACCTTTTGGATTACTTTGGTTACCTAAATGAAAACCCGTTTAATGTTCGCTTTACCATGACACACGACCAGAAAGCAATTGACTTTCTGGATGTTAATCTCTTTGTAGAAAACAATAAAATTCAGAGTTGTACCCATCGCAAGGCGACAGCCTGCAATAGCATCCTACATTATGAGAGCGCCCATCCCCGACACGTTGTCGAGAATATTCCATATGGAGAAATGATCCGCATGCGCAGGAATTGCAGCACGGATGCCTCCTTTCAACATAACATACAGGAAACGGAAAAACGCTTTCTTGAAAGGGGCTATCCAAGAAAAACCCTTGAGAAAGCCAACAAAAAGGTCCAAAATGTGTCTAGAACAAGCACCTTGATCCCTAAAGTCAGGCCCTCAAATACTAGCAGACCCTTATCATTCACCACACAATACTCCGACCAAAGCAGCACTATTTTTAACATCATAAGAAAGCATTGGCATCTGATTGCGGAGATACCGAGCCTCCAGGATTCGGTTACTAGGACACCCAAAGTATGCTATAGAAGAGGAAGAAACCTTCAGAATATTCTCTGCCCTAGCTATGTGGAGTCCAAAAAACGGACCAATTGGCTAACTGCCCCCACTAAAGGCTTCTTCACATGCAGCGATTGCAACATGTGCGCACTGGGCAAAAACAGAACCAAAGAATTCCGATACAATACCAATAAAACCTACACAATAGATCACTTGATCAACTGCAACACAAAATATGTTGTGTACATTTTGGGTTGCGATTGCAACAAGATCTATGTTGGGAGTACCAAGAGAGCCTTGAAAACCCGCATTCAGGAACATGTCCGTGCAAGACGGAATGGAGATATGAGACATCCTCTGACTTTCCATATGCAGGAACACCATAAAGAGACAGACAACTTATGGTTCTTGGGCATTGATCACCAACCTATACACCCAAGGGGAGGAAATAGAGAACTGGCGTTAAGGCAACGGGAGGCGGGCTGGATATGCAGGCTACGCTGTATAGAACTCGGCCATAACACCGAAGATGAGTTACACTATTTCCTAGAGTAACCTGCTGTAATCGTTCACCCTAAGCCTTATGCTGCTCTGGTTTCAACTCACAGACCATTCCAGATTATAGACAGGTCTGAGATTAATCTCTTGCTCAGCTTGACCTATCTTGATGTGTCTTTCACAAGAAAATTATGGTTTGCATATGTTTAAACTGTAATGTTGCATTTATGTATGTCCTCCCTTGAATTATCTGTATGATTGTTTATGGTAATTACACAATACATTGTATCTTCATCTGGAGAATTTGAACGCAACTTGCAGATGCCCTATAGGTATTGAACACGATGGTACCTCACTGACCCCTTCCCCTGCCCTACCTAACACTAGAACTATATTGAATAATACACGTCTCTACACCCGCTTGTCTGCTAGACTGTAGTTTGCTTATATGTAAACCAAGTTTCAGCACACAAGCCCGTCCCCCCGATCAAAATAATGATGAGATTTTGGAAATAACTTTACCCCTAAAATTACATTGAGAGTCCGTAAACGCATGTTACTGATGCCCATGAGGGACTATAAACCCTGGTTCCGCTTGACCATTCACCTTCACCCTTTTTCTGGAACATATTTTCCCCTGACAGAAATGGCCGCCGCTTTTACAATCCGTTCTTCACGTTTTTGTGGTACATCTTACATGAGCTAGACCATACGCACCATATAGACTACTGATAGTTCCCCTTTCGGGTTTCTTTCTTGGCTCAAACCGCCGGACATTTTAGAAACCAATAGGACAATTGTCCGACTTATTGTGCGTTTAATTGTAATTCTTTCCAAGCACCGCCTCCGATGTTGTTTGCTAACGTTTTTGATGAACATATTAATTATGGTTTACCGGATTATCCAGTATGACATTGGGGATACTGGGTATGTCACTTATCTGTTCTAAAATCGGGTTCAATGGCTCGAATAACGCACCCGTCTTGCACACTACAATATGGCTGCCATCTCTTTGCATAGACAGACCCAGCACCAGAATTGGAAGCCTTCGGTTCCACACTTGACGATGGATTTGTTTTGTTTAATAATATATAAAAATACAAAAAACCGGGTTTCTGATCCGTTTCTACACCATACGAAGGACCGGAGTGCACGCTCGACGAATATTAACACTTATCTCCGACACCACTGGGTCCTTTAACCAATGCGGTCATAAATCTTAGGAAGTTTATATTACTTAAATAAATCACAGTGATCGATATATAGGATAGGAATACGATAGCACCACAGACGGCGGGCTAAGACGATCAGGGAGACCAATGCGTTTCTTAGACGTTCCAAGATGGCCGCCCGTCTTACACAAGATGGTATCGCGTTTAACCTCTGTCCCTAGGTACAGCGCTCGTTCGCGCCGGCGGGAATTTTGACAGGTGTAGACCCTTTAACTCTAGCTATATAATGAGCAGCAATGGCTCATAATACTTGAACACGACGTCGCCACGGGTGTGTCATCGGGTCGAGGGCGGTGGATGGGTGCCGGCCGTTTTATCAAGAACGGTGAGTACTTTAGCCTGCAAGTAGCCAGTGGACCACTTCTGGCATGCCAGAATTGCTAATGTCCCACAGATTAGGTTAGGGATAGGGCCTTTTTGCCTTTTTTTGAGTGATAGCGTTTTTTTAAACTATTGGCAATTTCCACTCAGGATGTCTTTTCAGCTTAGATACTTTTGTCTTTCAATAGCGCAATAAAGCATGTCAAGTCTAGTTGGGGGCACATGTATCCTAGACTCCAAACCTGGGGCAGTGGAAATTTGGGACCATGCTTTTACTAGGCTTACCAACTCATAGAACCTATTAATAGTTATCTACACAAACCCGGGGCAGTGGATATTTGGGACCATGCTCTGACTGGTTCTATCTACTTATAGAACCAACTAATAGAAATCATTACAGAACTTTGTACACTCTCAATCTTGGAGTCAGACACTCTTTTTCTAAGCAGAATTTTATTCACTTTTCATCTAACAGGCCTACTGGGACACAGTGCCCACTCCCTCTTCCAATGGACTAACAGGACCTCCAGTCCTACACCAGTTCTTTCTTTGACTCAGGTAACTATTATTGGGGAAGTTACTTACTTTCTTGCAGGTGATCTTTGAATACTTGATCTACAGTTTGTGTGTACAGTAATGTCACCATTCCTAGGACAGGCTACAAATTGGCTCTTCGCGCTTTTATATCCTTTTTAGCAAATGGACTGAGCACTCATTTTGAGCGAGGTGACATGAATTTCCACACCACCCAAGTACTCCAAAGACACTTCTTCCACTGTTAACCACTAATAAACCTATAGTAAGTAGTTATTTCTCTTATTTGAACTGGACTGGTGATAGGGAGCACAATTTCCCTAGCCGGGCTGATATTATTAGGATCATTATACTTTGTCAACTTGTTGTCTAACTAACACACTAACATTGTATGGTGTTGTTAAATAAATAAATATTCCATCTCTTTTCGTACCCCAGCCACGAACTCATTTTATATAATCAGCCTCTGAGAGATCTACTATAGAACAGGATCACACTAGCCGGGAAGGTGACCCCTGGACCCCGCTGCCTCACATGTTCTTTCACACATGCGACGTCCAACTGACTTTAAAAGGTAAAAGGGCATTGGACCATGGGGATGTTTTCTCAGTTAAAATTAGGTGATTAGACTTTGCTTGGTCCCTCATCTTATAACATAAGACATACTTTGGGCTAGCCTTTTCCATAACACCATTCTGCCCCTATGGATTCACCTTTTCCTTAATTTGGGCTGCCTGCTCTGTATTCCCTTGTTTCCCCTCAGATTCAGATTATATACATATTAAACTCACTCCGGTTTCCCCTTTTTCCATTCTACCATCCACTTGGTATTATGGCCATTTACATGGGTCGTATGCTTGCATACACTTCCGCCTCCTTCCTTTGAAACCCTGCAAGATGTATAAGGAATCTCCGACGATGTAGATTTGTAATGTAACTTTACATATTTTGACTTGTAAATATTGTAGATATTCACAGGCCATCCCGAATCTCCGACGATGCAGACTTGTATTGTAACTTGATATACTTGAATTGTAAATAATGTAGATAGTCTTAGGCCATCCCGCATTTCCCTGCAAATGATTGATGAAGGGCCAAAGCCCCAATATTAAATGCATGTATAAGCTCCACGTTTTTGTTAGTAATGTTTTTTAATATGTTTCGTCATTGTTAATGTACTTTTAATTGTAAGTCGAGGTTTTTGTACATAAAGATTGATTGTATGTATATATGTCTTTTTACCGACAGCCCTGAAGAAGTCCCAGTTTGGGACGAAACGCGTCGGCTGTATGTGCTTTTTTACCGATTGAAAATAAAGATTCAAAGAAGAACTCTAAACATCTCCGAGGAATATCTTCTTATTGTTGCTTAAACGTCGTTTATACTCACTGTTTTATGTTTTGTGGTGCACCTTTGCTGCTGTTTGTTCATGTTTAAGATTTGGCTTAACATTTCTACGAAATGCATGGGCAATTTGTTGATAATAGGGAATGTATCTGTGCAGCTGTCTTTGTAACTTGCAGATCATACGTCTCTTTGGACGAGGTTAAAGGCACAGTTGTCTGTAAAAGAATTGACTTCATTCTGCTTAAAGTATCAATTCGAATAGAAGAGATATACAAAGAAGGCCATATTGCCGCCTCCATGTCTGGAATGCTGTTTGGATACAATACTTGCATACAGAAAATGCCCTGGAAGTGACGGTTACGAGATAGGCTTTTCCTGGCACCATGCCACAACAGCTGTGGTCACTTATTAGAACATATCTGCCGTTGGAAAGCTGTCTGAAAAATGGCTCTATCTGTTTTGCAGGAGTGCCATGCAGGTGACATGAAAGGTTGTTTGAAGACGCTTCGCAGGCTCCATGCAAGTTAATACCTTGACACAGAAGTGTACCACTTAGTGATTTTTTACAATTGTTACCACTAAGGAATACTTCCTTTTTTCCTTCACTATAACATTTGTGTGTGTAAGGTAAATCCCAGGTTGATTTTATGTATCCTTTACCCAGCCTTTCATACTGGCCTGCTGGTATATACTCTTGGCAATATTTAAACTGGAAAGTTGTTATCAGAATTGTAATTTTTCTGTGTATTATCCATTCAATGACAGGTCTCTCTGACATTGTCAAGGGTAATCTCTCAAGTTTTTCAATGCTCAGAATCGTATAGTCTGCTCCTTTTTGTGCCAAACTGATTTGTTTATCAGTAAGGTTAAAGATAGAGAATAATGACGTTGTGTTGATTAAACGCGATGGCACGTAGCCTGAACGCAGATTTTGCAATGTCCAGCCAAGTTGTACAATAGAACGCAATTGGGACTGACTATGTTGTAACATTAGCAAGTCCTGCTCTATTATATCAATAGCAGATGATACAATGCTGTCCAGTGAATATATTCTGGAGGACAGAGTCATTAACCCATTGTCCACTACAGAAAGTGATTTTTCCAAATTAATACGATCAATTTCTCGAATTTGTTCATCAGTTTCAATTTGTGTTACTTTCCAAGCTTCGTTGTATGCACCGTATATACCGGCCGCTATAAAACGTTTTTAATGCTGTTTGCGTGGTCCCAGTATGAAATCACGCAAGTCAGCACCATCTTTAAGTAAAATCAAGTGTTGCTTAATTTCAGCCAGTGTGGATTTCTGTAGCCACTCACGGCATAGTTTCCCTACACTGTATGTTGTAACTATCCATGGATGTTGTCTCTGGGAATATCTTGGGTCTGGCCTGTTCTGTTTTAACCCCTGTATTTTGTTTAGGAATCTATCTTGACAGTTATTAGTGTCTGTGGGCCAGATCAACCATTTTTCAAATCAGGATTTGTTCTGTTTTGGTGTAAAATATGGGATATGTCTATCTCCACATCTGTAGTGCTATTACTATCAGGTATGGGCTTCGGAATAGACGGTTTGTTTAAGTCCTTTATCTTGGCTAAACCAAGACAGGTTGTTTGCTGAATTGTGTCATTCAGGAATATTATCTGTTCTGGGATCATGCAGGCTCTAAATAATGCTTCTAGACCTTGTACCTGCCAGTCATTTGAACCCCAGATGGTTTTTGTTTCAATGTTGTTTTTCCAAAATTCAAAACCACATGTAGAAATCTTGTCATAAAACTTTTCAGAATAAATCAATTTAGTATTTGTCAACATTGTTTTCATTCCTGTCTTATTTAACATTTTAAAATAAAACGTTTCCCGCTCACTATTGTTAAACCCTGAGAAGTATTAGAATTTCTCATAAAATGTTTTCGAACTGCCTTTTGGTGGAGTTGGACAATGTTCCCATTGATTATAAGTAAAAACATTTCTAGGTTGAGCAGATTTATGCAAATAGTGATGACCAAAATGATTATAACAATATAACTCTTCATAATTTGATGAACCCTGTAAATAATCATGTTCTGTGAATTTAGCTGACATTCCTAAATCTGACATCATATTATTAATGTTCTCAAAGTCCCAATCATCAGAGAAAGTACTTGGTGTCATAAAGTCACTTAAGGAAACCTTAAACTGGTGTGGATATTTCAAGAGCTCAATCGGGCCATAGATTTCATAATCCGCTTTGTCCCATGCTACCCCACCGGGTATTGGATTGGCTGTGATGTTCACTGATGACAGTTCTCTTTTCTCGATGTGAGAGGATGTGTGAGGCTTTAGGACCAAGTTGATGTTCTGACTTGCTGTGTCCATTGTACTATATTTTCCATCAATGAATCTACCCAAACATAAAACCATGATGAGCCAAAGCAGGAGGAAAAGTACACCTAACACAATCCAAAATTCAATCCATGGTGAAATCAGATATGTTTCTTTTAGTTGGTGAAAAAGTTCAGTTACTTTGTCTTTGAAAGTTTTTGTTGCTGGCGTTTCTTCATGTTCGCTTGGATCTTCAGAAAAGTCATCCAAATTGATGAAGTAGCCAGATGCAGTTCTATCAATTGTTGGAATTGCTTCATGATTTTCAATTGTCTTTGGATCTTTCTTTGTTTCATTAGCATAGTCTGAGGCTACATCGTTGTAGACAGGTGTTTCTTGATGAACTGTTGCAATTTGGGTTTCAAGAGGCACAAGTTCCATGGCTTTATTGCATAGTCCTTTTTTATTCACTGCAGGTTTATCAAATGTGATTAGTCTTTCAGTTTGAACCTCTTGGATTGTAGCAAAATTTGGTCTTCTGCTATTTCTTGGGAGTCCACTGGGCCTACTACTTATGATTGGCCACATGATTGTGGTTTTACCAGGTCGATGGATAAAACTCGGTTCTCCTTTTTACCAGCAAGGGGCGGTAGTACTACCGATCTTGTTCCGCTGACAGCTAAGACAGGTACTGCTTTTCTGTAAGAAGGCCCAAATTCCTTCTTCACCGCGATCTTCTCTCTGACTAGATCCCCAATCTTTGGAATCCAGACAGGCCTTGCTGGGACAGGTGGTTTTTCTTCAGTGGCTGTGGCTTTAACTTTATATTACTCAGACTTCTTCTTGTTTCATTTAAGTCCTGTAAAACAGCCAAACGGTCTTTGATATCAAAGGCTTTTTCTTCTACCACTGAAGTGTGACTATCTAAGTCCTGAATATGCATTCTAGTACCGAACAATAGTTTGTAGGGAGTGAAACCTTTTATAGAATTTCTTGGCAGATTGTTAAGACTATGTTGGGCACTTGTTAAATGTTGGACCCACCCATCACCCGAACCTAATACCCTCACCGTTATAGATTGCTTTATGTCCCGGTTTTTTCTTTCCACTACCGCATTTCCCTCAGGATGGAAGGGAGAAGAGTACCGCAATGCAATGCCCATGCTGGCCATGGCCTCCTTGTAAGCCCGAGAGCTAAACGCAGGACCCTGGTCAGAATGTGGCATGCCAATTGCGTATGTGCCGATAAAGACTCGCAAATCTTTGTATAACAGTTCTGGCGTCAGCCGAGCGCTGGTGTCTACATTTTTAAGTGAATCTAGTCTTAATAATTATGGAAACGCATTTCTCCGGCTGGATTTTTGCGTGTAGATATCCTGATGCTTTCTAATAACGGTGTCCTGGCAGTGGTCTGGTCCGGTTCACGGCTGCGATCTCTGTTGCAGTCTGGACAATCCTTTGCAAATTTGTAATTTTGCAGGCTCATCCCCGGCCACCAGTATTCTGATTGTAATTCTTTTAGAGATTTCACGATTTCTTGGTGCCTTAGACCTTCTCCCATGTGTGAGTCTGCTATCAATAAGACTCTCCGGTTCGTGTTTGGAATTACTCTATCCCCCACTCCAGGGATTTGAGCAAAAGTAACGGAGTTTGCATCTATTATGTATGTATTATTGAGTGGATAGCCGAGAGGTAATGCTGCATAGTCGCCTTTAATGAGGCTTTTACCGCCAGCATAGTTTCTCCATCTCTGTGTTTTTTAGAACGCTTTTTTGTGGCTACGGAATCCGGTTGAACCACTTCCGCTGTGGCTCTGTTAGCCAATGAATTCCCTGCAACGTGAACGCCATCACATTGATGACTCAGTGTATGTATCACGTGAGTCTTTCGTAGTTCTTTCTGCAAAAGAACTACTTGTTCCCAGAGCTTTTTATGCTTCATTGTGGCTCCTGTGTCATCTTTGTAACCGTTTTTGATCCATGTCTGCATGTCATTATTGTAAGACTTGACGCAGTAATGCGAATCGCACACTATTAGTGTGGGGAATTCGCGATCGGCATTTTCAAGCGCCATCTTTAAAGATCTTATTTCAGCTCGCTGAGCAGTTTCTGAGTGATTCAGTTTTGGTGATTATTGGTCTGAATTTAACAAAGCACCAGCGACCTTTAACAATCACGCACGCTGCGTTGTAGGATTTTTTATCCACATCGTAGTGTTGTGCAAATCTGTCCCTGTAGATTACACATGTGTACTGTTCGAGAGGCAGAATTTCGATTGGCAGAGGATATTCTTGTGCATATTCTAGATCTTCTAGTTTTTTCATTTTCGGGTCAAAATAGTACTTCACGTCTTCTGCAGCAAGAGAATTTTCCCATTGTATCCATTTTGGATCTAATGCCTCAGCATTCAAATTGCGTGGGCTTGTTAATGCCTCAAGGGCAGATTCTGCTGTTAAAACAGTTATCTTCCTGCCTTGGGCTTGGGCTCTTTCTTTTGCTACAGCAGTTTGAACCGCTATTAGAATTTTTTTAGTAGAACTGAATTTCATTTCAGCTTGTGAATACAAGTGTGATTTGTAAGCTATTGGTACCGTTTCTCCCTCATAAGAGGTCAGGTACGTGAATCCGCATCTTCCTGGGATAACTCGGATTACAAGGTTGCGTACGTTTTCGCGAGTTTGTAATTTTGTTTTAGCTAACATGTCTGTTTGCAAAGATCTTACAATTTCTGTGTGTTTCTGAGTCCAATTTATTGGTTTGAAATCAGGTTTTATTAATTCATAGAGAGGTTTAACCCTTTCTGCATAATTTAGAATGTATGTTCTTCCGAAATTCAGGAAACCTAGTATTGATTGTAAATTCTTCAGCGTTTTTGGTGCTTGGAGTACAGCACACTTCTCTAAGAAGTTGTCTGCTAGGCTCTTGCCTTCACTTGATAATTCATATCCTAAAAACAGGACAGTTAGGTGAGCAATTCGTGACTTTTTAAAGTTGAATTTATACCCTTCAGCTGCGAACCCAAGTATTATGGTGTTCACTCTTTTCAAGTGTGTCTCCAGGTCATAATCTGTGAGATAGATGTCATCGACATAAGATAATGCCTCATCATCATATATTTGTAGTAACTCTGTTACCCTTGCTGAGAATAATCCTGGGATGTTCTTGAATCCCTGTTGGAGTCGACAGAATTGTTTTTGCGACCCCATTATTGAGAAAGCGGTCAAATACCTGCTTTCAGGTGCAATGTTTTGACAAAAGAATCCATTAGAGATATCTAATGTTGTTTTATTTTTTTGCGCACAATGTTATTCATTAGTGCTGCACTGTGTGAGTTTTGTACTGCAAATGTATTGCAACAGGAGTGTAGGTGCCTGTAGTCCAAAACTAGATGATATGAATCGTCTGGCTTGGAGACAGGAAACAAAGGATAGTTCATTTGGTAGGTGCATGTTTCAATCACCCCTTGATATTCAAGTTGATCTAAGATCTCCCTGACTTGCTTTTTAACTTCTTGTTGTTTGTGCAGTCGGTTGATTTCTTAACTGGATTTTGTGAGGAGGAGAATCCTCATCCCATCCTACATGATTTTTATATAATGCAGGAGCTTGGGCTACTGCCCATTTTCTTGCAAATGTGTATTTTTTATGAATTGGAATATGATTCGAGAAGGCAGGCATACTCATTTCTTCGCCATGAGGGCACACCCTGACAAACTCTGGTGGCCAGTCTTTCTCAGCTAACAGGATGTCATAGCCTTTAGATAAGTTATCCCAAAAGAGACCCCTTACTTTCCTAGTTTTGTCCCCCTCTATACGCAATGTTATATCGTATAATTTATGGGGTTTGCTAACTCTGGTGTCTGCAGTTTCCACCTGAATGTATTCATTCATGTCCACTGTCTCCAGAAGATTCATCAGGATCTTGCGATCTATGGTCACTTCTGCTGCGCTGTCTAGCATTGTCTGGGCCCACTCTCCATTTTTCAGTTGTTTCCTCAGTAACCTCTGCATGTTTTATTTTAATACTGGCTACCTTCTTTCTTGGAAATTGTAATTTTTTACTTTGATGAGCAGGTTCCTTGTCTTTGGCCTTGACGTGCTCTTCCTTGTGTTCTGACCGTCCTCTTCTTTCGGATTTCTGTGAGGTAGTCTGAAAAGATCTAGAGGGACGTGTATCAATATCTTGATATCTATCAGGTTTTCTCAATTTATCCCTATCTCTAAGGTTTTATCTTTTCGCAGAGGGTTCCCTTTGGGGAGACTTGCCTCCTCGGTCTGGAGATCTATCTTTCCGCTGAGGAGACCTTCCTCTGGACTGAAAACGTTTTTTCTCTGGGAGTGGATTGTTTGTTACCATCCCAACTATTTTTTTGGAGTGTTTAAATTATTTTTAATAAATGTTTTTTCAGGATTTTCAGTTAGTTGGGGTTTTATTGGTTTCTCACCCAAACTATCTTTACCTAGTTCTTCATAGGATTTTTCTATGATTCTGGCAAGTTCAATTGGTTGTTCTGCTATATCTGTTTCTTTCAATTTCTGGCGATATGTTATATCGTTCATTGCCAATTGAACTAATTCTCTATATGCCTTTGTTAATTCTTTTAGTTTAACTAAGAGTTCTTCGCTTAACATTTTTTCAATGTCGGATTCTTGTGTGTAGCTGGCTAGAACCGGCCACGTGGCTCCTGGTCTACCTAATGGACCTAGCCTGGTGATGTGATTTTGATGTTTTAGGGCGCCTTTAAACCAGAGCATGTGCTCTTGGTAAGTTAGCGGGATTTCAACATCCTCGAAAGGAGCGTATTCATCCGGAGGTTCCTCTATTTTGTAATAGTGGAATTCGTGTGTCACAGCGTGTGCCGCTGGAAAATGTATCCATGAATAGAATACCTCTGTCTGCCGATATTCATGGGCCTCTACCACGAATATGACTGTACCACCTCGTGATGATACTCCATTTATTATAAGTTTTTAGTTATAGTTCTTCTTACATTTACTTGAATGATTATAGCATTCGGGTCATTCTGTTGGAGAGTCGTGTCATCTAACAACAGTGGAGACGCTAAAGCATCTCTTTCTTCATCACCTTCCGCCATCTTACTGACTGAAAGGTTTTTGTTGCAGATCAAGTTTCAAGGAAACAAAGATTAGGTGCACAATATTTTGGAACACTGTATCCTTCAACGTTGACTAAACCAAAAACTAATACATAGGAATCTCTTCCTACTAAGTTCCGGCGGATTTTAACCTTTTACCCACTCCAGACGTCTATTGGAGTTTTTACGGGAAAAGGGTCTGTGTGAAAAAGCACGACTGAGTTACTCTAATGTCTTGCGTTAGATTATCGCCTTACCAAACGTTGGGTGCCATGTACTGTAGTTCCTATATTCCCAAAAGGCTTTGCGCATTGGAATAATATAAACAGCAGTGTAGACGTAGGACTGAGGTCGACTAGGTCTCTACTGACTATATTAGACTTAATTAGTTTTGCCAGCAAGCTCAGAGGTCACTAGAAACGTTCTTGAATGTCCAGGAAAGAGTTAACTCTCCTGATTTAGACAAGAAGGGATTAGTTTCTGACAACCGCATAAACATGACAACTTTGCTCCCTCAGAATAAAGAGTGTATCTCTAGAGTCGTGTGAAAACAATAGACGGTTATGTCACTCAGTCAATCGTGCATACTTAGTTTCACCAGAGTGCAGAGAAATAGAGAGACAGGCGTTTTCAATAAAAGGTGTTATTTATTGAGCATTCTTCTTTCTCATACAAGAGAAATGAATTGCCACAATTGCAATACTTATCATGAAGTAAAGTGCGTACAGTAAAAGGAGTATTATAAAATAATACTGTAAAAGCATTGATATGGTTTCTTAGCCATATGATACTTTAAAAATGGATAAAATATATACATACATAAAAACATTGACTAACGTACTCAACTGGTGCTTCTAAGATACGCCTACCCCGGTGTACCTGACCTAAGCCTAATACGTGGGAAGGAGTAAGTAAGTTGCAGTTTTAAGTTAAGTTGTTTTTTTGCCAAGGAATCTGAATCAAGAATTCTCTTAAGGATTTAGTCAGCTCCGTACATTGGAAATAGAATGTAGGATGTCTTGTATCTCTCTCTCAGGACTCGATCTCCCAACAACTCGCTAGGGTGACTGGAAACACCGGAGCTGGATTTTCTCAGTGCGTCAAAAGGGAGGGGCGGCTTCCTTCGGCTCTCGCATCAGCTGGGCTTCGGGCAAGTAGATAGCCGCTCTGCTCCAAACCACTGTGTCTTTGCTTAAGGCAACGTTGGTATATTTATACCTGAAAGGTGCCGGGTTTGACGTAAGGTTGGACATAAGACGTCACTAAGAACTAACAGTTCTTTCTGGACTCTAGGAGTTCTTGTGCAAATCAAAACAAGAGCAGGGGGATTTCCCGGGCTGCTGGAGGCTTGGTTTGTTTAAAGAACGCGTTGTACTTTCTAGGAGTCTAGGGGAGTAGCCTTGCCATATTTGGACTACATGGGCTATTACTAAATATAGATATGATTCTCATGCCTTTATAAGGATATTATTTATTATAACCACATAAGGGCATAAATCGGGAATATCGAATTAGGGTCCTCGATAGAAACACAACACTATTACATGCAGTGTCTGCAGACATGTCAAACAGGGGGTATGCCATTTTGTGTCTCCACTTTTGTCTGCACCATGTCACGCAGCTTGCAATGGCATTCTGCATGAGTTTGGGGGAGGGGTTCCTTAGGGTGGCAAAATACATGCTGCACCCCTTAGTAGCCATGCCCTAGGCACCAGGGGACTTACAGGGGTGCTAAAGTTATTGCCAATTGTGGGAACACTTGTGCAGTTTTAAGGAACAAGACCTGGCACTGGGGACCTGGATAGCAGGAATCCAGTGCACTTCTTTCAAAATTGCATCATAGACCAGGCAAAAATGATAGGGGTGACCATGCCCAAAATGGGCACTTTCCTACACTGCCCATCTCTTAGGGGCCTATTAATGAAGGTGAACTTACACATGAGTAAATCTACATGTGGAACTTTACTCTTGTTCTTTGTAGTAAATATACTATTTTAGGCTTCTCACCATTTCCGAGTGCAAAAGATTTCTAAATAAAAAATCCATTCCAAAAACAGCACCCTGGTTCTCCGCTGAACTAAGGGAGCTCAAACAATCTTGTAGGAAATTAGAAAGGAGCTGGAGAGCAAACCCAATAGAAGAGAGGAAAACAGCCTATAGAAAGGCAATTAGGACCTGCAAGTCAGAAATTAAAATGGCCCAGTCCTCCTTCTACGAGGAGATGATCAGTGCAGCCGCAGACTCTCCAAAAGAGATTTTCCTTATTGCCAAATCCTTGGTCACCATACATCGAAAATTCCCAACCCAGAGGATGCGCCCGCTCGATGCAACCACCTAGCAGAATATTTCCACCAAAAAATCCACCTGATTGGACAGTCCTTTTCTCCCTCTGAGACCGATGCTATTGAATTTCACACCACAAGCTCTTCCCCTTCCCCTCTATGCTCTGTAGTAGAGTTCCCTTTGCTAGATGAGGTTTCCCTAAAAACACTTATTCCAAAAATGATCTCGGACTCTCCTTTAGACCCGCCCCCCGCGACACCTCTCCTTAGTTGCTGATGCTATATGCCCAGTAATCTTGGATATTTTAAATGCCTCCATCACCTCGAGCACGGTTCCCCTTGCTTGGAAATGTGCACAGGTAAGGGCCTTCCTGAAACAACCTAGTCTGGACCCTTCTAACCTGGCCAATTATCGTCCCATCTCTCTCCTCCCCTGATTAAGCAAGCTGATCGAGAGACACATAATTTCCATACTAGGACAATATCTGGAATCTAACAACCTGCTACATGTCTCACAAACAGGCTTTTGCCCTCGATTAGGGACAGAGACGGCCCTTCTGGCAGTAACCGAAGAGGAACGGAGGCTTTTAGATCAGGGCAGTTTAGCGGCTATTATTCTTTTAGATCACAGTGCCGCTTTTGACACTGTTGATCATAACATCCTACTGAAGCGACTAAAAAATCTGGGAGTGACCTATTCGGCACTCTCCTGGCTACAGTCCTTCCTCAAAGACCGTTTTTTCAGGTCTTTGAGGGCACCGCCTCGTCCAACTGTTGGCCGCTCAGCTGTGGGGTTCCTCAAGGATCTTCCCTGATCCCCACACTTTTTAACACCTATATGGCGCCTTTAGCAGAGGTGTTCCTTCCATTTGGTATACAGATTATAACCTATGCAGATGACACCCAATTGGTGGTGTCTCTGAACCATCCACAGGGTTCATCCAGCTCTCTTGGCAGTTGTCTTGAAGAAGTAGCCGAGTGGATAAATCTATCTCATATTAAACTGAACGGCGACAAGACTGAGCTGATGTTTCTGGGAAAACCGCCATCTCCCCTACCGGCTCATCCATGGCCAACCTGCCTCAGCCCTATGCCTGCTCCAAAGCAGCAGATTAAGAGCCTCGGCATGTGGCTGGACAGTTCTCTCTGTTTTGGCTTTCAAACCGTCAAGTTCGCCGCCGCCTGCTTTGGTTTGCTGAGGATGTTAAAAAAGGTTCTCCCCCTGCTTCCCTTCAAGGCGAGAAGGATTATGGTGCAAGCTCTAATACTCTCCCGCCTTGATCACGGGAATGCGCTGAACCTGGGTGCCCCGCAGGCAACCATGCAAAAACTTCAAGTAATCCAGAACTGCGCGGCCTGTCTACTGCTCCGCATACCCCGGAGACAATCTTCAAAATCCGCACTGAGAACTCTGCACTGGCTCCCTATCCGAGCCAGGATCCAGTTCAAGGCCATGTGTATGGCTCATAGAGCCATGTGGAAGTCGGATCCGGCCATCTTACATTCCCTGGTTACCCCTTACCATCCCTCCAGAAATCTTCGTTCCAGCTCAGCCTTCCTCGCCATGACCAGGAAAGTCCGTCGCTCCAAGTGGGGGGGACGCTCTTTCTCCCTGAATGCCTCAAACCTCTGGAACTCTCTCCCCTCCACTCTGCATGGCGAACCTAACATACTGGCCTTTCGCAAGCTTCTGAAAACTCACCTGTTCAGCAATGTGTTCTAAACTGATGTGCTTTCTCTGTGCGGTCCATAAGCGCTACGAGGCCTCAGGGTAGCTACGCGCGATATAAATATAATTTCCTTCATTCATTTACTAGAATGTGTAGACGTACACATCGCCATTTAGGTGGTGAATTCTGAATAAACATAATTTAAAGGCATAAAGGCGCAAACAGCAACTTTACAAGCATATTTTATGTTCCCTGCTCTTGGACGATATGTCTGCAACTGTGGTGAAGATGTCTGCAAGGAATTACATATGCCTAAACTAAATCACACACCTGACTCACATTCCCTTCCCATAACATTCATCGTGCCTCCACCATAGGATATGCTGTTTTCCTTTTGTATTTTAGGTCCTGCAACCACCATACTCTACATGAAGGATGCAGACTCCACTTCTGAAAAGGAAGATACATTTCCCTGAAGAGGATATAGACCTTGTAGTTAAATGTGTGATACACCATTACTAAAAACTACACTGGCTGCCTCCATTCACCCTCAGTAGACCACAGAAGGCAGCCCATTGGCAGGAGGTGACACACTAGCTGCACTCTGAGCAGAGATCTATGCACAGGAGATGACACACTCGCTGCACTCTGGGCAGAGATCTACACACAGGAGGTGACACACTCACTGCACTCTTGGCAGAGATCTATGCACAGGAGGTGACACACTCGCTGCACTCTGGGCAGAGTTCTACACACAGGAGGTGACACACTCGCTGCTCTGGCAGTGATCTACACACAGGAGGTGACACATTCGATGCACTTTGAGCAGAGGTCTACGCACAGGAGGTGACACACTCGATGCACTATGGGCAGAGATCTACGCACAGGAGGTGACACACACGCTGCACTCTGGGCAGAGATCTACGCACAGGAGGTGACACACTCACTGCACTCTGGGCAGAGATCTATGCAGAGGAGGTGACACACTCACTGCACTCTGGGCAGAGATCTACACACAGGAGGTTACACAAGCTGCACTCTGGGCAGAGATCTATGCACAGGAGGTGAAACACTTGCTGCACTCTGGGCAGAGATCTACACAAAGGAGGTGACACACTCGATGCTCTTGGCAGTGATCTACACACAGGAGGTGACACACTCGCTGCACTCTGGGCAGAGTTCTACACACAGGAGGTGACACACTCACTGCTTTGGCAGTGATCTACACACAGGAGGTGACACATTCGATGAACTTTGAGCAGAGGTCTAGGCACAGGAGGTGACACACTCGATGCTCTATGGGCAGAGATCTATGCACAGGAGGTGACATACTAGCTGCGCCCTGGGCTGAGATCTACACACAGGAGGTGACACACTCACTGCACTCTGGGCAGAGATCTACACACAGGAGGTGACACACGCTGCACTCTGGGCAGAGATCTACGCACAGGAGGTGACACACTCACTGCGCTCTGGGCAGAGATCTATGCACAGGAGGTGACATACTTGCTGCGCTCTGGTCAGAGATCTACACACAGGAGGAGACACACTCAAATAACTCTGGGCAGAGATCTACACACAGGAAGTGACACACTCGCTGCACTCTGGGCAGAGATCGGCACACAGGAGGTGATACACTTGCTGCACTCTGGACAGAGATCTACGCACAGGATGTGACACATTCGCTGCACTCTGGACAGAGATCTACGCACAGGATGTGATACACTCGCTGCACTCTGGGCAGAGATCTATACACAGGAAGTGACACACACGCTGCCCTCTGGGCAGAGATCTATGCACAGGAGGTGACACACTTGCTGCGCTTTGAGCAGATGTTGGACAGGCCACATGAAGGGCCGCTCTCCCCCGGCCCGACCCGGCCCGAGCCCGGTCACGCAGGTACCCCACACCACCATTGCACGTCCTCCGTCCCCTCAGGGACCCCTGCCTTCGAACATAGCGACCTCGTGGACCCGATCCACTGCTGGCCCGCGCGCCCCTCCTGGGCGCCATCTTGGACACCCCACCACGAGGCCGCCTGGCCCCCGATCGACCTCAACCCTGGGCCTGGCCAGGCCTCAGACATCCCGGCACCACCATCCACCCAGGAGGTGAGCGGGCTACTTGGCAAGTCAATGGGAGAAAGAGGTGTCGATGGCTCTCCCCGCCAAGTGCCGCTCGCCCATCGCCTCCCCGGGCGCTGGCCCCACCCCCCTGCTGGGTGTCTGGACTCCCCCATCCCGGACCTCCCGACCTCCAAGTGCGAGGGTCCGGACATCAAAGAACACCAGCCCTATAACTGGGGCAGCTCCAGAGCAGGAAGGCAGTTGTATCTTGGAGTCGAGAGACGCAAAGAAGAACTCATCCTTGACGGACTACTGGCGCTGCCGTAGCTCTGCCTTGTGCACCTTCGCCCTGCCTGCTGGCGCTGCCGCAACTTCGTAACCTTCGTAATCCTTCATCGTCGTCGGGACCTGCTGGCGTGGCCGCGGACCGTTTGCAACCACCATCTTCATCGGGACCTGCTGGCTCCGCCGCGGACCGTCGCTTCCTTCGTCCATCTCGGGACCTGCTGGCTCCGCCGCGGCCCGATCATCTAGAACGCCGAGCTCGAGGATTGAGAGCTATTTCCATCTTTTGGTAACCAAGACTGTCCCGCTACCCTTTCCCCAAACCAGAGACCAGAATCGAGGGGACCCCTGAGTCCAGACCTCCTTGTACCATTTTATCGTACCTTAAGAATCACCTATAAAATCTCGTTGAACCTTACCCTTGTGTGGTGTCCGTCTGTGGGGGGGAAGTTACTTGTCTGTACAGTCACTGGAGTCGGCTCTCCCTGGAGACCGCTCCCCTTATTCTCGGCCGACCCTCCCGGTCCGTCTAACATTGGTGGCCAGCGGCGCGATCCGAATCACCGCATAATCGTACAGACAGTAGCTCACCCCACGACGAAATCAAGATGACAACTAAAGAAAGCGGATCCACCGAGAAACTCCAGATGGAGAAATTGGACGAGTACAACCATCGTGAACTAAAACAATTCTGCATCGAACTAGGTATCGCTACCACCGGACTAAGTACCAAAGACGATTTCAAGCATGCCCTAGAGTCTTGGGCAGAGACCGGGGTTGCCGGAAACCCCGATCGAAGCATCGCAGCAAAAACCACCATGGCTCCTGAAGAGCAAAGAACGGGTCTCTCGCAAGACGAGATCCAGGAACGAGAAAAAACCCGACTACACGAGCTAGAAATGGCTCGGCTCAAAATGGACGTTGAACTTAAGTTGGCCGAACAGAAAATAAACTTAGAGCACCTGCGTCTCCGAGAAGAAAGAGAGGAGAAACAGAGACAAAGGGAGCTCGAGGAAAAGAAACTGGCATATGAACACGAGCGACGACTAGCTGAGATTGATTTACGCAAGCAGAATAAAGAAATAGGGGTGTCCGAGCAACCCCACACCCCAGGGACAACGGAGAAAAAGGTACACATCCCCAAGGATGTCGTTCGAGAATACTTCCGAGAGGACGACATCCAGCAATGGTTTAAGGCCTACGAAATCGCTATGACTGCACACCGGATCGATAGAAACGACTGGGGAGCCGGCCTATGGGAGAGATTCCTCAATGAGGGCCGCGACACCCTGCTACAGCTCCCGGACCACCAGATGTCCTCCTATGACCATATGAAAGCTGCCCTCCTCACCCGCTATGGCCTCACACCCGAAATGTACCGTCAGAGGTTCCGAGACTGCACCCGCATCCCGGGTACCACTTGGGTGGACTATGTAACCTACTTTAGCCGAGCCTTCGAGGGCTGGATCAAAGGAAGCAAGGTTACAACCTACGAACAACTGTTCAATCTCATGGTATGGGAGCACCTATCGAACAATTGCTTTATTGAACTCCGCCAGCACCTCCTCGACAGCAAGTTAACCGATCCCCGGCAGCTCGCAGCCGAAGCTGACCGATGGGAAATCACCAGAGTGGGCCGGAATGGGTCCTACGAACAGAACCGGAACAACAATGGTCAGCACCGTCCCCGAGGAGGAGGAGGAGGCCAAGGACGCGGAAGAGACAACGCTCCGGTCGCCCCCACGACCAGCACCACCCCCCCGGCCAACCGGGGCAGCGCCCCAGCGCGACCGGGATACCGAGCCAATGTTACGTGCCATCGATGCCAACGAGTCGGCCACTATGCCAACGACCCAAATTGCCCACAGTACCAGAGCCCAAGACCCCGCCAGGTGGCTGCTGCTGCCCTGGGGGAAGAACAGATCTCCGAGGAGCAAGAAGAATATGAGCAAGAGCACCAGGAATGGGAGCCAGCCGCCATGGCTCTAGCCTGCTTAGGGGGGAAAGACATGGTCCCGCGGGTCCCCCTACCCGCTAACACCCAGAAGTACAGCCAATGGGTGAGCGTCAATGGACGCCGGGCCGAAGCCCTTCGTGACACTGGGGCCAGTGTAACAGCCGTCCGCTGTCACCTGGTGACCCCGGAACAGTATCTACCAAACATTCTCTGCCCTGTACGTTCAGCCGATAACTCGGAAAGTCTGTGTCGGATGGCCTGCGTCCCTTTCGAATGGGGGGGGGTCTCCGGCATGCTGAAAGTCACGGTCCGAGACGATGCCCCCGTAGACTGCCTCCTGGGGAATGACCTTGAAAGCTCCCCGTGGGCAGCCGTAGAACGAAGAGAACACCTGGGGATGTTAGGCGTCCCGGACTGGGCGTGCGTCACCACCCGGTCCATGGCCGCCCGTGCCAACCCCCGCCCAGAGGAACCCGAATGGCCGGCGCCACCGCCTCCGGTCGCCCCAGCCGAAACCACCGACCGTGACGTCCCCCCAGACCTCGCTAACCTCGACCAGTGGCCTCAAGAGGGGGGGCCCACGCAAGAACAATTTCGCCAAGAACAGAAGACCTGTCCCTCCCTCGAGGGACTCCGCCAGCAAGCGCTCGCCCAGAGCGCAGGGGATACCTCCGGCACTCACTGGGTCTACTGGGACAACGACCTGCTGTACAGTGAGCAAAGAATCGCGGAGCTGGGGGCCAGCCGAGTACTGGTGGTGCCCCTCCGTTTTAGAGACTTTCTGCTAAATCTGGCCCACGATGTCCCCCTGGCGGGACACCTGGGTCAAGATAAAACCTACAGTCGTCTGGTGACCCACTTCTTCTGGCCCAAAATGAGGAACGATGTACACCAGCATTGCCGATCTTGCCCCACGTGCCAAGCCAGTGGAAAGAGCGGCCGCAAACTAAAAGCCCCCCTGCAACCTTTTCCTGTGGTCACCACCCCGTTCGAGAGGGTCGGGATAGACATCGTGGGGCCCCTGGACCCGCGCACAAAACAAGGTCATCGATTCATCCTGGTGCTAGTGGACCACGCCACCCGCTACCCCGAGGCTGTTCCCCTGCGAACTGTGACAGCCCCGGTAGTCGGCCGGGCTCTAATGGGGATCTTCTCCCGTGTGGGCTTCCCCCGAGAAGTCGTCAGCGACAGAGGCACGAACTTTATTTCTAAATATATGAAGTCCCTCTGGCAACAGTGCGGGGTTACCTACCGATTCACGACCCCCTATCACCCTCAAGGAAACGGACTCGTTGAGCGGTTCAACCGCACACTCAAAGGGATGATCGGGGGGTTGGAAGAGCCCCTCCGTCGCCAGTGGGTTGTGCTGCTACCGTGCCTCCTCTTCGCATATCGAGAGGTCCCCCAGAAGTCCCTGGGCTTCAGCCCGTTTGAACTGCTGTATGGACACCCAGTACGGGGGCCGCTCAGCCTAGTCAAGGAAGGCTGGGAGATGCCCCCTCTCAAGAACCCACCAGATGTCTTTCGGTACCTCCTAACCCTCCGCAACCAGACCCGGCGGTTCAGAGAGCTGGCAAAAGCCAACCTAGAGGCCAGTCAAGAGGACATGAAAAAGTGGTATGACCGGAATGCCTCCTCCATCGAATTTGAACCTGGGCAACAGGTATGGGTGATGTCTCCCACCGAACCCTGCGCCCTGCAAGACAAGTGGGCGGGGCCCTTCAAAGTAGTCGAGCGTAAGGGTCCTGCCACCTATCTCATCGACATGGAATCTTCCCGGAACCCCCTCCTGGTCCTCCACGCTAACAGACTGAAGCCCCACTTTGTGCGTTCAAAACTCAGCCTCCTGATGGCCACAGACAACGGGGCTGAAGAGGACTCCGAGCCCCTCCCTGACCTCCTACGGACTCGGGAGAAAGACGGCTCCATAGATGGGGTCCGACTCTCAGAGGCCCTCTCCCGAGAGCAACGCCAGGAGTGTCGAGTCCTCCTGTCACAGTTCGCCAGCCTGTTCTCCCTCACCCCAGGTGTCACTTCCTGGTGTGTGCACGATGTGGACACAGGGGACAGCCCCCCTATCCGCCACCGGGCCTACCGCGTGCCAGATCGGGTACGGGCCTGCATCCAGGAAGAGGTAGCAAAAATGCTCACACTCGGAGTCATCGAGCCCTCGGACAGCCCCTGGGCCAGCCCTGTAGTACTGGTTCCCAAAGCGGCCGCCCCCGGCACCACACCGGAACTCCGGTTCTGCGTCGACTACCGGGGCTTGAATGCGGTCACCAGAACAGACGCACATCCCATTCCCCGGGCAGATGAACTAATTGACCGCATGGGGGCTGCCCGCTACCTCAGTATTTTCGACCTGACGGCGGGCTACTGGCAAATCGGCCTCACCCCCCGGGCCCAAGAACGTTCTGCCTTTTCCACTCCCGATGGGCATTACCATTTCAAGGTCATGCCCTTCGGCATGAAAAATGCCCCAGCAACATTTCAGCGGCTCGTCAATCAGGTCCTGGCAGGGCTCGAAGGGTTCAGTGCCGCCTACCTAGACGACATCGCTGTATACAGCCACCATTGGTCCGAGCACCTCCACCACCTCCGAGCAGTGCTACAAGCCCTTCAACATGCTGGCCTCACGATCAAGGCCAGCAAATGTCAAATTGGGCAAGGATCTGTGACCTACCTCGGGCACCAGGTGGGAAGCGGCCTGGTGGCCCCTCTGCAGCTCAAAATTGCCGCCATCCAGTCCTGGCAGCCACCCATCACCCAGACCGAGGTACGAGCCTTCCTGGGCCTCACGGGCTATTACAGAAGGTTCGTGAAAGACTATGGTACTATCGTGGGGCCCCTCACAGAACTCACGTCAAAAAATCAACCCAAGAAAGTCAACTGGACCCCAGAGTGTCAAACAGCATTCGAACAATTGAAAGCCGCCATGTGTTCCGCCCCTGTGCTCCAGGCCCCCGACTACAGCCGGGAGTTCGTCGTCCAGACGGATGCCTCCGACCATGGCGTTGGGGCAGTCCTGTCTCAGGTGAACACCGAAGGCCTTGATCAGCCAGTGGCCTTCATCAGCAGGCGCCTCCTACCACGGGAACAACGCTGGAGCACCATAGAGAGGGAGGCCTTCGCTGTGGTATGGGCCCTCAAGAAGCTCCGGCCCTACCTCTTTGGCACACACTTTCGGGTGCAGACCGATCACCGACCCCTGCAGTGGCTGATGCAGATGCGGGGGGAAAACCCGAAGTTACTACGTTGGTCCATCTCCCTACAAGGGATGGACTTCACAGTTGAACACCGGCCTGGGCCGGATCACGCCAACGCAGATGGCCTGTCCCGGTTCTTCCGCCTCGACGAGGAGAGTCCCCAAGAGGATGGGTAACTCTCCCCGCCTTCAGCTGGGGGGGACGCATGTTGGACAGGCCACATGAAGGGCCGCTCTCCCCCGGCCCGACCCGGCCCGAGCCCGGTCACGCAGGTACCCCACACCACCATTGCACGTCCTCCGTCCCCTCAGGGACCCCTGCCTTCGAACATAGCGACCTCGTGGACCCGATCCACTGCTGGCCCGCGCGCCCCTCCTGGGCGCCATCTTGGACACCCCACCACGAGGCCGCCTGGCCCCCGATCGACCTCAACCCTGGGCCTGGCCAGGCCTCAGACATCCCGGCACCACCATCCACCCAGGAGGTGAGCGGGCTACTTGGCAAGTCAATGGGAGAAAGAGGTGTCGATGGCTCTCCCCGCCAAGTGCCGCTCGCCCATCGCCTCCCCGGGCGCTGGCCCCACCCCCCTGCTGGGTGTCTGGACTCCCCCATCCCGGACCTCCCGACCTCCAAGTGCGAGGGTCCGGACATCAAAGAACACCAGCCCTATAACTGGGGCAGCTCCAGAGCAGGAAGGCAGTTGTATCTTGGAGTCGAGAGACGCAAAGAAGAACTCATCCTTGACGGACTACTGGCGCTGCCGTAGCTCTGCCTTGTGCACCTTCGCCCTGCCTGCTGGCGCTGCCGCAACTTCGTAACCTTCGTAATCCTTCATCGTCGTCGGGACCTGCTGGCGTGGTCGCGGACCGTTTGCAACCACCATCTTCATCGGGACCTGCTGGCTCCGCCGCGGACCGTCGCTTCCTTCGTCCATCTCGGGACCTGCTGGCTCCGCCGCGGCCCGATCATCTAGAACGCCGAGCTCGAGGATTGAGAGCTATTTCCATCTTTTGGTAACCAAGACTGTCCCGCTACCCTTTCCCCAAACCAGAGACCAGAATCGAGGGGACCCCTGAGTCCAGACCTCCTTGTACCATTTTATCGTACCTTAAGAATCACCTATAAAATCTCGTTGAACCTTACCCTTGTGTGGTGTCCGTCTGTGGGGGGGAAGTTACTTGTCTGTACAGTCACTGGAGTCGGCTCTCCCTGGAGACCGCTCCCCTTATTCTCGGCCGACCCTCCCGGTCCGTCTAACAGCAGAGATCTACACACAGGAGGTGACACACACGCTGCACTCTGGGCAGAGATCTACGCACAGGAGGTGATACACTCGCTGCACTCCGAGCGAGATCCACACACAGGAGGTGACACACTCGATGCACTCTGGGCAGAGATCTACGCACAGGAGGTGACACACTCACTGCACTCTGGGCAGAGATCTACGCACAGGAGGTGACACACTCACTGCACTCTGGGCAGAGATCTACGCACAGGAGGTGACACACACGCTGTACTCTGGGCAGAGATCTACGCACAGGAGGTGACACACTCACTGCACTCTGGGCAGAGATCTATGCAGAGGAGGTGACACACTCGCTGCACTCTGGGCAGAGATCTATGCAGAGGAGATAACACACTTGCTGCGCTGTGGTCAGAGATATAGGCACAGGAGGTGAAACAATAACTGCACTCTGGGCAGAGATCTACGCACAGGAGGTGACACACTCACTGCACTCTAGGCAGAGATATATGTTTAGAAGTTGATACACTCAGTGCACTCTAGGCAGAAATCTATGCACAGGATTTGACATACTTGCTGCACTCTGGGCAGAGATCTACGCACAGGATGTGACACACTCGCTGCACTCTGGGCAGAGATCTACACACAGGAGGTGACACACACGCTGCACTCTGGGCAGAGATCTACGCACAGGAGGTGACACACTCGCTGCACTCTGGGAAGAGATCTGTGCAGAGGAGGTGACACACTCCCTGCACTCTAGGCAGGAATCTACGCACAGGAGGTAAGACACTCGCTGCACTCTGGGCAAAGATCTAGGCACAAGAGGTGACACACTTGATGCACTCTGGACAGACATCTACGCACAGGAGGTGACACACTCACTGCACTCTGGGCAGAGATCTATGCAGAGGAGGTGACACACTTGCTGCACTCTGGGCAGAGATCTATGCAGAGGAGGTGACACACTTGCTGTACTCCGGGCAGAGATCTATGCACAGGAGGTGACACACTTGCTGCGCTGGGGGCAAGATATACGCACGGGAGCTGACACACTCACTGTACTCTGCGCAGAGATCTATGCACAGGAGGTGACATTCTCACTGCACTCTAGGCAGAGATCTACGTACAGAAGGTGACAAACTTGCTGCACTCTTGGCGGAGATCTACGTGCAGAGGGGACACACTCGCTGCACTCTTGGCAGAGATCTACATACAGGAAGTGACACACTCGCTGCACTCTGAGCAGAGATCTATGCACAGGAGATGACACACTCACTGCACTGTGGGTAGAGATCTATGCACAGGAGGTGATACACTCACTGCACTCTTTGCAGAGATCCACGCACAGGAGGTGACACACTTGCTGCACTCTGGGCAGAGATCTACCTGCAGGAGGTGACACACTCGCTGCGCTCTGGGCAGAGATCTATGCACAGGAGGTGACACACTCGCTGCACTCTGGGTAGAGATCTGTGCACAGGAGGTGACACACTCTCTGCACTCTGGGCAGAGATCTACCTGCAGGATGTGACACACTCGCTGCACTCTGGTCAGAGATCTACACGTAGGAGGTGACACACTCAGTGAACTCTGGACAGAGATCTACGCACATGAGGTTAAACAATCGCTGCACTCTTGGCAGAGATCTACGTACAAGAGGTGACACACCCGCTGAGCTCTGAGCAGAGATCTGTGCACAGGAGGTGAAACACTCGCTGCACTCTGGGCATAGATCTACGTACAGGAGGTGACACACTCGCTGAGCTCTGTGCAGAGATCTGTGCACAGGACGTGACACAGTCGCTGCACTGTGGGCAGAGATCTATGCACAGGAGGTGACACACTCACTGCGCTCTTGGCAGAAATCTATGCACAGGAGGTGACAAACTCGCTGAACTCTGAGCAGAGATCTACGCACAGGAGGTGAAACACTCACTGCACTCTGGGCATTGATCTACACACAGGAGGTGTGTTGGACAGGCCTCGTGAAGGGGCCGCGTCCTCCCCGCATAATGAGATCCGAGCACCGGCTCTCCCGGTGCCACCAGAAGAAACCACCCCGGCAACCCACAGAAGCACCACGCCACCCGTCACCAACGGGGCGCCTGTCCCCGAACACCACAACATCGGCCGGCCCGGGCCACCATCAGCCGCGTTGCCCCGGCCTAGCCGCCATCTTGGACACTGCACCACGAGGCCGCGTGGCCTCAGCTCGACCCCAACCCTGGGCCCGGCCAGGCCCCGACATCGAGGCACCACCCTCCACCCAGGAGGTGAACGGACCACTTGGCAGGTCAATGGGAGAGAGGAGCGTCGATGGCTCTCCCCCGCCAAGGGCCGATCGCCCCCAGCCTCCCTGGGCGCTGGCTCCACCCCCCTGCTGGGTGTCTGGACTCCCTCATCCCGGACCTCCCGACCTCCAAGAGCGAGGGTCCGGACATCAAATAGAGGCCAGACCTATAACTGGGGCAGCTCCAGAGCAGGAAGGCAGTTGTATCCTGGAGTCGAGAGACACCTAGAAGAACTCACCCTTGACGGACTGCTGGCGCTGCCGCAGCCCTGCCTTGTGAATCATCGTCCTGCCTGCTGGCGCTGCCGCGGCTTCTGCAACCTACATCTTCGTCGGGACCTGCTGGCACTGCCGCGGCCCTCTGCAACCTACATCTTCGTCGGGACCTGCTGGCGCTGCTGCGGCCCTCTGCAACCTACATCTTCGTCTGGACCTGCTGGCGCTGCCGCGGCCCTCTGCAACCTACATCCTCGTCGGGACCTGCTGGCGCTGCCGCGGCCCTCTGCAACCTACATCTTCGTCGGGACCTGCTGCCGCTGCCACGGCCCATCCTTGTGTGAACCATCGTCCTTGCCGGCTGGCGCTGCCACGGCCCTTCTCAAGTGAGACTTATCATCCGAGCCGGCTGGCGCTGCCGCGGCCCGACCTTCCAGAACTCCGAGCTCGAGGATTGTGAGCTATCCATCGTACCATCTCAGTACCAGACCGGTACCAAGACTGTCCCGCTACCCCCTTCCCTTCCAGAGACTAGAATCGAGTGGACCCCCGTGTCCCGATCTCACTGTATCGCTGATATCCTTGCTTCAAGAATCATATATAAAGAGTGTTGACCTTATCCTTTTGTGGTGTCCATCTGTGGGGGGGAAGTTACTTGTCTGTACGATCGCTGGAGACGGCCCTCTCCGGAGGCCTCTCCCCTTGTCCTCGGCCGATTCTCCAGGTCCCCGTCTAACATTGGTGGCCAGCGGCGCGATCCGAACCAATGCGTAATCGTACAGAGAGTAACTCACCTCACGACTCAACCACAATGACAACAAAAGAGAGCGGATCCACAGAGAAATTCCAGATGGAGAAACAACCACCGAGAGTTAAAGCAATTTTGCATAGAACTAGGCATTGCTACCACTGGACTGAGCACGAAAGAGGACTTCAAGCACGCCCTAGAATCTTGGGCAGAAACGGGTACAGCCATACCCCAAAACCAAAACACCGAGGCGCCAGAAACAAACACCCCTCCGACAGAAGGAAGGAGAGCGGGTCTCTCCATGGAGGAGATCCAAGAACGAGAGAAAAGCAGACTCCATGAATTAGAGTTGGCACGGCTTCGGTTAGACGGAGAGCTGAAATTGGCGGAACAAAAGATCACGTTAGAACACTTGCGGCTCCGAGAGGAGCGGGAAGAGAAACAAAGGCAGAGGGAGTTCGAAGAGAAAAAACTGGCCTACGAACATGAGCGCAAGCTAGCAGAAATAGAGATTCGGAAACAGAATAAAGATCTCGGGGTGCCCGAGCGCCCGAACACTCCGGGCACTGCAGAACCAAAAGTCCACATCCCCAAGGATGTCGTCAGAGAATACTATCGGAACGACGATATCCAGCAGTGGTTCAAGGCCTACGAAATAGCCATGACCTCCCACCGGATTGATCGAAGTGACTGGGGAGCCGGGTTATGGGGAAGGTTCGTTAATGAGGGGCGCGACGCCCTGCTGCAGCTCCCGGACCATCAGATGACATCCTATGACCACATGAAGGCCGCCCTCCTCACTCGATACGGACTCACGCCCGAGATGTACTGCCAGCGGTTCCGTGACTGCAAACGGATCCCGGGTACAACTTGGGTGGAGTACGTGAACTATTTCAGCCGAGCCTTCGAGGGGTGGATCAAGGGCAACCACGTAACCACCTACGAGCAACTCTTTAACCTCATTGTGTGGGAACACCTCTCCAACAATTGCTTCGTCGAGCTCAGGCAACACCTCCTCGACAGTAAACTGACTGAACCTCGGCAGCTCGCCGCCGAAGCTGACCGATGGGAAAGCACTCGAGTTGCCCGAGTCGGGACCAGTGAGCCAAACAGAACCAACCAAGGTCCCCATCGCCCCCGAGGAGGAGGAGGCCAGGGTCGGGGCAGAGACGCCGTCCCGGCAGCTCCCGCCAGCAACACCCCGCCCCCGGCCGGTAGGGGAAACCCCCCGATGCATCCAGGGTTCCGAGCTAACGTTACTTGCCACCGGTGCCAGCGGACCGGCCACTATGCCAACGATCCTAACTGCCCGAAGAACCAGAGTCCTATACCACGCCAGGTCGCTACCGCCGCCCTGGGAGAAGAGCAAGCACCCGAAGAGTACGAAGAGTACGACCAGGAACAGCCCGAGTGGGAACCCGCCGCCATGTCCCTGGTCTGCCTAGGGGAAAGAGACATGATTCCGCGGGCTCCCCTACCCGCCAACACGAGGAAATACAGCCAGTGGGTGAACATCAATGGGCGCAAGGCCGAAGCCCTGCGTGACACCGGGGCCAGTGTGACGGCAGTACGCTGTCATCTGGTAACCCCGGAACAGATCTTGCCAAACGTTCTTTGCCCCGTCCGATCAGCTGACAATTCAGAGAGCCTGTGTCGGATGGCCTGCGTCCCCTTCGAATGGGGAGGAGTGTCCGGTATGCTGAAGGTGACTGTCCGCGATGACGCCCCGGTGGACTGCCTCCTGGGAAACGACCTCGAAAGTTCCCCCTGGGCAGCCGTTGAGAGAAGAGAGCACCTGGGGATGTTGGGCCTCCCTGACTGGGCCTGCGTAACGACCCGGTCCATGGCCGCCCGAGCCATTCCCCGTCCCGAAGAACCCGAATGGCCAGCACCTCCTCCCCCGGTCATCTCGGAGAGAGACGCCCTCAGTACTGATCCCCCAGAGCCAAACCACGAAGGGCCCGCTCAGCTCCAGGACCTCCCAGAACTGGCCCAGTGGTGTCAAGAGGGGGGACCCGCCCAGGAACAATTCCGGCAAGAACAGAAGACTTGTCCCTCCCTCGAGGGACTCCGGCAGCAAGCCCTCGCCCAGAGCGCGGGAGACACCGCAGGGGCACACTGGATCTATTGGGACAATGACCTACTCTACAGCGAGCAAAGAATTGCGGAATTGGGGGCCAGCCGGGTGCTGCTGGTGCCCCTCCGTTTTAGAGACTTCCTTTTGAACTTAGCACACGATGTCCCCCTTGCTGGACACTTGGGACAAGACAAAACATACAACCGCCTGGTAACACACTTTTACTGGCCCAAAATGCGAAATGATGTCTCCAACCACTGCCGGGCCTGCCCCACCTGCCAGGCCAGCGGGAAGAGCGGCCGAAAAATCAAAGCACTCTTGCAACCGTTCCCCGTCGTCACCACCCCGTTCGAATGGGTAGGAATAGACATTGTGGGGCCCCTGGACCCCCGAACAGCACAGGGGCACCGGTTCATCCTGGTCCTGGTGGACCACGCCACCCGCTATCCCGAGGCCATCCCTCTCCGGACCGTCACAGCCCCAGTGGTAGGCCGAGCCTTGATGGGGATCTTCTCTCGAGTGGGCTTCCCCCGGGAAGTCGTCAGCGACAGGGGCACGAACTTTATTTCCAAATACATGAAATCTCTCTGGCAGCAGTGCGGGGTTACCTACCGGTTCATGACCCCCTATCACCCGCAAGGAAACGGACTGGTCGAGCGGTTTAACCGCACTCTCAAGGGAATGATCATGGGCCTGGAGGAGCCCCTGCGTCGCCAATGGGACGTGCTACTCCCGTGCCTCCTCTTCGCCTACCGAGAGGTTCCCCAGAAATCCCTCGGTTTCAGCCCCTTCGAGCTCCTGTACGGACACCCTGTCCGGGGGCCCCTCAGCCTGGTCAAAGAAGAATGGGAGATGGCCCCCCAGAAGACCCCTCCGGACGTGTATAAGTACCTCCTGACCCTCCGCAACCAGACCCGGCGATTCAGGGAACTCGCCAAAGCCAATCTTGAGGCCAGTCAGGAGGACATGAAGAAATGGTACGATCAACATGCCTCTTCCATTGAGTTTGAGCCCGGTCAGCAAGTATGGGTGATGTCTCCAGTCTAACCTTGTGCTCTGCAGGACAAATGGACAGGGCCCTTCAAGGTGATTGAGCGCAAGGGTCCTGTCACCTACCTAATAGACATGGAGTCCCCCCGGAACCCCCTCCGGGTCCTCCACGCCAACAGACTCAAACCACACTTCGTACGCTCGGAGCTCAGCCTACTGATGGCCACAGATAGTGGGACGGAAGAAGACTCCGAGCCCCTCCCTGACCTACTGAGGACTCGTGAAAAAGATGGCTCGGTGGAAGGGGTCCGACTCTCCGATGCCTTGTCCCCAGAACAACGCCAAGACTGTCGGGCTCTCCTACTGCAATTGGTAAACCTGTTCTCACTCACCCCGGGGGTCACCCCCTGGTGCCTCCACGACGTGGACACGGGGGATAGTCCCCCTATTCGACACAGGGCGTACCGAGTGCCGGATCGGGTGCGCACCTGCATCCAGGATGAAGTCTCTAAAATGCTTGCACTAGGAGTGATCGAGCCATCCGACAGCCCCTGGGCCAGCCCAGTCGTACTGGTCCCCAAAGCGGCCGCCCCAGGCGCCATCCCCGAACTCCGATTCTGTGTAGACTATCGGGGCCTGAACGCTGTCACCCGAACCGACGCTCACCCCATTCCACGGGCAGATGAACTGGTTGACCGTATGGGGGCTGCCCGCTACCTGAGCATCTTCGATCTGACAGCGGGCTACTGGCAGATCGGCCTCACCCCCAGAGCCCAGGAACGATCCGCCTTCTCTACCCCAGATGGCCACTACCATTTCAAAGTGATGCCATTCGGCATGAAAAACGCTCCAGCTACGTTCCAACGACTCGTGAACCAGGTATTGGCGGGCCTCGAAGAATTCAGTGCGGCTTACCTGGACGATATCGCTGTGTACAGTCGCCACTGGGCCGACCACCTTCACCACCTCCGAGAGGTCCTGCACGCCCTCCTGCAGGCCGGCCTTACCATCAAGGCCAGCAAATGCCAGATCGGCCAGGGGTCCGTGACCTACCTCGGACACCAAGTGGGGAGGGGTCTGGTGGCCCCCCTTCAGCTCAAGATCGCTGCCATCCAGTCCTGGCAGCCACCCGTCCCCCAAACCGAGGTCCGAGCCTTCCTGGGGCTCACCGGATACTACCGACGGTTTGTGAAGGACTATGGCAGCATCGTGGGGCCCCTCACAGAACTCACCTCCAAGAAAAACCCCACAACCGTCAACTGGACTCCAGACTGTCAAGCGGCCTTCGAGAAGTTGAAGGCCGCCATGTGCACCGCCCCCGTGCTCCAGGCCCCCGACTACAGCCGGGAATTCATCGTCCAGACGGACGCCTCAGATCACGGCATTGGGGCAGTACTCTCTCAACTCAACACCGAGGGAGTCGATCAACCAGTGGCCTTCATCAGCCGACGCCTGCTGGCCCGAGAGCAGCGCTGGAGCACCATCGAGTGGGAGGCCTTCGCAGTAGTATGGGCCCTCAAGAAACTCCGGCCCTACCTCTTCGGCACCCATTTCAGGGTACAAACAGATCATAGACCCCTGCGATGGTTGATGCAGATGCGGGGGGAAAATCCAAAACTGTTGCGTTGGTCAATCTCCCTGCAGGGGATGGACTTCACTGTGGAGCATCGCCCTGGCCAAGACCACGCCAACGCGGACGGCCTGTCACGCTTTTTCCGCCTCGACAAGGAGAATACCCAAGAAGATGGGTGACTCTCCCCGCCTTCAGCTGGGGGGGACGCATGTTGGACAGGCCTCGTGAAGGGGCCGCGTCCTCCCCGCATAATGAGATCCGAGCACCGGCTCTCCCGGTGCCACCAGAAGAAACCACCCCGGCAACCCACAGAAGCACCACGCCACCCGTCACCAACGGGGCGCCTGTCCCCGAACACCACAACATCGGCCGGCCCGGGCCACCATCAGCCGCGTTGCCCCAGCCTAGCCGCCATCTTGGACACTGCACCACGAGGCCGCGTGGCCTCAGCTCGACCCCAACCCTGGGCCCGGCCAGGCCCCGACATCGAGGCACCACCCTCCACCCAGGAGGTGAACGGACCACTTGGCAGGTCAATGGGAGAGAGGAGCGTCGATGGCTCTCCCCCGCCAAGGGCCGATCGCCCCCAGCCTCCCCGGGCGCTGGCTCCACCCCCCTGCTGGGTGTCTGGACTCCCTCATCCCGGACCTCCCGACCTCCAAGAGCGAGGGTCCGGACATCAAAGGAGGCCAGACCTATAACTGGGGCAGCTCCAAAGCAGGAAGGCAGTTGTATCCAGGAGTCGAGAGACACCTAGAAGAACTCACCCTTGACGGACTGCTGGCGCTGCCGCAGCCCTGCCTTGTGAATCATCGTCCTGCCTGCTGGCGCTGCAGCGGCTTCTGCAACCTACATCTTCGTCGGGACCTGCTGGCGCTGCCGCGGCCCTCTGCAACCTACATCTTCGTCGGGACCTGCTGGCGCTGCCTCGGCCCTCTGCAACCTACATCCTCGTCGGGACCTGCTGGCGCTGCCGCGGCCCTCTGCAACCTACATCTTCGTCGGGACCTGCTGGCGCTGCCGCGGCCCATCCTTGTGTGAACCATCATCCTTGCCGGCTGGCGCTGCCACGGCCCTTCTCAAGTGAGACTTATCATCCGAGCCGGCTGGCGCTGCCGCGGCCCGACCTTCCAGAACTCCGAGCTCGAGGATTGTGAGCTATCCATCGTACCACCTCAGTACCAGACCGGTACCAAGACTGTCCCGCTACCCCCTTCCCTTCCAGAGACTAGAATCGAGTGGACCCTTGTGTCCCGATCTCACTGTATCGCTGATATCCTTGCTTCAAGAATCATATATAAAGAGTGTTGACCTTATCCTTGTGTGGTGTCCATCTGTGGGGGGGAAGTTACTTGTCTGTACGATCGCTGGAGACGGCCCTCTCCGGAGGCCTCTCCCCTTGTCCTCGGCCGACCCTCCAGGTCCCCGTCTAACAAGGTGACACACTCGCTGCTCTCTGGGCAGAAATCTACGCAGAGGAGGTGACACATTCACTGCGCTCTGGGCAGAGATCTACGCACAGGAGGTGACACACTCACTGCACTCCGGGCAGAGATCTACGTGCAGGAGTTGACACACTCAGTGCACTCTGGGCAGAGATCTACGCACCGGAGGTGACACACTCACTGCACTCTGGGCAGAGATCTACACACAGGAGGTGACACACTCACTGCACTCTGGGCAGAGATCTACGTGCAGGAGTTGACACACTCAGTGCACTCTGGTCAGAGATCTACACACAGGAGGTGACATACTCGCAGAGCTCTGGGCAGAGATCTACGCACCGAACGTGACACACTCGCTGCACTCTGGGCAGAGATGTACAGACAGAAGGTGACACAGTCAGTGCACTCTGGGCAGAGATGTACAGACAGAAGGTGACACAGTCAGTGCACTCTGGGCAGAGATCTATGCACAGGAGTTGACACACTCGCTGCGCTCTGGGCAGAGATCTACGTACAGGAGGTGACACACTTGCTGATTTCTGAGCAGAGATCTATGCACAGGAGGTGACGCACTCACTGCACTCTGGGCAGAGATCAATGCACAGGAGGTGACACACTCACTGCACTCTGGGCAGAGATCTACGTGCAGGAGTTGACACACTCAGTGCACTCTGGTCAGAGATCTACACACAGGAGGTGACATACTCGCAGAGCTCTGGGCAGAGATCTACGCACCGAACGTGACACACTCGCTGCACTCTGGGCAGAGATGTACAGACAGAAGGTGACACAGTCAGTGCACTCTGGGCAGAGATGTACAGACAGAAGGTGACACAGTCAGTGCACTCTGGGCAGAGATCTATGCACAGGAGTTGACACACTCGCTGCGCTCTGGGCAGAGATCTACGTACAGGAGGTGACACACTTGCTGATTTCTGAGCAGAGATCTATGCACAGGAGGTGACGCACTCGCTGCACTCTTGGCGGAGATCTACGCATAGGAGGTGACACACTCAGTTCACTCGGGAAAGAGATCTATGCACAGGAGGTGACACTTGATGTACTCTGGGCTGAGATCTACGCACAGGAGGTGACACACTCGTTGTACTCTGGCATAGATCTATGCACAGGAGGTGACACACTCGCTGAGCTCTGAGCAGAGATCTACGCACAGGAGGTGACACACTAGCTGCGCCCCGGGCAGATATCTACGCACCCGAGGTGACACGCTCGCTGCACTCTTGGCAGAGATCTACGTACAGGAGGTGACACACTCGCTGAACTCTAAGCAGAGATCTACGCACAGCAGGTGACACAATCACTGCACTCTGGGCAGGGATCTATGCACAGGAGGTGAGACACTCGCTCCACTCAGGGCAGAGATCAACACACAGGAGGTGACACACTCACTGTACTCTGGGCATTGATCTACACACAGGAGGTGACACACTCGCTCCTCTCTGGGCAGAGATTTACGCAGAGGAGGGGACACATTCACTGCGCTCTGGGCAGAGATCTACGCACAGGAGGTGACACACTCACTGCACTCCGGGCAGAGATCTACGTGCAGGAGTTGACACACTCAGTGCAATCTGGGCAGAGATCTACGCACCGGAGGTGGCACACTCACTGCACTCTGGGCAGAGATCTAAACACAGGAGGTGACACACTCACTGCACTCTGGGCAGAGATCTATGCACAGGAGGTGACACACTCACTGCACTCTGGGCAGAGATCTACGTGCAGGAGTTGACACACTCAGTGCACTCTGGTCAGAGATCTACGCACAGGAGGTGACATACTCTTTGAGCTCTGGGCAGAGATCTACGCACCGAATGTGACACACTCGCTGCACTCTGGGCAGAGATGTACATAGAGAAGGTGACACAGTCAGTGCACTCTGGGCAGAGATCTACGCACAGGAGGTGACACACTTACTGCACTCTGGGCAGAGATCTATGCACAGGAGGTGACAAACTCGCTGCACTCTGGGCAGAGATCTACACACAGGAGGTGACACACTCGCTGCTCTCTGGGCAGAGATCTACGCACAGGAGGTGACACATTCACTGCGCTCTGGGCAGAGATCTACGCACAGGAGGTGACACACTCACTACACTCTGGGCAGAGATCTACATGCAGGAGTTGACACACTCAGTGCACTCTGGGCAGAGATCTACGCACAGGAGGTTACACAATCGCTGCACTGGGCAGAGATCTACGTACAAGAGGAGACACACCCGCTGAGCTCTGAGCAGAGATCTGTGCACAGGAGGTGAAACACTCGCTGCACTCTGAGAATAGATCTACGTACAGGAGGTGACACACTCGCTGAGCTCTGAGCAGAGATCTGTGCACAGGAGGTGAAACACTCACTGCGCTCTGGGCAGAAATCTATGCACAGGAGGTGACACACTCGCTGCGCTCTGAGCAGAGATCTATGCACAGGAGTTGACACACTCGCTGCGCTCTGGGCAGAGATCTATGTACAGGAGGTGACACACTTGCTGATTTCTGAGCAGAGATCTATGCACAGGAGGTGACGCACTCGCTGCACTCTTGGCGGAGATCTACGCATAGGAGGTGACACACTCAGTTCACTCGGGAAAGAGGTCTATGCACAGGAGGTGACACTTGATGTACTCTGGGCTGAGATCTTCGCACAGAAGGTGACACACTCGCTGTACTCTGGCATAGATCTATGCACAGGAGGTGACACACTCGCTGAGCTCTGAGCAGAGATCTACCCACAGGAGGTGACACACTAGCTGCGCCCCGGGCAGATATCTACGCACCCGAGGTGACACGCTCGCTGCACTCTTGGCAGAGATCTATGTACAGGAGGCGACACACTCGCTGAACTCAGAGCAGAGATCTACGCACAGGAGGTGACACACTCACTGCACTCTGGGCAGAGATCTACGCACAGGAGGTGAGACACTCGCTCCACTCAGGGCAGAGATCAACACACAGGAGGTGACACACTCACTGCACTCTGGGCATTGATCTACACACAGGAGGTGACACACTCGCTGCTCTCTGGGCAGAGATCTACGCAGAGGAGGTGACACATTCACTGCGCTCTGGGCAGAGATCTACGCACAGGAGGTGACACACTCACTGCACTCCGGGCAGAGATCTACGTGCAGGAGTTGACACACTGAGTGCACTCTGGGCAGAGATCTACACACAGGAGGTGACACACTCACTGCACTCTGGGCAGAGATCTATGCACAGGAGGTGACACACTCACTGCACTCTGGGCAGAGATCTACGTGCAGGAGTTGACACACTCAGTGCACTCTGGTCAGAGATCTATGCCCAGGAGGTGACATACTCGCTGAGCTCTGGTCAGAGATCTACGCACCGAACGTGACACACTCGCTGCACTCTGGGCAGAGATGTACAGACAGAAGGTGACACAGTCAGTGCACTCTGGGCAGAGATCTACGCACAGAAGGTGACACACTTAATGCCCTCTGGGCAGAGATCTACGCACAGGAGGTGACACACTCGCTGCACTCTGGGCAGAGATATACACACAGGAGGTGACACACTCGCTGCTCTCTGGGCAGAGATCTACGCACAGGAGGTGACACATTCACTGCGCTCTGGGTAGAGATCTACGCACAGAAGGTGACACACTCACTACACTCTGGGCAGAGATCTACATGCAGGAGTTGACACACTCAGTGCACTCTGGGCAGAGATCTACGCACAGGAGGTGACACACTCACTGCACTCTGGGCAGAGATCTACACACAGGCGGTGACGCACTCACTGCACTCTGGGCAGAGATCTACGTGCAGGAGTTGACACACTCAGTGCACTCTGGGCAGAGATCTAAACACAGAATGTGACACATTCCCAGCACTCTGGTCAGAGATCTACGCACAGGAGGTGATATACTCGCTGAGTTCTGGGCAGAGATCTACGCACAGAACGTGACACACTCGCTGCACTCTGGGCAGAGATGTACAGACAGCAGGTGACACAGTCAGTGGGATGTATGACATTACAACGCATACTTTTACCACGCATACCTTTACAACGCGGTATTTACAACGAATACCGTTACAATGCATAGCGCTTAGAGGTGCTGGATAGTGGTAAGTATAATTTTCTATTCCAACTTCAGTCTCCGTGGACACTAGGGAAGGTGTTGGATAGAAAATTAAACTTATTCCCTATCCTAGAGCGCCCCCCAGCGCAATGCGTTGTAATGGTATGCGTGGTAATGCCTGCGTTGTAATGGTAGTGCGTTGTAAAAACTTTGTTGTAAACGTTGCATACCCAGTCAGTGCACTCTGGGCAGAGATCTATGCACAGGAGGTGACACACTCGCTACACTCTGGGCAGATATCTATGCAAAGGAGGTGACACACTCGCTGCACTCTGGGTAGAGATCTGTGCACAGGAGGTGATACACTCTCTGCACTCTGGGCAGAGATCTACCTGCAGGATGTGACACACTCGTTGCACTCTGGGCAGAGATCTACACGTAGGAGGTGACACACTCAGTGCACTCTGGACAGAGTTCTACGTACATGAGGTAACACACTCGCTGCACTCTTGGCAGAGATCTACGTACAAGAGGTGACACACCCGCTGAGCTCTGAGCAGAGATCTGTGCACAGGAGGTGAAACACTCGCTGCACTCTAGGCATAGATCTACGTACAGGAGGTGACACACTCGCTGAGCTCTGAGCAGGGATCTGTGCACAGGACGTGACACAGTCGCTGCACTCTGGGCAGAGATCTATGCACAGGAGGTGACACACTCACTGCGCTCTGGGCAGAAATCTATGCACAGGAGGTGACACACTCGCTGCGCTCTGAGCAGAGATCTATGCACAGGAGTTGACACACTCGCTGAGCTCTGGGCAGAGATCTACGTACAGGAGGTGACACACTTGCTGATTTCTGAGCAGAGATCTATGCACAGGAGGTGACGCACTCACTGCACTCTTGGCGGAGATCTACGCATAGGAGGTGACACACTCAGTTCACTCTGGAAAGAGATCTATGCACAGGAGGTGACACTTGATGTACTCTGGGCTGAGATCTACGCACAGGAGGTGACACACTCGCTGTACTCTGGCATAGATCTATGCACAGGAGGTGACACACTCGCTGAGCTCTGAGCAGAGATCTACGCACAGGAGGTGACACACTTGCTGCGCCCCGGGCAGATATCTACGCACAGGAGGTGACACGCTCGCTGCACTCTTGGCAGAGATCTACGTACAGGAGGTGACACACTCGCTGAACTCTGAGCAGAGATCTACGCACAGGAGGTGACACACTCACTGCACTCTGGGCAGAGATCTACGCACAAGAGGTGACACACTCGCTCCACTCAGGGCAGAGATCAACTTACAGGAGATGACACACTCACTGCACTCTGGGCCAAGATCTACACACAGGAGGTGACACACTCGCTGCTCTCTGGGCAGAGATCTACGCAAAGGAGGTGACACATTCACTGTGCTCTGGGCAGAGATCCACGCACAGGAGGTGACACACTCACTGCACTCTGGGCAGAGATCTACGTGCAGGAGTTGACACACTCAGTGCACTCTGGGCAGAGATCTACGCACAGGAGGTGACACACTCACTGCACTCTGGGCAGAGATCTATGCACAGGAGGTGACACACTCACTGCACTCTGGGCAGAGATCTACGTGCAGGAGTTGACACACTCAGTGCACTCTGGTCAGAGATCTACGCACAGGAGGTGACATACTCGCTGAGCTCTGGGCAGAGATCTACGCACAGAACGTGACACACTCGCTGCACTCTGGGCAGAGATGTACAGACAGCAGGTGACACAGTCAGTGCACTCTGGGCAGAGATCTACCCACAGGAGGTGACATACTCGCTGAGCTCTGGGCAGAGATCTACGCACAGAACGTGACACACTCGCTGCACTCTGGGCAGAGATGTACAGACAGCAGGTGACACAGTCACTGCACTCTGGGCGGAGATCTACCCACAGGAGGTGACACACTTACTGCACTCTGGGCAGGGATCTACGCACAGGAGGTGACACACTCGCTGCACTCAGGGCAGAGATCAACACACAGGAGGTGACACACTCACTGCACTCTGGGCAGAGATCTACACACAGGAGGTGACACACTCGCTGCTCTCTGGGCAGAGATCTACGCACAGGAGGTGACACATTCACTGCGCTCTGGGCAGAGATCTACGCACAGGAGGTGACCCACTCACTGCACTCTGGGCAGAGATCTACGTGCAGGAGTTGACACACTCAGTGCACTCTGGGCAGAGATCTAAACACAGAACGTGACACACTCCCAGCACTCTGGGCAGAGATCTACGCACAGAAGGTAAAACACTCGCTGCACTCTGGGCAGAGATCTACGTGCAGGAGTTGACACACTCAGTGCACTCTGGTCAGAGATCTACGGACAGGAGGTGACACACTCGCTGCACTCTGGGCATAGATGTACAAACAGCAGATGACACAGTCAGTGCACTCTGGGCAGAGATCTACGCACAGGAGGTGACACACTCGCTGCACTCAGGGCAGAGATCAACACACAGGAGGTGACACAGTCAGTGCACTCTGGGCAGAGATCTACGCACAGGAGGTGACACACTCACTGCACTCTGGGCAGAGATCTACGCACAGGAGGTGACGCACTTGCTGCACTCAGGGCAGAGATCTACACACAGGAGGTGACACACTTGCTGCACTCAGGGCAGAGATCAACACACAGGAGGTGACACACTCACTGCACTCTGGGCAGAGATCTACACACAGGAGGTGACACACTCGCTGCTCTCTGGGCAGAGATGTACGCACAGTAGGTGACACATTCACTGCGCTCTGGGCAGAGATCTACGCACAGGAGGTGACACACTAACTGCACTCTGGGAAGAGATCTACGTGCAGGAGTTGACACACTCAGTGCACTCTGGTCAGAGATCTACGCACAGGAGGTGACACACTCAGTGCACTCTGGGCAGAGATCTACGCACAGGAGGTGACACACTCACTGTACCCTGGGCAGAGATCTACACACAGGAGGTGACAAACTCACTGCACTCTGGGCAGAGATCTACGTGCAGGAGTTGACACACTTGCTGCACTCAGGGCAGATATCTATGCAAAGGAGGTGACACACTCGCTGCACTCTGGGTAGAGATCTGTGCACAGGAGGTGATACACTCTCTGCACTCTGGGCAGAGATCTACCTGCAGGATGTGACACACTCGTTGCACTCTGGGCAGAGATCTACTCGTAGGAGGTGACACACTCAGTGCACTCTGGACAGAGTTCTACGTACATGAGGTAACACACTCGCTGCACTCTTGGCAGAGATCTACGTACAAGAGGTGACACACCCGCTGAGCTCTGAGCAGAGATCTGTGCACAGGAGGTGAAACACTCACTGCACTCTAGGCATAGATCTACGTACAGGAGGTGACACACTCGCTGAGCTCTGAGCAGGGATCTGTGCACAGGACGTGACACAGTCGCTGCACTCTGGGCAGAGATCTATGCACAGGAGGTGACACACTCACTGCGCTCTGGGCAGAAATCTATGCACAGGAGGCGACACACTCGCTGCGCTCTGAGCAGAGATCTATGCACAGGAGTTGACACACTCGCTGAGCTCTGGGCAGAGATCTACGTACAGGAGGTGACACACTTGCTGATTTCTGAGCAGAGATCTATGCACAGGAGGTGACGCACTCACTGCACTCTTGGCGGAGATCTACGCATAGGAGTTGACACACTCAGTTCACTCTGGAAAGAGATCTATGCACAGGAGGTGACACTTGATGTACTCTGGGCTGAGATCTACGCACAGGAGGTGACACACTCGCTGTACTCTGGCATAGATCTATGCACAGGAGGTGACACACTCGCTGAGCTCTGAGCAGAGATCTACTCACAGGAGGTGACACACTTGCTGCGCCCCAGGCAGATATCTACGCACAGGAGGTGACACGCTCGCTGCACTCTTGGCAGAGATCTACGTACAGGAGGTGACACACTCACTGAACTCTGAGCAGGGATCTACGCACAGGAGGTGACACACTCACTGCACTCTGGGCAGAGATCTACGCACAGGAGGTGACACACTCGCTCCACTCAGGGCAGAGATCAACTCACAGGAGATGACACACTCACTGCACTCTGGGCCGAGATCTACACACAGGAGGTGACACACTTGCTGCTCTCTGGGCAGAGATCTACGCAAAGGAGGTGACACATTCACTGCGCTCTGGGCAGAGATCTACGCACAGGAGGTGACACACTCACTGCACTCTGGGCAGAGATCTACGTGCAGGAGTTGACACACTCAGTGCACTCTGGGCAGAGATCTACGCACAGGAGGTGACACACTCACTGCACTCTGGGCAGAGATCTATGCACAGGAGGTGACACACTCACTGCACTCTGGGCAGAGATCTACGTGCAGGAGTTGACACACTCAGTGCACTCTGGTCAGAGATCTACGCACAGGAGGTGACATACTCGCTGAGCTCTGGGCAGAGATCTACGCACAGAACGTGACACACTCGCTGCACTCTGGGCAGAGATGTACAGACAGCAGGTGACACAGTCAGTGCACTCTGGGCAGAGATCTACCCACAGGAGGCGACATACTCGCTGAGCTCTGGGCAGAGATCTACGCACAGAACGTGACACACTTGCTGCACTCTGGGCAGAGATGTACAGACAGCAGGTGACACAGTCAGTGCACTCTGGGCGGAGATCTACCCACAGGAGGTGACACACTTACTGCACTCTGGGCAGGGATCTACGCACAGGAGGTGACACACTCGCTGCACTCAGGGCAGAGATCAACACACAGGAGGTGACACACTCACTGCACTCTGGGCAGAGATCTACACACAGGAGGTGACACACTCGCTGCTCTCTGGGCAGAGATCTACGCACAGGAGGTGACACATTCACTGCGCTCTGGGCAGAGATCTACGCACAGGAGGTGACACACTCACTGCACTCTGGGCAGAGATCTACATGCAGGAGTTGACACACTCAGTGCACTCTGGGCAGAGATCTAAACACAGAACGTGACACACTCCCAGCACTCTGGGAAGAGATCTACGCACAGAAGGTAAAACACTCGCTGCACTCTGGGCAGAGATCTACGTGCAGGAGTTGACACACTCAGTGCACTCTGGTCAGAGATCTACGCACAGGAGGTGACACACTCGCTGCACTCTGGGCATAGATGTACAAACAGCAGATGACACAGTCAGTGAACTCTGGGCAGAGATCTACGCACAGGAGGTGACACACTCGCTGCACTCAGGGCAGAGATCAACACACAGGAGGTGACACAGTCAGTGCACTCTGGGCAGAGATCTACGCACAGGAGGTGACACACTCACTGCACTCTGGGCAGAGATCTACACACAGGAGGTGACACACTCGCTGCTCTCTGGGCAGAGATGTACGCACAGTAGGTGACACATTCACTACGCTCTGGGCAGAGATCTACGCACAGGAGGTGACACACTAACTGCACTCTAGGAAGAGATCTACGTGCAGGAGTTGACACACTCAGTGCACTCTGGTCAGAGATCTACGCACAGGAGGTGACACACTCAGTGCACTCTGGGCAGAGATCTACGCACAGGAGGTGACACACTCACTGTACCCTGGGCAGAGATCTACACACAGGAGGTGACAAACTCACTGCACTCTGGGCAGAGATCTACGTGCAGGAGTTGACACACTTGCTGCACTCAGGGCAGAGATCAACACACAGGAGGTGACACACTCACTGCACTCTGGGCCGAGATCTACACACAGGAGGTGACACACTCGCTGCTCTCTGGGCAGAGATCTACGCAAAGGAGGTGACACATTCACTGCGCTCTGGGCAGAGATCTACGCACAGGAGGTGACACACTAACTGCACTCTGGGAAGAGATCTACGTGCAGGAGTTGACACACTCAGTGCACTCTGGGCAGAGATCTACGCACAGGAGGTGACACACTCAGTGCACTCTGGGCAGAGATCTACGCACAGGAGGTGACACACTCACTGTACCCTGGGCAGAGATCTACACACAGGAGGTGACAAACTCACTGCACTCTGGGCAGAGATCTATGTGCAGGAGTTGACACACTCAGTGAACTCTTGGCAGAGATCTAAACACAGAACGTGACACACTTGCAGCACTCTGGGCAGAGATCTACGCACAGAAGGTGAAACACTCGCTGCACTCTGGGCAGAGATCTACGCGCAGGAGTTGACACACTCAGTGCACTCTGGTCAGAGATCTACGCACAAGAGGTGACATACTCCTGTGCTCTGGGCAGAGATCTATGCACAGAACGTGACACACTCGCTGCACTCTGGGCAGAGATGTACAGACAGCAGGTGACACAGTCAGTGCACTCTGGGCAGAAATCTACGCACAGGAGGTGACACACTCACTGCACTCTGGGAAGAGATCTACGAACAAGAGGTGACACACTCACTGCGCTCTGGGCAGAGATCTACGCACAGGAGGTGACACATTTGCTGCATTCTGGGTAGAGATCTATGCACAGGAGGTGACACACTGGCTTCACACTGGGCAGAGATCTACGCACAGGAGGTGATACATTCGCTGCACTCTGGGCAGAGATCTACACACAGGAGGTGACGCACTCGCTGTGCTCAGGGCAGAGATCTATGCACAGGAGGTGACACACTCGCTGCACTCTGGGCAGTGATCTACGCACAGGAGGTGATACATTTGCTGCACTCTGGGTAGAGATCTACTCACAGGAGGTGACACACTTGCTGCACTCTGGGCAGAGATCTACAAACAGGAGGTGACGCACTCGCTGCGCTCTGGGCAGAAATCTACACATAGGAGGTGACACACTCGCTGCGCTCAGGGTAGAGATCTATGCACAGGAGGTGACACACTCACTTCACTCTAGGCAGAGATCTACGCACAGGAGGTCATACATTCGCTGCACTCTGGGCAGAGATCTACACACAGGAGGTGACGCACTTGCTGCGCTCTGGGCAGAAATCTACGCACAGGAGGTGACGCACTCGCTGCGCTCTGGGCAGAAATCTACACACAGGAGGTGACATACTCCTGTGCTCTGGGCAGAGATCTGTGCACAGAACGGGACACACTCGCTGCACTCTGGGCAGAGATGTACAGACAGCAGGTGACACAGTCAGTGCACTCTGGGCAGAGATCTACGCACAGGAGGTGACACACTCACTGCACTCTGGGAAGAGATCTACGAACAAGAGGTGACACACTCACTGCGCTCTGGGCAGAGATCTACGCACAGGAGGTGACACATTTGCTGCATTCTGGGTAGAGATCTATGCACAGGAGGTGGCACACTGGCTTCACACTGGGCAGAGATCTACGCACAGGAGGTGATACATTCGCTGCACTCTGGGCAGAGATCTACACACAGGAGGTGACGCACTCGCTGCGCTCAGGGCAGAGATCTATGCACAGGAGGTGACACACTCGCTGCACTCTTGGCAGTGATCTACGCACAGGAGGTGATACATTTGCTGCACTCTGGGTAGAGATCTACTAACAGGAGGTGACACACTTGCTGCACTCTGGGCAGAGATCTACACACAGGAGGTGACGCACTCGCTGCGCTCTGGGCAGAAATTTACACATAGGAGGTGACACACTCGCTGCGCTCAGGGTAGAGATCTATGCACAGGAGGTGACACACTCACTTCACTCTAGGCAGAGATCTACGCACAGGAGGTCATACATTCGCTGCACTCTGGGCAGAGATCTACACACAGGAGGTGACGCACTCGCTGCGCTCTGGGCAGAAATCTACGCACAGGAGGTGACGCACTCGCTGCGCTCTGGGCAGAAATCTACGCACAGGAGGTGACATACTCCTGTGCTCTGGGCAGAGATCTGTGCACAGAACGTGACACACTCGCTGCACTCTGGGCAGAGATGTACAGACAGCAGGTGACACAGTCAGTGCACTCTGGGCAGAGATCTACGCACAGGAGGTGACACACTCACTGCACTCTGGGAAGAGATTACGAACAAGAGGTGACACACTCACTGCGCTCTGGGCAGAGATCTACGCACAGGAGGTGACACATTTGCTGCATTCTGGGTAGAGATCTATGCACAGGAGGTGGCACACTGGCTTCACACTGGGCAGAGATCTACGCACAGGAGGTGATACATTCGCTGCACTCTGGGCAGAGATCTACACACAGGAGGTGACGCACTCGCTGCGCTCAGGGCAGAGATCTATGCACAGGAGGTGACACACTCGCTGCACTTCTGGCAGTGATCTACGCACAGGAGGTGATACATTTGCTGCACTCTGGGTAGAGATCTACTCACAGGAGGTGACACACTTGCTGCACTCTGGGCAGAGATCTACACACAGGAGGTGACGCACTCGCTGCGCTCTGGGCAGAAATCTACACATAGGAGGTGACACACTCGCTGCGCTCAGGGTAGAGATCTATGCACAGGAGGTGACACACTCACTTCACTCTAGGCAGAGATCTACGCACAGGAGGTTATACATTCGCTGCACTCTGGGCAGAAATCTACGCACAGGAGGTGACGCACTCGCTGCGCTCTGGGCAGAAATCTACGCACAGGAGGTGACGCACTCGCTGCGCTCTGGGCAGAAATCTACACACAGGAGGTGACATACTCCTGTGCTCTGGGCAGAGATCTGTGCACAGAACGTGACACACTCGCTGCACTCTGGGCAGAGATGTACAGACAGCAGGTGACACAGTCAGTGCACTCTGGGCAGAGATCTACGCACAGGAGGTGACACACTCACTGCACTCTGGGAAGAGATCTACGAACAAGAGGTGACACACTCACTGCGCTCTGGGCAGAGATCTACGCACAGGAGGTGACACATTTGCTGCATTCTGGGTAGAGATCTATGCACAGGAGGTGGCACACTGGCTTCACACTGGGCAGAGATCTACGCACAGGAGGTGATACATTCGCTGCACTCTGGGCAGAGATCTACACACAGGAGGTGACGCACTCGCTGCGCTCAGGGCAGAGATCTATGCACAGGAGGTGACACACTCGCTGCACTCTTGGCAGTGATCTACGCACAGGAGGTGATACATTTGCTGCACTCTGGGTAGAGATCTACTCACAGGAGGTGACACACTTGCTGCACTCTGGGCAGAGATCTACACACAGGAGATCACGCACTCGCTGCGCTCTGGGCAGAAATCTACACATAGGAGGTGACACACTCGCTGCACTCAGGGTAGAGATCTATGCACAGGAGGTGACACACTCACTTCACTCTAGGCAGAGATCTTCGCACAGGAGGTCATACATTTGCTGCGCTCGGTACACAGACAAAATATCGAGTTTTAAATTTTGATATACAATTATATCGAAGTTTAAATATCGATGGGACAAAATATCGAAGGTAAGTAATATCGACAGTCTTAATATCGATATTAGTATGATATCAGTAATATCGAAGTTTTAAATATCGATGTCAATAATATCGAAATAAATAACTTCGATGTTACTAATATCAATTTTTAAATAAATTTAGTGTATATTATATTGTATTTATTATGTTTTATTATTTATTTTTAATGTAATTTAATTAAATATTGTCTTTTACTACTGTAGCGGGTTGTGGGTTTATAGGGGAAAAGGGTGGGAAGTAATTTAATTATGTTAAATTAATTATTAATTAGTAGGAATTATTAATTTATTAATTGAGAATTAATTTTAAATTAATTTTAATTAATTGATTGATTGATAAATATGTTCTGTAGCGGGTTATGGGTTTATAGGGGAATAGGGTGGGAAGTAATTTAATAATAATAATTAATTAATTAATATATGTTCGTACATATTTTAATTAATAATTAATTGGTAATTAATTTATATTAATTAGTTAATTAATTAATATAATTTTGTACATATTTTTAATTATTAATTAGTTGGTAATTAATTAATATTAATTAGTTAATTACATTAATTAGAGTAATTTTTTTATATATAATTTTTTGTTATTCTTAATTAATTAATTGGGAAAAATAATATTAAATATTAAATTAAATTAATTACAGCTAATGGGCTAATGTATTTACTTTATTGTTATTTTTAATTAATAAATAATTGGTAATTAAATAATATTAATTAATTTTGGGTAAAGGAGTATTTTTAGGGTTCAGGGTCAGTTTTCAGTTTTTGGGTAAAGGGGTATTTTTAGGGTTCAGGGTCAGTTTTCAGTTCTTGGGTAAAGGGGTATTTTTAGGGTTCAGGGTCAGTTTTCAGTTTTTGGGTAAAGGGGTATTTTTAGGGTTCAGGGTCAGTTTTCAGTTTTTGGGTAAAGGGGTATTTTTTGGGTTCAGGGTCAGTTTTCAGTTCTTGGGTAAAGGGGTATTTTTAGGGTTCAGGGTCAGTTTTCAGTTTTTGGGTAATGGGGTATTTTTAGGGTTCAGGGTCAGTTTTCAGTTTTTGGGTAAAGGGGTATTTTTAGGGTTCAGGGTCAGTTTTGGGTTTTTAGGGGTACAGGGATATTTTTAGGGTTCAGGGTCAGTTTTGGGTTTTTGGGGTACAGGGATATTTTTAGGGTTCAGGGTCAGTTTTGGGTTTTTGGGGTACAGGCGTACAGGGTAAAAATAAAAAAAAAGTACATTAAATCAATTAAATGAAATTTAAAAAAAAAAAATTACATTAAATTATTAAGGGCCCGATGTAGGTAAATCTACATTTACCACTTCATAAATACCGAATCATACCGAATCGGTATTTATGAAGTGGTAAATTAGAGGGGGGGAGATGTAGGTATTTCAGATTCGGTAAATACCGAATCTGTAAGATTCGGTATTTACCGATTCTGTAAATACCGATTCAGTATCCCCCATTGCTTCCTATGGGCCTTGAAGCCCATAGGAATCAATGGGCATTACCGAATCAGTAATTACCGATTCGGTAATTACCGATTTGTGCAAGGGTGCAGGGGGTGTCACTTTGACACCCTCCAGCACCCCAAAAAAAGGCATGTGAGCCATGTGGCACACAGACATGCCCTAAGGGCATGTCTGTCTGTCACATGGCATAGGTGTGCATGCACACATGTGCATGCACACCTGGATTCGGTATTTTAACACCCAATTGGATTGGGTGTTAAAATACCGAATCTGAAGGGCCTGTGGGACTGAAAGTAGTCCCACCTACATCCCAAATTTAAAAAATTGGTAAAATTACCGATTCGGTATTTTTGCGATTCGGTAATTTTACCGAATCGGTAAAATACCGAATCGGACAAAAAAAGGTCCCCTACATCTCAGTAGGCCAAATACCGGTCGGAAACGGCCGAAATCGGCCGTTTCCGACCGGTATTTGGTACCTACATCGGGCCCTAAGTGTTTTATTTATTTTAAATGTATATGTCTTAGTTTTAATTTTGTTTTAATATTTTTATTTAATATTTGTAAAATTATATGTATTTTAAAATTATTTTTACATTATTATTAATACATTTAAAAAACGATATTTTTAATTTCGATATTCTTGTACTATGATATTATTTTTTCGATATGTTTGTACTTACCTTTATGAAGATATGACTCCGATATTTTTGATGTCGATATTTTTGTGCCGATATTTTTGTATTTCGATATTCGGTCTGTCGATATTATGTCAGACATTCGCTGCGCTCAGGGCAGAGATCTATGCACAGGAGGTGACACACTCGCTGCACTCTGGGCAGTGATCTACGCACAGGAGGTGATACATTTGCTGCACTCTGGGCAGTGATCTACGCACAGGAGGTGATACATTTGCTGCACTCTGGGTAGAGATCTACTCACAGGAGGTGACACACTTGCTGCACTCTGGGCAGAGATCTACTCACAGGAGGTGACACACTTGCTGCACTCTGGGCAGAGATCTACACACAGGAGGTGACGCACTGGCTGCGCTCTGTGCAGAAATCTATACATAGGAGGTGACACACTCGCTGCGCTCAGGGTAGAGATCTATGCACAGGAGGTGACACACTCACTTCACTCTAGGCAGAGATCTACGCACAGGAGGTCATACATTCGCTGCGCTCAGGGCAGAGATCTATGCACAGGAGGTGACACAATCGCTGCGCTCTGGGCAGAGATCCACCCACAGAAAAGAGAGAGATAGCGGTTTAGGCGAGGCCTTTGCACGTAGGTTTGTGAATAGCATTTTGGAGTATGTGAGTATTACTAATAAACCTACAATGAAATACTACAAGCTACCCTTCAACAATGTCCCGATACTTTATAATTCCAGCTTCATTTTTGGAATTAGAGGCTCAGGCTTCATAACATGGTTGGGGAACGCCAGTATCCTTCGGAACGCTTTATCAGAAGAGTTACCCTATACCAGCATCTTTATGTACATAAAAATGGAGGAGAGATCACCCAGATCCATATAGGCATAATCCAACAAATCAATGGGCGACTCAGATAGACAAGAATCCAACATCTACTAGAGAAGTAACAACTATTGAAACTTTATTAACAAACTGGCTACAAAGGAAGGAATAAGTAGGTGTTGTAGACACTTACATACTCTACAAGAAAGACCTAAACATACATACTCAGTAAAAAGGGAAACAGAACTGGGAATGGAAACAAACAATAACAGATGTTTAAATGTTTGGCTGAGAGAAGCCACTGCATCCATGATGATATTTAATGCCAATAGGTTTACAAGCCATGTTCGGACCCTCTGACACGTGGGAGAGGTTGTGGCAAGATAGGGACATTGGCGCATCTGTGGAGGGACAATGGTGCATCTGTGGAGGGACAATGGTGCATCTGTGGAGGGACAATGGTGCATCTGTGGAGGGACATCGGCGCATCTGTGGAGGGACATTGGCGTATCTGTGGAGGGACAATGGTGCATCTGTGGAAGGACAATGGTGCATCTGTGGAGGGACAACATCGCATCTGTGGAGGGACACTGGTGCATCTGTGGAGGGACAATGGTGCATCTGTGGAGGGACAATGGTGCATCTGTGGAGGGACATCGGCGCATCTGTGGAGGGACATTGGCGTATCTGTGGAGGGACAATGGTGCATCTGTGGAAGGACAATGGTGCATCTGTGGAGGGACAACATCGCATCTGTGGAGGGACACTGGTGCATCTGTGGAGGGACAATGGTGCATCTGTGGAGGGACAATGGTGCATCTGTGGAGGGACATCGGCGCATCTGTGGAGGGACATTGGCGTATCTGTGGAGGGACAATGGTGCATCTGTGGAAGGACAATGGTGCATCTGTGGAGGGACAATGGTGCATCTGTGGAGGGACATCGGCGCATCTGTGGAGGGACATTGGCGTATCTGTGGAGGGACAATGGTGCATCTGTGGAAGGACAATGGTGCATCTGTGGAGGGACAACATCGCATCTGTGGAGGGACACTGGTGCATCTGTGGAGGGACAATGGTGCATCTGTGGAGGGACAATGGTGCATCTGTGGAGGGACAATGGTGCATCTGTGGAGGGACAATGGTGCATCTGTGGAGGGACAACGGCGCATCTGTGGAGGGACAATGGTGCATCTGTGGAGGGACATCGGCGCATCTGTGGAGGGACATTGGCGTATCTGTGGAGGGACAATGGTGCATCTGTGGAAGGACAATGGTGCATCTGTGGAGGGACAACATCGCATCTGTGGAGGGACACTGGTGCATCTGTGGAGGGACAATGGTGCATCTGTGGAGGGACAATGGTGCATCTGTGGAGGGACAATGGTGCATCTGTGGAGGGACATCGGCGCATCTGTGGAGGGACATTGGCGTATCTGTGGAGGGACAATGGTGCATCTGTGGAAGGACAATGGTGCATCTGTGGAGGGACAACATCGCATCTGTGGAGGGACACTGGTGCATCTGTGGAGGGACAATGGTGCATCTGTGGAGGGACAATGGTGCATCTGTGGAGGGACAATGGTGCATCTGTGGAGGGACAATGGTGCATCTGTGGAGGGACAACGGCGCATCTGTGGAGGGACAATGGTGCATCTGTGGAGGGACATCGGCGCATCTGTGGAGGGACATTGGCGTATCTGTGGAGGGACAATGGTGCATCTGTGGAAGGACAATGGTGCATCTGTGGAGGGACAACATCGCATCTGTGGAGGGACACTGGTGCATCTGTGGAGGGACAATGGTGCATCTGTGGAGGGACAATGGTGCATCTGTGGAGGGACAATGGTGCATCTGTGGAGGGACATCGGCGCATCTGTGGAGGGACATTGGCGTATCTGTGGAGGGACAATGGTGCATCTGTGGAAGGACAATGGTGCATCTGTGGAGGGACAACATCGCATCTGTGGAGGGACACTGGTGCATCTGTGGAGGGACAATGGTGCATCTGTGGAGGGACAATGGTGCATCTGTGGAGGGACAATGGTGCATCTGTGGAGGGACAATGGTGCATCTGTGGAGGGACAACGGCGCATCTGTGGAGGGACATTGGCGCATCTGTGGAGGGACAATGGTGCATCTGTGGAGGGACAATGGTGCATCTGTGGAGGGACAATGGTGCATCTGTGGAGGGACAATGGTGCATCTGTGGAGGGACATCGGCGCATCTGTGGAGGGACATTGGCGCATCTGTGGAGGGACAATGGTGCATCTGTGGAGGGACAATGGTGCATCTGTGGAGGGACAATGGTGCATCTGTGGAGGGACATCGGCGCATCTGTGGAGGGACATTGGCGTATCTGTGGAGGGACAATGGTGCATCTGTGGAAGGACAATGGTGCATCTGTGGAGGGACAACATCGCATCTGTGGAGGGACACTGGTGCATCTGTGGAGGGACAATGGTGCATCTGTGGAGGGACAATGGTGCATCTGTGGAGGGACATCGGCGCATCTGTGGAGGGACATTGGCGTATCTGTGGAGGGACAATGGTGCATCTGTGGAAGGACAATGGTGCATCTGTGGAGGGACAACATCGCATCTGTGGAGGGACACTGGTGCATCTGTGGAGGGACAATGGTGCATCTGTGGAGGGACAATGGTGCATCTGTGGAGGGACATCGGCGCATCTGTGGAGGGACATTGGCGTATCTGTGGAGGGACAATGGTGCATCTGTGGAAGGACAATGGTGCATCTGTGGAGGGACAATGGTGCATCTGTGGAGGGACATCGGCGCATCTGTGGAGGGACATTGGCGTATCTGTGGAGGGACAATGGTGCATCTGTGGAAGGACAATGGTGCATCTGTGGAGGGACAACATCGCATCTGTGGAGGGACACTGGTGCATCTGTGGAGGGACAATGGTGCATCTGTGGAGGGACAATGGTGCATCTGTGGAGGGACAATGGTGCATCTGTGGAGGGACAATGGTGCATCTGTGGAGGGACAACGGCGCATCTGTGGAGGGACAATGGTGCATCTGTGGAGGGACATCGGCGCATCTGTGGAGGGACATTGGCGTATCTGTGGAGGGACAATGGTGCATCTGTGGAAGGACAATGGTGCATCTGTGGAGGGACAACATCGCATCTGTGGAGGGACACTGGTGCATCTGTGGAGGGACAATGGTGCATCTGTGGAGGGACAATGGTGCATCTGTGGAGGGACAATGGTGCATCTGTGGAGGGACATCGGCGCATCTGTGGAGGGACATTGGCGTATCTGTGGAGGGACAATGGTGCATCTGTGGAAGGACAATGGTGCATCTGTGGAGGGACAACATCGCATCTGTGGAGGGACACTGGTGCATCTGTGGAGGGACAATGGTGCATCTGTGGAGGGACAATGGTGCATCTGTGGAGGGACAATGGTGCATCTGTGGAGGGACAATGGTGCATCTGTGGAGGGACAACGGCGCATCTGTGGAGGGACAATGGTGCATCTGTGGAGGGACATCGGCGCATCTGTGGAGGGACATTGGCGTATCTGTGGAGGGACAATGGTGCATCTGTGGAAGGACAATGGTGCATCTGTGGAGGGACAACATCGCATCTGTGGAGGGACACTGGTGCATCTGTGGAGGGACAATGGTGCATCTGTGGAGGGACAATGGTGCATCTGTGGAGGGACAATGGTGCATCTGTGGAGGGACATCGGCGCATCTGTGGAGGGACATTGGCGTATCTGTGGAGGGACAATGGTGCATCTGTGGAAGGACAATGGTGCATCTGTGGAGGGACAACATCGCATCTGTGGAGGGACACTGGTGCATCTGTGGAGGGACAATGGTGCATCTGTGGAGGGACAATGGTGCATCTGTGGAGGGACAATGGTGCATCTGTGGAGGGACAATGGTGCATCTGTGGAGGGACAACGGCGCATCTGTGGAGGGACATCGGCGCATCTGTGGAGGGACAATGGTGCATCTGTGTTGGACCTGAAAAGAAATAGAAACATTTTGGAAGGAGATCATAATCCAACAGACATTGAAATGAAACGTAATCTACTTACCTTATTCCTGGAAGACACGGGCGATGACTCAGAAACTATCTCACTGCCATATCAGGCAAACGATTAACACACTTGGTACTAGCGACAAGAACCCCCACTGCTCACTGTCGGGAATGACCTGCCACTCTTGGTTGACCATATGCTCGTCTCGGTATTGGTCATCATTGCAATGGAGATTGCGAGCAGTTGTCCATGACAGAATGAGTACATTTCTGGATCCCCCTTTCAAATAATATAAGCAAGAGTGCCACATAATAGGTCCATGACACATGTCAGCCGTACAGCAGAGACCTGTGTTATCCAACCCATGTGCAGTTTAGGAACGTTTGATATCAGAAAGAAACTAATAGTTAATATTAGGTTAAGAAGAGACTGGTAAACATAACATTGCATGTTAAAGCAATCTTTTAGAATAATGTGGAGAAGAAGTGTAATGGTATTGTGTCCTATGATAAATACTGATTAATTTAATGAAAGAAATAATGTATTCATTGTTAGAAACAAACTCAATGTCTCATTTATATTGATCTGAAAAAAGGTTAAAGAAAGGTTGTTTTTTTAGAGCATCACAGGGAAGGAGAATCCATTACAAACCACAATAGGGCATATGTACAAGGAAATGCTGCACCACAGCACGCAATATAGCAGCACTACGGCATTTAAAAAAATGCAGGGATGTGCCGTAATTACAGCAATACAGTGCACCCCTGTGTTTTCCCTTGCACTGGCGCTTAAACAGCTGCCTAGCACAGTGCAGGCCCCCTTGGGCCAAGGTGCAAGAGTGCCTGCATTGCAGGGAATGATTATTTATGAGCAGGAAGGGACACCTTCCTGCTCATAAACAATCAGTGATGTTTCGCCGTTGTCTAGTTGGCGTCTGGTGTGGTCTCTGGCGGCGATGAGGGCTGTCTCGGTGCTGTGGTTCCGTCTGAAACCGGACTGGGATGGGTCTAAGATGTTGTTGTCCTTCAAGATGGCGGGTTAGTTGCATGTTGGTGATTTTCTCGATAACCTTTGCCGGGAAAGGGAGCTGGGAGATGGGCCGGAAGTTCTTGAGGTCCTTGGGGTCCGCCTTGGGCTTCTTGAGAAGGGCGTTGATTTTGGCGTTGTTAGAATTGGAGGTCTCTGGTTGGCGCAGTGCAGCACTGGCGACAAGCAGGGACCCTCTCCTCTAAGTCAGGGCAAAGGATTACTCCCAGAAATAACCCCTGCTCACCCTCTAGTTAGTGTGGCGCAAGCAGTCTAGGCTAAACTTTGGCGTACATAGGGTTAACCATTTGCAGTATCACACACAACAACCATCAACCCCCCTACACAATGACACAAGACTGTAACTCTTGCAAAAATATTCTCTCTATATATATTTTTAAAGCAGGCTTGTTAATACGGTCTTTGTACAAAAAAAGGGTTCCAGTTACTTGTAATTAGGTTCCCACAGTTCTTTGTTCAGTGTTTCAAAATAGTCTTAAAAGGTATTCTTGGGGTCTTCTGCCCAGTTTCCCCAAAGTACAATGTCCCCTAGCGCTTCTGTGCTCTTCCCAGCGCCTCTGTGCACTTCTAGCGAGAAGATCGGGCCCGGCCTGCCAAAGCTCACGCTTCTCGCGTGAGCGGCGAAAGGCACGACCGGGTCTGGCTCCTAATACGAGTCGCGCTGCTGTGTGCGACTTGATGCGGAGGGGGCGCCGGCCACAGAGAGTGTTAGGGGGGGCCAGGAGCGGTGCGAGCCTCTCTGGATAGGGGAGGCTCGTGCCGAGGTGCAGACTGCAACTGCGGGGCTCCGGGGCACGGAAGGTCACAGAGGGCGGTGCGAGCTTGGAATGCAGGATGCTCGCACCGCGGGGGCACAGTACCTTATCGTTAACTTGGTGATTCTTGAAGCGGCCGGCTGGAAGGCTGTCCTACGTCACGTTGCTTCCCTCAAGGGTGCGGCGAGCTGCGGCTCGAGGCGGGGCAGGTCACGGGTCACCCAGGGCGACGGTGCTTAGTGGGGGCAAGGTCCTTCCTTCGGTATCCGCTTCAACCCTGAAGGAGGCGGCTGTGTGGGGCGACAATGGCAGTACGTTCCCCAAGTGCGGGACGTACCCAGCCAAAGTGCCGATCGCAGTTGTGCACTTACAGCGGGGCTGTCTGGCAGGACGCCGATCAGAGGGGGATGGCACAGGGCGGTAGTCCGTCTTTGCTGGCGAATCTACGGCGCGAGGCTCAGTAGATTTCGGGGCTTGGACCGGACGGGTCTTCCTTCGCTTTGTTCCCTTGGGCTCAAGTGCAGGTGCAGTCACGGTGCTCGGGCCAGCGGCGGGCTGGTCCTCACGTTGTTAATGCGATCCGCTTAGTCCACGGTCACGGTGCTCGGGGAATGCAGATGTCCTGGGTCACGAGGAGCGCGGCAGGGATGCACGACGCTCTCGGTCTCCTCGATCAGCGCTGCAGCGATAAGCAGCACACACAGCAATTCCTTGATCAGGGGGGTTAGCGCCCATTGTTCCTGGGGCGCAGTTCAGGGGGCAAGTTCCACAGCAAGCCCTTGGAGATCTTTTGTAGAAGTTTGGAACAAAGTTCAATTAAAGTAAAAATCTCTTTCAGTCTTTCCTTTCTCTCCTTCTGCAGCAAGGCACCCAACACAGGCCAGAGACAGCACTCCTCCTTGTCTTTCCAGGTCCTTCTCTTCGGGCAGAGTTTCTTCTGTAGCGCAAACAGGATCTGATTTACAAGGAGCAGGGCTCCTTCTTTTATACCACATTTTCTTTGTTCTTGCAGGCCAGGGGGGCCTCTGCATAACTCCTTTCAGTCTCTGAGCACTATGTTGGTGTGTTCTGGCTTCTTCTTTCAGTGTGAGGGGCAGGCACATCAGACGCTCAGCTGGAGGTTGAGCCAGCATTGTGTGGACAGGAGCAGCCAGGAGTACCTTGTTGACAGTGCTTCACCCTTCCTGGGCCAGGTGCAGGCTGAGTCATCAGTCGCTCCCCAGGGGGGCGGAGCCAGCATTGTGGTGGCAGAGCACAGACCCATCAAGAGTCCAGGGGCACTCCTACCTCCCACTAAGGTGTAATCCTTGCATTCACCACCTGTCATCCCCCCAGCCCTGTCACTCACATATCCCAGACAGCCAGATACACATCCTAGCAGAGGCAGGCTGAAATGGTTCGGCAAGCAAATGCTAACTTTCTAAAAGTAGCATTTGCAAACACAGGATATTAAAATAAACTTTACTAAAAGAAGTATTTTATTATTCTGAGTTCAGGCATACTAAACATTATTTTCTACCATGTTCCCTGAGCCTGCTGGGATTATAGAGTGTAATAATTCTAGAAGCCCATCTGGCCTAAAGAGAACTGGTAGCCTTACAATAGTGAAAAACGAATTTGGCTGTAATTCACTATTAGGACATGCCAAACACATCAGAGCATGTCCTACCTTACACTTACAATGCACCCTGCCCTTGGGCCTACCATAGGGGTAACTAATATGAAGCTAAGGGAAGGTTTAGGGGCTGGCAAGTTTGTGCACTTGCCCAGCCAGCATGACAGTACCAGACTGCACGCAGGTTCTGTAATGGCAGACCCTAGACACATTTTGCTACGCCGCTTCTGTTGGTGGCACAACCAGTGCTGCAAGCCCACTTGCGGCATTTGTATTTACAAGCCCTGGCACCCCTGGTGCACTCGACTAGGGACTGACAGTAAACCAAATAAGCCAAACATGGACACCAATCAATGTAACAATTTACAACAGGGAGAGTATATGCACTTTAGCACGAGTCAGCAGTGTTAAAGTGCCCAGAGTCCTAAACCAACAAAAATGGTTCAGAGGAAATATAGGAGGAAAAAGGCAAAAAGTTTAGGGATGACTCAGCAGGAAGGGCCAAGTCCAACAGGCGTGCTTCCAGCTTTCCGGGAACGTCGCTGTCTCGAAGGAGATGATGACCTTCCATAGTTGGGGTACGATGGTTGTGTCTGCTTTGTTGAATACGTGGTGTGGGCAGGGGTCTGATGGTGATCCTGAGTGGATGGAGTTCATTACCTTGCGTGTCTCGTCATTGTTGACGTGGGACCAGGTGGTCAGCTGGTTGGTGCAGGTGGTGTTCGGGGTGGGGCTGCCGTAGTCGGGGGCGGTCGAGGTGTTGAAGCTGTCATGGATGTCAGTGATCTTGCGATGGAAGAAGTGAAGGACTGGGTTATTTAAGACCTAGCGGTGCCAGGGATAACACCTGAAACCTTCGTGGGTTACCTGTTCCGGCGTACAAATGACAGAGACACGGGACACTTCCTTCGGCGTCAAAGATTCGAAGTTTATTTACTGCAGGGAACACAGAAGTCACGAGAAGTACATAACGTAGGTTCACGGAGCCTGATTCGAATTGCTACTGTGGGTCGCTCTTTTTATACACATTTCTCTCATAGATTAACATGATACACAAAGGTTTACAACTTGGTTCCCATCGTAATCACCAAGAGGGGTTGCTTTCATGTATTCAAGGCCCGGAACATAAGTACAGAAACATTTGGTGGTTCCCAACTGTAAAAACCCATCTTCCCACCATTAGTACATTCCAATCAGTAATAAACAGATTGAAGGAGGAACAGGAACAGGTGTAGAGGAAGGCAGAAACAGTGGGGAGATCGGAAAGGGTGTAAAAGGGGTGGTATCGGGAAACACGAGCTGCAGGCATCAAAGGGACGTGCCTAATGAGATGCACGGCTAAGACAATAGACCGGCACGGCAAGATGAGCCTCGAGCGGAGCCAGCTGCCTCGCAGTGTCATCCCCCTCATCATAAAGACACTTTCAAAGGAAACGTGTCTTCCGCAACAGTTTGGGAATCCCAGGGTCGCGAAGCGGACAGCGTCCGTTCGCTGGCTACTTGAGGGCAAGAGAAAAAATGGATGCCGCATCTAAGATGGAACCCGTGGGCACAGACGTAGAAACCCACGAAACAGACGAACGGTTTAGGTTAGCACAACGAAAATGCGTATACCCACTAAACTCGTCATTTGCGGTTCATAGATACCAGACTCGACCATATTCGTGCGAGTCGAAAACACCACTTACAATCGTCACGGAACCTCAGATGCTTCTTTTGCCCTCATGTAGGCAAGCACTAGTCAGAATCATACTCGATATTCATCAGACCATCTAAGTACTGCTGCAACATTATTCTATCCATCAGAGTTCCTTTGGTAACAGGTGGCTGTCTCATACACGTCGTAGCACAAAGGCCACATAAGGCAGGACCACACTGCACACAAAGGCAACACGTGAACAGGAATGCTACAACAACTCCGATGATCATCAGAATCTTCCAACCCCACGTCGACATCAGGCCCCAAAACCATCCAAGTAGCGTCCAATCCCCTACGTCCACGTGTATGGACTCAGAGATTTTATGCAACTTTGAGATGGCTTGATAGACAGTCGGAGCGTTATCTGGAATGAAAATACAGCAGCTCGAATGGATCGCCTTACATACTCCACCTCGATCTGCTAAAACAACGTCTAAAACCATACGGTTTTGTAACGTCATGAGCCTATCCGCCTGAAGTTCTGCTGTGATGTTACCAAGGGCACTGGCAGTGATATTAGCTGTCGATTCCACCACTCGAGTCAACGGTCTCAGGTTCCTACTATTGACCATAGGTCCCCAAAACGGAAAGAAACCCTTGAAAAAGTCTCCTGCCTCTTGACCGGCAGTGTCCTCTTCGCTAATCACGCCCCTCACAATTCTAGTCTTGTGGTAGTCTGCATCAACGGTAAACGTCGGAGGCAACAGATTTGCAATGTAACATGAGCCCACAAAGTCAGAGGGCAACCACGTGTACGCACGATCATGACAGACGAAGTACGTACCCTTGGCAGTCAGAAACACAGGGGAAGAGAGCATCGGTAGGACATAAGTCTCGGAGCAAGCACTCTCTCCAAGATGAGCTCTCGGGCTTCGGCCACGACCTTTTAGACAGAAATTACCAAGGTGGGGTACGATCCATATCGGAGACGAGCTTCTAAGCTGTCTTTCACCCACGAGCGCACTATACTCAACCTCACTCAGATCCCTATAGGCTCGCACCTCTTCGTCTGGGATAAGCGATGGTTCATAGATATCCCTATCTAGATCGGCAATCGCTATGGCCAAAGACTTATGGTACGGACCAGGACCAAAGTGGGGAGGACGTGGCTGTCGATTAGGGTAGGAATCTAGTGCACTTCGAAACATTGTTTGCAATGCTCGAGCTGAACCCTGGGAACTATAAGGAAGAACCAAATATGGAATTCCCTTATCCGTGGTATGTGGCATTAACCCACACACCCAACAATTGGTAGTGTTTACGACCAACTGATGCTGATGAAGGAGCTGAATGAAGGAATTGTTTCTGAACTCCGCACGTCTAGCCTGCTCGTGTTGTGGTAAGATGTGAAAGGAGTGAGGGGAAACAGTGGAGATAGTTTTAGGTTCAGGAGAAGAGGTGGGTGAGGCAGTAGGCAAAAACGTCAGTATCAAGTAATACACCCCACCCGCCAATAACGAAGAAACAGTTAAGAATAAAAGGAATACTTGAAACATGAAGCATTTTGTACGAGTAATTCGCTGCAGCTCGAATCTTTGCGCCTGAGCTTTTTCCAAGTCCACCAGCTTTGAAAAGGCCATCCTCTAAAACCGTCCGCAACGTTTCTTGACGCACTTCGTTCTGTGTAGCAGTAGTCAATCCCCAGGAGTTCCCAGGAATCGACGGCCTTCGACCTAGTGTCAAGACCTACTAACCAGAAGGAAGTACACGCGCGGCCCTACGGTACACCTGGATGCAAGGTATCTTAATTCACAAGTATGTACAAAGTCTCTCAGCTGTGGAAGCAAGAACACAGATGTGGAAAAAACTCAATATTTACAAAATCACAGTTGTACGAGTGTTTAGACTGATCGTGGCAATGGGATAACGTAGATGTCGAGGGACAAAACAAAACTTTTATTTGTCCTTGGTATTAGATCGCAAAAAGTATCGGCTTTTCCCAGGACGTGTCTGTTCGTCAAACAATGGATCCGATGAAGGAACAGAGTTCTGTTGATCAGTCAATTGTTCAGATCTTGAATCTTGTGGTGACAAGTGTTCGACAATGTCGTTCTGCTGCACTGAGGATTCTCCGACAGGCTGGGCGTCGCTAAAGGGTACGAAGGTCTGCAATCTTTCGGTTTCAGATGAAGCAATGCCCTTCCTCACCCACGAGTCCGCTGGTAAAGGTATGGGTACCTTCTTGGTATGGGTGGCATGCACCCAATTCTTCCGGCCTTCCAAACGGACAGCAGTTCTTGTGGCAAGGAGGACTTGGTAGGGTCCAGTAAAGCGGGGCTCAAGATTTCTTTTGCGTCCGAAGTTCCGCGTCACCACCCAGTCTCCAGGCTGGAGCTGGTGGCCTGGACCCTCCGTCTGCGTCGGCAGTGCTTCAAAGACCTGTTGGTGAATTAACCTCAGTTTAGCAGTCAGATCATGAAGATAATCAATCAACATTGGGTACTCAAGATCAGAAAACACACTCGGTCTAGGAACCCCCCAAACATTCGCAGGACGGCCGAACACTATTTCATAGGGACTGAGCCCTACTCGGGAGTGTACAGTCGCCCTTGTTGACAACAGAGCTAGAGGCAAAGCGTCAGGCCACGAGAGACCAGTTGTAGCCTGAATCTTCGCTAGTTTTAGTTTAAGGGTGCCATTATACCCTTCAACCAAACCTGCAGACTGGGGATGATTGGCGCTATGGAATTTCTGAGTAATTCCAAGGCCCCTACACACACTCTTCATCACACTCCCCACAAACTCACTTCCGTTATCAGACCATACAATTTGTGGCATTCCATACCGAGGAAAGTATTCCTTCAGTAGGATTTTCGCAGTGGACAAAGCAGTGTTATCCTTAAGAGGGTAGGCTTCGATCCATCGGGAGAATGCGCAAACCACAACTAAAACGTATTTCAGGTTATTGCATCTCTCCATATGGATGAAGTCTAGCTGGATCACTTCAAAGGGACATGAAGGTGGAGCAAAATGGCCAGGAGGTGTAGGGGTTCCTTTTCCAGGGTTGTACATCATGCATATCATACAATTCTTCACCAACCTCTCAGCACACTTCGTGATACCATCATTCTTCCACACAGGGGACAACAACTTGCAGATACCTTTCGCACTGATATGTGCTAACCCGTGTGCCATCGTCACAACAGCTAGCACATACGCATCTGGCAACATCCATCTCTTATGCTCCGACAAATCAATCCAGCAACCATTCGCATCCAGCTTTCCCGTACTCTCTTTTCACTTCGTCTTTTCAGTCTCGGTGGCCTCATTCTGTATCGCTTTCACACTCTCAATAGTATCCTCACACATACTAGTCTCTGTAGGCCACCTAACTGAACTCGTCACATACATTCTAGTGCTAAGGTTCCGGGCAGTCTCCTTAGCAGTCTCATCAGCGAACGCATTCCCACGACCAACATCATCTGTTACCTTACGGTGTGCACTACATTTAACAATCGCCACCTGCTTAGGTAATGTAAGTGTATCCAAAAGATCATTCACAAGCTGTCCATGCTGAATCTTAGTGCCATGCGACGTCATAAAACCTCTCTCTCTCCACAAACGTCCAAAGCTATGCGCTAGGCCAAATGCGTACTGACTATCGGTAAACACATTCACCCGTTTCCCTTTCGACAGCAAACACGCTCTAGTCAAAGCGATCAGTTCTGCAGCCTGGGCAGAATTCTGATTCAATCGCGCAGCTTCCACAACGGTATTTAATGTCATCACAGCGTAAGCAGTTGTTACATCACCATTTGGCAATTTAAAACATGAACCATCCACATACAAGGTCCCATCGGGATCTTCCAAAGGAGTGTTTTTAAGGTCCACACGACCTTTTGTTTCCTCTTCTGTCCGTAAGTAGCAATCATGCGGTGCCACTTCATCTGATTCCATACTAATTGGCAATAAAGTCGCCGGGTTCAGGACATTTTTTTTTTTTTTAATTATATTTTTATTGCAGAGTTATAAACCACAGGATACAATTATTCAGCCAGTACACATGTGGGATCCCCCCGTCCAACAAGAATTCCCAGTCGTACACAGCCATTCAGCCCGCATCCCGGAGGCCGGGCGGCATATTATATCGCTCAAGAGGAACACAGCACAGTGCACGTCCCATAGGGACCCTGGTTGAACGATCGTTTTGCGTATCTGCTTTTACCCCCCCCACCTACAACAACATTCCCGTCAGCCATCCCAATGATAGTCAGTGATGTCGCCCTTGTCGGGACCTGCCCTAGGCGCTATGGGTCGTCACACCTGGCCGCCCTACCCAGCCATTCCACCCTCCACATAGTACCCACCGTCCCAGTAGATCCAAGGCCCTAATAAACGATCAACTAATGGCTTCCGGCCCTCCCCAAACACCCTACAACCAACCCCCCAAAACCCCCCCTCCCCTGGCAACTGCTGAGGTGTGTGCATCGTTCTGTCGAATTGGATGGGTCCACTACAGTGCGTGGTACTATACTTCTGTGTTTGCCCCGCGGTGTCCAGCGGCTTAGTCCTCTCCGTCCTCATCCTCTACCAAAGATTCACGCAAAGCCTGTACCACTAACTCCCATGCACGCGCCGCATCCAATGCCTTCTCATTCCCCAACTTCACCGCTTGCTTCATCCGGAGCACACTCTCGCAGTCAGACCACCGCAGCAACTCATTCTTCCATCTACGCAATGAGGGTCCCCCCCTGGACTTCCAATGCCACGATATTTCCCTCTGTGCCAATATCAGGCCCAGATCTATGAATTTGCTTGTCACCCTGGTGTGCTTAGTATGCGGGAACCAGAGCAATAGGCACGCCGCCATGTCGAATTCCACCTCCCTGTCAGTCACTTCATTCAGAAGTTCCCCTATCTCCGCCCAATAGGTCCCCAGTTGTGGGCACCCCCAGAACAAGTGGTCCATGTCCGCTCCCGGGGACGAGCACCGCGGGCAACAGGCATCCGGCACCCGAAAGTTCCGCTGTAATTTCTCAGGAGTTAAATAGGCCCTATGGAGCACATAGAAATGCACCTGCTGAAAACGCGCGTTTCTAGTGCCCTTCCACGTGCGTCGCAGGATGTGACCCCATGCCGGATCCGGTATGGGCCGGCCGATGCTCACCTCCCATTTAGCCTTGAGCCCTTGGAGTGGTTCCAGCCCCTCGTTCAGCATCCTATTATGGAGGCACGTCACAGCTTGGAACGTACCAGCCGCCATCACCACATATTGGCACGCCATAGTCGTCGTGGGTTCCAGGAGCCCCTCTTTCCAATGCTTTTGTATGGCAGCCACTACTGCTGCGTGTAGGAGGAAGCCCCCCGCAGGCAGCCCGAACTGGTCCCGGAGCACTTCGAACGGCGCCAAAGCCCCATCTATGTACAAATCGCCCACCACCTGCAGTCCCGCCTCCTCCCAATCCAGCAACGGGGACCGATCTCCTCCGTGCGGCAATGCCGTCAACATCCCGATCGGGATCTCCGGGGCATAAGGCCTCGATACCCTCGCTCTCCGAAGGCTCCTTTGCCAGCACAGCCGGAGCGTCCGCTCTTCCATGGTGAGGGCCCGTAACTCGAGCCGCTGCTGCATGATGATGTAGGACAGCACGTGGCGTTGTATTCCCCGATCCCGGTCCTCCTCCGGGCCCCGGAACACCCTGGCCACATTCTGTGTAAGGACCTGCAACTGCGCTGCAAGATAGTACAGCTCGAGGTCGGGCACAGCCATTCCCCCTTCCAGCTTGGGGCGAAGTAGCGTGTTCAGGGCTACTCTGCGGCGGCCGTGCCCCCATAGAAAGCCAATTATCATTGACCGCAGTTCTCTAAACACCCCCTGGGGAATCCAGACAGGCAGCATTCGGAAATAATAGAGGAAGCGGGGGAGCGCCACCATTTTCAACAGTGCTATCCTGCCCAGGACTGTCAGCGGGAGGGTTGACCAGAAAGACAAGCTGCCCCGCAGCGCTCGGACACAGCGGCCAATGTTGCCCTCCAATAGGTCCGCAGCCGCATGGTAAATGCGGACCCCCAAATAGGTGAAACAAGAGGGTTCCCATACCACACCCAAATCGCTGCTAGGGGCTGGCGATCCCGCTCGCAGCGGGAACACACAAGTCTTCGCCCAGTTGACCTTAAGGCCCGACAGCCGGCCGAACTCAGATAACAGATCCATCGCTCCAACCAATGCCCCCGAGGTGTCAGCTAGGTACAGGAGCAAGTCATCCGCGTAAAGCGATATATAATGCCACTGCCCGCCACTAACTATCCCCGCGTATCGGTCACCTGACCTCGCGTGGACCGCCAAGGGTTCCATCGCCAAGGCAACCAATAGGGGGGAGAGAGAACATCCCTGTCGTGTTCCCCTGCCCACCGGGTACGCCGCAGACACCAGGCCGCCCAATCGTACTCTCGCCGTCGCCGAGGTATATAAGACCCTCGTCCACCTCCGAAACCCCTCGCCCATGCCAAACCTCTCTAGCACTCCATCCAGGAAAGGCCATTCTCGATGTCCACAGACAAAACCGCCGGTGCTCCCACCCCGTCCAAGATGGCGTCCATTAGTCCCACCAGGCGGCGGATATTCAGCGCCGTGCTCCTCGTGGGTATAAACCCGGCCTGGTCCCTGTGTACCAGGCCCGTCATATGCGGGGCCAGCCTGGTGGCCAGTATTCGGCTCAGGATCTTATAATCCACCGTCAGCATGGACAGCGGGCGATAAGACCTCACATCCGCGGCATCCCGGCCAGGTTTGAGGAGCGGTACAATCAAGGCCTCCCGCATGGACCCAGGCAATGCCCCCGTTTCGAAGGCTTCCGTATACACCACCAGCAGCCTGGGCGCCAAGCTGTCCACATATTGTTGATAGAATTCAATTGGCAGCCCGTCCACCCCGGGCGTCTTGTTGCGGGCCATATGTTTGATGGCCACCCGTATTTCCGTGAGCGTGATCGGGCTACCCAACTCCCTCACGTCGTCCTCGTCCAGGACCGGAAGCTGCCTCTCCCCCAGGTATTCCGCGATGTCCTGACCCCCCACTCCCAGCTGACTCCGGTATAGTTCTTCATAATACCCCCTAAATCGTTCCAATACCGCTGCCTGGGAGTACACCATCTCTCCCTGCGCGTTACTAATGCCGAGAATCGGGCAGCCCCTTAGTTCCGGGTTAGCTAGTCTGGCCAAGAGGGTACCCACCTTGTCCCTGTCTGCGTGTGCCCTGATGATGTACTGCCTATAGTCATAGCACCTCAAACGTTCCGTCTCGGTGGCAACCACTTCCTTCGCCTCCAACAACTGGGCCTGTAGACCTGGCCTAGCCGGCCTGCGGCGCTCCAAGTCCCTCAAAGTTTCTTCCGCTTTCATTAGGTCATTCAGCACAGTCGTACGAGCATTTGAGAGCCTACCCAAACACACCCCTCTCACCACCACTTTCATTGCATCCCATTCAGTAGACCTACTCGCAGCCGTGCCCTCATTCACTCCGAAATAACTATCAATGCCTTGCCGAACCGCATCGCTGAACACAGAATCCTCTAGTGTCTCCGGCCGAAGCCGCCATGTTGGTATCACTGAGCGCTCCCTCTGCCACTGAATGTGCACCAACAGGGGGTTATGATCGGATATAGTCCTAGCCAGGTACTCCGCATGGGTAATCAATGGGGCTAGGGATCCTCCGCAAAGCACCGAATCGATCCTGACATGTAGATCATGGAGAGCGGAATAAAAGGAATAATCCCTGGCTCCCCTGTGCCGCTCCCTCCAGACATCCAGCAACCCCCATCGTTCCTGCCAGTCCTTCCTGTGCGCGGCCAGCCTGCGCACCGGAGAGTCTACAAGGGGGGGATGGGACCTATCCAGAGTAACATCCGTAATCGAGTTAAAGTCCCCCCCTAACACTATCGGACCCGCCAGGAGAGAGGCCAAGGACCCCGAGAGACCATCAAAGTATCGGCCTTGGTCAGTGTTCGGTGCATAGAGACAGCAGAAAACCACATCCCGTCCATATAACCTCCCCTCCACCGCCACAAACCTGCCATCCGGATCTACCACTTGGTTCAGCACTTGAAAGGGTATCCCCGCCCTCACCCAGATCAACACCCCCCTGGCATACGCTGAATAAGTGGTGCCAAACACCTGGCCCCGCCATCTTTTCTGCAGGGCAGCGCACTCTTTTTTGGTGAGATGAGTCTCCTGGAGCATAGCAATCTGAACCCCCCTGCGTACCAGATATGCATGGACTTTGTGACGTTTCACCATGGTCCGCAGCCCCCGGACATTCCACGTTAGGCATTTCAAGTTAGGTAATGTCCCCATTCCAACCTCGTACAGTCCAAATCAAATAACAAAGGTCCATGGCCCCCCCATTGCAGTTGCCCCCCCCCGAACATTCCCAAAACTGAAACACTTCCCAAACCCCACTCCCCAGGACAGAGCACACAAACCCAATGGCCGCCCCCATCCAAACCTTGAACCAACTTCCCACACTCTTACCCTGTGGTCTCCACCACAGTCGACCTTAAGGGCCCAAGGGGGGTGAGTCGCCGCCGACCCCAGCTAGCGGAGCCCGCACCCCGCACCTTCATCCCCTCCAAAGCACACAGCTCCCCCTCCCGGCAACCCGCCCTCCATCAACAGGATATCACCCTACCATGAAGTCCCGATCTAGTCCCATTCAATCTCAGCCGCAGAAAATACCATCCGATGTCTGTGGGGTTACTATCGGCCCCTTCGAGCTTTCCGCCTCTGAAAGTTCCTCTCCTGTTCTGCTGTCTTCCCCTCCCGAGTCCGTTCCTGCTCGTTCACTGTCCTGTTGCGACCCTGTAATGGCCGCCGTCGCTGCGAGCGCATCCCTCTTCTCCGCCGCCATTTGAGCCTCCCGTTTCTCCCGTTGACGCCTGTTGCGGGATCTGATGCGTTGTGACTGCCGCACCCGGGGCTGCTTGGGTTGGTCTCGCCTACTCTGGTGTGATCTGTCCGTCCCCGCTCTATATAACTCGAGCCATTGCCAAACTTCGTCCGGAGTCTGGAAAAAGTGCGTAGTACCGTCCATAATGATCCGCAGCTTGGCTGGGTAGAGCAAGGAGTACTGTATGCCTTCCTCCCTGAGCTCCTTCTTCACAGCGAGGAACGATGCCCTGTTCTTCTGGACCGCTTGAGTATAGTCCGGAAAGATCGTTACCTTACTGTTCTCCACCTCATACGGGCCCGACATCCTGGCCCGCTGGATGAGAAGATCCCGGTCCTTGTAGTGGAGGAGCCGCACCACCATCGGTCGGGGGGGGCGGCCAAGCCCCGGCGGGCGAGCAGGCACCCGGTGGGCTCGCTCCAGAGTGAAAAAAGGAGTAAGCCCCTCCGGTGCCACCACAGTGCGGAACCAGTTCTCCATGTAGGCCACCGCATCCTCCCCCTCAATCCGTTCCGGCAGGCCTACGACCCGCACGTTGTTCCGCCTATTGCGGCCTTCGGCATCCTCCGCCCTCCGCTCCAGTGAGTCCAGTCGGGCCAAAATGTCCGTGATCCTGTGCTCCGCGGTCACCACCGATGGCTTCAGGTCCAGCAACAGCTGGTCATGGTCCTTGACCCTGTCTGCCAGCTTCGCGTGATCCGTGCGTAGCAGCCCCAGGCCCGTGGCCACTTGGGCAATGTCATTGTGCAATGCTTCCTTAGTGGAGGTGATCGCATCAAGGATGGCATCCAAACGCCGGTTCAGCCGCTGTTCCTGGTCAGGCTCCGGGGAGGGACTCTCACTCAGCCGAGTCGATGTCGCTGAATCCCCCTCGCGACTCCCGGGCATCGGCCCTCCGATCGCCGCCATGCCAGGGTGCTGCGTCACAAGTCCAGTCGCCCGTTTAGCGATCACGCCCGTGGACCCGTGCCGGTCTCCGGGCACCGGGCAGCGCGATGTCCCCGCCGACGCTCTCAGGAACAATGGCCAGGTGGACGGGCTCCGTTCTGTCACCCCCCTCAGGCCTGAGGGGGGAAGGATGAGTCTCAGGGCGGTGGCCAACGAGGGTCCCCGAGCTCCTGGGTAAATCAAGTCAGCGTCCCCTGGTCTCAGGACACAGCACCGCCAATCCTAGTGCCTCGGGAAGCCGAGTGCAGGATCTCTTGCCACTCGGCGAAAACTTGGCTCAGGGCTGAAGTTCGGGACCGTCCGACCTCCTCGCCGCCATTTTCTTCTCACCCTCGGCAACACCTCGGCCGCCTCCTCTCTCGATCTTCTCGGGGCCAGCAGTCCCCCAGCGACTCTCCGATTGCGCCCAGCTGTCCCCTTACACTTCAGAGGGCAGGAACGTCGTCTTCGGGTCGCCTAGGGTCCCGAAAACAGGAGAATTAGCGGGATTCCGCGCGGAGCTACGAGCTCACGCCGCCATCCCGATCGGCGTCCAAGCCACGCCCCGCCGGGTTCAGGACATTACAACGTTTTATCTGAATGTGACTTGCCAACAGCGTCAACTCGTACCCAGACAACCTTGCACTCGTCAAGTGTTGCGTTTTCGTACGATTTAAAAGAGTGTCAACTGCGTGCGGGACCATCACCGTAAGCATATTATCCATGACCAATCCTGACGATTGTCGGATGGACACCGCAGCTGCCGCTGTTGCTCTCAGACAACTCGGCAATGCTCTAGCTACTGGGTCTAAGGTCGAGGAAAAATATGCACATGGACGCTGCTTACCACCAAAAGGTTGCGTCAGGACACTCAACGCACAACCTTCTCTCTCGTGAACGTACAGTGTAAACGGCTTACTGTAGTCAGGGGTCCCTAACACAGGAGCCGAACACAATGCGTCACGCAGTTCAGAAAAACTTTTCTGACATTCTTCCGTCCATGATAAAGGAGTTGGAACATCCTTGCACGTAAGAGCCACCAATGGTTTCGCTAACAATGAAAAATTTGGAATCCACTGTCTGCAGTATGACGTGATACCTAAAAAGGCACGCACATCTCTTTGAGTCGTTGGCACAGTCATTTGCGCAATCGCTGCAATTCTCTCTGGGGTCAACCTTCTTCCCTCCTTTGACAATAAGTGACTTAGATAGGTTACTTCTTGACAACAATATTGAAGTTTAGAAGGCGACACCTTGTGATGTAAGTCACAGAGATGCTGCAACAACGATACTGTTGCGAGTTTACAAACGTCCTGAGTATCTGCAGCCACCAATAAGTCGTCAACATATTGGATCAATGCTGCACCGGCCGGCAACACAAACGCATCTAGCTGGCCCTTCAAGGCTTGACTGTATATGGATGGACTTTCACAGTAGCCCTGAGGAGCGCGTTTGAACCTAAAACTGCGACCTCCGAGACAGAAACCGAAAAGGTCCCTGCTTTCCTCGGCAATCGGAATGCTGAAGAACGCATTCTTCAGATCGATCACCGAAAACCAAGACGCAGAGGCTGGAATCAGAGTTAGTAGCGCCGTGATGTTAGGCACAACAGGGAACTGAGGAATCACAATTTTATTTACCTCCCGTAAATCGATAACAAAACGATAAACAGGTGGTTTTGATGGATCTGTGCGTTTCAGGATGGGCAGTACAGGGCTGTTGCACACGTTTCCCCGAGTCTCCTCGATAACATCTTTTTCGATCAAATCGTAAATGATCGCTAACAGCGCTCGCTCACCATCAAGGGAAATATGATACTGGGGAATACGTGGTAATCGCACATTAGATTTCAAGTGAACAACATAAGGGGAGATGTCAAGCAGACCCACGTCATTGGGACCTGTTGCCCACAAAGATGCAGGAAGAGAACTCAATTCCGGTGGAAGCTTATCGAGAGACAAATACATTGGAGAGATAACTCTCTCACCCAAAGTAAGCTTTACTCCCGCAGGAGAACAATACAAAGTCGCATACAGACGTTTTAGCAAATCCAGACCCAAAAGATTTTCACCACAACCAGTGGTCAAAATCAGCGGAGCTTTCAGCTCACGTGGCCCAATCGTAAGAGGCAAAGGGCACGAAACCGGATTGCTAACAGGGGCGCCAGAGAATCCCACGGAAACATTTGTTAAGCCAGACAAAGGTGCGCCAGGGAGTTTCGAATGCATTATGGAACTTTTCGCTGCACCAGTGTCCAACAGAAAAGGCTCAACGACGCCCGAGGTGGCAACTGCGACGTAAGGCCCTCTCTGATCAACCGGAACTGATACTACTCCCTCTCCTTGTCTGTGGCTGTCCTAGTAATTACCGTCGTCAGCATCCTGATCGACGTAATAATCATCCACATTGTACTGAGCAGATCGCCCTTGCGATGATCCGCGCTGGTCAAAACAATTATTAGAGTCAGAAGTATTAGTGGAACGATCGTTTTGAGCACTGCGACCTCTACAACGTGATGTCTGTTGAGAACCACCACGACCTCCTCTAGACGAATTACCACTATTACGCTCATTGAGAACTGGACAATCGAATTTTAAATGACCCTCATTCCTACAATAGGCACACTGATTGTACCCTAACGAAGATCTCTGCGAAGAAGAATCATTCCGTGATTGTGACCTATTTGACTGAGGTTGTGATCTGTTCCGCTGTTGCGAGTCATTCTGATTCGAACGCGGAGGATACGCCTGCTGCAACAACACTTTAGTTTTGAGTTCTTTCGTTTTTTTATCGGCACGATCATTTTCTTCTTTCTCTCTATTCTCATAATACTGTGCTGTAGCCAATATTTGAGCAGAGGTAGAGACAGCCCACGCACTCTCAGAATTTCTCAATTTGTTGCTCAAGTCAGGCAACAAGTTAGAGACAAATTTGTCCACGAACAACCTCTGACCACCCTCGGTACCCATATCCTGACCACTATGATCGATGAATGCCTCCTCGAATCTCGTAAAGAAATCAGAGACACTCTCGTCCTTCTTCTGTTTGCAAGCGGACAACTTATCCCAATTCACCTTCATGGCTGGCATAAGTGTTTTCATTAACGCAATTATTCTCTGAGGGAGATTAGCAATTAACTGTTCAGGTTTAGCACCACCTACTTGCAAACCGTCAGCCGTTATAATAGCAGCGCAATCACCACCTAATTCGTTTGCATGATTTTCTTGACGAATCTTTGCCCATACCGGTTGCGGTACGACATTGCCAAACAGCATATCGATATCGGCAAGATTCATTATCGTAGCATCTACGAGCTGCGATAATTCCTTATAATACACTGCAGGATTTTTGCGAGGGTCAGGCAAAGATTGCTTTACCTGCAAAACTTCTGATCGTTTCCATGGAAGATGGATCCACACCCTCCGGAAGTGTGGCAGGATTGCAGGATTTTGAGTAGCATCACCTGGCATCCACACTGGTGGAACTTCACGCATGGGATACTGACCAGGTGCTTCTAACGGCCCCTCAATGTCTTCTACAAACAACGCTCGAGGCATTATAGAGGGACGAAAAGATAACAACTGCTCAACAGCGCGTCGAACATTAGAATCTACTATCATTCCACTCGAAAACTGGAGCTGTAGATTAGTCAAAGCAGTCATTACGTCGTCAGATGCATCAGCCGATATTTGATCACGTAAAACCTTGCACATTTCTTCAAAAACGTATCTTTGCGTCGGTATATTGAATTGACAAAACGTATTCAATACCGAACGTGGAGGATTCCTAATGGGGTATTTCATCCAAGCCATCGCCATATTATATAGTGCGGCACGTTCCCTATTACCGGGAAGCTGACTACGTCTTTGAGGACCGTCCGAACCAGCGGACTCAAGAATAGGTCCAAGAGAATTAAAGAAGTTAGCAGCAACAGAGGGAGTACGACGTCGGGTAGATGGAGAAGTATAACTTAGGGGACTAACAAGAGAAGAATCAGGAACAGAAGAAACAGCAGAAGTAAGTAGAACAGGAGCAGCAGCGGGAGCAGGAGTATGAGGAAGTACAAGTGGAGGAGCAGTAGGAACAGAAGTAGGCAAGGGTGCAGGAACGGTCGGAAGAATGGGAACAGGTTGAGGAACAGGTACAGGAGCAGGTACAGGAGGAAGTACAGGAGGAACCACAGGAGCTGTGGTACCCTGCGCGTACGGAGGTGGTGACTTCAAAAGATAAGATAGTACTGGGTCCTCAACTAATTCCTCTTTCTTATCCGCACCCGTTGGTAAAACGGGATAACATTTATCTACAGACATGCGCTGAAGTCTATCGAAAACTTCCTTTTCCTTATCCTCCTTATCTCGCTGGAACTGCTCTGCTTTTCTTACCGTGGTAGCAACTCCATCTCTCTGATTTCGTTTGAACAGTCTGATTTCTTTTTGTTTGGATTCTTTACGCCACAACCGAAAGGCATCGAACATGGCCGGCCTTGATTTTTTCTTAAACAATTTAGCCTCAAGGTTATCTAAAATCGGGGTCTCGAAACTACCATGAGGTGGCCAACTAAGGACACCATCCTTTTTAGTATAGCGAATCCAATATTCATTAAAGGTAATCGGACCTAACCCGTGCTTACTATAGAGCTCATAAGTTGGAGTCCCAACCGGAGGTATCGGACACGAGTCCTCCAGTCGGGAATCCGCACCACAACGTCTAAAACAACTGAACAAAGTACTATGGCCAGGCATCTTGCACACTAGCTGAGTTTCACAAACTTCAAGGGTTATAGGATTAAAAAAATCCCTGCAAAGAGCAAAAACCCTTGGTTTTTGGCGACTGCAGACGTCAAATATCACAACAAAGAACGAAGTACTAAGAACCACAAATGCAATGGAACCATGCAACTAGGCATGGGCAGAAAATCCGTTCCGCTCGCGGATTTTGCGGATTTTCGGGAAATCCGCAATCCGCGAGATTCGCGAATCTCCCGCAAAATCCGCAAATCCGCGAGCAGCGGATTTTGCTCGCACTGCTCGCACTGTTCGCGTGAGTTCGCGCCCCGCGAATAAGTGCAAAATTGCAGAAATACGATCTTAGCAAAACTGAAAGTAACTACTTACCAGGTTCAAAAGTTCAGGCTCATCATTAGTAGCCATTTCCTGTAGTGCTTCCTGAGGGGCCCCTCCAGAGTTCAGTTGCCAGTTGAAACTATTATGTGACCCTGCTCTGAACCTCAGAATAGTTACACATATGCCACAAAGGTCCTGAATTACAGCTAAGGGAGACAAGCAGGAGCCAGGCTGGAAGTTAAAATCCATTAATCAGCCCCTAATTCATTATTGTCAGTTGGGGCAGGGCAGGTGTTGTAACTAATTTTGCAACAATGAAAGCACTTAGCAAGTGCAAAAGATCACTAATCAGGGCGCACTAAGGAAGCAGGTGCCAGCTAAAAAAATATTCTGTGACACATTAATCAGCCCCAAATTAATTCAGGTCACTTGAGGCAGGGAAGGTGTGCTTTGCTTTGCCGAAAATAATGTACACTGGACAACCAGAGGGTGTGGTGATGAAACAGAGGGTGGCATGGGTGGGCCAGAGGGTGGCATGAGTAGTCAGAGAGTGGCAGTGGTGACAGAGAGTGGCAGTGATGAAGAAGAGTGTCCCAAACAGGCTGGACACGTAGAAACAACAAGTTCGCAAAACTTGCGACCCGACAGGTAAGTTCGCAAATTGCGAAATTGTAAAAACCCTCGCGAACTGGCAGAAACACGGGCGAACACAAAAAAAAAAAAAATCCGCAAATTCGCGGGAATTCGCGGATTTTGCGGATTGTGAATCCGCAAATCCGCAAAATTCGCGAACGCGAGATCCGCAAAATTCGCTCATGCTTACATCCAACAACTAAGCACCCACAACTAAGGACTCTGGGAGCGACCCACAAATACTTAACTCAAAGATCGATGGCGTCACCAGGAAGGCCCGTCAATCGTCTCGCTGTACCAAGGTCTACGCCAGGCGCCAAAACAGGTCTACAGTCAGGGCAGCAGTCCGTCGCAGCCGTCAGGAGGCGGGAATCTTCACGGGAAAAGTCGTCGGGCCACTTGTTTCGACAACAGGATCGATGAAGCGGGGTGCACCTTCCCTCGGAGATTTCACATGAAGTTCCTCACGATCGTCGGGCTTGGACCAGTACCACTGATGCAGCCCCACATTGGGCGCCAACTGAAGGACTGGGTTATTTAAGACCCAGCGGTGCCAGTGATAACACCTGAAACCTTCGTGGGTTACCTGTTCCGGCGTACAAATGACAGAGACACGGGACACTTCCTTCGGCGTCAAAGATTCGAAGTTTATTTACTGCAGGGAACACAGAAGTCACGAGAAGTACATAACGTAGGTTCACGGAGCCTGATTCGAATTGCTACTGTGGGTCGCTCTTTTTATACACATTTCTCTCATAGATTAACATGATACACAAAGGTTTACAACTTGGTTCCCATCGTAATCACCAAGAGGGGTTGCTTTCATGTATTCAAGGCCAGGAACATAAGCCTGGCTTCTGGTGTTACTCTTAAGCTGCCGGGGTCATCTTGTGCAGCCTCTTCGCCACAAGCCAGCAGAACACCCTCCTGCCTACCCTCCCCAAGCCCCATGGCCTTCTGGCCATCTTTCAGAGCTGTGGGGTGGGGGGCAGTGAAGTTCAGGTCTTCCACCAATTGATCCTCAGGGAGCATAAAGGGGCCAGCACCCCTGGCCCTTGAGAGTCCTAGTCCTTAAGGCCAGTTAATAACTACGCCTTTAGTCCAGCTTGGCGTTACAACAGGTTGCTTTATTTTCAGATGACCATTCCTGTGCTGTTGTCATCTGCCAGTTCCAGTGCCTTGTCCATTTTCTCTCCATTTTGCAGGTACTTTTAAGTGGGAACTGAAAGTACTAGACGCAAGGCACCCATGGCCATCCTAGGATGCCATATCATCCCACCACCCCTGTCCCAACCCTCTTCCAAAGCATTTTGGGACAGTCCGAAATAGTACTCTCAAGTTTTTTCTTTAATTTTGCCTCAACTCCGCCCCTAGCTGCCATCGCTGTCAGAACCCTTCCCAACAAAACCTCCAAAGGTGAGCCCCTACTGCGTTGGCTCTAGAGGCCTAGCCTTCCTCTTTTGTTCTAGTGGGTCCGGCCTCTCCCAACCCAGGTGCAGTATGGCAAGCTAATTATCAGATGCAGATTTCCCTCAAGTGCTTTCCTCTCCCAGGTCAATCACTTTTGTCTGAGGAAACCTTTGTTCCCTCTTCTGAGGAGCAGAATAATTAACTTTTCCCAGTAGGCGGAACTAAGACCTGGAATCTGATTATGACTGAAATCAAGAAATATGGCAATTCTTGACGTCCCATAAGATGTGGATTTAGTGTTAGGAGCTGCAAAATTGTATTGTATTTTGAATTTGTATAGCGCTCTGTCACCCAACAGGTATCCTGGCGCTGAGACTACCCTACATCGACGCCTGCTTCCGGCGCCCCAGCCGCCGCAGGGCCGCCAGAGAAGCCCGCACCCGGTTTTCCCGCCACCGCTGCCTGCCTGCAGACCCGCCCCCCGCCAGCCGATTGGCTAAGACGCTCCCGCCCCCAGCTGACCCTCCCTCACGGCTCCCTTCTTAAGGGGACCCTCTACTCCCGCTCAGGAGCTACCACTGCGCCCTTACCGGCCTGGTCGCCCCACAATCCCCGCTCCTGCTCCTGTGCCCTCCTGCTGCCTGTGACGCCCGATCTCCTTCAACGCCTGCTCCCGGCGCACCAGCCGCCGCGGGCCGCCAGAGAAGCCTGCACCCGGTTTTCCCGCCGCCGCTGCCTGCCTGCAGACCCGCCCCCCTGCCAGCTGATTGGCTAAGACGCTCCCGCCCCCAGCTGACCCTCCCTCACGGCTCCCTTCTTAAGGGGACCCTCTACTCCCGCTCAGGAGCTACCACTGCGCCCTTACCGGCCTGGTCGCCCCACGATCCCCGTTCCTGCTCCTGTGCCCTCCTGCTGCCTGTGAAGCCCGATCTCCATCGACGCCTGCTCCCGGCGCCCCAGCCGCCGCAGGGCCGCCAGAGAAGCCCGCACCCGGTTTTCCCGCCGCCGCTGCCTGCCTGCAGACCCGCCCCCGCCAGCCGATTGGCTAAGACGCTCCCGCCACCAGCTGACCCTCCCTCACGGCTCCCTTCGTATGATGCCCCCAGAGCGACCGAGCAGCGGATGCGCGCAGCGGGAGCACCGATTGAGCGCCGAAGGTGCGCCAAAGGTAAGCCCGTCTGCGCCCGTCCGCGCCTGGACTGCGCCCAGGGCCAGGACCCCTGGCCCCCGCAGACACCAGCCCACCCGCCGGACCTACGACGCTGCCACCCTCAACGCACTCAACACCGGCCGAATCCCGGGATGCTACCGAGCCACCCCGAGACGAACCCACGGACCCTTCAGCTGCCACGCCTGCAAGTTCACCTGCATCCGGACCTGTCCCGCACCAACACCCGCCAAGCCGAACACCAGCAGCAACCACCTGAAGTGCATCCTCCTCAACACCCGCTCCGTCCACAGACACGCCATCGAACTCTGGAACCTCCTCGACACCACAGCCCCTGACGTCGCCTTCCTCACGGAAACCTGGATGAACGACTCCTCAGCGCCCGACATCGCCATCGCCATCCCAGAGGGCTACAAGATCACCCGAAGAGACCGCATCAACAACACAGGAGGAGGCATCGCCATCATCTACAGGGACACCATCCGCATCACGACCAACACCGACGACACCCTGACAACCGCCGAACACCTGCACTTCCAGATCCACATGAACCCCAAAACCACCCTCAGAGGCACCCTGATCTACTGACCCCCGGGACCACACACTCAATTCGGCGAGGACATCGCCGACTTCATCAGCCCGCATGCCCTCCCCTCCGCTCACTACATCCTCCTGGGAGACATCAACTTCCAGCTGGAGAACAACAACGACCGCAACACCATCACCCTGCTCGACAACCTCGCCAACCTTGGTCTCAAGCAGCTGGTGTCCACCCCCACCCACCTCGCCGGACACACACTCGATGCCGTCTTCTCATCCAGCAAAGACATCGCCTTCTGCCACGCCACCGGACTCCACTGGACGGACCACAGCTGCGTCCACTTCACCTTCAAAAGAACGACGATCCACCACCACCAGCAACAGGTTGCTCGAAGAAGCTGAAACAAGATCACAGCCGACCAGCTCGCCGCTTCCCTGAGCCAGCACCCTCCCGCCAGCTCAGCGAACCCCAGCCAGGCCGCTGACAACCTCACAAAGTGGATCAGCAACTGCGCGGACGAACTCGCCCCACTGAGGACCCCGCCCAGCAGACCCGGTAGCAAGAAGGCCCCATGGTTCACCGACGAACTCAAGAGCTCCAAGAAGAACTGCCGAGCCCTCGAGAAAGCCTGGAGAAGGGAACCAACACCGGACAACATGACCACCCTCAAGCTTGCCACCCGGAAGCACCACCAACTGATCCGTGCCACCAAGAAAACTGCATTCAAGGACCGGCTGGACAACAACGCACACAACTGCAAGGAACTCTTCAACATCGTGAAAGAGCTCTCCAACCCCAACGCCAGAAACAACGACATCACCCCATCGCAAGACCTCTGCAACTCCCTCGCCTCCTACTTCCACAACAAGATCGCGGACATACACAAGAGCTTCAGCACTCAACCGACGCACGCCACGACCGAACCACCGCCCCCCACCACCACCCTCCGCGCCTGGACTCCGATCAGCACCGAAGACACCGTCCGGGGGATGAACTCCATCCACTCCGGATCTCCAACCGACCCCTGCCCTCACCACGTCTTCAACAAAGCCGACGCTGTCATCGCACCCTACCTGCGGGACATCACCAACACATCCTTCGACACCGCCACCTTCCCGGAGAGCTGGAAACACGCCGAACTCAGCGCCCTACTCAAGAAACCTACAGCGGACCCCACCAAACTCAAGAATTACCGCCCCATCTCGCTCCTCCCATTTCCAGCCAAAGTCATCGAGAAGACCGTCAACAAACAGCTGGCCGCCTTCCTCGAGACGAATGGATCCCTCAACCCCTCACAGTCTGGCTTCCGAGCCAACCACAGCACCGAGACCGCCCTCATCGCTGCCACCGATGACATCCGAGCCCTGATGGACAACGGAGAAACAGCGGCCCTCATCCTCCTAAACCTCTCCGCGGCATTCGACACTGTCTGCCACCACACCGTAGTGCAGCGCCTCAGCAACGTCGGAATCCAAGAGAAGGCACTGGAATGGATCATCTCCTTCCTCGACGGAAGAACACAGAGAGTCCGTCTACCACCGTACAAGTCAGAGGCCACCGAAGTCATCTGCGGCGTCCCTCAAGGATCCTCGCTGAGCCCCACCCTCTTCAACGTCTACATGAGCCCCCTCGCGGCCATCGCACGCCAACACAACCTCAACATCATCTCCTACGCTGACGACACCCAGCTGATCCTCTCCCTGACCAACGACCCCGCCGCCGCCAACCTTCACGAAGGGATGAAAGACGTAGCCGAGTGGATGGCGACCAGTCTCCTGAAACTGAACTCAGACAAGACTGAAGTCCTCATCCTGGGCTCCTCGCCCTCCGCCTGGGACGACTCCTGGTGGCCCCCCGCCCTGGGCACCGCACCCAAACCGACAGACCATGCACGCAACCTGGGCTTCATCCTGGACTCCTCCCTCTCCATGACCAGACAAGTCAACGCCGTCTCCGTGTCCTGTTTTAACATCCTGCGCATGCTACGGAAGATCTTCCGGTGGATCCCCACCGAGACCAGGAAGACGGTCACCCAGGCCCTCGTCACCAGCCGTCTGGACTACGGCAACGCCCTCTACGCCGGAACCACCGCCAAGCTCCAGAAGAGACTCCAGCGGATCCAGAACACCTCAGCCAGACTCATCCTCGACATCCCCCGACGCAGCCACATCTCCGGACATCTGAGAGACCTGCACTGGCTCCCCGTCAACAAGAGAATCAGCTTCCGTCTCCTCACCCACGCACACAAAGCCCTACACGACCAAGGCCCGAGCTACCTCAACAACCGCCTCAACTTCTACGCTCCCAAACGCCACCTCCGATCGACCAACCACGCCCTCGCCGCCGTCCCCCGTATCCGAAGAGCGACAACAGGAGGAAGGTCCTTCTCCTACCTGGCCACCAAGACCTGGAACTCCCTCCCTCCCGACCTGCACCTGACCCAAGACCACCTCTCCTTCAGGAAGAAGCTCAAGACCTGGCTGTTCGAGCAGTAGCAGCACCCCCCCCCCATCCCCCCTCCAAGCGCCTTGAGACCCTCCGGGTAAGTAGTGCGCTCTACAAATGTCTTTGATTGATTGATTGATTGATACATGCTGTACATGCCTGCAGAAAAAAACGGAATATAAATAACTGGGCAACATTAGTCCCTCATAAAGAGCAATGTGTTTAGCTTCTTTCTGAAGGTCAGCAGATTCTCAGTTTGTCTGAGATCAAATGGTAATTTGTTCCACAGACGCGAGGCTGCAGAGCTAAAAGATCTGCCTCTCATTCAGGTTTTCTTACATTTGGCTCTGCGCACCAGTTTTGCAAATGATGAGCGGAGATTTCTGGCTGGGGTTTACCAGAAGAATTTGCTCTGCAGCTGCAGTGGTCTGGGTCCCATTGTGTGTACTGCTTTGTGAACAATGAAGAGCGATTTAATTTGTACTCTCTGCAAAATCGGCAGCCAGTGGAGATCCTTCAATGGGGAGGACGCAGAGGACCTACATTGTCTCTTTAAAGTTAGCTTAGCTGCTAATGTTTGGATTCTCTGCAATGTTTTGATCAGAAACAGTGGTGCTTCCAGTAGTATGGCATTGCAGTAGTCCAGCCTACTCATAACGACACTCCTCACCACCTGTGCCCTGGTGGAGGGTGGCAGCAGCGGAATCATTTTCCATAGGGCTCTAATCAAGGACATGCAGGTGCCGATTGTTCTATTAACTTGCGAGTCTAATTGTCGACAACTCAAATAAAACCCCGAAGTTGCGTACTGTCTTAGATGGGATCAGTGGGTTGCCTGTTGAGAGAGGCCAGAAATCAGCAGGGAGGGGGCGAGGTATCTTGTTCACTGTACAGTATACAATTTCTGTTATTCCTCCATTAAATTGTAGAGAATTATCCTTTAGCCATTTTGAGGTTTTTGGCATACAATCATGGAATCGTTCCATAGATATTGCTTTAGAGCCTTCTAGTGAGAAGATAAGCTGTGTATCATCAGCATAATTCACTACTTCAATTCCAAAAGATTTAATAATTGAGATAAGAGGGTGCAGGTAGATGTTAAATAGGGTCAGGCTTATTGCTGACCCCTGAGGGACTTGGTACTTTATAGAGTCATTTCTGGAGACGAACGGTGCAATAGCCACTGCCTGCTGTCTGTATGACAAGTACGACTGAAACCAATTGAGCGCCATCTCTCTGATTCCAAAATCCCTACGCCTTTCGAGTAAAATCTTATGATTTATCGTATCGAATGTGGCTGACATGTCCTCCAGTAGTACTAGTATAACCACTTGGCCGGTGTCAACACGCATTCTCTTGCTGAAACCCGAATTGGACTTCATATAATAGATGGTTTTCTTCTAAACATTGTGAGAGAGCCTTGCTAACTAGTCGTTCCAGGATCTTTAGTGGATAAGGCAGCAGAGAGATTGCTCTGTAGTTGGCTGGGCAGAGGGAGTCACCACCATCTTCTTCCAACATCCATGGACCATATCACTGCTCAGTGAGTGACAGCAGATTTGATAAAGCTGAGGAAATAGTTCAAGATTAAACTCTTTCCACAGCCTATGTGGAAGGGGGTCCAGTGGCGATCCAGAGGAGACACTTAGAGCTGTTTTATTACATTCTTCCTGTGTAGGGACCTGAACGGATCCAGAATTGCCTGCATATCTTTGTCTATTCCCTCATTCTGCTTCTCTATTGTCACTGATTCCGATAAACCACGTGTATTGTTTATCCCAACATCCTTGCTATGTTCTAGGCCATCAATAATTTTGTTAACTTTCTCCTCAAAAAACACAGCCAGGCCATCACATAGCTCTTGTGTGGCTACAATTATATTTTTCGAGCTGTCGGGTTTGGATAGATCCTTCACTATGTTAAAAATGGTTCTAACCCTATCAGGTGCCTGTAAGACGATCTTCCCGTAATACTCGGCTTTAGCCTTAGCAATTGTTGCTTTATAAGTGTTCAATTCTTTTCTTAAGGCTATTTTGTCCTTTTCCTGGTAAAGTTTCCGCCATTTTCTCTCTGCCTGTTTACAAATGTTCCTTTGCACTTTTAGTGCTTCATTGTACCATGAGGCTGATTGTTTACCCTTAATTTTTTGATTTTTCATTAGTACCAACTGGTCAAGCGTGTGATTAATCTGACCGCGGAAAATCAAACTCGGCATGCATGCTCTATCTCAGTTTGAGACCTTTCTGGACTGTATAGGTCTAAGTGGAGCGAAACTGCATTTTAAGGCAGATTTTGCCTAGATGAATAACACAATGAGAGCACGCCATACTGACTGACCTACCTATGAATGCCCACTAATAATATAGGGGCATATTACCTAGAAGTGCGTTAGAAAACGCACATCGCACATCTTCATATCGCCGGCTTTCGCCGGATTTTTTCACCGTGATAGAGCGCAATTATCAATGCGCTTCACGTAGGCGAAATGAAATCCGGCGATAGTCGGCGATATGGCACATTAGCACATGAAAACAAACGTTGTTTTCATGCGCTAATGTGTGCATTGATAATATGGGGGGGTGGATTCAGCTTTATGATCCACACCCCCATGTTATCAATGCCCTAACACCTGGTCAGAGCAGGCGTTGGTAGACCTGCGATAAACGAGTTTATCTCAGGTCTGCCTCTCCCAACGCCTGCCTTGGTAATAGGGTGTTCCCACCTCCAACCACATTTTACATGTGGTTGGACGTGGGAACGCCCACTTTGCATGTCATTAGCGATGTTTGTCGCCGACATGCAAAGTGGGCTTGAGGCAGGCGTTCAAATGCCCTTGTGGATAGGGCTCTAGAAGTATCGCCTCTTTCTCGGCACAATTCGCCGAAAAAGCGGCGATACTTTCCCTTGCTAATATGCCCCATAAAGTCTAACCCAGGTCATCACCAATTCCTGCTGAGTCCCTTCTGGGTCAGGCTAGCTATGTGTAGTTACTGAGCTGCACATAAGAACAGTCTCACCTGCACAGCCCACACATATGTGCACACGCATATGCTCACATGTTGATGTGTAACCAGCCTAGTGTCCCGTACCCTAGCTGTGCAGCAGCTGCCTTATCGTAAAAGGAGGACAGTGAGGGTAGAGATGCTCAGTCCAATTACCATGAGTTTACTGTGAGAGGCTCAGCTAGTGCGGCTTACCCACAGCAAAGGCACAGAAACTAGGCAGTCATTAGCAAAAAATCATGGTGGACTAAATGGGCAGAACCTAGCTGCTACAGGGTTTCAAGATTTCTTAAAAGTGAAAACTAATATTTGGAAGGCCTGATTTATGTTTTTACAGAAAAGATTTTTCTTCTGGACGACTGAGTTTGTTTGTCCAAAATGGAAAGTGTGTTTGGTGTTTGCATTTATTTGTTTGATATTGTGCCAACAAGGCAACACAAACATTACACAGGAATACACCAAACAATGAAAAGCCTTCGAAATTCATTACATACATTTCAATACATAAAACACATTCTATAAAAAGCGGTAATTCACTCCACCAATATAGAAAAACCAAATTATCACATAAAACAATTCACTAATAATCGAGAAATAACAAAACAGTTATCAAATATTATGTTTCTTAAATGTAGCCCATTCAAGGTCATAAAAAACAATTAAAACAGTTGGATATTCTTTTTTATAAAAATATATCAGTCAATTTATTTAATAGTTCTGGTACAATAGATACAAATTTCCCTATACTATAACATAATCTTATATTATGGCAAGATTATGTTCGAGGCATATGAGCTGCAGATCGTACACTTAGCATTAAATCGCCACCTGGTGTTGGGCTCGGATGATTGCAGGTTATTGTCTTCTTTGAGAAGTCTTTGTAGTCACGATATAGGTGACTCCTCCCTTGGACAATACTGCGCATGGGCATCGGCTTCATCCATAGATTGTTTTTTTCCGCCACTCGGTTCGGATGAAAGTTTCTCTGCTCCGGCTAGAAAAACTTTTCCAGCAACTTCGAAGCGAAAAACTTCCACAAACTTCAAGAAACTACCTTCGACATCGAAGACAAGGCTTTTTGACGACATAACTTCCCTTCCGGTCATTGAAGTGGGCCATTAGGCCTATCAACGCCATGTGGCCTACACCACATGGAAAGAACTCCGTTCAAGAAATGCCCGAAATGCCAGGCAAAATTCCCACATAGCGATCATCACGAGGTTTGCAAACTCTGTCTATCGCCGGATCACAACGAGTCGACCTGCAGAGCTTGTGCGTCCTTCCGATCGAAGAAGACCATCCGGGATCGGAGGGCCCGTCGACACGAAATGAGAAGGTCAGTGCCGGACAATATCTTCTACGACGAGGTTTCGCTCATTCCAGAAGAAGATGATTCGCCGGATCTCCAGATCATATCGGAGGCTGAGGACTCAGACGACTCGATTCCATCACATCAACCCGTGAGTACCTCTGCCCCTGCACCTCATACACTGCCCAAGCCTAAGGTGAAGGTCAGCACTCCGCCCAAGGGGCCCAGTCAAGACCAAGCTCTCCCTCTTAAAGCCCAGACTTCGAGCTCGGCTCCGAGGGCGACAACTACGCCTTCAGGTGCTTCGGCATCGAGGAAACCACAAGTGCCGATCCCACCACTTCCAACGGCACCGAGGCCAAAAGACTCTTCGGCACCAAAACTAAAAGACTCTTCGGCATCAAAACCGAAAGACTCTTCGGCACCGAAACCGAAAGACTCTTCGGCACCGAAACGGAAAGACTCTTCGACACCGAAACCGAAAGATTCTTCGACGCCGAAAGAGAAAGACCCTTCGGTACCAAAATCAAAAGAAGCTTCGGCTCCAAAGCCGTTGACTTCCAAAGATAAATATGGAAAGTCAGCTTCCACTCCGAAGACAGCCATTCCGGTGACAACACCTGCAAGGCCGGATCCCGAGGTTCCGAAGCCCTCGGACACGCCTGTCAAACCGAAAGTAACACCTTCAGCACCAAGAACTTTGCCACAGGACACTGTAACACCTCCCAAGGCAAAACGACAAAAACAACCTCTGTCGGAACCGAAAAAATCGACGCCGTAGAAGGTTGTAGAGAATGAAGAGGAAGAATTGTTTAGACCAGACCCTAAACAAAAGAAAATCTACATAAACCCAAAGACTGGACATGTGGGTGCTATACCTCATAAGAAGAGACCAGCAGAAACGCCACCTACACCTGTGTTTCCTGCCAAAAAGAAGGACTGTGCAACTTCCCCTATGCACCCTCCCTCTCCTGTATATCCTTCCTCTCCTATCCCTCCTTACATTTTACCTCAAATCTCTCCTGTAGCCTCTCCTGCATCCTCACGTTCACCACAAACTGATGAGGAGTATGACCTAGGTGGTGGGGAGGATCCGAATACAGACCCAAATACATGTCCTTTAGATGAGGATGTCTATACTTTTCCACCTCATAATGTGCCTGATATTCCGGATCCACAGTTATACCCATAAAATCGGTCTCCTCCAGAGGACAGCATTGGCTTAAATCACCTCTTACACAGAGCTCATATCTACCACAATGTTACAATGCACTCTGATGACAATGAGGAGGATTTTCTGTTAGATACCTTTGAGCCATCACACAGATCCACTCACATTCTTCCCATGATCAAAGGAGTCATTAAGCACGCTCCAGAAATATTTAAAGATCCTGTGCGTGCTAGGGTACTCAATCCAAGGATAGACAAGTAATATAGGCCTGCACCCTCTGACCCAACCTATATTAAGGGACATCCTCCTCTAGACTCATTGGTGGTGTCAAATGCAAGAAAAAGAGCGAATTCACAGACTTCTGGTGAAACGCCCCCACCTGAAAAGGAATCCAAAGTCATTGATGGGTCAGGTAAAAGGATTGCTGCACAAGCTACAAATATATGGCGCATTGCCAATACACAAGCCCTTCTCTCACGTTATGACAGGGCTCATTACGACCAATTAGAAACACTAATACAGCACCTTCCAGATCAGTATAAGGATCAGGCAACTGAGATTATTCAAGAAGGCAAATTAATATCAAATGCCTCAATAGAATGTGCCCTAGATGTCGCAGACACAGCTGCTGGAGCTGTAAATACGATTCAGAAAAGGGGGTGATGATGAACAGAGTGTCTGAATTAAGCAGACCACTCTTACCCAGTCCAAAGATCAGGGCTTGATCCATCACCGTTATTTATCTCACTGCACCATCCCAGCTCAGAACCTGGCTATATGCAAATCAGTCTGTCCCTGGCCCAGTACATCATGGGAACAGGGCAGACTAAACTACCAAGCCAATTCTTCACCAGAAAGGAGACAAGCTACCGGGGACCGGTTTCTGGCATTTCAGCCTTCTTCGGCCCGGCTTGCTTGAATCCTGATGGTGCAGTGAGAAAGGGACTCATGTCTGAGTATACCCTGCCACACCTATAGTGGCCAAAAACGAATCAGAAAAGGGGGTGGTGATGAACAGAGGGTCTGAATTAAGCAGACCACTCTTACCCAGTCCAAAGATCAGGGCTTGATCCATCATCGTTATGTATCTCACTGCACCATCCCAGCTCAGAACCTGGCTATATGCAAATCAGTCTGTCCCTGGCCCAGTGCATCATGGGAACAGGGCAGACTAAACTACCAAGCCAATTCTTCACCAGAAAGGAGACAAGCTACTGGGGACCGGTTTCTGGCATTTCAGCCTTCTTCGGCCTGGCTTGCTTGAATCCTGATGGTGCAGTGAGAAAGGGACTCATGTGTGAGTATACCCTGCCACACCTATAGTGGCCAAAAACGATTCAGAAAAGGGGGTGGTGATGAACAGAGTGTCTGAATTAAGCAGACCACTCTTACCCAGTCCAAAGATCAGGGCTTGATCCATCACTGTTATTTATCTCACTGCACCATCCCAGCTCAGAACCTGGCTATATGCAAATCAGCCTGTCCCTGGCCCAGTGCATCATGGGAACAGGGCAGACTAAACTACCAAGCCAATTCTTCACCAGAAAGGAGACAAGCTACCGGGGACCGGTTTCAGGCATTTCAGCCTTCTTCGGCCCGGCTTGCTTGCATCCTGATGGTGCAGTGAGAAAGGGACTCATGTCTGAGTATACCCTGCCACACCTATAGTGGCCAAAAACGATTCAGAAAAGGGGGTGGTGATGAACAGAGTGTCTGAATTAAGCAGACCACTCTTACCCAGTCCAAATATCAGGGCTTGATCCATCACCGTTATTTATCTCACTGCACCATCCCAGCTCAGAACCTGGCTATATGCAAATCAGTCTGTCCCTGGCCCAGTGCATCATGGGAACAGGGCAGACTAAACTACCAAGCCAATTCTTCACCAGAAAGGAGACAAGCTACCGGGGACCGGTTTCTGGCATTTCAGCCTTCTTCGGCCCGGCTGGCTTGAATCCTGATGGTGCAGTGAGAAAGGGACTCATGTCTGAGTATACCCTGCCACACCTATAGTGGCAAAAAACGATTCAGAAAAGAGTGATCTGCTTTATTCAGACACTCTGTTCATCACCACCCCCCTTTCTGAATCATTTTTGTCCACCATAAGCGTGGAAGGGTATACTCAGATGTGAGTCCCTAGCTCATTGCACCATCAGGATTCAAGCAAGCCGGGCCGAAGACGGCTGAAATGCCAGAAACCGGTCCCTGGTAGCTTGTTTCCTTCCCAGTATAAGAATTGGCTTGGTAGTTTGGTATGCCCTGTTCCGATGATGCACTGGGCCAGGGTCAGACTAATTTGCATATAGCCAAGTTCTGAGCTGGGATGGTGCAGTGAGCTCAAAAACGGTGATGGATCAAGCCCTGATCTTTGGACTGGGTAAGAGTGGTCTGCTTAATTCAGACACTCTGTTCCTCACCACCCCCTTTGCTGTAAATACTAACGTGATACTCAGGAGACATGCATGGCTGCGCATTTCTGGGTTCAAACAAGAGGTGCAAACCACAATTTTGAACCAGCCCTTTAACCAAAACCAGTTATTCGGTCCAGAATTAGACACTACAATGGAGAAAATGAAAAAAGACACGGATACGGCAAAGTCAATGGGAGCTCTACAATCCACACAGACTAGAGGTTCTTTTCGTCGCTCCTTTTATAGAGGAGGCTCCAAGCAGACTAGAGCAGACACTGCGACATCTTTCAAAACACATACACAAATATCCTCTAACAAAGGATATTTTAGAGGAGGTTACAGGGGCAATAATAACAAAGGAAGAGGACGCGGTAACAACAGCAATCGCTCCTTCTCCACAACTAAACAGTGACTTCCCTCTGCTCCCCCAACAGCATTCCACTCCTGTGGGGGGCAGATTAACACAGTTACGGCCTGTCTGGAACTCCATCACAACTGACAGGTGGGTGAGACAGATTATCCAACATGGCTACTGCCTAGAACTTACAGCAACACCCCCAAACATACCACCCAGGCAGCGTCCTATGTCTTCAGATCACCTGACTCTGCGTCAACAAGAAGTCCTAGCACTTCTACAAAAAGATGCTATTCAACTAGTCCCATTAGAGGAACAGGGGATGGGGGTTTACTCGCTGTATTTTATAATTCCCAAAAAGGACGGGACACTGAGACCAATTCTCGACCTCAGGCCCCTCAACCATTACATACAATCAGATCATTTTCATATGAACACTCTGCAACAAGTGCTCCCACTGTTGCAACAAGGCGATTTCCTTTCAACACTAGACTTAAAGGACGCCTACTTTCACATTCCAATACATCCTGTTCACAGGAAGTACCTACGGTTTGTAATTCAAGGACAGCACTATCAGTTCAAAGTCCTTCCATTTGGTGTCACAACAGCTCCACGAGTGTTCACGAAGTGCTTAGCAGTAGTGGCAGCACATCTCAGAAGACAACAAATAGACATCTTCCCTTACCTGGACGATTGACTCATAAAATCCAAATCATTCCACCAATGTGTACAACACACTCAGCTGACAATTCAACTGTTGCACGACTTAGGGTTTACGATCAACTACACAAAGTTGCACCTAGAACCTTCGCACGTGCATCAGTATCTAGGAGCTACCATAAACACATCTACAGCTCTAGGGTATCCCAGTCCAGCCAGGATACAAGGCATTCAAGCCTTAGTCTCAACTTTTCAACACCAACAGTCTCTCCAAGCAAGAGTGTTCATGAGACTAATGGGCATGATGGCTTCTTGCATCTTCATATTGCCACATGCAAGACTGCAAATGCGTCCATTACAAGAGTGTCTAGCACGACAGTGGAATCAGGCTCAAGGTCAACTAACAGACCTGGTATTGGTAGACAGCCGTCGCATCACTCTCAGCAATGGTGGAACACCAAAAACTTGACAAGAGGACGGCCGTTCCTCGATCCTGTGCCACAAATAGTGCTCACAACAGACGTATCCCTCACAGGATGGGGAGCCCATCTCTTACACCACACGACTCAAGGTCGATGGAACAACCAACAAAAGCTGTTGCATATCAACCATCTAGAGTTGCTAGCAATATTCTTAGCACTCAAAACCTTTCAACTCCAAGTACAGAACAAAGCTGCCTTAATCCGGACGGACAATATGACATCAATGTACAAAAACAGGGGGGATACACTCTCTGCAACTGTCCCAGCTCGCACAGAACATTTGGAGATGGGCCGTTCCTCAAAACATATATCTGTTAGCGGAACACCTTGTAGGAGAGTAGGGTCTGCAATCCTATGATCACCCCGATTTTTTGCTTTTGTTTCACTGGTTTACGACTTTCTCTGGCTGTGGGCCTGCCAATCAGACCCACAGCCTGGCTGTTCTCGCTCTAAATTACAACATGTACCCTAGGTGCATTTACCAATTGGAACTGGGCCACCTTATCAGACCCTGTAACTCAGGGCATAGGTGTACCCAGGGCCTACCAGGGGCTGAAGCATGTATTATGCCACCCCTGGCTGCCTCCTAAATCTGACACAACTGTCTGCATGACAGCTGGGGCAAAGTCGTGTAATCACCCTTTGCTGTAGATATAGTATCCCTATATCTAACCCTAAAAATGGACACACAGATTCCTATCAGTCACTCCTATGGCAGGCCTTGACAATCCTGAAGGCAGAGTGCTTGGAATCGTGTGAAATGGTGCTCTGGCATGAGCTGAGCCCGTTTGCAGCTTGCGGAACCAAGTCCTAATAGCTGTTCCATGATATCGCATACCATATACTCTTAAGTGCATTATAATCCTCGCGGTTAAATGCTATCTTTGGTATTGCTTTATCAAAACATGTCGAGTAAGGTGTCAAACGAATTGGAATACTAACCCCTCGCCAATTCTGGTGACGGGGTTAGCATTCCACCCTTCTAGAGGGACACGACATGTATGTAACTGTGAACCCCGGTTAAAGTTCAACGAAGCCTTGTGAGAAGTTGGCCCGATATGCAGCGTTCGCTATTCTAGCGACCGCTATGTATCGTTCCAAACGACCCTTATGGTGATTGGTTGTAAGTCAACCTATAGACCAGCTATCCTAGTAGCGTGGATACGAGCAGTCTAAGGCTAAAGACTCGAGAGGGCGCGTTAAGCCAGCTGTTTACCACACCTGTACCCCTTGAACACCAAGTGAAAGGACACCACACAAGTGTTATGAAAATAAACAGTATATTTATTAAGAATCACAACAGCCCTGTACTCTTTATGAGGACAGGGTACTAAGCACAAACCAAATCTCTTAGGAAAATACTTCAAGTGCACAATTAAAACAAGTGTCCGAGGACACGGAAAGTTTAAGGTCTCGGGCGGACCCGATAAGGCAAGTCGGAAGCGAGGGACTCGGGACCCTAGAGTAAAGAGGCTATGCAGGCACCGAAATGCCGAGTTACCTAGCCGCGAGGGCTGCGGCTGCACAAGTCTTACAGGCGTCGGGGTCTTCGCTGACGAGCCAGGAGCCGGAAGAAAAGGAGTTGCTGGCCGGCGACCAGTGATGAATAGTTCGTAGAGATCCAAGCCTGGATCAGAGATTGATGATACCTGAAAGCAGAGGGGACCAAGTTCGTACTACTAGCCAGTAGTCAGAGGGTACCAGGAAGGCACCGGTTGGCCGTCACCTCGGCCAGGTGAGTGGGCGACGCTAGGCTCTGCAGTCTCACGGACCAGGAGGCGTTGTCGGCGACCAGGATAGAGGTGCGAGCTGTCCCACGAAGGATGATGCTGTCGGCGTCGCTGGGCCCAGGATGGGGCAACAAGCCTTGGCAGGTCTCAGGGCCACGTGGTGGGCCTAAGATGGCGTCGTGAGTGGACCAGGAGGGTCCGGGGTGCTTCTCGCAAAGATGGAAGCAAGGGCCAGTCTGGAGCAACCAGACCAGCGGTGTTGATTGTCGGATGTCGTCACAGAAGGGCACAAGCCAGCGGCTAGTGACCAGACAACGTGCTGAGCAGCGAGCAGAAGGGCCCCACGCAGATCGTGGAGATGCTGGGAGACTGCACTTCGGTGCTGGAGCGGCTCAGGGTCGGGGCTTCTTGGACCCCAGAGCACTCACCAGAGAATTGCTTCGATGGTCGTGCTGGTTAAGAGCGTGCAGGTTCTGATGATGGCTGGTCCCTCGAGGTCTCGTCGCACCCACAGATCACAGCTGAGCTGATGACGTGGGTAGAGGTCAGAGGTGCCAGGGAAGCCGGTTCTCGTCGAGCTGGGCCGTCGGATTCCTTGAGGAAGGACTTACAGCAAACCGCAGAGTTCTTAGATGGTGCCTGCTGATGCAGGGTGACTACTCCTTAGTCACAAGGGAGAAATCTTGAGAAGAGTCTCGAAGTCCTTTCGTAGAAAGTATTCTTGATTCAAAGATGATCTAATTTGGAAGGGTCCCCGCTCCGGCCTTTATCCTAAAGAAAGGGGTGGGTACATGACTAGGTCCTGCCCTAAGGGTGGGACCAGGAAGGGGGGTAGTTACACCCCTCTCCCCTGCCGGACTTTCCCCAGGCCAGGGCTGGTGCCCCTGGAACTGGTTCTAACCGGCAGATGCGTAGTGAGCACCGGGGTGCCACTCCGCAGTCACCTTCTCGCAAAAGCCCTACCTACCCAGAATACACAAACCCTGTCTGGGACGGTGCGAACACCGCCCTCGACAGGAAACCCTTTGTCCAAGCTCTCCTCGCTGGAAGGACTCCCAGCAGCAGGAGGTCAGACTCGTGTCTGTGGTGGCAGCATCCATTTTGTGGAGCTGAGGCTTTAGTTAACTTTAACCGGGGTTCACAGTTACGTACATGTCGTGTCCCTCTAGAAGGGCGGAATGCTAACCTCGTCGCCAGAGTTGGTGAGAGGGCAGCATCCCGATTCGTATGACACCTTACTCGACATGTCTTGATAACGCGACACCGAAGTTACCGATGTGGTACGCGTTATCATGGAACAGCCATTGGGTCTTGATTCCGCAAGCTGCAACCGGGCTCGGCTCGGGCCAGAACCTAGTTCACACGAGCCCACGCACTCTGCCTTCAGGATTGTCTAGGCCTGCCATAGGAGTGACTGATAGGAACTCGGGTGTCCATTGTATGGTTAGATATAGAGCTACTATACCTAAAGCAAAGGGTGATTACACGACTTTGCCCCAGCTGTCATGCAGCCAGTTGTGTCAAATTTAGGAGGCCAGCCAGGGGTGGCATAATACATGCTGCAGCCCCTGGCAGCCCTGGGTACACCTATGCCCTGAGTTACAGGGTCTGATAAGGGTGGCCCAGTACCAATTGGAAATGTACCTAGGGTACATGGAATCCATTTTAAAGAGAGAGCAGTAGGCCTGGGGTCCTGATTGGCAGGGTCCCAGGTCGACTATGTCCAAAACAAGCTAAAACACAGGGCAAAAAGTTGGGGGCAACCATAGTCAGGATGTACCTTCCTACACAACCCCCCCCCCAAATGAAAGGAGATAAGGCTATCCTTGTCCAGGTAAGCCTCTATTACCTAAGTGGCCATATAAGGAAGGACCAGCTCTGGCTTGGTTTCCCCCTGTGTCATGGTCCACTAGGCAACCCCTCACCCTAAGGGTATCTGAGGGTCTCCACCATAGGGAATCTCTGTCTCTGGTGTGTCTTGGGAAAGAAGAAGGCTGATGCTGGGATGGAGTACTGAAGTGAGGCTCTTCTACCTTTGGGCTCAACTTCCTCCAATCACCATCCATCATGTGTGCCTTTCTTTCTTTAGCTGAGATGCACTGAGCTCTCAGGGTCAGCCTCTGGCTACCTAAAGCTGGAGGCTGAGTCCCTCTGTTTGGCTTACTGGAGGGACAGGTCAGGTCTGGGGTTTTTAGGCCCCATGTTTGGCTGTGCCCAACAGTGTCCAGCTGTGGGAGTTCCCTAACTACTTTTAAGGGGGATCCCTCAGGAGTCTGTTCTATTTTCACTTGGCTAGGTTTACCAGCTTCAGTGATCCTAATCTGCTGATTAAGGGGTTCTTTTGGACAGGGGGCCCTTTTGGGTCCACCACTGGCCTCCCTGATCTCTTCAGCCCTGGGCTGACTGAGGCAGGGTAGAGAGGTGCAGGTTACCTGCTCCAGACTGGGTCCCACCTGGGAAGGGTCCACGGCCATCAGGGGCTCTGCCAGGCTAGGCCTGACTACCTCTGGGGCAGTTCCTTCAACAGGGGTAGAGTCAGTTCCCTGAGGAGGCTGGCTCTCACCTAGTGTCTGGGAGGGGGAAGACTCTTCTTCCTCCTCAATGCTCTCTGTTTGAGTGGAGTGATCCATTGTTTCAGGCTTCACAACCTCACTATCTGTTTGAGTAGAGGCTGAGACCATTTCAACCTTGCCAACCTTTTCAGGAGGGCACTCAGTCTGTGTTTGGGCTGTGACTGTCACAGCCCTCCTATCCTGTTCTGGAAAGTCTGTCTGAGCCTGGGCAGTGGCTACCACTGCCCTTCCAACCTTTTCAGGGAGGAATGGTGCTTGGACTGGGGCTGTAGCTATTACTGCCCCACTAACCTGTCTGGATAGGCCTATCATTCTGGAGTGAGTTTCTTGCTCCACCTCAGCCCATGCTGAGAGTTCCAGGTCGTTCCCCAGTAAGCAATCTACAGGTAGGTTATCTGTCACTGCCACTCTCATGGGCCCTGTGACATTACCCCAACTGAGCTTGACTACTGCCATGGGATGCCTTCTCTTCACTCCATGAATGTCTGTCACCTGATAAGTAAAACCAGGGGTCAGTTGAGCAGAGGGGACCAGATGGTCCATCACCATGGTGATGCTGGCCCCTGTGTCTCTGAATGCCTCAACTTTCTGACCATTCACTATGACCTCTTGTCTATACTTTCCCAAAATGTGGGGTCCAGTAGTGAAGTTGGCAAACCCCATGCCAGTCTCACAGACAAGAGTGTGGTCAGGGGACCTGGCTAGGCCATAGTCCTCCTGATGGCCCAAAGTAATGCCCACCACATTCTTGGGGGCACTCCCACCACCTGGGGGATTACCACTAGTGGTAACAGGAGGTCTGGGAGTGTTACTTGGGGGTATGTTTTCCTTATTGCTATTTTTAGGGCACTTGGCATCACTTTTGTAATGGCCCACCTGTTTACAGGTATGGCAATAAGGTTTCTTCTGTTCTGAAGGAGTGTTCTGGGACCCACCACCCTTGTTGGAGTTTTGGGGCCCTTGGGAAGTCTTCTCTGTGGATTTATCCCCACCCTTCTCTTGAGGCTTGGTTGATTCCTTTTTCTGGTCACCACCCTGGTTTTTAGGCCTAACCCTGGTTCTGACCCATTTGTCTGCCCTCTTACCCAATTCCTGTGGAGAGGTCAGATCAGAGTCTACCAGGTGCTGGTGTAATAACTGGTTCTGACAATTATTTAAGATTTGCTCCCTTATAATTAGATTATACAATCCTTTAAAATCAGTAACCTTACTACCCAGTAGCCATCCTTCAAAAGCCTTAGTGGCACAATCAACAAAGTCAGACCAATCTTGAGACTGCGTTTTCTGGGTATCCCTGAACAGCACCCTGTACTGCTCAGTGGTTAGGCCAAACCCTTCAACCAGTGTATTCTTCAAGACTTGGTAATTGTTAGCCTCCTCTACCCTTGTGGTGAGGAGCTTGTCTCTACCTTTACCTTCAAAGGAGAGCCACAAGATAGCTGCCCACTGACTCTGGGGAACACCTTGCACAGTGCAGGCCCTCTCCAAAGCAGTAATCCATTTGTGGATGTCGTCCCCTTGTTTAAAGGGGGGCACTATCTTACCAAGGTGTTTTGTATCAAAACTCCTTTCCCTATTGCTAGGTATAATGCTGCCACCAGTGGGGACTGCCCCACTTAACTGTTGCTCTCTAGCAAAGGCAAGCTTCTCTTTGGCCAGGGCAAGTTCTTCCCTTTCAATCCTCAGATTAGCTGCCCTTTCCTTAGCTTCGTACACTCTCCTCTGAGGGGACGTCATCCCTCTTTGAGAAGAGCTGTGAGAGCCATTGGTTTGAAGGGATCTGCCAGAGTCTCTTGACAGAGATCGGGCTCGTCCATTCCCAATGTTAAGCTGACCTGATAGTGGCCCGGGGGTCCCCCAGTACCACTGTCATGCTTGCTTAAGTTGGACCTGCTTAGTCTAACGACTTCTACCTGTCCCTTATCTGCCTCATCCCCAGAGGGATCCTCATCCTCATCATCCTCCACATCTTCGTTCTCAGTTGCGAGGTGGATGAGGTCAGGATCGTCTCTGGTTCCCTCGAGGGGAGGCATGTCTCCTTCTGGATTAGAAGAGCTGGGAAGGGTCTCAGCTTTTCTGGCATCATAAGTCTCCAAGAGACCAATCAGAAAGGACGTTGTGGGGTTAGACCCCTGCTTGATCTTCCTGGAGTGACACACTTGTCTTAACTCCTTGAAGCTCAGCACAGTATATCTTGAAGGGATGACCTGTGGAGGGTCAACTGACACAAGGGGAGACTCAGAGTTTCCTCCTTTGTCCGACATACTGTTTCTAGTGTGGTGTAAGTGATGCACCTACCTACACTATGTGTTTACCTACTGTTCCCTTGCTAAGAGTTGCAGCCAAGGTGTGCTAAGCCTTGAGGAGCTGCAACAGCTGGTTCAGTAGAACTCAGAGTATTCTAAGCTTTAGTTATATGTACTAACAGTACTTATGTGATCTTTCAACAAGATATTCTTAGGATACGTGTGGTAAAACAACAGCAAGCTCAAATCCCAACCGCTGCTCACCAATGTGAGAAGTTGGCCCGATATGCAGCGTTCGCTATTCTAGCGACCGCTATGTATCGTTCCAAACGACCCTTATGGTGATTGGTTGTAAGTCAACCTATAGACCAGCTATCCTAGTAGCGTGGATACGAGCAGTCTAAGGCTAAAGACTCGAGAGGGCGCGTTAAGCCAGCTGTTTACCACACCTGTACCCCTTGAACACCAAGTGAAAGGACACCACACAAGTGTTATGAAAATAAACAGTATATTTATTAAGAATCACAACAGCCCTGTACTCTTTATGAGGACAGGGTACTAAGCACAAACCAAATCTCTTAGGAAAATACTTCAAGTGCACAATTAAAACAAGTGTCCGAGGACACGGAAAGTTTAAGGTCTCGGGCGGACCCGATAAGGCAAGTCGGAAGCGAGGGACTCGGGACCCTAGAGTAAAGAGGCTATGCAGGCACCGAAATGCCGAGTTACCTAGCCGCGAGGGCTGCGGCTGCACAAGTCTTACAGGCGTCGGGGTCTTCGCTGACGAGCCAGGAGCCGGAAGAAAAGGAGTTGCTGGCCGGCGACCAGTGATGAATAGTTCGTAGAGATCCAAGCCTGGATCAGAGATTGATGATACCTGAAAGCAGAGGGGACCAAGTTCGTACTACTAGCCAGTAGTCAGAGGGTACCAGGAAGGCACCGGTTGGCCGTCACCTCGGCCAGGTGAGTGGGCGACGCTAGGCTCTGCAGTCTCACGGACCAGGAGGCGTTGTCGGTGACCAGGATGGAGGTGCGAGCTGTCCCACGAAGGATGATGCTGTCGGCGTCGCTGGGCCCACGAGGTTAGCATTCCGCCCTTCTAGAGGGACACGACATGTACGTAACTGTGAACCCCGGTTAAAGTTAACTAAAGCCTCAGCTCCACAAAATGGATGCTGCCACCACAGACACGAGTCTGACCTCCTGCTGCTGGGAGTCCTTCCAGCGAGGAGAGCTTGGACAAAGGGTTTCCTGTCCGGGGCGGTGCTAGCACCATCCCAGACAGGGTTTTGTGTATCCTGGGTAGGCAGGGCTTTACAGGAAGGTGACTGCTGAGTGGCACCCCGGTGCTCACTACGCATAGGCCGGTCAGAACCAGTTCCAGGGGCACACCAGCCCCTGGCCTGGGGAAAGTCCGGCATGGGAGAGGGGTGTAACCACCCCCCTTCCTAGTCCCACCCATAGGCAGGACCTAGTCACCGGGTCAGCCCCTTTTCTTAGTATAAAGATAGGAGCGGGCCCCCTGTTCAAATTAGATCATCTTTGGAATCAAGACACGACTTTCTGCGAAAGGACTTCAAGATTTCTTCTTCAAGATTCTCCCTTGTGACTAAGGAGTAGTCACCCTGCATCAGTGGGCACCTTCTTAAGAAACACTGCGGTCTGCTGTAAGTCCTTCCTCCGGAATCCGACTGCCCAGCTCGACGAGAACCGGCTTCCCTGGCACCTCTGACCTCTACTCATCTCTACAGCCAAGCTGAGAATCGTGAGTGCGACGAGACCACGAGGGACCGGCCATCTTCAAGACTGCATGACATCTTTCCAGCACGACCGCCGAGGGATCCTCTGGTGAGTGCTTTGGGGTCCGAGAAGCCCCGACCCTGAGCAGCTCCAGCACCGAAGTTCAGCCTCCCAGCATAACCACGATCTGCGTGGGGCCCTTCTGCTTTTTGCTGCTCACCGCGTTGTTTGGCTACTAGCCCGCTGGCTTGTGGCCTTCTTAACGACGCCAGACGACATCACTGCTGCTGGTCTGGTTGCTCCAGACTGGCCTTTGCTCCCTTCCAAAAGAGGAGCACCCCGGACCCTCCTGGTCCACTCAAGAGACCCTCCTGGTCCACTCAAGACGCCATTTTAGGTCCACCACGTGAGCTTGAATTTGCCAAGGCTTTGTTGCCCAATCCTGGGTCCAGCGACGCCGACAGCTTCATCCATCGTGGGACAGCTCGCTCCTCCATCCTGGTCGCCGACAACGCCTCCTGGTCCGTGAGATCTGCAGAGCCCAGCGTCGCCCACTCACCTAGTCGAGGTGACTACCATCCGGTGCCCTCCTGGTGCCACCTGACTACTGGCTAGTAGTCACGAACTTGGTCCCCTCTGCTTTCAGGTATCGTCCATCTTCAAGATCCAGGCTTGGATCACTCCGAACTCTCTTCACTGGTCGCCTGCCAGCATCTTTCTTCCAGGCTCCTGGTCCGTCTACGAGGATTCCCGACGTCTTTTGAGACCTATGCAGCTGCAGCCCCTGGGCTAGGTAACTTTGGCATTTCGGTGCCCCAGCATAGCCTCACTATCCAAGGGTCAGAATCAACTTTCGTTTTCCTCCTACCAGGTCGGGTTCGCCCGAGAACACTAACTCTGTGAAATCTAGCTACCATAGACTTTGTCCCGCATCACGCGTGAGAGTGCACACTCTGCACCCGAGTCCCCTGGGCCGCCTAGAAGTAATTTAAAGATTCTATAGTCAAGTCCTAGCGATTCCAAAGCCTATTAGTACTGTACTTACCTGCTAGTAATTTCGCATTCCACTTTCAGAGTATATGGTTTTCAGTGCCCCTCGGGCATTTGTATATACTGTGCTAACTTAAGTATTTTCGTAAGAGTTTTGTTTTGTGCTTAGTACCCTGTCCTCATAAAGAGTACAGGGCTGTTGTGATTCTAATAAATACACTGTTTATTTTCATAACACTTGTGTGGTGTCCTTTCACTTGATGTTCAAGGGGTATATGTGATGGTATAACAGCTGGCTTAACACGCCCTCTCGAGTCTTTAGCCTTAGACTGCTCGTATCCATGCTACTAGGATAGCTGGTCTATAAGGTTGACTTACAACCAATCATCAATAAGGGTTGTTGGACTGATACATAGTGTTCACTAGAATAGTGAGCACTGCATATCAGGCCACCTTCTCACACACCTTCCAGGAGTTCACAATCAGATAGCAGATCTGTTAAGTCGGCAGTCACAACAGATTCACGAATGGGAACTACATCCACAAGTTCTTCAACCATTCTTCCAATAGTGGGGGCACCCACATATAGACCTGTTTGCCACCCAAGAAAATGCAAAATGCCCAGCCTTTGCTGCCAGGTTCCCACACCCAAGGTCAATGCAATATGGATGAACTGGTCAGGCAGATTTGCGTACGCTTTTCCACCTCTCCCCCTCATTCCACTAGTGGTGCGCAAGCTCAAACAACAGTCTCTCAAGCTCATTCTAGTAGCTCCCACAGAGGCACGCCAACCGTGGTTCACCACGCTACTAGATCTCTCTCTGGTTCCACATCAAAAGTTACATCTCACACCCTCGATGTTAACACAGAACCATAGAAAAATCAGACACCCAGACCCGAACCAACTGAATTTGGCGATCTGGCTCCTGAAGTCTTATAGTTTGGTTATCTTAACCTACCACCAGACTGCATGAATATCATTAAAGAGGCGAGAAAACCCTCTACTAGAGCGTGTTATGCCGCCAAATGGAAAAGATTTGCAATATATTGCAAACATAATCACATTGATCCACTGGATCCTTCCATCCAAAATGTCATTTGTTACCTGTTACATCTACAAAGGTCTAATTTGGCATACTCTTCCATACGTCTACATCTTGTGGCAATTGCAGCCTATTTACAAAACAGACAACACGTGTTTCTTTTTAGGGTACCTGCAATCAAAGCATTTATGGAAGGATTAAAAAGAATAATCCCTCCCAGGCTGCCACGTTCTCCAGTATGGAACCTAAATTTGGTCTTTATGAGGCTCATGGGACCCCCTTTTGAGCCTCTGCATAAATGTGAACTGCAATTTCTCACATGGAAAACTGCTTTCCTGGTTGCCATCCCCTCTATCAGAAGAGTAAGTGAAATACAATTGTTCGCTATACATGAACCATTTTTTCAAATACATACAAATAAAGTGGTTCTCAGATCTAATCCAAAATTTCTTCCAAAGGTTATCACACCTTTTCATTTAAACCAATCTGTAGAGTTACCTGTGTTTTTCCAAAACCCAGACTCGGTAGCAGAAAGGGCCATACACACGTTAGATGTTAAAAGAGCTCTGCTATACTACCTATATAGAACCAAATCCTTTAGAAAGACAAAACAATTGTTTGTATCTTTCTCTCCTCCACACAAAGGCAACCCTATCTCTAAGGGTGGGATTGCCAGGTGGATTGTTAAGTGCATACAGATATGCTATCAGAAAGCTAAACGCACGCTAACAGTTCCTCCTAGACCACACTCCACTCGCAAGTTGGAACCTCTACGGCCTTCTTAGGAAATATACCATTAGAGGACATATACAAGGCAGCAACATGGTCTACACCACACACCTTCACTAAACACTATTGTGTTGATGTGCAAGCCAAGCAGCAAGCTGCAGTAGGCCAGACTGTCCTTAGAACATTATTTCAGACTACTGCAATGGATACAGGTGACCACTGCTAGGGGAGACACTGCTGTACAATCGATACTAAGTGTACAATCTGCAGCTCATATGCCTAGAACGGAAAATGCTACTTACCAATATGCATCTGTTCTTGGCATGTAGAGCTACAGATTCGTACACGCCCTCCCGCCTCCCCCGACCTGTATCCATTCCAGTTCTCATCTTACTTAGATGCACACGCATGGACATCCTCTTTTTCTTACTGTATCTTTACTAACTCCATCATTTCCCATCATGGCAAAAAACAATCTAAGGATGGAGCCGATGCCCATGCGCAGTATTGGCCAAGGGAGGAGTGACCTATATCGTGACTACAAAGACTTCTCCAAGAAGACAACAACCTGCAATTATCCGAGCCCAACACCAGGTGGCCATCTAATGCTAAGTGTACGAATCAGCAGCTCTACATGCCAAGAACAGATGCATACTGGTAAGTAGCATTTTCCTTTTAAAACATCATCAACGGCCTGTTCCATTAAAGCTCCAAAAATTGGGAGTAAGAAACGTTTACTGTCTCTGACGACAAAGGTTACACAAAAAACTAATGAGTGAGCGAGTGTCAATGGGACTGTTTGCTAAGACTTCAATGGTGGTGTGATTTATGCTGCGGTGAACACTGTTTGTTCGTGTCGCCGTGCCACCCGAAGGATTGAGAAAGAACGTGTGATTTAAGCCACGCCTGTTCCACATTATCCTTATCTGAGTGGACTCATTGCATATATACGGTATAATTTCCTGTACTGGGCTTAGAAAGCGATTCCCGCCCCACCCCCCTGTGGGTGGTTACATGTACTAGCCGTCGACATCGGCCCGAGAATTTGCCAGGGCCTGAAGAATTGAGTACCCATGTCCTGATGAAGCCTATATCATCTGGCTGAAACGCGACCGCGACTGCGTCGACACCTTTTGTTTCGAATGGAGTCCCCTGTTACAATTTAAGAAAGATTTGATTTTTTTCTGATGTGCACCAATACAAATATAGACTGGGTTGATGTTCTAACCCCCTGGTGCTTTGCTTTTGGGACTACCACTTTGTAGTGCACTCCATTGTAAATTAAGAGGAGGCATTTACTTGAATTGGTGTATATATATTCTTATATATTTCTTGTGTTTAGGGTACAGATAAGCGTTTGTTGATATTGTAAATGTTGTGTATATTTGTATATGATATATATGTGATGTTTTGTATATAGACTGTTGGTTGTCGTGCCTCCCTTGATGTACGCTCATATGTGTGTAGATGAATTAACATATATATTTTCTCAGTGTTTAATTCGTTATTCACAAGGTAATTAATTGTCTCTTGTTTGAAAATAAAAATTGGATTGATCCCTTCGGTACCCTTTGTTGCTACTTTCTAATCCTTGGATGTCTCCTGCTCAGGTACGGGAGGGTTAAGTGGGCAGAACCCCTAACCATATTTTGCTAGTGTTTGCTAAGAGGGCAGTGTGAGGTTCCGTGACAATTGTAAGTGGTGTTTTCGACTCGCCCGAATATGGTCGAGTCTGGTATCTATGAACCGCAAATGACGAGTTTAGTGGGTGTACGCGTTTTCACTGTGCTAGCCTAAACCGTTCGTTTGTTTCGTGGGTTTCTTCGTCTGAACCCACGGGTTCCATTTTAGATATGGCATCCATTTTGTTTCTTGCCCTCAAGTAGCCAGCGAACGGACGCTGTCCGCTTCGTGACCCTGGGATTCCCAAACTATTGCGGAAGACACGTGTTCCTTTGAGGGTGTCTTCATGATGAGGGGGATGACACTGTAAAGCAGATGGCCCCGCTCAAGGCTCATCTTGCCGTGCCGGTCTATTGTCTCAGTTGTGCATTCATTAGGCACGTTCTCCTTTGATCCCTGCAATCGTGTTTCCTGATACCACCCCTTTTACACTCTTTTCGATCTGTTCGCTATCCTCGCATTCCTCTGCACCTGTTTCTGACTCTTCCTTGATTCGTTTACAGCCGAACGGAATGCACTAATGGTGGGAAGATGTACTTTTACAGTTGGGAACTGCCAAATGCTACTGTAATTATGTTCCGGGCCCTGAATACATGAAAGCGACCCCCTATGATATTTACTGTGGGAACCGGGTTGTAACCTTTTGTCTGTCATGTTATCCTATGACGAAAAACTGTATAAAAAGAGCGATCCACAGATACAATTCGAATCAGACTCCGTGAACCTACATGTTATGTACTTCTCGTGACTTCTGTGTTCCCTGCAGTAAATAAACCTCGAATCTTTGATGCCGAAGGAAGTGTCCCGAGTCTCTGTCATTTGTATGCCGGAACAGGTAACCCACGAAGGTTTCAGGTGTTATCCCTGGCACCGCTGGGTCTTAGAAAAACCCAGTCCTTCAGTTGGCGCCCAACGTAGGGCTGCATCAGTGGTACCGGTCCAAAGCCCGACGATCGCGATGAACTTCGTGTGAAATCTCCGAGGGAAGGTGCACCCCGCTTCATCGATCCTGTTGTCGAAACAAGTGGCCCGACGACTTTTCCCGCGAAGATCCCCGCCCCCTGATGGCTGCGACGGACTGATGCCCTGACTGTAGACCTGTTTTGGCGCCTGGCGTAGACCTTGGTACAGCGAGACGATTGACGGGCCTTCCTGGTGACGCCATTGATCTTTGAGTTAAGTATTTGTGGGTCGCTCCCTAAGTCCTTTGTTGTTGTGGGTGCTTAGTTGTTGCATGGTTCCATTGCATTTGTGGTTCTTGGTATTTTGTTCTTCGTTGTTCTATTTGACGTCTGCAGTCGCCAAAAACCGAGGGTTTTTGCACTTTTGCAGGGACATTGTAATCCTAACACCCTTGACGTTTGTGAAACTCGGTTAGTGTGCACGATGCCTGGCTGTAGTACTTTGCACAGTTGCTTTAGAGGTTGTGGTGTGGATTCCCGGTTGGAGGACTCGTGTCCGATACCTCCGGTCGGAACTCCAACTTACGAATTATATAGTCGACATGGTTTGGGTCCTATCACATTTAATGATTGCTGGGTTCGCTACACCAAAGATGACGGTGTCCTTAGTTGGCCACCTCATGGTAGTTTTGAGACCCCGATTTTAGATAATCTTGAAGCTAAATTGTTCCAAAGAAAAGCAAGGCCGGCCATGTTTGATTCCTTTCGGTTATGGCGTAAGGAAGCCAAGCAGAAAGAAATCAAGCAGCTTAAACGTAATAAGAGAGAAGGTATCGTTACAACGATGAGAAATACAGAGCAGTTTCAGCGAGACAAAGAAGAGAAGGAAAAGTAAATTTTTGATAGATTGCAACGCAAGACAGTGGATAAATGTTACCCCGCTTTACCAACGGGTACGGATAAGAAGGGAGAGGAAGCAGTAGAGGACCCTTTGTTGTCTTATCTACTGAAGTCGCCACCTCCCTATGCACAGGATACCGCAGTTCCCGTGGTTCCTCCGGTTCCTCAACCTGCTGTTCCGGCAGCTGTTCCTCTTGTTCCTGTTCCTCTACCTGCTCCTGTTCCTACTGCTCCACCGGCTATACCTTCTCAAACTACTGTTCCCGCTACTTCCACCCTAGTGGCTACTCCTGCTGCTCCTCCTGTTTTTGCCTCTTCTATTGTTTCCCCTTTGCTTCTTTCTTCTTCTCCGTCTGTTCGACGTTGTGTTCCTACTGTTGCTGCCAACTTCTACACTCCTTTTGGACCGATTCTTGGGTCTACTGATTCTGATGCTCCCCAACGACGAAGTCAGCTTCCTGATGGTAGGGAGCGTGACACGTTAATTAGGATGGCGCGTAATTGGATTAGGTACCCCATTAAAAATCCCCCGCGCATAATTTTAGAGACGTTCTCTCAATTCAATGAGCCAACACAGAGATTTGTGTTTAATGAAATGTGCAAATTTCTACGTGAAGCGATATCCAATGATGAAGTAAACGAAGTACCGATCGATGTAACTGAACTTCAGCTTCAGTTTTCAAGTGGTATACTTGTTGGTAGCAATGCTCGACGTGCTGTCGAGCATCTACTGTCTTTTCGTCCCACTATCATACCTCGAGCATTGCTTAAAGATGATACTGAGGAATGGATGGCAACACCTGGTCAGTTTCCCATGCGAGAAGTTCCACCAGTGTGGATGCCAGGTAATCCTGCTGCTAATCCTGCTATTTTGCCGCACTTCCAGAGAGTATGGATACACCTTCCATGGAAACGATCGGAAGTTTTGCAGGTTAAGCAGACCTTGCCCGACCCTCGCACAAATCCTGCAGGGTACTATAAAGAATTGTCTCAGTTAGTGGATGCTGCGATAATGAATCTTGCCGACATTGATATGCTGTTCGGAAATGTCGTACCGCAACCGGTATGGGCGAAAATTCGTCAGGAAAACCATATAGCCGAGTTTGGCGGTGACTGGCCTGCTCTTGTGGTGACTGATGCAAGACAAGTTGGTGGGGCTAAGCCTGAGCAGCTCATCTCCGATCTTCCTCAGAGAATAATTACCCTTATGAAAACGCTTATGCCAGCTATGAAAGTTAACTGGGACAAACTGTCCGCTTGTAAGCAAAAGAAGGACGAGAGTGTCTCAGATTTCTTCACGAGATTTGAGGAGGCATTCATCGATCACAGTGGTCAAGATATGGGCACTGAGGGAGGTCAGAGACTGTTTGTAGACAAATTTGTGTCGAATTTGTTGCCGGACCTAAGCAACAAATTGAGAAATTCGGAGAGTGCGTGGGCTGTTTCCACCTCTGCTCAGATATTGGCTACGGCCCAATATTATGAAAATAGAGAGAGAGAGGAAAATGATCGTGCGGACAAAAAGACGAAAGAGCTAAAAACGAAAGTGTTGTTGCAACAAGCGTATCCTCCGCGCTCGAATCAGAATGATTCCCAGCAGCGGAATAGATCGTAATCTCAGTCATCTAGGTCACAATCGCGAAATGACTCTTCTTCGCAGAGATCTATGCTTGGGTACAATCAGTGTGCCTATTGTAGGGGTGAGGGTCATTTGAAATTTGATTGCCCGGTTCTGCGTGATCGAAATAGTGGAAATTCATCTAGAGGAGGCCGTAGTGGTCCTCAACAGGCTTCACGAGGTAGAGGTCGTGGTGTTACGCAAAATCAAAATGATCGTTCTAATAATTCCTCTGATTCTAATAATTGTTTTGATCAGCGTGGATCATCATCAGGTAGATCCGCACAATACAATGTGGATGATTATTACGTTGATCAGGGTGCTGACGACGGTAATTACTAGGACAGCCATAGACAAGGAGAGGGAGTAGTATCAGTTCCGGTTGATCAGAGAGGGCCTTACTTCGCAGTTGCCACCTCGGGCGTAGTTGAGCCTTTTCTGTTGGACACTGGTGAAGCGAAAAGTTCCATCATGCATTCGAAACTCCCTGGCGCACCTTTGTCTGGCTTAACAAATGTTTCCGTTGGATTCTCTGGCGCCCCTGTTAGCAATCTGGTTTCTCGTCCTTTGCCCCTCACAATTGGGCCACGTGAGCTGAAAGCTCCTTTGATTTTGACTACTGGTTGTGGTGAAAATCTTTTGGGCTTGGATTTGCTGAAACGACTGTATGGGACTTTGTATTGTTCTCCTGCGAGAGTAAAGCTTACATTGGGCGAGAGAGTTATCTCTCCTATGTACTTGTCCATCGATAAGCTCCCACCGGAATTGAGTTCTCTTCCTGCATCTTTGTGGGCAACAGGTCCCAATGACGTGGGCCTGCTTGACATCTCCCCTTATGTTGTTCAATTGAAATCAAATGTGCGATTACCACGTATTCCCCAGTATCGTATCTCTCTTGATGGTGAGCGAGCGTTGTTAGCGATCATCTACGATTTGATCGAAAAAGATGTTATCGAGGAGACTCGGGGAAACGTGTGTAATAGCCCTGTGTTACCCATCTTGAAACGCACTGATCCATCTAAGCCTCCTGTGTATCGTTTTGTCATTGATTTACGGGAGGTGAACAAAATTGTGGTTCCTCAGTTCCCTGTGGTGCTTGACATTACGGCTTTACTGACTCTGATTCCAGCATCTGCGTCCTGGTTCTCAGTGATCGATCTGAAGAATGCTTTCTTTAGCATCCCGATTGCTGAGGAGAGCAGGGACCTTTTCGGTTTCTCTTTAGGTGGCCGCAGCTTTAGGTTTAAACGCGCTCCTCAGGGCTACTGTGAGAGTCCATCGATATACAGCCAAGCCCTGAAAAGCCAACTTGATGCGTTTGTATTGCCGGCTGGTGCGGCCTTGATCCAATATGTCAATGACTTATTGGTGGCTGTGGTCACACAGGACATTTGCAAAATTGCTACGGTGTCGTTGTTGCAGCATCTCTGTGACTTACATCACAAGGTGTCACCTTCTAAACTACAATATTGTTGCCAAGAAGTAACCTATTTAGATCACTTATTGTCAAAGGAGGGAAGAAGGTTGACCCCAGAGAGAATTGCAGCGATCGCTCGAATGACTGTGCCAACAACTCAGAGAGATGTGCGTGCCTTTTTAGGTATCACGTCATACTGCAGGCAATGGATTCCGAATTTTTCATTGCTAGCGAAACCATTGGTGGCTCTTACGTGCAAGGATGTTCCAACTCCTTTGCCATGGACGGAAGAGTGTCAGACAAGTTTTTCTGAACTACGGGATGCGTTGTGTTCGGCCCCTGTGTTAGGTACTCCTGACTACAGTAAGCCGTTTACACTATACGTTCATGAGAGGGAAGGTTGTGCGTTGAGTGTTTTGACGCAACAATTTGGTGGTAAGCAGCGTCCATGTGCATATTTTTCCTCGACCTTGGACCCGGTAGCTAGAGCATTGCCGAGTTGCTTGAGAGCAACAGCGGCAGCTGCGGTGTCCATCCGGCAATCTGCAGGATTGGTCATGGATAATATGCTTACGGTGATGGTTCCGCATGCAGTTGACACTCTCTTGAATCGTACGAAAACTCAACATTTGACGAGCGCAAGGTTGTCTGGTTATGAGTTGACGCTCTTGGCAAGTCACATTCAAATAAAGCGCTGCAATGTCCTAAACCCGGCGACTTTGTTGCCAACCAATATGGAATCAGATGAGGTAGCCCCACACGATTGCTACTTACGAACTGAGGAGGAAACAAAGGGTCGTGTTGACCTAAAAAACACTCCATTGGAAGACCCCGATGGTACTTTGTATGTGGATGGTTCGTGTTTTAAGTTGCTGAATGGTGATGTGATGACTGCGTATGCTGTGGTGACGTTGAGTACTGTTGTGGAGACTGCGAGATTGAATCAGAACTCTGCACAGGCGGCGGAGCTAATTGCCTTAACCAGAGCGTGTGTTTTGTCGAAAGGGAAACGGGTGAATGTGTTTACGGATAGTCAGTATGCGTTCGGTGTTGCGCATAGCTTTGGACGATTGTGGAGAGAGAGAGGTTTTATGACATCGCATGGTACGAAGATCCAGCATGGACAGCTTGTGAATGATCTTTTGGATGCACTTACATTGCCCAAGCAGGTGGCGATTATTAAATGTAGTGCACACCGTAAGGTGACGGATGATGTTGGTCGTGGCAATGCGTTCGCTGATGAGATTGGTAAGGAGACTGCAAGAAACCTTACAACTAGGATGTATGTGACGAGTTCGGTAAGGTGGCCTGTAGAAGCTGGTATGTGTGAAGACACTATTGAGAGTGTGAAAGCGATTCAGAATGAGGCCACCGAGACTGAAAAGACCAAGTGGAAAGAGAGTACGGGAAAGCTGGATGCGAATGGCTGTTGGATTGATTTGTCGGAGAATAAAAGGTGGATGTTGCCGGATGCGTATGTGCTAGCTGTTGTGACTATGGCACACGGCTTGTCACATATTAGTGCGAAAGGTATTTGCAAGTTGTTGTCTCCCGTATGGAAGAATGATGGTATCGCTCAGTGTGCTGAGAGATTGGTCAAGAATTGCATGATATGTATGATGTACAACCCTGGCAAGGGAACTCCTACACCCCCTGGCCACTTTGCACCTCCTTCATGTCCCTTTGAGGGGATTCAGTTGGACTTCATCCATATGGAGCGATGCAATAACCTAAAATATGTTTTGGTTGTGGTTTGCGCATTCTCCCGATGGATCGAAGCCTACCCTCTTAAAGACAATACTGCCCTGTCCACAGCGAAAGTCCTACTGAAGGAATACTTTCCTCGGTATGGAATGCCACGGATTGTATGGTCTGATAACGGAAGTGAGTTTGTGGGGAGTGTGATAAAGAGTGAGTGTAAGGGCTGGAGTTCTGGACTTTTTGGTTCCGTCCAGAGGTGTCAGGGATAACACCCGAAGACCCCGGAGTTCTACCTGTCTCGGTGCACAAATAAACAGAAACACGGGCTTCTCGATGGTGGCGTCAAAGACCAAAGGTTTATTACTGCAGGGACACAGAAGTCACAGAAACTACACACGGGCATTATCTAGGAGCCTGTTCGATTTGTACAAAGAGGGTTGCTCCTTATATACTAAATATTAGGCTTCGGGCAAATTCTTTACATGTTAGTACATTCCCAAACCTTTGTGTCCTAAACAATAAATATTTGGCGTTGCACAGGAATCGTCAACAATATCTGATGTCAAAACATTACGAACGAGGGGTTCCCACTTTTCCATCATAATCCCATGTCAACTTTTCATTCAAGAGCCGGACCGCCTCATCGTAAATTTCGTTACCTCCCCCTAATAAAAGCCCAGAAGGAAAGGAGCAGAGCCAGGTGCAGAAGATAGAAAAGCAGGATAAGAGATGTTTGTGGGTCGTAAATGGGCACGGCTACCAGCTTCGGCCGCCTAATCATGATCAGGCCAACGAACACGAGAACCATTATAGCAAGACTGGCCTCAGGCAGAGGAGGCAGTTTCTGTCGAGTCATGCAACCATGGCGTTTTCTGTCTTAAGGTGCACGTGTCACTAGAGAGGTGAATCGCCGGCCAAAGCCTACGTGTCCTTAATCGAAATGAAGTAATCAGAGGTCATTGCGTGTCCATTGACTATGTGAGGGCAAGAAATACAAAATGGCTGCTGCAATCTAAGATGGATGCCATGGGTAGATCAGAAATGTGTTTGTAACAGGAGTGCTCTTGCTCGTAGCATAGCGAAAACACCAGGATATGCTAAATGGATCATTTGCGGTTCACTGATACCAAAATTATGTATTTACGACAATGTTGAAAACACGGGTTCAAATCGTCACGGAACCTCAGACCCTCCTTTTGCCCTTACATAGGCAATTACTCAGTCTATGTCAGAGTCTAACTCTATGCTCATCAGGTCAGTGACATGTTGCTGTATCATCATCCTTTCTCGCGCCTTTTCTCCAAACGCAGGTGGTTTTCTGAAACAGGTTGCAGCACAGAGACTACACAAAGCGGGACCACACTGGATAATCAGGCAGCACGAGAACAGGAATACTAGGGTGACACCAATGACCATCAGAACCTTCCATCCCCACGCTGATAGCAGAGTCCAAAACCACTCCATTAAGGACCAGTTTCCCTTGTCTACGTGTATAGAGTCGGAAATCTTGTGTAGTTTAGAGATCGCTTCATAGACAGTCGGAGCATTATTGGGAATAAAAACACAGCAGCTCGATTGGATCATTCTGCATACCCCACGTCGATCTGCAAGTATTACGTCTAGAACCATACGGTTCTGCAACGTCATGAGACGATCCGCCTGAAGCTCAGCTGTTAGGTTACTAAGGGCACCAGCAGTTTCCGTAATAGTAGATTCAACTACCCGTGTTAGCTGACGTAGATTTCTACTATTGGCCATAGGCCCCCAGAACGGAAGGAAACCTTTGAAGAAGTCTCCAGCTTCCTGACCAGCGGTATCTTCCTTGCTGAAGACACCTCTTGCTACTCTGATCTTGTGATAATCTGAAGAAGCAGTGTACGTTGGAGGCAACAGTCGAGCAATATAACATGAACCTGAAAAGTTAGAAGGGAACCATGTATACGCTCTGTCTTGACAGATGAAGTAGGTACCCCTAGCAGTAAGAAAGGCAGGGGAAGAGTTGGACGGAAACACGTAAGTCTCAACGCACTCACTCTTCCCTAGCTGAGCTCTCGGATTCCTCCCATTTCCCTGCAAACAGACTTGACCTCGGTGAGGTACGACCCAGACTGGAGTGGAGCTTTTACGCTTGCTTTCTCCCAAACTAAGGCGATACTCTGTAGAATTCCAACTCAAATATACCCGTAATTCATCTTTAGGGTAAGATGGAGTATTATTGATGTCTTTAATCATGTCAATAATTCCCTGGACTAAAGCTTTGTTGACAGAGTTGTATTTATTGGAACGTGGTGGACGCGGAGGATAGGTCTCAAGGGCATAGGCAAAAATGGTCTGAAAGGCCTGAAATGATCCATTATAGCTAAAAGGCAAAACTAGATAGGGAATGCCTTTATCCATAGTGTGGGGTATCAAGCCACACACCCAGAAGTCTGTAGTGTTAACTACCAGTTGGTGTTGGTGCAAGAGCTGTACAAATGTGTTGTTAATGAATTCTGAGCGTCGAGCTTGTTCGTGTTCAGGAAACGAGTGAAAAGAATGCATAGAGGCAGCAGTAGAAGAAACAGGATCAAGGGGAGGTACTGTAGTTGTTACCGGTGTAAAAATTAAATGCACACCAAAGACGATTCCACCCACCAACGTTATCAAAACAATCAAAAATGTAATGGCACATTGCATCAGAAAGCATTTGCTGTGAAGAATTTTGTAAAGTCTATTCCTGGGAACATAAATTACATTCTCTCGTTGCAGCTCAGGAAGCTCCATCTTCTACAATCCGCTCGCGACCACTGATGATGTGTACGTAGATGAAAATGCCTCTATCAGCCCTGGGAGTTCCCAGAACTAACAGAAAGATCGACCTAGTGTCTGACCCCCGCAGATTCAACTAGGCACACAGCCACGACCCTACGGCTACCCAGACGGCAAGGCAATTTTAAAACAACAAAACAATACAAAGTGTTAGCAAACTTCCTGGCTGGAGGCAATGTATCAAAATTCAAATGTATAAAATAGGCAGTTTCCTGCTTTATTTGTCCATATTGCGAGACCGTTAATTGTATCTCAGTTTTGCAGGAGCTGTTTGATCTGGAAACAGTGTATTTTCAGCAGGTGTTGCAATGTTCAAGTTCGCAGATGGCAAATGTTCTTTTGTCGCAGGTGTCAAATGTTCAGAGTTCAAAAGAGCAGTTTCAGGAGGAGAGCCAGAGTTCAATGTGTCAGTGATTAGTTCTGCATCGCTGAAAGGGATAAACCTGGGAATTTGTTCAGATTCAGAGGCACCGATTCCCGTCTTCACCCAGTTGTCGTAAGGAAGTGGCAGGGGCACACGTTTGACGTGCATCGTATGGATCCAGTTCTTCCGTCCGGCCACACGAATAGCAGTTCTCGTCGCCAATAACACCTGGAAGGGGCCAATGAATCTGGGCTGAAGATTTTTCGTCCGGGCAAAATTACGAATGACTACGTGGTCCCCTGGTTTCAGCTGATGACCTGGACTCTCCGGTGGTTTTGGCAATGCATCGAAAACCTGTTGATGAATAAGACTCAATTTAGCAGTCAAGTCGAAAAGGTAATCAATTAACATTGGATATTCCAGCTGTCTAAATTCCTTTGGCCTAGGTACCCCCCAAACATTGGCGGGACGACCGAACACTATTTCATATGGACTGAGCCCTACTCTAGAATGTACAGTCGCTCTCGTGGATAACAGAGCCAAAGGTAGTGCATCTGGCCAGGACAAACCCGTGGATGCTTGTATCTTAGCAAGTTTCAGTTTGAGGGTGCCATTGTAACCCTCAACTAAACCAGCAGACTGGGGATGGTTCGCACTGTGGAACTTTTGTTTGATCCCTAAACCGGCACACACACTCTGCATAACTTTCCCTACGAACTCACTTCTATTATCTGACCATACAATCCGTGGCATGCCATACCTGGGGAAGTATTCTTTGAGAAGAATTTTGGCAGTGGACAAAGCAGTGTTGTCCTTTAGTGGATATGCTTCGATCCATCTGGAAAAAGCACAAACTACCACTAGGACGTACTTTAGATTGTTGCAACGATCCATGTGAATGAAGTCTAACTGAATCACTTCAAAGGGGCAAGAAGGAGGAGCGAAGTGACCAGCCGGTGTGGGGATTCCCTTGCCAGGATTATGCATCAGGCATACCATACAATTTTTCACCACTCTCTCTGCACACTTACTAATTCCATCATTTTTCCAGACTGGAGCCAACATCTTACAAATCCCTTTAGAACTGATGTGCGCTGCTCCATGCGCCATCGTTACTACTGCAAGCACGTACGCATCTGGCAACATCCAACGCTGTTGTTCCGACAAATCAATCCAACACCCACTCGAGTCCAATTTACCCGTATTCTCTTTCCATGCAAGCTTTTCCTCCTCAGTCGCCTCTTTCTGAATTTCTTTCACACTTTCCACTGTGTCCTCACATATTCCAGACTCAGAAATCCATCTTGCAGACGTTGCAACATACATTCTACTCATCATATTCCTAGCTGTCTGTTTAGCGGTCTCATCAGCAAAAGCATTCCCACGACCAACATCATCCGTGATTGCTTTATGAGCACTGCATTTCACAATCGCAACTTCAGTCGGCAAGGTTAGAGATTCCAACAAGTCGTTAACTAGCTGACCATGTTGAATCTTAGTCCCATGGGACGTAATGAAACCTCTCTCTTTCCACAAACGGCCAAAACTATGGGCCACGCCGAACGCGTACTGACTATCTGTGAACACATTCACTCTCTTTCCCTTAGCTAAAACACACGCTCTCGTTAGTGCAATCAATTCCGCAGCTTGGGCAGAATTCTGACTCACTCTTGCAGTCTCCACAATCGTACTCAAAGTCGTTACTGCGTAAGCGGCAGTCACGTCACCATTCTCCAATTTAAAGCACGACCCATCAACATACAACGTGCCATCTGGATCTGACAACGGAGTGTCTTTTAAATCAATTCGTCCTTTTGTCTCTTCCTCGGTTCTGAAACAGCAATCATGGGGTTCAGAATCACTCGACTCCTGATTAGTCGGCAACAATGTTGCTGGATTCAATACATTGCATCTTTTGATCTGAATATGACTCGCTAACAGTGTCAGCTCATAGCCTGATAATCTAGCACTGGTAAGGTGTTGTGTCTTGGTTCGGTTCATGAGTGTATCCACAGCATGAGGAACCATAACCACTAGCATGTTGTTCATCACCAAACCAGCAGATTGTCGAATGGAAGCTGCAGCTGCCGCTGTAGCTCTCAAACAACTAGGCAACGCTCTAGCCACCGGATCTAATGTTGATGAAAAATACTCACAAGGGCGTTGTTTATCACCAAATCTCTGTGTCAGAACACTCAACGCGCAACCTTCTCTCTCGTGAACATAGAGCGTGAATGGCTTACTGTAATCGGGTGTACCCAATACAGGAGCTGAACATAATGCATTTCGTAACTCAGAAAAACTCTCCTGACATTCAGCAGACCATGGCACCGGACTCGGAACGCCTTTCCCAGTCAAAGCTACTAATGGTTTTGCCAAAAGAGAAAAATTTGGGATCCACTGCCTACAGTACGAGGTAATACCTAAAAAGGCACATACTTCTCTCTGTGTGCGGGGAACATTCATCTGCGTAATTGCTTTTATTCTCTCTGGGGTCAACTTCCTTCCTTCCTTTGACAAGAGATGACCTAGGTAGGTCACTTCTTGGCAACAGTATTGCATTTTCGAAGGTGACACCTTGTGATTCAAACTAGACAAATGATGCAATAAGGAAATTGTAGCTGCTTTGCAAGTTTCCTTGTCATCGGCAGCCACCAGAAGATCATCTACATATTGCACTAGGGCAGAACCAGGAGGAAGTACAAAGGAATCTAACTGACTTTTTAATGCCTGACTGTAGATGGACGGACTCTCACAATAGCCTTGTGGAGCACGTTTAAACCTGAAGCTTCGACCTCCTAGAGAAAAACCGAAAATATCTCTGCTTTCTTCGGCTATCGGAATGCTGAAAAAGGCATTCTTCAAGTCGATAACTGAAAACCATGTGGCTGTAGCAGGAATCAACGTTAACAATGCAGTAATGTCTGGAACCACAGGAAACTGCGGAACCACAATTTTATTAACCTCCCTAAGATCGATTACAAACCTATACACTGGAGGCTTTGAAGGATCAGGAACGTTTCAAAATTGGTAATACAGGACTGTTACAGACATTTCCTCTAGTTTCTTCAACCACGCCTTTCTTTATCAAATCTTGCACAATCAATAAAAGTGCACGTTCACCTTCACTAGAAATCTTGTATTGAGGAATTCGTGGAAATTTGACATTTGCTTTCAAAGTGACTACATATGGTGGAATTTCTAAAATGCCTACATCGTTAGGACCAGTCGCCCAAAGAGTATCAGGGAGTGAACGCAGCTCTGGCGGGAGTGCATCCATTGACAAGTACATCGGAGAGGTGATTCTTTTACCCAATGTAAGCTGTACTCCTGACAGAGAACAGTACAATGTCGCATATAGGCGTTTTAACAAGTCTAAACCAAGCAGATTTTCATTACAACCGGTTGTCAAAATCAAGGGTGCTTTCAATTGACGCGGTCCAACAGAAATAGACAAAGGACCGGATACGGGGTTGTAAACAGGGGCGCCTGAAAAACCTACTGAAATATTTGTTAAGCCAGACAAAGGTGCGCCAGGGAGTTTCGCATGAATGATAGAACTTTTTGCTGCACCAGTATCCAACAGAAACGGTTCGACTACACCTGATGTAGCTACTGCGACATAAGGCCCACTCTGATCCACTGGAACTGATACTACTCCCTCTCTTTGTCCATGGCTGTCCTAGTATTCAGTTTGTTGAAATCCCTCATCAACTTCACAATAGTCTTCAACATGATACTGTTGAGATCTATTTTGTTGGGCAGACTGTCCATTTCGCTGATCAAAATGATTAGAAGGGCGATCACTCGTTTGTGGAGGCATAGCACCTCGTCCTCGACCTCTAGAATTCTGCATGGAACCACCACGACCTCTCTGAGCTGCTGCAGCATTATTCTGCGCTAAGATTGGACAGTCATTCTTATAATGACCTTCTTTTTTACAGTACGCACATTGGTTCCACTGATAGTGAGGCCTCGGCGAACTATAATCTGTCCTTGGATATGACCCTTGCTGTGTATTAGTCTGATTCGTGCGAGGCGAATATGCTTGCTGTAAAAGAACTTTGGTTTTTAAATCTTTCGTCTTCTTTTCTGACTTTTCCTTCTCCTCTTTATCCCTATTTTCATAATACTGTGCAGTTGCAAGTATTTGCGCAGTTGTAGAGACAGCCCACGCACTCTTGGAATCTTTCAATTTATTACTGAGCTCTGGCAGCAGATTGTGTACAAATTTATCAACAAACAGTCTCTGTCCTCCTTCTGTGCTCATATCCTGACCACTGTGATCTACAAAAGTCTCTTCGAACCTTGTGAAAAATTTGGAGGCACTTTCGTCTTTCTTCTGCCTGCATGCGGACAACTTGTCCCAGTTAACACGCAATGCTGGCATTAGAGTCTTCATTAAGTCAATTATTCTCCCAGGAAGATTAGCAATTAGAGGTTCAGGTTTGGAACCACCTATTTGCTGACCATCTGCCGCAATTATAGCTGCCCAATCACCACCTAGGGCAACGGGATGATTCTCTTTACGAATTTTAGCCCAAATTGGCTGCGGAACTACATTCCCAAATAACATGTCAATGTCCGCTAAATTCATCACGCAAGCCTCAACTGTCTGCGCTAACTCCTTATAATATCCGGCTGGATTTTTACGCAGATCTGGCAAGGCCTGTTTCACTGCTAACACTTCAGCTCGCTTCCACGGAATGTGTATCCACACTCTCTGGAATTGCGCCGGAGCGGCTGCAATACCACGGACCGCATCAGCTTGCACAGCTTCGCGCCAAATTGGAGGAACCTCCCTCATTGGATATTGGCGATTCTGTTTCGTACTATGTTTCTCTAACTCTCTCGGTGAACGAAGGGATGGGTCATTCCTATAGCTGAAAATCAGTTCCATTGCTTCCTTTATATCCTGACCAACTATCATACCTGCAGCAAACTCTTTCTGAACATTAATTAATTCTTCTAGATTTGATTCAGAGTCATCTTCTTCTAATTCCTCACGTAAAAGGGAGCACATCTCGTCGAACACATATCGTTGTGTCGGTTCTTTCCATTGCATAAATGTATCTAATACATCGCTAGTACTGTATCTCCTACTTTTTGAAATCCATCTTAGAGCTGTGGAATCTAATATTCCCCGTTCTTCAGTACTTGGAAGCTGACTACGTCTCTGTACAGAGTCAGAGGTAGGCGTCTTAATTAAAGTTTTATAGAAGGGAGACAGAATATTAGAGACAGAATCAGTGATTCTCCAAGGAACAGAAAGTGGAGTCATAATACTAGCAGAAGTAGAAAACACAGTAGCAGTTGGAACAGATAGAACAGGAACAGTAGGAGTAGCAGGCAAAGTAGCTTGTGAAACAGCAGGTATAAGTGATACAGGTATAGGTAAAGAAGCCGGTAACCCTGGAAGAGGGGGTGCCGAAGGAACATTAACATTGACCACAGGAGGTACAGGAGCTTGATTCAAGGGGACAGGAGCAGGAATACCAGGTTGTCCAGCAACCGGTAATTGAACATTCGGTAAAGGTGGAGCCGTAGCACCCTGTGCATACGGTGGGGGTGACCTTAACAGGTAAGACAACAGAGGATCATTTTCGGGGTCCTCTACTATCTTAGCTGTACTCGATGGCAAGGCAGGGTAGCACTTGTCTATCGCTAAATTACGCTCTCTGGTAGCCAAGCCACCTCCATTGCTTTCTCAGACTCGTTGAGTTGCAGCTGCTTAGCAGCCTGTTCTAAAGTCAACTCTTGCTCTTTCTGTTCTTTCTTCAACCTTTTAATTTCTCTCTGTTTAGATTCTTTTCGCCAGTAACGGAAAGAATCAAACATTGCCGGCCGGGCTTTCTTCTTAAACAATTTCACTTCTAAATTATCAAGGATTTCGGGTTCAAAACTACCATGCAGTGGCCAACTAAGGACACCGTCTTTCTCCGTATATCGGACCCGTACCTCATTATAAGATATAGGACCCACACCGTGCTTACAATAAAGATCATATAGAGGAGTTCCGATCGGAGGAACCAGACATGAGTCCTCCAACCGGGAATCACTGTTGCAACCAAAACACGACAACATACAATTTTTCCGACTTACCATTTTATAATCCGGAACACAGAACGAACAAAAACACAAACAAAAATGTGCACTCGAACCAAGAACTTAGGCCTACCAAAAGCGAACAAATGTATCGATACCCAAACTAAACCAAAAGATTATTGTAACCAGAACAACCAGTGATAATCTTACGAAACCAAACCAAACCAAAAACTAAAAAGGATTATCCAAACAGGAGCAACCCTTACGAAGTAACCAACTAGCAACCACTTAATACTTAACTGAGGTACTGATGACGTCACCAAGGAGAAACCCGTCACGTCTCGCCGTACTAAGGACTGCACCTCGGGTCCAAGACAGGGCGACGGTCAAGGCAACGGACCACTGCAGCCGTCCTGAACGGGAACCCTCGTGGAAGAGAACGTCGGGCCACTTTTGCGATATGCCGGGATCGATGAAGTGGGGCGTCTCCCTCAGGAATCTTCACACGAAGCTTCTCGAACTCTTCAGGCTTTTGGACCGGTACCGAATGAAGTCGCCCCACGTTGGGCGCCAATTGGAGTTCTGGACTTTTTGGTTCCGTCCAGAGGTGTCAGGGATAACACCCGAAGACCCCGGAGTTCTACCTGTCTCGGTGCACAAATAAACAGAAACACGGGCTTCTCGATGGTGGCGTCAAAGACCAAAGGTTTATTACTGCAGGGACACAGAAGTCACAGAAACTACACACGGGCAGTATCTAGGAGCCTGTTCGATTTGTACAAAGAGGGTTGCTCCTTATATACTAAATATTAGGCTTCGGGCAAATTCTTTACATGTTAGTACATTCCCAAACCTTTGTGTCCTAAACAATAAATATTTGGCGTTGCACAGGAATCGTCAACAATATCTGATGTCAAAACATTACGAACGAGGGGTTCCCACTTTTCCATCATAATCCCATGTCAACTTTTCATTCAAGAGCCGGACCGCCTCATCGTAAATTTCGTTACCTCCCCCTAATAAAAGCCCAGAAGGAAAGGAGCAGAGCCAGGTGCAGAAGATAGAAAAGCAGGATAAGAGATGTTTGTGGGTCGTAAATGGGCAAGGCTACCAGCTTCAGCCGCCTAATCATGATCAGGCCAACGAACACGAGAACCAGTATAGCAAGACTGGCCTCAGGCAGAGGAGGCAGTTTCTGTCGAGTCATGCAACCATGGCGTTTTCTGTCTTAAGGTGCACGTGTCACTAGAGAGGTGAATCGCCGGCCAAAGCCTACGTGTCCTTAATCGAAATGAAGTAATCAGAGGTCATTGCGTGTCCATTGACTATGTGAGGGCAAGAAATACAAAATGGCTGCTGCAATCTAAGATGGATGCCATGGGTAGATCAGAAATGTGTTTGTAACAGGAGTGCTCTTGCTCGTAGCATAGCAAAAACACCAGAATATGCTAAATGGATCATTTGCGGTTCACTGATACCAAAATTATGTATTTACGACAATGTTGAAAACACGGGTTCAAATCGTCACAGAGCCTCAGGGCCTTGGAATTACACAAAAATTCCACAGCGCCAACCATCCCCAGTCAGCGGGTTTGGTTGAGGGGTACAATGGAACTCTCAAACTAAAACTCGCAAAGATTCAGGCTACGACTGGTCTCTCGTGGCCTGACGCTTTGCCCGTAGCTCTTCTGTCAACTAGGGCGACTGTACACTCTCGAGTAGGGCTCAGCCCATATGAGATTGTGTTCGGCCGTCCTGCCAATGTTTGGGGGGTCCCTAGACCCAGTGTGTTCGCTGATCTTGAGTACCCAATGTTGATCGATTATCTTCATGATCTGACTGCTAAACTGAGGTTACTTCACCAACAGGTTTTTGAAGCACTGCCGACGCAGACGGAGGGTCCAGGCCACCAGCTCCAGCCCGGAGACTGGGTGGTTACGAGGAACTTTGGCCGAAAACGAAATCTTGAGCCGAGGTTCATCGGGCCCTACCAGGTGCTCCTTGCCACGAGAACTGCTGTTCGTTTGGAGGGCCGCAAGCATTGGGTGCACGCCACCCACACCAAGAAGGTACCGATCCCTTTGCCAGCGGACTCGTGGGTGAGGAAGGGCATCGCCTCGTCTGAAGCTGAGGTTTTGCCGAACTTTGTTCCATTCAGTGACGCTCAGCCTGTGGGAGATACCTCAGTGCAGCCGGACGATACTGTTGAACATTTGTCATCGGAGAACTCAAGATCTGAACTATTGTCTGGTCGACAGGATTCTGTTTCACCATCTGACCAACTGTTTGAAGATCAGACTCGTCCTGGGAGAAGCAGATATTTTCTCCGTTCCAACACTAGAGACTAATAAAAAATATTTTTGCTTTCTCCCCTGACATTCACGTTACCCCATTATCACTCTGAACATTTTTTTTGAATAATTGCAATCTTCGTAAATTCTGAGTCCTTTTCTACATATGTGTGTTTGTTTCCACAGCTAGGAGATTTTGTATATATTGTTAAATTAAAAAGTACCTTGCATCCGGGTGGACCGTAGGGCCGTGCGGGTACTTCCTTCTGTTTAGTAGGTCCTGACACTAGGTTGGAGACCGTCGATTCCTAGGAACTCCTGGGGATTGACTATTGCTACACAGAACGAAGTGTGTCAAGAAAGTTGCGGACGGTTTTAGAGGATGGCTTTCTCGAAGCTGTCGGAATTGGATAAGACTCAATCTCAAAGATTCGAACTGCATAGGATTGTACGTACTAAATGCTTCATGTTTCAGGTGTTCCTTCTATTCCTAACTGTTTCTTCGTTATTGGTGGGTGGAGTTTATTACATGATACAGTCATTATTGCCTTCTGTTTCACCTACCCCTTCTTCTGAACCTAAACCTACTTCCACTGTTTCCCCTCATTCCTTCCACATCTTACCACAACACGAGCAGGTTAGAATTGCGGAATTCATGAACAATTCCTTCATTCAGCTCCTTCATCAGCATCAGTTGGTAATGAACACTACCAATTGTTGGGTGTGTGGGTTAATGCCACATACCACCGATAGGGGAATTCTGTACTTGGTCCTTCCTTACAGTTCCCAGGGTTCAGCTCGAGCATTCCAAACAATGTTTCGTAGCGCACTAGGTTCTTACCCCCATCGAGAGCCACGCACTGCAGATCATGGTCCTGGCCCGTACCACAAGCCTTTGGCAAGAGCGATTGCTGATTTAGATAGTGATATCTTCGACGCATCGCTTATCCCAGAGGAAGAGGTGCGAGCATACCGAGATCTGAGTGAGGCTGAGTATAGCATGTCAGTGGGTGATCGGCAGCTTAAAAGCTTGTCTCCGATTTGGATCGTACCCCATCTCGGAAATTTCTGTCTGAAAGGCCTAGGCCGAAGCCCGCGAGCTCAGCTCGGGAGGAGTGCCTGTACCGAAACTTATGTTTTGCCGACAACCTCTTCCCCTGTTTTTCTGACTGCCAAGGGTACTTACTTTGTTTGTTACGACCGCGCATATACATGGTTGCCTCGTGACTTTTCCGGCACATGTTATATTGCGAATTTGTTGCCGCCGACCTTTACTGTTGGGTCGGATTATCACAAGACCAGAGTTGTGAGAGGCGTAATTAGCGAAGAGGACACTGCCGGTCAAGAAGCAGGAGACTTCTTTAAGGGTTTCTTGCCGTTTTGGGGACCTATGATCAATAGTAGGAACCTGAGACAGTTGACTCGAGTGGTGGAATCGACCGCTAATATCACTGCGAGCGCCCTTGGCAACATCACAGCAGAGCTTCAGGCGGACAGGCTTATGACGTTACAAAATCGCATGGTTTTAGACGTTGTCCTAGCAGATAGAGGTGGAGTATGTAAGGTGATCCATTCGAGTTGCTGCATTTTCATTCCTGACAACGCTCCAACTGTCTATCAAGCCATCTCGAAGTTGCATAAGATCTCTGAGTCCATACACGTGGACGTAGGGGATTGGACGCTACTCGGGTGGTTTTGGGGCCTGATGTCGACGTGGGGTTGGAAAATTCTGATGATCATTGGGGTCGTTGTAGCATTTCTGTTCACGTGTTGTCTTTGTGTGCAGTGTGGTCCTGACTTATGTAGCCTCTGTGCTACGACGTGTATAAGGCGGCCGCCTGTTACCAAGGAAGCGCTGATGGATAGAATAATGTTGCAGCAACATCTGGATGGTCTGATGAATATCGAAATCGATTCTGATTCCGACTAGTGCTTGCCTACATGAGGGCAAAAGGAGCGTCTGAGGTTCCGTGACAATTGTAAGTGGTGTTTTCGACTGGCCCGAATATGGTCGAGTCTGGTATCTATAAACCGCAAATGACGAGTTTAGTGGGTGTACGCGTTTTCGCTGTGCTAGCCTAAACCGTTCGTTTGTTTTGTGGGTTTCTTCGTCTGAACCCACGGGTTCCATTTTAGATATGGCATCCATTTTGTTTCTTGCCCTCAAGTAGCCAGCGAACGGACGCTGTCCGCTTCGTGACCCTGGGATTCCCAAACTATTGCGGAAGACACGTGTTCCTTTGAGGGTGTCTTCATGATGAGGGGGATGACACTGTAAGGCAGATGGCCCCGCTCGAGGCTCATCTTGCCGTGCCGGTCTATTGTCTCAGTTGTGCATTCATTAGGCACGTTCTCCTTTGATCCCTGCAATCGTGTTTCCTGATACCACCCCTTTTACACTCTTTTCGATCTGTTCGCTATCCTCGCATTCCTCTGCACCTGTTTCTGACTCTTCCTTGATTCGTTTACAGCCGAACGGAATGCACTAATGGTGGGAAGATGTGCTTTTACAGTTGGGAACTGCCAAATGCTACTGTAATTATGTTCCGGGCCCTGAATACATGAAAGCGACCCCCTATGATATTTACTGTGGGAACCGGGTTGTAACCTTTTGTCTGTCATGTTATCCTATGACGAAAAACTGTATAAAAAGAGCGATCCACAGATACAATTCGAATCAGACTCCGTGAACCTACATGTTATGTACTTCTCGTGACTTCTGTGTTCCCTGCAGTAAATAAACCTTGAATCTTTGACGCCGAAGGAAGTGTCCCGTGTCTCTGTCATTTGTACGCCGGAACAGGTAACCCACGAAGGTTTCAGGTGTTATCCCTGGCACCGCTGGGTCTTAGAAAAACCCAGTCCTTCAAGTGAGGGATGCTTTCTCTTTCATGTTGAGTCCTCCTCCTCTGTGTAAAGGCCGCACCGGTCTCAGCCCAACCTGCAGTGACCCTCTCTAGCACAGGCGCTCTTTACATCACACAGACAAGTTGGGGAGCGCCCCTATAATCGCGCTCAACTAAGTGGAGCAACTTATATCTTTTGCCCACTTCTTCTAGATCACAATTCCTAGATTTGTGTCTAACCACACATTTTATCACCCTCTTTCACTGGACCGCAGATATGCAGTGGATATCAAATGATAGCAGGATATTTCGTCTATCCTTGGTATTGTGCAAATGCGTGCTCCATGGAGCTGCGATATGTAATCTTTACTTCACTGCCTCAGCGATCCATCAGCTGCTTTAGTAAGACAGGCCCAGTAATTAAGGATTCTTTGCTGATACTTAAATAACATATTAGTCAAGCCATGCTCAAGCCTCAGTGCACTTTTAACAGCACCATTGGAAGGCGATATTTTAGAGCACAGTATGTGTATTTTCAGAAACTGATATCCTGATGAAGGCCAAAGGTTGTAATGCCGAAACACATTTAAAGCTGAGAGTTGAAAGATAATTCAAGCAGAGTTGGGGAGACTTAGTGCTGTGGTTCTGTCATTTATGCCAGAGGGAGTGTGAAGCTTTGGCTTTTAGTTTATCAGTTAGGTGGAGGCTTTAAATATCCATTCGTTTTATCCTGTTTCTGCTGGTGACCTCCCGTGAAGTGCGTTGATGGTCATTACTGATAATAGTGCTTAGGGTGTTCATTGTGGAATGCTGAGATGTGTGGGTACAGCAGTGGTAGAAGTGGGCGGGAACGGAAGGGCACGGCGTGCCCCTACTTCTAAAAAATATTCCAGTCCGTTCACCTACTCCTTACTTTAAAAAAAGCAACCTGGGACTGCAAGAATAGTCCCACTTAAACACAAAAACTGTTTTTCATTCAGATTCCAGGGGCGGCTCGCTCATCTCTGCTGAACTCAAGGCTGCATCAGCCCCTCCCTGAGCTCTCACAGACTAAGGGTAGAACCTGCAGCAGCCCCTCCCTAGCTCTCACAGACTGTGGGCAGCCCTGCAGCAGCCCCCCCTGAGCTCTCACAGACTGAGGGTAGACCCTGCAGTAGCCCCCCCTGAGCTCGCACAGACAGAGGGCAGACCCTGCAGCAGCCCCTCCCTGTGTCTTAATTTAGCAGCGATTAGATTAAGCATTAGCAGAAGACATCCTGTATTTAGAGACTATCTTGTCTTTTTATGGAATCCATTTGGTATTTGGCAGCCATTTTAGATGGCCATGTGCTCACCATGTACTCAGTCCTATCTTGCTGTTCCCTGCTCGGTATATTTAGCCTTTTCCTCCTACTTTGCACATGCTCAGTTGTGCTTGCAGCTGCTAATATTCTGTAACTGTCAGGATGTGCTTGCTAGCATTGGCAAAACTGTTAGCTCCTCCTACTTGTCGACTGTGCATTTTCTGTATGACCATCTATGTGTGTAACTCTTCTGCCCGTTTTTAGACCCTGTGAGGGTATATAAGAGATACTGTGGCCTTCAGTCCTCAGACCACCTCATACAGAGTGCTGCAGCTTCTGTGTGACATGGCGTCACTTGTTGTAATTGAATAAATATGTTTCTCTTACTACAGATTTTGTGCGAACTTTTTCATGCTGCTTTAAAGGATCAGGTGTTAGTGCAAACCCCTGAGATGGGATTTTTGATTTCCCTCACCTGCGCTCTCACAGACTAAGGGTAGAGCCTGCAGCAGCCCCTCCCTAGCTCTCACAGACTGTGGGCAGCCCTGCAGCAGCCCCCCCTGAGCTCTCACAGACTGAGGGTAGACCCTGCAGCAGCCCCTCCCTGCGCTCTCACAGACTAAGGGTAGAACCTGCAGCAGCCCCTCCCTAGCTCTCACAGACTGTGGGCAGCCCTGCAGCAGCCCCCCCTGAGCTATCACAGACTGAGGGTAGACCCTGCAGTAGCCCCCCCTGAGCTCACACAGACAGAGGGGAGACCCATTGACATTCCGATTGAGGCCGATTATCCCCTTTCGAATGACAATGCGCCACCCTCTGCCTTTAGCATATCAAGTGCCAGTGAGATCGGAGTTGGTGATTAAAAAGGAGCTTTCCCCAGACAGAGTACTGTGGTGAACTTGACACCTTCTGTAATTTGTCAATGTTGTTGAGGGAGTGAACTGGCAGGAGCAGTGACCGGACAGAAGAGGTGACAGGAAAGGAGTGGTACTGGGGCATGAGAGGTGACCGGGCAGGAGAAGTAGCGGGCAGGAGAAGTGACAGGGCAGGAGAAGTGACAGGCAGGAGAAATGACAGGCAGGAGAGTTGACGTGTAAGGAGCAGTGACGGGACAGGAGAGGTGACAGGAAAGGAGAGGAGACGGGGCAGGAGAAGTGATGGGGTAGGAGAAGTGAAGGGGCAGGAGCGGTAACCGGCAGGAGGAGTGAACAGATAGGGGAAGTGAACTGATAAGATCAGTGAACGGGGTAGGAGAAGTGATGGGACAGGAGAAGTGATGGGGCTGGAGAGGTGATCGGACAGGAGTGCTGACCGGACAGGAGCAGTGAACGGGCAGGAGCAGTGAATGGGCATGAGCGGTGACGGGGTAGGAAAAGTGACGGGATAGGAAATGTGACGAGGCAGGAAAAGTGACGGGCCAGGAGCAGTGTTACACCTGGCACCTTGGCGTGAGTCTCCCTTCCACTTTTTGCTGATGTGCCTCATGTGTTTTGCTGGTGTTAGCTGCTCAGGGCACTGTGCCACTGCCAATCAGTGCCACAGTGCAAGTGCTCCCTATGAAAAATATATATGTGATTGGTTTCCATGATTGACTTATTTGGTTTACTCTTAGTCCCCAGTAAAATGCACCAGGAGTGCCAGGGCTTGTAAATCCAAATGCTGCTAGCGGGCTTGCAGCACTGGTTGTGCCACCCACAGAAGCAGCCTTGTAAAATGTGTCTAGGGTCTGCCATTGCAGAACCTGCGTGCATTCTGGTACTGTCATGCTGGCTGGGCAAGTGCATCCACTTGCCAGACCCTAAAACTCCCCTTTACTTCATGTGAGTCACCCCTATGGTAGGCCCCAGGGCAGGGTGCATTGTAAGCATAAGGTAGGACAAGCCCTAATGTGTGTGGCATGTCCTAATAGTGAATTACAGCCATTTTCGTTTTTCACTATTGGAAAGCTACCTGTTCTCATAGGCCAGAATGGCCTGCTGGAATTGTTACACTCTATAATCCCAGCAGGATCAGGAAACATGGTAGAAAGTCAAGTTTAGTATGCCTGAACTCAGAATAATAAAATACATCTTTTAGTGAAGGTTATTTTACTATCCTGTGTTTGCAAACACCACTTTTAGAAAGTTGGTGTTTGCTTGCCTAACCATTTCAGCACGCCTCTGCTTTGATGTGTATCTGCTGTCTGGTTTCTGTGTGTGACAGGGCTGGGGAATTCCAGGAGACAGTCTGGGCTGCCAGGTGGTGAATAGAGAGATTACACCAGGATGGGTGGGAGGAGTGCCCCTTGACTCTGAATAGGGCTGTGCTCTGCCACCTCAATGCTGGCTCCACCTCCTGTGGAGCGTCTGATGTCTCTGCCCTGCACACAGAAAGAAGAAGCCAGAGTCTCCAAAACAAAGTGCTCCAAAACCGTGTTGAACTAGGCACAGGCCCCCTGGCCTGCAAGAACAAAATAATTGCTGTATAAATGAAGGAGCCCGGCTCCCAAGAAATCAGATCCTGTTTAAGCCAAGAAATACCTCTGCCCGACGAGAAGGACCTGGAAAAGCTGCATGGAGGACTACTGTATCTGACCTGGGAGACTAGCCTGTCGTGGGTGCCTTGCTGCAAGAAGGAGAGGAGAAAGACTGAAGTGACTTTTGATTCAACTTGTGCATTCTGTTACACAATCTTAAAGGGCTTGCGTGTGAGCCTGCCCCCTGAACTGAGCCCCCGGATCATTGGGCTCTAACCCCCTGAAGAAGAAGCTGCTGAGTGTGGTGCCTTTCCCCGCAGCGCTGACAGAGGAAAGCTGAATGCCCCACGAAAATACGTTCCACACTCTAAAGAGCCATGCACCCTTGTCCTGCCGAGCACCGCGACTTCTGCCGGGCCGAGCCGTAGCTCGCATCGTAAGGACCAGCCCCGCTGGCCCAAACACCGTGACTGCTGCCAACCCGAGCTGTAGCTCGCAACGCAAGAGAGGACCCGTCCGGTCCAAGCACCGCGATTATATGGCCCGAGCCATAGCTCGCACCGCAAAGACGGACTTCGCCTTGTGTTCACTTTCCCCAGTGCCACGTCCTGCTGAAAGCGCCCCGCTGCTGTTTGTGAACAGCTGCGGCGCGTAGTGCGGCTGGGTACGTCTCGTACCTTTGGATCGTACCGCCGCTTCGCACCGCACTCAGGCGCTTCCCCTCTCCAGGGTCAATGCGTACGCTGTAAAGAAGAGCCTGTCCTCACAACAAATCGCCCCCTCCACGTACGGGACTATCGAGCCTTCGAGCCGTAGCTCACACCACCCGAGGAGAGCACCGCGACGTGGGACGTCTGGATGGACACCGCATCGTCCGCCTCAAACTCTTTAAAAACTAAGGTACTGTGTATGCTTCGTACTGTGCGCTGCGTCTCGGACTGAAGTATCTGTGAGGCGCCTGAGACTCTGACAAGCATATCTTTTCGACCCGCACGAGTCGCACAAGAGCCCTACGACTCGCACAGCCTTTTAAACAAGCATTGCTGAAGAACTGATTACTACTAGCTATGATTGTGGAACTATTTTAAATGTTATTGAGACTTTTGGTAAACCTGATATAAAGAAGAGTATATTTTTACATAAAGCAAGACTTGTGTTCATTTGTAGTGTATCAGCTGATTACTGTATATTGTTACAAATGCTTAAGCCATAACGCTCTGGGGATTAGCCTTGTCTGCTCGTGCCACGCCGCCTAGAGGGTGAACTGGGGTTATTTTCAAGAGTAAGTCCCTTGCCCTGACTAGAGGAGAGGGTCCCTGCTTTTCACAAGTCCACACCTGTGCCAACCAGAGACCCCCAAGTCTAACAAGCAGTGACAGGGCAGGAGAGGCAACAGGAAAGGAGAGGTTACTGGGCAGGAGAGGTAACTGTGCAGAAGAGGTGACTTGGCAGGAGAGGTGACTGGGCAGTAGAGGTGACTGGGCAGGAGAAGTGACGGGGCAGGAGAAGTGACGGGCAGGAGAGGTGACGGGGCAGGAGAGATGACGGGGCAGGGGAGGTGACGGGCAGGAGAGGTGACGGGGCAGGAGAGGTGACGGGGCATGAGCTAGAGCTGTAACCGGTCGGGAGCGGTGAAAGGACAGGAGCGGTGAAAGGACAGGAGCGGTGAACGGGACAAGAGCAGTGAGCAGGGCAGGAGCAGTGAACGGGGCAGGAGCAGTGAATGGGGCAAGAGCATTGACGGGGCAGGAGAAGTGATAGGGCAGGAGAGGCGCCAGGGCAGGAAAGGTGATGTGGAAGGAGAGGCAACAGGGCAGGAGAGGTGACAGGGCACAAGAAGTGACGGGCAGGTGACATGACAAGCAGGTGATGTGATGGGCAGGAGAGGTGATGGGCAGGAGAGGTGACGGGGCAGGAGAGGTGACGGAGCAGGAGAAGTGATGAATCAGTAGAAGTAATGGGGCAGGAGTGGTGATTAGGCATGAGCAGGAGTGGTAACCGGGCAGGAGCAGTGAACAGGGCAGGAGCAGTGAACGGGGCAGGAGCAGTGAATGGGGCAGGAGTAGTGAATGGAGCAGGAGCAGCAACGGTGCAGAAGTGACAGTGCAGGAAAAGTGACAGGACAGGAGAAGTGACGGGACAGGAGAAGTGACAGGACAGGAGAAGTGACGGGACAGGAGAAGTGACTGGGAAGGAGAAGTGACGGGGAAGGAGAAGTGACAGGGAAGGAGAGGCAACAGGGCAGGAGAGGTGATGGGGCAGGAGAAGCGACCAGGCAGGAGAAGTGACAGGCAGGAGAAAAGACCGGGCAGAAGAAGTGGACGGGCAGGTGACGTGACGGGCAGGTGACATGACGGGCAGGTGACATGATGGGCAGGTGACGTGACAGGGCAGGAGAGGAAATGTGACCGGGCAGGAGAAGTGATGGACAGGTGACGTGATGGGGCCGGAGAGGTGACGGGCAGGAGAGGGGATGGGGCAGGAGAGGTGACGGGGCAGGAGAGGTGACGGGGCATGAGCTAGAGCTGTAACCGGTCGGGAGCGGTGAAAGGACAGGAGCGGTGAAAGGACAGGAGCGGTGAACGGGACAAGAGCAGTGAGCAGGGCAGGAGCAGTGAACGGGGCAGGAGCAGTGAATGGGGCAAGAGCATTGACGGGGCAGGAGAAGTGATAGGGCAGGAGAGGCGCCAGGGCAGGAAAGGTGATGTGGAAGGAGAGGCAACAGGGCAGGAGAGGTGACAGGGCACAAGAAGTGACGGGCAGGTGACATGACAAGCAGGTGATGTGATGGGCAGGAGAGGTGATGGGCAGGAGAGGTGACGGGGCAGGAGAGGTGACGGAGCAGGAGAAGTGATGAATCAGTAGAAGTAATGGGGCAGGAGTGGTGATTAGGCATGAGCAGGAGTGGTAACCGGGCAGGAGCAGTGAACAGGGCAGGAGCAGTGAACGGGGCAGGAGCAGTGAAGGGGGCAGGAGTAGTGAATGGAGCAGGAGCAGCAACGGTGCAGAAGTGACAGTGCAGGAAAAGTGACAGGACAGGAGAAGTGACGGGACAGGAGAAGTGACAGGACAGGAGAAGTGACGGGACAGGAGAAGTGACTGGGAAGGAGAAGTGACGGGGAAGGAGAAGTGACAGGGAAGGAGAGGCAACAGGGTAGGAGAGGTGATGGGGCAGGAGAAGCGACCAGGCAGGAGAAGTGACAGGCAGGAGAAAAGACCGGGCAGAAGAAGTGGACGGGCAGGTGACGTGACGGGCAGGTGACATGACGGGCAGGTGACATGATGGGCAGGTGACGTGACAGGGCAGGAGAGGAAATGTGACCGGGCAGGAGAAGTGATGGACAGGTGACGTGATGGGGCCGGAGAGGTGACAGGGCAGGAGAGGGGATGGGGCAGGAGAGGTGATGGGGCAGGAGAGGTGATGGGCAGGAGAGGTGATGTGGCAGGAGAGGTGAGGGGGTAGGAGAAATGACGTAGCAGGAGAAGTGATGGGGCAGGAGCTGTGATTAGGCATAAGCAAGAGCGGTAACCGGGCAGGAGCGGTGAACTGACAGGAGCAGTGAACGGGGCAGGAGTAGTGAATGAGGCAGGAGTAGTGAATGGGGCAGGAGTAGTGAATGGGGCATGAGAAGTGAATGGGGCAGAAGGGGTGGGGCAGGAGCAGTGAACGGGGCAGAAGTGACGGGGCAGGAGAAGCGACAGGGTGGGAGAGGCGACAGGGCAGGGGAGGTGCCAGGGCAGGAGAGTTGACCAGGAAGGTGAGGTAACCAGGAAGGAGAGGTGACTGGGCAGGAGAAGTGATGGGCAGGAGAAGTGATGGGGCCAAATAGGTTATGGGGTAGGAGAGGTGACAGGGCAGGAGAGGTGACGGTGCAGAAGCAGTGATTTGGCATGAGCAGGAGCAGTGACCGGGCAGGAGCGGGGAATGGACAGGAGTGGTGAATGGACAGGAGCGGTGAACAGGGCAGGAGCGGTGGGCAGGGTAGGAGCGGTGAACAGGGCAGGAGCAGTGAACAGGGCAGGAGCAGTGAACAGGGCAGGAGCAGTGAACAGGGCAGGAGAAGTGACGGGCCAGGAGAAGTGACAGGCCAGAAGAAGGGAGGGGGCAGGGGAATTGACGAAGCAGGAGTGTTGATCGAGCATGAGCAGGAGTACTGACTGGACAGGAGCAGTGAAAGGGCAGGAGCAGGCGTTTCCCAGGACAACTTGAAGGGTAGGGGGCCAGTTTAGTTCGGGGGGACCAGTTTTGTACAAGTGCAGGAGTTTTAAAAACACTGCAAAGTTCTTTGCATATTCAGCAGGTTTCGGTCAACAATACAAGTGCCAAGTTAACTTTGGTGATCAGTGTACGGCACACAGGACATGAGGCATCTTTGTAAGTGGGGTCATTAGCAGACCTGTGATCACTCACGGTTCTGCTACCTAACAGGAGTAAAACAGGGCAGGCACATGTATGTCCATGTACCAACGAGAGTGCAGGGGGGGCCGCAGGTGCCCTCTGCAGGGGTCCCTCACAGTCTCTGCCAGACCCTTCTTTCCCAACTCCACAACACACTCCTTTACAGTGTCGACCCCCGATAGGACTAGGAAAGGAAGGATCTCTAGGTGGGCGGAACCAAAATGTGAATGACATTTTAAGAGACCAATGGATGAAGACCCCTTCCCAAACCTGCTCTATGTATGGATAACAACCTGTGTATTAATAGACAGGCCGCTGAAGGAACTGCTACAGTTATCTGTGGACTATTCACACCACAGCAGAGGGTCTCCAGCATTAAACATGCATTATTATATTTATAAATATGTCCATTTAGCTCCGCCTCTGCTAGTCTGAGAAATCCTCTCATGAGATTCCTATTTAAACAGGGCGTTGTTGGATTTTTGACCTGGGTATGTGTCACTAGAGGGAATAAGTCAAGGACAGAAGAGAAATAAAGATAAAACTAACTTTTACATCCCTTCTGTTCTCTGCCTTATTCCTCTCCATATCTCTTCTGTCCTGCAGGTTGATTGGCTGCTCCCTCACCCCTTCATGCTGTGAAGACCTCGCCTCTGTCCTGGAAATGAACACATCTCTCACAGAGCTCGACATGTGTGAAAATAATCTGGGAGACACTGGAGCGAAGAAGTTGTGTGAAGGCCTAAAACATCCTGGCTGCAAACTACAGACACTCAGGTACAGAGCTGTCTGTTTCTTAAGACATTATAAATTACTGTATTTTTTCTGTTTGTTTTGAGAAGGGTACAGCCTTTCTCGTGCACGAGTGATGCTTATGAAGTGCGAGTGCCAGAGTCCAAGGGCCATATGTATCAAAAACGATCTTTGCGATTCTCAAATTGCGATTATTAGCAAATCACAATTAGAGAATTGCAAAATGCAATGTAGATAGGATTTGCTAAATATTTTGCAAATCCTACATATTCCTTATTGTGAATCTCAAATTGAGATTCCCAATTAAGGACTACCTTCTTATTCATTCCTATGGGCTAGGAGGCCCATAGGAATGAATGGGAAGACAATCTCAATTTGCGATTCTTAATTAGAGAATCGCAAATTGAGAATGCAATTTCAAGGTTGCAAGGGTGCCAAAAGAACACCCTGTTTCACCCCTGAAATGTGCATGTGTGAAAATGTGGCGCACATGCATGTCCTGAGGGCATGTGTGTGCCACCTTGCACTTTGAAAAAAGAAAAAAAGTGCTTTTGTAAAGGAAATCGCAAATTACCACAACTTAAAGTTGGTGGTAATTTGCGATTCCTTAAGACAATATCACATTTTGCGATGCCTACTAGCACAGCATTTAGGGAATCGCAAATTGCGATTCTCTAAATGCTTGCGCACAATAAGGAATCATACGTTTTGCGATTCCTTATTTTGCGAGTAGGTATTTGCCTACCTACATAGCACAAAGCTAAATTGCGATCGCAAACGCAAAAATTCTGCGTGTTTCTGAGGTTGCGATCGCATTTCAGCTTCATACATATGGCCCAAATCCGGAGTCATGATCCACGTCCCTCTGATGGAGTTGAATGGAGCGTTCTAAACACTGTTTCTCAAGTACTTGGGGTAAAATGTGATAGGCCTTAACAAGAGATCGGATCCGCACCTAACTCAATCACATCTATAGATTAATGTATCTTAATGCCCCGTGATTGAAACAAATGCCTTTGAGTAAGAGGTCTTTACCAAGAGAGTCCTGAAGTGACTGCTCCAGTTATTGTGTTGAGATATCAAATTCGAAGTGAGATCGAGATTCAGAATCAAAGACCTGAGCAAGATGGAAAGTGAAAACTCAACATAAAGGCAGAAGATAGTGACACGGTAGGAGGGGGGTGTTGGTGCTGCAGTACTTTGGCGAGCCCTACATGTAAATTCACTGCCTCCCTGACTCCCAGGTGTGCTTGTGGCCCGGGGAGGTGTACCCGCAGGCCCCCTGTACTTTACCTGTCTTTTCTCTGTACCTCACAGCCAAACACCAAACTTCAGAATAAAAACCCAAACACACCAGGCTGCCTATTGAGGGGTTACACGAGGGCCTTTGAGGCTCTGAGGAGACGGTAGCAGTCCATGAGGCACAGTTAAAAACCTACAGACAAGGAATCCAACACCAGCCCTGCTCCAACCCCCCAAGAGGCAGCGCCTGCACCTGCAGATGATAAAGCCCCTCAGTAAGACCAAGGGAAGGGAGTCTGCAAACACCTTTACATCTCGCTATAGCTTCACAGACCCCTTCTCTGACACTATTTGAAGGAGGGTTCAGCAGAGAGAGCTGAGAGGCAGAGCGTTAAGGTAGGACTCATCTCTCACCGTTGGTACCTATGGGCCCACAGTGCAGTATTATCTCTTACCATTGCTGCACAGCACCCACAGTGTGGTGCTACCTCTTACCGATGCTGCTCAGAATCCACAGTACGGTGCTACCTCTTACCGATGCTGCGCAGAATCCACAGCACGGTGATACCTCTTACCAATGCTGCACAGCACCCACAGTGCAGTGCTACCTCTTACCGATGCTGCACAGCATCCACCGTGCGGTGCTACCTCTTACCGATGCTATGCAGCACCCACAGTGCGGTGCTGCCTCTTACCGATGCTGCACATTATCCACAGTGCGGTGCTACCTCTTATCGATGCTGCACAGCACCCACAGTGTGGTGCTACCTCTTACCGATGCTGCTCAGAATCCACAGTACGGTGCTACCTCTTACCGATGCTGCGCAGAATCCACAGTACGGTGATACCTCTTACCAATGCTGCACAGCACCCACAGTGCAGTGCTACCTCTTACCGATGCTGCACAGCATCCACCGTGCGGTGCTACCTCTTACCAATGCTGCACAGCATCCACCGTGCGGTGCTACCTCTTACCGATGCTGAAGAAGGCTGAAATGCCAGAAACCGGTCCCCGGTAGCTTGTCTCCTTTCTGGTGAAGAATTGGCTTGGTAGTTTAGTCTGCCCTGTTCCCATGATGCACTGGGCCAGGGACAGACTGATTTGCATATAGCCAGGTTCTAAGCTGGGATGGGGCAGTGAGCTAAATAACGGTGATGGATCAAGCCCTGATCTTTGGACTGGGTAAGAGTGGTCTGTTTAACTCAGACACTCTGTTCATCACCACCCCCTTTTCTGAATCGTTTTTGGCCACTATAGGTGTGGCAGGGTATACTCAGACATGAGTCCCTTTCTCACTGCTCCATCAGGATTCAAGCAAGCCGGGCCGAAGAAGGCTGAAATGCCAGAAACCGGTCCCTGGTAGCTTGTCTCCTTTCTGGTGAAGAATTGGCTTGGTAGTTTAGTCTGCCCTGTTCCCATGATGCACTGGGCCAGGGACAGACTGATTTGCATATAGCCAGGTTCTGAGCTGGGATGGTGCAGTGAGATAAATAACGGTGATGGATCAAGCCCTGATCTTTGGACTGGGTAAGAGTGGTCTGCTTAATTTGGACACTCTGTTCATCACCACCCCCTTTTCTGAATCGTTTTTGGCCACTATAGGTGTGGCAGGGTATACTCAGACATGAGTCCCTTTCTCACTGCACCATCAGGATTCAAGCAAGCCGGGCCGAAGAAGGCTGAAATGCCAGAAACCGGTCCCCGGTAGCTTGTCTCCTTTCTGGTGAAGAATTGGCTTGGTAGTTTAGTCTGCCCTGTTCCCATGATGCACTGGGCCAGGGACAGACTGATTTGCATATAGCCAGGTTCTGAGCTGGGATGGGGCAGTGAGATAAATAACGGTGATGGATCAAGCCCTGATCTTTGGACTGGGTAAGAGTGGTCTGTTTAACTCAGACACTCTGTTCATCACCACCCCCTTTTCTGAATCGTTTTTGGCCACTATAGGTGTGGCAGGGTATACTCAGACATGAGTCCCTTTCTCACTGCACCATCAGGATTCAAGCAAGCCGGGCCGAAGAAGGCTGAAATGCCAGAAACCGGTCCCCGGTAGCTTGTCTCCTTTCTGGTGAAGAATTGGCTTGGTAGTTTAGTCTGTCCTGTTCCCATGATGCACTGGGCCAGGGACAGACTGATTTGCATATAGCCAGGTTCTGAGCTGGGATGGGGCAGTGAGATAAATAACGGTGATGGATCAAGCCCTGATCTTTGGACTGGGTAAGAGTGGTCTGTTTAACTCAGACACTCTGTTCATCACCACCCCCTTTTTGTAAATCGTTTTTGGCCACTATAGGTGTGGCAGGGTATACTCAGACATGAGTCCCTTTCTCACTGCTCCATCAGGATTCAAGCAAGCCGGGCCGAAGAAGGCTGAAATGCCAGAAACCGGTCCCCGGTAGCTTGTCTCCTTTCTGGTGAAGAATTGGCTTGGTAGTTTAGTCTGCCCTGTTCCCATGATGCACTGGGCCAGGGACAGACTGATTTGCATATAGCCAGGTTCTGAGCTGGGATGGGGCAGTGAGATAAATAACGGTGATGGATCAAACCCTGATCTTTGGACTGGGTAAGAGTGGTCTGTTTAACTCAGACACTCTGTTCATCACCACCCCCTTTTCTGAATCGTTTTTGGCCACTATAGGTGTGGCAGGGTATACTCAGACATGAGTCCCTTTCTCACTGCTCCATCAGGATTCAAGCAAGCCGGGCCGAAGAAGGCTGAAATGCCAGAAACCGGTCCCCGGTAGCTTGTCTCCTTTCTGGTGAAGAATTGGCTTGGTAGTTTAGTCTGCCCTGTTCCCATGATGCACTGGGCCAGGGACAGACTGATTTGCATATAGCCAGGTTCTGAGCTGGGATGGGGCAGTGAGATAAATAACGGTGATGGATCTAGCCCTGATCTTTGGACTGGGTAAGAGTGGTCTGCTTAATTCAGACACTCTGTTCATCACCACCCCCTTTTCTGAACCTCTTACCGATGCTGCGCAGAATCCACAGTGTGGTGCTACCTCTTATGAATGCTGCACAGCACCCACAGTGTGGTGCTACCTCTTATGGATGCTGCACAGCTCCCACAGTGCGGTGTCACCTCTTACCAATGCTGCACAGCTCCCACAGTGCGGTGCTACCTCTTACCAATGCTGCACAGCTCCCACAGTGCGGTGCTACCTCTTACCAATGCTGCACAGCACCCACAGTGTGGTGCTACCTCTTATGGATGCTGCACAGCTCCCACAGTGCGGTGCTACCTCTTACCAATGCTGCACAGCTCCCACAGTGCGGTGCTACCTCTTACCAATGCTGCACAGCTCCCACAGTGCGGTGCTACCTCTTACCAATGCTGCACAGCTCCCACAGTGCGGTGCTACCTCTTACCAATGCTGCACAGCTCCCACAGTGAGGTGCTACCTCTTACCAATGCTGCACAGCTCCCACAGTGCGGTGCTACCTCTTACCAATGCTGCACAGCTCCCACAGTGCGGTGCTACCTCTTACCAATGCTGCACAGCTCCCACAGTGCAGTATTATCTCTTACCGATGCTGCACAGCTCCCATAGTGTGGTGCTACCTCTTACTGATGCTGCACAGCTCCCACCGTGCAGTGCTACCTTTTACAGATGGTGCACAGCTCCCACCGTGCAGTGCTACCTTTTACAGATGCTGCAGAGCACCCACAGTGCTGTGCTACCTCTTATGGAAGCTGCACAGCATCCACCGTGCGGTGCTACCTCTTACCAATGCTGCACAGCACCCACAGTGTGGTGCTACCTCTTACTGATGCTGCACAGCTCCCACCGTGCAGTGCTACCTTTTACAGATGGTGCACAGCTCCCACCGTGCAGTGCTACCTTTTACAGATGCTGCACAGCACCCACAGTGCTGTGCTACCTCTTATGGAAGCTGCACAGCATCCACCGTGCGGTGCTACCTCTTACCAATGCTGCACAGCACCCACAGTGTGGTGCTACCTCTTATGGATGCTGCACAGCTCCCACAGTGCGGTGCTACCTCTTACCAATGCTGCACAGCTCCCACAGTGCGGTGCTACCTCTTACCAATGCTGCACAGCTCCCACAGTGCGGTGCTACCTCTTACCAATGCTGCACAGCTCCCACAGTGCGGTGCTACCTCTTACCAATGCTGCACAGCTCCCACAGTGCAGTATTATCTCTTACCGATGCTGCACAGCTCCCATAGTGTGGTGCTACCTCTTACTGATGCTGCACAGCTCCCACCGTGCAGTGCTACCTTTTACAGATGGTGCACAGCTCCCACCGTGCAGTGCTACCTTTTACAGATGCTGCAGAGCACCCACAGTGCTGTGCTACCTCTTATGGAAGCTGCACAGCATCCACCGTGCGGTGCTACCTCTTACAGATGCTGCACAGCTCCCACAGTGCGGTGCTACCTCTTACCAATTTTTTTTGTAAATATCTTTTTATTGCAGCAAAATCAGAGAGGCATACAGTATATTCAATCCATTCCCCTTGGCACTCAATTGAAGCGCCGCTCCCTCACCCCTGTATCACACAGCCATTCAGCTCACACCCCGGAGGTTGAGCGGCAATATCACGGGGGAAAAAGAAACTGCGCTGGAGCATTCTGTATAGGTCTATAGCCACCAGGTGGGTGGGGAATGGCAGAGCTGCTTTTCGGTCCTAGCGCTCCCTCTTCCATGCCCCAAGTCCAGTTGAACCAAGAGTCACTTTTCGCCCTCCTTGAACAAACCCCCTCCCCTCCCCCGCAACACCCTCATCCCCACCTACCCCTCCACCCTCGTCCAGAACCACCCCTAACCGCCCTCCCGCCCCCGCTCAGTCCCCCACCCCCCCAGGCGTGCCAGAGTATCACCTAACCGAGTTCTCAACCCTTCCAACAAGACCAGATCCGAAGCATAGCACCAGGATTTATCAGCAACCATCCGTAAGTCCTCACATTGGAACGCAAAGGTAGGGAAGCAGCAAAGTGGGCCTAAGCCGTCCCCCCATCAGGCGGGCGCTCCGCCGGAGCCGGACTATGCACCGGGGAGTCCTCCTCTTCCATGTCCAGGAGCGTGAGATCTAGGACCAGCCCCTCCCACGCCCTGGCTCTCTCCAGTGCCATGTCATTGTCTATCCTGAGCGCGGCCTGCAGGCGAAGCTCACCCTCACATCTAGCCCATTTATGCAGCTCAGCCTTCCAGCGCTCTACCAGGGGGCCCCTGGACGCCTTCCATTGGGACGTAATGGCCCGCTTCGCCAGGAGGAGCCCCAAGTCCAGAAACTTGCTAGTGACTTTGTTTTTTGATGTGTGTGGGAACCAGTGTAGTATGCAATGCGCCATGGTGAGTTGCAGATCCCTCTCCGTCACCTCCCTCAGAACCTCCACTACTTCCTTCCAAAAGGGCCCCAGCTCAGGACAGGACCAGAACATGAGCTGGAAATCGGCGGGGTCTGCCGGGCAACGCTAGCAGGACGCCGGGTGGGCCGGGAAGTACTTATGCAATTTGTCAGGGGTCAGGTAGGCCCTATGTAGGACATAAAACTGCACCAGCTGGAACCTCGCGTTGCGCGTGCCATTCCGGGCCCCCTCCAGTATGCCATTCCATGCCTCCTCGGGGATCTCAGTCGCCAAATCAGCTTCCCATTTCGCCTTCAAGGCCAGTAGTGGAGCGACGGATTCCGAGACCATGCGTCGAGATAGGCACGTGACAGCCTTGACCGTCCCCGCCATCATCACGACGTACTGGCAGCCCAGGGACAAGGGCGGCTCCGACATGCCCGCCCCCCAGTGTTTGCGGATTGCCGCCGTTAAAGCCGCGTGAAGGAGGAAGTCCCCACCCGCCAGCTCAAAGCGGTCCTGCAGGATGTCGAATGGCAACATCGCCCCGTTTTCGTACAGATCACCCATGGATGACAGCCCCTGCTGATCCCAACCAACCAGTCCGCGCCACGAGCCCCCGTGCGGAAGTGCCTTGCAGAGTCTAAGCGGGATCTCAGGTGCGTACGGAATCGTAATACCGCATCTCCGGCGATACCTGTTCCAGCATTTTCGGGCCGTCGCAAACTCCTGAGTGAGGTGGAAATCCCCCATCGGAAGTCCCAGGACAATTCGGGACAACACCTGGACCGGACCCGCCGGCTCTCCCGATCCGTCCGCCCCTCTCCTGGCCCGCGCTACCCACTGTGTCAGCCATTGCAGCTGCGCCGCCAAGTAGTAGAGCTCGTAGTCCGGCACTGCTAGTCCTCCATCCGCCCGAGGGCGGAGAAGTGTGGCATGGGCCACCCTGCGCCTGCCCGCCCCCCACAGAAAGCCGATGACCATCGATCGCAGCCGTCAAAAGTAGCTCGCCGGGATCCAGATCGGGAGGGTCCCGAAGAAGTAAAGCAGCCGCGGCAGGGTCACCATCTTGAGTAGCGCCACCCTCCCCATGAGTGATAATGGGAGCGTGCCCCAAAAGTCGAAGTTCCCTTTAGTGTGCCTGATTGCCGACCCGATATTCCCCTCAAGGATATCGGCCCTGTCATGGAAGATCGAGGTGCCAAGGTATCGTAGGCTTCTCTCCTCCCAAGTCACGCCCTCCGTAGTTTGCGGGCATGCTCTCCGTGGGCGGGCCGGGAATAGGTGGGACTTCGCCCAGTTCACTCAGAGGCCCGAGATTCTACTCAGCGATTGCAGGAGAGTCTTAGCTCCACGCAGGGAGTCCGCCGAGTCCGCCAGGAACATCAGCAGATCATCTGCGTATAATGCGATGTGGTGTACTTGGCCATAGACGTCCAGGCCCTGATACGCCTGGCCCATCCGGGCTCGCGCTGCAAGGGGTTCGACGGCCAAGGCAAACAGCAAGGGGGAAAGAGGGCATCCCTGACGGGTGCCCCTGCCCACCCTGCACATCTCAGAGATAACCCTCCCTGTTCTGACTCTCGCCGTCGCGTTCTGGTAGAGCAGCCTCGTCCAATCTACGAAGCCTTCGCCAAGGCCCAGCGTTCGTAGAACATGAAAGAGATAAGGCCATTCCAGGCTGTCAAAGGCCTTCTCCATATCGACAGCAAACACCACTGCCTCGTCGCCGTCATAGGTGTCAGCCTCTAGAATATGCAGGAGTCGCCGTAAATTAAGCGCCGTATTGCGGGCCGGGATGAAACCCGACTGGTCCGCATGTACCAGCATGGGCATGTGAGGGAGCAATCGCGTCGCCAAGATCTTGCTCAGAATCTTGTAGTCCAGGTTAAGCATGGACAGTGGGCGGTACGCCGTTCTGTCCCATGGTTGCTTACCCGGCTTTAGTAGGGGGACAATCAGCGCCTCCCTCGTAGTCGCAGGGAGACAGCCCAGCCGCTTCGACACGTTGTACAGCCACGTCAGCCGGGGCGCAAGGAGATCCGCGTAGGTGAGATAGAATTCCGTGGGGAATCCGTCGGTGCCCGGCGTCTTATTCCTCGCCATGCTCTTGATGGCGACCCGCACCTCTCTCTCCTCGATCTTGTCCCCGAGTCGTTTCGCGTCCTCCTCTCCCAGTTCCGGCAGATCAAGACCCTCCATAAAGGTCTGGAATTCCTCCAACGAAGGGAGGACCCTGCTGCGGTAGAGTTCCGTGTAGTAGTCGTAGAACAACGCGTTGATCCCCTGCTGATCAAATCTCGCCGCCCCCGCGTGGTCTCTGAGCTCAAGGATGACCGAGCTCCGACGGGCCGGGTTGGCCAGCCAGGCCAGGAGAGCCCCCGATTTGTCGCGTTCCGAGTGCGCTCGAGTGAGGTAGGCCTTGTAGTCAAAGCACCGGAGGCGCTCCACCGTCGCCGCCACCGTCTCTCGCGCCCCCAGCAGGGCCTCGTGAGTGTCCGGCCGTTCAGGCCTCGCCCTCTCCAGCCTCCGCAGGGTCTCATCCTCTTTCTCAATTTCCTCCAGTAACGTTCTCCGCACCCCCGATGACGTCGCAATGCACTGGCCCCGTAGCACAGATTTGAAGGCGTCCCATTCCGTTGCGGCCGAACCCGCCGTGCCCGCGTTCACCTGGAAATACGCTTCGATGCCCGAGGCAATTGTGGTACGGAAGAGCTGATCGTCTAGTGTCTCAGGGCGGAGTGTCCTAGCCGGAATCCTCGGGCGGATTTGCGACCAGCGCAGCCGCACGAGAAGCGGGTTGTGGTCAGAGATCGAGCGCGTGAGATACTCACTGTGGCACACTTCTGCGTGCACGTCCTGTGACCACAGGAAGGCATCAATGCGGACGTGTAGTTCGTGGAGAGCGGAGAAGAATGAGTAGTCCCTGTCCGATGGGTGGTTAGCCCTCCAGGAGTCGACCAGCCCCCACTGGCGTTGCCAGGCGGAGCGCGCGAGTGCAAGCCTACCAGCTGGTGCATTCGGTAGGGGGGGGTGTGATCTGTCCAGGGCAACGTCGGCCACACTGTTAAAGTCGCCGCCCAGGAGCAAGGGCTCCACTAAGAACTGGGCTAGTTTATTGGACAGTAGTGAGAGGAATGCAGGTTGGTCCACATTCGGGGCGTACAAGCAACCCAGGTTAAGGTCCCTCCCATCCAGCTTGCCTCGCACCATTATGTATCTCCCCTCTGGGTCAATTACCTGTTGTGTACACTGGAAGGGTACCCCCGCCCGTATCCAGATGGCCACCCCCCTAGCATAAGCAGAGTAGCCAGTGTGAAAGATCTGCCCCCTCCAGCGCCGCTGCAGTGCCTTCCCTTCCTTATCCAGCAGATGTGTTTCCTGAAGGAAGGCGATGTGTATGCCCCGCCTGACCAGATAGGAGTGGATCTTATGACGCCTATGCATCGAGTGCATCCCCCTTACGTTCCATGTGAGACATTTGTAGCCTAAGTCGGATCCCATGGTAGAGTCCACGATGTCCTATCCACCCTCTCAGCAACCCCCCCAGCACGCCCAGGCCCCACCCTCGTCCCCCCCCCAACTTGCATAATCAAACTACCCCAACTCCCACACCCCCGGACAGACAACCAACGTGGAAACCCCATCCAAACTCAAGTATCAAAAAGCGTATCACTACAAAATAGGGCTGGAGTGGCAGCGATGCCAGCCCTAGACAGGCTCGAAGCCCCCCGCCCCACCTCCCCCAACAACAAACAGGAGAGGTCCCCCGACTCACCCCATCCCCAAGATCTCAGTAAGAAGTCCCGGGGGGCATCCGCACCTCACTGCATAGCGTCCGGAAGCGGCCCCCCTCCGCCCGCGTACCCCAGTACCTTACTTATGTGGCCAGTGTCCCACGAACCGTCTCAGCCAAGGATATCATCCGCTGTCTGGAGAGTCACCACCGGCAGGTCTGTCTCTGATAGCTCGTGCCCACTGCTGAAGCTAGGGCTGGGAGCACTGGCCTTCGACTGCTCCGACGCGCTACTGGAGGGGCTGGCATCTCCCTGGCTGATGGCCACCACTGCCTGCACCGCCTTGGCTTGTTCCTGCTGCCAGCCCGATGGGGAGCCAGATCGTCGTGTCGGCGTCGTTTCCGTGGAGTGTCTCCTGGGAGGGGTCTGTGGCGTGGGGTCCGTGCCCGGCTCCCCCCTTGCATCCAACCAGCTCCAAGCCTCCTGTGGTGTTAGAAAAAAGTGGGTGCGCTCCTCAGCGACCACCCGGAGCCGCGCCGGGAACAGCATAGCGAAGGGCAGTTGCAGCGATCTCAATTTCCGCTTGACCGCCAGGAAATAGGCCCGTTGCTTCTGCACATCCCTGGTGAAGTCCGGAAAGACCATGACCCTGCTGTTGTCGATTCTCAGGTCCGGGATGTCTCTCACCCTCCGTAGTATATGGTCTCTGTCTCTGAAGTGCAGGAGACGCAGTACAATCAGGCGCGGAGGCGTCCCCGGCTTGGGGGGACGCGCAGGGACCCTGTGTGCACGTTCAATGGCAAAGAACGTCACAGCTCCAAGCCTCCTGTGGTGTTAGGAAAAAGTGGGTGCGCTCCTCAGCGACCACCCGGAGCCGCGCCGGGAACAGCATAGCGTAGGGCAGTTGCAGCGATCTCAATTTCCGCTTGACCGCCAGGAAGGAGGCCCGTTGCTTCTGCACATCCCTGGTGAAGTCCGGAAAGACCATGACCCTGCTGTTGTCGATTCTCAGATCCAGGATGTCTCTCACCCTCCACAGTATATGGTCTCTGTCTCTGAAGTGCAGGAGACGCAGTACAATCGGGCGCGGAGGCGCCCCCGGCTTGGGGGGACGCGCAGGGACCCTGTGTGCACGTTCAATGGCAAAGAACGTCGAAAGTCCTTCCGGGGCCACCTCAGATCGCAGCCAGCCCTCCAGGTAGGTGACCACGTCCCGCCCCTCCGTGTTTTCGGGGACCCCCACGAGGCGGAGGTTATTGCGCCGAGAGCGCCCTTCACTGTCCTCAGCTCGGAGCTCTAGCACCCATACCTTCTGCGCCATTTCCGCCAGTGTTGTCCTTAGCTCCGCCACGTCCCCTGGCAGACTTTTCAGGGTAACCTCGGAGGTCGCCACCCGCTCCTTCAGCTTCCTGTGGTCATCCTTCAGTAGGGTCAGGTCCGACCCAATGGTGTCTATGCGCTTCTCAAGAGCCTCCGCGACGCTACAATCGCCTGCATTATGTCCCCCAGGGAGGGGTCCCGCGGGTGGGTCGAGCTCCCGGCCCCCGCCCCTGGTGGGACGTCGTCGACGAGGTGCCCCGGGTCGTCCAGCCTCAGGGCCTCGAAGCCCTTCTTCCTGCTGCCACGTACCATTATGGCGGGCAGCTAGCGTTGCGTGCCCCTGCGGCGGTCGCCGATGTTCCCGCTCTCTGCCCCTGGTCCGCCTCAGGCTCGTCGTCCACTCTTGTCTCTGGGCCCGCGCCTCGTGGGGTCCAGTTTGTGAAGCTGTCCAAGGGCCAGGGCTCGCTCCACCAGGGTCGCGGGGCACCAGTGCCCCGGGTCTGGGCACCTAGCGAGGCTCCCGCGTCTAGACGGCTCAGGCAGGGTGCGCGCCTATGAGCACCAGTCCCAATGTGGCACGCTGTTCTCGGGCGTCCCCGGCCAGGTAGGCGCCTCTTCCCGCCTGCAAATTCAGTGCCTCGTGGGGGTGGGTAGCCAGCACCTCATCCCCTGCTCACCTCGTTGTCTTCGCTCGTGCGCCACCAACCCACCTGTGGCGCAGGCTCCCTGGCAATTCCACCACCAGGAGGGCGGGTCGGGTGCTTCACGCAGACCCAGTGCTCCACGCAGTCCCAGCGGCTCCGCAAACGGCCGCCAAGGTGGTCACAGGGTCTCAAATGGCACCATTTTAGGGTCAGGCAGGCTGGCCGTCCCCCGTCCTCTGGTTCCGCTTGCGAGGGTGCCAGCCAGTACCCCTCACCTTTGCCTGCTCTCCGGGAGTCTCCGCCGGCAAGCGGTCAGCCGCCACAGCGTCAGGGGGCTCCTCTGCACCTACCGAGCTCCGTCGCCAGGCGCGTCAGAGCAGGACGGCCGCCGCCATTTTGGGCGCTCTCTTCCCCGGGTGCCGCGCTCGCCGCTCAAAGTACAGCGGGGGCAGTTACAGGGGCCCCCAGTCCTCCAAATTCTCCCTGCGTGTCCCCGATGCCCTCCTGGGCACTTTTGTGGGGTCAGAATATGAGTCGGGGCGCAGGATATGTGGTGGTGCGAGGTGGGCACGGAGGAGCTCCTTAGTCCCGCTTCCACCTACATCGGCGCCTTAGCCACGCCCCCGTGCTACCTCTTACCAATGCTGCACAGCTCCCACAGTGCGGTGCTACCTCTTACCAATGCTGCACAGCTCCCACAGTGAGGTGCTACCTCTTACCAATGCTGCACAGCTCCCACCGTGCAGTGCTACCTCTTACCGATGCTGCACAGCTCCCACAGTGCGGTGCTACCTCTTACCGATGCTGCACAGCTCCCACCGTGTGGTGCTACCTCTTACGGACGCTGTGCAGAATCCACAGTGCGGTGCTTCCTCTTACAGATGCTGCACAGCACCCACAGTGTGGTGCTACCTCTTACAGACACTGCATCGCACCCACAGTGTAGTGCTACCTCTTACGGAAGCTGCACAGCATCCACCGTGCGGTGCTACCTCTTACAGATGCTGCACAGCTCCCACAGTGCGGTGCTACCTCTTACCAATGCTGCACAGCATCCACCGTGCGGTGCTACCTCTTACGGATGCTGCACAGCTCCCACAGTGCGGTGCTACCTCTTACCAATGCTGCACAGCTCCCACAGTGCGGTGCTACCTCTTACCAATGCTGCACAGCTCCCACAGTGCGGTGCTACCTCTTACAGATGCTGCACAGCTCCCACAGTGCGGTGCTACCTCTTACCAATGCTGCACAGCATCCACTGTGCGGTGCTACCTCTTACGGACGCTGTGCAGAATCCACAGTGCGGTGCTACCTCTTACCGATGATGCATATCATCCACTGTACTGTGCTACCTCTTACAGACACTGCATCGCACCCACAGTGTAGTGCTACCTCTTACGGAAGCTGCACAGCATCCACCGTGCGGTGCTACCTCTTACAGATGCTGCACAGCTCCCACCGTGCGGTGCTACCTCTTACGGATGCTGCACAGCATCCACCGTGCGGTGCTACCTCTTACAGATGCTGCACAGCTCCCACCGTGCGGTGCTACCTCTTACAGATGCTGCACAGCTCCCACCGTGCGGTGCTACCTCTTACAGATGCTTCACAGCACCCACAGTGTGTAAGTATAAATGTATTGTTTTTGATTAATTAAAACCATTACAAAAATACATTCAAGTATAACATTAAAAAAAAATTACTTTTCGGTCAATGCTCTCTTCAAAGGTTTTTAAGTGACGATGCACACGTGCGTAAGTTAAAAGTACAGAGTGTCCAGAGTAATTTTGCTAGGAGCTTGTGAACACTTATACGCTAGTTGTGGTACCAAGCATCTTTTGCTTGGATGCTGCTAAAAATAAGAACTTGACAAGCTTCCCATTCAGTTGTGGATCCAGTGGGTTGAAACATGCGAGTACGGCTTGTCTCCAGGTGCATATGCCTCGTTGGTTAAAATGAGTTTCTAGCAGGCCAACCCTTTCCTTATTAAGCTTTACGCAGGAGCATATTATGTGTTCAATGTCCTCCTTTCCACCTCCACATAGCAGGCATGTGTTCCAGTAGTTCTTTCTCAGCCATGTTGGAAGATGAGGTATGGCTGGCAGGATTCCAAGCCAGTACTTTAGAAAAACTTCTTTAGACTTCCTTGAATACCCTAGTTCAAAGTATGCCTGTGATCCAAATGATTTATAATTGAATAGAGTCATCCATGTGTGGCTCCTGTGTGCAAATGCAGCTTTGTCTTCTATAAAGGAAAGTTTCTTACCAACCTTATTAGTGATGCGTTTATAGTTCAAATGCGTTGTTGGGATTTCCCATAGGTCAGCTAGTCCCGTTATGGCGAGCGATTCCTCCAAGTAGGCTTTGGCTGGCGAGGCAGGTTTGCTGCACAGTTCCTGCCAGAGCTGGTGATTCATTGTGCTTGTGGCAGAGTTCTTAATTTTATCTCAGCACTTGATGTACGAGCCTCGCCTTGTGAGGAGTTGCTTTGTTAGACCAAGCTTGAGCCGAATCTGTGCTGGCGACGTATCAGGCAGTAAGTTTAACATTACTCTGTATGCTTTTGCCTTAGTGGTGTCCAGCAGTAGAGCATCCCTGACTCACAAAACCTCACTGCCATATGTAACTGATGATGTATTTTTTGCTTCTGCGACGGGGAGAAGTGGGGCGAATGTTGGCCCTGCCAGTTTTGTTTTAAGTTGTCTTAGCGTGGTTGCAATTGCCATTCCTTTCATCTTAAGGGCTTTGAGATGATTCGTGGAGTTACACACCTTGTCGATCATAACACCTAGCTACTTATACACATCATCGCAGTTGGTATTTGCAGCTTTACCTAGTAACCAAGAGTGGGACCGTTTTTTCCCCATTTATTGTCAGTGTTTTGGTTTTGTCGATGTTGACTTCCAGATAATTCTCGCCGACGTACCTATGCGGTGTGTTGAGTAACCGTTATAGACCAACTTGAGTATGGCTAGTTAAAATGACATAGTCCGCATAAGACATGCTTGAAATGGTTAATCTTCCTATTCGGGGGGCGTGCCCATTGCAGGCAGTGAATGCTGTTGTCAGGTCTGCTGTTTAAAGGTTAAAGAGAGAGGGTACGAGAACGCACCCCTGTTTATGGCATTTAGTTGTTTGTATAAGCCTTGACAGATGAGCACCGTTGCCGAGCTTGACCTGTATCCACGTATTGGATTTAAGCCATATGAGAGATTCAGGGGAGGCTAAACCGTCAGGTTGAGCAGGCCACTATTGCACACGCGCAAGGCTTCGTGCCATGGAACGCTTACTAACTTTAAAAATGAGCCCAAAAATACATCAGTATATAGCGTGGCACCCAAAGTGTTGGCAAAAAAAATGCTGTTTAAAGTGAACATAAAAATAATTAAAATAAAAAAACCTTAAATCAATGTTGCCACTGAGAAGAAAGGATCGATTTTTAGGAGGAAGTAAAAAATGTGCAGAAGCTCTGTCCAGTCACTCATAATGAAGGGAGCCAATGCGTAAAGGAGGCTGGTACGTGCCCCCAGGCTATAGGCTGTGGTGAGTAGAAGCACAATGTGAATGACAATTTAACAGACCAATGGATGAAGACCTAGGCGTGGGCGGAGTTCATGGAGTTTCACTCCACGGAATTCCGGAGTCACTGAAAAGCTCCGCCAAGTTCTGCGTGCCACCTGAGCTAAAATACTCTGAAGATGTGAGCTGTCATTCAGACACCCAAGCGCTTTGTGGCAAATTACAATCCTGCCAGCGCTAGAGGTCTGAAGCATGTGATGAGAGACGACCTGAAACTGGCCCCGCCAGGGCTACCAAGCCAGACACAGCAAAACCATGCGGCTTCTGGGCCTTGTCAGAGCAACAGCGGCCCGAGCAGGAAGGAAAGGACCCCCCTTACGGGACTAAGCGCAAACTAATAATAGTGCACCTCGTGCTGAAGTCTGCACTATGCCTTGTGCCTGTGAGGGGGAGCATGCACGGAATGATAACACATGTGCTCTTGTCACTCCAGATCTCTGGGACAGTCTTGTGTCACACACGGGGTGACGATATTATCTATACGTGCGTGACACCAGGTCTGGTAACCGTGAAGCCCCCCTGCAGCTCTGACAGAGTGACAGCCGCACTCCCTAGCAGCGGGAATATCCTGCAACACTGCGTCGGCTTTAACGACCCGTGGGCGGAAACACTCAAAAGTAAAAACCTTAAAAGGGTGAATATGTTTTTAATCTGGGATTGCGATGAAACAACACCTATGGCAGCAAGGGATCCGGGAACCCAAATGAAAAAAAGCATTGGAAATGCAATAGGTCTTGCAGCAGTTTAAGTTAGAGCCTTTGGCTTTGCTAATGGTATTGTATTTTAGCCATCTGTTATTTAGTGTTTCTATGTGAGAAAACATAATACTAAGCGCACATTCGCAACTAAAAAGAACAACCTCTATCTAAATATATTTTTAAAGAGTGGCTTTTTTCTATTTAAGGCTTTTGTTTATGCTGGGAAATGTTGAATTATTGTGTGAGAGAGTGAGAGTGGTTTGAGAGAGTATGAGAGGGAGAGAGAGAGAAGTGGGAGGGGTATGGGGGAGAGAATTCTCTACATAAAGAAGAACTTGTGTTTTTTAGAAGATTGGGCAGCTTTCAGTCCACTGGGCAAGGTATAGACACAAGATGCCAACATTTACTGCGTTAAAGTGCTGGATGAGAAGAAAAAAAAGAGGTTCATTGATAGAGAATGCACAGCACAATAATACAGCATATGCACTCCATTAATGGGAGTGAGACAGATATTAGAGTGATACGATCATACGATTCCATTCTTGCCACGCGCTCTTTATTAATATCAAAAACAGGGAGAGGGGGTGACGGGCGGGGGAGTGAGATGGGTAACTGCATTTGTATTCTGCTAAATAGTTCATTCAGCTCCTCTGTTGTGTCGAAGCGCTGTGACTAACAGATGTCACTGTTAAGTAATATAAGATGATTAATTAACCGGCCATGGAACTAAATTTAAACCAGTGTACTTTGCTGAAATTTGAACTTATGTTCTTCAAGTTATCGCATATTTAAGCAATAAGTGATTTCCTCACTGAGCCAGCCGCAATATTTTCGAGTCTAGCCATCAGCTCAACATCCTCTCATTCTGGGCAAATCACTTAGGAGCATATTTACAAGGGCTTTATCTCCACTTTTTTTGTTTAAAAAGCCAAAAAAGCGGATATAAAATGATCACCCTATTTACAAGAGGGTGCTAACATGCATAATCGCATTCTAGCACCCTTTTTCCCAACGCCTCCCATTGCATCTCTAATGAGATGCAAGGTGGGTGTCACTGGGCGTACCCCGGATGGACTACCATGCAAATATTGCTGATGTTCACATCGCGATATTTACAAGGCTGCAAAAACGAATGTCTGCTAAAATGCAGACTTACCTATGCTTTACATAGGGGGTAGAGTATGCTGATACGACCCTGTGGTCGTATCAGCAAGTTTATCGTCATTTTGCAGGGAACATCGCTAGAAAACCAGGGATGGTCACTGAAAAAACGGCAATAACCTCGCTATCGCTGGAATTTCTATCACCCTGGAGTAACGCGTTGTTAATTACGCACTACCGGGGCGAAAATTCCAGAGATAGCTTGCAATAATATAATTATAGCTAAGCACGTATTGCTGGCCATTGATAATATGCCCCGTGATCTTCCCGTGCCTACACCTAACTGTGAGGGTAGGGGGGCAGTTCTCTTGCTTGCATTAAGGCCCCTGGAAGCCTTCATATTTGCTGCACTTCCTTCCTGTCTTCTTGAGTTCTGCAAGAAGCAAATAGCAAGCTTTTCAAATTCACCCCGAGCCACCCGGCCAGTCTCGTTATGCACGCCTGCCCGGCCAAGACAACCTTTACACATATATGGTCCTGGTCATCGGTTTCCAGCGCCTTAACATTGGGGCGGAGTACACTTAGGGAGGTAAATAATACAATGTTCCAATCTCTGGACCAGAAAAATGGACAAACGCGACGCGTTAATAATTCAGCAAATTCCACGTCTTTGTGTGCTTGTGGCTGGGAGCCTGTTTGTAATCCACCTCTACCTGCTTTGCCCCTGACCCGTGGGCCTCGGTAAACAGCCATGTTTACTGGTTGCTTTATAGCCGCCTCTGAAATGTTCATCCGCCTTTTATTCTGCAGGTGAATACAGTGCATGTGGCAGAAGCAGGCCCAGGCCATTGATGGCTAGGCGCAGAGCTGGACACGGGTATTGATTGGCAGGTGAATAGTTAATCTAGAGAGGCTCATGGTCCACCGCTTCCCAGGGAAGATTGAAAACATAGATCAGAGTGTTTACATAGAGACATGGGGCCATAGACATATGGGGCCAACACAGCATGCCCTCCAGTCTAGGGTGACCAGATTCTCAAAACAACAAGCATTTGCAATGCAATAGGTCTCGCATTTACACAAGTTTGAGCTATTGACATTGCAAATAAAAATGCTGTTGTTTTAAAAACATAAATAAAAGGCATTGTCATTTACAATGCCAATAGCTAAAACCCGCGTAAATACGAGACCTATTGCATTGCAAATGCTTGTTATATTTACTATATCATTACATGAGACCCGAGACGGTGGGGTCAACTTTGAAGAAACCCAGAGCACTTTTATGAGCCGTGTCCCAATAAGGTGCTCCTTCAAGCCATCTCTATGCACAGGACCAAAGCCACGCCAGTCTGGCGGCACAACCTTGTCTACACGGGCCACCGTACATGTCGGTCGCTGGTGCAAAATTAGCGACCGGCACTTTTTGGACCAACGTAACGGATGGATCTTGTTGACCCAATTGTTTTATTTCAGTCCTTGAAACTTACGGTTATACTTCTGTTAATTTGTGAATAATGTAGGAATGGCATTTACAGAGTGCTCCATCAGAGGCTTCTAGGCATTTTGGGCGGGTACGGGTGGTGGATGCACTTAGAGCATGGAGGGATAGGCAAAGGCACGGGGCACCAAATGTATAAGGTTGCCCTTATGCCGTCACCGGGCCGCCGTCTCCCCGCAGACACAGTTTCATACATCGTCCCCGTCTTAAAGTTAGCAGGAGTTGCGCCTCGTTTTGCGGCGCTGCCTGCAGGCGCTTGAGAGAGTGCACACACATTTATGCTAATCCGACGATGCCGCCACGGACTCTTAAATCAATATGAAATGTTTTGTACCGGCTGTTTTTGTGCATCTTGTATTGTTATGTGCAATATACAAAATAATGTGTCTAACTATGCCATTAATGCCTCTGAAAGAAAAAGCTAATTACCAACAGGATGGCATTTGCATGCAAGTGTGTCAGCTTTCAAGCCTTTTTCAAATGCACCCATCTGTCATTTACAACTCACTGAAAGCACTTTATGAATCTGCAAAGAAAATGTACTTATCTTCCCCTGCCAGTGTCCCAGCTGTTTCGAAATTGCTTTTGTCCTAATACTTACAAGGCAATTTTAGCATCAGTTAATAATGTTATGGGATAGATAACTCCTAAAGCATTTTAAAATTTCAGACATTAAACAATGGCAACTTAGCATTTTTTGTAACAGTTCATGACAGCTTAAAAACTAAAGTGACGTTAATCTAGAGCCCAGGCAGGCTCGGCTTCTCCTTGACAATTTCTTTAGAAGGAATAAAATACAGGGAAAAACTTTTTTAAACCTTGGGAGAAAGAATAAAACAGATTTACCTCAGCGCGAGATCCCGTATACATCTCAATTAGAAATAATGTCTTGGATCTTCCCGCACAAATCACGGGTGACAAGAAAGTGAATTTATTTAGGCACCAAAAAAATGATGCTATCGTTTAATAGCAGGGTGGCACAAAATAAACAAGCATCGATCTCTTGTCTTTATGGGGCGATGTGTTTCTTATTAGAAACACATGGCCCCATACAGATAAGAAAGTGCTTCTCGACAGAAGGAAAGCAGGCGAGCCAGTCCGGGTGGGCGGGAATAAAAAGTTAAAGGGAGGCAACCCAAAAGCTCATTTCCAATGGCAGGCCACCGTCTAGCATAAGCGGTGAGGCCAGCCAATGGAAATGAGGGGCGGGGCTTCAAGCCCTCTTCTGAAAGTACTCATTAACAATAGATCTCGCAGTGCGAACAGCGCATGAGCTGCAACGCTAGGCAAGACCTAAAAACGGGGCAGGTCATAGACATAGAAGTAGGACTATGGTTTGCAGTAAAAATCAACATAAAAGTAGGACTATTTGACAGCTGTCATAGACATAGATAAAGTACTACATTGACAGCTAATTGTGCCTGCAACCGCATTCTGTGCCCTTGACTGTGCCAGCAGTTGTTTGTCTTGTGCCCACGACCTCCCAGCATTGTTGTTGTGCCTTTAGCCCGTCCATGCCGCTGCTGCTCCCCCGCGGCCCCACCCCGCTCCCTCCAGCTCTTACTGACCATCCTACCCCACCCCCCGCCTCCCAGCTGCCCCTCCCTCCCACAAACATACCTTAAACTGATAGCGCAAGACTAGGAGCTGTGTCCAGCCTGACTCCGGTCAGAACTGGTCGCTCCTCTCGCAGCTCGCCCCAGCCATTTGTGCCAGCGACCTGCATCCTGCCCTGCCATCTGTGCCAGCGACCCGCTTTGTACCCTGCCATAGTGTCTGGTATCGTTGCCTGTATTGACATCTATTGCGCCAGCTGATTGTGTCTGCGACCGCATTTTATTTTGTGCCAGCTAATTGTGCCTGCGACCGCATTCTGTGCCCTTGACTGTGCCAGCGATTGTTTGTCTTGTGCCCACGACCTCCCAGCATTGTTGTTGTGCCTTTAGCCCGTCCACGCCGCCGCTGCTCCCCCGCGGCCCCACCGCCGCTCCCTCCAGCTCCTACTGACCATCCTACCCCGCCCCCCGCCTCCCAGCTGCCCCTCCCTCGCTCCGCCCCCCTCCACTATCCATTTATGACAGATGGACCTTCGCGCAGCGTCCACGCGCAGCGGATGCGCCCCATGCGTGCCGAAGGTGCGCCAAAGGTAAGCCCGTCTACGCCCGTCCGCGCCTGGACCGCGCCCAGCGCCAGACCTCCTGGTCCTCGCAAACCCATCACCTCCCGCATCACGTACGACGCTGCAACCCTCTCAGCCCTCAACCCCGGCCGTCCACCAAATTGCCACCAAGCCACCCCAGGACACACCCATGGACCATTCACCTACCACTCCTGCAAGTTCGACTGCCTCAATACCCTCAGATTCCAAACAGAGCTCTGACACTAACCACCTGAAGTGCATCCTGCTCAACACCCGCACGGTCCACAGTCACGCCACTGAACTATGGTGTAGGAAGGTACATCCTGACTATGGTTGCCCCCAACTTTTTGCCCTGTGTTTTAGCTGGTTTTTGGACATAGTCGACCTGGGACCCTGCCAATCAGGACCCCAGGCCTACTGCTCTCTCTTTAAAATGGATTCCATGTACCCTAGGTACATTTCCAATTGGTACTGGGCCACCCTATCAGACCCTGTAACTCAGGGCATGGGTGTACCCAGGGCTGCCAGGGGCTGAAGCATGTATTATGCCACCCCTGGCTGGCCTCCTAAATTTGACACAACTGGCTGCATGACAGCTGGGGCAAAGTCGTGTAATCACCCTTTGCTGTAGGTGTAGTATACCTATACCTAACCCTAAAATGGACACACAGATTCCTATCAGTCACTCCTATGGCAGGCCTTGACAATCCTGAAGGCAGAGTGCTTGGAATCGTGTGAGATGGTGCTCTGGCATGAGCTGAGCCTGTCTGCAGCTTGCGGAACCAAGTCCTAATAGCTGTTCCATGATATCGCATACCATATACTCTTAAGTGCATTGTAATCCTCGCGGTTAAATGCTAACTTTGGTATTGCTGTATCAAAACATGTCGAGTAAGGTGTCATACGAATTGGAATACTAACCCCTCGCCAATTCTGGCGACGGGGTTAGCATTCCACCCTTCTAGAGGGACACAACATGTACGTAACTGTGAACCCCGGTTAAAGTTAACTGAAGCCTCAGCTCCACAAAATGGATGCTGCCACCACAGACACGAGTCTGACCCCCTACAGCTGGGAGTCCTTCCAGCGAGGGGAGCCTGGACAAAGGGTTTCCTGTCAGGGGCGGTGCTAGCACCGTCCCAGACATGGTTTTGTGTATCCTGGGTAGGCAGGGCTTTACAGGAAGGTGACTGCTGAGTGGCACCCCGGTGCTCACTACGCATAGGCCGGTCAGAACCAGTTCCAGGGGCACACCAGCCCCTGGCCTGGGGAAAGTCCGGCATGGCTGAGGGGTGTAACCACCCCCCACCTAGTCCCACCCATAGGCAGGACCTAGTCACCGGGTCAGCCCCTTTTTTTAGTATAAAGTTAGGAGCGGGCCCCCTGTTCAAATTAGATCATCTTTGGAATCAAGACACAACTTTCTGCGAAAGGACTTCAAGATTTCTTCCTCAAGATTCTCCCTTGTGGCTAAGGAGTAGTCACCCTGCATCCGCAGGCACCATCCTAAGAACACTGCGGTCTGCTGCAAGTCCTTCATCACGAATCCGTCGACCCAGCTCGACGAGACCCGGCTTCCCTGGCACCTCTGACCTCTACTCACCTCTACAGCAAAGCTGAGAACCGTGAGTGCGACGAGACCTCGAGGGACCGACGATCGCCAAGACTGCACGACATCTTTACTGCAAGCCCACCGTGTCCTCCACGAGTGAGTGCTTTGGGGTCCGAGAAGCCCCGACCCTGCGCAGCTCCAGCACCCAAGGTCAGCCTCCCTGCATCTCCACGATCTGCGTGGGGCCCTTCTGCTGTTTGCTGTGCACCGCGTTGTTTGGCTACTAGCCGGCTGGCTTGTGGCCTTCTGAACGACGCCCGACGACATCTCTTCTGCTGGTCTGGTTGCTCCAGGCTGGCCCTTGCTTCCTTTTTCAAGAGAGGCACCCCGGACCCTCCTGGTCCACTCCAGACGCCATTTTAGGTCCACCGCGTGGGCTTGAATTTGCCAAGGCTTTGTTGCCCAATCCTGGGTCCAGCGACGCTGACAGCTTCCATCTTCGTGGGACAGCTCGATCCTCCATCCTGGTCGCCGACAACGCCTCCTGGTCCGTGAGATCTCCGAGCACAGCGTCACCCACTCACCTAGTCGAGGTGGCTACCATCCGGTGCCCTCCTGGTGCCCACTGACTACTGGCTAGTAGTCTCGAACTTGGTCCCCTCTGCTTTCAGGTGTCATCCCTCTTCAAGATCCAGGCTTGGATCCGACTGAACTTTCTTCACTGGTCACCGGCCAGCATCTTTTCTTCCGGCTCCTGGTCCGTCTACGAGGATTCCCGACGTCTTTTCAGACCTATGCAGCTGCAGCCCCTGGGCTAGGTAACTTCGGCATTTCGGTGCCCCAGCATAGCCTCACTATCTAAGGGTCAGGATCCACTTTCGTTTTCCTCCTACCAGGTCGGGTTCGCCCGAGAACACTAACTTTGCAATTCCTAGCTACCATAGACTTTGTCCCGCATCTCGCGTGAGAGTGCACACACTGCACCCGAGTCCCCTGGGTCTCCTAGACGTAATCTAACGATTCCCTAGTCAAGTCCTAGCGATTCCAAAGGCTATTAGTACTGTACTTACCTGCTAGTAATTTCGCATTCCACTTTTCAAGTATATGGTTTTCCGTGCCCCTCGGGCATTTGTATATACTGTGCTAACTTAAGTATTTTTGTAAGAGTTTTGATTTGTGCTTAGTACCCTGTCCTCATAAAGAGTACAGGGCTGTTGTGATCTTTAATAAATAACTGTTTATTTTCATAACACTTGTGTGGTGTCCTTTCACTGGGTATTCAAGGGGTATATGTGTGGTAAACAGCTGGCTTAACACGCCCTCTCGAGTCTTTAGCCTTAGACTGCTCGTATCCACGCTACTAGGATAGCTGGTCTATAAGGTTGACTTACAACCAATCATCAATAAGGGTTGCTGGACTGATACATAGTGTTCACTAGAATAGTGAGCACTGCATATCAGGCCACCATCTCACATTGGTGGCAGCGGTGGGGATTTGAGCTTGCTGTTGTTTTACCACACGTATCCTAAGAATATCTTGTTGAAAGATCACATAAGTACTGTTAGTACATATAATCAAGCTTAGAATACTCTGAGTTCTACTGAACCAGCTGTTGCAGCTCCTCAAGGCTTAGCACACCTTGGCTGCAACTCTTAGCAAGGGATCAGTAGGCAAACACATAGTGTAGGTAGGTGCATCACTTACACCACACTAGAAACAGTATGTCGGACAAAGGAGGAAACTCTGGGTCTCCCCTTGTGTCAGTTGACCCTCCACAGGTCATCCCTTCAGGATATACTGTGCTGAGCTTCAAGGAGTTAAGACAGCTGTGTCACTCCAGGAAGATCAAGCAGGGGTCTAACCCCACAACGTCCTTTCTGATTGGTCTCTTGGAGACTTATGATGCCAGGAAAGCTGAGAAACTTCTTAGCTCTTCTCATCCAGATGGGAGTCTGCCCTCCTTACAGGGACCCTTTGATAGCAATGACCATCCCCTCCAAGAAGCAGATGATGCTGAGGATGAGGATGAGGATCTGTTGTCAGGGGATGAGGCAGATAAGGGACAGGTAGAAGTCAATAGACTAACCAGGTCCAACTTAAGCAGACATGAGATTGGTACTGGGGGACCCCTGGGCCCACTCTCAGGTCAGCTTAACATTGGGAATGGACGAGTTAGGTCTCTATCAAGAGGCTCTAACAGATCCTTTCGAACCAATGGCTCTCTCAACTCTTCTCACAGAGGGATGTCTTCCCCTAAGAGGAGAGTGTATGAAGCTGAAGAAAGGGCAATCAAACTGAGGATTGAAAGGGAAGAACTTGCCCTGGCCAAAGAGAGACTTGCCCTTGCTAGAGAGCAAGAATTATGTGGGCTACAGCCCACTGGTGGCAGCAATAAACCTAGCAATAGGGAAAGGAGTTTTGATACAAAGCACCTGAATAAGATAGTGCCCCCCTTTAAAGAAGGGGATGACATCCACAAATGGATTACTGCTTTGGAGAGAGCCTGCACTGTGCAGGGTGTTCCCCAAAGTAAGTGGGCAGCTATCTTGTGGCTCTCCTTTGATGGTAAAGGTAGAGATAAGCTCCTCACCACAAGGGTGGAGGATGCTAACAATTACAAAATCTTGAAGAATACACTGGTTGATGGGTTTGGTTTAACCACTGAACAATACAGGATGCTGTTCAGAGACACCCAGAAAACTCAGTCTCAAGATTGGACTGACTTTGTTGATTGTGCCACTAAGGCTTTTGAAGGCTGGCTACTGGGTAGTAAGGTTACTGATTTTAAAGGATTGTATAATCTGATTATGAGGGAGCAAATCTTAAATAATTGTCAGAACCAGCTATTACATCAGCACCTGGTAGACTCTGAGTTGACCTCTCCACAGGAATTGGGTAAGAGGGCAGACAAATGGGTCAGAACAAGGGTTAGGCCTAAAAACCAGGGTGGTGACCAGAAAAAGGAATCAACCAAGCCTCAAGAGAAGGGTGGGGATAAATCCACAGAGAAGACTTCCCAAGGGCCCCAAAACTCCAACAAGGGTGGTGGGTCCCAGAACACTCCTTCAGAACAGAAGAAACCTTATTGCCATACCTGTAAACAGGTGGGCCATTACAAAAGTGATGCCAGGTGCCCTAAAAATAGCAATAAGGAAAACATACCCCCAAGTAACACTCCCAGACCTCCTGTTACCACTAGTGGTAATCCCCCAGGTGGTGGGAGTGCCCCCAAGAATGTGGTGGGCATTACTTTGGGCAATCAGGAGGACTATGGCCTAGCCAGGTTCCCTGACCACACTCTTGTCTGTGAGACTGGCATGGGGTTTGCCAACTTCACTACTGGACCCCACATTTTGGGAAAGTATAGACAAGAAGTTTTAGTGAATGGTCAGAAAGTTGAGGCATTCAGAGACACAGGGGCCAGCCTCACCATGGTGAGTGACCATCTGGTCCCCTCTGCTCAACTGACCCCTGGTTTTACTTATCAGGTGACAGACATTCATGGAGTGAAGAGAAGGCATCCCATGGCAGTAGTCAAGCTCAGTTGGGGTAATGTCACAGGGCCCCTGAGGGTGGCAGTGACAGATAACCTACCTGTAGATTGTTTACTGGGGAATGAGCTGGAACTCTCAGCATGGGCTGAGGTGGAGCAAGAAACTCACTCCAGAATGATAGGCCTATCCAGACAGGTTAGTGGGGCAGTAATAGCTACAGCCCCAGTCCAAGCACCATTCCTCCCTAAAAAGGTTGGAAGGGCAGTGGTAGCCACTGCCCAGGCTCAGACAGACTTTCCAGAACAGGATAGGAGGGCTGTGACAGTCACAGCCCAAACACAAACTGAGTGCCCGCCTGAAAAGGTTGGCAAGGTTGAAATGGTCTCAGCCTCTACTCAGACAGATAGTGAGGTTGTGAAGCCTGAAACAATGGATCACTCCACTCAAACAGAGAGCATTGAGGAGGAAGAAGAGTATTCCCCCTCCCAGACACTAGGTGAGAGCCAGCCTCCTCAGGGAACTGACTCTACCCCTGTTGAAGAAACTGCCCCAGAGGTAGTCAGGCCTAGCCTGGCAGAGCCCCTGATGGCAGTGGACCCTTCCCAGGTGGGACCCAGTCTGGAGCAGGTAACTTGCACCTCTCTACCCTGCCTCAGTCAGCCCAGGGCTGAAGAGATCAGGGAGGCCAGTGGTGGACCCCAAAGGGCCCCCTGTCCAAAAGAACCACTTAATCAACAGATTAGGGTCACTGAAGCTGGTAAACCTAGCCAAGTGAAAATAAGTCAGACTCCTGAGGGATCCCCCTTAAAAGTAGTTCGGGAACTCCCACAGCTGGACACTGTTGGGCACAGCCAAACATGGGGCCTAAAAACCCCAGACCTGACCTGTCCCTCCAGTAAGCCAAACAGAGGGACTCAGCCTCCAGCTTTAGGTAGCCAGAGGCTGACCCTGAGAGCTCAGTGCATCTCAGCTAAAGAAAGAAAGGCACACATGATGAATGGTGATTGGAGGAAGTTGAGCCCAAAGGTAGAGGAGCCTCACTTCAGTACTCCATCCCAGCATCAGCCTTCTTGTTTCCTAAGACACACCAGAGACAGAGATTCCCTATGGTGGAGACCCTCAGATACCCTTAGGGTGAGGGGTTGCCTAGTGGACCATGGCACAGGGGGAAACCAAGCCAGAGCTGGTCCTTCCTTATATGGCCACTTAGGTAATAGAGGCTTACCTGGACAAGGATAGCCTTATCTCCTTTCGTTTGGGGGGGGGTTGTGTAGGAAGGTACATCCTGACTATGGTTGCCCCCAACTTTTTGCCCTGTGTTTTAGCTGGTTTTTGGACATAGTCGACCTGGGACCCTGCCAATCAGGACCCCAGGCCTACTGCTCTCTCTTTAAAATGGATTCCATGTACCCTAGGTACATTTCCAATTGGTACTGGGCCACCCTATCAGACCCTGTAACTCAGGGCATGGGTGTACCCAGGGCTGCCAGGGGCTGAAGCATGTATTATGCCACCCCTGGCTGGCCTCCTAAATTTGACACAACTGGCTGCATGACAGCTGGGGCAAAGTCGTGTAATCACCCTTTGCTGTAGGTGTAGTATACCTATACCTAACCCTAAAATGGACACACAGATTCCTATCAGTCACTCCTATGGCAGGCCTTGACAATCCTGAAGGCAGAGTGCTTGGAATCGTGTGAGATGGTGCTCTGGCATGAGCTGAGCCTGTCTGCAGCTTGCGGAACCAAGTCCTAATAGCTGTTCCATGATATCGCATACCATATACTCTTAAGTGCATTATAATCCTCGCGGTTAAATGCTAACTTTGGTATTGCTTTATCAAAACATGTCGAGTAAGGTGTCATACGAATTGGAATACTAACCCCTCGCCAATTCTGGCGACGGGGTTAGCATTCCACCCTTCTAGAGGGACACGACATGTACGTAACTGTGAACCCCGGTTAAAGTTAACTGAAGCCTCAGCTCCACAAAATGGATGCTGCCACCACAGACACGAGTCTGACCCCCTACAGCTGGGAGTCCTTCCAGCGAGGGGAGCCTGGACAAAGGGTTTCCTGTCAGGGGCGGTGCTAGCACCGTCCCAGACATGGTTTTGTGTATCCTGGGTAGGCAGGGCTTTACAGGAAGGTGACTGCTGAGTGGCACCCCGGTGCTCACTACGCATAGGCCGGTCAGAACCAGTTCCAGGGGCACACCAGCCCCTGGCCTGGGGAAAGTCCGGCATGGCTGAGGGGTGTAACCACCCCCCACCTAGTCCCACCCATAGGCAGGACCTAGTCACCGGGTCAGCCCCTTTTTTTAGTATAAAGTTAGGAGCGGGCCCCCTGATCAAATTAGATCATCTTTGGAATCAAGACACAACTTTCTGCGAAAGGACTTCAAGATTTCTTCCTCAAGATTCTCCCTTGTGGCTAAGGAGTAGTCACCCTGCATCCGCAGGCACCATCCTAAGAACACTGCGGTCTGCTGCAAGTCCTTCATCACGAATCCGACGACCCAGCTCGACGAGACCCGGCTTCCCTGGCACCTCTGACCTCTACAGCAAAGCTGAGAACCGTGAGTGCGACGAAACCTCGAGGGACCGACGATCGCCAAGACTGCACGACATCTTTACTGCAAGCCCACCGTGTCCTCCACGAGTGAGTGCTTTGGGGTCCGAGAAGCCCCGACCCTGCGCAGCTCCAGCACCCAAGGTCAGCCTCCCTGCATCTCCACGATCTGCGTGGGGCCCTTCTGCTGTTTGCTGTGCACCGCGTTGTTTGGCTACTAGCCGGCTGGCTTGTGGCCTTCTGAACGACGCCCGACGACATCTCTTCTGCTGGTCTGGTTGCTCCAGGCTGGCCCTTGCTTCCTTTTTCAAGAGAGGCACCCCGGACCCTCCTGGTCCACTCCAGACGCCATTTTAGGTCCACTGCGTGGGCTTGAATTTGCCAAGGCTTTGTTGCCCAATCCTGGGTCCAGCGACGCCGACAGCTTCCATCTTCGTGGGACAGCTCGATCCTCCATCCTGGTCGCCGACAACGCCTCCTGGTCCGTGAGATCTCCGAGCACAGCGTCACCCACTCACCTAGTCGAGGTGGCTACCATCCGGTGCCCTCCTGGTGCCCACTGACTACTGGCTAGTAGTCTCGAACTTGGTCCCCTCTGCTTTCAGGTGTCATCCCTCTTCAAGATCCAGGCTTGGATCCGACTGAACTTTCTTCACTGGTCACCGGCCAGCATCTTTTCTTCCGGCTCCTGGTCCGTCTACGAGGATTCCCGACGTCTTTTCAGACCTATGCAGCTGCAGCCCCTGGGCTAGGTAACTTCGGCATTTCGGTGCCCCAGCATAGCCTCACTATCTAAGGGTCAGGATCCACTTTCGTTTTCCTCCTACCAGGTCGGGTTCGCCCGAGAACACTAACTTTGCAATTCCTAGCTACCATAGACTTTGTCCCGCATCTCGCGTGAGAGTGCACACACTGCACCCGAGTCCCCTGGGTCTCCTAGACGTAATCTAACGATTCCCTAGTCAAGTCCTAGCGATTCCAAAGGCTATTAGTACTGTACTTACCTGCTAGTAATTTCGCATTCCACTTTTCAAGTATATGGTTTTCCGTGCCCCTCGGGCATTTGTATATACTGTGCTAACTTAAGTATTTTTGTAAGAGTTTTGATTTGTGCTTAGTACCCTGTCCTCATAAAGAGTACAGGGCTGTTGTGATCTTTAATAAATAACTGTTTATTTTCATAACACTTGTGTGGTGTCCTTTCACTGGGTATTCAAGGGGTATATGTGTGGTAAACAGCTGGCTTAACACGCCCTCTCGAGTCTTTAGCCTTAGACTGCTCGTATCCACGCTACTAGGATAGCTGGTCTATAAGGTTGACTTACAACCAATCATCAATAAGGGTTGCTGGACTGATACATAGTGTTCACTAGAATAGTGAGCACTGCATATCAGGCCACCTTCTCACATATGGAACCTACTCGACACCACATCGCCGGACGTCGCCTTTCTCACAGAAACCTGGATGAACATATCTTCAGCACCCGACATCGCCATAGCCATTTCGGACAGATACAAGATCATCCGAAAAGACTGCACCAAGCAAACAGGAGGAGGCATCGCCATCGCCCATAAGAACACCATCCGCATCACGACCAGTTCCGACGATCACCTCGCTGCCGCCGAACACCTTCACTTCCAGATCCACACCGACCCCAAGACCCCACTCAGAGGCACGCTCATCTAAAGACCACCAGGACCTCGCGCACAATTCAGCGAAGACTTCGCTGACTTCATCAGCCCTCACGCCCTCCCCTCCGAAGACTACATTCTACTGGGAGACCTCAACTTCCACCTGGAAAAGAACAACGACAGCAACACCACCACCCTTCTCGACAACCTCGCCAATCTCGGACTCAAACAACTTGTTAACACCCCCACCCACTATGCCGGACACACGCTCGATCCAATCTTCACCTCCAGCAAGCACATCACCTTCAATCACACCACAGCTCTCCAGTGGACAGACCACAGCTGCATTCACTTCAGCTACAGAAATACTACAACCCACAACCTCCCACAACCAATTCCCCGCAGAAACTGGAACAACATTACAACCGACCAACTCTTCACATCACTGCACCAAAACCCCCCTGCAAAATCTTCGGACCCAAACCTTGCAGCCAACAACCTCCCACAATGGATCACCCACAGCGCTGACGAATTAGCACCCTTGAAAAAACGTAAAATCAAACAAGATAACAAAAGAGCCCCCTGGTTCAATGAGGACTTCAAGAAATCCAAGAAGATCTGTCGCACTCACGAGAAAGCCTGGCGAAAAAAACGAACCACTGACAACCTGGCCACCTTTAAGAACGCCATCCGCAAACACCACCAACTGATTCGATCCACCAGGAAATCAGCATTCAAGGACCGACTCGACAACAACGCCCACAACAGCTAGGAACTATTCAACATTGTCAAAGAATTCACCAACCCCATCGCCGGCACGAACGACATCACTCTCTCCCAAGACCTTTGCGACTCCCTAGCCTCATTCTTCCACAACAAAATCGCAGACATACATAACAGCTTCGTAAACCATGCCGGTGTCCAGTCCACCCCACCCACATCCGAACCAAAACACCCCTCTAACAACCTTTGCGCCTGGAACCCAATCTCCACTGAAGAGACCATCCGCCTGATGAACTCCATCCACTCAGGATCACCTACCGATCCATGCCCCCACCACATTTTCAACAAAGCAGGCTCCATTATCGCACCCCATCTCCGAGATGTCATCAACTGCTTCCTCAACTCCGCTACCTTCCCGGAAAGCTGGAAACATGCCGAACTCAGCGCCCTCCTGAAGAAACCCACAGCAGACCCCACTGAACTTAAGAACTACCGCCCCATATCGCTCCTCCCATTCCCGGCTAAAGTCATTGAAAAAGCCGTCAACAGTCAACTCGCCACCTTCCTCGAATCCAACAAATCCCTGGACCCTTCACAGTCCAGCTTCCGGGCCAAACACAGCACTTAGACCGCCCTCATCGCAGCAACAGACGACATTCAATCAATCAATCAATGGCATTTATAAAGCGCACTACATACCCGTAGGGTCTCAAGGCGCTGGGGGTGGGGGGGGGAGGGGTGCCGCTACTGCTCGAACAGCCAGGTCTTCAGCTTCTTCCTGAAGGAGAGGTGGTCTTGGGTCAGGCGCAGGTCGGTCGGGAGGGAGTTCCAGGTCTTGGCGGCCAGGTAGGAGAAGGACCTTCCTCCTGTAGTCGCTCTTCGGATGCGGGGGACGGCGGCGAGGGCGTGGTTGGCTGATCGGAGGTGGCGTTTGGGAGCGTAGAAGTTGATTCGGCTGTTGAGGTAGCTCGGGCCTTGGTCGTGTAGGGCTTTGTGTGCGTGGGTGAGGAGGCGGAAGGTGATTCTTTTGTTGACGGGGAGCCAGTGAAGGTCTTTCAGATGTCCGGAGATGTGGCTGGTTCGTGGGATGTCGAGGATGAGTCTGGCTGAGGCGTTCTGGATCCGCTGGAGTCTCTTCTGGAGCTTGGCGGTGGTACCGGCGTAGAGGGCATTGCCGTAGTCCAGTCGGCTAGTGACGAGGGCCTGGGTGACGGTCTTCCTGGTCTCGGTGGGGATCCACCAGAAGATCTTCCGTAGCATGCGTAGGATGTTGAAGCACGCCGAGGAAACGTTGATGACTTGCCTGGTCATGGAGAGGGAGGAGTCCAGGATGAAGCCCAGGTTGCGTGCATGGTCTGTCGGTTTGGGTGCGGTGCCCAGGGCGGGAGGCCACCAGGAGTCGTCCCAGGCGGAGGGTGAGGAGCCCAGGATGAGGACCTCCGTCTTGTCCGAGTTCAGTTTCAGGCGGCTGGTCGTCATCCACTCGGCTACCTCTTTCATCCCTTCGTGCAGGTTGGCTCTGGCGGCGGCGGGGTCGTTGGTCAGGGAGAGGATCAGCTGGGTGTCGTCGGCGTAGGAGATTATGTTGAGGTTGTGTAGGCGTGCGATGGCCGCGAGGGGGCTCATGTAGACGTTGAAGAGGGTGGGGCTCAGAGAGGATCCTTGAGGGACGCCGCAGATGACTTTGGTGGCTTCTGACTTGTACGGTGGTAGGCGGACTCTCTGTGTTCTTCCGTTGAGGAAGGAGATGACCCATTCCAGCGCCTTGTCCTGGATTCCGACGTTGCTGAGGCGCTGTACTAGGGTGCGGTGGCAGACAGTGTCGAATGCCGCGGAGAGGTCTAGGAGGATGAGGGCCGCTGTTTCTCCGTTGTCCATCAGGGCTCGGATGTCATCGGTGGCGGCGATGAGGGCGGTCTCGGTGCTGTGATTGGCTCGGAAGCCGGACTGTGAGGGGTCGAGGGATCCATTCGACTCGAGGAAGGCGGCCATCTGCTTGTTGACGGTCTTCTCGATGACTTTGGCTGGAAACGGGAGGAGCGAGATGGGGCGGTAGTTCTTGAGTTCGGTGGGGTCTGCTGTGGGTTTCTTGAGTAGAGCGCTGAGTTCGGCGTGCTTCCAGCTCTCAGGGAAGGTGGCGGTGTCGAAGGATGTGTTGATGATGTCTCGCAGGTGGGGTGCGATGACAGCGTCAGCCTTGTTGAAGACGTGGTGAGGGCAGGGGTCGGTCGGTGATCCGGAGTGGATGGAGTTCATCGTGCGGATGGTGTCTTCGGTGCTGATCGGGGTCCAGGCGTGGAGGGTGGTGGTGGGGGGTGGTTGTTCGGTCTTGGTGTGAGTTGGTTGGTTGTTGAAGCTGTTGTGTATGTCCGCGATCTTGTTGTGGAAGTATGAAGCGAGGGAGTTGCAGAGGTCTTGCGATGGGGTGATGTCGTTGTTTCCTGCGCTGGGGTTGGATAGCTCTTTCACGATGTTGAAGAGTTCCTTGCAGTTGTGTGCGTTGTTGTCCAGCCGGTCCTTGAATGCAGTTTTCTTGGCGGCGCGGATCAGCTGGTGGTGCTTCCGGGTGGCCATCTTGAAGGTGGTCCTGTTGTCTGGTGTAGGTTCCCTTCTCCAGACTTTCTCGAGGGCTCGGCAGTTCTTCTTGGAGCTCTTGAGTTCGTCGGTGAACCACGGGGCTTTCTTGCTGCCGGGTCTGCTGGGCGGGGTCCTCAGCGGGGCGAGTTCGTCCGCGCAGTTGCTGATCCACTTCGTGAGGTTGTCGGCGGCCTGGCTGGGGTTCGCTGAGCTGGTAGGAGGGTGCTGGCTCAGGGAGGTGGCGAGCTGGTCTGCTGTGATCTTGTTCCAGCTTCTGCGGGCGGCCTGTTGCTGGTGGTGGTGGGTCGTCGTTCTCTTGAAGGTGAAGTGGACGCAGCTGTGGTCCGTCCATTGAAGCTCTGTGGCGTGGCTGTAGTCGATGTCTGTGCTGGAAGAGAAGACTGCGTCGAGTGTGTGTCTGGCGAGGTGGGTGGGGGTGGACACCAGCTGCTTGAGTCCAAGATTGGCGAGGTTGTCGAGCAGGGTGCTGGTGTTGCGGTCGTTGTTGTTCTCCAGGTGGAAGTTGAGGAGGAGGATGTAGTCGGAAGTCGGCGATGTCCTCGCTGAATTGTGTGCGTGGTCCCGGGGGTCGGTAGATCAGGGTGCCTCTGAGGGTGGTGTTCGGGTTGGTGTGGATCTGGAAATGCAGGTGTTCGGCGGTGGTCAGGGTGTTGTCGGTGCTGGTCGTGAGACGGATGGTGTCGCCCTGGACAACGGAGAAACTGTCGCCCTCATCCTACTTGACCTCTCCGCAGCCTTCGACACAGTCTGTCACAGCACCCTTATACAACGCCTAAGCAACATCAGAATACAAGGAAAAGCACTGGAATGGATCATCTCGTACCTCTCCGGAAGAACCCAGAGAGTCCGCCTCCCCCAATTTAGATCAGAGGCCTCGGAAGTCATCTGCGGCGTACCACAAGGATCCTCACTCAGTCCCACCCTCTTCAACGTATACATGAGTCCCCTTGCATCCATCGCGCGCCAACACAACCTCAACATCATCTCCTATGCAGACGACACACAGCTTATCCTCTCCCTCACCAAAGACCCAAACACCGCCAAAACTAACCTACACGAGAGGATGAAAGAAGTAGCCGAATGGATGAAGAACAGCCGTCTAAAACTGAACTCGGACAAAACGGAAGTCCTCATCTTAGGCTCATTCCCCTCTGCCTGGGATGACTCATGGTGGCCACCGGCCCTGGGAAGCGCACCCATACCTACGTACCACGCACGTAACCTGGGCTTCATTCTCGACTCCTCCCACTCGATGACCAGACAAGACAACGCCGTCTCATCATCATGCTTCAACATCCTACGCATGCTGAAAAAAATCTTCCGTTGGATCCCCACCGAAACAAGAAAGACCGTCACCCACGCACTGGTCACAAGCCGACTGGACTACAGAAATACCCTCTACGCCGGAACCACAGCCAAACTACAGAAAAAACTCCAACGAATCCAAAACGCCTCAGCCAGACTCATACTAGACATCCCCCGTCAAGCGCACATCTCCGGTCACCTGAGAGACCTCCACTGGCTCCCCGTCAACAAGAGAATAACATTCCGTCTCCTCACCCACGCACATAAAGCCCTCTACGACCTAGGACCCAAATGCCTCAACACGCGCCTGTCCTTTTACACCCCCACCCGCCAACTGCGTTCATCCACTCAAGCCCTCGCCGCAATTCCACGCATCCACAAATCCACCATGGGGGGAAGATCCTTCCCCTACTTAGCGGCCATAACCTGGAATTCTCTCCCTACCCACCTCCGCCTTACACAGAACCACCCCTCCTTCAGAAAACAACTGAAAACTTGGATATTCGATAAGTAAAGTACCCCCCTCCCTCAAGCGCCTTGAGACCCTCTGGGTATATAAGGCGCTATACAAAACTTAAACTTAAATTTAAACTTAAACAGCTCCCTCCACAGAGGTCTTTTATTGGTTCTAAAGCCAGGAGGAGGGAGAGTAGTGGAAACCTCTGTCTAGTAACATGGAGCAAGCCGCAAAGTCTGCTGCAGTGAATTTGTTATGCTGATTTTAGAAGAGGCCATCACACTTGGGGGATAAAAGACCGACCAAGGCCAAACCTGTCCACTACCTCCAAAAGCTAACGCCACGCCTCACAATCAAATATGTTTACAGCAGCGAGGGATATGGGTGTGCCTCCTTCCTCCAAGTCTGAAGTATCCCACAATAGATGGCCTATTGTCCTCAGGTGACTCCTAGACGAGTCCCTTAGGACAAAGCCTAACTGACAGGTGTGGATGAGAGATGGTGTCACCTTGTGCAGTCTGGTAGATACCATTTTAGCTAGGATCTTGATATCCACATTAAGTGATTCTGTTGTATTATTTTCACAATTTGGTTGATTCTTTCCTCCTGTGGGTAAAAGCATTATAATTGGATTATTGGAAATTAGACTTGGGGCCCTTTAATTTCTGCTTCCGCAATTCTCCTCAGGCGACTTACACGTGGAAAGACTGCTGTGACTTAAGGAATTTTGTTATGGAAATCTGTCCCTCTAGAAACTGTGGACCTTCATTTATAAGGGAGGAGTGCTAATAGAGTCTAAGGGGCATATTATCAAGGGTGTAATCACTGCTTTTTCGGCACAAAGCACCAAAAAGGCACGATTTTTGTATCACTCTATCAACCAGGACATGCTAACTTGCGTTAGCCCGTGATTCCTTGCTACTTTGCATGTCAGCAATCAATATCGCTAATGACCTGCAAAGTAGGCGTTCCCGCCCATAACTCCATGTCAATTCACGCTGGCAAGGCTTCGCGCTATTTATAACCCTGCACGGGACCCCCGAAGCGATAAAAAAAAACACGCTAACTGCGGTTATCGCTGAATTTTAACGTCCGCTTTTTATTTGACTTAGCTATACTAATAATGGGAGGTGGATTGATTGCTTAGGACCAAACTCCCCTATCAGCAAGCATCTCCATAGCGCTGTGAAATCATCGCTGGATTTCACACGCTATTTCTCATTTTTGTCCTCTGTTGCTCTAATTACATCACCACTTACCACAGAGTTGTTAATACGTCGCTAATACGGCGTTGTAATCAGATGATAGACAGCGGTAAACAAAAGCGCGTTAAGTGCGCTTAGCGGTGTTTATCAGTATTCGTTGATGATATGCCCCTAAGAACTCATACTCTGCATCTGAGAATTCACCAGATGAAGCCCTGTATAATGCCTTCAATTAAGAGAGAAATGTCTCTGATGTCCTATTGGTGAGTTGAATTTGCCCTCATTGTTCCGGATAGCAGGGATGGCCAGTTTTGCCCAGTCATTGCAGCTGGAGTACCAGCATACTCCCTGCCTTTTCATGTCTCCACTTGAGCTTCAACAGAGCCTTTTCAGCCACCTTTGGTATAGTGTGAATTAGGTGTCCATTTCCCTGTCTCTAGTTGTTGTTGTAGTTAGGGTGTTGGGCAGGTTCTGCCATTATGGTGGCTATATGGCCAACCAGCCTCGTTTGTTCCATCGAGGCCTTTTTCTTGGCCTGGGCAGAGTCCTTCATGAGGAGGCCTCCCCGCGCCACCTTATTTGCTGCCCATAATGTTTGTGGTGAGGTGACTGATTGTTCATTTTCAGCCCTGTCTAAACAAACATGCAAGCTCAATATGCATTTCTCCTCTGGGAGGCTGTACAAAGAAGCCTGCATTCTCCACATCAAGGGTGAAGGAAGGGGTTGGTGGCCCAGGTAAATGCCTAAAACAACACTAGCCTATTCAGAGAGGCCCTTTGGTAGAAGGTTCAGTTGGGGACAGGAGCTGTAGTAACACTCTATGCTCCATGAAAACATTTTTTTCATGATGAAGTGTAATAAACCTGTGAAGAAAGTGCATTTCTTGTCAGCAGAGTGTTCTGTGCACCAGACATCTACCAGTGAGGGATCATTCATGATGTCTCTTAGCAATGCCCTTTCATTTGAAATATATTTTTCTATGGGCCCAATACTGTCCACAATAAGGTCAATGCAAGGTTCAAATATCCTTCCACAATAACCTTTGTCTAGCAAAAGCAGTCAGTAGTCTGGATCACTCTGACAGAAAGGAAGACTTGCCATTATCGGGGGTCTCTAGAGAGCCCACTTACATTGTCTGATCAGCCAGTTTCAGGAAAAGGTCATTGCCATCTATATCTAGATATACAGTTTCCATCACCAAGTGTGGTCCTAACCCGTCGGTGGCGCTGCGCTGTACATCCGAAACACCAATAAAAAACACGGGACATTTCTATGTTTAACCCGGACACTGTTTAAAAACCCAGACATTTCATTAACTTGGAGAAAAGTGTTGGGACACCGGGACACTTCTCCAAAAAAGGGGACCGTCCGGGGAAACCAGGGATGTCTGGTCACCCTACTCCAGTCCCTCCTTCCCCTCCATGGATGGGAGAGATTGGGAAATGAGCAGCGCCCAAGAAGGGTGAATCCGCAGCGTGCGAGGAAGCCCCTCCGGCCTCCTTTCAATGCAGAATTTAAACAAGCATTGGCATAGCCAATAGGTCTCGCCTTTGGGACCTTATAAGTATTAAATTATGCAGCACAATAGCCTTACTGCAACAACATCAACCGTTGCACGGCTAAACACTTATAATGTCCCAAAGGCGAGACCTATTGGCTATGCCAATGCTTGCGATCTGTCTTACTGAAGTGACGGCCTGGATGCAGGCCCACTGTCAAAAACTTAATGGGGAGAAACAAGATCTTACTATTCGGGAAGGCTTATAGTGCCTGGAACGACTTGTGTTGGCCTACTCTGGACCCAGCTCCAAAGTCTAAAAGAGCAGCTAAGAAGTTAGACCTTCTGATGGACGACTCACTCTCTAGGAAGGACCAAGTCAACACTGTGTGCAGGAGCTGCTTGGGTTTGTCTATGATATCTTTGGAGGACTTTCCAGTGCATCCCCACAGTGTGGATTTATTGAAGTGGTTCTTAGATCAGGACTGTTGTATAGCTCCGAGATTACCTTTTGGGGGTGAATATGCACTGTTTAAATGCCATAAAATATAAATGTGGAAGGAAGAAACTTAATTTTTTTTATTTTTATTTATAAAACAAAAAACCACAGCCAATCATAGTTGAAAAGGGCCAGAAGAATGAGCACCTGCACTGGATCACACGAGAGCAGAGAAGCTCTGGAACTTGAGGAACGGGGACAGATAATACTCTTCAGAAATCAGAAAGGATTATGGTCCACTCACCAAGGTAGACAAACCACCTAAACACAAATCTACTGGAAACGATCAAACCACTCTACTAATGGTGAGACCCCCAAGCAACAGAATACACCTCCAGAAAAAGCCCTGGTGTGTCAGAAGATCCACACTTCAATACACCCGCAGGGAACACCCCAACACTTCATCTTTTCACAGACTTAGGTTGTAGGCCGCAAAGTCAACCCCACGACCCCCCGGACATTTATCTAGCGCCTACCACCCCTGAAGAGGCATTGACCCCACATGCATGGGGGAGGGTCTACTCTACACATAAACCAGAGCATGCCTATGAGCACCCGTCAAGGAGCTCGTAGCACTTTGGGACACGCTCTCCCCCAAAGTGCTATGGGTCAAATTAACTGCAAAGTATGCACGCTACCAAAACGTGTTATGTTATAATCACAAAGCAGGAAAGCACTCTGCATAATGGGATCTGAAGGCCACACGTAATTTAAATCGACAAACAACAAGTTCCAGTATGCACAGTGCTACCCAAATAAAATGCTAGAATTGAAGAGAACTGGACCTGTTAACATCGGTTACTAGGCATATTATCGAAAAAAATATAGAATGAACAGAATATCGAATTCAAAATATAGAATGGACATAATATAGTGGTTAATAATATAAAAATGCAGGTAAGTAACATCGACTGTCAAAATATCAAAGTACATAACATAGGCTTTAAAATATATCGAATTTTTTATAATATCGATTATTTTAAAGTATTTTGTATGTTACTATATGTGTTAAAAGTGTATATTATTTTTGCAATGTATGTCTAATTTTTTTTAAATTTACAAAATGTATGTAAAATCATTTTTGTATATTTTACTTCTGTAGCGGGTTGTGGGTTTATAGGGGAATAGGGTGGGAAGTAATTTAATTATAGTAAATTAATTTTTTTTTAGGAATTATTAATTATTTTTTATTTAAATTTACGTTTTAGGTCTGTAGCGGGTTGTGAGTTTATAGGGGAATAGGGTGGGAAGTAATTTAATTGTAATTAAGTAATATTTAAATTTATTTATTGGAATAAAAATTACTTTATTGTTAATTAATTATTAATTGGTAATACATTTTTATTAATTGATAATTACATTAATTGTATTAATTTATTATACGGAGCGGGTTGTGGGTTTATAGGGGAATTGGGTGGGAAGTATTTTAATTGTAATTTATTAATTACTGAAATTATTTGTATTGAGAAATAATTTACTGTTAAATAATTATTAATTGGCATTTTTTTTATTTCTTATTAATATTTAGTAGTGAAAATTAATTTGTTGTTAATTAATTATTAATAGGTAATTCATTTTTAATACATATATTTTATAGGTATTCATAATTAATTGATTATTAAATATTTTGTAATTGGTAATTAATTTTTATTTATTTTCTATTGGTATTGATAATTAATTTATTTTTATTTAAATATTAAATTATTACTTTCCCTACTGTTGCACTCTCTGGAGTTGGAATAGTCATTTTTACCCCTACGCTATCCAACACTTTCCCTACTGCTGCACTCTTTGGAGTGGGAATAGTAATTTGTACCCCTACGCTAGCCAACACTTTTCCTACTGCTGCACTCTTTGGAGTGGGAATAGTAATTTGTACCCCTACGCTAGCCAACACTTTTCCTACTGTTGCACTCACTGGAGTGGGAATAGTAATTTTTACCCTCCCGCTATCCAAGGCTTTCCCTACTGTTGCACTCACTGGAGTGGGAATAGTAATTTTTACCCTCCTGCTATCCAACGCATTCCCTACTGTTCCACTCGCTGGAGTGGGAATAAAAATGTTTATCTCTCGCTATCCAACGCTTTCCCTACTGTTCCACTCACTGGAGTGGGAATAGTAGATTTTACCCTCTCTTTATCCATCGCTGATGTAAAAAAAAAATGTATACTACAAATATTATTTAATAATTTTTACATTTTTTAATTCCTTATAAGTATGTTATAATTAATTATATTGATTATTTAATTAAGTTAATATTACTTTTAACATATTTAAAATATTCGATATTTTTTACAAACGATATTTTAAACAACCATATTTTGTTTTCTATATTATTGTATTTACCTGTTTGAAGATAGGCAGACGATATTTTGTCCATCGATATTTTGGCAACAATATTCTGTCCAGACAAAATTCTGGTTATCGATATTATTATTCATTAACATTATCACACAGGTGCACAAGCCAGAACTTTTTTTAAATAGCTTCGCCTCTTAAAAGGAAAAAAGCTTTTAACAAAACTAACACGGAGGTTAACAAACCCATTCGTTTAAATCGGGCGTGGTAATGTGATAAGCCAGCCCAACAAAAAACAATCTTAGTTTGTTCAGCAGGAATGATACCTTTATTACCTGACAATATGGAGATCATCAAAGAGCTTCCCTTGAATATTAGGGGGAACCCTCAGGGGTAGAGAAAGTCTTGGAGTACAACATGCTGCTTTCATTGAAAGAGAGACAATGCCCTCGTTACATTCTAAACAATAAGGGCTGTCTGAGATGGCCCCGTTTCTGCAAGTCACGCGTCACTTGGACACCCACAGCTTCCTTACGCAACATTCCTATATTTAAGAAGACAGTACATGAAGAACTTACATAAGCGCTACTTCCCCAGGTCACTCAGTGTACCCGCTTCTTCAACAATTCACTCTTTACAGTAAAGCATTGCACCCCCTTGGCCCCTGGCACGGATACAGTGGCGTGACTGAAGAAAGAGCATAAAGCCAAAGAGAAAACAAAAATAATCATTCGGCACAGACAGAGGGGGTCATTAGGATGACGGGCAGACTTAGTCTGCCCGCCATCCCATCGGGGGAAGGAACAGCCCGCCATGAGGGCAGGGGTCCCATGGAGGGTATTAGGATGCGCCCGTCACAGTGGCGGGTGCATCATGCATGCTTAACATTGTGGCGGGTGGTGCTCTCAGCGGTGCTCTCAGCTAAAAATGATTGTGATGCATTTGCATACACAAAGTGGCAGGCACCGCGCGGTGCCTGCCACATTGTGTATGCAAATGCAGGGGGGTACCACAAGTACCCCCCATGTGCACCCCCCACCTCGCCTTCACCATGGGGGCCCACAGGGGGCCCCCATAGCATAGACCGCATGCTTTTCTGTGGCAGTGTTGCCGCCATGGAAAAGCATCTTCAAAGGCCCATCGTAATATGGCTGGCAGTGTCTGATAGACACCGCCACCATATAAACCCTTTTCCACCCCAGCAGCAAGGCGACCGGGGCGGAAAAGCGGCGGACGGTCTTTCCATCTGCCGCGGACCCCCCAGTCATACTAATATGGCGGGGGTCATTCCGGAGCAGATGGTGGGAGGATTGCCCCCGCAAGGCCGGCGGTGACCATCGCTGGCTTGGCGGGGGCAATCCGCCCACCATCCTAAAGGGCCCCAGAATGTCACAAACAGTCCAGAAAAATCGCGGCCGCAGCGCGCAGGGCGCCATCTGTTTCGAATTAGCGTGGTGAAAGCGACCACGCTAATTGGAAACAGATGGCACCCTGCGCGCTCTCGCAAGCTGTAGTCCGTGCGAGGAAACCTTTGCCAAAATGTGGGACATCCACACACCTTTGGCCAATTGCGTGCTTTCAAAATTAAAAGCCAGACACAAAGGCCAATAGCGTGTGAGCACCACGCACAAGAGCTTGCACAGAATTTCTAAGGGGTCATTTTCCTAGGGTAGAGCATGCACGCTGCGCTAGGTTTGACCTAAAAACTTGGGAAATGAGCTGCGCACATGAAGGGTGAATCAGCAGCGTTCAAGGAAGCCCCCCCGGACTCCTTTAAATGCAAAGTTTTCAAAAATCAGGAAAATAGCATCGCCCAAGAAGGGTGAATCAGCAGCATGCGAGGAAGCTCCCCGGCCTCTTTTGATTGCAAAGCTAAAAAAACGCTGGAAATGAGCAGCACCCAAGAAGGGTAATTCCGCAGCGTACGAGGAAGCCCCCCGGCCTCCTTTGAATGCAAGTTAAAAAACTCGGGAAATGAGCAGCGCCCAAGAAGGATGGATCCGCAGCGTGCAAGGAAGCCCCCCTGCCTCAGTAAAAAACAAACAGAGTGCGGTGTCCCTGAAGTGGACGCCGCAAAAATATAAATAAATAAAGTGAGCGCGGTGTCCCTAGCGGGCACCGCGTTCATTACAGTAAGAAGAAACAAACATACAATTTAGAGCATTAAAAATGCAATAGGTCTCACAATTGTTCCAGTTAGAGCTATTGCCATTGTAAATGACAATGTCTTTTACCCATGTGTTAACAGTAACATTTTGAGAAACTGAGGGGATACTTAGAGGAAAATTTGGCAGAGAAATTTACAAGATGCTTCCTTAGAAACTAAAGTAAGAAAAGAAGCTTTGGTACAATCATCAAAATGATGTATTCTGAGCTATAAATCAGAACTCCGGGGGACGTGGTCTGGCCACGGACAATGATGGCCGCCTAACTTACGAGCTCCGCTGTGAGGGGGGCTTCAAATGGAGTAGGCATCTAATTTATGCATGACCTGTGGCATAATTTCGGTGTCGCAGGTTTTGCGGTGAATCCGGGGAGAGAATGAGCCATTTCTTTGAAGAACGGGCGGTGCGGTTCTCTGTGCATTATGAAAGACTCTGGGCCTGGGAGTCTGCTTACAGCCTTGAGTATGGAGTTCTACAGCCTTCCGCCCTCAACGTTCCATTGCTCGTAATTGAGCTCCCGGCTTCTATGTGATGCATCTGGGTCTGTGTGCTGCATAACGTTACTGGTCGACGATAGTGCTGTTGCTCGATGGTCCCATGCAGCATGAATATTGCAGAGGCATTCATATTGATGGAGCAGGGGAGAAACAAAAACATTTTGTACCCCCTATGATGTTGTTCCCTGATAACTTTAATTGTATTAATGTGTGATGCATGTAAACTAATCAACGGAAATAAGCAATAAATAAAAAGACACTACTAGTGGGAAAACTAACTGCTATTTGAATGTTTTTTATTTACTAATGGAATATGAGTCTGACTAACATAGAGCAATAAATGACGTAAATATAAGAAAATAAACGCATGTATTTATGCTTTGTAGTAAAAAGTTGTTGTGGCAGATTAAATACAAATGGTAAGTAAAACCGCTTATATGTGGCTTAGCTAGTTAACAACTAACCGGGGAAACATTTTGAAAGGTGGGAGTTAAACAGAAGGGTTTATTTTGTTTTGTCTAATTTCTGTTATGTTTGTTTTCATAATAGTTCCCATTTGGCCGAGAGCCGAGAGGCCGAGAGGCCAAGTCTGAAAAGTGGCTGCCGAAACGCAAATGGTGGACAGGAGACATGAAAGATGGCCCCCATGCATGCGTAATGAGAATGAAAGAGTAGTCACAAGTGAAAATGGCTTATGCCCAGAGCGAGAGATGTCAAGGCCAGCATGGCCTACAGATGGAAGGTGTGCCAAATTGAGCTGGACTTAATCGCCATCAACTAATTCTTACTAGTTGGTCTATCGACCGAATAGCGGAGTGCCTTGATGTTGTTCTCTATAACTATCAAGTGTCTTACCACTGACGAGTAAAATAAGTTGTTCCTGTTTTAGTGATATAGATAGAGGGATATATGTTAGACTGCGCTGCAACAGTTTTCCTGGTAGCAGTGTTATGGTTTCTATAGGTCAGTTTGGAGATTATTAATTATTGATGTTGTACGTTTAACACTACATCTTGATTTGCATTGCGTTATATGTAGTTGGAATTGTGAAGCTTCCGGGAAGTAGGAAGTGGATATATGTGACAAGAGAAGTAACATGGAATTGTGCATTGTCTGATTTCAATTTGGTGATAAAACAGGACTGTGTGTTATGTTAGGGAAATTCCTGTGTGTCTGTGCTGAGTGAAATAGTGATAGGTATTCTTGTGAAACTCTGGCCTTAATTCTCAGTAGCAGTATAGTTTCCACATGTGTTTTATCCCCAGAGAAACAGATTTGACTCTTGCTTGTTAGAAGTATAAAGTAGAGGGAAGTGCTACTTTATCGGCGAAACGTAATTCTGTGGTAAGGTGGAGGAAAGCGCTGCCTACTGGAAATATAGAATTCTTGTATGTCTGGGTAAACTATCTCTTTTGGTTTAGAGAAACAGGCAATATAAGGGGCCCATTAGGATGGCAGGCAGATTGCCCCCGCAAGGCCGGCGGTAGCCACCGCCGGCCTGGCGGGTGCAATCTGCCCGCCATCCGTCCCGGAACGACCCCCCACCATATTAGTATGGCCGGGGGGTTCCGCCCATTTACAAGGCGACCGCGACGGAAAAGGTTTAATATGGTGGCGGTGTCTATCAGACACCACCAGCCATATTAGCATGGGCATTTTTCAATGCTTTTCCGTGGCGGCAATGCTGCCACGGAAAGGCATGCGGAGACACCCTGCGGGGGCCCGTTGCAGGCGCCAAGGGACTCCGGGGGGTGCACATGGGGGGTACCTATGGTACCCCCCAGCATTACAAAGTACAACATGGCAGGCACCGCGCGGTGCCTGTCACGTTGCGCTTTGTAATGCACAACATGTATCTTTAGCATTGTGGCGGGTGGTACTTTCTGTACCGCCCGCCGCAATGCTAAAGATACAGGATGCGCCCGCCACTGTGCCGGGCGCATCCTAATACCCCCAACGGGACCCCGGCCCTTATGACGGGGGTCCCTACACACGACAGGACTTTGTCTGCCCGCCATCCTAATGGGCCTCTAAGTGTTTATGTGTTGTAACTAATCGATTTTGCAAATAAAAAGATCAGAAATACAGTGCCAATACATTTTGTAAAGGAGGGGTTACAAGAAGAAGGAGTAGAATTGACATAAGCAGGAACCGCTCTGAGATTGGTTAGATGCGGAAGGCATGAACAATCCTGATTGGTGCATTAATGTATTTCGTGCTGGGATAGGTCTGTGAGAGTGTGACGTGAGTTATCCTGATTGGTGTGTTAGTGTGTTTTGCGCTGGAATAGGACGAAAATATCAGTGAAGATTGAAAGGAGGTGTACAACGTGGTAGTGGAGTGATAATTTTGAGGGAATTGGTTTAATAGTACAAGCAAGAAAAAGAGAAAGCTTCATGGTTTAAGAAAATCAAGAATTTTTTCAAGAAGGACAAAGAGATAATGATTAGAGCGGGAAAAGTGCGTATTCGGCCGAAAACGCCTGCATCACATATGATGACGAAATATGGCTATCATACTTGCATATGGTTAGAAAATAAGATGAAATATACAAAGGATGATGGAGTTTAGGCAATTTCAGAAGTAGGTTCATTTAGCACAGCAGTAATACGGTATTTGAGAGAGAAAATGATGAAACTTGAACCGAGACCTAGAACAACACAGTTTTAGGCTTTAATGGAATGGGAAGATGAGATGTATGAGAGAGACAGAGAAAGATTTCAAGTTTCCAGAGAAGACAAATATGATACAAGAGGATTATGGGGATGGACTCATGAGAGTAGAATGAAAAATTGGAGGTGTGCTAATATGTGGGATGGTATGTATCCTGTCAGGATAGTAGATGAGATGGTCGGAAGAAAGTGTACAGAGAAGAAAAAGCATGGAATATCAGGAAAGAGTGGATATGGAATCAGTGATACAGAAGATGAAGTGTTGGAGGATATTTTAAATAGGAGACCCCCTCCTTATCAACAGACTTCTGCAGTGGTGACATCAACTGCACCGCCAATGGAGACTGAAATGAATAAAACCCCAAGCAGATATATTGAATTAAAAAGGCAATTTGAACCACAGGAGATAACGCAAACTATAAAACCTAGTACTTCTGAGTTAGAAAAATCTACAAATGAATTAGCTGAGAAAATAAAAGAATTAACGAGAAATGTAGAAGCTGTAACTGTACCCTTAACTATAGGTCCCATAATACCAGTATTTGAGAATCAGAAAATAGATGAGCACTCGTTAACAATTCCTTTGAATTCAAACATGAAAAAAGTATGAGAAAAAATGTATTCTGACCCGATTGAGACAAAGAGCACAATTAGGAACAACTCCACCTGTTCATTTAACAATAAATCAAAGCCCAAAGGGATCTCAATCGGCAACTGAAATCCCAAAAAGAAGTGTGAATAAAATAGATGTATCTAAAACTCCAGTAGGAACAACAGCAGAAGAATTAAATGATTGGGTAAAAACTTTACAAAAGAAAGATCCTGAACCACAGCTTTTGGATGTGGTTAGATTAAAAATAGATATGGAAGAGCTAATCATTGGAACGATAGGTACTGATAGATTAAAATCATTTCAAGATGACAAGGTTATGTTTAAGTGTAAAAGTATAACTTGTAGAGAAAAAAATGTGCACAACAAATTAGAAGAGACAGCAAATGAATTAGGAGTAGAATTAGCAAAAATGTAAATGTTGCAGAAACCCTACAGGATAGATTTTACTGAAAAAGATATAGAAAATTTGAATACATCAGGACGATTGATCCAGAAGAAAGAATTAATTGTATTGCTGAGATAATGGGGAGATGTAGATCGATGGAGAAGTAGGTGGGCAAAGAAAAAGGAAGAAACCATTGAAAAGGCGTAGTTAGCTTTCCCTGTCAAAGAAAAGGAACCAGTAGTAGCAGGATATCCAATGAGAGAAATACCAGGAGGAGGTTATGTGCATGTGCCATGGAATAGACAGGACATATTGTCATTTACTAATGATTTCCCCAGATTACGAGAGAAACCTGTTGAATGGTATAGACAAGTAGACAGGTTTGTGAAAGTTTCAAAGGTGCTATGGTAAGATTTAAAGGGATTGTTTGACATAGTCGTACGTGTAGATTTGTGGACAGAATGTAAAATGACTGTTGACTGGCCGAAAGGAGGAATACCCAAGAGATGCAAAAACGGGGGTTCCAGGTCCGGAAGTAATGAGAAAATATGAAGAGGTCATAACATTTATGAAAAATAATATTCCTCCAAAGGAGACAGATTGGGTAGAAATAGATAGCACTATTCAAGAAGCTAAATAATCTGTACATGCTGATTATGAGAGACTACTGCTAGTTTTCAAACAGTATAGTTGATATGAAACCTTGAGTAAAAAGGATATGAGTCACTTTGTTTATAGGTTTGTATTTGGATTAAGACCTGAAATAGGTGATATGATAAAACAGCATATGATGTGTTGGCAGTCTAGTACAGTTGATGATGTATTGAGGTATGCAAAATATTGTAGTGATGACATTGAAGCAAGATAGCGTAAATTAAAAGAAAAAGCTATGTGGCACAAGTGAAAGGTCAAATGAACATAGATGAGGCTAAAAAGAAGTGGCCTTGTCAAGGAAAGGTAGGGCATTGGAAGAACGAGTGTAAGTTACCTCCAAAAATTAATACAGAAAATAAATCATTGAATCCACAGGTGCAAAATTAGATGAATCAGCAATCACCGCTACAACAACAGAAAGTTACTCAGCAGAGTCAGGTGCCACAACCACCTCTTCCACAGAGTGTAAATCCTCAAACACACAGTGCAAAGACAGGATTCTACGGAGGAGAGCAGGTAAAAAGATTGCCGTGTGCAAATGTTTCCCAGTTTTGGTTGGGACCGGATGGAAATGAATCAGATGAGAGTTTTTGAGGGTGCCTAGGAGAGGAAGTGCAGTGCGTGCTTTGCGCAACTCTAGAGGTAGATCAATCTGGTCCCTTTGTGGATGGAAAAGTGAATGGTGCAAATGTTACCTTCCTAGTGGACACTGGTGCTACCCGTTCTACAGTTAGATCAGTAGAAATTCCAAACCTTCCTCTCTCTGGATAACCACATCCAAGTAGTAGGAGTAATGAATAGGCAGATTCAAACTCCTCTCACACAACCAGTGGAGGTGGAAATAGCTTATTTTAAAGAAATGCATCGCTTTGCGGTGTGCAATAGTAATCCTGTAAATTTGCTTGGACGCGATATACTTTGTAAGATGAATTGTGCCATTTACTGTACCCCAGATGGCTTTGCTTTTCAGACAGCAGATAATGACCTTTTGTATAAAATGACCTTGTCCATAATTGACTCGGAAAGAGTGAAACTTTTCCTGTGTTTGACAAAGAGAAGATTCCCGATGAATTGAAAGGAACAGTTAAAAGTGAGGTGTGGGATTTTACAGGAGAAGAGATAGGTCTAATGAAAGGGGTTAATCCTGTTAAAATTACTATAAAGAAGAAGCAGTTTATCCAAATACTCCACAGTAAAAATTAACACCAGAAATAATTGTGGTAGTTACTCCGGTAATTAACTAAATGATCGAACAAGGAATTTTAAAAGAAATTATGAGCGGCCCATGTAATTCACCTATAATGGGACTGAAAAAGCCAAATGGAAGCGTCACGTTTGAAGGGAATACGTTCAGCCCAAGTTGCTGAGTTGATTGCTTTGATTCGGGCTTGTAAATTGGGAAAGGGTGTTCGAATTACCGTAGTGACTGATAGTCAGTACAGGTTTGGGGTTGTGCATGATTTCGGACAGATCTGGTCCCAGAGAGGATATTTAACCTCTTCAGGATCTCCAATAAGGAATGGCGAGTTTGTGAAAATGTTGCTTGAGGCAATACAGCTGCCTAAGATGATTGCGGTTGTGAAGTGTGCTGCTCATCAGAATGGAGATGATTACCTCACTGAAGGAAACAAGTTTGCAGACGCCATAGCTCAATATTGTGCTAGGCACGTGACTTTGATGAACAGGGAAACAGAAAAAGAACATGTTTCTTGTCCTTCAATGCTTACTAACATAGTAGAAACCTGGCAGGAAGTGAGACAATTGCAGGAAGAAGCTAGCGATGAGGAAAAAGACCGATGGATAAAAGCAGGTTGTAGACAAAGAGAGGAAGATGAAGTTTGGGTTTGCAGGGATGACAGACCAGTCATGCCAGATAGCATGATCTCTAACATGGCACGGATGTACCATGGACAAGCACACACTGGAAGAGATGCAACGATTAGACTTTTCAAACAGACCTCGTATAATCCTAAGTTTCGCACTATTGCTGAAAGACTCTGTCAGAGATGTCTTGTATGCCAACAATTGAACCCAGGAAGAAAAACAATTGTAAGTCTGGGATCCATAGGACAGGAGGGAGGTCCTTTTACCAGAATGCAATTAGATTTTATTGAAATGCCACAATGTAAAACTGCGTTGCTTTCTAGTGTTTGTTTGTTTGTTTTCTCATTGAGTGGAAGCTTACCCCACCAGGAGAAATGATGGAGTTACAGCAGCAAAACTGGTCCTAAGATAATTCATTCCTAGGTATGACTTTCCAGTGACAATTGAAACAGACAGAGGAAGTCACTTCCAAAATGCAATAATTCAATTGATATGTGAGGCATTGGACATTCAGCAAAAAGAGCCTTCAGACCAGAGGCTTCTGGAGTGGTTGAACAAGTGAATGGAACAATAAAAAAACAGAGTTGCAAAAAATGTGTTTAGCCACAGGACTGAAATGGCCAGAGGCTTTACCTCTTGTCTTAATGACCCTGAGAAGCATACCTGACAGAAAAACAGGTTTAAGTCTTCATGACTTAAAGTCCCCCTCCCCTGGATAGGGCCCTGGGCTGCTCATGGCCCGCATCTTTTCTGTAGGAGCAGGGCCGGACTGACTACCGGGCAGTTTGGAATCCTGCTGAGCTGGGGGCTGATTTCACTGCTGTGGGGGCTGATTTCGTTCATGGAAACCTGCGTGTGCTGCAAAATAATTAAAGCAAAACGAATTTCGTTTAGCACATGCAGGTCTCCATGAAGGAAATCAGCCCCAGCTCAGCAGCATTCCAAACTGCCCGGTAGCCAGTCTGGCCCTGTGTAAGAGAGCATGGCATAGCCCCGCAGTAGGGATGGACGGATGTGCGCAAGAGCATGCAGCCGTCAGGGGAAGCACTGGGAATAATTCTGCGTTCATTCTCCTCTGCCTTTCGGGCCCCTCCCACGGCTGCAGGGCCACTGAAAACACACAGCATTCAAATGAATGGCTGTAGGTTACCCAAAGAACTCGGACACGTGCATTAATCAACTGAGATACCTCACATTGGGCCCGATTCACTGAACTAACTTAAGACAAAATCCTAAACGTACTACTTTTGGTAATCACAGAGTAAGCCACAAGCTCTGCCTCCGGGCCGCAAGCTCCGCCCCCAAGCCGGAAGCTACGCCTCCGGGCCAGAATTTCCGTCCCGAGTGCAGACGTAAAGTTAGTAGTCATAAATCCATTTGGTGAATAAAATAGTACTAAGTGTATTCTGTGAATACCAAAAGTAGTAAGTGCATTCTGTGAATACCAAAAGTAGTAAGTTTAGGATTTTGTCTTAAGTTAATTCTGTGAATCGGGCCCAGAGTTTCTGTCCTGAATGTTGCACTTGGAACTCAGCAGCAGGTGGGAACAGTTTGCACCCGCACTTCCTGGAAATGTCACAGGTGACCATGAGCCAGGGTCACACTGAATGGTTGTGTGCATGTCTGCATCACCCCAGAGGGGGATCTGTGTGTGATCAAGGATTGTAACTTCATAAACTCATGACAACATAGGCCTCTTTCACCACACCCCCTGTTTAACACGATCACGGCTTGTAGGAGGGAAGTAAATGACAACTTCCGGGACACAGGGTTCACTGCTGGGCACAACTTGTGACTTCAAGCTCAATTAGCTATATCTTGGCCGTGAAAAGATAATGTGTAAATCAGGAAGTTAATGGCTGTAAAATGAAAAGCTGTGGAAGGCTCGAGGCTGCCATCTTATGTTCAGAGAAGAACTGCAGGACAAATGCCAACATCCTTGGAGGGCACAGTGCTCTTCTCTATGAACACTGCAGAGTAAACACCTCGTCCCACAGGGACCTCTGACGTAAATATCTCTCTGTGCAGGCACGCAATGCCTATTGGGCTTGAGCCCCCCCCCCCGTCCTGTGTGTCAGCCCGGGCTAAGACAGCTTCCCGGGTGTACACAATGACGCACTTCTCAGGTCTTTACCAGACCATTCATTTGCTAACAAGGCTTTGTTGTGTTTTCACCCCTTCTTAGAGCCCCTGCGTCTCCACTCTGCATTTTGCTGGAAGAATCAGCCCCACCCCAAAAAAGTTTAGTAGTCCCCCCGAAATGTGGCTCTAGTTGTGCCTCTGTCTCTGTGTGCATCACAACCCATGTAAATATACAACTAGCTGCAACAACCGCTAAAGTTGTGACTTCGCCATTCACACTGCAACAGAGGGTGTCCAGTATTAAAGTATAAAACATGTATTATTATATTTATAAATATGTACATTTAGCTCCGCCTCTGCTAGTCTGAGAGCCACCCTCATGAGGTTCCTTTATAAGCAGGGCGTGGTTGTATGTGTAAGGTGCGCATACGTCACTAGAGGGGAGTAAATCAAGGAGGGGAAGGAAATGAAGATTAAACTGAAGTTGTGATGCCCCTGTCTGTGCTCTGCTTTATTCCTCTCCATATCTCTTCTGTCCTGCAGGTTGAATCGCTGCTCCCTCACTGGTTCATGCTGCAAAGACCTCGCCTCGGTCCTTAAAACAAAGACATCTCTCACAGTGCTCCACATCAGCGGCAATAAACTGGAAGACACTGGGGTGAAGAAGTTGTGTGAAGGCCTAAAACATCCTGGTTGCAAACTACAGAAACTTGGGTATGGAGCTGTGTGTTTCTTATCATGTCATTGATTTAAAAAAAATATACATTGTAGATGCGGCTTACACATATATTTTATAATATGGGAAAGGCACATCTATTCCACGACAATAAAATGTGTGCAATCAGCGAGGTTTGTGAAGTGGGGGTACCCAAGTCTGAAAAGTGAGTTTGGAACAAGCCCCCCTACTGGCGCAGAAGGATGTACTTTAAAGCTTGTTTTTCATGTATTTGGACTAAAATGTCAACAACAGGGCAGATCTGCCCATAACTGCCCTGGGGACCTTCTCCAACTAGACGCTGCGCCCATTAACAGATCTGCTGCTGGCCTTAAACTTCCATAGTAAAGATGGACATGGACAGAACAATTAGGAAAGTACATCTGGCCGTATATATAGTCAGGGGCGTAACGTCAAGGGGTGTGCAGGGGGTAGAACCCCCTTAATAAAAGTCGGGTCTCAGCCTTTTAACAGCCCAATAACAGGTGGTTGTCACTGTCATATGACATCACTGCTGGAAGTGTGAAAAATCCCCTAGTGTGTGTGTGTCTGTGTGTGTATGTGTGTGTGGCTGTGTGTGTTACTGCGTGTGTGTTGTCTGTGGCATGTAGGCAGCAAACACAGCAGTCGCAGGCCCCTGACAGTCATACACAATGCTTGCCTGGATGACCCCAGTGAACCGACAAGCAAATGAAGAAATTGCAATGTTCCAAGCGGTGTTGTGGACCCAAATTACAACCTCGCCCAAACATCCACCCTCTACATGCGTAAGCAGATGTTGGTGTTGAATGCTTTTAGTTTCAATCAGACCAGGGGTCTTCAACGTTCTCTGGCGTGAGAGCTACTTCTAATCTGGGAAAATCATTGTGAGCTACTAAAGGCGAAGCAACTCGTGCATTGTTACCAGACACCCCCACGCCCGGCCTCACTGGCTCTGAGCCTAATGTCCAGAGAAGCAGATACTACTGTTTGAACAAAATACTTATCTCAGGGCTGCCACATGTGTCAATGAGAGCGTGGTCTGTGGAGATGTATGAACATGTGTGTGTATGAATGAGATATGTGTGTGGGTGACTGAGAGGCTGCGTCATATGTACTTGTGGAACAGGACTTACTTTTCACCATATGGGGCACTTTTACATGTATAACTCAAACGTGCAACTATTTTAATTCATTTGCAAACATTTTGAGGCAGAAAAGACTTTCACAATATGGAACATTTTTGTGCATTTTACATTTCTCCCAAATTGCTATATATTTCAGATATAAATATGTCATGTCCACCAGCCACTGAGAGCAAGAGGGCTGCTGTGTATAAATGCAACACTTTGAAATGGGAGAACATTAAAATGAAGATTTAACTCAATCATTAAGTTAACAGCTCTATTTAATTTTCTCCCATCAAAAGCATTCAGAAACATTTTCTTCTTGCGCTCCACTCTGTTACTGAGCTGACATCAACTTTTATTTGAGTTCAATCCATCAGTCCTTCATCTCTTCCCCTCTGTGCCCCAGCCGGGGTCATACATCAGAGTTGGGCACTGGCCATCACCAGGCCTTGCTGTCTGCAGCTGAAGAGGCCTGTCTGAAATAGGAACAGGCTCCATTCAGTGTAAATGGAAGATGCAACACTTCATTGACCCAGCCTTATTTACACATGAACTCAAGGCTTGAGCTACTCTCAAGGTGCATAAACCAGAGTTTGAGCCCCTAACCATGAAGGGACCTGGGAGCCTGGTCAGGCCTGCTGCACGCAACAGGATTATAGTGATGTTATCAAATCTGCATGGGGCACTATCACCCCGGAGGGTATCCTGGCGCTACCTGTGGCGCACTATCACCCCGGAGGGTATCCTGGCGCTACCTGTGGCGCACTATCCCCCCGGAGGGTATCCTGGCGCTACCTGTGGCGCACTATCACCCCGGAGGGTATCCTGGCGCTACCTGTGGCGCACTATCCCCCCGGAGGGTATCCTGGCGCTACCTGTGGCGCACTATCACCCCGGAGGGTATCCTGGCGCTACCTGTGGCGCACTATGAAGAACAGCAGGTACTAGTGGTGGGTAACCTGGGGGGTTAATGCTGGTATTACTCACCGGTAATGTTCATTACTCTGATTCTTTCTGACTCTGCCTACTACTTCACTGAGTAATGTGACATCATCACTGCCCTCACCCCACCCATTCCAAAGCTTTCTTCACTTTTCATGACCACCTAGAGATATCCCCTAAAGCCCGTCTCACCCCAACTCATTTCCTGTTTGTAGCAAGCCCTCAAATAGGCTGACGAGGAACAAGGGAAGAGGGGAGGGTCATAGGTACTGGGCAAGTGAGGAACAATTGGAGTAATGAAGATTACTAGGAATGGGGGCGTGGCTAGGCGCCGAACATGGCGGCCGCATTGTAGTGGAGCTCCTGGCCGGGACTTTGTTCACCCTGCCTTTCTGCCAACCCTGGGCACTATCCTACAGAGAAAGCTGACCGCCTGACTGGGGAATCCACCGGGATTACACGCCTGTGACAACGGGGCTGTGGGCCCCCTGAACGGCTGGAATCCTCGACCTTGAGCGTCCTCGGCGCTCTGCGGCTCTCAGTCATCGGTAGGGAGGGCAGCTGGAGGCCCGTGCCCAGGGACCAGCTGCTGACGTATGGCTGGAGATGGCTGAGTCGGTGCGTGACTGGCGCCGCATTACCGAGGTGAGGGAGGCGAACCACTGCTAGACCAGGAGCTCGGGGAAGGAGAGCCCTGGCTCCTACATCGGCTTTTGTGCGGAGGCCTACCACCTTGCGGAGTGCTGCCTGCCCCACTGCGAATCTTCTGAGAGGGAGTGGGCGGCGCGGAGTGCCTTGCTACGCGGCCCCGTGCCTGTCCTCCTTGGGGTGCAGTGTCCTGTGTTCCCGGCTGTCGGCCGGCCGCTCGTGCGGCTGCAGCGCTGAAATTAGCTGTGCTGTTGGGGTTGTTGCAGCGCCCGCCCTGGAGTTGCTGATGATGCCCTGCTGATGCCCCCGTGACTGAGTGACTGGAGCCACTTCAGAGTGAGTCAGGAGCACCCCTGTGACCCTGAGTGACGAGGAGGCCCACCGACTCGAGGCGGACCGAGGGTGCAGTGGACGGGCCTTGTGGTCCTGTGGCCCTGACTGAGATTTGAGCCCCCTGCTTGTCCCCTGGAGTGGCTATGGACCCATAGCTTGAAACTGATCACAGTACTGCCCGCACTCTCCCAGACATCTTCTCCTGCCCCTGGCGGGAATATCCTCCTCCCCTGCCTGCGGCCTACAGACTGTTTCCATGTGAACGGCTTCTGCCCGGTGGTGTGTGGCCCTGAAGGTGTGCTGGGGGCAACTGCTGCTGCGGGCAACTAGTGGCCCTTCCATTTCCACCATGGGGCACGGCGGGGGAAGCAACCGGAGGGACATGGCATCGAGGATCCATCTCGGGGGATGGCGGTGTCGGCCTCCCAGGCCTTTTGATGAGCTGCGTCCTGCCAACTGCTCTGTCGCCCCTTGATAAATTGGACCTGATTCTACAGAAGATACAGGACTCGCGCCAAGCTATCGAACACCAGATGGCCATGCTTACTACTGGCCTTAACCTCCTGTGAGCAGATCATGGCAACTTTGCAGCTACTGTCAAGGACCACACCCACACACTGTCTGACCTGGTGCCGCAACAAAAACATCATGCCGCCCAACTGGTGCACTTGAATGAACAAATGACGTCTTGCTGGACAGGGCCGATGATGCGGAACCGATGGCGCCACGAAATAAGATCCACATTATTGGGCTGCTGTAGCGCTCCGAAGGTGCTGACTCAATGCAGTTTGCTGAGCTGTGGTTTAGAGAGAAGGTGGCCCGGAGGGTCTTTCTGCCTTCTTCCGCGTGGAATGAGCGCACCGTATCCCTATGGGTAGGCCGACTGCCGGCCGGCCGCCCAGACCACTTATTGCTCGCATTCTCAATTACAGAGACCGTGATCTCCTCTTGCAGAAAGCATGGGAAAATGCCCAGATATTGTTCGAAAATGCCTGAATTTCACTGTATCCGGATCATACTGTGTAGGTACAGCACCAGAGGGCCTTCTACCAGCCGCTCAAGAAGAAGCACCAAGGGATCTGTGCATAAGCGACATCGCATTTATGCTCAATTGAACAGGCGCAAGGCCCACATAGCCTTTCTCCAGGAAATGCACATGACTGACTCGGAGGTTGCTAAACGCAGCGGAAATGGAAAGAGCAAATATATATATAATACATCCTAAGCTGCCTTTGCACGTGGGTCGCTTATTTGGGTGAGGAATGGGGTGCCATTTGAGTTGCTGGAACAGAGGGTGGACACTGCAGGGCTCTATGTTCTCCTGCGGGGCAGGCTGGACGGAACCCCAATTGTTTTGAGCAGCCTGTACACCCTGAACTATGAACAGACTGCTTATCTGACTGGCCTCAATGCGGTTTTAATGGACTGGGTACAGTGCCCCAAGGTTCTTGGGGGGATTTTAATTCTGTTCTAGACGTGCAATTAGACTGCTCTCATCCCCCAGTGCAGGGCGCAGTTCCTACTAAGATAGTGGAGTTCCTACATGCCTGGGCGGTGGGTTGGGAGATCACTGACATATGGCGCACACAACACCTGTCCGACTACAAATATTAATTTTACTCCCCCTCGCACCAATTGCACACACGAATAGACAGGATTTTCTGCTTCCTGTCCCTATCATCTCAGGTGCTTGAATCCACGTACCTCAGGAAAACGTTATCCGACCACAATCCACTGGAGGTGCTGCTGGAATGGGGGAGGGCCCTCCCCCCAGTCCCGACTTGGAGAATATGGTCGCTCACACTAGAAGATGGGGTGTTCAGGGACACTCTGGGTCCCGCTATCGCCAATTACTTCACAGAAAATACAGGTTTGGCATCCTCCTGTCAAGTTGAATGGGATGCGTTTAAGTCAGTCATTAGGGGGGTGGCCATAGGGACCAGTGTTGGGGCTCTGCACGAGCTACATCAGTGGCTCATCTCCGTGGAGGACTCCCTGAACACACTGGAAACGGAGGCTCTTGCTGACCCTACCCGATAGGCGCCACTGCAAGACGCCAGGATTCAATGTGCAGAGCTCCTTGAACGACTCTGTAAAGTAAAGCTTTATTCAAACAGTATTGTTAGATTTCGAGTTAGTGAAGCCTTTACCTGCTGAAGTCGAGAGTTGTGGATTGAGCCTGTCTGTCTCCTAGCAGATTCTGAACAGGAGCAAGCAGCTGCCCAGACCCCACCCCCAGGCCAGCAGACTATTGGCTATTCAGCTACCAGGCAAGTCTGAGCCCTCCTCTCACACCTGCCCAGGCCCCTGAAGGCCTTGCTGGGTGCACCCCAAATCATTCTCCTCCATCTTGTGAGTTGCAGCCCACATGTGCCCCAGATTGCTTTGAGCAGAGTCCAGGAAGTGGTAAGGAGACAGACTGGTGCTGTCTTTTCCCAAGACAAAAAGTTGTTTAAAAAACGATTTTCACTTTCTGTGTTTACTGTCTATGCCTGTGGTTGTTACAGTTAAAAATTGTAGTTTTAGCCTGAATGTAATTGCATATTTTATCACCTGTGTTGCGTTTTAAATGTGTGGTTTTCCCTGCCCATGATTGCCTTCATTTAGTGTGTTGAATTGTGGGATTTGCAGTCCAACTTCTGTAGTTTGTCCCTCTCATTCCTTGGTGACAAATCTGTTTTCCCTCCAAATTTCTCCTTTGCTCTGTGCTTAGGCCTGTGTGCTGAAACAGTGCACCCCCAGCCACCATTTTGTGTTCACAAGCCAGTGAGGCCAGCCCCCCTGCCCCCCCCACCCACCCCCAGCAACAGGGATTTTCTACATCAGAGAGTGCTGCTGTGAGCTGTTGAAACTGTATTTACTGGGGCCTGTGCACTTCGTTTTTTGGCCAGCAGGGGGAGTAAAGCTTTATTCAAACAGTATTGTTAGATTTCGAGTTAGTGAAGCCTTTACCTGCTGAAGTCCAATGTTGTGGATTGAGCCTGTATGTCTCCTAGGAGATTCTGAACAGGAGCAAGCAGCTGCCCAGACCCCACCCCCAGGCCAGCAGACCATTGGCTATTCAGCTACGAGGCAAGTCTGGGCCCTCCTCTCACACCTGCCCAGGCCCCTGAAGGCCTTGCTGGGTGCACCCCAAATCATTCTCCTCCATCTTGTGAGTTGCAGCCCACATGTGCCCCAGATTGCTTTGAGCAGAGTCCAGGAAGTGGTAAGGAGACAGACTAGTGCTGTCTTTTCCCAAGACAAAAAGTTGTTTAAAAAACGATTTTCACTTTCTGTGTTTACTGTCTATGCCTGTGGTTGTTACAGTTAAAAATTGTAGTTTTAGCCTGCCTGTAATTGCATATTTTATCACCTGTGTTGTGTTTTAAATGTGTGGTTTTCCCTGCCCATGATTGCCTTCATTTAGTGTGTTGAATTGTGGGATTTGCAGTCCAACTTCTGTAGTTTGTCCCTCTCATTCCTTGGTGACAAATCTGTTTTCCCTCCAAATTTCTCCTTTGCTCTGTGCTTAGGCCTGTGTGCTGAAACAGTGCACCCCCAGCCACCATTTTGTGTTCACAAGCCAGTGAGGCCAGCCCCCCTGCCCCCCCCCACCCCCAGCAACAGGGATTTTCTACATCAGAGGGTGCTTCTGTGAGCTGTTGAAACTGTATTTACTGGGGCCTGTGCACTTCGTTTTTTGGCCAGCAGGGGGAGTAAAGCTTTATTCAAACAGTATTGTTAGATTTCGAGTTAGTGAAGCCTTTACCTGCTGAAGTCCAAAGTTGTGGATTGAGCCTGTCTGTCTCCTAGGAGATTCTGAACAGGAGCAAGCAGCTTCCAACTCCCTGGCCAGCAAACCTTGTCTGAGGTTGCTGGGACCTTATATGATGTGCTGATGGTTGGCACATGTGTACACTGATTGGTGGTTGTATCTGGTGTTTCTACTGGGTTAGGGTTAATGTCCTCATTGGTTGGATATTTGAGGGTTCTGATTGGTTTCTCGGTCTGTGATTCAATCATTGCAGGGTTGGGACTAGGGCTAGGGTTCGGATTTCTATAGGAAGTAGGGACTAGGGCTTCCTATGTTATTGGTTGTTGGGAGTAGGGTGGGACTAGGGCTAGGGTTAGACCTTTAATTGGAAGTAGCTATTTAGTGCTTCTGGTGTGATTGGTTGTTGGACCAGTTGTGGGACTAAGAGTAGGGTTAGGCTTTCTATTGGAAGGAGGGACTAGGGCTACCTGTACCATTGGCTGCTTGGACTTGGGTTGGGACTAGTGGTAGGACTAAGACCTTTATTGGATGTCGAGATTAGGGTCTTTGAACTGATTGGGTGCTTGGACTAGGGTTAAGATTGGCTGCAAGGTCCTGGTCTCCTATTGGTTCTAGATGTTAGGGCTAGTTTTGTGATTGGATAGTGTTAGGGCTAGGGTTCCCATTGGCTGAAGGGGTCACCTGATTACTAGGGCTACAAAAAGGGCCAGGCTTAGGGCGTCTCAGCCCGGGCGTCGAGGCTAAGTGTGGAGAGGACAAGGGTAGTTGCCTGTTTGGGCCTGTTCGAGACTGGTCGGGAATAGGGCCAGAAATGCTGCCCTTTTTCGAAATCCTTCACTCTTTTATCCCTCCACTATCCTTTTTCTATCAAAATTAACAGACTAACATGTTCACTTCTCAAATTCCATGTTCCATATTCAACTATACTAATATACTGCCCAAATAACTGAATAACATATCTACTACTCAAATTACTTCATATTTATACTATACTAATTTTCAACACTAATCCTTTATGGGTTCCGGAGTGGCATGCTACTCGCCAAAAAAGCGCTTCAACACCCATCAGGGGTAACAAGTGCTATATGAATGCAAACCTTTCTTCCCCTTTTATCCATCCGCTATCCTTCTCACTCCAAGTAACAGACTAATATCTACCACTGAAATTACCTCATATTTCACCATATTAATTCACCACTAATCCTTTATAGGCTCCCTGAATAGCATGCGTCAACAAGCGAGCGATAAACAAATACAAACCTTTGTCCTACTCTATCCTTCTGCTATCATTCCAAATCCAAATAACTGACTAACCTATCCACCACTTAAAATGTACTTGCATGTTTCACTATACTAATTCAAAACTAATCCTCTGTGGGTCCCGGGGTAGCGTGCTACCCGCCGAAAAAGCGCTTTGACGCCTCGTCAGGGGTAGTAAGCGCTATATAAATGCAATTACAATACAATACAATACAATAGATTACAGTACGTACACCCAATATAGTCATAAAGAGTCTGACAAATCAGGGACTCTTCTGGACCATCTCATCCACAATACCCCCGCCCGCACCCTATATTGGAGGTATTCCTCCCGGATGGCACTGTGGCTAATACCCAGGCTGATATTAACATGGCATTTTGCAGCTATTATAAGTCCCTCTACGCTGCCCCACCCGCTATGTCCCAGGATCTCCTGACTAATTTCCTGGATGATCTCACCTTCCCCAAACTGACGGCAGATTCTTGATCAGACTTGGAGGCCCCTATCACTAGAGCAGAAATATTAGGAGCCCTTAAGAGCCTCCCTAAGAATAATACACCAGGGCAGGACGGACTCCCAGTGGAGTTTTATTTGACTTATGCTGAACAAATCAATCCACACCTGTTGACTCTTACAAGATGGCACTAGAAAAATGCACACTTCTTGTAACAACTATGCAAGCACTGGTTGTTTCCCTCCCCAAGCCCAACAGAGACCCTCGAGACATATCGGGAACTGCCCTCTCTCTGCCGAGTATAAAATACTCAGTAAAATACTAGCGCAGGGTCAGCTTCCTTATCTCCCCAGACTTATTCACATGAACCAGTGCGGTTTCGTCCCAGGCCGTAGCACTTCTCTCAATATCAGGCGCCTCCACTATCTGATGGAACCCACTGCCACTCACTCCGACACTGCCGGGTGCATCTCTCTAGATATGCGACAAGCATTTGACACCCTGGACTGGACATATATGTTGTCCTTACTTAAGAGATTTGGCATCCCACGGGGGTACCGGTGATGGGTCAAACTACTGAACTCCTCTCCCATGGCCCGGGCTCAGACAGGCACATCCATCTTGGCTGCTTACCCAGTGGCCGGGGGGATGCGGGAAGGCTGCCTCCTGTCACCAATATTATTTGTCCTGGCGCTGGAACGCCTTCTTCTCAAGATCCGAAAGGAGGCTTGGGGACTGCGGATACCCGTGTCTAACATGACACATATTGCGTCTGCATACGCCAACGGCATTATCCTCTATTTTAAAGACCTCACGGCCAGTCTGGAACCTGTCCCGACTCTACTTAAGAATTTTGGACTGATATCGGGTTTGACGACTAATGTCCAGAAATCCCATGCTCTCTTTATGCGACATAGGGAGTCCCCTGACCCGATACCCTTGGGCGATCTCCTGTTGACGACCGCCCCAGACACTTTCAAATACCTAGGTATTCAAATTTATCAAACTCCCCAGGATCTGATTGAGGGTAATCTACAGAAGACAATACGGTCTCTCCAGAGCCAGATCTCCTTCTGAACTTCATTGTCACTGTCTGTGATGGACAGGATAGCAATCTCCAAAATGGTGATGCTCCCCCGCCTTTTATATTTTTTTACCAACATACCAGTTGTATCCCGCCCAGCATATTCAAGATGTTGGACTCCCTATTGTTAGACCTTATTTGGGGAAAGGGACGCAGAAGAGTGGGACTGGCAAAGTTGCAGCTTAGACCTGCTGAGGGAGGCCTGGGGGAGCCAGACTTTCGGGCACACTGTATGGCCGGTCAACTAAAGTGGTTGTCCTATTGGCTGGCAGGAAAGCACACTCATGAGATTGGGTAAACCAATCGCCTCCTTGCTCAGGGTACATTACATGCTTCACTTCTGCAGCGGGCTAAAATCCCGCCAACGCCCCCCCCTTGCTTAGAACTGCGCTGGCATACTGGAAGAAGTCCCTTAACTACACACAATGAACCCTCCCTTACTCTCCGAACATTCCCTTCCTTGGGAACCCTGGTGCATATGGCTTAATAACAAAGCGGATTGTGTCTTCTTGGGAGCAGGAAGGTGTATCTACTGTTGGAGCGCTGTTTGTAGACGGCACTCTGACCGACCATGACAACTTCACCCGTGCACAGGGGTCCCTTTGACACTGTTCCTCCTCCATGCCACCATTACTCACTACATCAAGCGCCACCGGTCCCCTGATGGGATAGAACACCAAAAACATGAACTTGTGTACGCTACATACTTGATGTGTGCTGATCGACATCTAACCCGATGGCTTTATAGGGGGATCCGCGCTCTCTCAGGGACGTCTCTGGCTCTGCTCCGGGCGAAATGGGAGGCGGGACTGGGATAAGAACTCACGGACAGGGACTGGGCAACTATATTGGAGTTCTCCAAGAAAGTCTCCCGGAACGCAAAATTTAAATATATACAACACATGATCTTACACAGGGCCTATCTGACCACACACCGACTGAACTGTATCTACCCAGACGCCCACATTTCCTGCCCTAGATGTCAAGAAGTGGATGCTGATCTCATCCACATGCTGTGGTCTTGTCCATGCTTGCAAACTTATTGGCAAACAATGGCTTACAGGGTCCAAGAGGTCATGGGCACGGCCGACTGGACGGCTGTAGATAGCCGGCTACTAGGTCTGCATAAACGCCCCAAGACATTTAAAGTGCAATATAAATTTGCAGACCTGCCCGTGCTCCTTGCGAAACGGGCCATCACCATGAGGTGGAAATCTGCCCACCCCTCTACAGCAGTGGCCAGGGAGGCGGATTTGATCATGTGGGGCGCCTCAGAAAGATCTATCATTAGACAGGAAGAATATCGAGGCCACTGCAAAACCCCCATTGCTATGAATTGGGATCAAATGCTAGAGGCGCTTAAGGCCCCTGTCTCACTCACCCCCCCACCCGGTGTTGCCGCCTGAGCCCATATCATCATCTGTACCCCCCTCCCCTGTGACTGAATCGCTTGACACTGCGTAGTAATTTATTATAATTTATTGCTGATGCCCAGGAATGCATGTTATTGCCTGTTCCACCTGTTCGAGTTTGATTGCCATTTTAAACTCCTTTTATATTTGCGACAGTGTACACAACCCCCCCATTTTTTCCTTTTCCTAAACCATATTGTATTGTGAGGACTAATGGACCAGGGTGGGGAGGGGAGTGTTTTTGTGTGGGGTTTCCCTTTTGTTGCTTTTTTTCTATGTTATGTGGTTCACTTATAAAGAAAACCTGAGTTTCGCTTCTTGCCTTGATGGCCCTGTGTGGGCAGGGACAGATATACCTGTTTGTCAAGGTGTACCGAGATGTTACAATGCCATGTACTCGATAACTTACTGAATGTGTACGCATATAAGATTACTAGGAAGTAATCCAGCCATTGCCTACTCTTCGCCTCACTCATGCCTTTCCTGACTTCATTGGGGTGGATTCAAGCTATCGTTCCTCATCAGTAAGAAATCAAATGAACGTACACCCAGATATACGAGAAAGATACCAACATTGTAAGCATTTACCAACCTTTCCATATCTCTCTGCAAGAATACAGAAAACTTAAACAAGAAACAACCAAAAAAGAACAGAAAGGGTAACTATTCCCTGCTACTGCCCCCTTATGACTAATGTACCTAAAGCTTAACTCAGACTGCTACCCCACTCCTAGTCTGTAATGAGAAATGAACTCAAGAAGGCTCAGCCATTAACTACACTGAATGGTTAGAGTCAAATGTTGCTATGCTTACTCCCACCATAGTAATAAATAAAATCAGGAAAGTTCCGTCTGCCCCTTAGTTCTCTGAGGCTCTTCGACTAGATAAGCAAGCTTGCAGAAGACAAGAAAGAAGATGGAGGAAATGTTATGATGAAGCAGAGATGGAAATATATAAAGTCACATTGGCTGACTATAAGAAAAAATTAATTAGGGAAAAAAGTCAGTATTATACGACACAAATTGAAGGGGCGGGCTCTTCTTGCAAGGAACTCTTTAAAATTATAAAGAACCTTACCTCAGCACCTAAAGATGACGCTGATAGTTCCACCCAAGATTTTTGCAATACTCTTGCCCGCGACTTCAAGTCCAAGGTAGATCAAATATATGATCTTTTCTCCAAATATAGATCTGTTTCTAATAACATAGCACAAGTACAACCGGGCATAGCGACTCTCACAGATTCTCTGGTCTGTTCTGAACAAGTAGCGTGTTTGCTTCTTTCTACTAAATCTGGTTCACCGGACGATCCATGTCCCCCTAGGATTCTCAAAAATATCAGCCATAATATTAGCCCAGTATTAACCAACCCGTTTAACCAAATGCTATTACAAGGACACTTTCCTACAATTTTGGAAACAGGCCTGCATCCTGCCACTTCTAAAAAAAGACAACCATGATAATACGGACCCAGCCAACTATCGTCCTATTGCCAGACTTCCTATTCCCGCCAAAATCTTTGAGAAACAGTTAAATACTGAACTTTCCAACTTTATTGCAGGGAATGAAATCCTGGATCAGAGTCAGTTTGGATTCAGAGCTGGTTATAGTACAGAGACAGCTCTTATAAAAACCACGGAGGAGATCCGAAAAACACTAGATGGTGGAGGGTCGGCCGCCCTTGTTCTCCTTGACTTGTCCTCGGCGTTTGATACCGTGGACCATATGAGCCTAATTAATCGCCTACAATCCATCGGGATAGGAGGAAGGGCCCTCTCCCTCCAAACATCTTTCCTTTCGGATCGAACACAGACAGTGCAATTGGGCAAATTTAAATCTGCACCTTTTATCCTCCCATTTGGGGTGCCACATGGGTCTTCTCTGAGCCCCACATTGGTTAATATTTGCGTCTCGAAATTAGCCCCTCTGTTTACCAGTTTTAACCTATGTCCAATGTCTTATGCTGATGATACCCAGTTGGTTATTGCAGCTGTGGATAAGGATATTAACTATTCAACCAAACTCCACGATTGCATGGTCTCCTTGAGCGACTGGATGGGGAGACATTGCCTCAAGCTGAACTCAGGAAAAACTGAAGTGGTGCTGTTTGGCAGTCTCTCCGCTCAGTGGTCTCCAGTCTGGTGGCCAGATATACTGGGCACTATTCCTACACCAGTGGATAAGGCTAAAAATCTGGGGGTCATTATAGATGAGAAACTTAACATGAAGGGCCAAGTTTCTAAGGTGATCTCTTCCTCTTTTCTTACTATTAAAATGGTACGGAAAATTCTGCTGTTTATTCCTACAAGCTCTAGAAAGACTGTTATGACCTCCCTGGTGTTATCTAAATTGGATTGCTGTAATGGACTCTATATCAATCTACAGTCCAATTTACTTAGAAGGCTGCAGGCTGTACAGAACGCGGCAGCCAGACTGGTCCTGGATGTCCCTAAGTATCAGTTCATCAGTGCAGGTATTAGGGATTTACACTGGCTACCAGTCGGACAGCGGATTAAGTTCAAGGCTCTCTGCATAGCCTTTAAGGCTTTACATGGATATGGACCTCGTTTCCTGAAAGATTTGTTTGGCTGGTACTCTCCCAACAGAGCGCTGCGCTCAGCCAATGCATTCCTGATGCTCATCCCCAGAATTCAAAGATCTAATTGGGGAGGAAGGAGTTTCAGTTATAATACGATCAAGGAGTGGAACGCTCTCCCACTCCCTCTTAGGAAATCCCCCTCCCTGCTTGAGTTCAGGAAGCCGCTTAAAACCTGGCTTTTCAGATACTAGTTCTTCTTTTCAGTTCTCTTGGAGACTGCGAGCGCCTAGACTCCTTCGGGTAGTAGTGCGCACAATAAATTGTTATAACATAACATAACATAACATAAAAAGTCGTAGCCCAAGTAGCTGCCTTACATATGCCAGCTATGGAGACCCCTATACTCTATGCGCAAGATGTGCCAGTCGTCTAGTGGAATGTGCCTTAATAGAACCAGGAACCTCCCTAGCACTGCCCTAGTAAGCTGTGCCTATAGCTGCCCTAAAACATCTGGACGAGGTGTAAGAGAATGGTTCTTCTCCTCCTCCAGAAGGACCAACATTAAAAATAATATTGTCTGATTTTCTGTATTGAGTGGATCTCTTTATGGACACTGTTACTGTCATGCCGATGTCTAAGGGTGATACAGCGAGGGGAGCATCTTTTACAATGCAGTAATGACACCGCAGTGCCATTACAACGCGGGTTTCACAACGCAAGTCGTTACCACGACTTGCGCTGGAGGACTCTCTAGGCTAAGGAATAGTAGATTTACTATTCCAGCACCTTCCCTACTGTACGTAGGCTGGTGTTGGAATAGTAAATCTTATATTCCTAAGTCCAGCGCCCTACAGCGCAAGTCATGGTAACGACTTGCATTGTAAAACCTGTGTTGTGATGGTCTGCAGTGTTTTTTACCGCGTTGTACTGTCATACAACCATACGGCGAAGCCTAATCATCTGTATTCAGTGGATCTCTTCATGAACACTGCTATTGTCCTGACGAGGTCTAAGGGTGATACAGCGAAGCCTGATCATCTGCATTCGCCTTTAAGGCTGGAAGGGTTATCTCTTGCTTTCTGTTGAATTTAGTGTTCACCTTTGCAGGAATTTAGGATCTGAGAATAAATCTATTCTGCCCTCAAATACCTTCAGGTAAGGGTGGCGAAAAACTAGAGCCCTGCACTTCCAATTCTCCTAGCGGTAGTGACTGCTACAAGGTAAAGTACTTTGAGGTAGTCTCACAAATTGAGTCCAGGGCCTCAAAAGGTGAAGCCTGAAGGTTTGAGAACACCAAGGATAGATCCAAAGATGGAAAACCATCCCATATCCCAGGCTGTCAGACAGAAAATCCTTCAAAGAACTTTGACACTAAGTGGCAGATAAATCAAAATGTCATGCAACGCAGGGCCCCAAAAAACCTTGCTGCACTGCGTTGTGTGACAGGGGAGGGCAAGAATGCAGTGTATTTACCATTATATCCTAGGCTCTCCCTGCGCTGGCGCACTATGTGCTACCTGGCGCCAACGCAGGCACCCTTGCTCCATGGTGCAACATTGCAGTCAGGATTATTTTTGTGCAGGAAGGGACACTGTCCTGCACAAAAACAATAATCTGAGGCTTTTTCCTCTTTGTATGTGTGCAGCAGACTAAGAAAGAGGAAAAGACGAGGAGAAATAAACACATTTCCCCTCATTACACCTCCGCTGGGAAGGCGTGTAATTCTGAAGCATTCGCAGGTCTACCAGTGTTGGTAAATCTAGGGACGCTCATGGATACATTGGTGGATGCGGGGAGCGGTCCCAGGTCTACCAGTGTTGATAAATCTAGGGACGCTCATGGATACATTGGTGGATGCGAGGGAGCGGTCCCAGGTCTACCAGTGTTGGTAAATCTAGGGACGCTCATGGATACATGGGTGGATGCAGGGGAGCGGTCCCAGGTCTACCAGTGTTGGCAAATCTAGGGACGCTCATGGATACATGGGTGGATGCGGGGGAGCGGTCCCGGGTCTACCAGTGTTGGTAAATCTAGGGACGCTCATGGATACATGGGTGGATGCGGGGGAGCGGTCCCAGGTCTACCAGTGTTGGTAAATCTAGGGACGCTCATGGATACATGGGTGGATGCGGGGTAGCGGTCCCAGGTCTACCAGTGTTGGTAAATCTAGGGACGCTCGTGGATACATGGGTGGATGCGGGGGAGCGGACCCAGGTCTACCAGTGTTGGTAAATCTAGGGACGCTCATGGATACATGGCTGGATGCGGGGGAGCGTCCCAGGTCTACCAGTGTTGGTAAATCTAGGGACGCTTATGGATACATTGGTGGATGCGGGGGAGTGGTCCCAGGTCTACCAGTGTTGGTAAATCTAGGGACGCTCATGGATACATGGGTGGATGCGGGGGAGCGGTCCCAGGTCTACCAGTGTTGGTAAATCTAGGGACGCTCATGGATACATTGGTGGATGCGGGGGAGCGGTCCCAGGTCTACCAGTGTTGGTTAATCTAGGGACGCTCATGGATACATGGGTGGATGCGGGGGAGCGGTCCCAGGTCTACCAGTGTTGGTAAATCTAGGGACGCTCATGGATACATGGGTGGATGCGAGGGAGCGGTCCCAGGTCTACCAGTGTTGGTAAATCTAGGGACGCTCATGGATAAATGGGTGGATGCGGGGGAGCGTCCCAGGTCTCCCAGTGTTGGTAAATCTAGGGACGCTTATGGATACATTGGTGGATGCATGGGAGCGGTCCCAGGTCTACCAGTGTTGGCAAATCTAGGGACGCTCATGGATACATGGGTGGATGCGGGGGAGCGGTACCAGGTCTACCAGTGTTGGTAAATCTAGGGATGCTCATGGATACATGGGTGGATGCGGGGGAGCGGTCCCAGGTCTACCGTTGTTGGTAAATCTAGGGACGCTCATGGATACATGGGTGGATGCGGGGGAGCGTCCCAGGTCTACCAGTATTGGTAAATCTACGGATGCTTATGGATACATTGGTGGATGCGAGGGAGCGGTCCCAGGTCTACCAGTGTTGGTAAATCTAGGGACGCTCGTGGATACATAGGTGGATGCGGGGGAGCGTCCCAGGTCTACCAGTAAATCTAGGGACGCTCATGGATACATGGGTGGATGCGGGGGAGCGGTCACAGGTCTACTAGTGTTGGTAAATCTAGGGACGCTCATGGATACATGGGTGGATGCGGGGGAGCGGTCCCAGGTCTACCAGTGTTGGTAAATCTAGGGACGCTCATGGATAAATGGGTGGATGGGGGGGAGCGTCCCAGGTCTCCCAGTGTTGGTAAATCTAGGGACGCTTATGGATACATTGGTGGATGCATGGGAGCGGTCCCAGGTCTACCAGTGTTGGCAAATCTAGGGACGCTCATGGATACATGGGTGGATGCGGGGGAGCAGTACCAGGTCTACCAGTGTTGGTAAATCTAGGGACGCTCATGGATACATGGGTGGATGCAGGGGAGCGGTCCCAGGTCTACCAGAGTTGGTAAATCTAGGGACGCTCATGGATACATGGGTGGATGCGGGGGAGCGTCCCAGGTCTACCAGTGTTGGTAAATCTAGGGACGCTTATGGATACATTGGTGGATGCGGGGGAGTGGTCCCAGGTCTACCAGTGTTGGTAAATCTAGGGACGCTCATAGATACATGGGTGGATGCGGGGGAGCGGTCCCAGGTCTACCAGTGTTGGTAAATCTAGGGACGCTCATGGATACATTGGTGGAAGCGGGGGAGCGGTCCCAGGTCTACCAGTGTTGGTAAATCTAGGGACGCTCATGGATACATGGGTGGATGCGGGGGAGCGGTCCCAGGTCTACCAGTGTTGGTAAATCTAGGGACGCTCATGGATACATGGATGGATGCGGGGGAGCGGTCCCAGGTCTACCAGTGTTGGTAAATCTAGGGACGCTCATGGATACATTGGTGGATGCGAGGGAGCGGTCCCAGGTCTACCAGTGTTGATAAATCTAGGGACGCTCATGGATACATTGGTGGATGCATGGGAGCGGTCCCAGGTCTACCAGTGTTGGCAAATCTAGGGACGCTCATGGATACATGGGTGGATGCGGGGGAGCGGTCCCAGGTCTACCAGTGTTGGTAAATCTAGGGACGCTCATGGATACATTGGTGAATGCGGGGGAGCGTCCCAGGTCTACCAGTGTTGGCAAATCTAGGGACGCTCATGGATACATGGGTGGATGCGGGGGAGCGGTCCCAGGTCTACCAGTGTTGGTAAATCTAGGGATGCTCATGGATACATTGGTGGATGAGGGGGAGTGGTCCCAGGTCTACCAGTGTTGGTAAATCAAGGGACGCTCATGGATACATGGGTGGATGCGGGGGAGCGGGGGAGCGGTCCCAGGTCTACCAGTGTTGGTAAATCTAGGGACGCTCATGGATACATGGGTGGATGCGGGGAGCTGTCCCAGGTCTACCAGTGTTGGTAAATCTAGGGACGCTCATCGATACATGGGTGGATGCGGAGGAGCGTCCCAGGTCTACCAGTGTTGGTAAATCTAGGGACGCTTATGGATACATTGGTGGATGCATGGGAGCTGTCCCAGGTCTACCAGTGTTGGCAAATCTAGGGACGCTCATGGATACATGGGTGGATGCTGGGGAGCGGTCCCAGGTCTACCAGTGTTGGTAAATCTAGGGACGCTCATGGATACATGGGTGGATGCGGGGGAGCGGTCCCAGGTCTACCAGTGTTGGTAAATCTAAAGACGCTCATTGATACATGGCTGGATGCGGGGGAGCGTCCCAGGTCTACCAGTGTTGGTAAATCTAGGGACGCTTATGGATACATTGGTGGATGCGGGGGAGTGGTCCCAGGTCTACCAGTGTTGGTAAATCTAGGGACACTCATGGATACATGGGTGGATGCGGGGGAGCAGTCCCAGGTCTACCAGTGTTGGTAAATCTAGGGATGCTCATGGATACATTGGTGGACGCATGGGAGCGGTCCCAGGTCTACCAGTGTTGGCAAATCTAGGGACGCTCATGGATACATGGGTGGATGCGGGGGAGCGGTCCCAGGTCTACCAGTGTTGATAAATCTAGGGACGCTCATGGATACATGGGTGGATGCGGGGGAGCGTCCCAGGTCTACCAGTAAATCTAGGGACACTCATGGATACATGGGTGGATGCGGGGGAGCGGTCCCAGGTCTACCAGTGTTGGTAAATCTAGGGACGCTCATGGATACATGGGTGGATGCGAGGGAGCGGTCCCAGGTCTACCAGTGTTGGTAAATCTAGGGACGCTCATGGATAAATGGGTGGATGCGGGGGAGCGTCCCAGGTCTCCCAGTGTTGGTAAATCTAGGGACGCTTATGGATACATTGGTGGATGCATGGGAGCGGTCCCAGGTCTACCAGTGTTGGCAAATCTAGGGACGCTCATGGATACATGGGTGGATGCGGGGGAGCGGTACCAGGTCTACCAGTGTTGGTAAATCTAGGGATGCTCATGGATACATGGGTGGATGCGGGGGAGCGGTCCCAGGTCTACCAGTGTTGGTAAATCTAGGGACGCTCATGGATACATGGGTGGATGCGGGGGAGCGTCCCAGGTCTACCAGTGTTGGTAAATCTAGGGACGCTTATGGATACATTGGTGGATGCGGGGGAGTGGTCCCAGGTCTACCAGTGTTGGTAAATCTAGGGACGCTCATGGATACATGGGTGGATGCGGGGGAGCGGTCCCAGGTCTACCAGTGTTGGTAAATCTAGGGACGGTCATGGATACATTGGTGGATGCGGGGGAGCGGTCCCAGGTCTACCGTTGTTGGTAAATCTAGGGACGCTCATGGATACATGGGTGGATGCGGGGGAGCGGTCCCAGGTCTACCAGTGTTGGTAAATCTAGGGACGCTCATGGATACATGGGTGGATGCGGGGGAGCGGTCCCAGGTCTACCAGTGTTGGTAAATCTAGGGACGCTCATGGATACATTGGTGGATGCGAGGGAGCGGTCCCAGGTCTACCAGTGTTGATAAATCTAGGGACGCTCATGGATACATTGGTGGATGCATGGGAGCGGTCCCAGGTCTACCAGTGTTGGCAAATCTAGGGACGCTCATGGATACATGGGTGGATGCGGGGGAGCGGTCCCAGGTCTACCAGTGTTGGTAAATCTAGGGACGCTCATGGATACATTGGTGAATGCATGGAAGCTGTCCCAGGTCTACCAGAGTTGGCAAATCTAGGGACGCTCATGGATACATGGGTGGATGCGGGGGAGCGGTCCCAGGTGTACCAGTGTTGGTAAATCTAGGGACGCTCATGGATACATGGGTGGATGCGGGGGAGCGGTCCCAGGTCTACCAGTGTTGGTAAATCTAAAGACGCTCATGGATACATGGCTGGATGCGGGGGAGCGTCCCAGGTCTACCAGTGTTGGTAAATCTAGGGATGTTTATAGATACATTGGTGGATGCGGGGGAGTGGTCCCAGGTCTACCAGTGTTGGTAAATCTAGGGACGCTCATGGATACATGGGTGGATGCGGGGGAGCGGTCTCAGGTCTACCAGTGTTGGTAAATCTAGGGACGCTCATGGATACATTGGTGGATGCGGGGGAGCAGTCCCAGGTCTACCAGTGTTGGTAAATCTAGGGACGCTCATGGATACATGGGTGGATGTGGGGGAGCGGTCCCAGGTCTACCAGTGTTGGTAAATATAAGGACGCTCATGGATACATTGGTGGATGCGAGGGAGCGGTCCCAGGTCTACCAGTGTTGGTAAATCTAGGGACGCTTATGGATACATTGGTGGATGCATGGGAGCGGTCCCAGGTCTACCAGTGTTGGTAAATCTAGGGACGCTTATGGATACATTGGTGGATGCGGGGGAGTGGTCCCAGGTCTACCAGTGTTGGTAAATCTAGGGACGCTCATGGATACATGGGTGGATGCGGGGGAGCGGTCCCAGGTCTACCAGTGTTGGTAAATCTAGGGACGCTCATGGATACATGGGTGGATGCGGGGGAGCGCTCCCAGGTCTACCAGTGTTGGTAAATCTAGGGACGCTCATTGATACATGGGTGGATGCGGGGGAGCGGTCCCAGGTCTACCAGTGTTGGTAAATCTAGGGACGCTCATGGATACATTGGTGGATGCGAGCGAGTGGTCCCAGGTCTACCAGTGTTGATAAATCTAGGGACGCTCATGGATACATTGGTGGATGCATGGGAGCGGTCCCAGGTCTACCAGTGTTGGTAAATCTAGGGACGCTCATGGATACATTGGTGGATGCGAGGGAGCGGTCCCAGGTCTACCAGTGTTGGTAAATCTAGGGACGCTTATGGATACATTGGTGGATGCATGGGAGCGGTCCCAGGTCTACCAGTGTTGGCAAATCTAGGGACGCTCATGGATACATGGGTGGATGCGGGGGAGCAGTCCCAGGTCTACCAGTGTTGGTAAATCTAGGGACGCTCATGGATACATTGGTGGATGCGGGGGAGCGTCCCAGGTCTCCCAGTGTTGGCAAATCTAGGGATGCTCATGGATACATGGGTGGATGCGGGGGAGCGGTCCCAGGTCTACCAGTGTGGTAAATCTAGGGACGCTCATGGATACATGGGTGGATGCGGGGGAGCGGTCCCAGGTCTACCAGTGTTGGTAAATCTAGGGACGCTCATGGATACATTGGTGGATTCAAGGGAATACTAATGCTCTACCCTTGAAATGCCCCCTCCATGCAGGGTGATGCAAGGCAGTGACTCGCGCTTCACTGCGTTACTCCAGATTCACCAAGTTATACAGCGCCGGCCGGCCTTGCGTGACTTGGTGAATTTCGTTCTCGGTTTTGCTTCACCTTGCATCTTCTTGCGTGGCGCCAGGGCGATTGAAAACCTTAATACATTTGGGCCTAAGGGTTGAATGCTACAAAGGTCACCCCAGGGCTCTCTGAAAGATCTTTGCTGTCCACTGAAATCGAATCGTAGGTTTTGCAAGCATCTTTTCACAGCCATCCTGTATAAGTTGCAATATGGCTGGAGCCGAAGCTGTTGCTGCAGAAATGGATCGTGAGGGACAACAAGAACTAAAGTACGACCGGTGGCGATTGTACGCCTTGTTTCTTCATGTTCTTCTGGAAGCCTGTAAGGACTCTGAGAGAACTCCCTCCCGCTCAACCTCCAGAGCGAGAGCTTAGGCCACAAGAGGGACTCATTTGTAAGAGGGGGATGAGACAGGGAGGGGGGACACAGGAAGTATCCAAGTGTTATATTCCATAGGTTACGCCTAACGTGTATGCTAACCTTTGAATTGTATGATGGCATTTCTGATTTTGACACCATGTTTTGTCACCAGCATTATGGTCACCATTATTGGCACAAAGCAATTATAGAAGTTTGCTTATTTTTCTGGGTTTAACACTTCAGACCCGGTCTCATATTACTATAGGCTTGCACCTACACCTGCAAAGAAAAATATGTTAATAGACACTAAGCTGATATATTCTGCATCCTTTATCTCCCAATGGTCTGTACAGGGTTTCGCCTTTTTGAAGGATAATATTGACACAAAATCTGTCGGGGGGACTAAAGATTGGCAAGTTCAGGGAACTGAGGAAATATTTATAGCATGCCTCATACCACACCAGATGATTTTCCAGAACAGAATTGTGCAACAGACTACCTGTCTTGGGTTAGCCAAGATAAAGGACCTAAAAACACCACATATTCCCTAACCTACACACCTTGAGAGTGGGCAAGATGACACACTGACCAGTGAGCCCATACTACAAAATAGTACATACAGTTCATCAGACGCCAATTAGAAGGGATGGTTGGTTTGGCCTATCGACACAAATAAGTGTCAGCCAAGGTTCAGAGGTACCTTCAATGGGTTTAGTATCTATAGCCCCAATTACACTTAGTCCTAACAGAAATGACAATCCAAGGGTTTTCAATAACCTTCTCAAATCCCTTGAGTGTGATTATTTACACTACTCTGATTTCTCATAGTGTATCCTAAACTACTTTCTTTAAAACAACACAAATAACCATCCAGGCTGAATTCCACCTACTATCAAAAATGTGAGGGGAGAGAGAGAGTGCCTCACGGTAGCACCACCAGAGGGGTTGCTGACTAATACTCGCCAGTTTACCCACTTCTCATCATCGGCAACTCTCTCTCTTAGTGTGAAAGAAAAAGAAAAAGAAACAGAGTGTGTTCTCCTTTTAAAGAGCCCTAACATAAATATTGTGAAGAGGTGCTAGTAAGACAAACTGACCGTGCTTACTATTAAGTGTACATGCCCGTTGAACCCCTATGAGAATCAGTGAACATAATTCTCACCGTTAAAAAACGGTAAGGCTTGCTGGCCAACCAACTTTTTTAATCCAAGCTGCAAGCCTTCCCAATTAAAAAGGGGTCCAATCAAACCATATTCAATCTGCTAATGCCAACATGTTTCGTTGCTACGTCTTCACGCAACTTCATCAGGGCTAATAGGGGTTCACGTTTTCAATCTTCACTTAGGATTCACTTCAAACCTGTGATGGTATAAAAAAACACACAATATCGAGCCAGTTGTAAATATCCATCTGCCTTCTGCAGGGACATATTGAATTCCAATGTTGTAACGGCACACAGTTCACTAGAAACATTAAAAACAGTGTGCAAATTCTTTACCTGACCGTTGCGCCGTCACAGCATACCTGCAACCGTCCTCAAGTGGACCCCGGTGTCTATAGATCACGTGTCCTCAGGAGGACTATCCAAAGTCTAGCCTCCTGTAAAGATATATAAAAAACTGCAACGAAAAGCATCACAAGTCAGTGAAAGTAGTTTAGGATACACGGTGACAAATCAGAGTAGTGTAAATAATCACACTCAAGGGAATTGAGAAGGCTATTGAAAACCCTTGGATTGTCACTCCTGTTAGGACTAAGTGTAATTGGAGAGAGGCTTCTGTTGTTTATAATGTTGTGAGTGGGGGGGGGGGGCGGCCTCTCCTCGGTGTTTCCCCCTCTGACTCCCAGTGGATTGATTTAGTATCCATAGGCCTGACTCACGCTATATACACTCAGAAGACCCGGGGGTGGTGACATCCTACAGTGTTGGGAAGTTATGCCTAGAGTGGCTAAGAACCTCAACGCTGTCCCAAGTGAAACAAACGTGCCCCTTCTCTCTGACGATATGGATCTAGGGATATTTTGCTAGGTCCCAAGAAGCCATAAAAGAATCGCTATCTGTACACTATTTACAACGAGCTATGGAAAATCTCCCAACAGTAAGCTGCGGAGAGACTTCGTAAGATAGATGAGTTTAACATTGAAAAGGCTTTGGCTGGGGTCGACAATAGCATGACCACACTTACATCCAGAATTTTTTCACTGGGAAACATGGTATCCTCGGCAATAGATATAATGGAGCAGGATTTGTCTATTTTACAACACAGACAATCTCAGTTACGCTCCATTATGCCACTAAGCTGGATGCTACAATCCTTGCGTTCTGGCCACGTGCCCTGGCGTTATATCAACAGCGCAGCTCTGTTCTCTATATACAATCTAATGGAAAGACAGATGGTTATGGCATGCAGAGATGCAAAATATACCATGTTGCCCATTGAAAAATTGGACCAATTACATTTCACAGTGACTGAGTCACCTTACACAGAATGGCTAATTCATGGCTATATTACACTGCCAATCACGACATGCCAATTTCAATACTGTTTCTGTATATGGGCTTATACACCTGCACCCTCACCACTGGTATAGTGCACCCATCTAGAAGGGTAACAGATCGATGCCAGGGCAGTGGATTGTAGGCATAGCACACAGGGATGCATGCCATGTTGACTCTTCACTTTTCTCTGCACCAAAACACTCAGCCTGCAATGGCAGTGAGTGGGTGTTAAGGTACAGGACCTCTAAGGGTAGCACAATTAGTGCTGCAGCCCTAGAGGGGGAAACATCCTTTACAACGCAACTTTTACCACGCAGTGCCTTTACGACGCAACTTTTACAACACAAACCATTACAACGCATTGCGCTGGGGGGCGCTCTAGGCAAGGGAATAGATTTAATTTACTATCCAACACCTTCCCTACTATCCACGGGGACTGGAGTTGGAATAGTAAATTAAACTATTCACTATCCAGCGCCCCAAAGCACTATGCGTTGTAAAGGTATTCGTTGTAAATACCGCTTGTAAAAGCATGCGTTGTAATGTCATACATCCCCTAGAGGCCTTCTCTGGTCACAGATCCCCTAGTACCTAGGCTACCTTTTACAAGAGACTTACATGTGGCCAGAGAGGTGCCAATTTGGGGGTACACAGTACAGTTTTAGGGAAAGCACATAGACCCTAGGTACCTGGTTGGCAGGAACCTTCCTCGAACGGAGAGCCCTGCACCTAATGAGATCTTGCCCCCGGACTTGGACCCCCAGCTTAACGCCTTTCACCCAATCTCCGAGGAGACCCTCCTAAAAACCTTATCCACCATCAAAAGCGGCTCCCCCAGCGACCCAGTCCCGATGCGATTCCTGAAACAGATAGCTACCTTTATTGTCACCCCGGCTACTGAACTCATTAACCTTTCTCTCTCCCAGGGCATTGTACCACCTAGCTGGAAAGGAGCCATTGTCAAAGCTCTTCTCAAAAAAACCCATCTCGACCCGCTGGAGCTTGCCAACATTAGACCCATCTCCCTGCTCCCTGGACTTAGCAAGATCGCAGAAAAAGTGGTGAACCACCAACTTTCCCACTTTCTGGAGTCCAATAACAGGTTGCGGAAATCTCAAACCGGATTCCGCCCAGGCTAGGGCACCGACACCGCCCTCCTCTCCGTCATCGAGGAGGCAAGACGCATTCAGGACTCGGGAGGATCAGTGGCAGTGATCCTCCTGGACCTGAGTGCGGCCTTTGACACGGTAAATCACCGTGTCCTGATCCAGCGCCTGGCTGAAGCAGGAATACGAGGGTCCGCGCTAACCTGGCTAACATCCTTTCTTTCCAACCGCACCTTTCAGGTTTGGGAAGGCAACTCTCGATCCGCCCTAATACCCCTCCAGTGAGCCCCACATTGTTTAATGTGTATATGGCCCCCCTGGAGGACGTGGCCGCCCCTTTCAGGATCAAAATAGTAAGCTACGCCGATGACACCCAACTGGTGGCTTCACTGTCCCAGCTCGACCAATGTCCTGACAACTTCCATCAGTGTCTGACAAAGATCCATGCTTGGATGTGCGACTCTTCACTCAAGCTAAATGGGTCGAAAACTGAGATCATGATGTTGGGCCACAAGTCGGCCCCTATGCCTTTCTCCATCTGGCCGGCCTGTCTAGGGGACCCACCCACCCCAAAAAAGGAAATCAAAAGCCTAGGGGTCTGGCTTGAGCAGGACCTTCCGCTCAAGACACATGCGAAAAAACAGCGGGCACCTGCTTCGGTCTACTCCGGTTCGCCCGTAAAGTCCTTCCCCTCCTTCCTCTTCAATCCAGGAGGCTACTGATTCAAGGGCTAGTCCTTTCCAGACTAGACTTCAGTAATGAAGCCACAATCAGCAAGCTTCAACAAACCCAAAACGCTGCTGCCAGGCTTTTAACGGGTACCCCCCTCAGATAGTCAGCTAAACCAGCTCTCAAAGCCCTCCACTGGCTCCCCGTGCGAGAAAGAATCCTTTTTAAATCCCTATGTATCACCCACAAAATCCTACAAGGCAAAGGACCCCCAATCCTGAGAAGCCTGGTCACTCCCTACAAACCCAATAGACCCCTGCGCTCAGAAAATGGATTTCTGGCCACCGTGCCCAGAGTCAAGAAGACACGCACCGGAGGTCGCTGCTTTTCGGTTAATGCGGCTTCACATTGGAACTCTCTCCCACTGAAACTCCGTGCGGAATCCGGCCATCTTCCCTTCCGAAAAGCTTTAAAAATGTACCTCTTTCCTAAATGATTCTGTTCCTCCTCCCGCTCCCTCTCCCAAAGTGTGAATCTATTCTAGCGCTGGGATGCCTTCTGGTAACCATGCGCTTTACAAAAACGCCATACAATACAATACAATACAACCCAGGCCACACTCAGCAAAGAGCATCAACATCAGGCAAAAAGTTGGGGGCAACCATGCAAACAGGGGCACTTTCCTACACAACCGCCCCCCAAAACGAAAGAGGACGAGACTAACCTTTCCCAAGAGAGTCTTTATTGTCTAAGTGGAAGAACCTGGAAAGTCCATCTGCATTGGCATGGGCAGTCCCAGCTCTATGTTCCACTGTAAAGTCCATTCCCTGTAGGGAGAAGGACCACCTCAAAAGTTTGGGATTTTCACCTTACATTTGCAGAATCCATTTGAGAGGTCTGTGGTCAGTTTGAACTGCGAAGTGAGTACCAAACAAGTATGGTCTCAATTTTTTCAGGGATGAAACCACAGAAAAGGCCTCCCTCTCAATGGCACTCCAACGCTTCTACCTGGGGAGTGACCTCCTGCTTATAAAAACAACATGCTGTTCTTGGCCATCATCATTGGTCTGGGATAAGAACACTCCTATCCCTAGCTCAGAGGCATCCGTCTGCATAATGAACTGCTTGGTGTAATCTGTAGCTTTGAGAATTGGTGCTGAGCACATTGCCTCTTTCAGGGTGTCAACAGCTAACTGTCCAGTTTACCTTTTTATGCATCTTCTTGGGGGTGGGTTCTGTGAGGGGAGTCACAATGGACCCATAACCCTTCACAAACCTCCTGTGGTACCCAGTAAAGCCAAGGAATGCCTTGACTTGAGTCTGGGTGGTTGGAGCTGCCCAGTCCATAATGGACTGGATCTTGGGTTGTAAGGGCTGTACCTGGCCTCCACCAACAAGGTGGCCCAAGTACACCACAGTGCCCTGCCCTTTCTGGCATTTGGATGCCTTGATAGTTAGACCTGCAGTTTGCAGGGCATTTAAAACCTTCCCAAGATGGATCAGGTGATCCTGCCAGGTGGAGCTAAAGACAGCAACATCATCAAGATAAGCTGCACTAAAGGATTCCAACCCGGCAAGGACTTGATTCACCAACCCTTGGAAGGTGGCAGGGGCATTCTATAAACCAAAGGGGATAACAGTAGACTGATAATGCCCATCAGGTGTGGAGAATGCTGTTTTCTCTTTGACTCCTGAGGCCATGCCAATCTGCCAGTGCCCTGCAGTTAAGTCAAAGGTACTGATGTATTTGGCGGCACCCAATTTATTTATCAACTCATCAGCCCTTGGTATGGGGTGAGCCTCCATCTTGGTGACAGAGTTGAGACCTCTGTAGTCCACACAGAACCTAATTTCTCTCTCTCCGCCCTGTGGATGAGGTTTGGGGACTAGAAGCACTGGGCTGCCCAGGGGCTCTCAAAGGGTTCACCAGTGTCCACATCATGGATACACCAGTGTGTCTGACCAGGAGTCAAGGAGAAAAGCTTAGCATATTGCTGCACGACCTGCTTGCTGTCAGCCTACTGTTGGGCAGAGAGGGTGTCTGAAAAGACAACTCCTTCCACTCACCCATATTTGAGGTTATAAGAGAGGAGGTCAGGGAGAGGCTCACTCTCTGTCTCCAGATCCTCATCAGTAACCATCAGCATGGCTATGTCAGCCCTGTCATGGAAAATCTTTAGGCGATTCACATGGATCACCCTGCTTGTGCCCAGGTCCACCAAATAGATGACCTCACTTTTATTTTCTAAGATGGGGTAAGGGCCACTCCATTTGTCCTGGAGGGCCCTTGGTGCCACAGGCTCCAAAACCCACATCTTTTGCCCTGGTTGGAATTCCACCAGTGCCATTTTTTGGTCATACCAGTGCTTCTGGAGCTCCTGGCTGGCCTCAATATTTTTGGAAGCTTTTTCCATGTACCCTGCCATTATGGAACTCAGGCATAGTACATAATCCACAATATCCTGTTTGGGTTCTTGGAGAGGCTTCTCCCAACCCTCTTTAACAAGGCAGAGTGGTCCCCTATCAGGATGGCCAAACAGAAGTTCAAAGGGGGAAAACCCTACTACCTTCTGAGGCACCTCCCTGTAGGCTAAACGCAAGCATGGTAACAGGACATCCCACCTCCTTTTGAGTTTTTCAGGGAGCCCCATGACAATGCCTTTCAATGTCTTGTTAAACCTTTCCACAAGACCATTGGTTTGTGGATGGTAGGGTGTAGTAACCTTGTACTGCACCCCACGCTCCTTCCACATGTGTTTGAGGTTTGCAGACATGAAGTTTGAACCTCTGTCTGATACCACCTCCTTAGGAAAGCCAACCCTGGTGAAGACACCAATGACGGCCTTGGCTACTGCAGGAGCAGTAGTAGTCCTAAGGGGAATTGCTGCAGGATACCCAGTAGCTTTATCCACTACCACCAGTATAAACTTGTTTCCTGAGGCTGTAAGATGTTCAAGTTGACCCACTATGTCCCCACCTACCCTTTCAAAGGGAACCCCAACCACTGGTAGTGAAATTAAGGAGGCCTTTGGGTGTCCTCATGTTTTGTCACTGACTTGCCAAGTCGAACAGGAGCTGACAAACTCCTTTACTTTCTGGGACATCTGGGGCCAGTAGAAATGGCTGACAAGCCGTTTCCAAGGTTTGGTCTGGCCCAGGTGCCCAGCTAGTGGAATAACATGAGCCAATGTGAGTAAACACTCCCTGTATATCTGAGGCACTATCACCCTCCCAGTAGCTCCAGGGTTGGGGTCTCTGCCCTCAGTATACAGGAGTCCCTCTTCCCAATAAACTCTGTGGATTCCACTGACATCCCCCTTTTCCTGTGCTGCAGCTTGCTGCCTCAGCCCTTCAAGAGTTGGACAGGTCTGCTGGCCAAGGCACAGCTGTTCCCTTGTTGGTCCCCCTGGGCCTAAGAGCTCAACCAGGTAAGGGTCAAGTTCCATGGGTTCCGGTTCCTCTGAGGCTGACAAGTTCTCTCCCTGAGGAGAGGAGTCCTGAATCTATTGCTATCCGGAAGCTGATTCCCCAGTCTTCTTGTCTTTCCTCTTGGAAGGTTGGGTCATTCTTTCAGGTTCCAACACTTCTTTTTCACCCTATGCTCGGCCCTGTGATCTAGTCTTGACACACTATCTCAGGGATATCCAGCATTGCTGCATGGGTTTTCAATTCTACCTCAGCTCATTCTGAGGTTTCCAGGTTGTTTTCAAGCAGACAGGCAGCTGGAAGCTTTTGAGAGACCACTACCCTTCTGAGGCCAGTATCACCCCCAACCTAATGTTACCATAGCCATGGCATGGTTAGTTGTAACACTGTCAGCATTTGTGACTGGATATGATTATCCAATCAGGTATTGCTCTGGGGAAACCAGTGTGTCTCTCACCATGGTGACACTGGCAACTGTATCCCTCAGGGCTCCTATCCTAGTCCCATTTATCCAGGAGTCTTGCAAAAACGTCTTTAAGATAGGAGGCCGGACAGCTAAAGTGACAAACTCAACTTCACCCTCAGTGACTAGAACTGCTTCAGTGTGAACCCTGATTTGCTCTGGACACCCTGTCGATCCCATCTGGAGATTGGCTACACCAGTACTAACTGGAGGAGGACTAGGGGGCTTCTTGTTAGGACAAGTAGCATCTCCAGTTAAGTGTCCCAAATTCTTACAGTTGAAACACCAGGCCTTCTGGGGATCAAAGTTCTTCCCTTTGTACCTACCATTGGACTGGGAAGAGTTTTGGGACCCACCACCCTGAGCAGGTTTTTTGGGGCCCTTTGAAGACTCTTTGTTTTTGTCTTTGGGGTACTCACCCCCTTTCCCCCTGGGGAGGTTTTGTAACCCCTTTCTTTTGGGCACCCCCAGTGGCTATTTGTGTTACCCTGGTCTTGACCCAGTGGTCTGCCTTCTTTCCCAATTCTTTGGGAGAAATTAGACCTAGGTCTACCAGATGTTGATGCAACTTTTCATTAAGTCTGGCCGGTGAACTCCACTCTGCTCGCTGAGTTTGTGGAGTTTTTGCACTCTGCATTACACGGAGCTCCGGAAAACTCCGCTCCGTGTGGCGGTGCAGAGATTTTTCCGCGCTCGCGCTCATCAACATCAAGTTGGCGAGTGCGCACGAGGAAAATCCACCTCCCGGTGAGATTGTTCCTCGTTCACGATTGTCAATGTCAAGTTGGCGAGCACGAGCATAGAAAATCAACCTCCTGGCGATATTTCTCAATGCGGGTGGTCGGATTTCTCATTGCGAGTGGTTGCGAATGCTTGCGACCGCTCGCTTTGAGAAACCGTTCGTTCACGTTGAGAAAGCTGCAGCTCGTGTAAAAATCTATTTGAGCAGCAGTAAGGAAAGCAGCGCGAACAGCATTTATCTAATGCACTCCACCTCTTGCAGAGCTCCAAGTAGTGCGGCAGAGTTTTTTTGCAATTTGCGACGGAACTCCGTGAAATCATGCACATAATTGCCTCTTTCCGCACCCTCAGACAAGTTTGAGGCACTGTATTTTTCTATTAATTTTCTCCCTTCTGCTTCTTTTTCGGGTATTCTTTGCTACAGACCGCCAGGCCCCAGAACGACCTTTGCTCATGATATTTTTAAACTGGTAGAGCCCTATGTTGATAAGCCTCAATTTAGCATTCTGGGCGATTTTAATTTCCATTTAGAGGCCATAGAAACCAAGGATACGCTAGCACTTGTAGATGGCTTAGCAACATGTGGATTGGGTCAACTGGTCAATGGCCCTACACATCTGGCCGGCCATACGTTGGATGGCATCTTTTCAAATGATGCTAGACTTCTGACTGGCACTCCCATTCCTCTTTCTTGGTCCGACCATCTGGCAGTCCCCTTCCACTTTAAAGTCAACTCCTCTCTATTTAATAAACCCAAGAGTAGTGCATGGGAAACCAGAAGGAATTATAATGCAATCAATGATGACACAGTGTCACCTTTCCTGAATGCCCTCAGCTGCCCTCCCCTGGGTGATCCCAATAGGGCTGCCTATGACCTCTCAAATGCCCTAGCCAGTGCTATAGACTCTCTGGCTCCGGCAAAACGTTACTACTCAGCCCGCAAGAGCCATTCTCAACCCTGGTTCTCTGACCGTTCAAGATCTATGCGTCAGCAATGCAGTCAATGCAGGCAACAAGAGAGGTCCTGGACTGCTCATCCTGATCTACGGGGGAAAGCCCTGCATAAATCTCTGCTCAGAGATTATAAGAAGGCAATTATGGAGGAAAACAGGTGCTACTTCACTAACCTTACAACTTCTCTTAAATCCCCTAGAGTTCTTTTCAACATACTCGACTCTCTGTCAACACCTAGATCAGCCAATCCTACCATTGAAACTCAGGAACTGTGTAACAACATAGCAAGTTTCTTTCATTCTAAGATTGCGGATATTTACAGCGCTCTTAAAATCAGCAATCAAGAACTTGATGCCAATGCAGCAGGATCTTCCTTTTCAACCCCCTGTATTGTTGAGAAGGTCGATGCCCTGCCTAAACCGCAGCTTATAGGCTTTCCCCTCCTGTCCTTGGAAGATCTCAATCTCCTTCTCGATGCCACTAAGTCTTGTTCGCCCCTTGACCCATGTCCTTTAAGAACTCTGAAGACCTGCAGAAGGTCTGTTCGTCCTCCTCTATTAGAGGTTATGAACTTGACGATTCGTGAGGGATCTTTCCCTGCCCCTGTAAGACTGCCATTGTTAGACCTTCGCTGAAAAAGCCCTCCTTGGACCCAGGAATATTAAAAAATTATTGCCCTATCTCCCTGCTTCCGGCCCCAGCCCCAGCCAAGATCCTGGAGTCCCACATAAATCGTAACCTGTCTGTATTCATTGAGAGTTCCAACTTGTTAGACATCTCCCAGCATGGGTTTCGATCAGCTCACTGTACTGAGTCTGCTCTCACGGTCGTGATTAATAGAATCCGATCTGAGGTTGACAGGGGACACTCCTCGCTGCTAGTTTTATTAGATCTCACAGCAGCGTTTGACACCTTGTCCCCGTCAATACTGATCTCTAGGCTCAAGGATATTGGAGTAGGGGGCTCTGCCCTTAGTCTACTCTCCTCCTTTCTCCATCATAGGGAGCAGAGAGTTAAAATGGGTAACTTCCTCTCCAATTCTCAAGAAGTGCAATGTGGGGCTCCTCAGGGCTCTTCATTGAGTCCTTTATTATTCAACATCTATGTTACCCCACTTGCCAAGGTGATAAGATCCTTTGGTCTAGATGTGCTATCGTACGCCGATGACACTCAGATCCTGGTATCTATCACTCAGCCGGCCAGTGAGATTGCCCCTAAGTTTAGAGCCTGTATGGAAGCAGTCTCCAAATGGATGGTGCGTAATTGTTTTAAACTAAACTGCGAAAAGACCGAAATTATGGTCTTTGGAGGGAGCCAGGATCTTTGGTCTAAGGACTGTTGGCCTCCGTCCCTGGGAGAATGTCCTCGTCCTACTCTTGCTGCCAGGAACCTTGGTGTCTTAATCAACCCTGCCTTATCTTTTGACTCTCAGGTAAACAGGACGGTGTCAACCTGTTGCGGCATTATTAGAATTCTTAGGAAGATTGCCCCCTACCTGTCCCCGGCAGCTCGGAAACAAGCAACAGTTGCCTTGGTATTATCGAGGCTAGACTATTGCAATGCCCTTTATGGTGGCATTAGCAAAGCCTCCATCTACCGTCTCCAAATGGTACAGAATGCCGTGGCCAGAATGGTCTTAATTCTCCCTAGGCGAGCTTCTGTAACAATGGCCAGAAAGGACCTCCACTGGCTTCCGATTCCCTCTAGGATTTCTTTTAAACTTCTCTGCCTAGCTCACGGTGCTATTCACGGTTCAGGATCAGAAGGTATTAGGGCTCTTCTGTGTGTGTATACTCCCAGCAGAACCCTCCGGTCATCATCAAAGAACATGCTTGTGGTTCCCAGGTTTGCGAAGGTAAGGTGGGGAGGCAGAGCCTTTTCTGTCTTGGCTCCTAAACTTTGGAACTCCCTCCCTTTGGAGCTCACTAGTCAATCTTCCCTGGTGGTCTTCAGGAAACACCTGAAGACCTGGCTTTTCTCTCAGGCATATTAGGGGCTGCGCTCCTAGTGGCTTCAGTTATCTGGTATTTTGGACTTCTATGTTTGTTTGTTCTGCGCCTTGATGCCCATTGGGGCTAAGTTTGCACAGTATAAAAATGCTATTCATTCATAATTTCCAGTCAACCATCCATCTAGTGTCTTAACTGAGTAGTCTATGAAGTCGACCCAGGATTGGTGTTGGGTTTTGTGTGACCCCTCTGAATCTAATCCTATATTCCTCAGTTGTGAGCCCAAAGCCCTCAATCAGAGTGTTCTTCATGAGGTCATAAGACTCAGCTTCTGCCGCAGTAAGGGTCAGGAGTCTGTCCCTGCAGTTACCAATGAACAGTTCCAAAAGGAGAGCCCCCAGTGCGACTTCTTCACTTTTCTCATTTCACAGGCCCTCTCAAAGGCTGTGAACCATTTGGTGATATAATCACCTTCCTCAAATTTAGGGACAATCCCTTTGGGGATTTTGGGATGATAAGATTGCTCTCTGTCCCAAGTTATTAAGATGCTGCCACCAGTGATGGGAGCTAGACCCTTCTCAGCTCTTTCCCGCTCTAGAGCCAGGAGTCTGGTCATCCTGGCTAGCAGGATGTCCTTTTCATTGAGGTTGTCCTCAATGATTCCCTCCAGACCTGTCCCACCTGTGTGGGATCTAGGCGCTGTGGTTACTATCCTTGGAGTCAGTGGCACAGGGACCCTGGTCTCCCTATTTAGTGCGAGACGTGGGGGGTTATCCTCTCCACATCACTAACATCTTCTTCTAAGTGGAGATCTTCCCCCTCAGAAGAGTGGTCCTTGCCACATCCTGCCAAGAGCTCCTTTAATTTAGTCTTGGTAGGATGGGACCCCATAGAAATCTTTTTGAGTTTACATAGAGACCGTAACTCACCTATCCCTAGATGGAGGTAAGGGGTGAGGTCGAGCTCCTCAACCGTGTTCTCTATGTCATTGTTTATATTTTCATTAGTAGCTGGGTTCTTGTTAAGAGACATTCTTCAAAAAAGAATCTAAACCCTCTTACCCCTAACTATAATGAGTTTTCATTTTTCTAAAAAATACTAAAGATACTTAACCAAGGCCCTAACAGACTTTTAGAAATTTGGAAAGAAAATTGTCAATTCAAAAACTCAGAATTCTAAAGACAATTTAGGAGTTCTGTTGTGTGATCAGGTGTTGACCAAGTCAGTCCAAAAAATGCAAAGTTGTATATCCCACCTCTAATCCACCAATGTAGGAAGCTGGCTCTGTATATACTATACCAAAGTAAGGTATAGTGTGTACAGAGTCCAGTGGATCCCCAAAGGTAGGCAGAGGTAAAAGTAGATTATACCTTACTCTGTATGTGTTAGTGTGGGCGAGCAGTAAGGCTTTATCAGATGGTAATGCTAAGTATTTATTGTGCACACTTAGGCAAGAAATGATTACACACACTCAAAGACTGAATCAGGTCAATTTTATTTGTTTAAGAATATTTATTTTTGTGGTATTTATTGCTAGAACCAAATCATAAGCAGAATGGTACTTTCAAAGGCAAGGCATCACAATTATGCATTCGACATTAAGTTGGTTTTGGTACAGATTTGTAAACGGTGGCAAAACGGTCAAAATTACTTTACAGTTACTTTTCTTACTCAGTTAGGTACCCCTAGATATCACGCTGGTGCATTTCCTAAGAGATAGGAAAGAGGTCATGCGTTTTGAAATACATTTACAGTTTTGCAGTATTACTCTCGAAACACTCTTACGGACTGATTGCGGGCAGATCGCCCCCGCTGGCTGGCAGTGGTCACCGCATGCCGGCAGGGGTGATCTGCCCTCCATTGTGACTGCAAAAGCCCCCGCCACATTATGATGACTTGGGTGTCCGCGGCGGACGGAAAGACCGTCTCGTCGACCGGCAGAAAACGTGTTTCATATGGTGGTGGAGTCTGGAAGACACCGCCATCCATATTATGATGGCTGGGGTGTCCGTGGCGGACGGAAAGACCGTCTCGTCGACCGGCGGAAAACGTGTTTCATATGGTGGTAGAGTCTGGAAAACACCGCCATCCATATTATGATGCAGGCCGTGAGCAGCCTTTCCATGGCTGCATTGCCGCCGTGGAAAGGCTGGCAGTTCCTGCTGTTGGGGGCCCGTTGCGGGCCCCCATGGTGTTGGGCGGCTGGGGGGTGCACATGGGGGGTACCTATGGTACCCCCCTGTGTTTGCATTTACAATATGGCAGGCACCGAGCGGTGCCTGTCACATTGTGCTTGTAACAGCACAGCATGTATATTTTACATTGCGGTGGGTGCCGCTTGCAGCACTGCCCACCGCAATGTAAAATATACAGGATGCACCCGCCAGTGTTGCGGGCGCATCATAATTTGTATAGTGGGACCACTGCAACTATGGCGGGCGGTCCCTTCCGTAGCTGCGATGGAGGGCAGACTTTGTCCGCCCGCCATCGTAATTGGCCCCTTAGTTCTGTGAGAACAGAAATGAGGTTACGGGTCCGTGAGTAGTGCTCGGTCAGATGGGCATTCGGGTCACACCGCCAGAGGCACAGAGGGGGCCGGGTGCAGAGTGCAGGGATCGTATGTTAGCCAACGGACTAAGTGAAGTTGTTGGTTTGGGACTGCGGACCAGCAGGCCACCTGGTTGGTTAGACAAAAAGCTCCTGGGGTTGAGGTCAGCACTGAAGGGCCCAATGGCCAGCACAAGAACTACACCGCCAGTGGCACAGAGACGGCTAGGTGCAGGATGTGGTCATCGGCGATCCCAGTGTTTCTCAGTGGAGACCTTTGGTCTTGGTCCGAGCTGTAAATTCGGTTGGGGATTCCTGGGAGGTGGTCAACGACTGAAGAGGCGAAAGGAGTCTTTGGGAGTTGAAGACGTGTGACTGCAAGCGGTCGCAGACAGAGTCGGTCGACCAGTCCGGGTCAGACTTCTTGGACCGCTTCGGTCAGAGAGATGGTCAGGGTACCGCCTTCGGTCTTGGTCTGGGGGGGCTTTCAAGATAATAGCTGCAGGCGCAGGTTAGAAGCTTGTGGGTGTTGAGGGATCACAGGATTCCAAGTTAGGATTGCCGGGGGCACCTCTTTAGGGTATTGGGACACTAGGGCTCGGGCACCGGGTGCTGAGTGGTGCTGACTCGCGGAGTCAGCACCAGTTGCTTTTGAGCCAGTGCTTACAGGAGGCAGTCTTTTGCTTGCGAAGGCAGGGCAGGTTCTTGAGGGCTGCTGGCTGCAGGACACACCAGGGTTTTGCTGCTGGGGACAAAGGTCGGGACAGGCTGGTAGGGCAGGGGCCAAGTCAGTTGGTGGCCTCCTCTTCTTCTCACAGCGTGGCTGTTCGGTCCTTCTTCTTTTTGTTTCTTCTTGTCTGCTCTGGTCTGAGGAGGCAAGGTTCGGGGGTGCCCTTAAATACAAAATGTAGGGGCATTTCAGGTAGGTACAGGTCGGGACCAATGGGTCTTTTCCTTGGGGTGGGTACACCCCCTAGTATGCCACACTCTGGTGGTAAGGGGGCATAAGTCTCACTCTGGTTGGTTGGGTGCCCCCATCTTCAGGATGTGGTAAGTAATAACGGGGTAACCCCTTGATACTAACCGACCTGGGTCATAGTGTTAATGCAGAGAAGTGGTCGGCGTTTCAACATATCATATAAATTACTTTACAATGTATAATTGATGTGGTACACAAATAAAGGAAAATAAAGAACTGAATCTTAATTCAGCTGTATGCAATATTGTTAATTTCATTCACATATGATATATCTCTCATTTCATCACATACAGTGTAATTTCTACCATGATTCATATAGTAATCACATATTATAGTGCTCAGTAGGTGCAAAAGAAAGGGGTTCAAAAAGGTAGGGTAGGGTGTGATTGGAATAGGTTAATGGACAAAGAAAAGGAATTGTGTCCTGTAAACAATTCAAAATCAATCTAAGAACTTTTCATTCTCAAATAGATCACAAGGTTCCCTATAAAACATTACACGTGGACCATCTATGGCTATTTGTAATTTTGGCGTGTATGTTGGAGAAAGAACTGTCGACGTTTCGACCCCCGTGGTAAGGGCAAGTTATTCCTCAATCTGGGGTCTTCATCAGGACTGTGAGGGTTGTGAGCACCTTTGGGAATAGATACGGATATCACTTAGTTGTTTGTTAAACGAAGGGTGCCAGTGAATGTCCCACATCCATGTGTACCTACTTTGGTTATGGCGCTGCTATCGTCCCAGTTAGGTTGGAGACTTGCGCCGCTATCTTGATTCTGTGGGTAAAAATGCCCATTAGGAAGGATAATGTAGGACATCCTATTATTAGCGAGTGTCTGGTGTGGCAAGGACACTTACTTCGTGTCCTCCTCCGTGAGGAACTAGAGGTCCGGGTCGTGCTTGGTAGCGACGCCTTGGATCAATGGTTGTCGGTGTAGATCAGTCACACCATCTGAAAACAATAGGAGAGGTGAATGGGACCTACTAAATAGTGCCCTAGTGTTACTCCCTAATTAAGCGGAGCCCTTGGGATTGGAGGGGGTTGGTGAAAGACAAATCTAGCAGCAAACCTGCTATCCATGGAATCGATTGTGCACGGTGGAGATTGGCAGGGACTGAGAGTTGTGCTTCACCTCACCTCCCCCACCTGAGGGGTGGGGTTGGTCAAGGTGGGCACACCTCTCTTCCTATCTTGGTTTTCGCTCTGATTCTCCTGCTAAAAGTGGGGTCAGAACTGGTGAGGACCAGTTGCTGGGAGCAGAAAATGGTTGAGTCAGCTCACAAGGGCGGCAAGACTTTGAAGATTCTCCTTTGAGGACCCTTCCCATCCTGGGGGAGGAGGCTTGGCACCTCTCCCCTGGTTGTGCTTTGTTTCAGGACCCCGAGAGTGGGAGGCTCTCCACCCGGGGTCCAGAAACATGTCTGGGGTGGCGACAGGCAAGCAGCCAGTCAGCCAAGAAACTTGTGTTACGTCATTTTTTAGGGGGCATCTCTAACATGCCCTCTGAGTGCATTTTCCTTTAAATCCCATCCTGGCATCAATGTGGGTTTAATGTCCTGGGAAGTTTGATATTTCAGCAAAAGCATTATGGAGCTGTGGAGTTCATAATGACAAACTCCCAGACCATATACTCTTTATGTCTTTACTGCACTTACAATGTCCAAGAATGGACTGTAGGGGTACAGGGCTCATGCACCTTTACCCGCACCACTTGTATAGTGCACACAACTAGTGGGGTGACTTACCTATGCTAGGGCAGTGGATTGTAGGCATGGCACACAGGGATGTGTGTCATTACGACTCTTCACTTTTCCCTGCACTAAAACACTCAGCCTGCAATGGCAGTGTGTGGGTGTTAAGGTACAGGAACTCTAAGGGTGGCACAATAAGTGTTGCAGCCCTTAGAGGCCTTCTCTGGTCACAAGGCCCTTGGTACCTAGGGTACCTTTTACAGGGGGCTTACATGTGGACATATAGGTGCCAATTTGGGGGTAGACAGTACAGTTTTAAGGAAAGAATATAGGCCCTGGGTACCTGGTTGGCAGGAACCCAGGGAACACTCAGTCAAAGAGCATCAACATCAGGCAAATGGTGGGGGGCAACCTGTAGGAAAGTAGGATCTGCTTCCTATGGTTACCCCACTTTTTTTCTGATGTCTCACTGTTTTTGACTAGTCTGACTGGGATCCTGTAATTCAGGACCCCAGTCTATCTGCTTTCTCCCTTAAATTGATATGCCTGTACATTAGGTACCCTCCAGATTAGATTCTGGGGTACCCTTATCAGTCCCTAGTATATGGTACACAGGTACCAAGGGCATAGGTACCCCAGAGGCCTCCCATGGACTGCAGCATGTATTATGCCACCCATGAGAGGCCATTCAAACTAACACAACAGGTCTGCTACCGCAACCTGTGTAAGATGGTGCTTGCACCTCCTACTTAGATATAGGTTCCCTATATCTAGACATATACAACTACACTTAAAACCTATCAGTCACCCCTATGGCAGGTCTTATCAATCATGAAGGCAGGGTGCTGGGTTTTACGTTAGAGGGTGCTCCTGCATTAGTAGGGCCCCTCTGCAGCCTTCAGAGACCAATCTCCCGGGCTGTATGTGGTGCAGCTGGACATATAGATCAAGGTGCATTATAACCTTGCGGTAAATGCTATCTTTAAAATGGCTGACCGGAAATATGTCGGGTTTGGTGTCAAACACCTTGGAATCATACCTCCACCCCAGTACTGGAGTGGGAGGTATGATTCCTCCCTGCTGGAGCACGCTTCAGTGGGTCACCGGTCTCACTAGTACCAGCTTTCACAAACCTAGGCCGCACAAAATGAATGCTGCAAGCCACAGACATGCATCTGCCCTCCTGCTGCTGAGCCAAGCTCGAGCAGATTAAGTAATGACAATAGGTGTCCTGTCACAGGGTGGTGTGGACACATTTGAGACAGGCTTAAGTTTATTGGGGCTGGGTGGGCGCACTCTGAGAGTGCCAGAAAGTCCGCACTGGGCACATTTGGTATCCCTGTGCTTAGTTCTGCTAGAACCAGTTCTGGGAGCCATTGGCTGCTGTCCTAACGCAAAACTGGACAAAGGACATGGGTGTAGCCACCCCTCTGTCCTACCCCTCCCATAGGAGTGAACCCTGAATCTGTCCTGCCCCTTATTTGGGTATAAGAGGGTTTCCCTGGGGACGGGACTTTAGATTTTACCTGGACAAGATTCTACAAAGAAAAAACCAAGTACTTTGACGATCATCACAACGCTGGATGACTGAAGAAGCTCCCTTGGAGTAAAGGAGTTACTCCCCTGCAAACGCAAGCACCTAAGCGCAACTGACCGGGTTGCATCTCCTGAGCTCCTGCAGTCTCCGAAGATTTCTGCAACACAGGAGGTGGGTTCCTGAAGGTCTCTGAGGTTGATCTGCCGTTCCAGCGAAGCTGAGACCAGTATCCCTCGTGGAGACCACGCAACCCGAACCACTGTGCACCATGTACATTTGCATTTGCACCAGCTTGTTGTTGTTTCCTGAGCTTGTGCATTAGAATCCAAGTAGTCCCGACCCAGAGTATTATTTCCACTGAAGATCTCCGGCCTACTTGCACCATGTGCTCCGTGTGCCTGTTCTTCGTAATCCTGCTTAAGGTATCCTCTTGATCCATGGTCCGTTGGCCTGTGGGTCCTAGTGAGGGTCACCTTGTTTGTTGTTGAGCTTACCTGCTTGCTTGTCTCGCATATTCACATATTCTAGATTTTGCAGGGTATTCTTCAAGACAATAATTGTTTAGAATAAGTTTCTAGCTATAACTTCTTCACACGAGCTTACCTGCTTGCTCCAGATGTGCCCTGACTCTCCATTGCTTGCAGAGTCCCCTGGACCTTGCTGGTCCACACCGTACCCTGTTTCCTCTATCTGCATGGGTTGCATGTGCCAAGACTTGTTGGTGCTCCAGCCGGACACCTACCCCTTAGCACTCGACATCCTTCATTGGACATCTCACCTCCAGCTCCTGGTCATCCTCAACGCATCCTGGTCCTTGTGGCTGAAGAGTTAAGCATCCGACATCGGTGGGCATTCAACTGCCAAGTCCCTGGTCACATGAAGGGACTCAGACTCTGTCACCTCTGCCTTCATGTTCCTCTCAGCTCCAATCTGGGCTTGGATTGCACAGCACACTTTCCACTTCCACGGCAGAAGTACTTCTTCTCGGCACACCATTGAAAACGACAGAGGTTTCCCACACCACTTGAACCCTATGCACCCGGCTCCTCTGGGATAGGTAACTTGGGTACCTTGGTATCCACGGGTGGGTTGGCCTTAGAACATCTTAATTCTCAAAGGTCTTGCTTGAAGTCCTCTCCTAAGTGCCCTTAAACTGTAAAACTTTAACCGCAACTTTGCCATAGAATGGTACGGAACCCGCGCTCGTGTTTACACACTGCACCCGTCCTCCGTGGGTGTCCCTATCTACTCATCTGGGGTGGTTTCTTGGGATACCAGCGATTCTACGTGCTGTAGGCACTTTGGGCCCGATGTAGGTAAATCCCATTTACCGATTTAGAAATACAGAATCTTACCGATTCGGTATTTCAAAATCGGTAAATGGGATGTAGGTCCCAACATCTGGATTCGTTACCGAATCCTGAACAATTCTTTAATTACTGATTTGGTAAATACCGAATCGGTAATGCCCATTCATTCCTATGGGCTTTGAAGCCCATAGGAATGATTAGGCATTACCGATTCGGGATTTACCGAATCGGTAATTAAAGAACTCACAAGGGTGCAGGGGGTGCCACTTTGACACCCTCTAGCACCCCCAAAACGGGCATGTGTGCAATGTGGCACACAGACATGCCCTAAGGGCACGTCTGTCTGTCACATGACACATGTGTACATGCACAAATGTGCATGTACACAGGAATCGGTATTTTACCATGGATTTGTATTCCATGGTAAAATACCGATTCTGTAAGCCATGTGCCAAAGGTAAATTTTCTACCTACATTGCTTTTTCGGTAATTTTAACGAATCGGTAAATATTACCGAATCGGTAATTATTTTACCGATTCGGTAATGATACCGATTCGGTAAAATTACCGAAAATGTGCCCCTACATCTCGGTAGCCCTTTACCGATCGGAAACGGCCGAAAATCGGTATTATCGGCCGATTCGGATCGGTAAAGGGCTACCTACATCGGGCCCTTTGTCTATTGAAGTCGTGATTGTTATACCATTTTTTTAGCCTATCGTTCAGTCTCCCCCTGGAGCCCGCTGTGTATTGTGCTACTTACAACTGTTCTATTGATATTGTTTTGTATGCTTTATGTTTTATTCTCGTGTCGAGAATAGTAGAGTGTTTTAGAAATAAATACATATTTTTATACAAACACTTTGTGGGTCTCCTTTCATTTAGTCATTCAGGAGGTGATATTCTGGTAAAACAATAAGCGTTACATTCCTTCAAGATTAAGCCTGAAGGCTGCTCTCCACAGCTACCACTAGGATAGCTTTCAAAAAAGGTTGTCATTGACCTCATACATCAGAAGGGTCGTTTGGACTGGTGCAAGATGCCCACTTTAATTAGTGGACAGCATATACCAGGCCAACTTCTCACACAACCATGCAAAAAGGAGCACTTTCCTACAATCACCTTTGCTCAATTGACCTGATAAATGAGGTGCTGGAGGGACTGTAGTCTGCGAATGCGAGCAACAGTGATGGTGTGTCTTCCACACAGGACACATAAACAATTTGGCTCTCCGTGTGATGGGAACGATTGGGCCTTTTCCAAAACAAGACGCATTAGAATGCTAACATCAATAATTTTTCGTTTTTCTTCCTTTTCTCTTTGCTCTCACTGAACACTATGCTTTCGATGTGCTCAGTTGAATCTAAACTATATATAGTGGGCCTCATTTATTAGAAGTGACGCAACGCTGCGTGAAAGCAGCGATGCGTCACTTTTCATTGCGCCTCCTTGCGACATGATTGATGCGTCATATACACTGTAAGACGCATCATGTCGCAAGGAGTTACAGCAACTCCAGCAAAATGTCCTTTCACATGGGGCAAGCCCCATGTGAAAGGGCCTGCGTCAGTCTTACGCCTGCTGTGAGGCAGGCGTAAGAAATTGACGCATTTGCGTCATAGAAGTGACGCAGTGAAATCTTATAGATTTCACTGCGTCACTTCTCTGACCCTTACTTGCCTCAGAACGCCTCCCCTGCATACATTATACCTGGTGCAGGTATAATGTGGTGCAGAGGTTTACAAAGTGCCGCATCTACCTAGATATGGTGCAACAAGCCACATTTTTTACGCCGCTGGTGCGTCACAAAAAGTGACGCACCGGTGGCGTAAAAGTGACGCACAGCCTCATAAATGAGGCCCATTGACTTTTATTTGACTTTTTAGAGCTTTTTAGAGAATTTTAATAGATACCATGGGCCCGATTCACAAAAGTAATCTGAGATAAAATCCTAACTTTACAACTTTAGGTATTTACAAATGAGTAGTAAAGTTAGAACTTCTGTTTTCTCTGAGTTGAGTTTCAGGCAGCTGTCCTTCTAGGTGGCAACGGCGTTCATCCCTTCTTGGAAGTTGTGCCTGGTGATGGGTTCCTTGGTGAGGGAGTGGATGAGCTGGGTGTCGTCAGCGTAGGAGATGATGTTGAGCATATGGTTTCTGACGATGGTCGCGAGGGGAGCCATGTAGATGATGAAGAGGGTGAGGCTGAGGAGGATCCCTGGGGTATTCCACATCTGGTCTTTGTTGGTTCTGAGAGGTAGGGTGGGAGTCTGACTCGCTGGGTTCTGCCTGTGAGAAATGAGCGTATCCATTTGAGGGCCTTTCCTCGGATGCCGGCGTTGTGGAGTCTGGTTGTTTGTGTTGGTGGGAGACGGTGTCGAAGGCAGCTGAGAGGTCCAGGAGGATGAGGGCTGCCATTTGGCCCTGGTCAAGGAGGGCGTGGATGTCGTTGGTGGCAGCGAGTAGGGCCGTCTTGGTGCTGTGGTTGCTTTGGAATCCGAATAGGGAGATGTCCAGGACGTTGTTGGTTTCAATGAAGTTTGCTAGCTGGGTGTTGATGGCCTTTTCGATGACCTTGGCTGCGAATGGAAGCAGTGAGATGGGCCTGAAATTCTTGAGGTCCATCAGGTCTGTGGAGGGTTTGTTCAGGAGGAGGTTGGCTTCGGCGTGTTTCCAGTCATCAGGGAATGTGGCGCTCTCGAGGGAGCAGTTGATGGTCCGGCGTAGTTCGGTTGAGATGATCGTGATGGCTCTGTGCAAGATGTTGGGGGGACATGAGTCTGAGGGTGTTCCGAAGTGGATGCTCTTCATGGTCTTTAAGGTGTCTTATGTCATGAGCGGGGTCCAACAGGGTCTGTTGGGTGGAGTCACTGGGAATGGGTGCTGAAGTGATGCAGAGGTCCTGGTTGTCGAAGTTGTTGTAGAGTATCTTAATCTTGAGGTGGGAAAAGGTGCTGAGTCTGTTGCAGAGGTCTTGGGAGGGAGGGACATCTGTGGTTTTGCTGCTGTGTTTGGCAAATTCCTGCATGATGGAGAAAAGTTCTTTGGAGTTGTGGGTGTTGGTGAGGATTCTGTCTTGGAGTAAGTTCTTCTTTGTGGATTTGATGAGTTGGTGGTGTGCTGTGGTGGCTGTTCTGTAGGTGGTGCATGTTTCTGGGGTTTTGCTGTTCCTCAATGTCTTTTTGAGTCATCAGCAGGATTGCTTGGATTCTTGGAGTGCAGCAGTGAATCAGCTTGCTTACTTGATATGTCGTCCTGTAGCTTTCTTGAGGGAAGTGAGTGCGTCTGCGCAGTTAGTGATCTAGTGGTGGAGGTTGTGCACCACGGTGTTAGCATCTGGCGTCATAGGAGGTGGGGTGCTGGAACGCTTACTAACTTTAAAAATTAGCCCGGAAATACATCAGTATATAGCGTGGCATTCAAAGTGTTGCCAAAAAAAAATGCTGTTTAAAGTGAACATAAAAATAATTAAAATTAAAAAACCTTAAATCAATGTTGCCACTGAGAAGAAAGGATCGATTTTTAGGAGGAAGTAAAAAATGTGCAGAAGCTCTGTCCAGTCATCATAATGAAGGGAGCCAATGCGTAAAGGAGGCTGGCACGTGCCCCTAGGCTATAGGCTGTGGTGAGTAGAAGCAAAATGTGAATGACAATTTAACAGACCAATGGATGAAGACCTAGGCGTGGGCGGAGCTCATGGAGTTTCACTCCACGGAATTCCAGAATTACTGAAGAGCTCCGCCAAGTTCTGCGTGTCACCTGAGCTAAAATACTCTGAAGATGTGAGCTGTCATTCGGACGCCCAAGCGCTTTGTGGGAAAATTGCAATCCCGCCAGCGCTAGAGGTCTGAAGCATGTGATGAGAGACGACCTGGAACTGGCCCCGCCAGGGCTACCAAGCCAGACACAGCAAAACCATGCGGCTTCTGGGCCTTGTCAGAGCAACAGCGGCCCGAGCAGGACGGAAAGGAACCCCCTTATGGGTAGGGTGACCAGATGTTCTGTTTTTCCCCAGACCGGTCCCGGTTTTTGGAGCAGTGTCCCGGTGTCCCGACACTTTGCTTCAAATTAAAGAAATGTCCCAGTTTTTGCTTAGTGCCCGGGTTATATAGAAAAAACTCCGCTTTTTTAAATAGTGTCTTGGTGCGCCTGCTTTACTTCTCACAGGTGCTCAGATGGGTGTTTATTGGGCACTCCATTTTTATCCTCGCGGAGAAAAAAAAAAGCTTACTGCTGCAGTAGTACCACCCTTCACTGCTGTAACGCAGCCGGCACCCCCGTCACCTGCCAGTGGATCCCGGCTTTGTAGGCCCTGCGCGGTCTTCCTAAGTACTGCGGCGGCCCTGTCCTGGATCCGGGGGCTGCCGCGGGGGACGGAGGCTGCATCGGGGTCTTCGCGAGTGGTGCGCCGGGGGCCGCAGGGGTGACGATAGGCCCCCATGCGCCTCTCAAGCGGCAGTGCTGCACCCTGGGCTTACCCCCACGTGGCGCCGGGCCCCAGCGATGAGCGCCACAGAGCGTGGTCTGACCACAGTGCAGGACAGGGACCGTCAGCAGCGGCGAAGGACGACAGCGCCCAGATGGCAGGAATGCAGGCCGCAGCGCTAGTGGTAACACAGGTAAACCCGGGCTGCGGCGGTGAATCATGGATACAGTGCTTCCAGCGGCAGAGGGGCGCTTGGCCAATATAGCTCTCAGAGTTGTACAGCGCTTTGGGGCACAACAGTTTCCAGAGCCACAGTGCTCGGAGGGGCACATCAGGAGAGCGCTTTGGAGATAGCATTTCGAGCAGCCCAGGGCAAGGGAGCTTCGGCAGGACAGCGCAGAGGGGCACAGTTCAGTCAGGGGAGCGCTAGGATGGTGCAGCGCTAATACCTGGTCGATCCCCCAGCAGTCCTCCTTGTAAGTAGATGTTCCCTTGCGGCGCTGGATGGTTTCTGCGCCCTTCTTATGTAGATTCTTGGGGTAGGTAGGAAGGGGGGGTTGAGTTGGTGGCTCAGAGTCAGGATGGTTCCCTCAGCTCACTGTAGGTGGTTCCCTGGGTTCCCCAACGCTGAGCCAGATCAGTGGGTTTGGTAGAGTCCCTAACTCAACTTAGAAGGCAGTGCCTAGGCCCAGTCAGTCACTTCCACTCGTGTAGGTTCCTCCCCTAGGCCCTACTGCCTAAACTCCTGCAGAGGTTCCCCCAGGTCCAGTGATGCCCCAACTGACAAGCAGGTTTGCCTCCTTTCCCTAAATACCCCTAGGTCAGGTGACCACTCTCTCAAGGTGGCAAAGTGTAACCCCTCCACTATTCCGGAAGGTTCCAGGAGCTTTCACATTCTAGGCTATGGGCAGAAAAGGCGGGATGGGATTGCTACAGTATCCTAATGTCCCAGCCAGCTCCTGACTACTAGTATGTTACTAAAAAGACCACTCCGCAGTAGCAGGGGCCTGTGGCAGCCAAGTTGGTTGGAGAGAGCACCTCCACCTTAGCACTGATTGGCAGTGGTAAGGCGCCCAGAGACTTAGGTCCAATGAAAAAGAGGATAGAAAAATCAAGGCAAGGGCGAAAAAAAACAGGGTAAGACCACCCTAGGGCTGATAGGTCTAACATGCGTCACCCCCAGGCAAAAGTGCGGCGAGCTACCCAACCTCTAGGGAGTTTTCGTCACTAAGGCAGAAAAACCGGGAGAGACCGTCAGCATTGGCGTGGTCAACTCCAGGCCGATGTTCCACCCGAAAGTCCATACCCTTTAGGGAAATAGACCATGTTAGCAACTTTGAATTTTCGCCTCTCATTTTCATGAGCCAGTCGGTCTGAATGAGGAAGTGAGAACCAAAGAGGTATGGCCTCCACTTCTTCAGGGCCCAGACCGCAGCGGAGGCTTCACGCTCTATTGTACTCCACCGTTGTTCCCTGGTAAAGGCCACAGGATGGTCTTGGCCGTCGTCGTTCAATTGAGAGAGCACAGCTCCTATGCCATGCTCAGAGGCGTCTGTCTGCACAATGAATTCCTTGGAGAAATCTGGTGTTGCCAACACCCGAGCGGTGCACATCGCGTGCTTCAAGCTGTCAAATGCCTCTTGACAAGCAGCCGTCCAGATGACTTTTTGGGGCTGCTTTTTGGACGTCAATTCAGTCAGGGGGGCTACGATGGTACCATACCCCTTGACAAACCGGCGGTAATATCCAGTGAGGCCGAGGAAAGCTTGGACCTCTGTTTGGGTTTTGGGTGGCTCCCAGGCCATGATGGTCTAAATTTTGGCCTGGAGGGGTTGCACCTTACCCCCGCCCACCAGGTGTCCCAGGTAGACGACAGATCCATGTCCAATATGGCACTTGCTAGCCTTGATGGTTAGGCCAGCACGTTGCAGAGCCTGTAGCACCTCCTGGAGATGCTGCAGATGGTCCTCCCAGCTGCTGCTGAAGACAGCTATTTCGTCCAGGTAGGCAGCTGAGAAGGACTCTAGTCCAGAATGCACCTGGTTAACCAACCGCTGGAAAGTGGCCGGAGCATTCTTGAGCCTGAAGGGCATCACCCAAAATTGAAAGTGGCCCTCGGGGGTGGAGAACGCGGTTTTCTCCTTTGCTCCATCCGCCATGGCAATCTGCCAGTATCATGACGTCAGATTGATGGTACCGAGATACCGGGCTGCTCCCAGCCAGTCAATCAGCTCATCTGCCCGAGGGATCGGGTGAGCATCTGTTTTGATCACAGAGTTGAGGCCACGATAATCCACACAGAACCGAAGTTCTGGTGTGGATCTCGGTGGGGCCGCCTTCGGCATCAACACTACCGGACTAGCCCAAGGGCTACTGGAAGGCTCGATCACCCCCAGCTCCAACATTTTGACCACCTCACCCTGGATGCTGCTCTTGATCTTGTCGGACAGCCGGTAAGACTTGGTTTGCATGGGTGGGCTGTCCCCTGTGTCCACGTCATGGGTACACAGATGCGTGATTTCAGGCGTAAGGGAGAACAACTAGGCATACTGCTCCAACACCTAGCGGCAGTCTCTCTGTTGCTCCAGAGTTAAGGACAGGGAGAAGACCACTCCCTCCACCGATCCATCCTTCTCTTGGGCCACCAGAAGGTCGGGAATAGGCTCGCTCTCTTCCTCCTTGCTCCCATCCGTCACCATGAGGAGAGCAAGCTCAGATCGCTCATAGTGTGGCTTCAGGCGGTTGATGTGGAACACCCTATGGGGTTGTCGGGGGGTCTTCAGATCGACCACATAGGTGGTCATGCCTCGTCTCTCCACAACCTCGTAGGGCCCAGTCCACCGGTACTGGAGGGCGCTAAGCTCTCCGGGCTCCATGACCCACACCTCCTGTCCGGCATCCAACTTGACCGTCCGAGCGTTGCGGTCATACCACTCCTTGATGAAGGCTTGGCTTGCCTCCAGGTTGTCTGAGGCTTCCTTCCACAGTTGGCCATCTGGCTGCGGAATGCCAGCATGTAGCTGATCATGTCACGGGTAAGATTCTTCGAAGTCTCCTCCCACCCCTCCTTCACAAGGCTGAGGGGCCCCCTAACGGGGTGGCCATAGAGCAGCTCAAAGGGGCTGAACCCAACTCCCTTCTGTGGTACGTCGCGGTACGAAAACAGCAGGCAAGGAAGGAGGATGTCCCACTTCCGCCTCAAGTCCTCTGGCAGGCTCTGGATCATCCCCTTCAGGGTCTTATTGAAGCGCTCTACGAGCCCATTAGTCTGTGGGTGGTAAGGAGTGGAGAACCGGTAGGTCACTCTGCACTCCTTCCACATGGCCTGCATGTAGGCCGACATGAAATTCGTGCCCCTATCTGACACCACGACCTTAGGGAATCCCACTCAGGTAAAAGTCCCAATCAGGGCCCGCGCCACCACAGGTGCAGTGATGGTCCTCCGAGGAATGGCCTCTGGGTTCCGGGTGGCGTGGTCCACCAACACCAAAATGAACCGGTGTCTCTAAGAAGTCGGAGGGTCCATTGGCCCGACAATATCAATACCGACCCGCTCAAAAGGAGTCCCGACAACCGGGAGCGGTTCCAAAGGGACCCTTTAACTTAGTCCCAGTCTTAATCAATGAAAGGACTACAGCACTCCAAAGAAATATACCAATGGTGTAATCAACAAATTTATAAAGATAATCCAGGTGTGGGGACGTCGAGATGTTCGCCTCCTGACTATGGGGCGCTGCAATTTACAAAAGTCAAAAGGTCTCACACAGTGTGAGATGAATCTTGAATTCTCCCAAAACGCTGAAAGCGTGTTGAATGAAGTAAAGTCAAATAAACAACCGATGTTTATCGTGAAGTTAATGGTTTAATTTGAACCAATCTTCAAAAGCTTAAGAAAGCTTAAATGAACGGTGAAAGAGTCAAAATAAAGTTATTGAATAATTTGCAATGTTCTTGAACAGTTCAATATGTACACGTCAATTCATAAATGCATCCCCTATGCATTTTGAGTGGTGCTCTTCGCCAGGGGGAATGTCTGTAACAGATAAGAAAGATACAGGGGTTGTAGCGCAAAAGGAGGGCTAGCAAAATCAATGAGTGTAAGTGAAAATTGCATGCTAATCTGAAGTAAAGAGAAACTGTGCAGAGATGGTACAATCATGTTGCTACCTAAGTCAGTTAATAACGTGCGACAAATAATACAGTGAACTAACCCCATATTTATACTGCGTGCCAAAATTCGATATGTGCTCATAAAGTAAAATCACAACTGTGAATAGAAAATCGCTGAAGAGTGGCCGCGACCAAATCGTGAAACACAACGTGGCTTTGGGACAAGATAAGAATGCAAGTCACTGGTGCGAGCGTTAGAAAGTGAAACAGATAGTTAAATAAAATTGACGGTGAAAAGAGCCAGTCGGCTGTCCACGCCAGTTAGTAGCGGAAAAGTTAGACAAGGTGCAGAGAAGCTTACCGCAAACATGAAAGTGGCATACTGAGATGACAAACGCAAGTAAAGCAATGATGTCTGCCATGCGTGGAAGCGGCATTACGGGGGTAATAAACACAAAAAATGGTGCAAAACCAATGTGATAGAGAGCGGACTGTGCAAAATAGATGTTCAGTCCAACTTAGGAAAATAAAGTTATAGAAAGAAAAAGAAGGAAGGAGCAGAACAAAGGCATGTGTAAAGGAATCAGGAAAACAAACGGTAATCGGAACACAACCTTAAAAACGAGGAATACGAGGAAAAATCGGTAATCAAACACTGTAAATCAACAGCAAAAATAAGATGATACATGAACAATAACATAAAATAGCAGGATATGTGTGCGAGGTAAAATAAAACGTATAACATGAAAAAAAGAATTTCTGAAAAAAAGGTAAAAAAGACAAACTGAAGGTGTTAACAGATTTGGGATGAAAGACAGTGGAACTGATAAGAGTGGCGTAGGGCCGGGAAAGGGAGAAAAAGGTAAATGATAGTTGTGCGCATCAGTGACCATAGCCCAAAGAAAGGGAGTAGATAGATAACCATGGGATCACAAAAAAGGTAATATCTTAATTCTCAGCGTTAATGAGGGTGTGTAGGAGGAAAAAATGAACTAGAACCAAGATAAGAATGAGATACACAACGAACATACAGAAGTGAACTGAGGTAACAGAGGGGTCACAGCACAGTGGTCTCAATGAGTACATCTGTAAATGTAAATGTACATGTATTTATATTGCGCAAATCACCGACCCGGTATCTAAGCGCTTGCTTAGGGAACCCATCCTGGTATTCCCCTGTGAGATAACCCCGGCAGGGTATCCACAAGGTGAAAGCCAGGCATCCCATCGCGAGGGGCCGTTGTGGAGATTAAGCAAGCTATTGCCCCTGAGCCACACTTCTCTACAAACAAGAACTGAACTACTGACATCTGGGCATCTTATAAGTAACAACTGTATTCTAGCCTTTCATTGAGGCCCTTTGGGGGAATGGAATGTAATTTGTGCATCCAATAAAGTTCTCTTTGAAGAAGGAATTTCTTATTGTCTCTGCCTGCGACTTTGTTCACGACTTCCAGAATCAAGAAACGCAGCTGGCTGACGTTATGAGAATGGTTGATGAAGTGTGCCGCTACGCAGGACTTTACATTCTTAGTTCGAATATTGCTGCGATGTTCATTGAGTCTGGCCTTGATTTTGCACTGAATTTTCCCTACATAGGGTAAGCCACATGGGCATTTAAGAAGGTATACCACATTGGTGGTGTCGCATGTGGCGTTTACTTTAAGTTGGATGGAAGTGCCCTGTTTGGGAAGTTGTATAACAGTTCCTTTGATAATACTGGTACAGTTTCCACAATTCAGGCACTGTTTAGTGCCTTTGTAGTTGACATCTGTGACCTGTTTCTTCGCTTTCAGCAGTTGCTGAATATTCTTAGTGCGTTGGTAGGCAAAGAAAGGTTGAGATTTGAAAATGTTGTTAAAATCAGGTTCCTGTTGTAGTAGCTGCCAATGTTTCTTGATAGAGGCTTTGATTTGGGTGCTAGTGGTGGAACACTTAGACACAAAACAAGGACGCCCCACTTTGTTTTCTGTACGTTGTTTGACAGTCAGTAGTTCAGTTCTTGTTTTCTTGGATACTCGTGATTCAGCAGCTTTTATAATGTTCTCTGGATATCCTCTTTGATAAAACTTGTTGACGATGGTCAAACTGTCATCTTTAAGTGAATCCGTGGTAGATGCGTTTAGCTCTAAGAAGTTGTGAATAAGGTAAATGTGTTTTCAAACTCATTTGCTGAAAACTGGTAAAATGTAAATAATTGTTCCGAACAGTGGGCTTCGTGTAGATGGATGTGAGAAGCTGATTGTTCACTATCTGGATTTTAACGTCCAAGAATGACATTTCGGTGCGGTTGATTGTGTAAGTTAACTGCAAGCGAATATCAATCTGATAAGGTTGTTAATGGCTTTTGTCAATTGAAGTTCAGAACCTTTCCACATCAAGAAGATGTCTCGATAATAACAGCTTAGGTGGTTACTCAATCATGTTTGCTTGTGATATGTTCTGATTTAAATTGGTGCATGAACAAAATTGCATATGATGGTGCAGCGCAATTGCCCATGGCTACGCCAGATAGTTGCATGTAAAATTTCTCAAGACAGGTGAAGTAACTGTGATGCAAGGTAAACTGAATGAGTTCCATGAGAAACACTTGAAGGTCCAGAGGTTCGTCTGTGGCTAGTAATACAGCTTCCATTGCTTGTAATCCTAGGTCATGGGCAATAGAAGTGTATAGTGAACACACGTCGATGGTGCATAGGTAAATAGATTCATCTGAATTTAAAATGATGTTATTAAGTTTGTTTAAGAAATCCGTTGTATCCTGGATATAGCTAGACATTTTTCTCACACTCAGTTGAATATGTCTGTCTATGTACACTCCAATGGGTTCGTGTATGGAGTTGCGTGTGCTGACTATGGGTCGGAACGGAGGTCTTGTGTCGTGTTTATGGACCTTAGGTACCATATACAGGTATGGCACTTGACGATGATCCTTCTACAAAAAATGTTTGTCTCTTTCTGGAGGGCATGAACAAAGGCGCAGGCAGAGACAATAAGAAATTCCTTCTTCAAAGAGAACTTTATTGGATGCACAAAAATTAAATTCCATTCACCCAAAGGGCCTCAACGAAAGGCTAGAATACAGTTGTTACTTATAAGATACCCAGATGTACTCATTGAGACCACTATGCTTTGAGCCCTCTGTTACCTCAGTTCACTTCTGTATGTTCGTTGTGTATCTCATTCTTATCTTGGTTCTAGTTCATTTTTTCCTCCTACACACCCTCATTAACGCTGAGAATTAAGGGGCATATTACCTAGAAGTGCGTTAGAAAATGAACAACACATATTTCCATATCGCCGGCTATCGCCGGATTTCTTCGCCGTGATAGCGCGCAATTATCTATGCACATCACGTAGGCCAAATTAAATCCGGCGATATGGCACATTAGCGCATGAAAACAAGCGTTGTTGTCACGCGCTAATGTGTTCCTTGATAATATGGGGGGGTGGATTCAGCTTTATGATCCACACCCCCATGTTAACAATGCTTAACACCTGGTCAGAGCAGGCGTTAGGAGACCTGCGATAAACGAGTTTATCGCTGGTCTCCTTCTCCCAACGCCTGCCTTGGTAATAGGGTGTTACCACCTCCAACCACATTTTACATGTGGTTGGATGTGAGAACGCCCACTTTGCATGTCATTAGCGATGTTTGTCGCCGACATGCTAAGTGGGCTCGAGGCAGGCGTTAGCATGCCCTTGTTAATAGGGAGCTAGAAGTATCGCCGCTTTCTCAGCACAAATCGGCGAAAAAGCGTTGATAATTCCCCTTGCTAATATGCCCCTAAGTTATTACCTTTTTTGTGATCCCATGGTTATCTGCTACTCCCTTTCTTTGGGCTATGGTCACTGATACGCACAACTATCATTTACTTTTTTCTCCCTTTCTCGGCCCTACGCCACTCTTATCAGTTCCACTGTCTTTCATCCCAAATCTGTTAACACCTTCGGTTTGTCTTTTTTACCTTTTTTCAGATATTCTTTTTTTCATGTTGTAAGTTTTATTTTACCTCGCACACATATCCTGCTATTTTATGTTATTGTTCATATATCACTTTATTTTTGCTGTTGAATTACAGTGTTTGATTACCGATTTTTTCTCGTATTCCTCGTTTTTAAGGTTGTGTTCCGATTAGCGTTTGTTTTCCTGATTCCTTTACACATGCCTTTGTTCTGCTCCTTCCGTCTTTTTCTTTCTATAACTTTATTTTCCTAAGTTGGGCTGAACATCTATTTTGCACAGTCCGCTCTCTATCACATTGGTTTGGCACCATTTTTTGTGTTTATTACCCTCGTAATGCCGCTTCCACGCATGGCAGACATCATTGCTTTACTTGCGTTTGTTATCTCAGCACGCCACTTTCATGTTTGCGGTAAGCTTCTCTGCACCTTGTCTAACTTTTCCTCTACTAAATGGGGTGCACAGCCGACTGGCTCTTTTCACCGTCAATTTTATTTAACCGTATGTTTCACTTTCTCACGCTCGCACCGCTGACTTGCATTCTTATCTTGTTCCAAAGCCACTTTGTGTTTCACGATTTGGTCGTGGCCACTCTTCAGCGATTTTCTATTCACAGTTGTGATTTTACTTTATGAGCACACATCGAATTTTGGCACGCAGTATAAATATGGGGTTAGTTCACTGTATTATTTGTCGCACGTTATTAACTGACTTAGGTAGCAACATGATTGTACCATCTCTGCAGAGGTTCTCTTTACTTCAGATTAGCATGCAATTTTCACTTACACTCATTGACATTGCTAGTCCTCCTTTTGCGCTACAACCCCTGTATCTTTCTTATCTGTTACAGACATTACCCCTGACGAAGAGCACCGCTCGAAATGCATAGGGGATGCATTTATGAATTGACGTGTACATATTGAACTGTTCAAGAACATTGCAAATTATGCAGTAACTTTATTTTGACTCTTTCGCCGTTCATTTAAGCTTTCTTAAGCTTTTGCAGATTGGTTCAAATTAAACCATTAACTTCACTATAAATTCAGCATTTTGGGAGGATTCGAGATTCATCTCACACTGTGTGAGACCTTTTGAGTTTAGTCCCAGTCTTGCCACTCGCCTGGCAAGTCTTACAGGTCTTTCAATAGGTGTCAGAGGCAACTCGCATTCTGGGCCAGTAGAAATGTGGGACCAACCGTGCAAAGGTTTTGTCCTGACCCATGTGTCCAGCTAGTGTTATTTTGTGTGCCAATTCTAGCAGGAAGGCCCGGTAGCATTGGGGGACCACTAGGGCCCTTGAAGATCCATGCACCGGAGCCTTAGGCTCACTGTAGAGGAGGCCAATGTTCTGTGAAGGTCTGCGGGATGTGGCTAACTGGATGAATTCCAACTGTCTCCAGTTAAACACCAAGAAGACAGAGATTATGGTGGTTGGTAAACAGGTGGCTTTGTGGGATGACAAATGGTGGCCTTCGGAGTTGGGTGTGACTCCCCTCCCAGCGGCAGAGATAAAAAACCTGGGGGTGTGGCTTGATCCTTCTCTGAGTTTCATCTGTCATACCAAGAAGGTGGCGGCTTCTTGCTATGGCACCATCAGAGGACTTCGACCCATCCTCAAATTCTTTGATGCACCCACAAGACAGCTGGTGGTCCAAGCATCAGTGCTGTCCAGGCTGGACTATGCCAGCTCCCTACTGGCGGGGGTTAACCAGTCAGAATTTCTGCGGCTCCAGCGGGTTCAAAACGCTGCGGCCCGACTGGTGACAGGTCTGCCTAGGCGGTGCTCGGTGTCCAATGCCCTGCGCTCTCTCTACTGGCTCCCTGTGCAGCAGAGGATTAGATTCAAGGTTCTCTGACTTGCATTTAAAATCCTCAAGGGTACTTCCCCACAAATCTTGGAGAAACTGCTGATCCCCTATGTCCCCTCTCGCACTCTTAGATCGCTAGGCCAGAACTTAGCAGTGGTCCCGCGTTTTAAGTTGAGCAGAATTGGTGGCCGCTCCTTTCGAGTCCTGGCAGCGAGCTGGTGGAATTCTCTTCCTCCACAAATCCGGGCCATCGATGAGCTCCTTCAGTTTAGACGGGCTATCAAGACCTTTTTATTTGTTTAGCTCATCTGTTGTGTCTCTTCTCCTTTCTGCCCGCTTTTAATGCTGTGTTGTGTTTACCTTCTCAAAGCGCCAGGACGCCCCTTTGCTGGGGCAGCTGTGCGCGGTACAAATAAAAATAACATAACATAACATAACAATACACCCAGTACACATTGTAATTGCCGGTCTCCTGGTTGGTCGCTTGGGATTCGGCCAGCCGCCGCATGCCTTGTAGCATGGGGCACTCTCTATGTGCCCGACAGAATTCCTCCCGGGTAGGCCCTCCTTCCACCTGCGACTCGGCAGGGGTTGGAAAGTCCCCCGCGGGAACAACATCCACCGCAGCGGAGTTCAGGGTTACCTCCGCGGGCTCCCTATCGATCACACGGGGCGTGTCCTCCACAACATCCTCATCGTTTTTTTTTTTTTGTCCTCATATATGCCACCAGATGTTATGACTCTAGATAGGATCTCTCAGAGTCGCTAGCACAAATCAATATTATGAGCCCTGGGATTTTTTGCATAGCGGTATAAGATCACCCAGAGGTAGGCTGTCTACTAGTCCAACTCCCGTTCTCGATGTGGGTGAACCTTGCCCCTTGGGAGGACCAGACCACAAACCCCTGGCATAATCAATGGACTTTTCATAGTTTATCTGTCCGACCATTTTACCAACGGAGCCCATATCTTAGCAGCGCCCTCTCCACTGCACAACAAATCTGATTTACTTATAGCCATGATGTTCCTAAGACAGTCGGCAAACCTGGGCGGGGGGGGCACTGATTTCCATTCTCTGCACACCTCCCTCCTCGCGATAACAATAACATAAAATATGAACTGAACAATACTGTCTCTGATATCATATCCATGTGGCAGACCAAAAAGAATCAATCTTTACTGCAGATTACTGATCTCAACAGTACGTCCTCTAAAAAACTGCAAACCTGCTGCCAAAAGCTTTTAATTTCTGGGCAGTCCACAAAAATATGTAAGTCGTCTGCTGCTAAAAGCTTGCATCTTGGACAGTAATAAGATTCTCCGGAGATTTTTGTCAACTTTGAAGGAGTCCAATAAACCCTGGGCCTCATTTATGAGGCTGTGTGTCACTTTTACACCGCCGGTGCGTCACTTTTTGTGACGCACCAGTGGCGTAAAAAATGTGCCTTGTTGCGCCATATTTACAAAGTGACGCATCTAGGTAGATGCGTCACTTTGTAAACCCCTGCGCCACATTATACCTGCGCCAAGTATAATGTATGCAAGGGGGGCATATTGACGCATGGAAGTGTCGTAGAAGTGACGCAGTGAAATCTATGAGATTTCACTGCGTCACTTTTAGGACGCTGTTGCGTCAAAATCTTGCGCCTGCCTCACAGCAGGCGTAAGACTGATGCAGGGCCTTTCACATGGGGCTTGCCCCATGTGAAAGGACGCATTGCTGGAGTTGCGTCACTTTTGTGACACACTCCAGCAATGCGTCACTTTTGCACTTACAGATACGTCAGAAATACTGACGTATCTGTAACTCCTTGCGACATGTGACGTAAATAATTAATTTACTCTCTTAATTTCTATGCAGGTAAGTACTTAATCAATAATAACTCAGATCGGAAAGAAAAAAACCAGAGTCCGTGGTGTTAGAGTTCTTAGGGGTTTTATTCCTTAAAAAGGAATGGTCATGACCAGGATATCGGATTCTGACCACCACAGGGGTGTCAGAAGGGATAGAGCGCTACATTTTATTGACAATACATAGCTTATATACTTAATTCATATCATAAGCAACAGTGCAAGAGGCGTAACAGCTGAGAGAAGACAAGATAACAGTATACACGTGGTACTAGTACGTAATCAAGAGGCGTGAACTGGAGGTGTGTGCTAGAAACATCACTGATAGGTGTCACAGGTGGGTGGCACTAAGCAGAAATGTGGCAATGTCAGCAGAAATCGGAAGCTTGGATGCGCGCGCAGCTGCATGACGTGTGATTGGAGGGGTGCAGGGGACTTGACATTTACACTGACGGAAAGAGACAGAAGTCTGGCATGTCAGATCAACTTGTACTTCTATCATATCTGATATCTGATGTTTAGGAACCATATTATCTGGGCGGAAAGGTCTCTAGGGCAGAAACTATTCTATGCTAACTGTGGATGCGTGTATAAGCGCCTAAGTGTCTGCATGAGAAGCGTGGGGGCACGGGGCTTTCCATGGAAGCATGGTAACAGAGGCTATGAATTACTTGCATTGGGACGGGTCGGCCCTTTGGCTCTGCAGCTGGGGAGGATGTTTACTGAAGCTAGTAGGCAGGAATGCATTCTCGAGGAGCGGAACAGATAACTCGAAGGTTATAGTCAGTCTTGGCAGAAAGCAGGCTGAGCTGAGCGCGAGGGGCCGCGCTGGAAGTAAGTCAGAGTTCACGGGTACAGAGGCAGCCTGGGCAGAGGCTGTCAGAGTCAAAAGCCAGAAAAGAGGCTCGATGGCAGAAATTCAGGGCCTACTTTGCCAGAGCAGAAAAACATGTAAAGTACACTACAAAAAGACGGTGGCATAGCATACTTAGGAACGGACTATATAATCCATTCAGGGTGGATCTGAAAGAGGACAAGTTAACGTTGGACGCAAATGTATTTGCGTCTTCATAGCTGACACAGGAGGGAAGTTACATGCACTTTAAGCTGGTACATGGAATCGGTGGGGTACGCGCTAGGGAACATAACATGACCAAAAATTTATATTTCCTCATTCCCTCCTTGTTCCCTACGGACCCTTCATGAAATCTCGATCCTCATGAATCGATCAGTTTGTTCTTGTAACATCATTTGTTCTTCTTTCTTTCGTTTACGTTTTGAGAGAAAACTGGAATGTTCAATACAAGAGGTGGCACATAGTCCACAAATCGCTGGCCCACACTGCAGGCACAGGCAGCAACTGAATACTAGGACTAGGCCAATGCCTAGGAAGGATAGGATCTTCCATCCCCAAGCTGTTAACGTTGTCCAGAACCAACCGGACCAAGTCCAGGTGCCTGGATTCTGATGTATCTGATTTGCAATTTTATGGAGACGTGTGATAGCTTGATATACAGATGGTGCGTTTTGTGGTATGAAAACACAGCAACTTGACCCGATGACCTTACAAGCTCCACCTCTATCTGCCAAGATGACGTCAATAACAAGACGGTTCTGAAGGACAACAACCCGCATGGCGGACTGCTCTTCTGTTAAGTTACCTAAGGCGGAGGCAGTTTCATTCACTACTGCTTCAAGCGTTCTAGTTAATCTACGTATTAATTTACTATTCTGAACAGGTCCTAAAAAGAAAAAGAATCCTTTATTAAAATCGGTGTACTGTTCCCATGCCGTTTCTGTGTAGTCGACAAGTGGGATATCTCTTCTGGGTCTATTCTTTACTAGATTGGTATTTCTATGGTAATCAGGGGGAGCTAGGAAAACAGGGGGCAGAAGGAATGCAATGTAACAGGTACCATCCCAATCTGGAGGTAGACGTATGTATGCGGTATGACCACAAACAAAGTAAGAATGACGAATAGCTTTAAAAGACGATTTACCTTGATCACTGAATTCGACCACAGTAGTGCATTTACTATGACCTAAGTGTACTGAACCTTTCTTCCTGATACATAATTCGCCAGTGACTGGCAATACTGACATAGTGGGTATAACAGGTGCGGCTTCGGATTCAACAGTAAGAATCATAAGGCTAATTGTATAGTTACCTAATCCATACACTTCATTTTCTAGATCAGTTCCTATTCTAGTGGGGAGTCCCTCCTTATCAGGGTAACAGACGTCGAGCAGGACTAAGTTCAGGTTTCCCCAAACCCAGCCCCCATCGAAAACAGCAATATCAGGATCTAAAGAATTAATTATTTTAAACCATGCTCCGCAAGAGCCATTGTGAGTGAATGGGTACGGAAAGAGGGGCAGAGCTCCCTTGTAATTCTGGTAGGGAGGGAGTCGGCCACATATCCAGCAATCTGTAGCATTGTTAGTTTGATGGGAATGGTGTAGCATACTAATAAATGTGTTGTTGCGCAGCGCAAGTCTGTAGGAAAGTTCGTGTGGAGGTAACTCACTAAAAGTGTGTTCAGCAGATACATTGTAAACAGATTGTTCACGCTTGAAAATAGGACAATAGATAGGTAGAAGGACGCTAGCAACAATAATTAAAATACTCAGAATAAACATGATTAATAGTGTCACTATACAGTGACTACGAAGTGATTTACAGTATGTACGTTTCTTGGCTTCTCTCTCTCTCTCTCTATCTCGATCTAGGGGATACATGTCAGAAACTATTTAACCGATTCACCTAGGGGAGGACTTAAACAATTAAACTGTCTGACTTGCTAGATCGGAGTTTCATACGATACTCCTCTTGGGGAGTTTTTTCTCGTTCAGATTCTGTAAAGTCTTTTGGCTCGACACAGTCTTTGGCGGGGGTGGACGAGTCTCGATCAGGTTTCAGTCCAAAAAATTTTTTCACATGACTCGTGTGAACCCACCCCTTTCTCCCTTCGATCTTCACGGCGGTCCTCGTGGTGAGAAGGACGGTCTTCGGCGATTTCCAGCGGGGCTCCAACGGACTCTTTCTATCAAAATTGCGCACTAATACGATGTCCCCAGGACGGACGTCGTGTGGCTTTACATCAGTGTTGTCAGGGAAGGCTGCGGCAACCTGTGAACGACATGATTGGAGTGCAGACATCAAGGAGGCAAGGTAATCTGTCAACATGTTACAATCAACATCAGTAATCTTTTTCGGAATGGGCGTCCCCCACATATTCGGTGGTCTTCCAAAGACCACCTCGTACGGGGATAGCCCTGATCTCGAATGGGCAACCATTCTCATGTAGAATAGTACCACTGGCAGGGCGACTATCCAGTCGACCCCTTTCTCCTGACATATTTTTGCAAGGCGTATCTTTAGTGTCTGGTTATGCCTTTCTACCAGGCCTGCGGCTTCAGGATGTCGGACACAATGGAATTTCCACTGGTATCCCAGTAATAAAGAAACTTCTTTCATTAATGCAGATGAGAATGGCTGACCGTTATCTGAGTACACGACACGAGGCAAGCCGTATCGTGGGAAGAATTCACGAACCAGCTGTTTGGCAGTGGTCGGAGCAGTGTAATCTGGGACTGGGTATGCTTCGGTCCAGCGGGACAGAGCACAGACAACTACGAGAACATATTTAAATCCTCGACAACGGTCCATCTGGATATAATCCATCTGGAGGACTTCAAAAGGGTGATCGGGAGGATGAAATCCACCTTGCTCTACAGGGACGCTTTTACCTGGATTGAACTGACAACAGATCATGCAAGTACGCACTTTCTGTTTCGCTGCTGCTCGTAAGTGTTTATTGTTCCAAAGATTTTGTAAACTGTCTAACATCGCTTTCTCTCCTAGGTGTGCTGGGCTATGTGCTGTATTTATCATGACTTGAACCATAGAGTCAGGGAGAAACCATGTAGATTTTCCCTTCGTCACCCAACCTTGATCTGTTTGGATCCCTCCTTGTTCAATCCATTTCTGTATTTCTTCTGGAGTAGCATGTGTCTGAATGTCGATAACATCTAGTGTGGGATCCCTGACTGTCATACAGTGTGTCGGTCCTGTTGTCTTTGTTATATCAGTTGTCTGAGTGTGAGTCAGTGCTGTATGTTTTGCTGTCTGGTCTGCCAGGTCGTTACCCTGGGAAACAGAATCTGTGACTTTAGTATGTGCTTTACACTTCATGACGGATATGCCTGAAGGCAGATGTATTGCTTCTAACAGTGCTTGAATGAGGGGGCCATGTTGGATCTTGGCACCATGAGAGGTCAGGAAACCTCGTTCTTGCCATAACATGCCGAAGTCGTGTACAACTCCGAACGCATAACGGGAATCAGTGTATATGTTGACATTTCTGTTCTTGGCTAGAATACAGGCTCGGGTCAGAGCGATGAGCTCTGCCGCTTGAGCAGACAGTGTATCAATACGATGTGTTTCTTTAACTTCAGTTTCAGTGGTCACGGCATACGCGGCCACTAATTCTCCTGTACTTGTTCTCATACATGAACCATCCACATAAAGTGTCAGGTCAGGATTTGTCAATGGAACATCTGTTAAGTCTCGTCGGGGCTTTGTTACTGCATTAATGATCTCTATGCAATCATGCGGGGCTGGATCTGTCATAATGGTAGGTAACAGTGTTGCTGGGTTCAGGATGCTGCAGCGTCTGATTTCTATGTGTGGCTGGAATAGTGTTAATTCGTAACCTGTCAGTCGTGCTATAGTCAGGTGCTGAGTTTGGGTTCTGTTTAAAAGAACCTCTACAGAGTGTGGTACTTGAACTGTTAACTGATGTCCTAAAACAATTGAATCGCTTTGTCTTATTGCTAACGCTGTTGCTGCTACTGACTTTAAGCATGCAGGGAGTGCCTGTGCTACGGAATCCAATGTACTTGAAAAATAAGCGCAAGGCTTATGTGAACCTGCCTGATCTTGAGTGAGGACAGACAATGCTGTACCGTCACGTTCTGTAACAAAAAGTGTAAACGGTTTGTTGTAACATGGTGTCGCTAAAACTGGTGCTTGGCATAATGCTTTCTTTAATTCCTCAAAGGCTTGTGTGTGTTCCTGAGTCCAAGGGAGGGCAATCGAAGTTGCTGCCTCCTGCGTCGTTAACTGGATGAGTGGTTTAGCTAGAAATGCATATTGAGGAATCCATTGTCTGCAGTACGAGGTGAGGCCTATAAAGGCCCGCACTTCCTTTTGTGTCTGGGGTCGTGGCATGTTTACAATTAACTGAATGCGATCGGGAGTGAGCTGTCTCCCCACTTTGGACAGCAAGTGACCCAAGTATACAACTTGCTGAACACAGAATTGTAGCTTCGAAGGAGACACCTTGTGTCCCTTGTCGGCCAGGAAATGTAAAACTGTCAGTGATGCTTGTTCACATTCGGGTTCACTTCGTGCGGTGATCAGTAGATCATCGACGTATTGCAGTAAAGCGGTGTTAGCTGGCATTTGAATACAATCTAGTTGTCTTTTCAGTGCTTGACTATAGATGCTGGGGCTTTCTGTGAATCCTTGAGGTGCGCGGGAAAATTTGAAGCTTCGTCCATTTAAACTGAATCCGAAGAGATATTGGCTCTCCGGATCAATAGGTACACTGAAGAAAGCGTTCTTGAGATCAATTACAGTAAAGAACGTTGCTTCTGAATCAATAGCAGTCAATAGGGAAGAGATATCGGGGACCACAGGGTACTGTGGTACAATACATTTATTCAGTTCTCGAAGATCAATCACCAGCCGATATACTGGCGGTGCATTGGGGTCTGTACGTTTAAGAATTGGAATGATGGGTGAATTACAGATATTGGAGTCGGTCTCTACGACCACTCCCTGGGCAATGAGCTCTTCAATGATTTTCAGTAAAGCCACTACAGCATCGGGTGGTAACTTGTATTGTCTGATTCTGGGTAGAACAACTCCTGTCTTGAGTGTAACACGGTATGGAGTGATATGCATACAACCTACGTCAGCTGGGCCTTTTGCCCATAGGTGATCTGGTACATTTTTCAATCTGACATCAAATTCTCGTAAAACATAATGACCCTTGAAATCCCGTAGAAAGAGTCTAACTGGAACAGCATATTATAGCTCCTAGAGCCTTCAGAGTTTTAATTCCTAGCAAGTTTTCTGGGCATGAGTTCGTAAGTAACAAATCTGTAACTCGTGACAATGGACCCACAGCCAAGGGTACTGGTTTCGATACTTCATTTACAATAGGCTGTCCTGAAAAACCAAGGGAAACATTCTGTGAGCCTGAGAGGGGTGCCCCTGGGACTTCATTATGACTGATTGTGGTGCGGCTTGCCCCTGTGTCAATTAAAAACTTTCTGTCTTTTCCCAATACGTGACTGTGTACATAAGGACCTTCTTGATCTACAGGAATTTCAATAAGAGGCAAACCACCTTCCCTCTCTAGGCTGTTTCATGTATATCGGGGGTAATCTGGATATGCAGATTGGGCATACTGGTACATCTGTTGTGAAACTTGCTGAGTCGCGGCAATGGGCTGTGGTCCTGCTACTGTCTGTGCTGTATGAGATGGAGCATGCATAGGCTGTGTATTCTGCATTGGCTGTACATTTTGTGAGGTCTGTTGCTGGACCTGATCTTGTCTAGGCGGATGAGGTCTTTCTTTAGTTTTACCTGTTGAAATGTTATGTTTCAGGACTGGGCATTCATGTACGTAATGACCTGGCTGTTTGCAGTAATTACATGTCCCTTTAACGGGAGCTGTAGTGTGACTTGTCTGGGTCCCACCTTTTCTCTGGCCGTCGGCTGGGACCGTCTGAGCTACTAACATTTTCATCTTGGTGTCTTTCATACGTTTCTGTTCCTGATCTTGTTCTTCTCTAATTCTGTTCTGATGATATTGTAACATTTGTAACATCTGGGATGGCGTATTTGCCTGCCAAGTACTTTCAACTTTGTACACTCTGTTTTTAACTAATGGTAGGGAGTTCTCGACTAGTTTTGATACAAAAAGGTGTGGATATGACTCGCTGCTTGGTTGTAGGCCACTATTTATAATGAAACATTTCTCAAATCTGGAATAGAAGTCACTAGTATCTTCATCATGTTTCTGTTTACAGGACAAGATGGCGTCCCAATCTTCCTTTCTAGTTGTCAATAATCTTGGCAGAACCTGTACTATTAATCCGGGTAATGCTTTAGTCTTGTCCCCAAGGCCTACCCCTGGGACCCGTTTGCTTTCTTCGTCTTCTATTTCTGCCCATGCAATCTTTGTGTCCTCCACCTCCCATTCTTTTTCCTTTAATTTCTCGTAAATGCCCGTGGGCAACAGCACCTTCAACATTTTCATAATATCATCATACGTGTAATCCCCCATTAGTAACATGTCTTTAAGCTCTCTGTGAAAACCTGCAGGGTCTTTATCATGACACGGAACTAGTTTCTTCATTTCTAACAGTTCTAACTTAGTCAGTGGCGTGTGCACATATACACGTTTCAAGGTGTGATCCGTACCCATAACTGGGTGTACTTCTCGTAAGGGGTTCTGACTTTCAATGCCACTCCCGCATTGCATGTGGTACGTTTTCCTTTCTGGAGGTGGGGCGGGAACATATTCAGAGCTTATGAAGGTGTTATATTTATGTCGTTGTTCTAGAATTATTTGTATTAACTTGGTACTGAAACCTCTCCATCTATCCATGAGTAGTGCATCTAATGTTTCGTGTAAGGGACCTGGATCGGAATGTTGATTTCTGTATTTCGTGAGGAGGTGCTGAATCATGTATACACCTGCTAATTTCTGTTCGTCTGGGGAAAGGTTTAGAAACGTCTGTGCTAAGGTATCATCATTATATATGTCTGGATTTTCGGCCCATAAGATGGCTGACCGGGCTAGTTCTTGTTCATCCATCGAATTGAGTACATGGTACCCCATTCTTTCTCGTAGTCTTTTATCGGTCTCCTGGAACTGGTGTTCAGAAGAATTCGGGTTTGTTAAAGCAGAGAGAAAAACTCTCTTGTTTTCCGGACGGATGCCCTTCCTAAGGTAAGTTCCCTTACCTACATATGCTATAGTATCTGTAGTCCTTTCTGGTTCTTCAAGTTCTTCTTCCTCCTCGGAGGAAGCTTTGTCTTTCCCTTTCTGGTGTACCGTTATTACTGCTTTTCTAATTTTCTTATACATACTGGCTATGCAAGTCCCCTTGTCATGTTTTCCTTCGGCTATATTTTGACCCCACTTGTTCAGTGCATCTAATTCACTCTGATCTGTCCCAGGCCTGTCTCGTTCTCTTATTAGACAATTTATGAAAAATCGTAGTATCTGTGCTTGAATGTCAACCTTCTGTTTCTCCATGGCATCCTTGATACTGTCAGGGTCTTTACCTGTCTGAACAAATTCATATATTCTATCTAGACGGTCCTTCATTCCTACATAGCATAGCAAGATATCAGTAGCAGATCTCAACCGTAGTGATGCCAATATCATTAGCTGGTCTTTACCGGGTACTGGATCATATCTACAAACGGAAATATTTTCTCTGAGTGCGTCAAGACGAGGAGACTTGAACGTGAGAGGACTCTGCGTATCCCTGATATTGAATCTGCGTGTTAATGGCAGGGTCCGAAGACCCGCGGTCGCACCTCCTGAAGCGGATGCTTGGGCATTATCTCCCTGTGGAGTCTGGATCTGAACTTGAATTTGTCGTTTAGTAGGATCAGGTAGACCTTGCTTCGGTAGGTCAATTTTGGGTGCGGGAAGTGGCGGAGCTGGCGGAGCGGGGGAGGTCTGTCGCGGTACCGGCGGAACATGATCTGGGGGCGGAGTGCCACCCCCTTCCCTGTCAGGAGGCAGGGCACGAACAGGCAAATTGGTGTAAGCTGGTGCTACATCCTCTAGATAAGAATTTAGGAATATGTCTTTAGTAGTCTTATGCATTACTTTAGTTGGAACTAATGGTGGCGGTAGGTTTTTCGGTATTTCTGATAGGGCTTCAGATGTGCCCTCGGCCGCGAGATACATACCGTTTACGAGATTGTTTCGGGCACGGTCTATTTGTTCTGTTTTTACTCGGATCCCTTCAATAACTAATTCGTTTTCTTGGGCTTTTTCTGATTCTTTAAGTCTGTCTTCTCTACGGAGTGCTTTCTCAGCACGCTTATGGGATTCTTTACGCCAAAATTCTATGGCGTCTTTCTGAGATTGTCTAGCTTTCTTTTTCCATAATGCTTCTTCTACCTTCATGATGCACTCGGCATCCCATGTTCCGGTAGTGGGCCATCTGTGTCTTTCGTCTAGATGCTTGGTATAATCGGCCCATAAGTCTAGATACAATATGGCATCTATGCCATGTTTATGGTACATAAAGTTACCTGGAGTGTCCCTAGGGGGAATAGGAATTTCTTCCTCCAGTATCCCTTTCCTAGTTCCTATCTGCTTTAACTTGTTGAAAAACGGCATTTTGCTTACTTATTACTGAATACTCAATCCTTACTCCTTAATACTGGTTACAGCTAGTTTATACGAGAAACACAATAATGCACATTAAACGGTCACATTCATACCACGACATTAATCACATAAGAAGACATTTGAGACATAGATGACTACCCCCTATACTGGATGTACTGCTCAACAGTACAGATACACTGGTGTAACAGTGCAGAAATTCAGAATACTAGATATACTGCTAAACAGTACAGATACACTGCCTAAAAACAGTGCAGACCGGACTTGTGTACCCAAACCCGTCTAGATACGTCCCAGCAATGGTACTCACCGGGAAGCACGGAAACAGAAGGCCTCGGAAAACTCGACTGGACTCAACTCGACACTTCGGAAAACTTCGGAAAATTTCGGAAAACTTCGGAAACCTGGTGGGCCTCTTGACACCTCGGACCTTGCTTCTTTCGGCTAGGCTCTGGTCGGGATCCTCCGCACTCCTCACCGCCTCGTCTGGGCACTGATCGCAGTCTTCGTCACCTCCGTGGGTCAGAGGGAGATGCAGGAAATCCTGCCGGTACGCGTAGGTTCCATCTAACTGATGGCAGGGGACAGAGCTTGCAATGCGCCAACCGGCACGTGAGGTGGGGGAGGGGTCCCTATTCGGGCGCCAAATGACGTAAATAATTAATTTACTCTCTTAATTTCTATGCAGGTAAGTACTTAATCAATAATAACTCAGATCGGAAAGAAAAAAACCAGAGTCCGTGGTGTTAGAGTTCTTAGGGGTTTTATTCCTTAAAAAGGAATGGTCATGACCAGGATATCGGATTCTGACCACCACAGGGGTGTCAGAAGGGATAGAGCGCTACATTTTATTGACAATACATAGCTTATATACTTAATTCATATCATAAGCAACAGTGCAAGAGGCGTAACAGCTGAGAGAAGACAAGATAACAGTATACACGTGGTACTAGTACGTAATCAAGAGGCGTGAACTGGAGGTGCGTGCTAGAAACGTCACTGATAGGTGTCACAGGTGGGTGGCACTAAGCAGAAATGTGGCAATGTCAGCAGAAATCGGAAGCTTGGATGCGCGCGCAGCTGCATGACGTGTGATTGGAGGGGTGCAGGGGACTTGACATTTACACTGACGGAAAGAGACCGAAGTCTGGCATGTCAGATCAACTTGTACTTCTATCATATCTGATATCTGATGTTTAGGAGCCATATTATCTGGGCGGAAAGGTCTCTAGGGCAGAAACTATTCTATGCTAACTGTGGATGCGTGTATAAGCGCCTAAGTGTCTGCATGAGAAGCGTGGGGGCACGGGGCTTTCCATGGAAGCATGGTAACAGAGGCTATGAATTACTTGCATTGGGACGGGTCGGCCCTTTGGCTCTGCAGCTGGGGAGGATGTTTACTGAAGCTAGTAGGCAGGAATGCATTCTCGAGGAGCGGAACAGATAACTCGAAGGTTATAGTCAGTCTTGGCAGAAAGCAGGCTGAGCTGAGCACGAGGGGCCGCGCTGGAAGTAAGTCAGAGTTCACGGGTACAGAGGCAGCCTGGGCAGAGGCTGTCAGAGTCAAAAGCCAGAAAAGAGGCTCGATGGCAGAAATTCAGGGCCTACTTTGCCAGAGCAGAAAAACATGTAAAGTACACTACAAAAAGACGGTGGCATAGCATACTTAGGAACAGACTATATAATCCATTCAGGGTGGATCTGAAAGAGGACAAGTTAACGTTGGACGCAAATGTATTTGCGTCTTCATAGCTGACACAGGAGGGAAGTTACATGCACTTTAAGCTGGTACATGGAATCGGTGGGGTACGCGCTAGGGAACATAACATGACCAAAAATTTATATTTCCTCACATGATGCGTCATACATTAAATATGATGCATCATTGGTGTCGCAAGGAGTGCGCACTGAGAAGTGGCGCATCACTGCTTTCACGCAGCGATGCGTCATTTCTCATAAATGAGGCCCCCTGTGTGCTGTGTAAAGATGGTCCCTTCTGAGATTGTCAGGCTTTATTGTCTTTTAAGATGTTATAAATGAATCTTTCCAAACCTCCAACTTCCCTACTCAACTATCTGCAAGGAGGTCACCCCAGAGTTTGGAAATGTCTGCCTCCTGCTTATCCTTTGCCCCCACTAGTAAAGTGTACCATGCAGAGACCTCCCCCTTCCAGCCTTCCTGTCTACTGGCTAGTTCCAGAAAGCCATTTCCCACTTCCTCCAGCTCCCAATGTTGGCTTCCCACCAAGATGATAATTAAGTTTGCTGGCTTCCCACCTATCATGGATCAGCTTATCTGCCTTAGCTTTAATATTTGCTTGTAGCTCCATGAGCTCCTTTTCAAGTACTGAGATCTTATCTCTGGCTCCCAAAGCTGCGAACTGTAATTCCTGCTCCTTCCTCTTCATAGAGTCCAGGTCTTTAGCTTCTCTTTCTTTTAGATTTTTTCTTTTTTGTCTCATCTGGTACCCCAAAAAGCCTCTTATAAAAGCCTTAAACGACTCCCAAACAATTTGTTCTGTAGTCGATCCCACATTAAATAAAAAGAACTCCAATACACTGTTCTTAATTTTGACTCCAATGCCTTCCTCCAAAAGAATAGTTCTATCAAGAGTCCATCTGCGTTCACATACGTGGGTTGCAAAGTTAATAATTAATTTTACAACTGAGTGGTCTGAGAGGCCCACTGGGGTATGGGAAACTGAGATCAAAACCGACTTAAGTATATGGTCTACCAGAAACAAATCTAATCTTGAGAATTTCATGTACCTTTTAATGTAGAAAGAGTGCTCTCTTAAATCCCCATTCTTAGATCTCCAGGCATCCAGCAAGTTGAAGTCTCTTATTATATTCTTGAGAGCTAAAAGAGACCTCTTAGGTGGGACATACTTTGCTCTGGAGGTACGATCCAGTTGACAGTCAAAAACAAGATTAAAATCGCCCCCCAGAATAACAGGTGCTGTACCCAAGATTAAGATCTTCTCTAAATTTCGAAGAAAAATGTCATTATCCTCATTTTGGCCGTAATATACTGCAAATGTATAGGGTGAGCTAGCAATCAAAAGGACCGCCACCAACCACCTCCCTGACTGATCAGTGTCCCAGCTTTGTATCCTTATTCCCTTATTTGCCCTAACGATTATTGCTACCCCCCTAGAGATTCCCTTCTGTCTAGAGCATAGCACATCCTGTACCTAATGTTGTTTCCCAAAAACCTTCCTGCACGCTTCTGCCTCAAGGTGAGTCTCCTGCAGCAGGTATACACTGGCCTCCGAGTTCCTTAAAAATGTGCATACCCTCTGCTGTTTCTTCCGACTCCTTATACAGTATGCAACCGTTACCACGCAACTTTTACCACGCATACTGTTACAACGCACACCATTACAACGCAGGATCCTATACAACGCATACCTTTACAACGCATGACATTACATCGCAGATACTATTACAATGCATGCCATTACAACGTAAGTATAGGTAGGTATATCATTTTATTTAACCTTTTTTTAAATTACCAAAATATTAAAAATAAATTAAATAATTTAAATAAAGTCATTTTATATATACTTTGGGTTTTGGGGTTGTAATGGCTGGATTTTCTGTTTAGATGGGATCAGCCCCCAGGGGCCCCTGTGACCCAGCCAAAACGTACTCACCTTCCCTTCTTAGATTGTATTCACAATGGGTAGCTATACAGATAAATATACAAATTGCACCTAAGAATGGGGAATGACAATATACATATATGGATTTTCTACAATATCTTATTCACATCAGTTGGTCTCGCGGTCACCCCAACCCAGACCGTTCTACCCTAGGGCAGATCTGACACACAATCCGGTGTGTCTACACACGGGCCTGCAGAACCCAATGCTCCCTTTTCCAAATTGTTCGCGATCCTGCGAAACTCCACGTCAGTGTCCCTCCTAACGCTCTCACTTATTTTAAGCCACAATCTGGTGGATTTACACACCGGTCTCCCTCCCGGTGTTCTCATTAACGCCGCATATCAACGACGACCACATTCCTATGAACCATTATTGGGACGATATCTCGGCAATCTACTTGGGACAAAACTAAAATAATAACTTTGAATATGGGTCCAAATTGTATAGTGTACTTCTTGCTTCTGATATCAAAGGTCCACTCACTCCCTCTTTATTCGATTACCACTTATTTGATCGGGATTTCTCATCCGTTCACCTAAATAGTGCTCGACTAGGACTATCATTTACCCAGATTGAATAGAAGCACCAGGTACACAATAATTCTATATGAATTAGGATATTTATTAACAATAGACATAAATCACATTACTATGCAACATTACATTTGCAAAGGGAATAAAAGATAAAGGTTAGGGTGCACATACTATAAGAATAGGGCGGACATCACCTGGTTAATGGGAAATCGGGACTCGGCAGTCATCTAGGCTCCTATCTCGTCTCTGGGTCCTGGCTCGCCTTGCAGTCACCCTCAGCCGTCACAAGTACACGTCTGCACCGCTAGGCTCAACCTCGTCTGCTCTCCCTCAGGACCTCGGAACCTTGCTGTTTATTAACTACCGTCTCTCTCTCTCTCTCTCTGTATTAGTGCGCTCCGCGCCACTTCTCGTTCAGTCTATCTCAGAGAGTTTCGGTCTTAAATCTTTCTCCGACTTCAAAGATGGCGACTTGTCCACCATGAAAGTGAATAATGGCAGAGATGCTAACGTCTAGATGCCGCCTACGGACTGACTGACTGAAAGACTAACACCTTCGCTAATATCAAAGCCCGTTCCTTCATGGAAATTCACGGCCAGTAACCTGCCGCCCACCAAATTCTTGTACCTCCCCGTACCAAGGACACTTTCCCAGCCGGCCGGCCTGAAGTTGTGTCTTCGGAGTGGAGAAAAATACATTCCTTCGATAAGGGTCAGCCTGAACCGGTTCTCTCCAAGCGAACAACAGCTTGAAACTAAAACATTACACTTAACCTAGAAAGTCTTCTCGAACTACCAGGCAGAAAGCAAAATGGAGTCTGTCTCGTTTAAGGCCTACGGAGCCCATAATATGCATAGCTCCATGAAAAACAGATCGGCATGTTAGCAAATGAGTGAATCATGACTAATACTTATATATCTAACCCCTCACTTAAATTCATAAGCCTTACTCTAGGGAAAATAACACGCAAATGCCTTTATGTATATAAGACAGGGTCCCTGTCTATCGGCCTAATCCCTATGCTATGGGGGTGATAGGCTGGAGTCACTCTCCATCATTCTTCTTCTCCAGAGAGCTGGCAGAAAGACAGCCATAACATTACACCCCTTGACTCCAGTCAATTAACCACAAACTAAATGGAACTAACGTCAGTAGACGAATAATATGAAACAAAACTAACTGATCTATGAGCCTTAGTAAGTCTAAAATATTGTAGCAGGGAAGGAATACACTGAATAAAGCAACAAAGTGCCATAAGGATACAGATAGCAAGAATAACCCCTCCCAAAATTTGTCGTAAAAAATGCATGTCAGGGAGCCAGTTAAAAAGCCAGTCAAAGAAACCCTGATCTATATGTTCTCTAATTTTTGCAGTCAAGTCGTGGAGTTTATTAATGTGGGATTGGATATCTTTAGAATGGTCAGATAAATTAAAACAACATAGACCTTCAAATTCAGAGCACTCATGCCCGTGTTTCAACAACAAATAATCGATCGCAGCACGGTTTTGCAAAATAGCTCTACGTTCACCTTGGGAATCTAACAATAAATCTGATAAAACAGTAGATGTTTGGTTGATCGATTTCACCATCCAGCAGGCCATTTTACTGATTGTTTTAGCATTATAAACGGCCAATGCCGGAACACCAATAATAGAAAAAGCTAAACCAAGATATTCTGATCTAGAAAAAAGATGAACAGAGGAATCGCAGTCTTCATGTAATGACATAGAATCTCGAACAATACGAGAATGGGAAGGGGGATGTGAAGAAAACATTAGCAAACTTAATCTAGAGATGGCACATGGACCACCAGAAATATTCGCAGGAATATAGGGCCAAGATGAATTCCCGCAGGAAAAGAGCCATCCAGCTGGTAATAACATTGAACGATAATGGCTAGTGGCTACAACTAAACTTTTACAGGTCATATTGTTTTTCACTGAAAGACATGAGTTAGGAAGTCTTTTTAAACATAGCAAACGTTGATGGAATGAAAAAGTAGTAGCGGCTTGGAGTTTCAACCGCAGGCATTCAGAGATGGCCTTAGGATTACAAGTCATTATGAAACAAAGGTCACCAGGGGTAATATTAAAGGTAGTAATTCTGGAATTAATAGGGACATCGAGGTCTGAAAGAAGAGTACATGAGGGACAAAATTCATGGGCCGCGAAATCGCCCAGAATAATATTAGGTCGGGCATTGGATACATTGAATACATGGTGCAGAGTTTCAGTAGATGCAGGGACAGCAACCAAACAGGTCGATAAAATGTCAGTGACAGACTTCATGGGGGTAAGGCAAAAATGCGGAGAGTTCGTCACTCGCTTAGCGAGTGTGATCCAGAAATTTGAAGATTTCTGCCACGCAGATCGCGCGGCTCTTGTTATCCCATCACTCGGCGTCGGTAGATCCTCTCCTCTCCCGGCGTAGCAGGCCAAAAGGAGTCCAACGCCGACACATCCTGCAGCAGCAGTCCAAAGAATGATCTGAAAAAATACAAACACAGGCCTTAATCATTCTCGTAAGTAACATTTATCAGCTGGGACAGCTTCCCAGCCATCTTTCCCTGGCTTCATCACCAAAACGGTGTTGTCATGACCGGTCGCAATAATGTCAGCCTGTTCAGGAGGATTTTTAGGCGATTGCACCCATATTTTAGCTCCAGGAAGATCAGATGATCCGAAGCCTTTTTGTCCTCGCACAGTCAGCAACGTTGGGGCAGAGCCTTTTTTGATTTCACCACTGAAGACAGGCATAATCAGTAACTGAGCAACACGGTCAGACTTTTTGATAAACAAATCCGTCTCACTGCTATTAAGCAAGAGAACCTTAATCTCTCCCTGATAATCACTATCGATCACTCCTCCGAGTACTTGAACACCTTTCAGGGCCAGGCCAGATCTAGGGGCAATTAATCCAAAACTACCGGCAGGTATAGAGACACCGATGCCAGTTTCAACAATAATTCGATCCTTTCCTGGGAAGTGTGCATCATTTAATGCATGCAGGTCGAGGCCTGCGGAACCTGGGGTTGCTCTACATGGAGCCAAAGCACCGGGGGTAATTTCCCAATACATGACAGTGTTCGCCATAGAGTTAGGTTTTGCATCAACATTTGGAGGAAACAAACGCATTAAAGGAGATTCAGCATGTAACAAAGGACGATTATTTAAAATCAATAAAGCTTGAAGTAGGACATCTCTCCACTGGCTGTAACGATCATCAGTCAACTTGCGCAACTGTTCTTTCAACAAGCCATTCATTCTCTCAATCAGTCCTGAAGCTTGTGGATAATATGGAACATGAAACACCCAATCTATATTATTCTCTATACAGAATTCCTGCACCAATCTTCCACGAAAGTGGGATGCATTATCTGATTGAATTTGGAATGGGACACCATAATACAAAATAATTAGCTCCAGGGTTTTAATTGTATTCACTTGGGTAGCATTCTTGCAAGGGAAAGCGACCAAAAGGCCACTATAAGTATCAACCACTGTACAAATGTATTGACAATTTCTGCTCATGGGAAGCGGACCAATATAATCAATCTGCCAAATTTGGGCGGGCAATTCGATGTAAGTGGCCTCGAACAATTTGAGGCACCTCTTTCTTTCTAGAATGCTGGCAAATGGGACAATGTAGAATGGCATCTTTAATTAAAGAAAAGGGAATATGAATTCCTCTATCAGCAGCCCACCTGTTAGTGGCTTTCTCTCCAAAATGTCCTGCTTTCTGATGGGCCCATTTCGCCAATCCCGCCAAATCAGAATCTTGCATGTCAACCACTGCCTCAGAAACTTTAGACTGTTCATCTGCAATGTTATGGAAAAATTTGTCAAGGGAGTCGATTGGAGTATGAGCATCCACGTGAAAGATTGTTACAGTACTCTGCGGAAGCAGTTCCCAAATATCTTGCCACAATTCTTTACCCCACAACTCTTTGGAATGCAATTCCCAATTATGCGAGTGCCATGTAGGCAGCCACACTGCTAGGCCATTTGCAGTGGACCAAGAATCAGTGAAAATATGACATGTACCTGGTAACTCCTGTTTCAAAACTTGGTAAACTGCATAGAGTTCAGCATACTGACTACTCTTACCATCTCCAGTTGTGCTCAATAATTTCTGTGTAATTGGGTTATAGGAGACAGCTTTCCAATGTCTCTTGTCACCAATGAACTTCGCAGAACCATCCGTAAACCACACGTGTTTTCTATCCTCCGCGGACAGATCATCAAATGATTTACCCCACTTCACGGGAGACTCCTGCACTACGGGAACCGAACACTCACTTTCAACCTCATTGGAGGGCGCCTGCGCCACTCGCTCATGTAAAACCGCCACACCTTTCGGACCCACACGTGCCCTGTCCTGAATGTACCATTTCCATTTAATCACACTAGCCTCCTGAGCATGTCCAATTCGATGGGACTTCGGTGAACTCAAAACCCACTGCATGATGGGAATCTCAGGCCTCAAAATCACAGCATGGCCTAAAGTCAATTGCTCGGTATCCACCAGAGCCCAGTAACAAGCAAGCAACTGTTTCTCAAAAGGTGAGTAACGCTCACCAGCCTCAGGTAACTTTTTGGTCCAAAAACCTAGTGGCACTTTTTGTCTGCCCTGCTTTTGCCACAAACTCCAATTGGCATACAGACCTTCCACGGACACATTCAAATCCACATCACCTTCACTCACGGGCCACAAATCCAAAGCATACTGAATAGCTTCTTTAGCCAAATTAAAAGCAGTCTGTTGAGGTTCACCCCATTCAAACGCATTCTTTTTACGAGTGACTCGATACAGTGGAGCCAAGATCTGACTCAAATGGGGAATATGCTGACGCCAAAATCCAAACAATCCAATAAAGCATTGAGCTTCTTTCCTGTTTCTGGGAACAGCAAAATCAAGAATTTTTCGTTTAACCTGTGGAATCACCTCTCTGTGACCCTCATGCCAATTAATTCCTAGAAATTTCACAGCTTGGGATGGAGTTTGTAATTTGTCAGGATTAATTTCCCAACCTTTTGCTCGCAAACAGTCAATGATTTGATCTAAATGAGACTGTACTTGGTCTTGCGTTTCACCTTGAATCAAAATGTCGTCAATATAATGACAAATCTGAACTTGTGGAATCGTGGGCACTTCAGATAAATGTTCCGCCACCAGCCGGTGACAGATCGTAGGACTATGTACATAGCCTTGAGGAAGACTCCGGAACGTCATTTGACGTCCATTCCATGTAAAACTGAATTGTTCCTGGCATTCGGGGGCAATCGGAATTGAAAAGAATGCATTAGCAATATCAATAGAAGCATACCACGTACCTGGATGCTTTTGAATTCTCTCAATCAGTGTAACAATGTCAGGCACTGCAACAGTCAATTTAGGTGTATGTTTGTTCAATTCTCGATAATCAACAGTCATGCGCCAAGAGTTGTCACTTTTGCGCACGGGCCAAACAGGATTATTCCAAGCAGATGTGACCGGAGTAATGACTCCCGCGTCAACCAAATCCTGAATCGTAGCTGTAATTTCCTCATGACCACCTGGGATGCGATATTGTTTCTGAGAAATCACTTTTGTCGCTAAAGGGATCTTAATAGGTGGCATGCGTAAACGGCCAACCCGTACGGGTCTGGTCGAAATGTACTGTCTAGTACCAAATTGATAGTAACCATCATCCAGATGCAAAGTCATACCTTTCAAGATGTCAATTCCAATAATGTATTCCAAAAGTGGCACAACCAACACAGAGTATTCTCTACGAGGAATTCTACCAATTTTAATTTCAAGTGCAGTTTGAACTGCGGGTGTTTCCTTACCACCCAGCCCGGTAATTGTGAAAGACTGTCCATGAAATTTTCTTGACTTACCATGAATTAAAGTGGCCTCCGCCCCAGTATCAACTAACGCTCGGGCCCTTTGGATATTACGATGTTTCCAAAAAATCTCAATATCTACATAGGGTCTGTAATCTCTGTGGGCCCACCTGCGTACCGGAGCTTGACCTATTTCCTAGTCATTTTTCCTGCGTTCCGTCAACCAAGACAGATCAGGGTAAATGTTTTCAGTTTTCTTGGGTATCAGAATTTCTTGTTCATATCCGTCTCCAGTACGAAACGGATTAGTGTCAGGTTCAAAAAGTTGTGAGTTACGATCAGAGAGTCTGTTACGATCCTCCCTCTTTCTTATGTCAGGGGAAAAACTCCTTGCATCTCTACGTCTGCTAGAACCACGATCATCTCTTCCCCTCTCACGATCATCCTCTCTCCCCCTCCCATCAGTACGACGGGGGGAACCACCGCGTTCATAGCGCCGATCATCACTATCAGTATTCACACGTCGTCTCTCATCACCACTGTCATCCGAACCACGATCATACTCATTCTTTCGCACACGACGGGCACCCTCCTTTCGATCCAAACCACGCTTACGAAACATATCCCATAGGATATTATTAGGTTCGCCATCAATTTCTTCCCTTTTGACACCATCAGCAATGAGAGCAAGAAACATGTCACGTCTAGAGAACTTATAGTCCCCACCAGTACGACCCTCAGGTCGAGATTGTCTTTCAGGTTTAAACCATTCACCCAGCTCACCAAGCTGACGAACAGACTCGAGCACAGCAGACAAAGGATTGCCAGTTTGATTAATCAATAATGTCATCATGACCTGCTTGTAAGCAACAGGAGAAGTACGTATAATGCGGTTACGCACAGAAGATGTTAAAAGACCATCCAATAACCTGTCAGCAGTACTAAGGAAGATACACGTTTTCATGACTTCTTCCTTTAAACGTTGCGACGCATCGCGCAGAGTATACCACGGCTTTTCATCAGAGGGCCAATCAGACTCTGTTGGATATTTATGATTACAGCCATCAGACGCAAGCTGGAGCAAAGAAGTTTGGACATTACCATTAAAATTCCGAAAATGGTCCTGAATAGTAGAATCAGAACTCAAAGAGCAAAATCGTAAGCAATCAACAGCATCGAGCATAATACCGGAAGCGCCAAGCTCATAAAGACGCACCATCCAGGTAAGCAAGGCCTCACCAGGCCGTTGTTTAAATCGTTGCAGGATGTCACTAATCTCCTGCTGAGTAAAATCTTCAATACAGTCAAGAGGGATACCACCCGGATTACCAGGGGCTTGTTGTAATTTCCGTCGAAAGATCGGGTGAGCAGAAACTGCGGGAAGAGCTTCCGAGGAAGCCCGCATCTTAGATTTAACAGAACAATCAGGGCAAGCTACGTCATCCGCACGGGAAGAACGAGCACGGTCACCATCGGTAGTCAAATCAATGCATGAAGCAGATTTACAATCACGTCCGGAGCGAGAAGACTCGCGCTTGTCACCCTCCTCTGCTGAGGAGTCAGAAGTATGAGAATCCCAGATATTACCGTCCCACTCATCGGGGTTCCAATCCATTCCAGCTTTTGCTTCAACCATACGCACTTTGCGTGAAGACACACGTCCACGACGATGTTTATACTTATATCGTGCAATACGGACCGCAGCCCTTTCGGCAATGGTCTGATATGTTTCAAGTTTGTCGGCAAGCAATTTATTTTGACAGCGCAACAAAGTGTGCGCATTTTGCAACTCGACACACTGTCCTTCCGAATCTTTAAATTGTTTCTGTAGTTGCACAAACCTCTCATGCAATATTTTGTATGCATTAAGAATAATCCACCCTCTGCGTCCTAAAATAGGAAGCTCATCACCCTTCACTACTGGCGCTTTCTGTAGGCACGACACCACATCAGCAGGCTCCGCCTGCTCCAAGAATGAAGACCAATTTTCACTCAAACCAGTAGAATCAGCCCACTCACGGGCCAAAGCCTCGTAAGGCGTAGACTCCCAGCCGGGAATCTGGATCGGTAATTTAAAAACCGACTGTGATTTTTTCGCAAACATAATGACACGCAAAAAATTATATACACAATTATAAACAAAATTTTATACGTACAAGCCGAGCGCAAACCAACAAGATGAAAACAACACAATGCACACAGGCTTCGTAAACAGTTCGTGACGCCAGATGTAATGGCTGGATTTTCTGTTTAGATGGGATCAGCCCCCAGGGGCCCCTGTGACCCAGCCAAAACGTACTCACCTTCCCTTCTTAGATTGTATTCACAATGGGTAGCTATACAGATAAATATACAAATTGCACCTAAGAATGGGGAATGACAATATACATATATGGATTTTCTACAATATCTTATTCACATCAGTTGGTCTCGCGGTCACCCCAACCCAGACCGTTCTACCCTAGGGCAGATCTGACACACAATCCGGTGTGTCTACACACGGGCCTGCAGAACCCAATGCTCCCTTTTCCAAATTGTTCGCGATCCTGCGAAACTCCACGTCAGTGTCCCTCCTAACGCTCTCACTTATTTTAAGCCACAATCTGGTGGATTTACACACCGGTCTCCCTCCCGGTGTTCTCATTAACGCCGCATATCAACGACGACCACATTCCTATGAACCATTATTGGGACGATATCTCGGCAATCTACTTGGGACAAAACTAAAATAATAACTTTGAATATGGGTCCAAATTGTATAGTGTACTTCTTGCTTCTGATATCAAAGGTCCACTCACTCCCTCTTTATTCGATTACCACTTATTTGATCGGGATTTCTCATCCGTTCACCTAAATAGTGCTCGACTAGGACTATCATTTACCCAGATTGAATAGAAGCACCAGGTACACAATAATTCTATATGAATTAGGATATTTATTAACAATAGACATAAATCACATTACTATGCAACATTACATTTGCAAAGGGAATAAAAGATAAAGGTTAGGGTGCACATACTATAAGAATAGGGCGGACATCACCTGGTTAATGGGAAATCGGGACTCGGCAGTCATCTAGGCTCCTATCTCGTCTCTGGGTCCTGGCTCGCCTTGCAGTCACCCTCAGCCGTCACAAGTACACGTCTGCACCGCTAGGCTCAACCTCGTCTGCTCTCCCTCAGGACCTCGGAACCTTGCTGTTTATTAACTACCGTCTCTCTCTCTCTCTCTCTGTATTAGTGCGCTCCGCGCCACTTCTCGTTCAGTCTATCTCAGAGAGTTTCGGTCTTAAATCTTTCTCCGACTTCAAAGATGGCGACTTGTCCACCATGAAAGTGAATAATGGCAGAGATGCTAACGGCTAGATGCCGCCTACGGACTGACTGACTGAAAGACTAACACCTTCGCTAATATCAAAGCCCGTTCCTTCATGGAAATTCACGGCCAGTAACCTGCCGCCCACCAAATTCTTGTACCTCCCCGTACCAAGGACACTTTCCCAGCCGGCCGGCCTGAAGTTGTGTCTTCGGAGTGGAGAAAAATACATTCCTTCGATAAGGGTCAGCCTGAACCGGTTCTCTCCAAGCGAACAACAGCTTGAAACTAAAACATTACACTTAACCTAGAAAGTCTTCTCGAACTACCAGGCAGAAAGCAAAATGGAGTCTGTCTCGTTTAAGGCCTACGGAGCCCATAATATGCATAGCTCCATGAAAAACAGATCGGCATGTTAGCAAATGAGTGAATCATGACTAATACTTATATATCTAACCCCTCACTTAAATTCATAAGCCTTACTCTAGGGAAAATAACACGCAAATGCCTTTATGTATATAAGACAGGGTCCCTGTCTATCGGCCTAATCCCTATGCTATGGGGGTGATAGGCTGGAGTCACTCTCCATCATTCTTCTTCTCCAGAGAGCTGGCAGAAAGACAGCCATAACAGGGGTACAGGGGTATTTTAAGGGTTCAGGGTTAGGTTTGGGTTTTGGGGTACAGGGGTATTTTTAGGGTTCAGGGCTGAGTTTGGGTTTTGGGGTACAGGGGTATTTTTAGGGTTCAGGGTTGGGTTTGGGTTTTAGGGTACAGGGGTATTTTTAGGGTTCAGGGCTGGGTTTGGGGTACAGGGGTATTTTTAGGGTTCAGAGCTGGGTTTGGGTTTTGGGGTACAGGGGTATTTTTAGGGTTCAGGGTTGGGTTTGGGTTTTGGGGTACAGGGGTATTTTTAGGGTTCTGGGCTGGGTTTGGGTTTTGGGGTACAGGGGTATTTTTAGGGTTCAGGGCTGGGTTTGGGTTTTAGGGTACAGGGGTATTTTTAGGGTTCAGGGCTGGGTTTGGGTTTTGGGGTACAGGGGTATTTTTAGGGTTCAGGGTTGGGTTTCGGTTTTGGGGTACAGGGGTATTTTTAGGGTTCAGGGCTGGGTTTGGGTTCTGGGGTACAGGGGTATTTTTAGGGTTCAGGGTTGGGTTTGGGTTTTGGGGTCCAGGGGTATTTTTAGGGTTCAGGGCTGGGTTTGGGTTTTGGGGTACAGGGGTATTTTTAGGGTTCAGGGTTGGGTTTGGGTTTTGGGGTACAGGGGTATTTTCAGGGTTCAGGGCTGGGTTTGGGTTTTGGGGTTCAGGGGTATTTTTAGGGTTCAGGGCTAGGTTTGGGTTATGGGGTACAGGGGTATTTTTAGGGTTCAGGGCTAGGTTTGGGTAATGGGGTAGAGGGGTATTTTAAGGGTTCAGTGTTATAAAAATACTTAAATTAAATTAAATAAATTTCTTTTAGTAATTTTAATATTTATTAAAAAAGTATATATATATATATATATATATATATAATTTTAAAATTACAGTGACATTAATTAAAAATGTATTTAATAAATAAAATCAATTAAATTTGTATTAATTATTTTTTTATAAAAATAGTATAATAATATAAAAAAATAATATACTTACCTATACTTACGTTGTAATGGCATGCGTTGTAATAGTATCTACGATGTAATGTCATGCGTTGTAAAGGTATTCGTTGTAAAAGATCCTGCGTTGTAAATATTGCGTTGTAATGGTATGCGTGGTAAAAGTATGCGTTTTAACGTCATACATCCCCCCTATACCATTGCGGTTCCAGGAGATGATGTTGCTACTAGAATACAGGTTAGCAGCCATAGCAAGTGTTACCCAACCAACAGCCCCCCTGAGTGACTGTAACATCTGAGTCAACATACATTGCATTTTTACAACCAAAGAGGACTTTTTATTCTTCCACCCCCCCTCCCCGACCCACACACACCCTCCCCTGAGGAACCCTCCCTTCAGCTCAGGCGTTGTCTAGCCCCTATGGAGCTCCCCGCCTTCCAGCACCGTGTCTAAACTTTCCCCTTCTATCTATTATATCTACTGTATGTGATGTGGTGGGGTTTTTTTTGTTTCTTTTTTCCCCTCTTCCCCCTTTTTTAATTTTATTAATCTCTTTTTTTTTAGTTTTTCCACACCACTCTAAAAAAAAAACTTATTTTTTAACTAAATATTATGCCACCTAACAATAGGTGCAAGGAAGAAAAAAAACCTTCCAAGTATCATTAGCAAGTATCACTTGCAAGCAATATTCATGTAAACAGTACAGTGAGCAATGGCAGTGACTACATATAGCCAAACCAAACTACTTCCTCATACTCATTAGTAACTCACCCACCTCATCTGGCTGGTTACATGTGTGCATTTTGTTATTCCACATGATTTTTAAAATGGCAGGGAACTTCATCTGCACCCGTGCCCCCAATGATCAAAGTTCGGGCATTCTTGAACCCAGCTCCCATTGCCTTTGAGCTGTTCGTCCTCCTATGACGGACCTGATTTGATATGGATTAGCCCGATAATGAAGTGAGGCACTCGTTAGGGACCTGCTGAGTATTAACTCCTTGACACTATATGTCTGGAAGTATACTAAAATCTTCCTAGGTGCCTTACGGTCTGGATGAAGTGTGAAAGGATCTCTGTGTACCCTCTGTATCTCTGCCTCTAAATCTATATCTAATCGATCTTTCAACACGCCCTCCCTAAATAGCCTGCAAACAAAGGCTTTAATCTCCTCCACTTCCTCGCCTTCGGGTATTTTCAGTATGCGAAGGTTGTTCCACTGTGAGTAGGTCTCCAGATGTTCCATATCCATCATTAAAGCCCGATTTTGCTTTCTTAGGGTGCAAAGGTCAGTGGAGCTTACTGCAATAGTGACCGAGAGGGTGGAGACCTTATTTTCCAGTGTGGTAGTCCGAGTCTCTATACCTTCCAGTTTGGTTTTCAGGAGATCGAACCTATTGTGTAATTTCTTTTGATTGGCCTCAGAGATTTCAAACTTCTCAAGTAAATCCCCTCACAATGATTGGAATAAGAGCCCTATTTTGTCAAGTTCAGGGTCAGTGGCAGGGGCAGAAGGTATATCCGTTTCGGGTCCGGCCAAAGACTGAGAAGTTAAGCTGCTTGTGATGTCAGACGGATAAGGTTCTGAAGTCATTCGTGAAACAAACTGGGTGCTTTCCTAATGAGGAGTGAGATGGCCTTACGCCTTCTATTGTCAAAATGTTAGTAGAGTTTTTAGGTCCCAGGCCCCCTAAAAGGACTTGGGATGGTGCTGATGTAGGAGCTTGTTGAACTGGGGCTCTCTCCGCCACGCTAGGACTGCCACTTGCCCGTATATCTGTGTCCGGGTTAGTCGGATCAGCTAGCTCATCTAGTGCCTCATTAGCTAGTGCCTCATTATCTTGCATCGCCGCAATAGGGGAGTACCTGTTCTCCAAGACCAGGGTGGGTTCACTAGTGGTCTGGGTTAACTGTGAATCAGGTTCCGCTCCTGCCCCCTCCTTCAAGGAATTCAAATTCTCCATAACTTTAAAGTAGCTTTTGAGAGAGGGTGTACTTTTTTTGTGACTGAACCTGCTGGGGGGTTTTATTACTGCCCCCTTTCTTGGCGCACCACTTCCTCTTGCTCCTATGTGGTGTAAGTGGCGTGGGTCTCACTTTCTCGCCTGATTCTACTAAGTCCCAAATCCCCTGCTGCCTCAGATCTTGTTTAGACCTCAGTTGGTACCTGTTTCTTACCACCTCCCCCCTGCTTTTAAACTCCTTAATCTCTGTGAATTCCCTCTCTCTGGGCCCTAAAGACACAGTTGCGAGGTTTGTGTTCGCAGGAGTTGCGATAATAAGGCCTCTCCCTGCTCCTGCTGGGCTGACTTGACACTGGCTTAATAATGCTGCTGCTCCTGTTAACAGGTCTGCCTCCATGCAAACACTCCCTTTGGCTGAGGCTAAATATTTTGTGGCCGAAAAATGCCCCCAGCACACAGGGCCTCTAAAGTGGTGTAGAAGTGCTCCCCTTGAATGCTGCCACACTTCCCATTTCCAATCGGCGTAACCTGAAGCTCTAACCCCAGCCCCCAAACTTATCTCAGTTAGTCTGTTTTCTTGATCCAGGGAAACCGCCACAAGCGCCTCTGCCTCTCCCTCTGCTCCCACGTCAGATGCAGCGTTTCTCCAAGTGAAGGCCAGCTCCTCCCCAGCCTCCAGGTGCAAACACGACTCCACCATTACACCTCCAGATCCTAGTGCCGCCGCCGCAGCCGCCACTGACAGCACACTCGTAGTGCCGAAGAGTACGGGGAAAAAAGCCAAACAAGAGAAAGCTTATTTTTGACGCGCTAAATTTTTCCGCAACACCATGTATTCCGCTCTCACTGTAAAACTGGGGATCTCATCCTGAACTCCACTCTCGGTGCCTCCAAGCGGGGAGCTCGCGACAGCCGTTAGCCTGCCACCGCCATGTTCCTCCCATCGATTCCGTCAACATCCTCTTCTTGACCAGCATTGGGTTGGGCCGTAATTCCAGGCTCCAACCCGGGTTGAGTTCCTTACTGGGCAGCCATGGACCTCGTGACTACGCAAGTCCATCCTGGTAACCCCAGCATTTCAGTGTGGGCTTGGAATTCCACTTCCTTCCAGACGGTATACTCCAGATTGTTTCTGAGCAGACCCTCAACTGGCAAGGCAGGGCTTACAGCAACTATCAATGGGCCCTTGACTCCTCCCCACTCAAAGGGAACCTGAGCCACAAGATAGTGACTCACACTGCCGTCAGCCAACACGGCCGGATGGAATACGTCAGGGTTCACTTGCTCGGGGAACACCAGCCATCTCAGCACCATAGTCATGCTGGCGCCCGTGTCCCTTAGATCCTCTACCTCCTTTGGGTTAACCTGCACCCTCTGCCGGTATTTGGTAGTGTTCGATGGCAAGGGCGTCACTGGGACCCTCTCACTGTCCCCAAGTGAGACCAGGATCAGGCCTGTCCACTCCCCTCCCTTATCTAGGGGCAAATCCTCCCCAGTGCTACACTAGCCACCCTGGGGCTCTTACCTCCTGTGGGGGCTGGGGACCTCTTGCAACACTGCGGATCCTCCTTGTAATGTCCAATCTCCCCACACTCGTAGCACCGGACAGTTCTTGGCTGCTGACTCTTGTCAGGGTAACTGGGTTTCTGGGATCCAGATTGAGGTGGGGAACCTACTCCTTTCCCAGGCTGTCTATTTTGTGGGCCTCGAGAAAACTCCTTCCTTTTATCTCCCCCTCTCTCTTCTGGGGAAAACCCTGTCCTCCCTTCGGGCCGTCTCCCCCGGATCCCTTGTGGGACACCCGAGTGCTAACCCAGGTATCCGCCTCCTCCGCAAGTTCACGAGGGTCGGTCAGCTTGCGGGCCACCAGATGTTGGCACAGCTCCAGAAAACATTTATCCAGAAGGTGCTCTCTTAAAAACAAGTTGCACAGCCCTTCATAACCGCTCACTTCTCTACCACACACCCAACCATCTAAAGCCTTCTGGGCATAGTCAAAGAAATCCACCCAGTTCTGCGTATGCAGCTGTTGCAGAACCTCTGGCGATACCTCTCTGGGGTGAGGCCAAAATTCCTAAGCAGAGCCTCCTTCATGACAAGTTAGTTGACTTGGCCAGCTTTTTTTAAGGTCAGGAGTGTGTCCCTTACCACGGGAGGTATGTATCGGTATAGGCCACCCCCCAGTAACTCTTGGGCATCCCATGGGCTACCAAGGACACCTCATACGCCTCCAACCACTTGTCAATGTCATCCCCCACATTGTAGCTAGCTATCACCTCCTTTGGTAGATAGAACTTAGGCTCTCGTGGAACCTCTGGTACGCTGCCACCATTCAGATTACCTTGCGCACCTATCTGCATTGCTCGCAGCTCCAACTCTTTTAGGCTAAGCTCGTGCGCACGCTTCCTCTCTTCCATAGCTTTCCTTTTTTCCTCTCTCTCCTTCTCCATCTTAGCAAGCTCCCATCTCATTTGCCTCTCCTCCCTCCTGTCCTTATACTCCTCTGGCAATGCACTCCTCCTAGACACACTACTGCCTGCCCCAGAATCTCTTCCTGGCAAAACATTTTCACTAATGTCAATATTCAGTAGGTCTAGCTCTCCAGGAGCGCCCACCTCCTCTTGTGCTCCCTGCCCCTCCTGTCCCCCATCCCCTTTCCCCTCCGGGTGGGCCATTACCCATGCCCTCAAGGCTTTCCGAAGCTCCTCCTTCTTGGTGCTTCGCCCGATAGACACCCCATCCCCTGACAGAAGTCCCTCAGCTGCGCCACCGTATACACTTCAAGGTTGGCCAGCTCAAACTCCATCTTGACTGGTGGGGACCCAGGCAATTTAAGGTAAAGACACTAGGACGTAGGTAACAGGTTAAAACAGTAATCTGCACAATCAATTAGACAGTGGAGGTCAATTTGCTAGGCTTGCATGCAACAGGTGTCCAATTTTGGCGCGCACTGACTAACTGGAGGGTGCTGCACAACCACAGGTCCTTATCCCACCGCTGAATAAAATTGTGAGAACTGGGGTCACCAATTCCATGGGGGTAGCTTGGCTCGAGCGGGAAGGCACCCGAAAGCTAGGTGTTGGACTTGGTCCTTCTGGCAGGTTCACCCCTGAACTTTTTGCTGTTAATGGTGACTTGGTGTTAGTGATTTTTGGCTTCTGCGCACTTTACCACTGTGTCCCAGGTTAAAGTGCGTGCATGTAGTGAGGTTGCATGGGGAATGTAAGGAATGCATGGGGAATGTATGTGTCCATGGTAGTCCCTGATGAGTGGGGAGTACAGGGTCGAGTTTGGTATGTGCGGACTCGTGTTATTAAATGCTGCGCGATGATGTATGCAGCGTTATTGTGTCTAGTGTGGAAGTTATTAACAACAAAAGAGAGCCTACAATTGTGAATTGTTAAACGACAGTATGTCTAAGTGAGGAACAACACAGTGAATTAATTAAATTAAATTAAGTGGTCAAAAAACAAGAAGAAGGAGAAAAGACTATTCTCTAAAAGAACCCTCACTCACCCTAGTGGTGACATGCTTCATCATGGGGTTCATTCACAGGGGGGGCCGACTGTCCCCACCTGTGTGCTTCGACGCCTGCAAATGCAGCGGAGCGGGTTTTTGTGAAGAGAAGTGATGTGTGTGATCAGTGACAGAAAAATAGTGTGGTAAAAGATCACAGCTGTACCCCAACAAACTTTATGGAGGGCCAGTTGTTCACAATAAAAACAGTGAAGTCACTTGGAGATTTGTAATAGAACTCCAGTGACCTGGTGTGGGTGGTCGACATGTTTCTGCTGGGTAATGCCATTAAAGCTCAGCTTTCATCAGGACCAATATATAATAGAAAAGAAACCGTCCTACGGGGGTCCACGCGCGCTAAGGCGTGCCCACACCGTTAGGACAGAAGAGAAAAGACAAGGAATTTATACTCTCCTCTATGCACTCACGGTTTTACCCTTCGTCAATGTTCCTGCTAATCGTCAGGATATACTCTGTAAAATAATCAGAGAACATATATACATATTAGATGTATCTTTTATAGTTAATTGACCTGTTAAGTAAAACTTATTTCAGATAGTGGTTATTTGCTCATTATAATATTTTTAAATGTACATCAGTAGTGGCGGGATGCACACCTTTGTATATATCCAGATTACTATGCTCCATATTTTTATGCTCAATAGTTTCAAACTTCTATTGGCGTGCACGCTTGTTTCGCGCTTTGTCCTGTTGCGCCACAATGAACAATAAACACGCAGGGACCACATCTGGCCCCCCTCAAGCTGCACAGCCACGTCTGTCCCAAATGAATCCAATAAATCAAGATTCTATTTCATTTTCCTCTTATTCCATATTTTCTCCGTAATTTTTCACCTTTGGCTTTTCATTGTTATCAATTCATTTTACTCATTCTTAACGTATTTCAAGTTTGTTCATCAAAGACACAGGAGCGACAAATGTTTCCACGTGTCACGATTTTATTTTAAAATCACCCAATGCATTTCGGGATGTACCCTTCATCAGGGGTATCTAAAATACAAACAAATAAATAAACAACCATCAGCTTAGTTGTGTATTACACTAAATTAACTCAAAAACGTAATTTTTCTTACCAATTCATAAAGATAGGTAACACTGTAGGATTGTATTTCAGCTGCTTTTTACTTAAAACAGTCGTTTAGAAAACCTATACCTTCTGTATAACAGTCCTATTCTCCAAGCCATAACAAATAACAAATATCTCATCCACCCTCCCATGTGTCCCAAATATTCCCAACACCGTGTTCACACTAAGGAATAAAATTACTTCAAGGACGTAACGGACGGTATTGTCAACGTGCTTACCGTGACATGTTTTCCTCCACTGATTAAATCAAAGAGCCATGCTCATTTTCGACTGGTTTCTGCAGCTATATTTCAAATTGCTCTCATAGTGTGCCCATGCACTTCTCTCCCTCTCAGTAATAACTGCCTGAATGCATTATAATATTTTGACAAATATAGACGCTATTATAAACCTGAATAGCATCAAAACTCCAGTGGAGGCAAGTATCTCTTAGATTCCAAATACATGTCTAAAATACCAGCTGTGCATGCCATAAAAATCTAGTCCTCGTAGCCGACTATCGAAGGCCTCAGGGGCCGGATAACAAACAGAAGTAGAAAGAACTTAGTCATTTCTAATGCACTTACGGTGCTCGAGAAATCAGCATGCCTCATGGGCTAACAGTGTTCGGCATTTCTTCACGCCCCGCTCCGTCTGATAAAGACCAAACAGAATGTGTAAAAATGAGCGAGTCATTACTTCTATGGTTTTGTATTCGTGCTATGGAGATTGCCCTGCCGTGAAGTAAGGCGCACCCTCCCAGGAAATTCGCGCACTGACTTACTTTGTGCCGGACGCCTCGCCGCCCGAAGCCTGGTGTTCTGTCCACTGTAGCCCGGATCTTACCCTACAGGCGTTCTTCCGGGTTTTTAGAGTTCCGTGTTTGGCGCGCAAACGCGTCATCGGTCACGTGATCGGGACATTGTCACGTGATCGGGATATTGTTTTTCACAATTTTTCATGAGCCAGGTTTTAAAGAATCGATTATTTAATTTATCCAGATCAGCCGATCTGTTAGTATTACCATTTGTCTGTTATGAACACTGAAATAGATGTTATATTTTTGTCATACCCTTTACGGCGAGAATACACTTCCGGTATCTTCAGATTGGAAGTCTAGACCGCTAACCCTTACCAGTAGAGAATCCGGATATCAGTGATTCCTACGAGATGTTTAATGAGTGCCACGTTGTCAAAAAGTTATTGTCTCTATAAATTGATAACAATGACACAAATATGAATGGATTAAATCCAGATAATTTAATTTTCAGGGATAAAGGGATATGATGGTCAGAAGAGACAGAGGGGTGTATTAATAGGAGTTATTTAAGTACACTTCCCCACGGGATATCATCATTTAGTCCCACCTGGTGAGATGCTAAGTGATAAACCCATCTCTGTTCCTGTTCAAATAGTCTTTGCTCGTTCCCATTTTGTAAGTGTTCAATCACTGTCCAGTGGAAATTATCGGGGGAATGTTTATGATCTAGAAAGTGTGTGGTCATCTTGGTGTTACTCTTGCCACATCGTATATTACTCCTATGTTCGCATATACGGAGTTTGACCATCCTCTTTGTCATGCCCACGTATTTTAAACCTCAAGGACAGGTTATTAAATAAACAACGTTCGTTGTGTTACAATTAGTGTGGCTCCTTTGCTCCCAGGTCTTATTGGGTTCCAAGTTCAGTGTTTTGGAGCTGCTTGTAAAAGGACAAACACTACAGCTGCCACACGGGTAGTGACCCACTACTGGTGGTAGACCCCACGCATTTAGAACACTTCTAATCGGTTCTTGTGTCTTGCGAGGGCGTGTGTGGACCAAAGCATCTTTGAGACTTTTTGCTCTCTTGTACGAGAACAAAGGTTTGTCCCAATTGCAGGTGTTGGATGTGAGGATCCTCCAATGTTTATTGATACTGCGGGCCACCACATTCTAAGCTGTATTGAATGTGGTTACGCAGGTAAGTGGTGCCTCACTTTCCTCAGCTAGGGGCTTATCTTCCAAAAGGGAATCTCGATTCTGATTATGAGCCCTTTTGTAGCTTTTTGTCAAGAGATGTTCTGGGTACCCCCGAAGTTGCATCTTCCCAGTGAGATCTTTAGCTTGTACCTTGTAGTCTTGAACATCAGAGCAGTTTCTCCGAATGCGGAGGTACAGCCCAAATGGTAGATTCTCCCTCAGTGGTCGGGGATGGAAACTGGTGTAATGCAACAGGTTATTTTTATTGGTGGGTTTATAGTAGGTTTTGGTTTTCAGCTCGTTGGCAACCCTTGTTATGGTAACATCCAAAAACACTACTGCGGACTCATTGTATTCATGTGTGAATTTTAGGTTTGAATCACGGTCATTGATCCATGTGAAAAAAGAAACCAAAGCTTCTTCACTCCCTCTCCAAATCAAAAGCACATCATCTATGTACCTTTGCCATAGAATGATGTTTTCACAGAACGGGTTGTCAGGAGGTAAAATGTGCAGTTTTTCAAAATTAAATACATACAAACCGGCCACACTTGGGGCAAAAGTGCTGGCCATAGAGGTACCAGTAGCTTGTAAATATAGCGGGTCCTCACACTGAAAGAAATTTCTTTTAAGGGCCAAAGAAGCACACTCAACCACAAAGGATTTTGATGTATTATAATCCCACACACTGGTTTCTAATGTGTGGGCAATTACCTCAATGGTCGCATCTTGCGGAATGCAAGTATAAAGGCTTTCAATGTCTAGTGTAGCCAAAAAACATTGTCTCTCAGGCAAAGTAACAGTTTCCAACATAGCTAGTAAGCTTTTGGTATCCTTGATATAAGTACTAGTGGTTTCAACTATGGGTCTTAGGAAGAAATAACAGTACTTAGACAAGGGTCCAAGCAAGGAGCCCAACCCCGAGACAATAGGTCTCCCTGGTGGTGGTAGAATCCCTTTGTGTGTTTTTGGGAGGGGTTATACAAATATGGAATTTTACCCTCTGATATTGTTAGAAAGTCAGCTTCCTGTCTGGTAATCAAGCCTTCATGCTCTGCTGACATTACAAGTTCTACTATTTCAGATTTTAAACTTTCAGACGGATCCTCTCTTAGTGGAACGTAGTTGGTCTCATTACTCAACAAACGTCTGCATTATTGGTCATATGCATTCCTGTGTTGGATGACAACACCTCCCCCTTTGTCTGCGCTCTTTATTACTATGTCAGCATTTCGCTGCAGTGTTTGTATGGCTTTAAATTCACCCGCTGTTAGATTCTTGTAGGGACTAGGAGTCTCCATAGATTCAATTACCTTGACCACGGCTTGTTCAAAAGCCAATATTTCTGGTGGAACACTGTGTGGGGGAGGGTTGAAAGTAGACTTTAGTCTAAAATTCGTATCCCCCTGTGTCCTCTGCATGGAATCTGTCGTTTGTTTTTAAAAAAAACTCTTGAGTCATAATTTTCGAAAAAAAATCAGTTAGTTCACAACGTAGTCTAAAGATATCAAGGCCTGGGGTTAGGACAAACCCAAGACCCTTTTCCAGAATTCTCTTCTCGTCCTATGGTTGCTTGGGCCTGCTCTCTGGTCCGCGGTCTTGCTCCTCGTGTTGTCGCCCACTGAGTCCGTCTGATCCCAATGGACCTGATTGGGCCCTTTTCTCTTTCCCCTTGTGCCCCGACCCCTCCCTAAAAAAGGAGGTTGGAACATTGGGGGCTGATAGAAGGGAGGCTGCATGTGGCCAAAAGGCTGATTCCAACCCATCATTAGAGGGAAAGGAGTCTGAGGGGGAAATGCATTTTGAAAACGGGGTCCATTTTGTTGGTATGGCTGCCAATTTGGGTTGAACATACCTCTACCCCTACCTCTTCCTTTATTCTTCCTACTGGCACTCCCGTTGCTAGAGCCGCTCGATTGAGAATCATCAGAAGTGTCAGAATTATAACCAGTTTTTATTGGTGGAGTATAATCAGCTACCAAGTAAGGATATACCTTCTCGTATGCCCATTTTTTAAGGGCTTTCTGAAAATTCTGCCCCTTTGACTGTGCTAAATTTTCTTTATAGTCATTCAACTCTTTATTCAAATCAGCCGATCTTTTCTTGTAACCCATCAGGGTTGCTTTAAAGTGAGCTTCGGTGGTTTGTATTTCTAATTGGATGGCCTCAGAGAGTCGTAGAGCAGTTTTAATTATAAGGATCCCCCAGTCTCGGGTGCAGTGCCAGGCTATTTGTGCCCATTCCTTTCGGAAAACTGCATCCTCTAGAAAAATTCTTGGAGCGTTTGTTACCAATAATCCTTTGGGAGCTGTATTTTTCAATAAATATTGTTTTAGCATCGTACCATGTAGGATTGCTCTGATACGGCTTCTTTTCAATTCGCCCAATTTGTTCCACTCCGTTGTTTGGGAGATAGTTTGAGATATAGAGGGGTCTGCAAATAAATTTGCATCTCCTAAGAGCGCATCGACCTCTTCTCTACTGTAGGAAAGACCTAAGTCCTCCATGTCCGTCTGTATGGTATGCTCCGGTATTACAACTTAATAACTCCAGCAGCTGTGCGCTGCCTATAATGAATGAACAACAAGAGAGGAAGGGAATAACTGGCTACTCTCCTACCCCTAGACTTCGAATTATTAACAACAAAATAGAGCCTACAATTGTGAATTGTTAAACAACAGTATGTCTAAGTGAGGAACAACACAGTGAATCAATTAAATTAAATTAAGTGGTCAAAAAACAAGAAGAAGGAGAAAAGACTATTCTCTAAAAGAACCCTCACTCACCCTAGTGGTGACATGCTTCATCATGGGGTTCATTCACTGTGTCCCAGGGTAAAGTGCGTGCGTGTAGTGAGGTTGCATGGGGAATGTAAGGAATGCATGGGGAATGTATGTGTCCATGGTAGTCCCTGATGTGTGGGGAGTACAGGGTCGAGTTTGGTATGTGCGGACTCGTGTTATTAAATGCTGCGCGATGATGTATGCAGCGTTATTGTGTCTAGTGTGGAAGTGCCACTTCTAGAAGTTGTCATGTCTGTGTAATTTATGTGAATTGACTGTCTGGCTTGGGATTGGCTGGAACTGGCTGGTGAGCCTGGCTCCAGGAGTCAGGATGGGTTTGCCCCGGTGGTGAGTGGAGAGATCTGCATGAGTGATGTGAGGGAGGAGTGCACCTCTGACCTGAATAGGGCTGGGCTTTCCGCACACAATGCTGGCTCCGCCCCCTGTGGTGGGACTGATGACCCTAGCCTGGCCAGTGAATGGTGAGAGGGGCTGAGCATAACAGAGTGCTCCAAAACCAGCTGCGACTGGATTTTCCCCCACCCTGCACCCTCAGACAAAGGAAATGTGTATATAAAAAGGGGCTGTGACCCCATACAAAATGTTCTTCCTGATCCTGATCTGAGGGGGGCCTGCTGCTGCTGCTGGGTGCCAGGAGGAACCGTCACTGGTGACTGCCTCCTGCCTGGAGGGCCCTGTGAGCTGGCCCCTAGGCCCAGCCTTTGACCCCCCCTTTTACTTCCTAAGGATCTTGTTTCTGAACCTTTGCCTACAGCGCCTGGGAAGCGCTGAATTTCATTTTTTATCCTGTGAGCGCTTTAATTTTCCTGAGGAGCACTTCTCCTTCTCCTGGTAGCCCTGCACCGTGCCCCGTTGCTGCGTGGTGTTCGCTGTTTAATTATCCCGCTGCGTCTTTATGAGCTGTTTATAATTTAATACGGGTGCCAACCCCCTTTTTATTCTTCGTTTGCCGGGTGCTTACCCCGGATTGCTGCCGTGAGTTGCTTATCCCCCCTGCCGGGCCGCCGCACTGCCTGCGACGACCCGGAAGTGCCCGCCAGAGACCCGGAAGTGCAGGCAAGCCAAAGGAACAGGAAGCGGACGGGAGTCCACTTCGCGCTCCTGTCCCCGGAAGAAGAGTGCCTGCCGCCTAACCGCTTGGTGCCTCGGAGGCTCCACAGAGAAGCTGCCGCCCAAGCAGTCGCAGCCTCCGTCTCCGCCGTCAGCAGAAGGAGCCCGGAGAAGCTGGTGAGTGACGGGCGCAGGCTTGGGGATAGCTAGGGGAAGCTCTGGGCATGATCAATAGTGCTGGGGGGAGGCACTGTTGTATTTAAAGCCCACAAGGGTTCTGGGGGCCATTGTCTTTCGAGTCCCCCGAGCGGGACTCCAATGAAGGGGGCATTTTGTTTTCCGAGTCCCCAGAGGGGGGACCCCAACGTGGGGGACACTTCTTTTTGTTGCAGAGCGGCCCCGGCTGGCAGTATTTTCTTTTGAGCCCACAAGGCTCCTGAGGCCCCAGTTATTGATACAGAGCCCACGAGGCTCCGGAGGGCACAGCTAATTGTTCAGAGCCCACGAGGCTCCAGGGGGCATTTTCTTTATCGAGCCTGCAAGGCTCCCACGTGTGTAGAGCACAAGCTGTGCCAGAGCCCAGGAGGCTTCCACATTGTAAGAAGAGCCTGGAGGCACGCTGGTGCCAGGCTCAGTCCTACAGCTGCCCAGCACTTAGTGGGCAGCTGCTTCATTTAGGCTTTGCACAATCTTCTGGGGCTGCCTGCGCACCCTCCCTGACTTTGCTGGACACAGGGCGTTCCAGTCCCTGAGAGGCCAAGTTGGCCTGGGGACAGTTCATGTGTTGTGCCCTTGCGTGGGGTACGTGTTTATGCCCTATGCGATATTTTGACACAATTGTGATTACCTGCCTAATGTGATTTCTGCATCATGTGTAATGCCTTTTTACCTACACCTCTGAATGTCTGTTTATGCTTAGGAGGTTGTTTTACCTAGTATAGGTGATGCTAGTGAGTTCATGGTTCCCTGCGTGATATTTTCAAACGGTGTTTAGGATTGCGTAAGTAGTATTTACCTTTTACCAGTGGTTACTGGTTGTGTGCTACATTTGCTATTTGGTGCTACAGTTATTACATGTGCTATGTGCTAAGCTGTATTACTACAAAGTGCTAATTCTACCAAGTGTTTGTCCTAAAAGTGCTTATTCCTGACAGTGGCCCAGTGGCCCACGTGGCGCTGTACCATGTACATAATCCCCTGTAAATTCTGCCGTGCCTATGGCACATTGTAAAGTGTGTGTTTATTATCTAATGTGTTTGGTATAATACAAAGGCTATTTTTATATATAACCTTGTGTGGAGTTCCTTTTGTGGGGGGCCTGGGATGTTGTGGCTAGTGGGTGCGTGCGCAAATACTTAACTCACATTGCCTCCGGGATAAGCCTTACTGCTCGTGTCACATTGCCTAGAGGGTGAGCAGGGGTTATCTTTGTCGTGTAATTCCCTTGCCCTGACTAGAGTGGTGGTTTCTGCTTGGCTTTGGCGCAAGCCTTAGCCAACCGGAAATCCCATTGCTAACACTAGGTGTATAGTAGAAGTGCAGCACACACTCACGCTGAGACAGAGAACGCACACAATAAATGACTCCACACCAGCTAGTCTTTTAAAATCAAGGGGCCCAATTCACAGAATTAACTTAAGACAAAATCCTAAACTTACTACTTTTGCTATTCACAGAATGCACTTACTACTTTTGGTATTCACAGAATGTACTTACTACTCCTGGTATTCACAGAATGGATTTACGACTACTAACTTTACGTCTGCACTTGTGCCGGAAATCCCAGCCCGGAGGCGGAGCTTCCGGCCCAGAGGCAGAGCTTCCGGCCCAGAGGCGGAGCTTCTAGCCAAGAGGTGGGTTTCTGGCCGGTGGCAGAGATTTAGCCATGGCCAAAATCTCCACCTCCGTTCCGGAAACTCCGCCTCCGAGCCAGAAGCTCCGACTCGAACCCGGAAGTTCCGCCCCAGGACGGAATTTCCGGCCCGAGTGCGGACGTAAAGTTAGTAGTCGTAAATCCATTCTGTGAATACCAAAAGTAGTAACTGCATTCTGTGAATACCAAAAGTAGTAAGTGCATTCTGTGAATACCAAAAGTAGTAAGTTTATGATTTTGTCTTATTAGCTCTGTGAATCGGGCCCAAGATGCTTTTATCTAGCTCAAGCTCAAGACTGGGAAGTAATTTGTTGCAATCAATTTAGCATCAACTCATTAGGCAACATTTCATTGTTTAGATCTAGGTAAAACCATTCCTTTGAAACTCAGGTAAGACTTCTTTAGATAAACATACGCAATAATATTCCTTTAGAAATCAATCTACATTTCATTATGTGGGCATAGCATCAGCATTGGCCTAAGCAGGGCCAATAAAAACAGTATTGCATAGGACACTTCAGCACAGAACATTTCCTAGGACACTCAAAGGTACCACAGTCCCTGAGCATGAGGATCATTCAGACACTTGTACCCCTACTTATATGGCACCTCAAAGACAGGGACCCAGTTGGCAGGAAACATTACCCAAACCAGGGGTCACTGTGAGCCCAACACAGTCAGCATTTACCGTTAATGCCCAGTTCAGGGGCCTTAGTTCTTTTTAGGCCTTCCTCAGCTTAACAGTGGCCAACGGGGCCCAACAACAGTCTCCTAGGGGGAGGGGTGGTCACGGGCCGTCCCCCTCCGGGGTATTACCTCCTTCTTCGGCCCTCCTGGGGCCCTTGCGGCGTCAGGCAGGCTGGTGGTGTGCGAGTTTCAAATAGGCAGGGGCTCGCACTCCCTCGGGAGCCCCCTCGCCAGGGTTGCAGCCCTCCTCGAGGTGGCTCGATCGCCCGGGCCTGGTGCCGGCTAGCAGGAGGGGCTCTCCTCCTCTACGGAGCCCCGCGCTGGTATTGGACCGGTCCCGGGTTTTCTGGGATGTTCCCCAACCTCAGGGCCAACCCGGGAGCAGTGTTGTAGGGGCTCGCCAGCAGCCGCCTATCCCAGCGCGGCCTTTGGGGGTGGGACAGCCAAAACCAATGGCTGTGCGGTTGGCAGGGGTGTGGCCTGTGATGTGGCAGGCGCCCCGTCACGTGCCAGTGGGTCCCGGCTTCGTAGGCCCTGCGCGGCCTTCCTAAGTACTGCGGCGGCCCTCTCCAGGCTCCGGGGGCTGCCGCGGGGGTGGAGCCTGTGTCGGCGTCTTCGAGAGTGGAGCGCCGGGGGCCGCTGGGGTGACGACAGGCCCCCAGGCACCTCTCAAGCAGCAGCGCTGCACCCTGGGCTTCCCCCCACGTGGCGCCGGCCCCCAGCGATGAGCTCCACGCAGCGCGGTCCGACCACAGGAATGGGACCGGCAGCAGCGGCGAAGGGCGACAGCGCCCAGATGGCAGGAATGCAGGCCGCAGCTCCAGCTGTGACACAGGTAAAACCAGGGCTGCAGCGGTGAATCAGGTATGCAGCTGATACAGCGGATAAATTGGATATAATGGATACAGTGGATACAATGGATACAATGGATACAGCGCTTCCAGCGGCAGAGGGGCGATTGGCCAATATAGCGCTCAGGGTTGCACATCGCTTTGGGGCACAACAGTTTCCACAGCCACAGCGCTCGGAGGGGCACAGCAGCAGGGCGCTTTGGAGATAGCAGTTCGAGCAGTCCAGGGCAAGGGAGCTTCGGCAGGACAGCGCAGAGGGGCCCAGTTCAATCAGGGGAGCACTTGGATGGTGCAGCGTTAATACCTGGTCGATCCCCCAGCAGTCCTCCTTGTAAGTAGATGTTCCCTTGTGGCATTAGATGGTTTCTGCGCCCTTCTTATGTGGATTCTTGGGGGGTAGGTAGGAAAGGGGGGTTGAGTTGGTGGCTCAGAGTCAGGATGGTTCCCTCAGCTCACTTTAGGTGGTTCCCTGGGTTCCCCAGCGCTGGGCCAGATCAGTGGGTTTGGTAGAGTCCCTCACTCAACTTAGAAGGCAGTGCCTAGGCCCAGTCACTTCCACTGGTGTAGGTTCCTCCCCTAGACCCTACCGCCTAAACTCCTACAGAGGTTCCCCCAGGTCCAGTGATGCCCCAACTGACAAGCAGGTTTCCCTCCTTTCCCTAAATACCCCTGGGTCAGGTGACCACTCTCTCAAGGTGGCAAAGTGTAACCCCTCCCCTATTCCGGAAGGTTCCAGGAGCTTCCACAGTCTAGGCTATGGGCAGAAAAGGCGGGATGGCATTGCTACAATATCCTAATGTCCCAGCCAGCTCCTGACTACTAGTATGTTACTAAAAAGACCACTCAGCAGTAGCAGGGGCCTGTGGCAGCCATGTTGGTAGGATAGAGCACCTGCACCTTAGCACTGATTGTCAGTGGTAAGGCGCCCAGAGACCTAGGTCCAACGAAAAAGAGGATGAAAAAAACAAGGCAAGGGCGAAAAAAACGGGGTAAGACCACCCTAGGGCTGACAGGTCTAACACATTCTGTGTTTGAAAATACCACTTTTAGAAAGTAGGTATTTTCTTGCCTAAGCCTTCCAGTGTGCTCTGTTGTTATGTGTATTGGCTGTCTGGGTTTAGAGGGACCAAGGCAGGCTGAGTCAGACTTGGGTTGAATAGAGAGATATTATTGGACTTGGCCCTTCTGGCAGGTTCACCCCTAAACCTTTTGCTTTGTGTTTGTGACCCAGTGGTAGTGATTTTTGGTTTCTGTGCACTTTCACTGTGTCCCAGTGGAAAGTGCGTGCGCACTCTGAGTGCGTGGAGTGAGGTTGGCCTGCCCTCCCATAGGAATGCATGGGGAATGTCCCTGGGTCCATCCGCCTGAAGGTACGAGTCGCACAGGCTTAGTACGACTCGTACCCCTTGTCTGGACCGGCTGCGGTGTACGCATCTCACGCGAGATGCGTGAGATTTGGTAGGGCACATTGCCGGTAATTGTACGGAGCGCACAGGAGCGTTCCGAAGGGCCCAGGCTTTGAAAACACAGTACCTGGGCCCTAAATATAGTGCCAAAACATCAGAGAAGGGGTCATTGCCTTTTTGAGTCCCCAGGAGGGGGACTCCAGCAAAGAGGCTCACAGCAGCAGTTGTTTTAGAGCCCAGAGAGGCTCAGGGGGGCATTTCTCTGTTCTTGAGCCCGGAGAGGCTCCATCCAGGCGGCATTGTCCCCAGTGGTAGAGCGGCCCCGGAAGGCAGCGGGCCGCTCCCACTTTGCCCCTGAGTTGTTTGTGAGCCCAGGGAGGCTCACAGGGCCACAAGTGTTCCTGGCCAGAGCCTGCGAGGCTCCAACTTGTTTTTGCTCATTGACTACAGTAGCCCAGCACTTCGTGGGCAGCTGCCACGTTTAGTACCCTGACTCTGGGACACAGGGCGTCCTAGCCCCCACAAGGCCAGTTGGCCTAGGGACTGCCACAGGTGGTGGCTGATGTGAATTTCTGCTCAATTGTTCTTGTTCTACACCGCTGAATGTTTTTATGCATCATGTGTTATCTGCACCTCTGAATGTGTTTAGGCGTCATGTGTTTTATCCTACACCTCTGAATGTATGTTATGCATCATGTGTTATGTGCTTATACCCCTACAGGTATTGTGATACTTAGGTGGTTGTTCTTGCTAGTACAGGTGGTGCTAGTGAGGTCCTAGCTCCCTGCGTGACCTGTTCCTAAGGTGGTTAGGATTGCGTAGGTGGTACTTAACCTTTACCAGTGATTACTGGTTGTGTGCTTTATGTTCTATTTTGTGCTACAGTGATTTATATTCTATGTTCTAAGTGCTAATTCTACCTAGTGCTAAGTTCTAAAAGTGGTGATTCCTGACAGTGGTCCATGTGGCCCTGTCTTGTACATATCCCCTGTAAATTCTGCCCGTGCCTGTTGGCACCTTGTAAAGTGTGTGTTTTATCTAATGTGTTTTGGTATAATACAAAGGCTATTTTTAGATATACCTAAAAACAAAGGGTGGAGGGGGGGCCCTAGGCGAAAAAATATTTATAGACCTACTTGTATCTTGTCCCCCAACTAGACAAAAAACCACACGAGAGATACCAAGGGTCTTTCTGATTGTGTTCGTGATTAGGACCTGTTGGTGTCCCAGACCACCTATACCAAGAGGTTAATCATAAGATATACGCAGGAGAAGAGAAGGAAATATAGTGTAGTAAGAGGAAAAAGTGTACCCATCAGCCCACACAATAGTGGAACTTCGTCATCTGGGGTTTTCTTAAACAGTTGGTGTCTAGTAGGCTCTTCCACAGGAGCACTCCTGAGGCTAGCCAAACTTAGACCCACAGGTTGTACCATCAACTGGAACCGATGAGAGTTTCAAAGGCTGAAAGGGCAAGTTGCAGTGCTCAAAAGTTGTGAAAAAATAAATGAAAGGAAAGAATGATCTTAGTGATTAAAAATACCTGTCTTCATGTCTCTAAGAAACTTTATTAGGTGCGCCCATCAAGACGGTATGATTAAAAACAGAGTGCAAATAGTATGGAAGAAATTACTATTTACCATGAGTGATATTTGGTCAACATGTTTCAGTCCCCCTGGGCTTTCGTCAGGACCTATGGTGTACACTACTGCAACACTTACCACATGCTGTGATAGATAATTTTCATAGTGTAGACATATCCATTATTACAGTTGTATGTCTGTGTTTATCAACCTTCTCCTGTGAAGAAATGGAGTGAAAGACACACAGAAAGACACAATACATAAATCTAGTCTCAATCCAACATATGAATTGTATTGATACTCTGTGTGTCTGAATAATTTCACCTTCCAACTTACCCAATATTGTAGGGAGGAACAGCCTCACCTCACCTGGCGCTTGCTCAGGACAAAGGAGGCAACGCACTGAAATTTTCAAAATGATATAAGATTATTACTATAATCTGGACGTATGTACCAAAACCTTGTTGTGTGACAGACTGCAGATAGAGGGGTTAAAAGGCTCTACACGAATGCGGCCACTATATAAGTGACAAAAGGCCATATCATCTTCAAGTATGTAGAAAGAAGAAAAGAATTTACTCTGGGCCAATTCACTAGTGCATGAATTTTTTTTTAATATAATGCAAGTCTCCCTGTTTTCAGGGGATGATATCTGTAAACAAGTCAAATAGAAATCAAACTGGTATTGGGTGATATCTTCGTAATAGAAAGTAATCTAAATCTACCTCAGTTTGAATGCTGACTCTAGTAGCTAGATATAGTTAGTCTAAGTTCAAATATTAGTCTCAGTTCAGAAGAACCTAAGTTGTCAGAACTTCCTTCCCACAACACAAAGCAAACACTCACCTCTCCGTCGTTACCTCGGTCTGGCAGCTGAGCCGAGGGGGAGGTGGTGTTGCTGTGTGGAGCTGAGGCCTATTAAGATATCGGCGGACCTGAGGGGAAACTATGTTTAATTAGTGCAAGCTTCTGATACGTTCGTTGTAACCATTCAGAAACGCCCGAAAAGGCGACTCATTTGATAGGCTGTGTTCCAGAGGCTGATACGTCTCTTCATTGGTGCTATGTCTGTATTTGAGCAACGCCCCCGACAACGCGTTCAGGTTGGCGTGTCTGGATCCGAGACAAACAGGGTTGCAGAAGCGCATACGTGATACAAAGCCGTCTATGCGGACCACCGTGGAACCGTGTGGAGAAACAAGCCTTGGTTGATAATTTGGCCATCAGCACGGAACCGGAAATAATCCGGGTGTGTATCTAGTGCATGTTAATATAAATACAACATAATCGTGTTTATAAAGGGAAAACCCTTTCTCCAGATGAACTAACTAATAAACGGTATGTTTCGCGTAGCGTTATTAGTGCGATTATTTACAAATAGACGCCGCCCCTGTCACCTGGACCTAGGCCCGACATACATAAATGGGCATGCGTGAAAGATAGTCGTTCCTTTGCGGCCTGATCAGGTATGCGTGTCAGGATCTGGAAGAAATTGTTGCAGAAGCGCATGTGTGGAAAAACGCCGCCTATGCGGACCACAGTGAAGCCGTGTATAGAAGAAAGCCTCAGTTGATGATTGGGCCAACAGACCGGAACCGGAAATAATCCGAATGTGTATATGATACTTGTTGATTTAAGTACATCATAATCGTATTAGTAAAGGGTACAGGCCCTTCCTCCAGAGCAAGTAAATGTTAAACGGTATGTTTCGCATTCCGTTTCTGATGCGAAAGTTTTAAAAAAACGATGGTTTCCAAAAAACGCCGCCCCTATAACCTAGACCGGACCAGACATCCACAACTGGGCATGCGTGGTAGATAATCATTTTGGCGGCCCGAGGTGCCTCTGCGAAATGGCCAAACAAGATAACCAAACAAGATGAAAAAAAGAGATGATAAAAAACAAGGGGGAAACGGCCATGTGAGCCGAAACCGGAAGTCATCCATGTGTCTGTTCGTCTTGATTCTTATGTCTGGAAAAAGTGTTCCCGAAGGAATTACTAAATAAGGCACTACCTTCAAATTACTACAATATTGGTGGCAAAAAGACAAAGTTGGATAGAAAGACATTGCACAATGTAAGCAATGGCGGCAAGACTTGGACAAAAAGTGCTCAGGAAGTATCTGTATTAGATAATATATCCACGTAGAGTAATATCAAAAGCGGCAGTTTTTCATGGCATCACAAACTGTAGTTTGATATCGAATAAGCCGTGTTGGGTTGGTACGAACTCGTTCAAGGAGTTCCATAACATTACAAAAAGGCTCTGAAACTCAGACCTCAAATTTGATGTCATCTAAACGCGGGAAACCAGAGACTAATGCGTGTCTCATGTCCCTCATAGAATGTTATGGAACGGTACATTATTTTGGAATAGAGAGACTACAAGAGAAAGGTCCTGAACAGACATAGTTGGTGTTTACAGCTGCATCCACGGGATGTCATCATTCAAACCTTCAGTATCACATTTCAGTTTGTAAATCCATTTTTCTTCTTTCCTCAATAAAAATTGGGAAATGTCACAGACGTGTTGGGGTATGAAGGGTTGTTCCAAGATGACCCACTGTAGATCATCTGCAAGATGTTTCATTGTGAGAAAGTGAGATGTCAGCCGGGTCGCTTGCTTGTTGCGCCTGATTGTGCTTTTATGCTCCTGTATGCGTAGTTTAATCTTTCTAGTTGTCATTCCTATATATATCAGCATACATGGACAAGTGATCTGGTAAATGACTTTCTCGCTGTTGCAGTTGGTATGTCGTTTCAACAACCAAGGTCGAGTGGTGCCAATATCGACTGATAGAGTCTTTTTGGTCTGGGGGCACACCGAGCAATTCCCACAGGGATGATGCCGCTGGACTGGAGGGAGATTCCACAATGTCGGTATGGGTTCTTCGATGGTCTGTCGGGGTCTAGTATGGACCAGTTCATCTCTTAAGTTGGTACTTCTCTTAAATGAGAAGAGTGGCAAAGGGATGTTGTCACCTGTGCTGTTCAGAATGCGCCATTTTTGTCTGATAATTTTTTGAATTTTAGAAGAAGCAGTGCTGAAGGTAGTAACGCACGCCAGTTGATTAAGGGGAGGTTTTTCAACTTGGGGTTCTAATAATGCCTCGCGATGGTTATTCGCGGCTCGTTTGTAAGACTTAGTGATCAGTGGGCCAGGATAGAGGCGTTGTTTCAGTTTCTGAGACAAATCTTTAGCCTGGGATTGAAATTCCACCTTGTCCGAGCAATTCCTCCGAACCCTGAGGAACTGCCCAAATGGAAGGTTCTCTCGTAGGGACCGTGGATGGTGGCTATCAAATCTCAGCAGGGAATTGCGTGACATGGTTTTCTGATATAAAGTGCTTGCAAGATGTCCTTCTTGTGGGAAAATTAGCAAGTCTAAAAACGGGAGTTTGATTTTGCTGTAGTCTAAAGGGAATCTTAAAAAAGGATTCTGACTATTCAACCAAGTCTGAAAGGCCAGTAAAGAATCGTTGTCTCCACGCCAGACCACTAAAATGTCATCAATGTACCTCTTCCACAACATCGTTTGGTGGAAATACGGATTGTTGTGGTTGAGGACATGATGACTCTCAAAATGGTGGACATATAAATTGGCCAGACTAGGTGCAAATTTACTACCCATTGATGTCCCTGATATCTGTAGATACAGAGAATCCTCAAAAGAAAAGAAATTCTCCGTCATAGCTCTTCTTGCTAGATCCATTATGAAGTGAATCGGTGTTATACTGTCTGGAGAGGAGGCTTCTAAAAGTTCTTGTACTGTCTGTAAAGTTTCCACTTGTGGTATGCATGTATAAAGCGATTCCACATCCAGACTGGCCAGTATGTCAGAGTCGCTATTAAACTCAACCTCTGGTAACAATCGCAAGACATCCTTCGTGTCTTGGAGGTATGATGGCATGGTTTTGACAAGTGGGCTAAGGAACACATCCACAAATGTAGACAAGGGTTCTAGGAGAGAGCCTATGCCTGAAATTATTGGGCGACCCGGAGAGGGTCTCGATGGTTTATGAATTTTGGGCAAAGTGTAGAAATACGGAGTGATTGGAGATGTTTTGACCAAGAAAGTGGCCTCTTGTGACGTGATCCAACCCTCCGTACTGGCTTCTTCTACTAGATGTTTAATTTCACTGGTGAGTCTCACAGTGGGGTCTTCATCTAGAAGTGTGTAGGAGTGAGTATTGCCTAGCTGTCTCAGGCATTCAGTCTGATAAGAGGTGGTATCTTGGATAACTATTGCTCCACCCTTATCGGCTGCTTTTATCACTATATTGGTGTCTTTTGACAGTGTTTCTAGTGCCTGCCTCTCCATCTTAGATAAGTTTTGGTAATCCCCATGTCAAGAGAAATCAAGAGATTCCATCTCATGTAGTAATGCTGCCTCAAAAGTGCCTACTTTAGATGGTACCTGTTGGAGCAGGGGCATAAAAGTGGATTTGGTTTTCAACCCTGTATTGGTATCTGTGATCGGTAGGTTTTGGTCTTTGTCTTTGAAAAAGAAGTGTAGTCTTATTGTTCTGAAAAATCTTTGAATTTCCCCTCGTAGTTGAAAAGGGTCACCACTGTTGAGTCCAGTGGTGGCAGCTATATAGAGCCCAGTGCGAGCAGTCCCATTCCCAGTTCCCTGAGTATGGTACCTGTTTTCCAAGAAGAGGAGTATAGGTTGAAGTTCAGGAGACTTAGGAAACTGTCTCACCAGTCTTGGGAGGAGTTTGTGGATGAATGTGAAGAAGCACTGGACAGTTGGAGAAAGCTTGACCCAAGAAAGGATTTGCTTGATATGGTTCTCAAAGAGCAGTTGCTCAGTGTTGTTTGTCCAGAGTTGCGCCAGCACCTGTTGAGGTGTGGTTCCTTTTGTCCTTGGGATCTTGCGGAAGAAGCAGAGCGCTGGGAAAGTGCAAGCGGTTCTCTAGAGTCATTGGAAAGTGACTCCAAAAGTAGTGGTTCAGGTATCCTCCAGCCCAGCGTGGTGGAGGAGGCTCAGTGTAGCCCAGCTAGGTCCCAGGATAGCGAGGAGGGTGTAGGGGCTCACTGCCTGGCTCAGTGGAGCAGGAGTGAGTGGGTGACCGAGGGTCCACAGGTGCCCGAAGCCCTGCCTCAGGACTTGGATGGTAGGGAACACTAGGTTGGGGACCTAGGCTGTCCTGTTAGTCCATTTGAGGAGGATCTCCTAGTGAGTAGAGGACCTGAAACATCTGTAACCAGAGCTCCTGTGGTTCTAGAGTCTGGCAGTACCGCTCCGGTAGGGAGGGTACAGGAGTCCAGCATGAGGAGTGATTGGGGTATGAGTTCCCCAGTGGAGGAACCAGTGGGTCAGGGACTACCCAGTTGGGCTAGGATCCCGTGTAGTGACCATGGTGACACCACTTCTGGTCTGGGGGATCTTCGCGCACTGTCAGGTGGACAGGGGATGGGAGATCTGCGCCAGACAGACAGTCACACAACATATGTGTCATTTGTTAGCCTCAGGGGGATGGTGTGTGAATCCCCAGAAGTCCTGGAGTGCCGGGCAACTATTCCACCAAAGGTTTTAGACCAGAGGTTGGGAGGCCAGGTTCAGCCTGACCTGAAGGGTAGGACGACTGTAACCAGTGTCATTACCGGTTCTTCTTCCAGAGGAACCTCTCCAGTTGAGAGAGGGCAGACCTGTGGAAGGGGGTGCAGAGGGTGGGAGAGCCCACCTCTGACCCCGGTGCAACCTGAGGGGTTAAACCCTGGGTTGGAGTGGCGTTGTAAGGGTACCCCTCGCAGGAGGAGGAGGAACCCTAGAAGAAGAGGTAGGGGGAGGAGAGCCTTCCCTGAGACTCCTGGTCCGCCTGAGGTTGTAGACCCTAGGCTGGAGAACCAGTGGCAGTCTAGTCCTGTCTTGCAGACAGGAAGAGTGGAGAATGGCTACTATGTACCAGGGGTTACTACCCCCCACTCTGTGAATAGGCAAGGACCGGTGGCACCTGGGTGGCCCAGGGCCTGGTCCTGGCCGCGGACAGCTCGGGAGTACCAGTGGGGTAGCCAAGTTGGTCCAGACAGGGTTTTGAGAAGGAATCCCATGGGTTCACCGTGGCGTAGAACAGGAGGGTGTCCCTGCAGTTGCGGGCCCGCGTCTGTGTTCTATCGCCCCAAGCAGGGAAGTCCATCACGGTGGTGATTGGTCTGCCCTGCGTTTTGGCTGGAAGGGGGTTGTGTTGGACTTGGCCCTTCTGGCAGGTTCACCCCTACACTTTTTGCTTTGTGTTTGTGACCCAGTGGTAGTGATTTCTGGTTTCTGTGCACTTTCACTGTGTCCCAGTGGAAAGTACGTGCGCACTCTGAGTGCGTGGAGTGAGGTTGGCCTGCCCTCCCATAGGAATGCAGGGGGAATGTCCCTGGGTCCATCCGCCTGAAGGTACGAGTTGCACAGGCTTAGTACGACTCGTACCCCTTGTCTGGACCGGCTGCGGTGTACGCATCTCACGCGAGATGCGTGAGATTTGGTAGGGCACATTGCCGGTAATCGTACGGAGCGCACAGGAGCGTTCCGGAGGGCCCAGGCTTTGAAAACACAGTACCTGGGCCCTAAATATAGTGCCTAAAACATCAGAGAAGGGGTCATTGCCTTTTTGAGTCCCCAGGAGGGGGACTCCAGCAAAGAAGCTCACAGCAGCAGTTGTTTTCAGGGCCCTGAGAGGCTCCCCCAACGTGAGTCATTGTTGTTTTAGAGCCCAGAGAGGCTCAGGGGGGCATTTCTCTGTTCTTGAGCCCGGAGAGGCTCCATCCAGGCGGCATTGTCCCCAGTGGTAGAGCGGCCCCGGAAGGCAGCAGGCCGCTCCCACCTTGCCCCTGAGTTGTTCGTGAGCCCAGGGAGGCTCACAGGGCCACAAGTGTTCCTGGCCAGAGCCTGCGAGGCTCCAACTTGTTTTTGCTCATTGACTACAGCTGCCCAGCACTTCGTGGGCAGCTGCCACGTTTAGTACCCTGACTCAGGGACACAGGGCGTCCTAGCTCCCACAAGGCCAGTTGGCCTAGGGACTGCCACAGGTGGTGGCTGATGTGAATTTCTGCGCAATTGTTCTTGTTCTACACCGCTGAATGTTTTTATGCATCATGTGCCTTGCTCTTACACTGCTGAATGTATTTTATGCATCATGTGTTATATGCACCTCTGAATGTGTTTAGGCGTCATGTGTTTTCTCCTACACCTCTGAATGTATGTTATGCATCATGTGTTATGTGCTACAGGTATTGTGATACTTAGGTGGTTGTTCTTGCTAGTACAGTTGGTGCTAGTGAGGTACTAGCTCCCTGCGTGACCTGTTCCTAAGGTGGTTAGGATTTTTGTAGGTGGTACTTAACCTTTACCAGTGATTACTGGTTGTGTGCTTTATGTTCTATTTTGTGCTACAGTGATTTATATTCTATGTTCTAAGTGCTACTTCTACCTAGTGCTAAGTTCTAAAAGTGCTGATTCCTGACAGTGGTCCATGTGGCCCTGTCTTGTACATATCCCCTGTAAATTCTTTCCGTGCCTGTTGGCACCTTTTAAAGTGTGTGTTTTATCTAATGTGTTTTGGTATAATACAAAGGCTATTTTTATATATAACCTTTTGTGGAGTTTCCTTTGTGGTGGGCCTTGAGTGTTGTTGCTGGGGTGCGTGCGTAAATACTTAACTCACATCGCCTTCAAGTTTAGCCTTGCTGCTCACGCCACGTTACCTAGAGGGTGAGCAGGGGTTATCTTGGCCTGTAACTCCCTTGCCCTGACTTAGGAGTGGTGGTCTCTGACTGACTTTGGCGCAAGCCCTGGCCAGCCAGGGATCCCATTTCCAACAGATATGCATTGGAGTATTTGGGAGGGGTGGTTCCCTGACCTGAAAAGGGCTGTGCCTGGCAAGGAGAAGGCTGGCTCCACCTCCTACTGTGTGTCTGATGGCAGACCCCCTCATTCTGAAAGGAAGGATGCAGCCTGGTAATCAAAGTGCTCCAGGACTGGGCAGAATTGGTTTTGGCTGGTTCAGTGACTAGTGACTTTTTAGAACAAAGACTTTGGGGGTATAAATATCTGTGCTCAAACCCCTTCAATTGGTATTGCTCCTGGATATCAAGAATAACCTCTGTCCGTGTAACTGAAGGAATCTTCAGGAGAGGACTGTCCTTGTGCTTTTGTGCTTTTTCTTGGATTGGCCTGCAGTAGTTCCCCTTGGACTTGGAAGTAGAGGGAAAAGGACTTTTGAGAGACTTTAATTTCAACTTGCTAAAGCAATCACCCAAGGGCTAGAAGAGAGCTAGCCTCCTGCTGGAGTCTCAGGCACATCAGACTCCACCAACAGCCTCCTGATTCCTCCCAGAGAGGATTTTTTATCTGCATGAGGTAATCAAAATTTTTTGGTCAAGTATGTCCCCTAACGTGTACCCCAACGTCTCCATGTATGTGCTTCAAGTACATGTAATTCCCCTCCATGACCGAATATGAAGACGCAAATACATTTGCGTCCAACGTTAACATGTCCTCTTTCAGATCCACCATGAATGGATCGAAAATTCAGTTCCTAACTATGCCATGCCAACGTCTTTACATGGTACACTTTTACGTTTTTCCTGGCTCTGCCGAGCTAGGCCCTGATTTCTGTCTCCGAGCCCTTTCTGCCTCCTGCCTCTGAAAGCTGCAGCATGGACGCGTATCCCTGACCTCTGCCTTACTTCCTGCCAAGCGAAGCGGTGCCTGGCTCAACCTGGCCTGCCTGCCAAAACCGTATTTTTGCCTTCAAGTTATCTGTCCAGCCTCCTCGAAAATACATTCCTGTCTAGTGATTTAGGTAAACATCTCCCCGGCTGCAGAGCAAAGAGCAAGCCTTCCTGTCTCCATGCAAGCAATTTACAGTTCCCGTTGCCATAGTAGGGCCATGGCCCCTGCACGTAGACACGTAGACACATATGCTCGCACTAGCATTCAGTATAGAATAGCATCTGCCCGAGAGACCTTTTACTCAAGATAATACATCCTCCAAACATAAGATACCAGATATGTTATAGGTCCAGGTCGTTCTGACATCCCAGACTTCTGTCTCCTCTACTAGTGTTAAAGTTCTCCCCAGTTACACGTTTATGTCACGTCATGCCAGCTGCGCGCGCATCCGCATTTTCTGCTGATTCTGCAACTTTCTCTATGCACCCACCCACATGTGACGATTCTTGTGACGTTTCTCTATAATGTACAGTGCACGCCTCCGTGTTTGCCTATTACACGCCTTCTTTCACGCCTCCTGTTACGCACATGTGTTCTTATCTCGTTCTTTTCCACCTGTTACGCCTACTGTATTGGATTCAATTATGTTACTTTACTATATATAATGTGTAATGCTAATAAAACGTTGACTGTCCCTTCCCGAACCCTAGTGGTGACGGAACATGATCTCCAACCTCGAGGTTTTTCCATTAAAACCCGTATGACTCAGATACCACGGACTCTGCCTCTCATTTGAATGAGCTGTCTTGTAATGATAATTATACAGAAAAATTGACTAGGTAAATTTATTTACCACATGCAGGTGAGGCTCCTCTGAGTTCCAGGGCCTCTAGTTCTACTTCAGAGAAGAGAGTGCTGAAATCGCCGCTAACGCCTGTTTGCGAGCCGCCGCAGCTGAATAGCGTAAGGAAAATCATCGCACCGCTGCCGCCGAGAGCTCGCAAACCAAAAATCATCACATTGCATGCTTGCGGGCCACAAAGTGCTCGCTAAACACCCAAAGATCATTGCGTCGCATGTTTGCGGGCTGTTGAGTGCTCGCTAACCCTGTATTATCGCATCACGACATCGCAGTGCGGGCACCGTGCGCCCGCCATTTTCATCGCATCACACCCGGATCATCACTCCCTCGCGGAGCGCCATTTCTTCTTATTGCAACAGGGTCGCACATGCACCAAATACGGCGCATCATCCTCTCTTGCGACAAGGATTCAACCCATCGGCGGCTTAGCGTGGAGAAGTTTGTTGCTTTGTCCCGTACCCATCTGCTGATCAGCGCATCATCCTCCCTAGCGGTAAGGATTCAACACATCTCTGGTCTCGCGTGAGGAAAATCATCACAACAACTTGTTTGCGACATTTTGGTTGATTTGCTACGAAATACAGGTACTTTGTTAGTAAAATGGTCGCAGAGACCACTGCTTTGAACTGAACTCCTATTTGTACAATTTGAACTATTTTTACAGCATTTCAAGAGTAATCCTATTTTTCAGTATTGTTTTTTTTATTGTTATTGGTCCTGTGAGTTCCAGGGCCTCTAGTTCCAGGGCCTCTAGTTCTACTCCAGAGAAGATAGTGCTGAAATCGCCACTAACGCCCGTTTGCGAGCCGCTGCAACTGAATAGTGTAAGGAAAATCATCGCACCGCTGCTGCCGAGAGCTCGCAAACCAAAAATCATCACATTGCACACTTGCGGGCCACAAAGTGCTCGCTAAACACCCAAAGATCATTGTAAGTCCACATGAGGTCGCACACTGCTCGTCCCATCAGCGTGTGACCCCGGAGCATGATGGTCGATGTAGTCAGGTATAAGCGGGTGTGCCTTTACCCGGGTCTTGAGTCTTCAAGGTATTCACTTGGTGTGCTTGCCATCCCTGGACACGTGTTTCGCATTCATTAACGCTCATCAGCAGGGATTAGGCGGGTGCACGGTGTTGCTGTATGGGCTGCCGAAAGTGTTCATAGGTCCATATACCTTTTGAGGCACGCAGATGCGTTATCTCGAGGTCGTCACCTCACACCGGCTCAAGGGAGCCTGTATAAATAGTAAGTCCACATGAGGTCGCACACTGCTCGTCCCATCAGGGTGTGACCCCGCAGCATGATTGTCGATGTAGTCAGGTATCAGCGGGTGCGCTTTTACCCGGGTCTTGAGTCTTCAAGGTATTCACTTGGTGTGCTTGCCATCCCTGGACACGTGTTTCGCGTTCATTAACGCTCATCAGCAGGGATTAGGCGTGTGCATGGGGTCTGTGCATGGGGTTGCTGCATGGGCTGACGAAAGTGTTCATAGGTCCAGATACCTTTTGAGGCACGCAGATGCGTTATCTCGAGGTCGTCACCTCACACCGGCTCAAGGGAGCCTGTATAAATAGTAAGTCCACATGAGGTCGCACACTGCTCGTCCCATCAGCGTGTGCCCCGGAGCATGATGGTCGATGTAGTCAGGTATCAGCGGGTGCGCTTTTACCCGGGTCTTAAGTCTTCAAGGTATTCACTTGGTGTGCTTGCCATCCCTGGACACGTGTTTCGCGTTCATTAACGCTCAGCAGCAGGGATTAGGCGTGTGCACGGGGTTGCTGCATGGGCTGCCGAAAGTGTTCATAGGTCCAGATACCTTTTGAGGAGCGAAGATGCGTTATCTCGAGGTCGTCACCTCACACCGGCTCAAGGGAGCCTGTATAAATAGTAAGTCCACATGAGGTCGCACACTGCTCGTCCCATCAGCGTGTGACCCCGGAGCATGATGGTCGATGTAGTCAGGTATCAGCGGGTGCGCTTTTACCCGGGTCTTGAGTCTTCAAGGTATTCACTTGGTGTGCTTGCCATCCCTGGACACGTGTTTCGTGTTCATTAACGCTCATCAGCAGGGATGAGGCGTGTGCACGGGGTTGCTGCATGGGCTGCCGAAAGTGTTCATAGGTCCAGATACCTTTTGAGGCGCGCAGATGCGTTATCTCGAGTTCGTCACCTCACACCGGCTCAAGGGAGCCTGTATAAATAGTAAGTCCACATGAGGTCGCAGACTGCTCGTCCCATCAGCGTGTGACCCCGGAGCATGATGGTCGATGTAGTCAGGTATCAGCGGGTGCACTTTTACCCGGGTCTTGAGTCTTCAAGGTATTCACTTGGTGTGCTTTCCATCCCTGGACACGTGTTTCGCCTTCATTAACGCTCATCAGCAGGGATTAGGCGTGTGTACGGGGATGCTGCATGGGCTGCCAAAAGTGTTCATAGGTCCAGATACCTTTTGAGGCGCGCAGATGCGTTATCTTGAGGTCGTCACCTCACACTGGCTCAAGGGAGCCTGTATAAATAGTAAGTCCACATGAGGTCGCACACTGCTCGTCCCATCAGCGTGTGACCCCGGAGCATGATGGTCGATGTAGTCAGGTATCAGCGGGTGCGCTTTTACCCGGGTCTTGAGTCTTCAAGGTATTCACTTGGTGTGCTTGCCATCCCTGGACACGTGTTTCGCGTTCATTAACGGTCATCAGCAGGGATTAGGCGTGTGCACGGGGTTGCTGCATGGGCTGCCGAAAGTGTTCATAGGTTCAGATACCTTTTGAGGCACGCAGATGCGTTATCTCGAGGTCATCACCTCACACCAGCTCAAGGGAGCCTGTATAAATAGTAAGTCCACATGAGGTCGCACACTGCTCGTCCCATCAGCGTGTGACCCCGGAGCATGATGGTCGATGTAGTCAGGTATCAGCGGGTGTGCTTTTTCCCGGGTCTTGAGTCTTCAAGGTATTCACTTGGTGTGCTTGCCATCCCTGGACACGTGTTTCGCGTTCATTAGCGCTCATCAGTAGGGATTAGGCGTGTGCACGGGGCTGCTGCATGGGCTGCCGAAAGTGTTCATAGGTCCAGATACCTTTTGAGGCGCGCAGATGCGTTATCTCAAGGTCGTCACCTCACACCGGCTCAAGGGAGCCTGTATAAATAGTAAATCCACATGAGGTTGCGCACTGCTCGTCCCATCAGCGTGTGACCCCGGAGCATGATGGTCGATGTAGTCAGGTATCAGCGGGTGCGCTTTTACCCGTGTCTTGAGTCTTCAAGGTATTCACTTGGTGTGCTTGCCATCCCTGGACACGTGTTTCGCGTTCATTAACTCTCATCAGCAGGGATTAGGCGTGTGCACGGGGTTGCTGCATGGGCTGCTGAAAGTGTTCATAGGTCCAGATACCTTTTGAGGCGTGCAGATGCGTTATCTCGAGGTCGTCACCTCACACCGGCTCAAGGGAGCCTGTATAAATAGTAAGTCCACATGAGGTCACACACTGTTCGTCCCATCAGCGTGTGACCCCGGAGCATGATGGTCGATGTAGTCAGGTATCAGCGGGTGCGCTTTTACCCGGGTCTTGAGTCTTCTAGGTATTTACTTGGTGTGCTTGCCATCCCTGGACACATGTTTCGCGTTCATTAACGCTCATCAGCAGGGATTAGGCGTGTGCACGGGGTTGCTGCATGGGCTGCCGAAAGTGTTCATAGGTCCAGATACCTTTTTGAGACGCGCAGATGTGTTATCTCGAGGTCGTCACCTCACACCGGCTCAAGGGAGCCTGTATAAATAGTAAGTCCACATGAGGTCGCACACTGCTCGTCCCATCAGCGTGTGACCCCGGAGCATGATGGTCAATGTAGGCAGGTATCAGCGGGTGCGCTTTTACCCGGGTCTTGAGTCTTCAAGGTATTCACTTGGTGTGGTTGCCATCCCTGGACACGTGTTTCGCGTTCATTAACGCTCATCAGCAGGGATTAGGCGTGTGATACCGACTACATTGACCATCATGCTCCGGGGTCACACGCTGATGGGACGAGCGGTGTGCGACCTCATTCGGACATACTATTTATACAGGCTCCCTTGAGCCGGTGGAGGTGACGACCTCGAGATAACGCATCCGCGCGCCTTAAGAAGTATCTGGACCTACGAATATTTTCGGCAGCCCACGCAGCAACCCCGTGAACACGCCTAATCCCTGCTGATGAGCGTTAATGAACGCGAAACACGTGTCCAGGGATGTCAAGCACACCAAGTGAATTCCTTGAAGACTCAAGACCCGGGTATAAGTGCACCCGCTGATACCGACTACATTGACCATCATGCTCCGGGGTCACACGCTGATGAGACAAGCGGTGTGCGACCTCATTCGGACATACTATTTATACAGGCTCCCTTGAGCAGGTGGAGGTGACAACCTCGAGATAACGCATCCGCGCGCCTTAAGAGGTATCTGGACCTACGAATATTTTTGGCAGCCCACGCAGCAACCCCGTGCACACGCCTAATCCCTGCTGATGAGTGTTAATGAATGCGAAACACGTGTCCAGGGATGGCAAGCACACCAAGTGAATACATTGAAGACTCAAGACCCGGGTAGAAGCGCACCCGCTGACACCGACTACATTGACCATCATGCTCCGTGGTCACACGCTGATGGGACGAGCGGTGTGCGACCTCATTCGGACATACTATTTATACAGGCTCCCTTGAGCCGGTGGAGGTGACGACCTCGAGATAACGCATCCGCGCGCCATAAGAGGTATCTGGACTTACGAATATTTTCGGCAGCCCACGCAGCAACCCCGTGCACACGCCTAATCCCTGCTGATGAGCGTTAATGAACACGAAACACGTGTCCAGGGATGGAAAGCACACCAAGTGAATACCTTGATGACTCAAGACCCGGGTAGAAGCGCACCCGCTGATACCGACTACTTTGACCACATTGCTCCGGGGTCACACACTGATGGGACGAGCGGTGTGCGACCTCATTCGGACAAACCCAAAGATCGATGCATCGCATGTTTGCGGGTTGTTGAGTGCTCGCTATCCCCGGATCATCGCATCACGACATCGCAGTGCGGGCACCCTGCGCCCGCCATTTTCATCGCATCACACCCGGATCATCACTCCCTCGCGGAGCACCATTTCTTCTTATCGCAACAGGGTCGCACATGCACCAAATTGGGCGCATCACTCTCCCTTGCGGAAAGGATTCAACCCATCGGCGGCTTAGCGTGGAGAAGTTTGTTGCTTTGTCCCGTACGCATCTGCTGATCAGCGCATGATCCTCCCTAGCGGCAAGGATTCAACACATCGCTGGTCTCGCGTGAGGAAAATCATCGCAACAACTTGTTTGCAACATTTTGGTTGATTTGCTACGAAATACAGGTACTTTGTAAGTAAAAGGGTAGCAGAGACCACTGCTTTGAACTGAACTCCTATTTGTACAATTTGAACTATTTTTACAGCATTTCAAGATTAATCCTATTTTTCAGTATTGTGTTTTTTTATCGTTATCGATCTTGTGTTAAGTCTATAGAAAAAGCTACTTTTTTTTATAACTACTTGTGTGGTGTCCCTTTGTAGTGTTTTTCACTGTGTTACTGTGTATGATCATAAATGCTTCACACACTGCGTCTGAGATAAGCCTAGCTGCTCCTCCTACGTTACCACAGGGTTGAGCAGGGGTTAGCAAAGTTACCAATACCGAAGGTTTTTGGATCAGTTGCGCTCCAGGTGCACTGCCCGTATGTACGCACACAGTACAGAATTACTTTTATTCAGATGCAAACTCGGCGAGTGGAGAACCCTAAAACCACTCCAATAGAGTAGAGAAAACTACCACTAATTTGACAGACTGGGTTGCCGATGCACTCCACATGGTACACAATGTTCAGTAACAATTGGAAAACGAACAGTAATAAATGACAGAAGTATTAGAACAGAAACTCTCATGAGGGGTAAGTCTTGGAGTCTTTAACACAGTATGCAGCCAGCCGACATGTGTTTCATCGCATTCGCGATTCCTCAGGGCTGAAATGAACAAAAAAGTTGACAATGGAGCAAGTCTCTTGTAAGAGTATTGTTACAAAAAAAGACCCATTTCACTGGCCTTTACAAATTCAGTTTGTGCCTCTACTTTCGTGAGTGTGCATTGATATAAATCCACTTTCTGAGTGCTACCCCAATACATCCGTGTTGGAAGTGTGAGAATTACCACTCTTAGTACTTATCGTGAGGGTGAATGGTGACCTTGTGTGTATATATCAGAGAAAAACGGATAAATCTCAAGAGAGACAGAGTCTCAGACGAAGCCAGTGATCTATTTGTGTGCGGCCCAATCATACAACATGCTAAGTGATGTGAGGCTCTGACCCTTTGCGTCAAGAACGTAACATACCTCGATGGCTGTGTCCAGGTCAGAATAAGGTCTGTGCAATTAAAAAGGAAAAAGAACAAAAACGAAAACAGGATACATCTCATCACTAACGGTCCAACTTTCTGTTACAAGGCAAACAATTCCCAGTAATGGGACTGTGAGAATAATAATAGCGATAAAATAGCTCACCGCTCAGCTGGTGATATTTCCGACCCAGCCGGGCCCTTGACCGTGAGAATACTCGGTATGAGTATATATGCAGAAGAGTGCGAATCTGTAACCAGATTATGTAATCTGTGTTAGTTGAAACCCAATGGAATTTCATATTACCATGTCTAAAACCATTTCATATACTTGGTTTTACAGTGAAGCATCACGATATACGACTCGAGATATCAATTTGCCAATAGCGCTTTTAGACCACTTATCTAGTCGACCAGAAATCACGTGGATAAGCCCTACCTTCTGGGCCTATATGTAGCAAAGGAAAACTATACATAGAGACACTTACATAGGTAGATTTTGAGCTTAAATCCTCAATCTCTGAGGTCCTATGGATTGTAATTTAAGCCGTTCTTAAAGGTGTCTGTCGCCCAAATAGAACAGGGTATTGTTCTGAAAAAATTGAGCGCCCAAATCAATCATATGCGCAAAATAAATATTCAATCTGCGCTGAGGTTTCTTAAGCGCCACAATACTGGTGCTTACCTATCAGGCGGGGAATAACTCACGTGTGCCGTTGAAGTTATCTTCATCGTCCCTAAATTTAAGAAGGCTCGTACCGGCGGCCGCCGCTTCTCGGTCAAAGCCTCGTCAGGGTGGAACGCATTGCCTCGCCACTTGCGACTGGAACCCTCCCACGCCATCTTCCGAAAAAAACTTAAGACTTTCTTATTCCCTAAATAGTCGTCTGGTCCCCCCCCCCCTCCTCTTGGATATCGCATTTCTACAGCGCGGGGATGCCTCCGGGTCACCAGGCGCTTTACAAATTTATAAATAAATAAATAAATAAATAAATAAATAAATAAGTTGTAACTTCAAAGTACGTTCCAGGCTGAAAACGAACAAAGATAGGGTTGGAATCCTGTCCCTACATTGCAGAGTGATCGGTCCCATAGAACGTGTGCATTCTTAGTTATATCATGTTCGCTTACCTGTGTGCAGCGACGGAGCGGCGTGTAATGGATTCAGACCCCCGAGCCGTGTTCCTGTTTGGACACGTGATCGGGCCTCAGGAGACGTTATATGCGTCTACCACATAACGTAAATGGAACACTAGACCAGTAAGTGTCTCAGAAAAGTCTCCATGTTGGAGTCCCTGTGTGTTCATGAAATTCGCCGAATATAATTATAATCATTTACCGGGCGATTGGAAATCAAAGTATGCTGGTCAAAGAATAACACTCGGCACCAGTGATAAAATGACTTGGGAATTCACCGACCATAATTATGATCTAATACCGGGCGGAAGAAAATTGAAAGTATGCTGGCCCTGCAATTGAATAGCGCTCGGCACCAATAATGGAAGTGGAAGATAGACTATTAAAAATAGCAGAATATATATATGAGTGCCGACTATGTGATCGGTCAAGCGCTGATTGCAGTAGTACGGAAACGGCGATTAAAGTTGAAATCTCGTTCCTCGGCGCAAAATTGACGGCGTACAGTTCGGGGAAATATGTAATTTAATCCCCAAGGTGAGCTACAAAGTGAGCACCGTGAATAAACATAAGCAGACTGACGGTGCATGTCCCATTCACACGTGGATTACAACATTGTAACATAGTTCACTTCATTGTGTTCAAAGTCTCTAGCATATAAACCTAAATGTAACAATAGGTTGCCACATGTGAAAAAATCCAAAATTACAATTATAGTGACAGTCCCACAAACAGGAGAGTTGTACTAGCATGAAGGAATAGTCACAGTGTGTTGACAATTACATAGCTCATACAATACTGAGAGTACTGGTAGATTCTCATAACATAATATTAGTCACAGTACCACAGTATCAAAGAAATTGCTGGGCTTTATGCAGTTCAGGTACCCAGGAAGTATTGCATCTCCTGATCATAATTAAGACCCCGTTCCACAGTTTTAAGACGCATAATCCAAGTTGCCTCTGTGCGTCTAAGCCTCAATTCGCGGTTGCCACCTCTAACGTCTTGAGGGACTGTGTCTATGCCAAAGAATTTGACCACTTTGTTGGTCCTATCTCTCTGGCAGGACGCAATATGCAAGGCCACCGGATACTTCGGATCACAATTTACTATGGCCCTCATATGTTCCATCATTCTCTCTTTCAGTGATCTGATGGTACTTCCTACGTAAAATTTACCACACTCACATTCTATAACATAAATTACAAATTTGGTGGTACAGTTGATATTGCTCTTAATAACGAAGGAAAAGCCATCTGGTCCCATGAAACTGGTTGTGCCATGCTTAGCCCATTTACACATGCTGCAAAATCCGCATTTATAAAATCCTAGGCTGTGTTGTGTCATCCATGTCGTTTGTTTGGTATCTCTGGGTACTGTGGGACTCAATTTATTTCTTAATGTATTGCCTCTTCTAAAAGAGATTTGTGGTCTCTCAGTAATACAATCGGTGAGGGCTTTTTCTGATCTTAATAAGCCCCAATGTTTGGTCAAACTCTTCCTTAAAGCACCGTGAAATGAGTTGAAGTCAGTTACCATTCTAATTTGTTCCCTACTAGAACTGGTAGGTTTACGTGCGCTTGTAAGAGTGTGTATTCTCTTAACTTTTTGGGCTCTTTTTTCAGCTTTCAAAATAGTATTCTTGCTGTAACCCCTGTTGTAAAATCTTTCTTTCATGCTAGTCAAACATCTCCCGAACTCACAGTCCTCACTACAGTTCCTTTTCGCCCTAAGAAACTCGCCATAAGGTATGGCCTTTATTTGGTGTGAAGGATGAGAGCTCGAGGCATGCAAGACTGCATTGCATGCAGTGGATTTCCTGAAGAGTCTACTATGCAGACAGTTGGATGATACATAGAACTCAATATCCAAAAATTCAATATTCGTTCTGCTCCAATTCATCGTGAATTGGATTTTCCAAGTATTATCATTCAAAAATCTGAAAAAGTCATTCAATAGCTCCTCAGAGCCAGACCAGATTAGGATGCAATCATCAATATATCGACCCCAAAATATTATGGAGTCGATATATTGAGCACCCTTTTTGCTCCAAATAAGATCAGATTCCAGTGCGCCCATGAAAAGGTTGGCAAACGAGGGTGATATTTTTGAGCCCATGGCCACTCCCTTCTTCTGACAGTACCAGTTTCTGTCAAAAATAAAAAAGTTGTTTTTCAGTATTAGTTCTATCATAGTAGACAGCATAACCGTGTGTTGCCACCGCGTGGCCGGTCGGTTGTGCAAAAAATTGTTCACTGCCTGTATGCCTAGATCCAAATCTATACTGGTGTACAGTGAAACTACATCTAATGTGACAAGTAGAGATCCCTCTTGCCACTGGATGTCTGCTAGGGTACTCAAAATATGTTTGCTGTCCTGTATGTAGGAGGGTAGGTTTCTGACAAGGGGACCTAAAAAGAGATCCACATATTCCGCCATCCTTTCGGTAGGACCCCCAATGCCAGAAACAATTGGTCTCCCTGGTGGAAAAGGGAGCTTCTTGTGAACTTTGGGGAGAGTATATAGCCATGGATAGGTTGGTCTAAACACTTTAAGATACAGGAACTCTTCCTCGTTTAGTAACCCAGACTGTTTCCATTTCAAGAGCTGTGCATTAATCTCTATTGTTAAAGGACCCATGGGGTTATATGAGAGACCACCAATCTCTTTTAGAAGAGGCAATACATTAAGAAATAAATTGAGTCCCACAGTACCCAGAGATACCAAACAAACAACATGGATGACACAACACAGCCTAGGATTTTATAAATGCGGATTTTGCAGCATGTGTAAATGGGCTAAGCATGGCACAACCAGTTTCATGGGACCAGATGGCTTTTCCTTCGTTATTAAGAGCAATATCAACTGTACCACCAAATTTGTAATTTATGTTATAGAATGTGAGTGTGGTAAATTTTACGTAGGAAGTACCATCAGATCACTGAAAGAGAGAATGATGGAACATATGAGGGCCATAGTAAATTGTGATCCGAAGTATCCGGTGGCCTTGCATATTGCGTCCTGCCAGAGAGATAGGACCAACAAAGTGGTCAAATTCTTTGGCATAGACACAGTCCCTCAAGACGTTAGAGGTGGCAACCGCAAATTGAGGCTTAGACGCACAGAGGCAACTTGGATTATGCGTCTTAAAACTGTGGAACGGGGTCTTAATTATGATCAGGAGATGCAATACTTCCTGGGTACCTGAACTGCATAAAGCCCAGCAATTTCTTTGATACTGTGGTACTGTGACTAATATTATGTTATGAGAATCTACCAGTACTCTCAGTATTGTATGAGCTATGTAATTGTCAACACACTGTGACTATTCCTTCATGCTAGTACAACTCTCCTGTTTGTGGGACTGTCACTATAATTGTAATTTTGGATTTTTTCACATGTGGCAACCTATTGTTACATTTAGGTTTATATGCTAGAGACTTTGAACACAATGAAGTGAACTATGTTACAATGTTGTAATCCACGTGTGAATGGGACATGCACCGTCAGTCTGCTTATGTTTATTCACGGTGCTCACTTTGTAGCTCACCTTGGGGATTAAATTACATATTTCCCCGAACTGTACGCCGTCAATTTTGCGCCGAGGAACGAGATTTCAACTTTAATCGCCGTTTCCGTACTACTGCAATCAGCGCTTGACCGATCACATAGTCGGCACTCATATATATATTGTGCTATTTTTAATAGTCTATCTTCCACTTCTATTATTGGTGCCGAGCGCTATTCAATTGCAGGGCCGGCATACTTTCAATTTTCTTTCGCCCGGTATTAGATCATAATTATGGTCGGTGAATTCCCAAGTCATTTTATCACTGGTGCCGAGTGTTACTCTTTGACCAGCATACTTTGATTTCCAATCGCCCGGTAAATGAATATAATTATATTCGGCGAATTTCATGAACACACAGGGACTCCAACATGGAGGCTTTTCTGAGACACTTACTGGTCTAGTGTTCCATTTACGTTATGTGGTAGACGCATATAACGTCTCCTGAGGCCCGATCACGTGTCCAAACAGGAACACGGCTCGGGGGTCTGAATCCATTACACGCCGCTCCGTCGCTGCACACAGGTAAGCGAACATGATATAACTAAGAATGCACACGTTCTATGGGACCGATCACTCTGCAATGTAGGGACAGGATTCCAACCCTATCTTTGTTCGTTTTCAGCCTGGAACGTACTTTGAAGTTACAACTTCAACGGCACACGTGAGTGATTCCCCGCCTGATAGGTAAGCACCAGTATTGTGGCGCTTAAGAAACCTCAGCGCAGATTGAATATTTATTTTGCGCATATGATTGATTTGGGCGCTCAATTTTTTCAGAACAATACCCTGTTCTATTTGGGCGACAGACACCTTTAAGAACGGCTTAAACTACAATCCATAGGACCTCCGAGATTGAGGATTTAAGCTCAAGATCTACCTATGTAAGTGTCTCTATGTATAGTTTTCCTTTGCTACATATAGGCCCAGAAGGTAGGGCTTATCCACGTGATTTCTGGTCGACTAGATAAGTGGTCTAAAAGCGCTATTGGCAAATTGATATCTTGAGTCATATATCGTGATGCTTCACTGTAAAACCAAGTATATGAAATGGTTTTAGACATGGTAATATGAAATGCCATTGGGTTTCAACTAACACAGATTACATAATCTGGTTACAGATTCGCACTCTTCTGCATATATACTCATACCGAGTATTCTCACGGTCAAGGGCCCGGCTGGGTCGGAAATATCACCAGCTGAGCGGTGAGCTATTTTATCGCTATTATTATTCTCACAGTCCCATTACTGGGAATTGTTTGCCTTGTAACAGAAAGTTGGACCGTTAGTGATGAGATGTATCCTGTTTTCGTTTTTGTTCTTTTTCCTTTTTAATTGCACAGACCTTATTCTGACCTGGACACAGCCATCGAGGTATGTTACGTTCTTGACGCAAAGGGTCAGAGCCTCACATCACTTAGCATGTTGTATGATTGGGCCGCACACAAATAGATCACTGGCTTCGTCTGAGACTCTGTCTCTCTTGAGATTTATCCGTTTTTCTCTGATATATCCACACAAGGTCACCATTCACCCTCACGATAAGTACTAAGAGTGGTAATTCTCGCACTTCCAACACGGATGTATTGGGGTAGCACTCAGAAAGTGGATTTATATCAATGTACACTCACGAAAGTAGAGGCACAAACTGAATTTGTAAAGGCCAGTGAAATGGGTCTTTTTTGTAACAATACTCTTACAAGAGACTTGCTCCATTGTCAACTTTTTTGTTCATTTCAGCCCTGAGGAATCGCGAATGCGATGAAACACGTGTCGGCTGGCTGCATACTGTGTTAAAGACTCCAAGACTTACCCCTCATGAGAGTTTCTGTTCTAATACTTCTGTCATTTATTACTGTTCGTTTTCCAATTGTTACTGAACATTGTGTACCATGTGGAGTGCATCGGCAACCCAGTCTGTCAAATCAGGGGTTAGCAAAGGTTGTAGCCTCCTTACTGTGACTTAGGTAGAAGGGTCCCTACTAGGACAGTGGCTAGCCATTGCCAACTAGAGACCCCCATTTCTAACAGGATTCTACAAAGAAAGCAGCAGAATTTGCAATAATCTTTTATGAAAAGGTCAAATCACTGGTGGTTCAGGTCACCCACTCCCATTGAGGAGCGAAAATCCTTAGTCACTTGTCAGAACTTTGCCGTCATCTCGGAAGATGACCTCCTCAAATGCATCCTCGAAACTAAACCCTCCAATCATTCTTCTGAACCCATCCCTAGTGACATCGCCATTGATTTCTACACCCATACTCTCTCTTACTGGACCAGTCTGGTTGATTTCTTCCTCAGTCAAGGCTCCCTCCCTGTTGCCCTCAAAACAGGTCAGGTTACCCCTCTTCTAAAAAAAACCTCAGCTGATGCGAACGACCTCAACAACTTCCGCCCCATCACCAACCTCCCTTTTCGTTCTAAAATCACAGAAAAATGTGTTGCGAAACAAATTTCCCTACATAATATGGACAACAATCTACTTGACGTTTTTTGGTCTGGCTTTATTCAAAACTGCAGCACTGAAACAGCCCTGCTGCAAGAGATTTATGATGCGCTGCATGTACTTGATTCTGGGGAATCGTGTCTTCTGATTCTTCTAGACCTCTCTGCAGCCGTTGACACTGTTAATCACAACACCCTCATTAACACTCTTCAACAGAGAAGGGGCTTGCAAGGCACAGTGCTTAAAGGGCTTGCCTCTTTCCTCTCTGACAGATCCCAAATGATCAAGATAGCGAACAGTCTTTCATCGCCATTCACGGTAGGTCAAGGCGTCCCTCAGGTTCTATCCTGGCACCCACTTTGTTTAATCTCTACCTGGAACCATTAGGGGACCTCCTAAGCAAATCTGGGATCCATTACCAACTCTATGCGGTTGACACTCAAATCTACCTCAAGGCGTCTTCCGCACAAGATCTCTCACTATTCAACTCTACTCTCAACTCTATTCACAACTGGATGTTAGCTCACCGACTCATTCTAAACCCCTCCAGAACGGAATTTCTCCTCCAATTTACCTCTCTCTCAGCTCCTCCTCTTCAATCTTGGATGGATCAGCTTAATTTACTTAACCCCTTTGATGCTCATGACGGAATCATGCCATCATGAGTCACGGTGAGCCTGTGCTCATGACGGCATGGTTCCGTCATGACCTCACCCGCGATTGGAAAGTCCAGCACTGGGCTGGAATTCCTGCCGCAGGCAAGCGGTTACCAATAAACCCATCATTGTCAACAGCGCTGAATCCCTAGGTGTCATACTTGACATGAGACTCAACCTAATCTCCCACATCAACTCTATTGCTGAGAATGCACGTTACCAGCTGTGCCTTCTCTGGGTGATTTGTCGGTTCTTCCCGGAGAAAGACCTAAAAACCGTGGTCCAATCACTGGTTCACTCTAGACTGGATTATTCAAATTCTCTTCTGACTGGCCTTCCCAAATCCCACCTCTCCCCTCTCAAATCCATCCTCCATTCAGCAGCTCGCTTTATTTCGGCATCAAAACGAAATGACCATATCACGCCGATCGTGCCCTTTCTTTGATTACTTCCCATCGAAGCAAGTTCTATGTACAAACTGCCTGCATCACCCACAAAGCCTTGCACACTTCCTCCCCTCGTTACCTGGTGAATAAACTGAAAATGCCTGGAGGCTCTAGACCTTCTTGGAATGCGGAAAAGTTTCTGCTTGAGCCCCCCTCCTTTAAAAGGGAAAGATCGATGGCTCAATCCTTCTCAGGTAATGCAGTAAGAATCGGGAACTTGCTTCCTCCATTGCTCCGTGCCACCACCTCTATCCGGCTTTTCAAAGCTGACCTCAAATCTCTTCTCTTCCAAAGAAACTTTCAGAACTAATACTTTTATTCTCAGGCCCCGCAAGGAAGTTCTTTCATCATTGTAAATTTGTATTATTTTCTTGCACATTCCTCACCCTTGCTTGCTGTGTTTGATATTGTGTTTTTGCCTTCTATGGTTTTACCCTACCTTTTCTAGTCTCCTGTTTATTTTTGTAACGTTCTAATTTGTAACATTTTCCTCATGTAACGTAACTGGTTCTATTGTACAGGGCTCTGACACCTTCGGGTAAAGTCTGCGCTATGTAAAAATGCATTAAATAAATGTGTAAATTAGGAATGTAATGGCTGTAACAGGAAAAGCTGTGGAAGGCTCAAGGCTGCCCTCTTGTGTTCAGAGAAGAACTACAGGACAAACGACACCAACCTTGGAGGGCGCAGCGCTCTTCTGTATGAACCCCGCAGAGTTAATACCTCATCCCACAGGGACCTCTGACGAAAAGATCTCTGTGTGCATCACACCCGTGCAAATATACAACTAGCTTCAACAACTGCTAAAATTGTGACTACAGCATTCACATTTCAGCAGAGGGTCTCCAGCATAAAGCACATATTAATATATTTATAAATATGTACATTTAGCTCCACCTCTGCTAGTCTGAGAACTCCCCTCATGAGGTTCCTATATAAACAGGGCGAGGTTGGATGTGTAAGGTGCGGATGTGTCACTAGAGGGGGTTGTATGACACTACAATGCGGGCTATTACCACGCGTGCCATTACAATGCTGTTTTTACAACGCAAGTTGTTACAACGACTTGCGCTGTAAGCGCTGGATAGTGGAATAGTTTAATTTTCTATTCCAACTCCAGCCCACGTTACAGTAGGGAAGGTGTTGGAATAGAAAATTAAATTATTCCCTATCCAACAGCGCCCTCCAGCGCAAGTCGTTGTAACGACTTGCGTTGTAAAAGCAGCGTAGTAATGGCAGCGCATGGTAATGCCCGCGTTGTAAAGGCTGCTCCCCCTAGAGGGGAGTAAATCAAGGAGAGGAAGGAAATAAAGATAAAACTGAAGCTGTGACGCCCCTGTCTGTGCTCTGCTTTACTCCTCTCCATATCTCTTCTCTCCTCCAGGTTGTGGGAGTGCTCCCTCACAGATTCATGCTGTGAAGACCTCGCCTCTGTCCTGGAAACAAACACATCTCTCAAAGAGCTCGACCTGAACTACAATTATGATCTGAGAGACACTGGAGTGAGGAAGTTGTGTGAAGGCCTAAAACATCCAAACTGCAAACTACAGAAGCTATGGTACAGAGCTGTGCAGTTCTTATCACGTCATTGATTTCTAAAATATACATCGTATGTGGGGGCTCACATATACATTTTATAAACTTGTGGAGAATGGCACATCTATTCCTTGACAATGAAATGTGTGCAATAAGTGAGGTTTGTGAAGGGGAGGTGCCCATGTCCAAGAATTGAGTTTCAAATAAGCCCCTCTAATGGCGCAGGAGGGCAGACTTTAAAGCTTCTTTTTCAGGTATTTGGACTAAAATTTCAACAACGGCGCAGATCTGTCCATAACTCCCCTGGGGACCTTCTCCAACTAGAGGCTCCGCACATTAACAGATCTGCTGCTGGCCTTAAACTTCCATATTAAAGATGGACATGGGAATAATGAGGAAAGTACACCTGACTGTGTACAGTCGGGGGCGTAACTTGAAGGGGGTGCAGGAGGTGGAACACCCCCTAATAATTTCTCAAAGTTAGGTCTCAGCCTCTTGACAGCCCAATGACAGGAGGTAGTCACTGTCATATGACATCACTGCTGGAAGTGTGAGATTTCCCCTAGCATGTGTGTGTGGGTGCATGAACCATTGTCTGTGTGTGTGTGTCTGCTGCTGTGTCTGTGTGGCTGTGTGTGGCTGTGAGTTTGTGTGTGTGTGTGGCTGTGTTAACCTGTATGTGTGTCTGTGTACCTGCGTGTTTGTGAGAGGGTGGCATGTGGGCAGCAAGCACAGAGGTAGGAACATTTAGATTTTTCACATCCTGGGAGACAGAAAATCTGGATTTTATTAAAGACAGGAGTCTAAGATTATGGAAATCTCCTTTACTGCCAGATCACTGCAGCAACAATTGAAGAATATAGAACTTCAAGTAATATTCTAACACACTATAAAGTCCATCTACGCATGGCCATCTTCCTTCTTTCCAGAAGCTGCAAACAAGATAACTTGTAGGCGAAAAAAATGTAAACTTCGATGAAAAGTTGTTGTTCAACTCTACCAAGCCCCCCCAGAGGGCACTTCTTAATCTGAAAAAAAACAGAGTAGATAACATTTTTATCATCCGAGTGGAGGGTCATAGTAACATGGTAAGGGACAATCTTAGCGCCTGTGTCTTTAATAAAATCAAGATTTTCTGCCCACCAGGCTGTGAAAAATCTAAATGTTATGGCATGACACGGAGGCTAACATTATGCAAGTTTAAATTGTACTTAAAACATTGTCAATCATGTTTGTTATTGGTCTGAAATACCAATTTTAAAACGTATTTTCATTTGACCAGCCTGCAGCCCTGAGAATATCTTGGCGGCCTCCACCCAATATAAAAGCTTTGGAAGCTGATGCACCCCTAAGGGAGTGTGCTCAGAAAATAGAAACATCGACGCCACTTTCGCTCATAAACTTCTTTCACCCATCTCACCAGTGTAGGAGAAGAAACTGCTTTATGTGGCCGTTTGTGAGAAACTAGTAATTGAGTTGCATCTCGTCTCAAGGTTACAGTTCTCTTTTCATACTCTTTCAGGCATTTCACAACGCATTCTGTGGGAAAAAAGGTTAAAAGATAGAAGATAACATAGCTTTAGTTCTCTGTTTGAGATAGAAGCAAACTCCTTCAGGTTGATACACTCTGCTGGTGAAGTCTAAGGCCCTCATGTCTCAAGTCGCCTGAAAGACACCAGGCAGAGTAGTACTCTAAGTTTATAGGATATATGTTTAAGCGACAGGTTTGAGTTGTCACCCCAGGAAATTACAACCCGTAGAACGTTTTTAACGTCCCACAGGGCAGTATACTTTGCAGTTGGAGGGTTTAGTGCCCGCATACTTCTCATTACTTTCTTGGTCAGTATGTTTTGACCCAGAGAGATGCTGTCAACTAAGTTGTGTCCTGCAGCTATGGCTGATCTGTAAACATTGACTGTTCTGTAGCTCAGGCCTGATGTGAATAGTTCTTAAAGGAAATTTACCACATGTACTAGATCAGTTGAAAGGGGATCCAAGTGTCATTAAAAACACCAGCGAACCCATTTGTTCCAAGCCAGCTGATGTGCTTTTCTTGTTCCAGAGGCCCATGATTCAGATATGAGTCGAAAATCATCTGGCGAAAGCCCTGGGATTTGGCATTGTCTTCTGAAATCTTCCAGACCCTCAGTAGTAGTCCTTCTTCCACGAGAGGGTGCAATTCTCCCTCTGGGCCTAAGAGTATTTCCCTGAAAGACTGTATTAGGGTGGGGAAGTCTATGCTCATTTCTAGGATGATTTGGAACCAGGCCTGTGATCTCCAAAGGGGAGTTACTACTACCAGACTCTCTGCGCATCGTTGTGCATGCAGGAGTAGTCGCGGTAGCATGAGAAATGGAGGGAAAGCCTAGGGCCTTAAACCCTTCCAGTGTTGTAACAAAGCGGCTACACCTGACCTTGAGGGTCCGGTCTCCAGCTGAAGAAGTTCTTCAACTGTGTGTTTAGTATGTCCGCAAAGAGGTCTTTCCCGAAGGGACCCCAATTGGCTTGGATAGTCAGGAATATCCCCCTCTCTAGTCTCCAATTGCTGGAGTCCTTGAAATTCCTGGAGAACCCGTCCGCCTCATCATTGCTTAAACCAGGAATGTGTTCTGCTATGACTGAAAGTCCTTTGTTCGAGCAATATCCCCAGAAACCTTTCGCTAGATCGGTAAGGCCTTTGGAGTGAGGTCACCCCATTTTTTTGACATACCTCATTACTGACACATTGTCCATGTGTAGCATCACACAGCATTTGATAAAATTCTGGGTGAAGCAACAAACTGCAAATGAACCTGCTAGTAATTCCAAGCAGTTGATGTGCAGTTCCTTCTCTTGATCTGTCCAGCGACCTCCTGTTAGTGGGTTGCCACATCTTGCACCCCATCCTTTTAAACTCGCATCTGATTCTATTATTAACTCTGGTTCCTCCCCAAAGATGGTTCTGCCATTCCACGCTTCCGCATGTTTCAGCCACCACAGTAATTCCTTCCTTGAGTCTTGGGCTAAGGATGTCACTTGGGAATCTGATTGCGCTGCTTTCAGTGTCCGTGCTTTGAGTCTCTGTGGAGCTCAATAGTGTAAGGGGCCTGGGACAATAGCTCGAGTCGTTGAGGATAGGAGACCCAGGATTCTCGCTAGAAACCTCAAAGGGAATTCCTTTTAAGCTAATATCTTCCTGAGTTCTTTGCAGAGTTTCCTTACCTTTTCCCCTGCAGTTTTAAATCTGTTCCTATTGTATTTACAACAAAACCTGGGAATTGTGTTTCTTGGTTCGGGTATTAAACATGATTTCTTTGTGTTTGTAATGAAACCTAGGTGTTCTAGTAAGTGTATGACGTAGAGCTCTGTGTGACGGGTAACTACCAGCTTGGACTGAGCCATTAGTAGGATATCGTCCAGGTATATTATCAATCTTACCCTCTTTCCCTGAGCCAGGCCTCTACAGGAAGTTGGATTCTAATGAAGCACCAAAGGGCCAATGATAGACCGAAGAGAAGAGTGCAGAACTCCCAAAGTTTTCCTTCCCGTGTGAAGTGTAGAATTTTTGAAGTGGGGGCCAAATAGGGACGGTGAGGTGGGCATCTTTTAGGTCCAGTCTTGTTAACCAGTCCCCTTTTTCTCAGAACGTCCCTTATAAGGTGGCTCCATTCCATTTTGAAGTGGTGGTATGCCACCCATTCGTTTAGGTCCTTTAAGTTTATTACAGGTCTCAACCCTTTGTCCTTCTGCTCCACGAGGAAGACAGTGGTGACAAACCCCATCTCTGAGCTCTCTCTTATTGCCCCTTTTGATACTAAATCCGTTATCTCTTGGACACTAGTTTCTTGTCTTCATGTGAGAAAGACATTTCCTGTGGTCTCTTCACTTGGGTGGGGGTATTCAGGAATTCTATCTTGTATCCCCTGACTGTACTTAGGACCCAGGGGCCTTGTGTCACTAGGTTCAAATTCCCAGAGAAGAGGGCCAGCCTTCCTCCCACCTTTGTAAGGGTATCTGAAGGGTCTTTCAAGATACCTATCTATGGTAAAAGCTCTCTGTCTTCGTTCACTCCTAAAACCTCTTCCGCGGGTTCGCTGTCTTTGTGGGTAAAAGGTTGGTGGGAAGTAAAGGTTGAAAACCTGGAGCCACGGTCCAGGAAGGGTCTTGTTGTCATTTGGTCACGGCCAGAGAACCGACTCTGCATTCTCCCGGCCCTGCCAAACACCCTGTCTTTTTCCCTTTGGGATTTCGGGATGGAGCTAAGTGCTCCAACGTACTTAGCCATTTCTCTTATGAAATCTTCTTCAAAGAGGAGTCCTTAGAAGTTGGGTCCTCCATCCTTATTTGCCATTTCTACTAGTTTGGGGCCTATTTTTAGTAGGACACTCTTCCTTCTTTCAGTGGAGATTGCAGTGTGTGCGTTACCTAGGAGACAGATGCTGTGTTGGACCCATCGAGGCCAGTAGTTTTTGGGACCGATTGGTGTTTCGCCAATATAAGCATTTTTCGCCATTTTGAAATTTTTTGTTATGTCTATGACGCGGTCTTTGCAGGATCTTAGACCTTTATCGATTTTCTTTATGGGGTCTTTGCGCCCTTAGCTATAAAGGTTACCACTTTAGGGTCCAGCTCAAGTGTCATGGCTACCTTGTCAGGGAGGGACGGGCGTGGACATTCAGATCGTGAACTGGACCTTACTTTCTTGGGGATTTCCTTTCTCGGCAGGAAGGAGAGGTCATCCGTGGCGTGCAGTGAGGGTGCCCACTCTGGTGATAAGGGGTGTTTAATTAGGAGGGGCTCAAACATGTCTTCCCTAAATGGGTCCACAATGCCCATCCTAGATCCTGAGGCCTTACCTGCCTCGTCAGAGCTTCCCAATCTTTTAATCTCCGATTCCTCGATATCAGTATCGAATTCAGAGGAGTATGAAAAGTCGATTTCTGCTTTAACTGCCTCATCACTATCAATGGGGATAGGGAGCTCGGGCCTGTTTCTTGCCCATCTGCGATGCCTGGGGCATCAATCTTTTCATTGCCTGGAAAAGATGAGGGGCCCGCTTGTGTTTTCTTTGTCTTTTTCGCCCTTTTTTGAAGGGGTCCAGCTGCGGCCCTTTTTCTTGGGGCCTTGGTTGCCCCATGTGATCCCTCTGCATGATGCGAGTCTGTATTGGGCCAACTCTTAGAGATGTTTTCTAGTTTTTTATAGATGGTGTCATTTTTTATTTATTTATTTATTTATAGGTTTGTACCGCGCTAGGAATCGACTCCCGGAGGAGTATCTCTGCGCCTGTGACCTAGAGAGCGTTTACTGCGAGTCCAGAGGAAATGTTTTATGCTTGAAACAAGAAGGTCTTAAGTTGTTTCCTGAAACTCAGGTGTTCTGTACATTTCCTAAGTGCCAGAGGTAATCCATTCCACAAGGTCGGGCCGGCTACGGATAGAGCCCTGCCACCCTGCCTTACTTTTTTAACAGCTGGCACTGTTAGAAGCAGCTGGTTACTGGATCTGAGAGATCGCGCCGGAATGTACGGTACAAATTTGTCTGCCCAATGTGTTGGCCCTAATTCATTTAAACTCTTGTGGATAAGGCAAAAGATTTTAAATATCACCCTTTTCCGAATGGGGAGCCAGTGTAATTTAGCCAGGAGTGGTTTAGATGGCGTTCTTGGAGGGGCATTTAGAACCAGCCTTGCTGCTGTGTTCTGCACAACCTGGAGTTTAGCTTTGACTCCCTTGTTGGCTGACAGCAGGAGCCCATTACAATAGTCTAAACGCCTAAGGATCAGGGCCTGCACTAAAGTTTTTCTGGTGACATCCGTAGTAAGGGAAAAACTTTACGTAGAAGGCCGATCACATGAAAACAAGTGCCCACCACTGAGTTGGCATGTTGCTTCAAGGAGAGATCTCGATCCAGGCGCACCCCCAAGTTTTTCACGACCAGTTTGGGATCAGGTACTGGCCCAAGATCCTGCGGCCACCAATCTGGGGTCCATAAGATCTTAGCTTCTCCAAGCAACAGGACCTCAGTCTTCCCCGCATTGCATTGAAGGCAGTTTGATGACATCCATTTGGCTACTGCCTTCATGCCTTTGGAGAAAGAGACCGTCATTTCGTTCGTGAGATGCTTGAAAGGATATAGTAGCTGGGTATCATCCGCGTAAGAAACGGGGATGAAACCAAACTCTCGCAGGATGTTTGCCAGGGGGGCCACGTAGATGTTAAAAAGAGTCGGGCTCAAACATGAGCCCTGTGGCACCCCCTTGGCAATCTCCATTTCAGCTGAACGAAACGTACCCATGCTAACCGTCTGGGTCCGGTTGGATAGAAATCTTTTTAGCCATGCTAAAGCCGTGTTCTTCAGCCCAATTGCAGCAGATCGTTCGAGTAAGATACTGTGAGAGACAGTATCGAACGCTGCTGACAGATCTAGCAGCACCAGAACAACGGAAAAGCCTCTATCTTGATATCTATGAAGATACTGATAGTAACACGGTCTCCGTGCCATGTTTAGGCCTGAAGCCAAACTGGGAGTGATCCAAGCAGTTGGTCTGCTCCAGAAAATTAGATAAGTGCCTATTTACGTGTTTTTCAGCTAATTTTCCCATAAAAGGGAGTAGAGATATCGGTCTTAGATTAGAGAGATCTGTCCATGGAATGGTAGAATTTTTCCTGATCGGTCTGATCGATGCTCTCTTCCATTCTCTAGGCACCTGACCATTTGTCAGTGAAAGATTCACAATTCTCTGGATGCCTGGGCCCAGTATATTCCCAACAATTGGCATCATTCTTGCTGGAATTATGTCCAATGGGCTTCCACTTTTAATTTGATTAATGTAGCCATCTACCTCATCTAAAGAGATTGGAGGGAATGTGCTAAGGAAGCTTGAGGGGGAGTTAGTTGGGATGTGTGGCATTTCCACTCCTCCTGTGGCGGATAGATTAGCATTAGTAATGTTATTATAGATCCTGTCGATCTTGCTGGTGAAAAACTGTGCTACTTCGTCACATAATTGCTGTGACGTCAGCTCAGGACTTTCACAGGCTGCTGGCTTAACAAATGACTGTAGGACTTGGTACAGCACTCTAGGGGCATTTCCTGCAGATGATAGGAGGGACGCAATGTGAGTCTTGCGTGCCAATCGAATAGCTTTATGGTAAATAGAAAGAGCCAACCAGTAAAGATTCCTGTCATCTTCTTTGTGAGATGTTCTCCATACCTTTTCCAATTTCCTTGCTGCCCGTTTTAAAGAATGTAAATGCTCCGAAAACCACACTTCCTGCTTCTGAGCTTGACGAGTTTTGAAGGTTTTCATTGGGGCAATTTTATCCACTGCTGTCTGCATAGCTTGGTCAAATTTGGCTAGGACATTGTCCACTCCATCCGTGGAGCATACAGCTGACTCAATGAACCCTTGCCGGAAGGTATCCGAGTTAATCTTGTGCCATGGTCTCCGTGTGATGGGTAGTGTCATTATTGGTTTTTGGGGTTTCTCTGGCCTAGAGGTATGAAATTCCATAATGTAGTGATCTGTCCAGCTCACTTGTATGGGGGGAGAGCAGTTAATAGCATGTGGTGTAGTCGAAAAGATAAGGTCCAGGGTATGCCCTGCCAAATGCGTTGGTCCGCTATTAATCTGTGTAAGACCCAATAGCGCCAAGTCAGACAGCAGGGATTGTGCCTCGACACATTCTGTGATTTCACTGTGGACATTAAAATCGCCAAGGAGTAAAAAATTACTTCCAGGGTTAACATGGCTGGCCAGCACTTCCAGCAATGTGGTTGAGAAGTTGGCACATGAGCCAGGAGGGTGATAGACTAGTGCCCCTTTCCGACTCATAGTACGTGAAGTTGCAATCGTAAAAATTAATATTTCCAGCTCAGGAGTACTCCGTTCCTCTAGAATGGATAGTCGTATCTCATTTTTATATACAATAACGATGCCTCCACCCGTTTTAACTGGGCGATCTAATCTGACTATACGATAGTCCTGTGGGATCCCTAAGGTGATGGCTGGGACCGTGTGAGGCTTTAGCCATGTTTCGGTAAGAAAACATAGGTCTGGTTGTGTTGATGAGATAAGCTCCCAAACTTCCACATGGTGTTTGGGCAATGATCTAATATTACACAGTATATTCCTGTAACCTAGTCTTGGTTCAGGCTCTGTCTTCCCTACAATAGAAAGACCATGTCCGTGGTCTTTGTCCTCAACATTGGCCTGAAATTGGAAAGTGCGACAGGAAAACGGGCCTGCTGGGGGATATCCCACCTCCCCTGAACATCCCAACTGTGCGGGCGTCCACATGCTAAATAATTCTCGTGATGAGTAGCTTACCCGGTGGATGGTGGGCGAATCATGAATACCGCTTATAAGGGGCATGGCCCCTGGTCCTGTCGCGGACGGGCGCAAACGGGCTACTCTTTGGCTCCTCTTAGGCGCCTTCTTAGGCACACCCCTGCGCGCGACCGCTGCGCGCTCGATGGGGGTGGAGGGCTTTATAGCCCTTACTGTTGTGGGAGCTAGAGCGCTAACCGCTCGTGAGGCGGAAGTGTCTCTGGCTCAGCCTGTCCGCCCTCCCCTCAACGGTGTTAATCACCGAGTCGGACCGAGGCGTGCAGGCGAGTGATCGAGCACAGAGCGTCCCTGAGGGTCAGTGTAAACAAAGGTATTAAATCGCCTTAAAAACGCATTAAACCTACAATTTTACTATTGGTAAAAGATATCCGTTTTATAAAATCTTAAATGTCGCTTTACAGTAAGTTAAAATATTTCCTTGAGATTTTACTGAAACAAACGCTGGCTAACATCAAAGCGAGTCCGGGGAAGACTCTGCCACCGTCCACCCCTTACCGGCAAGCGCCGCTGCTCCTCGCTGCCTAGGGACCCAATGACTTTATCTAGTGCCTTATTAACTAAAAGTTCCAATTATCCCTCTAGGTATAGTTCGGGTGTTGACATTGACATGGTCAGACAGACAAGGGGGTAATGGATTGTTATTAAACATTTTCCCCTTTCTATCTTAATTACATTGGCAGATGAATATGGTTATTCTTTTCCTGATAAATTAACCTAAAGAGATTTTAACAGCTGACCGTTTCTCCTGCGTCATGTGGAAGGAGTTGTCAGGTAGTAACGGTCCCCGTTGCTAAGCAACAGAGACCAATGATGTAAAATGGCCCCCTTGTTGATTTGGCTTATGTAATCCCAATTGGAGAAGATGGGAGTCATGCACATAATTGTCATGCGTGACTCCTGTTGTGTGCTTTCCTCTAAGGGCTCGTCTTGCTCTTGTTAACCCCCTTTTTTTGTTATTTAGTTAGCGGTGATGCAGATGTTACCTATCGCATTGTCATGGGAGGGAGTCTGGAGGAAGCCCATACAGTTATGAGCGATTTGAGCAGCTGGAGGTGTTGCGGAACCGCTCCCAGTCAGAGTCGGATCCTGCTGAGAGAATACGCCAGAGCCGTTAGCCAGAGTTTGTCGGGCAAAGCTTGCAGCGGGGACGCGTTACCAGGTAACGTGCAGGCAGATTTTGAATGTAAAGCCGATCCGATTAATTTTGAAATTAAAGTTAGTGGTTGGGGTGTGGCGGGGGTGTGGGGGAGAGGGAGGTTGGAAGAAATCCTGAGGGGGTGAGAAAAACCCCGGGGGAGAGTGGGTTAGTGTAGTGTCTTTCTTTCTCATCCTCCGCTGTCACCACGTGGAATGTTGGTATCCATGATAATACATTAGAATGTTGGTTCCTAGCTCTGTGAGTTCAGTTGGGAGCTTGGGACTGAGCTGAAAGGAGTCAGCTCCTGGTGGGGTTTTATTCTTAGTAATATCTTTATATTTATGACTTACCGCCTTGTTCCATCTTACTGAATAAATACCTATTCTTACAAGAACCTACGTGGACTTGATCATCATTTACTTCACCACAGATTTGGCGATGATTTGTGCACATCTGCTTACTACAAGATTGGACTTTTGAACTTCAAGGTAAATAACTTTCTCTTATTACTTTTACTCTTAATCATACTGGCACGTTAAAAAAACCAACAACAAAAAACAGTGACCATTCCACTCTACTGGTCGTCCTCATCTCAACAGGCCAGTCATTGCTGTACAGTCCTGTTACCTAAATCCTACAAAGTCCAGTTTCTCACAGCATTTTTCAGTTTTTCTCTGCTGTGCTCTTTTTTTGTAACCAATTTACAAAAAGGGGGTGGTGATGAACAGAGTGTCTGAGTTAAACAGACCACTCTTACCCAGTCCAAAGATCAGGGCTTGATCCATCACCGTTATTTATCTCACTGCCCCATCCCAGCTCAGAACCTGGCTATATGCAAATCAGTCTGTCCCTGGCCCAGTGCATCATGGGAACAGGGCAGACTAAACTACCAAGCCAATTCTTCACCAGAAAGGAGACAAGCTACCGGGGACCGGTTTCTGGCATTTCAGCTGTCTTCGGCCCGGCTTGCTTGAATCCTGATGGAGCAGTGAGAAAGGGACTCATGTCTGAGTATACCCTGCCACACCTATAGCGGACAAAAACGATTCAGAAAAGGGGGTGGTGATGAACAGAGTGTCTGAATTAAGCAGACCACTCTTACCCAGTCCAAAGATCAGGGCTTGATCCATCACCGTTATTTATCTCACTGCCCCATCCCAGCTCAGAACCTGGCTATATGCAAATCAGTCTGTCCCTGGCCCAGTGCATCATGGGAACAGGGCAGACTAAACTACCAAGCCAATTCTTCACCAGAAAGGAGACAAGCTACCGGGGACCGGTTTCTGGCATTTCAGCCTTCTTCGGCCCGGCTTGCTTGAATTCTGATGGAGCAGTGAGAAAGGGACTCATGTCTGAGTATACCCTGCCACACCTATAGTGGCCTCACCACCCCTTGTTGTAAATATTTTTGTCCACCCTAAGCGTGGAAGGGTATACTCAGATGTGAGTCCCTTGCTCATTGCACCATCAGGATTCAAGCAAGCCGGGCCGAAGACGGCTGAAATGCCAGAAACCGGTCCCCGGTAGCTTGTTTCCTTCCCAGTGTAAGAATTGGCTTTTGTAGTTTGGTTGGCCCTGTTCCCATCATGCACTGGGACAGGAACAGACTAATTTGCATACAGCCAGGTTCTGAAACTGGGATGGTGCAGTGAGCTAAAAACGGTGTTGGATCTAGCCCTGATCTCTTGACTGGGTGAGAGTATTCTGTTTAATTCAGAGACTCTGTCCCTCACCACCCCTTGTTGTAAATATTTTTGTCCACCCTAAGCGTGGAAGGGTATACTCAGATGTGAGTCCCTTGCTCATTGCACCATCAGGATTCAAGCAAGCCGGGCCGAAGACGGCTGAAATGCCAGAAACCGGTCCCCGGTAGCTTGTTTCCTTCCCAGTGTAAGAATTGGCTTTTGTAGTTTGGTTTGCCCTGTTCCCATCATGCACTGGGACAGGAACAGACTAATTTGCATACAGCCAGGTTCTGAAACTGGGATGGTGCAGTGAGCTAAAAAACGGTGTTGGATCTAGCCCTGATCTCTTGACTGGGTGAGAGTATTCTGTTTAATTCAGAGACTCTGTCCCTCACCACCCCTTGTTGTAAATATTTTTGTCCACCCTAAGCGTGGAAGGGTATACTCAGATGTGAGTCCCTTGCTCATTGCACCATCAGGATTCAAGCAAGCCGGGCCGAAGACGGCTGAAATGCCAGAAACCGGTCCCCGGTAGCTTGTTTCCTTCCCAGTGTAAGAATTGGCTTTTGTAGTTTGGTTTGCCCTGTTCCCATCATGCACTGGGACAGGAACAGACTAATTTGCATACAGCCAGGTTCTGAAACTGGGATGGTGCAGTGAGCTAAAAAACGGTGTTGGATCTAGCCCTGATCTCTTGACTGGGTGAGAGTATTCTGTTTAATTCAGAGACTCTGTCCCTCACCACCCCTTGTTGTATATATTTTTGTCCACCCTAAGCGTGGAAGGGTATACTCAGATGTGAGTCCCTTGCTCATTGCACCATCAGGATTCAAGCAAGCCGGGCCGAAGACGGCTGAAATGCCAGAAACCGGTCCCCGGTAGCTTGTTTCCTTCCCAGTGTAAGAATTGGCTTTTGTAGTTTGGTTTGCCCTGTTCCCATCATGCACTGGGACAGGAACAGACTAATTTGCATACAGCCAGGTTCTGAAACTGGGATGGTGCAGTGAGCTAAAAAACGGTGTTGGATCTAGCCCTGATCTCTTGACTGGGTGAGAGTATTCTGTTTAATTCAGAGACTCTGTCCCTCACCACCCCTTGTTGTATATATTTTTGTCCACCCTAAGCGTGGAAGGGTATACTCAGATGTGAGTCCCTTGCTCATTGCACCATCAGGATTCAAGCAAGCCGGGCCGAAGACGGCTGAAATGCCAGAAACCGGTCCCCGGTAGCTTGTTTCCTTCCCAGTGTAAGAATTGGCTTTTGTAGTTTGGTTTGCCCTGTTCCCATCATGCACTGGGACAGGAACAGACTAATTTGCATACAGCCAGGTTCTGAAACTGGGATGGTGCAGTGAGCTAAAAAACGGTGTTGGATCTAGCCCTGACCTCTTGACTGGGTGAGAGTATTCTGTTTAATTCAGAGACTCTGTCCCTCACCACCCCTTGTTGTAAATATTTTTGTCCACCCTAAGCGTGGAAGGGTATACTCAGATGTGAGTCCCTTGCTCATTGCACCATCAGGATTCAAGCAAGCCGGGCCGAAGACGGCTGAAATGCCAGAAACCGGTCCCCGGTAGCTTGTTTCCTTCCCAGTATAAGAATTGGCTTTTGTAGTTTGGTTTGCCCTGTTCCCATCATGCACTGGGACAGGAACAGACTAATTTGCATACAGCCAGGTTCTGAAACTGGGATGGTGCAGTGAGCTAAAAAACGGTGTTGGATCTAGCCCTGATCTCTTGACTGGGTGAGAGTATTCTGTTTAATTCAGAGACTCTGTCCCTCACCACCCCTTGTTGTAAATCTTTTTTTGTAACCAAACACAAGAGAAAAAGAAAATTATTTAAGAAAAAAAAATAATAATTACGAACTTCACTTCTCTTCAGCAGGTTCTTCCTTCTTCATAGTGCACATCAGGTAGGAACTTCAATTTCTTTTTGCCCCCCCAAAAAAATGTATATTTCTTCACTTCACTTAAATGGACAATTGGTCAAACTGCACTTCTTTTCGTTCTCTTCTTAAACAACTTGCCTCGATCCAATATAATACTCTTCACAATGATATCCGAGTGAAAGTATTATAACAGAGCGCACTTCCGCAAAATGCGTGTAAACGAGCGTGCGTGTCACAACGAGATACGTGTGACGAAAGAGGAAACGTGACGGCTCTTCAGCGCAAGGCCGCAACTGAACGCCATGGAATCCGATTAGACGCGCATGCACAGCTCGCGCAGACTTTCAAAACACGCACTTTTAAGAAGGTAGGCACTTCTGCGAAATACTTCAATAAAGTTAAACACTTCCACAATGTACTTGCCGGATGTGACAACGCCACTTCGCAGATCAGGTCAGATCCTCGAAAGCACTTGAAAAAGGGTCCAAAATAAATAATGAAATTGCTTCTGCACCGCAGTGGCCCTCGAAATCCTTTTCTCTCACAGTTCCTCAAATTCAAATCACGCAGGGTTCTTCATCGCCTGTTGGGCTCATCGTCGCCAGTAATGTAATGATTCACACTTCTCCCAGTGATAATTACGTAGTTTAATTACACCCAACAGGGAGGCAAGTCGTTCAGTCCCAGGTCCAAGTTACAACTGTCCAACCCTCACAACATCACATTCCAACCCATGACATAGTTACATTCCTAGCAAGGAATGTACACCATTAAAGGTAAAGATACAACAGATACAACAGAATCTATCACCATCTCCCAGTTGCGTTGCATCCTTGCACCCTAAGGGTCAGTCCTGCCTGGGTCGTGGGTGTGTGACTTCAAGACATCGTTCACTTTTGGGGGACACAGCCCCATGGAAGGTGCATTGTCTGCACGAAGCAGAGCTCAGTAATGTACAAGGGGGGGGGGGGGGGTGAGAGGCCGGGGTTTGCAGCCACTGTGTGCCCAGGGGCCGGTGAGCATTACTGAGTCCACGGTGGCCCTAATCAATGGATATTCAAGGAGAGACAAAACTGAGCTTATAAATACAATCCAAAGACATGTCTGTTTAGAGTCGCCTTCTAAGGGGCCGTAGGACCCCAGCTGTGGACTCTCCCCCAACTGAATGGACTTTGCTTTTACTTAAAGAATGAAAGATCATTCTTTCCCTTGTTGTGCTTTGCAGTAACAGCAGCAGAACAGAAATGTTGCAAATAAATAAATACAATAAAGATTCTCATCTTCAGATAGTTGTGTTCATAGATGTGTTTCAGTTCAGCCTTGTTTTGAGTGCCCACAAGTTTGTCAGAGGGGAATTAAAGGGAGTGTGAGGCGGAGCGGAGAGGGATGTGTCCAGAATCACACAACTTGTTGAAAGGGGTGAGGGGGTGGGTCTAGGGCCCCTGCTCGAGAGGCTGCTGTCACAAAACTACAGAGAGACACTAGGATCAACCAATGGACAGAATCAATGACACAGCAGCATTGAATAATTATGCGGCAAGAAAAGGCTAATTATGCGGTGTAAAGCAGCACACTTTGTGATAGTATCACTTCATGTTATGTTTACTCATCGAACAAATGTCTGGGAAAAGATTTCATGTCATTCGTACCATTAAACACCCAAATACAGCATTAAGCAAAATGAAAGGCGACACGTCAACCTTTTGAAGGGTCTTCCATGTAACTTTTGATCTGTTTAAGATAGAATTTTTTTTGTTAAAATCGCCCGATTTTGTATCCGAGGACAGATTATGTGGTACATGCGACAAATCATAATTAAGTGGAAACACTGTAGCTGCAACCTTGTGTCATTCCAGGGCCCCTGAATATAGGGATGTATGTGTGTATTTTTCTGTGTTTTGTGGCTCTCAAGCTAGGCTGCAGTGGTATTTCCAGTGTGTGTTGGTTACCAGTGCCTCAGTTCAATCGATCACCGTGTGTAGACACATGAAAACACGACTTGTGCGATTTCCAACATATTTAGACTTTCATTTGTAGAGGAAAGCAGTGCAATTGGTTGAATAAATGGTTATAGATTCACATAACACGGAGTGCCCTGTCAAAGCCTGTACAGAAGGATCCATGCAGCAGACCCTCTCTGTCCTCTGCTGAGTGGGATCAAGACAGAGCTGGTCTGACGGACACACGGCCAGTTATCCGGCAGGTGGCTGCCTTCGGGGCTGGAAGTGTGCCATGATCCAATGTATACAGTGCTTAGCTCATGTGTTTTAATGACTCTGCTGGTTGCGCGCTCCACACCCATTGCTTCAACTCTTTGGGAGAGAACACCTCCCACCCACACAGAGCCCCGTGGAGAGAGGCCTTCAGGGTTGGAAGCGTGCCGTGATCCAATGTATACAGTGCTTAGCTCATGTGCTGGTTTGCGCGCTCCACACCCATTGCTTCAACTCTTTGGGAGAGAACACCTCCCACCCACACAGAGCCCCGTGGAGAGAGGCCTTCAGGGCTGGAAGCGTGCCGTGATCCAATGTATACAGTGCTTAGCTCATGGGTTTGAATGACTCTGCTGGTTTGCGCGCTCCACACCCATTGCTTCAACTCTTTGGGAGAGAACACCTCCCACCCACACAGAGCCCCGTGGAGAGAGGCCTTCAGGGCTGGAAGCGTGCCGTGATCCAATGTATACAGTGCTTAGCTCATGGGATTGAATGACTCTGCTGGTTGCGCGCTCCACACCCATTGCTTCAACTCTTTGGGAGAGAACACCTCCCACCCACACAGAGCCCCGTGGAGAGAGGCCTTCAGGGCTGGAAGCGTGCAGTGATCCAATGTATACAGTGCTTAGCTCATGTGCTGGTTTGCGCGCTCCACACCCATTGCTTCAACTCTTTGGGAGAGAACACCTCCCACCCACACAGAGCCCCGTGGAGAGAGGCCTTCAGGGCTGGAAGCGTGCCGTGATCCAATGTATACAGTGCTTAGCTCATGGGTTTGAATGACTCTGCTGGTTGCGCGCTCCACACCCATTGCTTCAACTCTTGGTGAGAGGACACCTCCCACCCACACAGAGCCCCGTGGAGAGAGGCCTTCAGGGCTGGAAGCGTGCCGTGATCCAATGTATAAAGTGCTTAGCTCGTGTGTTTTAATGACTCTGCTGGTTGCGCGCTCCACACCCATTGCTTCAACTCTTTGGGAGAGAACACCTCCCACCCACACAGAGCCCCGTGGAGAGAGGCCTTCAGGGCTGGAAGCGTGCTGTGATCCAATGTATACAGTGCTTAGCTCATGGGTTTGAATGACTCTGCTGGTTGCGCGCTCCACTCCCATTGCTTCAACTCTTTGGGAGAGAACACCTCCCACCCACACAGAGCCCCGTGGAGAGAGGCCTTCAGGGCTGGAAGCGTGCCGTGATCCAATGTATACAGTGCTTAGCTCATGTGCTGGTTTGCGCGCTCCACACCCATTGCTTCAACTCTTTGGGAGAGAACACCTCCCACCCACACAGAGCCCCGTGGAGAGAGGCCTTCAGGGCTGGAAGCGTGCCGTGATCCAATGTATACAGTGCTTAGCTCATGGGTTTGAATGACTCTGCTGGTTGCGCGCTCCACACCCATTGCTTCAACTCTTTGGGAGAGAACACCTCCCACCCACACAGAGCTCCGTGGAGAGAGGCCTTCAGGGCTGGAAGCGTGCCGTGATCCAATGTATACAGTGCTTAGCTCGTGTGTTTTAATGACTCTGCTGGTTGCGCGCTCCACACCCATTGCTTCAACTCTTTGGGAGAGAACACCTCCCACCCACACAGAGCCCCGTGGAGAGAGGCCTTCAGGGCTGGAAGCGTGCAGTGATCCAATGTATACAGTGCTTAGCTCATGTGCTGGTTTGCGCGCTCCACACCCATTGCTTCAACTCTTTGGGAGAGAACACCTCCCACCCACACAGAGCCCCGTGGAGAGAGGCCTTCAGGGCTGGAAGCGTGCCGTGATCCAATGTATACAGTGCTTAGCTCATGGGTTTGAATGACTCTGCTGGTTGCGCGCTCCACTCCCATTGCTTCAACTCTTTGGGAGAGAACACCTCCCACCCACACAGAGCCCCGTGGAGAGAGGCCTTCAGGGCTGGAAGCGTGCCGTGATCCAATGTATACAGTGCTTAGCTCGTGGGTTTGAATGACTCTGCTGGTTGCGCGCTCCACACACATTGCTTCAATTCTTTGGGAGAGAACACCTCCCACCCACACAGAGCCCCGTGGAGAGAGGCCTTCAGGGCTGGAAGCGTGCCGTGATCCAATGTATACAGTGCTTAGCTCATGTGCTGGTTCGCGCTCCACACCCATTGCTTCAACTCTTGGTGAGAGGACACCTCCCACCCACACAGAGCCCCGTGGAGAGCGGCCTTCAGGGCTGGAAGCGTGCCGTGATCCAATGTATACAGTGCTTAGCTCATGTGCTGGTTTGCGCGCTCCACACCCATTGCTTCAACTCTTTGGGAGAGAACACCTCCCACCCACACAGAGCCCCGTGGAGAGAGGCCTTCAGGGCTGGAAGCGTGCTGTGATCCAAGGTATACAGTGCTTAGCTCATGTGCTGGTTTGCGCGCTCCACACCCATTGCTTCAACTCTTTGGGAGAGAACACCTCCCACCCACACAGAGCCCCGTGGAGAGAGGCCTTCAGGGCTGGAAGCGTGCCGTGATCCAATGTATACAGTGATTAGCTCATGGGTTTGAATGACTCTGCTGGTTGCGCGCTCCACACCCATTGCTTCAACTCTTGGTGAGAGGACACCTCCCACCCACACAGAGCCCCGTGGAGAGCGGCCTTCAGGGCTGGAAGCGTGCCGTGATCCAATGTATACAGTGCTTAGCTCATAGGTTTGAATGACTCTGCTGGTTGCGCGCTCCACACCCATTGCTTCAACTCTTTGGGAGAGAACACCTCCCAGACACACAGAGCCCCGTGGAGAGAGGCCTTCAGGGCTGGAAGCGTGCCGTGATCCAATGTATACAGTGCTTAGCTCATGGGTTTGAATGACTCTGCTGGTTGCGCGCTCCACACCCATTGCTTCAACTCTTTGGGAGAGAACACCTCCCACCCACACAGAGCCCCGTGGAGAGAGGCCTTCAGGGCTGGAAGCGTGCCGTGATCCAATGTATACAGTGCTTAGCTCATGGGATTGAATGACTCTGCTGGTTTGCGCGCTCCACACCCATTGCTTCAACTCTTTGGGAGAGAACACCTCCCAGACACACAGAGCCCCGTGGAGAGAGGCCTTCAGGGCTGGAAGCGTGCCGTGATCCAATGTATACAGTGCTTAGCTCATGGGATTGAATGACTCTGCTGGTTGCGCGCTCCACACCCATTGCTTCAACTCTTTGGGAGAGAACACCTCCCAGACATACAGAGCCCCGTGGAGAGAGGCCTTCAGGGCTGGAAGCGTGCCGTGATCCAATGTATACAGTGCTTAGCTCATGGGATTGAATGACTCTGCTGGTTGCGCGCTCCACACCCATTGCTTCAACTCTTTGGGAGAGAACACCTCCCAGACACACAGAGCCCCGTGGAGAGAGGCCTTCAGGGCTGGAAGCGTGCCGTGATCCAATGTATACAGTGCTTAGCTCATGGGTTTGAATGACTCTGCTGGTTGCGCGCTCCACACCCATTGCTTCAACTCTTTGGGAGAGAACACCTCCCACCCACACAGAGCCCCGTGGAGAGAGGCCTTCAGGGCTGGAAGTGTGCCGTGATCCAATGTATACAGTGCTTAGCTCATGGGTTTGAATGACTCTGCTGGTTTGCGCGCTCCACACCCATTGCTTCAACTCTTTGGGAGAGAACACCTCCCACCCACACAGAGCCCCATGGAGAGAGGCCTTCAGGGCTGGAAGCGTGCCGTGATCCAATGTATACAGTGCTTAGCTCATGGGTTTGAATGACTCTGCTGGTTGCGCGCTCCACACCCATTGCTTCAACTCTTTGGGAGAGAACACCTCCCAGACACACAGAGCCCCGTGGAGAGAGGCCTTCAGGGCTGGAAGCGTGCCGTGATCCAATGTATACAGTGCTTAGCTCATGGGTTTGAATGACTCTGCTGGTTGCGCGCTCCACACCCATTGCTTCAACTCTTTGGGAGAGAACACCTCCCACCCACACAGAGCCCCGTGGAGAGAGGTCTTCAGGGCTGGAAGCGTGCCGTGATCCAATGTATACAGTGCTTAGCTCATGTGCTGGTTCGCGCTCCACACCCATTGCTTCAACTCTTGGTGAGAGGACACCTCCCACCCACACAGAGCCCCGTGGAGAGCGGCCTTCAGGGCTGGAAGCGTGCCGTGATCCAATGTATACAGTGCTTAGCTCATGGGTTTGAATGACTCTGCTGGTTGCGCGCTCCACACCCATTGCTTCAACTCTTTGGGAGAGAACACCTCCCACCCACACAGAGCCCCGTGGAGAGAGGCCTTCAGGGCTGGAAGCGTGCAGTGATCCAATGTATACAGTGCTTAGCTCATGGGTTTGAATGACTCTGCTGGTTGCGCGCTCCACTCCCATTGCTTCAACTCTTTGGGAGAGAACACCTCCCACCCACACAGAGCCCCGTGGAGAGCGGCCTTCAGGGCTGGAAGCGTGCTGTGATCCAATGTATACAGTGCTTAGCTCATGTGCTGGTTCGCGCGCTCCACACCAATTGCTTCAACTCTTTGGGAGAGAACACCTCCCACCCACACAGAGCCCCGTGGAGAGAGGCCTTCAGGGCTGGAAGCGTGCCGTGATCCAATGTATACAGTGCTTAGCTCATGGGTTTGAATGACTCTGCTGGTTGCGCGCTCCACTCCCATTGCTTCAACTCTTTGGGAGAGAACACCTCCCACCCACACAGAGCCCCGTGGAGAGAGGCCTTCAGGGCTGGAAGCGTGCCGTGATCCAATGTATACAGTGCTTAGCTCGTGGGTTTGAATGACTCTGCTGGTTGCGCGCTCCACACACATTGCTTCAACTCTTTGGGAGAGAACACCTCCCACCCACACAGAGCCCCGTGGAGAGAGGCCTTCAGGGCTGGAAGCGTGCCGTGATCCAATTTATACAGTGCTTAGCTCATGTGCTGGTTCGCGCTCCACACCCATTGCTTCAACTCTTGGTGAGAGGACACCTCCCACCCACACAGAGCCCCGTGGAGAGCGGCCTTCAGGGCTGGAAGCGTGCCGTGATCCAATGTATACAGTGCTTAGCTCATGTGCTGGTTTGCGCGCTCCACACCCATTGCTTCAACTCTTTGGGAGAGAACACCTCCCACCCACACAGAGCCCCGTGGAGAGAGGCCTTCAGGGCTGGAAGCGTGCTGTGATCCAATGTATACAGTGCTTAGCTCATGTGCTGGTTTGCGCGCTCCACACCCATTGCTTCAACTCTTTGGGAGAGAACACCTCCCACCCACACAGAGCCCCGTGGAGAGAGGCCTTCAGGGCTGGAAGCGTGCCGTGATCCAATGTATACAGTGATTAGCTCATGGGTTTGAATGACTCTGCTGGTTGCGCGCTGCACACCCATTGCTTCAACTCTTGGTGAGAGGACACCTCCCACCCACACAGAGCCCCGTGGAGAGCGGCCTTCAGGGCTGGAAGCGTGCCGTGATCCAATGTATACAGTGCTTAGCTCATAGGTTTGAATGACTCTGCTGGTTGCGCGCTCCACACCCATTGCTTCAACTCTTTGGGAGAGAACACCTCCCAGACACACAGAGCCCCGTGGAGAGAGGCCTTCAGGGCTGGAAGCGTGCCGTGATCCAATGTATACAGTGCTTAGCTCATGGGTTTGAATGACTCTGCTGGTTGCGCGCTCCACACCCATTGCTTCAACTCTTTGGGAGAGAACACCTCCCAGACACACAGAGCCCCGTGGAGAGAGGCCTTCAGGGCTGGAAGCGTGCCGTGATTCAATGTATACAGTGCTTAGCTCATGGGTTTGAATGACTCTGCTGGTTGCGCGCTCCACACCCATTGCTTCAACTCTTTGGGAGAGAACACCTCCCACCCACACAGAGCCCCGTGGAGAGAGGTCTTCAGGGCTGGAAGCGTGCCGTGATCCAATGTATACAGTGCTTAGCTCATGTGCTGGTTCGCGCTCCACACCCATTGCTTCAACTCTTGGTGAGAGGACACCTCCCACCCACACAGAGCCCCGTGGAGAGCGGCCTTCAGGGCTGGAAGCGTGCCGTGATCCAATGTATACAGTGCTTAGCTCATGGGTTTGAATGACTCTGCTGGTTGCGCGCTCCACACCCATTGCTTCAACTCTTTGGGAGAGAACACCTCCCACCCACACAGAGCCCCGTGGAGAGAGGCCTTCAGGGCTGGAAGCGTGCAGTGATCTAATGTATACAGTGCTTAGCTCATGGGTTTGAATGACTCTGCTGGTTGCGCGCTCCACTCCCATTGCTTCAACTCTTTGGGAGAGAACACCTCCCACCCACACAGAGCCTCGTGGAGAGCGGCCTTCAGGGCTGGAAGCGTGCTGTGATCCAATGTATACAGTGCTTAGCTCATGTGCTGGTTCGCGCGCTCCACACCCATTGCTTCAACTCTTTGGGAGAGAACACCTCCCACCCACACAGAGCCCCGTGGAGAGAGGCCTTCAGGGCTGGAAGCGTGCAGTGATCTAATGTATACAGTGCTTAGCTCATGGGTTTGAATGACTCTGCTGGTTGCGCGCTCCACTCCCATTGCTTCAACTCTTTGGGAGAGAACACCTCCCACCCACACAGAGCCTCGTGGAGAGAGGCCTTCAGGGCTGGAAGCGTGCAGTGATCTAATGTATACAGTGCTTAGCTCATGGGTTTGAATGACTCTGCTGGTTGCGCGCTCCACTCCCATTGCTTCAACTCTTTGGGAGAGAACACCTCCCACCCACACAGAGCCTCGTGGAGAGCGGCCTTCAGGGCTGGAAGCGTGCTGTGATCCAATGTATACAGTGCTTAGCTCATGTGCTGGTTCGCGCGCTCCACACCCATTGCTTCAACTCTTTGGGAGAGAACACCTCCCACCCACACAGAGCCCCGTGGAGAGAGGCCTTCAGGGCTGGAAGCGTGCCGTGATCCAATGTATACTGTGCTTAGCTCATGGGTTTGAATGACTCTGCTGGTTGCGCGCTCCACACCCATTGCTTCAACTCTTGGTGAGAGGACACCTCCCACCCACACAGAGCCCCATGGAGAGAGGCCTTCAGGGCTGGAAGCGTGCCGTGATCCAATGTATACAGTGCTTAGCTCATAGGTTTGAATGACTCTGCTGGTTGCGCGCTCCACACCCATTGCTTCAACTCTTTGGGAGATAACACCTCCCAGACACACAGAGCCCCGTGGAGAGAGGCCTTCAGGGCTGGAAGCGTGCCGTGATCCAATGTATACAGTGCTTAGCTCATGGGTTTGAATGACTCTGCTGGTTGCGCGCTCCACACCCATTGCTTCAACTCTTTGGGAGAGAACACCTCCCAGACACACAGAGCCCCGTGGAGAGAGGCCTTCAGGGCTGGAAGCGTGCCGTGATCCAATGTATACAGTGCTTAGCTCATGGGTTTGAATGACTCTGCTGGTTGCGCGCTCCACACCCATTGCTTCAACTCTTTGGGAGAGAACACCTCCCACCCACACAGAGCCCCGTGGAGAGAGGTCTTCAGGGCTGGAAGCGTGCCGTGATCCAATGTATACAGTGCTTAGCTCATGTGCTGGTTCGCGCTCCACACCCATTGCTTCAACTCTTGGTGAGAGGACACCTCCCACCCACACAGAGCCCCGTGGAGAGCGGCCTTCAGGGCTGGAAGCGTGCCGTGATCCAATGTATACAGTGCTTAGCTCATGGGTTTGAATGACTCTGCTGGTTGCGCGCTCCACACCCATTGCTTCAACTCTTTGGGAGAGAACACCTCCCACCCACACAGAGCCCCGTGGAGAGAGGCCTTCAGGGCTGGAAGCGTGCAGTGATCCAATGTATACAGTGCTTAGCTCATGGGTTTGAATGACTCTGCTGGTTGCGCGCTCCACTCCCATTGCTTCAACTCTTTGGGAGAGAACACCTCCCACCCACACAGAGCCCCGTGGAGAGCGGCCTTCAGGGCTGGAAGCGTGCTGTGATCCAATGTATACAGTGCTTAGCTCATGTGCTGGTTCGCGCGCTCCACACCCATTGCTTCAACTCTTTGGGAGAGAACACCTCCCACCCACACAGAGCCCCATGGAGAGAGGCCTTCAGGGCTGGAAGCGTGCCGTGATCCAATGTATACAGTGCTTAGCTCATGGGTTTGAATGACTCTGCTGGTTGCGCGCTCCACACCCATTGCTTCAACTCTTGGTGAGAGGACACCTCCCACCCACACAGAGCCCCGTGGAGAGAGGCCTTCAGGGCTGGAAGCGTGCCGTGATCCAATGTATACAGTGCTCAGCTCATGGGTTTCAATGACCCTGCTGGTTTGCGCGCTCCACACCCACTGTTTCAACTCTTTGGGTGAGAACACCTCCCAGACACACAGAGCCCCGTGGAGAGAGGCCTTCAGGGCTGGAAGCGTGCCATGATCCAATGTATACAGTGCTCAGCTCATGGGTTTCAATGACCCTGCTGGTTTGCGCGCTCCACACCCACTGTTTCAACTCTTTGGGAGAGAACACCTCCCACCCACACAGAGCCCCGTGGAGAGCGGCCTTCAGGGCTGGAAGCGTGCCATGATCCAATGTATACAGTGCTTAGCTCATGTGCTGGTTTGCGCGCTCCACACCCATTGCTTCAACTCTTTGGGAGAGAACACCTCCCACCCACACAGAGCCCCATGGAGAGAGGCCTTCAGGGCTGGAAGCGTGCCGTGATCCAATGTATACAGTGCTCAGCTCATGGGTTTGAATGACCCTGCTGGTTTGCGCGCTCCACACCCATTGCTTCAACTCTTTGGGAGAGGACACCTCCCACCCACACAGAGCCCCGTGGAGAGAGGCCTTTAGGGCTGGAAGCGTGCCGTGATGCAATGTATAAAGTGCTTAGCTCGTGTGTTTTAATGACTCTGCTGGTTGCGCGCTCCACACCCATTGCTTCAACTCTTTGGGAGAGAACACCTCCCAGACACACAGAGCCCCGTGGAGAGAGGCCTTCAGGGCTGGAAGCGTGCAGTGATCCAATGTATACAGTGCTTAGCTCATGGGTTTGAATGACCCTGCTGGTTTGCGCGCTCCACACCCATTGCTTCAACTCTTTGGGAGAGAACACCTCCCACCCACACAGAGCCCCGTGGAGAGAGGCCTTCATGGCTGGAAGCGTGCCATGATCCAATGTATACAGTGCTCAGCTCATGGGTTTGAATGACTCTGCTGGTTTGCGCGCTCCACACCCACTGTTTCAACTCTTGGTGAGAGGACACCTCCCACACACACAGAGCCCCGTGGAGAGCGGCCTTCAGGGCTGGAAGCGTGCCATGATCCAATGTATACAGTGCTTAGCTCATGTGCTGGTTTGCGCGCTCCACACCCATTGCTTCAACTCTTTGGGAGAGAACACCTCCCACCCACACAGAGCCCCGTGGAGAGAGGCCTTCAGGGCTGGAAGCGTGCCGTGATCCAATGTATACAGTGCTCAGCTCATGGGTTTGAATGACCCTGCTGGTTTGCGCGCTCCACACCCATTGCTTCAACTCTTTGGGAGAGGACACCTCCCACCCACACAGAGCCCCGTGGAGAGAGGCCTTCAGGGCTGGAAGCGTGCCGTGATCCAATGTATAAACTGCTTAGCTCGTGTGTTTTAATGACTCTGCTGGTTGCGCGCTCCACACCCATTGCTTTAACTCTTTGGGAGAGAACACCTCCCAGACACACAGAGCCCCGTGGAGAGAGGCCTTCAGGGCTGGAAGCGTGCAGTGATCCAATGTATACAGTGCTTAGCTCATGGGTTTGAATGACCCTGCTGGTTTGCGCGCTCCACACCCATTGCTTCAACTCTTTGGGAGAGGACACCTCCCACCCACACAGAGCCCCGTGGAGAGCGGCCTTCAGGGCTGGAAGCGTGCCGTGATCCAATGTATACAGTGCTTAGCTCGTGTGTTTTAATGACTCTGCTGGTTGCGCGCTCCACACCCATTGCTTCAACTCTTTGGGAGAGAACACCTCCCACCCACACAGAGCCCCGTGGAGAGAGGCCTTCAGGGCTGGAAGCGTGCCGTGATCCAATGTATACAGTGCTTAGCTCATGGGTTTGAATGACTCTGCTGGTTGCGCGCTCCACACCCATTGCTTCAACTCTTTGGGAGAGAACACCTTCCACCCACACAGAGCCCCGTGGAGAGAGGCCTTCAGGGCTGGAAGCGTGCCGTGATCCAATGTATACAGTGCTTAGCTCGTGGGTTTGAATGACTCTGCTGGTTGCGCGCTCCACACCCATTGCTTCAACTCTTTGGGAGAGAACACCTCCCACCCACACAGAGCCCCGTGGAGAGAGGCCTTCAGGGCTGGAAGCGTGCAGTGATCCAATGTATACAGTGCTTAGCTCATGGGTTTGAATGACTCTGCTGGTTGCGCGCTCCACTCCCATTGCTTCAACTCTTTGGGAGAGAACACCTCCCACCCACACAGAGCCCCGTGGAGAGAGGCCTTCAGGGCTGGAAGCGTGCCGTGATCCAATGTATACAGTGCTTAGCTCATGTGCTGGTTTGCGCGCTCCACACCCATTGCTTCAACTCTTTGGGAGAGAACACCTCCCACCCACACAGAGCCCCGTGGAGAGAGGCCTTCAGGGCTGGAAGCGTGCCGTGATCCAATGTATACAGTGCTTAGCTCATGGGTTTGAATGACTCTGCTGGTTGCGCGCTCCACACCCATTGCTTCAACTCTTTGGGAGAGAACACCTCCCACCCACACAGAGCCCCGTGGAGAGAGGCCTTCAGGGCTGGAAGCGTGCCGTGATCCAATGTATACAGTGCTTAGCTCGTGTGTTTTAATGACTCTGCTGGTTGCGCGCTCCACACCCATTGCTTCAACTCTTTGGGAGAGAACTCCTCCCACCCACACAGAGCCCCGTGGAGAGAGGCCTTCAGGGCTGGAAGCGTGCAGTGATCCAATGTATACAGTGCTTAGCTCATGTGCTGGTTTGCGCGCTCCACACCCATTGCTTCAACTCTTTGGGAGAGAACACCTCCCACCCACACAGAGCCCCGTGGAGAGAGGCCTTCAGGGCTGGAAGCGTGCCGTGATCCAATGTATACAGTGCTTAGCTCATGGGTTTGAATGACTCTGCTGGTTGCGCGCTCCACACCCATTGCTTCAACTCTTTGGGAGAGAACACCTCCCACCCACACAGAGCCCCGTGGAGAGAGGCCTTCAGGGCTGGAAGCGTGCCGTGATCCAATGTATACAGTGCTTAGCTCATGGGTTTGAATGACTCTGCTGGTTGCGCGCTCCACTCCCATTGCTTCAACTCTTTGGGAGAGAACACCTCCCACCCACACAGAGCCCCGTGGAGAGAGGCCTTCAGGGCTGGAAGCGTGCCGTGATCCAATGTATACAGTGCTTAGCTCGTGGGTTTGAATGACTCTGCTGGTTGCGCGCTCCACACCCATTGCTTCAACTCTTTGGGAGAGAACACCTCCCACCCACACAGAGCCCCGTGGAGAGAGGCCTTCAGGGCTGGAAGCGTGCCGTGATCCAATGTATACAGTGCTTAGCTCATGTGCTGGTTCGCGCTCCACACCCTTTGCTCAACTCTTGGTGAGAGGACACCTCCCACCCACACAGAGCCCCGTGGAGAGCGGCCTTCAGGGCTGGAAGCGTGCCGTGATCAAATGTATACAGTGCTTAGCTCATGTGCTGGTTTGCGCGCTCCACACCCATTGCTTCAACTCTTTGGGAGAGAACACCTCCCACCCACACAGAGCCCCGTGGAGAGAGGCCTTCAGGGCTGGAAGCGTGCTGTGATCCAATGTATACAGTGCTTAGCTCATGTGCTGGTTTGCGCGCTCCACACCCATTGCTTCAACTCTTTGGGAGAGAACACCTCCCACCCACACAGAGCCCCGTGGAGAGAGGCCTTCAGGGCTGGAAGCGTGCCGTGATCCAATGTATACAGTGCTTAGCTCATGGGTTTGAATGACTCTGCTGGTTGCGCGCTCCACACCCATTGCTTCAACTCTTGGTGAGAGGACACCTCCCACCCACACAGAGCCCCGTGGAGAGCGGCCTGGAGGGCTGGAAGCGTGCCGTGATCCAATGTATACAGTGCTTAGCTCATGGGTTTGAATGACTCTGCTGGTTGCGCGCTCCACACCCATTGCTTCAACTCTTTGGGAGAGAACACCTCCCAGACACACAGAGCCCCGTGGAGAGAGGCCTTCAGGGCTGGAAGCGTGCCGTGATCCAATGTATACAGTGCTTAGCTCATGGGTTTGAATGACTTTGCTGGTTGCGCGCTCCACACCCATTGCTTCAACTCTTTGGGAGAGAACACCTCCCAGACACACAGAGCCCCGTGGAGAGAGGCCTTCAGGGCTGGAAGCGTGCCGTGATCCAATGTATACAGTGCTTAGCTCATGGGTTTGAATGACTCTGCTGGTTGCGCGCTCCACACCCATTGCTTCAACTCTTTGGGAGAGAACACCTCCCACCCACACAGAGCCCCGTGGAGAGAGGTCTTCAGGGCTGGAAGCGTGCCGTGATCCAATGTATACAGTGCTTAGCTCATGTGCTGGTTCGCGCTCCACACCCATTGCTTCAACTCTTGGTGAGAGGACACCTCCCACCCACACAGAGCCCCGTGGAGAGCGGCCTTCAGGGCTGGAAGCGTGCCGTGATCCAATGTATACAGTGCTTAGCTCATGGGTTTGAATGACTCTGCTGGTTGCGCGCTCCACACCCATTGCTTCAACTCTTTGGGAGAGAACACCTCCCACCCACACAGAGCCCCGTGGAGAGAGGCCTTCAGGGCTGGAAGCGTGCCGTGATCCAATGTATACAGTGCTTAGCTCGTGGGTTTGAATGACTCTGCTGGTTGCGTGCTCCACACCCATTGCTTCAACTCTTTGGGAGAGAACACCTCCCACCCACACAGAGCCCCGTGGAGAGAGGTCTTCAGGGCTGGAAGCGTGCCGTGATCCAATGTATACAGTGCTTAGCTCATGTGCTGGTTCGCGCTCCACACCCATTGCTTCAACTCTTGGTGAGAGGACACCTCCCACCCACACAGAGCCCCGTGGAGAGCGGCCTTCAGGGCTGGAAGCGTGCCGTGATCCAATGTATACAGTGCTCAGCTCATGGGTTTGAATGACCCTGCTGGTTTGCGCGCTCCACACCCATTGCTTCAACTCTTTGGGAGAGAACACCTCCCACCCACACAGAGCCCCGTGGAGAGAGGTCTTCAGGGCTGGAAGCGTGCCGTGATCCAATGTATACAGTGCTTAGCTCATGTGCTGGTTCGCGCTCCACACCCATTGCTTCAACTCTTGGTGAGAGGACACCTCCCACCCACACAGAGCCCCGTGGAGAGCGGCCTTCAGGGCTGGAAGCGTGCCGTGATCCAATGTATACAGTGCTTAGCTCATGTGCTGATCGCGCTCCACACCCATTGCTTCAACTCTTTGGGAGATGTTAGACGGACCGGGAGGGTCGGCCGAGGATAAGGGGAGAGGTCTCCGGGGAGAGCCGTCTCCAGCGATCGTACAGACAAGTAACTTCCCCCCCACAGACGTACACCACACCAGGATAAGGTTCAACGATATTTTATAAGCAATTCTTCAAGTACGGTAAAATGATACAAGGAGGTCTGGACTCAGGGGTCCCCTCGATTCTGGTCTCTGGATTGGGAAAAGGGTAGCGGGACAGTCTTGTTACCAATAGATGAAATAGCTCTCAATCCTCGAGCTCGGCGTTCTAGATGGTCGGGCCGCGGCGGAGCCAGCAGGTCCCGAGATGGATGACGGAAGCGACGGTCCGCGGCGGAGCCAGCAGGTCCCGATGAAGATGGTAGTTACAAACGGTCCGCGGCCACGCCAGCAGGTCCCGACGACGATGAAGGTTTACGAAGGTTGCGGCAGCGCCAGCAGGCAGGACGATAGTTCGCAAGGCAGAGCTACGGCAGCGCCAGTAGTCCGTCAAGGATGAGTTCTTCTCTGCGTCTCTCGACTCCAGGATTCAACTGCCGTCCTGCTCTGGAGCTGCCTCAGTTATAGGGCTGGTGCCCTTTGATGTCCGGACCCTCGCACTTGGAGGTCGGGGGGTCCGGGATGAGGGAGTCCAGACACCCAGCAGGGGGGTGGAGCCAGCGCCCGGGGAGGTTGTGGGCGAGCGGTACCTGGCGGGGGAGAGCCATCGACACTCCTTCCTCCCATTGACCTGCCAAGTAGTCCGCTCACCTCCTGGGTGGATGGTGGTGCCGGGATGTCTGAGGCCTGGCCAGGCCCAGGGTTAGGGTCGATCGGAGGCCACGCGGCCTCGTGGTGTAGTGTCCAAGATGCCGCCCAGGTTGGGCGCCCGGGCCAGTAGTGGATCGGGCCCACGAGGTCGATATGTTCAGAGGCAGGGGTCCCGGAGGGGACGGAAAACGTGAAGTGGTGGGGTGTGACACTGGAGGGACCGGGCTCGGGCCTGGTCGGGCAGAGGGGGAGCAGGCCCTTCATGTGGCCTGTCCAACATGCGTCCCCCCCAGCTGAAGGCGGGGAGAGTCACCCATCCTCTTGGGGACTCTCCTCGTCGAGGCGGAAAAAGCGTGACAGGCCATCCGCGTTGGCGTGATCTGGCCCAGGCCGATGTTCCACAGTGAAATCCATCCCTTGTAGGGAGATGGACCAACGTAGTAGTTTTGGGTTCTCCCCCCGCATCTGCATCAGCCACTGCAGGGGTCGATGGTCGGTCTGTACCCGGAAGTGTGTGCCGAAGAGATAGGGCCGGAGCTTTTTGAGGGCCCATACCACGGCGAAGGCCTCCCTCTCGATGGTGCTCCAGCGTTGTTCTCGGGGTAGGAGTCGCCTGCTGATGAAGGCCACTGGCTGATCAAGGCCTTCGGGGTTCAATTGAGACAGGACCGCCCCAATGCCGTGGTCGGAGGCATCCGTCTGGACGACGAATTCCCGGCTGTAGTCGGGGGCCTGGAGCACAGGGGCGGAGCACATGGCGGCCCTCAGTTGTTCGAAGGCTGTTTGACAATCTGGGGTCCAGTCGACCTTCTTTGGTTGATTTTTGGACGTGAGTTCTGTGAGGGGCCCCACTATGGTACCATAGTCCTTCACGAACCGTCGGTAATAGCCCGTGAGTCCCAGAAAGGCGCGTACCTCGGTCTGGGTGATGGGGGGCTGCCAGGACTGGATGGCGGCAATCTTGAGCTGCAGAGGGGCCACCAGGCCGCTTCCCACCTGGTGTCCGAGGTAGGTTACGGACCCCTGACCAATTTGGCATTTGCTGGCCTTGATCGTGAGGCCAGCTCGCTGAAGGGCCTGTAGCACCGCTCGGAGGTGGTGGAGGTGGTCGGACCAATGGTGGCTGTATACAGCGATGTCGTCTAGGTAGGCGGCGCTGAATCCTTCGAGCCCGGCCAAGACCTGATTAACGAGTCGTTGAAACGTTGCTGGGGCATTCTTCATGCCGAAGGGCATGACCTTGAAATGATAATGGCCGTCAGGAGTGGAAAATGCAGATCGTTCTTGGGCCCGGGGTGTGAGGCCTATCTGCCAGTTGGTTACTTCTTCCTGGATGCAGGCCCGTACCCGATCTGGTACGCGGTAGGCCCGGTGGCGGATAGGGGGGCTGTCCCCCGTGTCCACGTCGTGCACACACCAGGAAGTGACACCTGGGGTGAGGGAAAACAGGCTGGCGAACTGCAACAGAAGGTCTCGACATTCTTGGCGTTGTTCCAGGGTGAGGGCCTCCGAGAGTCGGACCCCGTCCACGGAGCCGTCTTTCTCCCGAGTCCTTAGGAGGTCAGGGAGGGGTTCGGAGTCTTCTTCGGCTCCATTGTCTGTGGCCATCAGGAGGCTGAGTTCTGAACGCACGAAATGGGGTTTCAGCCTATTAGCGTGGAGGACCCGGAGGGGGTTCCGTGAAGATTCCATGTCGATGAGATAGGTGACAGGACCCTTGCGCTCGACTACTTTGAAGGGCCCCGTCCACTTGTCTTGCAGGGCGCAGGGTTCGGTGGGGGACATCACCCATACTTGTTGTCCGGGTTCAAATTCGATGGAGGAGGCATTTTGGTCATACCACTTTTTCATGTCCTCTTGACTGGCCTCCAAGTTTGCTTTGGCCAGCTCTCTGAACCGTCGGGTCTGGTTGCGGAGGGTTAGGAGGTATTTGAAGACATCTGGAGGGTTCTTTAGAGGGGGCATCTCCCAGCCTTCCTTGACTAGACTGAGCGGCCCCCGTACGGGGTGTCCATACAATAATTCAAACGGGCTGAAGCCGAGGGACTTCTGGGGGACCTCTCGATATGCGAAGAGGAGGCACGGCAGCAGCACATCCCACTGGCGACGGAGGGGCTCTTCCAACCCCCCAATCATCCCTTTGAGCGTGCGGTTGAACCGCTCAACGAGTCCGTTTCCTTGAGGGTGATAGGGGGTCGTGAATCGGTAGGTGACCCCACACTGTTGCCAGAGGGACTTCATATATTTGGAAATAAAGTTCGTGCCTCTGTCACTGACGACTTCTCGGGGGAAGCCCACACGGGAGAAGATCCCCATCAGGGCCCGGCCGACTACCGGGGCTGTCACAGTTCGCAGGGGAACAGCCTCGGGGTAGCGGGTGGCGTGGTCCACCAGTACCAGGATGAACCGATGTCCTTGCGTTGTACGGGGGTCCAGGGGCCCCACAATGTCTATCCCGACCCTCTCGAACGGGGTGGTGACCACTGGGAATGGTTGCAGGGGGACTTTTAGTTTGCGGCCGCTCTTTCCACTGGCTTGGCACGTGGGGCAAGATCGGCAAAGCTGGAGTACATCATTCCTCATTTTAGGCCAGAAGAAGTGGGTCACTAGGCGGCTGTAAGTTTTATCCTGACCCAGGTGTCCAGCCAGGGGGACATCGTGGGCCAGGTTTATCAAGAAGTCTCTAAAACGGAGGGGCACCACTAGCACTCGGCTGGCCCCCAACTCCGCGATCCTTTGTTCACTGTATAGCAGATCATTGTCCCAATAGATCCAATGTGTTCCGGAGGTATCCCCTGCGCTCTGGGCTAGGGCTTGTTGGCGTAGTCCCTCGAGGGAGGGACAGGTCTTCTGCTCTTGGCGAAACTGCTCCTGTGTGGGCCCCCCCTCTTGATGCCACTGGTCGAGGCCAGCGAGGTCCGGAGGTTGAGCTGGTTCTGGGGGGACGGCACGGTCGGTGTCTTCGACTGGAGCGACCGGGGGAGGAGGCGCCGGCCATTCGGGTTCCTCGGGTCGGGGATTGGCCCGGGCGGCCATGGACCGGGTGGTGACGCACGCCCAGTCCGGGATGCCTAACATCCCCAGGTGTTCTCTTCGTTCTACGGCTGCCCACGGAGAGCTTTCAAGGTCATTTCCCAGGAGGCAGTCTACGGGGGCATCATCTCGGACCGTCACCTTCAACATGCCGGAGACCCCTCCCCATTCGAAAGGGACGCAGGCCATCCGACACAGACTCTCCGAGTTATCGGCTGAACGGACAGGGCAGAGAATGTTTGGTAGGAACTGTTCTGGGGTCACCAGGTGACAGCGGACGGCTGTTACACTGGCCCCGGTGTCACGGAGGGCTTCGGCCTGGCGTCCATTGATGCTCACCCATTGGCTGTACTTCCGGGTGTTAGCGGGTAGGGGGACCCGCGGGACCATGTCTTTCCCCCCTAAGCATGCTAGAGCCATGGCGGCTGGCTCCCATTCTTGATGCTCTTGCTCATATTCTTCCTGCTCCTCGGAGATCTGTTCTTCCCCCAGGGCAGCAGCAGCCACCTGGCGGGGTCTTGGGCTCTGGTACTGTGGGCAATTTGGGTCGTTTGCATAGTGGCCGACTCGTTGGCATCGGTGACACGTGACATTGGCTCTGTATCCCGGTCGTGCCGGGGTGCTGCCCCGGTTGGCCGGGGGGGTGGTGCTGGTAGCGGGGGCGGCCGGAGCGTTGTCTCTTCCTCGTCCTTGGCCCCCTCCTCCTCCTCGGGGACGGTGCTGACCGTGGTTGTTCCGGTTCTGTTCACAGGATCCATTTCGGCCCACTCTGGTGATTTCCCACCGGTCAGCCTCGGCGGCGAGCTGCCGTGTATCAGTCAATTTGCTGTCGAGGAGGTGCTGCCGGAGCTCAATGAAGCAATTGTTTGATAGATGCTCCCATACCATGAGATTGAAGAGTTGTTCGTAAGTGGTGACATTGCTTCCTTTGATCCAGCCCTCGAAGGCTCGGCTGAAATAGTTCACGTAGTCCACCCAAGTTGTACCCGGGATGCGGGTGCAGTCTCGGAACCTCTGACGGTACATCTCGGGTGTGAGCCCATAGCGGGTGAGGAGGGCAGCTTTCATGTGGTCATAGGAGGTCATCAGATGGTCCGGGAGTTGTAGCAGGGCATCGCGGCCCTCATTGAGGAATCTCCCCCATAGACCGGCTCCCCAGTCGCTTCGATCGATCCGGTGGGCGGTCATAGCGATTTCGTAGGCCTTGAACCATTGCTGGATGTCGTCCTCTCGGAAGTATTCTCGAACGACATCCTTGGGGATGTGTACCTTCTTATCTGTTGTCCCTGGGGTGCGGGGTTGCTCGGGCACCCCTAATTCTTTGTTCTGCTTGCGTAAGTCTATCTCAGCTAATTTGCGCTCGTGTTCATATGCCAGTCTTTTTTCCTCAAGCTCCCTTTGTCTCTGTTTTTCCTCTCTTTCTTCTCGGAGACGCAGATGCTCTAAGCTCAGTTTTTGTTCGGCCAACTTAAGTTCACCATCCATTTTGAGCCGGGCCATTTCTAGTTCATGTAGTCGTGTTCTTTCTCGTTCCTGGATCTCGTCTTGCAAGAGACCCGTTCTTCGCTCCTCGGGGGCCGTGATGTCTTTTTCTACTGCTGCGATATTTTGGTCGGGGGGTCTGACGGCCCCGGTTTCTGCCCAGGACTCTAGGGCATGCTTGAAATCGTCTTTGGTACTTAGACCGGTGGTAGCGATACCTAGTTCGATGCAGAATTGTTTTAATTCACGATGGCTGTATTCTTCCAATTTCTCCATCTGAAATTTCTCGGTGGATCCGCTTTCTTTGGTTGACATCGTGATTTCGTCGTGGGGTGAGCTACTCTCTGTACGATTATGCGGTGATTCGGATCGCGCCGCTGGCCACCAATGTTAGACGGACCGGGAGGGTCGGCCGAGGATAAGGGGAGAGGTCTCCGGGGAGAGCCGTCTCCAGCGATCGTACAGACAAGTAACTTCCCCCCCACAGACGTACACCACACCAGGATAAGGTTCAACGATATTTTATAAGCAATTCTTCAAGTACGGTAAAATGATACAAGGAGGTCTGGACTCAGGGGTCCCCTCGATTCTGGTCTCTGGATTGGGAAAAGGGTAGCGGGACAGTCTTGTTACCAATAGATGAAATAGCTCTCAATCCTCGAGCTCGGCGTTCTAGATGGTCGGGCCGCGGCGGAGCCAGCAGGTCCCGAGATGGATGACGGAAGCGACGGTCCGCGGCGGAGCCAGCAGGTCCCGATGAAGATGGTAGTTACAAACGGTCCGCGGCCACGCCAGCAGGTCCCGACGACGATGAAGGTTTACGAAGGTTGCGGCAGCGCCAGCAGGCAGGACGATAGTTCGCAAGGCAGAGCTACGGCAGCGCCAGTAGTCCGTCAAGGATGAGTTCTTCTCTGCGTCTCTCGACTCCAGGATACAACTGCCGTCCTGCTCTGGAGCTGCCTCAGTTATAGGGCTGGTGCCCTTTGATGTCCGGACCCTCGCACTTGGAGGTCGGGGGGTCCGGGATGAGGGAGTCCAGACACCCAGCAGGGGGGTGGAGCCAGCGCCCGGGGAGGTTGTGGGCGAGCGGTACCTGGCGGGGGAGAGCCATCGACACTCCTTCCTCCCATTGACCTGCCAAGTAGTCCGCTCACCTCCTGGGTGGATGGTGGTGCCGGGATGTCTGAGGCCTGGCCAGGCCCAGGGTTAGGGTCGATCGGAGGCCACGCGGCCTCGTGGTGTAGTGTCCAAGATGGCGCCCAGGTTGGGCGCGCGGGCCAGTAGTGGATCGGGCCCACGAGGTCGATATGTTCAGAGGCAGGGGTCCCGGAGGGGACGGAAAACGTGAAGTGGTGGGGTGTGACACTGGAGGGACCGGGCTCGGGCCTGTCGGGCAGAGGGGGAGCGGGCCCTTCATGTGGCCTGTCCAACAGGAGAGAACACCTCCCAGACACACAGAGCCCCGTGGAGAGAGGCCTTCAGGGCTGGAAGCGTGCCGTGATCCAATGTATACAGTGCTTTGCTCATGGGTTTGAATGACTCTGCTGGTTGCGCGCTCCACACCCATTGCTTCAACTCTTTGGGAGAGAACACCTCCCACCCACACAGAGCCCCGTGGAGAGAGGTCTTCAGGGCTGGAAGCGTGCCGTGATCCAATGTATACAGTGCTTAGCTCATGTGCTGGTTCGCGCTCCACACCCATTGCTTCAACTCTTGGTGAGAGGACACCTCCCACCCACACAGAGCCCCGTGGAGAGCGGCCTTCAGGGCTGGAAGCGTGCCGTGATCCAATGTATACAGTGCTTAGCTCGTGTGCTGGTTCGCGCTCCACACCCATTGCTTCAACTCTTGGTGAGAGAACACCTCCCAGACACACAGAGCCCCGTGGAGAGAGGTCTTCAGGGCTGGAAGCGTGCCGTGATCCAATGTATACAGTGCTTAGCTCATGTGCTGGTTCGCGCTCCACACCCATTGCTTCAACTCTTGGTGAGAGGACACCTCCCACCCACACAGAGCCCCGTGGAGAGCGGCCTTCAGGGCTGGAAGCGTGCCGTGATCCAATGTATACAGTGCTTAGCTCATGGGTTTGAATGACCCTGCTGGTTTGCACGCTCCACACCCATTGCTTCAACTCTTTGGGAGAGAACACCTCCCACCCACACAGAGCCCCGTGGAGAGAGGCCTTCACCTGCACAGTCGGGGCGACTGTGACTCTGACTCGATTATCACATACTCACGGATTTGCCGCATTTTCCACAGAACCCGCCCCCTGCTGCGCACTCTGCAGATTTTAACTAAAAGATGATAACTGCCGCTCAAATGGAACAAAAGTTACAAAAAGTCTGGCGCCTCTGGATCCCGCACACCGGAAGTCAACTGGTCATCTTTCGGTTTCTAATTTCGGTGTTTTGGTGTTACATTGGTACTAATTATGGTGAACTCTTTTCTCAGACAGTGTTAACAGGTGTAACAAGCATTGGCATAGCCAACAGGTCTCGCCTTTGGGACCTTACAAGTGTTTAGCCATGCAGCACATTATCCCAGCTGCTCTGGCGCCAGGGATTGAAGAGGTATACAATTACTACACAGCGGGCCACGCAGTCTGATTCGAGGTATTCACTACATAAATAGTGCATAGATGCACACATTTTGAGGAGGGTGGATCAGCCAAAACGATAGTGACATTGTGTGTGGTGGAGACAGCATCTTTTGAAACAATGCATGTATGTTTGTGAGTCAGAAGTAGGGGGGTGAATGGACAAATGGTGCGAGAACTCATGAGCTTTTTGCGTAGTGCCTGGGTTATATATTTATTTTTTATTTTTATTTTTGAAGTTTTCTATAGCGCTGGCCAGACCCGAGGGTATCGGAGCGCTTTACATTGGGAGTGACAAGTGTGAAATGGTACAGTAAATATTTTTTTTTTCACAGGATTCATACAAGTTCAGTGTTTAACAAAGTGTTCTTCCGCCTGAGGGGCGGTTGTGCGGTAGTGTTTTTGAGGTAGTCATGGTTTTCGGATGTGCAATAGAGGTAGAGTTCGGGAACGCAAGGTTGAGGTAGAGTGTTTTTAGACGGTTCTTGAATTCGGGAAAAGACGGGGTGGTTCTGATGTTCACTGGGATACAGTTCCAGATTTTTGGGGCGTTGCCGGCGAATGAGCGGCAGGCAGTTTTTTGTTTCCTCGTTTTCAAGGGGATCAGTAGTAGGGAGTTTGAGCTTCTGAGGTTTCTGGATTGACCCACTTTTTTGAGCTTGGAGGCTAGATATTCTGGTTTCCCTGTGTGTAGGGCTTTGTGTGTAAGGCAGGCCGTTCTGAATTTTGCGCGCATTTCCACTGGTAGCCACTTAAGATCTTTGAGTGCGGGGGATATGTGGTCAAATTTCCTAGCGCCTGAGACCGTTCTGGCTGTTGCATTGAGGGTGGTTTTCAGTGGCGCTAAGTGGGATATGGCTGTGCCAGTTAGGGTTGCGATCCCGTAATCCAGTCTGGACAGGACCAGTGCTTGGGTGGCTTGTTGGAGATCCTTTTGTGGGATGTGTGGTTTGATTTTGTTGAGGAGCTTCAGGTTGAGCAAGGCGCTTTTTGCGGAGTTCTTGATGTGGTTAGACATAGTTAGTTTGTGATCCAGGGTGATTCCAAGTGATTTTACTGTGTTGGTCAGGGTGAGATTTCCTTTGAGAGCGTCAATGGCTTTCACCCATTCAGTTATTTGGGGGTTGTCATCTTTATTGGAGATGAGGAGGATCTCGGTTTTTCCTTGATTGAGTCAAGGTGATTCGTCCCTAGCCAGTCATGGATTTCTTTTAGTGTGTTATTGAGTCTTAGAATGTCATTGTAGGAAGTGGTTTCTATGTAGATTTGTGTGTCGTGTCGATGGAAAGGGATGTTGGCTTTCTTCAGTATGATGGTGAGGGGAACCATGTAGATGTTGAACAGAAGAGGGGAAAGAACAGATCCTTGGGGGACCCCTCTGGTCACGGGGAGAGGATCGGATGTGAAGGATTTTATTTTTACTTTTTGGAAGCGGTTCTGAAAGAAGGAGTCAAACCATTTCAGGACCACGTCATCCGCACCTACTCGTTCTCTGAGGGCCTTGATGAGGAGCCTATGGTCAACCGTGTCAAACGCTGCTGACAGGTCTAGGAGGATGAGTAGGCAACATTGATCCGAGTCAAGGGAGTTGCGGATGTCATCTACTATGTTCAGGATTGCGCTTTCGGTGCTGTAGCCTCTTCTGAAGCCTGATTGGTTTTGGTCTAGGAGGTTGATGTTGTCGAGCTGGGTGTTGAGTTGGCGAAGTACGCATTTTTCCAAGATTTTGGCTAGGAAGGGGAGACTTGAGACTGGTCTGAAATTGTTTAGGTCGTTAGAGTCTAGACCTGGTTTCTTCAGGAGGGGAGTGACCTGGCCAACTTTAAGGCAGTCCAGAACGATGCCAGTTTTTAGGGAGCTGTTGATGATTTTACACCAGAGTGGGGCAAGGGAGAGTTTGAGGTCTTTTGCCATTTGGGCGGGGATGGGATCAAGGTTATGGGAGGAGGTTTGGAGGTTGAGATTAGATTGCGGATCTCGGCTTCGTGGATTGGGTCGAAAGAGGACCAGGCAATGGAGGGTGAGTCTCCATAAATGGTTAGTGTTGAGGTTGTATTGATGTTGATGATCGGCACTGGGCTGATGTCTAGGGATAGTTCGATCTTGGATATTTTTTCGTTGAAGAAGGAGACGAAGTTGTCGCATAGGGTTTTGGAGGGTTGGGCATGGACATTGGATGGTTTGGAGGTTTGTTTTTTGATGATGTCAGAGTTCTCTTGGTCTGTTTTTTTGCCTTTGTTAGCGCATTGCAGAAGAAGTTTGTTTTTTCATTGTTGATGTGATTGAAAAATGTCCCGTTTTTTTTAAATAGTGTCTCAGTGCGCCTGCTTTACTTATCACAGGTGCTGAGATGGGTCTTTATTGGGCACTCCATTTTCACCCTCGTGGAGAAAAAAAAGCTTACTGCTGCAGTAGTACCACCCTTCACTGCTTTCAAAGAGACCCGTTATAGTTCTTTCACAATCTCTTCATTCCATAACTGAGGCATTTTCAAAATTATGTGCAGCGAAGCCAAAGTTGCTGCTTATTTGTCTTATGCAGCTAACAACCATTGGCAAAGCCAATAGTCCAGGCTTGTTCTAGCAGGTGTGATGTTACTCTTTATATTATTCAGGGCTGGACTGGCCGTTGCGGGCATCAGGCAATCCCCTAGCTGCAAAATCGGCCCTATAACAAAACCGGCCGAAAACCAGCCCTGGCAAAGAGCTCGGTTGCACCATCAAACCCCCCGGGGGGAGGAGAGGGAGGCCGGATGAACACTTTGCCAGGGCCGGTTTTGGTTCCCAGTCCGGCCCATTATTTATTAGGATACAATGACAGAAGCAGCACATTTTTCTGGCAGGACGCTATGCTAATCACAGATTCTTTTAGCTTATGTGTTTTAAGCCACGTCCTTAATTTATTTTTATTTATTTACGTAATTTATAAAGCGCCTGTATCACCCCAAATGGGGTATCACCCCCCCCCGCTTTTCCATCCCACTTAAACCCATGGGTACTTCTGTCAGTCCTACTTCTATGTCTATGACACCTGTCACGGTTTTTAGGTCGAGCCTAGAGCAGCGCATGCGCTGCTGTTTGACTTTTAGTAAGGGGCTTTTCAAAGTGCTACCCACAAGCTTTTCCTGGCATAAAGCTTGCGTGTAAGCTCGCGTGCACGCCGCCATGTGCCTTTCTTATCTCTTCCTCCTCATCGCTGGCCTAATTACTTTCACTTTTGCGGCCATTGCTTGTTTAACTTCATATATGAAGTACTTCTCAGCATTCTTAAGTTACTGAGTCAAAAATGGGTAATATAAAAAGATTTCCCTTGTAAACATGTATTTGTGTCTGCCTGAGGATAGGACAGAGACTGCCCCGGGCAGTGCTTATCGGGGCATATTAGCAATGCTTTGCGATAACTATCACAAAGCGTGCTTAGCGTTCCTTTTCTTAACTCCCGCTATCATAGGTTTTTATCGTGGAGATATCGCGTTATTAGCAACACGTATCTCCAAGGCGATAAAAATTCCTGCGATAGTGGGGAAATCACTGTTTTGTAGGGAACATTGCTAGTTTTCCAGCCATGTTCCCCGCAAAATGGCGATAACCTTGCTGATACGACCCTGTGGTTGTATCAGCAGAATCCACCCCCTATGTTAGGGGTGGCTAAGTCTTGATTTTAGCAGACGTTAGTTTTTGGAGAAAACAACAGTTTTCTCCAAAAACGAACTTCTGCTAAAATGCTGGGGCATGCTTGCTGATAGTGCGAAGCCGTGTTATTGATGTTCTGAGATGTAGTGAATGTCAGGAGCGTCCTCTTTGCATCTCATTAGAGATGCAAAGGTAGGTGTAGTGAAAAAGGGTGCTAACATGCGAATATGCATGTCAGCACCCTCTTGCTGATAGGGATAAAGCCCTTGCTGATAAGCCCCATTGCTGTTTGCTCGGCCTCTCCCTTCTGTTGACCCACTGCGGCCGCGAGAACACACAGAAAGAACTCCCGGAAAGTAAATATGTCGGCTCTGAAAGGGCACGCGCCCGCCGTGGCAGGTGAGGTCACAAGCAGACGCATTATTAAATAATGCAGCCGAGGTGACCCTCGGTAACAGAGCATCCTTGGCAACCAGCCACTCGGTGGTGCAGTCTCCCGTCAGACATTCCTGCTGCAAGCTTCCGACCCGGGTCAGTCTCCATGCCGGGGCACAAGAAACTTAAGAAAACCTCCGGTATCTATGCTGTCCCCCTCCGCCTTTCGCTACCCATCACCCCCCGTCACAGGATCCTCTTCACGGGTAAGAAGCCGGGTATAATGAGCAGACAAGGGCAGCATAGCAGCGGCCTTACTGTCCCAGGCTGTCCTGGGCCGGCTACCCCTGATGAGAGAGAGAGACCCCATCACTACAGGGGACTTTCCTAAACACGCAGCACCTTCTTGCAGCTCGTTTCATGCAACATCTAGCAGGGACACTCTCCTTTACGAGTTCTAGCTTGCTAAATAATGCACAAGTGGTAATCTAAGCAGATAGGCAAACTGAATATGTAGAAAATCATGATTTCCCCCTGGAGTTCCATATGGTTGCAGTATCCGTATTTATATAAAGACTAGAAAAACATCCACAGTAAGCATTCTTTTTGCTGAAGCCTCCCTCACACGGACCAAGGCAAAACAAAGCAAGTGAGTAACACACATTAACCCCTTGCCTGCTTCACAGAAATACTAACACGTGTGTGTTGTAGGGCTCTCCTCTTCTAGGTCTGGTTTGACAATACTTCTGTGTATGATGATCGCCAGAAAAACAAGCATTGGCATAGCCAAAAGGTCTCGCCTTTGGGACCTTATAAGTATGTAACTATGCAACAGTTCATGTTGTTGCACTAAGGATATTGTGCTGCATAACTAATACTTATAAGGTCCCAAAAGCGTGACCTATTAGCTATGCCAATGTTTGTTTGCTTTGAGAAGCTGGTCACCCTACTTACAGGGCAAAGTGCAAAATAATAGTAGCGCACCCCGTGCTGAAGTCTGCACTATATCTTGTGACTGTGAGGGGGAGCATGCACGGAATGATAACACATGTGCTCTTGTCACTCCAGATCTCCCGGACTGTCTTGTGTCACACACGGGGTGACGATGTTATCTATACGTGCATGACACTAAGTCTGGTGAACCGTGAAGCCCCCCTGCTACTCTGACAGAGTGACAGCCGCACTCCCTAGTAGCGGGAATATCCTGCAATGCAGCGTTGGCTTTAACGACCCGTGGGCGGAAACACTCAAAAGTAAAAACCTTAAAAGGGTGAATATGTTTACAAACCGGGATTGCGATGAAACAACATCTATGGCACCAAGGGATCCTAGAACCCAAATTAAAATATAGTTTCAAAGTCCAGGGACACAAGCGTTTTGCATGTATTTTTGGAAGACGGAATATATCGCTAACAGACATATTTTATTTCTTAGGACACATCTTCACATGCAGGGGGGATTAGGAATATACTTTCAGCATTCGAGCAGGATATTTCCATGGTCACATCCTATGCCCTTGGAAAGCAAGATGTTCTACAGAGGCACCCTAGTCTATTCTACAATTCACCAGCAGCCATCAATGCCATAACAGCCGCACTGCGTCTATTCCCGGAAGTGCACCATACCAGTGTATCTGCATTACTACACACAGCCAACAGTCATTGTTTTTGTGGTGGTTGTTGGCCGCAGTGTTATTTTACTTTACATACGTCATATTTAAACAATTCCCCTGGGCACCTTCTCGGGCCGGGGGATGGGCTGCGAGTGCCGTCTCCGTTTGCTACCCCGATTTTTTGTCAGGTGCACTCACCCAGCCGTAAGGCATCCCAGAGTGAGCGGCCCTCCTTCTACACATCGCTCTGTCAGTGTGTTTCCATCACCAAACCAATACACCTCTTGTTTCTGCGATGCCACCAGGGAGGCTTCAGTCTCCCTGCGGCTCCCCCTACCCTGTGTTGTCTCTTTGCGCCTCCATTGCTCTTTGTGGGCCTGCCCATGCTGCTGTACCACTCGTAAATACCAAAAAAGGGCCTTGCTCTTAAGCAGCAAGGCTGAGCACTCTTAAGCAAACACCAAAACCGATTGCCAATACTGCTACTGTTCACTGTTGTGAACATTACCAGTATTGCCAATCGGGTTTGGTCTTTGCTGTACCACTCATACGCTAGGATACCCACCTCTAGCTGTGTATCCAGGAGGCTGACGTCTGGTAAGGTCTGACGGCAATCTTCCCCACAAACACCATGGTGTGCTCCGCTCCGCTCCGCTCTTGCCCTCATGTGGTGGCACGCTTGTGTCCTGTTCAGAGTCTTATGGCACTGTGTTCTCTCGCCATGGGTCACACATGAAATCAAACAAAATTGGGAGATAGTCAGATACTGCCTGTGGATATGTGATACCCATTACTTTCATAAATACCATCCTCTCCCTCACTCATTCTCCTGGGAGGCTCCCCCCGGTAAGCGCCTCTGCGAGACCAGTACCCAGGTTGTCCCCCCCTGGACTGTGTTATTACCAGCAAGATGCAGTTGTTATGCTCAACTGGTTTACCGCTAACCCTTCCTTCTTCCCACATTTTGTATTGGACCGTTTTATCTTAAACTTCGTATGCGCGCCCAATGAAATGCAATGTTTTCACAACCTTCGTATATTCGTAATGGAGTCACCGTAAATCCTTCCCCTCTTATCAGAATTTGCCTCTGCAAATTGTTAGTTTAGGCTTCGTAAGCGCGCCCCACTCATATTTCGTACTGCAATACTGATACTCGGAGGAGCAAAGATTACAGTACATACTCGTGATCCCACCAGGACCCTTTGCTTCTTCCTCTGGTGGTCCCGGTTGGCACATCTTCACCTGGTGCCTAGTTCCCTCATGCCACCTCGAACCATGGACATGGGAAGGTGCAGCGCTGCAGCTATGGCTGCCCCTTCCTGCACCGACCTCTTCACCGTCAGAAACAGCCCTCCCTTCTCCTTCTCTGCTGGGGGATTAGGGGGGGTCATCCTTGCGCCACTCGAAGATCGTTGGCACCGCATAATAGAGTTTTTTTGTCAGCCATCTCACTGAGAGTCGTGTTATCGACCCCAGCCGGGTGATGGGCTGAGCGGTCCTACTGGGTTTTAAGCAGTGGCCTTGCGGTTGAACAAAGGCCCCTGGAGCGGATGCATTTACCCAGTGAACACCGCCCAGCTGTGCCAACATTGTACAGGGACAGATGAGCCCTCCCCTCCGTGACTGCCCCCTCTCTTCCCCTTGGAATTATCTGAGGCATGCCCCGAAAAACACACGATCCCAGGACCCGCTGCCTCCGTCTTGGGTGGTCTCCATGATCACCGCAGCTACAACCTACCAGTTGTGCGCAATCTTGATCCTGGCATCGAGGCTCGAGGGCACCTTCATTCCTCTCGGGTCTGCCTCACTGACGCCATCCGCCCCAGCTCCAGTTGTCTTGCTCCCGGATGGCTGCTCCCCATGGGCACCGCCGTTCTGGCTCCAGTGTTGCTTTTGGTGTTGCACATCGCCTGCTGCTTGGCACCATCCTGGTTGAGATGGCGGGTCCTTCCTTAAAAAATCTTGGTACAATCGCTGGTTCTCTCAAGACTGGATTATTGTAATTCTCTTCTGACTGGCCTACCTAAATCTCACCTCTCACCCCTCAAATCCATCCTCCATTCAGCAGCTCACTTCATTTCAGGGTCTAAATGAAGTGACCACATCATTCCTATCCTGTCCTCTCTTCGATGGCTTCCGATCGAAGCAAGATTTATCTACAAAACTGCCTGCATCACGCATAAAGCCTTGCACACGTCCTCCACTCGTTACTTGGCAAACAAACTGAAATTGTCCGGAGGCTCGAGACCCTTGTGCAATGCGGAAAAGCTTCTGCTTGAGCCCCACGTCTTCGGAAAAGATCGATGGCACAATCCTTCTCAGGCAATGTGGTGAGAATGTGGACCTCTCTTCCCCCATTGCTCAGTGCCATCACCTCTATCCGGATCTTCAAAGCTGATCTCAAATTGCTCCTCTTTCAAATACACTTTCATAACTAATACTGTCATGCTCAGGCCCCTCTTGGAAGTTCACTCATTGTAAATTTGTATATATATTTTTTTTCCTGTACATTCCTCTCTCCTGCGTGCTTTGTTGGATTTTGTGTTTATGTAACCTTCATTTTTAGGTCTCAGCCTGCGTAGGCTGCGCTTCCGCAGTACCACCGGCAAGATCTTATGTTTCTCAGTGTGGGGCATGAACCCGCCCCTCTTCTCCATTGGCTGGCTTCCTAAACGGAGGCCAGCCATTGGAGGAGAAGGGCGTCTGTCCATTTAAGCCCCGTCTTTTTGGGATTCGGGGTGTGTTTTTTAGTTTCTTTCCCTCCTCTTCCCATTGGCTGGAATTTAACATTCCAGACAATGGGAAGAGGAGAGAAAGAAAAACACGCCCCCAAATCCGAAAATGATGGTGCGTTTCTCGGAGGCATTTCTGCTTGATCTCGGAGAAACATGGTGGTGTCATGGCGTGGTCCGCTTTCCAGTCGGAGCTCGCTTGTATCAATTGTGCTAAATGCCTTATCTGGATTGATTCATTAAATGGGAGGTGTTGTAACATAGTAGTTTAGAACATAATTTATTTGCACTCTTTATAACAGCCATTGTTCATCGAAGGCCGCCCCTCTCTCTCTCCCTACTGGTATCTGGTTCGCATCGGGCTGCCTCCCCCACCGCCGCCGCCGCTCTCGCCTCAAAAACAGAGCACTGCTGAGGGCGAGCTCTGCTGTTTATGGACTGTGTCTGCGCCAGCTCCGCTGCGTCACTTTCGCCCAGCCGGGCCTCGCTGTGGATCTGCGGCTCTGATCGCGGGAGGAGTGCAGCCGCCGCGGGCGGTATATACAGGTAGGCGACGAGGGTTGTGCGGCCTCTGCGGGGCACGACAGACCTGGGGCGGGCACGGGACTGGGAGGGCCCAGCCCACGGGCAGTGTTGGGAGGTTCAACCGCTCCGGATCAGCCCAGGCTCCTCTTCCTTAAAGTCCACAGATAAGGTCCGCCAGGGGGCCACGGTTGTTCTCCAGGCCTGTCCTGCCACTGAGTCCCCTCTGCTTAATCTGGGCTCACCATGGCGATACCGGTAGCCAGGCACCGTGCTCTAGCGGGGGAGGTGGGGAAGTTTGAGTACCAAGCACAGGACAGGGTTCGAGCTCTTTCTGGCAGTAGAGGCAGATCCAGGGGTCCGTGCAAACGTCTATCTCAAACCCGGCGAGCGTATTGCATGACACTATGCGAATTAGAAGACGCTGTCACCATCCCTGAAACGGTTGCTTCTCGACCACTTTCGCTATTGTTATTTTGGTACCATAAACATGAGCGGGTGTGACCTGGACCATTGAGTGGGAGACTCATTTCTTCTGTCTGAACGTGTCAAATACGTCATACAATGTAGTTTTTAATGTCATATCATGTGATCTATTTCTGTTACATTATGTAGTGTTAACATACTGTGATTTCTAAGCATAGCCCGCGCTATGTGGGAGTTATCCAAGTTGTGGGTTTTCTCCGTTGTGTATCGACTTTGAGATTTAGGTTTTACGATTTTTCGCATGACCTATGGCGACTGCTCCCCGGGACACTACAAGGTCATTAAGGGGGTGTTCGGGGTTCGCAGGCTGCCAAGCGCCGCAGATCACACCTGGCGGCTGCTGGAGGCGCATGTTTACATGAAATAGGTATATTTGGGGGAGGGCTGGAGATCACATTTGAGGTGAGGGGAGACTGCTGGATCCGCATGTTTACCTGAAATAAGTATATGTGGGGAGGGCTGGAGATCACACCTGGGGCGGGGCTGCTGGAGATTTATGTATCACATAAATTAAGTATATCTGGGGGAGTGCTGCTGGAGCCATGTGGTTTACATTAGTCAAAGATGGCTGGAGGTGTGTCTAGGATCACACGTGGTGTCGTTGTAGTATCTGGTGTGTAGGTACACCCATCTCTGCCGTGAGACGGCATGAGCCAGCAGGATAAGGGGCTGTCATCCAACATGAACGTATCAGCGTAGGGACCGAGATCTGTAATAACCTAGATAAGCCAGATAAAATGGGCACCCTTCCTACCCCGGTATCACAAATGTGCAACCTAGGCATACTCCTAGACGATACTTTAAGTATGCATGCTCAATCAGTAAAAGTCACAGCCACTTGTTTCTCCATCATTAAATGGCTGAGGAAAATATGCTGGATGCTGCTAGATACAACAACAAAAAACTGTAGTCAAGGTCTTAATTACTTCCCGGCTTGACTATGGAAATGTCCTCTATGTGGGCTCAAACAAACCGATTCTCCACAGACTACAGATGGCCCAAAATGAGGCAGTTAGGCTCTTATGTAAGGTACCAAAAAGAGAATCGATCTCCGTATTTCAACGGAAATTACATTGGCTAAACATTGAAAATCGAATGAAGTTCAAAACACTCACCTACATGCACAAAATCAAAGCCAATATAGCCCCCAATTACCTCTGCACTTTTGTCAAACCATACATTCCATCTAGAAATCGAAGATCAGCCTCACACGGCCTTTTTGTGGTCCCTAAATACAAACTAGCGCGAATTGGGGGGAAATCCTTCACATACCTAGGACCATCGTAATGGAACTCCCTCCCAATCTCACTTAGAAATTAAACTAACTACTCCAGTTTCCGCAAGTTGCTAAAAACCTGGCTGTTTGACAAATAAGATGCCCAAGCTCCACCCTGTCAAGGCTTCTATCTGCGTCGGGAAACCCTTTTTGGGTAGCTGTCGCGCAATACAAATTCTAATAATAAATAAATAAAAATAAAAAAAATAACCTACATCCCTTAACTTATAGGCTCTATTGGGGGGGCCGACTTAGTTGCGTTTCTTTATTCTGACCCTCTAGATGCTTTGTTTAAGATCCCATAATGTGTGCAAAACATGGTGGTGCTTCTGAACCGCGTGTGTATTCTTTTAATAGAGGTGTTTGGAGGCGTGTCTACGATAACACATTGTTAGTGGCAGATACACCCTCCCTACGATCTGCAGGGAGATAATCACAAATGCATGTTGTTGGACTTGGCCCGCAGGGCAGGTTCACCCCTAGACTTTTTGCCTTATTTGTGACCCTGTGTCAGTGATTTTTGGGTCTCTGCGCACTTTCCCCTGAGTCCCAGAGTGAAAGTGCGTGCGTGTAGCATGGCTGGCCTGCCCTCCCATAGGAATGCATGGGGAATGTGTGTGTACCTGGTAGTTCCTGATGCGTGGGGAGTGCAGGCTCGAGTTTAGTATGTGTAAACTCGTGAGAGTGAATGCTGCGAGATGGTGTCTGCGGCATGTATGTGTCTAGAAGGGAAGTGCTACTTCTGGACATTGAGATATGTGTGCCGTGAGGGTGCTGGAGCGTGATTGGCTGGAGCTGGCTGGCATGCCAGGCTCCAGGAAGTCTGGATGGGTCTGCCCGGTGGTGAGTGGGAGATTAGCATGAGTGATGTGTGGGAGGAGTGTACCTGTGTCCTGGAGGCGCTTTGGAGCACCTGCCCGTCGCTGCTAGCGCTGCTAGCGCTTGGTGTGCACAGCCGGTGCCCACCCGGCATCCGATCGCCCCGTGTGGCGAGTTGGCGGCGCGGGTGCCACCCCGCTCATTGCCGCGTTGTTGTGGCCCGATTTATTGATCTACGAGGGAGCCCACTCCTCGGATCATCTGGGAAGCCGCCTGCCTGCCTAGAAGCGAGCCGCCGCGCTGCCCGCGGCGACCCGGAAGTGATTGTGAGTCCGTCCAATCACCGCGCGGCCCAGGAGAGTCAACCCGGAAGTCCCGCCCCCGCAGCCGAGCCGAGAAGCAGCCTGCCGAGGCTCCCCGAGTGGAGAGAGGAGCCCCGGGAGAAGGAGCCGGGAGACCCGAGGAGCGGCCGCCAGAACCCGGTGAGTGCAGGTGCCTGCAGAGGAGAGGGGGGGCATCGGGACACATTGCCGGTGTCCGCCCCGCCCCCTCTCTGTAGCGCGACCTCGCGCCCACGTGTTAGAGCCTTAGAGAGGCTCCAACGAGAGAGAGCATCTCTGCGTTCTGGAGCAGCGAGGTGCCCCGGGGGCACCCGTCGAGTTAGAGCCCAGTGAGGCTCTTGGCAAGCATCATTGCTTTGGGTCCCCAGAGCGAGGGACCCCACAGCCCAGCGAGGCTGCACCTTTTTGTTGCTGGAGCCCTGAGAGGCTCAGCAGCCCCCCCTTACTGGTGTAAGAGAGCCTGAGAGAGGCTCACCAGTGCCACAGTGGTGGTTCTTTGAGCCCAGAGAGGCTCCAACATTGCCCTAACTTTCCCTGCTCCAGTTGCCCAGCACTTTGTGGGCAACTGCCACGTTTAGGCCCTGACATTGGGACACCGGGACAGTCACAGGTGGTGACTTGTGAGTTTGGCGCAATTGTTATTGATTCTGCACCTCTGAATGTATTGTTTATGCGTCATGTGCCTTTACACCTCTGAATGTTACGGCATCATGTGTTTTGCTTTTACACCCCTACAGGTAGTGTGACGTGTAGGTGGTTGTCTTCTCCCTAGTACAGGTGGTGCTAGTGAGGCCCTGTTACCAGTGACTACTGGTTGTATGCTCTACTTTTATATTGTGCTATTACTGAAGGTATTGCTTTATTACTGAAGGTATTGCTAAAGTGCTATTACGGAAGGTATTGCTTTATTACTGAAAGTATTGCTTTATTACTGAAGGTATTGCCTTATTTCTGAAAGTATTATTTCTAAAAGTGCTGATACCCTTGACAGGGGTCCAGGTGGCCCTGTCCTGTACAAATGTCCCTTGTAAATTCCGCCCGTGCCTGTTGGCACAGTGTAACAAGATGTGTGTTTTATCTGATGTATATTTATTATAATACAAAGGCTATTTCATATAACCTTGTGTGGAGTTTTCCTTTGTGATGGGCCTTTGGTTGTTGTTGCTGGGGTGCGTGCGCAAATGCTTAACCTACATCGCCTCCAAGTTTAGCCTTGACTGCTCGCGCCACGTTACCTAGAGGGCGAGTGGGGGTTGCCTTGGTGTGTGACTCCCTTGCCCTGACCCTTAGAAAGGGCGATCCCTGACTGACCTCGACGCGAGTCTTGGCCGGCCAGGGTCCCGTTTCTAACATTGGCGGCAAGCGGTGGGATAAGGATTTGTGTTTGCGTTGTACCACAGTGGCAACTGGCCACTACAAAGCTCTGCATTTTAGATGACCACATTTTAGGGGATATTGTGTTTTTGGTAGAATTCCATTGTTTCTTCTCCTGAAAGGTATCATTGTGCAATTGTGTCCAGTACATTTGTTCCCCTGCCCCGCGCCCAGAGTTTGGTACCTGTGTCACGTGTGGTCAGGTTGAGGAATCAGGGGTGGTAGAAACTGCCTTACCAGTCCGAGGGGGGGGTTGTGTGTGAATGAATGGTGTGTGGCACTAGGCAAGTGAGTGTGAGTTCTCTGAGAGAGGGAACTTGCTGAACCTTTGTGAATTGTGTACTCCTGTGTAAGCTCAGACCCCTAGGTAATCTTTTCTCTAGAGCGTCCGCCAGAATGGAGCCTGCTTTTGATTTCCGTGATCTGTTTGGATACAGTATGGGAGAGTTGGTAAGGTTCTGTGGAGAGAGAGGCATAGGAGTGGATGAGTCAGATACTCAGTCTGAACTTAGGAGCAGCCTGATCCTATGGCAAAAGGGTCAGTGGGATCTTGCGCGCAGTGAGGAAAGGGCCCGGGTCTCACGCCATGAGGGTGGTGGGTCTGTGGGGAGCCCTGAAGATTCAGAGGAGGAGGAAGAAGATGACAGCACAGGGACGCCAGCAGATAGTGAGGACCCCATAGATAGGGAGTCCCTTGCTGGGTCCAGTGTCAGATGTAGCACCCCATCCCTTTCCCTATCCCCAGAGGAGTGGGTGGATAGGAGAGAAGAGAGGGAGCACCAGCTGGCCACGGAGAAGCTCAGGTTAGAGTATGCCAGAGAGATGGCGCAGCTGGGTATGAATGAGCGGATTGCAGAGGCTGAGAGGGCCTTGGCCAGGGAGAAGATAGCCCTAGAGTGTAGGTTATCCCCTGACCACAGTCTTAATTTTCTGGATCCCCCAGGGAGGGTGGAGTCCAGTGGTGGCAGCTATGTAGAGCCCAGTGCGAGCAGTCCCACTCCCAGTTCCCCCAGTCTGGTACCTGTTTCCCCAGAGGAAGAGTTAAGGTTGAAATTCAGGGGCAGTAGGAAGCTGTCTCACCAGTCGTGGGAGGAGTTTGAGGATGAATGTTGTGGGACACTGTTTGATTGGGTAAAGGTTCACACGAAAGATGATTTTGATGTCTTGTTTGACCTGATTGTCAAGGAGCACCTGCTCAGTTGTTGTTCTCGAGGGTTGCGCACACACCTGTTGGGGTGTGGATTGTCTGACGCATGTGAGCTTGCAGATGAAGCAGACCGCTGGGAGAGGGCCAGAGGTTCTGTACAGTCATTGGAGAGTGAGTCCAACAGCAGTGGTACAGGGAGCTTCCAGCCCAGCGTGGTGGAAGAGGCTCAGTGTAGCCCAGCTAGGTCCCAGTATAGTGAGAAGGGTGGAGGGGCTGACTGCCTGGCTCAGTGGAGCAGGAGTCAGTGGGTGGCTGAGAGCCCCCAGAGGCCCGAAGCCCTGTCTCAGAACTTGGGTGGTTTCTTGAGGGAACACCAGGTTAGGGACCTAGGCTGTCCTGTTAGTACACTTGAGGAGGATCTCCTAGTGTCTAGGGAACCTGGAGCGTCTGTAACTAGAGCTCCAGGGGTTCCAGTGTCCGGCAGTGTCGCTCCAGTTGGGAGGGCACAGAAGTCCGAAGCGAGGAGTGATTGGGGGATGAGTTTCCCAGTGGATGCACCAGTGGACCAGAGACTAGCCAGTGGGGCTAGGTCTTCTTGGGTGGACCCGGGTGGCTCCACTTCTGTGCTGGGGGATCTTTGCGCACTGTCAGGTGGACAGGAGGCGGGAGATCTGCGCCAGGCAGACAGTCACACGACACATGGGTCATGTGACAGCCTCAGGGGGATTGCGTGTGAATCCCCAGAAGTCCTGGAGTGCCAGGCAATTATTCCACCAAAGGTTTTAGACCGGAGGGTGGGAGGCCAGGTTCAGGTTCGGCCTGACCTGAAGGGTAGGACGACTGTAACCAGTGTCCTGACCGGTTCTTCCAGAGGAACTTCGCCAGTTGGGAGAGGGCAGACCTCTGGAAGGGGGTGCAGAGGGTGGGAAAGCCCACCTCTGACCCCGGCGCAACCTGAGGGGTTAAACCCTGGGTTGGAGTGGCGTTGTAAGGGTACCCCTTGCAGGAGGAGGAGGAACCCTGGAAGAAGAGGTAAGGGGAGGAGAGCCTTCCCTGAGACTCCTGGTCCGCCTGAGGTTGTAGACCAAAGGCTGGTGAACCAGTGGCAGTCTAGTCCTGTCTTGCAGACAGGGAGAGTGGAGAATGGACACTATGTGCCAGGGGTTACTACCCCCCGCTCTGCGAATTGGCAAGGACCGGTGGCACCTGGGTGGCCCAGGGCCTGGTCCTGGCCGCGGACAGCTGAGGAGTACCAGTGGGGTAGCCCAGTTGGTCCTTACAGTAGCTTCAGAAGGAACCCTAGGGGTTCACTGTGGCATAGAACAGGAGGGTGTCCCGGCAGTGGCGGGCCTGCGTGTTCTATCGCCCCAAGCAGGGAAGTCCATCACGGTGGTGATTGTTCTCCCCTGCGTTTTGGCTGGAAGGGGGTTGTGTTGGACTTGGCCCGCAGGGCAGGTTCACCCCTAGACTTTTTGCCTTATTTGTGACCCTGTGTCAGTGATTTTTGGGTCTCTGCGCACTTTCCCCTGAGTCCCAGAGTGAAAGTGCGTGCGTGTAGCATGGCTGGCCTGCCCTCCCATAGGAATGCATGGGGAATGTGTGTGTCCCTGGTAGTTCCTGATGCGTGGGGAGTGCAGGCTCGAATTTAGTATAAGTAAACTCGTGAGAGTGAATGCTGCGAGATGGTGTCTGCGGCATGTATGTGTCTAGAAGGGAAGTGCTACTTCTGGACATTGAGATATGTGTGCAGTGAGGGTGCTGGAGCGTGATTGGCTGGAGCTGGCTGGCATGCCAGGCTCCAGGAAGTCTGGATGGGTCTGCCCGGTGATGAGTGGGAGATTAGAATGAGTGATGTGTGGGAGGAGTGTACCTGTGTCCTGGATGGGCTGGGTTTTCCCCCCACAATGCTGGCTCCGCCCCCCTGTAGTGTGTCTAACGATCCTAGCCTCCCCAGTGAATGAAATGGGTGGTTGGGCCATCAAGAGTGCTCCAGAACCAGCTGCGACTGGTTTCTCCCCCACCCTGCACCCTTAAACAAAGGATTTACAGTATAAGAAGGGGCTGTGTCCCCACTGAAAAGGTTCTACTTTTGAATCCTGCCAGAGGGGGCTTGTGCCGCTGCTGGGGCCAGAAGGACCGCCACTTGGGGAGTCTCCCTGCCTGGAGACCCAGTGTGCTGGCTCTGGCCCAGCCTTGCCCCCCCCTGCCTGCCTCCAGCCCTGCTGGAGCCCTGTCCTGCCCTCCAGTGCTGGGGAGCACTGAGGACTTCTTGCCTGCAGCCTGAGAGCGCTGCTCTCTGCCCTTCAGCGCTGGGAGCGCTGAAATCGCCTGCCTAGCGCTTGGAAGCGCTGGATTTTGCCATTAGCGCTGTGAGCGCTGTACTGTGTCCTGGAGGCGCTTTGGAGCACCTGCCCGTCGCTGCTAGCGCTGCTAGCGCTTGGTGTGCACAGCCGGTGCCCACCCGGCATCCGATCGCCCCGTGTGGCGAGTTGGCGGCGCGGGTGCCATCCCGCTCATTGCCGCGTTGTTGTGGCCCGATTTATTGATCTACGAGGGAGCCCACTCCTCGGATCATCTGGGAAGCCGCCTGCCTGCCTAGAAGCGAGCCGCCGCGCTGCCCGCGGCGACCCGGAAGTGATTGTGAGTCCGTCCAATCACCGCGCGGCCCGGGAGAGTCAACCCGGAAGTCCCGCCCCCGCAGCCGAGCCGAGAAGCAGCCTGCCGAGGCTCCCCGAGTGGAGAGAGGAGCCCCGGCAGAAGGAGCCGGGAGACCCGAGGAGGGGCCGCCAGAACCCGGTGAGTGCAGGTGCCTGCAGAGGAGAGGGGGGGCATCGGGACACATTGCCGGTGTCCGCCCCGCCCCCTCTCTGTAGCGCGACCTCGCGCCCACGTGTTAGAGCCTAAGAGAGGCTCCAACGAGAGAGAGCATCTCCGCGTTCTGGAGCAGCGAGGTGCCCCGGGGGCACCCGTCGAGTTAGAGCCCAGTGAGGCTCTTGGCAAGCATCATTGCTTTGGGTCCCCAGAGCGAGGGACCCCACAGCCCAGCGAGGCTGCACCTTTTTGTTGCTGGAGCCCTGAGAGGCTCAGCAGCCCCCCCTTACTGGTGTAAGAGAGCCTGAGAGAGGCTCACCAGTGCCACAGTGGTGGTTCTTTGAGCCCAGAGAGGCTCCAACATTGCCCTAACTTTCCCTGCTCCAGTTGCCCAGCACTTTGTGGGCAACTGCCACGTTTAGGTCCTGACATTGGGACACCGGGACAGTCACAGGTGGTGACTTGTGAGTTTGGCGCAATTGTTATTGATTCTGCACCTCTGAATGTATTGTTTATGCGTCATGTGCCTTTACACCTCTGAATGTTACGGCATCATGTGTTTTGCTTTTACACCCCTACAGGTAGTGTGACGTGTAGGTGGTTGTCTTCTCCCTAGTACAGGTGGTGCTAGTGAGGCCCTGTTACCAGTGATTACTGGTTGTATGCTCTACTTTTATATTGTGCTATTACTGAAGGTATTGCTTTATTACTGAAGGTATTGCTAAAGTGCTATTACGGAAGGTATTGCTTTATTACTGAAAGTATTGCTTTATTACTGAAGGTATTGCCTTATTTCTGAAAGTATTATTTCTAAAAGTGCTGATACCCTTGACAGGGGTCCAGGTGGCCCTGTCCTGTACAAATGTCCCTTGTAAATTCCGCCCGTGCCTGTTGGCACAGTGTAACAAGATGTGTGTTTTATCTGATGTATATTTATTATAATACAAAGGCTATTTTCATATAACCTTGTGTGGAGTTTTCCTTTGTGGTGGGCCTTTGGTTGTTGTTGCTGGGGTGCGTGCGCAAATGCTTAACCTACATCGCCTCCAAGTTTAGCCTTGACTGCTCGCGCCACGTTACCTAGAGGGCGAGTGGGGGTTGCCTTGGTGTGTGACCCCCTTGCCCTGACCCTTAGAAAGGGCGATCCCTGACTGACCTCGACGCGAGTCTTGGCCGGCCAGGGTCCCGTTTCTAACACATGTGTGTCCACCTTCGGGTAATGTTCGCACTATAGAAAATTGTATTAAATAAAATAAAATACATAGAGGGTGTCTTTCCATCATCAGAAACTTCACCTACTCGCCACCGGTGTCCCGAAGCCCACTCCGAAGCCCACTCTTGATTCGCACATCTGCTGTGCAGCCCAAACTTTGCCCGAGATCCCTGGAAGTCTTGGAGCACCGAGGATGCGCCTGTGCCCTACATCAGTGAGCACCCTCAACAGTCTACAACTTCTTCTGTCTCCCACTACTGCTCCCCTATATCCTCAGCACACCAGCAGTACTGTTCTCCTGACACCACTGCATCCACAGTCTCCCCCAACCAACACCCTGTCAGCACAGCTGCACTACATCTGTATGAACCCTCTGCACACTACAACTTCTTCTGTCTCCCACCACTGCTCCCCTGCATCAGCAGCACCCTTTCCGGTACTGTTCTCCTGACTCCACATCACCCGTAGTATTGCTCAACAACCTGTCAGCATAGCTGCCATACATCTGCAGGCTCCCTCAGCACCCTGTCGCACAGCTGCCCTACATCTCCCAGGGTTCCCCCAGCACACTACAACTTCTGCTATCTGACCCACAGCTCCCCTGCATCCGCAGCACAGCACCAGCACTGTCCTCCTGCCCCCTGCATCCAAAGTCTCCCCCAGCACCCTGTGAGCACATCTGCCCTCCATCTGCGGGCGCCCCTTCCCTGCACACGAGAACTTCTACTGTCTGCCACCCCTTCTTCCTTGCGCAAGAGCACCCAGCCATCGGGGAAGTGCTGGTAATAGTTCAGTTTTCATATGCCTCTGCCTTTTGGGCACCTCCCACGGCTGCGTGGCCACTGAAAACACACAGCATTTATAGTGCCTACATAGGCAACCCTTCCCACCCTTGCAGAACTTAGAATGCAATTGGAATAAATCATCACGCAACACAATATTGTTGGGAAAAGTGCTGTAGGTTTACGCCATAAAAAGTAAGCCAACGTGGTGGGCAGGCAGTGGTGACTGACTTAAACTGCCCTGCACCTTGGCCAATCCAATCGGTGCTACCAGTTATGAGAAGATTCCCCCCTTGAATACTGTGGACCACCGGTCCACGACTTTGCTCAGGCCCTTTTAGGGCGGAGCTTTGCAAGGCAAGCTGCCGGTTGCTCGGGCTTACAACCGCCCAAAGGACTAGCAGGGCGCCGGCGATTTTTCCTCCATGGTCCAGGCGTAAAGACTCCTTGGGTTTGGCACTGGCACCCCTATTGGGTTCCTGAAGAGGTACCCTTCTGTACCCTTCCACTTCCGGATCACCCTGTAACTCTGACAATGCTCTGGATGGGGCCACTGTCGCCTCCAGAGCCCACCCACCAAGGACAGCAGTTTACTTCACTTTCAACCAGCTGTTTCCAGCGCCTCTCCCAGATCTAACAAGAACAGATACATGCCCACCTTAGACAGGTGCTCCCCCTCCGCCTCAAAATACACTTTGGTGTTAGCATGTATTAGCCCATGTCTGATGAAGCCAAAACCCCTCTGCTCCATGAAACTGCTCATGGCGTTGTTTACCCTTCTTCAGGAATGGTCGATAGCCTCCCCCTACCTGCCACCTTGCCAGAATCTACGCGGGACTATCTCTGACCAACAAAGCTCAACATTGTCCGATGTATTTGCTAATTTCACCCAATATCAGCCTTCATTGCCTATAACAATGCCCCTCTGCCCATAACTGTGATGTCGTTGCCTCCGAGGTGGATGACCAAAATGTTCGGGGGGACTCCCCTCAAGCTAGTCTCTGCTGCAGTTTGTTGAGCAAGCTGTGCCATCACATGCCAGGGTACCCCAACCAGTCTATCTGTGTCTGGGAGAACCCATGCTTTCAAGTTCTGTTTTCGGCCCATTGCTCCATCCTGGTGATGTACGAGTGGCCGATTACCCACACATTGAACCCTGGTGAAAATAAAGGGATGCAAATTTGCACACACTATTTAATATTGTTTACATATTACACATGCCAAACTCGAGTATACACCCTATAACACTGCAAACAACACTGCAAAATATACAAAACAGTGCAATGACACTAATTAAAAGCACAACTGGTTCACCTTGCTATCCCCCCATGTTCCGTTAAAACCATCACGGGCGAATGTAGCGCTCATAAGACCATGAGTCCCCATGACCCACCTTTTTGATGCGCTCAGCTGGGATGCCAACCTTGAAAGCCAAGGTGGCCGCTCTTATTTGAAATGAATGACTCGAATGACTCAAAAAGTGTTTACCTGGGCCAGCGTGTCCTGATAACATCTGGCAAGACCTCATAATCCGTTCCTCCTGGAATTTGCTGAGGGGGACCTGGTCTGCATGCATTAAGAAATACCCTGCATAGCTAGGGCGGATGGCTAAATAATCGCTGGCCAGCTCAACTGGGCAATACCTTCTGTCCCCCAGGGGCTGTAACACTACTTCTTTCCCTCACCCCACCTGGCCAGTTTTGGATCTTCTGATGTGTATCCTTAGAGAGTTACTTATCAACTAGACATCCTGGCTGCATAAAGCGTCCTCTGACCCATCCTTTTTCGACCTAGATACCAGTTCACTGATTCTGAAGGCCCCAAAAAATGCCAGGCTGGTTACAGCCACAAAGAGACTGGCCGCGAAAGGTGAATATGTGGCCTTGTGAATAGCGTCTATCACGCCCTGCAATGTGTGGGATTCAATTGGTGACCTGGAGTCTGGTACCTTTATCTCCTCTCTAGCCCATCCCTTAAGTGCAGCCCGAATGAGGAAAGTCTTGGCTGGATCCTGTAACCCTGTGAGTTTTGCGTGATGACTCACAGCGGCTAAGTGGCTTGTGGTCCAAGAATGGCTATTACCCTGATCCTTAGCCCATAGGATGAATCCTTGTAACCTATGCTCCAGCGAGGTCGTGTCCTGACCCCGCACCCCAGAGACCTTCCAGAAAGTGGCGACACAAGACATGTACCGCCTCCTGGTCCCCAGTGCGAGGGAAAGTTCACCCACTTTCTTTAATCGCTGTTCCACTGGAGAAGATGCCAGAGGTGTGCAGGGTAAAGGGTCATAACCGCTCTAGCTCGCGGCCATGCCTCCCAGAAATGGAGCCACTGAAAAAGAGAGAGAGAGTCAGCGGCCACATTCTTGACTCTCTGAATGTGCCTCGCCTGGAACCCAACATTGTTGTGCAGACAGGCCCTCACTAGCTCCCTTAGTAAGCAAAGTACCAGAGGGAACTTCGCAGCTTGCCCATTGATGGCCTGCACCACTGCCATGTTATCTGACCAAAACAGAACATTCTTGGATACTAAAGCCTCAGGCCATAGGTGAAGGCTGCCACTATGGGAAATAGTTCCAGTACCGTGACATTTGCAGTGATTCTCTTTCTCCGCCAAGCGATCGGCCATTTCTCAGCACACGTCTCACTCCTCATTATGGCACCAGAGCCCTTCCTGCCTGACGCATCTGTAAATACGCACAGATCAGGGCTGCCCTCCCACTGTGATCTCCATATCACAGTGCCATTGAAATCCACCAAGAATCCAAGAATTCTGCCTACCTTTTGATGTCCTCTTTCAAACCTTTGCTCAGTCTGACCATGTGATGTTTCTTCTTTACTTTGGGTGTGACCCTGGCTAGCCTTCTAGCACAAACCCTGCCCGCTGGGCTCACTCTGGCTGCAAAATTTAGTTTGCCTAAGAGGGTCTGAATTGCCCCCAAGGAGGCTTTGTCATTTGCCAGGATGGCCTGGATGTCCTGGTATAATGTCTGTACCTTAAGTGTAAAGAGTACAGCGCCCCCTGCTACTAATGAGAAGTTCCACCAGGCAGGGAAATAATGCATACTCTAAAAATCCTAGGGCAACTTCAAAATCTATTTTTGTTATAAACCATCAAATAAACATTTGGAGAGACAAAAGTGATAAGAAAGTACAAAAAATGATTGTTTATTGACAACCTTGATAATTTTAAACACAATATAAAATACTGACAGACCTCATACACACCACATTCATCTATTCATACATCCTGCTCATTTATAATTGTCTACATTTAATTACTGACAAATACATAAAAGTACATAAACAATTGATTCAAGACTGTTTTGTCTTCAAAAGTGGGCCATGATAATAGGCTTCAATTAAACAGCGTGCATCTGTGTCTTGAAGTGAAAGTGAATCCCGGGTGGTTTCTACGTGCGTTTTAGCCTACCAAAAGGCCTTCTTCAGGAAAAGCCACCTCAGATAAAGGTACTATCTGAAAACAATACATGTACACCAATGTATACCGTCTCTCCTATTTGATGGCAAAAATTCAGTATTCAAAAATACCATATTGGCAAGAAATACAAACAGACTCCGTATCTGAAAGACCCTTCACCTAGGGGGGTGATAACTGTTGAAATGTTGTGAGAATTTCGCCTGGTATATGCTGTCCACTAATTAAAGTGGGCACCTTGCCCCAGTAAAATCGACCCTTATTGCTGATAGGTTAAAGACAACCTTATGTGAAAGCTATCCTAGTAGTAGCTATGGAGAGCAGCCTTCAGGCTAAGTCTTGAAGGAATGTAAAGCAGCTTGTTTTACCAGTCTATAATCTCTTGAATGACCAAATGAAAAGACACCACACAAGATATATATATATATATAAAATATATGTATTTATTACTAAACACTCTCTACTAATCTCTTTATGAGATTAGAAGTCAAAGCACATCAAAAACAATCAAGTAAGCACAGTAAATTAGCACCATATACAATAGGTTACAGGGGCGGACCAAACCGTATATTAAGTAAGTGGTATAAGAACCACAACTGAGATATACACAGTTCCTAGAGCATGTAGAATTGCTAGGACCCTTTGGAACCACCCGAGGTAGTGACTCAGGAGTCCCACGGGGGAAGTGTGCAGTGTGTGAACACAGGCACGAACCGCGTACAATGCTCTGCGAAAGCCGCACTTGTCGTTTTAAAGATTAAGGACACTTCGGTGAGTTCTTTGAGCAAACCCCGTTAGACTTAAGGGATTCCAGGGCCAACAGCCATGGAGGCACCGGAGTACTCGAGTAACCTCACCCAGGGAAGCCGGGTGCATAGGTGTCAAATGGTGTCGGGCCTCGTCGTCGTTTTCAATGGCGATCTGATGCAAAGTGCTGATGCTGTGGAAAGGAGAAGTGTCCGTGGCGATCCAAGCCTGGATAGAAGATGTGAAGAACCTGAAAGCAGAGGGGACAGAGTCTAACTCACTAGCCAGTGACCAGGGGCACGAAAGGCGAATGCTCAACGCTGTCGGGTGCTTCAGGTGTGAAGAAGTGAAGCTTGACTCCGCTGCCACGTGGACCAGGAGCCTCAAGGATGGTCAGGATCTTTAGGCGAGCTGTCCCATGCAGGAAGGTCAAGTGCTGGCCATGGATTGGAGCAAACAAGCCTTGGCCACTGCAAGTCACACAGTTAGGAGAAAAGTGGCTTTGGTGTAGACCCGCAAGGTCCAAGGGACTCCTTCTTTGGAGTCAGGGCAGGCCTGGAGCAACCAGGGAAGCCCATTGAAATCAAAGTTGCCCTTTGTAGGGACCCGCAAGTCAAGAGACAATGGATCAAGAAGGGACCTCAAGAGCAATTACAAAAAACAGGCCCACAGAACACTCATGGAGTGTAGGCCCACAATCTTTAGTGCAAAATCTGCTCGGGGTCAGGGCTACAAGTAACCCAAAGCACAGCCTCGGGGAATGCCAGAAAGCTGACGCAGCTGCAAATCATCAAGGTACCCAGGGGATACGGTTGCACAGTCTCGGCAAGGGATACGGGCCTCAGACTTCCTGTGGGCACTAATCAACTTCCGAGATCTTGGGAACCCACCTCCTCAGTGCTGTTTTCTTCGGAGTCCTATGGAGCTTCGGAGATGCAAACTGTGAAGATGCGGCTTAGGTGCCTGCTTAGCAGGGAAGTCACTCCTTGACTCCAAGGGAGATTCTTCTGTCCTCTAATCTTGTAGTAGAGCGTCAAAGGTCCAGGATTATGTTTCAGAGTTTCATCCAGGTAAATCTAAAGTCCTGTTGGCAGGGGTTCCTACTTTGTACCCAAGGAAGGGGTGGGACAAACTCTGGGGACCCACATATGGGAGGGTCAGGGAAGAGGAATGGCTACACCCACTCCCTTTGTCCAGTTCCACATCAGAGCAGGGGCAGGCAGCCCATGTAACCGGTTTGAACTGGGAAATGCAAAGGGACAACAAATGTGCCCGGAGTTTCAGACTTTCAGGCACCTGGAGAGTGCATCCACCCAGCCCCAATACACTAAAGCCTGTCTGGGAGGTGGTCACAACTCCCTAAGACAGGAAACCTATTGTCCAGGCCTCCCCTGCCGGAGTTACGGTCAGCAGCAGGAGGCCAGACTCGTGTCTTTGTCAGCAGCATCCATTTTGTGATGCCAGGTGTTAGACCTGGCACTATTGATGTGGGTCTCCCTTCCATTTTTGCTGTTGCCTCATGTATTTTGGCTGGTGTTAGATGCTTTGGGCACTGCGCCACTGCTATTCAGTCCCACAGTGCATGTGCTCCCTATTGTGAATTGATGTATTAATCAGTGGTTCCATGTTTGGCTATTTGGTTTACTTGTCAGAGCCTAGTCTAGTGCACTGAGTGTTCCAGGGCGTGTAAGTCCAAATGCTGCTGGTGGGCCGGCAGCACTGGATGTGCCACCCACAGAAGCAGCCTTGTAAAATGTGTCTAAGGTCTGCCATTGCAGAACCTGCGTGAAGTCTGGTACTGTCATGCTGACTGGGCAAGTGCACCCACTTCCCAGTCTCTGAACCTTCCCTTTTCTTCATATCAGTCACCCCTATGGTAGGCCCAAGGGCAGGGTGCATTGTAAGCATAAGTTAGGACAAGCCCTGATGTGTGTGGCATGTCCTAGTAGTGAATTGCAACCATTTTCGTTTTTCACTATTGCAAGGCTACCTGTTCTCCATAGGCCAGAATAGGCTGTTAGAATTGTTACATTTTATAATCCTAACAGGCTCAGCGAACATGGTAGAAATTTGAGTTTAGTATGCCTGAACTCAGAATAATAAAATACATCTTTTAGTAAAGTTTATTTTAATATTCTGTGTTTGCAAATACCACTTTTAGAAAGTAGGTATTTGCTTGTCTAACCATTCAAACCTGCCTCTGCTAGGTTGTGTATTCCTATGTCTGGTTCTTGAGAGTGATAGGGCTGGGGAATTCCAGGAGACAGGCTGAGTCACCCAGTGGTGAATAGAGAGATCTGCAACTTGATGGGAGGGAGGAGTGCACCTGAACTCTAAATAGGGCTGTGCCTGCCTTCCAAAATGCTTGCTCCACCCCATGGGGAGTGGCTGATGTCTCTGCCCTGCACACTGAAAGAAGAGAAGGAAGACTGTCAACAGAGTACTCCAGGACTGTATTTGCCTTCCACAATGCTGGCTCCACCTCCTGTGGGGCGTCTGATGTTTCTGCCCTGCACTGTGAAAGGAAAGGAGAAGTCTGGTAAACAGAGTGCTTCAGAACTGGTTTGGACTGGGCAAAGGCCCCTCTCCCCTCAGAGAACAAAGGAATTCTGGGTATAAATATTGGGACCCTGCTCTCATGAAAGTAGATCACTCTGAACAACAAGAAGAAACCTTGACTGAGGAGAGGAACCTGAAGAAACTGAGGAGAGACTATTCCCAAGCTGAAGTGCTACTTGGGGGATTGGCCTGCAGTGGTTGCCTTACTGCCGAAGGAAGGAGAAAGGAACTTTTGAGTAACTTTGCTTTCAACTTGAGATGGATCTCCAAGGGCTTGGAAAAGAGCTTGCCTCCTGCTGAAGTCTCAGGGACAACAGACTTCACCCCCCCCATCTCCCCAGAGATCTTGTGGATGTGCCTGCTGCTGATTTGGGCCTTCTGAGGAACTGCATGTCGCAAGGAGCTGGAAGCGTGACTCAACGAGAAGAAGTGTGTCGCTGTCGCTGTGCCTGCCGTCACAACTCCGGAGAAAGGAGGGTGTCGCCACTGGAACTGTCGTACTGCCCCGCATCGGAGAGAAGCGTGCCACAACCAAGAGGAAGCGTGTCGCCGTTGGAGCTGCTGCCATTGCAACTCCGAAGAAGGAGGGTGTTGCCTCTGTGGTTGTCGCACTGCACCGCATCAGGAGAAGAATCTCGCAACGAGGTCAGAGCGTGTTGCCGTCGCTCTGCCTGCCGTCGCATCTCCGAAGAAGGTGTTGCGTCCTAATCTAGGATCCTGATCGATACTGTGACCTTATGCCCCTATACGGCTATAATCCATTTATTCCCCTATATTGGCATACCGTTCAAGTACAATATTCAGAAACTCATCTCTGGCCTCACACGAACAGAGCCACATTTCAGAATAGTTTTCTCTGCCACTTCCTTTGCAACCAATTAGTGCAATGACATAGCAGAAGTCACTATCTGAGATTCCTAGATTAACACTCCGAGTTCTTCAACAAGATAAAAACTCAGCAAACCTGGAAATCCCTGCTTGCTGTGTTTTGATTAGTAATAGAACTCTAATGAGCAACTGATAGGCGATCACTTCCTAGTGACATATTTATTGACGTCTTATGTCCAGCAAACTTACGTCAACCAAGGCGCCTTTCAGGTATAAATACTACCAACGCTGCCTTAAGCAATAGCTGTTGCACGTCGCCTGAAGCTGCTGTTATGCTGATGATACCATAGCTGCTATCGCTACTGCTATTGCTGCTAACTAGCGAACGATGGTGTGGTGAACTTAGGAGCTGAACAGCCGTCCCCTGCAAGAGCCCAGCAGATGCAAGCTGCCCGCGGACGCTGTCCCCCCTCCTCCTCCTAGACGCGCTGAAGAGAGACGCTGTCTTTCTCCTGCAGAGAAATCCAGCTCCAGCGTTTCTAGTCTACCCTTGCGGGTGACTGGGATATCGACCCCTGAAGGAGATACCAGACCTCCATCATTCTATTCCAGAGGTATGGTGTTGACTAAACCCTTAGAAGAGAATTCTTGAAGCAAACCTTGGCAAAACCAACTTAAACTAAAGCTACTTACTTACTCCCCTCCCAAGTATTAGGCTTAGGTCAGGTACACTGGGATAGGCGTAGTTAGAAGCACTAGTTTAGTATTTTAGCCTAATGTATATATGACTGTATATATGTTTTATTCATTTTAAACCATTGTATGGCTAAGAAACCATATCAATGCTTTTACAGTATTATTTCGCAATACTTATCTTACTGTACGTACTTTTTATAATAACAAGTCTTGCAATTGTGGCAATTCATTTCTCTTGTTTGAGAAGAAAGACTGTTCAATAAATGTTAACCCTTTATTGACAAACGCCCGTCTCTCTATTCTCTACATATTGTGAAAGTAATCTGCACTAACCTGACTGAGTAAAATAAGTGTCTATTGTTTCACACGACCCTAGAGATCGACTCTTGATCTGAGGAGCAAAGTTGTCATGTTGCACGGTTGTTGGAAAACTGAATCCCTTCTTGTCTGTACCAGGGAAGCTGATCACTTCCTATTCAGAGAAGAAAGTTTCCAGTGACCTCTGAGCTAGTTGGTAACAAACCCAATTAAGTTTAGCATAGTCAGTAGAGGCCTGGAAGATCCGCACTTCTACGTCGATACTACTGTTTATGTTATTCCAATGCGCAGGGCCTATTGGGAAAATAGGAACTACACTACATGGCGCCCTACGTTTGGTAAGGCGATAAACTAACGCAAGACGTTAGAGTAACTCAGTCGTGCATATTTCACACAGACCCCTTTCTCCCGTAAATACTCCAATAGACGTCTGGAGTGGGTGAAAGGTTAAAATCCGCCCAACCTTAGTAGGAAGAGATTCCTATGTAAAGCTCTGGTTTATTCAACGTTGAAGGATACAGTGTTCCAAAATATTGTGCACCTAATCTTTGTCTCCTTGGAGACCAACTCTGCAAACCTTGCATTTTAACAATGCCAGGAGAAAACGGAACCACTGGGGCCGCAGCAGATGCCGGATGCTATCGACATCCCGGTCCACTTAAGAAAATCTATAACGTTAAAACTTATAGAAAACGGACTGACATCACAAGGTGGTACAGTAGTCTTCGTGATAGAGGCACACAAATATCGGCAGACAGAGGTATTCTATTCATGGATAAACTTTCCAGCGGCAAACGCTAGAACAAAAGAGTTTCACTATTACAAAATAGAGAAACCACCGGAAGAGTACGCTCCTTTCGAGGAGACTGAAATCCCACTAAAATTCCAAGAGCACCTGCTCTGGTTTAATGGCGCCCTAAAACATAATGATCATATTACCAGGCTCGGTCCACTAGGTAGACCAGGAGCAACGTGGCCGGTTCTAGCCGGCTACACACCACAACCGGACATTGGAAAAATGTCAAGGGAAGACCTCTTAGTTAACATAAGAGAATTAACAAAGGCTTATAGAGAGTTAGTAAAATTATTTATTAAAAATAATTTAAACACTCCTAAAAAGAGCTGGGATGGAAATAAACAATCCACTCCCAAGGAAAAAGTTTTCCAGTCCAGAGGAAGGTCTCCTCGACGGAGGGAAAGAACTCCGACTCGAGAACACCAGTCTCCCCAGCGGGAGCCCTCTGAGAAAAGATATAACCTTAGAAATAGGGATAATTTGAAAAAACCTGATAGATATCAAAGTATTGATACACGTCCCTCTCGATCTTTTTCGCAGAAAACGGAAAGAAGAGGACGGTCAGACCCAGGAGAGCACACCAAGTCCAAAGACAAGGAACCTGCTCAGAGTAAAAAATCTCAATTTCCGAAAAAGAAGGTAGCCAGTATTAGAGTAATCGAACATGCTGAGAATACTGAGGACACAGTTGAAAAACGGGGAGTGGGCACAGACAATGTTAGACAGTGCAGCAGAAATCAGTATAGCCCGCAAGATCTTGATGAGTCATCTGGAGACAGTGGACACGAATGAATACATTCAGGTTGAAACTGCCGACACCAGACTTAGCGAGCCCCATAAGATATATACGAAATAACATTGCGTATAGAGGGTGATAAGACTAGGAAAATAAAGGGTCTATTTTGGGATAAACTCTCAAAAGGCTATGATATTCTGTTAGCTGAAAAAGATTGGCCCCCAGAGTTTGTCAGGGAGTGCCCTCGTGGCGAAGAAATGATTATGCCTGCCTTCTCGAATCACATTCCGATTCACAAAAAATATACATATGCAAGGAAATGGGCAGTAGCCCAGGTACCAGCATTATATAAAAATCATGTAGGATGGGATGAGGACTCACCTCCTCACAAAATCCAATTAAAAAGTGAACCAACTGCCCAACGGCAGTATCCCATTAAGCAAGAAGCTAAAAAACAAGTCAGGGAGATTTTAGATCAACTTGAATATCAGGGGGTGATTGAAACATGCACCTCTCAAATGAACAATCCTTTGTTTCCTGTCTCCAAGCCAGACAATTCATATCGTCTAGTTTTGGACTACAGACACCTTAATGCATGTTGCAAAACTTTTGCAGTACAAAACTCGCATAGTGCAGCCCTAATGAATAACATAGTTAGGAAAAAATATAAAACGACATTAGACATTTCTAATGGTTTCTTTTGTCAAAACATTGCACCAGAAAGCAGGTACTTGACCGCTTTCTCAGCATTTGGGTCGCAGAAAAATTTCTGTCGACTCCCACAGGGGTTCAAGAACAGCCCAGGACTATTCTCAGCTAGAGTAACAGAGTTACTACAAATATATGATGATGAGGCATTATCTTACGTAGATGACATCTATCTCACAGATGACGACTTGGATACTCACTTGAAAAGAGTGAACACCATTATACATGGGTTCGCAGCAGAGGGTTACAAATTCAACTTTAAAAAGTCTCGAATTGCCCATCTGACAGTATTATTTTTAGGATACGAATTATCAAGTGAAGGAAAAAGCCTAGCGGACAACTTCTTAGAGAAGTGCGCTGTACTCCAAGCTCCAAAAACGCTGAAGAATTTACAATCGATTCTAGGTTTTCTGAATTTCGGAAGAACTTACATTCTAAATTTCGCAGAGAGAGTTAAACCTCTCTACGAACTAATTAAACCTGATTTTAAACAAATCACCTGGACTCAAAAACACACAGAAATTTTGAGGTCACTGCAAACAGACATGTTAGCAAAAACAAAATTAGATACACGTGACAACACACGCAATCTTGTAATCCGAGTCATCCCAGGAAGATGCGGATTCACGTACCTAACCTCTAATGAGGGAGAAACAGTACCAATAGCTTACAAATCTCACTTGTACACGCAAGCAGAAAAAACAGTCAGTCACACAGAAAGAACTGTGAAAGCAGTGCAAAGTGCATTAGCAAATGAACGAGAATTAGCATATGGTAAAAGTATTAATATCCTCACAGCGGAATCCGCCTTCGAGGCGCTATTCAGCCCAGTAAACTTGCCTACAGTGTTACTGGATCCGAAATGGATACAGTGCGTAGATTCTCTAGGAGCGGACCATGTGAAATACTATTTTGCCCCGCAATTCGAAGAACTGAATGATTTAGAATATGAAGAAGAATATCCTCTGCCAATCGAACTTCTGCCGCTCCCACAATACGCATGTATAATCTATACAGATAGCTTTGTACAGCATTTTAACGTAGAGAACAAATCCTACGATGCAGCCTGTGCGATTATTAAAGGTCGTTGGCTGTGCGGTAAATTCAGACCGAAAGTAACAAAAACTGAATCTGTAAGAAACTGTTCGGTTCAGAGAACTGAAATCAGATGTTTAAAGATTGGCGCTTGAAAATGCAGAACGTGAATTCCCGACACTAATCGTGTGCGATTCTCATTTTTTGCGTCAACTCTTACAATAATAAATTGCAGAGCTGGATTGAAAACGATTACAAAGATGACACAGGTGCCACAATAAAGCATAAATTGCTATGGAAACAGGTAGCTCTTTTACAGAAAGAACTACAAAAGACTCACGTGATACACGCACAGAGTCTTCAACGTGATGGCGTTCACGTTGCAGGGAATTCATTGGCTAATACAGCCATAGGGGAAGCAACTAAACCGGCTTCCGTAGCCACAAAAAAGCGTTCAGAAAAATACATAGATGGGGAAACCATGCTGGCAGTAAAAACGACCGTAAAAGGCGACTGTGCAGCTCTACCCGTGAACTATCCACTCAATTATGCATACGTAATCGATGCAAACTCCGTTCCTTTTGCTCGAATCCCTGGAGTGGGGGATAGAGTGATTCCAAACACGAACAGGAGAAAATTGTTAATAGCAGACGCACATATGGGTGAAGGTCCAAGGCACATTCAGATGAGGGAATCTCTGACTGAATTACAATCAGTATACTGGTGGCCGGGGATGAGCGTGCAACATCAGATATATGTAAAGAACTGTCCCGACTGTGACAGGGATCGCAGTAATGAACCGGTCCTGCCTGTTGCCCAGTTACCTTTTATAGAAAGGGTAATGCTGTCCGCAAGCCATCCTGCGTCCTATTAATCATTAAGACTAAAATCCACTTAAAAAATTGTGGCCCCCAGCGCTCGGCTGACGCTAGAACTGTTATAAAAGATTTGCGAGTCTTTATCGGCACATACGCAATTACCACGTTCCATTCTGACCAGGGTCCTGCTTTTAGCTCTCAAGCTTATAAGGAGGCCATGGCCAGCATGGGAATTGGGTTGCGGTATTCTTGTCCGTCGCACCCCGAACGGAATAGTATGGTAGAAAGAAAAAACCGAGACATAAAGCGATCTATAACAGCGAAGGTATTCGGTTCAGGCGCTGGGTGGGTCAAACATTTAATAAGTGTCCAGACCAGTCTTAACAATTTGCCAAGAAAATCTCTAAAAGGTTTCAGCCCATACGAACTATTGTTCGGAATTAGAATGACAATTCAGGACCTCGATAGTCAGGTGTCAGTGGTACAAGAAAAAACAACAGACTTTGATGTAAAAGATCGTTTGGCTGTTTTACAGGAACTGAATGAAACAAGAAAATCCTTAAGCAACATAAAGTTAAAGCAACAGCCATCTACCACTGACAAGGCACCACAAGGAACAGCCCCAGCAAGGCCTGTCTGGATTCCAAAGATTGGGGATCTAGTCAGAGAAAAAATAGCGGTGAAGAAGGAATTTTGGCCTTCTTACAGAAAAGCAGAACCTGTCTTGGCAGTCACCGGAACAAGATCAGTAGTACTACCGCCCCTTGCTGGTAAAAAGGAGAACAGGGTTGTATCCATCGACCTGGTAAAACCACAAGCATGTGGCCTATAATCAACAGTAGGCCCAGTGGACTCCCGAGAAACAACAGAATACCCAAACTTGCAACAATCCAAGAGGTTCAAACTGAAAGACTAATCACATTCGATCAGCCTGCAGTGCACAGAGAAGGACTATGCAATAATGCCATGGAACTCGTGCCTCTTGAGACACAGATTGAAACAGTTCGTCAAGAAACACCAGTCTACAATAATGTGGCATCAGAAAATGCCACCGAGAGACAAATTGAAAATCCAATTCCAACAATTGACAGATCTGCCTCTGGTTATTTCATCAACTTCGACAACTTCTCTGAAGATCTAAGTAACCCCGAAGTGATGCCAGAAACAAAAAAGACTTTTAAAGAAAAAGCAACAGAACTCTTTCATCAACTGAAGGAAATTTACCTTGTTTCCCCTTGGTTAGAGTTCTGGTTCGGTCTAGGTGTATTTTTCCTCCTGCTTTGGCTCATCATGGTACTTTGTTTGGGAAAATTCATTGAGGGAAAATACAGTACAATGGACACAGCAAGTCAGAACATCAACTTAGTCCTCAAACCACACAGATCATCCCACGTAAAGAAAAGAGAACTGTCAACAGTAAATGTCACAGCCATTCCAATACCCGGTGGGGTAGTATGGGAGAAACCTGACTATGAGATCTATGGTCCGGTCGAGATCCTGAAGTATCCTCATCAACTGAAGGTTTCCTTAAGTGACTTTGTAAAACATAGTACATTCTCTGATGATTGGGACTTTGAAAGTATTAATAATATGATGTCTGATTTAGTAATGTCAGCTAGATTCACAGATCATGATTATTTACAGGGTTCATCTAGTTATGAGCAAACATTCTGCTACACACATTATGGTGATCATTATTTGCATAAATCTGCACAGCCTAGAAATGTTTTTAAGTATAATCAATGGGAACATTGTGCAACACCACCTATAAGCAGTTCTAAAACATTCTTTGAGAAATTCAAGTACTTCTCAGGGTTTAACACCAGTGATGCAGAAACGTTTTATTATAAACTGTTAGATAAAACAGGAATGAAAACAATGCTGACAAATTCTAAATTGATATATTCAGAAGCATTTTATGAAAAAATGATGACATTTGGTTTTGATTATTGGAAAAATAACATTGAAACACAAACGATTTGGGGTACAAAAGATTGGCAGGTACAAGGCCTAGAAGCACTATTCAGAACCTGCATGATACCAGAACAAATGATGTTTTTAAATGACACAATTCACCAAACATCCTGTCTTGGCCTAGCTAAGATCAAAGACCTAAACAAACCGTCTATTCCAAAACCAATACCTGAAAATACAACTACAGATATTGAGTTAGACGTGAGACAAATTTTACATTTTAACAGAACACATCCTGATTGGTAAAAGTGGTTAATCTGGCCTAGTGACACAAACAACTGTCAAGATAGATTCCTGAACAAAACACAGGGGTTAAAAATGACCAGACAAGACCCTAGATATTCCCAGAGACAACATCCAGGGATTGTAACAACATACAGTGTAGGGAAGCTCTGCCTTGAATGGCTAGGATCATCCACACTGGCTGAAATTAAGCAACACTTGTCTTTACTTAAAGATGGTGCTGATTTGCGCGATTTCATTCTTGGACCACACAAACAGCGTCAAAAGCGTTACATAGCGACCAGTATCTATGCTGCGTACAACGAGGCTTGGAAAGTCACACAAATTGAAACAGCTGAAAAAATACGAGAAATTGATCGTATTCATTTGGAAAAATCACTTTCTGTAGTGGACAATGGGTTAATGACTCTGTTCTCCAGAATATATTCGTTGGACAATATTGTATCTTCTGCCTTTGACATAATAGACAGAGACTTGCTAATGTTACAACATGGCCAGTCACAATTACGTTCTATTGTACAATGAGGCTGGACGCTGCAAAATCTTCGTTCAGGCTATGTGCCTTGGCGTTTAATCAACACAACGTCATTGTTTTCCATTTTTAACCTTACTGATAAACAAATCAGTTTGGCACAGAAAGGAGCAGACTATACAATCCTGAGCATCAAAAAACTTGAGAGATTACCATTGACAATGTCAGAGAGTCCTGTCATTGAATGGATAATACACGGAATTATCACTATTCCGATAACAACTTTCCGATTTAAAAAGTGCCTTGAGTACATACCTACTGGCCAGTAAGAACGATTGGGTAAAGGATATGTAAAATCAGCATGGAAATTACCATACACACATTCATGCTACAGTGACAGCGACAAAAATGTATTTCTTAGTGGTGAAAACTGTAAACGGTCACTAAGCGGTATACTTTTGTGCCAAGGTATTAATTTACACGGAGCTTGTGATGGAAATACTAACAACCTTTCATGCCACCAGCTTGTCACACCTGCAACTCAGATAGAGCCCTTCTTTATGCAACTCGCAAATGGGAGTTACATTCTAAGAACGGATCACAGATGTTGTGGCCTTGTTCCAGGGAAAAGTTATCTAGTAAGCGTTACTTCCATGGTCAAATGCTGTATGCAAGCATTGTTCCCGAGCGGGCCTGGAGACCCAGAGACTCCCATCTGGCCTCGTCTGAATCTCTATTCTATACGAATTGATACTTTAAGCAAAATGAAGTCTGTGCTTTTACAGACAACAGTGCCCATAACGTCATCAAAAGAGACGTATGATCTCCTAGTTGCAAGGACAGTTACGGAGGTTCATGACCTTTTATCAACAAATTGCCCCGTGCATTTCGTAGAAATGTTGAGCCAACTCCTTAACATGTCTAGTGCCACAGGCATCCCAGGCATATTTAAGATGATTTTTACGGGACTGCTAACACCATTTCAAGCAATTCTGGGAATCGTTCCAAATTTTGTCCACTCTGTTTTTGGCGGCATACCCTTATTTTTGGGACTCGTAGCAGGGATTTTATTTTTGACCCTCCTGCTTCGTTATGGCAAGCCACAGCTCAGACATGACTCCTATGGGAATGGAAGAGACAATCCTAGTAATACGCTACCGGGACAGAATAACTAACGTCCTTGGATTGGCCAGGCTGAGAGATCTAAACATGACCTGGTTCCTTTCATTCAGACCTATATGGCAGAACTGTATCTTACCGGTACTTCGATGTATGCTATGCGGAGATGAATGCGTGTTGGACATCTGTCTTGCACTCCCATCAGCAGTACCAATGGATGTTGATACTTTGCTCAGTCCGATAAAGGCTCACGCATTGTGTTGTTCCCAGCGGCTACCAATCCTGATGACAGCATTCGTTGAGACTCCTGTGCTACGAGGTGGTAACAGTGGAGTGAGTGACAAAAGCAACATCACCCAGGTACGACCTTCTGTGAGCATTGCTGATCCTGACTACGATGACAGCAATCACTCTCACACCTGCCGAGTTACAGCACTATCGGATTTGGTTGAACTGTCACCTGATTTTGTAGACCAATTCTTTGAGAGCCTGTCTGATATGATGTTCACACCCGAGCAGAAACAATAACTTTTGAGAAACATTCCGACACACAGCGTTCCCATGAACTCTGAATTCGGCCTTCAGTTTTGAACAACAAAAACTGCTAAAAGCGTTGGAACTCTATTTTCCCCGTTCAAGCAATAATTCTTTTGAATTGAACACTTTTTAATATTCACCTTTTTTATGGCACAAAAAATTCTTTGCTTAAAGTAAAAACTATTCTTAGAGAACAGAAGCTTCAACTTCTATTTCTACACACATCTAGAGACATAGCAACTTTGCACCAGCCTCTAGCACATGTTATTGCAATGCATTTATATGTGATGATTTATCTCGCCCTTCTTCTGTTTCAGAGATATTTCATGTGTAATTATTTTTGCATAATCGTTCATTGATTTCATATGCTATAATTTTTGAATGATTCCTATGCTTTAAAAAACGTACAGTACCTAAATTTTCACGTATTACAAATACGCCTATTTCGAATGCATATATGTATTTTGGGGTGGGCAATGTTACACATGCATCTTATTGCTCTAGTTTTAGTAAATTGATGGACATGAATTCATGGAGTGGGTGTTGCGTCCTAATCTAGGATCCTGATTGATACTGTGACCTTATGCCCCTATACGGCTATAATCCATTTATTCCCCTATATTGGCATAACCGTTCAAGTACAATATTCAGAAACTCATCTCTGGCCTCACACGAACAGAGCCACATTTCAGAATAGTTTTCTCTGCCACTTCCTTTGCAACCAATTAGTGCAATGACAGAGCAGCAGTTACTATCTAAGATTCCTAGATTAACACTCCGAGTTCTTCAACAAGATAAAAACTCAGCAAACCTGGAAATCCCTGCTTGCTGTGTTTTGATTAGTAATAGAACTCTAATGAGCAACTGATAGGCGATCACTTCCTAGTGACATATTTATTGACGTCTTATGTCCAGCAAACTTACGTCAACCAAGGCACCTTTCAGGTATAAATACTACCAACGCTGCCTTAATCAATAGCTGTTGCACGTCGCCTGAAGCTGCTGTTATGCTGATGATACCATAGCTGCTATCGCTACTGCTATCGCTGCTAACTAGCGAACGATGGTGTGGTGAACTTAGGAGCTGAACAGCCGTCCCCTGCAAGAGCCCAGCAGATGCAAGCTGCCCGCGGACGCTGTCCCCCCTCCTCCTCCTCGACGCGCTGAAGAGAGACGCTGTCTTTCTCCTGCAGAGAAATCCAGCTCCAGCGTTTCTAGTCTACCCTTGCGGGTGACTGGGATATCGACCCCCTGAAGGAAATACCAGACCTCCATCATTCTATTCCAGAGGTATGGTGTTGACTAAACCCTTAGAAGAGAATTCTTGAAGCAAACCTTGGCAAAACCAACTTAAACTAAAGCTACTTACTTACTCCCCTCCCAAGTATTAGGCTTAGGTCAGGTACACTGGGGTAGGCGTAGTTAGAAGCACCAGTTGAGTATTTTAGCCTAATGTATATATGACTGTATATATGTTTTATTCATTTTAAACCATTGTATGGCTAAGAAACCATATCAATGCTTTTACAGTATTATTTCGCAATACTTATCTTACTGTACGTACTTTTTATAATAGCAAGTCTTGCAATTGTGGCAATTCATTTCTCTTGTATGAGAAGAAAGACTGTTCAATAAATGTTAACCCTTTATTGACAAACGCCCGTCTCTCTATTCTCTACATATTGTGAAAGTAATCTGCACTAACCTGACTGAGTAAAATAACTATCTATTGTTTCACACGACCCTAGAGATCGACTCTTGATCTGAGGAGCAAAGTTGTCATGTTGCACGGTTGTTGGAAAACGGAATCCCTTCTTGTCTGTACCAGGGAAGCTCATCACTTCCTATTCAGAGAAGAAAGTTTCCAGTGACCTCTGAGCTAGTTGGTAACAAACCCAATTAAGTTTAGCATAGTCAGTAGAGGCCTGGAAGATCCGCACTTCTATGTCGATACTACTGTTTATGTTATTCCAATGCGCAGGGCCTATTGGGAAAATAGGAACTACACTAGCTGTGTCGCCGCTGGAATTGTCGCATTGCACCTCATCGACCAAGAGCACCTCGCATCCCCGAGAAGCGCCGCCGTTGGAGCTGCTGCCGTCACATCTTGAATGTCGCCACTGTAGTTGTCACATTGAGTGGAAGCTTCACGCATCGTGGGAGAAGAGCGTCACCGCTGGAGCTGCTGCTGTCGCATCTTGGATGTCGCCGCTGTAGTCCACGCATTGAACTGAGAAGCTTCTCGCATCCCCGAGAAGCGCACTACATCTGGAAGATCTTCACGTCTTTATTTCTTTGTATCTGAACTTTGCAGCATTTCCCATTGCTGCGACATTGCTTGTCGTGGAAGCGCAACGCAACTTAAGTTACATTGAAGCAGAGTGTCGCATCTAAGAACTGAACTGAACTAAGCTTAACTCTACCATCTTAAAGTAATCATAGTGTGTATTTTTGTCGTTTAATTGCCTTGTGGTACCTCTATATAAAGTCTACTTATTTTTTATATAAAACCTGTGTGGTGTCCATTTGTAGTGTTGTCACTGGGTTACTGTGTGTGGTCAAAAATGCTGAACTTACAACGGCTCTGAAGTAAAGCCTTGGCTGCTCTCGCCGCGCTACCTTGAGGGTGAGCAGGGGTTATTTTAGGGTGTAATCCCCCTTGTCCTGACTAGAGGAGAGGGTCCCTGCTTGTCACAAGTACCCACCTGTACCAACCAGAGACCCCAAAATCTAACATTGGAATTCAAGCGGAAAGGATTCTGGATTTGCATTTGTGACTCATGTACAGTGACTGGTGAACACTACTTAGTGAGTGCAGACCATAACGATACTGCATACTTTTTGGTAGATTCCTTTTTGAGATTTTCTATTTTTGAAAGATGCCTAACTTAGTAGAGAGAGTAGAATCCATAGTCTCTCTTGATCTTGAATGGGAAGAGGAGAAGCTAGAAAGCTACAAAGTAACGCAGCTGAAGTACTTTTGCAAAAAGTTCAATGCTTCCACTTCTGGATTTAAAGTGAAGGAAAAATTCTATAAGGCGCTGAGGGCCTGGGTAGAAGCAAGGAAAACTCCTGAGATTGAGGAGGATTATGATGCAGAAGCACAACAGAAAGAGCAATTGGGCCCAGGAGGAAGGAAGGCACCTTCCGCTGCAAGTAGCCATGCTTCTAACAAAAGTCTGTCTCCAGAAGAGTTGGAGGACAGAGAGAGATTAAGAAGGCATGAATTGGTATTGACCAGGTTCAAGGTTGATAGGCAACTAGAAATAGAAAATAGAAAGTTGGATCTTGAGGAAAAGAGAATGCAGCTTGAGCATGAAAAAGTTTTGAGGGAGTTGGAGTTTAAAACCAAGAGTTTAGAAGCTACTCCCTCTGGAGGCAGTGCGCCATCAGTACATACAGAAAGTAGAGTGTACATTCCCAAGGATGTGGTGAAAGAGTTTTACAAAAATGAAGATATTGGTCAGTGATTCAGAGCCTCTGAGGTAGCCATGTCTTCCCACCGGGTCCCTGAGAGAGATTGGGGAGTGGGGTTGTGGGGAAGGTTCCTTAGTGAGGGGCGGGATACATTGTTAGACCTGCCTTCTGAAGTCCACAATTCATACAGCCACATGAAAGAAGCATTGATGTCTAGATATGGTTTGACACGTGAGCTCTATAGGCAGAGGTTCAGGAAATGCAAAAAGTAAGAAAACAGTGCTTGGGTTGAATATGTCACTTTCTTTTGCAGAGCATTGGATGGTTGGGTAAAGGGCAGCAAGGTTAATGATTTTCAAGGTCTCTTTGATTTGATTGCATGAGAGCACTTGTCTGATACTTGTTTTCCAGAGCTGCGCCAGCATCTGATAGATAGCAAGCTGACTAACCCTAGGAAGCTTGCTGAGGAGGCGGACCGCTGGGTCAGTACCAGGGACCACAAGGGTCACATGGGAGACTTAGACAAAGGTAAGCAGGGTCCCCAGCAGAAGAGTGGGGAGGACAAGGGTAAACAGAAGAAGTTCTGCAAAGGGCTCCAAAGGAGTCCCCAAGGGAACCCTGTGAAAGGTTCCCAGCCTCCCCCTGAGAGAAAGCAAGGGGCCTGACAGGTAGTCCTGTTCCCCAGGGGCCCCTCAAATAATACAAGTGTGGTGACCTGGGTCATAAGGTGAATGATACCAGGTGCAGCCTGTTTGGTAAACAAGCACCCACTGGTGCTTCGCCCCGGCAGATGGCTAGTGTAGCCTTGGGGGAGGAGATGGATGTCCAAGGTGGGTGGGGTCCCGCACAGATGACCCTTGTATCTTTAGGAGACTGTGAGACAGTCTCAAAAGCTCAGCTACCCAGAAACAGGTTCTCAAGAGGACCTGGAGCGTGAGAGGGAGGCCCAGGAACCTGCCTTAGAGGGCCCAGGAGGAGGGAGACCCTATGGGGGATGCTCTGGAGCCTACCGGGGAGCAGATAGCTGAACTGGGAGCCCTGCCTGAGCTGACCCATTGGCAGCAAGAAGGAGGCCCCTCCAGGGAAGAATTTTGCAAGGAGCAGAAAAAATGCCCTTCTCTCGTGGGTTAGCGGCAACAGGCTGTAAGCCAGGCATCAGGCGATCAGTCAGGATCACATTGGATTTATTGGGAGAATGGTCTCCTGTATAGTGAGCCTAAGGTTGCTGAACCCGGGTCAGCCGGTGTGCTGGTGGTACCTGGGGCTGGCTCATGATGTGCCGGTAGCAGGACATTTGGGGCAAACCAAGAACTTTGAGAGCCTTGCCTCCCACTTTTATTGGCCCCAAATGCGCAAGAGATGTGATACTCATTGCAGGACTTGTCAGACTTGCCAGGCAAGTGGAAAGAGTGGGAGGAAGCACAAGGGTCCTCTCCAGCCATTCCCTGTGGTCAGTACCCCCTTTGAGTGGGTGAGGATTGACATTGTGTTTTCACTGGACCCCAAGACAGCCATGGGCAACAGGTTCATACTGGTCTTGGTGGCCAATTGCTCCCGGTAACCGGAAGCCATACCTCTGAGGACAGTGATGGCCCCCGTGGTGGGATGAGCACTGATGGGAATTTTCTCCCGAGTGGGATTCCCTCGCGAGGTAATGTCTGATCGGGGAAACAAATTAATTTCCAAGTATATGAAGTGCCTGTGGCAGTAGTGCGGTGTAACCTACAAGTTCATCACTCCTTACCACCCCCAAGGAAATGGGTTGGTTGAAAGGTTCAACCGGACCCTGAAGGGAATGATTATGGGTCTTGAGGAACCCATGAGGCGTAAGTGGGACATCCTCTTGCCATGCCTACTCTTTGCATACCGTGAGGTGCCACAGAAATCTCTAGGGTTCAGTCCCTTTGAGTTGCTCTACGGACACCCAGTCAGAGGACCTCTGAGTCTGGTTAAAGAAGGCTGGGAGCAATCTCCCAGGAAACCTCACCAGGATGTATATAGCTACATGCTGGCCTTAAGAAACCAGACCAGGCACTTCAGTAAACTCGCTCAGGCGAATCTGGAGGCCAGCCAGGAGGAGATGAAGTGCTGGTATGACCAGAATGCCACTCTGGTGGAGCTTCAGCCTGGACAGAAGGTGTGGGTCATGGGCCCAGTGGAGACCTGTGCGCTCCAAGATAAGTGGACCGGACCATATGAGGTTGTGGAGCGCAAGAGTCCAGTTACCTACTTGGTGGACTTGCGGTCTCCTAGGAACCCCTTGAGGGTCCTACATGTCAACCGCCTTAAGCACCACTTAGAGAGGTCTGAAGTGGGCATGCTCTTGGCAACATATGCTGGGATGGAGGAGGAGACTGAGCCTCTTCCTGACCTCCTGTCAGCCTCAGAGCAAGATGGGTCAGTGGATGGTGTGAACCTTTCCCCCACCCTGACCCCTGAGCAACAGGATGACTGCCGCCAGTTGCTGGAAGAGTTTCCTGATCTGTTCTCCCTGGTTCCTGGTGTCACAGAGTGGTGCGTCCATGATGTGGACACAGGAGACAGCTTACCTGTGAAGCACAAGTCTTACAGGGTAACTGACAGGGTCAGAGCTTGCATTAAAGAGGAGGTCTCAAAGATGCTTGCACTTGGGGTGATTGAGTCATCTAGCAGTCCTTGGGCCAGCCCAGTAGTCTTGGTCCCGAAGGCTGCAGCGTCGGGTGCCACACCCGAACTCCGGTTCTGTGTGGACTACATAGGGCTCAATTCAGTCACGAAGACTGACGCGCACCCCATCCCCAGAGCTGATGAGCTCATAGATCGGCTAGGGGCTGCACGGAACCTCCGCACATTTGATTTAATGTCTGGGTATTGACAGATCGCCTTACCTGATGGGGCAAAGGAGAGGTCAGCATTCTCCACTCCAGATGGGCATTTCCAGTTCCGTGTTATGCCCTTTGGGATGAAGAATGCCCCTGCCACCTTTCAGAGGTTGGTCAACCAGGTGTTGGTTGGACTGGATGAGTTCAGTGCCGCCTACCTGGATGACATCGTAGTGTTCATTGCCAGTTGGGAGGAACATCTGCGCCAACTCTGGGAAGTGTTGTTGGCTCTGCGCAAGGCAGGCCTCACGATCAAGGCGAGTAAGTGCCAGATCGGGCAGGGTTCTGTGGTGTACTTGGGACACCAAGTTGGGAGCGGCCAGGTGGCGCCCCTACAACCCAAGATTGAAACCGTCCTAGCTTGGGAGCCACCCAAAACCCAGACAGAGGTGAGAGCCTTCCTAGGTCTCACAGGGTATTACAGGAGGTTTGTCAAGGGGTATGGCAACATTGTTGCACCCTTGACAGAGCTGATTTCTAAGAAACAGCCCAAGAAAGTGATTTGGACTGACACCTGTCAGAAACCCTTTGAGGCCCTGAAAGCTGCCATGTGCACGGCGCCCGTGCTCCTGGCACCCAACTTTTCAAGTGAGTTCATTGTCCAGACAGATGCTTCAGAGCATGGTGTGGGGGCTGTTCTGTCACAGATGAATGAGGAGGTTCTAGATCAACCTGTAGCCTTTATCAGTAGGAGGTTACTTCCACGGGAACAGAGGTGGAGTGCTATTGAGCGTGAGGGATTTGCTGGGGTCTGGGCACTGAAGAAGCTGAGACCATACCTGTTTGGGACACACTTCTGGCTTCAGACAGACCATAGACCCCTCAGATGGCTGATGCAGATGAGGAGTGAGAATCCAAAGTTGTTGAGGTGGTCCATCTCCCTACAGGGTATGGACTTTACGGTGGAACACCGCCCTGGTACAGAACACGCCAACGCTGATGGTCTGTCCAGATTTTTCCGCCTTAGTGAAGAGAACTCCCAGGAGTTAGGGTAGTTCTCCCCACTTTTCAGCTGGAGGGGACACGTGTTAAACCTGGCACCATTGGAATGGGTCTCCCTTCCATTTTTGCTGTTGCCTCATGTATTTTTGCTGGTGTTAGAAGCTTTGGGCACTGTGCCGCTGCTATTCAGTGCCACATTGCAAGTGCTCCCTATTGTAAATTTATGTATTAATCAGTGGTTCCTCTTGGACTTGGCCCTTCTGGCAGGTTCACCCCTAAACTTTTTGCTTTTAATGGTGACCTGGTGATGGTGATTTTTGGTTTCTGTGCACTTTCACTGTGTCCCAGTGGAAAGTGCTTGCGCACTCTGAGTGCATGTGGTGAGATAGGCCTGCCCTCCCATAGGAATGCATGGGGAATGTATGTGTCCCTGGTAGTTCCTGATGCGTGGGGTGTGCAGGCTCGAGTATGGTATGAGCGGACTCGTGTGATTGAATTCTGTGCAATGATGCATGCGGCGTGTATGTGTCTAGTATGGAAGTGCCACTTCTAGAAGTGTGCCTGTCTGTGCAGTGAATGTGCTGGCGTGTGATTGGCTGGAGCTGGCTGGGGTGCCAGGCTCCATGAGTCATGATGGGTCTGTCCGGTGGTGAGTGTTGAGATTAGCATGTGTGATGTGAGGGAGTGGTGCACCTGGGACCTGAATAGGGCTGGGCTTTCCCCACACAATGCTGGCTCCGCCCCCTGTGGTGCGACTGATGACCCTAGCCTGCCTGGTGAATGGAAACGGTGGCTGGTGAAAACAAAGTACTCCAAAACCAGCAGCGACTGGTTTCTCCCCCACCCTGCACCCTGAGACAAAGGGAGTTAATGTATAAAAAGGGGCTGTGTCCCCTTGCAAGTTGTAATCTTCCAGGATCCTATCTGAGGGGGGGCTGCTGCTGCTGGGCGCCAGGAGGACCGCCACTTGGACTGCCTCCCTGCCTGGAGGCCCAGTGAGCTGGCTCTGGGCCCAGCCTTGCCCCCCCCCCCAATCTTGCTACAGTCCTAGGAGGACTTTGTTCTGGACTTGTGAATCTTTATTTGTGCCTAGCGCTGGGAGCGCTTTACATTCACCTCGAGGGCCTGGGATCGCTTTTGTTTGGCACTAGCACTTGGAAGCGCTGTGAGTTTCCCTCTAGCGCCTTGGGAACGCTCTCTGTGCCAAGCCGGTGCCCACCCGGCATCTCCCCCACTAGTTGCGGCATCGCGAGAGCCCACCTCGCATCTGTGCTGCTGGATGACATATTGAAAGTCACCGGAGCCCACCCGGCAGGGTTGCCGCTTTGTTTAATTTTTTAGATCCCGAGGGTGCTTACCCCTCACTTTGCCCCGTATTTGGCGCCTCGAGAAAACCTTCACCGCCGCCGGCCCGGGGGACACTCGGGCAGAGGACTGTGCCCGCCTCCATCCCATGCTGGGATTAGTCCCCCAGCCTTGAGGATTGCGGTTGTGTCATCCCAGGGATGCGAAGGATTGGTCTATCTTCACGGGCTTCCCCGCGTGCACCCAGGAAGCAGGAGAGCCCCGCAGAGCAGTGGCAGAGGCGCGGCTGCCGGCGAGGTCCCAGAGGAGGGGAGCCCCGCCCGCGGCACCAGTGGAGACGTCCAGCAAAGACCCCAAGGAAGAGAAGCCCCGCGCCAAGTCCCGGTGAGTGCAGCGACCCGGACGGGGGCCTCGCAGTCTGAAGGTAGAGCGGTCCCAGCAGACAGCAGGCCACTCCCCTATCTCAAGGCGGCATTTGGTGATTGGAGCCCCGAGGCTCCTGGGAGCAATTGCAAGTTCAGAGTCCCCAGTGGGGGACTACACCGTAAAGGCTGCATTGCCATCGAGCCCGGAGAGGCTCAGGGGCAGTCATTAGCCTAGAGGCCCACGAGGGGCCGGGGGCCTTTTTCTAGAGTCAGAGCCCACGAGGCTCCTGGCCATTGCTAATTCAAACCTAAGAGAGGCTCTAGGGGGCATTTCTTTTGTTTAAAGCCCGAGGGGCTCAGGGGACCGTCAGTTGGTTCAGAGCCTGGAAGGCTCCAGCGTTGGCCCCATAATTGTCTTCACAGCTGCCCAGCACTTAGTGGGCCATTACTGGAATGGGGTAACCCAATACGGTTCAAGGACCTGGGTAGTCAATGCTATAAGGAAACAGTGGTCCAAACCGAATTAATTTTACATCAACAAACAAAGTATACACATAGTTGATTACTTTAGTGAGCTTCTTGAATTGAACTGCTCTGTTGAATCAATCAGTGATGCTTCTTCCAGCATCAAACACAAAATACCTGACACAAAACCCAACGGATTATTTGAAAAAAGTGGGGGAGTTTAATAAATTACTCCATTAGGCTTGATGTTTATATACATTTATACATTTATATACATTTTTCTTACTAACGGTAAAAAGAAGAGCAATCTGAATTCGGACAACATCGGAATTGTTTACATTTCTCTCACTTGTCACAATTTTTCTTGAGGCTTACACCCCTTCTCCACAATCACTACCTTGCCTTTTCTTTTTCTTGCACTTCTTTAGAAGCAGATTGCTCTTCTTTTTACCGTTAGTAAGAAAAATGTATATAAATGTATAAATGTATATAAACATCAAGCCTAAATGGAGTAATCTATTAAACTCCCACTTTTTTCAAATAATCCGTTGGGTTTTGTGTCAGGTATTTTGTGTTTGATGCTGGAAGAAGCATCACTGATTGATTCAACAGAGCAGTTCAATTCAAGAAGCTCACTAAAGTAATCAACTATGTGTATACTTTGTTTGTTGATGTAAAATTAATTCGGTTTGGGCCACTGTTTCCTTATAGCAGCACTTAGTGGGCAGCTGCTCCGTTTAGGCCCCTGACTTTGGGACACAGGGCGTCCTAGCCCCAACAAGGCCAGTTGGCCTAGGGACTGCCACAGGTGGTGGCTTATGTAAGTTTTGCGCTATTGTGTTTTCCTGCACCTCTGAATGTGTTTTCATGCATAATGTGCCTGGCTCTTACACCCCTGAATGTATGTTTATGCATCATGTGTTTTCCTTCCCTACACCTCTGAATGTTGTGTTGCATCATGTGTAATATGTTCATGCTTATACCCCTACAGGTATTGTGATACTTAGGTGGTTGTTCTTGCTAGTACAGGTGGTGCTAGTGAGGTCCTGGTTCCCTGCGTAACATTTTCCTGAGGTGGTTAGGGTTGTGTAGGTGGTACTTACCTGTTACCAGTAGTTACTGGTTGTGTGGTAAATTTAAATTACCTATACTTAATTTATGCGGTAAAGTTCAATAAGAATAACTCAGAAAAAATAAGAGGCAGAATCCGTGATATTTGAGGTTTTAAAAGGGGTTTTATTCCTTAAAAAGGAATTGGTTGGTTCGAACCAAGGGATTATATTCCGTCACCACGAAGGTTCAGGAAGGGAATCACAATACTTTATTGACAGATTATCATATATATAGTCAATGCATTACAGTAGCAATAGATGCAGGAGGCGTAACAGCTGAGAGGAGAGATAAGAATACACATACGTAATAAAAAGGCGTTACAATAGGCGTGCATAAGGGCGTGTACTAGAAACGTCATTATGAGATGTCACAGGTGGGTGGATCCATAGGAGAATCCTGCAGTGTCAGCAGAAATACACGGCAGAGATGCGCGCGCAGCAGCATGACGTGTAACTGACTTGAAACTGGAGGGTAAAGGGAACTTGACATTTAGCCTTACATGAGGAGACAGAAGTCTGGGATGTCAGAACAACCTAATCCCAAATCGTATCTAATATCTTGTGTTTAAGGAACTGTATTATCTGGAGGAAAAGGTCTCTCGGGCAGAGGCTATTCTATACTGACTGTTAGTGCGTGAATGTGAGACTACGTGTATACATGAGATGCGAGGGGGCATGGGCCTACCATGGTAACAGGAGCTATGAATTACTTGCACGGAGACAGAAAGGCCGGGCCCTTTGCTCTGCAGCTGGAAGGATGTTTACCTAAACTACTGGACAGGAATGTATTTTTCGAGGAGCGGAGCAGATAACTTGAAGGCAAAATACAGTCTTGGCAGGCAAGCAGGCCGAGCCAGGCACCGCTAGCCGCGCAGGGAGTAAGACAAAGTTCACGGATACAGATGCAGGTCCAGGCTGTAGCTTTCAGAGGCAGAAGGCAGGAAAAGGCTCGATGGCAGAATTCAGGGCCTAACTCGCCAGAGCTGAAAAACGTGAAAGGTGCACCATATAAAGACGGTGGCAAGGCATACTTAGGAACGGAATATTCGACCCATTCATGGTGGATCTGAAAGAGGACATGTTAACGTTGGACGCAAATGTATTTGCGCCTGCATAGCTGGAAGTGGAGGTAACATACATGTACTTGTAGCACATACATGGAGCCGTTGGGGTCTAAGATAGGGGACACAATTGATCATAAAAATTCATATTTCCTCATTCCCTCCTTGTCCCCTACGGACCCTTCATGATATATCGATCCTCATGAATCTATCAATCTGTTCACGTAACATCATTTGCTCTTCTTTCTTCTTACGGGATTTTGAATGAGGACTTGAATGTGGAATACATGATGTGGCACACAGGCCGCAAATCGCTGGCCCACATTGTAGACATAGGCAGCAACTGAATACTATGAGAAAGGCAATACCTAGGAAGGATAGGACCTTCCATCCTCAGGCTGACAACACGCTCCAGAACCAACCGGACCAAGTCCAGGTGCCTGGATTCTGGTGTATCTGACTTGCAATCTTATGAAGACGGGTTATGGCTTTATATACTGATGGCGCGTTTTCTGGAATGAAAACACAGCAGCTCGATCCGATGACTCTACAGGCTCCGCCCCTGTCGGCCAGGATGACGTCAAGGACAAGACGATTTTGGAGAACAACAATCCGCATCGCAGACTGCTCCTCCGTTAAGTTGCCTAGGGCAGAAGTAGTTTCATTCACTACTGCTTCAAGGGTTCTGGTTAGTTTACATATCAGTTTACTATTAAAGACAGCACCTATGTAGGGAAAGAAACCTTTATTGAAGTCTGTGTATTGCTCCCATGCCGTTTCAGTGTAGTCGACAATCGGGAGATCTCTCTGGGGTCTATTGTGTACTAGATGGGTATTCCTATGATAATCAGGAGGGGCTAGGAAAACAGGTGGCAGAAGGAATGCAATGTAACAGGTGCCATCCCAATCTAGAGGTAAACATATATATGCGGTATGACCACAAATGAAGTAGGAATGACGGGAAGCTCTAAATGTAGACTTGCCTTGATCACTGAATTCGACCACAGTAGTACATTTACTATGACCCAGGTGTACTGAACCATTCTTTCTAACACATAATTCACCTTTGACTGGTAATACTGACATAGCAGGCAAGACTGGTGCAGCTTCGGATTCAACATTCAGAATCATGAGGTTAAGTGTAAAGTTACCTAATCCATATACTTCATTTTCTAGATCAGTTCCTGTCCTTTTGGGAAGTCCCTCCTTGTTAGGGTAGCAGGCTTTAAGCAAAACTAGGTTCAGGTTTCCCCATACCCAGTTGCCCTGGTAAACTACGGTATTTGAATCTAAAGAATTAATCAAACTAAACCATGCACCACAGGAACCATTGTGTGTGAACGGGTACGGAAAGAGGGGCAGAACTCCCTTGTATTTCTGGTAGGGAGGGAGTCGGCCACATATCCAACAATTTGTAGCGTTGTTGGTCTGATGGGAGTGATGTAACATACTAATGAATGTATTGTTACGCAGCGCAAGTCTGTAGGACAACTCATGCGGAGGTAATTCGCTAAAAGAGTGTTCGGCAGTAACATTGAAAGCAGAATGTGCACGCTTGAAAATAGGGTAGTATATGTGCAACAGTATACTTGCAGCAATAATAAGAAGACTTAGAAAAAACATAATCAATAATGTCACTATACAGTGACTACGAAGTGATTTACAATATTCACGTTTCTTGAGATGTTTCTGTCTATCTCTCTCTCTATTTCGGTCTAGGGGATACATGTCAGAAACTAATTTAACCGATTCACCTAGGGGAGGACTTAAACAATTAAACTGTCTGACTTGCTAGACCTTAATTTCAATTTATATTCCTGGGAAGCAGTTTTCTCGACCAGGGGGAGTTTTGAGTCAGTCTGTGGAGGAGGGTAGGGCTGAGAGTTCAAATCAGAAGGCAGTCCGTGAAATTTTTTGATATGGCTCGAGTGAAGCCAGCCCTTGCGGCCCTCGACTTTCACTGCGGTCCTTGTGGTCAAAAGTACTATCTTCGGCGTTTGCCAACGGGGCTCCAACGGGCTCCTCCTGTCGAAATTTCTGATGAACACGTAATCGCCGGGAACCACTTCATGGGGCTTCACCTCGGTGTTGTCGGGAAAGGCTGCAGCTACCTGTGAACGACAAGATTGTAGTGCAGACATCAAGGAGGCAAGGTAATCTGTCAGCATATTACAATCAATATCTGTGATTTTACGAGGTATAGGCGCCCCCCACATATTCGGTGGCCTACCGAAGACCACCTCGTACAGGGATAGCCCTGTTCGAGAATGTGCTACCATTCTAATGTAAAAGAGCGCAACTGGTAAAGCTACTATCCAGTCGACGCCTTTCTCTCTGCAGATTTTAGCAAGTCGAATTATCAGAGTCTGATTATGACGCTCCACGAGACCTGCTGCCTCGGGATGTCGGACACAGTGGAATTTCCACTGATAGCCTAACAGGAGTGTAATTTGTTTCACAAGCTCGGATGAGAACGGCTGACCGTTATCTGAGTACACGATACGGGGCAAACCATACCGTGGGAAAAATTCACGAACCAGCTGCTTGGCAGTGGTCGGAGCAGTGTAATCTGGGACTGGATATGCTTCTGTCCATCGGGAAAGTGCACATACAACTACGAGGACATATTTGAATCCTCGACAACGTTCCATCTGGATATAATCCATCTGGAGGACTTCAAAAGGGTGATCGGGAGGATGAAATCCACCTTGCTCTACAGGAATGCTTTTACCTGGGTTGAACTGACAACAAATCATGCAAGTACGCACTTTCTGTTTGGCTGCTGCTCGTAAATGTTTATTGAACCAAATGTTTTGAATACTGTCTAGCATAGCTTTTTCTCCTAGATGCGCTGGACTATGTACTGTGTTAATGATGACTTGAACCATAGAATCGGGGAGAAACCATGTAGATTTTCCCTTCGTCATCCATCCCTGATCTGTTTGGATCCCTCCTAGTTCAGTCCATTTCTTGATTTCATCTGGTGTAGCATGTGTCTGTATATCAATTACATCAAGGGCGGGATCCCTAACTGTCATGCAGTGTGTCGGTGTCGGAACTATTGTCTTTGTCAAGTCAGTTGCATGAGTCTGATTCTGAGCTGTCTGCTTAGCTGTTCGGTCTGCCAGGTCGTTACCCTGGGAAACGATATCGGTGACTTTTGTATGTGCCTTGCACTTCATGATAGATATAGCAGTAGGCAGATGTATTGCATCTAACAGAGCTTGAATGAGTGGACCGTGTTGAATGTTGGCACCGTGAGAAGTCAAATAACCTCTCTCTCGCCAGAGGACTCCGAAGTCGTGTACAACTCCGAACGCATAACGTGAATCTGTGTATATATTAACTCTCTTATTTTTGGCTTGAATACAGGCTTGTGTCAGAGCGATGAGCTCTGCTGCTTGAGCTGACAGGGTATCGATACAATTTGTTTCTATAACTTCGGTGTCTGTCGTGACTGCGTAGGCGGCCACTAACTCTCCTGTACTTGTTCTCATGCATGAACCATCCACAAAAAGTGTCAGGTCTGGATCTGGTAATGGAGTGTCTGTCAAGTCTTGTCTGGGTTTCGTCGTAATAGTAATGACTTCAATACAATCATGTGCCAATGGGTCTGTTCCACTTAATGGCAAAAGTGTGGCAGGATTCAATGTACTACAGCGTCTGATTTCTATGTGTGGCTGGAACAATGTCAATTCATAACCTGTCAGTCGTGCTATAGTCAAGTGTTGGGTCTGTGTTCGGTTTAAAAGAACTTCCACGGAATGTGGAACTTGCACTGTCAATTGATATCCTAATACTATGGAATCGCTTTGTCTGATTGCTAAAGCTGTCGCTGCTACGGATTTCAAGCACGCAGGCAGAGCCTGGGCTACTGGATCTAATGTACTAGAAAAGTAAGCACACGGTTTGTGTGAACCTGCTTGTTCCTGAGTGAGTACTGACAAGGCAGTACCTTCGCGTTCTGTGACAAAAAGTGTAAAAGGCTTACTGTAACATGGTGTTGCTAAAACAGGTGCTTGACATAAGGCTTTCTTTAAGTCTTCAAAAGCTTGTGTATGTTCCTGGGTCCAAGGGAGGACAGTCGATGTCGCTGCCTCCTGGGTTGTCAACTGAATGACTGGCTTTGCTAGAAATGCATATTGGGGAATCCATTGTCTGCAGTACGAAGTGAGGCCTATGAAGGCCCGCACCTCCTTTTGTGTCTTGGGTGGTGACATGTTTACAATTAACTGGATGCGGTCAGGTGTGAGCTGTCTCCCCCCTTTGGACAGCAAGTGCCCAAGGTACACAACTTGCTGAACACAGAATTGCAGCTTCGAAGGGGACACCTTGTGCCCCTTGTCGGCCAGAAAATGCAAAACCGTCAGTGATGCTCGTTCACATTCAGGTTCGCTTCGGGCGGTGATCAGCAGATCATCGACATACTGAAGCAGGGCAGTGTTAACAGGCATGTGAATACTGTCAAGTTGTCTTTTCAGTGCTTGGCTATAGATGCTGGGGCTTTCTGTGAATCCTTGAGGTGCGCGTGCAAATTTGAAGCTTCGTCCATTTAAACAGAATCCGAACAAATATTGGCTTTCCGGATCAATTGGGACGCTAAAGAAGGCGTTCTTGAGGTCAATTACAGTAAAGAACGTTGCTTCTGAATCAATAGCTGTCAATAATGAAGAGATATCTGGAACCACGGGATACTGTGGTACAATGCATTTATTCAATTCGCGCAAGTCAATAACTAATCGATAAACTGGAGGTGCATTAGGATCGGTACGTTTAAGAATTGGAATGATAGGGGAATTACACACATTGGAGTCGGTTTCCACGACCACTCCTTGTGCAATGAGCTCGTCAATGATTTGCAGTAAAGCCACTACAGCATCTGGGGGTAACTTGTATTGTCGAATTCGTGGTAATACCACTCCTGCCTTGAGTGTGACTCGATATGGTGTAATGTGCATACAACCTACATCAGTGGGGCCTTGTGCCCATAAATGTGCAGGGACATTCTGTAACCGGTGGTCCATGTCTCTCAATACATAGTGACCTTTAAAGTCACGTAAAAATAGTCGTACTCCTTCCGGAGAACAGCATATTACAGCTCCTAGGGCTTTCAGTGTCTTTATACCTAACAAGTTTTCTGGGCATGATTTTGTAAGCAACAAATCTGTAGTACGTGTCAATGGACCAACTGCAAGAGGAAGAGGTTGCGATACTTCGTTAACAATAGGCTTTCCTGAAAATCCAAGGGAAACATTCTGTGAGCCTGAGAGGGGTGCCCCTGGAACCTCGTTGTGACTTATAGTTGTTCTGCTTGCCCCTGTATCAATTAAAAACTTTCTGTCTTTCCCTAATACTTGACTATGTACATAAGGACCCTCTTGATCTACAGGAACCTCAATAAGAGGCAAGCCAACCTCCCTCTCTAGGCTGTTTCATGTGTAACGTTGATAATCGGGGTAGTCATTTTGTGCATACTGGTACATCTGTTGTGTCGTGTTTTGTGTTGCGGCAATGGGCTGTGGCTGTGGTACTGCTACGGTCTGTTGTGAAGCTTGCATAGGCTGTACATTCTGGGGTACTTGTTGTTGGATCTGATCTTGTCTAGGTGGACGCGGTCTCTCTTTGGTTTTACCCGTAGAGATATTGTGTTTCAGAACTGCACAATCATTTATATAATGACCTGGCTGTTTACAATAGTTGCATATCCCTTTAACAGGAGCCGCTGAATTACTGGGCTGTGTCATACCCTTCTTATGACCGTCAGCTGGGACTGACTGAGCAACTAGCATTTTCATTTTCGTGTCTTTCATACGTCTTTGTTCGTGTTCTTGTTCTTCTCTAATTCTATTCTGGTGATACTGTAACATTTGTAACATTTTTGAAGGGGTATTAGCTTGCCATGTGCTCTCTACCTTCAGTACTCTGTTCTTAACCTGGGGCAGGGAATTCTCCACTAATTTTGTTACAAAAAGATGTGGATATGAATCGCTACTTGCTTTCAGGCCACTATTAATACCAAAGCATTTTTCAAATCGGGAATAAAAATCACTAGTGTCTTCATCGGGTTTCTGTTTGCAGGCTGAGATTGAACCCCAGTCTTCCTTTTTCGTAGTTAATAAACGTGGCAGTACTTGTACTAACAATCCTGGTAACGCTTTAGTTTTGTCCCCAAGCCCTAGGCCTGGAGTTCGAGTGTTTTCTTCGTTTTCTAATGCAGCCCAATCAATCTTTTGCTCTCCCACCTCCCATTCTTTTTCTTTGAGTTTCTCGTAAATACCGGCAGGCAATAATACTTTTAATATTTTCATAATGTCAGGGTATGTATAATCACCCATGAGTAACATGTCTTTTATTTCACGGTGAAAACCTGCTGGATCTTTGTCATGGCTGGGCACTAATTTCTTCATTTCCAATAGTTCTATTTTAGTTATAGGCGTGTACACAAACACGCGTCTAAAAGTATTATCATCATTCTTGACTGGGTGCACTTCTCGTAAGGGATTCTGTCTGTCTATGTAATACGATTTTCTTTCCATGGATGGAGCTGGATCAAACTGTGGACACAGGAAGGCACTGTATCTGTGCCGATGTTCTAGAATTACTTTAATTAGATCGGTACCTAGACCTCTCCATTTCTTCATGAGTAGTTCTATTAATATATCAGGTAGGGGACCTGGATCGGAGTGTTGGCTTTTATACAATATAAGGAGGTGTTGTATCATGTACATACCAGCTAAACGCTGTTCATCTGGAGAAAGATTCAAAAACGTTTGCGCTAACGCGTCATCACTATATTTATCAGGACAGTCAGCCCATTGTACTGCTGACCTGGCTAATTCTTGTTCATCCATAGAATCGAGTACATGGTACCCCATTCGTTCTTGAAGTATTTTATCAGTAGCCTGAAATAAATGTTCAGGGGTCTTTGGATTTGACATGGCTGCTTGAAAAAGTCTCTTACTTTCCGGACGTACCGGACGCATTGAATTATTAAAGGATCTACCCTTACCTACATAAGCTATCATTTCTCTAGCTGGTAACTGCAATGGTCCTGTTGTCGGTTCTGGTTGATCCTCATCCCCTGAGGATTCAATCTTGTCTGAATCTACTTCTCTTTCAGGCTGTCTTCTTTCATGTATTTGTTCTACTGCTTTTCGGATCCTTCGGTACATGTTTTCTATACTACTCTGTTTATCATGTTTTCCGTCTGCTATATTCTGACCCCATTTGTTAAGTGCTTTCATTTCTTCCGGGTCTACACCCGGCCTATCTTGGTTTCTAATCAAGCAGTTTATGAAAAAACGTAGTATCATCTTTTGAGTGTGAACTTTCTGGTATGCCATGGCGTTGCCAATACTTTCAGGACCTTCCCCCGTTTGGACAAAGTGGTATATTCTGTCTAGATGATCAATCATCTCTGGTAGTATCATTAAATAATTTGCAACTCGTCTTAGTCGTACTGATGCTAGCATCATTCTGTCTTCTTTACCGGGTACTGGATCGTATCTACAGTCTGTAAGAGGCTCATTGAGTATGTTGTAATTCGCTGATTGAGGTGTACGTTGTTGTGCTAAATCCCTATAAGTCAATCGATGTGCTGGTGGTGGCGTATGAAAACCTCCTGTCGCACCTCCTGAGGTGCCAGGTAAAAAAGGGTTATGTGGGTTATAGCCAGGAAGAATAGGTGCCGGAAGAGTAGGTGCAGGAAGCAGTGGAGGAACAGGTGGAAGATGTGGAGCGGGAGGAGTTTGATGTTGCAAAAGTGGTTGTTGATTATCCTGAGGTGGAGTGCCGTCAACGGGTGGTGTGCGGGCACGTGGATTTGTATATGCGGGAGCTACATCGTCTAAATAGGAAGAAAGGAAAATGTCTTCTGTGGTTTTGTGACGTACTTTAGTCGGAAGCAATGGAGGTGGCAAATCTTTCGGTACTTCCGGGGTCGCCTTGGGCAGGCCCTGGGCCAAAAGAGGGTACATGCCATTCACAATAGTGTTTCGTTGTCTGTCTACTTGTTCTGCTTTTACTCGTATACCTTCCTCAACTAATACATTTTCTCGGGCTTTGTCTGAATCCTCTCTACTTTTCTCTTCTTTTCTGAGTGCTTTCTCTGTGCGTCTATGCGATTCTTTACGCCATAATTCAATGGCATCTTTCTGTGACTGTCTGGCTTTCTTTTTCCATAGTGCTTCTTCTACTCTCATGATGAAATCTGCATCCCATGTCCCCGTAGCGGGCCATCTCAGATTCTCTGCTAAATCCTTGGTGTAGTCCACCCACAAGTCAAGGAATAATACGGCATCTAGGCCATGTTTATGGTACATAAAATATCCGGGAGTGTCCCTAGGTGGGATGGGAACGGCTTCCTCGAGTATCCCTTTTCTAGTTTTTATCTGTCTTAGTTTAGAGAATAACGGCATCTTAAACCTTGCTACTTGATTCTTACTCGAACTTGAACACAGTTAATACAATAAACACAGTAATGAAGATCGAACAATCACTCATACCACGACATTTAAAAAACACATTAAAACATTTTAAAACGAACAACAATAATTAGAATAAAACTAGCTAACTGCATAATACTGGATATACTGCTAAACAGTACAGATACACCGCTGAAACAGTGCAGACCGGATATACTGCTAAACAGTACAGATACACCGCTAAACAGTGCAGACCGGGTCTGTGTACCCAAACCCGTCTTGACCGGCACAAATTAATGCGCTCGTCTAGATGCGTCCCCAGCAACGGTACTCACCGGGAAGCACGGAACGGAAGGCCTCGGAAACTCTGGACTGGACTCGACTCGACTCGTGACGTAGGTACTTCGGAACTTCGGAACCTGGTGGGCCTCTGAATACCTCGGATCTTGCTCTCTCAGCTAGGCTCTGGTCGGGATCCTCCGCACTCCTCACCGCCTCGTCTGGGTGTCGATCGCAGCCTCAGTCACCTCCGTTGGCCTGAGGGAGGTACAGGAAATCCTGCGGGTACGCGTTGGTGTCCGTCACGGCTGTGGCAGGGGACCGGGCCTGCAACGCACCGCCGGCGCGTAAGGTGGGGGAGGTGTCCCTATTCGGGCACCAATTATGTGGTAAATTTAAATTACCTATATTTAATTTATGCGGTAAAGTTCAATAAGAATAACTAAGAGGCAGAATCTGTGATATTTGAGGTTTTAAAAGGGGTTTTATTCCTTAAAAAGGAATTGGTTGGTTCGAACCAAGGGATTATATTCCGTCACCACGAAGGTTCAGGAAGGGAATCACAATACTTTATTGACAGATTATCATATATATAGTCAATGCATTACAGTAGCAATAGATGCAGGAGGCGTAACAGCTGAGAGGAGAGATAAGAATACACATACGTAATAAAAAGGCGTTACAATAGGCGTGCATAAGGGCGTGTACTAGAAACGTCATTATGAGATGTCACAGGTGGGTGGATCCATAGGAGAATCCTGCAGTGTCAGCAGAAATACATGGCAGAGATGCGCGCGCAGCAGCATGACGTGTAACTGACGTGAAACTGGAGGATAAAGGGAACTTGACATTTAGCCTTACATGAGGAGACAGAAGTCTGGGATGTCAGAACAACCTAATCCCAAATCGTATCTAATATCTTGTGTTTAAGGAACTATATTATCTGGAGGAAAAGGTCTCTCGGGCAGAGGCTATTCTATACTGACTGTTAGTGCGTGAATGTGAGACTACGTGTCTACATGAGATGCGAGGGGGCATGGGCCTACCATGGTAACAGGAGCTATGAATTACTTGCACGGAGACAGAAAGGCCGGGCCCTTTGCTCTGCAGCTGGAAGGATGTTTACCTAAACTACTAGACAGGAATGTATTTTTCGAGGAGCGGAGCAGATAACTTGAAGGCAAAATACAGTCTTGGCAGGCAAGCAGGCCGAGCCAGGCACCGCTAGCCGCGCAGGGAGTAAGACAAAGTTCACGGATACAGATGCAGGTCCAGGCTGTAGCTTTCAGAGGCAGAAGGCAGGAAAAGGCTCGATGGCAGAATTCAGGGCCTAACTCGCCAGAGCTGAAAAACGTGAAAGGTGCACCATATAAAGACGGTGGCAAGGCATACTTAGGAACGGAATATTCGACCCCTTCATGGTGGATCTGAAAGAGGACATGTTAACGTTGGACGCAAATGTATTTGCGTCTTCATAGCTGGAAGTGGAGGGAACATACATGTACTTGTAGCACATACATGGAGCCGTTGGGGTCTAAGATAGGGGACACAATTGATCATAAAAATTCATATTTCCTCAGTTGGGTGCTAATTTGTGCTACAGTGATTTTATATTCTATGTTCTAAGTGCTAATTCTACCAAGTGCTAAGTTCTAAAAGTGCATATTCCTGACAGTGGTCCAGGTGGCCCTGTCTTGTACATATCCCCTGTAAATTCTTCCCGTGCCTGTTGGCACATTGTAAAGTGTGTGCTTTCATCTAATGTGTTTTGGTGTAATACAAAGGCTATTTTTATACATAACCTTGTGTGGAGTTTCCTTTGTGGTGGGCCTTGGGTGTTGTTGCTGGGGGAGCATGCGCAAACACTTAACTCACATGGCCTCCAAGTTTATCCTTACTGCTCGTGCTCCGTTACCAAGGGGGTGAGCAGGGGTTATCTTGGCGTGTAACTCCCTTGCCCTGACATGGAAGTGGTGGTCTCTGACTGACTTTAGCGCAAGCCCTGGCCAGCCAGGGATCCCATTTCTACCAGTTCCATGTTTGGCTATATGGTTTACTTGTCAGACCCTAGTCTAGTGCACTGAGTGTGCCAGGGCGTGTAAGTCCAAATGCTGCTGGTGGGCCTGCAGCACTGGTTGTGCCACCCACAGAAGCAGCCTTGTAAAGTGTGTCTAAGGTCTGCCATTGCAGACCCTGCGTGCAGTCTGCTACTGTCATGCTGACTGGGCAAGTGCACCCACTTCCCAGTCCCTGAACCTTCCATTTTCTTCATATCAGTCACCCCTATGGTAGGCCCAAGGGCAGGGTGCATTGTAAGCTTAAGGTAGGACAAGCCCTGATGTGCGTGACATGTCCTAATAGTGAATTACAGCCATTTTCTTTTTTCACTATTGAAAGGCTACCTGTTCTCCATAGGCCAGAATGGGCTGTTAGAATTGTTAGATTTTATAATCCTAACAGGCTCGGAGAAAATGGTAGAAATTCGAGTTTAGTATGCCTGAACTCAGAATAATAAAATACATCTTTTAGTAAAGTTTATTTTAATATTCTGTGTTTGCAAATACCACTTTTAGAAAGTAGGTATTTGCTTGTCTAACCATTCAAACCTGCCTCTGCTAGGTTGTGTATTCCTATGTCTGGTTCTTGAGAGTGACAGGGCTGGGGAATTCCAGGAGACAGGCTGAGTCACCCAGTGGTGAATAGAGAGATCTGCATCTTGATGGGAGGGAGGAGTGCACCTGAACTCTGAATAGGGCTGTGCCTGCCTTCCAAAATGCTGGCTCCACCCCATGGGGAGCGGCTGATGTCTCTGCCCTGCACACTGAAAGAAGGGAAGGTAGACTGTCAACAGAGTACTCCAGGACTGTACTTGCCTTCCACAATGCTGGCTCCACCTCCTGTAGGGCTTCTGATGTTTTTGCCCTGCACTGTGAAAGGAGTGGAGAAGTCTGGTAAACAGAATGCTTCAGAACTGGTTTGGACTAGGGTAAAGGCCCCTCTCCCCTCAGAGAACAAAGGATTTCTGGGTATAAATATTGGGACCCTGATCCCATGAAATTCGAAGACTCTGGACAACAACAAGAAACCTTTACTGAGGAGAGGAACCTGAAGAAACTGGGGAGTGACTATTCCCAAGCTGAAGTGCTGCTTGGGGGATTGACCTGCAGTGGTTGCCTTACTGCCGAAGGAAGGAGAAAGGAACTTTTGAGTAACTTTGCTTTCAACTTGTGAAGGATCTCCAAGGGCTTGGAAAAGAGCTTGCCTCCTGTTGAAGTCTCAGGGACAACAGACTTTACCCCCCAGCTCCCCAGAGTTCTTGTGGAAGTCCCTGCTGGTGTTTTGGGCCTTCTGAGGAACTGCGTGTCGCAGGGATCTGGAAGCGCGACTCAACAAGAAGAAGCGTGTCGCTGTCGCTGTGCCTGCCGTCGCAACTCCGGAGAAAGGAGGGTGTTGCCGCTGGAACTGTCACACTGCACCGCATCGAAGAGAAGTGTGCTGCAATGAAGAGGAAGCGTGTCGCCGTCGGAGCTGCTGCCGTCGCATCTTGAATGTCGCCGCTGTAGTTGTCACATCGAGCGGAAGCTTCACGCATCGTGGGAAAAGAGCGTCGCCGCTGGAGCTGCTGCCGTCACATCTTGGATGTCACCGCTGTAGTCCACGCATCGAACCGAGAAGCTTCTCGCATCCCCGAGAAGCGTGCCGCATCAGGAAGATCTTCACATCTTTATTTCTTTGTATCTGAACTTTGCCGCATTTCCCATCGCTGCGACATTGCTTGTCGTGGAAGCGCAATGCAACTTAAGGTACATTGACGCAGAGTGTTGCATCTAAGAACTGAACTGAACTAAGCTTAACTCTACCATCTTAAAGTAATCATAGTGTGTATTTTTGTCATTTAATGGTCTTGTGGTAACTCTATATAAAGTCTACTTATTTTTTATATAAAACCTGTGTGGTGTCCATTTGTAGTGTTGTCACTGGGTTACTGTTTGTGGTCACAAATGCTTAACTTACAACACCTATGAAGTAAAGCCTTAGCTGCTCTCACGACCCTACCTTGAGGGTGAGCAGGCGTTATTTTAAGGTGTAATCCCCCTTGTCCTGACTAGAGGAGAGGGTCCCTGCTTGTCACAAGTACCCACCTGTGCCAACCAGAGACCCCCAAATCTAACAACAGGGTTAAAGAGTGCTGGTACCGGGTATACCGGTAGCCCACGCATGTCTTCGTGGAAGGGAGGAATCATGCCACCCCACCCCAGTGCTGGGGTGGAGGCATGATTCCAAGGTGTTCAACACCAAACACGACATGTTTTGGAGCATCCAGTCCAAAGTTGCCTATTACCTCGAGGATATAATGCGTTGAAAAGTATATGGTGGCTGTATCACAGAACGACCACAGAGAATAGGTTCCGAAGGCCACAGAGGGGCACTGTTCTTGCAGGAGCACCCTCTTACGCAAAACCCAGCACACTGCCTTCAGGAGTGATAAGGCCTGCTATAGGGGTGACTGATAGGTTTATATGTGTAGTGATTTAAGTAGTTTTATAGGTATACTATATTACAGTAAGTGGTGCAATAACCAGCTTACCCAATGTGCAGTAGCACACTGGTGGTATCAGTTTGTACAGCTTCCCAGGGGTGGCACGATACATGCTGCAGCGCCTGGTAGGCCTCTGAGGTACCTATGACCTTGGTACATAATATACCATTCACTAGGGACTTATAAGGGCACCCCAGAATCCAATCTGGAGTGTACCTAAGGTACTTGGAATCCATTTAGAGAGAAAGTAGCTAGGCTGGGGTTCTGGATAGCAGGGCCCCAGCCAGACGAAAGTCGAAAACCAGCAAAACACCAGAAAAAAAGTGGGGGAAACCATATAGTCAGATTCCACCTTCCTACAAATGTAACAAGGTGTTTCTTGCCGTGGGCTTTACATAAAGATCTACTTCCAGTTTTGACTCACTCTCTGAATTATATGTTCAAGAAATCTGTGTTGTGATTTCCTACATTAGCTGTAAAACTAAGATTTATGTCGCACAAGTTAATCCACTCTAGGAATTCCGTGAGAGCTTCTGGTTCCCCACTCCATACAAAGAAGATGTTGTTGATGTATTGCAACCAATATCTGATGGATTCGTAGAAAGGGGCAACTTCGTTATATATGAAATAATGTTCAAAAGGGACATATAAATATTAGCCACTGTCGATGCGCAAGAGGCCCCCATGCTTACCCCTTCACTTGTTTGAACAGGTTGCTATTGAATTCGATGGTGTTCTCCTCAAGAACTATGCGTAAGATGAAGGAGCCTCTACAGCTAGGAGGAGGGGAGGTTCTTGACTTCAGTATCACTATTTCCCCACATGCTCCACTGGGTGAGACTTTGGTCTGTAGGCAACCTGTGCCTCCTTGCCCTTTCTTGAAAAAGCTACCTGATGTCATTATTTCACTGGGCTTGCGGTTTACTCACTAGTTATTTTTGGGGGACCTCAACATCCATCTGGATAAAGAAGACGCCGGGGAAGTAAGAGACTTTGCGGATTTGCTCGCCCTTGTCCAACTTACACAATGGATCAGGGTTCCTACCCATCAAGGGGGCCATACCCTTGCACCTATTTGCTCAAATGTTCCTATCTCGGTGGAGGACCCCTTGCCAGTGACAAAGGGCCCAACATTTCCTGTCTTATTTCTCCTGGATTTCCGGCTGCAATATTCCGCCTAGCCAGTCAGGTCAGGGCCTAACCTTTGCAAAAATTGACCTCAGTTATTTTAAGGATGCTCTACTTAAGTCCAGACATGCTGCCTCCAATAATCTGATAGCGGAGCTTGTTAACTTCACTGGCTGGATCAAGAAAGCAATTGACCAGGTCGCTCCACCGGCACCCTCTAAGCTAGCTAGGGACACTCCTTCTAAGCCTTGGTTCTCGCCTGAGCTTATGCTCCAGAAACGGTATTGTAAAAAATTAGAACTCGTATGGTGGTTAGCTTATTGTCATGTGGCGAAGCTCAGTCTGCGAAAAGCACAGAAGTGCTACTATTATGCCATTACCCAGGCCAAGAGCCACTATTATGCTGACCGCATTGAGTCAGCTAGGAATAACTCGAAAGAGATTTTTTCAATTGTTCAAAGATTTATGGCTCTTAGAGCTCAAGTCTCATAACTCCCTGTATCTAAAGCATGGTATGAGGATGTCGACAACTATTTTACTTCCAAAAGCCGCATCATTCAAGATTCTTTTGATCTCAGGAATTCACCCTTGATCCGTCCTCTGCCTTTAAAGGTGCCTCACGCTGAGTCTCCTTCTCTATCTGCTTTTCTATCCATTGACTTACCAGAGTCTTTGCGGGTTCTTAAAGCCTTGAACTTCCGGACATCGCCTGATCCCTGTGCCGCGAGACTACTGACCTCAGTTGCTGAATTTGTCAACCCAGAAGTCAACAGACTTATCAACTTGTCTCTACATGAGGCCCACATTCCCATAGCCTGGAGGCAGGCTAAAATACTGACCCTATTAAAAAAAACCTTCACTGGACCCTCTTAACCCAGCCAACTGTCGCCCCATTTATCTTCTCCCCATATTGTCCAAAACTAGCGAAAAAATAGTCAATAAACAACTCACATACCATGTGGAAAGGGCTGGCCTCCTTCATCCTGCCCAGTCTGGGTTTAGAACTACATATAGTACCGAGTCGGCTTTATTTGAAGTCTCTGAAGTCATTCAGGAGTCTTTGTAAGTGTGTGGGAGAGCGGCTCTTATCTTGCTCGACCTTACAGATGCCTTTGATACGGTCCCCCACATGCTGCTGCTCACGCAGCTTGCAGATTGCGGGATCTCTGGCTCTGCCCTGGGTTGGTTGAAATCTTTTTTGGGAGAGCGCACCCAACAGGTCTGGCTTACCCCATTTTCCTCATCTGCCCAGGTGGTCTGAACTGGAGTGCCCCAGGGGTCCTCCCTGAGCCCCCTGCTCTTCAATCTTTCTGTAACCCCCTTGATATATCTGGCAAAGGAGTTGGGAGCCAAGATCATTGCATACGCCGACGATACCCAACTCCTATTCACCTGGGGTAAATCAGAAAATTCTACATCTCAGGCTAGGAAATACTTGTCGGACGTTTTTAAATGAGTTTCTGCCGCACAAATGAAGTGCAATGAAGGAAAGTCCGAAATTCTCGTCTACGGAAGGTTTTTCTCGACCAGTTGAGGGAAGCACTTTGGCCAACAGAATTCCCTATGCCGACCTTTTTGGGACAGCCGGCAAAAAACTTGGGAATATGGTTCGAGGAGGATCTTTCCTTCTCCACCCAGATCAAGAAGTTGGCAGGAAAATGTTTTGGGATTTTGAAATCTCTCCAGAGGTTTCTTCCACTCCTTCCCAGAACAGCTAAGGAGACTGTTACCTGGGCATTGATACTCTCCCGGATCGACTACGCTAACACTTTGTATGCCAGTCTGCCAGGGGATCAACTAAACGGATCACTGACAAAATATCGAAGGTCCAAAAATCAACCTACAAAAATATCGGAGCAAGAATATCGATGTCAAGAATATTGACATCCTATCTGCAACATCATAAGTACAAAAATATCGAGAGAAAAAAATATCGATGTCAAAAATATTGTTATTTTTAGTTAAACAAATATGTAAGATAAACAAAATAATACTTTTAAATAAAATAAAGTTACAAATATTTTATAATGTTTAAAATGAATAAGTAATACATATATATTATTAAAGCATGAATTAAAAATATAAATATAATATATATTATATATACTTACTTAGGGGCCGATTCCGATTCGGTAAAATCCCCTATGAATAGCCGTACGGAGAATATTTCCCGTACGAATCGTACAGCTTCAACGTCCCCGTACGTACGATGAAGTACGATCCGAACCCAAAGCAGATCTCCGTACGAATCATACGAAGGACCATACAACTTAAATATCCATACGAATCTCATTCGGAATACGCAGTACACGACGTCCGTACGGATTGAAGCAGCTATTTCCGACCCAACAAGTATGATTCGTCACGTCAACACTCCGTACAACTCTTTTTCTATGGGAGCTGAAAACGTCCGTAAAAGCGATTTTGATTCGTACCGTGTACGAAACGGACGCCCCCGGGTACGCGAGTACACCCCATGATTGCCGGGGTACGGTGCATAGGGGTACGGTGCATAGGTGTACGGTGCATACCCCCATGATTGTAGGGGTATGGTGCGTAGGGGGATGGTGCATAGGGGTACGGTGCGTACCTCTATGATTGCAGGGGTACGGTGCGTAGGGGAACGGTGCATAGGGGTACGGTGCGTACCCCCATGATTGCAGTGGTACGGTGCGTAGGGGTACGGTGTATAGGGGTACGGTGCGTACCCCCATGATTGCAGGGGAACGCTGGGTATGTGAATGTGTGGCTATCCGTACGAATTGCTCATATGACGTTTTCCGTACGAATCGCGTTCTAGTTCCCCGGTCCGGATCGTACTTGTCGGGTCGTACAGCATGTTTATGGTTCATACGGTTCACCGTGAGGGTCTGTATCGTACAGATTTTCCCTTGCTTTTCGTGTGGTTCGCAAAGATTCAGACATATTATTTTCCTACAGATCGTACTACGCGATTCGGACGGATTTGTACAATTCGTACGGAAAGGGCTACGAATTGCAATCGTCGTACGGATTAGTTTCCTGAATCGGAATCGACCAATTATTAATCAGTTTAAATAATTATTTTAATGACTTATAAATTATTAAAAAATATTATAAATTGCAAATACATCTATACACATAAAACAATAACATAAATAAAAATATAATAATTATTTATAACAAATTAAAAAAATTTAATTTACTTTGAATATTTTTAAAATAATTATATACTACATTAGCTAAAATAATTCAAAAAATATTAAATAGCGGAGGAAATGAAGCTACTATTCCAACTCCAAAAAAAACAACATTAAGGAAAATGTTGGATAGCGTAGGGATTACATTTACTATTCCCACTCCAGAGAATGCAACAGTAGGGAAAGTGTTGGATACTGTAGGGGTAAAATTTACAAATCTAACTCCAGAGAGTGCAGCAGTAGGGAAAGTGTTGGATAGCGTAGTAGTAAAAAATAACATACTTATAAATAAAAACAATGTACAAATAATTATCAATTTAATTTTTAAATAACTCTAAATTATTGACAAATACCAATAAATAATCATTAAAAACATAATTACCAATGAATAATTAATTAATAATAAATTAATAATAAATGCCAATTCATAATCAATAAATATTAATTACCACATAATAAATATTGAACAATAAAATATTTTTAATACCAAAAACATATTAATTATTACAAAAGTAATTGCCAATTAAAAAATATTGGGCAATTAAATAATTTTTTATACGGAAAAATAATTATTATTAAACATGAATTACCAATTAATAATTACTTTTTAATGTATTAATTAAAGATATCAATAAATAGTATTTACTTACCAACTAATGATTAATCAACAATAAATTAATTTTCATGAACAGAAAATTATAATTTAAAATATTTACCAATTAATAATGAATGTCCTATAAATGAATTATCAATACCCAACAATACATTTAATAATTACTTAATTAGATTTCAATTACTTCCAACACTATTCCCCTATAAACGCACAACACACTCCAATAATAAAATACACTTAACATAATTATCAATTAATCAATTAATAACAATTAATTACCAATTAATAACAATTAATTACCAATTAAAAATGTATTAACAATAATATAATTATCAATACCAATAAATGAAAATAAATTCTACTTAATTACAATTAACTTACTTCCCACCCTATTCCCGTATAAACCCACAACCCGCTACAGAACTTAAACACAAACATTAATTAAAATTAATTTATGATTCCTAAAAATTAACAATTAATTTAGTATAATGAAATTACTTCCCACCCTATTCGCCTATAAACCCACAACCTGCTACGGTACGAAAACACAAAAATTAACTTTAAAGTACATTATTAACATATAAAAATTGTATACATAATCAATCAATCAAACAAGAAATTTATATAGCGCGCTACTCACCCGGAGGGTCTCAAGGCGCTTAGGGAAGGGGGGTCTGCTACTGCTCGAACAGCCAGGTCTTGAGTTTCTTCCTGAAGGAGAGGTGGTCTTGGGTCTGACGGAGGAGGATGGGGAGGGAGTTCCATGTCTTGGTTGCCAGGTAGGAGAAGGATCTTCCTCCCATGGTGGCTCTTCGGATGCGTGGAACGGCGGCAAGGGCGTGGCTGGTCGAACGAAGTTGGCGGGTGGGAGTGTAGAAGGTCAGGCGGTTGTTGAGGTACCTGGGGCCCAGGTCGTGGAGGGCCTTGTGTGCATGGGTGAGGAGTTGGAAAGTGATTCTCTTGTTGACGGGGAGCCAGTGCAGGTCTCTCAGGTGTCCGGAGATGTGGCTGTGACAGGGGATGTCCAGGATGAGTCGTGCGGAGGCATTCTGGATGCGTTGGAGTCTCTTCTGTAGTTTGGCTGTGGTTCCGGTGTAGAGGGTGTTTCCGTAGTCCAGTCGGCTGGCGAGTGCCTGAGTGACCGTCTTCCTGGTTTCGGTGGGGATCCATCGGAAGATCTTCCGGAGCATGCGTAGGATGTTGAAGCACGAGGATGAGACGGCGTTGACTTGTCTGGTCATCGAGAGGGAGGAGTCCAGGATGAAGCCCAGGTTGCCTGCGTGGTCCGTTGGTTTGGGTGCGCTGCCCAGGGCAGGGGGCCACCAGGAGTCGTCCCAGGCGGAGGAAGATGGTCCCAGGATGAGGACTTCCGTCTTGTCTGAGTTGAGTTTCAAACGGCTGTTCTTCATCCACTCGGCAACTTCTTTCATCCCTTCGTGAAGGTTGGGTCTGGCGGTGGCTGGGTCGTTGGTGAGGGAGAGGATCAGCTGAGTGTCGTCGGCGTAGGAGATGATATGGGGTTGTGTTGGCGTGCGATGGCCGCGAGGGGGCTCATGTAGATATTGAAGAGGGTGGGGCTGAGTGTTGATCCTTGTGGTACGCCCCAGATGACTTCAGTGGCCTCGGATCTGAACGGGGGTAGCGGACTCTCTGGGTTCTTCCGGTGAGGAACGAGATGATCCACTCCAGTGCCTTCTCTTGGATTCCGATGTTGCTGAGGCGTTGAACTAGGGTGCGGTGGCAGACAGTGTCGAACGCTGCGGAGAGGTCCAGGAGGATGAGGGCCACTGTTTCCCCGTTGTCGAGCAGGGCTCGGATGTCGTCAGTGGCTGCGATGAGGGTGGTCTCGATGCTGTGGTTGGCTCGGAAGCCGGACTGCGAGGGATCCGTTCATTTCGAGGAAGTCGGCAATCTGTCGGTTGACGGTCATCTCGATGACTTTAGCAGGAAACAGGAGGAGCGAGATGGGGCGGTAGTTCTTGAGGTCGGTGGGGTCTGCTGATGGTTTTTTCAGGAGGGCGCTGAGTTCGGCATGTTTCCAGCTCTCCGGGAAGGTGGCGGTGTTGAAGGAGCAGTTGATGACGTCTCGGAGTTGGGGTACGATGACGGAGGCGGCCTTGTTGAAGACGTGGTGGGGGCATGGGTCTGTTGGTGATCCGGCGTGGATGGTGCTCATTGTGTGGATGGTGTCTTCGGTGCTGACCGGGGTCCAGGCACGGAGGGTGGTGGGGGGGCGTCAGTTCGGTGGTTGGGTGCGTGGGCTGTGTGCCGAAGCTGTTGTGTATGTCGGCGATCTTGCTGTGGAAGAACGAGGCAAGTGAGTCGCAGAGTTCTTGCGAGGGGGTGTCGTCGTTGGTTCCGGCGCTGGGGTTCGAGAGCTCTTTGACGATGCTGAAAAGTTATTTGCTGTTGTGTGCATTGTAGTCTAGTCGCTCCTTGAATGCTGTCTTCTTGGTGGCGTGGATCAGCTGGTGGTGTTTGCGGGTGGCGTGCTTGAGGGCAGTCATGTTGTCTGTAGTCGGGTCTTTGCGCCAGGCTTTCTCGAGGGTGCGGCAGTTCTTTTGGAGTTCATGAGATCGTCGGTGAACCAGGAGGCCTTCTTACTGCCGGGTCTGCTGGGATGGTTTTTCAGGGGTGCGAGGTCGTCAGCGCAGTTGGTGATCCACTGTGTGAGCTTGTTGGCTGCCTGGTTGGGGTCCGTTGAACTGGCGGGAGGATTCAGGTTCAGGATGAGGAGAGCTGGTTGGAGGTGATCTTGTTCCAGCTCCTACGGGGAACCTGTTGTGGGTGGTGGTAGGTCGTGGTCCTTCTGAAGCTGAAGTGGACGCAGCTGTGGTCTGTCCAGTGGAGTCCGGTGGAGTGACTGAAGGAGACGTCCTTGCTGGAGGAGAAGACGGGGTCAAGCGTGTGTCCGGCGTAGTGGGTGGGGGTGTTCACCAGTTGCTTGAGTCCAAGGTTGGTGAGGTTGTCCAGCAGGGTGGTGGTGTTGCTGTCCTTGTTGTTCTCTAGGTGGTAGTTGAGGTCCCCTAGGAGGATGTAGTCAGCGGAGGAGAGGGCGTGCGGGCTGATGAAGTCTGCAATGTCTTCGCTGAATTGTGTGCGAGATCCTGGGGGTCTGGAGATGAGGGTGCCTCTGAGTGTGGTCTTGGGGTCGGTGTTTATCTGGAAGTGGAGATGTTCGGCGGCTGTGAGGGTGTCGTCGGAGTTGGTCGTGATGCGGATGGTGTTCTTGTGGACTATGGCGATGCCTCCTCCTGTCTGGTTGACACGGTCCCTCCGGGTGATCTTGTATCCGTCCGATGTCGGGCGCTGAGGAGGTGTTCATCCATGTTTATGTGAGGAAGGCAACGTCTGGAGATGTGGTGTCGAGCAGGTTCCAGAGTTCCACGGCGTGTCTGTGGATGGAGCGGGTGTTGAGCAGGATGCACTTCAAGTGGTTGCTGCTGGTGCTCGGCTTGGCGGGTGTGGTGCAGGTCCGGATGCAGGAAAAGTTGCAGGATCGGCAGCGGAAGGGTCCGTGGGTGCGTCGCGGGGTGGCTCGGTAGCATCCGGGGATCCGGCCGGTGTTGAGTGCGTTGAGTGTGGCGGCGTCGTACGTCTGGCGGGTGGGCTGGCATCTGCGGGGACCAGGGGTTCTGTCGCTGGGCGCTGGCCAGGTGCGGACGGGCGTAGACGGGCTTGCCTTTGGCGCGCCTTCGGCGCACAATCGGCACTCCCGCTGCACGTGAACGCTGCACGTGCATGGGGGCGACATAAGAAGGTAGCCGGGAGGGAGGGTCAGCTGGGTGGCGGGAGCGGGGCGGCCAATGGGCTGGCGGGGGGGCGGGCCGCAGGGAGGCAGCAGCGGGAAAGTCTGGTGCAGGCGGCTCAGCGGCAGCTGGGTCACCCTAGGCAAAGAATCAGGCAGGCAGTAGGAGGAGCGTGGGGGCGACCAGACCTGTGCAAGGCTCAGCGGTCGCTCCCTAGGAGAAGGAGAGGTCTCCTTAAAAAGGTAGCCGGGAGGGAGGGTCAGCTGGGTGGCGGGAGCAGGGCGGCCAATGGGCTGGCGGGGCCTCAGGGAGGCAGCGGCGGGGAAGTCTGGTGCGGGCGGCTCAGCGGCGGCTGGGTCGCCATAGGCAAAGAATCAGGCAGGCAGCAGGAGGAGTGTGGGGGCGACCAGGCCTGTGCATGGCTCAGCGGTCTGGTTTTAAAACCAGTAGAACACTTAACAAAAAACATATAACACATACATATTAAATACATAATAAAATATATAACAATAATATAAATATCGATATTAGTAACATCGATATATTTGATATCGATATTACTTACTTCGATATTACTTACATCGATATAAAAAAATCGATATTACTTACCTTAGGGTCGATATTCATGTTGTCAAAGAATGCCTTGTTCCAATGCCCTTTTTATGAAACTTAAGATTGTTCTCTGGACTCTAGCAGTGGGGTGTATTTTAAATGGGAGATAGTGGACTGTATTACTGAGAAAAATTTGCATATTGGTAATATACGTCTCAGTATCTATTACCAAATACCTCCCCCTTCATCACAGTTTTTCACTCTGAGGTCTTTGGTCTTTTTTAATTCGACATGGGCAGAAAGTTCTTCCTTCTGGAGGTTGGGAACAGGAAGTAGGTTATATTTCGTGGTACTTTGAGTTTGGCCATTTCTGCAGATTCAAATATGGCCACTTCTGGGCCCACTTGATCCAGGGTAGGTGTGAATGTCGGTCCAAGGCGTAATCCTGACCTGTTTCAGCTACCTCTCTGCTAAGAGAGTTTTCAAAGAATTTTTTAAGGTGTATTTTGCGGAAAACGTAACAATGTCCTGGAATATTTCAAATGTATCAGCTCCTGTGTGGGGTACAAATGAAAGGCCTTTTGATAGTAACGCAGTTGTGATAGTGTCTATTTTTTTTTGGGATAGATTGAAAATCGGTATTTCCCCAATATTCTCCAGTACTGGGGATTGCTCTGAAAGTCTTTGTGATTGAATTTGCCCCGAAACCTCGGTTGGTATCTTAGTTTCGATGGGCTTCTGTGTGGTCCTCGTTTCCCTAAAAAACGCTGGCCGGTTTGGGGGTTGTATTGATGCGCTGGTCTGTCACCATCCTGGCTAAAGTGCTGTGGACTCTGTTCATGCTCAGAGTCTGATGTGTCAAAAAAGGTGAACCTTTTCTGCCTATGCTGTGCCTGGCCAAAGTTCTCCGACTCTGTGAACTCACTCTGGGTATAGAGTTCCTTCAAATATGGATATGTTTCTCTTTTGAGTAGAACCGTATGTCCTTTTTTAGCTTCTCTGATTTTCTTTTGTTAAATAATCTGAATATGATGTTACTTCTATATTAATTTCTTCCAGTTTCTTTTTTGCTTCCTCTACCGCATTACATTGTTTGATTTTGTCTTCTAGTGTGGTCCTCTCCACCACAAGAGCCTGAACTAATTCTCTGTCTGTCTCTACCATTAGAATAATTAGGTCATGAAAATACCGGTTAGCGATTAGGGACCATTTTTCTAAAAACTGTTTTATTTGGACAAAAAGGCCTGGGATGTGACAAACTCTTAGGGGCTGATTACTATGGCGGGTGGATCGCCCCTGCTGGGCCAGTGGTGGTCACCGCCGGCCTGGCGGGGGTCATACGCCCACCATCCTGACAGCACCGACCCCCGCCATATTATGATGGCTGGGGGGGGGGTCCGTGGTGGACGGAAAGACTGTCTGCCGCTTTCCCGCCAGTCGACTCGTCCACCGGCGGAAAACGTATTTAATATGGTGGCGATGTCTGGAAGACACCACCATCCATATTTCGATGCAGGCTGAGATCAGCCTTTCCATGGCTGCATTGCCACCATGGAAAGGATGGCGGTTCCTGCTGCTGGGGGCCCTTTGGTGGACCCCATGGTGTTGGGGGTGTGGGGGGTGCATGTTGGGGGGTACCTATGGTACGCCCCTGCATTTGCATGTACAATGTGGCAGGCACCGCACAGTGCCTGTCTCGTTGTGCATGTAATGGCAAAACGATAATTTTACAGTGCGGCGGGTGCTGCTTGCAGCGCAGCCCACCACAATGTAAAATATACGGTATGCGCTCGCCAGTGTGGTGGGCGCATCACAATACGTATGGCGGGACCACCGCACCTATGGCGGGGGGTCCCTTTTGCAGCTGCGATATCCGCCCGCCATCATATTCAGCCCCATAGTCCTTGGGGGATGACCTCTGCCTTCAAGTATTCAAGCTTGTAGAATCTATGCATTTCAATTCTTTTAACTTTCTTTTTCAAAGTTATCAGTTTGATAATGTCTTCATTGTTAGCATACAAATTACTAGTAGTCTGTGCTTGTTGGTCAAAGTTACTTTGGTTGCCCGCTAGAAGAGCAAATTGCTCATCTGTGAATCCAAAGGTACGTAAAGGTTCCATGATGTGATCTAACAGTAGTGGTAAGTGTTATGCTGAGGAGAGTTTACTCAAGAATACAGAGCTTAGGCAAGAAGGAAGAAAGTGCAAGTGAAGGGAAAGATTCAAATTACGGAGCAACGATACATCAACAATAAACACACAAATAACCCCACGCTGACAGGCTGCGGGAAAATTAAGTGTAAAGAGTACAGGGCCCCCTACTACTAATGAGAAGTACCACCAGGCAGGGAAATATTATGTACTGTAAAAATCCTAGGGCAACTTCAAAATCTGTTTTTGTTATAAACCATCAGATAAACATTGGGAGAGACAAAAGTGATAAGAAAGTACAAAATGTATTGTTTATTGATAACCTTGATAATTTTAAACACAATATAAAATATTGACAGACCTCTGGCTGGACCTTGTGTATTTTAGGTACTCTTTGTCAAAATAGACTTTGACCGTTTTTAGCATGCACTTGATATAATCTTTTACCTTATTTCCTTCTTAAATCCTTTTTTCTTCTGTTTTCAAATCCACATGCTAGCAGCATGATTGGCTTAAGGTATCACTTTGGGGTCATATGGTTCTAGTCTCCTTTTCAATCTCTTCTTTCAACTCTATTTAGATGATTTGGTTCTTTGTCTTTACCATCATTTTATTCCACGTCTGTTAGCTACTCGCACATCCTTATATCTAGGTGAAGGCTCTTTCAGATATGGAGTGTGTTTGTATTTCTTGCCAATATGGTATTTTTGAATACTGAATTGTTGCCATCAAATAGAAGAGGCGGTATACATTGTTGTAGATTTATTGTTTTCAGATAGTACCTGCATCTGAGGTGGCTTATCCTGAAGAAGGCCTTTTGGTAGGCTAAAACGCATGTAGAAACCACCCGGGATTTGCTTTCACTTCAAGACACAGATGCACGCTGTTTAATAGAAGCCTATTTTCATGGCCCGCTTTTGAAGACCAAACAGTCTTGAATCAATCAATGTTTTATGTACTTTTATGTGTTTGTCAGTAATTAAATGTAGACAATTATAAATGAGCAGGATCTATGAATAGATTAATGTGGTGTGTATGAGGTCGGTCAATATTTTATATTGTGTTTAAAATTATCAAGGTTATCAACAAACAATATTTTTTGTACTTTCTCATCGCTTTTGTCTCTCCCAATGTTTATTTGATGGTTTATAACAAAAATAGATTTTGAAGTTGCCCCAGGATTTTTACAGTATGTATAATGTCTGTAACTTGCCTGCCGGAAGTCTAGACGCCATCAACTGTGTCTAGCTCGATGCACCGGAAAGTGAGAACCTGAGCCGGACCCTCGGTCTTACCTAGCGCCAAGGGAATCCCCTAGGTGATTCCTCAGCCCTTGGAAGCACTGTAGTTCTTCACTGCAATCCTGTGTCCCCACTCCACCAATGAATAGGAAGTGAAGAACCGGGATAACCCACTTACTGGGTCACGGCGGCGGGGGAACCGCCCAATATTCCATACCTTCCATACTTAGTAAAAGGAGACACAGGAACCTTCGTCTGCAGGAGGAACCCAGATTTATTTCAATAGCCCGGGCTATGGAACAGAGCTAGTCAGAGACAAAACTCAGGAGGCTGCTACTTCACTCTGTAGCTTACAAGCCTTTCACACATTTTTCATCCCAGTCTTTTGGTTGTTAGTCCATTGTTCAATCAGGGAAGTGTTTGCAGTTGATAACCAGATCAAGACGATGTTTTTAGTTGATGACCTGATCAAGGCTTGGTACACAGATCATTGTTCACGCAGCTTGATCAAAGCCATTCTTTCAATTCATTGTTTAATCAGCCAGATCAGGGCCCAACAGTCAGACCATTGTCCAGATAACCTGATCACGATGTTTACCAGGCTGGGAGCAGGAGATGGATACAAGTTTGTTTACACAGGACGTGGGTATCTCATGGCTTTCTTTTGAACTGAAAATAACAGGGGGTTGGGTGTGCGACAGAAATGCAGGCTGCAAGATGGTCTTTGTCATGTCAGTTTAGATTTTTCTCAGGCATCAGCAGAAACAACCAGGTGGGTCGTGTGGAAGTGTTTGACACCAGATGGCAATGAATAAAACAATGGAGTCCCGCTACAAATGATGCCGATCAGAAAAACACTTTTCCTAGGACCCTCCTTTTGCCATTGAGTGGCAAATACTTTAAGAAATGTCAATGTTCATAAGACCATCTGTTTCTTGTTGAAGCATCATCATCATATTGGTGTTGTGAATGTTTGAGGGTAGAGGCTTGATGGTCTGGACACACATTGTACAGAGCACTGGCAGGCACTGAAAGCACAAACCGCAGGAGACCAGGACAGTTACTCCCAAGGCAAGGAAGATGAGGGAGACAAACAGCGTCACCACGGTCATCAAGAAGCATCTACTATGTCGGAGGAAGACATCTTGTTTCTGAATTCGGGTGTTTTGGACGGCGGCCATTGTGCTAAGCCAGAGACCTCTAGTGGCTGTCTGTGATTGGTGGTTGCTTCACTGGGCGCAGGTGCCAAGGAGCACTATGGCATACCTTAGTCTGACACCCCAGCACTACTCTCATCTGAGAAGATCACAGCCCTACAGCGTATAGGTACTTGGCAAAGTCAAGGGCAAGCCTTCCCTCTGGGGCGCAAGTTATATTGGTTGGAAGTAGTATGGTCGGGAAACAATTGTTCTTAGTGTTGAGCAGAGTTAAGGGAGGGTTCCATCCTTCCTTTCAGCATGCTGTCACTCTCTGCTTCCGTAGATGTAGAATGCAGTCTGGCATCGCTGAACGGGACAAACGTCGGGAATGTTTGTTTCTGGGTCTCCTTGTCTTTCCCTTACCCACTGATCATAGGGGAGGGGCAGAGGCACACTCCTGCAATGCGACGCATGCACCCAATTCTTCCGACCTTCTACTTTCACGGCGATGCGTGGCCAGCAACACCTGAGGGGGCTGTGTCCAGCGGGGCTTGAGGCTCTTGGTCCGTTGAAAATGTCTTATTAGACATATACTCCAGGTTGGATAACGTGTCCTGGGCCCTCTCTTTTGTCCGGTATGGCCTCGTGCACCTGGTGTTAAAGAGTATGAAAGGTATTAGTTAGACTGTACAGATAATCAGTTAATACAGGGTATTCAACATCAGTCAGTTTCTTAGGCTGTGGGACACCCCTTATATTGGCAGGCCTACCGAACATGATCTTGTGGGGGGATATCCCTATCCTGGTGTGTTCTGGTCCACAGTAGGGCTAAGGGCAGAGCATCAACTCAAGTGACACCTGTCTCGGCTACTATTTTGGCCATTTTAGTTTTTAGAATGCCATTGTAGACCTCTACTAGACCTGCTGACTGGGGGTGTTTAGCTGCATGAAATTTTTGTTTTATACCCAATGCTGTACAGACATATTCCATAATTTGAGCCGTTAAGTGTGTCCCGTTGTCACTCCAGACCAAGCGGGGCAAACCAAATTGTGGGAGGTACTCCTTTAATAGTACTTTGGCGGTAGTGATAGCGGTGCATCTTTGACAGGGTAGGCCTCTACCCATCGGCTGAAGGTACAGACCACCACTAGGACATATTTTAGATTGTTACATCTGTCCATCTGGATGTAATCCATTTGTAGGACTTCAAAAGGGAAGGTAGGAGGAGAGAATCCTCCCTTAGGAGTAACTGTGCCTTTTCCTGGGTTATACATTAGGCAAATCATGCATGTTAACCAGCTTGTCAGCATATGCTGGTATTTTAGATTTTTTCCTTGTAGGTTCCAACAGTTTACAAATCCCTTTTGCACTGATATGAGCAGGACCATGGGCCATCGTAACTACTGGTAGCACGTGACTGTCAGGTAACATCCATTGTCGTTCCATAGTCGTACAGACCCAGCAACCATCAATTCCCTCCTTGGCGCTTTTTCGCAAAGGATTGAAAACTTTGTTCTTTTCTGAGGCCTACTCGTAGATTTGTACCCAGTGATTTTAGACTATTTGATCTGTTTGGCGCCTTGATGCCCTTGGGCTAAGTTGCGCGGAATAAATCCTCCCTCACTCACTCACTCATTCTTTGCTAATTGCTCCTTCCTTACCTTCGTTCCTCAGGAGTAGTATGGGACTGAATATCAATCACACTCTGTACTGTGTTTTCAACCATGCCCTCGTCTGCCACCTAGCGGGACCTCCTACATACATTCCTTCCCTCTTCCTAAGAGCTGTTTGTCTGGCCGTCTGGTCAGCCAGAGCATTGCCTTTCCCAACATCATCTGTCACTTTCTTATGAGCCTTACATTTTATAATGGCCAGCTTTCTGGGGAGTGTCAGGGAGCCTAACAGTTGGTGAATTAGTGGGCCATGTTGAGTCTTGGTCCCATGTGAAGTAAGGAAATTCCTTTCTTTCCACAACCTCCCGAAGTTGTGGGCCACCCCAATGGCATACTGTCAGTATAGATATTTACTGTTTTTCCCTTGCTTCTCTCACAGGCTCTAGTGAGGGCCACTAATTCTGCTGCCTGAGCAGAGCACTGTGGAATCTGGGCTGTTGTTACCATCTGGCCCTCTGAAACATGATCCGTCCACATATAGTGTACCTTCTGGTTCTGCAATCGGGGTGTCCAGTAAGTCAACCTGTCCCTTCGTCTCCTCCTCTGTCCTCAATATACAGTCATGTGGGTCTAAGCGGGCATCCTGAGTATCAAGTAGGAGTAATGTGGCGGGGTTTAGTGCAGTGCATCTTTTGATGTTAATGTGGCTGGCAAACAGTGTCAGTTCATATCCTGTAAGTCGTGCGCTGTTGAGGTACTGTGTCTTGGTGTTATTAAGGAGGGTATCTACAAAATGGGGGACCATCAGAGTCAGGGGGAGTTCATGATGATTCCCGCAATCTGAGGGACCATGAGGGCTGCCACAGCTGTCGCCCATAGGCATCCTGGGAGAACCCTTGCAACAGGATCTAAGGTGGCTGAAAAATAGGCACACAGGACTGGTTACAGGTGTTCCTGCAAAACCCACGGAGACATTCATATTACCTGAAAGGGGTGCCTCCGGGACTGACAGACGTGCAATAGAAGACCTAGTGGCCCCAGTATCCATAAGAAAATTCTTATTGTTCCCTAAAACTGACATTTGAACATATGGGCCCCTTTGATCCACTGTAATTTGCACTTTGGTAATACCCCTTTCCTGGCTGTCCTATGCTTGGTAGGACCCTGTCTCATCAACTTCGTCATAATTATCATTGTAATAAGTGCGTGTTGCTTCATACCCATCAAACCTATTGGCCGAGCGCGGCTGGACAGGAGCGTCATGCCTGGGCCTACGTTCTTTATCCTGTGGATGGGGCGGAGCACGAGGCAGAGTCTTCCCTGTTATGTTTTCAGCTAACACAGGACACTCATCTATCCAATGGCCATACCCCTTACAATAAGCGCACTGATCTGTTTGGAGGGCTCCAGTACATTGAGGGCTGGAGGGGGTAGACTGGCGAGCCCTCGGAGGGGGTTGAGGTTGGGGTCTAAAATTCCCACGGGCATTGGGACCTCGGGCAGGTTAAGCCTGCTCCAGAAGTGCCTTAGTCTTAAGATTCCTAACATTCTTACTTTCCCTGTCTCTATCTTCATTCTCCCTATTCTCGTGATATTGTGCCATTTAAGATACCAGTCATAATTTGGGCAGACCACGCACTTTCAACTTTCTTACGCCTGGCGGAGATCTCAGGAAGCAAGTTGCTGACAAACTTATCGGCAAATACTGGGCCAGAACCTGGGGTCCGGGGATCCAAACCACTGTGTCCCTTGTATTCTGTCTCAAAACAAGTAAAGAAGTCAGCCACATTCTCATCTTTTCGCTGCCTACAGGCGTTTATTTTATCCCAGTTAATGACAGTTTCCGGCAAAAGTGTTTTCATAAACTTCATTATTTTACCGGGCAAAGTCAGGATGGTAGCTTCTGGTTTAGTCCCTCCTACCCTTGCTTCTTCCATAGCCTCTAGGTCAGCCCATTTACCTCCCAATGCCACTTCATGGTCAGTATGTAGAATCTTGTTCCAAATTTCAGTGGGGACAACCATACCAAAAAGTAAATCTATATCCTCAAGAACGAGAGTACCTGCAGATATAATCTGACCCAATTCTCTGCAAAAAGCAGCCGGATTCTTCCGGGGATCTGGTAATTGTCCTTTTAACTGCATTACTTCTGACCTTTTCCAAGGAACATGAACCCAAAGCCTGTGTCAGTGTGCTTCAACAGCCCCTCGGCCATTATTTTGGGCATCAGTAAGTGCGGTACCAAAGACGGGGGCCGCCTCCCTCATTGGTATAGCTGTTTCCAGAGGGGTGTTGAGAAAAGCTGTCATATCACGGTAAGCCATTACAGTAGACATAGCTCCAAACATCCCCTCTCCCTGAACATCGCCTTTTTTTATTTGTGACCTAAGGTCCATTAATCCGGAGGGTACCTGTTTAAGCACATTCTCAAATCATTGCATGACCAAAGTACACATATATTCAGCCCAGGTGGTCTCCATAATCCATAATCGTCCACTGAGAAAAGGTGGACCATATTTCTTTAAAGGTATAAATATTCCCGTTATTTATCCAACATTCACACTGTTGCCTTTGTAGGTCATTTTCTCGAAGGGAAGAAAAGCTGACTGCAGAGCCCAGGAATTCAACAATTTATATAAATCCCGCTTAACTGTAGACCACGGGGAAGTAGGAAAAAGGTGGGTAGGTGTAAGGCCGCAGGGGTTGGGCGGATGGAGACTTGTTGTCATTCCTCCAGCGAGGACAGGGGTAACGGGCGTGGTTGGTGTCATAGGAAAAGTCGGGAGGGTCGGTGTGACAGGGAGAATAGTAGGAGGGGCAGTGGGGGCAGGAGTGGGTGGTGGCGGGGGGGGCATGCGGGTGTGATGCGTCAGGGCAGGGTACATTGGGGCATGTGCAGAAGGGCTTTCTAGCATGGCATCAAGCAAGTAATAACCTTCTCCCCCTTCCATATGGCCCTTTCCTTTCTCCTCACGAGCTGGATAACATTTTTGTACCCGTGCCAGATGCTCCCTATTGGCCATTTCTACTGATTTTGTCATTTGATTTTGTAAATTTTCTCTGGAGTGGTCGGGCATTGACATACGTTCCTGTTTTCTTTCTTGAGCCTTCTGTTTTCTAGCTCTCTGCTCTATCTCTTTCCTCCAAAATCGGACAGATTCAAACAGAGACACGCACGTTTTTCTTTTCATTCATTGTTCCTCTAAGTTGTCCAGAACTTGGGAATTAAAGGAGCCATAAAGTGGCCACTGTAATTCCGCGTTACTTTTTTTTGTATATTTTACCTAGAATGATGAAAACATTATGGCAAAAGGGCCATGTTTAGCGTATGTAACAAGGACCCCCTGAAATATAAATTCTTTAAATTCCTAGGTCAGGGATAAAATAGTATATGAAAAATAACAACCTAGGCAATTTATAATGACTTGCCTGTGCAATGACAAGGGAGAGAGGTAACACTTAAACAATTCAGGTTTTGCTTTTTATTAACATAATTACATAGAAAGTACATGTTGCATTAAAAGATTTGTATCCAAACGTTATTCAGACCAAATCACATCAATGTTATAAAACAATATCACAAACTTATAAAAGAAATATAAAAAGTGGCACAAGAATACATTTGACGCGTGTTTCGGCAACAAGCGCCTTCTTCAGGAATAGCCACGTATACCTAGAAAGAGTATACAATAAATACTTTTTATTAAAAACTTACAAAGAACTTATTTAATATTCTACATAACAGATCAAGTTACATTAAATGTACTTCTTAACTAGACAATCCACAAAACCTAGAGTTCAATAACATATAATATATAATGTAGTTATAACATCTCATTTTGATATTTAGACAAGAAAAGACATGCAATCAATATAGTCTATTTTAAATGTTTATTTCATTGCTCATATTAATCAGAAACCAGAGAAGGGGGGGGGACATGGAAAGATGGGAACATATGGGATCTGCATATGGAGGCCTAGTAGTTTCAGAAAAGGCATGGAAAGTAAGCATGGGCAGAAAATTAGTTCCGCTCGTGGAATTTGCGGATGTTCCGTGATTTCGCAATCCGCGAATCTCGCGAAATCGCAGTAAAATCCACAAATCAGCGGGGACGAATTTTCAGCCAAGCACTTACAGGGTTACAGCAGCAGGTGCAAAAGTTGAAGCTAATTTTTTGTAACCTTTTACACAAGGGTTACAAAGAAATTAACTTCAACTTGGGCACCTGCTGCTGTAAGCCTGTAAGTGCTTCCTGGCGCCTCGTTGCCTCCTTGCAACTATTCTCTGACCCTGCTCTGACCCTTGAAGCAGGGTCAGAAAATAGTTACAAGTAGGCAATGAGGCGCCTGTCACGAAAATTAAACCTCAACAGGAAGCACTGACAGATATGAAAACAAGCATTTGCAATGCAATAGGTCCCGCATTAGGAAAGTTTGAGCTATTGGTCTTGTAAATGACAATTTTTTTTATTTATGTGTTGGTTTTGAAAATAGCTAAATTAAAAGCTTTGTCATTTACAATGCCAATAGTTATAACTTTCGCAAATGTGACACCTATAGCATTTGTAATGCAACATGTTTTGTATTTACGTGACTTAGATGTATTGATATTACAAATTACAATGGCTTTTAATTTTTTTAAATAATCAATACTTAAATAAAAGTGATTTTAATTTATAATGGCAATAGCTTAAACTTTTGTAAATAACTTTTGTGAAGATTATGTTCAGTGTATTTTATTGTGACGAAAATCCAAGAACAGAAGTGAAATATTAACATCATTTTGTGACATTTGTAATAAAGCTTGAAACATTGGGAGAATATATTTGAACCATTTGTTGTTGAATGGTTACGCAGATTGATGCTCGGGTGGCGCTGAGTGGTGCTGTGGTGGTGCTGAGTGGTGCTGTGGTGGTGCTGAGTGGTGCTGTGGTGGTGCTGAGTGATAATGTGGTGGTGCTGAGTGATGCTGTGGTGGTGCTGAGTGATGCTGTGGTGGCACTGAGTAGTGCTGTGGTGGTGCTAATTGGTGCTGTGGTGGTGCTGAGTGATGCTGTGGTGGTGCTGTTTGGTGTGTTGTGGTAGTGCTGAGTGGTGCTGTGGTGGTGCTGAGTGATAATGTGGTGGCGCTGAGTGATGCTGTGGTGGCGCTGAGTGATGCTGTGGTGGCGCTGAGTGGTGCTGTGGTGGTGCTGAGTGGTACAGTGGTGGTGCTGAGTGATGCTGTGGTGGTGCTGAGTGATGCTGTGGTGGTGCTGAGTGGTGCTGTGGTGGTGCTGAGTGATAATGTGGTGGTGCTGAGTGATAATGTGGTGCTGAGTGATAATGTGGTGGTGCTGAGTGATGCTGGGGTAGCGCTGAGTGATGATGTAGTGATGCAGAGGGCAGAAAGACACAAAAAGCAGTGTAACAAAGGGCAGAAGGGCAGAAAAACAAAAGAAAAGCGAGTCTAACAGAGGACAGGAGGGCAGAAAAACAAGGGAAAAGCGAGTCTAACAGAGGGCAGAAGGGCACAAAAAACGAGTCTAACAGGGGGCAGAAAGGCACAAAAATGAGTCTAACAGAGGGCAGAAGGGCACAAAAAACGAGTCTAACAGAGGGCAGAAGGGCACAAAAACAAGGGAATAACAGAGGGCAGAAGGGCACAAAAAACGAGTCTAACAGAGGGCAGAGGGCAGAAAAACAAGGGAAAATTAGTCTAACAGAGGGCAGAAGGGCAGAAAAAACGAGTCTAACAGGGGGCAGAAGGGCAGAAAAACAAGGGAAAAACGAATCTAACAGAGGGCAGAAGGGCACAAAAAACGAGTCTAACAGGGGGCAGAATGAATCCCGCCCTGCGTGTTTGTCCACGAAGATGCCACCTTTTTGTGCAATACCTTGACTCAACTGGAGTACTTTCTACTGTCTAATCAGTAAGTGCTCCCTCGTTGGCTAAATGGGAAACATCACTTACAACGCAACTTTTACCACGCAGTGTCTTTACGACGAAACTTTTACAACGCAAACCATTACAACGCATTGCGCTGGGGGGCGCTCTAGGATAGGGAATAGGTTTAATTTACTGTCCAACACCTTCCCTACTATCCACGGGGACTGGAGTTGGAATAGTAAATTAAACTATTCACTATCCAGCGCCCCAAAGCACTATGCGTTGTAATGGTATGCGTTGTAAAAACCGCGTTGTAAAGGCATGCGATGTAAAAGCATGCGTTGTAATGTCATACATCCTGGCTAAATGTATAGGGGCAGATTAACAATAACTGGGGACACTCGTTACTGTGTGGACAGCGCACTTCAAGGACGCGCTCACCGTTCTAGGAGAGAGACTACCCCGGACCTCGCCGCACCCGCTCCGCGGGTGCCGCATCGCTGTTGGACGCTGCAAGGGGCATCCGCCCAAGTCCTTGCTCGAAGCTTGCTGGTCAGTGGTAGAGGGCTGCAGGGCTGCGAGCGTCAGGGACTCCATCACCCAGGAGTCCCTGCCAGACCGGTATCAACTTCCGGTCCGCTCTCCCTGGCGGCCGCCCACTGAAAGACCTTAAAATCGTCAATTTCCCCCAGCACCAGTGGGACACTCGTTACTGTGTGGACAGCGCACTTCAAGGACGCGCTCACCGTTCTAGGAGAGAGACTACCCCGGACCTCGCCGCACCCGCTCCGCGGGTGCCGCATCGCTGTTGGACGCTGCAAGGGGCATCCGCCCAAGTCCTTGCTCGAAGCTTGCTGGTCAGTGGTAGAGGGCTGCAGGGCTGCGAGCGTCAGGGACTCCATCACCCAGGAGTCCCTGCCAGACCGGTATCAACTTCCGGTCCGCTCTCCCTGGCGGCCGCCCACTGAAAGACCTTAAAATCGTCAATTTCCCCCAGCACCAGTGGGACACTCGTTACTGTGTGGACAGCGCACTTCAAGGACGCGCTCACCGTTCTAGGAGAGAGACTACCCCGGACCTCGCCGCACCCGCTCCGCGGGTGCCGCATCGCTGTTGGACGCTGCAAGGGGCATCCGCCCAAGTCCTTGCTCGAAGCTTGCTGGTCAGTGGTAGAGGGCTGCAGGGCTGCGAGCGTCAGGGACTCCATCACCCAGGAGTCCCTGCCAGACCGGTATCAACTTCCGGTCCGCTCTCCCTGGCGGCCGCCCACTGAAAGACCTTAAAATCGTCAATTTCCCCCAGCACCAGTGGGACACTCGTTACTGTGTGGACAGCGCACTTCAAGGACGCGCTCACCGTTCTAGGAGAGAGACTACCCCGGACCTCGCCGCACCCGCTCCGCGGGTGCCGCATCGCTGTTGGACGCTGCAAGGGGCATCCGCCCAAGTCCTTGCTCGAAGCTTGCTGGTCAGTGGTAGAGGGCTGCAGGGCTGCGAGCGTCAGGGACTCCATCACCCAGGAGTCCCTGCCAGACCGGTATCAACTTCCGGTCCGCTCTCCCTGGCGGCCGCCCACTGAAAGACCTTAAAATCGTCAATTTCCCCCAGCACCAGTGGGACACTCGTTACTGTGTGGACAGCGCACTTCAAGGACGCGCTCACCGTTCTAGGAGAGAGACTACCCCGGACCTCGCCGCACCCGCTCCGCGGGTGCCGCATCGCTGTTGGACGCTGCAAGGGGCATCCGCCCAAGTCCTTGCTCGAAGCTTGCTGGTCAGTGGTAGAGGGCTGCAGGGCTGCGAGCGTCAGGGACTCCATCACCCAGGAGTCCCTGCCAGACCGGTATCAACTTCCGGTCCGCTCTCCCTGGCGGCCGCCCACTGAAAGACCTTAAAATCGTCAATTTCCCCCAGCACCAGTGGGACACTCGTTACTGTGTGGACAGCGCACTTCAAGGACGCGCTCACCGTTCTAGGAGAGAGACTACCCCGGACCTCGCCGCACCCGCTCCGCGGGTGCCGCATCGCTGTTGGACGCTGCAAGGGGCATCCGCCCAAGTCCTTGCTCGAAGCTTGCTGGTCAGTGGTAGAGGGCTGCAGGGCTGCGAGCGTCAGGGACTCCATCACCCAGGAGTCCCTGCCAGACCGGTATCAACTTCCGGTCCGCTCTCCCTGGCGGCCGCCCACTGAAAGACCTTAAAATCGTCAATTTCCCCCAGCACCAGTGGGACACTCGTTACTGTGTGGACAGCGCACTTCAAGGACGCGCTCACCGTTCTAGGAGAGAGACTACCCCGGACCTCGCCGCACCCGCTCCGCGGGTGCCGCATCGCTGTTGGACGCTGCAAGGGGCATCCGCCCAAGTCCTTGCTCGAAGCTTGCTGGTCAGTGGTAGAGGGCTGCAGGGCTGCGAGCGTCAGGGACTCCATCACCCAGGAGTCCCTGCCAGACCGGTATCAACTTCCGGTCCGCTCTCCCTGGCGGCCGCCCACTGAAAGACCTTAAAATCGTCAATTTCCCCCAGCACCAGTGGGACACTCGTTACTGTGTGGACAGCGCACTTCAAGGACGCGCTCACCGTTCTAGGAGAGAGACTACCCCGGACCTCGCCGCACCCGCTCCGCGGGTGCCGCATCGCTGTTGGACGCTGCAAGGGGCATCCGCCCAAGTCCTTGCTCGAAGCTTGCTGGTCAGTGGTAGAGGGCTGCAGGGCTGCGAGCGTCAGGGACTCCATCACCCAGGAGTCCCTGCCAGACCGGTATCAACTTCCGGTCCGCTCTCCCTGGCGGCCGCCCACTGAAAGACCTTAAAATCGCTAATTTCCCCCAGCACCAGTGGGACACTCGTTACTGTGTGGACAGCGCACTTCAAGGACGCGCTCACCGTTCTAGGAGAGAGACTACCCCGGACCTCGCCGCACCCGCTCCGCGGGTGCCGCATCGCTGTTGGACGCTGCAAGGGGCATCCGCCCAAGTCCTTGCTCGAAGCTTGCTGGTCAGTGGTAGAGGGCTGCAGGGCTGCGAGCGTCAGGGACTCCATCACCCAGGAGTCCCTGCCAGACCGGTATCAACTTCCGGTCCGCTCTCCCTGGCGGCCGCCCACTGAAAGACCTTAAAATCGTCAATTTCCCCCAGCACCAGTGGGACACTCGTTACTGTGTGGACAGCGCACTTCAAGGACGCGCTCACCGTTCTAGGAGAGAGACTACCCCGGACCTCGCCGCACCCGCTCCGCGGGTGCCGCATCGCTGTTGGACGCTGCAAGGGGCATCCGCCCAAGTCCTTGCTCGAAGCTTGCTGGTCAGTGGTAGAGGGCTGCAGGGCTGCGAGCGTCAGGGACTCCATCACCCAGGAGTCCCTGCCAGACCGGTATCAACTTCCGGTCCGCTCTCCCTGGCGGCCGCCCACTGAAAGACCTTAAAATCGTCAATTTCCCCCAGCACCAGTGGGACACTCGTTACTGTGTGGACAGCGCACTTCAAGGACGCGCTCACCGTTCTAGGAGAGAGACTACCCCGGACCTCGCCGCACCCGCTCCGCGGGTGCCGCATCGCTGTTGGACGCTGCAAGGGGCATCCGCCCAAGTCCTTGCTCGAAGCTTGCTGGTCAGTGGTAGAGGGCTGCAGGGCTGCGAGCGTCAGGGACTCCATCACCCAGGAGTCCCTGCCAGACCGGTATCAACTTCCGGTCCGCTCTCCCTGGCGGCCGCCCACTGAAAGACCTTAAAATCGTCAATTTCCCCCAGCACCAGTGGGACACTCGTTACTGTGTGGACAGCACACTTCAAGGACGCGCTCACCGTTCTAGGAGAGAGACTACCCCGGACCTCGCCGCACCCGCTCCGCGGGTGCCGCATCGCTGTTGGACGCTGCAAGGGGCATCCGCCCAAGTCCTTGCTTGAAGCTTGCTGGTCAGTGGTAGAGGGCTGCAGGGCTGCGAGCGTCAGGGACTCCATCACCCAGGAGTCCCTGCCAGACCGGTATCAACTTCCGGTCCGCTCTCCCTGGCGGCCGCCCACTGAAAGACCTTAAAATCGTCAATTTCCCCCAGCACCAGTGGGACACTCGTTACTGTGTGGACAGCGCACTTCAAGGACGCGCTCACCGTTCTAGGAGAGAGACTACCCCGGACCTCGCCGCACCCGCTCCGCGGGTGCCGCATCGCTGTTGGACGCTGCAAGGGGCATCCGCCCAAGTCCTTGCTCGAAGCTTGCTGGTCAGTGGTAGAGGGCTGCAGGGCTGCGAGCGTCAGGGACTCCATCACCCAGGAGTCCCTGCCAGACCGGTATCAACTTCCGGTCCGCTCTCCCTGGCGGCCGCCCACTGAAAGACCTTAAAATCGTCAATTTCCCCCAGCACCAGTGGGACACTCGTTACTGTGTGGACAGCGCACTTCAAGGACGCGCTCACCGTTCTAGGAGAGAGACTACCCCGGACCTCGCCGCACCCGCTCCGCGGGTGCCGCATCGCTGTTGGACGCTGCAAGGGGCATCCGCCCAAGTCCTTGCTCGAAGCTTGCTGGTCAGTGGTAGAGGGCTGCAGGGCTGCGAGCGTCAGGGACTCCATCACCCAGGAGTCCCTGCCAGACCGGTATCAACTTCCGGTCCGCTCTCCCTGGCGGCCGCCCACTGAAAGACCTTAAAATCGTCAATTTCCCCCAGCACCAGTGGGACACTCGTTACTGTGTGGACAGCGCACTTCAAGGACGCGCTCACCGTTCTAGGAGAGAGACTACCCCGGACCTCGCCGCACCCGCTCCGCGGGTGCCGCATCGCTGTTGGACGCTGCAAGGGGCATCCGCCCAAGTCCTTGCTCGAAGCTTGCTGGTCAGTGGTAGAGGGCTGCAGGGCTGCGAGCGTCAGGGACTCCATCACCCAGGAGTCCCTGCCAGACCGGTATCAACTTCCGGTCCGCTCTCCCTGGCGGCCGCCCACTGAAAGACCTTAAAATCGTCAATTTCCCCCAGCACCAGTGGGACACTCGTTACTGTGTGGACAGCGCACTTCAAGGACGCGCTCACCGTTCTAGGAGAGAGACTACCCCGGACCTCGCCGCACCCGCTCCGCGGGTGCCGCATCGCTGTTGGACGCTGCAAGGGGCATCCGCCCAAGTCCTTGCTCGAAGCTTGCTGGTCAGTGGTAGAGGGCTGCAGGGCTGCGAGCGTCAGGGACTCCATCACCCAGGAGTCCCTGCCAGACCGGTATCAACTTCCGGTCCGCTCTCCCTGGCGGCCCGCCCACTTCCCTGTACACGGGTATAACTTCGCCCAACCTTCCCGCAGCGCGGGACGCAGCCCGGAGCAAAGACCGGGCTAAGAGCGGGCCGTTTGAGGCCGTTCGAGGACGGCAGCGGACGGCCCCGGCCCCAAACCCCTGGACTGCCGTGCTACAAGTAAGATAGGCATACTTGTGTCTGGGCTCCCGAATAATCGTCCAGTCTTCTGGGCGGATTTTCTAGCGACAATTTCAGTTATATAAAGTGTGTACTTAGGTCCGACTATTGTAGTTGGTGTTAGCCCGGAAATCATGGCTTTGAGATCTGGTAAAACTCGTAATGTCCAAATTCAAACACCCACAGGAGTGGTATCAGGCCCATTAGACGCTTTTATCACACGAGCCACGGGTATCCTTGAAAAGGAAATTGCAATGGTGGAAAAGCGTCTTTCCTTAGATTTGGTCAGTGGCAAACGTTCTTCGTTAGGTAGGTTGGCCAAGATCCCCAGCCCCGTGTCATCTGCACAAGCACACGCAGCTTTTAACTGTATACACCAAGACACCACGGAAGCTATTGTTCACTTGGATAGCGAGGAGATAGATCCACCCGCTCACACTACACACTTTCCCAAACATCCCCTGGACGACCATGAAGTATCAGGAGATCTTGGAACCCAGGATAGTCATTACATCAAACAAAGCTCCGATTCTGTCGACTTATCCCCTGACCCTCCCAAAGTAGATTCCGACGCCCCAGTCCACACGGATTCTACAGGTATAGACAAGGGTTCAAGGAAAAGAAAACAAGACTCCAGTTCCAAGGGAGGGAGAGAATCTAAGATGCCGAAATTAAAAGACCCCGCTGGCAATCCCACACTAGGGCTAGACCATCCAAGCGGAAATCAATGCACAAATGCTCTGACTAACACCTTATGCCCCTCCCTTATTTCCCTAGGCTCCTCAAACCCATGTCCAACATGTTTAAGCAGTGATGATTCTTTGCTGGCAAAGATGGAGGCTTTAATAAAAAAACCTCCTTTCACCTGTTTTGGAGAGGACCAGACTAATGACACTGCAAATAAACTCTCTGGAGGCCGTAGTAAATGCGAACTCCGCTATATTATTGTCTTTGTCAGACATAGATTCCGGGTCAGCTAAATCTTCCCTACCATCTTTAGCCTCAAATACAACCAACATTCCATTTAGTCTCGCTGTTAACAATCATAATCCACCAGGGCCAGTAGTAGACAATCCCAACACCAATAAAGGGGGAGCTCACAAAAATTCCCCAAATAAGGTATCAAAGGCTGTGCCCCAACGTTCACACACGACAAAACCTACGATGAATAAAACCCCCGCTAGACGCCAATCTACCAAACCACCCCCCCAGGTAAAACCTAATACTGTTTCCCAGAGTGTCCCTACCAATAGGCACCCAGCGAACCATGGAAATAATTTAAATCCCCCGGCAAAGAAGCAACCCAGGCATACTACGCCGCGGGTTGATATCCCTATTGAGGCAACACCGTATACCATGGTGCTGACTGGTGTTGCCCCACTACCATCTGGCAAAAGGGAGACCCATGATGACCTGCGTAACAAGGTTATCTTTTGGCTGAATAAATATAGACCCCTGCCTCCATCCTCGCCAACAGAAATACTATTCGTAAGGAGGGTTGACTGGGTGGGTCAGAGCACCAAGGATTTGGAGGGTGATTGTATTTTAATATCGTTCAGGGACTCCTGGGTAGTGGACACAATCTGTCGTGAAGCTAGGTTTGCCAGACAGGGGGATGTTCAAACGTTAGACCTCTCCTATTTCTATCCTCAAAGACAGGCTCACTCACAAAGGGCCCCCAAACAGGGTCGTACCATCACTAAGAACTACCCTATGACACCGCACCTACCAATCTTCCCACCTTTATTTAACCGCTTCGGTCCACTGTCTGATTTGGAGGCCATTGATTGACTCCACAAATCACCCCTAACATTCGATCCCGCTGAAATGGTCCCCTCTGAGGTTGGAGACAAGAGACAGGGTAAGGTGCCCATCCAACTTACAGTCATGGCAGAGGAGTGCAAAAGGGTCCCAGTTCCAACAGAGAGGGATACACCATCTCTAAGGGACGGGGGAACCCCTTGGCTGTTGGTTGATCATAGTCTCTTGGGGGGACCTGAAAATGGACTGGAAGCCGGGATAGGACAGGACAGGCTTGTAGCTTCCGAGGTGGTGACCTTCCCTATGGTACCCACACCGGAGACTCTTGCGTTAGTGTCCTGGAACATTGCTGGGATCAAAAGTCGTATCCATTCTGGTGACTGGCTTGAGTTCACGGACAAATACCATGTCATTTTACTCCAGGAAACCTGGGCTGCCGACCCGTATTTTAAGCAGGGATATGTAAACTTTTACAAAGCAGCCACTCGTAATGTTATTGGGAACCCCAAAGGGCGAGCCTCCGGGGGGTTACTGATCTGGGTGAGACAATCCCTGGGTTATTGCATTTCGGAGATAAGTGTACCAAACCCGGATCTGCTTATTGTTAGGCTGAGAAAGTCTGGCCATCGGGACTTGATTTTGCTAAACATATATGCTCGAGGTCTGCCAGGTGGCCGTACGCCACCATTGTTGGAGGTATTAGAATCTGCTCTGGCCACCCTTGATTGTACCAATGTTTGCCTGCTTGCTGGGGACCTAAATTGTTGTTTTGAACCCCTGTTAGACCCTGGGGATTGTTGGGGTTCTGTGGAGGATGCAGTCTGGGGCATACCTGAGTTGTTGATTTCTAAACCAGTACCTGCCACTGAGGCAGCGGTGAATTGGACGGCCTTTTGTCTAAATAGTGGCTTTCGGGCCTGTAATGGCCGAACCAAATCAGACCAGGGAGCCAACTGTACTTTTGACAACGGGCTAAGAAAAAGCCGTATTGATTACATCTTGCTGAAAGTGGAAGATTGGTCTCTGATGCTGGACATGGAGGTAACCCCCCGCCCAGAAAGCGACCACAATCCCTTGAGTTTGCAATTAAAGATGCCAGGTCTAGCAAGATTAGAAGAACCTGGTATCACTCAGACAGGGGACACCCTCCTAACTAATGATAGGAAGAGGGTAAAATGGTCCAAAATTGTGGGGGATGAGCTATTGAGTAACGAGATTACCAGTGTGGTTAACAATACTCTTAATAAAATGCTGACCCACGCTGTGTTGGGGGATAATACCAGAGAAGCTGACCCTATCCTCAGTCTCCACAATCGTTGCTTTGAGGACTTAAAAATCCTGCTCTCACAACCTTGCAGACAGGGAAACAATACAGTACCTACCCGTCCCCACAAATGGTATAACAAAAACTGCAGGGAAGCTCATACTGCCCTAGTTAAAGCAGTTAAGTCCCGGAATGCTAGCTTTGTAAAAGCTGCTAGATCATCCTACAGGAAAATACAAGGGGAAGCCAAAAGAGAGTGGGAGGACAAATATTGGTCCGACCTCTTGGTAGCCTCCACGTCTAATAACCCCATCAAATTTTGGGAAATAGTCAAATGGGGGAAGGATCCGGACGGACGTATCCCCACAAACCATGTGCCCCCCGATGAATGGGTGACCTTCTATGCATCTCAGTTCTGTGCAGTCAACCCTATCCCTTCTAGTACATCAGAAGAGACACCCCACCCTACAACCCAAAGTGAGATCGTCATCTTCACAGAAGGAGAGGTTGAGCTTGCACTAAATTGTACCACGCGGGGGAAAGCGCCAGGTATGGACCTTATACCTGCTGACTTGTTCAAAGCTAACCCTACCCTGTGGATACCATACATTGTCATGGTGGCAAACTCCATAGCCGCAGGTGCAGGCATACCCAAATCTTGGAAGGGGGCGGAGATACTCCCGATCTATAAAAAGGGCAATAGGTCTGATCCGGGTAATTATCGCCCGATTAGTCTTATTGACTCTATCCAAAAACTCATTGCTCGCATGGTCTTGGGCAGGGTCCAGGGATGGATTGAGTTGGAGAACATCTTATCCCCAATGCAGGCGGGCTTCAGATCGGGAACCAGCACCATCGACCAGGTGTTCAGATTTTGTCTGATCTACTGGAAGGTGGTGCTGCTTGGCGGTGGTACCATCTACGCAGCGTTCATCGATCTGAAGTCCGCCTTCGATCTCGTACCGAGGGAGAAAATGTGGGGAGTATTGAAGACTTTAGGGATGCCAACAGAACTGCTTGACCTGATAATTAAATTGCATAAGGACAACTTTGCCAGGGTAAGATGGGGTGGACAGGGCCAGGTAACAGAACCCTTCCCAGTCACCCGTGGCGTCCGCCAGGGCTGTGTTTTGGCACCTACTCTTTTCCTGTTGTTCATTGATCAAGTCGTAAAATTTTTTGAAATGACCCCAACTGACGCCCCCATGCTGGCTGGACAGCGATTCCCGATGCTCATCTTTGCTGATGACACTCTACTCCTCTCCAGAACACGCAGCGGATTACAGCGGGCCTTGGACCGCTTCGAGGAGTTCTGTGTCATCAGCGACCTTAAGGTGAATGTTGGGAAAACCAAATTCATGGTGCTAACCAAGAACCACCCTGTCCGGAGTACAGTTAGTATGGGCGGAGTTAAATTGGACCAAGTAGAGAACATGACATATTTGGGGGTTATGCTAGATAGTCGCCTGAAATGGAAATCACAAGTTGATGCTCAACATCTTAAACTTGCTCGACTTACTGGCTGCCTACTCAGCGAGCAAAGGAAATCTATTACAAAGCGAGTCACACCAGTCCTTAAAATTTACGACGCAAAAATCAACCCTGCAATTCTATATGGTGCAGATCTGTGGGGCCACAAGGATCTGACGGGTCTGTTTAAAATACAGTGCAAGTTCCTCCGCAACCTTGTTGGCTTGCCGCAGTCGTCCCCCTCTATCCCCCTTTGCTTGGACTTGGGATGCCGTCCAATTAATGAGTTGGCCAGATTTCGACTGGTTGCCTTTTGGAGGCGCCTTTGGACCTCGCCTGATCTTACCCTTTTTGCAAATGGGGTGGTAGAAGTAAGGGCAATTAGTGGTTCGGAAAAAATTCCCTGGTTCCGAATGGTTAAAACCATCCTGACGGATATGGGTTTAGAGCACCTTTGGTTATCCCCAGCAGCTAATGTTTTTCCAACTAAACTGGCATTCAAAGAATTGTACTGGGCCACGCTTCGCTTAAACAGAATAAATGCCTCCAGTTCTACTAGTCTTACTGGCAGGTTTCTCTGTTTCAAGCTGGATCCCATACGTGAACATTATTGGGACACGATTACCAAATCCTTAGACAGGAAACTTTTCCACCAGTTCCGTGTGGGCACATTGCCGTTGAATACATTCACGAAAAATTGGTCCTCTAACACCTTGGACCAATGTAAATGGTGCCCAGGCCAGAAGGAAACCGAGGGCCATTTTCTGTTTGCTTGTCCCAAATATCATGAACCAAGGGCCAAATGGCTAAAACCTCTCTTTCAGAGCCTGGCCATAAGGAAATCAGCAGAGGCTATCCATGTACTAAAAACTAACACACTGGAAATCATCACAGTCTGTACTGCTAAATATCTGGGCTGGGCGTGGATACTCAGGGCAAAATAATAGCTTATATCCGGACAGAATGAATTTATTTGATATTTATCTGCATTTTTATTACCCTTTGGGGAATTTGTTGTTTCAGGATTGTCTATAACCATTTAATTCCTTTTATGTATGTGTATTTATTGTTCATTAATTATTGCTGTAATATTGTCTTTTATGATTTTTTATCAATCGAAATAAAGACTTTAAAACCTGAACCTGAACAATAACTGGCGCATCCCCAGGGATGCGCCAGTTATTGTGCGCCGCAGCTCCGCCACCCATGGTGCGCCGCATTTACAATGCGGCGCACTATGTGGCAAAAACGGCACAGATGCGTCACACATCTGTGCCGTAAAAGCAGCGCATTGCTGGAGCTGCGTCGCAAGCGCGACGCAGCTCCAGCAATGTTCTGGGGGGGCCCTATCTCCCCAATGCTGCGTCAAGCCTTGCGCGCACTCAGACTTAATTAAGTAGTAGTACATACTAGAAGTGTGCCATATAGATTGTGGTAGCAATTTATTTTAACATTTCAGGTCAATTGATGATACGACTTTATGCTATTTAATCACTTAGGCGCTTGGATCATCAGTTTGGTGATATACATGAGATTTGGATAAGCACAGGCTGTGCCTCACAAAGGAATTTTCTCCTCGTTTTCCCTGGAACAATTTATTTCCGGTACAAAGATTATAACCTTTGGTCATCCTAGCTGATATTGGCTTGGAAGAGTTGCGTAACTTTTGCTGCGGTATGTAAAAACTTCATGGCCAGTTTAGTTGTTTCATTTGGTATGTGCAGCATGTCATTGGTGGTGGATGCACGGTATAGAAGGAGCTTTGCTATTGAATGTGCGCATAAATGGGTAGAACCACGTGGTGATGGTTTGACTACGAACACATTTCCCTTTTCGGTGTGTAAATACTATATGATACCAGAACCTTGAGGTTACTTCTCTCCTTATAGTGGTAGTGGCACCCTTGGGTGCCTGTGTCCGTGTAAATGACAGTCGTGTTTTTCACTTTATACTTCAGAAAGATGTATTTATTGATAATGGTATTTCATTTTTTCTAGGTTTACTGTTATGATTTTTGTTGCCCATTGTCCTGATGAGGCCTGAAACTGTTTGACAGGCCGAAATGCGTTGACAGTTATTACCAATTTCGACACCTCTTGGATTTGGAAATTGATTGGATATAATCCCTAGGAGCATTACTGTGGTTAGAAGCCATAAAGACATTGATCATTGCTTCTTATGCTCCTTGTTACTTTGGTGTTCGAAAAGGAAATTAGGCTAAGAAAAGACATTGCCAGTATTTTCCTGGATTAGAAATTATTGGGCTTCTTACATAACCCAGGAATTAAGGATTAACAAGAAAATATTTTGTTTCTTGGATTTTGAACTGTATTTCCACACAAGATCAAATATTGTGCGATGAGTTTATTTGTAATTATGATGAAATAATGAAAAAAGGACTTCTAATAAGAAAACTATAAATCAGAATTAATGTTTGTGTGTTTTCTTTTTTTCAGTTGGTGTTAATAGCCACTAGATGATTGTTATAATATGATGATATACTGATACAGTACAATTTATAATGTGATGAGATGGATAATTAGTAGTATCTGTCCCTGCAAATAACCTTTCTTTAAAAAATACCGTTGGCATCTTTTTGTCTTTAGTTAGTTGTATTCACCCAGATGCCTATTGGTTTACCGGGTACCCCATGCTGTTAATATTGATTTAATTGCACTTTGTTAAGTGTGAGGGCTTTTGTTTGGATTTTCATCCTGGGTCCAGAGAGTTGGATCAAAAGAAGGTTTATGTACCAGATTCATCTAGGGCTATTATTATTGTTTGTAATTTGCCGTTTAATTTGTTTGTTCATGTATTTAGACAATTTAGATCACAATTGTTTCACGTAGATACACCTCTGCTGTGAGAGAGAAGCTGATTTATTTTTTATAAGATATTTCAGAACCAATTACGGTCACATATAGTGCAGATGAGATAAATGCATTAGTATCTAAAACACCTTCGCTCCTTAGTGGAGATAAAGGAGAGGCCGTAATTGCTAATGTAGACAAAATTGAAAAATTTAAACAACTTAAGAAGAAAAATATACGTACACAATTACACGCTCAGGTACTTTCGGAACATCTCAAGAACCATACGATTCCTGTTGGCTTGCAGGTAAAAAATATTTCTGTGATATTTATAACAGACAAAACTTATCTTAATAGATTTGGCGGTGTGGGCACTAAATGTTCCGTAGACTGGATGGCCCTCTCTGTTGAGACGGCATTGAGATTGAATGAGGAGGAACTCAAAGCAATTGAGGAATTGGAAAAAGAGATTCTAGGGGATAGCACGATAAAAGATGCAAAAAAACTACTAGAAGCAGCTGAAAAAACTATTGCAGATTTTGCTATACATAATACCAACCTGAAGATCTCTAAGGTAGCAAGGGACATAAAAAACTTTAAGACCGAAGATATATACCCTTACTTGAAGGACGATTTTTTCACCACCAACAATCCTAATACACTGAATTTGCAATATCGTGGTAGGTCCAGAAACAAATTCATAACTTTTTCAGACACTTCATCGGATTCCAGCCAAGGGTCAAATAGCGGCTATCATCCCTATCAACAATATCAAAGATCCAGACCTCCTTTTTTCAACAGAGGAAGGTTCAGACCATGGGGAGGGGGACCGAGATGGAGGGGATACAATTATTAAGGGGATGTATATCCCCCACAGATGGTCTTCCAATCAGGAGACCAATATCAGACTCAGGAACCAGAACTTTTTCGAACCAGGAATAGGACATACAGACGATAACAATTCAGACACAGGATAGTATACAGAGAGATATAATTCCAATCTATAATCTTTCTCATCACACCCTTTCTGAACAGCAGATATCTATTTTATCCAAGGGTTTAACATTTGTCCCGACGAGATTACAAAATCCCATTGAGACTAAAATGGAAGTCTTGGCTTTCCTGAGAAAAATAAGGTTGAAAGCCTTCTTTCTAGAAAAGGAAAGTCTCACAGTACTTAACGTAAGTAGACTTAAAAATAAATCTAAATTCATACCGGATAGTGTCTTACTACCCCCAGAAATATTAGTTTTTGAAAACCAGGTGCTAAGAGACTTAGATCTACTCCAAAATAAGAAATGCTTTTATAAACCCAATTGCAGTAAATTGGAAATGCTTGCGCTTAAAAATCTATCTCAAAATTCTAACATAACTGTAAAGCCTGCAGACAAAGGCGGGGGAATTGTGTTGTGGGACACTGCCAAGTATGAGCAGGAGATTACCAATCAACTAGCTAACCAAATGTTCTACAGGGCGCTAGATACGAACCCCACCCAACGTCTAAAAGAACAAATTAGGAATGTCACACAAGAAGGTCTGGACTGCGGTTGGTTATGTAAGAGTGAGTTTGAATTTTTGAATAGTGAGCAGAACAAAATTCCAAACATATATGTTCTGCCGAAAATACATAAATCATTGACGAATCCTCCAGGGAGACCCATTGTGGCAGCGTGTGGATCCCTGTTGGAACCACTGGCCCAATATGTGGACATATTTTTATTTCCATTGGTAAAGGAAATACCAGCATATACTAGAGATACCATGCATTTCATATCGAAGGTGGAGGGGTTAGAATTCGATCCGAATAAACAATTACTCTCCACCTTCGATATCGAATCACTGTATACAAATATACCTCAGGAGGATGCCCTAAGTGTGTGTGAATTTGTTTTGGACTCTAGGCCACGCCCACACCAAGTACCGACTAAATATATTTTCCAATTGGCCCGGATATGTTTAAAGAACAACTTTTTTAATTTTAAAGATAAGCTGTACCTCCAGGTCTCAGGAGTGGCCATGGGGTGCAGTTTTTTGCCAGAAATTGCCAATTTGGTAATGGGGCAATTCGAACAGAGATGGATATATAGCGACACCAACCCATTTTTACACCTTGTGGGCTTTTGGTGTCGCTATATAGATGATATCTTTATGATCTGGAATGGGGATTCTGGACAATTGACCGAATTCCACACCTGGCTTAACCACAGAACCCAAGAGCTTAACTTTACGGTATCAAGTGACCCCTTTAAAATCAATTTCTTAGATGTGTACATTGAGCATGAGGATGGGAAATTGGCTGTTAGTTTATATACTAAGCCCACAGACTGAAACACACTACTACACTTTAATAGTGGCCACCCGAGGTCTTTGAAAGAAAATTTACCCCATGGCCAGTTCCTCCGTATTCGGAGGAACTGTAGTAGCAAGGAACAATACTTTTTACATGCCAATCATCTTAAAGAAAAACTGACTTCACGAGGATACCCTAAGACATTGATTAAAGTGGCACTGAAAAGAGCATGGTATACGCCGAGAGAGACTCTGTTGGTACCTAAAGATAAAGACACAAGCGATACACCGTTGACATGTGTATTAACCTATGATCCGAGAGCCAATAAGGTAATAAAACTGATTCAAAAAAATTGGAAACTGTTGGGTGAAATCGACATTCCGAAACCACTATTTGAATTTAAAAAGGGTTGCAATATTCGTAGCCAACTAGTAAGAGCTAAGACCAACTTGTCAAAACAGGTACCTAAAAATACGAGGGATTTATTGGGATTACCCCCGGTGGTTAGCCATTTCAGATGCCACAATTGTGTGGCATGTGAGATGACGAAGGACTCCAAAGAAATTGACATTAATGGAAATTTACACACCCAAAGATCATTCATCAACTGTAATTCAAAAAATCTTGTATATTGTATCATGTGTCCATGTAATCGATTCTATATTGGACAGACAACCCAGACTGTGAAAACAAGGGTCCTACAACACAAAACGCGTATTAAATGTATGACCATAGGGGCCCCTTTGGTTAGTCATTATGAGAAATGTAATCACTCATTCAGCGACATATACTGGACAGTATTATGCGTGGGATCTAATAAAAATAAAGGAGACACTGAGATTAAATTAAACCATTTGGAAGCTAGATTAATTGAAAATATCAGACCTCCAAAACTGGACTTAATGACAGGGATGAGGTATGGTCCCTAATTTGCTGAAATGTGTAACTGGTCCAGGCCATTATACAGACCTATAACTGGATGCTTTCATGATATGTATCGTATTTTGGGTGTGTTGTTGTGTATCTGTATATTATGCAAAAAATTCTTTATATATTGATTGTTTGTTTTTATCATGTATGTAACAAATGGTTTTAGAATGGAAGAGGGGTAAGGTATCACACGTGGTAATGGGTTAAGCTTTTCCTTTTTCCCTTGTTTTTTGTTAGACTTTGGTTGATTCACTGTGAGATGGGTTATTAGTAGAGAATTGATTTGGTTGTAATTTGAATTTTCTAATGCTTCCTCCTTTCCCCCCCCAACCACTCTTCCTCCCTCCTTGTTTTCTTTTATTTTTAGAATAATTGGTGTAAATGCACGAGGGAATGTTGAAATGAGTGGTGCTGTGAATGCACTTGGATGGCAGCCATTTTAGTTGAGGCCGATAGAATGGTTATAAGTCCGCTTTCTATGTTCCTCGTTATGGCATCCGGTAAGGCGGATCCACTGCCTTTAATTGTCCTAGTCCGGCACCGGTTTCCAGGAAGCGGGTATGAGCGCCGAGTAGTAGAAGACTCAGGCGCTGGTTTGAAATCGTGTGTTGGTCGTAATCTTCCAGCGGGCGCAGTTAGAATTGTGAGAAACCTTGCAAGCGTGCAGCAAGGTAAAGTTAGAACGCTTTTACCTTTTTACCTATACTCGGTTAGCGAGTAAGGCTTACGACAGAGGCACTCGAGAGCCTCGGGGATAAGCAAGTTACACTTCATTCCCCTTGCAGAGGGCGCACTCAGACTTAATTAAGTAGTAGTACATACTAGAAGTGTGCCATATAGATTGTGGTAGAAATGTATTTTAACATTTCAGGTCAATTGATGATACGACTTTATGCTATTTAATCACTTAGGCGCTTGGATCATCAGTTTGGTGATATACATGAGATTTGGATAAGCACAGGCTGTGCCTCACAAAGGAATTCCCTCCTCGTTTTCCCTGGAACAATGTATTTCCGGTACAAAGATTATAACCTTTGGTCATTCTAGCGGATATTGGCTTGGAAGAGTTGTGTAACTTTTGCTGCGGTATGTAAAAACTTCATGGCCAGTTTAGTTGTTTCATTTGGTATGTGCAGCATGTCATTGGTGGTGGATGCACGGTATAGAAGGAGCTTTGCTATTGAATGTGCACATAAATGGGTAGAACCACGTGGTGATGGTTTGACTACGAACACATTTCCCTTTTCGGTGTGTAAATACTATATGATACCAGAACCTTGAGGTTACTTCTCTCCTTATAGTGGTAGTGGCACCCTTGGGTGCCTGTGTCCGTGTAAATGACAGTCGTGTTTTTCACTTTATACTTCAGAAAGATGTATTTATTGATAATGGTATTTCATTTTTTCTAGGTTTACTGTTATGATTTTTGTTGCCCATTGTCCTGATGAGGCCTGAAACTGTTTGACAGGCCGAAACGCGTCGACAGTTATTACCAATTTCGACACCTCTTGGATTTGGAAATTGATTGGATATAATCCCTAGGAGCATTACTGTGGTTAGAAGCCATAAAGACATTGATCATTGCTTCTTATGCTCCTTGTTACTTTGGTGTTCGAAAAGGAAATTAGGCTAAGAAAAGACATTGCCAGTATTTTCCTGGATTAGAAATTATTGGGCTTCTTACATAACCCAGGAATTTAGGGTTAACAAAAAAATATTTTGTTTCTTGGATTTTGAACTGTATTTCCACACAAGATCAAATATTTATGCAATGAGTTTATTTGTAATTATGATGAAATAATGAAAAAAGGACTTCTAAGAAAACTATAAATCAGAATTAATGTTTGTGTGTTTTCTTTTTTTCAGTTGGTGTTAATAGCCACTGGATGAATGTTATAATATGATGATATACTGATACAGTACAATTTATAATGTGATGAGATGGATAATTAGTAGTATCTGTCTCTGCAAATAACCTTTCTTTAAAAAATACCGTTGGCATCTTTTTGTCTTTAGTTAGTTGCACCTGCTTTAAGCAGGTGCAGGGTTTTGACTGAGTGAAATCTTGTAGATTTCACTCAACCACTTTTAGGAGGCGTTCCTGCGCAGGAATGCCCTCCCCTGCACCGGAACGCCTCCTGATGGCGCAGGGCTTTACAACGTGACGCATCTCTCAGATGCGTCACGTTGTTAATACCCAGCACCATGGCGCATCTTTTGTGCTGCCGCTGCGTCACAAAAGTGACGCAACTGCGGCGCAAAAGAGGCGCAAGCGGCTTGTAAATCTGCCCCATAGTGCTTTTACTACACTGTAGCTGCGAAAAGGGCCGGAAGATGTGTCTCCAAGGACCATGTGTGCCTGTGCCTGTGTTACAGGCACACATGGTCACTGGAGACACATCTTCTTGCCCTTTACGCAGCTGCAGTGTAGTAAAAGCACTATACATTTACCCAATGAGGGAGCACTTACTGGATTAGCCAGTAGAAAGTACTCCAGGGCAAATCGCAAAAAAATCCACGATTTCGCGGGAACATTCGCAGATTATTTTTTACGATTCGCAAATTTCGCCCATGCTTAATGAAAAGTATAGTCTATTCAGATACTAATAATCTGTGCCATGTCGTATATTTTTTATATCCATGTATAAAAGACCATAGTAGAACTTTCACAGGATCTCTTTTCTTTAAGGTTTAATAATATTTAGTTGAATACTTACTAGTTGAGTAGATTCTAATGGAACCGGTAGCGAGGATACAACTTTTATGTTGATAGAATGTAATAAAATATCTGTAAAAAGTCAAAAATATTGAATGTAGGTGATACACATATATGGTATTCTAAGACACCTTATCTACTCCTTGATAATAGAATTAGAATGCTACTTTATAGTTGTATACTAGGTATAACACTCACCTTTATATGATAATTTAGTCGTTCATATTCTGGATATGGCGGATTATCTCTCAATCATTAGAGAAGCTCAGTAATAGTTGACTGACTCGCTATTTTTTCTTCTGACGTTAGTACATTTGTAACTCAAGACTCTTTTAAAAAAGTAGCGTTCCTTCCTTATGTTGATACAACGTTTTCTAATGCACTAAATGTAAAGAAACCCGAATATAGAATATGAACAGCAAATTTCATAACCGCAAAATAAATTGCGGATTTTAATTCAAGCTTCATATTTCAGGAAGAGACAGGGGACTGATCAAAACAATACCTGTTATTGACTTAACTGAAGCTCTTCAAACGATATTGAAGCCTTTCTATGTATGTGAGTCACCAGAGGAAACCGATAAAACATGAAGCTGAAAATTCAGATGGAGCATTTTTTACAATTGTTAGGAATATATATTTTTTTTGATTATAAAGAAAATCTCAGGGAACTAAATTAGCTTCCTAAAGTTTATAGAAAGATAATCAAAGTACGACTCCCGGTACAAATGATGCCGATCAGAAAAACACTTTTCCTCAGAAGTCATCTAAGTAGTGAGCCTCCCCTTCTACGCCCTCGGACCACATGAATTGCTCCTGCAGGAAACAGCTGTATGCCTCAAAGTAAGCACAGGGTAACGCACAACCTATCGGCATACACTTGTCATATTACAACTGTCCCTGCCTCTTGAAACCCAGCAGGTGATGACTCTCTGGGTGAACCGGCAACAAGCAGAACACAGATTCAATGTCCGCCTTCGCTAACCAGGCCCCTTTCCCCGCTCTCCACACCATGTCCACCGCCACCACGAATGAGCAGTAGGAGACCGAACAGGTTCCGTCCTCCAACCAGTGGTTCACTGAATTGCCCTTGGGGTGTGACAGATGGTGGATCAATATGAAACTCCCTGGTTCTTTTTTAAAGACCACTCCCAAAGGGGAAACCACAGTTATCCAGAGGGGGGGTTGAGAGAAAGGCCCAGCCACCCTTCCCCAAGATGCTTCCTTTGTAACCTACTCCTGTACTACCCTTGGGAGTTCTATAGCTGACCTGAGGTTAATCCGCATCCCTGAATCCCAGATGGCCTAGATAAGGGATTCTGAAAACTTCAATAAAGCCATTAGCCAAGAGCAAGCTGTCCTTAGTGTTGGGGTAAGCCCTGAGCAAAGGGAGGAGGTTGTCCAAAATTAGCGGCAAGGGGCCCTTAGCTGCACTGCCGCTGGCTGGAAAGGTGCACGGGCGGTGGGCTGGTCTCAAGCCAGAGCTGTTGGCAACTGGTGTGCAGAAGGGGGTACGGGGTGGGCGTGGGCGGGGGGGATTCAGCTTCCTGATGCTGGCTAACTGTCCTGTCTGGTGGTGGATGTGGAGGGGGTCTCCCTCCTTCTGTTGCAGGCCACTGCTGGGTGAGGAGCCCCACTATTGTTGCAACTGTGGGAGAATTTGCACGCCTTACCCCCAAGAGCAGGACCCTACGTTGAACAGCCTGCAAGTGCCAACGTTAAAACGTCCCCCCGCCTCTGGCCAGCTCCTCCCTGTGCCCCTCGAAAGGGCTGCTTGAAGAGGCGCCTCCCTGTCTGGCCCTGTACTTTGAAAGGTGCTGGCCCTTTCTGGCTTTTGCTAAAGGCATCCTTTTGATGCGGAGTGAACTTACCCATATGCTCCATCTAGAGATGGACTTCCTTCTGATCCCAACTCAGCTCTGGACACATGGCCATCTTCTTCCAAAACTTCCTGTCGAAGTTGTACCACCTAATGCCACCCAACTTTATGGCCTCATCATGGATAGAACGGGAATACTGAAAAAGCCAGGGGTCCTGATCTGGATATTTCTCCATCACCACAGCTGATAGTATGGAGAAAGCCTCTAACCAGTTCTCGATGGTCTTCTCAGGCCACGCCTGGTATTTCACTTTTTTATCATCGTCCTTCGCGCCCATCTTCCTCGTGTCTAGCCCATCTAACTCATGCATCAAGAGCATAAATATGTCTACAAATTCCCGCTGCCAGATCCTCTCCTTGGCCGCCAATGGCACCTGCATGCCAGGGAGCATAGGCCCGATACCAAGGGGGCAACTGTAACCAACTGCAGCCACTCTGCCACCATGGAAGTTGCTTTAGCTGCCTCGCACACCGTGGTGGGGGACCTGACATCATGGAAATTGACAAGTAGGTACAGTATCACATATTGCACGCTGGGCCGTTGAGTGCCTGCCGGGAGGACAGGGGGGATGGGTACTAGTGTAGGTTGACCAATCAATGCTGGGGTACTGCTGCTTGCTGGGGTGTACTAGAGGCCTGAGCATGTGTTGCCTGATACTGATTCTCAGGCTGTGCTGCTGGAGAGACCTCAGAGGAGGGGTGCAAAATGGACTCTGTGTATGCTTGGCACTGGCATGCTCACCCCATACCTTCGCAATTGCTTGTGCTCCTTCCCCCACAGAAGCTGTGTCCAAGTAAGTGAGCTGTGGTCCTGAGTTAACAAAACTGGATTTGATGTCCGCCATAATGCTCAACTTGGAGTCCATCAGCTTACCCATTTTGTCAAAGTTTTCGCTGCTAACTGAGGTTGTATCAACATTGCTTGGTGGCACAGCCGTAGTCTCTGCCTCAAGCTGTGGCGCTGTGCTCTAACTTTCGGTGTGGGGGCTCTGCAGGGAGTTCCTTGTTCATAGGCCGGCTGACCCGTTTTGGCCTCATAGGCCCAGCCTCAGTTGGTTCTGGCTGGGCTGCGCCTGGCATGTCCAATACAACCCCGGAGCCTTCTGGATCTCGCATGTGGAGGATGCCCCTTGCCCTCTCCAGTCCTTTCGCCATCGTCGTTTCCATGAAACTATCCCAAACTGCATCCTGCGATGTGATAGGCTGGGAGTCCCCGACAGTGGTCATCTGCGAAAACAGAGGGGGTGATACCTGGCTATCCATGCCCTTGCCCTGGAGTGCTAGAAACCACATGGAAAGTCCTGCAAGGATAGAGAAATGTGATAGAGGTTGGTCCCCGCACCCTCATTGAACGCTGATCGGAGCAGATCCGGTAGGCTTATGCTGCCCCAGCGTTTGCTCATTGTGCCCCCAACTATGCCATACTTACTTTACCACTTTGTTTCAAGAAAAACAATGACCTTCTGTAGCGTAGTCTGATGAGTCTGAGGTGTGAGAGATAAGCACTGGTTATCATTCTACGCCAAGCTCGCATTCACTAATCTGGGCCCCAACACCTGGGTCCATCCCCAAGCCTTCTAGCCCCAAACGACCCCACTTACCCTGTGCATCACAGTCCCTATTGGCTGCTGTTAGGGCAATGACCTGTGCGCTATCTTGACTGGAACAGAGAGAGGGGGGAGGGGTTTGGCATGGTTAACAAGCTTATTAGTACTCTGGTCGAGCATTGCACTGTTGGCGAGCGGTGGCCTCATTGAGGTGGGCGGATAAAGGGGGCACATAACAACATAAGACCATAATTACGTATATCACTGTGCACTAGGCACTAGTCTTAAAAATGCATACATTTTAAGCCATCATCACTTTGCCATAAGGCGACTGCCATACTACAGGCAGGGCATCTAACTGGTACTGGTAAGGCTGCACACTTCTTGAAACACAGTCATAACACCTTACGCCATCACGTACAGCGCACATATTGCACCGGTTGCACAGATCATGAGTACACTTATCACAAAATGGTTTGGCCGCTGTCCTACATTTTGCATCCCAGGCAGCTAACTAGGATGATTCCCCTCGTCACGTAATACATAGCAGTTGCCCGCAAACCCGCACAGCAGCTGTTGACTGCTGGGATACTCAGGACCCCCAAAACAAGGCCAGGAAATGGTGCCGGGAGAAAATTTCCTGCTGAGGCTACGCAGGCCGGTATAGAGCTACTGGCAGGGGAACCAAGGAGGGGGCGGTGCCGTGCCTCATCTCGGGCACCCTTGCTGCAGGCTCCCGCTGCAGTCCACTACTGGAGTGCCGGCCCATACTCTCTTGAACCAACTCTCTCTGGTGGTCGCTTGCGTCTCCAGCGGACCCACTCATGGCCGGTATATTCGGACCAGCCGCCGGGTGTGACACCTAGCACCAATCACAACTTTGAGCCGCTCTACTCTTGTCTAGCTGCTCCAGCAATGCACAGCCATGCCTGAAGCAAAACGAGAGGGTCCGGTCCATCTCGGCCCCCTCGCGCCTGACCTTCAGTCAGGTTCAAACTGCGCACCCAATCAATTATGACTGCCGCAGCAGCATTGCCACAAGTAGATGGGGCGTGCTTGGCCATGACCAGGGCCCAGAGAGAGGCCCCGACTAATCCCGCAACCATCCAAGGTGCATATTAACAATGGACAGCGATAATTATTGCTGACCGTGCTTAGCGATAATTATATTATCGCAGGCTATCTCTGGAATTTATCGCCTTGGCAGCGTGGTATTACCAACACGTTTTTCCAGGACGGTAAACATTCCAGAGATAGCAAGGTTATTGCTGTTTTGCAGGGAACATCGCTGGTTTTCCAGCGATGTTCCCTGCAAAACGGCGATAACCTTGCTGATACGACCCACAGGGTTGTATCAGCATAATCCACCCCAATGTTACAGATAGGTAAGTGTGCATTTTAGCAGACGTTAGTTTTTGGGAAAACAGCGGTTTTCTCCAAAAATGAACATGTGCTAAAATGCTGAGGCAGCCTTGTAAATATCGCAATGTGAACATCAGCTATATTTGCAAGGTTGTTCATCCAGGGTACGCCCAGTGACACCCACTTTGCATCTCATTTGAGATGCAAAGGGAGGAGTTGTGGAAAAAGAGTGCTAACATACTATTACGCATGTTAGCACCCTCTTGTAAATAGGGTGATAGTTTTATCTCCACTTTTTGGGATTTTTAAGCTAAACAAGCAGAGATAAAGCCCTTGTAAATATGCCCCCAAGTCTTGTTGTGCAGGGCAGCCTCACCCCTTGAGCGTTGAAGCCTCTGATGCGAGCCCAAGGCAGCATCACCCCTCAGGCTGGTGCAGCGCGCTAGCAGGTCGACACATGGCTCCCCCTTGCCGGACCAGGAAAGGACGTCCCCTGCAGCTACACCCCACGGTAGACAGTCAAAATATCGAGTTGTAAATATCGACTTACCATAATATCGAGTCTGTAATATCGAAGGAGCATAATATCGAAGGCAAGAATATCGTAGGACAGAATATCGACCCAAGGTAAGTAATATCGAAATACTTAATATCGATGTAAGTAATATCGAAGTTAGTAATATCGATAGCATATATATCGATGTTAATAATTTCGATGACACTAATATCGATATTTGTATTATTTTATAGTTTTTTATTATGTATGTGTTATATGTTTAATTTAAGTATTTAAAATAATTACTATTATATGTGTATACATTTTCTATAATAATATAGAAATTTATAAGTAAATTTGATGTTTTAGTACCGGAGCGGGTTGTGGGTTTATAGGGGAATAGGGTGGGAAGTAATTTAATTATGGTAAGTTGATTAATAATTAGTAGGATTAATTAATTAATTATAATTATTTGCTAATTAATATTGATTAATTGGGAAATAATTAATTGATTAATTGATATATATTTTCTGTAGCGGGATGTGGGTTTATAGGGGAATAGGGTGGGGAGTAATTTAATAATAATTAATTAATTAATATATGTTTTTAAATATTTATAAGTAATTAATTGGCAAATAATTAATATTAATTAGTTAATTAATTAATATAATTTGGTACATATTTTAAATTAGTAATTAATTGGTAATTAAATAATATTAGTTAGTTAATTACATTATTAGAGTAATTTATTTATATATAATTTTTAGTTACTGTTAATTAATTAATTGGGGAAAAATGATAATAATTGTTAAATTATATTAATTACAGCTTATGTGCTAATATATTTACTTTATTGTTATTGTTAATTAATTATTAATTGCTAATTAAATAATATTATTTAACTTTGGGTTAAGGAGTATTTTTAGGGTTCAGGGTCATTTTGGGGTTTTTGGGTAAAGGGGTATTTTGAGTGTTTAGGGGCAGTTTTCAGTTTTTGGGTAAAGGGGTGTTTTTAGGGTTCAGGGTCAGTTTTCAGTTTTTGGGTAAAGGGGTATTTTTAGGGTTCAGGGTCAGTTTTCAGTTCATGGGTAAAGGGGTATTTTTAGTGTTCAGGGTCAGTTTTCAGTTCATGGGTAAAGGGGTATTTTTAGGGTTCAGGGTCAGTTTTCAGTTTTTGGGTAAAGGGGTATTTTTAGGGTTCAGGGTCAGTTTTCAGTTCATGGGTAAAGGGGTATTTTTAGTGTTCAGGGTCAGTTTTCAGTTCATGGGTAAAGGGGTATTTTTAGGGTTCAGGGTCAGTTTTCTGTTTTTGGGTAAAGGGGTATTTTTAGGGTTCAGGGTCAGTTTTCAGTTCATGGGTAAATGGGTATTTTTAGTGTTCAGGGTCAGTTTTCAGTTCATGGATAAAGGGGTATTTTTAGGGTTCAGGGTCAGTTTTCAGTTCATGGGTAAAGGGGTATTTTTAGGGTTCAGGGTCAGTTTTCAGTTTTTGGGTAAAGGGGTATTTTTAGGGTTCAGGGTCAGTTTTCAGTTCATGGGTAAAGGGGTATTTTTAGGGTTCAGGGTCAGTTTTCAGTTCATGGGTAAAGGGGTATTTTTAGGGTTCAGGGTCAGTTTTCAGTTCATGGGTAAAGGGGTATTTTTAGGGTTCAGGGTCAGTTTTCAGTTCATGGGTAAAGGGGTATTTTTAGGGTTCAGGGTCAGTTTTCAGTTTTTGGGTAAAGGGGTATTTTTAGGGTTCAGGGTCAGTTTTCAGTTCTTGGGTAAAGGGGTATTTTTAGGGTTCAGGGTCAGTTTTCAGTTCTTGGGTAAAGGGGTATTTTTAGGGTTCAGGGTCAGTTTTCAGTTTTTGGGTAAAGGGGTATTTTTAGTAAATTAATTATTAATACTTATTGTTTAGTACATATATATTATATCTTTACTGTATATATTTTTATTTATTAATTTTAAACATTATTAGATACTTTTAAATATGTTTATTTTATTTATTAGTGTTATATACTTACTTTTACATTTATATATATTAAAAAAAAATCGATATTTTTAACATCGATATTTTTTACAACGATATTATTTTTTCGATATTTTTGTACTTACCATGTTGTAGATAGGATGTCGATATTTTTGCCCTCGATATTGTTGACTCGATATTCTTGTAGGTCGATATTTTTGTAGTCGATATTCTGTCATAGATCCACACCCCACCCAACCGGGCCCCTAAGCGAGCCAATTCCCTAAACACAGCACCTTAGACCCCAGTTTTGACCCTTTCAGGAATCGAACCCACGTCCTAGGCATTCTGAGCAATTAAGCTAACCAGCCGTGCTACTCCACAAACGCTGCCTGAGGGCCTGAGACACACAGGTGTATGGCCTGGAAGACAGGGGGGGGAGGGCAAGCACGCGGACTCCACAGAAGCGACCCAGTGAGCTCAACAATAAAACCACCCCTAGAGCTGGCTCGACCCAGGAGAATACCTCCTGGGAGGATGTCGTGCAGATGAGACTTGCCAGGAGGAGCTGGTGTAAAGCCCCCTTGCCATGCGGCAGAAGATTATGGCCGGGCAAATCTCTCCCCCTTCCCCAGCCCCGTCACATAACGCCACCCAGCGGACCATTCTCGCATTTCGTGGCGGGTATCCAGAGAGGCCGGGGAAAGGGGAATGTATTGGAGAGAATTACAATTTAAATTCAGGAGATTGGAATTGTGGCCACCCCCGTATCAACTGCCCCGACCCGATCCACGGTGCCGCTCCCTCACATCTCATGTGCATGCAACCGCTGCAGAGCTGTGGCTGGAGGGCCTGTCTGCAAGATACTGGGAACACAAAGAAAGTAGGGGGGCAGAGGCCGACACACCACCAGCTTTCAGTCCTGACTCCACCAGAAACTCCTGCCTGGAAATGCACGATGCGACCCCCGAACGATGGCGTGTCCAGAGCCAAAGAGGGCGCTGGATGGTATAAATACCTCGACCCTACTATCCGTGGACCGGAACTGACGTGGCAGGTGTGCAGGGCTTGGGGACCACTCCCCAAGGTCCCCTCAGCTCGAAGGGCGACGGCGAGCATAATGAGGGACTAAGGTGGACGCCCTTCTGAGGTGGCCCACTGCGTGAGCCATGGGCAGCCTAAAAGGATTGGCTGCAGGTTACCCAAAGAACTCGGGCATACGCACAGGGGCAGCCAGCTTGGCCCGTGTGTGGGGGGGCGGGCACAGAGGTCATGAGGGAGGGCCGCAAGGGGGTGTCGCAGAGTGTCGCAAGGGGGGATGGGGAGTGTTGGACCCGGCCTCGTGGCGTGGGCCCACTCCTCCCGCATGGCAGGCCCCGGACGACCTCGAACCCTGTTCCCCGGCCGAGAGCAGCACCTTTCACCCTACACGAGAGCCGCCCCTCCGGGCAGCCATCAGCTCTCCCCCGGTGGAACTCGGCCAACCCACCTCAACCCCCTCGGCTGGTCCAAACCCTATCCCGGATCACCATCTCGAACCCAGGCTCCATCTTGGGGCCTCCACGACCAGGCCTCGTGGCCTCGACCCGACCCCAACCGCAGACCGAGCAAAGCCCCGACATCGAGGCACCACGATCCGACCAGGGGGCAAAGAGGCCACTTGACGGATCAATGGGGGAAAGAGTTTCGATGGTCCTCCAGCCGTCCCCCGACGCCTGGTTTCGATCGCCCCCAACCTCCCTGGGTGATGGCTCCACCCCCCTGCTGGGTGTCTGGACACGCACATCCCGGCCCCTCCGACCTCCCGGTGCGAGGGCCCGGACATCAAAGGACACCAGACTTATAACTGGGGCCGCTCCGGAGCCGGTCGGCAGTTGATTCCTGGAGTCGAGAGACCCCGAGACGAACTCATCCGCGTGGAACCTGTAACTACTTTGGAGCCCTGCTGGCGCTGCCACGGCCCACCTTCGTGAAACCATCTTTGGAGCACTGCTGGCGCTGCCGCGGCCCACCTTCGTGAAACCACCTTTGGAGCCCTGCTGGCGCTGCCGCGGCCCACCCTCGTGAAACCATCTTGGGAGCCCTGCTGGCGCTGCCGCGGCCCACCTTCGTGAAACCACCTTTGGAGCCCTGCTGGCGCTGCCGTGGCTCATCTTCGTGAAACCATCTTTGGAGCCCTGCTGGCGCTGCCGCGGCCCATACCGAAGGACCCCCCAGCTCGAGGATTGAGAGCTGAGCGCAGGGTATCCCCGTACCAGGCTGGTACCAAGACTGTCCTGCTACTCCCTTCACTCAGAGACTAAAACTGAAAGGACCCCTGGATCCAGTTACACCTGTATCGTTACGATAACCTACCTTAAAGTATTGATAAAAACCTTGAGAACCTATCTTTGTGTGGTATCTATCTGTAGGGGGGTGATTGCTCGTCTGTACGATCCTAGGAGGGGAACCTCGCCAGGAGGCCTCTCGACTTCGCTCGGCCAGCCCTAAGATACCCTTTCCAACATTGGTGGCAGGCGGTGCGATCCGAGCCAACGCAGATCGTACAGAGAGTAACTCGCCCCACTACGAACAGAAACACACGACAACCATGAGGACTAAAGAAAACGGACCAACCTCTGAGTTCCAGATGGAACGACTAGAAGAATATAATCACGAAGAATTGAAACAATTCTGCAAAGACTTGGGTATCGCTACCACAGGACTAAGCACCAAAGACGATCTCAAGCAAGTTCTGCAGACATGGGTGGAGACAGGAGCGACGCCACCCCAGAACAAAGGCATCACAGTCCCAGAGAACGTCACAGTCCCAGAGAACATCGCAACCCCAGCGGAGGAGAGAAACACGGGCCTCTCCCACGAGGATGCCCGAGAACAAGAAAGGAGCCGACTCCACGAATTAGACCTGGCTAGCCTCCGCTTAGATGGGGAACTGCAACTGGCCAAAAAGAAGATAGCCCTTGAACAACTACAGCTACAGGGGGACCTGGAAGAGAAAAGAAGGCAGAGGGATTTGGAAGAGAAGAAGCTCGCGTACGAGCACGAGCGCGGTTTGAAAGAGCTGGAGATTAAGGCGAAAAACGGGGACACCGGCGTCTCCGGGAACCGGAGCCCCCCTCCCTCCACAGACACCAAGGTCCACATCCCCAAAGATGTCGTCCGAGAGTACTATAAAAACGACGACATCCAGCAATGGTTTAAAGCCTATGAGGTAGCCATGACCTCACACCGAGTACCACAAAAAGACTGGGGTGCCGGGTTGTGGGGGAGGTTCGTCAACGAGGGGAGAGACGCCCTGCTACAGCTCCCCGACGCCGAGATGACCTCGTACGAACACATGAAAGCCGCCCTTCTCACTCGGTATGGGCTCACCCCCGAGATGTACCGTCAGCGATTCCGAGACTGCAAGAAGATTCCCGATACCACCTGGGTGGAATATGTGAACTTCTATAGTAGAGCCTTAGAGGGGTGGATCAAGGGCAGCCAAGTCACCACCTACGAACAATTGTTCAACCTCATTGTATGGGAACACCTCTCCAACAATTGTTTCATCGAGCTCAGGCAGCATCTCCTCGACAGCAAACTGACCGAGCCCCGTAAACTTGCTGTCGAAGCAGATCGCTGGGAGAGCACCCGGGTCCCCCGGAACTGGATGGGAGACCAAGGCCGAGTTCCCCAGCGATCCCGCCATCAGCGAGGAGGAGGAGGGGGCCAGGGCCGGGGCAGGGACACCGCCACGGTGCCCCCCGCCAACACTTCCCCCTCCCCTGGCCGGAAGAGGAGCCCCCCCTGCACGGCTGGGGCCCCGCTCGAACGTTATCTGCCACAAATGCCAGCGACCCGGTCATTACGCCAATGACCCCAACTGTCCCCGAAACCAGCCCTCCAACCCCACGGGTCCGCAAAACCGCCAGATCGCCGCCGCCTCCCTGGGGGAGGAGCAAGGCAAAGAAGAAGAAGAAGACTATGAACAATCTCAGACCGAGTGGGAGCCCGCAGCCATGTCCCTGGTATTGAGGAAATATAAATTTTATGGTCAAGTTGTGTTCCCTACCGTGTACCCCACCGTCTCCATGTACCAGCTTAAAGTGCATGTAACTTCCCTCCTGTGCCAGCTATGAAGACGCAAATACTTTTGCGTCCAACGTTAACATGTCCTCTTTCAGACCCACCCTGAATGGGTTGAATGCTCCGTTCCTAAGTATGCTATGCCAACGTCTTTTTGTGGTGTACTTTACACGTTTTTCAGCTCTGGCGAAGTAGGCCCTGAATTCTGCCATCGAGCCTTTTTCCTGCTTTCTGACTCCGAAAACTTCAGCCCAGGCTGTCTCTGTACCCGTGACCTCTGCCTTACTCCCTGTGCGGCTCATGGCGCTTAGCTCAGCCTGCTGCCTGCCAAGACTGACTTCAACCTTCGAATTATCTGTTCCGCTCCTCGAAAATGCATTCCTGCCTACTAGTTTAAGTAAACATCCCCCCAGCTGCAGAGCAAAGGGCCCGGCCTCACTGTCTCCGTGCAAGTAATTCATAGCCTCTGTTACCATGGTAGGCCCATGCCCCTCGCATTCTCATGTAGACACTTAGGCGCTTATACACGCACTCACAGTCAGTATAGAATAGCTTCTGCCCCAGAGACCTTTTCCGTTTAGATAATATGGTTCCCAAACATCAGATATCAGATATGATAGAAGTACAAGTTGATCTGACATGCCAGACTTCTGTCTCTTTCCGTCAGTGTAAATGTCAAGTCCCCTGCACCCTCCAGTTTCACGTCAATCACACGTCATGCAGCTGCGCGCGCATCCAAGCCTCAGATTTCTGCTGACATTGCAACATTTCTGTTTTGTGCCACCCACTTGTGACACCTACCTGTGACGTTTCTAGCACACACCTCTATGTTCACGCCTAGTTCACGCCTAGTTCACGCCTTCTAATTACGTATCACTACCACGTGGATGCTGTTATCTTGTTTTCTCTCAGCTGTTACGCCTACTGTATGGGTTTCTATAATGTAACTTAAGTATATAAGCTATGTATTGTCAATAAAATATTGCTCTATCCCTTCCTGAACCCCTGTGGTTGCAGGAACATGATATCCAGTTCTAGAACCATTCCTTTTTAAGGAATAAAACCCCAAAGAACTCTAACACCACGGACTCTGCCTCTTTCTTTCCGATTGAGTTATTATTGATTAAGTACTTACCTGCATAGAAATTAGGACGGTAAATCAAATATTTACCACATTATTCTGGCGCCCGAATAGGGACCCCTCCCCCACCCCACGCGCCGGTTGGTGCGTTGCAAGCTCTGTCCCCTGCCATCAGTTAGACGGAAACTACGCGTACTGGCAGGATTTCCTGTATCTCCCTCTGGCCCACGGAGGTGACGAAGACTGCGATCAGCACCCAGACGAGGCGGTGAGGAGTGCGGAGGATCCCGACCAGAGCCTAGCCGAAAGAAGCAAGGTCCGAGGTGTCAAGAGGCCCACCAGTTTCCGAAGTATCCACGTGTCGAGTCGAGTCGAGTCCAGTCCGGTCCAGTCGAGTTTTTCCGAGGCCTTCTGTTTCCGTGCTTCCCGGTGAGTACCATTGCTGGGACGTATCAAGACGGGTTTGGGTACACAAATTCGGTCTGCACTGTTTTAGACAGTGTATCTGTACTGTTTAGCAGTATATCAGTTATTTCAAGTTCTTGCACTGTTCTTAGCAGTGTATCTGTGCTGTTTAGCAGTACATCCGGTATAGGGGGTAGTCATATATGTCTCAAATGTCTTTCATGTGATTAATGTCGTGGTATGAGTGTGACTGTTTTTAATGTGCATTATTGTGTTCTTGTGTAACTAGCTGTATTCAGAATTAAGTAGCAAGGATTGAGCATTCAGTATTAAGTAAACAAGATGCCGTTTTTCAATAAGTTAAAGCAGATAGGAACTAGGAAAGGGATACTAGAGGAAGAAATTCCTATCCCCCCTAGGGACACTCCTGGAAATTTTATGTACCACAAGCATGGCTTAGATGCCATATTGTATCTAGATTTATGGGCCGATTATACTAAGCATCTAGACGAGAGACATAGATGGCCTGTTACCGGAACATGGGATGCTGAGTGCATCATGAAGGTAGAAGAAGCACTATGGAAAAAGAAAGCCAGACAATCTCAGAAGGACGCCATAGAATTTTGGCGTAAGGAATCACATAAGCGTGCTGAAAAAGCACTCCGTAGAGAAGACAGACTTAAAGAATCAGATAAAGCCCAAGAAAACGAATTAGTTACTGAAGGGATCCGAGTAAAATCAGAGCAAATAGACCGCGCACGAAACAATCTCGTAAATGGCATGTATCTCGTGGCCGAGGGTTCGCCTGAGGCCACTTCAGAAATACCGAAAAATCTGCCGCCACTATTGGTTCCAACTAAAGTAACTCACAGGACCACTAAAGACCTATTCCTGAATTCCTATTTAGAGGATGTAGCACCCGCTTACACCAATCTGCCTGTCCGCGTCCCGCCTACTGACGGTGACGGGGGTGGCAACCCGCCTCCAGACCATATCCCGCCATTACCGCAACCAGGTTTCCCCGTTCGACAGCCCATCGTTCCTCCACCTCCACCACTTCCCGCACCTAAGATTGATATACCAAAACCGCTTCTACCTGATCCTACTAAAAGACAAGTTCAAGTACAGATACAGACTCCACAGAGAGATAATGTCCAAGCTTCCGCCTCAGGAGGTGCGACCGGGGGTTACCGGACCCCGCCACCAACACACAGATTACACCTTAGGGATATGCAGAACCCTTTTTCGCTCCAATCACCCCGCCTCGACATACTCAAAGAACCGCTTTCAGTTTGCAGATATGATCCAGTACCCGGCAAAGACGATAGAATGATAATAGCATCACTACGCTTACGACATGCTACAGATTACCTACTGTTTTTCTCAGGAATGAAAGAGCACCTAGATAGAATATATCATTTTGTCCAGACCGGGGAAGACCCTGACAGTATTAAGGATGCCATGGCGCATCAGAAAGTTGACACTCAAGCATATATACTACGCTTTTTTATAAATTGCCTAATAAGAGAACGAGACAGGCCTGATACAGAACAGGAGGAATTAGATGGACTCAACAAGTGGGGTCAAAATATATCTGAAGGAAAACATGATAAAGGGGGTTGCATAGCCAGTATGTACAAGAGAATAAGAAAAGCAGTGATAGAAATACACAAAAAAGAGAAAGAAAGAGCTTCCTCCGAGGAGGAGGAAGAACCTGAAGAACAAGAAAAGACTACAGACACGATAGCGTATGTAGGTAAGGGAACTTACCTTAGGAAAGGCATTCGTCCGGAAAGCAAGAGAGTTTTTCTCTCTGGCATAACAAAACCGAATTCTCCTGAACATCAGTTCCAAGAGACTGATAAAAGGCTTCGAGAACGAATAGGGTACCATGTACTCAATTCTATGGATGAACAAGAACTAGCCCGGTCAGCAGTATTATGGGCTGACAATCCGAACATATACAATGATGACACAGTAGCGCAGACATTTCTGAACCTTTCCCCAGACGAGCAGAAATTAGCAGGTGTATACATGATTCAGCACCTCCTCACGTTATACAGAAACCAACATTCTGATCCAGGTCCCTTACACGATACATTAGAAGCACTACTCATGGATAGATGGAAAGGCCTAAGTACCAAGTTAATACAAATAATTCTAGAACAACGACATAGATACAACACTTTCTTAAGTGCCGAATATGTTCCCGCTCCACCCCCAGAAAGAAAAATGTATCATATGGAGCGTCTGCATGGCATTGAAAGTCAGAACCCCTTACGAGAAGTACATCCAGTTATGGGTACCGATAATAACTTGAAACGTGTGTATGTACACACGCCTCTGACCAAGTTGGAACTGTTAGAAATGAAGAAACTAGTACCCTGTCATGATAAGGACCCTGCAGGTTTTCACAGAGAACTTAAAGACATGTTACTGATGGGAGATTACACATATGAAGATATCATGAAAATGTTAAAGGTATTGCTGCCCACGGGCATCTACGAGAAACTCAAGGAAAAAGAATGGGAGGTGGGAGACAAAAAGATTGTATGGGCAGAAATAGAAGACGAGGAGGAAAAACGTACACCAGGGCTAGGCCTTGGGGAGAAAACTAAAGCATTACCAGGTTTGATAGTACAGGTTCTGCCAAGATTACTGACAACTAGAAAGGAAGATTGGGACGCAATTTCGGCCTGTAAACAGAAGCAAGATGAAGATACTAGTGACTTCTATTCAAGATTCGAGAAATGTTTCATTATTAATAGTGGTCTTAAACCAAGTAGCGAGTCGTACCCGCATCTTTTTGTATCGAAGTTAGTCGAGAATTCCCTGTTAGCAGTTAAAAACCGTGTATACAAGGTTGAGAGTACATGGCAAGCAAATACGCCATCACAGATGTTACAAATGTTACAATATCATCAGAACAGAATTAGAGAAGAACAGGATCATGAACAGAAACGTATGAAAGACACGAAAATGAAAATGTTAGTGGCCCAATCGGTTCCAGCCGACGGCCAGAGAAAGGGTACGACCCAGACAGGTCACGCCGCAGCTCCCGTTAAAGGGACATGCAACTATTGCAAGCAGCCAGGTCACTACGTACATGAATGTCCAGTTCTGAAACATAACATAGCAACAGGTAAAACTAAGGAAAGACCGCATCCGCCAAGACAAGACCAGGCCCAGCAACAGACTTCACAGAATGTACAGCCCATGCAGAATACACAGCCTATGCATGCTTCGCCACATGCAGCACAGACAGTAGCGGTATCACAGCCACAGCCCATTGCCGCGACTCAGCAAGTTTCCCAACAGATGTACCAGTATGCCCAATCTGCTTACCCCGATTATCCACGATACACATGAAACAGCCTAGAGAGGGAGGTTGGCTTGCCTCTTATTGAGATTCCTGTAGATCAAGAGGGTCCTTATGTACACAGTCAAGTATTGGGAAAAGACCGAAAGTTTTTAATTGACACAGGGGCAAGTCGCACTACAATCAGCCATGATGAAGTCCCAGGGGCACCCCTCTCAGGCTCACAGAATGTTTCCCTTGGTTTTTCAGGACAGCCTATTGTAAATGAGGTATCAGAACCAGTTCCTCTGGCTGTGGGTCCGTTATCAAGTGTTACAGACTTGTTACTTACGAAATCATGTCCAGAAAATCTGTTAGGTATCAAAACATTGAAGGCTCTAGGAGCTGTGATATGTTGTTCCCCGGAGGGAGTTAGACTCTTTCTGCGAGATTTCAAGGGTCACTATGTATTACGAGAGTTTGATGTCAGATTGAAAAATGTACCAGATCACTTGTGGGCACAAGGCCCAACTGATGTAGGCTGTATGCATATCACACCATACCGTGTTACACTCAAGCCAGGAGTTGTTTTACCCCGAATCAGACAATACAAGTTACCACCCGATGCTGTAGTGGCTTTACTGGAAATCATTGAAGAGCTCATTGCCCAAGGAGTGGTCGTAGAGACCGACTCCAATATCTGTAATTCCCCTATCATTCCGATTCTTAAACGTACTGATCCCAATGCACCGCCAGTATATCGGCTGGTGATTGATTTACGAGAACTGAATAAATGCATTGTACCACAGTACCCTGTGGTCCCCGACATCTCTTCCCTATTGACTGCTATTGATTCAGAAGCAACGTTCTTTACTGTAATTGACCTCAAGAACGCCTTCTTTAGTGTACCCATTGATCCAGAGAGCCAATACCTCTTCGGATTCAGTTTAAATGGACGAACTTTCAAATTTTCCCGCGCACCTCAAGGATTCACAGAAAGCCCCAGCATCTATAGTCAAGCACTGAAAAGACAACTAGATTGTATTCAAATGCCAGTTAACACCGCTTTACTGCAATACGTCGATGATCTGCTGATCACCGCACGAAGTGAGCCCGAATGTGAACAAGCATCACTGACAGTGTTACATTTTCTGGCCGACAAGGGACACAAGGTGTCTCCTTCGAAGCTACAATTCTGTGTTCAGCAAGTTGTGTACCTCGTACTACAGACAATGGATTCCTCAGTATGCATTTCTAGCTAAACCACTCATTCAGTTAACGACACAGGAGGCAGCGACTTCGACTGTCCTTCCTTGGACTCAGGAACATACACAAGCCTTTGAAGAATTAAAGAAAGCTTTATGCCAAGCACCAGTTTTAGCGACACCATGTTACAGCAAACCTTTTACACTTTTTGTTACAGAACGTGATGGTACAGCGTTGTCTGTCCTCACTCAAGATCAAGCAGGTTCACATAAGCCTTGCGCTTATTTTTCAAGTACATTGGATTCAGTAGCCCAGGCACTCCCTGCGTGCTTAAAGTCAGTAGCAGCAACAGCATTAGCAATCAGACAGAGCGACTCAATTGTTTTAGGACATCAATTAACAGTACAAGTTCCACATTCTGTAGAGGTTCTTTTAAACAGAACTCAGACTCAACACTTGACTATAGCACGACTGACAGGTTATGAATTAACACTATTCCAGCCACACATAGAAATCAGACGCTGCAGCATTCTGAACCCCGCTACATTGTTACCTTCCATTATGACAGATCCAGCCCCGCATGATTGTATAGAGATCATTAATGCAGTAACAAAGCCTCGACGAGACTTAACAGATGTTCCATTGACAAATCCAGACCTCACACTTTATGTGGATGGTTCATGTATGAGAACAAGTACAGGAGAATTAGTGGCCGCGTATGCAGTGACCACTGAAACTGAAGTTAAAGAAACACATCGTATTGACACACTGTCCGCTCAAGCGGCGGAGCTCATCGCTCTGACCCGAGCCTGTATACTAGCCAAGAACAGAAATGTTAACATATACACTGATTCCCGTTATGCGTTCGGAGTTGTACACGACTTCGGAATGTTATGGCAAGAACGAGGTTTTTTGACCTCTCACGGTGCCAAGATCCAACACGGTCCCCTCATTCAAGCACTGTTAGAAGCAATACATCTGCCTTCAGGCATATCCGTCATGAAGTGTAAAGCACATACTAAAGTTACAGATTCTGTTTCCCAGGGTAACGACCTGGCAGACCAGACAGCAAAGCATACAGCACTGACTCACACTCAGACAACTGACGTGACAAAGACAATAGTACCGACACATTGTATGACAGTCAGGGATCCCACACTAGATGTAATCGATATTCAGACACATGCTACTACAGATGAAATAAAGAAATGGACCGAACTAGCAGGGATCCAGACAGATCAAGGTTGGATGACGAAGGGAAAATCTACATGGTTTCTCCCCGACTCTATGGTTCAAGTCATAATCAATACAGCACATAGTCCAGCACATCTAGGAGAGAAAGCGATGTTAGACAGTTTACAGAATCTCTGGTATAACAAACACTTACGAGCAGCAGCAAAACAGAAAGTGCGTACTTGCATGATCTGTTGTCAGTTCAATCCAGGTAAAAGCGTCCCTTTAGAGCAAGGTGGATTTCATCCTCCCGATCACCCTTTTGAAGTACTCCAGATGGATTATATCCAGATGGACCGTTGTCGAGGATTCAAATATGTCCTCGTAATTGTTTGTGCACTTTCCCGCTGGACCGAAGCATATCCAGTCCCAGATTACACTGCTCCGACCACTGCCAGGCAGCTGGTTCGAGAATTTTTCCCACGGTACGGCTTGCCTCGTGTCGTGTACTCAGATAACGGACAGCCATTCTCATCCAAATTAATGAAACAAGTTTCCTTGTTGCTAGGATATCAGTGGAGATTCCATTGTGTCCGACATCCCGAAGCCGCTGGCCTTGTAGAGAGGCATAATCAGACACTAAAGACCCGCCTTGGTAAAATATGTAAAGAGAAAGGGGTCGACTGGATAGTCGCCCTGCCAGTTGCATTGTTCTATATGAGGATGGTCGCCCACTCGAGATCAGGACTATCCCCGTATGAAGTGGTCTTTGGAAGACCACCGAATATGTGGGGGACGCCCATTCCTAAGAAAATTACCGATGTTGATTGTAATATGTTGACAGATTACCTTGCCTCCTTGATGTCTGCACTCCAATCATGTTGTTCACAGGTTGCCGCAGCTTTCCCTGACAACACTGATGTAAAGCCGCATGATGTCCGTCCCGGGGACACGGTCCTAATTAGGAACTTCGACAGGAAAAGTCCGCTGGAGCCCCGCTGGAAAGAGCCGAAGACCGTCCTTCTTACAACGAGGACCGCCATCAAAGTTGAAGGCAGAAAGGGGTGGATCCATACAAGCCATATAAAAAAGTGTAACGAACTGATGCCAGAAAAAGACTCGTCCACCCCTTCCAAAGACTGTATCGAACCTAGTGACTTTAAAGTTCCGAAACAAGAGAAAACTCCCCAAGAAGAGTACCGCCTGAAACTCCGATCTAGCAAGTCAGACAGTTTAATTGTTTAAGTCCTCCCCTAGGTGAATCGGTTAAATAGTTTCTGACATGTATCCCCTAGATCGAGATAGAGAGAGAGAGAGACAACTCAAGAAACGTACATATTGCAAATCACTCCGTAGTCACTGTATAGTGACATTATTGATTATGTTTTTTCTAAGTCTTCTGATTATTGTTGCTAGTATATTGCTTCCTATATACTACCCTATTTTCAAGCATGAACAATCTGCTTACAATGTTTCTGCTGAACATTCTTTTAGTGAACTACCTCCCCACGAACTTTCTTACAGACTCGCGCTGCGCAACAACACATTCATTAGTATGTTACATCACTCCCATCAGACCAACAACGCTACCAACTGCTGGATATGTGGCCGACTCCCTCCCTACCAGAAATACAAGGGAGTTCTGCCCCTCTTTCCGTACCCGTTCACTCACAATGGCTCCTGTGGTGCATGGTTTAGAATAATTAATTCCTTAGATCCTGATGTCGCTGTTTTCAAAGGAAGCTGGGTTTGGGGAAACTTGAACTTAGTTCTGCTTAATGTCTGTTACCCTGACAAGAAGGGACTCCCCACTAGAATAGGAACTGATCTAGAAAATGAAGTATATGGATTAGGTAATTATACAATTAACCTTATGATTCTTACTGTTGAATCCAAAGCTGCACCAGTTCTCCCTGCTATGTCAGTATTACCAGTCACTGGTGATTTATGTGTCAGTAAGAAAGGTTCAGTACACTTAGGTCATAGCAAATGTACTACTGTGGTCGAATTCAGTGACCAAGGCAAATCTTCCTTTAGAGCTACCCGTCATTCCTACTTTGTTTGTGGCCACACCGCATACATACGCTTGCCTCCAGATTGGGATGGTACCTGTTATATTGCATTCCTTCTGCCCCCTGTTTTTCTAGCTCCTCCCGATTATCACACACGAAGAGATCTCCCGATTGTCGACTACACTGAAACGGCATGGGAGCAATATACAGATTTTAATAAGGGATTCTTTTTCTTCACAGGCCCCGTCCAAAATAGTAAACTAATACGCAGATTAACTAGAACACTTGAAGCAGTAGTGAATGAAACTGCCTCCGCCCTAGGTAACTTAACAGAGGAGCAGTCCGCCATGCGGGTTGTTGTTCTTCAGAATCGTCTTGTTATTGACGTCATCTTGGCAGATAGAGGCGGAGCTTGTAAGGTCATCGGGTCAAGTTGCTGTGTTTTCATTCCAGAAAACGCGCCAACGGTATATCAAGCTATTACACGTCTTCATAAAATTGCAAATCAGATACATCAGAATCCAGGCACCTGGACTTGGTCCGGTTGGTTCTGGACAACGTTAACCGCTTGGGGATGGAAGATCCTATCCTTCCTGGGCATTGGCCTAGTCATAGTATTCAGTTGCTGCCTGTGCCTACAGTGTGGGCCAGCGATTTGTGGACTGTGCGCCACATCATGTATTGAACATTCCAGTTTTCTCTCAAAACGTGAAAGAAAGAAAGAAGAACAAATGATGTTACAAGAACAGACTGATCGATTCATGAGGATCGATATATCATGAAGGGTCCGTAGGGAACAAGGAGGGAATGAGGAAATATAAATTTTATGGTCAAGTTGTGTTCCCTACCGTGTACCCCACCGTCTCCATGTACCAGCTTAAAGTGCATGTAACTTCCCTCCTGTGCCAGCTATGAAGACGCAAATACATTTGCGTCCAACGTTAACATGTCCTCTTTCAGACCCACCCTGAATGGGTTGAATGCTCCGTTCCTAAGTATGCTATGCCAACGTCTTTTTGTGGTGTACTTTACACGTTTTTCAGCTCTGGCGAAGTAGGCCCTGAATTCTGCCATCGAGCCTTTTTCCTGCTTTCTGACTCCGAAAACTTCAGCCCAGGCTGTCTCTGTACCCGTGACCTCTGCCTTACTCCCTGTGCGGCTCATGGCGCTTAGCTCAGCCTGCTGCCTGCCAAGACTGACTTCAACCTTCGAATTATCTGTTCCGCTCCTCGAAAATGCATTCCTGCCTACTAGTTTAAGTAAACATCCCCCCAGCTGCAGAGCAAAGGGCCCGGCCTCACTGTCTCCGTGCAAGTAATTCATAGCCTCTGTTACCATGGTAGGCCCATGCCCCTCGCATTCTCATGTAGACACTTAGGCGCTTATACACGCACTCACAGTCAGTATAGAATAGCTTCTGCCCCAGAGACCTTTTCCGTTTAGATAATATGGTTCCCAAACATCATATATCAGATATGATAGAAGTACAAGTTGATCTGACATGCCAGACTTCTGTCTCTTTCCGTCAGTGTAAATGTCAAGTCCCCTGCACCCTCCAGTTTCACGTCAATCACACGTCATGCAGCTGCGCGCGCATCCAAGCCTCAGATTTCTGCTGACATTGCAACATTTCTGCTTTGTGCCACCCACTTGTGACACCTACCTGTGACGTTTCTAGCACACACCTCTATGTTCACGCCTAGTTCACGCCTAGTTCACACCTTCTAATTACGTATCACTACCACGTGGATGCTGTTATCTTGTTTTCTCTCAGCTGTTACGCCTACTGTATTGGTTTCTATAATGTAACTTAAGTATATAAGCTATGTATTGTCAATAAAATATTGCTCTATCCCTTCCTGAACCCCTGTGGTTGCAGGAACATGATATCCAGTTCTAGAACCATTCCTTTTTAAGGAATAAAACCCCAAAGAACTCTAACACCACGGACTCTGCCTCTTTCTTTCCGATTGAGTTATTATTGATTAAGTACTTACCTGCATAGAAATTAGGACGGTAAATCAAATATTTACCACAGTATGTCTGGGCAAAAGAGACATGGTACCCCGGGCCCCGATCCCGGCCAACACCCAGAAGTACAGCCAGTGGGTTACCATTAATGGACACCGGGCCGAAGCCCTCCGCGACACAGGAGCCAGCGTGACGGCCGTCCGTTGCCATCTGGTGACCCCAGATCAAATTTTGCCCAACGTACTGTGCCCAGTACGGTCTGCAGACAATTCCGAGAGCCTGTGCCAGATGGCCCGCGTCCCCTTTGAGTGGGGAGGAGTGTCATGTATGCTGAAAGGGACTGTCCGAGACGATGCCCCCGTAGACTGCCTCCTCGGGAACGACCTCGAGAGCTCCCCCTGGGCTGACGTCGAGCGGAGGGAGCACCTGGGGATACTTGGGCTCCCTGAATGGGTCTGTGCGACAACCCGATCCATGGCTGCCCGAGCCCTCACCTCCACCGAAGAACCAGAGTGGCCCGAGCCTCCACCGCCCGTCGTCGTCGAAGACACCGATCCTGAACCCAGTCCACTGGGGCCCAACGGCGAAGAAGTTGCCCCGCTCAGCGGCCTTCCGGAACTGGCCCAGTGGCGCCAAGAATGTGGACCCACTCGAGAACAGTTCCGTCGGGAACAAAAAACGTGTCCCTCCCTCGAGGGGATCCGAGAACAAGCCGCAGCCCAGAGCACAGGGGATGCCTCGGGGGCCCACTGGGTCTATTGGGACCATGAACTCCTCTACAGTGAGCAGAAGTTTGCCGAACTTGGGGCCAGCCGGGTACTGGTGGTCCCGCTCCGATTCAGGGACTTCCTCCTGAACCTGGCACACGATGTGCCCCTCGCCGGGCACCTGGGGCAGGACAAAACTTACAGCCGCCTGGTGACCCACTTTTACTGGCCAAAGATGAGGAATGATGTGATTAACCACTGCCGGGCTTGCCCCACCTGCCAAGCCTGCGGGAAGAGCGGCAGAAAAATAAAAGTCCCCCTGCAACCTTTTCCAGTCGTAAACACCCCCTTCGAGCGGGTGGGAATCGACATCGTGGGGCCCCTGGAGCCCCGAACATCCCAAGGTCACCGGTTCATCCTCGTCCTGGTGGACCATGCCACCCGCTATCCCGAAGCTATCCCTCTCCGAACTGTGACGGCTCCCGTGGTGGGCAGGGCCCTGATGGGGATCTTCTCCCGGGTGGGCTTCCCCCGAGAAGTCGTCAGTGATTGGGGCACAAACTTCATCTCATGCTACATGAAGTCCCTATGGCAGCAATGCGGGGTCACGTACAAATTCACGACCCCCTACCACCCCCAAGGGAACGGACTGGTGGAGCGCTTCAATCGCACCCGCAAAGGGATGATCATGGGCCTAGAGGAGCCCTTACGACGCCAATGGGACGTGTTGCTGCCCTGCCTCCTCTTCGCCTATCGGGAGGTCCCCCAGAAGTCCCTGGGATTCAGCCCCTTCGAACTTTTGTACGGGCACCCGGTCCGGGGTCCCCTAAGCTTGGTCAAAGAAGGATGGGAGGTGACCGCCCAAAGCGCTCCCCCCAACGTGTACCGGTACCTCCTAACCCTCCGGAACCAGACTCGGCGGTTCCGGGAACTTGCCAAGGCCAACCTCGAAGCCAGTCAAGAAGACATGAAACGCTGGTATGATCAAAACGCCTCGTCTATCGAGTTCGAGCCGGGACAACAGGTCTGGGTCATGTCCCCGATCGAACTATGTGCCCTCCAGGACAAATGGACCGGGCCCTTCAAGGTGGTGGAACGCAAGAGCCCAGTCACCTACCTAGTGGACATGGAGTCCCCCAGGAACCCCCTCCGGGTCCTCCACGCCAACAGACTCAAGCCTCACTTTGTCCGCTCAGAACTTAGCCTCCTAATGGCCACCGACGGCGGGGCTGAAAATGACTCCGAGCCCCTACCAGACCTCCTGAATGCCCTCGAAAAAGACGGCTCCGTAGAGGTAGTTAACCTCTCTTCCACCCTGACCCCCGAACAACGCCGAGATTCCCAAGAACTATTGGGACAGTTTGCCGGTCTATTCTCTCTTACCCCCGGGGTCACCACATGGTGCGTCCACGATGTCGGCACCGGGGATAGCCCACCTGTGCGACACCGGGCCTACAGAGTTCCCGACCGAGTGCGAGCCTGCATCCAGTCAGAAGTGTCCAAAATGCTGGCTCTGGGGGTGGTCCAGCCCTCCGACAGTCCATGGGCCAGTCCCGTTGTCCTGGTCCCCAAAGCCGCCACCCCTGGCGTCGCCCCCGAACTCAGGTTTTGTGTGGATTACCGGAGTCTGAACGCCGTCACCCGAACAGACGCTCACCCCATCCCCCGGGCTGATGAACTGATCGACCGCCTGGGGGGGGCCCGTTACCTGAGCACCTTCGACCTGACCGCAGGCTACTGGCAGATCGGACTCAAGCCAGGCGCCCAGGAGCGATCCGCTTTCTCCACCCCCGATGGCCACTACCACTTCATGGTAATGCCCTTCGGAATGAAAAACGCCCCCGCCATGTTCCAGAGACTGGTGAATAAGGTGCTGGCGGGGCTCGAGGAGTTCAGCGCCGCCTACCTGGATGATATCGCGGCGTACAGCCTCCGCTGGGGTGAGCACCTCCAACACCTCCAGGAAGTCTTGGCCGCCATCCGCCGGGCCGGATTAACCATAAAAGCCAGCACATGCCAGATCGGCCAAAGTTCCGTGACCTACCTGGGGCACCAAGTGGGAAGCGGCCAGGTGGCCCCCCTCCAACCCAAGATCGACGCCATCATGGCCTGGGAGCCCCCGATCACCCAGACAGTGGTCCGAGCCTTCCTGGGGCTCACAGGGTGTTATCGGCGCTTCATAAAAGACTATGGCAGTATTGTGGGCCCCCTCACGGAACTCACTTCCAAAAGACGACCACAGAAGGTGCACTGGACACCCGAGTGTCAGACCGCCTTTGAGACACTCAAGACAGCGATGTGCACTGCTCCCGTGCTCCAAGCCCCCGATTACAGCCGAGAATTCATAGTGCTAATGGACGCCTCCAAGCACGGCGTCGGGCGGTTCTCTCACAAGTCAACCCCGAGGGAATTGACCAGCCAGTGGCCTTCATTAGCAGACGTCTGCTGGCTGGAGAACAGCGCTGGAGCACCATTGAGTGGGAAGCCTTCGCCGTGGTGTGGGCCCTCAAGAAGCTCCGGCCCTATCTCTTCGGCACCCACTTCCGGGTACAGACCGACCACCGACCTCTACAGTGGCTGATGCAGATGCGAGGGGAGAACCCAAAGTTGCTGCGTTGGTCCATCTCCCTACAAGGGATGGACTTCACTGTAGAGCATCGCCCAGGCAACGACCACGCCAACGCAGACGGCCTGTCCCGCTTCTTCCGCCTCGGCGAGGAGAATACCCAAGAAGATGGGTGACTCTCCCTGCCTTCAGCTGGGGGGGGGACGTGTGTTGGACCCGGCCTCGTGGCGTGGTCCCCCTCCTCCCGCATGGCGGGCCCCGGACGACCTCGAACCCTGTTCCCCGGCCCGAGAGCAGCACCTTTCACCCTACACGAGAGCCGCCCCTCCGGGCAGCCACCAGCTCTCCCCCGGTGGAACTCGGCCAACCCACCTCAACCCCCTCGGCTGGTCCGAACCCTATCCCGGACCACCATCTTGAACCCAGGCTCCATCTTGGGGCCTCCGCGACCAGGCCTCGTGGCCTCGGCCCGACCCCAGCCGCAGACCCAGCAAAGCCCCGACATCGAGGCACCACGATCCGACCAGGGGGCAAAGAGGCCACTTGACGGATCAATGGGGGAAAGAGTTTCGATGGTCCTCCAGCCGTCCCCCGATGCCTGGTTTCGATCACCCCCAACCTCCCTGGGTGTTGGCTCCACCCCCCTGCTGGGTGTCTGGATACGCACATGCCGGCCCCTCCGACCTCCCGGTGCGAGGGCCCGGACATCAAAGGACACCAGACCTATAACTGGGGCCGCTCCGGAGCCGGTCGGCAGTTGTATCCTGGAGTCGAGAGACCCCGAGACGAACTCATCCGCGTGGAACCTGTAACTACTTTGGAGCCCTGCTGGCGGTGCCGCGGCCCACCTTCGTGAAACCATCTTTGGAGCCCTGCTGGCGCTGCCGCGGCCCACCTTCGTGAAACCATCTTTGGAGCCCTGCTGGCGCTGCCGCGGCCCACCTTCGTGAAACCACCTTTGGTGCCCTGCTGGCGCTGCCGCGGCCCACCCTCGTGAAACCATCTTGGGAGCCCTGCTGGCGCTGCCGCGGCCCACCTTCGTGAAACCATCTTTGGAGCCCTGCTGGCGCTGCCGCGGCCCATACCAAAGGACCCCCCAGCTCGAGGATTGAGAGCTGAGCGCAGGGTATCTCCGTACCAGGCTGGTACCAAGACTGTCCCGCTACCCCCTTCCCTCAGAGACTAAAACTGAAAGGATCCCGGGATTCAGTTACACCTGTATCGTTACGATAACCTACCTTAAAGTATTGATAAAAACCTTGAGAACCTATCTTTGTGTGGTATCCATCTGTAGGGGGGGTATACAACGTTTAGCACGCATTTTTTACCAAGCACTACCATTACAACGCAGGCATTATCACCCATACCATTACAACGCATTGCGCTGGGGGGCGCTCTAGGATAGGGAATAAGTTTAATTTTATATCCAACACCTTCCCTAGTGTCCACGGGGACTGGAGTTGGAATATAAAATTATACTTACCACTATCCAGCACCTCAAAGCGCTATGCTTTGTAACGGTATTCGTTGTAAATACCGCGTTGTAAAGGTATGCGTGGTAATAGTATGCGTGCTAACGTCATACATCCGTAGGGGGGTGATTGCTCGTCTGTACGATCCTAGGAGGGGAACCTCGCCAGGAGGCCTCTCGACTTCACTCGGCCAGCCCTAAGATCCCCTTTCCAACAGGGAGGAATACAAAAAATTAAACTTACCTTCAGGCCTGGTCCCGCGTCTCTGCTCCTGCTCTCCTGTCTCTGATCCTGGAAACGGAAGCAGGCATCCAGGTTGCCTCCCCTAAGCCAATCACAATGCTGCAAAGTGGCATTGTGATTAGTCTGAGCGTTGTGACACGGCACTCAGCCAGGGCCTAGCGGGATGGGCATGTTCTCCACAAGGCTGTAATGCAGCCTGCATGGAGAACAGGGAACTGCGCATGACTGGTTATGGAGGCCCAAGAGTGCTGACCAAACAGTCATTGCACACTTAGGAGTGGGCAAACCACTCCTCCCATGCTTCCAGCACAGAGCAGCACTGGCCACCCGCCCGCAATGCAGACGGACACGGACCATAAAATGATAATACCTGAGTTATCATCATTTTATGTTTTTAAAGTTGACACTGCTGTGAAGCTGTGGAGCGACGCTTATAGCGGAGGAGCCGCCACTGCTTGTGCATTAACCCGCTAAGCTGCCTCACATTGTTTCTGTCCTGAATGTTGCATTTGGCTCGAAGCAGTAAGCAGTGGGTTTGCACCCGCACTTCCTGGAAATGTCACAGGTGCCATGTGCCAGGGTCGCACTGAAGGGTTGTGCGCATGTCTGTGACACCTCCCAGAGGCGGATCTGAGTGCAGGGCCTTGTCAAGGATTGTTGCTTCATAAACTCAGGACACCAGAGGCCTCTTTCACCACAACCCCCGTTTAACACCATCAGGGCTTGTAGGAGGGAAGTAAAGGACAACTTCCGGGACACAGGGTGCACTGCTGGGCAAAACTTGCGACTTCAAGATTAATGAGCTGTATCTTGGCAGCGAAAAGAAAATGTGTAAATTAGGAATTTAATGGCTGTAAATTGGAAAGCAGTGGGAGGCTCAACGCTGCCATCTTGTGTTCAGAGAAGAACTGCAGAACAAACCAACACCATCCTTGAAGGGGGCAGCGCTCTTCTTTCTGTATGAACACTGCAAAGTAAACACTTCAACCCACAGGGACCTCTGACGAAAAGATTTCTGTGTTTATCATACCCGTGTAATTATACAACAATCTGCAACAACTGCTAAAGTTGTGAGTTGACCATTCACACGACAGGAGAGGGTCTCCAGCAAAAAACATGTATTAATATATTTATAAATATGTACATTTAATTGTGCCTCTGTTAGTCTGAGTACTCCCCTCTTGACATTCCTTTTTTTTAATTTTTCAATTCAATTAAATTTTTATTCATTATGATTTGGAATTCCGAAGAATTCCACATAAAAATACATCTTAAAAACAACATTACATTCCATAAAAATTACCAATCTAAATGAATTGTATAATTTCATAAAATCACTAATGAACATATCAGTAGCAGCTGCCAGAGGGGATGAACCATGAACAGTCAGATTACTGTGCATGAATACTTACAGCTTTATACGGAGTTATAATCTAATATTATCATAGAACATTCAGAATTTAAACTTATTGTAAAGTGCAAAAATTTTAAATTCGCTATACAGTACTAGATCTTGAACAGAATAACCATATAATGAAAAACAATAATTTTTCTACTCAAATACTGTACTGTATGATCCGCAGCATAATGACAGTGCAAGAATAGTTCAATACTGTAGACTCACATTTTTCAGCGTGAAGTACACGTTAGTTAGCAACAAAACAAGGATGTAATAAGGTGCCCGAGATCATACAGAATGTATAATTAGCAGCAAAAAAAGTTTGTAAAAGTTCACGTGCTTGGTTACAAACATAGTAAATCAGCCTTAAATAACGAAGGGTCGAGAAAGTGCAAGTGCTCAGTGCATACATATTAAATAGAAGCTTACTGCTTTAGTATATACTTAAAAATTGTTTAAAAAAACAAAACATTTTAAAACACATTAGTTCAGATGGGGGAGACAGCTGACATTTCCTGGCCTCTTCTGCCGTGGCGATATTATATTTAAAAAAAAAAAATCCTTAAGTATCTACGACATGTCGATTGTTTTTTTTTTTTATTATTAAATACCTGGTGCAATCAACAATCCATACATTTTATAAATACTTCAATTAGAAAAACATTGTACACAAATTATTTGTAGCAATAAGAATCAAACAGTATATAAACTAAAATCAGACTTTTCACTACTAGAAAACTTAATATATATACACAACATCACTACACATGTATCAAGGTCAGGGAGCAAATGCTAAAAAGACATAGTATTTATTTGCATAGGGCCGATTTAGAGGTGGCAATACCTCCAACCCTTGAGGGAGGCCCAGATGTTCTTCCCCATATCCCTCATTCTCCTGCCTCTCCGGGTATAGAGGGAGGATTCGATGTTATGAATCCCCAAGACTCTAGAAGCCACATCTGGAAGGAGGGGGCCGTAGTGTCCTTCCAGCCTGCAGCCAGCAATATCCGAAGAACTGCCACACATGTAAAAACAAAGGCTTCCTCCTCCTTATTCAGACCCAAGTTACAATCGGTTCCTATTATCCTTAGGATAGGGGATAAGTTAATCTTAACACCTAGCAGCCCCTCCCAAAATGTTTTAATCTCAGCACAAATTTCGCTTAGTTTTTTTCAGTGATAAAACATGCACCATATTAGCAGGCCCTTCTTGACACCTTGGGCATTTATCGTCGTCCCTTTTACCCCAATCAAAGAGCTTGGCTGGTGTGAAGTATAAGTTAAACAAAGTTTTATAGTGTTGAGCTCTCAGATTCGTGGAGCAGAACAGTTTCCCAGCCAATTGCAGCGCCTTATCTAAGTCAACATCGAATCCCCTAGTTTCAATATCCAAGAGGCCTCAACCTTATCCATATTGTCTTGTATTGTTGAGATTAGTGACCAGTAAATCATATTAATTTTAATACCTCCTCCCAAAAGATACACTACCATATTGATTTTACCTCCTGGGAAAATCAGCGGCCTAATACTCGTGAATGTTTGATACATTTGTAAGAACTTAAAGCCTTGATTGGCAGGGATTTCAAATTTTGTTGAATATCGTCAAAAGTCATCAAATTATTCCCTTCAAATAGATCCCCTACTCTTCTAATTCCTTGATGCTCCCACGATCTCCACAGCCTATCATTGCTAAGGTGTGGAAAGATACTGGAGTTCCAGAGGGGTGTGTAAAGTTAAATTTCAGAATTGCCATCGATTTCTGAACTACTTTCCAGACCCCCCAGACGCTGTCTAGCACCTTATATCTCTTTTTGTTATAATAGCGTCTGTCTGTCTTACGCAGCAGGAACCCCACAACTTCTCTACCTAAGAGCAATTCAAAGATAGATGGGGGATTTACTTTCCCAAACGGGGAGTCAGACAAGTTTGTAGCACAGTCTAATAATATTGCCATCTGACTAAAAAGACAGGCCACATGATAAAATCTTATATTGGAAACAGCGAGCCCTCCCTTATCTTGCGGCAGAGACAGATATTTCATAGGTCTAGTTTTCCCATACTGTCAGATAAAATTCACAAAAACTGCCTCTATAGATTTTAACACTCCATCCCCCAGCGAAAAAGATACAGTAATTTAGGGAGCATGGTCATCTTGAGCACATTCGCTCTCACTATTATAGACATATGTCTGGAGTCTATTCTTTTTAACTCTGCCGCCATTGAGGTAGCAAGTGGGATAAAATTCTCTATAATAATTGTATCCATTACAGGGCTAATCCTAACCCCAAAATAAACTGCTAAATCCATGTATCTTCCATCCTGCTTTATAATATTACTCGAACAGATTATCTGGGTCTTACTTTCATTGAGAAGGTACCCTGAACAATGACCAACTTCCGTAGTTATCCCTATAAGAGCAGTCAAAGCTGTATCGGGTTCTGTAGTTGTTATAGCCAAATCATCGGTATAAGCCAGCAGCTTGGTTTCAAACCTGTTACAAACCACTGGCTTAATACTCTCACACCCTAGTATCCTCCGTACCAGTGGATCAATGTACAGGGCAAATAGGATTGGCGAGCAGGGGCACCCTTGTCTAGTCCCCCATGAGATATACATTTCATCTGAGCTGCTTCCCATTAGTTGAATTCTGGCTATAGGACCAGCATACATAGCTTTTATAGCACTCATTATTTTAGGGCCAAAGCCCCTCCATTCCAATATCCCCCACGTGATGCGATCAAAGGCCTTTTCCGCGTCCAGAAGGATCATGGCAATTCGTCCACCTGTGACAGGCTGCACATCAAACAACGTGATGGGCCGCCTGATATTGTCAGTTGTCCCTCGACCCGGGATAAACCCATGCTGCCACGGGGAAACCAGACCGCCAATGACCCCTCCCAGTCTTTTAGCCAAGACCTTAGCATAGATTTTAGTATCCGTATTTATGAGGGATATTTGACGATACGAACCAGGATCCTCCTTAGGCTTGCCCTTTTTTTGGAAGACAATGATATTCGTTTCTTTCCAGGAATCTGGAATTTTCCCAGGAAAAGATTATGCCATTAAACAAGTCCAACAGCAGGGGAGCTATCACAACCTGTAAACATTTGTATAATTCAAGCAGGATACTATCTGGCCCTGTAGCCTTCCCTGCTGATAAATCCTGGAGTGCTTCTTCCACTTCACTTAGTGCCAGATCATTATCCAACGCCGCTCTATCCTGCTCGGCCATATTAGGGGCGAAATCTTCAAACGCCAAACTAGCAAAATCTGCCCTGTCCTCTTCCTTATATAATTTTTGATACAAATTCTTCAAAAACGTGCGATATCCTCTGGCTCAGCATACTCCTGGTTTCCTTCATGTATTTTCGTTATTATATTTCTGCTATAGCCCTGCCTATTCCTTAATGCTAGGAGTTTACCCGCCTGCTCTCCAGTCTCATACATCCTACCCCTGTATGTCTGCTACTCATTGGCGTTTTTCTGAGCTATCCACTTATGTAATTCTGCCTTGATAGCTAGTTTCTTCTGCTGACTGCCATCGGCCTCATTTCCATGTGATATATCCCTTATATGCTGCTCTTCTGCCTCTGCCAGCTGACCCACCAATTTCTCATGCTCCTCTCGGACCTCTTTCCTCAGCCTAGCAGAGAAGCTGATCATCTCACCTTTGTTTGCTGCCTTAAATGAGTCCCATACACTATTTTGGATGCATTGTACCGATTTATATCAAAGAAGTTTTGGGCCCGGTTCTTTAAATGTTCTACGAATTTGGGATCCACAAGCAATCTCCTCGCAAAAGTCCATCTGGATTGAAAGTTATTAACCTTATCTATTTCATATAGTGAAATTAGTGGTCTATGATCGGAGATCACTTTTGGTAATTTTTTAATGCCTGCTCTCCGCGCCTCCGTAGAAGAAATAAGAAAATAGTCCAGCTTAGTATACTTCCTAAAAGGGCATGAAAAATAGGTGAACACTGGATTTTGAGGTTCCTTATCCCCCCACACATCCATAAAAGTATGTGATTTAATTTAGGAGCTCAGAGCTCTAAATACCTTGGGCTTACGGCCGGCATACTTTACATTATTGTCGATATCTACAAGATCTGCAGAGATATTAAAGTCCCCACACACTACAAGGGGCATGGCCAGTTCAATAATTCAACCTCCCGTTGATCGAAAACCTCCGGTTCATCCGGATTTGAGCCGTAGATTGTACAAGGTGTAAACACCACCTCAAGTTCCACAATTGCCCACCTGCCCAAGGTATCTGCCAAGCAGCGTCTAGCACCACCCAAACTGGATTCAGCCAGTATTGACACCCCTCTAAACAGTAGATGTCTGTGTGGAGCATGCCAACAGATCAAACCCTTTAATACTTAAAAAATGTGTTTTTGGCCCAGGGTAGATGAGTCTGCTGTAAGCAAATCATGTCTAACTGATTCGATCTAAAAATTTCCCCGAGCCTCTGTCTCTTACTCCAATCATTCAGGCTCCCTATATTAATTGAGCAGATCTTAAGCTTTCCCATTGTTCTCTACTGAGTTATCGCCTGACCATCGTCTCAGCTGAAACCGATGATTTACAGAAAACGCTTTAAACCAAACAAAAACAGCATAGCAACAGGGGATTTCCTTTTGTTTTCTTTTTATCCCTCCCTTCCTAGTGAAGTGCAACCCACCACCCCCCCTTATCCCACGGATATATGTCTCCTAGTGTCTGACCCTTCTAAGCCCTCCTGAACCCCCAGCACTCTGAGTTTTTTTTCTCCTTTGTCTACTTTCAAACTCTTCTAGTTTCCAGTGAATGTCTTTGATTTGAGCGCCTTGGGCCTCCACCAGGGTTATAACACTTGTTGCATCTGCTTTCGTAGCCACGATTCTCTCTTCAAAATTCGCCACTCTCTCTCCCATATTTGAGAAAGCTTTAGAGAGCTTCCTAACAACCCCCTGCATTTTGCTCATCCCTGCCTGAGGTTTCCGGCTATCCTGTTGTGTTTCCTCTCTGTGTGCCAGGATAGCTTGGTGTATTTGTGGTAAATAAAATTTACAGGGCTATTTTTCAATACATTAAATGATAGCTCAATCTCAATAAAAATTAGAGGCAGAGTCCGTGGTATCTGAGTCATACGGGCTTTAATTCATTGGCTCGAGCCAAGGGACATCGGGTTCCATCACCACTAAGGTTCAGGAAGGGATATTCAACATTTTATTGACAGCACACAATATATATAGTAAAACGGTATAATTGCATTGAATACAGGAGGCGTAACAAGTGAAAAGAAGAAGATAAGAACTTATGGGCGTGAAAAGAAGGCGTGTAATAGGCATACACGGAGGTGTGTGATGTGGACGTCACAGAAAGTGTCATAGGTGGGTGGATGCATAGAGGAAATCTGCAGATTCAGCAGGAACTTTGGCATAGATGTACAGATGCGTAGATGCGCACGCAACTAGTATGACGTGAGATTGTCGTGTAACTGGGGAGAACTGGGGCTTGACTTTAGTACTAGTAGAGGAGACAGAAGTCTGGGATGTCAGAACGACCTGGACCTATAACATATCTGATATCTAGTGTTTGGAGGATGTATTATCTGGAGTAAAAGGTCTCTCGGACAGAGGCTATTCATCACTGAATGCTAGTGGGTGCATATGTGTCTTGGTGCAATGCGCGGGGCCATGGGCCTACTATGGCAACGGGAGCAGTAAATTACTTGCATGGAGACAGGAAGGCCGGGCCCTTTGCTCTGTAGCCGGGAATATGTTTACCTATATCACTAGACTGGAATGTGTTTTCGAGGAGGCTGGACAGATAACTGTAGGCAAAATACTGTCTTGGCAGGCAGGCCAGGCTGAGCCAGGCACCGCTTCGCTTGGCAGGAAGTAAGGCAGAGGTCAGGGATGCATACCTAAACGGCAGCTTTTCAGAGGCAGAAGTGGTTCGGAAACAGAAATCAGGGCCTAGCTCGGCTAAGCCAGGAAAACGTGCATTTCTCGATGCTAAAAGGATACCATGTAAAGACGTTGGCATGGCATGTTTAAAGACTGAATTATCGATCCATTCATGGTGGATCTGGTAGATGACATGTTGACGTTGGACGCAAATGCATATGCGTCTTCATTCTCGGCCATGGAGGGGAATGCATGGGGTTCATGCACATACATGGAACGTTGGGGTACACGATAGGGGACATACTAGGCCATATAAAATTCAATTTTCCTCATTCCCTCCTTGTCCCCTACGTTCCCTTCAGGATATATCTATCTTCATGAGTCCATCTATCTGTTCGTATAACATCATTTGCTTGTCTCTTTTCATTCGGGCACGAGAACGAGAACTTGGACTGGGAATACAATCTGTGGCGCACAAGACGCAAACCGCTGGCCCACATTGCAGACAGAGACAACAACTGAATACTATGAGCAGTATTATTCCTAGGAATGACAGTACTTTCCATCCCCAGGCTGATATCACGTTCCAGAGCCAGCCGGACCAAGTCCAGGTGCCTGGATTCTGGTGTAGCTGATTAGCTATTTTATGAAGCCGTGTTATGGCTCTGTATACTGACGGTGCATTATTTGGAATGAAAATGCAACAACTGGATCCGATCACTCTACAAGCTCCACCCCTATCTGCCAGGATGACGTCAAGGACAAGGCAATTTTGAAGAACGACAAGTCTCATAGCAGACTGCTCTTCTGTTAAGTTACCTAGGGCAAAAGTAGTTTCATTCACTACTGCTTCAAGGGTTCTGGTCAACCTATGTATCACTTTGCTGTTTTGTACGGGACCTATGAACCAGAAATATCCTTTAATGTAATCTTTGTACTGGTCCCATGCTGATTCAGAATAGTCGATAACTGGGGGAAGATCTCTCTTATCTCTGACGTGCACTAGATGGGCATTTCTGTAATAACCGGGTGGGGCTAGAAAAACTGGTGGCAGTAGGAATGCAATATAACATGTTCCATCCCAATTGATGGGCAAACGTACATAAGCTGTCTGACCACAAATGAAATAGGAATGACGGGAGGCTTTGAATGTAGACTTGCCTTTATCACTGAATTCGACTACTGTATTACAATCACTGTGTCCTAGGTGTACTGAACCATTCTTTATAACACATAATTCACCTTTCACTGGTAAAACTGAAATAGAGGGTAAGTTCGAACTAGTCTCAGACTGGACATTCAAAATCATGAGGTTAAGAGAAAAATTACCCAAATCATACACTTCATTTTCTAGATCAGTACCTGTCATTTGGGGAAGACCCTCCTTGTCTGGGAAACATGCCTTATTCATAAATGTATTCAAGTTTCCCCATATCCAATTGCCTTGGGAAACTTTGGACTTACTGTCTAATGAGGACAATAACGCAAACCATGCACCACACGAACCATTGTGTGTAAACGGATAAGGAAAGAGAGGCAGAGCTCCCTTCATTTTCTGGTAAGGGGGGAGTCGGCCACATACCCAACAATTAGTGGCATTGCTGGTCTGGTGAGAATGGTGTAACATACGGATAAAAGAATTGTTGCGCAGTGCAAGGCGATAGGATAACTCGTGTGGGGGCAGGTCACTAAAAGTGTGCTCTACAGTGTCATTAGAAGAGGAATGTACATGCGAACCAAGAGAAGGAAAAAATACATGTAACATCCAACTTATGCATATGATCGTAAGACTCAGAAAAAACATAAAAAGTAACGTAATAATGCAACGACTTCGGAGATTTTTACAATACTCCTTTTTCTTGATCTCCTGTCTATCTCTCTCACTATGTGGGTCTATCTTATACATGTCAGAAACCTGTCTAACCGCTTCACCCGAGGGGGACTTAAACAATTAAACGCTGTCTGACTTACTAGACCTCAACTTAGATTTATACTCCTGCGGCGGAGTTTTCTCTAACAGGGGGAGTTTAGAGTCTGTGTCTGGGCAGTCCTTGAAAGTTACAGTTTTTGGAGGCAGTCCATGAAATCGCTTCACGTGGCTGGAGTGGAGCCACCCCTTCCGCCCTTCGAGTTTCACCGCGGTCCTTGTGGTCATCAGAACGACTTTTGGCTCCTTCCAACGGGGCTCCAGAGGGCTTGATCGGTCAAAATTTCGTACCACTACGATATCACCGGGTACGATTTCATGCGGTTTCACCTCGGTGTTGTCTGGGAAGGCAGCCGCGACCTGTGAACGACAAGATTGTAGTGCAGACATCAAGGAAGCCAAGTAATCTGTCAGCATGTTACTATCGACATCAGTGATTTTGCGAGGCATAGGTGTACCCCACATGTTTGGGGGACGACCAAAAACTATTTCATACAGTGACAAACCAGTTCTGGAATGGGCTACCATACGCATGTAAAAGAGGGCAACTGGAAGGGCTACTATCCAATCTACACCTTTTTCTGCACAGACCTTTGCTAAACATGTTTTCAGAGTCTGATTGTGTCGCTCGACAAGACCTGCTGCTTCGGGATGTCGGACGCAGTGGAACTTCCACTGGTACCCTAACAAGAGGGAAACCTGTTTCATAAGCTCGGACGAGAATGGCTGTCCATTATCTGAATACAAGACACGGGGCAAACCGTATTGAGGGAAAAACTCGCGAACCAACTGCCTGGCAGTGGTCACGGCAGTATAATCTGGGACTGGATATGCTTCTGTCCATCTGGAAAGGGCACATACAACTACGAGGACGTACTTGAATCCTCGACAGCGATCCATCTGGATATAATCCATCTGGAGGACTTCAAAAGGGTGATCAGGAGGATGAAATCCACCTTGTTCTACGGGAATGCCTTTGCCTGGATTGAACTGACAACAGATCATGCAAGTACGCACTTTCTGTTTTGCTGCTGCTCGTAAATGCTTGTTGAACCAAAGGTTTTGAATGCTGTCTAACATGGCTTTTTCTCCTAAGTGTGCTGGACTATGTGCTGTATTAATGATAACTTGAACCATGGAGTCGGGGAGAAACCATGTGGCTTTCCCCTTTGTCATCCATCCCTGGTCAGTCTGGACACCTCCTTGTTCAGTCCATTTCTTGATTTCGTCTGGAATAGCATGTGTCTGTATGTCTAGTACATCTTGTGTGGGATCCCTGACTGTCATGCAATGCGTCAGTGATGGAACTACTGTCTTTGTCGTGTCAGCTGGAATGTCTGTATATGTCTGAGCTGTAAGCTTGGCTGTTCGATCTGCCAGGTCGTTACCCTGGGAAATGACGTCGGTGACTTTCGTATGTGCTTTGCACTTCATGATGGCTATGGCTGTAGGCAAGTGTATTGCTTCTAACAGAGCTTGAATGAGGGGACCATGCTGTATCTTGGCACCGTGGGAGGTCATGAAACCTCGTTCTTGCCAGAGGACTCCGAAGTCGTGAACGACTCCGAATGCATAACGTGAATCTGTGTATATGTTAACTTTCAGGTTCTTAGCTCGAATGCAGGCTTGGGTCAGAGCGATGAGCTCTGCTGCTTGGGCAGACAGGGTGTCAATATGATGTGTTTCTATGACTTCAGTTTCAGTGGTTACTGCATATGCGGCCACTAACTCTCCTGTACTTGTTCTCATACATGAACCATCTACATAAAGTGTCAGGTCTGGGTCTAGTAATGCAATGTCTGTCAAGTCTTGTCTTGGCTTCGTCATAGTGTTAATGACTTCCACACAGTCATGTGGTGTAGGGTCTGCTGTAATCGAGGGTAACAGTGTAGCAGGGTTTAAAATATTGCAACGTCTGATTTCTATGTGTGGCTGAAATAGTGTCAGTTCATAACCTGTCAATCGTGCTATGGTCAAGTGCTGAGTCTGTGTTCGGTTTAAAAGAACTTCCACGGAGTGTGGAACCTGTACTGTCAGGGGATGTCCTAATACTATGGAATCGCTTTGTCTGATTGCTAGAGCTGTTGCTGCAACTGACTTGAGGCACGCAGGCAAAGCCTGGGCTACTGGATCTAATGTACTAGAAAAATAAGCACATGGCTTGTCTGAACCTGCCTGATCTTGTGTGAGTACAGATAATGCTGTACCTTCGCGTTCAGTGACAAAAAGTGTAAAAGGTTTGCTGTAACATGGTGTCGCTAAAACAGGTGCTTGACATAGGGCTTTCTTCAATGCGTCAAAAGCAAGTGTATGTTCCTGAGTCCAAGGGAGGACAGTCGATGTCGCTGCCTCCTGTGTTGTCAACTGTATGAGTGGCTTGGCTAGATATGCGTACTGAGGAATCCATTGTCTACAGTAAGAGGTGAGGCCTATGAAGACCCGTACTTCCTTCTGTGTCTTGGGCTGTGGCAGATGTGCAATTAACTGGATGCGGTCAGGTGTTAGCTGTCTACCCCACTTGGACAGCAAGTGACAAGGTAAACAACTTGCTGGACACAGAATTGTAGCTTCGAAGGGGAAACCTTATGCCCCTTTTCTGCTAGAAAATACAGGACTGTCAGTGATGCACGTTCACAGTCACGTTCTGTTCGGGCAGTGATCAATGGGTCATCGACATATTGGAGCAGAGCAGTGTCAGTAGGCATGTGAATACTGTCTAGTTGTCGTTTCAGGGCTTGACTGTAAATACTAGGACTTTCCGTGAACCCTTGAGGTGCACGTGCAAATTTGAAGCTTCGGCCATTTAAACAGAATCCGAAAAGGTACTGGCTTTCCGGATGAATGGGGACACTAAAGAAGGCATTCTTGAGGTCAATTACAGTAAAGAACGCTGCTTCGGAATCAATAGCAGTCAATAGGGAAGAAATATCTGGGACCACTGGGTACCGGGGTATGATACATTTGTTAAGTTCTCGAAGGTCGATCACCAGTCTGTACACTGGAGGTGCATTTGGGTCTGTTCGTTTAAGAATCGGAATGATAGGAGAATTACATACATTGGAGTCAGTTTCTACAACCACTTCTTGAGCAATGAGCTCGTCAATAATTTTCAGTAAGGCTGCTACAGCCTCAGGTGGCAACTTGTATTGTCGGATTCGGGGCAGTACAATTCCTTGTTTCAGAGTGACACGATATGGTGTAATATGCATACAACCTACATCAGTTGGGCCTTGCGCCCATAAATGCTGTGGTACATTCTGCAATCGTGGATCAAAATCTCTTAACACATAGTGTCCTTTAAAGTCACGTAGAAACAATCTCACTCCTTCTGGAGAACAACAAATAACTGCTCCTAGTTCTTTCAATGTCTTGATACCAAGTAAGTTTTCGGGACATGATTTCGTAAGTAATAAGTCTGTAGTACGAGACAATGGACCAACTTCTAGGGAAACTGGCTTTGACACTTCGTTAACAATAGGCTTTCCTGAAAAACCCAGGGAAACGTTTCTTGAGCCTGAGAGGGGAGCCCCTGGAACCTCGTCATGACTGATAGTAGTTCTACTTGCCCCTGTGTCAATCAAAAATTTTCTGTTTTTCCCTAATACCTGACTGTGTACATAGGGACCCTCTTGATCTACAGGAACCTCGATAAGAGGCAAACCAACTTCCCTCTCTAGGCTGTTTCATGAATACTGTTGATAGTCTGGATAATCTGACTGTGCATACTGGTACATTTGCTGTGTAACATGTTGTGTGGCAGCTATAGGCTGGGGTACGGCTACTGTCTGTTGTGCATTCTGGGGATGTTGCGTGTTCTGCGGAACATGTTCCTGTCTAGAAGGACGCGGTCTTTCTTTCGTCTTGCCTGTAGCTATGTTGTGTTTCAGAACTGCACATTCATTCACATAATGACCTGGCTGTTTACAGTAATTGCATGTCCCTTTAACAGGAGCTGCAGAATGACTGGTCTGTGTAGTACCCCTCTTCTGGCTGTCAGCTGGAACAGATTGTGCAACTAGCACTTTCATTTTCGTGTCTTTCATGCGTCTTTTCTCGTGTTCTTGCTCTTCTCTAATTCGGTTCTGGTGGTACTGTAACATTTGTAACATCTGTGAAGGGGTGTTAGCTTGCCAAGTACTTTCGACTTTCAGTACTCTATTCTTAACTTGTGGTAAAGAATTCTCTACTAGTTTGGTCACAAAAAGATGTGGATATGATTCACTACTTGTTTTCAGGCCACTGTTAATAATGAAACATTTCTTGAATCTGGAATAAAAATCACTAGTGTCTTCATCCTGTTTCTGTTTGCAGGCTGAGATGGCATCCCAGTCTTCCTTTTTCGTGGTTAGTAATCTTGGCAAAACCTGAACTAATAACTCGGGCATGCTTTGGCTTTATCACCGAGACCAGTACCTGGAATTCGTGTATTTTCTTCGTTTTCTAATACTGCCCAGTCTATCTTTTTCTCTCCCACCTCCCAATCTTTTTCTTTAAGTTTTTCGTAAATACCCGCAGGCAACAGGACTTTTAACATTTTAAGTATATTGGGATACGTGTACTCTCCCATGCGGAGCATGTCTTTTAATTCACGGTGAAACCCAGCTGGGTCTTTATCATGACAAGGCACTAACTTTTTCATTTCCAATAGTTCTATTTTCGTCAAGGGGGTGTAAACAAATACTCGTTGGAGCGCACCTCCCGCTGTCTGAACGGGATGCACTTCTCGTAAGGGATTCTGTCTGTCTATGTAAAAACCTTTTCTGACTGGGGGTGGAACAGGAACGAGATGTGGAGTCAAGAACGTTCTGTACTTGTGTCGTTGTTCTAGAATGACATTAATCAAATCGGTACCTAGGCCTCTCCATCTATTCAGGAGTAACTCTTCTAATACATTCTGTAGGGGACCTGGATCAGAATGCTGACTTTTATACAGTGTAATGAGGTGCTGGATCATGTACATACCGACTAGCCGCTGTTCGTCTGGGGAAAGATTCAAAAACGTCTGTGCCACTACGTCGTCTGGATATATACTAGAATTACCAGCCCATTGGACTGCTGATCGGGCTAATTCCTGTTCATGCATGGTACTAAGTTCACTATAACCTAGTCGTAATTTCAGTACTTTATCGGTGGCTTGGAATAAATGTTCAAGAGAACATTGTTCTGGTATGGGAGGAAGAAAAGATTTCTTGCATTCTAGTCGTATGGGTCTGTCAAAGGGTCTTGCCCTACCTACGTACGCTATTCTGTCTGTGTCTTCAGTGTCTAGATTACCGTCATCTGAGACGTCATCATCCTCTTTCTCGGCTTCTCTCGTTACTCTTTCCCTTTCATGAATGCTTATTATTTCTTTACGAATCTTTCTGTACATGGATTCTATGCAAGCTTGTTTACTATGCTTTCCATCAGCTATGTTATCACTCCATTTTATCAAAGCTTTCATCTCGTCTTTGTCGTAACCTGGCCGATCTTATTCCCTTATCAAACAATTTATCAAAAACTGTAAAATCATACTTTGAGTCTCCACTTTCCTGTGTGCCATGGCCTCGTGTATACTTTCCGATCTTTCCCCCGTTCTGATAAAATCATATATGTTGTCTAAATGTTCCTTCATGTCTGGAAAAAGGGTCAGATAGTTTGTAACACGTCTTAGACGTATGGAAAATAATATCATATTGTCTTTGCCTGGTACTGGATCATATCTGCAATCAGTAAGGAACTGTTTAAGGGCTGCATAGGTAGTTACTTTAGGCATACGTTGCAATGCTGCTTCTCTGAGCGTGGTTCGCTTAACTTGAGGCGGGGTGACAGGAATACCTCCTACTGCCCCTCCTGAAACGTGATCGTCAGCTAATACTGGGTGCGATGTCGTTGGCGGTGTCGTGACTGGCAAAGTAGGTACAGGTGAAGTAAGCTGGACCTGGGGCTGAACCTGGGGAACGGGCTGGGTGAACGGATTGCCAGGGCCCGTGACAGGGGAAACAGTAACAGGGGGAACAGTGACAGGAATCGTATTATCGACAGGTTGAGCAGGTTGAGCAGGCGGGGGAGGATGATTTGTATTTACATATGCTGGGACAGTATCGTCTAAGTAGGAAGAAAGGAAAATGTCAGCTGCGGTCGGTTTATGACGTAGCTTAGTCGGGACCAATGGTGGCGGCAAATTACAGGGTACTTCCGGGGTCGCCGTAGGCAGGCCCTCGGCGAGAAGGGGATACATGCCTTTAATAAGGGCATTTCTTTGTCGATCTAACTGTTCTGCTCTGACTCGTTCACCTTCTTCTAGTAATTCTTTTTCTTGGGCTTTTTCTGAAGCTTCCCTACTTTTCTCTGCTTTCCTAAATTCTTTCTCTGTTCTTTTATGCGCTTCTTTACGCCATAATTCTATGGCATCTTTCTGGGATTGTCTGGCTTTCTTTTTCCATAATGCTTCCTCTACTCTCATGATGCACTCAGCATCCCATGTTCCTGAAACAGGCCATCTATATTTCTCGTCCAGATTCTTGGTGTAGTCCACCCATAAGTCTAAGTACAGTATGGCATCTAAGCAGTGCTTGTGGTACATAAAATGTCCTGGAGTGTCCCTAGGCGGGACAGGAACTGCTTCCTCGAGTATCCCTTTCCTAGTTCCTATCTGACGTAATTTCGAGAACAGAGGCATGATTACTTTTACTTGAACGTGAACACAATAAACACAGTAATGAATTGCAAACAATCATTCATACCACGACATCAAACACATTAAAACATTTCAAACAGATACTGTCTAGTACATTGAAAAACACAATACTGGAAATCTCGAGAAACAATACTAGAATACTTGAAATACTAGATGCACTGCTTAAACAGTACAGAACATACCGGTCCCATAAAGAGACACCTCATACCGTATTCACCGAAGTGAACACGTCTCGACCGGGTCTGTGTACCCAGACCCGTCTTGACCGGGCACAAATTAATGAACCCGTCTTGATGCGTGCCCAGCAACGGTACTCACCGGGAAGCAAAACTTGAAGGCCTCGGAAACTTGATACTGGACTGGACTGGACTGCTACGACGTCTGGTTACTGCTACGCACTACGCATGCGCTTCGGAATAGGTGGGCCTCTGGATACCTCGGACCTTGCTCTCTCGGCTTGGGCTCTGGTCGGGACTCTCCGCATTCCTCACCGCCTCGTCTGGATGCCGGACCACAATCTCCGTCTCCTCCGTCGGCCTGAGGGAGATAGCAGGAAAACCCGCAGGTGCGCGCAGACGTCCGTCACAGCCGCAGAAGGGGTCAGGGGCCTGCGTACATCGGCGGCGCATGGGGAAGGGGAGGGGTCCCTATTCGGGCGCCAGATTATGTGGTAAATAAAATTTACCGGACTATTTTTCTATACATTAAATGATAGCTCAATCTCAATAAAAATTAGAGGCAGAGTCCGTGGTATCTGAGTCATACGGGCTTTAATTCATTGGCTCGAGCCAAGGGACATCGGGTTCCATCACCACTAAGGTTCAGGAAGGGATATTCAACATTTTATTGACAGCACACAATATATATAGTAAAACGGTATAATTGCATTGAATACAGGAGGCGTAACAAGTGAAAAGAAGAAGATAAGAACTTATGGGCGTGAAAAGAAGGCGTGTAATAGGCGTACACGGAGGTGTGTGATGTGGACGTCACAGAAAGTGTCATAGGTGGGTGGATGCATAGAGGAAATCTGCAGATTCAGCAGGAACTTTGGCATAGATGTACAGATGCGTAGATGCGCACGCAACTAGTATGACGTGAGATTTTCGTGTAACTGGGGAGAACTGGGGCTTGACTTTAGTACTAGTAGAGGAGACAGAAGTCTGGGATGTCAGAACGACCTGGACCTATAACATATCTGATATCTAGTGTTTGGAGGATGTATTATCTGGAGTAAAAGGTCTCTCGGACAGAGGCTATTCATCACTGAATGCTAGTGGGTGCATACGTGTCTTGGTGCAATGCGCGGGGCCATGGGCCTACTATGGCAACGGGAGCAGTAAATTACTTGCATGGAGACAGGAAGGCCGGGCCCTTTGCTCTGTAGCCGGGAATATGTTTACCTATATCACTAGACTGGAATGTGTTTTCGAGGAGGCTGGACAGATAACTGTAGGCAAAATACTGTCTTGGCAGGCAGGCCAGGCTGAGCCAGGCACCGCTTCGCTTGGCAGGAAGTAAGGCAGAGGTCAGGGATGCATACCTAAACGGCAGCTTTTCAGAGGCAGAAGTGGTTCGGAAACAGAAATCAGGGCCTAGCTCGGCTAAGCCAGGAAAACGTGCATTTCTCGATGCTAAAAGGATACCATGTAAAGACGTTGGCATGGCATGTTTAAAGACTGAATTATCGATCCATTCATGGTGGATCTGGTAGATGACATGTTGACGTTGGACGCAAATGCATATGCGTCTTCATTCTCGGCCATGGAGGGGAATGCATGGGGTTCATGCACATACATGGAACGTTGGGTACACGATAGGGGACATACTAGGCCATATAAAATTCAATTTTCCTCATATTATATCCTGCATCGGGGGGGTTCCATCAGTCACCACCGGTAATTTACTTGAGGAAGTACATGAAAGTGGAGTGGCCGAAGAATAGTCCCATTTCAGGTCTTTCCTCCCTCTGTTCTGCGTACCACTTTGCACCAAGGATTTTTTGGATGTTATGGGGCGGTCCTCCTCACTATCCTCGGGGTCCGAATCTAATATTCATAATATTTATTACTTTCTGGCACAGAGATCATGGGCCACCTTCTGCTCTGATTCTCCTCTTCCTCCTCCTGATCCCAGAATGGTCCGACCATTTGCTTATCAGTAGTCCCATTCCCTTTGCTGCCAATATTGCCCTTATTGCCAGTATCACAGTCCTCTGTTTCCGCTACAGTATCCGAATGCTCAGGGGGGTCTAATGAAGCAATGCCTGTTAGAGCGGCAGTACTTTCATCCGAGAGTACTACACTGACCATTTTGTTTCCCTTATCTCCAGCGCCGTGACTCGGATTGCTGTCCTCTGTGCTCAGTCCATCGGGGTCACCCTGTGTCTCCACCCGGGTAGTTACCGGACTCGACTCCTTATCGCGGGTCCGGACCCCGACTTTCCCAGTACTATTCTTGATGATTACAACCAATGCTCCTGCCTCTAAACCCACAGACGGTTTCTTAGTCCGTTGCAGCAGCTCCGCTACTGAGGGACCAGATGGGCGGTTCTTGGAGGTTACTCTGCCTCTTCCTCTCCTGAGCGCCGGCAGGTCTGGCGAGAGCATCTGATGCGGACGGCCACGGGAGCTTTCTGGAGCCGCCGGGTCCATCGCGGTCTCACAATGAGCCTTGGGAGCGGCCGCTGCTGCCTTAGTCACCGCTGCACTCGTCGCCACCTTCGGAGCCAACACCAGACTCCCTCTCGCAAGCCGTTGAAGCAGCCGCACCAGGTAATCTTCAATGCAATGCCTGATTATTTGCGGCACTGCTCTGGCTCGATGTCCACAGAGGTTTACAGGAGTACAGCATCAGAGGCAGGGGCGGGGTCCCGTGGAATCCTAAATAGAGAAGTTCTTCATCCGTAAACGGGTCTTATACAAAATAAACAGCCCACCACTGCCAGCTAGTACTGCTGTCAGACTCCTAAGCGGCCGCCATCTTGCCCTAACTAGGAAACCGCTTACCGTATCCCCTCTTGACATTCCTATATAAACAGGGCATGGTTGGATGTGTAAGGTGGGGATGTGTCACTAGAGGGGAGTAAGTAAAGGATGGGGAGGAAATGAAGGTAAAACTGAAGTTGTGACACCCCTGTCTGTGCTCTGCTTTATTCCTCTCCATATCTCTTCTGTCCTGCAGGTTGGAGCAATGCTCCCTCACCAGTTCATGCTGCGAAGACCTCATCTCTGTCCTGAAAACAAACACATGTCTCATAGAGCTCAGCCTGGCTGGCAATAGAGATTTGGGAGACGCTGGAATGAAGAAGTTGTGTGCAGGCCTAAAACATCCTGGCTGCAAACTACAGACACTCAGGTACAAAGCGGTGCAGCTCTTATCAAGTCATTGATTTCTACAATAAGCATTAAGCATAAGAATATCTATGGGTCTGTGAGAAATATTGTGTGCATGTCAGTGATAGAATGTGGGGGGGTCTATGAGACAGAATGTGTGCATGTCTGTAAGACTGAATGCGAGCATATCTGTAAGGCAGAATGTGTGTAGGTCAGTGAAACAGAATTCATGTAGGTCTATGAGACATAATGTGAGTACATGTGTTAGACACTATGTTTGTAGGTCTGTGAGGCAAAATGTGTGTAGGTCTGTGGGACAGACTGTGTAGGTCTGTGAGACAGAATGTATGCAGTTCTATTAGACGGAATGTGTGCATGTCTCTGAGACAGAATGTGTGGGGGTCTGTGATACAGATTGTGTGCATGTCTTTTATAGAATGTGGAGGTGTCTGTGAGACAGAATGTGTGCAGGTCTGTTAGACAGAATGTTTGTAGGTCTGTTAGACAGAATGTTTGTAGGTCTGTGAGGCAAAATGTGGGTAGGTCTGTGAGACAGAATGCGAATAGGTCTGTGAGGCAGAATGCGTGTAGGTCTGTTAGACAGAATGTTTGTAGGTCTGTTAGACAGAATGTTTGTAGGTCTGTGAGGCAAAATGTGGGTAGGTCTGTGAGGCAGGATGTGGGTAGGTCTGTTAGACAATGTGGGTAGGTCTGTGAAACAGAATGTGGGTAGGTCTATGAAACAGAATGTGGGTATGTCTGTGAGACAGAACATAGGGGGGGTCTGTGAGACAGAATGTTTGGGGGTCCATGAGACAGAATTTCTGTGGGTTTGTGAGAGTTTGTGAGCATGTCAATGAGAGAATATGGGTGGGTCTGTGAAACAGAAGGTGAGTAAACCTGTGAGATAGGATGTGTGTAGGTCTGTGACACAGAATGCAAGTAGGTCTGTTAGACAGAATGCCTGTAGGTCTGTGAGGAAAAATGTGTATAGGTCTGTGAGACAGAATGTTGAGTAGGTCTGTGAGATAAAATGCATGTAGATCTGTGTTACAGAATGTATAGGTATATGAAACGGACTGTGTATAGTTCTATGAGACAGAATGTGGATAAGTCTGTGACAAAATATATGTAGGTATTTGAGACAAATTGTAGGTCTGTGAGACCGGATGTGGGTAGGTCTGTGAGAGTGAATGTGTGTAGGTCTGTGAGACAGAAAGTAGGTATGTCTGTGAGAAAGAATCTGTGTAGGTATAGGATACAAATTGTGTGTAGGTCTGTGAGACAGCATGTGGGTAGCTCTGTGAGACCAAATGTGTGTAGGTCTGTGAGACCGAATGTGTGTAAAGTCTGCAAAACAGACTGTGGGTATGTATGTGAGACAGAATGTGTGTGGCCTGTGAGACAGAATGTGGGTATGTTTGTGACAGAACTTGTGCGGGATTTTTAGAACGAATGTGTGCATTTCTGTGATGAGGAACATGTGAGGAGTCTGTGAGACATATGTGCATGGGTCTGTAAGACAGAATTCCTATGTGTCTGTGAGACAGATTTTTTGCATGTCAGTGATACAGATTGTGAGTGGGTCTCTGAAACAGAATGTGTGCATGTCTGTGAGACAGATTGTGGGTGGGTCTGTGAGGCAGAATGTGAGTAGGTCTGTGACACAGAAGGTGAGTATGTCTGTTAGATAGAATATGTGTACATCTGTGAGACAGATTGTGTGTAGGTCTATGAGACAGAATGTTGGTATGTCTGTGAGAAATAATGTGGGTCTGTGAGACAGATTGTGTGCATGTCAGTGAGAAAGAATGTGGGGGGGTCTGTGAGATAGAATGAGTAGGGCAGAATGCGAGTAGGTCTGTGATGCAGAATATGAGTAGGTCTGTGATGCAGAATGTGCGTAGGTCTTTGAGACAGAATGTGTTTAGGTCTGTGAGACTGAATGTGAGTAGGTCTGTGAGACAGAATGAGTGCATGTCTGTGAGGCAGAATGCGAGAAGATCTGTGAGACAGAATGTGTGTAGGTCAGTGAGATAGAATGCAAGTAGGTCTGTTAGACAGAATGTGTGTAGCTTTGTGAGGCAAAACGTGGGTAGGTCTATGAGACAGATTGTGAGTAGGCCTGTGAGATAGGATGTGTGTAGGCCTGTGAAACAGACTGTGTGCAGGTATGTTTGTCAGACAGAATACGTGTAGGTCTGTGAGGCAAAATGTGTGTAAGTCTGTGAGAGAGAATGTGGGGAGGTCTGTGAGACAGAGTGGGTAGGTCTCTGAGACCGAATGCATAAAGGTCTGAGACCGAATGCATGCAGGTCTGTGAGACCGAATGCATGCAGGTCTGTGAGACTAAATGCATGCAGGTCTGTGAGACTGAATGCATGCAGGTCTGTGAGACCGAATGCATGTAGGTAGGATTGTGCGACAGAATGTGTGTAGGTCTGTGAGACAGAATATAAGGGCTGTGAAATAGAATGTGTGCATGCCAGTGAGACAGAATGTGGGTAGGTCTTTGAGGCACAATGTGAGTAGGTCTGAACGGCAGAATGTGAGTAGGTATGTGAGATAGAATATGTCTAGTTCTGTGGGACAGAATGTATGTAGGTCTGTGAAACAATATTGGTATGTCTATGAGATAGAATAAGTGCATGTCTGTGAGGCAAAAAGTGAGTAGGTCTGTTAGACAGAATGCATGTAGGTCTGAGACAGAATACAAGTAGATCTGTTAGACAGAATGTGTATAGCTCTGTGAGGCAAAATGTGAGTAGGTCTGTGAGACAGAATGTGAGTAGGTCTGTGAGACAGTATGTGAGTATGTCTGTGAGACAGAATGTGAGTAGGTCTGTGAGACAGAATGTGAGTAGGTCTGTGAGACAGAATGTGAGTAGGTCTGTGAGGCAAAATGTGTGTAGGTCTCTGAGATCATCATCATCATCAAACTTTATTTCGGTCAGTGTGACCTCTAAAGTACAGTCAAAATACGTACACGTGAATTTTTAGAACGAGAGAAAAAAAGAAGGAAAAAGTGAAATAATAGTAAAATACCCTCATAATACATTTGCACATTGATATAAAAAATGAGGATTAAATGCATATCGATATATACATTAATATCATACAATAAAAATACAAAAGTTCACATGCCTATTTCGGTGTTCTATGTCCTAAAATGGAGGACAACTAATCATATCTCATAGGGTTGTACTGAGCTGTAAACAAGAATTCATCTACGGAAAGTGCATAGCGCAAGTAATAAATAAATAAATCTATTCTAAAAAAGTTCATAAAAAGATGACCACAATCTTATATTACAAATGTCGGCACAGTCCTCACGTTAAATTTTGTCCCTCAAAACAGATAAATTAAAACTAAAAATTTAAGGGTACCAATGGATAACCATGGAAAGATAAACTACCCCACTTATTAAAGAATGGAGTAGTTAAGTTTCTATTGTGGGGGTTTCTATCGCCTGTTGTGAAGATTTAAGAAAAAGCCTGCGGGTGCACCACATGGAAAATATAAAGCCTGCAACTGAAAAAACAATAGGGATACGTGTGTCTCGCTTAAGAATTCTGAACGCCTCCATACAATGTCTAGTTCTGAGATTCCCGCAAATCTGCACCCGCCAACGTTTCCTTGCTTTGTAGTAACCAGGGCAGCTGAAGAACACGTGGAGTGCTGTCTCATCAGGGTTATCACAAGCCGGACAATTCGAGGCTTGGGAACCCTTCCATTTATGAGTGAAACAGCGGAGTGGCAACACCCCATACCTATGCTGAAGCTAAAGTTTTCCAACGGCAGCTGGTTTAATAACATCTAGGGCCGGCTCAAATAAGTACCTGTCTTTTACCTCTAGGAATACTGAGGTTAACTTGCCTATTTGTGGGCAGCTATGAAGCTGGGCCAGTTTGTGCTCCTCAAAGTGGATATTTAGTTGTTTCCTAGATACTGAGGAGCAGGCAAGCTCGGGGTCAGCCCAGAATTCCCTTAGCCCCATGCTAATAAACGTACTTTTGATGTAGACTAGCCACGGCTAATTTGCAGCCCCCCGGAGATTCATTACCTCTAAAAGTTCTTCTCTATAAGATGAAAGTTCTGGAGTTACCCACAAATGGCGCCAATACATTAAAGGTTTAAGATTCAGAACTTCTGATATTGCCATAAGCCCCAAGTCTAATCGAAGGGGAGTTAACGGGGTACTCTGTGGGAGATTCAACAAATGCCTTAAGAAGTTGTTCTCTACCTGTGGTAAGTTCATGGGACCAGAATGGCCCTATAATTCAGCCCCGTATAGTACCCTTCCCCGGGCTTTCACCTTATAGATTTCTATAGCTGGGCTAATTGGTTTCAGGTTGGACCTTCATGATCCCACCTGATGATTGAGCCAGTGTTAGGGATAATTTTTTAATGTGTGCCTCCCAATCCATTTTGTCTAATGGTAATCCCCAGGAAAATAAAGGAAGAAACTCTTTCAAAGGGGTTGCCATATATTAGTGGATTGGGGCGTGTTCTCTTAGAACTATTAAATGCCATGAATTTGGTTTTCTGCAGGTTAATTTCTAACCCTCTTTCTCTGCAGAAAACTTCAAACTTATTTAGAATTCTCTGAAGCCCCATGGGTGTTTTAGATACTAGTAAAGTATCATCGGCAAACATCATTGCCGAAATCAGAGGAGAGGCTAACTTGGGTGCATCTAGGTCTTTTTCAACCAGGAGACAATCTACGAGGCCATTGATATATAAACTAAAAAGAGTGGGGGCAAGGACACATCCCTGGCAGACACCGCGCTGAATCGGGATGGGAGCAGGAAGCACTCCATCCTTGCCAAACCTAATTTGCGCGAAATTGTCCTCATGAAGCCGTTCGATGAGATGGGTTAAATATTCAGGAACCCCCAGCTCATGGAGGACTGTCCACAGTTTTTCTCTTGGAACCAGATCGAAAGCTGACGTCAGGTCCAAGAATACTAGGAAGAGACTGCCACCCTCCAGACACACGGTTTTCCAGTACAGCAGCTGTAATCTGAGTACTTGATCCAAGGTGGATAGTTTTTCCCTGAATCCGGCCTGTAAGGGGCACAGGATCTTCTGTTCTTCCATCCAATTTTGTAGCCTGAGCAGCAGGATGCGCGCAAAGATTTTTGGGGAAATATCGATCAGGCTGATTGGCCTATAATTGGTTGGCAGGAGTGGTGAGCCTTTTTTAAAGATTGGAATTATTTCTGCACCCAGCCAGCTAGAGGGAATCCTCATACCCTGCAATATAGCATTAAATAGAAGTATGGGGCCCAGACAGCTGGCTCGCTGCGGAAAAGTTCCCCGGGGATCTTATCCAGACCTTGTGCTTTGCCTGGGGCTATTTTTGCTAGGGCTCCCTTTATTTCAGTTAGACTTATACCAATACTGGAGCTACTGTCATAGGGATGATCAATGGGGTCAGGGTGAAGGGGAGAGTCAACCCCCGAATGACATCCTGCTGGTGGCGCACAAGACGATACAGTAAAGGGGGTGGTGATGGACAGAGTATTCCGAATTAATGCAGAACACTCCTACCCAGTCAAGAGATCAGGGCTTGATCCATCACCGTTTTTTAGCTCACTGCACCATCCCAGTTCAGAACCTGGCTATATGCAAATTAGTCTGTCCCTGGCCCAGTGCATCATGGGAACAGGGCAGACCAAACTACCAAGCCAATTCTTTTACCGGAAAGGAAACAAGCTTCCGGGGACCGGTTTCTGGCATTACAGCCGTCTTCGGCCCGGCTTGCTTGAATCCTGATGGTGCAGTGAGCAAGGGACTCGCATTCGAGTATACCCTTCCACGCTTATGGTGGCCAAAACGATACAGTAAAGGGGGTGGTGATGGACAGAGTATTCCGAATTAATGCAGAACACTCCTACCCAGTCAAGAGATCAGGGCTTGATCCATCACCGTTTTTTAGCTCACTGCACCATCCCAGTTCAGAACCTGGCTATATGCAAATTAGTCTGTCCCTGGCCCAGTGCATCATGGTAACAGGGCAGACCAAACTACCAAGCCAATTCTTTCACCGGAAAGGAAACAAGCTTCCGGGGACCGGTTTCTGGCATTACAGCCGTCTTCGGCCCGGCTTGCTTGAATCCTGATGGTGCAGTGAGCAAGGGACTCGCATCCGAGTATACCCTTCCACGCTTATGGTGGCCAAAACGATACAGTAAAGGGGGTGGTGATGGACAGAGTATTCCGAATTGATGCAGAACACTCCTACCCAGTCAAGAGATCAGGGCTTGTTCCATCACCGTTTTTTAGCTCACTGCAACATCCCAGTTCAGAACCTGGCTATATGCAAATAAGTCTGTCCCTGGCCCAGTGCATCATGGGAACAGGGCAGACCAAACTACCAAGCCAATTCTTTCACCGGAAAGGAAACAAGCTACCGGGGACCGGTTTCTGGCATTACAGCCGTCTTCGGCCCGGCTTGCTTGAATCCTGATGGTGCAGTGAGCAAGGGACTCGCATCCGAGTATACCCTTCCACACTTATGGTGGCCAAAACGATACAGTAAAGGGGGTGGTGATGGACAGAGTATTCCGAATTAATGCAGAACACTCCTACCCAGTCAAGAGATCAGGGCTTGATCCATCACCGTTTTTTAGCTCACTGCACCATTCCAGTTCAGAACCTGGCTATATGCAAATTAGTCTGTCCCTGGCCCAGGGCATCATGGGAACAGGGCAGACCAAACTACCAAGCCAATTCTTTCACCGGAAAGGAAACAAGCTTCCGGGGACCGGTTTCTGGCATTACAGCCGTCTTCGGCCCGGCTTGCTTGAATCCTGATGGTGCAGTGAGCAAGGGACTCGCATCCGAGTATACCCTTCCACGCTTATGGTGGCCAAAACGATACAGTAAAGGGGGTGGTGATGGACAGAGTATTCCGAATTAATGCAGAACATTCCTACCCAGTCAAGAGATCAGGGCTTGATCCATCACCGTTTTTTAGCTCACTGCACCATCCCAGTTCAGAACCTGGCTATATAGGCAAATTAGTCTGTCCCTGGCCCAGTGCATCATGGGAACAGGGCAGACCAAACTACCAAGCCAATTCTTTCACCGGAAAGGAAACAAGCTTCCGGGGACCTTTTTCTGGCATTACAGCCGTCTTCGGTCCAGCTTGCTTGAATCGTATTGTAGTGTAGTTCCTAGTTTCCCACTAGGCCCTGCGCATTGGAATAACATAAACAGTAGTATCGACGTGGAACTGCGGATATTCCAGGCCTCCACTGACTATGCTAAACTTAATTGGGTGTGTTACCAACTAGCTCAGAGGTCACTGGAAACTTTCTTCTCTGCATAGGAAGTGATCAGCTTCCCTGGCGCAGATAAGAAGGGATTCAGCTTTCCAACAACCGTGCAACATGACAACTTTGCTCCTCAGATCAAGAGTCGATCTCTAGGGTCGTGTGAAACAATAGACAGGTATTTCACTCAGTCAGGTTAGTGCAGTTTACTTTCACGATATGTAGAGAACAGAGAGACGGGCGTTTGTCAATAAAGGGTTAACATTTATTGAACAGTCTTTCTTCTCATACAAGAGAAATGAATTGCCACAATTGCAAGACTAAGTAAAAAGTACGTACAGTAAGATAAGTATTGCTAGATAATACTGTAAAAGCATTGATATGGTTTCTTAGCCATACAATGGTTTAAAAGTAATAAAACATATATACAGTCATATATACATTAGGCTAACATACTCAACTGGTGTTTCTAACTAAGCCTACCCCAGTGTGCCTGACCTAAGCCTAACACGTGGAAGGGGAGTAAGTAAGTAGCTTTAAGTTAAGTTGGTTTTGCCAAGGTTTGCTTCAAGAATTCTCAATAAGGGTTTAGTCAACACCATACCTCTGAATAGAATGATGGAGGTCTGGTATCTCCTTCAGGGGGAACTCGGTATCCCAGTCACCCGCGAGTGTAGACCGGAAACGCTGGAGCTGGATTTCCCTGCAGGAGAAAGGCAGCGTCTCTTCTCAGCGCGTCGAGGAAGAGGAGGGGGGACAGCGTCCGCGGGCAGCTGGCATCTGCTGGGCTCTTCGCAGAGGGACGGCTGTTCAGCTCCTAAGCTCACCACACCATCGTTCGCGCTTTAGCAGCGATAATGGTATCAGTAGCTTCACCACCGGGACAGCAGCAGCATCAGCGTACTGCATACAGCATACAACAGCAATGGGACACCAGCAATTGCTTAAGGCAACGTTGGTAGTATTTATACCTGAAAGGTGCCTGGTTTGACGCAAGTTTGCTGGACATAAGACGTCAATTAAAGATGTCACTAGGAAGTGATAGCTATCAGTTGCTCATTAGAGTTCTATTACTAATCAAAACACAGCAAGGGGGATTTCCAGGTTTGCTGAGTTTTTATCTTGTTGAAGAACTCGGAGTGTTAATCTAGGAATATCAGATAGTGACTTCTGCTCTGTCATTGCACTAATTGGTTGCAAAGGAAGTGGCAGAGAACTATTTTGGAATGTGGCTCTGTTCGTGTGAGGCCAGAGATGACTTTCTGAATATCGCACTTGAACGGTTATGCCAATATAGGGAATAAATGGATTTATAGCCGAATAGGGGAATAAGGTCACAGTATCGATCAGGAACCTAGATAAACACACAACACCCACTCCACGGGTTCGTGTCCATCAAATTACTAAAACTAGAGCAATAAGATGCATGTGTAACATTGCCCACCCCAAAATACATAAATGCATTCGAAATAGGCGTATTTGTCATACGTGAAACTTAGGTACTGTACGTTTTTGAAGCATAGAAATCATTCAAAATTTATAGCATATGAAATCAATGAACGATTATGCAAAAAGAATTCCACATGAAATATCTCTAAAACAGAAGAAGGGTGAGATAAATCATCACATATAAATGCATTGCAATAAATGTGCTAGAGGCTGATGTAAGTTATTATGTCTCTAGATGTGTGTAGGACTAGAAGTTTGAACTTCTGTTCTTTAAGAATAGATTTTTACTTTAAGCAAAGAATTGTTCGTGCCAAAAAAGGGTCAATGTTAAAAAAATGTTCAATTCAAAAGAATAAATGCTTGAACGGGGAAAATAGAGTTCCAACGCTTTTAGCAGTTTTTGTTGTTCAAAACTGAAGCCCGAATGCAGAGTTCATGGGAACGCTGTGTGTCGGAATGCTTCTCTAAAGTTATTGTTTCTGTTCGGGTGAGAACATCATATCAGACAGGCTCTCAAAGAATTGGTCTACAAATTCAGGTGACAGTTCAACCAAATCCGATAGCGCTGTAACTTGGCAGGTGTGAGAATGATTGCTGTCATCGTAGTCAGGATCAGCAATGCTCACAGATGGTCGTACCTGGGTGATGTTGCTTTTGTCACTCGCTCCACTGTTACCACCTACTCGTAGCACAGGAGTCTCGACGAATGCTGTCATCAGGATTGGTAGCCGCTGGGAACAACACAATGCGTGAGCCTTTATCGGACTTAGCAAAGTATCGACGTCCATTGGTACTGCTGATGGAAGTGCAAGACAGATGTCCAACACGCATTCATCTCCGCATAGCATACATCTTAGTACCGGTAAGATACAGTTCTGCCATTTAGGTCTGAATGAAAGGAACCAGGTCATGTTTAGATCTCTCAGCCTGGCCAATCCAAGGACGTTAGTTATCCTGTCCCGGTAGCGCATTGCTAGGATTGTCTCTTCCATTCCCATGGGAGCTATGTCTGAGTTTCGGCTTGCCATAACGAAGCAGTAGGGTCAAAAATAAAATGCCTGCTACAAGTCCCAAAAATAAGGGTATGCCGCCAAAAACAGAGTGGACAAAATTAGGAATGATTCCCAAGATTGCTTGAAAGGGTGTTAGCAGTCCCGTAAAAATCGTCTTAAATATACCTGGGATGCCTGTGGCACTAGACATGTTAAGGAGTTGGCTTAGCATTTGTACGAAATGCACGGGGCAATTTGTTGATAAAAGTTCATGAACTTCAGTAGCTGTCCTTGCAACTAGAAGATCATACGTCTCTTTTGATGACGTTATAGGCACTGTTGTCTTCAAAAGCACAGACTTCATTTTGCTTAAAGTATCAATTCGTATAGAATAGAGATTCAGACGAGGCCAGATGGGAGTCTCAGTGTCTCCAGGCCCGCTCGGGAACAATGCCTGCATACAGCATTTGACCATGGATGTTACGCTTACTAGATAACTTTTCCCTGGAACAAGGCCACAACATCTGTGATCCGTTCTTAGAATGTAACTCCCGTTTGCAAGTTGCATAAAGAAGGGCTCTATCTGAGTTGCAGGTGTGACAAGCTGGTGGCATGAAAGGTTGTTAGAATTTCCATCACAAGCTCCGTGTAAATTAATACCCTGGCACAAAAGTATACCGCTTAGTGAACGTTTACAGTTTTCACCACTAAGAAATACATTTCTGTCGCTGTCACTGTAGCAAGAATGTGTGTATGGTAATTTCCATTCTGATTTTACATATCCTTTACCTAATTGTTCATACTGGCCAGTAGGTATGTACTCAAGGCACTTTTTAAATCGGAAAGTTGTTATCGGAATAGTGATAATCCCGTGTATTATCCATTCAATGACAGGACTTTCTGACATTGTCAATGGTAATCTCTCAAGTTTTTCGATGCTCAGGATTGTATAGTCTGCTCCTTTCTGTGCCAAACTGATTTGTTTATCAGTAAGGTTAAAAACGGAAAACAATGACGTTGTGTTGATTAAACGCCAAGGCACATAGCCTGAACGAAGATTTTGCAGCGTCCAGCCTAATTCTATAATAGAACGTAATTGAGATTGGCCATGTTGTAACATTAGCAAGTCTCTGTCTATCACATCAAAGGCAGAGGATACAATATTGTCCAACGAATATATTCTGGAGGACAGAGTCATTAACCCATTGTCCACTACAGAAAGTGATTTTTCCAAATTAATACGATCAATTTCTCGTATTTTTTCAGCTGTTTCAATTTGTGTGACTTTCCAAGCCTCGTTATATGCAGCATAGATACTGGTCGCTATGAAACGCTTTTGACGCTGTTTGCGTGGTCCAAGAATGAAATTGCGCAAATCAGCACCATCTTTTAGTAAAGACAAGTGTTGCTTAATTTCAGCCAGTGTGGATGATCCTAGCCATTCAAGGCAGAGTTTCCCTACACTGTATGTTGTTATTATCCCTGGATGTTGTCTCTGGGAATATCTCGGGTCTAGTCTGGTCATTTTCAACCCCTGTGTTTTATTCAGGAATCTATCTTGACAGTTGTTTGTGTCAGTAGGCCAGATTAACCACTTTTTCCAATCAGGATGTGTTCTGTTAAAATGTAAAATATGTGAGACGTCTAACTCAATATCTGCGGTTGTATTTTCAGGTATTGGCTTTGGAATAGACGGTTTGTTTAGGTCTTTGATCTTAGCTAGGCCAAGACAGGATGTTTGGTGAATTGTGTCATTTAAAAACATCATTTGTTCTGGTATCATGCAGGTTCTGAATAGTGCTTAAAGGCCTTGTACCTGCCAATCTTTTGTACCCCAAATCGTTTTTGTTTCAATGTTATTTTTCCAATAATCAAAACCAAATGTCATCATTTTTTCATAAAATGCTTCTGAATATATCAATTTAGAATTTGTCAGCATTGTTTTCATTCCTGTTTTGTCTAACAGTTTATAATAAAACGTTTCTGCATTACTGGTGTTAAACCCTGAGAAGTACTTGAATTTCTCAAAGAATGTCTTAGAACTGCTTTTAGGTGGTGTAGCACAATGTTCCCATTGATTATACATAAAAACATTCTAGGCTGCGCAGATTTATGCAAGTAATGGTCGCCATAATGGGTAAAACAAAACATTTGTTCATAACTAGACGAACCTTGTAAATAATCATGATCTGTGAATCTAGCTGACATTACTAAATCAGACACCATGCCATTAATACTGTTAAAGTCCCAATCATCAGAGAATGTACTGTGTTTTACAAAGTCACTTAAGGAAACCTTCAGTTGATGAGGATACTTCAGGATCTCGACCGGACCATATATTTCATAGTCAGTTTTCTCCCATACTACCCCACCAGGTATTGGAATGGCTGTGACATTTACTGTTGACAGTTCTCTTTTCTTCATGTGGGATGATCTATGTGGTTTGAGGACTAAGTTGATGTTCTGACTTGCTGTGTCCATTGTACTATATTTTCCCTCAATGAATTTTCCCAAACAAAGTACCATGATGAGCCAAAGCAGGAGGAAAAATACACCTAGACCGAACCAGAACTCTAACCAAGGGGAAACAAGGTAGATTTCCTTCAGCTGATGAAAGAGTTCTGTTGCTTTTTCTTTAAAAGTCTTTTTTATTTCTGGCATCACTTCGGGGTCACTTAGATCTTCAGAGAAGTTGTCGAAGTTGATGAAATAGCCAGAGGCAGTTCTGTCAATTGTTGGGACTGAATTTTCAATTTGTCTCTCGGTAGCAGTTTCTGATGCCACATTATTGTAGACAGGTGTTTCATGACGAACTGTTTCAATCTGTGTTTCAAGAGGCACGAGTTCCATGGGATTATTGCATAGTCCTTCTCTGTGCACTGCAGGCTAATCGAATGTGATTAGTCTTTCAGTTTGAACCTCTTGGATTGTTGCAAGTTTGGGTATTCTGTTGTTTCTTGGGAGTCCACTGGGCCTACTGTTGATTATAGGCCACATGCTTGTGGTTTTACCAGGTCGATGGACACGACTCTGTTCTCCTTTTTACCAGCAAGGGGCGGTAGCACAACTGATCTTGTTCCGGTGACTGCCAAGACAGGTACTGCTTTTCTGTAAGAAGGCCCAAATTCCTTCTTCACCGCGATCTTTTCTCGGACTAGATCCCCAATCTTTGGAATCCAGACAGGCCTAGCTGGGGCTGTTGCTGGTGGTGCCTCGTCAGTGGTATCTGGCTGTTGCTTTAACTTTATGTTGCTTAAGGATTTTCTTGTTTCATTCAGTTCCTGTAAAACAGCCAAACGATCCTTTACATCAAAGTCTGTTGTTTTTTCTTGTACCACTGACATCTGACTATCGAGGTCCTGAACGTTCATTCTAATTCCGAACAATAGTTCGTATGGGCTGAAACCTTTTAGAGAATTTCTTGGCAAGTTGTTAAGACTGGACTGGACACTTATTAAATGTTTGACCCACCCAGCGCCTGAACCTAATACCTTCGCTGTTATAGATCGCTTTATGTCTCGGTTTTTTCTTTCAACCACACTATTCCCTTTCGGGGTACGGCGGACAAGAATACCGCAACCCAATTCCCATGCTAGCCATGGCCTCCTTATAAGCTCGAGAGCTGAAAGCAGGACCCTGGTCAGAATGGAACGTGGTAATTGCGTATGTGCCGATAAAGACTCGCAAATCTTTTATAACCGTTCTGGCGTCGGCCGAGCGCTGGGGCCTCATTTTTTAAGTGCGTTTAGCCTTAATGGTGTACAATGGGACGAGCTTCTCTTCTTTGATTGCGCAGATAGACCGCCTTATGCTGTCTATCAGGGTTCCTGAAACTACACTGGCCGGTTCATTACTGCGATCTCTGTTGCAGTTTTCACAATTTTGAGCAAAACATTGAATGTCTATGCTCATTCCTGGCCACCAGTACTCTGATTGTAATTCTTTCAGAGAATCTTTAATTGTTTGATGTCTCAGACCCAACCCCATGTGTGCTTCCAGTAAGAGGAAGCCCCTCCTGCTCCTGTTTGGAATTACTCTATCCCCCACTCCATGGATTCGAGCAAAAGGAACGGAGTTTGCATCGATTATGTACGCATAATTGAGTGGATAGTTCACGGGCAGTGCTGCACAGTCGCCTTTTACGGACGTTTTTACTGCCAGCATGGTTTCCCCGTCAATGTATTTTCTTGCACGCTTTTTTGTGGCTACGGAAGCCGGTTTAGTTGCTTCCGATGTGGCTGTGTTAGCCAATGAATTCCCTGCAACGTGAACGCCATCACGTTGAAGACTCTGTGCGTGTATCACGTGAGTCTTTTGTAGTTCTTTCTGTAAAAGAGCTACCTCGTTCCAGAGCAATTTATGCTTTTTTGTGGCACCTGTGTCATCTTTGAAATCGTTATCAATCCAGCTCTGCAGTTTATTATTGTAAGAGTTGACGCAAAAATGAGAATCGCACACGATAAGTGTCGGGAATTCACGTTCTGCATTTTCGAGCGCCATCTTTAAAGATCTGATTTCAGTTCTCTGAACCGAACAGTTTCTTACAGATTCAGTTTTTGTTACTTTCGGTCTGAATTTACCGCACAGCCAACAACCTTTAATGATCCCACATGCTGCATTGTAGGTTTTACTCTCTACGTTGAAATGCTGTACAAAGCTATCTGTATAGATTATACAGGCATACTGTGGGAGAGGCAGAAGTTCGATTGGCAGAGGATATTCTTATTCATATTCTAAATCATTCAGTTCATTTAGGAGCGGTCCGTGATAGAATTTCACGTCCTCTGCTGCAAGAGAATCTACGTACTGTATACATTTCGGATCCAGTGACACTGTAGGCAGGTTTACTGGGCTGAATAGCGCTTCGAAGGCGGATTCCGCTGTGAGGATAATAATCCTTTTGCCGTGTGCTAGTTCTCGTTCATTTGCTAATGCGATTTGCACTGCTTTCACAGTTCTTTCTGTGGGACTGAATGTTTCTGCTGCTTGTGTGTACAAGTGAGATTTAATTGAAATTGGTACCTTTTCTCCCTCATTAGAGGTCAGGTATGTGAATCCGCATCTTCCTGGGATTACTCGGATTACAAGATCGCGTGTGTTGTCACGTGTATCTAATTTAGTTTTTGCTAACATGTCTGTTTGCAGTGATCTCAAAATTTCTGTGTGTTTTTGAGTCCAATTGATTTGTTTAAAATCAGGTTTAATTAGTTCGTAGAGAGGTTTAACCCTCTCTGCGTAATTTAGAATGTAAGTTCTTCCGAAATTCAGAAAACCTAGAATTGATTGTAGATTTTTCAGCGTTTTTGGAGCTTGGAGTACAGCGCACTTCTCTAAGAAGTTGTCCGCTAGGCTTTTTCCTTCACTTGATAATTCGTACCCTAAGAACAGTACTGTCAGATGGGCAATTCGAGACTTTTTAAAGTTGAATTTGTAACCCTCTGCTGCGAACCCAAGTATAATGGTGTTCACTCTTTTCAAGTGAGTATCCAGGTCGTTGTCTGTGAGATAGATATCATCAACGTAAGATAATGCCTCATCATCATATATTTGTAGTAACTCTGTTACTCTAGCTGAGAATAGTCCTGGGCTGTTCTTGAACCCCTGTGGGAGTCGACAGAATTTTTTCTGCGACCCAAATGCTGAGAAAGCGGTCAAATATCTGCTTTCTGGAGCAATGTTTTGACAAAAGAAACCATTTGAAATGTCTAATGTCGTTTTATATTTTTTCCTAACTATGTTATTCATTAGGGCTGCACTATGCGAGTTTTGTACTGCAAATGTTTTGCAACATGAATTAAGGTGTCTGTAGTCCAAAACTAGACGATATGAATTGTCTGGCTTGGAGACAGGAAACAAAGGATTGTTCATTTGAGAGGTGCATGTTTCAATCACCCCCTGATATTCAAGTTGATCTAAGATCTCCCTGACTTGTTTTTTAGCTTCTTGCTTAACTGGGTACTGCCTCTGTGCAGTAGGTTGATTTTTTAACTGGATTTTGTGAGGAGGAGAGTCCTCATCCCATCCAACATGATTCTTATACAACGCAGGTGCTTGAGCAACTGCCCATTTCCTTGCATAAGTATATCTTTTGTGAATCGGAATGTGATTCGAGAAGGCAGGCATAATCATTTCTTCGCCACGAGGGCACTCCCTGACAAACTCTGGGGGCCAATCTTTTTCAGCTAACAGGATATCATAGCCTTTTGAGAGTTTATCCCAAAATAGACCCTTTATTTTCCTAGTCTTATCACCCTCTATACGCAATGTTATTTCGTATATTTTATGGGGCTCGCTAAGTCTGGTGTCGGCAGTTTCAACCTGAATGTATTCATTCGTGTCCACTGTCTCCAGATGACTCATCAAGATCTTGCGGGCTATACTGATTTCTGCTGCATTGTCTAACATTGTCTGTGCCCACTCCCCGTTTTTCAACTGTGTCCTCAGTATTCTCGGCATGTTCGATTACTCTAATACTGGCTACCTTCTTTTTCTGAAATTGAGATTTATTACTCTGAGCAAGTTCCTTGTCTTTGGACTTGGTGTGCTCTCCTGGGTCTGACCGTCCTCTTCTTTCCGTTTTCTGCGAAAAAGATCGAGAGGGACGTGTATCAATACTTTGATATCTATCAGGTTTTTTCAGATTATCCCTATTTCTAAGGTTATATCTTTTCTCAGAGGGCTCCCTCTGGGGAGACTGGTGTTCTCGAGTCGGAGTTCTTTCCCTCCGTCGAGGAGACCTTCCTCTGGACTGGAAAACTTTTTCCTTGGGAGTGGATTGTTTATTTCCATCCCAACTCTTTTTAGGAGTGTTTAAATTATTTTTAATAAATAATTTTTCAGGATTTTCGAGCAGTTGGGGTTTTACCGGTTTCCCACCCAAGCTGTCTCTACCTAATTCTTCATAGCATTTTTCTATTATTCTGGCAAGCTCAATTGGCTGTCCTGTTATATCTGTTTCCCTCAACTTCTGGCGGATCGCCACAGATGCTGCTTCTCCCTTTATGTTGGCTAGTAATATAGCCGAGACCTGCTTGAAGTCTTTCAGTAATTTCATACCAAGATTTAAAGCGGGCTCTGGACCGTATTCATTTTGAATCTGTTTTAGCACTTCTGGTATTACCGCCATAGACGGAACACCATGTGTTTTTGTGTAAATGGAAGCAAAGACTGTACCCCAAGTGTCACAGTCCTCCACGTGTGGTGCGATTCCCATTGGAAGGCAGATTGTCAAGATTCTGTGTTTCTCAATAGGGGTAGTATCAGGAAATACTGCCTCTATTTGAGTGATTTTTTGTGCTAACCAGAAAGGAATTTGTTCCCGTTTTATGGGTGTTTTTCCAAGACATGATTGCATGTTCTGTGCTGTAATTTTATTTGTGTTCCCCTGATGAGGGGTCAGCTGTGGTATATTAGCAGCTGGTTGGACTGTTGCAGTCCGCATTACATATTGGACTAATTGCCTATGTATTTTTATTAGTGTTTTTAGCTGTGCTAACAGCTCTTCTCTAGACATTTTTTCAATGTCCGGATGTGGTGTGTAGCTGGCTAGAACCGGCCACGTTGCTCCTTGTCTACTTAGTGGACCGAGCCTGGTTATGTGATCATTATGTTTTAGGGCGCCATTAAACCAGAGCAGGTGCTCTTGAAATTTAAGAGGAATTTCTATCTCCTCGAAAGGAGCGTACTCTTCCGGTGGATCCTCTACTGTATAGTAGTGGAACTCTTGTGTTGCGGCGTTTGCCGCTGGAAATTTTATCCATGAATAGAATACCTCTGTCTGCCGATATTCGTGAGCCTCTATCACGAAGACTACTGTACCACCCTGTGGTGTCAGTCCATTTTCTATAAGTTTTAAAGTTATAGATTTTCTTAAATGTACCGGAATGATAATTGCATTTGGTTCATTATGTAGGATACTTGCGTCGTCCATCATTAGTTGTACTGCTAATATGGTCGCATCCCATTCATCATCACTTTCTAGCATTTACTGCCTGAAAAATATTTTTTGCAGAGTTGGTCTACAAGGAGACAAAGATTAGGTGCACAATATTTTGGAACACTGTATCCTTCAACGTTGAATAAACCAGAGCTTTACATAGGAATCTCTTCCTACTAAGGTCGGGCGGATTTTAACCTTTCACCCACTCCAGACGTCTATTGGAGTATTTACGGGAGAAAGGGGTCTGTGTGAAATATGCACCACTGAGTTACTCTAACGTCTTGCGTTAGTTTATCGCCTTACCAAACGTTTGGGCGCCATGTAGTGTAGTTCCTAGTTTCCCACTAGGCCCTGGGCATTGGAATAACATAAACAGTAGTATCGACGTGGAACTGCGGATATTCCAGGCCTCCACTGACTATGCTAAACTTAATTGGGTGTGTTACCAACTAGCTCAGAGGTCACTGGAAACGTTCTTCTCTGCATAGGAAGTGATCAGCTTCCCTGGCGCAGATAAGAAGGGATTCAGCTTTCCAACAACCGTGCAACATGACAACTTTGCTCCTCAGATCAAGAGTCGATCTCTAGGGTCGTGTGAAACAATAGACAGGTATTTCACTCAGTCAGGTTAGTGCAGTTTACTTTCACGATATGTAGAGAACAGAGAGACGGGCGTTTGTCAATAAAGGGTTAACATTTATTGAACAGTCTTTCTTCTCATACAAGAGAAATGAATTGCCACAATTGCAAGACTTGTTATTATAAAAAGTACGTAAAGTAAGATAAGTATTGCTAGATAATACTGTAAAAGCATTGATATGGTTTCTTAGCCATACAATGGTTTAAAAGTAATAAAACATATATACAGTCATATATACATTAGGCTAACATACTCAACTGGTGTTTCTAACTAAGCCTACCCCAGTGTGCCTGACCTAAGCCTAACACGTGAAAAGGGGAGTAAGTAAGTAGCTTTAAGTTAAGTTGGTTTTGCCAAGGTTTGCTTCAAGAATTCTCAATAAGGGTTTAGTCAACACCATACCTCTGAATAGAATGATGGAGGTCTGGTATCTCCTTCAGGGAGAACTCGGTATCCCAGTCACCCGCGAGGGTAGACCGGAAATGCTGGAGCTGGATTTCTCTGCAGGAGAAAGGCAGCGTCTCTTCTCAGCGCGTCGAGGAAGAGGAGGGGGGACAGCGTCCGCGGGCAGCTGGCATCTGCTGGGCTCTTCGCCGAGGGACGACTGTTCAGCTCCTAAGCTCACCACACCATCGTTTATTTATTTTATTTATTTATTTTATGCTCTTGTATAGCGCAAGAATCGACCCCTTACGAGGTATCTCCGCGCTTTGCTCGCAGGATGGAGTAGCTGCCATAGAACAGAGAATGAGGATGTGAGCTGATGTTTGGAAACATTTATTCTTCCTGGAATAGGACGGTTTTTAGTTGCTTCCTGAAAGAGGAGTGATTATGGGTTTGTCTGAGGTCAGTTGGAAGATTATTCCAGAGCTTGGGCCCTACCACAGAAAATGCTCTGCCCCCTTGTCTGGTTTTTTTGACAAGAGGGGTTTTAAGTAGCAATTGGTTGCTTGACCGTAAGGCTCTGTCAGGTTTATAGAAAGGTAACTTTTGGGATAGGTAGTCAGGGCCTTTCCCGAACAGGCACTTGTGGACAATGCAACAGATCTTGAACTTGGTCCGTTGTCTTATAGGCAGCCAATGCAGTTCACGCAGCAGGGGTTTGGAAGGGGTTCTGGGGGGGGCATTCAGGACCAATCTTGCTGCTGTGTTTTGGACTACTTGGAGGCGATTGATAGCACTCTCATTAGCTTGAATAAGGAGTCCGTTGCAGTAGTCAATTTTGCTGATCACCATAGTCTGCACTAGGGTCTTTCTATAGCTGTCAGAAAGGTAGGGGAAGACTCTTCTTAACAGACCGATGGTGTGAAAGCATGCCCCAGCGACTGCATTCACATGTTCCTTCATGGTAAGGTCCCGATCCAGCTTCACCCCCAGATTTTTTACTGTAAGTTTAGGGGTGGGTACTGGTCCCAAGTCAAGGGGCCACCAGTCGGGGGACCACAGTAAGGACGCTTTTCCAAAAAGCATTAGCTCCGTTTTTCCAACGTTGCATTGGAGGCGGTTGGCAGCCATCCAATTGGAGATGGCCCTCATTCCTTCTGCAAAGTTGTCCCTAACGTTGGAGTTGAAGTAATGGAAAGGATAAAGAAGCTGGGTGTCGTCGGCGTAGGACACCGGGGTGAATCCATATTTTCTCACAATCTCAGCGAGGGGGGCCACGTACACATTAAACAATGTGGGGCTTAGGCATGAGCCCTGTGGCACCCCCTTCGTGAGCATCCTGGAAGGGGAGCGATATGATCCCAGGCTGACCGATTGTGAGCGCCCGGACAGAAAACTCTCCAGCCAAGAGAGGGCTTGACCTCCTATGCCCACTCCCTGTAAACGGCTCATGAGGATCTTATGGGACACAGTATCGAATGCGGCCGACAGGTCTAACAGCACCAGAATCATTGAGCCTCCTCTATCCTGTGACATCTTGATGTTATCGGTCACGGTGAGGAGAGCAGATTCGGTGCTGTAGTTGGGCCTGAACCCAGATTGGGAGTGGTCCAGGCCCCCTGTCGCCTCAATGAACCTGGACAAATGGATGTTAACATGTTTTTCGGCCAGTTTACTCAGGAGGGGCAACAAAGAGATGGGACGAAGGTTAGAGAGTTCTGTCCATGGGGAGGTGGCATTTTTACGAATAGGATTCACCACTGCCTCTTTCCATTGCTGGGGGAGTTTACCTTCTGTATAGGAGAGGTTCAAAACTCTTTGGATAGAGGGACAGAGGTCAGTGCAGAGCATATTCATCACTCTGGGGGGAAGAAGGTCGAGAGGGGACCCTGTTTTTGTGGTATTTAGTAAGGATTTTATCTCGTCCTTAGAAATTTCCGGAATCTTAATGAAAGTTTCAGCATTGGTTTGTGAACAGAGCACGTCAGGCGTCTCGGTGTTGTTGGGGTGTTTGGCCAATATTTTTTTATAGATGATATCAATTTTTTCCTCAAAATATAGAGATATTTTGTCACACAGATCCTGCGAAAAAGTGTCAGGACTTTCGCAGGCTGTGGGATTAGTGAAGCTTCTTAGGATTTTATAAAGTTCTCTGGTAGAGTTGTCTGCTTCGTCTATTTGGGACTGTAAGCTAGTTTTCCTTGCCTTTTTTATGTTGTTGTAGTAGGAGGAGGCGCTTTAGCAGCGATAATGGTATCAGTAGCTTCACCACCGGGACAGCAGCAGCATCAGCGTACTGCATACAGCATACAACAGCAATGGGACACCAGCAATTGCTTAAGGAAACGTTGGTAGTATTTATACCTGAAAGGTGCCTGGTTTGACGCAAGTTTGCTGGACATAAGACGTCAATTAAAGATGTCACTAGGAAGTGATAGCTATCAGTTGCTCATTAGAGTTCTATTACTAATCAAAACACAGCAAGGGGGATTTCCAGGTTTGCTGAGTTTTTATCTTGTTGAAGAACTCGGAGTGTTAATCTAGGAATATCAGATAGTGACTTCTGCTCTGTCATTGCACTAATTGGTTGCAAAGGAAGTGGCAGAGAACTATTCTGGAATGTGGCTCTGTTCGTGTGAGGCCAGAGATGACTTTCTGAATATCGCACTTGAACGGTTATGCCAATATAGGGAATAAATGGATTTATAGCCGAATAGGGGCATAAGGTCACAGTATCGATCAGGAACCTAGATAAACACACAACACTGATGGTGCAGTGAGCAAGGGACTCCCATCCGAGTATTCCCTTCCACGCTTATGGTGGCCAAAACGATACAGTAAAGGGGGTGGTGATGGACAGAGTATTCCGAATTAATGCAGAATACTCCTACCTAGTCAAGAGATCAGGGCTTGATCCATCACCGTTTTTTAGCTCACTGCACCATCCCAGTTCAGAACCTGGCTATATGCAAATTAGTCTGACACTGGCCCAGTGCATCATGGGAACAGGGCCGACCAAACTACCATCACCACCCCCTTTCTGTATCGTTTTTGGCCACTACAGGTGTGGCAGGGTATGCTCAGACATGAGTCCCTTGCTCACTGCACCACCAGGATTCAAGCAAGCCGGGCCGACGACGGCTGAAATGCCAGAAACCGGTCCCCGGAAGCTTGTCTCCTTTCCAGTGAAGAATTGGCTTGGTAGTTTGGTCTGCCCTGTTCCCATGAGGCACGGGGTCAGACTAATTTGCATATAGCCAGGTTCTAAACTGGGGTGATGCAGTGAGCTAAAAAACGGTGATAGATCAAGCCCTGATCTCTTGACTGGGTATGAGTGTTCTGATTAACTCAGATGCTCTGTCCATCACCACCCCCTTTCTGTATCGTTTTTGGCCACTACAGGTGTGGCAGGGTATGTTCAGACATGAGTCCCTTGCTCACTGCACCACCAGGATTCAAGCAAGCTGGGCCGACGACGGCTGAAATGCCAGAAACCGGTCCCCGGAAGCTTGTCTCCTTTCCAGTGAAGAATTGGCTTGGTAGTTTGGTCTGCCCTGCTTCCATGAGGCACGGGGTCAGACTAATTTGCATATAGCCAGGTTCTGAACTGGGGTGATGCAGTGAGCTAAAAAACGGTGATGGATCATGCCCTGATCTCTTGACTGGGTATGAGTGTTCTGATTAACTCAGATGCTCTGTCCATCACCACCCCCTTTCTGTATCGTTTTTGGCCACTACAGGTGTGGCAGGGTATGCTCAGACATGAGTCCCTTGCTCACTGCACCACCAGGATTCAAGCAAGCCGGGCCGACGACGGCTGAAATGCCAGAAACCGGTCCCCGGAAGCTTGTCTCCTTTCCAGTGATGAATTGGCTTGGTAGTTTGGTCTGCCCTGTTCCCATGAGGCACAGGGTCAGACTAATTTGCATATAGCCAGGTTCTGAACTGGGGTGATGCAATGAGTGAAAAAACGGTGATGGATCAAGCCCTGATCTCTTGACTGGGTAGGAGTGTTCTGATTAACTCAGATGCTCTGTCCATCACCACCCCCTTTCTGTATCGTTTTTGGCCACTACAGGTGTGGCAGGGTATGCTCAGACATGAGTCCCTTGCTCACTGCACCACCAGGATTCAAGCAAGCCGGGCCGACGACGGCTGAAATGCCAGAAACCGGTCCCCGGAAGCTTGTCTCCTTTTCAGTGAAGAATTGGCTTGGTAGTTTGGTCTGCCCTGTTCCCATGAGGCACGGGGTCAGACTAATTTGCATATAGCCAGGTTCTGAACTGGGGTGATGCAGTGAGCTAAAAAACGGTGATGGATCAAGCCCTGATCTCTTGACTGGGTATGAGTGTTCTGATTAACTCAGATGCTCTGTCCATCACCACCCCCTTTCTGTATCGTTAGTGGCGCACAAGACAGCATGACTTCCTTGGAGTAAAGGGATTCAAAATGTTCCGGCCAAACCTCTTCATCCAAGTTCGGGTCTACCGATGTCTGGGGTCCAGAACGTTTCTAGCCCTTGTTGCTGCCAGAGGTTTCTGTGCGTCACGAACCCTTACCCGACCTCCTGATCCCATCGCAGACCCGCCCGCCTGTCTCCCGCTGTCCGGCCGCTCTTTTGCCATCCAGAGCGGGGCCGCCGAGAGAAGACCGGCGAGGAGCGGACTACATTACCCAGCAGCCCTTGCGGGGATCCGCGTCACCTGTAAGCGCCAGGAGGCGCTTAAAAACATCACCAGCCCCATCGAGTGGGGGAACTTTTCTAGCCCTTGTTGCTGCCAGAGGTTTCTCTGCGTCACAAACCCTTACCCGACCTCCTGATCCCATCGCAGACCCGCCCGCCTGTCTCCCGCTGCCCGGCCGCTCTTTTGCCATCCAGAGCGGGGCCGCCGAGAGGAGACCGGCGAGGGGCGGACTACATTACCCAGCAGCCCTTGCGGGGATCCACGTCACCTGTAAGCGCCAGGAGGCGCTTAAAAATGTCACCAGACCCGTCTCGCGGGACGCGAGCGGGAAGCCGGGCGAAGCCCGGGCCAAGGGCGGGCCCGTCCTATTCCCTCACAGACCGGAATAGACTGGACTGGGCTCTCCCTCTAACAGCCCATACAAGATAACTCCCTTATACTGCCTGGGTTATTGATATTGTTATTATATCCATCTTGCTTAGACAGGCAACCATTATAACCTACAACACACAAGATCAAAGTTGGCCATCCACCGCCTTTCAATTACTGCTGGATCACCTTGTCCCACAATAAATGTCGCCGAGAGGTACTAGAAGCAAAACACTTCAAAATATGGCTAAAAGCGTTGGTCCAATTGATCAATTCATCACCAAAGCCAATCAAACTATTGATCAGGGTATAATACTACTAGATCGCCGAGTATCATACGATCTGGCACAAGCAAGACGATCGTCGTTGGAACCCCTGATACTAGCGCAAACACCTCTAAGTCAACCGGAGAAGGTAGCTGCTCCGGATATACGCGCGGACATCCATGGTATCCCAAGCCTGGTTGACTTGTCCGCGTCTCTGTCATTGTTGGACTCGCAATTGACCCAGGCGCTTGGAAAAACGGCCGATCTTTTTTCGAGTCCCCCTTCACAGGACCACGACCTTGACCAGAATGAACAAAGGGGACTAAGGGGGGGGGGAGCAATTTCGAAACAGAAAAGTACAAGTAAAAAAAATCAGAAAGACATTAAAACTCCTAAAATAAGTAAGTTACAACACACGCCAGGTCCCAAGAATCAGAGAGTGGGAAATAAAACTGAAGAGCAAAGGCAGAAAAACAATATCTCTAACGAGCCCAAAGTAGACAACAGTGCAATTAATTCCCATCTTACTGTTGTGGATCTTAGCGCGAATGATAGCAATGATGACACAAGGAAGACCTAGGCCCTGACTTGGATGAAGGCTGTAAAACATGCGAAACAGATCAGCATCTGATGGCTCGGATAGCTGAACTAATAAAACATCAGTTACAGCCCATCCAAAGAAGCCTGGCAGTCATAGAGAAGCAAATAGCAGTACTAGCCGCCACTCTAAAAAATCCAACAAATGTAAAGAACCTAGGGCTGACAAATATGGGAGGACCAAAAAATAAAACAGTGAACATCATGCCAGGACAACCTTCCAAAAATGTCACTAATGCAAGTAATACTCCTACTACTAAGACAGGAGAAATGGCCAAAAACTCAACTAAGGGCCCTACAACTCCAATAATCAAGTCCCCCCAAAAGCTTCCCGAGAAAGTCTCAGATTTACAGAAAAACCCACCCCCAAACACACGTTCCTCCGAAGTCACTCCCAACAAATACTCCACACCATGAACATCTACAGAGACATAGCACTCAGGGAGACCGGACAAAGAAAGGATGGACCAAGCCTATAAATCTCCCCCCTGAAGCAACCCTGTTCATAGTTATTTTGACAGGGGTGCCTGAACTGAGTTATGACACAGAGGAACCAACCTGGTCCCTACTAAACAAAGTTCGGCATTGGTTGAATGTCAACAGACCAAACCCGCAAAACTATGTTATCCGGATTCATTACAGCACGAAGGGCTCCATGATTAGGACATCAACAAAAAACAATACCAGGTGATTGTGTTATTGTTAATTTCGAAAACCCATGGGCAGTGGACCATATTTGCTCCTGGGATGCACTGGACAAGAATGGAGGTATAAACACCAAACGTCTATCCTTTTTTTACCCCCCGATATGCCACTATCTTGAAGGCTCAAATTGGTCCTGGAATCAGCCAGATAACGGACAAAGGGGTTGGAACAAGGGAGGATGGGGGCATGAAAGTAGGGATTGGGCTGATTGGAAAAATAATGGCAGGAGAGCTCAATCACAAAGGGAACCTTGGGGTGGAATATCAACCTTTAACAGCTACAGCTGTCTAGAGATGGTCGATTGACCACCATCACAAAGGGATCATAAAATGTTTAGCCTAATAAATACTGGAGATACAATAATAAACACACCAGAAAGCCCTATAAATAATTGTTTGCATGAGGGATGCTGTACACCAGCTAAAAGATCAATTGGATCAAATAACTCAACTGCTCACCCAACCATGGCAGACCTAACACACAAGCTCTGCACCTCTCCTGAGGATTCCACTGGTATTGTTCTTCCAACAGAAAGTAACCTACAGGTGCTGGGAAGTACTCTAAAATGAAAATGTGAAGTACAGCTAAGTTACCCTGGAGAAAATAGCACCCAGAGTAGGGCAATAATCGCCACAAGCTCCAACTCTGAATTAAGCTTACTATTTTGGAATATGGCGGGTTTAGCCTCCAAACACTCGGAAAATAGTTTCCTTTACTTGGCAAATTTAAGTAATCTCGTTTGCCTCCAGGAAACTTGGCTTAATGACCCTATTCATCTCCTGGGCTACAAAACATACTTTTCCGCAGCTATAAGATCTAATGCAGGTAGGAGCAAGGGAGGGCTAGTAACATATGTTTCGAACCTCTGGCCCTGTTGCGAAATAATCCCCCTAAAGCTAGAGCGGAGCTACCAGCTTATTATTTTTCGTAGAAGCAGACAAGTGGTCTATACGATCATCAATTTTTATAACAACTTGACTCTATCTGAGTTAACCATGGTTCTAAGCGAGATTTCCCATCTGGTACACGATCTTGCAATAAAATATGCAAAAGAATCCCACACAGTAGTTTGGGGAGGCGAGTTTAATCTGCACTTATGCGACAAGATCGATACCCCTAACTGTGGGATCATTGATGAAGATGGAAATTGTTTAACCCACTTCACACATACACCTGAGGGTAATAACATGCAGACGATGATGGTCGATCTGGATATGGGGTTCGCCAATAAATTAAAAACACCTGTAACTGAATTTATGCCAACCTTTCATGGCAGGGGCCTTAAAAGCCTGATAGACTATGTTCTAGTGTCCACCAACAAAGCTGCAAGTATTAAGACCTTTGAAGTACAATCAATCAATCAATCAAGACATTTGTATCGCGCACTACTCACCCGGAAGGTCTCAAGGCGCTTGGGGGGGGTCCGCTACTGCTCGAACAGCCAGGTCTTGAGCTGCTTCCTGAAGGCGAGGTGGTCTTGGGTCAAGCGGAGGTGGGTCGGGAGGGAGTTCCAGGTCTTGGCGGCCAGGTGGGAGAAGGACCTTCCTCCTGTTGTGGCTCTTCGGATGCGGGGGACGGCAGCGAGGGCGTGGCTGGTCGATCGGAGCTGGCGTGTGGGAGCCTAGAAGTTGAGGCGGCTGTTGAGGTAACTCGGGCCTTGGTTGTGAAGGGCTTTGTGTGCGTGGGTGAGGAGGCGGAAGGTGATTCTCTTGTTGACCGGGAGCCAGTGCAGGTCTCTCAGGTGTCCGGAGATGTGGCTGTGTCGGGGGAGGTCGAGGATGAGTCTCGCTGAGGCGTTCTGGATTCGCTGGAGTCTCTTCTGGAGTTTGGCGGTTGTTCCGGCATAGAGGGCGTTGCCGTAGTCCAGCCGGCTGGTGACGAGGGCCTGGGTGACCGTCTTCCTGGTCTCGGTGGGGATCCACCGGAAGATCTTGCGTAGCATGCGCAGGATGTTGAAACAGGACGAGGAGACGGCGTTGACTTGTCTGGTCATGGAGAGGGAGGAGTCCAGGATGAAGCCCAGGGTGCGTGCGTGGTCTGTTGGTTTGGGTGCGGTGCCCAGGGCGGGGGGCCACCAGGAGTCGTCCCAGGCGGAGGGTGAGGAGCCCAGGATGAGGACTTCCATCTTGTCTGAGTTCAGTTTCTGTCGGCTGGTCGTCATCCATTCGGCTACGTCTTTCATCCCTTCGTGTAGATTGGCTCTGGCGGTGGCGGGGTCGTTGGTGAGGGAGAGGATCAGCTGTGTGTCGTCGGCGTAGGAGATGATGTTGAGGTTGTTTTGGCGTGCGATGGCCGCGAGGGGGCTCATGTAGACATTGAAGAGGGTGGGGCTGAGCGAGGAGCCCTGGGGAACGCCGCAGATGACTTCGGTGGCTTCTGACCTGAACGGGGGTAGGCGGACTCTCTGTGTCCTTCCAGCGAGGAAGGAGATGATCCACTCTAGTGCCTTCTCCTGGATTCCGACGTTGCAGAGGCGCTGCACAAGGGTGCGGTTGCAGGCAGTGTCGAATGCTGCGGAGAGGTCTAGGAGGATGAGGGCCGCTGTTTCTCCGTTGTCGAGCAGGGCTCGGATGTCATCGGTGGCAGCGATGAGGGCGGTCTCGGTGCTGTGGTTGGCCCTGAAGCCCGACTGTGAGGGGTCGAGGGATCCATTTGTCTCGAGGAAGGCGGCCAGTTGCTTGTTGACTGTCTTCTCGATGACTTTGGCTGGAAACAGGAGGAGCGAGATGGGGCGGTAGTTCTTGAGTTCGGTGGGGTCCGCTGTTGGTTTCTTTAGTAGAGCGCTGAGTTCGGCGTGCTTCCAGCTCTCAGGGAAGGTGGCGGTGTCGAAGGAGGTGTTAATGATGTCCCGTAGGTGGGGTGCGATGACGGCGTCGGCCTTGTTGTACTTAACAACGTACTTAGTGACCACTCCCCCATTAGTATGACACTCCAGGAACCTAAATCACAGAATAGAGGAGATATGGCCCAGTTAAGCTTGCTACATCAACAGACATTAACATTGGATAGGGTAAACGGTTTTAAATTAAAATGGGCCAAATTAGATCAGGAAGCCATAATCACTAAAATAGTAAAATCAAGTAGAAATGCGATGGAAAGCTGTCTAGATCCCTCTACAACCTCAATTGAGATTTTGGCCAGTTATAGTGACATTGTCGAAAACATTGGAAAAGAACTAACCAGAGATTGTAAGCAAAATAAGAGCACTAGAAAGGGATGGTTTAGTACAAAATGTACGAAAGCTCATACCAACTTAAAGAAGGCTCTAGCCAAAGTAGAAAGAGACAGAGAGGAGATCATAGAACTAAGGAAGGTCTATGCGCTCGCATTGCGAAACAGGAAAAAGGAATTACAAGCTAACTTCTGGGTTCAACTACAGAAAAGCAGTATCCTAAAGGATAGCACAGCCTTCTGGCAGATAGTGAAATCTCCTTTCCTAACAGATAAAGCAGATGCACCATCTCTAGACGTCGCTATCGATGCAGGAGAATGGGTGCAATACTTCTCTGAGGTTTTTAGCGGGAAAGAAGTCCCTGAATCAGAACATCTAGAATCTTTGATTCCAGTAAAATATCCACTAGCCCTCCACTTCACACTAAATGAGATAGAGAAGGCAATAAAAACTGCTAAATCCGGAAAAGCACCAGGACCGGATTCGGTCCCTGTGGACCTTTTCAAACATAATCCAGACTTGTGGTCGCCGTTACTCACTAACGTATTGAATGCGGCCAAAGAGGTTGGCTTGATCGATTCTCGGTCGTCCTCGATACTGGTTCCCATTTTCAAAAAGGGAGACAGAGACAGTCCTGCCTGTTATCGTCCCATCTCTCTCCTGGATTTGCTCGGGAAGATGGTTGGGTGCATTCTTCTCGACCGTCTCCAGGAGTGGACGAATGACCACGAGGCAATCTCTGATCTGCAATACGGGTTCAGGGCAGGATTGAGCACGGTGGATCAGGCCCTAAATTTGACACTATTGGCCAGAAAGTATGTAGAGGCAAAAGGTACTTCTCTACATATGGTATATGTGGATTTAACAGCGGCGTTTGACTGCGTTGTCCACTCAAGTTTGTGGAAAATTATGCTGCAAATGGTAATTGACCCTCCAATAGTCAATTTCCTTCGAGAACTATACTCAGGGGCAACTGGAAGAGTGAGATTTGGGACTGGAAGCCAATAAACTGATAGCTTTCTGATAGAGAAGGGGGGTCAGACAAGGGTGTGTGCTGGCCCCTTTCCTATTTACCCTGTATACAAATGGGTTAGAGGTTACTATGCTAGAGGGTGCAGAAGATCTTCCAGCAGCCGGTCGTCGGCAGATACCAGCCTTACTATACGCCGACGACGCAGTGATCCTTGCCAGAACCCTTGTCCAGCTCCAACGGGTTTTGAACAAGTATTGCTCGTTTATGGCCAGCTTGAATCTTAGAGTAAATATAAAAAAGACGTATGTGATGCATGCTGGCATAAAGCGTAAAAAACCCAAGACAATTTATGTGGACAAATCCCCCCTAGAAAGAACGGAAACATATCCCTGTCTAGGGATTTTAATTGACGAGGCCTTTAAATGGAGGGAAGCCGTTAATTCCTGTAAATTGGCTTTTTTAAGGGCCGTTGGTGCACTGAAGGCTTTTGCAATCCGCTTGGGCAAGAGACCCCCGCCAGAAATGCTCAAAATATATAATGCAAAATGTCTTAGTATTGCGATTTATGGAGCAGGGGTCTGGGGCGGGGCGAACGTAGATCAGCTCCAAAAAATTGAAAACACATTTTTAAGGTTTTTGTTGGCAGTCCCAAAAAGTACCACAACATATGGTTGTCATCTTGAACTTGGTTTGGACTATTTTTCAGACATCATTGAAATCCAACCAGTCATGCTGTGGCGAAGGATTTGGGCAACGGAACAATGTCACCTCACGAGAACAATTGTCCAAGACTGCATGAAACTTGATAATATGGGGAAGATCAGGTGGCTGGTTTATGTCAAATCATTCCTTACTGACATTGGATTTGCAAGATTCTTTTACGACCCCCCCATCAGTAGTGGACCTTTAAAAAAAAGATCTAAAAACAGTATGTTTGTCGCACCTGTCCCAAATGCGCTTGTTAAACGAAATAGGGAAACCTTCTGTACAGCAATGTTTGCTAATACAACTTGTTCCTACTATCCAGCCATACCTGCAGTACAATTTAAATCAATATGGTAAATTTTTGTTGACCCGTTTTAGGTTCAACGTGTTTCATCTTATGATTTCCTTCCCTTCCCAAAATGATTGGTCCACAAATCTCTCCCCCTGCCCCTGTGATTCTATTTCTTTACAATCCACTATACATGTATTATTTTTCTGTAAATTTTATGTTTCACCACGCAGGCGGTGGATAGTAACACTTCTGAAGGTCCTGAGGTTGCGTCAGTGTCGTCCAGCTTATCTGGCCCTACAGTTTCTGAAAACTGAACTTATGACAAAATCCATAGTGCACTTTCTTAAATTTTGCATCAGACATCGTACCAATCTATGATAAGTGGCTCAAATTGTTTTACGTTTAAATGAACATTGGCAAAAAAAATAAAAAATGTATTTCTGAAACTCAAAATGTGAATTTTTTTAATGCTTTTAAATGGGCTTTTTTTATATGAATATGAAATTGATGTATTTTACGAACGTTTATGGTATTTCAAAAACAATGGAAAACAGAATAAAGATAATTTGATTTGATTTGATTGACAATACCCCAGAAGGTCCTCATATCCCTATCCCCAAGAGCAATTTTCAATGCATCCCACCTCTCCATTTCCCACTCCTTTTTAGCTCCATAAATAGCCACCTTGTATGCCTTCCTTGCTGTTATGATTTTCAGGCGATCCCTGTCCTTGATTGAAGCTACTGGCGTTCTTTTAGCCGTGCGACACCGGTCATTAAACCATGAGTGGGGCTTCCTGCCTGGGTGATTTCTTTTTTTCCTTTTTTTGGGTAGAAGGTCAGTGCAACTTCTTCTAATTTGGTGTGATTTTTTTCCACCTTCTCCATATCAGGACCATCCCCATTCATGGCTATTGAATTTGATGCCGCCAAAAGAACAGGGATTAGCTCTTCATACAGGGTGCTCATTTTGTCTTTGGAGTGGCAGAAATGGGGCCATCTCACTCTTCTCCTACAACTGGAGAGAGCTAGTTTTGGATCGCTAGGTTCAACCGGGGGAGGGGGGGAGCTTTCCCAAGATTGAATGGTTGAGTTCCAGTACACATGCGCGGTGGTCGCTATCCAACCATGGAACAATTTTAAAATCAATCAGCCTGTCCCAGGATTTTAAATCAATTATAATGTAATCTAGTAGAGAGACATGGTCTTTTCTATAGAAAGTATAACTATTGGAAGTATCGGACAGTGATCTACCATTGCAGGCTCTTAACGAATACTTAAGAACAAGACAGTTCATCTGGATCGCCAGGTGGGACCATTTTTTTTAACTGGAGGGCATTTCGTCTCCGGGATTGCCCAGAATTTGTCCTCATCGGTGAGGCTATCCGGTAGAATGCCCTCCAGGGGCTCAAAATGACAGTTAAAGTCCCCTCCTAGTATCACCATATGGTTAGCAGCAATGGTGCCTAAAAATACCGTTAGTACTTCCAATGTGACTGATTCTCTACCCAATACCATGGGTCTGGAATATACATTAATAAGGGCTACAGAAGGCTTAGATGGAAATTGGAGTATTACACACAGAATGTCATTAGAGCCTGTGTCGATCTGGTTAGTCTTACAGCCTAAATGGACTCCTACCCAAGTGCTTAAGCCACCAGACGGTCTCCCTTTGCCACCAGTTTATGCAAGTATGTTAAAAATAGCAAAGCCCTGCGTAGGAACCTCCGCTCTTTCCCATGTTTTTTGAAATATGCAAATCTCGAATTGGCTGGTAAATGAATCCCACTCCGGGTCATCTATCTTATTCATCAATCCAGCAATGTTCCATACTAGGACCCTTGTTTTGTGGCAGGAAGAGGGATTCTATTTCTGGGGGGCCAAAATGGGAAGGTGGAGAGGAGTTCTTAATAATCCACTAGCAACCCCAGAGTTAAAACCTCCTTGTGTGTAAACCCTGGGATTGTCGATCGGCGGCGAGTCACCACATGGGTGGGTACAGCCAGGGGAGCCGCTGATGCTCCCGCCAGAGGAACCCCCCCCCCCACCGGGCGACCAGTCACCTTAACGACAACCTGTAGCTGACTTTTTAGTCAATCTACTCCATCAATGCAGCTAAACCTATTGCCGTTAGGAATTTTAAAACTTGATTGCTTTAGCCAGTGTTGAAATGGGCGAGGAAACGTACCTTTAGAATGAACCGGTCTCCACTGCAACTCTTGGTGCCATACAACATGAGGGGGGCCAAGTGGGGGATAAAAATAACCTAAGGGGAGTAATAAAATTCCACCCTTGTCCCTCCCCCCCCAATCCTCTCTTTCTAAAACCCTTTGGGTTACCTGTGGATTTCTAAAATTGATTACTATGCAGTCGCCATGTATGTCCTTCTGCCGTCTGCCAATCCAACCCACCCTGCGTGTCGATAAAATCATGTCCACTTTCTCATAACTGAAAGGGGTATGATTTACAAGCCAATGAACACATTTGTTTTTTAACTCTTGGTGTTATTCAAAATGGCCCCTTTTAAGTTCAGGAGTGCCTGCAAGGATGAGGACATATGGGGTTGAGGCAGGGGGTAAGTTTATAACTGGGGGGCAAGGAAATTAGTATCATCTATGTTTTCTGGCACATCGACCCCCACCTGCTTGTTATTTGGTTTTAATCCTCCTGGTTTTTTTTCTCGTTGTTGGCATGGGAGTTACTAGATTGGCGATGCCCCTAGTTGAGCTTTCCCCACTACCTCTATTTGCCTCCAGTACCAAACTACCCCCGTTGGGTTTTGGGGACAGGGCTTGCTCTATTGTGACTGCCAATAAACAGAATGTCCTTTTTTGCAGGTTTTTTTTTTAAATTAACCTGCCTCAGAATAGGGGCAGGCACATGGGCGCAGATATACACAGCTCAATTGGCAGCTCAATCCGCCAGCTGTCTGCTCCCCCTCACCTGCTGGAGCTGCGAGCCCGTCCAAGCCCAGGCAGTGAGGCAGGAGCTCTCCGGGGGAGGTGCACGCACTTGTGTCAGCACTGGTGTCAGCAATCTTCCTCTCCGGCCAAACTGTAGCAAAAAGCCTGGGAGCCCTCCCCGACAGGAACAAGAGCACAAAGCTCCGTCAATAAATGCCGTCCAGAGTGGGAGGGGGGGGGGGGCAAGAAGTACACCGCAGCAGTCAGGGCCGTTTCTAGGTGTTTTGCCACCCTAGGCAAGAACTAAAAAAATGCCGCCCGCTCCCTTTTACTACCACCTCCCCCCAAAAACGTGTTGGAATTATGAAGGTTCAACCAGTGTTCTACCTAAAGGTATTTCACAGATAACCATTACACAAGAGAATATGTTGTTAATTGGATATCTTCTCAGGCACTACAGTGTTCAATTCATCACACATTCCCATAATGTAACATAACAAGTCAATGTGTTCAAGAATTATTTGTATCATTTACCCCACTGTCAAAGATTTTGAAAACAATATTTCTGATGTCCTATATATGAGCAGATGAGGTAATGAATGAGAGGATAGGTTAGTGTGTGAGTGAGTATGAATTGCTTTCTGATAATCTCGATTAACCTTAGTCGTCCTTGCCCCAGTTAATACTAGAGAGGTGAGTCCCAACTCGAGACGGGAAAATCCAGAAGCATGTTGAAAATGCAAACCAGGTCCACCTTCCTCAGCGCCATAAATAGGTAGCCATTCACAGCATTTTCTTGACATACCCAACTATAATGAAGGCCAGGCAAGCCAAGTGGAGGGCAGGAGTGATGTTATGATTAGGATGAGGACACGTAGGTCTAAGGATAAAGATGATTACCTGAACACATTACCTCTACATCATTCACAACCATCCAATCATCACTAATGAAAAATACTATTATCCCATTGTAGACTTTAGAAAAAACACATGCAAAGCAACCAATCCTGCAAGTAACAAAGCAGAGAAATCCACAACACACACAGTCACCACTGCCAATATACAGAAAACAATGCTGCCTAAACAGTAGGCAGGTGTACAAGCAGCCCTTGTATGTCAGCTGCCATGCACACGCATGGCCAACGGCCATGATCCTGCAAGGCAGCCAATACTGCTACAGCACCATGAGGAGCTCCAAGAAGCATGTGGAGGCACAGGACTCACTGGAGTGCACAGAGTTGGGACTGGCCACAGAAGTAGAACCTCCACATTGGAAACATCCCATCAACAATGACAGACTGGTACAACTTCCCCAGCTCCTGGCAAGGCAAGGCTCCTATCTACATTCCTCCGCTTGCAGCTCCTAAAGGCTGCGAACACCCCCCATCTCTACTGATCCAGGGAACCAATGGTCTCAATAATATTGATCCGAGCGGTTATATATTTCCTATAGGTGTCCTAATATAGGCATAATCGTAACTTGCCCTAATATTGACCTAATTCGCGTTGCTCTTATTGAGGCATGATTCAAGCTATCCTAATATAGGCATGAATCATGCAACCCTAATATAGGCATTCTCCTTCACCTACATTAGCCCACAACACTACGCAATAAAGTGCTCTTAGAAATTAACCTTATCTACCTTCAGCCCTGGATACAGGAGGTGTTTTCCCTAACACAAGTCTTTCAGTGTACATCTCCAACAGGGCTCATAAATTATGCATGAATCATTATCTACACACAAGGTCCATCTCTTATGTCTTCCTCTGTCCGACAAAATGTCAGCACTAACCACACATAGTAACAGTGGACACTCTTGGGGTATAAATATACCACATCTTGCCCAAGTAAATTAGAGGAGATCGTGACTTCCTTGCTGACACACTGACCAGAAATACTGTAATTCCTGCATGCAGAAGCTCCAGCTAGCAGTGGTCTAAACATCCCATGCGGGGTGTCCAACTCAAGACCAGGACGGGGTTCTACATTCTCTCATTCTAAAGGTAACAGGGTTGACTAGAACCTAGAGCGACTCTTGGCGAAATACCTACACAACACCTACATAGATGTTAGGCACATATAGTTAGGGGACACATCCTAGGAGTACGCATATTTATCATGTGTTTTATATCTATGTATGTATTCAAGATTATTGCACCATGATAGAGCTTTACTATTTCTTCATTCTTGTAGTGCTGCTAATCATATTTCTCTGTTACTGTTTAATGGTTGTTACAGGGCATATCATTTACTCTATAAATACTTATTGTAACACGCCCAGCTGTTTCTTCTGTGTAACTCTCCGAGAAGCAAATAAGTGAGCATGAGTGACTGAGCGAAAAGTAGTACATTGTTTCCACGATCCTGAGGGATAAGGGTTGTTCATGTTCGATAGCTGTTGGAAGGAGTTTCTAGTGGCACTGTGAGCTAGCTGGTAAAAGGTAAACAAGTTAGCATACCCAATAGGGGTGTACAGAATCAGTCTGACACCAAACCTATAGTGTATGTTGACCAAACGCGCAGAACCTATATAGGGATATAGGAACTACGTGACAGAGCTTGTTGAGAAGCTCATAGTTTATAAACTCCCCATCTCAGAGAAGCAGGGCGAAAAAACAAGAGGATGCTGGTAATCCCTGTAAATGTATGTCTGTTGGATGGGGGCACCATGCTTTTTCACCATTCTTCTACATTTTCCAGCCTCAAGGTGGGATTCACCTCATTAGTAATGAATGAGATGAGGGCTAGGGACATAAAGATAACACGTTAGTTCAGTTCGATTACCCCACTATACAGATACATTCACCTTTGTGCTATTGAGGATAGAAGAAGTACAAGATACGTATTTTAGGGAACACATACCACACACAGATGTCAAGTGGCCTGAGGTGAAAGAGAAGCGTTGTTGAAAGCATTTCATATGACAGAAAGAATGAAGCTAGTAAAAACACTGTTTCCAAACTTTTAGCAGAGTTCCCTATCTGCGTCACTCTAAAGGCACCCATTGGAACATCCCCTACCTCCATTAGATTGTGACTAGGAAAGGGATTTAATTCAACAAGGCACTTAGAAAGCGTGGTGGGGCAAGGCAAGCGGGAGACTGACAGCCTAAAGCAGCTGTGAGAAGAGCACGCTTTCATCAAAACCTATAAACACAAACAGTAATACATGTTGACACAAGGGTAATTGATGTCATTAGGTGTGAGCCTCCCGCAGGCAATTAGATACACATTTAGTGCCATGAGGTAGGATCCAATGTAAAGCACAGTTAACACTGATAACCACTGCTATAAGGAAATTATAGCATACTTGAAAGGAAAACGCTGTTTTATAAAGGCACCAAGCTGTCCATTTTGCTCCGCCATACTGCGGTTTCATTGTTTCTAATACAGCAATGTGTTGAGAAGTGGCCTGTCAGGAAGACAAAAGTGCACTTGATGGCGCACTGTACTTTCCTATTGACTGATGTTTCAGCTGTCTGTTTTTCATTGCTCCGAGGGTCGGGATTAGCCTAAACTATACTGCACTGTAATTGGTTATTTCAATCTACTTTCATTGTGTAGTTCGGCTGTATTTCCCGAAACTTAAGAGCAACAGAATTATTTTAAGCCTTCAATTCAACGCATTCAAGATTAACCTTCTGCTCACCTTTTACAGTTTTCCGACTCATTATTTTGCCGCCCTCCCCCTTTTGCCGCCCTAGGCAGCCGCCTAGTCTTGCCTAATGGTAGAAACGGCCCAGGCAGCAGTTCCGAAGGCAGAGCCGCGATCGACCTGCTCGGTCTGATCGCAATCCCCCGTTGGCGTACTTGCATACGCTCAACAGAGACACGAGGAACGCCGGCCTGCCTCACGGACACAATCCGCCATTGCTGAGGGTGGGGCAGGAATCACCTAGAACCGTAATTACTTCAGTCTTCCAAATGGGAGCAAAACACCTTCCTGGTCAGCGAGCGGGAGCAATTCAATCCCGCGTGCTGGTACCTTTACCTCGGAGTGATAGTCTCTGAGACAGAATGTGTGTAGGTCTGATAGACAGAATGTGTGTTGGTCTGTGAGATAGAATGGAGAGGTTCTGTGATATAGAATGTGTGTAGGTCTGTGAGACAGACTTTTTGTATGTCTGTACGATAGAATGCAAGTAGGTCTGTTAGACAGAAAGTGAGTAGGTCTGTGAGGCAAAATGTGTGTAGGTCTATGAGACAGAATGTGTAGAGCTGTGAGACAGACTGTTTGTAGGTCTGTGAGACAGAATGCAAGTAAGTCTGTTAGGCTGAATACGTGTAGGTCTGTGAGGCAAAATGGGGTGTAGGTCTGTGAGAAAGAATGTGAGTAGGTCTGTGAGATAAAATTGTGTAGATCTGTGTTACAGAATGTGTAGGTATGTGAAACAGACTATGTATAGGTCTCAGACAGAATGTGTGTAAGTCTGTGACAAAATGTGTGTAGGTATTTGAGAACAATTGTTTGTAGGTCTGTGAGACACGATGTGGGTAGGTCTGTAAGACAGGATGTGGGTAGATCTGTGAGACAGAGTGTGTAGGTCTGTGAGACAGGATGCATGTAGGTCTGTGAGACCGAATGTGTATAAGTCTGTGAGACGGAATGTGGGTAAGTCTGTGAGACAGAATGTGGGTAGGTCTGTGAGACAGAATGTGTGTAGGTCTGTGGGACAGTTCTGTTAGACAGCATGTGTGCATGTCTCTGAGATAGAATTTGTAGGGGTCTGTGAGACAGAATGTGTATCTGTTTGTGAGACAGAATGTCTGTGGGTCTGTGATACAGATTGTGTGCACTTCTTTGATAGAATGTGGGGGTGTCTGTGAGACAGACTGTGGGTAAGTCTGTGAGGCAGAATGTGAGTAGGTGTGTGAGACAGAATGTGAGTAGATCTGTTGGATAGAATACGTGTAGGTCTGTGAGACAAAATGTGTGTAGATATATTATACAAATTGTGTGTAGGTCTGTGAGACAAAATGTAAGTAGGTCTGTTTGATAGAATATGTGTAGATCTGTGAGACAGAATGTTGGTAAGTCTGCGAGAAAGAATGTGTGCAGGTCTGTGAGGCAGAATGCGAATAGGTCTGTGAGGCAGAATGTGTGTAGGTCGGTGACACAGAATGCGTGTAGGTCTGTGAGAAAGAATGTTAGTAGGTCTGTTAGACAGAATGTTTGTAGGTCTGTGAGGCAAAATGTGTGTAGGTCTGTGAAACAGAATGTGAGAAGGTCTCTGAGATAGGATGTGGGTAGGTCTGTGAGATAGAATGTGGGTAGGTCTGTGATACAGAATGTGTGTAGGTCAGTGAGACCGGATGTGGGTAGGTCTATGAGAGAGAATGTGAGTAGGTCTGTGAGTGAATGTGTGTAGGTCTGTGAGATAGAATGTGGGTATGTCTGTGAGACAGAATAAGTGCAGGTTTGTTACACAGAATGTGTGCATGTCTGTGAGACAGAACGTGTAGAGGTCTGTGAGACAGAATGTCTGTAGGTCTGTGAGACAGATTGTGTGCATGTCTGTGAGACAGAATATGGGGGGCTGTGAGGTAGAATGTGTGCATTTCAGTGAGACAGAATGTGGGTAGGTCTGTGAGGCACAATGTGAGTAGGTCTGAAAGGCAGAATATGAGTAGTTATGTGAGATACAATATGTCTAGTTCTGTGAGACAGAATGTGTGTAGGTCTGTGGAACCGAATATTGGTATGTCTGTGAGATATAATAAGTGTATGTCTGTGAAGCAGAAAGTGAGTAGGTACGTTAGACAGAATGCATGTAGGTCTTTGAGACAGAATACAAGTAGATCTGTTAGACAGAATGTGTGTAGGTCTGTAAGGCAAAATGAATGTAGGTCTGTGAGACAGAATTTGAGTAGGTCTATGAGATAGAATATGTGTAGGTCAGTGAGACAGAATGTGTGTAGGTCTGTGAGACAAAATACGAGTAGGTCTGATAGACAGAATGTGTATAGGTCTGTGAGGCAAAATGTATCTAGGTCTGTGAGACCGAATGTGAGTAGATCTGTGATATAGAATGTGTATAGGTCTTTGAGACAGACTGTGTGTATGTCTGTAAGAAAGAATGCAAGTAGGTCTGTTAGACAGAATCTGAGTAGGTCTGTGAGGCAAAATGTGTGTAGGTCTGTGAGACAATGTGAGTAGACCTGAGAGATAGAATGTGTGTAGGTCTGTGAGACAGACTGTATGTAGGGCTGTGAGACAGACTGTGTATAGGTCTGTGAGACAGAAAGTGGGTATGTCTGTGAGACAGAATATGTTTTGGTCTGTGAGACAGAACGCAAGTAGGTCTGTTAGACAGAAAGTGGGTAGCTTTGTGAGGCAAAATGTGTGTAGGTCTATGAGACAGAATGTGAGTAGGTCTGTGAGATATGTGTGTAGGTCTGTTAGACAAAGTGTGTAGGTCTGAGAGACAGACTGTGTGTAAGTCTGTGATACCGAATGCAAGTAGATTTGTCAGACAGAATGCATGTAGGTCTGTGAGGCAAAATGTGTGTAGGTCTGTGAGAGAATGTAAGTAGGTTTGTGAGATAAAATGTGTGTGGATCAGTGATACAGAATGTGTAGGTATGTGAGACAGGCTGTGTGTAGGTCTGTGAAACAGGCTGTGTGTAGGTCTGTGAGACAGGCTTTGTGTAGATCTGTGAGACAGGCTGTATGTAGGTCTGTGAGACAGGCTGTGTGTAGGTCTGTGAGACAGAATGTGGGTAAGACTGCGAGATAAAATGTGTGTAGGTATTTGAGACAAATTGTGTGTAGGTCTGTGAGACAGGATGTGGGTAGGTCTGTGAGACAGGATGTGGGTATGTCTGTGAAACAGGATGTGGGTAGGTCTGTGAGACAGATTGTGTGTAGGTCTATGGGAAAGTGTGTGTATAGGTCTGTGAGACAGAATGTAGGTAGGTTTGTGAGACAGAATGAAGGTAGTTTGTGAGGCAGAATGTATGTATGTCTGCGAGACTGAATGTGTGTAGTTAAATTATCCAAACTGTGTGTAGGTCTGTGAGACAGGATGTGGGTAGGTCTGTGAGACAGAATTTGGGCATATCTGGGAAACAGAATGTGGGTAGGGCTGTAAATCAGAATGTGGGTATGTCTGTGAGACATAATGTGCGCAGGTCTGTTAAACGGAATGTGTGCATTTCTCTGAGACAGATGTGTGGGGGTCTATGAGAGAGTGTGTGTGTGGGTCTGTGAGACAGATTGTGTGCATGTTTGTGAGACAGAATGCGAATAGGTCTGTGGGGTAGAATGTGTGTAGGTCAGATCAGAGTCCACTAGGCACTGATTTAGCAGCTGATTTTGACAGTTGTTAAGGATCTGCTCTTTCATGATTAAATTATACAATCCCTTGAAATCAAATACCTTGCTGCCAAATAAGCATTTATGATCTTTATCCAGTAAAGTTCAGTGGTTAGGCCAAACCTGTATGCAACGTTTACAACGAAGTTTTTACAACGCACTACCATTACAACGCAGGCATTACCACGCATACCATTACAACGCATTGCGCTGGGGGGCGCTCTAGGATAGGGAATACGTTTAATTTTCTATCCAACACCTTCCCTAGTGTCCACGGGGACTGGAGTTGGAATAGAAAATTATACTTACCACTATACAGCACCTCAAAGCGCTATGCGTTGTAACGGTATTCGTTGTAAATACCGCGTTGTAAAGGTATGCGTGGTAAAAGTATGCGTTGTAACGTCATACATCCGGCCAAACCCATCAATCAGGGCACTCTTCAAGACTTGCTAGTCATCCGCATCCTCTTCTCTTACATTAGCTTGTCTCTACCTTTGTCTGCAAAGGAGAGGCATATGATTGCTGCCCACTGACTCTGGGGTACCCTCTGTACTTTACAGGCCCTCTCAAGTGCAGTTATCCACTTGTGGGTGTCATCCCCATTCTGATAGGGAGAGACTATCTTATTCAGGTTCCTATGGTTATGAGTATGATCTCTACCTCTAGGGACACAGTAGCAGCCACCATGGGGCTGTAGCAGCTCTTTTTGAAGCTCTCAATCAATCAATCAGGTCATTTGTAGAGCGCGCTACTCACCCGAGAGGGTCTCAAGGCGCTGGAGGAGGAGGGGGGCTACTGCTGCTTGAAGAGCCAGGTCCTGAGGCGTTTCCTGAAGGCGAGATGGTCCTGGGTAGTTCTGAGGTGTGCGGGGAGGGGTTCCACGTTTTGGCCGCCAAGTAGGAGAAAGATCTTCCTCCGGCGGTGGTTCTGTGGATCTGTGGGACGGTGGCGAGGGCGAGGCTGGCTGAGCGGAGTTGACAGGCGGGCCTGTAGAACGAGAGGCGGCTGTTGAGGTATTCGGGGCCCCTGTTGTGGAGTGCTTTGTGTGCGTGGGTGAGGAGCCTGAAGGTGATCCTCTTGTTGATGGGGAGCCAGCGCAGGTGTTTCAGGTGGGCGGATATGTGACTGTGGCGAGGAATGTCGAGGATGAGGCGTGCGGAGGCGTTCTGAATGCGTTGTAGTCGTTTCTGGAGTTTGGCGGTGGTTCCTGCGTATTTGGAAGTGGTTCCAGGAATCTCTGGAGCTCCAGGGATTCCTGGTCTAAGGCCAGCTGCTGGGTTCTAATCCTAAGCCTAGCTTCCTCATACTTAAGCATTGTGTCCCTCAGAGGAGGACTCTCTTCTGTGAGGATGAGAGATCCTGCGAGAGACAGAGGGCCCTACAGATATACCAGACGGGAGAGATTCCCTAGAGGAGGGTCTGTCCCTTCTGTATACTCTGTCAATTCTCCTTGGCAGGATGAAGAAGGGAACCCCAGCGGTCTCCTCTTCATTACCAGAAAGAACTGGATTGTCCAGCTCAGTCATTGCGACCCTGCTGGCCAGCATTGGAGTCTTGGTCATCATGGTTTTCACCACTTGGCCCTTCCTCTGGTGCTGGCCCACCCACTCTGTCTGTCCCATCAGCTCCTAGAGCCTGCCTGAGATCATCCTGTAAAAACAACTGTATGAGCTGTTGTGTTGTTGGTCTTTTCTCTGTCTTTATTTTCCTTGCAGTACACATGGCCCTCAATTCCTGAAAGGCCATGTTCTCATACTGAGGCTGGAGGATCCACTGGTTTCTTATTTAAATACATTTCTAGTGAGGAGTGGTGTGTGCACCTACCTACACTAGTGAGGGCTACAGAACTCTCTTGAGTTGTAGAGAGGGTGTGCTAAGCCCTATACACACAACTATAAGTTCAGTAGAACTTATTGTATTCTAATCTTGATTTATATGTACCTCAAAGTACCTATAGTAGTTTTCAGTTAGTCACTCAATTGAGATTATCTGGTAAGAGAATAGCAAGCTTGAATCTCACACGCTGCGCAGCAATGTGAGAAGTTGGCCTGGCATATGCTGTCCACTAGTTTTAGTGGGAACCTTGCACCAGTCCAATCGACTTTATTGATGATAGGTTAAAGACAACCTTATGTGAAAGCTATCCTGGTGGTAGCTGTGGAGAGCAGTCTTCAGGCCAAGTCTTGACGGAATGTAAAGCAGCTTGTTTTGTGATCTCATGAGTGACCAAATGAAAGGAGAACCACACCAGGTATATATACAAAATATATGTATTTACAACTAAACACTCCCTTCTAATCTCTTTATGAGATTGGAAGTCAAAGCACATCAATTATAATCAAGAAAGTACAGTAAATTAACACAATATACAATAGGCCGCTGGGGCGGACCAAACCATATACTAAATAAGTGGTATAAGAACCACGGCTAGACTTGACATGGTGCCTAGAGCACATAGAATTGCAAGGACTCTTCGGAACCACACAATGTAGTGACACAGGAGACCCACGGGGATGAGTCCAGTGTGAGAACAAAGGTACTAGCCCCATTCAATGCTATGCGAAAGTCGTGTTTGCAGTTTTAAAGATTTAGGACACTTAGAATCGTTCTTTGAGCAAACCCCTTAAGACTTAAGGGTTTCGAGGGCCAACACCCACGGGAGCACCGGAGTACTCGAGTTACCTCACCCTTGGGAAGCCGGGTGCATAGGTGTCTTTTGGTGTCGGGTCGCGCTGTCGTTTTCAATGGTGATCTGCTACAAAGCTCTGCTACCGTGAAGAGGCACAGTGTCTGAAGAGATCCAAGCCTGGATTGAGGATGTCAAGAACCTGAAAGCAGATGGCACAGAGTCTAGGGGCCCGATTCACAGAACTAACTTAAGAGAAAATCCTAAACTCATCATTTTCGTATTCACAGAAGGCACTTACTCATTTTGGTATTCACAGAAGACACTTACTCATTTCGGTATTCACAGAAGTTAGGACTCCTAACTTTAGTATTCCTAAATGCCTTCTGTGAATACCGAAAGTCCTAAAGTTAGGATTTTTCTCAGTTTCGGAGTAGTAAAGTTAGGACTCCTAACTTTAGGATTCCTTAATGCCTTTTGTGAATACCGAAAGTCTTAAAATTAGGATTTTTCTCAGTTTAGTAGTAGTAAAGTTGAGAAAAATCCTAATGATAAGACTTTCGGTATTCTCAGAAGGCATGTAGGAGTCCTAAAGTTAGGAGCCCTAACATTACTACTACTAAATTGAGAAAAATCCTAATTTTAAGACTTTCGGTATTCACAGAAGGCATTTAGGAGTCCTAAAGTTAGGACTCCTAACTTCTGTGAATACCGAAACAAGTAAGTGCCTTCTGTGAATACCAACATGAGTAAGTGCCTTCTGTGAATACCAAAATGGTAGTAAGTTTAGGATTTTGTCTTAAGTTAGTTCTGTGAATCGGGCCCTAGGCCACTAGCCAGTGACCAGGGGCACGATAGGTGAAGGCCTACCGATGTCGGGTGCTTCAGGCGTTAAGAGGTGAAGCTTGACTCCGCTGCCACGAGGACCAGGAGTGTCAAAGATGGTCAGGAGCTACAGGCGAGGTGGCCCACGAAGGAAGGTCGAGTGCTGAAGTGTAAGCTCATGAATTGGAGCCAACAAGCCTTGGCAACCACAACCCACGCGGTTAGGAGAAAAAGGCTTCGAAGTGGACAGCAAGGTCTAGGGGACTCCTTCTACGAGAGGGAGTCAGGGCATGCCTGGAGGAACCAGGGAAGTCCACTGTAAATTCAAATGTCCTTCACAGGACCCACCAGTCGACGGACCAGGGATCGTGAAGGGACCTCAGGAGCAATTACGAAAAGCAGGCCTACTGAACACTCGTGGAGTGTAGGCCCACAATCTTCGGTGCAAATGTTGCTTAGGGTCAGGGCTACAAATAACCCAAAGCACAGCCTCGGGGAAGGCCGGGAAGCAAATGCAGCTGCCAATCATCGTGGTGTCCAGGGGTTAAGGTTGCACAGTCTCGGCGAGGGATTCGGGACTCAGACTTGCTGTGGGCACTGACCCACCTCCTGTGTTGCAGGGTGCTTCAGAGTCCTCAGTAGCTTTGGAGCTGAAAACTGTTGAGATGCGTTATTGGTGTCTGACAAGCAGGTGAGCCACTCCTTGACTCCAAGAAAGATTCTTCCATCCTCTAGTCTTTAGTAGAGCGTCGAAGTTCCAGGATTCAGTTTCAGAGTTTCGTCCAGGTGTGATCTAAAGTCCTGTTGCCAGGAATCCTACTTTATACCCAAGGAAGGGGTGGGACTAACTCTGGGGACCCACCTATGGGAGGGTCTGGAAAGAGGGGTGGCTACACCTATTCCCTTTGTCCAGTTTCGTGCCAGAGATGGGGCTGGTAGCCCCTGCAACCGGTTTGAACTGGGCTATGCACATGGACACCAAATATGCACCCAGTGCAGACTTTCTGGTACACTGAGAGGGCCCCACCCAGCCCCAATACACTAAAGCATGTCTGGGAGCTGATTACACTTCCCTACAACAGGAAACCTATTGTCCAGGCCTCCCCTGCCGGAGTTTCGGTTAGCAGCAGGAGGCCAGACTTGTGTCTGAAGTGGCAGCATCCATTTTGTGATGCCAGGGCTAAGGAAAGCTGGTACCAGGTATACTGGTGGCCCATGCATGTAACCGTGGAAGGGAGGAATCATGCCTCCCACCCCAGTCCTGGGGTGGAGGCATGATTCGAAGGTGTTTGACACCAAACACAACATGTTTTGGAGCAGCCATTCGAAAGTTGCATTTTACAGCGAGGATAATAGGCGTTTGAAAGTATATTGTCTGGCTGTATCACTAACAACCCCGGAGGATAGATTCCGTAGGTTGCAGGGGTGCTCTGCTCATGCATGGGCACCCTCTCACGCAAAACCCAGCCCCCTTCCTTCAGGATTGATAAGGTCTGCTATAGGGGTGACGGATAGGTTTGTATGTGTAGTAATTTAAGTGAGATATAGTGATACTATATCTCTGTAAGTGGTGCAAGCACCATCTTACACAGTGGGCAGTAGCACACTGTTGGTATCAGTTTAGATGACCTCTCAGGGGTGGCACAATACGTGCTGCAGCCCCTAAGAGCCAATCGGGGTACCTATGCCTTTGGTACCTAATCCAATCTGGAGTGTACCTAAAGTACAGGCAATACATTTAGAGAGAACGTAGCTAGGATGGGGTTCTGAATAGCAGGGCCCCAGCCAGACTAAAGTTGAAAACCAGTGAAACATCAGCAAAAAAGTGGGGGTAACTACAAAAGGCAGATCTTACTCTACTACATGGACCACTGACGAAATAGCTTCATATAAGGCGTTTCTCTCTGAAATATTGAAATCTTGTGCACTCAATACTATACCTCAGCTCTGTCATCTACAAAATGGCTGGTAACCGCAGGGTAAGATAGTTGGTGGAATGATCCAGTGTCCTACACCCATTGACTAAGGTTGTTCTAAAAAAATCATATTGTGCCTAAATTGCGGGCTAGGTTCAAGTGAATACCTCAGAGTAGAGTCTTACCTCAAAGTATTTGGAGCATAACCCTTCACCTCACTTTGAGATATCCCTAGTGAAATGTGTTCACCTTTAGCAAAGACATTGCACATGAGACTTCGGTATGGAGAACTTCACATGAAGAGTTTTACATCTAGATGGTCACTTCCACATTCCTCTAATATACATTTTCCATTTTGTCATTGCCTGGCATTTGAGAATATAGAACATCTCCTTTTTGCCTGCATATTTAACAGTGAGGGCGACGTGGATTTTTCCTATTGGCCTTCACCTGGATTCCCGCTAGTATCTGCCCACTTTAGGGATTATACAGAACAATACTTCCTGGACGATTGTGTTTGCTGTGGGCAGATACCTCTACTGTGTGTAGTTAACCAGAAGGCTTGAGGCCAGCTGCTATAGATGGATGTTAAAATTCTGCTTAGATTCATTAATTTCCCATCACGTTGAGAACCCTAAGGTTGCCCGCATGTTTTCTTAGTAAAAGGAGTTTTATTGATGCACAGAATTGTAATGGTATGGACAGTTTTAGAAGTTCCAAACATGTTTATCTAGGTGAATGGTGCATTTTATAGCTTGATTCCACTTGTAATGTTTTTAGGCCACTTTGATTGATTACTTGGGCAACAAGAGATAATGGTAGAATATTTAAGACAGCAGATATACAACTAATTGATATGGAATCTATTAATATATCTTGATGGACAATGTGTTGGGTTTTGAGTTGGATCCAAACAATCCTGTGAACGGAGCAGACCATTACTTAGGTTTCTGTTGTCAGTTACAAGTTGTGTAACCTCCTGAGATAGCAACTATCCCAATGTTCCTATATTAGGTGCTTAAATTAGCTTTTGTGTCATCAGCTTTGTTTTGCACAGTGCACTGTACATGGCTTTTATAAATATGTTATGAATTTTAGGAATGTTTATATGCACTTTGAGGGTCAAGATTGACTGAAAAAAGATTTGATGATGATGAATTCCAGATGATGAAAATCAGCCATAGCTAAAAAATGTGGAGACGGTTTTGGGTGCATTCAGAGAAATACATATTTTTAAAATAGTACAAAATAAAATGTATTTTGCTATGGATATCAGATGTTTCTTATACTCTTGCTCTCCCACCATGTAATTGTAACTTGTTTCTAACACTCTTGCTCTCCCACCATGTAATTGTAACTTGTTTCTTACACTCTTGCTCTCCCACCATGTAATTGTAATTTGTTGCTTACACTCTTACTCTCCCACCATGTAATTGTAACTTGTTTCCTACACTCTTGCACTCCCACCATGTAATTGTAGCTTGTTTCTTACACTCTTGCTCTCCCACCGTGTAATTGTTACTTGTTTCTTACACTCTTGCTCTCCCACCGTGTAATTGTAAGTTGTTTCTTACACTCTTGCTCTCCCACCGCATAATTGTAACTTGTTTCTTGCACTCTTGCTCTCCCACCGTGTAATTGTTACTTGTTTCTTACACTCTTGCTCTCCCACCGTGTAATTGTAAGTTGTTTCTTACTCTCTTGCTCTCCCACCGCGTAATTGTAACTTGTTTCTTGCACTCTTGCTCTCCCACCGTGTAATTGTAACTTGTTTCTTACACTCTTGCTTTCCCACCGTGTAATTGTAACTTGTTTCTTACACTCTTGCTCTCCCACCGCGTAATTGTAGCTTGTTTCTTACACTCTTGCTTTCCCACCGTGTAATTGTAACTTGTTTCTAACACTCTTGCTCTCCCACCATGTAATTGTAACTTGTTTCTTACACTCTTGCTCTCCCACCATGTAATTGTAATTTGTTGCTTACACTCTTACTCTCCCACCATGTAATTGTAACTTGTTTCCTACACTCTTGCACTCCCAACATGTAATTGTAGCTTGTTTCTTACACTCTTGCTCTCCCACCGTGTAATTGTTACTTGTTTCTTACACTCTTGATCTCCCACCGTGTAATTGTAAGTTGTTTCTTACACTCTTGCTCTCCCACCGCATAATTGTAACTTGTTTCTTGCACTCTTGCTCTCCCACCGTGTAATTGTTACTTGTTTCTTACACTCTTGCTCTCCCACCGTGTAATTGTAAGTTGTTTCTTACTCTCTTGCTCTCCCACCGCGTAATTGTAACTTGTTTCCTACACTCTTGCACTCCCACCGTGTAATTGTAACTTGTTTCTTACACTCTTGCTTTCCCACCGTGTAATTGTAACTTGTTTCTTACACTCTTGCTCTCCCTCCGTGTAATTGCAACTTGTTTTTCTTTCAGACTTGAGTGACGAATCAGATGAGCTGCAAACTTACAGATATCAACTCAACGTTTAAACACATTTATTTTGCTTTACTGGTGGTTTGGGTGATTTCACTTAATCAATTTATTGGATGGTAATTGTGATGCTTATATTGATGTCAGGGGCATAATTAACAAAAAGTCATACAACACAGTGCAACAAGGCAATTTGTTGCGCTGCATGACAGGGACAGAGCAGAAATGCACTGTATCCACCACTATATGACGCATTCCTGCTCTCTCTCCCTGCGCTGTCGCACTAAACGCTGCCTAGTGCCAACACAGGTAACCCTGTGCCATAGTGAGGGGTGACTGAGTTGTAGGTATGATTGCTTTTGTGTAGGGGACACCTTATTGCACAAAAACAATCCTTAAACGCATTGTCCTCTTTCAACGTGTGCCGCAGAATGAATTACACACAGAAAGAGGAAATAACGAGGAGAATAACGATATTTCTCCTTGTTACACCTGTCCAGTGGGCTCACTATTTTGATGCATTCCCAAGTTTACAAGTCTTTGTATATCTGGGAATGCACCAAAATCCATGAGTGGATGCACAGGATCGCCAATGTTCCACCCATGGAACGCCTTCCCAATGGAGAGTAACACAAGGCAGCAATTTATGATCCCTTGCGTCACTCTGGATTTACTAAGCCAGGCACGGTGGCTTTCCATGTCTTAGTAAATCTCACTTAGGTCCTTATACTGTCTTGCGTTGCCGGCTGTACTTGACACAAGGGCAACTCAAGGGCTTAGTAAATCTGCCCCTTATTAGTTAATACATGGCTATTTGTGTATGATTCATTTTTTAATTTTTTTTACGCCGATCACTATCTTATGTGTTATTGATTTCTTGGGAGTTTTTGTAAAGTGCGTATGAAAGCCAAAAGTATCGAAGCATTTCACAGAGGATTCTGTACAAAGCAGAATAAGTTAGATGGTTTCATAATCACTGACTTCACTTGCGTAGTTACATTTCGGCGTGGAAACCGACACAGACGTGTGGCCGTGGAAAAGAGATTAGAATATGCAGCAAAACACTTGTAGAAAATAGAATTCACCAATAAAAAATGTACATTTAAGATGAAGACATTCAAATATGGCAACTGTTTGATCATTTAAATACCAATAAAATCAAAAGGAATGAAAGCAGGGTGACGCCTCTCCTCACCTGGGAAACTTTTATTGTTTTTAAAAGGACTCTCGCTCACTAGAGTACTACAGTGGCATGCGTCATCATCGAGCCCTCAAGGGCCTGAGTCACAAAGGTGTAAGTTTTCCCCTGTTTGCTATTCACACAGGGATTTACAAGTAGTATCTTTGTGAGTGTGGAGCCTTTTAGTGTGTTTGCGTTCGTTGCAGCGGTGTGGCATTCCGGTATCGTAATGTCTAGGACATATTATTTGGGATCAAGGATAACAAGTTTTCATGTTCAGTTTGTCTACCGAACAAGACAGCACAGCCCAATATATATTTGTGTATATAGTATTTCTATAGCGCAAACGTAGCCTAAAGACAAGCTACCGCTGTGAAAGGTCAAAGACAAGCCTAAAGTCAATGAGTGAAGGGTGAGGTAGCTGGGTTGTGGATGGTTATTGCATTGTGATGTAAGGTGCTTTAAAGAGTGTTGTCTTCCCAAGGTGTGATCAAGGACCAGCTGATATAATACACATGTTTGCTGAGTGTGACAAACTGCTGGCTCTCATGGCGGGTATTGAACAGTTTCTCTGTCAAAATTTGGGGCGGGTAGTAACCCTGACGTCAACACTGTTAATATTGGGATTTGATTAAAGATTACAGCTAAACCTCACTCCAGGATATCTATGTTATATGGCTGCAGCTTTGTTCCGCATTTTGATAGCTACTATGTGGAAGGATACAATGCCACCAACATATCAAGCTTGGTATGCAAGACTACATCATGTATTCAATCTGGAGATGGCTTTGTATAAGTGTAAAGGTCTAAGGGGGAAGATCCGGGACCGACAGGTATGGGGTTTGTTGATGGAAAAATAGGGGAAAGATAGGGGTAACGCTGTGCCCGGCAGCTTTCCTTGAGTTATATGAGCTAATGTCCCTTCTGTGTTTTTTTGTTTTTACTGTCTGGGAGATCCCATGGATGATTTGATCGGCTCTTCGATTGCAGTTTGTGCTTCTTTAGTTTTTACCTTCATGTTCTCTGGGGGCCTCCCTAATTCTGTGTTGTTTTTCCTTTCTTTGTTTTATGCATTAAAAACTGTCCAATTATTGCTTACTGGAAAAAAAAAGAAGAAGAAAAAAAGAAAAAAGAGTTTTGTCTCCAGCTCTTTTCTAAATCGGAGCAGCGTTGAGACGGTCCGGATGGATACAGGGTCCAGATCCTGGGTGCATAGATTGAAAAGGTCTGATGTCTTGTTTTCCCTTTGGACACGTCTTCGTCTGCAGTCTGGTGGTTTCCTGGCTGTGGGTGTGCTGAGGACCACCAGATGTGGTGAGCTTGTCTACTAGATAATCCTGGTTGTATCTCTGGAGCTTCTCTTTAGCCCATCTAACACCCACAGAACTCTCCAGGTAACTTTCCATGGTTCTGCTCCCCCACGAAATTCTAAAAACCAGCACACCTTGTTAATCCCAATATCTGCCCCCCTATTCAGAGCACCAGCTTTCATTCCAAATGAGCTAGCTCGTATAAGCTCATCAGTTTCAGATGCACTACAGTCGAAGCTCTAACTCCTGGCTAATGTGTGTGCTGATAAATGCCAGGTCAGACGACACTCATCCAAAAAGCTTCATGGATACAGATTCACCCGCATTAAGAGACAGCATGAGGAACGCACCCACACTCAGAACCAGATTCACCTTCAAGTTATTACACAATACTTTATTTATAAAGCGCATCAGCTACCTAAAGCAGAGGTGTCCGGGCACTAGCGTAGTCCAGCAAGACATGGGAGGTGAGGGGTAAACAAGGAAGAAATGGTTTCAAACTAACCACTGCTAAAGAGCCATGTCTCTAAAGCTTTCCTGAACTCCCCTTCCGATGGTATAAACCGGAGTCTGTCAGGAAGGGAGTTCCATAATCTAGTTGATACTACTGAGAAGGCCTTGCCTCCGATGAGAGATTTTGCAAATTGGGGAATGCACAGCAAATTCTGTCAGTTAGAACGTAGAGCACACATTTGCTGATAGGGGCGGATGCGTTTTTTAATGTAGTTGGGGCAGCTATCTCTCTAAGCCTTGAACACAATTATCAAGGCTCTTGCAGGTTATCATGCCATTACGCAGGACCATCTAGCGCTTCAGATTTTACAACTGGTACTCCTAATTTGGATGCTCCTTCACAGACAAGATATCATTAGCTTGCTTTTACTATTCATGTTCAACTGTGGATATCAACAGCACCCTGATGTTAATATTTTATCGACTTATTCGTTAAAGGCTGATATTTGCCTCTTAGAGGTTGTCTACACATATCTTCCTCTTGGCAACTGCATTAAATCCAACTATTTTGTTAGATTTTTCTTGGAGTCCTGACGAAGTTCCCTAGGGGGACGAAACATGTTGGCTGTTGGCCAGTTTTAAAGATTCAATCCAATAAGGTTGTAATTTTGGAACATATTTGGTTGGATTGACTTACTTCACATCAAGTGCACCTTCCTTCTTCTTCTGTAGCAATCATCAAGGCTTTAAATTCTATCCAATTCACAACCGGAAGCCAATGGAGCTGTTTGATGTGCGGAGAGATATGTTGTCTAAACGGCACTCTTCTAATCAATCTCGCAGCCGCATTCTGCACCATCTGCAGTCTCTTTATCAGATATGCCGGAAGACTAAGATACAGACTGTTGGCATAGTCAAGCCTTGAGGTCACTGTGGCATGAACAACTAATTTTCGACAATATCAGGAAGTAAATATAGAAATTTCCTCAGACTCTTCAGAATTCCAAAGCAGGTGGATGTAATGGACCGTATTTGGGATGCAAATGTCATATCAGAGTCCCCTTTTACGGACACATTTTTTGCCATAGAAGTCGGACAGGGTGAGGAGCCCATTTCCTCCGGCCACCATATACCAGGCGTCGGTGGGGGATCCTTGCCAAAAAACAAGACCTCTGTGTTCTCTGCGTTCAGTTTTAGCTTATTATTATGCACCCAGCTGGAAACGTCACACAGGCAGCCCCTAAACCTCTCAAAAGAGTTTGCCGTATGGTCCTTAAAAGAAAACACAAACTGTGTGTCGTCTGCATAGGAGATGGTTTTTATTCCCATTTCAAAATAATCACACATAATTGAGCCAAATAGATATTAAAAGGTAGAGGGCTTAGTGCCAAGCCCTGCGGTACACCACACCAGAGGGGTTTCACTTCCGATTTAAAAGGGTGTAATATGACTCTTTGCCGGCGATCGCTGAGTTAGGACTTTATGCAGGTGAGTGCCATCCCCTTCAATTAAAATATGTGCTATTGCTTAAAATGAAATCTGGCAAAAATATAGTAATAGGGAGTTCAGTCTTGACTTCGGCAATGCCAAGTATAAATCTTGTGCCATGCTAGATAATTTAGAATTGATTCAATATTTACAACAGCCTCCCTCCCATCCTAGACGCACCAAAGGCAACATTTTCAATCTCATCTTTGCCAATCTGGGCCTCATCATATGTTTGTCCCACATTGTAATGACCAGTTGATCCACTTCCCAGTCTTACATCCACATCAGCCTTGACCCACAATATCTATGTCAGGAACACTTGGAAGACCTCATCGCTCCAGTGTGTGCGTGAACAGGTACTTGTAGACCATGAACTTAGTTAGAGATCAGTGGAGCTTTGAGCAAACGTGGGTACCCAAAGTTAATATTACATTTTACAGTATATACCACTGCAACCCAATAAAAAATAAAAAAAATAAGAATTTTCACTCATTGTTTCAAACTTACTTTCCTGGTCCAAGTATCAAAAGAATGAGTTAAGAAAGCTTTTGGTGACTCCAAACGACCTCCACATATGTTCACTCTTCTGGGGACCTAACATGGTCAGAGCAGACGCTTTGAACTGGGAGCAGCGCTGGGCGTGAATTGCTCTCACTCACCTGCCTGACTCCAAAATGGCCCTCACACGTGTTCACTGTGATGGGGGCCTCAATCAGTCAGGGTTATGTGCAAGAATTCTAACTTGTTTCAGTTGTCTCTCTTCTGTTTTCATTGGTGACCCGGGCTCCGCTCATTGCTGCTTCATAAGCCCATTAGGGTCTGCCGGATAAGGCTTGGAAAGGAGACCAATTGCTGTATGACAGGGTAGACAGCTTTCTCCTTTGCAGACACAGCCTCTTGCTGTCACCACATTTTGTATTAAGGCCTGCTCTTCTTGAAACTGTAACTCTCTTTTTCGGTCATGAATAGAGAGTTTCAGCTGAAGACCTATTGAGTAGAATATAATAAATTAAGTGATCTTTGGATCGACCCGTGGTCTTGAGTGTATTGATTTCTGGTCTATTTATCTTCCCTGATTCTGGTTTGATGGCTTTCCTCCCTTTACTTTGGTTTGTTCTGCCCAATGAGCCTTTCAGTCTTGCAGTGTTTTGATTGGTTGAGTTGTAGTCTTCTGCTGCTATTGTCCTGTAACTACTTTTCCTTTTGCGTCTCACTGGATCCCTTTGGTTTTCCTTATTCTGGCAGCAGATTTCAGCACTGTTTGTCTTTCCCCCTCCCCCCTTGATCTTGTCCATCTTTCTTTGCTGCAGCTGTTCTCACTCCTCCGGCTCTCCCTCTTTCCTGTAGTTTCTCCCCCTCATCTGTCCCTTACCCTGACCCCTCCCTGTCCATCCTCCCAGGCCTCCACTCACTCAGTTCATCAGTCCTACTCGCCTGTTCCCTCGCTATCACTCCTCAGAAGCCTCAACGATGAATCAGTGAGACTATGTAAGTTGCTCTTCAAGCACACTAGTTCCACATAAACATGTGAGACATTTATAAAAAAACACATAAATCATTATTATCAGGGCCCAAGTCTGGGGTTATGCTGGGAGTGGGAGTGAAGGAGGCTGCCTACGTTCATCCTTTCACACTTGAAAGATCTAAAACTGTGACTCCTTTTCTAAATGTAGGTTTATCGAATAAAGGGAAAGCTGGCTGGGGAGAGCTGGACAATGGTAAAATAGAAGGTGCATCGACTGCACTAAAGACTCTGTAATGCTCTGTTATTTGTACTTACTGGAACATTCTAATAAACAAACCTTTAAAAACAAAATGTAGCCTCATGTATTACAAAAATACTAACAATTGATTTACAGGCAGCACACAAACATGAATTATTTGTACTGTATTGGTATTTCTATAGCGCTTTTCAATGCCCTGCAAGGCTAAGAATGCTTTCTGGACGGTCCAAATGTATTTAAATAGCACTTCATGCCTCTGAGGAAGTCATGAAGTGCTACAATTATCTTCAAGTTCCTAGAAGCCCTTTGGAGCTCATTGTTGTAAGGTTGCTTTTTGTGATTTGTCCAACATGGGACGTGTTTGTGAGATACATTATGTTTGACTGTAGTGGAAGCATGGCAGATTGAACAATTGATATGTTCTCGACCCTCTACAACCCAGCCCAGAAATAGACTTTCCAGACCCCCTGGTAATGAGGACTTTGTCACTGTAACAACACGAGAAAGAAACCCACTTGGACTGCGACCCCCTGGAACCCACTGAACAGCACCGGGGTGAGATGTGTTTCAAGTAACATTCAATTCAATAAAAAATCACAGGGCTAATTACAGGAATCCAAACCCTCGTTCTTATTAGAAAGACAAACTCAAGAACACTAGGAAACAATGGGTCTTTTTTGGCAATTTATTTTAAAGTCCTAATCCTGTCCAAGTGCACACAATGGGCCCGATTCACAGAATGAACTTAAGACTAAATCCTAAACTTACTACTATTTGGTATTCACAGAATAGATTTAAGACTACTAACTTTACGTCCGCACTCGGGCCGGAAACTCCGCCTCCGGGCCGGAATACCCGGCCCGAGTGCGCACGTAAAGTTAGTAGTCTTAAATCTATTCTGTGAATCCCGAAAGTAGTAAGTTCACTCTGTGAATCCCGAAAGTAGTAAGTGCATTCTGTGAATACCAAATAGTAGTAAGTTTAGGATTTAGTCTTAAGTTCATTCTGTGAATCGGGCCCAATGAGTGTAGTAACTTTTATAAACAGAATAGGAGCTGCACAATTTACCAGTGATGTGAATTTCAGAAAATGATGCAACCTATTGACTGTGTAACTTTATAACAAACCAACCCTCATCTCTTTGGCTTGCTATCCAGTAGGACGTGCACTAGTAAGGTGATGTGTCTTCGTCTTATTCAAAAGCGTATCTAAAGCATGGGGTACCTTCACTGTGAGGTCAGTAGCAAGGACGAGCCCTGCCGATTGCCTGATAGAAACCGCCGCTGCCGCAGCAGCTCTCAGACAGCTCAGGAGAGCTCTGGCAACGTTATCGAGCATGGCAGAAAAGTAAGCGCAGGGTCTCTGCTTACCACCGAAACCCTGTGTTAGAACAGAAAGCGCCCAACCATTCATCTCATGCATGTAAAGCACAAAAGGCTTTTCATAATCAGGGGTGCCAAGCACAGGAGCAGAGCAAAGCGTAACTTTTAATTGTTCAAAAGCTTGCTGGCATGCAGATGTCCAGGGTAGGGATTCATACACCTCTTTGGTGGTCAGGTAAAGAAGGGGTTTTGTTAGTAGGGAATAGTTAAGAATCCAGTGCCAACAATACGATGTTACCCCAATAAATGCGCATACCTCACATTTGGTCTAGGGAACATCCATGTTAGTTATAGCAGCTATGCGTTCAGGTGTTAGTCTGCGAACCTCCTTCGACAGTAGGTGACCTAAGTAGGTGACCTCCTGTCCACAATATTGGAATTTCGAAAGGAACACCTTGTGTTCGTGATGTGCCAAATGTAGTAGTAATTTAACTGTGGCCTCTTTGTAACCGTCCTCAGTGTCTGAGGCCACTAGAAGGTCATCAACATACTGCAGCAGCACATTACCAGGGGAAAACTCCAGGGAATCCAATTGGGCTTTCAGGGCTTGACTGTAAATACTTGGGGCCTCATTTATGTGAAATGACGCATCGCTGCGTGAAAGCAGCGATGCGTCACTTCTCAGTGCGCACTCCTTGCGACATTCCTGATGAGTCATATTTAATGTATGACGCATCATGTCGCAAGGAGTTACAGATACGTCAGTATTTCTGACGTATCTGTAAGCGCAAAAGTGACGCATTGCTGGAGTGTGTCACAAAAGTGACGCAACTCCAGCAATGCGTCCTTTCACATGGGGCAAGCCCCATGTGAAAGGGCCTGCGTCAGTCTTACGCCTGCTGTGAGGCAGGCGCAAGATTTTGACGCAACGGCGTCCTAGAAGTGATGCAGTGAAATCACATAGATTTCACTGCGTCACTTCTACGAGGCTTTTTGCGGGGGAACGCCCCCTCTGCATACATTATACCTGACGCAGGTATAATGTAGCGCAGGGGTTTACAAAGTGACGCATCTGCTTAGATGCGTCACTTTGTGGAGAAGTGTGGCTCACTGGTTAGAGCAGGCAGACCCTGAAGCAGAGGTCAGACCCGGGACTAGGGTTCAATTCCCGACGCGGCAGGGTCTTGAGCTCAAATGTCCATGGACTCGATAATTCTCGCTTCGGTGCCTGACCTAATCATGGGTTCACACTCTGCAACCCTGGGCATTAAGCTTGCTTAATCTCCACAACGCCCCCCCCCCGCGGCGGGATGCCTGGCTTTCACCTTGGGGATGCCCTATAGGGGCTATCTCACAGGGAAAAGCCAGGACGGGTTCCCAAGGCAAGCGCGGAGATACCCCTTCGGGGGTCGATTCAGGCGCTATATAAGAAACATAATAATAATAATAATAATAACTTTGTAAATAGTGAGCAACAGGAGGCATGTATTACGCCGACGATGCATCACAAAAAGTGACGCATCAGCAGCGCAAAACTGACGCAAGGCCTCATAAATGAGGCCCCAGGGTTTCTGTATAGCCTTGTGGAGCACAAGAGAATATAAAACTCCAACCATCTATTGCAAATCCAAAAAGCGACCTGCTGTTTGCATGTATTGGTATGCTGAAGAAAGCATTCTTTAAATCAATGACAGAAAAGAATTTTGCCATTGGGGGAATCATTGTCAAAGTCGCAGTAATGTCTGGAACCACAGGGTATTGAGGAATCACAATCTTATTGACCTCTCTCAGGTCAATCACAAAAAGGTATACGTCTGGATGATATCAGAAGAGTCCAAGGGGGCCTCTTTAAGGATAGGAAGAATAGGACTATTGCATACATTAGACACTGTCTCTTCAACCACACCTGTTTTAATCAAATCCTTTATAGTTTGCAGTAGGGCCTTCTTCCCTGCTTGGGAGATCTTATACTGGGGAATGTGTGGTAATTGAACATTGTCTTTGATACGGATGGAGACCTGTGGGATCTGGAGCAACCCCACGTCTGTGTCGCCTGTTGCCCACAAAGTATGTGGTACATCTTTAAATTCTGCCGGGAGGGGTAAGTCCTTTGAAAGGCATTGTCTTACATGGGCCACCTTCGGCCCAATTGTCATAAAAACACTGTCAAGGGAGCAATATATCGTTGCATGCAGTATTTTTATCAAATCCAGTCCCATTGAATTTTCCCCACAATTTGTCGTCTATAAGAATGGTGAGTCAACTGTAAAGGGGCCAACAGTCAAAGTAATATGTTTAGAAATGGGGCTAACAACTGGCTCACCTGAGAAACCAGGGAATTGGAAACAGAGCTATTCGTAGCCCCCGTATCAAGTAGGAATTTCTTAGTGGTGCCATGCAAATCAGCCATGACGAATGTTCCACACTGATCAAAATGCACCGGAACTGGTTCCTCACCCTGCCCCTGGCTGTCCTAGCTGTGAGACAGCCCTGTCACCTCGTCCATGTCGTAGTTCTCATGGCAATACTGCCTGCTCTGTGGGTCAGCAAAATAGTTCCCACTCTGTCTATTCAGTGAGACATCCTCTAACTGCATCCCCCCAGACTCATTCCGCCAGTGCCCCTCCTTTTTACAATGCGCACATTGGTTGTACCCAACTGGTGCGTCAGAACCCCCACCCCTACCGGACCCATCCCTGTTCAAGTGAGGTAGTCTCTGGGTTGGTCCCGTGCCCCTCCCTCTGCCCCTCGCAACCTGCTGCAACAACACCCTCGTCTTCAAATCTTTCGCCTTTTCTCCGCCTTCTCTTTTGCAATCTCGGGAAGCAAATTAGTGACAAACCTGTTAATAAACAAATGACACCACCGTCTAAAGACAAGTCCTGACCACTAAAATCTATAAACACCCCCTCAAATCTAGTAAAGAAATCCGATACGCTCTCATCCTTTTTCTGGTAACAATCAGTCAACTTATCCCTATCCACTTTCTTCGGCGGGATAAGGGAGTGCATGTATGTTATAATACGGCCTGGTAATGCTAACAACTCTGTCTTTGGCTTGTCGTCAGCTTGCGCACCTTATCCCATGTTCTTATCCCCTCCCATGTGCCCCCCAGCTCCAGCGCATGGTCCTGTGTATGCACCTGTTGCCAGGTGTCTACCGGCACCAACAGGCTAGAAAAATAACTCTATCAGCTAGCATCATGACTGTGGAGGAGGCCGCCTCCGTCAACTCCTTGTAACATGCAGTGGGGTTCTTCCTGGGGTCCGGCAGCAGGTTTTTCAGGAACAGGACCTCACTCCTTTTCCAAGGAGTATAGACCCACTGTTCCTGAAACCGAGCAGCCACCCGTTGTCTAATTACTGTGTCTGTGGAGTTGTGCAGTTCTGGGATTTCGGGATGGTATATGGGATGAACTTCCCTCATAGGGTGCTGTGCCCCCACCGTCGGAATCTTTTGGAGCAGTCTGCCTTGATAATCCTCTAATGCCATCACATTGTTAAAAACTTAATTTGGAGCCATACCTGCAGCATACACTCTGTCTCGTATGTTATAGATAACCTGCAGTGCAACACTCCGAAAGCACTGTTCCTACAATGCTGTCAATGTGGCTGACATGTGCTTAAGAGCAAGCTGCTGCAAAAAGGGCTCATAATCTTTCATCACACCCAACACATCTTCCACAGTATAAATCGCATTTTGACCCCACTGGGCCACTTGATTCGCCACCATCGTCTTTTCTTCAGTACCCACAGCAGAGCGCACCAATACTTTCTCCATGTGGTCTTGCGCTGCTGCCCAATTCCCTCGCGCAGGCGTATCCACATTTAACAATGTCTGGGGTATCACATTCAAAGAGGAAAGAGCAGATGCAGAGACAGGTACCATTGCGTGGGGAGATAGCGTTGCAGGGGTGAAAGGGAGGGTAGCGGCTGAAGCAGAATCACTAGACAAGACAGGGGAGAGTACAAGAGAGCTGACCGCTCCCGCACCGGCTGCCTGAATGTGCGGGCGCAGGGCAAGCGCACCCAGGGCAGAAGCAATAGAGCTAGATACAGGATCGCCGGAGGGGGCGGCATCAGAGGCCGCGGACTGGGATGTCGGGACTGAAGGATATATCCGTTCAGGGGCATAAGGGTGTGGTGGGCAAGAATCCAATACCTCGTCAAGAAAATCATAGCTTCCTACCCTGGTAACATAGCATTTCTCCGCCTGTAACCGAAACTTTCTGTCTGCACATTCTATTCCTTTCTCTATCTTCTCTCTCTCATATGCCACTGCTTTCTGTGTAATTATTTGTCTGTCTCTTCTGAGCCTCCTTTTTTGCTCTCATACGCTGTTGTTTTGCTTCCTTTTGCTACACCCTCAGAGATTCAAAGACCGATTGCCTGCTTCTTTCAGCGAAAAATTTGTCTTGCAAGAAACCCATTTTTGTTCATTAAATGAGCCAATAGGTGTCCGTTGCAGGTCAGTATTGTCCCTCGTATACTTATGCCACAGCGTGCTAAACATAATAGGGCCAATGCCATGCTTGACATATACATTGAAATTTGGGGTACCCTCCGGAGGTGCAGGCTGTTTCTCCTCCAATCGAGCATCGGTAGAACAACATCGACATCCAAAACACATACATATACTTCAACAAGGTATCTTAACATAAGACACATACACTGTCCCCAAAGGACGGATAAAACCCCAACCAACCTACTGTCTGAAATTCAAACCGAAGCAGTCCGAAGACCGCACTCTACTGTCCGGGGACTGTACAAAGTTCAAGAACACAGGCTCTAGTCTCACACTTTTTCAAGCATAGACCGAATTTCCAGTTGGCCTGGCAGATTGTCTACAAGCAGCCCCAGACCTTTTCGAGCACAGGCCAAATTTCCAGTTGGCCTTGCCAGCTGTTCACAAAATTCTGTGTCTTTTCCAAGATAGTCCAAAGACTAAACCAAGACACAGCCCATCGACTACTGTCATTAAAGCAAGGCAGTTCGCAAACTGCACCCAAGACAGCCCGAAGACTATACCGATACAAGAGGCCAGGCCTCAGCCCTAGACCTTTTAGAAAACAAATCCAATTACCAGTTGGTCTGGCAGATTACCTGTGAACAGTCCCGGAGCTTTTCAAGAACAAAGCCAATTACCAGTTGGCCCGGTAGACCGCTCGCAAGCACTCTGTGTCCCTCAAGGATCCGCAGACCCACCAAGTCCATGACAAGACAGCCCGGAGACTGTTACAAGACACACAGCCCGTCAGCTTGTGCCGTTCAAATTACAAGACACACAGCCTGTCAGCTTGTGCCGTTCAAGTTACAAGACACACAGCCTGTCAGCTTGTGCCGTTCAAGTTACAAGACACACATCCTGTCGGTTTGTGCCGTTCAAGTTACAAGACACACAGTCCGTCAGCTTGTGCCGTTCTAGTTACAAGACAGTCAGAGACTGTATCAAGACGCGCCTGCAAGCCTGTGCCGTTCAAGAATGTGCCATTTTCCCAAAAATCGAATCACTCACCTGGTGCACTCAGGTTAAGTCAAATTATTCTCCACTGCAGACTCTCCGGACCAAACAGTCAAATCCAGGGTTTCGCCTTCTCACGACCCCAGCCGAGGTGTCCACTAGACGAGGAGCCGCCCGATCAGACAGGCAGGCAGCTGCGAGTGCAAGACTCTATCGTGCAGGTTACCCATCCGACCCGACGCAACTCCGTCCCACTGAGTATCCACCTGGGGACGGGTGGATACTCAGACACCCAATGGTGGAGTACCTGTTCGGGTGCCAACTGAAGGGCAGGGCTCTCTAGGGCCCCGCGGGTTCTATACACAACCACCTACTATGCCTTCCCAAGAGAAGAGTTGATCAGACAGTGGAGAATCCAAACTTACTTTATTAGTATATCTCTGGAGAGAGAGCCCAGTCTGACCCACACCCTGTGGTGTTCACTGAGGGACTGGCTCCCCAACGGTCAGTAATACATAATTTTCCTTCCAATATTCCCCCAAACACGCCACAGTGGAAAACTACGTGGCCTTCAGTAGAAAAAGGCGAAGTGCTTCTTCATGGCTGGTCTCAGTCTCTCGACACAAAGTTGTTGTCTAGCCGTTCATGTTCTCTTTCTAACTTATAAACCATTATCGGGTAATCTATTAATCTTTCACTATAAACAATCAGCAGAAGGCAGTCCTGATGCTTTGCTTATTGTCTCTCTGTGTTTCTCTGCCCTTCACATGATGATAACAAATGAGAAATGAAATTATCAACTTCTATGAAGTTGTTTTCACAACTAAGAAACAATGATTTAGAGCAGAGAATTCAATTATGATTAAATACTGAAAATATATTCTAGCCGGCTTGATTAGCACACTCCACAGAATAATTTAATTTAATGTATTAATGTGTATTCCATATTTACAGCTTCTAAATAAATGATTAACCTGTGAAGATGGGATACCTAGAAGGGAAGGAATATGATAATGATAACATGTTGCTGCACAGAGGTGTTTACATACAGAGGGTAAACTCAGTAAGTTTCATAATCTGGGCTTAAGTTTATATATGTATCGTAAGACTAATTGGATACAATGAATTAATATTGGAGAAGAGTCTAAACTTAGACCTCATAGTGCCCAGAAAGAAAAGAAAGGTAAGAAAGGCACATCATTTTAAATGACAAACAATCTATTTTCATAAACGGTACATATATATCACACAAGGGTGTCCCTAAGGATGAGCTATGCTGCACAGTGCTCGTGAAGGTGATGTGATATGATACAGACAAATATTAAATGAGCAGGAAAACTACAAAAGCTTATTGATAAATGGTGCACAATAAATATCCATAGGCCAACAGTTAACTCAACGTTAAGGCCCATTTGTAATTGTAATAAATCAAAGATTTGATCGTGTAGACATCGATGTTTCAACCCAGATGGATATGAGTTGTGGTTGGGTCTTCATAACGGCAAGCGAAGGGGATTAGACCCTCACAAGTCTGGAGATAAATATTCGTGGCCTGAGCATGTTTTGACAGGAGCTAACAAGCATTGGCATAGCCAATAGGTCTTGCCTTTGGGACCTTATAAGTGTTGAGCCATGCAACAGTTGATGTTGTTGCTGTAAGGATATGGTGCTGCATAACTAAACACTTATAAGGTCCCAAAGGCGAGACCTATTGGCTATGCCAATGCCTGTTCTTTGTTGTTGTACATTCTGCAAAATACAAAATAAATTGAATTAAAAAAAATGATGAAAATGTCACATGAGCAATCTGAAAGCTTGTGCACTACCGCTCTGCCTTTCCTTATTGGCACACTGAGTGCTGGCCTTTTGCCAAGCCCCAGCATCACAATATCTTCCTTAGAATGTTGTTGCCTTGCCTTGCCCAGCATGTTTGGGCTCCTGCTTTTTAAAACTGACAGCAGTAGCAGCATGTTATGTTAGCGTTTTAGATCTTCGTGTTATGTCACATTCAGAGAAAGACAAGTAGAGACAGATATCGCCATGGAAAGCAAAACATAAACAATTCAGCGAATGTCAGGCGTCACTACAATGCCATTTACGAGGATGTCCTAGTGACGCTGTGACCTGACCCTGAAATGGACGCCATTAAATGGCCCTGCATTGTACTATTCTTTGTAATACATGGCTGACACTTCCCGGTGTTTCTATGCTTATTAAAATGCTTACTTTTTAACGGTGGATATTTTTTACATAGTTTTATAATTTGAGGCTTTTTTGTTTGCAAATCAACTTGCTTGGTGCCTTCTGCTCTGACAATGAGGTGCTTTGCGCTTTTGTAGTCTTCTTTCTACCCCCTCATTAACTACACGTCATCTAACTGCGCCTGATTTGCTCAGGTTACTGCACCATGCTGTTTTCCCAGGAGTGTGTTTGGAGTGGTTGTGTAAGGGAAGGGATTCAAGATTGTAGGCACAGAAGGGCGCTTGGAAGGGAAGAGTGGTAAGGAAGGAAGGGAGAAAGCGGAGCGTGAGGGGGCAATATATAGACTAGGAAGATATAAAGTCAGAGAGAAAGAAGGGGTGTGTAGCGACGCAAAGAAGGAATACAAAAGTGGTAGTGAAGGAGGATAAAGTGAAAAAAATGAACAGGCGGCAATCAAGAGGGCAAAGAAGCACGAAGAAAGGGTGTCGGGCAGACAAGGAAGAAAGAGGCAAGCAAAAGCGGAAAAATCTCAAAGTTTAAAAAAACAAGCATTGACTGCGCAGCTGTGAAAGAGACACGTCCGTGGCCGTGAAAGTAAAAGCGCGGCCGCGAGACGCGCTCTGTGGAGGGGGAGGGGCGAGCAATAAAAAGGCAGATGGCGGCTGTGAATGCGCGCGTTCACGCGCACATGCATGCAAGCTTTACGCCGGGGTAGCACTTCCAAAAGGCCCCTTACTAAATGTCGAGCAACAGCGCATGCGCTGCTGTAGGCTCGACCTAAAAAAGGGCTTTATCAATGAAAGGAAAGAGATGGAGGCTGTTTTTGAAGTGGAAAAAGCAAAACATTTACGCAGTTGAAAGGGGAGCAGGAACATCTCAGCGGAAATCTGAAAGAAAAAAGGTAGGAAACGTTTTACATCAGAAATCAATGTCATTAAAATACAGATGAGAAGTTAATTCTCATATAAGCCAAGAACTAAATACACAATGCTGTAAGTAAAGAACATGATGCCTTCATACTAAGCGCAGATATACAGTGCAATTTGGGACCAAAAAGTGCAAGTGCTTCTAAACTTCAGAAGAGGAAAGGCATGGCGGCCCTAACAGCGTTTGTCTACACAGTATTTTACAGATTAGAATTTACAATCTGTGTCAGACATCACGTTTGTGTATCTGCCTTCAAAGAACTCTGGCACAAACGCTTGATTCTACCAACGGGTCGCTTCTCCCATCATTTACAGGTTGTGCAGAGCAGCTTTAAGGAGCTGTGAGTAACATCCGACATAAAAGGCCAAAATTCATTATTCACATAGTGATCCACAAAAGTTGTATAATATAAAAGGCACAAAGAGCCGTGGTTAAGGTTGCTGTCATCAGCATAGCCCGTACGAAGCCAGCACGTAACCATTTCCCAGACAGCTATTACTTGGCAATACTTACTTCACCAGATCCATCCTGACAGTAGTAATTTGCGAGGCCTCAGGGTAGTTACGCGCTATATAAATTTAATTTTCAATTCATCACGAAGTATCCCTTTTTTGAAGACAGAATATCCATACCTGACACATGGTTGTTAGAGGGAGACGGATGGACAGGCTCCAAACTTCAGTAAGATGACTGAGAAGCAAGTGAATACTCACCTATCAAATTACATCGAGGCAACAGAGGGCCTGGACCATTCACAATCTGGATTCAGGCCCAACCACAGCACCGAATGAGCCCTCCTAGCAGTGACCAACAACATCAGGATGACACTTGATGGAGGGGGATCGATGATTCTGGTGCTGTTGGATTTATCCGCTGCCTTTGATACGGTGTCACATGAAGTGCTTCTCGGTCGTCTGAGGGATGCGGGATTAGGAGGCGTAGCACTGTCCTGCATGGAGAGTTTTCTCTCTGGCCGTTCACAAGAAGTCAGGTTGGGCTCTCATAAATCCATCTCTAGAGAGCTCACCAGGGGAGTGCCACAGGGCTCATGCCTAAGCCCCACATTATTTAATGTGTATGTGGCCCCCCTTGCTGACTTAGTGAGATCCTTTGGGTTCACCCCGGTATCTTATGCCAATGACACCCAACTTCTGTTCCCTTTTAAAACCTTCACACCTGCTCTAATAAAATCATTTGCAGATGGAATGAGGGCAGTGTCAGAGTGGATGGCCAAAAATTGCCTACAGTGCAACGTAGGCAAAACGGAAGTTCTGTTATTTGGGGAAGCAGTGACACTGTGGTCCCCCGAATGGTGGCTCCTGGAACTTGGACCTGTTCCTAATCCCAAACAGACCGTGAAGAACCTGGGAGTGCTATTAGATCAAGCCCTTACATTTAAAGATCATGTAAACCAGGTTGCCGGTACATGTTTTAGGACCATTGGGCTGCTGAGTGCTGGTGTTCCCATATCTACCCGACAGACATAGGAAGACCTTGGTCCAGGCATTAGTCACTAGCAGACTGGACTATTGCAATGGCCTTCTTCAATCAACTAACGAAGAACAGCTTAACAAACTGCAAATAGTCCAGAACACTGCGGCAAGGCTAGTCCTAAATGTTCCATCTAGGACTCCCTCCCGCCCTCTACTGGCTAAATTACACTGGCTCCCAGTGCGGCAACGCACCAAGTTTAAAATCTTATGTGTCAGCCACAAATGCCTGTTAGGTACTGGCCTAAAGTATCTTACAAAAATCTTCTCGCCTTATATTCCAGGACGTTCCTTACGTTCCAGCTACCTCCAGTTACTGCAGGTTCCCAGAATTAAAAAATCTAGGCAGGGAGGCCGTGCCCTAGCCTACACTGGACCAGCTCTCTGGAATTCCCTGCCCCAGTCATTAAAACAGATCACTCATCATCTGACCTTCCGTAAAACTCTTAAAACCCATCTTTTCATAAACAGTTAAAATACCAATCCATACTCATTCTATCACTTTGAATTCAGATCAGCATAAAGTGTGTTCTCTTCATCAGCAAAAGCGCGGAGATACCCCTTCGGGAGTTTATTCAGGCGCTCTATAAGAACATAAATAAATAAATAAATAAACGTACCCATTAGCCATATACAAGCCATTCTGAATGTTATAAGGCTCTGGCGCTCTTGCTACAAGACGAGAGTTAATAGCAGTCAGTTTCTTTTAGCTCAAATACTAAATTGCTTGATTCACTGCGCTTAATATGTTCATTATCCAAAGGCGGCTGAGGCTGAGCCACACTGGACCTGGCCGCTGCTTCTTGCATACACATTGCTTCAGCGAGTGACCCTCTGCTGGAGTTGAACACAGAGTCCCAGCTTGCTTTGCACTCTCCTGGTGCACACTGAAGCGACTTTCCAGACATCTGTATTGTCTTTATCTGACAGGGCATCTTGTGGATGTCTCCACAGGGTTCTCTCCCGCTCTCTTTTGACCTTCGTCGGTTCCCTTGTGTATAAAGATCTACCCTTCATCAGGGCATCTCTGCATTAGCTATGGCAGCCATGACAAGCTTAGATAGGAATTTCATGCATGGTGTGTTATATCATTCCACTTATTAAATTCAATTTTCCCCAGCTCTTCTCTCATTGGATAAAGATCCTCTAATCGAAGTACGGAGCAATACATGCTTATCCTGTAATACCACTGATCGAGTTCCAGGAGAGAGATCGATTAACTTATCCACGACCTCATTAGCCTTCTTTAGGACTCTCTCCAGAGCACAAGGATGTCCAACAACCAAGGACCAGCTGATAACGTTACCACTGTTAGAAAATGAAACATCCCCCAAATCCGGGCGGCAAACCCTCAGAAGTTTTAATGCCATGCTACCACCAGGAAAGAGCTGCATCTGAGAGTGTGTGAATGTATAAATGCTGCGTAGAAATGGGACTTAGCAATGTTGCCTCAAAGTAAAATGAACACGTTGACAAAATAAAAGCTGCACGTTCTGATTTAAGTGATGCCACGTATTTGCAGGTGCGTGGGCAAGCTACTTAAAGAACTTAGAAGGGGGAGGAATGTTTAAGCTTGCTGCCTAGGCGAGACAAAAAGTCCAGACAGTACTTTGCAATGCTTATAATTTAAAACAACATTTACCATAACTAAAACTATGGTTGGCAAAAAAGCCAGCATTGGCTAGACTTGTCAACTGAAACCACTTGCAAAGCAACACTAACTGTTTTATGTGCACCAACCGCCCCACAACTCGAAACATTCTTATTAAAACGCCAAACATGCAAAACCCCAAACTACTTTTTACCCAAAGCTTGCTTTATATATTGTGGGAGGTTGAAAGTGTTTGTTCACACGCTAATAAAGTTGGATAAAAACCAAACAAAATAAGCTCCGGCGGAAGAGACGTAACAGGCGGTCTGGCACTTGTACCATGTAGACTTCCGTTCCCAATCGCCATGGCTCCATGATGTCTAGTCTCTCCTTCCAGCTGCTATTTCTGCCCACGTCATGAGCAGTGGGAGGGCGGCCGGGTTTCGAGGTGTCCTAGAGGAGGTGGCGTACCTTCACAAGTGTGGGTACTTCCTACTGACCCCACCCCAGACCTAAACCACAGGAGCCACTTGCAATCCAACCTGGACCACACAGAGACGGAAGCAGCGAGGGCGAGAAAACAAATACAATCCATCCTCCAGCTTTCCTCTGGCAGGACCCATGACCAACCGAGACTGGGAAAGTTAGCGTACCGCTCCCTTCCGAGCTCCTAAGATCAATGCGGAATGCCACACTGCAAATAAAGCCACAAGAGTTGAGTTAGGCAAGCCTTGAGCAACAAAAGTAAATATGCGCGCTCACCATTGATAAAGATCAAGCTGCAAATGGGAAAAAAACGTTGAGTTGGGTGAGCCCACAAACAGAAATACGCGCGGCCACCATTATTAAAGAATCGTGGCGAGCTACCACTTTATAACTGGAGAACTAGTGCTTACGTAAAGTGCTGCAATAGACTCTTATCGGGTTTGCGCTACAACTGCAAAACACGCGGTTGCAGGAGATAGGGTCCTGACTGCAAGAGCAGATAGGAACCAGTGACAGGCAAAACGAAGATTTACGAACGTACAGGGACTTCGGTAATATTCAAAGTAGGTCGAACAGCTGAGCGTGAGGAGAGCCTTCCCACGCTAATTAATAACAAGAGACTCTGGGCTGATGAGCAGTCCTGCAGTTCTCCCGGGGCAAAAGCATGCATCCACTTCTGTCAGGACAGCTGATCTTAGCAAAAAGACAGAAGTGGATGCCTACTTGTGCCTGGGGGAAATGACAGCAAAAAAAAAAAGCTCTTGCGGCAGCAGGAGGAGGCACGGCAACAGGGGGAGTCGGAGGGCCTTCACTTGCGGGAGCGATAATTGCTGCCATTTGGTGGGCCGCCCTCCCGCAAGTAGATCGCCTCACATGCACGCGTTGCCATTGATGGCATGGGAACGCATGCACGTTTTTGGCTGAAAAGCCATGGCGATGGGAAAAGGTCTCGGCACACAATCGGCCACGACCGCCTGCTAGCCAGGGCCAGCGTGAGCATCGATGACACCATCAAGACAATGAGGACAATCTCACCGTCAGAACCCTTCCCGCACCACGTCCTCAACAAAGCAAGCAGCTCCATCCCACTTCACCTGCACAACGTCATCAATCTCTCCCTCGAGACCGTAACCTTTGCAGAGAGCTGGAAACACTCTGAGATCAGTGCCCTACTGTAAAAACCCAAGGCTGACCTAAGAGACCTCAAGAACTTCCGGTCCATCTCTCTGCTCCCCTTCCCGGCCAAGGTCATCGAGAAAATGGTCAACAAACAGCTAACCCGATACCTCAAAGAAAACAGAATCCTGGACCCTTCCCAGTCAGGGTTGCACAGCAACCACAGCACCGAGACCACCCTCTTTGCCGGTACAGACAACATCAAGACCCTGCTGAACAACAGCAAGACCGCAGCACTAATCCTCCTAGACCTCTCTGCCACCTTCGACATCGTCTGTCACTTCACACTACGCGCACGCCTCCAAGCCACAGGGATCCAAGACAAGGCTCTGGAATGGACCACCTCCTTCCTCTCTGGCAGAACCCAGAGCGTCCGCCTCCCCCATTCTGGTCCGAAGCCTCCGAGATCATCTGCGGGGTACCCCAGGGATCCTCCCTGAGCCAGACACTGTTCAACATTTACATGGCCCCACTCGCACACGTCACTCGACAGCACGACCTCAACATAATCTCCTACGCCGACGACAGTCAACGGATCCTCTCCTTCACCAAGGACCCCATCACCGCCAAATCTAACCTCCACAAAGAAATGAAGGCCATCGCCGACTGGGTGAAGACCAGCTGTCTGAAGCTGAAATCGGACAAGACGGAGGTCCTCATCCTCAGCTCCAACCCTTCAGCCTGGGATGACTCCTGGTGGCGATGACACTGGAAGCAGCCCGACACCCATTGTCCACGCACGCAACCTGGGAATCATCCTCGACTCAATGCTCTCAATGACCAAGCAGGTCAACGCCGTCTCCTCCTCCTGCTTCAACACCCTCTGCATGCTCCGCAATATCTACAGATGGATCCCGACAGATACAAGAAAGGCAGTCATCCAGGTCCTCGTCAGCAGCAGACTCGACTATGGAAACGCCCTCTATGTGGGAGTCCGGACCAAGCTGATCAAACAACTACAACGCATCCAGATTGCCTCGGCACGACTGATCCTCAACGTACCATGCCACGGCCACATCACGCCCCGTCTGAGGGATCTGGACTGGCTCCCCGTCAACAAGAGGATATCCTTCAAGCTCCTCATCCACGCACACAAGGCACTCCACAAGATCAGCCCAGCCTACCGCAACAGCCGGCTCTCCTACATCCCCAACCGCCAGCTACGCTCCGCCGACCTCTCACTCGCCACCGTCCCATGCATCTGAAGAACAACCACCGGCAGGAGATCCTTCTCCCACCTTGCCGCAAAGACATGGAACACCCTCCCACTGAGCCTACGACAGACCCACGACCTGCTGACTTTCAGGAGGATGCTCAAGGCCTGGTTGTTCGATCAGTATCGGACCCCCCCAGCGCCTTGAGGCCCTCGCGGGTATGTAGTGCGCTTTACAAATGACCGATTGATTGATTGATTGATTGATTGAATACTAATAATTGCATTACACTTCATTTTACATAATATAGGGGTAGCTTGCCAATGTGTTTTTACTAACAAGTAATCCGAGTGGCTTAAAATGGCTGCCGAAAACGCAGGAATCTTCTGCATATGCATCTACTGCATCTACGTAGTATGACGTTTTTCCCTTTGGTGGAACATCTTTGCAGCTGCGCAGTAGTATTTAAAATGGCCGCTTGAACCTCACATGCTAATGCACATGCTATGCTTAAACTAAACCATGCAAGTCTTACTAAACTGCTAATGCAATAGTTAAAATAAATTCAAGGGATTAGAGTAGGAATAAGTGGTATACAGTGCATTCATTTATTTTCATATTCTAACATTTTTTTTCTCTAACTTTGTTATTAGTTCATATTTAAGCATGGAGGGTGACTGAAATCTCCATCTTGCATGGTTATACGCAAGCGCACCGGACTCTGTCAAACTCCGCAGTGTGACATTGAAACCCACCAAAGGACACTTTAACAAGCGAAGCGCCTGGGAACACCACCTTTTTACCCGGAGAGGGGAAGGAGAAGAAGTCAAAATGTGTATACATTGTAGACGAATTAAATATGAAATGTGGTTGGGAAATAAAGCATGGGAAAGTAAAATTAAGAGGCGGGAATATTAAACAATGAACCAAAAGAAGTACCTTACATTAGTATGGTTTGATGACCTCTCCCCATCCCATTGTCCAATCAGAAGTAGGGGATTCACGAATATTGAAACATTGGGGGGTGGTACAAACACTTAGAATAGTATAATTGAGGTAGGCTAAGTCAGTTAGATATTCAGACTTGTCACCGACCTGTCACAGACCCAACACCGAAGCAGATGACGGCGGACACCACGGAGGTCAGAGACGTTGCTCGAGCACTCTGAAAGAAGAATTGAGAGAAGAGAGACGGAGAGAGAGAAGAGCTTGCTGAAGAAGAACCTTTTGCTAATAACTATTGTAAATTGTTTTAAAACCGCCGATTCTGTTGTTCCCTCGCCACTCAGCTGACTGCTTGCTGACGTGGACAAGGTCTTTCCAGCTGCCGCGACGTGATTGGCCTGTTGCCAGGACACGCCCACTAGCGAAGCCACGCCCCCTTTCACACAAAACGCGCGCTGACTACGAGCGCAGCGTTTTGCTAGCTTTAGCTCCTGAGGCACAGCCGGGAGCAGGGACAAACAGCTAATTTTACCTATTGCTAATAACTATTGTAAATTGTTTTAAAACCGCCGATTCTGTTGTTCCCTCGCCACTCAGCTGACTGCTTGCTGACGTGGACAAGGTCTTTCCAGCTGCCGCGACGTGATTGGCCTGTTGCCAGGACACGCCCACTAGCGAAGCCACGCCCCCTTTCACACAAAACGCGCGCTGACTACGAGCGCAGCGTTTTGCTAGCTTTAGCTCCTGAGGCACAGCCGGGAGCAGGGACAAACAGCTAATTTTACCTATTGCTAATAACTATTGTAAATTGTTTTAAAACCGCCGATTCTGTTGTTCCCTCGCCACTCAGCTGACTGCTTGCTGACGTGGACAAGGTCTTTCCAGCTGCCGCGACGTGATTGGCCTGTTGCCAGGACACGCCCACTAGCGAAGCCACGCCCCCTTTCAACCCCTCCCCTCCTCCGCCACAAAGCATGTGCCCCCACCGGAAGCGCAGCGGACGAGCGCAGCGGGCGCGACGATTGCGCGACGATTGCGCGCCGAAGGCGCGCCTAAGGCAAGCCCGTCTGCGCCCGTCCGCGACCAGACGGGGCCAGGGGCCATAAACCCTGATCCCCACACTCATCTGGTCAAGACCTATTCCTCGGCGGCCCTTCGTAGCATAGGCAGTGGAGTCGGTGCTCACTGTACCCATATCTACGCCCCTACAGAGCTTCCCACTCAATGCCCATTCTGTAAATATTCCTTCCGCCATCCCTATAAGTCTATTTTGGCACAAACATATCGCATGTTTGCCCTAAATTGCCGCTCCCTACCCAAACATAGCACGCAAATTGCTATGCTGCTAGAGGAACAAAAACCAGACGTCCTTTTCCTGACGGAGACATGGCTTAAGGCGCACTCCGAGCCAGACGTAGTATCAGCTCTACCTACAGGGTATCATATTGTCCAGCTAGACAGATCGGAAGGGAGAGGGGGAGGTCTGGCGATCGTATTGAAGACCCAGTACCAATGCCGCACCTCAACAGAAACCATTCCCGAGTGTGAGAGCATGGCTTTCTGCATCGAGATGAATGCTAATAGCTCTTTCTCCGGCACCCTGATTTATCGCCCCCCAGAACAACCTAAAATGTTCCACAGATCTCTTCCAGAGATTATAGCAGAAAGAACCATGGCTGCGGCCAACCACACGGTTCTAGGGGACCTTAATTTCCACTTTAACTCCCCCTCAGACCAATTCGCTAAGGAAATAACAGAGGACCTTGGAGCTCTTCAAATGTCCCAGCTGGTGTCAGCTCCAACTCACGAAAAGGGCAATTTGCTGGACCCCATATTCAGCAACTGCCCGGGTCTGACGGTCGATTTACCTATTCCCATCCCATGGTCGGACCACTTTCTGGTCCCGTTTACTTGGACCACACAAAAAGTCCCCCAGTTACCACCCCAATCCACGACCAGAAGAAATTGGAAAAAGCTCCCTTTGGATGCCTGGGTACACATTCTGGACGCTACTCGTCCACTACCCTGCCCAGACCCTAATGTGGCAAACAGTAATTTTGTAGACTGGATTACAAATTCATTGGACCCGATCCTCCCTCTTCGCAGATCTTCCTCAAAGAAAATACACAAATCTGCACCCTGGTTCTCCGACTCCCTGAGGGAACTAAAACGCCGCTGCAGGCAACAAGAGAGAGCCTGGCGACTAGATTTCCTTCCGGACAAAAAGGCCGCCTATAAAGAGGCGATTAAAACTTATAAAACAGGAATCAGGCTCGCCCAAGCAACCTACTACTCAGACAAAATTCTTGAAGCTAAATCTAAGCCGAAGGAAATCTTTAGTATAATAAAACTATGCACCAGCCCCAACACAGCAACCCCGCCCAATAAAACCCAGGACCAATGTAATGAGCTTGCTAACTTTTTTCATGACAAAGTTGTAAAAATCTACTCTACATTCCCATCAGTAGCTACAAACCGGGACGCGACTGCCTCACCTCTTCCTAGATCGCACCTTCATCCCGAGCAGCCCTCCCTTGAGCACTTCCCTCTTCTGGATCTCGACACCTTAGATAAGGTGGCACGCCAAGTTAAATCAGGCTCCCCATGTGACCCCGCCCCCCCAGATGTCCTGCTGCAGGCATCTAAAACTACCTTGCCAATAATGCTGGAACTTCTCAACTCGTCCATCTCTGCATGCGTAGTCCCCACGACATGGAAGCAAGCCATGGTGCGGGCGCTGCTAAAAAAACCTAGCCTAGATCCCGATGATAACGCTAGCTATCGCCCCATCTCACTTCTCCCTTGGGTCAGTAAGGTCCTGGAGAAGTTTGTAAACGCCCAACTCGTTCAGTTCCTGGAGAACCATTCTCTGCTACATACATCGCAGACAGGCTTTAGACCAAAGCACGGGACTGAAACCGCCTTGCTAGCAGTCACAGAAGAATCTCGAAGGGTACTGGATCAGGGGGGATCAGTGGCAGTGATCCTCCTTGATCTAAGTGCCGCATTCGATACGGTCAGCCATAACACCTTGCTGAACCGTCTCCATGACATCGGAGTATCTGGCGACGCACTAAGGTGGTTTGAGTCTTTCCTGTCGGAGAGATCCTTTCGGATCTTTGATGGCGAGACAATGTCCTCCAGGAAAACCCTCAGCTGCGGAGTTCCACAGGGCTCTTCCCTGAGCCCTGTGCTGTTCAACGTATACATGAGGCCGCTGGCGAGTGTCGTCGAACCGTATGGCATCAAAATTGTGTCATACGCCGACGACACTCAACTAGTGGTCTCATTGGCCGCTAGCAACAACAGGCAATGCCCGGCAGATCTGCTAAAATGCTTAGAGGATGTCAAGGGATGGATGACATCCTCCTCCCTAAAACTGAATGGGGACAAGACGGAGCTAATGCTCCTAGGCCCAACCCCCCCAGTACCTTTCACCTCTCTATGGCCCTGTACTCTGGGTCCCCCCCCCACCCCCAAGGAAAGTGTGAAGAGCCTAGGTGTGTGGCTGGATAACAAACTCTCGTTTACCACCCAGGCCACGAAGTTGTCCGCCACATGCTTTGGCCTACTAAGAATTCTCAGAAAGATCCTTCCACTTCTACCGTTAGAAGCTAGAAAGGTGGCGGTACAAGGCCTCATTCAGTCTCGTCTGGACTCGAATAATGCCCTGTATGTTGGGGCTCCTGAAATGACCCTCCGGAAATTACAGATCGTGCAAAACTGTGCAGCTCGCACCCTGCTACAGATTCCACGATCCCAGTCAGCCAGACCTGCTCTGAAGAGTCTCCACTGGCTGCCAGTGAGGCAGAGAGTAGCATTCAAGGCGTTATGCATGGCACATCACGCCTTTTGGAAAACAGGCCCACCCATTAACAACGACCTTGTAACCCCCTATCACCCAAACAGGAACCTCAGGTCGATGGAAGCCTTTCTTGCTGTTGTTCCCAGAGTGAAGAGAGCCAGGTCGGGTGGTAGGCTGTTCTCTCTAAACGCTGCCAAACTCTGGAACGCCCTTCCCCTCTCACTCCGATCGAATCCAAATCTGCTTTCATTCCGGAAAAACTTGAAGACACTACTGTTCGCTAAATCCTTTGTGTCTTAATTCCTCCGTCCCTGGTCTCTCCGCCTCAGCACAACTTAGCGCTTGGACGCCCCCGGGCAGCAATCGCGCTCAATACATTTATTTTCATTTCATTTCATTCATTTTCATTTCAAGAAGAATCTGTCCATCCAGAAGGTGGAAGAATTGAGGAGAATAGTACCAGAGAGGGTTGCGACCCTGGTGTTGCACTTAGAAGAGGTCACCTATCCTGTCCTGAACCTGTCCTGAACTGTTGGCTACTGACTATTGGAATTCCCTTTTCCAGCTCCTTGGCCAGGTGTTGGTCCTCACACCATTCTAGGTAAATATAATTCTGTGTGGCATGTCCTTGTACTGTTTCCTTTTCCACCCTTATCAGGTACCAACGTCATGAGATTTTACTAAGTTTTATGTTTTATTATTTGATCATTTTCCTTAAGAAAGTTGGTGTTTGACATGTATTGGAATCTGACTCACAAAATTATTGCATAGATAAAGCTTTTAAAACTCTCCCGAGTCTGTGGTTATTCAATGAAATAAAGGTAAATGTCATTTCTACCTATTCTAATAACAACCTGATCTACTGACCAGAGGAATTTAAGAACCAAGTTGATAAGGGTTGGTAAGAAATGGTGTAAAGGTAAAATGTATCACAAGGTAAATATAAAGTCCAGATCATCAGCGGTGATTATCAGCTTATGTGTGAATGTTTTTATGGGCCTAGGTGAGTATGGTAGTTTTATGAATAACCTAAGCTGATAATCTCGCTGCATCAGTTTTTCTTGGTAACAGAGCTATGGTTAGGTTTTAGTTATGTTAGGTAGAGAATTGAGTATTGAAATTGATTTATGTATTAACCAAAACCCATATGTATTGTTTTATGTTGTCCAGAAATTTCCCGGAATATTGAATAGCGGGTGGTAAATGGAAGCCACACTGCAGTGAGGTTACTTGCCTTGATGAAGAAAGTGTGGAAAGCTAGGTAGAACTTGAAGCACTGGTTAGAGATTATTTTCTTCTATAAAAGAGAGACGACACAAGATAACTCTTTCCTGACGACACGTACAGCAGATCATGCAGATCATAACGAAATGCTTATTGAAATGATTGATTTCATTTTGTCACATAACTTTTTTCTACATGACGGAACTTGGTTCCATCAGATTCAGGAGACCGCAATGGGGAGCAAATTTGCTCCCTCGTACCCAGGCCTTTTTTATGGGCTAGTGTGAAAGGGACCACGCCTCAGGAAGATATACCTCCCCCTGGATGGACAGTATTGTCTTCTAGGGGAGGTATATTGACAACATTTTTATGTTATGGAAAGGTACTCCTAGTCAGCTTTTGGAGTTCCATGCTTCTTTAAATGACAATCCCCACGATGTACATCTCACTTTAAAATACAGTCAGAGCAGTATTGAATTTTTGGATATTCTATTCTATATCGATAATGCCAAAATACATAGCACTATCTTTCGTAAAAGTACGTCATGCAATAGCACACTGCATGCATCGAGTTGTCATCCCAAATCAGTTATAAGGAACATTCAGTTTGGAGAAATGGTATGTGTTCGCCGTAACTGCAACTCGGATGAGACATTTGGGGCTAATATCAGGGATTTAAAAACAAGGTTCAGACAGCGAGGAAATGATGAAGACACCTTGAGATAAGCAAATTTGAGAATCAATAAAGTTTCGAGGGCAAGCACATTGCAGAAAAAAAATTGGCAAAAACAGCAAAAAGGGTCAAGGGTCATGTTTGGCTTTTATTACACAATACACAAACAATAGTGCCAATCTCTTCGATATACTCAAACACCATTGGGGACTTCTATATGAGACTCCAAGCTTGAGGGAACCAGTTACGGCAACACTAAAAGTAACATTCCAAAGAGCTAAAACACTTTGTAATTTGCTATGTCCAAGCTATCCCCGAAGTTCGACACCTTAAACACACTGAAGAAGTATGACATAAGGCGTTTTATAAACTGCAAAACAAGCCATGTTGTATATGTTATTGGTTGTGAATGCAACAAGATATATGTGGCAGTACGGTGCGATCACTAAAATCACTCATACAGGAACATGTACGAGCTTTTAAAAACTATGACTTGAAATATCCCATACAATCCAAACAATGGTTCTTGAATAATATAATCAAAAGGGGAAACTCAAAATCAACCCAAAAAGTGAAATGAAAAATTAATTAAAAAGGAAAAAGAAGAAAAAAATATTTAATAAAGTCAAATGAAAACAAGGGCGCTCAAAACAATTACACTCACAGTTACTACAAAGAAACAGACACATCAAAAATCCAAAAAACAATGGCAAAGAAAACAGATCACAATAAACACAATACACAGTAGACAAATAGTGTCATCTCTGATTTATGCCAAGGACAGTGCATCGACGGCGTTTCAACCCAAGATTTCTTTAGGGGTCATCAGCAGGACAATAATAATTTCATGAGCGGAAGCGACCACATGGCAAATTTTCTTAGCGGTCTTTCTACACGCAGAAGAATTCTTCAGCTGTTGTATCAATTAAATTCCAACAGCAACCTGGCAGAAATGTAAAGTTGCCCCAAATTGGCAGACATTCAACATTAGTAATTTCAAGAAGTGTTCAGCACGGTCACCAAACGATTGTGTGGACCAGCCCCAAATGAGCAGAAAATTCAAGGATTTTTAGGTCCAACGATCGAATCTTGCACCAAAAACGCCGGCGCTGGGGCTGGTCCAAACCGTGTCTTATGAATCCTGCCAAAAAGACACGCAGCACTCGCAGGGTCAAAAAGCTTCGAACGCCAAACTTTATTCAGACAAACGCGTTTCGGGAAAGACTCCCTTCATCAGTGTCATAGAGAATGCATTTTGCGGCACCATTTTTAAAGCACGAAAGTTGTCAGGAATTGACACAAACAAGGGACCAAACCTCGTATTCTCATACGGGCGCCATTTTAGAACATGTTTATCTAACACAGTTACATACTGCACTGTTATAAAATTCAAAGGGTATGTGGCAACAATGTTACACATAATTCCCAAATACTAAAATCTCGCCGTGGATCGGCAATTGCAACACTCAATCGTGTTGCCTCCTGTCCCAGTTTATAGACGTGTCTTCCTGATCACATAGTACTACATAGTATATTGGAGTGGTAAAGTTACAATAGTGACACAAACCTAATAATAAGTGTGTTAAGGAATTGTGTTCGATCATCTTCACATTTATGTGTCGAGTTGGACCATTTTCTTCTATTTAAAGGCCATAGTTCATATTTTCAGAACGAAACGCGTTGGCTGTGATTCATAAAATAAAAAGAAGAATACAAAAACCCAAAAAGGAGGAATTGCATTTATTAGATGGACTGTATACAATTGTGCTTGACAAATATATAAACCTTGAGGTGGTGCAACTTTAATATAAGTTTTAAAAGAGAGAATGATTGGTAGCAAAGGAGTTCGCTGGGGAAACTTTGGCCTTATATCACCTAGAAAGGGTAATACTGAAGGAGTAGCAGGTTCTTTGTTGCTTGAGTGAAGAGTAAGCGGAAGAGATTTTACTCATAGTGTGTGAGGGGTAAAAGGAAAAGTTTTACTCGCAGTGGAAGAAAAATGCTTTTCTTTGAATTTAGTCAATCAGGCACAGTAGCAAATATTATTATGTTGTTAATTAATGAAATGTGTAAGTAAAGTTGAAAATAATTGAGTTTCGCATTACCTTGCAAAGGAGGGGTCAGTTGCGGGTGCTGCACTGACGTCACTCAGAGCCGCGCTGGGATTGGTTCAGACAGCTGGTGTGTAGCGGAGGTAAAATTGTAAAGGAGCAGTGAGTAAAAGGAGTGCAACTGACGTCACAAAAAATTTGTGCAAGCATTGGTTAAGGTGAACAAGCAAAAAAAAAGTTGATTCGTCACCAGAAATAAAAGACGTGCTGGTATTGGGAAAGAATTACAATAAAACCGATCATTAGATTAGTTACCAAAATAGAATTCTGGGTAATAATAGACAGTGGGATTTGTATGTGGAGACACAATCAAACTATAATAGGGACTCGTCCAGACTGAAGATTTTTAGGATTTGCCCACAAACAGTATATTAGAGGGAATCCAAGTAAAATGTACGGAGAAAAAAAGAAAAATGTCATTTATGCAGAAAATTAAAAAATATTTTAAAAAGGATAAACCCAATAAAACTAGAGGAATTATTATTCATGATGATAGAGAGAGGCTATCACACCTGTGTATGGCTAGAAAATTGGATAGAATACACAAAAGATGATGGAGTATTATCATTTCCTGAGTACGGACCATTTAATGGGAGAATTTTACACAATTTCCGAACTTGCATGAATGAGTTAGAACCAAGACCTAGATTGACCCAGTATGAAGCTTTAGAAGAATGGGAGACTGAGACCTTTGAGCGAGACTGATCACAAAGTAGCAGTAACATGAGTACATTTTATCCAAAATTTTCTCGAGAAACTCGAGATAGTCAGATGAAACAATGGAGTCAAACCATGATAGGGGAAGGATTATATCCTGTATTAACCTCAGAAGAATCAACAGGAAGTAAATGTACAGAGAAAACAAAACCTTTGGTGAGTGGCAGTTGACATTTAGAAGATGATTATTTTGAAGATATTTTAATAAAAATCCTCCACCATATCAAGAAGAATTAAATAGAATTACCCCTAGTGCACCGATTCTGAAAACACCTTTAGTCCCGCAGGTTGTACATGAAACTACAATGGAAAGGGTACTTCAAGAAAAAGAAAGCGAAGCAATAATTAAAAATAGAAGTGAGTTAATTCAGAAAATAACACAGCTGAACACAAATCCTGAAGCACTAACGATACCTGTGACTATAAGTCCCATTGTTCCCTTATATGGGGATAAGCAAATTTGTCCTAAACACCTGTCCTGACTACATCAATTATACAGCCAAGAAAGAAAATATAGTAATTGATGATCAGGCAAGTGAGTGCGAGTCGATAATTTCCTTAATGGATTTATCAATAAGAGAGCCAATAATTGATTCATTCAGAAAAGTCACACCAGGATGCTCAAAATAGGTACAAATTGAAACATCTACAGGGACGAAGAGTGCTACTGTATTAACCCCAGAAGAAATGGAAAGGTGGACACGAGAAATAAAAAAGCCAAAATCTCAGCCAAAGGTATTGGATATAATTAAATTAAGAGTAGAATAGGAAGACATTATAGCTGGAAATGTAGGAGGAGGAAGATTAAATACGTTTAGCGAAGAAGAGTTTTTATTTATATGCAGAAGCATTACCTGAAATACAAAAATATTTCATGAGAAATTAATGAATTTGGCTTCAGAAATGGGCAACGACATAGGGAAATCCAAAGTATTGCAGAAACCATATAGAGCAGAATTTTCTGATAAAGATTTACAGAACATGAATGTGTCAGGACGGAAATTACAGATAAAAGAATTGTTAACATTGTTGCAAAAATGGCGAGATTTGGATAAATGGAACACTAGGTGGACAAAGGAAAAGGCAGAAACACAGGCAAATCGAACGACATCTGAGTATTTAATGAAAGAGACAGAAAAGGTTGAAAGGTTGTGCCCAAGGAGAGAAGTTCCGGGAGGAGGTTACATACATGTCCCATAGACCTGACAGGATATTATATCTTTCACCAATGATTTCACAAAGCTTAGAGAAAAAACAGTAGAATGGTAGATGTAAGTCGAAAGGTTTGTGAAGGTTTCAAAAGTTTTGTTGAAAGATTTAGATGGATTGTTTGACATAGTTGTTCCTGCTGATTTATGGGCAGAATGTAAAATTACGATAGATTGGCCTAATGATGAGTACCCAATAGATGCAAAGACAGGAACCCCGTCAGCTGAAGTATTGAACAAATATAATTAAGTAATTACTTCCCTGAAAGGAATGATTCCCCCAAAAGAAAGTGATTGGATAAATATAGACAGAACAGCTCAAGAAAATGATGAGACAGTACATGCATATTAGGAACGTCTTTTACAGGTGTTCATGCAGTACAGTGGGTTTGAGAATATTGAAAACAAGGACATGACACATTTTGTGTATCGTTTTGTGTCTGGGTTAAGGTTGGCAATATCAAAAATGATTAAACAGCACATGTTATGCTGGCAAGCAAAACTTATAGATGAAATCCTCAAGTATTCAAAGTATTGTGGGGATGAAATCGACAACAGACGAAAGAATATAGAAGAAAAGGTAATGTGGGCCCAAGTTAAATTAGCGGAGCAACAAGAACTTCAGCTAAATAATCAGGCAGAAAACCAAGGAAAAGGGCAAGGCCAAGGTGAAAAAAGTGGGGACAAACCAAGAAGGGGAATGAGCAGAGAAGAGGCAAAGAAAAAGTTTCCGTGCCACTAGTGCGGAAAAATGGGGCATTGAAAAAACGAGTGTAATCTTTTACAGAATAATAATACCAAAATCAAAATGTAAATCCGCAGACCCAGAATGAGGTGTTATTGAAGCAACCACAGCAGTTTGTAAATCTACAGAGTCAATTGCCACCTGCCCCTATGCCAAATTTTGTGAGTCAAGCCAAGTACAGTGTGGACACTGGATTCCAGGAGGGAAGTGGGAAGAAAAATTCTGTAACCCCACAGTTTCTTTTGCAGGATTAGTTTTAAAAAAATGATATATAATGGCAGTGCCTGAGAGGGGAGGAGGAGGAGTGCGTACTTGCCGCATCCTTTCTGGTAGATCAGTCAGGTCCACATTTAGATGGTAAAGTTGAAGGACATTACATCACCTTTTTACTGGATTCTGGTACCCGTTCTACTGTGAGAACAGCAGACATTCCAAACATACCCCTCTTGGGAGTAGCGATCTAAGTAGTGGGCATTTCTAATAAACATATTAGGACCCCAAATACAAAATCAATGGAGGTATGTATTGGCAATTTTAGAGCGATGCACAAGTTTGTGGTGTGCGACTCAAGTACTGTGAACTTGCTAGCAAAGGATCTATTGTGCAAACTGAACTGCACTATATTTTGCACTCCAAATGGTGTTGCAATTCACACCCCTGATGAAGACAGAGTATACAAGATCATGTTAGCTAAACAGGGAACATAAGTAAATGAATTGTTTTCCATAATGACACCTAACGAGTTACCATATGAGGTCCAAACTACTGTAAATCCTGAAGTGTGGGATTTTACCGGAAAGGAAGTAGGATTAATGGCAAATGTAGACCCAGTAAAAGTTACAATGATGGAAGGTGCAGTTTATCCAAATACTCGACAATACAAAATGAGCCCGGAAATTAAAGCTGGTGTTGCAGCAGAAATTGATCGATTGGTTGAGCAAGGTATTCTAAAAGAAATAATGAGCAGTCCTTGTAATTCACCCATAATTGGTATAAAGAAACCTAATGGAAAATATAGGGTGGTCCAATTTGTGGAAAATTAACAAGATCGTCATATCATGTTGTCCGATAGTGGCAAATCCAGCAGTAATTCTATACCAGATACCATGGACAGCAGGATGGTTTACTGTAATTGATTTATGCCATGCCTTTTTCACCATTCCATTGCATCCTGATAGTCAATTTTTATTTTCTTTCAAATTTGATTAGCATGTTTATGTTTGGAATCGTGTTCCACAAGGGTACCCTGAAAGTCCTCCCATTTTTAACCAAATTTTGAAAATATTTCTCGAATCTCTGGTTTTGCTCAGTTTTGGTGCAATACATTGGCGACTTATCATTCGCATCAAAAACTCGAAGTGACTGTGTTACTGATTCAATTGCATTACTAAATCATCTGGCTAAAGGTGGACATAAAGTGTCCTCAGAAACATTACAATTTTGCAAACATTCGGTCAAATATTTGGTACACCAAATAGAAAGAGGGGTCAGAAAAGTGACTTCAGAAAGAATAAAAATAATAAGACACATGCAGTTACCATAGACCCAAAATTAAATAAGGATGTTTCCTGGAGTTATAGGTTATTGCAGGCAGTGGATTGTGGGATTTGTAGTACTGGCTAAACCTTTGATACAGATGACCAATAAATGAGCAAAAGATCCAGTAGAGTGGGATGATGAAAGTAAGGCAGCTTTTGTAAAATTACGAAATCTGTGTGAAGCACCTGCTCTTGGTATGACAGATTATTCAAAGGAATTTGCGTTATTCTGTGATGAGAGAGATAATTGTGCACTTTCAGTTCTAACACAGAGACATGGCCTAATGCGACGTCCTGTGGCATATTTTTCTGCTACTTTGGACCCAATGGCATCTACATTGCCAGGGTGTCTAAAAGCTGTAGCTGCCACGTGCACGAGAAGTCTGGAACAAAGAGAATCAATTGTGGTGGGACATCCTGTAAAGGTGTACGTCCCACATTCAGTTGTAATTCTGTTGACAAGAACACAAACTCAGTACCTTACTCCTAGTCGACTGACTAAATATGAGCGAGTCATATTAGGGGCTGAGAATGACACGATAGTCAGATGTACTGTCCTAAACCCAGCAACCTTGTTGCCAGATCCATATCATGAAGAAGTAAAAGATGAAATCGATCATGATTGTCTCAACGTCACTGAACTAAGTGCCAAAGCCCGTCCAGACATACAGGATGAACCCTTAAAGAATGCAGAACATGAGCTGTTTGTAGATGGCTCGTGTATGTGTCATGTGGAATTAATTATACATTTTTGAGCTTGTAAAGCGCACTGCTACCCGTAGGTTTCCTGGTGCTGTATAACGCTGGGGAACCCGTCCTGGCTTTCCCTGTGAGATGGTCCCTATTGGGCACCCCCAAGGTGAAACCAGGCATCCCCGGCATTGATGCGGCCGTTTGTGGAGATTAAGCAAGCTATTGCCCAGACTTGCTGAGTGGAACCCATGGTTAGAGTGGCACCGAAGGCGAGATTTATCAAGCCCGCTGAAATTGGCCCAACACCCTGCCGCGTCGGGAATTGAACCCTGGTCCCAGGCCGACCTCTGCTTCTGGGTCTGCCACCTCTAACCACTACTCCACTCCTTTCATGTGGAAGCAGGATTGAGTGCTGTTTACGCTGTGTGCACATTGACTGGAACAGTCAAAGCATCCTATAATCAGGAGTCAAGTCTGCACAAGTAGCTGAAATGATAGCTTTAATTAAAGCTTGTAAAATTGGGAAAAATTGTAGAGTATCCATTTACACTGACAGTCAGTATGGTTGTGGGGTTGTGCATGACTTTGTCCAGGTTTGCATGCAGAGGGATTTCATGAATTCTTCAGGAACCACTTTTAAAAATGGAAATGTTGTAAAATAATTGATTGAAGCAATTCAATTGCCAAAAAAAGTGGCCTTGGTCAAATGTGTAGAGCACCAATCAGGAAATGATCCTGTGACAGCTGGTAATCGTTATGCTGACCAAGTGGCCCAACATTATGCTGAGTACAAAATAGCAGTAAACAAGAAAATTGAAACATGTGTAATCAGCTGCCAACTTATACTACTTGGGGGCGTAGGAACATGGGAGGAAGTGAAAGACTTACAAGATGAAGCAGATATAAAAAAAGGAGGTTCTCTGAGAAGGGCTGATGATGGTATGTGGATTTAACTGGATGGAAGGCCTGTGTTACCAGACTGTATGCCTGCACCCATGGCTAGAATGTATCATGGAGACACTCACATAGGACATATGACAGTGGCAAAACTCCTATTACGTGAACTCATTCCTAGATTCGGTTTTCCAGTAACTATTGAATCAGAAAGAGGGTCTCATTTTAATAAAAAAATAATTCGAATAATTTGTGAAGTATTTAAAATTGAACAAAAACTGCACTGTGCATACCGCCCACAGGCTTCTGAAGTGGTAGAGCAAATTAATGGCACAATCAAGTCAAGACTGGGAAAAGTGTGTGCATCCACCCACTGGAGTGGCCTGATGCTTTACCTCTTGTCCTGATGGGACTCAGAATTATCCCCGTCAAAAATACAGGTTTGAGTCCACATGAAATATTCATGGAAAGGGTAATGAGGCAAACATGTATTCCAGGACACAAGCTGTTGAATATATCTGATGATTTGGTACTGGAGTATTGCAAAGAGTTGGCTGATCAAGTGTGTTCTGCCTCTCACAAGGTTGGGGAAGATGCTGTTGCCAGTCAGCCGAACCAAGCTCGTGATCTGAATCCCGGTGACTGGGTAGTTGTGAAAAATCATACTTGAGATTCGTGCCTAACACCAAGGTGGGAAAAGCCACATCAGTTTATATTGGTTACAACAACAGGTGTAAAATGTGCAGGCTTACCTAATTGGATTCATGCAAGCCATACAAAGAGAGTGGCAGCATCTGACGAAGTAGAACCACAACAAACTCAAGCAGTTGAGGCGGCAAATGGTTGTACAGCTGAAGGATCACAAGTAACAGATCCTGAAGTAGCTGAACAAGAACAACCTATCACTATCCAGGATGACTGGATCCCAGTAGTGGACATGCCTGAAATTACTGTGAAAACAAGAAGTCAAACTCCTTTAGACAGGATGAGAGTGAGGACGAGTCAGGAATAGAAGAACACGCTCAGATTACAGAAAATCAAGCTAATATCGAACATGAGCAGAACCAGATAAGGAAAGAACAATTTACTCAGACAGAAGAAAATAAAATTAAAATCCAAAAGTCTGAGGAGGGACAGATAGGCACTAGAGAAAATGCCCAGGCAAAAGAAAATCGAGAAATGTTAAGACCTGAGCAGGATCATTTAGGAAAAGAAAAACAAGTTCAGGAAGCAGAAGAAGAAGACCAAATCAAACAAAATCCTGAACAGGGTCAGATTAGAAAAGAAGAATACACCCAGGCAGAAACGGCTAAGCTAATAAGCCCTGGACAAGGTCAGATAGAGCGGAATTCAGAAGATGGAAATAATCAAGTTGTGCCACAAATCAATGAAAACAAGAGCTCTTGCAGAAACGGAAAGCACGGTGCAAGCTAAAAGAGTCAGAAAAGGTGATAATTGGCCTAGTATTATCAAGAGACGGAAATATCGCCTTAAGACAATAAGTGAAGAACCTGACCAAGTAAATGAAGTAAGCATCCAATCTGGACCATCCACAGAAAAGCCAAGCAGGAGAAGTCAATGATTGAAAAGACTGAATAATAAATTCAAGGGTCCTGAATGGACATATGTGATTTTTGAAAATTTTGAGAATCTGGAAAAGAGTGAAGACAGTGATGAAGAATTAAATGCTGATCGAATTGACGAGGAAGTGGGACCAACTTGAAGAAAAAATTCCCCAGGTTGTATTCTGTACAAAATTTCAAAATAGGGGAGAAATCGTCTTAGTCTAAAATGGCTGACAACAGAGCTGCTGGAAAATGCTGTCCTTCAGTAACTTGGTTCATTTAAAACCTTTTGTATTCTGTATTCTTGTTCTGATGAAAGAACTTGAAGAAGCCTTTTTGACAAACACAGCCATTGAAAACGCAAAGGATCTACTCGCTAGACTTGAGAAGGAAGACGCGAGCGTTAAAAAAAATACAGACGATTTTAAACAAACCGAGCCACAGAAGGACATCCTGAATTTCAGTGAAGCAAAGGACCTATCCGTACCTAGATAAGGACTATTATAAGCAACAAGGCAATGCCAGCATCCTTAGGACCTGCGGCGGGAGAAGTAGAAAACAATTTACTACCTTTTCAGATGAATCATCCTATTGAGATAATACAAGCGACGCAGAACCCTCTACGAGCTCAAAAGGAAACCAACAAGGACCACAGCCGTTTCTAGGATGGGGAAACGCCTGACTGAGAAGGAGAAACAGAAGCGTGAAATGGTACAATCCGAATTCCAATCCAATTCAGTACCAGGGCGAAAAAACAACTCGCAGGAACACAAACCATTGGTGAAAAGTAATGGAAGTTTAATTTACAATCTAACAAAATTTGATCTAAACACTACAGAAATACAGGTACTCACTAAAGGACTATCATTTATACCATCTAAAACACCAGACATAAGTGAGACCAAAAAGGAAGTAATCCAACGTTTTCGGAAGATGCGATTAAAAGCATTCTTTGCAGATAAACCTTACAATCCAGAGAGGAGTTACTCTGGCCTAAAAGACCCATCGCTCTTTTTTCCACCAACAGGAGGCATACCATTTGAACTACAAGTGTTTGAAAAGAACGTACTAAAATATCTAGACATTCTTGATAACAAACGAAAACACATCAGATGGAATATGAGTAAAGAAGAAACAAAAGCATTGGAAGACCTGAAAAACAATCAAGAACTTATAATCAAGCCAGCCGATAAAGGTGGAGGGATTGTTCTGATAGAAAGAGAGAAATACAAAGCTGAATTCACACACAACTGCCAAATGAAGAACGTTATCGCAAAACGGATCAGGATTTTAACAAACTCGAAATATTGATTCGAACAGGAGTAGAGAATGGATGAATATCAAAACATGAATCAAAATTCCTCTTTAATCCAAGGACGCCACTGATGTATATACTCCCTAAAATTTACAAAGATGCTGTGAACCCTCCAGGGAGACTAATAATTTCAGGAGTAAACTCGATCCTTGAAAGACAAGCCAAATACATTGACACCTTTTTAAAACCATTAGCAAGCTTGATCATCAGCTATATAAAAGATACGATGCAAGCAATAACATTTTTGGAGGGACAAAGTTTTGACTATGATAACGAACTTCTAGTCACCGTAGACATCGTTAGTCTCTACACTAACATACCACAAGAAGAGGGACTAGAAGCAATGCATTACTTTCTAGACAAACATACAAGACCACATGCTGTCCGACTTAATTCTTGGTGGAGCTGGTGAAAATATCAACTAATCAAAAGCGGAAGGATCACTTGTCACTGGTGAAAATATGCCTCAATTACAATTTTTTTTAATTTAATGAAGAGCAGTATTTGCAGACCAAAGGTACTGCAATGAGGTGTCCCTTCACCCCAGAAATGGCTGTCATGTTTATGGCACTCTCTGAAGAACGCTGGATCTATAATAACAATCCAATTGAAGACCATATAAAAATATGGCGATGATATATTGACGATGTTGTCATGCTTTGGAGGGGAATGTCCCAACAATTAGAACAGTTTAGTGTATGGTTAAACCAAAGGAACCCCAACATCCAGTTCACTCTCAACTCGAGCAACGTGGAAATCAACTTACTTGACCTAATGGTGAAACATGATGAAGAAAAAATCTACACTTCCCTATATACCAAAGAAACTGACAGAAATACGCTGTTACACTTCTCTTGCTTTTACCAAAGAAATCTGAAAGATAACCTTCCCTTCAGTCAGTTCTTAAGAATAAGAAGAAACTGTTCAAAGAAGGAAGATTACTTCTTCAATGCAAAAATCCTCTTGGAAAAGCTGGTAGAACACAATTATCCTAGAAAGTAGACAAAAAGAGCCATGAAACGGGCGTGGTACACACCGAGAGAATCCCTGTTAACTTCGAGAGAAAAAGTAAACAAAATGCCTTTAGTATGTGTGACAACTTTCTCTGGCTAATGTAATGTAATGTAATGTATGTGTCTTGTAAAGCGCACTGCTGCCCTGAGGCGTCGTGGCGCTTTAGACCGCTGGGGAACCCATCCTGGCTATCCCTGTGAGATGGTCCCTACTGGGTATCTCCAAGGTGAAACCAGGCATTCCGAGTGAATGTGGGGGGCCGTTGTAGAGATGAGGCAAGCTAATGCCCAGAGTTGCCAAGTGTGATCCCTGGTTAGAGTAGGCACCGAGGCGAGAATTATCGAGTCCACTGACCCTGGTCTTCGACCCTGCCGCGTCGGGAATTGAACCCTGTTCCCGGGACGTTCTCTGCTTCCGGGTCTGCCGCCTCTAACCAGTGAGCCACACCACTATACAAATGAGATTTAAAAAATCATGAAAAGAAACTGGCAAAGTGTGAAAAGGTTCGAACTCGTCAAGGAACCACCGATTTTTGCTCTAAAAAAACAGAAGCATCAAAGATCACCTGGTACGTGCTAATCCAAAAAAGAAGAAGCCCCAATTGACATTACAGTTGATGTTATCACTACCCCCAGTCAAAGGACACCAACGGTGCGGCAGCTGTTATTCATGCAACAAAACAATTGAAGGCAGTGTATTTAACTAATGTAATAAAAGTATCAGACATAAAGAATTCACAAATTGCAACACCATGAATGTAGTGTATTGTGTAAATTAGCCTTGCCAACTAGCATACGGAGGCAAAATCACTCAAGCAATGAAAACTCGATTAACACAACACAAGTCGAGTATTAAGTGCAAATCAATGATTGAACCAATGGTAAAACACTGCATAGACAAAAACCATGCGCCACACGAGCTGAAGTGGACAGTGTTAAAACACATAAAAGGTTGAATGATATACACTGTTCTGGCTAATTTTGAAGCAAAGTACATCTTGAAATTAGGTACCAGGGACAATGGACTTAATGAGATCTACGTGATTACGCATTGTGTGTAATTCTGTTAATTTAAAACATTAGACCAGGAAGAAGGATGTGCCAGTGGAGCCTGCGTTTAACCATTGAACAACCAAAGCAGTGCCTTTTAATAAATAAGGTTCTCTCACATTTTTTAAATTCAGCCAAAGCCTAACCACTCCATGTGTATAGCGTTGTTATTAAAAACATTGTCCTATTCAGCAAGTTTAATGAAGTTCCAACCAAAAAAGAAAAAGATCCGCTTTCCAGGAGGTACCCATGACAACCAGAATCTTGGAAGTCAGGCACAGAAACTGCCCCAAGGGAGATATTGAGAAGCGATTGGACGGTGTGACGTCAAGAACATGAAGACAACCTCCATAAGACTCCAAAGGGGACCCAGGGGGACGGTGGCGTGAGCCGGTGTCCCCCTGGGGCTGTTCGCGTGGGGGAACGATCCACATATTGCGTGGCGATTTTCTGTCAGGGAAAGGGGCGGGGCTTGGGGAGTATTCTATGCAGGTAATGGTTGACGGGAAGGTTATTGCGCTGAGGAGAATTAAAAATTTGCAAACATTCGTGACAAGAATTTTCAATTCTATTGAGGACACGGAGGCGAGGATTATGCTTTTTCGATTTCTTTACTACAAACAGCAGCCAATAGTAACACAGTAAAGAAACGAAAAACTACAAATCCCATGAGCACTTAGGCAACCATAGAGACCACATCCCTATATAAGCAACCATAGAGGGCAAGACTTCCTCTTTCTTTGTCCAATAAAGTTAATCAGGTTAGAGTCAATTCAAGTAGAACTGAAGAACAGCCTGGAGGAAACATCCGAAGGCAACAGGAGACATCCCAAGGAACCAAGGAGCAGGAGACTGGAGCAGGCAAAACTCAACAGATCCAGAATACGAAAGGCTAGAACCAAGGCAGGAGAGTACTGAAGAATCTCACTTCTGGTCAGAACCTGAAAGAAAATCAGAGCCGTAATACACCATCCCAGTACCATGGAAGGTAAAAGTACAAAGGGTAGGGAAATAGTGCAAGAAACATGTCATAACAATGCCACAGCAATGAGAATATACATGAGAAAAATGCAGTAAAATACATTTGGGTGGGATAATCCTCGCCTCCGTGTCCTTAATAGAATTGAAAATTCTTGTCACGAATGTTTGCAAATTTTTAATTCTATGACAGGACAGGAGGCTCCGATTATGCTTGTTCAAAGCTGAGCCACCACAACAGAAGCAATATGGCTTGAAATAAAACGTTTTAAACACAGTATCGGAAGACCAATCAGCGGCCTTCATGATGCCCGTCAAACTCACACCAACAGTAAAAGCCTTAGAGGCCATTGCTCCCCGAGCGGAATGGGCTCCGAAAATGGAGACATCAATTCCAGCCTCAGACATAAGCCAACGCACCCAACGTGCCAGGGTAGCCGGCGCCACAGGCTTAAAAGGCTTTTGCAAAGCAATCAGCAACTGACCAGACAAATCTTGTCGAAAAGGAGCAGTACTTACCTCATAATCTTTTATGCATTGAACCACACATAACTGTGGATTCTGAGGAAAAGCTGGATACGTCACAGAAGACATATTACATTTGGTGCACTGGGAAATTGTAAAAGTGACCCCATCCGGAGAAAACGAACGCCCTGCGAGATCTAACGCCCGCACATCCAAAATGCGTTTACAAGACACCAAACAAAGTAACATCGTCAACTTTGCTGAGAGTTGCTTACGAGACAAGGAGGAGTTGGGCGGCCAAGCTTCCAGAAAACGTAAAACAACGGAGACATCCCAAAGAGCAACATACTTTGGACAAGGCGGTTTTACCAGCCGAATGCCACAAAGTAATTTAGAAATCAAGGGATGCTCTCCAACAGGCTTCCCGTCAACAAAATCGTGGCCCGCAGAAATCGCGGAGCGAAAGGAATTGACTGTCCTATAAGCAGAACCAGAAGAAGCAATGGAAGCTAGAAAATTAACCAATAAAGGAACATCCGCTGAAGCGGGATCCAAGTTCCGTTCAGAACACCAACCACACCTTCGTCGCCAAGCTGATGCATAACGCTTGTGCGTGTTGGGGGCCCAAGCTTCACCGATACATCGTGTAGCGTCTCCAGATAAGCCAGGGACTTTCCAGCGTTCCCCGAAATTCGCCAAGCAACCAGCCGAAGCTGACCCGACAGAATCAGAGGATGCGGGTTGAGCAGAGTATCCAACAAGTTCCACTTCTGTGGAAGAAGGAACGGCGTCGAGCAACTCATCTCCAGAAGATCCGGAAACCATGCCTGAGCCCTCCAAAGAGGAGCTATCAGAATGACCTCCGACTGGAAGTGCTTTGTTCGAGCCAAGACTCGCGGGACCATCGCGAACGGGGGAAACGCATAGCAGAGATGAGGGGGCCAAATCTGAAGAAATGCATCCGTGGCCAGAGCCTCCGGATCCGGACGTCAGCTGTAAAACCTGGGCAATTGGGAATTGAGGCGAGAGGCAAACAGATCGATCCAAGGCCGACCCCAGAGGCGAGACAGGTTCCGAAACACCCTGGGATGAAGCCGCCGATGGCGAGAGTTCCAATCGGCTACCTGATTCTGGCGACCCGGGAGATACTCTGCAATAAGAGTGATCTTCCTCTGAAGGCAGAAGTGCCAGAAGTCCTTCGCAATTTCAGCCAAAAGCTTTGACCTCTTCCCTCCCAGTTTGTTCACATACCGCACCGCAGAGATGTTGTCCATGCGGAGGAGTATGCAACAGCTGGTGGCCTGAGGAGCAAGACTGCGAATCGCAAACGATCCCGCCAGGAGCTCCAGACAATTGATGTGAAGACTCAGTTCATCCTGCGACCAACGGCCGCCCGTCGTCACAGACCCGCACTGGGCTCCCCAGCCCCAAAGACTTGCATCCGATTCCAGCACCACATCCGGGGTAGATCCGAACAGGGCTTTCCCGTTCCAAGCCTCCATGTGGTCCAGCCACCACACCATCTCCGACTTCGCTTCGGGTGACAGAGGAACAAGATCGGAATAGCGAAGACCTTTCTGCAAGTGTCTGATCTTCAGTCGCTGCAGGGCCCGATAGTGTAAGGGACCCGGAAAGATCGCTTGAATGGACGAAGCCAACAGTCCGACAATCTGAGCGATCGATCGTAAGGACACACTCTGTTTGGACAACAGTAATGTCAACTCCCTCTTGATAGACCTGATCTTCTGGGAGGGCAAGAGTAGTTGACAAGAGATCGAGTCGACTAGGAAACCCAAGAACTTGATCGACTGAGAGGGATGTAAAAGAGATTTTTGAGGATTCACTAGAAATCCTAGAGATTGCAAGAGCTTGATCGTCCAAGCCAAATAGGTCTGTAGTTGGATAGGACACTGAGCCATCAACAATATGTCGTCTAGATACACTATCAGACGAACCCCGTGTGCCCTCAGCGATTCCATGACCGGTCACAGAAGCTTCATGAAACACCACGGAGCGGACGAGAGACCGAACGGGAGAACCGTGTACTCGAACCATGTCCCCAACCATTGGAATTGGAGGAAACGGCAATGAGGCGGGAAGATCGGGATGGACAAGTAAGCGTCCTTCAAATCCAGGCGAACCATCCAGTCGCCTTTGCGAAGGAGATCCCTGAGTAGATGGATGCCCTCCATCTTGAAGTGGCGATAGACCACTCCGTTGTTGAATTCCTTGAGGTTGAGCATCAGGCGAGAGCCTCCCCCTTTCTTCTCCACCAGGAACACATTGCTGACGAACCCCTGAGGATGCAGGGAAGTCCGCACAATGGCCCCTTTTACCAGAAGGGACTCGATTTCCTTGGTGATGACGCCCTGATCTAGTTGGGAAAAAACAAGGGGAGAAGGGACGAGAGTTTGATGGGGAGGATGGTAAAACTCTATCTGGTAACCTTGAACAGTCTGTAACCCCCATGCATCGCTGGAGATTGTACGCCAATTGTGAAGGAAAATTTGCACTCTGCCCCCCAGGACAACTGTATCGTAAGGAATTAAGCTCACCTGTGTTGGCAAAATCCTGACGTCCTCCCTGTTGTCCACCATAACCGCCTTTAGCGGCCTGCCCACGACCTTTGCAGGAGGGGTAGAAATTGGATTTGGATCTGGAATAGGAAGACTGTTGACCTTCTCCCTGCTGGGACTGATTGCCACGCTGCTGGCCAGATCCGCGGCCGAACGAACGTCCCTTGGATCGTCCGGCCCTTCCAAAAACCAGGCAGAACGCCCTGCGGAGAGAGGATTGCGCCTTATCCAGGCCACTGAAAGTTGCGACAGATTTCATCAACTCCTTCAGGAAAGGTTGACCAAAAAGGAGGCCCTGAGCAAGGGGCCCGACTCTGAAGAAGCCAATTCCGTCAATTGTGGGTCCATTTTCAGTAAAAATGGAACGGCGACGCCCAGTGGAAAGAGCACAATTCGCATTTCCTAACTGGCAAATAGCCTGCTGGGCCCAACAATTAGCTCGTCAGGGTCGATGCCAGAAGCGGACCCTTGAGCCTGGTAACCCAAGTCCAGAATCTTGGTAAGCGGGCCAAGGAGATCTAACAATTTATCTTCGCACAGACGCCAAGATCTATCAATGCCCTTCTTGGGGTCCTTCGTAAATTTCTTAAGGTAGGTAAGAATAGTGGGATCTACCTCAGGAGTCTCAGAGAGTTTGTCCGGGCGAGGACACTCGGAACGAAGACGAGAGCGCACTTCTTGATCAAATGGTTCACGAATGTGGGCCTGAACATACTCCGCGACCTCAGGAGCAGGGAGCCAGGAGTTTGAATTCGGGTGGACTATGTCCGAGGGCTCAAAGGTAAGCACCCGGGATGAGAAGATGCGTCAACAAAATGCTCCTTTCTAGACTTCTTAGCAGGAGGACCAGAAGGACCAGAAGAGGAGGACGAAGAGGAGGTATCCTCAGTATCCGGGGAAGATGGTTTAGCCTTCTTGGAACCACCGGAGGCAGACAGGGATTTAGCTAACTTGACAAAGTCAGATTTGTGAGGGTTTTTGGGTGATTTAGAGGAGTGTTTGGCAGAAGAAGAAGAAGGTATCCAACCTTGTTGGTGGGCATAGTCAGTCAAATGACGTTTCAATGGTCCAATGGCACGGACCAGCGCGGAAAGACTCCTCAGGCTCCTCGCCATATAAGTAGTCGTCATCCTCCTCATAGCCAGCCATGTACGCCACAATAAGGCTGAAATGTGGAGACAGAAAAAAGACCACACAGGAAGAACTATCAGGACACAGACGGGCCCCAGTCAGGGGGAGTGACAACCCCTCAGCAAGCCAGACAGGTAGAGCCACACGCTCCCCAGAGAAACAGCTAAAAAGTGGAGGGACAGGCTTGCAAGAAAAAACACTCTAGGCAATGCCTCTAATAATTTTACAACCCCAACCCTGACAGAGGAAAGGGTGTCAAGTGGGAACTCTCCGGCAGGCAGTGGGCACAGGCTGTTAATAAAACGCCGCCTCAAGCGTGTCAGGAATCCGTGAGAGACACAGAATGTAAACAAGGGCTGTCGCGCATGCGCAGAAGCCCGCCTGAAAAGCCCAGAAATAGAGCGACGCGCGACTACAGCGCGCGACCGCTCGCGTCCCCGGTCCCACTCCACAGGAATACGAGGGCACAAAGCACCCGAGTACAAAGAGAGGCGACCTGCGCTCTCACAGCACAACACCGCAAACCGAGAAGCCGAAAGAAACAACGAGCACAGAAGCTGCAGGCAAGACGCCGAAAACGGCGAAACCAGAAGCGCTGCAATTAGTCTAGCGCAAGGAAGAAGCACAAGTCAAGCAATACATGCAATATAACATTAGTCACGAAATAAGCAAAAAATTACTTAACTGGCTGCGAAGCAGCAAAGAAAGAGGAAGTCTTGCCCTCTATGGTTGTTTATATAGGGATGTGGTCTCTATGGTTGCCTAAGTGCTCCTGGGATTTGTAGTTTTTCGTTTCTTTACTGTGTTACTATTGGCTGCTGTTTGTAGTAAAGAAATCTAGAAAGCATAATCTGAGCCTCCTGTCCTGCCATAGAATTGGATCCTATTCTGAAGTGATCTGCAGCCTTGGTATTTTCTCCTCATAGTTCCTGTCAAGTTTTTCTTTGTTGTAATGGCAGAGTTGTCATCAGTTAAAGATGCGCTACGTGTCATTTACGAAGCGGGCCGGGAGGATCTTTTGATCCCAAATGTGCCCGTGGTGCTGGCTGCGGCGTGGAGACGCCTGAAGGGCGTTGCAGTGTAGGGGGTCTCAGAGGCTGTGGCGACGTGCCTACCTTCACGTTGCCGATCCCAGACGGAGAATGATTGGGCTGACTCAGTGCCGCAGCGTCTCCCTCACAGAGGCCGTTCTACGCGTCGTGCTTGTGGTAGAAGGCTCCAGTCTTTACGCCGCCTTTCGCTTTCAGACGGGGGATCAGGTCAGTTAAGGGCGCTCTCTGCATCGCGTGTGGGATGCCACGTGAGGCGTGTAAGAAGAAGTGGTGGAGCTGCCTCAGTGAGCCTTCCAGCTTCCCTGACTCAACTAAGCAGTGGGAGAGGGAGGGGTTATGTTAAAGGGGATGAGGACGTTTTTCTGTTACCGGCTTCTCATAACACTGGGAAAAGAGCACTGTTAAGTGGCATAGTGCCTACAAGGAAGGCTCTATTCAATGAAAGTACACATGGTAATAATATTGCGCCTCAGTTTTCTCAGGATGGATGCTCTGCTGCTCTTGTTGATTACTCCAGTGACAGTGGGGAGGAAAACATTGATTTACAAGTTATGTCACACGATGTCAGCAGCGTTTCTGGTAATAACAGTGGTCAGGTTGTGGGTTCAGAAGTGGATAGTCACGTGATTTTGTCGACAGAGCCTAGAGGCCCTCCTGGAACTAATAATAGTTTATATTTACAAGACTCTATGGCCACTGGACAAGGTGATTTCATTGAGACAGTCATGGGGGATTATGTTCAAGAGTTCCAAAATAATGTTGACTTTCCGTCTCACAATGCACGTTCTTCTTTACAAACAGATCCTACTGCTTATTCTTCAAGGTTTGAATCTCTCTTTCCGGAATCTCTCTCTCCTCCTCATTGCTCACCATTTTCGTTTGACTCTGCGTTAGGGCCTTAACGCGGTCAATGGGTTTGGGTGGAGCAGTCCACTCATTCCTCATCAGCCGCTCCTCGCTCAGCCCAGGTGTCGGATTTGGGTAAGTTGGTATCGCCTTCGGGCACGAGCGGCTTGAAGTCTACAGTATCCACAGTTCCTGATATGGCACCTGGGGTTTCCAGGTTTATGAATGCGGAGCAGTTTGCAGCTTTGGGTGAGGTTGTTGGCAAGCAAGGCTGATCAAGTGTTGATTTTTCGGTTATGGCCAGCGACCTGTGAGCAATAGGGATTTCTATGATGGTGGGAAATGCTGAGTAGTAGCCATACTTTTTTGAATTTCATGTTCATGTTATGGTAACATAGAATATAGATGCAGAGTTTCTTGATGATACTTCAAATGTTGTTTCAAGAGCTATGGGTCAGGGCTTTGTCAGAAAGGGTTTCGGGGTCAAACGATTCTTATAGTTTTTTACAGAAGTCTAGAGCGGAAAATTCGGCGGGGCAAGAACGACTTCATGGTCAAGAAAGTCATGACGATCCAAGGGAGTTCCAAAAGCGTGCTGCTCAATTAACATCAGGTAGGCCTCAGTGGTGGTCATCTTGGCCACAACCTTTAGCGGGCAAGCACAATACACGTTCTGTGGGGGTTGGAGATGCATCTGTCAATGACGTTACAGGTTTGGGAGCAGGGGAGGTGGGGACGAAAGCATCAGATTTGGTACAAGTTGGTATGGTTTTAGCCGAATGCAATATAGTGTCAAATACTGATAAACAGGTTCCTGAGGTACCTAAATCAAATTTGGGTCAGTATTCGGTGGCCATTGGTTCCAGTCATAAGAAACTACCTTACATCGGTTTGGCTATGCCTCTGGGGACACATCTGGCTGAAAAACCAAAGAGGAGTATTTGGGATCACAAATTTGCTGACATTTTCAAACTCCTACATAGGGACATTCAAGCTAAGGAAGGGTCCAAAGAGGAAGAATGAGAGCTTGCTAGACGTCCCAGAGTCCCAAAGAATATTGAAAACTGGACAGCTGCATTTTTAATCTATGCCAGTGTTTACTGTGAGAGACATCAAGACAAGGCCGTGGCCATGTTTAAATACATGGATATTATTTGCAAAGTTCACTTACAATTCGGTGGTTTTGCATGGCTCAGCAATGATGAGGAATTCAGGGCTAGAGTCAGTATATTTCACGACAAACCTTGGGGGTAGGGGGACCCGGAACTTTGGCTTCAGTAAATGTCCTCTACCCAACCGCCTGCAACGACGCATACCGCAAGTGGTCTTCCAATTACTTACCGGCCCTTTCTTCCTCGCCCCTCCCAGGTTGGGGCGGGGGGCTTGGGTAGAGGACAACTACCAATTACAGGATTATTGGAACTTTAATCGGGGATCATGCATCAGGCAGTTTTGTTGGTTCAAACACAAATGTTCACAATGTGGAGGGAAACATGCCATCATCCAATGTTTTGCCAATCAGAGGTTCGGTGACCAAGGGAAATCACCGAGAGGCAGGGGTTCTTTTCCACAGTTTATACCAAAGGGCTCATACGCCAATTAAGTTATCCGCCACTATACCATGGTTAGAAGGGTACCCTGATTCAGACTTTGCCAAAAAAAATGTATTGGGGTTTTAAGGAGGGTTTTAAGTTAGGATACCAAGGTCCACGTCACAATAGATGGTCTGACAGATTGAAATCTGCCAAAGAATTGCCGCAAGTGGTTCAGGAAAAGCTAGATGTGGAGTTGAAAGCGGGCAGAATAGCAGGTCCTGTTGGGCAGTGTCCCCTGCAGACATTGATAGTATTCCCGTTGGGTTTAGTTCCTAAAAACGTGGCTGGTGAATTTAGATTTATTCATCATTTGTCGTGGCCAGATGGCTATTCTATTAATGATTTCATTTCCCCTTCAGATTCTAATGTGTCGTATACGTCGTTTGATTATGGTATGTGGGGTTGGGTATGGTGCTCAGCTGGAAAAATGTGACATTCAGTCAGCTTTTCGCTTACTACCCATCCATCCATAGGACTTTGAGCTTCTAGGCATGTTTTTCAATGATGCTTTTTACATCGACAGAGTTCTTCCAATGGGTTGTTCAGTGTCCTGTGCTCTGTTTGAACTGTTTAGTACTTTTTTGCAATGGTGCTTTTCAGAGAGAAATGGTCACAAGCAGGTGTGTCACTATTTAGACGATTTCCTTTTCATTGGTAAGGCACATTCAGACCAGTGTCATAGGGCTCGATTCACAGAACTAACTTAAGACAAAATCCTAAACTTACTACCATTTTGGTATTCACAGAAGGCACTTACTCATTTTGGTATTCACAGAAGTTAGGACTCCTAACCTTAGGACTCCTAAACGCCTTCTGTGAATACCGAAAGTCTTAAAATTAGGATTTTTCTCAGTTTAGAAGTAGGAAATTTAGGACTCCCAACTTTAGGACTTCTAAATGCCTTCTGTGAATACCTAAGACAAAGGCGGTAGCCGAAACGCGTCTGGTTCTCTGAGGGTTGCAATAAAGAATCTGAACCCTCCTCCCGTGAGTGCTGTGTCTTCTTCAAAGGTGAGGGAGAGGAAAGCTTCGATATATATATATATAAAGAAAGAAAACGTCACCTTAGGTCAGGTAACATCGGTTTCTTTTTTTTATTAGTGTTTCATTATTTAGGCAGTTTCTTGGGGGTTTGGATGGTCTGAGCGGGCTTTTCCTTACCTCTGGGTGTGGGAGGGGAGTTGGAAAGCTTGATTGTGATCGTACATTTCATGGGATTTTTTTGCTGAAAAAGTATTGTTGGGAAGTTTTGGGTTTTCTATCAAACGTTTAATGCTTAATGACAATGTGGTGAATTATTCAACAATGTTTATTTCTAGGGGAAACTATTTTTCTGTTACCTGGCTTCATAAAGTGACCTTTTATGCTAAGTAAATTATTGGTGTGTGGTTTGTTCTTATTGCGCGATTGGCCCCCAATTAACACGTGATTAACACGGAAGCCGGAGAGAAAATAGTGCGCTGAAGATTAGAACGCCACATTCCGGAATGAAAATATAGGAGCGCGAACTTCGGAATTTATAGACCGACTAGAGTTGCAAAATAAAGGTAAAGAAAAAATCCTCTTTACCACTTTAACTCATGAGGAAGGCTTGCATGAGAGCCACACAGCATTAGAGCAAACACGTTGGACCGACGAAGCTGCATGGATGAAAGGGCATTAATTCAGAGTACACGCGCAGGTTAATTTCAACAATATTTGCGTTGTAATTAATTTTGGTTCTTTCTTCTAACAACCAGCATGCACAATCTAAAGCATGATAAATAATGTAACAGCATGCCGCAAAGAAAGATTTCAAGACACCACAGAGGAATGAAGTGAGAGCGCCATTCCAGCACACAAACGTTAGTTCCCTGGCCGTAATTTTATCCCACCAAACACTGTAACATGCATGACTGAGAGCATTTAAAGTACACTAATTGCCTAATTTACTAGGTTTAGGGCAGAAAAATGACTCTATCCCTTCTTTATGCCCACAGTAAGAAAAGAAAATACACCAGCGACACGGGCATCCAGTTTGAGAGCTATCTTAGAGCTCAATTGAAAATAGATTTCAATAGACAGCAGGTATGAATAAAACATATGGCTGTTGAAAAAGTCTATTAATTGCCCGATTCCGCAGGCTTAGGGCAGATATATGATTCTATCCCCTCTCTATGTCGACAGCAGGAAAGCACACATAGCAGCACTATCGGCATCCAGATTGAGAGCTACTTCAGAGCCCAATAGATCTTAATTGACAGCAGGTATGAGTAAAGCATAAGGCTGTTGAACACTGTCACATTTCACTCGCGGTTGATTAGGCACAAGAGGAATGTCTGGGAATGAAAGTTGAACTACATTACCCAGAATGCTCAGGGGCAATGTCCTTTCTCTCTGTCCACTCTATTTCCATTCTTATACTCCTCCTATCCTTTAGTCCAGTGCTTGTCACCTGAACCGAGGAGTAAGCTGTAGTGTAACAGCTTAGATCACCGAAGACCAACGGAAGCCTGCCACATTGATATCCAACCCGTTTTCGGATGATTATTGTCTTGTGGACCCTGAACACTTCGTATTACGTCCTGATTGTTTCCGTGCGGCGCCTTTTCTTGATCGCGCATTGAACGCGCTGGGATCGGAAAGAGCGCGGCACGGCTTCGAACTGCAAGCCGAGACACTCATTAGTGAATACTCCCGTAGGAGGTAAGGCGCCCTTGGCGCGACCCGGTATTTTTGAACTTCAAAAAGAGAGCAGAAGCTCTGCTATTCATTGGATCAGGAAAAGGAATTCCACTCACGTATTTTTGATGGGGTCTTTTCTATGGCAACAGATTAACCCAGTCGCTATGATCATTGTATCTTAGGACTATTTTTGTATGTTACTTCATGATTCAGTTGTATGACAACCAATGCATCTGAGAGACAGGAGAAGTACCATATAATATTTACTTGCATTCTTTTTGACTTTCTGAGACAACCGCACAGAATTATAGTAATGTGCTATCATTTCCTGAATAATTTGGTCTATGTTCTAGAAAACTCTGATGCCAGTACCAGTGAATTCTTGTGACAATCTGTGCACTGTGTAGTATTGAGTGGCATACAGACTTCAAGAGTCCGCAAGTTGCTGTTACTTGAAAGAATATTGCTTTTCTTTTATGGTTTATTTTTCACTTTTTTCTGTTTTCGATGAGCTTATGTGGCAGCTTAAAATTGTAAGTTACATTACACACATAGGATATTGATCTATGCATATAGAAAACGTGTATGTTTGAATGATTCCCTCTCTCTCTTACTACAGGGTTCCCCGTCAGATACCAGTGAGGTTCATGCTTCCTACACGGATCCGAACGTACCTACTAGATCATTTGAGCTGCTGCAACCTTATTGTTTCCTTTGTCCCTTTTTTCCCCTTCCCTGGTGGGGTTACACTCTCTGGAGTTTCCTACATACTCGTAGGTTGTGTCATTGCTAGAGAATAGGGAGAACTAGCTTCATTCATCGCTCCCGCTGTACCCGGCTGAACAGGTTAGTGGTAACCTACATGAGATCACGACAGAGTGACAAGCCCACGGTACAGTACAGCCTGAGCGATGGATACAAACACTGTCCTTACCTCGGTACTGGAAACCCTGACTGCCTTGCGTATGGAGGTGGATGCTTTTAGGTGAGAAAACCTGGAACTAAGGAACGAGTTAGGCTCTTTGAGAAGAGAAGTAGCAGGTCTCTCTCGGGGTAGTCCTACAGGTACACGTGGGTCTTCCTACATAAAGAACTGGACTCTCCCACCTCCCTCTTTCCAAGCCACAACACAGGCACAAGCAGGAGGGTCTGGGCCTTCCACCATTCTGGTGATACAACCCCTACAACTCCACCTAGCCCCTCCTGAACGATACTTTGGTGATCCAAAAAAGTTTGGAATATTTTTGGGGCAATGCAAACTGCACTTCATGTGCAAACCTGCTGTGTTCCTTGATGATCAAGCAAAGACTGCTTTCGTCATGTCATACATGGGAGGGAATGCGGCTAGCTGGTCCTTCCCGTTAATAGAGAAGAACGACCCTGTGATACACAACTTTCATAACTTTTGTGAGGAGATGCGGAAGCTCTTCGATAGAAAGGCACACCAGCTGTCCCTAGATAGGGAACTCATAACGCTCAAGCAAGGTTCACAAGTTCTCCTGAATTACATCAACCCATTCAACAGGCTAGTCATAGAAACAGAATGGCCAGTGGAGAAGAGAATGTCTTTGTTCTATCAAGGTCTGAGAGGCGAACTAAAAGACGTATTGGCCCAAGTGGTGAACATGCCCTCTACCTGTGACGAATTGATAGAACTGACGGTCCAGTTAGATCACCGCCTCCAGGATAGGAAAGATGATAAACAAAGGTCAGACTCCAGGTTCCTGTTCACTAGAACTAAGCCTACATCAGAAGAGCGTCCCTCAGTGTTGGATGGAGCGGAACCCATGCAGGTGGGCGGAATAAGAGGTCCATTGAATTCTGAAGAAAGAAATCGCAGACGTACTCTACGGCTCTGTATGTACTGTGGGAAATCGGGTCACTTAATTAAAGATTGCAAATCCCGCGTCAGAACACCATATAAAGACCCTGAAGGATTAAAGAAGGCGTCTGTGGTTGAACACCAGTCAGACTCGTTGGAAAACTAACATGTGCAAACAAGAAGGAGACCCCTTGTTTGTTGCTGGATGTTACTGAGGTCTTCCCTACCTTGGCCAACACTGTGCAATCTTCTGTAGCACATATGAATGTGTGTGTGGCAATAGAAATCCAGGGTTCAGGACCCATCCTAGTCCATGCGTTATTGGATTCTGGTGCTACCGGAAACTTCATGGAGCAAAAGTACGCCTACGAGTTAGGCATCCAGTGCGCCAACAAACTTAAACCAGAGCCAGCCAAAGCGGTGGATGGAACTGCTTTGACATCCGGACCTGTGTGTTATCACACTCAGCCGTTGCCCATGCAAGTTGGGTCTACACATTTTGAAGTTATACAATTCGACCTCATTGACGCCCCCAACTTCAAGCTCATTTTGGGAATACCTTGGCTCACTTTACACGAGCCGCTGGTGAAATGGGCGGCTCGCACTATAGACTTGAATTCCTCCTTTTGTGCTGAGCATTGCACCCAAGAGATGAATTCTTCTGCCCGAATACAAGACAATCCTGCAGCTCTCCTAGCTTCTAGTTACAGCACCCCGTCAGTATGTCTTATCAGTTCCATACCTGAAGAATACATGGTGTATAAAGAGGTGTTCAATGAGCAAGAAGCTGGTAAATTGCCTCCCCATAGGGCGTATGATTGTGTCCTCGATCTGGAACCTGGAGCATCCATACCCTGCAGTCGGATTTACGCTCTTACAGAGGCTGAAAACACTTACCTGCAAACGTATCTGAAGACACTGTTGAGCTCAGGATTTATCCGCCCTTCTTCCTCCCCTGCGTCTTCGCCACTTTTGTTTATCCCTAAACGGTAAGGTGGCCTACGCGCGTGCATCGACTATAGAGCCATTAACAGGATCACCAAAAAGAACAGGTATCCATTGCCATTGATTCCTGTGTTACTCGACCAACTGAAAGGATCCACTATATTCACGAAACTGGACCTCAGGGGAGCTTACCACATGGTGCGAATGCGGCGAGGGGACGAATGGAAGACTGCCTTCCGCACAAAGTATGGATTATATGAACACCAAGTAATGGCCTTCGGTCTATGCAATGCCCCCGCCGCATTCCAATACTTTATGGACAATGTGTTGAGGGGATTGCTGTATGTCTGTTGCATTGTCTACATAGACGATATATTGATCTACTCCATTTCCCTGGATAAGCATGTGCAACATGTAGCAACAGTATTGGAAAGACTACAGAAGCACTGCTTGTAGGCCAAGTTGGAGAAGTGTCTTTTCAACATTAAAGAAGTCGAGTTCTTGGGGTATGTTATAGGGCCAGGAGGTCTCTGTATGGAGAGAAGAAGACTGATGCCATCGTACAGTTGGAGTCGCCCTCAAGTGTGAAGAGCCTCCAGAGCTTTTTAGGCTTCTCAAATTTCTATCGCAGATTCATCAGAGACTTCTTGAAAACCATCCAACCCATGACACATCTCCAAAGAAAGGGAGTCCAGTTCCGGTGGTCTGACGAGGCAGAACAAGCTTTCCAACATTTAAAGGAGTGTTTCACCAGTGCACCGATTCTGAGGCATCCTGATCCTAGCCAACCCTTTATCGTGGAGACAGATGCTTCTTACTATGCCATAGGAGGAATACTGTCTGAAAGGAATCTCGACACAGGCCAAGTGCATCCCATTGCCTACTTCTCCAAGAAGCTATCTCCATGTGAGACTAATTATAGTATCACCAACAAGGAGTTATTGGCGATAAAAAGGGTCTGAGAGGAATGGAGGTATCATTTGATGGGGGCAAGACATACAGTAGAAATATATACAGACCATCGCAATCTACTGTTCCTGAAGAGCGCCAGGGCACTAACACCTAGACAGCTTTGTTGGTCCCTGTTCTTCACAGACTTCGATTTTGTAATCAAATTCAGACCAGGACCCCAGAATGGTAAAGCAGACGCCCTGTCACGGCCTCCCTCCGGGGTGGAGACTATCACGGTAACAATGGAAGAAGCTCCTAGCATATTACAGAACACATCATTCCAATCTGTGATTCCTGCTGTGGCGACAGCTGACTATTTTCTTGATGAGGTAAAGAATCACTATAAGCAGTTGGACGAACAGGAGTGGTTGGATGGAGTTCCACAGCTTAGGTCGAAGTCGAATGCCTTGTTGTTCCACAATAAGAAGCTGTATATCCCTCATGTGTCTCTACAACATAAAGTACTACAATGGACTCATGATTCTCCTCTGGGTGGTCATTTGGGACTACAAAAGACTCTGCAAACCCTTTCTAGGTACTTCTGGTGGGACAATATGAGAAATGATACAGAGACTTAGGTCAAGAGTTGTTCTATTTGTGCTCAGTCGAAGGCCAGGCATCAGCCTTCTAGCGGTTTAGTAAGACCCATACCTGTACCTCCAGCACCTTGGCATACTGTCTCCATGGACTTTATTGTGGAAATGCCTCCTAGCTTAAAGTATGACACCATTTTAGTAGTTATAGACCACTTGACTAAAATGGGGCATTTTATAGCATTGCCCAAACTACCTACATCTGGGGAGTTGGCCATAACCTTTCTGCATCAGGTTGCAAGATTACACGGCCTTCCTTCTGTTTTAATCACTGACAGAGGAACCCAGTTCACCTCTAGGTTTTGGAAGGCGCTATGCACAGCAATGAATATTGATGCCAGGTTGTCGACTAGTTATCACCCTCAGACAGATGGCAAAACAGAGAGGTTAAATCAAACATTGGAACAGTACCTTAGATGTTTCACCTTACAGCACTGCGAGGAATGGAGTACGATTCTCTGGACAGCTGAATTCGCGTACAATAATGCTGACCATTCCTCCTTAGGATGCTCTCCTTTCTATTGTCTCAATGGATTTCATCCTCACATGATGCCATTTGAGCAGCCCGTTACATCCACGCATCCAACCATTCAAGAGCATCACACGAATCTTCAGGCAGTGTTGCAAGAGGCTAGACAACACCTAGAAACATCTAGAGCTAGGGACACGCGCCAGGCAGACAAGAAAAGAACACCTGAACCTCTGTATAAGGTAGGAGATAAGGTGTGGCTAGACACTAAACATTTACGGTTCAAAGGTAACACTAGGCTGAAGCCTAAATTCGTAGGACCTTATCCAATCCACAGCATCATCAATCCAGTGGCCATGAACCTCACTCTTCCCTCATCCTGGCACATTCACCCTGTATTCCATGTTTCCCTCTTGAAACCTTGCCCCCTTCACACTAGATTGCCAACTAAGCCTTCTCCAGTGTTAGTGGAGGGAGAAGACGAGTACGTGGTACAGGCCATCCTAGATTCCAAGTGTGTGAGAGGAAGGGTACTGTACCTCATTGATTGGAAAGGGTATGGCCCTGAGGAGCGATCTTGGGAGCCTCGTGCCAATTTAAGTTGCCCTGCCCTTCTGCGGCGTTTCCACGCTCGTTTCCCTGCAAAGCCTGGTGGACCGCCGGGACGTCCGTCATGGAGAGGGGGTTCTGTCACATTTCACTCGCGGTTAATTAGGCACAAGAGAAATGTCTGGGAATGAAAGTTGAACTACATCGCCCAGAATGCTCAGGGGCGATGTCCTTTCTCTCTGTCCACTCTATTTCCATTCTTATACTCCTCCTATCCTTTAGTCCGGTGATTGTCACCTGAACCGAGGAGTAAGCTGTAGTGTAACAGCTTAGATCACCGAAGACCAGCGGAAGCCTGCCACATTGATATCCAACCCGTTTTCGGATGATTATTGTCTTGTGGACCCTGAACACTTTGTATTACGCCCTGATTGTTTCCGTGCGGCGCCTTTCCTTGATCGCGCATTGAACGCGCTGGGATCGGAAAGAGCGTGGCACGGCTTCGAACTGCAAGCCGAGACACTCATTAGTGAATACTCCCGTAGGAGGTAAGGCGCCCTTGGTGGGACCCGGTATTTTTGAACTTCAAAAAGAGAGCAGAAGCTCTGCTATTCATTGAATCAGGATAAGGAATTCCACTCACGTATTTTTGATGGGGTCTATTCTATAGCAACAGTTTAACCCACTCGCTATGATCGTTGTATCTTAGGACTATTTTTGTATGTTACTTCATGATTCAGTTGTATGACAACCAATGCATCTGAGAGACAGGAGAAGTACCATATACTATTTACTTGCATTCTTTTTGACTTTCTGAGACAACCGCACAGAATTACAGTGATGTGCTATCATTTCCTGAAATACTTTGGTCTATGTTCTAGAAAAATCTGATGCCAGTACCAGTGGATTCTTGTGTGAATCTGTGCCATGTGTAGTATTGAGTGGCATACAGACTTCAAGAGTCCGCGAGTTGCTGTTACTTGAAGGAATATTGCTTTTCTTTTATGGTTTATTTTTCACTTTTTTCTGTTTTCGATGGAGCTTATGTGGCAGCTTAAAATTGTAAGTTACATTACACACATAGGATATTGATCTATGCATATAGAAAACTTGTATGTGTGAATGATTCCCTCTCTCTCCTACTACAGGGTCCCCCGTCAAATACCAGTGAGGTTCATACTTCCTACACATATCCGAACGTACCTACCAGATCATTTGAGCTGCTGCAACCTTATTGTTTCCTTTGTCCCTTTTTTCGCCTTCCCTGGTGGGGTTACACTCTCTGGAGTTTCCTACATACTCGTAGGTTGTGTCATTGCTAGAGGATAGGGAGAATTAGCTTCATTCATCGCTCCCGCTGTACCCGGCTGAACAGGTTAGTGGTAACCTACATGAGATCACAACAAACATATAGTGTTCCTTTCAGTATTTATTTTACAACACAGGTTTAATTTTCCTTTACATTATTTTACCCATAGTGTCCTACAGATAGAAATATCCCAGCCCTAAGGAGGACCTTCATTAAATCCTCCTGGTCCCCCCACAAAGGTTGAAACGCGTCGCCACACCCTTCATTCACTCCATCATTTCACAAGGCCAAGGGAATCGCCATACTCAAATTGAAAAGAACTTTAAGAACTGACTAGTTTATCCAACAAACAGTGGTGTAAACATTGATAAAAAGCACAGAGGCGTTCTCTGACCTTTTCCCTTTCTTTGGACCATGTATAGATTCAGTATCGAGGACAAGTAGACAATATTCCGATATATGAGTACGATGTAGTAGGACCCGTTGTTTTTTTTATATATACTGTTTATATATAAGTGATTTGATTTATGCACTGTATATAGTTATTGCACTCTTTCTATGTATGAATAAGTATAAATGCATGTTTTTCAATTGACACATACAAAAAAAACATAGAAAAATGAAATAATGAAGTAAAAATTATTTTTCAATAAAATGTTTAAATTGAATATTGATTATCCTTCAAATTGAATCTATTTTGATTTGCTTTGTTTACCCACACAATAGAGGAATCCAGTTCATTAGTTGAACAAGGAGGATAACCCGCAAATCATTGAATGGCTGAAAGCTATCAATGCCCTCAACGGAAATCTCACCCTGACTAATTCGGTAAAATCACTTGGAATCACCATTGACCACAAACTATCAATGACGAACCACATCAAGAACTCCGCTAAGAGCGCCTTCCTGAATCTGAAGCTCCTCAACAAAATCAAACTGCACATTCCGCAGAGAGATCTCAAACAAGCCACCCAATCACTGGTGCTGTCCAGAGTGGACTATGGGATCGCAACCTTCTCAGGCACAGCTCTATCCCACCTAGCACCACTCAAAACTACCCTCAATGCAGCTGCCAGAATGGTCTCTGGTACAAAGAAATTCACCCACATATCTCCCGCACTCAGAGTTCTAAAATGGCTACCAGTGGAAATGCGCGCTAGCTTCAGAACGGCCTGCCTTACACACAAAGCCTTGCACACAGGGAAACCAGAATACTTAGCCTCTAAGCTCAAGAAAGCTGGTCAATCCAGAAGTCTCAGAAGTTCAAACTCCCTCCTACTCATCCTCCTGAAAACCCGGAAGCAATAAACTGCAGCCCGCTCTTTTGCAGGCAACGCTCCTAAAATCTGGAACTCCATCCCTGTGGACATCAGAACTACCCCTTCCTTTCCAGAATTCAAGAGCCGACTAAAAATCCTCTACCTCAACCGTGCATTCACGAACTAAATTACGTAACCAACACGCCTCTGCCTGGCAGTGACCTCTCAACACGTACCCAAGCCCTCACACGTCGCTAAGAAAGAAGTCCAATATTAACTTTGACTATACATCAAGAATACTATGAATCAAAAACGCCTCCGGACTGCTCTACCTGAACAGCACACCCTGAACCTCTGACTACCTCAAAGTCGCTACCTCAATGGCGCCCCTCAGGCACCAGACACATTTTTAATCTGTGAACATGTATGAATCTATTTTTTGCTTTATTGTTCTATACCTGTCTTCTCCACTTCCACTGTAAAGCGCTCCGATACCCTCGGGTCTGGCCAGCGATAGAGAAAACTTCTAAAATAAATAAAAATAAAAATAAAATAAATAAATAACAGCAAAGTAGGAAAGAGGTTCTTCCTACTTTTGGAAGAAGTTGTTTTGAATTTATGGTTGTAGAGGCACTTTATTATATTTAATGACCTGGAGGTGTAGTGTAGTTCCTATATTCCCAATAGGCTCTGCGCGTTGGAATAATATATACTATAGAATTGACGTAGGACTTATGTCGACTAGGTCTCTATCGAATATATTAGACTTAATAGTGAGTGCCAGCTAGCTCAGAGGTCACTAGAAACTTTCTTGAATTCTCAATAAGGGTTTAGTTTCTGAGAACCGCATAAACATGACAACTTTGTTTCCCCAAGATAAAACTGATCTTCAGAGTCATGGAAACAATAGATAGATATTTCACTCAGTCAATCGTGCATCCTTCAATTCACCAGAGGTGCAGAGAAATAGAGAGACGGGCGTTTTCAATCAAAAGTATTTATTGAACAGTCTTCTTTTTCATGCAGAATAAATGAATTGCTACAATCGTAATACTGGCTGCAAAGTATAAAGCGTACAGCGAGAAGAGTATTATGAAATAATACTGTAAAAGCATGGTATGGTTTCGAAGATATAAAATACATACATTAATAAATAAAGACTAAAAGTACTCAACTGGTGCTTCTAAAATACGTCTACCCCGATGTAGCTAACAAAGGTCTAGTGCGAGGGAAGAAGTAAGTGTGCTATAGCATATGTTTAGTATTCTTTTGCCAAGAATCGATCCAAGATTTCTCTTAAGGTCAAATCTGCTCCGTACCTTGGTTTAGAATGAAGGAGGTCTGGTATCTCTCTGTCTCAGGACTCGATTTCCCAACACCCAGGAAGGGGAGCTTGGAAACACTGGAGCTAGATTCTCGCCGAGAGCAAGGCAGCCTCTCTGTCAGTGTGTCAGCTGGAGGGTCGACGTCCTTCGGCACTTGCTGTAGCGAGCAGCGTCGGGCAAGTAAATAGTCGAACTGCTCCGAACCACTGTGTCTTGCTAGAGCAAGTGAAGGCATATTTATACCTTGAAGGTGCCTAGTTTGACGTAAAGTCGGACATAATAACGATATCAAAGAAGCCCAAGGGAATGGTATTTCTTTCAAAACTCCATGAGTTCTTGGAAAAATCAATATTCAAGAAAGGGGAGGTTCCCTAGCAGCTTAAGCCAATTTTCCAAGAAATCGTTGTGGCTTTTCAGAACTGGTGGAAGTAGCCATGCCTGTTTTTGGACTGCATTGGCTATGTCTAAATATGGGTACGATTTCTATGCCTATATTAGGGCAATGTGAATTGTACCTAGATAAGGGCATGAATCGGGAAATTTACACCTGGGTCGTAAAAAGCTACACAACAGGGTGGGATACACTGTAAGACTTGCCTTCTGAAGTCCTTAATTCTTATAAAAGGGGGTGGTGATGGACGGAGCATCTGAATCAATCAATCACTCACACCCAGTCAAAAGATCTGGGTTTAATCCATCACAGTTCTTTAGCCCACTCTGCCACCCCAGTTCAGACATGGCTATATGCAAATCAGTCTGACCCTGTGCCTCATAGGAACAGTCCAGCCCGAACTGCCAAGCCATGTCTTCCCTGGACCGGAAACAAGCTTCCGAGGACCGGTTTCTGGCATTCCAGCCGTCTTCAGCCCGGCTTGCTTGAATCCAGTGGCAAAGTGAGCAAGGGACTCACGTCTGAGCATACCCTGCCACACCTATGGCGGCCAAAAGCGGTACAAAAGGGGGTGGTGATGGACGGAACATCTGAATTAATCAAACACTCACACCCAGCCAAAAGATCTGCGTTTAATCCATCACCGTTCTTTAGCCCACTCTGCCACCCCAGTTCAGACATGGCTACATGCAAATCAGTCTGACCCTGTGCCTCATGGGAACAGTCCAGCCCGAACTGCCAAGACATGTCTTCCCTGGACAGGAATCAATCAAACACTCACACCCAGTCAAAAGATCTGGGTTTAATCCATCACCGTTCTTGACATCTTGCAGCACCTGCTTCCCGGGTGCCGCTGCGCGGCGAGGGGTGGAGGCTGACAGGGCTTCTGTGTTTCCTGGTTCGTGGAGGGAGCTGTGAAAGCCGGCCCAGGGAGCGCGCCTGCAGGGACTCACAATACCAGGAGTCCCTGCGCTGCACAGGTGTGCACGGCCGCGCCCCCACCGAGACACGCCCCCCCGCCTGCAACGCCCTCTACATAAACAACGGCCTGTCGCTCAGCGGGACGCGAGCGGGACGCCGAGCAAAGCCCGAGCAAAGGGCGGGCAGTCTGTGGCAGTCAGGGGCTGACAGTGGCTGGGCTGGGCCACGTTTCTTACATCCAGCGCCGAGCACAGGTGGGCCGTGTGTGACTCCCTAGGGTTTACCCCCAAACATGTCTACCCGTTCTGGCAAATTGCTTAGGAGTGAGGGCGAAAGGGGAGTTGCTGGTGGGAGCCCAGTGATCGGAACTATGGACCGTTTCATTACCAGAGTGGCGGCAGTCATAGAAAAGGAGATTGCTATGTCCGAACGCCGTCTATCCGAGGTCTATCTCCCTTCCAGACGCTCATCTCTGGGGGCCGTTGCACAGGCCTTGACTCCGGCTTGTGAGCGAGACCAATCTGCCCCCCTCGTCGGTGTCCCGGGCTGCTCTACAGACCCCCCCATTTGCTAGAAATAGGGCAAAACATAGACAGGTTGGAACATCTGGCCGCGCTTCTTCCTAGTGGCATTGAGGAAGAGGGTGGCCCTAGCATTTCACCTCTACCTGCATTACGTACGCCCCTAAATAAAGCTACAACTCAGTCACCATTGCCAATATCGCCCACCCCCATCACAGTAAACCCAGATGGGGTGCCTTCGGTAATTGTTGCAAGTAGGCAGAATAAAAGGGCTAAAAGCAAAACAGCAGGTAACCAAAATAAGGGAAGGCTGGTGAGACAGGCCGCGCTTTATAGACGAACAAGAAAGGCTTTCGGCCAAGGCGGGAAAGACGCAAAGGGCCTGCTCCCAGAGGATAAGGCTGAGGAGGAGGGGGATGCTGTGGTCTCACACATGGGTTTAAAAAACTGCCCACCCACTAGTAATAGCACTGATAATGTCCCCAAACTTATCGATCCCATGACTATTGATACCATTTTGGAGAGGGTAAATAGCCTCTTGATGCCCTTGCTGACTCAGGTTAAGAGCCTGGGGGCTAGAATAGATAAACTAGAACAATCAACCCTCGATGGGTTTTACTCACTTAAAACTACATTTAAACAGCTAAAAAGAGTGAGCGACAATCAGGACATGGGACCAAAGGGGAGTGTGCCCCCAGTTGCTTCCTTACCACCACAAGTAGATTCTAATCCTCCAAACAGGCCAAACAAGGCTGAAACTAGCAGAGTGCAAGCTCCAGTACCTAAAATTCCTTCCCCACCTAAAGTAGGGCCTCAACCCAAGGTAATGTCAACACCCACAGAGGTTGCCAAAACTACACCCAAGCCACATCCACAAGTGCAGCCCCTGGCAAGTAGAGGGAAAGCTAAAGCTAGCCAAACACCTGGCATACAAGATAAAGTCAAGGGAACAGCGACAGGAATGGTCACCAAAACTGCTCCCCAATCTATAACCCCAGCTGTTACCACAGTGGCCCCTCAAAATTTCGCACGGCGGATCCCCCCTGTAAACCTTCCACCAGATTGCCAACCATTTGTCGCCGTATTAGTAAATGTTCCCCCTCTGAAGGAAGGCCAGCTGGAGAACCACCAATCTCTTAAGAATAAGTGCATCCACTGGCTAAAGTCAAACAAGCCAATTCCGACTTGTGTGGATGGGCTTATTCTAAGTGTTCGCAGAGTAGGGTGGGTAGGGCAAGGAAAAAAAACACAGGAGGGGGACTGTCTAATAATAAACTTCCAAGATCCCAGTGTAGTGAGCTCCATCTGTAGTCCTATAAAAAGCATGGATTCAGTAGGGGTTAAAGTAGTGGACTTATCCTTTTTCTATCCAAGGCAAAATATTATGTCGCCATGGGAGGGTTATAGTACCCTTGGTTTTTGTCAAAACTGGGACACACGCTGGGTTGGGAGCCTTGGGCAAAATGGGCTGAACCCCTCGTGGGTGCCAGGGAGTTGCTGACTGGAGGAGGGCGACACGAGGGAAATTACAGCTGCAGATACGGCAACTGTTAATAGAATAGGCCCAATGGTAGCATCACCACCCCGAACAGCCTCACCCTCAACTGCAAGAGCCGGTGGGTTGGTGGCCTCTCTGCCCAGTACCTTAGATTGTTATTTGCATGTTCCTCCTGTGAGGTCTGCGGATAGTAGTGCTCTCGCGACCTGCGACACTTCAGCTGTGACGGACCGAGTCTTTAAGGTTTTCAGCTGGAATGTCGCAGGGATCGCAAGAAAGTTGGCCCTCCCAGACTGGAATGCCTTGGTTGATGAGCACTCCTTATGCATCTTCCAAGAGACCTGGAGTTTGGAGTCGGTACATAGGGTGGGATTCTCCTCCTACTCTGTGCCTGCGCTAACCTCGGAAACAGGGAGAGGACGCCCCTCGGGCGGCCTGCTCATATGGGTAGCAGCCTCCCTAGACTGCAGAATAGAGGAGCCACAGACAGGTTGTCCGGATATCCAAAATATTATTTTAAGAGACCCAAGGGGACGAATAATACTAAATGTCTATAATGTGTACGCCAGAGGGACTAAGGGCGGGAGGAAGTCCTCTGTATTATCTCTCCTAGAGACCCTTTTGAATACAACTCCACACAAGTCATGTATCCTGGTCGCGGGTGACATGAACTGTACGTTCGAGCCCCTGGGCTCGGACGTTGCCCTAGATCAGGACGAGTAGGACACTAGGATAGGGATCCCTGTTCTAGAGATTCCACCAATTAGGAGATGGTCAGAGGTGGCGCTACAGCTATACTCCCTGAGCCTTGAACTAAACCTAAGGGCAGTGAATGGAAGGACAACTTCAGATAGGGGGGGGGCCCATACATATAATAGACCAGGACACACCTCTAGAATAGACTATATCTTATTAGATGTATGTCTCTGGACCCAAGTGAGGGATATGGTTGTGGTCCCAACGATTGAAAGTGACCACAACCCACTTTCCTTAACCATGGCCCAGTGGTGGTGTCTTCCTAAAAAGGATCCCATTAACCCCGTAGTAGCTCCCCCTGATGAGACTGTAGTCTCTCTCTGTGGAAGGCGCCTAAAATGGGTTAAATTGGTCCTTTCAGAGGAAAGGGTTGGAGAAATCTCAACCCTCTTAAACCAAGCAGTGTCACACCTGGGGTCTCTCCCGGAAGGGGTGGGTAGGGCAAGTGGGGTCTTTGTCTCTTTAGTAGAGGCTCTGACAAACGTTTTTACCATCCCCTCTAGTAAGCCAGGAAATAAAAGAGGTGTAAAGCAGGGTAATGGTTGGTACACACAAACATGTAGGGTACACAAAACAAGTCTTGTAGAGGCAGTGAAGCACAAATCCCATAGCGATATACTGGAAGCAAGGAAGGCCTACAATAGATCCCTCAAAATTGCTAGGATGGAGTGGGAAGAGAAATTTTGGGAGGACCTACTCCTTGCTAGCAAAAGTAAAGATTCAAGGGGCTTTTGGAACCTTGTAGGCTCCCGGAACAGGCCCGAGGAAACTATGCGACCCTGTAATATTCCCCCACAAAGATGGGTAAAACACTTTGGGGCTTTATACCTCCCGGCGGATGGGGAACTAAATGTTAGGGTGACCTCCCCACTGGTATCCGAACCTCATACCTATAATCTCTTTACACCTTTAGAGATCGAAAAGGTAATTGGGTGGGTAGCCCCCCGCAAGGCAGCAGGGCCAGATGGTCTACCGGGGGATCTCATGCGGGCACATCCAGTGGTGTGGGGAAGGGTTATTGCAGCTCTCCTTAATGACATTATGATGGGAGGGCCAGTGCCCGATTCCTGGAAGGGGGCGGTGGTGGTCCCGATCTATAAAAAAGGATGCAGAGAAATTCCGGGGAACTACCGCCCCATAAGCCTGATAGACTCCACCCAAAAGATAGCAGGAAAAGCTATACTTGGTAGGATTCTCCATTGGGTGGAGGAAAATAAAATATTATCAGACTTCCAGGCAGGCTTTCGGGCAGGAATGGGGACGATAGAGCAGGTGTTTAGGTTGGCACTTCTTGGGTGGAAGGTTGTGGAGCTAGGCAAGGGCAGTCTATACCTGGCCTTTATAGACCTGAGGACTGCCTTTGACCTAGTTCCCCGGGAGGAGTTATGGAGGGTGCTTTATGGGCTGGGATTGCCTCCTTACATCTTGTCCCTCCTTATTAGCCTTCACGCCCACACCTTTGCCCAGGTCCGCTGGGGAAGAAATGGAGAGCTAACAGAGAAAATATCTGTGTCCAGGGGTGTGAGACAGGGATGCGTTCTGGCACCCACCCTTTTCTCATTATATGTGAATGGGGTGGTGGAATATCTCCAGCAAGAACCAGCCGACGCCCCCTGTCTCGGAGGAGTGCGGATCCCCACCCTGCTTTTTGCGGATGACACGCTCTTGATTTCTAAGACTCCGCAAGGCCTCCAGAAACTGTTAACCCGTTTCCAGAACTTCTGTGTTGCAAAGGGTCTAGTAATCAATGTGGACAAAACTAAGTTCTTAGTCTTAAATCCTCCAAGGAAACTGGGACGCCCCCCTATTCTCAATTCTGTTGCCTTGGAGAAAGTATCCGAATTTGACTACCTCGGAATTCGGATCACGGACAACATGAACTGGTCACCTCACATTGCTAAAATGATCCTGAATCATAAGAGAGTAGGAGGTGCCCTCTTGAGGGAATTCCGGGCATCATCGAGGAGGTCGCTTGCCCCAGTAATTGACATCTACAAGGCTAAGGTAGTAACATCAGCCTTGTATGGGGCTGAACTGTGGGGGCATTGCTGTCTGGACTCCTTGGCATCAGCAGAGAGCAAGTTCCTGAAATCCTTAATCGCCCTCCCTCCGAGCACTCCAACAGTACCTGTGCTGCTGGACACAGGATGCAAGAACATTAAAGACCAAGCCCGGCTTCGCCCCCTCCTCTTATTGACACGTATCTGGAGGGGTGAAGAGTTAAAATCGTATGCTGAAGGGTTGGCGGAGATAATGAGGTTGGGCGGTTGGGCAAAAATAAGGTGGTTGAGAGATACCAAAAAACTTTTGGAGGAAATTGGACTGGGGGACTGTTGGTTATCAAGATCAGCTCCACCAAAAGAGGTTCTGAAGAGACTATACTGGAATTGGGTTGCGGAACAGCTAGCTACAAATTCTGAACATTGTAAATCTACAGCTGCCTTTTTAACAGTAAAGGATGCAGTAGTCTATGAGCCTTATCTGGACCTAATTACTCTTCCAGTTGATCGAGCTCTGTATTTTAAATTTAGAGTGGGCTCCCTCCCAGTTGGGGCTCTGGTGTCAAAGTGGGAATCTGGTGCTCACACGTCCCCTTTTTGTGCATGCTGTCCAACTAGGATAGAGTCCATCACGCATATCCTATTTGAATGTCAGGACTATGCAAAGCCCAGGAGTTTTTGGCTTAAACCCCTCTGCCGCAATATGGGCACACGTAGTTATTTAGTAGCCCTGCGCATTTTAATGACGGACACTTCCCCCCCTATTGTTTGTGGTATTGCCAAATTTTTAAAACAGTTCTGGTTGATCCGATGCAAGAGATTGTCAATAGCAGTTTAATTCCCTTTTAGCTAATTTATTCTGGCGTTACATGTCCTTTTATCTTTTTAAATGTGCATTTAATATTGCTTTTTAAATAATGTTTTTTTCTAGTTTTGTAAATGGCTGTATTCTGTGTACGCTTACAAGATATCTTGCATATCGAATAAAAGCTTCAATCAACAATAAAAGGCATGATTATGGGTCTTGAGGAACCTATGAGGCGTAAGTGGGACGTCCTCTTACCATGCCTGCTGTTTGCATACCATGAGGTGCCACAGAAATCTCTAGAGTTCAGTCCCTGTGAGCTTCTCTATAGTCACCCAGTGAGAGGACCTCTGAGTTTGGTCAAGGAAGGCTGGGAGCAATCTCCCAGGAAACCTCCCCAGGATGTATGTAGATACATGCTGGCCTTCAGGAACCAGACTAGCATTTCAGGCAACTCACTGAGGGGAATCTGGAAGCCAGCCAGGAGGAGATGAAGCAGTGGTACGACTAGAATGCCACTCTGATAGAGCTTCAGCCGGGTCAGAAAGTGTGGGTCATGGCCCAAGTGGAGCCCTGCGCACTCCAGGATAAGTGTACCCGACCATTTTAGGTGGTGGAGCGCAAAAGTCCTGATACCTACTTGGTGGACTTGCGGTCTCCCAGAAACCCCTTGCGGTTTGTGAATGCCAACCTCCTGAAGCCCCACTCGGAAAGGTCCGAGGTAGACATGCTCTTAGCGACAGATGCTGGAATGGAGGAGGAAACTGAGCCTCTTCCTGACCTCCTGTCGGCGACAGAGCAAGATGGATCAGTGGATGGTGTAAATCTCTCTTCTAACCAGACCCCTGAGCAACAGAATGACTGCTGCCAGTTGCTGGGACAGTTTCAGATCTGTTCTCCCTGATTCCCAGTGTCACTGATTGGTGCATCCATGATGTGGACACTGAAGACAGTCTTCCTGTGAATCACAAAAATTACAGGGTGACTGACAGGATGAGAGCTTGCATCAAGGAGCGGGTCTCCAAAATGCTTGTGTTAGGGGTGATTGAGTCCTCTAACAGCCCTTGGGCCAGCCCAGTGCTCAGGTTCCCAAAGGCTGCCGCACAGGGTGCCACACCAGAACTCCGGTTCTGTCTGGACTACCGAGGGCTCAATTCAGTCATCAGGACTGAAGTGCATCCCGTCCGCAGAGCTGATGAGGTCATCGATCGGTTAGGGGCTGCCCGGTACCTCAGCACGTTTGATCTAACATACTGACAGATCGCCTTGATTTATGGGGCAAGAAAGCGGTCAACATTCTCCATACCAGATGGGCACTACCAGTTCCGGGTTATGCCCTTTGGATGAAGAATTCCCCGCCACCTTTCAGATGTTGGTCAACCAGGTGTTGGCTGGACTGGAAGAGATCAGTGCCGCCTACATGGATGACATTGCAGTGTTCAGCGCCAGTTGGGAAGAACATCTGTGCCACCTCAGGGAAATGTTGCTGGCGCTGCGGAGGGCAGGCCTCACGATCAAGGCGAGTAAGTGCCAGATCGGGCAGGGTTCCGTGGTGTACTTTGAACACCAGGTTGGGAGTGACAGGTGGCACCCCTACAGCCCAAGATTGAAACTATCCTGGCTTGGGAACCCCCCAAAACCGAGACAGAGGTGAGAGCCTTTTCAGGGATTACTTGGTATTACAGGAGGTATGTCAAGGGGTATGGCAGCATTGTGGCACCCTTGACAGAGCTGACTTCCAAGAAGCAGCCCAAGAAAGCTTTTGAGGCCCTAAAAACTGCCATGTGCATGGCACCCATGCTCCTGGCACCCAACTTCTCCAGAGAATTAATCGTTCAGACAGATGGTGTGGGTGTTGTTTTGTCAGGCCTAGATCAACCCGTAGCCTTCATCAGTAGGAGGTTACTTCCACTGGAACAGAGGTGGAGTGCGATTGAGCGTGAGGCATTTGCTGTGGTCTGGGCCCTGAAGAAGCTGACACCAAACCCGTTTTTGGACTCACTGCTGGATTCAGACAGACCACAGGGACCTCAGATGGTTGATGCAGATGAGGGGTGAGAATCCAAAGCTGTTGAGGTGGTCCATTTCCCTACAGGGGATGGATTTCACAGTGGAACACCCTCCTGGTATGAAACAAGCCAATGCTGCTGGTCTGTCCAGATTTTTCCGCATTAGTGATGAGAACTCCCAGGAAGTAGGGTAGTTCTCCCCGGATTTCAGCTGGAGGCGACACGTTTTAGACCTGGCACCTTGGCGTGGGTCTCCCTTCCATTTTTTTGTTGTTGACTCATGTGTTTTTGCTGGTTATAGATGCTTTGGGCAAAGTGCCACAGTCCAAGTGCTCCCTATTGTAAATTGATGTATGGATTAGTGACTCCATGATTGGCTGATTTGGTTTACTTGTCAGACCCTAGTACAGTGCACCAGGAGTGCCCAGGGCTAGTAATCCAAATGCTGCTGGTGGGCTTGCAGCACTCGTTGTGCCATCAACAGAAACAGCTGTTAAAATGTGTCTAAGGCATGTCATTGCAAAAAAGTGCAGTCTGATACTGTCATGCTGACTGGGCAAATGCACATACTTGCCAGTCCCTAAGCCTTCCCCTTTTTTCATATCAGACACCCCTATTGTAGGCCCAAGGGCAGGGTACATTGTAAGTATAATGTAGGACATGCCCTGGTGTGTGTGGCATGTCCTAATAGTGAATTACAACCATTTTCGTTGTTCACTATTGCAAGGCTACTGTGGGAGGGTGGGTTTGAAAAACAGGGGAGGAGGCTGAATATATTTCCCAAAAGTACGTTGTTTATTATCAGAAAGTGATTTATCAATTGGTGCAGAATATATTTGCTCTTGTTCTTCTCCAGATTCACTCTGGGTTGAGCTGGACGGGGTTACCGGGGTAGATGTTCCGGGCTCCTCCTCAGTGTTGATGGTGTCTCCCCGGAGGCTCATAGAATTGGAGATAAAAGGGAGCCGTCAGCTACTCTGTTTAATCAGGGGTTTTCGGTCACCACACCTGGGAGTGATTAGAGGTCGATTGAGAGGGAGTGCCCAGGGATAGCTTCAATGAATAGTGATTTTAAAGAGGGGGAAAGGAAAACGTGCCTTAAAGCTCTGAGGTTGGACACATGCTAGAAAATGAAAAGAGAAATGTGGAAAACTTTAGTGCTTACGGCCGGTGCCAGTACATGGAAGTGCCCCGTTTTAAGGAAATAAAAATGTTGCGCTACGCACCAGAACTTCTGTATCACGCAGTTCTACAATCCGGTACCTGTGCCCTTCCCTAGATATAACTCCCACCTCCTGCTCAACCTCCCCCATGTCCCCTGAGATGCTATGACTCACCGGCTCCGCCGCGGCTCAGCTGAGTTGCGGCCGCTCTCCAGCCTCCTCCGGTGGACACCACCACTCCTCGGTCCACCGCTCATCAGGATCCCCCTCTCCTTTCAGGATTTCCTGGGTCTCCGCGTCTTCCTGGGTCTCCGCGACGTCCTCGTGGGTCTCTTGCAGTCTTCGTCCTCTTCCTCCTTCACTCGTGCTGCTTCACTGCCATTGGTCCAAGACAACTCCTTCCTGTTTCGCTCTTCTTTCACTGGGATGGGAGAATCACTTCCGAGTTCATCTCCGCCCACTTCTGGTTTGCTCTCGTAATCTCTCCGTGAAGAGACCGCATATGGGAATGATGATTGTTGTCAGCTTGGTTCGTCCTTCAAATCTCAGGGTGTATTCTGCTGACCCAGGATGCTGGAGTGTTCTTTCCAGGATGACCCGAAGGTAGGCCCAGCGTCCTCCTCCTCACATCCCCTTTTCCTTGCTTTCTTTCTACTGGGGTTCTGTATTTAAGGAAACCTAGACAGGAAATCCACATTTCCCTTTTTGCTTCCGTTCCGATGTTTGGTTTGGAACCAATAGGGTTGTAGTGACAAAAACCACCTCAGTACTATCTCATTATTGCCTTTATTCCTGGCTAGCCATTCTAGAGGGGCATGGTCTGTGTATAAGGTAAATTCACAACCCTCAAGATAATATTGCAGTGTGTCTATGGCCCACTTGATGGCTAAAGCTTCTTTCTCTATGGTGGCATAATTTTTCTCTCTGGGAAAAAGCTTACGGCTTATGTATAGGATAGGTCTTTCACCCTGGGGTGTTTCTTGCAACAAGACGGCTCCTATTCCCTGATCAGATGCGTCGGTTTGAAGGACAAAGGGTAGAGAATAGTCAGGACTAACAAAAACAGTTTCAGATGTGAGAGACGCTTTCAAAGACTCAAAGGCCAGTACATTGTACATAGTAGGGTGTCTTTATATTTCCTCGGTCTTGACAGTTTTTTGGAGTAGGTTAGCCAAAGGTGCCGGCAATTTGGGAGAATCTCAGAATAAACCAACGATAGTAATTCCAGGAAAGCCCAGAGATCTTTCTTGGTTTGGGGTAAAGATATCTGTGAAATGGCAGCTAGTTTAGAGGTTTGGGGTCTTATCACTCCCTCTCCTAACAGATATCCGAGATATCGAACGGTTTGGGCTGCTAGATGGCTCTTAGCAGGATTGATTTTGAGGCCATATCGCCCTAAGGTTTGTATGACCTGGAAGAGATGTACCAAATGTTGTTCCAAGGTATCACTATAAATGATTATTTCATCAATATATGCCCCAGCGTATCTCTGAGGAGGCTGCAGTATTACATTCATAGCTCTCTGAAATGTGGCTGGCGCCCGTCCAATCCAAAGGATAGCACATTGAACTGGTATAGTTCATCTAGAGTAGAGAATAACCCTGGGCGAAGCACTACGCTACGCTCGCGTAGTTTGCGAAGTTTGCGCAACTTCACACTACGCGAACAGCACGTAGCACAGTGCGAACATGCATAGCGTAGTGCAGCGGTCATTTTTGGCTTGCTTGTGGTCCTCTTCCTCAAGTTGGCGAACGTGAGTAAGCAAAATGACATCCTGGCGAGACTTTTTCCTTGTTTGCAATCAGCAACATCAAGTTGCCGATCGCGAGCGTGCAAAATAAACCTCCCGGCGAGATTCTCAACGCCGGGAGGTCAGGTTTCTCATTGCAGTGGTCGCGTATGCTCGCGACCGCTTGCGATGAGAAACTACCAGTCTGCACTGAGAAAGCTGCCGCTCGAGTAAAAATCTACTCGAGCTGCAGAAAACTACAGCGCGCACTGTGCAAGATGCCGTTTTTAATGATTGCACAGTGCCGGATGCTTGTCCACACTGTGCAATCATAGAAAACGGCATCTTGCACAGTGCGAACATGCTTCTACGCAGTTCGCGTAGTGCTACACGTAGCTCGCGTAGTGCAAAGTGCACTTTGCGTAGCTACGCGTAGCGCTACTTTGCGAACTACGCCCAGCCCTAGTAGAGAAGGCTGTCTTCTCTCTGTCTCGTTCTCTGAGGGGTATCTGCCAATTCCCTTTATAAAAATCCAGGGTACTGATGTACTTGGCCTTCCCTATTCTCTCAACCATTTCATCCACTCTGGGAAGGGGATATGTGTCAAATTCAAAGTTCTTGTTGACTTCAAGCTCATTTTGGGAATACCTTGGCTCACTTTACACGAGCCGCTGGTGAAATGGGCGGCTCGCACTATAGACTTGAATTCCTCCTTTTGTGCTGAGCATTGCACCCAAGAGATGAATTCTTCTGCCCGAATACAAGACAATCCTGCGGCTCTCCTAGCTTCTAGTTACAGCACCCCGTCAGTATGTCTTATCAGTTCCATACCTGAAGAATACATGGTGTATAAAGAGGTGTTCAATGAGCAAGAAGCTGGTAAATTGCCTCCCCATAGGGCGTATGATTGTGTCCTCGATCTGGAACCTGGAGCATCCATACCCTGCAGTCGGATTTACGCTCTTACAGAGGCTGAAAACACTTACCTGCAAACGTATCTGAAGACACTGTTGAGCTCAGGATTTATCCGCCCTTCTTCCTCCCCTGCGTCTTCGCCACTTTTGTTTATCCCTAAACGGTAAGGTGGCCTACGCGCGTGCATCGACTATAGAGCCATCAACAGGATCACCAAAAAGAACAGGTATCCATTGCCATTGATTCCTGTGTTACTCGACCAACTGAAAGGATCCACTATATTCACGAAACTGGACCTCAGGGGAGCTTACCACATGGTGCGAATGCGGCGAGGGGACGAATGGAAGACTGCCTTCCGCACAAAGTATGGATTATATGAACACCAAGTAATGGCCTTCGGTCTATGCAATGCCCCCGCCGCATTCCAATACTTTATGGACAATGTGTTGAGGGGATTGCTGTATGTCTGTTGCATTGTCTACATAGACAATATATTGATCTACTCCATTTCCCTGGATAAGCATGTGCAACATGTAGCAACAGTATTGGAAAGACTACAGAAGCACTGCTTGTAGGCCAAGTTGGAGAAGTGTCTTTTCAACATTAAAGAAGTCGAGTTCTTGGGGTATGTTATAGGGCCAGGAGGTCTCTGTATGGAGAGAAGAAGACTGATGCCATCGTACAGTTGGAGTCGCCCTCAAGTGTGAAGAGCCTCCAGAGCTTTTTAGGCTTCTCAAATTTCTATCGCAGATTCATCAGAGACTTCTCGAAAACCATCCAACCCATGACACATCTCCAAAGAAAGGGAGTCCAGTTCCGGTGGTCTGACGAGGCAGAACAAGCTTTCCAACATTTAAAGGAGTGTTTCACCAGTGCACCGATTCTGAGGCATCCTGATCCTAGCCAACCCTTTATCGTGGAGACAGATGCTTCTTACTATGCCATAGGAGGAATACTGTCTGAAAGGAATCTCGACACAGGCCAAGTGCATCCCGTTTCCTACTTCTCCAAGAAGCTATCTCCATGTGAGACTAATTATAGTGTCACCAACAAGGAGTTATTGGCGATAAAAAGGGTCTGCGAGGAATGGAGGTATCATTTGATGGGGGCAAGACATACAGTAGAAATATATACAGACCATCGCAATCTACTGTTCCTGAAGAGCGCCAGGGCACTAACACCTAGACAGCTTTGTTGGTCCCTGTTCTTCACAGACTTCGATTTTGTAATCAAATTCAGACCAGGACCCCAGAATGGTAAAGCAGACGCCCTGTCACGGCCTCCCTCCGGGGTGGAGACTATCACGGTAACAATGGAAGAAGCTCCTAGCATATTACAGAACACATCATTCCAATCTGTGATTCCGGCTGTGACGACAGCTGACTATTTTCTTGATGAGGTAAAGAATCACTATAAGCAGTTGGACGAACAGGAGTGGTTGGATGGAGTTCCACAGCTTAGGTCGAAGTCGAATGCCTTGTTGTTCCACAATAAGAAGCTGTATATCCCTCATGTGTCTGTACAACATAAAGTACTACAATGGACTCATGATTCTCCTCTGGGTGGTCATTTGGGACTACAAAAGACTCTGCAAACCCTTTCTAGGTACTTCTGGTGGGACAATATGAGAAATGATACAGAGACTTAGGTCAAGAGTTGTTCTATTTGTGCTCAGTCCAAGGCCAGGCATCAGCCTTCTAGCGGTTTAGTAAGACCCATACCTGTACCTCCAGCACCTTGGCATACTGTCTCCATGGACTTTATTGTGGAAATGCCTCCTAGCTTAAAGTATGACACCATTTTAGTAGTTATAGACCACTTGACTAAAATGGGGCATTTTATAGCATTGCCCAAACTACCTACATCTGGGGAGTTGGCCATAACCTTTCTGCATCAGGTTGTAAGATTACACGGCCTTCCTTCTGTTTTAATCAGTGACAGAGGAACCCAGTTCACCTCTAGGTTTTGGAAGGTGCTATGCACAGCAATGAATATTGATGCCAGGTTGTCGACTAGTTATCACCCTCAGACAGATGGCAAAACAGAGAGGTTAAATCAAACATTGGAACAGTACCTTAGATGTTTCACCTTACAGCACTGCGAGGAATGGAGTACGATTCTCTGGACAGCTGAATTTGCGTACAATAATGCTGACCATTCCTCCTTAGGATGCTCTCCTTTCTATTGTCTCAATGGATTTCATCCTCACATGATGCCATTTGAGCAGACCGTTACATCCACGCATCCAACCATTCAAGAGCATCACACGAATCTTCAGGCAGTGTTGCAAGAGGCTAGACAACACCTAGAAACATCTAGAGCTAGGGACACGCGCCAGGCAGACAAGAAAAGAACACCTGAACCTCTGTATAAGGTAGGAGATAAGGTGTGGCTAGACACTAAACATTTACGGTTCAAAGGTAACACTAGGCTGAAGCCTAAATTCGTAGGACCTTATCCAATACACAGCATCATTAATCCAGTGGCCATGAACCTCACTCTTCCCTCATCCTGGCACATTCACCCTGTATTCCATGTTTCCCTCTTGAAACCTTGCCCCCTTCACACTAGATTGCCAACTAAGCCTTCTCCAGTGTTAGTGGAGGGAGAAGACGAGTACGTGGTACAGGCCATCCTAGATTCCAAGTGTGTGAGAGGAAGGGTACTGTACCTCATTGATTGGAAAGGGTATGGCCCTGAGGAGCGATCTTGGGAGCCTCGGGCCAATTTACGTTGCCCTGCCCTTCTGCGGCGTTTCCACGCTCGTTTCCCTGCGAAGCCTGGTGGACCGCCGGGACGTCCGTCATGGAGAGGGGGTTCTGTCACATTTCACTCGCGGTTAATTAGGCACAAGAGAAATGTCTGGGATTGAAAGTTGAACTACATCGCCCAGAATGCTCAGGGGCGATGTCCTTTCTCTCTGTCCACTCTATTTCCATTCTTATACTCCTCCTATCCTTTAGTCCGGTGATTGTCACCTGAACCGAGGAGTAAGCTGTAGTGTAACAGCTTAGATCACCGAAGACCAGCGGAAGCCTGCCACATTGATATCCAACCCGTTTTCGGATGATTATTGTCTTGTGGACCCTGAACACTTTGTATTACGCCCTGATTGTTTCCGTGCGGCGCCTTTCCTTGATCGCGCATTGAACGCGCTGGGATCGGAAAGAGCGTGGCACGGCTTCGAACTGCAAGCCGAGACACTCATTAGTGAATACTCCCGTAGGAGGTAAGGCGCCCTTGGTGGGACCCGGTATTTTTGAACTTCAAAAAGAGAGCAGAAGCTCTGCTATTCATTGAATCAGGATAAGGAATTCGACTCACGTATTTTTGATGGGGTCTTTTCTATAGCAACAGTTTAACCCACTCGCTATGATCGTTGTATCTTAGGACTATTTTTGTATGTTACTTCATGATTCAGTTGTATGACAACCAATGCATCTGTGAGACAGGAGAAGTACCATATACTATTTACTTGCATTCTTTTTGACTTTCTGAGACAACCGCACAGAATTACAGTGATGTGCTATCATTTCCTGAAATACTTTGGTCTATGTTCTAGAAAAATCTGATGCCAGTACCAGTGGATTCTTGTGTGAATCTGTGCCATGTGTAGTATTGAGTGGCATACAGACTTCAAGAGTCCGCGAGTTGCTGTTACTTGAAGGAATATTGCTTTTCTTTTATGGTTTATTTTTCAATTTTTCTGTTTTCGATGGAGCTTATGTGGCAGCTTAAAATTGTAAGTTACATTACACACATAGGATATTGATCTATGCATATAGAAAACTTGTATGTGTGAATGATTCCCTCTCTCTCCTACTACAGGGTCCCCCGTCAAATACCAGTGAGGTTCATACTTCCTACACATATCCGAACGTACCTACCAGATCATTTGAGCTGCTGCAACCTTATTGTTTCCTTTGTCCCTTTTTTCGCCTTCCCTGGTGGGGTTACACTCTCTGGAGTTTCCTACATACTCGTAGGTTGTGTCATTGCTAGAGGATAGGGAGAATTAGCTTCATTCATCGCTCCCGCTGTACCCGGCTGAACAGGTTAGTGGTAACCTACATGAGATCACAACAAACACATAGTGTTCCTTTCAGTATTTATTTTACAACACAGGTTTAATTTTCCTTTAAATTATTTTACCCATAGTGTCCTACAGATAGAAATATCCCAGCCCTAAGGAGGACCTTCATTAAATCCTCCTGGTCCCCCCACAAAGGTTGAAACGCGTCGCCACACCCTTCATTCACTCCATCATTTCACAAGGCCAAGGGAATCGCCATACTCAAATTGAAAAGAACTTTAAGAACTGACTAGTTTATCCAACAAACAGTGGTGTAAACATTGATAAAAAGCACAGAGGCGTTCTCTGACCTTTTCCCTTTCTTTGGACCATGTATAGATTTAGTATCGAGGACAAGTAGACAATATTCCGATATATGAGTACGATGTAGTAGGACCCGTTGTTTTTTTTATATATACTGTTTATATATAAGTGATTTGATTTATGCACTGTATATAGTTATTGCACTCTTTCTATGTATGAATAAGTATAAATGCATGTTTTTCAATTGACACATACAAAATAAACATAGAAAAATGAAATAATGAAGTAAAAATGATTTTTCAATAAAATGTTTAAATTGAATATTGATTATCCATCAAATTGAATCTATTTTGATTTGCTTTGTTTACCCACACAATAGAGGAATCCAGTTCATTAGTTGAACAAGGAGGATAACCCGCAAATCATTGAATGGCTGAAAGCTATCGATGCCCTCAACAGAAATCTCACCCTGACTAATTCGGTAAAATCACTTGGAATCACCATTGACCACAAACTATCAATGACGAACCACATCAAGAACTCCGCTAAGAGCGCCTTCCTGAATCTGAAGCTCCTCAACAAAATCAAACTGCACATTCCGCAGAGAGATCTCAAACAAGCCACCCAATCACTGGTGCTGTCCAGAGTGGACTATGGGATCGCAACCTTCTCAGGCACAGCTCTATCCCACCTAGCACCACTCAAAACTACCCTCAATGCAGCTGCCAGAATGGTCTCTGGTACAAAGAAATTCACCCACATATCTCCCGCACTCAGAGTTCTAAAATGGCTACCAGTGGAAATGCGCGCTAGCTTCAGAACGGCCTGCCTTACACACAAAGCCTTGCACACAGGGAAACCAGAATACTTAGCCTCTAAGCTCAAGAAAGCTGGTCAATCCAGAAGTCTCAGAAGTTCAAACTCCCTCCTACTCATCCTCCTGAAAACCCGGAAGCAATAAACTGCAGCCCGCTCTTTTGCAGGCAACGCTCCTAAAATCTGGAACTCCATCCCTGTGGACATCAGAACTACCCCTTCCTTTCCAGAATTCAAGAGCCGACTAAAAATCCTCTACCTCAACCGTGCATTCACGAACTAAATTACGTAACCAACACGCCTCTGCCTGGCAGTGACCTCTCAACACGTACCCAAGCCCTCACACGTCGCTAAGAAAGAAGTCCAATAATAACTTTGACTATACATCAAGAATACTATGAATCAAAAACGCCTCCGGACTGCTCTACCTGAACAGCACACACTGAACCTCTGACTACCTCAAAGTCGCTACCTCAAAGGCGCCCCTCAGGCACCAGACACATTTTTAATCTGTGAACATGTATGAATCTATTTTTTGCTTTATTGTTCTATACCTGTCTTCTCCACTTCCACTGTAAAGCGCTCCGATACCCTCGGGTCTGGCCAGCGATAGAGAAAACTTCTAAAATAAATAAAAATAAAAATAAAATAAATAAATAACAGCAAAGTAGGAAAGAGGTTCTTCCTACTTTTGGAAGAAGTTGTTTTGAATTTATGGTTGTAGAGGCACTTTATTATATTTAATGACCTGGAGGTGTAGTGTAATTCCTATATTCCCAATAGGCTCTGCGCGTTGGAATAATATATACTATAGAATTGACGTAGGACTTATGTCGACTAGGTCTCTATCGAATATATTAGACTTAATAGTGAGTGCCAGCTAGCTCAGAGGTCACTAGAAACTTTCTTGAATTCTCAATAAGGGTTTAGTTTCTGAGAACCGCATAAACATGACAACTTTGTTTCCCCAAGATAAAACTGATCTTCAGAGTCATGGAAACAATAGATAGATATTTCACTCAGTCAATCGTGCATCCTTCAATTCACCAGAGGTGCAGAGAAATAGAGAGACGGGCGTTTTCAATAAAAAGTATTTATTGAGCAGTCTTCTTTCTCATGCAGAATAAATGAATTGCTACAATCGTAATACTGGCTGCAAAGTATAAAGCGTACAGCGAGAAGAGTATTATGAAATAATACTGTAAAAGCATGGTATGGTTTCGAAGATATAAAATACATACATTAATAAATAAAGACTAAAAGTACTCAACTGGTGCTTCTAAAATACGTCTACCCCGATGTAGCTAACAAAGGTCTAGTACGAGGGAAGAAGTAAGTGTGCTATAGCATAGGTTTAGTATTATTTTGCCAAGAATCGATCCAAGATTTCTCTTAAGGTCAAATCTGCTCCGTACCTTGGTTTAGAATGAAGGAGGTCTGGTATCTCTCTGTCTCAGGACTCGATTTCCCAACACCCAGGAAGGGGAGCTTGGAAACACTGGAGCTAGATTCTCGCCGAGAGCAAGGCAGCCTCTCTGTCAGTGTGTCAGCTGGAGGGTCGACGTCCTTCGGCACTTGCTGTAGCGAGCAGCGTCGGGCAAGTAAATAGTCGAACTGCTCCGAACCACTGTGTCTTGCTAGAGCAAGTGAAGGCATATTTATACCTTAAAGGTGCCTAGTTTGACGTAAAGTCGGACATAATAACGATATCAAAGAAGCCCAAGGGAATGGTATTTCTTTCAAAACTCCATGAGTTCTTGGAAAAATCAATATTCAAGAAAGGGGAGGTTCCCTAGCAGCTTAAGCCAATTTTCCAAGAAATCGTTGTGGCTTTTCAGAACTGGTGGAAGTAGCCATGCCTGTTTTTGGACTGCATTGGCTATGTCTAAATATGGGTACGATTTCTATGCCTATATTAGGGCAATGTGAATTGTACCTAGATAAGGGCATGAATCGGGAAATTTACACCTGGGTCGTACAAAGCTACACAACAGGGTGGGATACACTGTAAGACTTGCCTTCTGAAGTCCTTAATTCTTATAAAAGGGGGTGGTGATGGACGGAGCATCTGAATCAATCAATCACTCACACCCAGTCAAAAGATCTGGGTTTAATCCATCACAGTTCTTTAGCCCACTCTGCCACCCCAGTTCAGACATGGCTATATGCAAATCAGTCTGACCCTGTGCCTCATAGGAACAGTCCAGCCCGAACTGCCAAGCCATGTCTTCCCTGGACCGGAAACAAGCTTCCGAGGACCGGTTTCTGGCATTCCAGCCGTCTTCAGCCCGGCTTGCTTGAATCCAGTGGCAAAGTGAGCAAGGGACTCACATCTGAGCATACCCTGCCACACTTATGGCGGCCAAAAGCGGTACAAAAGGGGGTGGTGATGGACGGAACATCTGAATTAATCAAACACTCACACCCAGCCAAAAGATCTGCGTTTAATCCATCACCGTTCTTTAGCCCACTCTGCCACCCCAGTTCAGACATGGCTACATGCAAATCAGTCTGACCCTGTGCCTCATGGGAACAGTCCAGCCCGAACTGCCAAGACATGTCTTCCCTGGACAGGAATCAATCAAACACTCACACCCAGTCAAAAGATCTGGGTTTAATCCATCACCGTTCTTGACATCTTGCAGCACCCGCTTCCCGGGTGCCGCTGCGCGGCGAGGGGTAGAGGCTGACAGGGCTTCTGTGTTTCCTGGTTCGTGGAGGGAGCTGTGAAAGCCGGCCCAGGGAGCGCGCCTGCAGGGACTCACAATACCAGGAGTCCCTGCGCTGCACAGGTGTGCACGGCCGCGCCCCCACCGAGACACGCCCCCCGCCTGCAACGCCCTCTACATAAACAACGGCCTGTCGCTCAGCGGGACGCGAGCGGGACGCCGAGCAAAGCCCGAGCAAAGGGCGGGCAGTCTGTGGCAGTCAGGGGCTGACAGTGGCTGGGCTGGGCCACGTTTCTTACTTCCAGCGCCGAGCACAGGTGGGCCGTGTGTGACTCCCTAGGGTTTACCCCCAAACATGTCTACCCGTTCTGGCAAATTGCTTAGGAGTGAGGGCGAAAGGGGAGTTGCTGGTGGGAGCCCAGTGATCGGAACTATGGACCGTTTCATTACCAGAGTGGCGGCAGTCATAGAAAAGGAGATTGCTATGTCCGAACGCCGTCTATCCGAGGTCTATCTCCCTTCCAGACGCTCATCTCTGGGGGCCGTTGCACAGGCCTTGACTCCGGCTTGTGAGCGAGACCAATCTGCCCCCCTCGTCGGTGTCCCGGGCTGCTCTACAGACCCCCCCCAGTTGCTAGAAATAGGGCAAAACATAGACAGGTTGGAACATCTGGCCGCGCTTCTTCCTAGTGGCATTGAGGAAGAGGGTGGCCCTAGCATTTCACCTCTACCTGCATTACGTACGCCCCTAAATAAAGCTACAACTCAGTCACCATTGCCAATATCGCCCACCCCCATCACAGTAAACCCAGATGGGGTGCCTTCGGTAATTGATGCAAGTAGGCAGAATAAAAGGGCTAAAAGCAAAACAGCAGGTAACCAAAATAAGGGAAGGCTGGTGAGACAGGCCGCGCTTTATAGACGAACAAGAAAGGCTTTCGGCCAAGGCGGGAAAGACGCAAAGGGCCTGCTCCCAGAGGATAAGGCTGAGGAGGAGGGGGATGCTGTGGTCTCACACATGGGTTTAAAAAACTGCCCACCCACTAGTAATAGCACTGATAATGTCCCCAAACTTATCGATCCCATGACTATTGATACCATTTTGGAGAGGGTAAATAGCCTCTTGATGCCCTTGCTGACTCAGGTTAAGGGCCTGGGGGCTAGAATAGATAAACTAGAACAATCAACCCTCGATGGGTTTTACTCACTTAAAACTACATTTAAACAGCTAAAAAGAGTGAGCGACAATCAGGACATGGGACCAAAGGGGAGTGTGCCCCCAGTTGCTTCCTTACCACCACAAGTAGATTCTAATCCTCCAAACAGGCCAAACAAGGCTGAAACTAGCAGAGTGCAAGCTCCAGCACCTAAAATTCCTTCCCCACCTAAAGTAGGGCCTCAACCCAAGGGAATGTCAACACCCACAGAGGTTGCCAAAACTACACCCAAGCCACATCCACAAGTGCAGCCCCTGGCAAGTAGAGGGAAAGCTAAAGCTAGCCAAACACCTGGCATACAAGATAAAGTCAAGGGAACAGCGACAGGAATGGTCACCAAAACTGCTCCCCAATCTATAACCCCAGCTGTTACCACAGTGGCCCCTCAAAATTTCGCACGGCGGATCCCCCCTGTAAACCTTCCACCAGATTGCCAACCATTTGTCGCCGTATTAGTAAATGTTCCCCCTCTGAAGGAAGGCCAGCTGGAGAACCACCAATCTCTTAAGAATAAGTGCATCCACTGGCTAAAGTCAAACAAGCCAATTCCGACTGGTGTGGATGGGCTTATTCTAAGTGTTCGCAGAGTAGGGTGGGTAGGGCAAGGAAAAAAAACACAGGAGGGGGACTGTCTAATAATAAACTTCCAAGATCCCAGTGTAGTGAGCTCCATCTGTAGTCCTATAAAAAGCATGGATTCAGTAGGGGTTAAAGTAGTGGACTTATCCTTTTTCTATCCAAGGCAAAATACTATGTCGCCATGGGAGGGTTATAGTACCCTTGGTTTTTGTCAAAACTGGGACACACGCTGGGTTGGGAGCCTTGGGCAAAATGGGCTGAACCCCTCGTGGGTGCCAGGGAGTTGCTGACTGGAGGAGGGCGACACGAGGGAAATTACAGCTGCAGATACGGCAACTGTTAATAGAATAGGCCCAATGGTAGCATCACCACCCCGAACAGCCTCACCCTCAACTGCAAGAGCCGGTGGGTTGGTGGCCTCTCTGCCCAGTACCTTAGATTGTTATTTGCATGTTCCTCCTGTGAGGTCTGCGGATAGTAGTGCTCTTGCGACCTGCGACACTTCAACTGTGACGGACCGAGTCTTTAAGGTTTTCAGCTGGAATGTCGCAGGGATCGCAAGAAAGTTGGCCCTCCCAGACTGGAATGCCTTGGTTGATGAGCACTCCTTATGCATCTTCCAAGAGACCTGGAGTTTGGAGTCGGTACATAGGGTGGGATTCTCCTCCTACTCTGTGCCTGCGCTAACCTCGGAAACAAGGAGAGGACGCCCCTCGGGCGGCCTGCTCATATGGGTAGCAGCCTCCCTAGACTGCAGAATAGAGGAGCCACAGACAGGTTGTCCGGATATCCAAAATATTATTTTAAGAGACCCAAGGGGACGAATAATACTAAATGTCTATAATGTGTACGCCAGAGGGACTAAGGGCGGGAGGAAGTCCTCTGTATTATCTCTCCTAGAGACCCTTTTGAATACAACTCCACACAAGTCATGTATCCTGGTCGCGGGTGACATGAACTGTACGTTCGAGCCCCTGGGCTCGGACGTTGCCCTAGATCAGGACGAGTAGGACACTAGGATAGGGATCCCTGTTCTAGAGATTCCACCAATTAGGAGATGGTCAGAGGTGGCGCTACAGCTATACTCCCTGAGCCTTTTACTAAACCTAAGGGCAGTGAATGGAAGGACAACTTCAGATAGGGGGGGGGCCATACATATAATAGACCAGGACACACCTCTAGAATAGACTATATCTTATTAGATGTATGTCTCTGGACCCAAGTGAGGGATATGGTTGTGGTCCCAACGATTGAAAGTGACCACAACCCACTTTCCTTAACCATGGCCCAGTGGTGGTGTCTTCCTAAAAAGGGTCCCATTAACCCCGTAGTAGCTGCCCCTGATGAGACTGTAGTCTCTCTCTGTGGAAGGCGCCTAAAATGGGCTAAATTGGTCCTTTCAGAGGAAAGGGTTGGAGAAATCTCAACCCTCTTAAACCAAGCAGTGTCAAACCTGGGGTCTCTCCCGGAAGGGGTGGGTAGGGCAAGTGGGGTCTTTGTCTCTTTAGTAGAGGCTCTGACAAACGTTTTTACCATCCCCTCTAGTAAGCCAGGAAATAAAAGAGGTGTAAAGCAGGGTAATGGTTGGTACACACAAACATGTAGGGTACACAAAACAAGTCTTGTAGAGGCAGTGAAGCACAAATCCCATAGCGATATACTGGAAGCAAGGAAGGCCTACAATAGATCCCTCAAAATTGCTAGGATGGAGTGGGAAGAGAAATTTTGGGAGGACCTACTCCTTGCTAGCAAAAGTAAAGATTCAAGGGGCTTTTGGAACCTTGTAGGCTCCCGGAACAGGCCCGAGGAAACTATGCGACCCTGTAATATTCCCCCACAAAGCTGGGTAAAACACTTTGGGGCTTTATACCTCCCGGCGGATGGGGAACTAAATGTTAGGGTGACCTCCCCACTGGTATCCGAACCTCATACCTATAATCTCTTTACACCTTTAGAGATCGAAAAGGTAATTGGGTGGGTAGCCCCCCGCAAGGCAGCAGGGCCAGATGGTCTACCGGGGTATCTCATGCGGGCACATCCAGTGGTGTGGGGAAGGGTTATTGCAGCTCTCCTTAATGACATTATGATGGGAGGGCCAGTGCCCGATTCCTGGAAGGGGGCGGTGGTGGTCCCGATCTATAAAAAAGGATGCAGAGAAATTCCGGGGAACTACCGCCCCATAAGCCTGATAGACTCCACCCAAAAGATAGCAGGAAAAGCTATACTTGGTAGGATTCTCCATTGGGTGGAGGAAAATAAAATATTATCAGACTTCCAGGCAGGCTTTCGGGCAGGAATGGGGACGATAGAGCAGGTGTTTAGGTTGGCACTTCTTGGGTGGAAGGTTGTGGAGCTAGGCAAGGGCAGTCTATACCTAGCCTTTATAGACCTGAGGACTGCCTTTGACCTAGTTCCCCGGGAGGAGTTATGGAGGGTGCTTTATGGGCTGGGATTGCCTCCTTACATCTTGTCCCTCCTTATTAGCCTTCATGCCCACACCTTTGCCCAGGTCCGCTGGGGAAGAAATGGAGAGCTAACAGAGAAAATATCTGTGTCCAGGGGTGTGAGACAGGGATGCGTTCTGGCACCCACCCTTTTCTCATTATATGTGAATGGGGTGGTGGAATATCTCCAGCAAGAACCAGCCGACGCCCCCTGTCTCGGAGGAGTGCGGATCCCCACCCTGCTTTTTGCGGATGACACGCTCTTGATTTCTAAGACTCCGCAAGGCCTCCAGAAACTGTTAACCCATTTCCAGAACTTCTGTGTTGCAAAGGGTCTAGTAATCAATGTGGACAAAACTAAGTTCTTAGTCTTAAATCCTCCAAGGAAACTGGGACGCCCCCCTATTCTCAATTCTGTTGCCTTAGAGAAAGTATCCGAATTTGACTACCTCGGAATTCGGATCACGGACAACATGAACTGGTCACCTCACATTGCTAAAATGATCCTGAATCATAAGAGAGTAGGAGGTTCCCTCTTGAGGGAATTCCGGGCATCATCGAGGAGGTCGCTTGCCCCAGTAATTGACATCTACAAGGCTAAGGTAGTAACATCAGCCTTGTATGGGGCTGAACTGTGGGGGCATTGCTGTCTGGACTCCTTGGCATCAGCAGAGAGCAAGTTCCTGAAATCCTTAATCGCCCTCCCTCCGAGCACTCCAACAGTACCTGTGCTGCTGGACACAGGATGCAAGAACATTAAAGACCAAGCCCGGCTTCGCCCCCTCCTCTTATTGACACGTATCTGGAGGGGTGAAGAGTTAAAATCGTATGCTGAAGGGTTGGCGGAGATAATGAGGTTGGGCGGTTGGGCAAAAATAAGGTGGTTGAGAGATACCAAAAAACTTTTGGAGGAAATTGGACTGGGGGACTGTTGGTTATCAAGATCAGCTCCACCAAAAGAGGTTCTGAAGAGACTATACTGGAATTGGGTTGCGGAACAGCTAGCTACAAATTCTGAACATTGTAAATCTACAGCTGCCTTTTTAACAGTAAAGGATGCAGTAGTCTATGAGCCTTATCTGGACCTAATTACTCTTCCAGTTGATCGAGCTCTGTATTTTAAATTTAGAGTGGGCTCCCTCCCAGTTGGGGCTCTGGTGTCAAAGTGGGAATCTGGTGCTCACACGTCCCCTTTTTGTGCATGCTGTCCAACTAGGATAGAGTCCATCACGCATATCCTATTTGAATGTCAGGACTATGCAAAGCCCAGGAGTTTTTGGCTTAAACCCCTCTGCCGCAATATGGGCACACGTAGTTATTTAGTAGCCCTGCGCATTTTAATGACGGACACTTCCCCCCCTATTGTTTGTGGTATTGCCAAATTTTTAAAACAGTTCTGGTTGATCCGATGCAAGAGATTGTCAATAGCAGTTTAATTCCCTTTTAGCTAATTTATTCTGGCGTTACATGTCCTTTTATCTTTTTAAATGTGCATTTAATATTGCTTTTTAAATAATGTTTTTTTCTAGTTTTGTAAATGGCTGTATTCTGTGTACGCTTACAAGATATCTTGCATATCGAATAAAAGCTTCAATCAACAATAAAAGGCATGATTATGGGTCTTGAGGAACCTATGAGGAGTAAGTGGGACGTCCTCTTACCATGCCTGCTGTTTGCATACCATGAGGTGCCACAGAAATCTCTAGAGTTCAGTCCCTGTGAGCTTCTCTATAGTCACCCAGTGAGAGGACCTCTGAGTTTGGTCAAGGAAGGCTGGGAGCAATCTCCCAGGAAACCTCCCCAGGATGTATGTAGATACATGCTGGCCTTCAGGAACCAGACTAGCATTTCAGGCAACTCACTGAGGGGAATCTGGAAGCCAGCCAGGAGGAGATGAAGCAGTGGTACGACCAGAATGCCACTCTGATAGAGCTTCAGCCGGGTCAGAAAGTGTGGGTCATGGCCCAAGTGGAGCCCTGCGCACTCCAGGATAAGTGGACCCGACCATTTTAGGTGGTGGAGCGCAAAAGTCCTGATACCTACTTGGTGGACTTGCGGTCTCCCAGAAACCCCTTGCGGTTTGTGAATGCCAACCTCCTGAAGCCCCACTCGGAAAGGTCCGAGGTGGACATGCTCTTAGCGACAGATGCTGGAATGGAGGAGGAAACTGAGCCTCTTCCTGACCTCCTGTCGGCGACAGAGCAAGATGGATCAGTGGATGGTGTAAATCTCTCTTCTAACCAGACCCCTGAGCAACAGAATGACTGCTGCCAGTTGCTGGGACAGTTTCAGATCTGTTCTCCCTGATTCCCAGTGTCACTGATTGGTGCATCCATGATGTGGACACTGAAGACAGTCTTCCTGTGAATCACAAAAATTACAGGGTGACTGACAGGATGAGAGCTTGCATCAAGGAGCGGGTCTCCAAAATGCTTGTGTTAGGGGTGATTGAGTCCTCTAACAGCCCTTGGGCCAGCCCAGTGCTCAGGTTCCCAAAGGCTGCCGCACAGGGTGCCACACCAGAACTCCGGTTCTGTCTGGACTACCGAGGGCTCAATTCAGTCATCAGGACTGAAGTGCATCCCGTCCGCAGAGCTGATGAGGTCATCGATCGGTTAGGGGCTGCCCGGTACCTCAGCACGTTTGATCTAACATACTGACAGATCGCCTTGATTTATGGGGCAAGAGAGCGGTCAACATTCTCCATACCAGATGGGCACTACCAGTTCCGGGTTATGCCCTTTGGATGAAGAATTCCCCGCCACCTTTCAGATGTTGGTCAACCAGGTGTTGGCTGGACTGGAAGAGATCAGTGCCGCCTACCTGGATGACATTGCAGTGTTCAGCGCCAGTTGGGAAGAACATCTGTGCCACCTCAGGGAAGTGTTGCTGGCGCTGCGGAGGGCAGGCCTCACGATCAAGGTGAGTAAGTGCCAGATCGGGCAGGGTTCCGTGGTGTACTTTGAACACCAGGTTGGGAGTGACAGGTGGCACCCCTACAGCCCAAGATTGAAACTATCCTGGCTTGGGAACCCCCCAAAACCGAGACAGAGGTGAGAGCCTTTTCAGTGATCACTTGGTATTACAGGAGGTATGTCAAGGGGTATGGCAGCATTGTGGCACCCTTGACAGAGCTGACTTCCAAGAAGCAGCCCAGGAAAGCTTTTGAGGCCCTAAAAACTGCCATGTGCATGGCACCCATGCTCCTGGCACCCAACTTCTCCAGAGAATTAATCGTTCAGACAGATGGTGTGGGTGTTGTTTTGTCAGGCCTAGATCAACCCGTAGCCTTCATCAGTAGGAGGTTACTTCCACTGGAACAGAGGTGGAGTGCGATTGAGCGTGAGGCATTTGCTGTGGTCTGGGCCCTGAAGAAGCTGACACCAAACCCGTTTGGGACTCACTGCTTGATTCAGACAGACCACAGGGACCTCAGATGGTTGATGCAGATGAGGGGTGAGAATCCAAAGCTGTTGAGGTGGTCCATTTCCCTACAGGGGATGGATTTCACAGTGGAACACCCTCCTGGTATGAAACAAGCCAATGCTGCTGGTCTGTCCAGATTTTTCCGCCTTAGTGATGAGAACTCCCAGGAAGTAGGGTAGTTCTCCCCGCATTTCAGCTGGAGGCGACACGTTTTAGACCTGGCACCTTGGCGTGGGTCTCCCTTCCATTTTTTTGTTGTTGACTCATGTGTTTTTGCTGGTTATAGATGCTTTGGGCAAAGTGCCACAGTCCAAGTGCTCCCTATTGTAAATTGATGTATGGATTAGTGACTCCATGATTGGCTGATTTGGTTTACTTGTCAGACCCTAGTACAGTGCACCAGGAGTGCCCAGGGCTAGTAATCCAAATGCTGCTGGTGGGCTTGCAGCACTCGTTGTGCCATCCACAGAAACAGCTGTTAAAATGTGTCTAAGGTATGTCATTGCAAAAAAGTGCAGTCTGATACTGTCATGCTGACTGGGCAAATGCACATACTTGCCAGTCCCTAAGCCTTCCCCTTTTTTCATATCAGACGCCCCTATTGTAGGCCCAAGGGCAGGGTGCATTGTAAGTATAATGTAGGACATGCCCTGGTGTGTGTGGCATGTCCTAATAGTGAATTACAACCATTTTCGTTGTTCACTATTGCAAGGCTACTGTGGGAGGGTGGGTTTGAAAAACAGGGGAGGAGGCTGAATATATTTCCCAAAAGTACGTTGTTTATTATCAGAAAGTGATTTATCAATTGGTGCAGAATATATTTGCTCTTGTTCTTCTCCAGATTCACTCTGGGTTGAGCTGGACGGGGTTACCGGGGTAGATGTTCCGGGCTCCTCCTCAGTGTTGATGGTGTCTCCCCGGAGGCTCATAGAATTGGAGATAAAAGGGAGCCGTCAGCTACTCTGTTTAATCAGGGGTTTTCGGTCACCACACCTGGGAGTGAGTAGAGGTCGATTGAGAGGGAGTGCCCAGGGATAGCTTCAATGAATAGTGATTTTAAAGAGGGGGAAAGGAAAACGTGTCTTAAAGCTCTGAGGTTGGACACATGCTAGAAAATGAAAAGAGAAATGTGGAAAACTTTAGTGCTTACGGCCGGTGCCAGTACATGGAAGTGCCCCGTTTTAAGGAAATAAAAATGTTGCGCTACGCACCAGAACTTCTGTATCACGCAGTTCTACAATCCGGTACCTGTGCCCTTCCCTAGATATAACTCCCACCTCCCGCTCAACCTCCCCCATGTCCCCTGAGATGCTATGACTCACCGGCTCCGCCGCGGCTCAGCTGAGTTGCGGCCGCTCTCCAGCCTCCTCCGGTGGACACCACCACTCCTCGGTCCACCGCTCATCAGGATCCTCCTCTCCTTTCTGGATTTCCTGGGTCTCCGCGTCTTCCTGGGTCTCCGCGACGTCCTCGTGGGTCTCTTGCAGTCTTCGTCCTCTTCCTCCTTAACTCGTGCTGCTTCACTGCCATTGGTCCAAGACAACTCCTTCCTGTTTCGCTCTTCTTTCACTGGGATGGGAGAATCACTTCCGAGTTCATCTCCGCCCACTTCTGGTTTGCTCTCGTAATCTCTCCCTGAAGAGACCGCATATGGGAATGATGATTGTTGTCAGCTTGGTTCGTCCTTCAAATCTCAGGGTGTATTCTGCTGACCCAGGATGCCGGAGTGTTCTTTCCAGGATGACCCGAAGGTAGGCCCAGCGTCCTCCTCCTCACATCCCCTTTTCCTTGCTTTCTTTCTACTGGGGTTCTGTATTTAAGGAAACCTAGACAGGAAATCCACATTTCCCTTTTTGCTTCCGTTCCGATGTTTGGTTTGGAACCAATAGGGTTGTAGTGACAAAAACCACCTCAGTACTATCTCATTATTGCCTTTATTCCTGGCTAGCCATTCTAGAGGGGCATGGTCTGTGTATAAGGTAAATTCACGACCCTCAAGATAATATTGCAGTGTGTCTATGGCCCACTTGATGGCTAAAGCTTCTTTCTCTATGGTGGCATAATTTTTCTCTCTGGGAAAAAGCTTACGGCTTATGTATAGGATAGGTCTTTCACCCTGGGGTGTTTCTTGCAACAAGACGGCTCCTATTCCCTGATCAGATGCGTCGGTTTGAAGGACAAAGGGTAGAGAATAGTCAGGACTAACAAAAACAGTTTCAGATGTGAGAGACGCTTTCAAAGACTCAAAGGCCTGTACATTGTACATAGTAGGGTGTCTTGGTATTTCCTCGGTCTTGACAGTTTTTTGGAGTAGGTTAGCCAAAGGTGCCGGCAATTTGGGAGAATCTCAGAATAAACCGACGATAGTAATTCCAGGAAAGCCCAGAGATCTTTCTTGGTTTGGGGTAAAGATATCTGTGAAATGGCAGCTAGTTTAGAGGTTTGGGGTCTTATCACTCCCTCTCCTAACAGATATCCGAGATATCGAACGGTTTGGGCTGCTAGATGGCTCTTAGCAGGATTGATTTTGAGGCCATATCGCCCTAAGGTTTGTATGACCTGGAAGAGATGTACCAAATGTTGTTCCCAGGTATCACTATAAATGATTATTTCATCAATATATGCCCCAGCGTATCTCTGAGGAGGCTGCAGTTTTACATTCATAGCTCTCTGAAATGTGGCTGGCACCCGTGCAATCCAAAGGATAGCACATTGAACTGGTATAGTTCATCTAGAGTAGAGAATAACCCTGGGCGAAGCACTACGCTACGCTCGCGTAGTTTGCGAAGTTTGCGCAACTTCACACTACGCGAACAGCACGTAGCACAGTGCGAACATGCATAGCGTAGTGCAGCGGTCATTTTTGGCTTGCTTGTGGTCCTCTTCCTCAAGTTGGCGAACGTGAGTAAGCAAAATGACATCCTGGCGAGACTTTTTCCTTGTTTGCAATCAGCAACATCAAGTTGCCGATCGCGAGCGTGCAAAATAAACCTCCCGGCGAGATTCTCAATGCCAGGAGGTCAGGTTTCTCATTGCAGTGGTCGCGTATGCTCGCGACCGCTTGCGATGAGAAACTACCAGTCTGCACTGAGAAAGCTGCCGCTCGAGTAAAAATCTACTCGAGCTGCAGAAAACTACAGTGCGCACTGTGCAAGATGCCGTTTTTAATGAATGCACAGTGCCGGATGCTTGTCCACACTGTGCAATCATTGAAAACGGCATCTTGCACAGTGCGAACATGCTACTACGCAGTTCGCGTAGTGCTACACGTAGCTCGCGTAGTGCAAAGTGCACTTTGCGTAGCTACGCGTAGCGCTACTTTGCGAACTACGCCCAGCCCTAGTAGAGAAGGCTGTCTTCTCTCTGTCTCGTTCTCTGAGGGGTATCTGCCAATTCCCTTTATAAAAATCCAGGGTACTGATGTACTTGGCCTTCCCTATTCTCTCAACCATTTCATCCACTCTGGGAAGGGGATATGTGTCAAATTCAAAGTTCTTGTTGACTTCTCTGAAGTCAATACAAAAACGTACCGAGCCATCTGGCTTCGGCACAAGGACAATGGGTGAGTTCAATTCACTTATAGAGGGCTCAATTATGTCTATTTGCAACATCTTTTGTAGTTCATCTTTAATGGTTTGGTGATGAGCCTCAGGGATACGGTAGGGCCTAAGGTGTACCTGTATCCCAGGAGGTGTTTTTATAGAATGTTCTAAGAGTGTGGTCCTACCAGGGGAAGAAGAGAACGTATCCTGTATTGGACGTAGTAATTTTAACAGACTACCTAAATGTTCAGGTGGGAGACTAGTATCTATAAAATGGTGAAATTAAGGAGTCTGTGCTTCCGCCGTGTTTACATCTGCAGGTACAGGGCCCTCCCATTTCTTTAGCAAATTCACATGATACATCTGAGCTATATGTCTAGCTGGATCGGTCTCAACCCGATAGGTTACAGGAGTGACTTTTTCAGTGATAGTATAGAGGACCCTGCCACTGCCCCAATAATTTATGATCTGAGGAAGCCATTATTAGTAACACTGAGTCCCCTATTTCAAAAGTCCTGACCTTAGCCCCCTTGTCGTATTGTCCTTTCTGTGCTGTCTGAGCTTCCTCTAAGTTGTTCCTTACAACTGCCCAGATTTGTCCTAGGTGGGTACGTAAATTAGAAACATATTCTGTCAGTGGCTTTGCATCATTAGGTTCTGTTTCCCAACTCTCTTGGGCCATCTCTAGAAAGGTACGTGGTTTGTGCCATATAACAGTGCAAAGGGGGTGTGTTCCATGTACTCTTTTGTTCTTTGCCCCTGATGGCGAATAAAGCTAAAGGCAACATATCCTCCCATTTTCTGGACTCTAGGGCTAGGAGCTTCGTGACTTTAATAGTGGCATTGTACCTTTCAACTAACCCATCTGTTTGAGGATGATGGGCAGCAGTCCTAATTTGCTTCACCCTTAACAGTACACAGACTTGTTTCATTAAACAAGACACAAAGGTAGTCCCTTGATCAGTCAGAAGCTCATTTGGAAATCCCACCCTGGAAAACACTGTTATCATGGTTTTAGCTATGTAAGAGGCATCAGGTCTACGTGAAGGTATGGCTTCTGGAAACCGGGTAGCGTAATCTGCCATTACAAGAACATAACGGCATCCACTGCGGGATGGTAACAAAGGTCCCATTATGTCCATACCTATCCTACTGAAAGGCTCACTCATAATGGGAAGGGGTTCAAGGGGTACTCTGGGAGGATGGTATCTGTTCTTTCTTTGGCACCCTGGGCAATATTTCTTTACATGCTGATATATGCCAGGCCAATAAAACTGTTCCATAATCTGTTTTTCAGTTTTGTCTACCCCAGAATGTCCTCCCAATAAGTGACTGTGGGCTAGATACAACACTTTATCTCTGAATGGACCGGGGATTAATAACTGGGGTTTCTGGGTAGGGTTCCCTTTCCTGTATAATAGTCCTTTCTTCTTAAAGAAATATGGACCTACGTGGTGGGGGTCTTCGTCCTCTAGGATCTTGTTCCATGCTTCTTGTAGCACTGGATCTTCTTGTTGTGGCACATGGAAATTTCTGTCGGTTTCCCATGGATTCTCATCTAGTATGATTGGCAGAACCAACGGACTCTTGCCTTTCTCTGCCCTTCTTTGTTTTCTACTCTTCTTGATTTTTGACAGTGGCCAGTCCTTATCTGTATGCTGTGAAAAAGGTTCTGTGGCCCACCATTCTTCTTCTTCTGGTATGTTGCCATGTAACAACTAAGTTAACTTCGGGTAATCGTTTCCAAGTATAGCTTGCTCTGGTAATCGGAGTATGAGTCCCACAGTTAAAGTGGTTCCTGGATCATGAGTGTGTTGTATCTGTACCTGTGCGGTGGGATATGGTTTGGTATCACCATGAACACACTTTATGGCTACAGTTCCATCAATTGGGCCGAGGCATGACCCCAGGTCTTGAGGTCGAACCACACTGTGGAGGCAACCTGTATCTGCCAGGGCAGTTACGGTATGTCCATTAACGTATACGGTACAACGATAGGATGTGAGCTTTTTTTCTGAGGGGGAGCAATAGTAGTTTTGAGCCACGCTGATTCCATGTGTTCTTCCTTTTGAGGACAGAACCGGGCAATATGTCCCATCCCTCCACATTAGAAACATTGAGGACCCATAGTAGGTGGTCTGAATATCGGGACCCCCGGAATTATGGTAACTGGTTCAGGCTTCTTCACTAGAGGCGGACGGGGATGACGATGGACTCCTGTGCCTCCCATCTTTCCCGTGGACTCCTCTCGCCCCTTTTGAATCTCTTGGGCTCTGTTGTTAGCACTGCCGGTTTCTACTGCAGTCACAAGGGTCAAATTAGCTTGGTGTCATACCCACCTCTGAATGGGCGGATAAAGTGAGGACAAATATTGCTCCAAATAAATTTTCGCCATGCTCCCATCTTTATCTGTAGTGGCTGGTTTTAACCAGCGATCGGCCATATCTTTGACCCTAAAATACAAGGCTCTAAGGGTCTCCTGGGGTCCTTCCTTCATCTGCCGTAGCTTCAGTCGGTAGGTCTCGTTGTCTACCCCCAACCTCTCCATGATAAACCTCTTTATGTCTGCATATGGTACCACCCCTTGAACTGTGGCTGACTGGTATGCTGCTTGCAAGTCCCCAGACAGGAGAGGTCCCAAATATTGGCCCCATTCATCAGGTGGTGATGATGCGGCCATGGCCATCCTTTTGAAATTATTGAAAAAATAATCCGGGTCTTCTCGGCTTACGTATGGTTGTAGGACTACAGAGGGAAGGGTGGTGGGTCCTCTCTGATGTCCCAGAGCCTCGGTAATCTTATCCATAGCTGCTCCATGGGTATGACTCTGTCCTGTGAGCACTTGTTGCAGCTTACCCCGATCTTCTGCGACTACTGTCGGGAAGCGTTCCATCACCTTTCCCAAGTATTCCTGGATTTCCGCCATTTTAGCTAATGCAGCCTCCATGTTGCCTTTCAATCCCACTTCTGACACCACTTGTGGGAGTGCAGGTTTGATAAACAGGCGAGGAGGCAGAATATATTTTCCAAAAGTACGTTGTTTATTATCAGAAAGTAATTTATCAATTGGTGCAGAATATATTTTCTCTTGTTCTTCTCCAGATTTACTCTGGGTTGAGCTGGATGGGGTTTCCGGGGTAGATGATCTGGGCTCCTCCTCGGTCTTGATGGTGTCTCCCCAGAGGCTCATAGAAGAGGAGATAAAAGGGAGCCATCAGGTACTCTGTTTAATCAGGGGTTTTCAGTCTCTACCAGTCACCACACCAGGGAGTGATTAGAGGTCCGTTGAGAGGGAGTGCCCAGGGACAGCTTCAATGAATAGTGGTTTTAAAGAGGGGAAAAGGAAAACGTGTCTTAAAGCTCCGAGGTTGGACACATGCTGGAAAATAAAAGGAGAAATGGGGAAAACTATAGTGCTTACAGCCTGTGCCAGTACATAGAAGTGCCCCATTTTAAGGAAATAAAAATGTTGCGCTACATACCAGAACTTCGGTATCACGCAGTTCTACAATGCGCTACCCATGCCCTTCCCTAGATACACCTCCCGCCTCCCGCTCACCCTCTCCGTGTCCCCTGAGATGCTATGACTCACCGGCTCCGCCACAACTCTCCTGAGTTGTGGCAGCTCCCCAGCCTCCTCCGGCGGGCACCACCACTCCTCGGTCCACGGCTCGTCAGGGTCCTTGTCTCCTTCCCGGTCCTCCTGGGTCTACGCGTCTTCCTGGGTCTCCGAGTCGTCCTCGCCGGGTCTCCTGCAGTCTCCGTCCTCTTCCTCCTTCACTCGTGCTGCTTCACCACCATTGGTCCAAGACAAGTCCTTTCTGTTTTGCCCTCTGAGGTTCCGTGACGATTTGAACCCGTGTTTTCAATATTGTCGGAAATATATAATATTGGTATCAGCAAACCGCAAATGATCCATATAGCATATCCTGGTGTTTTCGCTACGCTACGAGCAAGAGTACTCCTGTAACCAACACATTTCTGATCTACCCATGGCATCCATCTTAGATCATGGCAGCCATTTTGTGTTTCTTGCCCTCACATACGCAATAACCTTTGATTACTTCATTTCGATTAAGGACACGTAGCTTTAGCCGGCGATTCACCTCTCTAGTGACACGTGCACTTTAGACCAGATCACGCTGTAGCTGCATGACTCGACAAAGGCTGCTTCCTCTACCCGAGGCCAGCCCTGCTGAACTGGTTCTCGTGTCCGTTGGCCTGATCATGATTAGGCGGCCGAAGCTGGTAGCCTTGCCCATTTACAACCCACAAACATCTCTTATCCTGCTTTTCTATCTTCTGCACCTGGCTCTGCTCCTTTCCTTCTGGGCCTTTATTAGGGGGAGGTAACGAAATTTACGATGAGGCGGTCCGGGTCCTGAATGAAAAGTTGACATGAGATTATGATGGAAAAGTGGGAACCTCTCATTCGTAATGTTGTGTCATCAGATATTGTCGACGATTCCTGTGCAACGCCAAATATTTATTGTTTAGGACACAAAGGTTTGGGAATGTACTAACATGTGAAGAATTTGCCCGAAGCCCAATTTTCAGTATATAAGGAGCAACCCTCTTTGTACAAATGGAACAGGCTCCTAGATACTGCCCATGCGTAGTTTCTGTGACTTCTGTGTCCCTGCAGTAATAAACCTTTGGTCTTTGACGCCACCATCGAGAAGCCCGTGTTTCTGTTTATTTGTGCACCAAGACAGGTGGAACTCCGGGGTCTTCGGGTGTTGTTCCCTGACACCTCTGGACGGAACCAAAAAGTCCAGAACTCCAATTGGCCCCCAATGTGGGGCGACGTCATTCGGTACCGGTCCAAAAGCCTGAAGAGTTCGAGAAGCTTCGTGTGAAGATTCCTGAGGGAGGCGCCCCACTTCATCGATCCCGGCATATCGCAAAAGTGGCCCGAAGTTCTCTTCCACGAGGGTTCCCGTTCAGGACGGCTGCAGTGGGCCGTTGCCTTGACCGTCGCCCTGTCTTGGACCCGAGGTGCAGTCCTTAGTACGGCGAAACGTGACGGGTTTCTCCTTGGTGACGTCTTCAGTGCCTCAGTTAAGTATTTAGTGGTTGCTAGTTGGTTACTTCGTGAGGGTTGTTAAAATCCTTTTTGGTTCTTGGTTTGGTTTGGTTTCATAAGATTATCACTGGTTGTTCTGGTTACGATAATCTATTTGGTTTAGTTTGGGTATCGATACATCAGTTCGCTTTTGGTAGGCCTAAGTTCTTGGTTCAGGTGCACATATCTGTTTCTTGTTTTGTTTGTTCTGTATTCCGGATTGCAAAATGGTAAGTCGGAGAAATTGTATGTTGTCTTGTTTTGGTTGCAACAGTGATTCACGATTGGAGGACTCATGTCTGGTTCCTCCGATTGGGACTCCCTTATATGATCTGTACTGTAAGCATGGTGTGTGTCCTATATCTTATAATAAGGTATGGGTCCGCTATACGGAAAAGGATGGTGTCCTTAGTTGGCCACTACATGGTAGTTTTGAACCCGAAATCCTCGATAATTTAGAAGCGAAATTGTTTAGGAAGAAAGCCCGGCCGGCAATGTTTGATTCTTTCCGTTACTGGCGAAAAGAATCTAAACAGAGAGAAATTAAAAGGTTGAAGAAAGAACAGAAAGAGCAAGAAGAGTTGACTTTAGAACAAGCGGCTAAACAGCTGCAAGTTAACGAGTCTGAGAAGGCCATAGAGGTGGCCATTAGAGAGCATAATTTAGCGATTGACAAGTGCTATCCTGCCTTGCCATCGAAAACAGCTAAGATACTGGAGGACCCCGAAAACGATCCTCTGTTGTCTTATTTGTTACGGTCACCTCCACCGTATGCACAAGGTGCTACGGCTCCACCTGTACCGAATGTTCAATTGCCGGTTGCTGGACAACCTGGTATTCCTGCTCCTGCCCCTCAGAATCAAGCTCCTGTACCCCCTGTGGTCAATGTGAATGTTCCTACGGCACCTCCTCTTCCTGGGTTGCCGACTTCTATACCTGTACCTGTATCGCTTACACCTACTGTTCCACAAGCTATCTTCCTCGATACTCCTACTGTTCCGCTATCTATTCCAACTGCTACTGTGTTCTCTGCATCTGCCAGTATGTTGACTCCGCTTTCTGTTCGTCGAAGAATCACTGATTCTGTCTCTAGCATTCTGTCTCCTCTCTATAAAACTTTAATTAAGACTCCTACTTCTGACTCTGTACAAAGACGTAGTCAGCTTCCGAGTACTGAGGAACGGGGAATATTAGATTCCACGGCTCTCAGATGGATTTCGAGGAGTAGGAGATATAGCACGAGAGATGTACTAGATACATTTATGCAGTGGAATGAACCAACGCAACGATATGCTTTTGACGAGATGTGCTCCCTTTTACGTGAGGAACTAGAAGAAGATGACTCTGAATCAAATTTAGAAGACTTAATTAAGGTTCAGAAAGAGTTTGCTGCAGGAATGATAGTAGGTCAAAATATAAAAGAAGCAATGGAACTGATTTTAAGTTATAGAAATGATCCATCACTTCGTTCACCGAGAGACTTAGAGAAAGGTAGTACGAAGCAGACTCGCCAATATCCAATGAGGGAGGTTCCTCCGATTTGGCGCGAAGCTGTGCAAGCTGATGCTATTAATGGTATTCCAGCCGCTCCGGCGCAATTCCAGAGAGTGTGGATACACATTCCGTGGAAGCGAGCTGAAGTGTTAGCAGTAAAGCAGGCCTTGCCAGATCCGCGTAAGAATCCTGCTGGGTACTATAAGGAACTAGCGCAAACAGTTGAGGCTTGTGTAATGAACTTAGCGGACATCGACATGTTATTTGGGAATGTAGTTCCGCAACCAATTTGGGCTAAAATTCGTAAAGAGAATCATCCAGTTGCCCTAGGTGGTGATTGGGCAGCTATCATTGCAGCGGATGGTCAGCAAATAGGTGGTTCCAAACCCGAACCTCTAATTGCTAATCTTCCAGGTAGGATAATCGACTTAATGAAGACTCTGATGCCCGCATTGCGCGTTAATTGGGACAAGTTGTCCGCATGCAGGCAGAAGAAAGACGAAAGTGTCTCCGACTTTTTCACGAGGTTCGAAGAGACTTTTGTAGATCATAGTGGTCAGGATATGAGCACAGAAGGAGGACAGAGACTGTTTGTCGATAAATTTGTACATAATTTGTTACCTGAGTTATGCAATAAATTAAAAGATTCCGAGAGTGCGTGGGCTGTCTCTACAACTGCGCAAATACTTGCAACTGCACAGTATTATGAAAATAGGGAGAAAGAGGAGAAAGAGAAATCAGATAAGAAAATGAAAGACTTAAAGACTAAAGTTCTCTTGCAACAGGCGTATCCGCCTCGCATGAATCAGACTAATACGCAGCAAGGGTCATATCAAAGGACAGATTATAGTTCACCGAGACCTCAATATCAGTGGAACCAGTGTGCGTACTGTAAGAAAGAGGGTCACTACAAGAATGAGTGTCCAGTCTTAGCGCAAAATAACGCAGCAGCAGCTCAGAGAAGTCGTGGTGGTTTTGTGCAGAATTCTAGAGGTCGAGGACGAGGTGCTATGCCTCCACAGACGAATGATCGCCCTTCCAATCACTTTGATCAACGAAATGGACAGTCTGCCCAGCAAAATAGATCTCAACAGTATCTTGTTGAAGACTATTGTGAAGTGGATGAGGGATTTCAGCAAAATGGGTACTAGGACAGCCATGGACAGAGAGAGGGAGTAGTATCAGTTCCAGTGGATCAGAGTGGGCCTTATGTCGCAGTAGCAACATCAGGTGTAGTCGAACCGTTTCTGTTGGATACTGGTGCAGCAAAAAGTTCTATCATTCATGCGAAACTCCCTGGCGCACCTTTGTCCGGCTCAACAAATGTTTCTGTAGGTTTTTCAGGCGCCCCTGTTTACAACCCCATATCTGGTCCTTTGTCTATTTCTGTTGGACCGTGTCAATTGAAAGCACCCCTGATTTTGACTACAGGTTGTAATGAAAATCTGCTTGGTTTAGACTTGTTAAAACGACTATATGCGACACTGTACTGTTCTCCGGAAGGAGTACAGCTTACATTGGGCAAAAGAATCACCTCTCCGATGTACTTGTCAATGGATGCACTCCCGCCAGAGCTGCGTTCACTCCCTGATACTCTTTGGGCGACTGGTCCTAACGATGTAGGCCTTTAGGAAATACCACCATATGTAGTCACTTTGAAAGCAAATGTAAAATTTCCACGAATTCCTCAATACAAAATATCTAGTGATGGTGAACGAGCACTTTTATTGATTGTACAAGATTTGATTAAGAAAGGTGTGGTTGAAGAAACTAGAGGAAATGTCTGTAACAGTCCTGTATTACCGATTTTGAAACGAACTGATCCTACAAAGCCTCCAGTGTATAGGTTTGTCATTGACCTCAGAGAAGTTAATAAGATTGTGGTCCCGCAGTTCCCTGTAGTTCCAGATATTACTGCCTTGTTAACATTGATTCCTGCTACAGCCACATGGTTTTCAGTCATCGACTTGAAGAATGCCTTTTTCAGCATTCCGATAGCCGAAGAAAGCAGAGATATTTTCGGCTTCTGTCTAGGAGGTCGAAGCTTCAGGTTTAAACGCGCTCCACAAGGCTATTGTGAGAGCCCATCCATTTACAGTCAGGCATTAAAAAGTCAGTTAGATTCTTTTGTACTTCCTCAAGGTTCGGCTCTAGTGCAGTATGTAGACGATCTTCTAGTGGCTGCTGATGACAAGGAAACTTGCAAAGCAGCTACGATTTCGTTATTGCATCATTTGTCTAATTTGAATCACAAGGTGTCACCTTCGAAAATGCAATACTGCTGCCAAGAAGTGACCTACCTAGGTCATCTCTTGTCAAAGGAGGGAAGGAAGTTGACCCCAGAGAGAATAAAAGCAATTACGCAAATGAGTGTTCCTCGCACGCAGAGAGAAGTGCGTGCCTTTTTAGGTATTACCTCTTACTGTAGGCAGTGGATCCCAAATTTTTCTCTTTTAGCAAAACCATTGGTAGCTTTGACTGGGAAAAATGTTCCGAGTCCGATGCCATGGTCTGATGAATGTCAGGAGAGTTTTTCTGAGTTACGAAAAGCATTGTGTTCAGCTCCTGTATTGGGTACACCTGATTACAGCAAGCCATTCACGCTCTATGTTCACGAGAGAGAAGGTTGCGCGTTGAGTGTTCTGACACAGAAATTTGGTGATAAACAACGCCCTTGTGCGTATTTTTCATCAACATTAGATCCGGTAGCCAGAGCGTTACCTAGTTGTTTGAGAGCTACAGCGGCAGCTGTGGCTTCCATTCGACAATCTGCTGGTTTGGTGATGAACAACATGCTAGTGGTCATGGTTCCTCATGCAGTGGATACACTCATGAACCGAACCAAGACGCAACACCTTACCAGTGCGAGATTATCTGGCTATGAGCTGACACTGCTAGCAAGTCATATTCAGATTAAAAGATGCAATGTATTGAATCCAGCAACATTGTTGCCGACTAATCAAGAGTCGAGTGATTCCGAGCCCCATGATTGCTGTTTTAGAACCGAGGAAGAGACAAAAGGACGAATTGATTTAAAAGACACTCCGTTGTCAGATCCAGATGGCACGTTGTATGTTGATGGGTCATGCTTTAAATTGGAGAATGGTGATGTGACTGCTGCCTATGCGGTAACGACTTTAAGAACGATTGTGGAGACTGCAAGAGTGAGTCAGAATTCTGCCCAAGCTGCAGAATTAATAGCTCTAACAAGAGCGTGTGTTTTAGCTAAGGGAAAGAGAGTGAATGTGTTTACAGATAGTCAGTACGCGTTTGGTGTGGCCCATAGTTTTGGCCGTTTGTGGAAAGAAAGAGGTTTCATTACGTCCCATGGGACTAAGATTCAACATGGTCAGCTAGTTAAGGACCTGTTGGAATCTCTAACCTTGCCAACTGAAGTTGCGATTGTGAAGTGCAGTGCTCATAAAGCAATCACGGATGATGTTGGTCGTGGGAATGCTTTTGCTGATGAGACCGCTAAACAAACAGCTAGAGATACGATGAGTTGAATGTATGTTGCTACGTCTGCAAGAAGGATTTCCGAGTCTGGAATGTGTGAGGATACAGTGGAAAGTGTGAAAGAGATTCAGAAAGAGGCAACTGAGGAGGAAAAACGTGCATGGAAAGAAAGTTCGGGCAAGTTGGATTCGAGTGGGTGTTGGATTGATTTGTCGGAACAACAGCGTTGGATGTTGCCTGATGCGTATGTGCTTGCAGTGGTGACAATGGCGCATGGAGTAGCGCATATAAGTTCTAAAGGAATCTGTAAGATGTTGGCTCCGGTCTGGAAGAATGATGGGATCAGTAAATGTGCAGAGAGAGTGGTGAAAAATTGTATGGTATGCCTGATGCATAATCCTGGCAAGGGAACCCCAACTCCTGCTGGTCACTTCGCTCCTCCTTCCTGCCCCTTTGAAGTGATTCAGCTAGATTTCATACACATGGATCGCTGTAATAATTTAAAATACGTCCTGGTGGTAGTCTGTGCATTTTCCAGATGGATCGAAGCATATCCACTAAAGGACAATACTGCCCTATCAACTGCCAAAATTCTTCTCAAAGAATATTTCCCTAGGTATGGAATGCCACGGATTGTATGGTCAGATAACGGAAGTGAGTTTATAGGGAAAGTTATGCAGAGTGTGTGTGCCGGTTTGGGCATTAAACAGAAATTTCATAGTGCAAACCATCCCCAGTCTGCTGGTTTAGTTGAGGGTTACAATGGCACCCTCAAACTAAAACTAGCTAAAATACAGGCATCCACAGGTTTATCCTGGCCAGACGCACTACCCTTGGCTTTGTTATCAACGAGAGCAACTGTACATTCTAGAGTAGGGCTTAGTCCTTATGAAATTGTTTTTGGCCGTCCGGCAAATGTGTGGGGAGTGCCTAGGCCAAAGGAGTTTTGTTCTCTAGAATATCCTATGTTGATCGATTACCTTTACGACTTGACTGCTAAATTGAGTCTTATTCACCAACAGGTTTTCGATGCATTGCCAAAGCCTCCGGAGAGTCCAGGGCATCAGCTGAAACCCGGCGACCACGTTGTGGTCCGAAATTTCGCGAGGACAAAGAACCTTCAGCCCAAGTTTGTCGGACCTTTCCAGGTGCTGCTTGCAACGAGAACTGCCGTTCGTGTGGCTGGACGTAAGCACTGGATACACGCAACTCATGTCAAACGTGTACCTTTGCCACTTCCTTACGACGACTGGGTGAAGAAGGGAATTGGTGCCTCCGAATTTGAACAAACGCCAAAGTTCATCCCTTTCAGTGATGCCGAATTGATTACCGACACTCCGAACTCTGACTCTCCTCCTGAAAAGACTCCTTTGAACTCTGAACATTTGTCCTCTGCATCAGAAAAAACTCTGTCATCTGCGAACCTGAACACTGCAACAGCTACTAGTGATACGTTATTTGCCGATCAAACAGTTCCTGCAAAACAAAGATACAACTTACGACCTTGTAATATGGACAAATAAAGCAGGCAACTGCCTATTGTGATATTTTGAAATTTTGAACTTTTGCCTTCAGCCAGGAAGTTTGCTATTGTTTTATTGTTTTTAAAATTGCCTTGCCGTCTGGGTAGCCATAGGGTCGTGGCTGTGTGCCTAGTTGAATCTGCGGGGGTCTGACACAAGGTCGATCTTTCTGTTGGTTCTGGGAACTCCCAGGGCTGATAGAGGCATTTTCATCTACGTACACATCATCAGTGGTCGCGAGCGGATTGTAGAAGATGGAGCTTCCTGCGCTGCAACGAGAAAATGTGATTTATGTTCGCAGAAACAGACTTTACAGAATTCTTCACAGCAAATGCTTTTTGATACAATGTGCCATTACATTTTTGATTGTTTTGATAACGTTGGTGGGTGGAATCGTCTTTGGTATGGGTTTGATTTTTGTACCAGTAACTACAGTACCTCCCCTTGATCCTGCTACTTCTACTGTTTCTTCCATACACTCTTTTCACTCGTTTCCTGAACATGAGCAAGCTCGACGCTCTGAATTCATCAATAACACTTTTGTACAGCTCTAGCACCAACACCAACTGGTAGTTAACACTACAGACTGCTGGGTGTGTGGCTTGATACCCCACACTATGGATAAAGGCATTCCCTATCTGGTTTTGCCTTTTAGCTATAATGGATCATTTCAGGCCCTTCAAACCATCTTTGCTTATGCCCTTGAAACCTATCCTCCACGTCCACCACGTTCCACTAAATATAACTCTGCCAACAAAGCTTTAGTCCAGGGAATTATAGACATGATCAAGGACATCAAGGACGTCAATAATACTCCATCTTACCCTAGAGACGAATTGCGAGTATATTTGAGTTGGAATTCTTCAGAGTATCGCCTTAGTTTGGGAGAAAGCAAGCGTAAAAGTCCAACTCCAATCTGGGTCGTACCTCACCGAGGTCAAGTCTATTTGCAAGGTAACGGGAGAAATCCGAGAGCTCAACTAGGGAGGAGTGAGTGCGTAGAGACTTACGTGTTTCCGTCTAACTCTTCCCCTGCTTTTCTTACTGCTAGGGGTACTTACTTCATCTGTCGAGACAGAGCGTATACATGGTTGCCTGCCGACTTTTCAGGATCATGTTATATTGCTCGATTATTGCCTCCAACATACACTGCATCATCTGACTACCACAAGACCAGAGTAGCAAGAGGTGTCTTCAGCAAGGAAGATACCGCTGGTCAGGAAGCTGGAGACTTCTTCAAAGGTTTCCTTCCGTTCTGGGGGCCTATGGCCAATAGTAGAAACATACGTCAGCTAACACGGGTAGTTGAATCTACTATTACCGAAACTGCTGGTGCCCTTAGCAATTTGACAGCTGAGCTTCAGGCGGATAGACTCATGACGTTGCAGAACCGTATGGTTCTAGACGTAATACTTGCAGATCGAGGTGGGGTATGCAGAATGATCCAATCGAGCTGCTGTGTCTTTATTCCCAATAATGCTCCAACAGTCTATGAGGCGATCTCTAAGCTACACAAGATTTCCGACTCTATACACGTAGACAAGGGAAACTGGTCCTTCATGGAGTGGTTTTGGACTCTGATCTCAGCGTGGGGATGGAAGGTTCTGATGGTCATTGGTGTCATCTTAGTATTCCTATTCTCATGCTGCCTGATTATCCAGTGTGGTCCTGCTTTGTGTAGTCTCTGTGCTGCAACCTGTTTTAGAAAACCATCTGCGTTTGGAGAAAAGGCGCGAGAAAGGATGATGATACAACAACATGTCACTGACCTGATGAGCATAGAATTAGACTCTGACATAGACTGAGTAATTGCCTATGTAAGGGCAAAAGGAGGGTCTGAGGTTCCGTGACGATTTGAACCCGTGTTTTCAATATTGTCGGAAATACATAATATTGGTATCAGCGAACCGCAAATGATCCATATAGCATATCCTGGTGTTTTCGCTACGCTACGAGCAAGAGTACTCCTGTAACCAACACATTTCTGATCTACCCATGGCATCCATCTTAGATCATGGCAGCCATTTTGTGTTTCTTGCCCTCACATACGCAATAACCTTTGATTACTTCATTTCGATTAAGGACACGTAGCTTTAGCCGGCGATTCACCTCTCTAGTGACACGTGCACTTTAGACCAGATCACGCTGTAGCTGCATGACTCGACAAAGGCTGCCTCCTCTGCCCGAGGCCAGCCCTGCTGAACTGGTTCTCGTGTCCGTTGGCCTGATCATGATTAGGCGGCCGAAGCTGGTAGCCTTGCCCATTTACAACCCACAAACATCTCTTATCCTGCTTTTCTATCTTCTGCACCTGGCTCTGCTCCTTTCCTTCTGGGCCTTTATTAGGGGGAGGTAACGAAATTTACGATGAGGCGGTCCGGGTCCTGAATGAAAAGTTGACATGAGATTATGATGGAAAAGTGGGAACCTCTCATTTGTAATGTTGTGTCATCAGATATTGTCGACGATTCCTGTGCAACGCCAAATATTTATTGTTTAGGACACAAAGGTTTGGGAATGTACTAACATGTGAAGAATTTGCCCGAAGCCCAATTTTCAGTATATAAGGAGCAACCCTCTTTGTACAAATGGAACAGGCTCCTAGATACTGCCCATGCGTAGTTTCTGTGACTTCTGTGTCCCTGCAGTAATAAACCTTTGGTCTTTGACGCCACCATCGAGAAGCCCGTGTTTCTGTTTATTTGTGCACCAAGACAGGTGGAACTCCGGGGTCTTTGAGTGTTGTTCCCTGACACCTCTGGACGGAACCAAAAAGTCCAGAACTCCACCTCCTTTCAATGGGACGGGAGAATCACTTCCGAGTTATCTCCGCCCACTTCCGGTTTGCTCTCGTAGTCTCTCTGTGAAGATACAGCATACGGGAATGCTGATAGTTGTAGGCTCAGTTCATCCTTCAAATCAGCATTCTGCTGACCCAGGGCGCCGGAGTGTTCTTTGCAGGATGACCCGACGGTAAACCCGCGTCCTCCTCCTCACAGCTACCTGTTCCCCATAGGCCAGAATGGACAGTTTGATTAGAACAGCTTATAATCCTAACTGACTCGGGGAACATGGTAGAAATTCTCAGAATGATAAAATACATCTTTTAGTGAAGTTGGTTTCAACATTCTGTGTCTGAAAATACCACTTTTAGACAGTAGGTATTTTCTTGCCTAACTATCCAAGGCTGCCTCTGCTAAGTTGTGTATTCCTTGTCTGGAGTTTGAGTGGCAGGGGTTGGGGATTCCAGGAGACAGGGTGAGTTAGCACAGGGCTGAATAGAGAGATCTGCATGTAGATGGGTAGGAGGAGTTTCACCTGGGACCTGAAAAGGGCTGTGCCTTACCTCCACAATGCTGGCTCCACCTCTGATGGTGCATCTGATGTCCCTGGCCTACCCTGTGAAAGGAAAGTAGGAGTCTCGTTAACAAAGTTCTCCAGGACTGACCAGAAGTGGTTTGGACCAGGCAAAGGCCTATCTGCCTTCAGAGAACAAAGAGAAACTGTGCATAAAAAGGGGGGGATCCAGACCCCAGAACTTTAGATCACTTTTAGGAAACAAGTAGAAACCTTTGCTGAGGAGAGGAACCAGAGAGACTGAGGAGAGACTATCCCTAAACTGAAGTGCTGCTTGGGCGATTGGCCTGCAGTGGTTGCCTGACTGCCAAATAAAGGTGAGAGGAACTTTGTGTGTACTTTCATCAACTTGTGAAGGATCTCAAAGGGCTTGAAAGGGAGCTTGCCTCCTGTTGAAGTCTCAGGGACAACATGCTTTTCCAACCAGCTCCTCAAGAGTATTTTGGAAGTGCCTGCTGCTGTACGAGGCTTTCTGAGGGACTGTGCGTCGCAAGGAGCTGGAAGCGCGACTCACAAAGAAGAAGCGTGTCGCCAATGCAGCCGCTATCATCGCATCACCGAAGAAGAGGATTGACGTTGCATCTGATACCGTCGCATCAACAGAGAAGTGTGTAGTCGCCGCTGCAGCTGTTGCATCATTGCCGAAGCACCTCACGTCACCGGAGAAGAGGATCGACGTTTCATCAGACCTCACCGCATCACTGGTAAGGGCCTGTAACGGCTCAGAAAAATTGTTGAGTCACCACAGGGCCGTTGCATTGGTGCCGCAGAGTCTCGCATCACCGAAGAAAAGGATCAACATCGCATCAGAAGCCGCCGCATCACCGAGAAGCATGTCGTAGAGCCGGTCGCGGCTCGCATCGTGTCACATCAAGAAGAAGACGCCATATTTGTTTCAGTGCACCGGATCTTCATCGCATCACGGCCTTGCAGGTCGCACTGCCACGGAAGACCAGTAAGGAACTGATGCATCACCACCCCTCGCAGAGAAGAACCGACGCATCCCCTACGCATCAGTAGGGACCGACGCATCACCGTTCTTGCGTGTAAGGAACCGACGCATCGCCTTCACTGCAACACTTTCCTTGCATAGCGTTACGCATCGTTAGGTACATTGAACTTAAAGTGACGCATTTACCATCTTAAGAGAACTAAGCTATTTCCACCATTTTCAAAGTATTGTGGACTTTTGTCGTTTGTGGTCTTGTGTTAAATCTATATAAAGAATACCTACTTTTAATATAAAACATGTGTGGTGTTCATCTGTTGTGTTGTCACTTGCTTACTGTATGTGTTCACAAATGCTTTGCACACTGCCTCGGAGATAAGCCTGTCTGCTTGTGCCAAGCTACCAAGGGGGTGAGGAGGGGTCATTTTAGGAGTGTACCCTCTTACCCTGACTAGACGCAAGAGTGCCAACTAGAGACCCCCAAATCTAACACATATGTTCTCTCTGACTCCAAGTCAGACTACCTGGTGCACTCATGAAATATACATTGGGGACAGTGTGCCTATTAAAAATGAGATTTATAGGCAACCTGACCATGTCAGGGACTGTATCAGGACTGAAGTCCAGAAGATGTTGGATCTGGGAGCTATTGAACCCTCAGATAGCCCTTGGGCTAGTCCAGTTGTCTTGGTACCTGAACCTCCCACCCAGGGTGGTAAGAGAGAGAGGAGTTTTGTGTTGACTACAGGGGTCTCAATGCAGTCACTAGGACTGATGCCCTTCCAAACCCAAGAGCAGATGAGCTTATAGACACTTTGGCCTCAGCTAAGTTTCTGAGCACATTTGATCTGACAGCTGGCTACTGGCAAATCAGATTAGCTGATAATGCAAAGCCCAAGACAGCATTTTTACCCCTAGTGGGCACTCTCATTTTGTGGTAATGCCCTTTGGTTTGAAAAATGCACCTGCCACTTTTCAAAGGTTGGTGAACAAAGTCCTAACAGGCCTGCAATACTTTAGTGCAGCATATCTAGATGATATTGCTGTCTTTAGTTCCTCCTGGGAGGATCACCTGGTCCACCTGAGAAATATTTTGGAGGCCCTGCAGAAGGCTAGTGACCCAGACTCTGTCCTCTCTGCTTTCAGTTTCCTCACATCTTCGATCCAGGCTTGGATCACACCGGACACTTTTCCTCTCGATGGCAGCAGCACTTTGCAGCAGATCGCTATTGAAATCAACGACGGTTACCGACACAAAAAGACACCTATGCACCTGGCTTCCCTGGGTGAGGTAACACGAGTACTACGGTGCTCCCGTGGGTGTTGGCCCTTAACCCCTTAAGTCTAAAGGCGTTTGCTCAAAGTCCTCTCCTAAGTGTCCTTAATCTTTAAATTTCCAACCGCGACTTTCCCCATAGAAGCTAACTGCGTCTCGCGGCTGTGTTCTCACACTGCACATGTCCCCCGTGGTTCCCCTGTGTCACTACCTTGGGTGGTTCTGTTTTTTCCCAGCGATTCTACAGGCTCTAGGCCTTGTCTAGTCAAGTCATAGTTCTTATACCACTTTCTTAATATATGGTTTGGTACGCCCCTAGGGCTCAATGCATATATTGCTAATTTACTGAGATATATTAAGTGTAACATATGTGCTTTGATCTCTAGCCTCATAAAGAGACTAGTAGGGTGTGTCTAGAATAATTACATATATTTTATACATATACCTGGTGTGGTTCTCCTTTCATTTGGTCATTCAATAGATTATAGACTGGTAAAACAAGCTGCTTTACATTCCTTCAAGACTTAGCCTGCAGGCTGCTCTCCACAGCTACCACTAAGATAGCTTTCAAATAAGGTTGTCTTTAACCTATCACCTCCAAGGGGTTGTTTGGACTGGTGCCAAGTGCCCACTATAATTAGTGGACAGCATATGCCAGGCCATCTTCTCACACAGCCTTCTAAGGTCTAGCATGGGAATGTTCTCCCTCAGGAGAGTGGTCTGGGGGACTGGTCATGAAGGCTGAACCTGGATATAAAGACCTGGAGGCGACTCATTTCAAATTACACACTGGACAAGAGCAATATGCTGCCTGAAAATAAAAGTAACATCCTGGACAAAGTAAGCACTCATAGGGATTGCTAAATTATGTAAATCATGTGAAATGTAAGAAGGTACAACATGGTTATCTTAATGCTTGTATATACTCGCTATTCAGAAATCAATTAGTGATTTTTTCTGAATAGTTAAGGACATGACTACAGGGCCCGGAAGGGAACCGTTTTAATGTCCATTGCTTTTATCCTTACAGAACGTGAGCAGTATTGTTTATAAAGACCACATCCCAGAACACATTCACCAGGAATTGTAGTACCTCCAGGAATGGTTCACTTACCCACCTGGGGAAAACAATGTTGTTCAAAGAAAGACAAGAAAACGAAAGTAGCGCTTCACTATCAAACTCTATAAAGTGGCGCTAATGTGTTTAGGTGCGAAGAAGAAAACCAATCTGGCTATTTTGTGACAACTTCGTCTTGCTTTATTTATTTTTCCGATTTTTAACCTTTTATTTCTTTCCATCCAGAGACTTTGGAATGGAAAAATGTCAGAAAAAGATTACCTTTCCAGCAAAAGTGTTTTCCTTTTTTGGATCCATTTCACAGGGGAACAAGTGAACGAGCAGAGGACAGAGAGGGTGAGCAGGGAGCTTGAAGTCACGGTCTTCAGTAAGTGGGGAGGAGCGAGACAGAAAGAGAGGGAATAGGAGGAAGAGGGGGGCAGCTGACAGCGGCAAAGCAGAAGTGGACACTGTCCTTGTCTTCTCTGGGCATGAAGGAAAAGCCAGAGTCCTTTTCCTTCTCTGCTCATCCGCCCCATATTTTAAAAAAAGTAGTAGGGGTACGGAATCGATTGAATTTAAGAAGTAGAGGCACACCGTACCCTGCCGATCCCGCCCACTTCGATCACTGGTGGAGGCAGAGAAAGAAAGATTCAATCAATACGTGTTGTATTCAGATTGCGTTTTGCGCATGTGCAGTTTGGCTCATGAATGCTGAAGCAAAGTTAAGGCTTTAAGAGATTAAGGAGTGTTAGGTTTCAGTTTGTGGCAGGAGGTGGCAAAGGTAATATGGGACTCGAGGGTTGCGGCAGCGGAGGGTGAACAGCGGAAGTAACATCTTCCCACTGATATCCATTGAATCTTCCCACTGATATCCATTGAATCTTCCCACTGATATCCATTAAATCTTCCCACCGATATTCAAATTTGTAATGCACGCACAGAGTTCACCCACCACAAATGTCCTTGTTCCTGCTCTGCTTTGATCTTCGCCAAGTTGTTATGGCACAACCACATGAGTTGAGGAGAAGTTGACTTCTTGGTGCAAGGAGTTGTGGCCGCCCCAGGTCAGGCACCAAAACCCTCCGGACGCCAGACCCAAAGTCTGCGCTCTCATAGAGCCATTATTGGCAACTTCCCACAGTCTGAGACTGATGAATAAAGAAATACACAAGACAACTTTTGTTATGGGAAATATTGCTGCATGTTTATTCCATACAAAAGTATGAAATATGGTGTGTTATCTTACGGGCGACCCAAGGGCAGGCCGCTCTACCAACCTATGCTGCCCCCACCCGCCTGATAAGCCAGCACTGTGGGCCACCCAGTCAGTGCTACACCTTTTGGTGATCCTCCTCCGGATCACGTGACACATTGGTCTCTTTAACTCACACCCTTTTCAGGGCGGAGCGTAGAAGGGCAAACCCCCGGTTGATCAGGCCGCCAACCGCCCGAAGGACTAACGGGGTGCCGTCACGGTTTTCCAGGAACCTGCCCTGATGCTCCTGGTCTTTGGCTCTGGCACCCCTATTGTGCTGCGCAGAGGTACCCTCACTGTACCTGTCTGCTTCCAGATCACCCTGTAACTCCGCCTGCAACCAAAAAAAAACATTCTGAGTACTTTGTCAACCAATCCTGTCCGCTGCGTAAGAGGTGGGGTGGGAGACAGCACGGCTGGTGCAACAGAGGACACCAGGTGGGGCAGGGGAGGCAAATGTACCCTCCTCCACCTCGGCGCACCAGATGTGATGCCCATATGACGCCCTGGCAAGCGGAGTCCTACAGGAGCCCAACCACTAGAGAGGGGTGAGCTGGTGCTCAAATGGCTCTAAAGGGCCGCCCATTTGGAATGATCCCCTGCGCGGGCCCCGCACAGCCGCATTCCAGAGGTGAACACTTGTGCAGCCATGATGTCCGGTTAAGGAGAGCTGTAACAGTGTGATAGTATTGTGGGACCAAGGATTGTGTTGGCCACATTCCTTTCAGGCAGCTCCAGTCAACTCTGTTTTTCTTTAGGTGATAGTTATTAGGATTATAGCAGTTTTATATCATCCTGTGTGCTGCGTTTCCGAGAGTTTCTTAGCACACTAATGAAGGGACACTGTTGGGTGGTATGACGAGCCCCATTGAGGATCTCAGCCAGATTTAAGGGTCCTCTCACTTTATGGGTTCAGTCATAGTGCCCGACTATCCCTGCTGCCACTGTAGGATTAAAGAGTTTAGGTAGGGGTCTGCCAGGAGCACCTGGAAGGCCTTACAGAGTGGCAGGAGCCCGTCTGAGCCCACAGCTTTATTAAGAGCCCGGTCTGGGATTGCGCTAAATGTCTTGTGATGTCAGAGGTCTCCAGTCCCTCTGCCTTATCTTCTGCTGCTAGTAGAGTCGCAGCTTGCGAGGTTTGAGTCCTGGAGACTCTCGTCTGGTTCTTCCTTTTATAGAGAGGGGCTGTAAACTCAAACTATGACCAGCACTGACGTTGAAGGTTCCTAGTTCATCTCATATTTTTCTCATATGCTTACATATTTGGGCAGCTTTTAATTTGTAGACCAGGATACGATTTGCTTTGCCCCCTTTCTCATAGTATTTTTGCTGATAAATATAGCATTTTCCTCACGTCTCACCACCAGGAGGCTCCCGCTCGCTTCTCACGCTGCACAAGACAATGCTATGCTTCAGGGTCGCTTCTACTTGCGCCGTAAGATCCAATTTAACTGTAGATTCAAGCTCTACTTTCTTTGTCGTGCTCCGCCTCTTGTAGGAACAAGTGTGGACAGTAACTCCCCTCGCAATTCATATAAACTGCAATTGCTGCAGAATGCCGCAGCCAGGCATCTCACTAGTATCCTAAAATTCCCATCAGTAACAAAATAAACCAAAAAGCTTCACTGGCTGCCAGGAAGGCAACAGTGAGGGTTATATCCCTTCGTACGGCCTTCAAAGCCCCTCAGGGAGTGTCGTGCAGGCCTCAGCCAGACCCGCTTGTGCAAGGGGTTTGCCCTTCTCTGCACGAAGTCCTCAGACCAGATTGGAAGAAGTTGGCACAGGGTCACCGCTACTTGCGCAGTAAGATCCAATTCAACTGTAGACAAAGAAAGTAGAGCTTGAAGTGTGCTCTGGTCCTCCCTGAGGGACTCTGAAGGCCGTACGAAGGGATATAACCCTAACCGTAGCCAGTGAAGCTTTCTGGTTTATTTTGTTATTGATGGGAATTTTAGAATACCAGTGAGCAGCCTGGCTGCGGCATTCTGCAGCAAATACAGTTTATTCATGAGTTGCGAGGGGAGTTACTGTCCACACTTGCTCCTACATGAGGGTAGATCCCTTCGTACTGCCTTCAGAGCCCCTCAGGGAGGACCGGAGCACCAGAGGCTTTGTTTTAGCCGGTATGTCCCAAAGAGACCTCTCCTCTCATTGGAAGCAAAGAGGATGACTTCACACATCCCTTTAAAAAAGTCGACTAGGGAGGTAGAAACTTTGTTACCGGCACCTTCAGGGCCTGGAACGAGCTCCCATGCCTCCATTCTCTGGATCTACCTGCCCTCCATTCTTCGCAGGGAACCCAACCTACAGACCTTCCGCCGACTTCTCAAAACTCATCTCTTCACTAACCCCCACTAACCTGTCATGCCTTTGCCCCTGCTCTGTCTGGTCCTAAGCGCTACGAGGCCTCAGGGTAGCAACGCGCTTTATAAAACTTAGGGGCATATTATCAAGGACCGGTGTTAACATTATCACCACTTTATCGGAGGGAAACTGCCGATAAAACGGCGATAATGGGCTTGATAATATGCCCTTGTTAATTCCCATAGAAGCCCATGTTCTCACCAGAACATGGGCTTCTATGGGAATTAACAAGGGCGTATTATCAAGCCCATTATCGCCGTTTTATCTGTAGTTTCCTGATGATAATCTGGTGATAATTTTAACACCGGTCCTTGATAATATGCCCTCTATTTCTTTTATTCATTCATTCATCCATTCCCTAGTAGAGCCTCCCCCGACTTGATGTCAGTCAGGAAGGCATTCAAAACATGTTTTTTAGTTTTTAGTAATTTGGGACTGCACACCTTCCTGCGATTCGATTGTTTAAGCTTAAGCGCCAGGACATCCCAGGGTAACCGCTGGGCTCTACAAATGCATATAACATAACAAGACAACTTTTGTTGAATACCGAACTATACTACAAGAAATCTATTCTCTTCAAAGTGATGACAGGAGACCTCTTGAACAGCCCTTTGTAATGGAATGTGCCTCTCTTGTTAAAGGCCCACTGTTTTTTGTAATGGGATTTTCTGCCTTCCTTGCTAGTGAGACAGTGACCGGGGAGGGGTCAGAATAGGCCCCGGAAAATATTTTGCTATCCTGGACAACTGAAAGAATTTCCCTGGATAATGGGGGGAAATTAATTCTACAGTGTAAATGTGAATATTTCTTGTAGTCCCTCTCTTAGGGATGTTGCATCTGCCAGATGTTCAAAGCTATTGACGTCTTCCACCAGCACTGCTGAGCCTCCTGCAAAATCTGTGACCTTGGGGAATAGAGAAGCATAGAATGCATTTCTACCGTCACTAAGGATATATATATAACGTCTGATCTCCCTCGGTGGCCCTTTTTCTTTACTGTTCTCCCCGGTCTATTTCTCGATGTTGAGTCATGATTAAAGGGAAACCAGAGTCTCAAAGGACTGACAGTGTGTAGTATTCGGATGTCATACCTTTTCTCCTATGTTACCTTGTCCCTAGAGACTCAGCCTGTGTGAGTGTGCTGGGTGGAATGCTTGAGTCACTGGATTAGGAGTGAAAGTTTGTGAGAGGGGCTGAGCAGCTAGCAGGCTGCTCCCGGTGTTGTAATTTGGCAGCGATTGGGGTTGCATTAGCAGAAGCCATCTTGTATTTAGAAGCTATCTTGTCCGTTTTGTGGAATTCATTTTGTATTTCTGTCCGCCATTTTTTATGCCATGTGCTACCACGCGCTCGCCATGTGCTCTGTCCTACCTTTCTGTTCCCTGCTCTTGTATTCTGCCTAGCGACAAGGCATATTTAGCCTTTCCTGTCTCGCACATGCCCAGTTGAGCTTGCAGCTGTCTTTGCAGCTGTTCCCAGTTTGTAACTGTCAGGATGTGTTTACCAGATTTAGCAACTGTTAGCTCCACCCACTTGTTGACTGTAGGTTTTCTAAATGACCATGTATGTACCTAAAACCTGTATTTTGTACTTGTACTTGTACTTGTACCGCCTTCTTCTGAGCCCCTGTGTGGGTATAAAAGGACCATGCTCCTTCAATTCAGTGTGCTACTTCATACACTTCCGAAGGGTGTTGTGTAAATGTAGTTCCACCTCATGAGGTTTAACCCCTTGCATGCTGATGACGGCCCCCAGCCGTCATGCACTACGGCGCTCGTGTGCTGATGACGGCTGGGGGGGCGTCATGAACCTGCCCACTTGAGATTTTGCCGCCCAGGCGCAGAATCGCGGCCGCATGCAAGGGGTTATTATACTCTGTATTTTCCATTCCAATTCCTGTGCCAAATTCTTCCTATTGGTCTGAGGACTTGTGCAGAGAAGGGCGAACCCCTTGCACTGGTAGGCCTTGCTGAGGCTCACCACCACAAATTGGCATTCGAACGTGGGGCTCATCAGCAACTCGGATGCCCAAAGGAGTGGTTGAAACAAAGGATTGGAATCTTGCTACGGACGATCATTGCCCGAGGAGACCCGCGTCTTGGTAAACCATGGAGTTTTTCCTCTCTTTCTGATCTGACCATCCAGGTGGTACCAGTCCTCGACTGAGATCTCTTCTGTTTATTTGCCGTGCAGTGACCATTTGGTTGATTTGAGAACTTGGCATTTGGAACCTGGACGCCAACACTTGGTAAGAGTCATTAAACTGCGCTTGCTGTTGGTTTTGATGCCTGGGATTGGTAAGGTAGTTTAGTATTGCTTACTGTGGCTTTGGAATTGTGTTGGCCAACTTTGAATTTGTATGGAATTAATATATAAATTGCAATTTATATAGGCAGGTAATGAGGAAAATGTTCTCTATTTTGAATTGATTTGTACTGCGCACTGTACCTAGCGTACTTTAAGCGCTACTTTGAATATAATGCTGCATATTCTGCACTATTTTTAGCATGCCTGTTTCTAGCACACTTCGAAGGATGTGTTGCTTTTGTAGTGGTACCAATTTGAGAATCGATGAAGCACAACCGGCTCCCCCGGAAGGGACGCCTACTAGGGATATGTATATTAAATATGGTATTTCTTCTATAATGTACAGCACGTTATGGAATAAATATACTAGTAAGGATCCTGAGTTGCGTTGGCCTATGCATGGGTCATTTGATTTGCGAAAGATTCAGTATGTGGAACAACGAATGTTTAAACAAAAGGCTAGACAAGATATGTTTGACTGTATGCGAATGTGGGAGAAAGAAGTGCGTGACCGAATGAAGCGTGAGCAAGCCTTGATTGAAAAAGAACAACTTAAGAGCATTCATACGAAAGCATTAGAAATTAAAAATAAAGAAATTAAAGAGAGGGAAGATAGAGAGCGTCATTTACAGTTAAATGGCCAATACACTGTTTGTAGACCTCTTATCCTATTCTTAATAAACCCCAAGATGATTCTCTCTTATTAAATCGTTCTCCACCTCCGTATACTCTTCCTTCTGCTCCTTATGAATCGGATGAGGACTCTTCCTCAAAGCAAGACAAAGTCTGAGTAACTCGCTCTATGTTATCCGCTGAGCGTGCGTCTGACATTAGAGCTGCTGCTCATAAAATAGTTTGTAGTACTGCTCCTGCTTCTGAACTTCTAGATAGCATGAAAGATTGGCAAGAAAGGGAGCAAATATATTTTACTGAGGTTTTTGCTGCTGAAGTTCTTGAGCGGCTTAGGAAATATTCGGACGAATTGGAGCCCGATAATGTAGCAAATGATTGTAAGCAAATTTTTGAAGGTCTTTTTGTCTTCTTCCAGGTGGCTGACACGATCAGATGTTTGGTTAAACTGCGTGATAATTCGGTCCGTTTGTGAGAGGAGAAAAAGGCAGCAGAAGCAGCTGCACAAACATCCCAGATCAGCATAGCACGAGCTTCTACTCCTGAAACATAAGAAAGTTGTATTTCATGTGAGACCTATGCGGGAAGCCGCACCTTTGTATGTCCCTCCTAAAGGAGCGGGTACGGATGATGATAAGACTTCTACTGATACAAAGGGTTATTCTATTTATAATTGGGTTTACACTCCTTGGAATAGAGCGGATGTTATGGCTCTTTTATTTGCATTACCTGATCCGCGAAAGAATCCAGCAGCCTTTTATGAGGAAGTTGAGAGTGAAATAGCTCTTGTACTATGACTTTGCCTGATATTGATTTATTTTTTGGACTAATATTACCACCTGATATGTGGAGAACTGTGCGTTAAGTTGATGATTGTGTGACATTTGGAGCATTGTGGAAAGATTTAGAGCAGTTAGATGAAGATAGAGAACCTGCACAGAAACCGTGTCAGTTAATTTTAAATCTTCCGGCAGCTGTTATAGTTAAGTTAAAGACGATTATTACCCCTAAAAAAATAGATTGGACAGTGTTAGCGTCTTGCAAGCAAAAAGCAGATGAATCGGTTTCTGACTTCTTCACACGCTTTGAGAAGGCATTCCAGGATTTTAGTGGCCAGTCATTGACAGATGACATGAGCAGGCATCTGTTTGTCGATAAATATGTCACCAACCTTTTGCCAGGAATAGCTAGTCGCCTAAAGGCCAGCGAGATCTCATGGACTACCTCTTCTCTGGTTTCTCTTTTAACTATGGTTCAATATTATGAACGACAGGAATTGGAAGCTAAAGGTAATGAGAATAAAAAGACTAAAGAAGTAAAAACGAAGGTTATGTTGGCTCAGGCTGATGGTCTGCCTTCAAGAGGTAATAATAGAGCTGGACGAGGATCTTATGGTCCGTATTTTCCTTCTTGTACTAGTTCGAATTTGTCTGTTGATCAGTGTGCGTACTGCAAGAAATGTGGACATTGGGCTAATGAGTGTCCAGCATTGCGTGCTCAGCAGTATCCACGTGGTCGGGGACAAATGGGAAATCGTTCAGGATATTCAGGGCCTAGAGAAAGCACAGATGATCGTGCTAGGTATGATGCTAATACACGTGGACAAGATGGGTTTAACGCTTTTGATAGACGGAATGAGTATCAAATGTCTAATTATATGCCTTCTGATTTTAACGATTCTGCTTATGAATAGGATTGCCTAGGATGGGGAAAGGAATCAGTTGAAGTTCCAGTAGATCAGAAGTGTCCCTATGTTACAGCACATGTATTGGGTTCTACTGATCCGTTTCTGGTTGATACAGGAGCAACTCGTAGTGCCTTATCTAAACACTTGCTTCCTAGGGCTGCCCTGTCTGGCTTAACTATTACATCGATAGGATTCGATGGAACACCTTCCCTTAGCCCACTATCACAACCACTGGAATTCCATGTTGATAAGTTTACTGCTCCATGTCCGTTTTTGCTCTCTCCAAACACACCAGACAATATTGTGGGTCTTGATATGCTCAAATATTTCAGGGCTACGATACGATGTTCTCCGGAAGGAGTATGGGTTATTTTGAATGATAACTACCCAGTGATTGAGAGATCTTGAATTATTAAAGAGGATATTGTATTAGCTTCACTACCTAGTACCTTGTGGGCTACTTCAGACACCAATGTAGGGCAAATGGTTATTCCGCCAGTACATATTAGTGTCAAGGAGGGTGCTTCATTGCCAAGACTGCCTCAATTTAAAATTTCTCGAGAAGGAGAAGAAGCACTTACACGCATTATTCATGATTTGATTAAAGTGGGGGTTGCGGAAGAAGTTCCTTACAATGTTTGCAATAGTCCGATTCTTCCCATTTTGAAAAAAGATACTGACACTAGGATTTACAGATTCATCATTGATTTGAGAGACGTTAACAAGATTGTAGTACCGCAGTACCCTGTGGTTTCTGATATAACAACATTGCTTACCTTAGTCTCTCCAAGAGCAACTACATTTTCTGTAATCGATTTGAAGAATGCTTTCTTCTCGATTCCTATTCATCCTGATGGCCGATATTTGTTCGGTTTCACTTTGAATAATCAATCGTACAGATTTTTTTTAGTTCCTCAAGGGTACACTAAAAGTCCAAGCATTTATAGTCAAGCCTTAAAACGACAACTTGATTCCTTTACTTTGTCTGAAGGAGTGGCTCTCATACAATATGTTGACGACATCTTGTTGGCAGCAGATATGCCTGAGCAGTGTGAAGAATGTACTTTGTCTCTACTTTCTTTTCTTGCTGCGCACAACCATAAAGTATCACGAAAGAAATTGCAATATTGTAGACTGAAGTTAACCTCCTTAGGTTATCTTCTGTCTAAGGAGAGTTGTGCACTTACACCAGATCGCATACAAGCAATTTCAGACACACCAGTACCTTCCACCCAGAAAGATGTCCGTGCATTTATTGGTTTGACTTCGTTCTGCAGGCAATGGATATTGGGTTTTTCATACATTGTTAAACCCCTGCTAGCGCTTTTGACTAAAAACACTCCGATGCTCCTTCAATGGACAGATGAATGCCAAAATGCTTTTCGTCGGTTAAGACAAGCTCTTTGCTCTGCACCAGTGTTAGGCACACCAGACTACACGAAGGCTTTTACACTCTATGTACACGAGAAAGATAGGTGTGCATTGTCAGTTTTCGTACAGACACACGGTGACAAGCAGCGCCCCTGTGCGTATTTTTCGGCAGATCTTGATCCTGTTGCTCGAGCATTGCCTGGGTGCTTCGTTCAGTTGCAGCGACAGCTGTGTCCATACGCCAGAGTGAAGGGATAGTTTTGTGCCACATAAACTGTTGGTGATAGTACCCCATGCGGTTGATGCCCTCTTAGATCAGACTAAGACGCAGCATTTAACTAGTGCTCGTTTGACAGGATACGAATTGACACTGTTAGCCCCTCACATTACACTAAAGGTGTGCAACACTCAACCCAGCTACTTTGTTGCCATATCATGTGACTGAGTCTCAATGAAAATAGCCTCATGATTGTATATTCCTCACTAAGGAACAGACAAAGGGGGCGCGTCAAAATGCAAAATACGCCCCTTTCGGATGTAGATGGGAACTGTGGGTTAATGGGTCCTGTTTGAAGTTACCAGATGGCACGACCTCAGCTGCATATGCAAACACGACACTTGAGACAGTAGTGGAAACAGCTCAAATACCACAGACGTTGGCTCAAGCAGCTAAACTAATAGCTTGGACACGAGCGTGGGAACTTAGCACTGACTTGTGTGTGAACATCTACACGGATAGCCGCTATGCTTTTGGAATGGTTCATGACTTTGGCCCACTCTGGAAGGAAAGAGACTTTCTTACATCCCACGGGATGCGGATAATGCACGAAGAATTAGTGCATAATCTCTTGACTGCACTTACATACCCAAAGAAAATTGCTATTGTGAAGTGTAGCGCACACAAGAAAGTTATTGACAAAATAGGACAAGGCAACGCCTTTGCAGACCGCGTAGTTCATGAGATTGCGATGCCACAAAGGACTACATCCATGTACATAGTGAAATCACAAGCTGAGCGTTGGCATGATGTTAGAGAGGAAGTATCGGATATACAGAGATCTGCCTCTGTGAAAGAACTTGAGCAATGGTCTAAAGAAGGAATGTTAGACGATGAGGGCTGATGGTGTAACAAATAAATGAATAAGTGGAAATTGCCTGCTGCTTATTTACAGCCTATGGTTCAAACGGCACATGGGCCGGCACATGTTGGAGCTCTAGCAATAACGAAATTGCTTACACAAGTTTGGGAGCATCCAGAGATTGCCGGTACAGCGAAAAGAATAGTACAATCTTGTTTGATTTGTTGGCAGTATAATCCTGGAAAAGGGACACGAACTCCAACAGGAGGGTTTGCTACACCGACTGCACCTTTTGAAGTTTTGCAGATGGATTACATCCAACTTGAACGCTGCAACAATCTAAAATATATCCTAGTGGTGGTATGGGCCTTCAGCAAATGGCTAGAGGCATACCCTACAAAAGATAATAAAGCTCTCACTACAGCGAAGGTGCTTTTAAAGGAGTTTTTCCCTAGATATGGTGTTTGTAAACTTTTATTGAGTGACAACGGACCTCATTTTATTGGGCAAGTTGTTTAGTATGTCTTGAAGGGATTAGGGATCAAGCAGAAATTCCATGCAGTCTTCCACCCACAATCAGCAGGATTCGTGGAGAGGTACAACGCTACTTTGAAATTGAAATTAGCAAAAATACTTGATTCCACGTCTCTGAAACGGGCAGATGCACTGCCATTGGCATTGTTGTCCATAAGATTGGTGCCACATTCACGATCTGGCCTTACCTCATATGAAAACGTATTTGGAAGACAAATGAACATTTGGGGAGTTCCTAAACCATGCCCCGTACATGATATACCTTGTGTTATGATGAAGGATTATTTGGCACAGTTAACCGACAGTTTGATCTCTATTCATCAACAGGTTCGAGAAGCTCTTCCTGACAGATCTACAGGTGAGGCACACAAACTCCATCCTGGAGACCATGTGATGATCAAGGTCTTTGAGAGGTCGAACAGTTTGGAACCGAGTCGGCGTGGACCGGAGCAGGTGCTCCTAGCAACAAGGACAGCAGTTCGAGTTCGAACAGGAAGAACTGGGTCCATAGCACACACTGCAAACATGTGTTGCCTGCCTTGGTGGAATCTGCTGTGGTGACTGATCATCGAGAGAACTTGGAGACAGAGAAGGGCCATGCTATCTCACCTGATGAATCTGAGGGAGTCTTCCCGGACCACACGATTCCTGGAGCATTTCGATACCAATTGAGACCGAGGAAAGAATCTGTAGTACTGAAAAAGACTGGTTGAGCTACCGCCCTGGGTTGGTGAAGCGGAGTGCTGATGTGGCAAGGGGGGGGGGGGATCAGTCCTGCAAAGTGACACCAGTCTTGGCCCTCGGTGAAGAAATCAACAGCTGCCCAGGGATAAGAGCTCCAACGATTGTTTTAAACGACAAAGTGATCATGGCTACAGGAAGATCAACTGTTGCTAAGATCTGTAATAAGAAGATCATTTGTGTGACAGGGTTTGTTGTTGCTAAGGTGGCTTTGGCAGCAATACCTTGGGTTGTTGAGAAAGTGGCTCCTGCTTAACAATTGCTGATTGCCACTACTCCAGTACCGGTTGAGCACCACTACTTTACGCTTCCCTACCATGAGCAGAAGCATCGACAATCCTAACTAAATAATACATTCATCCAGATATTGCATCATACACACAATGCCACGAATACTACCAACTGTTGGGTGTGTGGGATGATACCTGCACATCAAAAGAAAGTGGGAACACCTTTTATTCCTCTACCGTTTTCTCATAATGGTTCATGTCAAGCTTGGTATGCACTTTTGTTTGCTTCCGGAAAGCTTTCAGTAGGTGGGATTAACTTTCATCTCAATAAAGTATGCTATCAAGATAAAGATGGTTATCCTCAGGCTAAAGGGACTAAATGGGAATGGGAAGAGTATCAACTTGACAATATTTCGACGCCATATGTCTTCACTAATATGAGAACTATTAAGAACAATGGACCTTTTGTGATTTCTGTGACCAGAGCTAAAGCAGATTTGTGTATAAGCAGTGTTAGAAGAATTCCAATGGGACAGAGTGAATGTATTTTGACATTGACTATTGAAGGAGCTAATAATAGTAGTTTCACATTGTCGCACAACACTAATTTTGTCTGCGGTAATAAAGGATACTATCAATTACCTGTTGGGTGGTCTGGGATATGTTACATATCATTTTTGTTGCCACCTGTGTTCGTGGCCCCTCCATCGTATCACCGAGATTTAAAACTGTACAACGATATCTCCAAGAACAGATACAAACGAACAATAAGTACAGATGAGGTTGATCAGATGGCCACCACTTTACAACAATATGTCGATTTTAATTTGGGTTGGTTTTCTTTGTGGGTGCTGCATTAAACAGTAGAAAAATAAGGAGATTAACATGTGTTGTGGAAGCTGTTACCAATCAGACAGCAATGGCACTTGGGAACATTACAGAAGAACTGCAAATTGTAAGGATTGTAGCACTCCAGAACAGAATGGTGCTTGATGTGATTTTGGCTGATCGAGGTGGTGCATGTTGCATCATCGGTAGCAGCTGCTGCGTGTTCATAACAGATCACTCACCTTCAGTATACGATGCAATATCAAAACTGCATAAGATTGCTGCAGAGATTCACCCAGAGACTGGTACATGGACTTTTTCGAACGGGTTCTAGACACTATTTGCTACTTGGGGCTGGAAACTACTGACTATTTCATGCATAGTGTTGGCGATATTATTTACATGACGTGCCTGTATTCAATGTGGTCCTATGCTTTGCTCCATATGCATCACTGCTTGTACACCTGCCAAGAGAAATATTGCAGAAATGAAAGCCCAACAAATGCTAAATAAAGAGGTCACTGAGATGATGAGCATCAATGTACAGGATACATTTCTAGATTACCCCAGATAAATGAATGTCTTCAGCTAATGCTAAAAGGGTCATCTGTTGTAATTTGGCAGCGATTGGGTTAGAATTAGCAGAAGCCATCTTGTATTTAGAAGCTATCTTGTCTGTTTCGTAGAATCTATTTTGTATTTTGTATGCCATGTGCTACCACGTGCTTGCCATGTGCTCTGTCCTACCTTTCGGTTCCCTGCTCTTGTATTCTGCCTAGCAACAAGGTATATTTAGCCTTTCCTGTTTCGCACATGCCCAGTTGAGCTTGCAGCTGTCTTTGCAGCTGTTCCCAGTTTGTAACTGTCAGGATGTGTTTACTAGAATTAGCCACTGTTAGCTCCACCCACGTGTTGACTGTAGGTTTTCTATATGACCATATATGTACCTAAAACCTGTATTTTGTACTTGTACCGCCTTCTTCTGAGCCCCTGTGTGGGTATAAAAGGACCCTGCTCCTTCAGTTCAGTCTGCTACTTCATACACTACCGAAGGGTGCTGTGTGAATGTAGTTCCACCTCATGAGGTTTAATAAACTCTGTATTTTCTATTCCAGTTTCTGTGCCAACTTCTTCCTATTGCTCTGAGGACTTGTGCAGAGAAGGGCAAACCCCTTGTACTGGTAGGTATTGCTGAGGTTCACCACCACAAAGGTGGAGCTGCTGTTGATAAACATTTACACTTGTTGAATGTGAGAAGTTGGCCTGGCATATGATGCCCACTATTCTAGTGGGCACCTTGCACCAGTCCAAACGACCCTTATTGATGGTAGGTTTAAAGTCAACCTTATAGAAAGCTATCCTAGTGGTGGCTGTGGAGAGCAGTCTTCAGGCTAAGACTTGGAGGTGAGTTAAGCAGGTTGTTTTACCAGTCTATGATCTCTTGAATGATCATCAAATGAAAGTACACCACACAAGGTATATTTATTTATTCTAAACACAACCCATCTAGTCTCTTTTTGAGGCTAGAGGTCTAAGCACAATACAAGGAATGTAATTAGCATACAATAAATTGCACAGTATACGTTTTGCCCTAGGAGACTCACAAACCATATACTAAAATAGTGGTAAAAGAGACCACGTGAGGGATAGAAATCAGGCTAGGGCCTGTTGAACCGCTGGGGTAACCAGGAACCACCCAAGGTAGGGATGCAGAAGACCCACGGGGGACGCGTGCAGTGTCTAAACACAGCTGTGAATCCCCATTAACTTTCTATGGAGAATAAGCAAGTTATGATTTTAAAGATTAAGGACACTTAGGGATGAACTACGATGGAGCCCCTTTAGACTTAGACACTTAGAGAGTTAAGACCCACCGTAGCACCGGAGTACTCGTGTTACCTCACCCAGGGAAGCCGGGTGCATAGGTGTCTTTTCATATCGGGTGTCGTCGTCGATTCCAATTGAGAGCTGCATAGAAATGCTGCAGGGTAGATCCAAGGGTGGATTGGAGATGTGAAGAACCTGAAAGCAGAGGGGACAGAGTCTGGGTCCCTTGCCAGTGACCAGGATGGAGACAGGAAGATGCCAGCCGATGTTGGGTGCTTTAAGGTGAAAGAGGTGAAGCTTGACTCTTCAGCCACGAGGTCCAGGACAGGAGGTGTTGACGACAAACAGGAGCTGCATTCAAGCTGTCCCACGAAGGATGTCGAGTGCTGCAGCGTTGGTATCCGGATTGGACCTTACAAGCCTTGGCAACAGCAAACCCACACAAGTTGATAAGATTAGCTTTGGTGCAAACCAGCAAGATCTGAGGGACTCACCCTTTAGAGGGGAGTCAGAGCACATCTGGAGTAACCAGGAAAGCTCAAGAAACAAAGGATTGTCCTTTGTGGGGACCCACTAGCCAACGGACTAGAGATTGCGAAGGAGCCTCGAGCGGAAATGCACAAAGAGAGCTTACGGAATACCCCAATGCACAACTTTAGGAAACTTCGGGAAGTAGGTGCAATTCTGAATTGCAGGATGTTCAGAAGTTCCAGTCCCACGACTCTCGTGATAGCTACAGGTCGCAGCTTTGCTGGGTACTCGCCTCAGCCTTGGAAATGTCTGGAAGTCCATGTCCTGTGTTGTAGACTCTTCAGGATCCGGCAGGAGCCTCAAAAAAGCTGACCGGCAAGATGCTTCTTTGGTGCCTGTTTGAACAGGGAGGTCACTCCTTGGCCTCAAGGGAGATTCTTCAGTCTTTCAGTCGAAATGAAATGTCAAACGTCCAAGATTTCTTCTTCAGAGTTTCGTCCTAGTGACTGGGTTCCTACACTTATACTAAGTTTAGGGGTTGGACTAACTCTAAGGTCCCACCTATGGGAGGACCTGGGGAGTGTGTGGTTACACCCCTTCCCCTTTGTCCAGTTTTGTGCCAGAGCTGGGGCTTAGTGCCCCAGCAACCGGTATGAACTGTGAAATGCATGGAGCACCTTGTGTGTCCCAGGCAGTGTCTGAAAAGCATTCACTGAATGCACCCACCCGGCCCCAATACACTAAAGCCTGTCTGGGGAGGTGGTTACTCCTCCCTGGGCAGGAAACCTTTTGTCCAGGCCTCCCCTTCCGGAGTTGCATCCAGCAGCAGGAGGTCAGACTCGTGTCTGTGGCAGCAGCATCCATTTTGTGATGCTGAGGCTCTTTAAAAAGGTTACCAGGTGTACCAGTGTGTGCATGTCTTCTACCTCTAGAAGGGCGAAATGCTACCCCCGCCACCAGAACTGGCGGGGGGTAGTTATTCGAAAGTGTTTGACAGCAAACACGACATGTTTTGATAAAGCCAAACCAAAGTTAGCATTAGCGCAAGGATTATAATGCACTTAAGAGTATATGGTATGGCTATATCATAGAACAGCTATAAGGAGAAGGTTCTGAAAGCTGCAGAGGGGCTCAGCTCATGCTAGGGCACCCTCTCACATAAAACCAAGCACTCTGCCTTTAGGATTGTCAAGGCCTGCCATAGGAGTGACTTATGGGTTACTATGTATCTATATATTTATATAAAGGTAGATATAGGTATACTATATCTAAGTAAGGGGTGCTTACACTACCTTACCCAGGCTGTGTGAACAGCCTGTGGTGTCATTTTGGAAGGCTAACCAGGGGTGGCACAATACAAGCTGCAGCCCCTGGTAGCCCTCTGCGGTACCTATGCCCTGGATACCTAAGGTACCATATACAGGGACTCACATGGTTAGCCCAGTAACCAATCTGGTATGTACCTAAAGTACATGCATTCAATTTAGAGAGAGAACAGCTAGGCTGTGGACCTGATTAGCAGGGCCACAGCCAGACTACAGTCGAAAAACCAGTGAAACACAGCAAAAAGTGGGGGTAACCACAGAAAGGAGATCCTACTCTCCTACATTGATGAGGACTTTACTACATGTTTACCTACCTGTCTTCAATCTAAATAAATGTACGTGTTACTCTTAACACCAGTGTGGTCCGTCATTACTAGACAGTGCCCTTGTTTTGAATTTCTCTAGGGTACCAATATGACCTGAGCTATCTAGCATCCTTTTCCAATAGGTGAGTTTCTTGTAAGAAGGCTTCACCGATTTCATTATTATGCAGCCATTTCAGTATTGCTCACCTCTTTACGGGGGAATTTAAACTTCGTACATTTGAAGAGACCAGGAAGAAACCTGCCCTTGCAGGATCATACAAAGTGTCCACTGGGGGACATGAGTGTATCAGACCCGGCTCCATATCAAACTTCAATAGCCGTGGGGCTCAATAGAGCATCTCAGAGTTGCCCACCACCTCCCTTAGTAACGAAGTCTTTGCTCTGAGTGACCACTGTAAAGTTTGAGCAGAGTTTGCATTGCAAAATTTACTAATATCCCAAACAAGTGTACAACCATAAGCACAAAGTAGGGTAGCAGCCGGATCCTACCGGAAGACCAAACCCCTCTACTAGTAAATGAGCAAGGGCACACATGGCTAACTAGAGCAAATAATATCTGTATGTGACAGCCTTAAGTAAACGTCTCTTTGACACCAGGAGCATATCATCTAGAAGTCATAATCAGACTCTGGACATAAATCTTGTTCAGCCCTTGCCCCGATCACGCCCTCCAGAGTCCTACTTTCAATTTCTGATTCTGCAGCCAGCACAGCTATCTCCAGCTGTACTCCGCAGCAAGGTGCATTGGAGGGTGAGCCTCTTATGAGGGAAATGGGCAGAATCTCCAGAAGTGTTGTCAGGATGACAAAACTTAGGGATCATGGTTTGGGGGGATCAGAGGATATGTCTGATCATCTCAGGCATATACTCCACTTCCAGGCACCAGTTGCCTGCTTCTTCTCAGTTCTCTTGGTTGGTTTCACCTGTGAATGCCATAGATGTGTTTAATCAATTCTCATGTGTCTCTGCCCATCACCAGATCTTTGTTTCTTCTGGGCCCTATTATGTTACCTACAGTAAATCTTCCCCTCAGACTAGCAGGTATCAGTGGAGCACCAGAGCTCTGAATGAAAGGGATCACAAATCCCACCTTGGTGGCTTCTGCTTCTGATGCAGTGGTCGGGACACCCCCTGCCCCCTTTTCTCTGCAGCAGCCATGCTTCTCAGCTCCTGTGTCTCCCACCGTATGACTTGGTCCTTCCGTCAATGGTTGTCTCAGTCATATAAAGTTTTCAAATTTAGTTCCTATCTTTCACCCGCCAACCTCAGTATGTTATCTTACAGAGACGGCTCATCAAATGGCTTCCCCTGCTTAGAAATTCAATCTCAATTCTGTTCATGTTCCGCTCCTGGTTAAGATGCATCAGCTTCTGGCCTCATATCTTCTCACCTTCATGATGGGGTGCTCCAGTTATTGTGTCGCCCTCTCACCTTCCTCCCCTGAAGGAGTGCTCAGGTGCTCTTTGTCCTAATAAATATCTCTCAACCCAAGATACGCACAAGCATCAAGGGTATCTGAGTTTTAAAAGGTTGAATCAACACATTCTTTTTCCTTCACACTGTTTCACTCACTCATTCAGCATGCTGCATTTACCTCCAGAGGGTATTCTAGAATCCAGATGGCACCCTTGTTCCGCATTCATCACTGGGGCTGCAGGGCGGCTATCTTAGGCTCTCTGTGTCCAGTATGGCAAGAAGGAAGATGAGAGTATCAACTTTGTCCACAGCTTTAAAGCTCCATATAAAACCCATCGTCCCATTGAGAGTGAGGGTTAAAATCCTCATTGGTCACCGACTGCGAAGAATTTGCCTTCTGAATATTTTAAAGGACCTTCTTGTCCACAGCTCAGCTGCCGCCGCAGAGATATATCAGCTGCTTGATACAGTTTGGCCGAAACCCTGGAGATCTTAAAATTGCCCACAACAAACCTATTCTACAGGCTACGACCCAACATACCATCTGCACATGGACCAATGTGCGATGGTGCTCTCCTTGTAAAGTAGATTGAAAGAGATATGTATGAACAACAGATATGGCTACACTTAGGAGAATAATTACTTGACAACCCCCCCAAACAGGCCTTCCCCAGGCAGAAGCACAGGATCTGCACTCATCGTTACATTGGGCACATCAAAACTACTGTGGACCGTGGACTTTGCTCCATAGACTCAAATCAATTGGGATCCTTTTTTTACTGCGCTGGATCCATTGTAACTGGCCCCCATTCAGCCTCTCCATCCTTTCTGTCCAACTATTTTTTTTTTTTATTCAATCAATAACATGATCATACACAAGACAGAAAAACTCAAAACATGCATAATAATTTCATCGATACAAAATACATACAAACTGTTCAAAATTAAACACAATTCAAACAGTCATGTGTGACATCCAAAAGTAGGATTACAAATTTAGCACATGTTCATGAATTATAAAGATTTGCGTTAAAAAAAATATAAAATAAATACAAATCAATTTAAAAGAAGGGTGTAGGAATGTGGAATCTGACTACATGGTAGCCCCCACATTTTTCCTGTTGTTTTGATGGTTTTTGACTTAGTTTGGCCGGGGCCCTGCTATCCAGGACCCAAGCCTATCTGTTTTCTCTCTAAATTGATTGCATATACTTTAGGTACACTCCAGTTTGGTTACTGGGGTACCTTGTGAGTCCCTAGTATATGGTACCTTAGGTATGTAGGACATAGGTATCCCAGAAGCCTACCAGGGGCTGAAGCATGTATTGTGTCACCCATGGTTAGCCTTCCAAAATGACACCACAGGTCTGCTACTGCAGCCTGGGTAAGGTGATGCATGCACCCCTTACTAAGATATAGGTTACCTATATCTACCTTTAATAACAGACACATACAAACCAATCAGTCACTTCTATAGCAGGCCTTCTTGATCCTGAAGGCAGAGTGCTTGATTTTATGTGAGAGGGTGCCCATGCAATAGAAGGACCCCTCTGCAGCTTTTGGAATCTATCCACTGAGGCTGTTCTGTGATGCAGCCAGACCATATACTCGTAAGTGCATTATAACCTCGCGGTAAATGCTAACTTTGAAATGGCGCAAAGCCAAAGGGGATGATGGACGGAGTGGTGAACATTGCAAGCACTCACCCCAAGTCACCTGATCTGGGTTTAATCCATCATAATTCTTTAGCTCACTCCGCCACCCCAGTTCAGACATGGCCATATGCAAATCAGTCTGACCCTGTGCCTCATTGGAACAGTCCAGCCTGAACTGCCAAGTCATGTCTTCCCTGGACCGGAAACAAGCATCCTGGGACCGGTGTCTGGCTAATCAGCAGTCATAAGCCAGGCTAGCTTAAATCCAGTGGCAAAGTGAGCAAGGGACCCACGTCTGGGCATACCCTGCCAACTTAGGGCGAACAAAGCAAAACCAAAGGGGATGATGGACAGAGTGTTGAACATTGCAAGCACATACCCACAGTCAACTGATCTGGGTTTAAACTTCGGAATGGCTCCATCAAAACATCTAAACATGTCGTGTTTGGTGTCAAACACTTTGGAATCTTACCCCCCGCCATTTTTAATTTAACTGGATGTTCCTCCTCATTTCTCTAGGCAAGCACCGAGATGCCACACAGTGAGTCGCGCGCTATAGAAATAATATTAACATAACATCCATCTAGACAGAGTAGGAAAAACTGGAGGTGGCATTGCTATAGCCTTCAAGAACCATCTTAAGGCGCAATGGATCTCCACCTTGGGTAATGACAGGTTGGAATTAGGTATCTTCAAAATTACCATGTCTCACACAGAGAGCTGGAATGGAGCACTAATTTACCGGCCTCCGGGTTGGAGAGCTTATTTCTCCACCTATCTGATCGAACAAATAGTCATGCAGGTCCTTGCCTCCAGCAAATTTATTTTGCTGTGAGACTTTAACTTCCATGGCGTAGATCTCACCAAGCCTGAAGTAAATAAGCTCATAACCAGCCTTAGCTTAATCGGTCTTTCCCAAAGGGTGCAGGGCTCCACTCATCGGGCTGGCCACGCCCTCGATTTAATTATCACTCCTATGGATCATCTCAGCATTTTACCCCATACCCATTAACTTGGACTGACCACTTTAAGGTCATGTTCACCCATCAATCTCCATCTACTCTGACTCCAATCTGAAAAAGGGAACAGAATCAGAAGGCATTGCGCAGGTCTTGGCACAAATTATCTTTGGAATCCATCAAGGAGGTTTTCCATCGTCGCCCACAAGAGTGTGGTTCCGACGACCCTGACGTCTCTGAAATGTTAGGAAGCTTCAATTTAGATTTAGTGACGGCTCTGGACCGCACCATTCCCCAAATGAAAAATAGCTCAGTCCAGTGGCGGCAATCTGCCCCTTGGTACACAGTCGAGCTAAAAACTGACAAATCAAAATGTAAGACTTTGGAGAGACGATGGAGATGTAGAAAAGACCCACTGGATAGACAAGCTTACAAACTAGCTCTATCCGGCTACTATCAGAATATAAAAATGGCCAGACGTATCTATATCATGGACCAAATTGATCAGGCTAGTAATGCTTCCAAAGCCCTTTTCAATATAGTTATTTAAAGACTTTGTATCACCCCAAGCCTGTACACAAATCTCAGATGAATCACAAGTACTCAGTGATGTACTAGCTCGTTGCTTCCAGCAAAACATCATGTTGATTTATGCAAATTTTGCAACTTCTAATTCTTTGAAGTCAACTCTCTTAATCTGACAAGATGAACTCAAATCTCCATTAGTGAATACTCTGGACCAGTTTGAAATAACCACGCTCGACAAAATTTCTAATTCATTACTGTCGGCTAAATGAGGCTCACCTGGCGACCTATGTCCTCCAAAAACTATGGCCCTTTTATCGCCCAGTTGTGCCCCAGAAATGCTCAAAATTTTGAACAACTCGATTCCATCTGGCACCATCCCTACCGCTTGGAAAAAGGTGTATGTAAGACCAATCTTGAAGAAACCTACAGCTGACCTTCAGGTGCTTAGCAGTTACAGACCAATATCTCTCCTACCCCTGTTGGCTAAGCAATTGGAAACCATCATAAACAGGCAGCTAAGCGTATATCTCGAGTCCAACAAAATCTTAGTCCCCTCTCAGTCTGTATTTCGGCCAGGTTTCAGTACTGAGGCGGCCATCCTGGCAGTAACTGACTCTCTGAGGCAGGTAATGGATGCTGGGGATTAGTGATTCTGATCCTCCTAGATCTCTCTGCGGCATTTGATACCATCTCTCAATCTTTGCTTGTGGAGAGACTTTATTTATGTGGCATCTGGGGTACAGCCTTGAAATGGCTGAAAAACGTCTTGTCTGATAGATGGCAAAGGATAATATTAGGACCTTATCTCTCCCAGAAATCCTGTTTGGACAAGGGTGTCCCCCAGGGCTCTTGTCTAAGTCTTGCATTATTTAATATTTATATGGCCCCCTTTGCAAAAATTGTTGAACTGTTTGGATTTTAAATAATCTCCTACGCTCATGATACTCAGCTGATGTTTCCAAACGGCTCTAACTTGGAAGATGAGAACATTCGATTTGAAGTCGGTATGCTTGCAATCTCAAACTGGATGACAGATAACTGTCTCCAGCTGAATCCTAGTAAAACCAAGATTATGCTTATTTTTAAAGCTTCTACCATCTGGACACAAGAGTGGTGGCCTGGTCAGCTGGGAATGGCTCCCATTCCAACCTAAACTGTGAAAAATCTGGGATTAAAATTGGACCCAAGAGTAACCATGAAGGTTCAGGTTGTGGCCACTATTGGCTCCGGCTTCTACAACCTACGCCTCTTACGCAGGATACTTCCCTATTTGCCTATCAAACATCAGAGAGCCTTGGTCCAGGCCATGGTGATGAGTCACCTAGACTATGGGAATGCGTTGTTGGCAGAAGTGGGAGAGACATTGCTTGCTAAATTGCAGGTGATCCAAAACACTGCAGCAAGGATGATTTTAAATCGACCTCCAGGCTCGTCATCAGCGCCCTTGTTAAGAGAGCTCCACTGGCTACCGATTGAGAAGCAATCCTTTTTTAAGATCTGCTGTCTTACTTTTAATGCCGTGAATGGTAAAGGCCCCCTTTACCTCCAGAAGAAATGTATAAACCAGGTTTTGGGTTGCAACCTTAGATCCAACTCCTTGGCTCTTTTAAAGGTTCCCGAATCCATCTAAGGCGCACGGGGGCAAAGCCTTTTCGTACATTACCCTGCGGTACTGGAATCAGCTTCCGATTGCCCTGCAAAAATGTACCTCATACATCTCCTTCAGGAAACAACTAAAAACTTTTCTGTTTTAACACACTCATTTAATGCTACCAGTTTTCCACCCTCATTTCGCTAGGTAAGCGCCGAGATGTCTCCTGGTGAGTCGTGCGCCATAGAAGACCAATTAACATTAACATTAACATCTGCTCCCAGCCTCACACCCACTGGCCCCGCGCAGTGACAGCACTGTCTGCGCGCCCTGCTATTTTAGGCTAGATGAATGGCACGCAGGTCGCCGGAGGGCTAAGGACAAACCCTAGCTCGACGGGGTCTAAACCTGACAGCTGTAAGAGCGGTTGTGCATTCCTATGAACGGTCTTCATTTTAAGGGCAGCGTTGCTCACCCCCCTTCTGCTTACCAAATTTATGTCCAGAAACACTCGAAAAGCACGTGCTGATGGAAGGACTGCGCTGTGGGTGTAAATCTAAACATGTGAGAGTGCTCTGCATGTTTGACACTGGACTCTGGTGCGCATTTGTGATAGGCTTCTTGAAGTGACTCAATATACACTCAAATGGTTGGTCAGATGTACTTTATTGACTATCAGTACCAACAGCTCCGAGGAAGCTGTCGAACTAGAGCACACAGAGAATATTCCTACATAAACATTCTGTAACCATGGTAAGAGGATGACAATATGGGAGCATGCACCATAATGAACATAGAAGATAGATTACTACAATATCTCCCTTCTTTGATACAATTAAATAATTAAAACCAAACATATATATACCTAAATACTATAAACTGATGCATAAAAATAACAATAAACCGAAAAAGGGATAAAATAAAAACATAAACAATTAAAATAAATTCATTTCATAAATACATATCCTACAATGCCACCTAATGAAGACATTGAAAATGGACAAAACCCAAAACAATAATTCATAAATTCAACCGTTTAGGTAAAACTCGGATCCTACTGCTCCTCCTATTCTAACTTACAATTACCCTTCAAACTTTCCTTGTCATCAATTCCACTTTTCAGTTGACTGATACCCATATGTGAAACAGCCTTCTCTGGCAATTTATAAATGCATTAAAGATTCCACCAATTCTTCCCATTTACCCTAACTGCACTCTTTTCCTCAGCATCTACTTTCACCGGAGGGCTGAACTTGGATAAGCCTTTGGGTACATTATGGGGTGATTTGATTTTGACCCAATCACCCACTTTGATTTTGGAATCAAACATCTGCACCTTATTGAACTTAAACTGATTATCACCATCATTTTTCCCATTAGGTCCTTCCCTTCTACAATCAGATTCAGACTGAGTAATTGATTCAGCTCTCTTCATGTTAAGGACTGAACCCAATGTTTTCATCCATGCCGGACATAAATGGAAAGATGCTTCCCGTCCTCTCAATAATTTGAATGGGCTTGAACTAGTTATATTGCTTGGTGTAGTGCGATGAGCCCACAACTTGCTTTGTACTGCTTCTCTGATACCAATTTTGGATGCAACTGCCCACTGAATACACTCCACCAAAATACGGTTAGTCCTCTCAATAAAACCGTTTGCCTGTGGGTGATAAAGTGCCACCATTCTATGATTAATTCCTGATTGTGATAAAAAATTCACCATCTCTCTAGAAGTAAATTGAACACCGATGTCTGACACAATTTGCAAATAGACTTTGAAAAAATTTGATAACTTCAATGGATTTAGGATCAGGCATAAAGTGTACTTCCCACCATTTACTAAAGTATTCAGCAACCACCAAAACAAATTTATATTTACTCGGCAAAATGTTAAATGGTCCCACAAAATCCACCGCCAATTTTAACCATGGTACATCTGGCCTAGGAACCTCTTGTGTAGGGGGAGACACAATTTTTACCACCTTATCACTAGCGTTACAAGTCAAACAGTCTTTGACTAAAGCATTAATGTGCCGATCCATAGATGGCCACCAGTAAAAATTTCTAATCCTCTTCTTGGTGTTAGTCTGGCCCAAATGTCCCTCATGTCCAAATCTGATTTTACAATCTCTCAACTTCTCAGGTGGAACAAACTTATTACCTCTCATAACCATACCACCTTCCTCCACAGTAAGTTCATCAGCAATCTTAGAAAACGGATGTAAGTCTTTGTCTAAGTGTTTCTCTTTAGGCCAACCCTCAACAATATAATGTTTTACTTGTTTAAGAGTGGAGTCTACTTCAACGGCTGAAAACCATTCATGTTCTGTAAAACAACCTACCGAACAAGCATCAATAGCTGCAATAAGACAGTCCTCGTCCATATCTTTATTTAACTAATGAGCAGAAATAGGAATTGGAAATCTAGATTAAAAATCTGCCTGCGTGTTCTTGCCACCAGAAATATGCGCCACCTTAATACTATATTGTAGTAATTTTGCACTGAGCCCCGCGATTCGTGGAGTGTGTTCCTTTATCACTTTCCCTTGTAAAATTGGAATCAGAGGCTTATGATCAGTCAATAGGCCAAAACCTCTCCCCCATAAAAAACACTTAAATCTTTCAATGGCCCAGCAACATGCAAGCAATTCACGCTCTATAACAGAATAATTCTTTACACTTGGACGTAAAGCTCTTGACGCAAATCCCACCGTTTGTTCCTTCCCCATATTAAACTGAGTAATTATTCCTCCCAATCCATACATACTTGCATCAACTGAAACCGTACATTTTAGATCAGGATCAAAAGGTGTGAGCATTTTACAAGATCCCAGATCTTTTTTTAAATCAATAAACTCTTTTTCACAAATGTCATTCCATCTGAAAATTGCTCTTTTCTTGAGTAATTGTCTCATATTTACAGTCTTCATTGAAAAGTTCTGAATGAATTTAGAATAGAGTTCACACATTCCTAAAAATGATGAAAGTATATCCTTAGTAGTGGGACTAGGAGCATCCACATCGCTTGAACGAAACCTTCCCTAGGCATGATACCTTCACTTGAAATCTGATGCCCCAGATATTCAATAGACTGTACCCCAAAAGTACATTTTTGTTTGTTCGCCACAATACCATTCTGTTCTAACCTCGTCAAAACAGCTGACAAATTACTATTATGTATTTCTTCATTGTTACCTGCTACCAAAATGTCATCTTGGTAAACCACTGTATTGTCAACACCATCCAAAACCTTCTCCATTACCCGTTGGAAAACGGATGCCGCCGAAGCTAAGCCAAACAGCATCCTTCTAAATTGAAATGTGCCAATCGGTGAGACAAAAGCAGTAACATGTTTGCATGATGGATCTAATTGAATTTGATGATATGCCAAGGCCAAATTGATTTTAGAGAAAACCTTTGCCCCAGCAAACTTTGATAATATATCATCAATCCTTGGGAGAGGATGTGAATCCACCCAGATTTCCTCATTAACACTGTGAAGGTCAATGCAGACCCTAAGACTGCCATTCTGTTTGCGTCTAACCACCAAAGGAGACAACCAAAGAGAAGATTCAATCAGTTCAATTACTCCTGATACACACATTTTCTTAAGTTCCATTGCTAAATCCTCTCTCACACTAAATGGAACCTTACGCAATTTATGCTTAACAGGGACTGCACTCTCCTTTACTTTAATCAAATGTTTAAAACCTGAAACACAACCTAGTTGATTCCCAAAGACCTTAAGAAATTTCATAAACCATGATACAGATGAATCCTCCATCATTAAATCTTCCACCATGGAAACCTGCTCTTTAGCACCTGGTCTTAATGTCATTCCAAACAATCATTGGTGATACCATCCTAATATATTGAGGCCTTTTCTTGCTACATACACCTTACCTTGAATGTGTACATTTTTAAAAACCAACGAAGTTTCAAACACTCCAGATAACTCAATTCTTCTACCCTCATATGAAACTGGACTTCTATTTGGTGGATCAAGTGGTTTATTTTCCCAATTTTTCTCAAACAGCTCGTCTGTTATCATTGTGATGCGTGCCCCTGAATCAGCTAACAAATCAAGTGGTTTATTGTCTACCAAAATTTCCGCTATAGGATCAATACAGTCTTCTGATTCATCTTTTACTACAACTACTAAATCTGTTAAAGAACTTACAACTTCCGACTCACTCTCGCTTTGCTCATCATAAGCCACACCTACATTACTCTTGTAATTACACACTCAAGCAAAATGCCCTTGTTTCCCACACTTATGACAAGTTGCATTTTTTGCTGGACAAACATTTGAAAAATAAGCTGAAAACCCACATTTCCTGCACAAACTCTTTGATACAAAATTCTTTTTTTCAGGTTTTTCAAGTGCTTTTTTATATGCACTTTCAGACTCTTCTACATATCTCCGGCAAGACGTTCTTTGGAGATAACACGGTGTGGTATTCGACATATTCAGGCGTTAATTTTGGAAGCCTTTTTGATAGCGTACTAGCCCTGACGAAGTTCCCGTGGCACGAAGGAACGAAACGCGTTGGCTGTGTGCCTCTGTTTGTCATAAGAAATTTAATAAAAGAAGAACTTTCAAAGAAGACATAACCTCTCGATATGTTTATGTAGTGCACCTTCCTTTTTTTCTAATCTGTACAATCATTAAGCATCATTTGGCAGCTGGTGCTGGAAGTTGCTGCACTCAAAGTTTATTTTCAGAAACTATACAGTTGTGAATGTGCTTGACCTGGGTCTGCTTCTGTGTTCTGTTGTTGCTCTAGTTATTCAAATCTGCTAAGTATAGATTTAATAGACATGGTGAGAGGGCACAGCCTTGTTTTAAGCCATCAGTCATTTTTATCTTTGATGATATTTTGTTGCCGTCTCCAAGCTTCACCCTGGCCCATGTTTCGCTGAATAGAGATATTATTGTATTTATCAATTTCTGGAGTAATCCCCATTCTTTCAATTTCAGCCAAAGACAGTCTCTCGGCACTCTGTCAAAAGCAGATTTCAAGTCAATATATAAACTGCTAATAGACCTGTTTTTTTAATTGCAGCTGTTTCAATTAAGATCGCCAATGCTGCCAGATGTAATGGTGCCCATGCCCTGCCTGAAACCTGTTTGAAATTTTGGGATTATTATTTTCTCCGTCCACTCCTGTAAATATTGTAAAACGCATGATGAAAACAGTTTTGACATCAATAAGGGAAATGAGCCTAGAGTTCACAGGTTCTGTTCGGCTGCCATTTTTATAAATTGGATGAAGTAAACTTTCTCTCCAGGAAGATGGCATCTTATTCTCAGAATGTAGCTGGTTAAAAAGTGGAGCAAGGTAATTGACCCAAAATTCCAGATCTTGTTTGAAAAGGGCATTTGGAAGGCCGTTTGGCCGTTTGACCTTGCTGCGCCAGTGGACTTCAACTTTTTTATCACTACCTTCAGTTGTTTTGTTGTTGTAAAAGGTGTTAGGTCTTGCGTTACAGATTGCCCTTTTTCAAAAATGGGACTACCTACTGAGGTTGATTTCAGATTCAATTCCTCTGGTTCGTCTGGGTTTGTGACTACCCTGCAAACTGTGTGTTTTGCTAAACAGTTTTTCTGGAGGCATTTGAAGTTATTCTCATGACCCCAGTGCCCTATTCCTTGGCGCAGAGGGTAGACCGAAGATTCTCCATACAGTGTAAAAAAAAAATCATAAACAAACAATAACAAACTCTCACCACAGTCCCTTCTTGTGTTCTGTTGAAGGACAGCCAGAGCTGAATGGCGGGATGAGGCTTATCCGATGACTCACGCTTTCCCGCACAATATGTGTTTCATTAGTTCATTCGGGGTTTAATAAAGATAAAAATAATTCAGCATTAATCCTGGGTTTGTTATATTTCCAATTTTCCGAGATATGATATTTGCACCACTGCACAATTATTACGTGTGTCTCATTTATTTTTCAAGCACACTTGGACCACCAGAAGTCTGCTTGTGCTTACCAGGGCATTTTATGGTTCAGAAAATCTCTGTGCCACATATAGATTTCTAAGTAGTGCGACAAATAGACATAGTGTAACTTGTAGCTTAGCAACACAGATGCCTTAGAAGGCTGAACATAGCAGTGTATTCTTTTATTCCCCTTAAAATGTCTTCATTTTTAGGTCTAGAGTTTGACAGCACAACCTTCTCTGTTTGCTTCTACTGGCTCCCTGTCTAGTATCTTTCCACTGTGCAAAGGCGCATGCGTTAACCTGTTATTTCCTGACCTATTGACTTTGCCAAATTTTTTCAGATCTGAACAGTGCTTTAAATGGCAAAAAATAAGTGCAGGTACTCACCAAAAGGAGCGGGGTACTGGGGGGTGGAATGTGGGGCGGGACTAGGGGTGCAGCTAGTGGCGGGGCTAGGTTTTCAACCTTACCAAATTTTCTATGCAAGAAATCCAAGTGGAAAATAAAAAAATCAGAAGTATCTGTCCTATGGTTATGGCCCTAATAAAGCATTTACTGATAAGGGTATGTTTAAAACCATCTCTGAATTTTGCCATCAAAGCTTTGCATGCTGGAATTTTAAGAAACCCTTACTTATGAAGAGAAAGGAGAACTACGAGTTCCAGCATGCAAATGCATTAACCAGCAAAATCTAGAACTGTCTGAAAGTCTAAAGCATTCCATGGAGCTGCCTGGCGCATTTCGGTTAAACATGGTTTCCCATATGAAACAAGCAGTTTTAATGCACCAAACGAAAAAAATTGTGTTGCCTTTAAAGTGTTTTTTTGTTTGAGGTTAATCATAAAATTGGTGGCAAGGGTGGGGATTCACATTCAAGTAAAATGCCTAATTTAAATTACTGATGAACACTCATTTACAGTATTTTAAAACAAAGGCATGCTAAAAAGCTGTACTGCCCTGAAGAATGCGCCCCACGCCCTCCTCTATTCGTTGTATGGTGGTCTCTCATCTCCTACTGAGCAGGATCAAAGGGTAAACAAAAGACCCTACCACCCCACAGCAGAGAAGCAGGACAAGAGCTGCTGCTCTGGCACTCCTGGGCGACCTCAGCTCAGGACTGCAGAATCAGAGCGGCTCGTGTGAAAAGTGCTGCCGAGGCTCGAGAAAATGAGGAGCACCTCCTGTATCTAGGCAAGGTCCCATTGAGTACCGGTACTCTCCTTGACCTAGGAAAATTTCCGGTACTCAAGGGGAAAACATTAAAAAGTACCGATACTCGGTACCGGTGAGTACCGGCCCATTTAAAGCACTGGGTCTTGAACAGCAAGAATTATCTTTTTATTGCATGGCCTCACGGATGAAACATTACCTGCTCATCCACTTTTTTATCCTAATGAACATGAGGCTTAGCGCCAGGACACCTCCGGGTAACAGTGCGCTCTAGAAATGTAAAAAAATAAATAAATAAACCCGCTGTCAAACTTGCAAAAAAACTGCTTGATTTCTCCTCGCCGAAGATTATGGGGCATCTGAGTAGCCTCTTCCATGGATGACACCCAACAGGCACTGGGGCCAAACACATTTGAGCGGTGACTCGATTGCCTTCTCACGTAGCTCAGAGTATGTATCGAATCGACTCTAGGCACATCTGGAATCTATAGCCCGATCCCACCGCACCGGATTTGGGACCAGCCGATACTGACATGAAATGTGAGCAGAAAACCGGATGGGCTTCCTGGAGTTGTTGACCTAGACAAGTGCATCCGAGGAGCACAGTACATGCACCAGTGGGCATTGTAATTAAGCAAGGGCGTAAAATCCGTTTCGCGGGCGAATTTGCGGATTTTTTACAATTTCGCGGTCCACAAATCGCGTGAATTTGTAAACAATGCCAAACACGTAGATGCGGCGCGCAGCTGACATCCGGCAGGAGATTTAAACAGCTCGCTTTCCCGAAATTGCAAAAATTGCAATTCTGCGCAAGAAATCCACCGCAGGCAGCATAAACCTTCTGAAAATCATGATTTTTATCATGAGATTTGGCTGGAATTTTTTGTGGAAGGAGTCCATTTGTGGGGGGGGGTGGGAGGAAGGAAGTGCCCCAGAGTCTCCAACTTCCTGTTCCTGTCCAGCAGGCTCCTCCCAGTGTTTTGTCAATCTCCTGGTCACTTTTCATTTGGATCTGGAGCTGGAAGGTTTATTTTTTTTGGCTGCAGCTGGATATTTGTATTTAAGGACTTTTTGGTCTTCACTTTTGGATTTGAGATTTTACAAGTAAGTTGGTGTTGTTTGTTTGGGGCATTGCAGTTGCTGCAACTACAATTTTAAAACTTTTTCACAACTTTAAAAAAAATATATTGTGGGTAGCCACAGTATCCAGTAGGCCCAGGGTTAGTCATGGGTGCATGATACAACTGTTTCTGTAAGTTTGTTGAACTTAAATCTCATTTATGTCATTGAATTTTAGCTCACTATATGTGGATTTTTATTTTTTATTTTGGGCTGCCTGTAAAGCCACACTGGTCAGTAGGCCCAGTGGTAGTGAGTGGTGCATGGGCCAAGTCTTTCTGTGGGGTGTCTTGAATTTAAACATCATTGAAGGCAGGGGTGGCATTGGATTGTGGTGATTTGTGTGTGTTTTTCGACTTTTTGGGGTGGTGTTAGAGCCTGGCCATGTGGGTGGGGGCCATTTTGAGGCCTGGTCCAGGCAGGTCCTCGCCATGTGGTGGGGGTCAAGGGGCCATTTTGAAGCTAGGCAGTGTGCTCAGGCCTGCATCCAGTTTGCCTTGCTTTCTTCCATTAGGCCCAGGGGTAGTGAGTGGTGCATGGATCAAGTCTTTATGTGGGGTGTCTTGAATTTAAACATCATTGAGGGCATGGATGGCATTGGATTGTGGTGATTTTTGTGTGTTTTTCGACTTTTTGGGGTGGTGTTGGGGCCGGGCCATGTGGGAGGGGGCCATTTTGAGGCCTGGTCAAGGCAGGGCCTGGCCATGTGGTGGGGGTCAAGGGGCCATTTTGAAGCCAGGCAGTGTGCTCAGGCCTGCACCCAGTTTGCCTTGCTTTCTTCCATTAAGCCCCGGGGTAGTGAGTGGTGCATGGACCAAGTCTTTCTGTGGGGTGTCTTGAATTTAAACATCATTGAGGGCATGGATGGCATTGGATTGTGGTGATTTTTGTGTGTTTTTTGACTTTTTGGGGTGTTTAACTGAAGTTCCTCTGGCTTCCATTGCTTTTAGGTGCTCAAGAGAACCACCAGTGCCAGGAAAAAGTCCTGCAGCGGTGTGTGCAGCACAACGTCACGTGACGTCACGTGTGGCCACAGACAAGACAGCTCTGCAATTCGTGCAACTGCGGCCTGCTGTTCTGACATCTGAAGAAGATGGCCCCAAAGAAAGGTGGCCATAGCGCCTCAGCGAAAAAAGTTGCCAGTGCCACTGCCAGTAAGAAGGAGCAGAAGAAGCAAGTGGCACCACCTACCAAGGAGACTGGTGTGCCCACCAACACCTTTTTTGGGAAAAAAAACTATGCCTGCAGCAGCAGCGGTGTCCGCCGGGGACCAAGCTGGAAGCAGCACCTCCGCTTCATTGGGCTCAGTGCCACCACGCCAAGTTAGGTCCAAGACCATGAGTGCTGCTGCGGCAGCCACTTTGGTTGTTCAATCACCATCGACCAGTGATGTTGGCTCATCACAAGAAAGTACCATCCAATCAACGCCGGGTGTAACACAGCTGACGAGTGTTCAACAACCACAGCCGCAACGACAACCACAGGTGCAACTAGTACAAGCGCAAGTTCATGGCAAGGAGAGGTGCAAGGAGTGGCGCAAGGAGAGGCGCAAGGAGAGGCGCAAGGAGAGGCACAAGGAGAGGCGCATGGAGAGGTGCAACTAGAGGTTCATGGAGCGGCACAACTGCCTACAACGCTTGTTCCTCCAGAAGTAGGGGCACATCAGGAAATTGATATTGAAGCAGAGGTATCATCCAAGGAGCCACTCCTCCTCATGTTGATCCATTGTCTTCCAGATCCCCAGCAAGAAAAAGGTCAAGGAGGGCTACTACTACTACAAGTTCTTCTTCAAGCCCCTTCATTCTGATGACCTTGATCCTGATTGGAACCTAAAATGTAGTCTGAGAGAGAGGCACGCCATGAGCCGACAAAGGTAGCTAAGCCTAAAAGGAAGGTTCTCGCAAGGCTTCGACTTATGGGTGATGAAGACGAACAAGAAGTGGTGTCTTCTGCTGCTGATGAACAGTCTGACGATGACCCAGTCATCACAGACGTCACTCCAGCCCTAGCGGGCATGCAGGAGACAAACATTTTCACCTTAGCCTGAATGGCTGCTGAGCCGGATGTGGGCGGCGTGGCAGTGGTACCACCACCTACGCAGTTAACTACAACACCAAAACGACCTACAGCTTCCATATTTTCTCGTCAGAAGGGCCGGCAGGGACCTCCATCCAGCTCGACCTCCATTACCTCAAGTAGTGGTGCTGTAAGTGAACAACAGAAACAAATTCAGCCATGCCCATCCTCCACTTCATCTGGCATTGAAAGTCAAAGTAGCACCTCCACCACCAGCAGACATCTCCAGTCCCCAGTTTGGGACTTCTTTACTGTTAGCCAAAAGGCAGAAAACATGGCCATTTGTTTGATTTGTAAAGTATCAGCTAGTCGGGGTAAGCTTGGTACCAACTATAGTACCGGAGGCCAGGAAGGTCATCTCAAAAAACACCACCCTATCCAGTGGTATGAGCACCTAAGTTAGATCGAGGATGTCCAAAGTAGAACTGATCCAAATGTATCCATTGACATTGCATCTGATGCTGATGAGGGGCTGATTGTGCAGGAGGGAAGTCAAGAACCGACCAACATTTTTTCTGGTACACCCAGTACCCCTGGCAGCAGCACTGCAGTGGTAGTGCCCACGCCCTCTACCCCTGCAACATGTATGAGGCACACTAAGAGTCTGGGACAGACACCAATGCAAAAAACTAAATCAATGAGCCTAACTGGTGTGAAGCCTGCATCATCATCATCATCACGTAAAACGGTCCTGCCCACCATTAGCAGCATATTTTGTTCGGCTGCGCCATTTGAACGCAACCACCCAATGGTACGTCGGTATAACTCAAAGCTGACTAAAATGCTAGCACTGGATCTTCTCCCTTTCTCTTTCGTGGAAGGGGTGGGTTTTCTTGAATTTGTGGCAACAGTCTGCCCTAAATGGAAGGTTCCTAGCCGGTCCTATTTTGCCAGGGTTGCTGTTCAATCAATCAATCAATCAAGACATTTGTAGAGCGCACTACCTACCCGTAGGGTCTCAAGGCGCTTGGGGGGGGGGGGGGGTGCCGCTAATGCTCGAACAGCCAGGTCTTGAGCTTCTTCCTGAAGGAGAGGTGGTCTTGGGTCAGGCGCAGGTCGGCCGGGAGGGAGTTCCAGGTCTTGGCGGCCAAGTAGGAGAAGGAACTTCCTCCTGTGGTGGCTCTACGGATGCGTGGGACGGCGGCGAGGGCGTGGCTGGCAGATCGGAGGTGGCGTTTGGGAGCGTAGAAGTTGATGCGGTCGTTGAGGTAGCTCGGGCCTTGATGGTGGAGAGCTTTGTGAGCGTGGGTAAGGAGGCGGAAGGTGATTCTCTTGTTGACCGGGAGCCAGTGCAGGTCTCTTAGGTGTCCGGAGATGTGGCTGTGTCGTGGGACGTCGAGGATGAGTCTGGCTGAGGCGTTCTGGATGCGCTGGAGTCTCTTCTGGATCTTGGCGGTGGTTCCGGCGTAGAGTGCGTTGCCGTAGTCCAGTCGGCTGGTGACGAGGGCCTGGGTGACGGTCTTCCTGGTCTCTGTGGGGATCCACCAGAAGATCTTCCGAAGCATGCGCAGGATGTTGAAGCACGACGAGGAGACGGCATTGACTTGCCTGGTCATGGAGAGGGAGGAGTCCAGGATGAAGCCCAGGTTGCGTGCGTGGTTCGTCGGTTTGGGTGCGGTGCCCAGGGCGGGGGGCCACCAGGAGTCGTCCCAGGCGGAGGGCGAGGAGCCCAGGATGAGGACCTCCGTCTTATCTGAGTTCAGTTTCAGGCGGCTCGTCGTCATCCACTCGGCTACCTCTTTCATCCCTTCGTGCAGGTTGGCTCTGGCGGCGGCGGGGTCGTTGGTCAGGGAGAGGATCAGCTGGGTGTCGTCGGCGTAGGAGATTATGTTGAGGTTGTGTTGGCGTGCGATGGCCGCGAGGGGGCTCATGTAGACGTTGAAGAGAGTAGGGCTCAGCGAGGATCCTTGAGGGACGCCGCAGATGACTTCGGTGGCCTCTGACTTGTACGGTGGTAGGCGGACTCTCTGTGTTCTTCCGTCGAGGAAGGAGACGATCCATTCCAGTGCCTTCTCCTGGATTCCGACATTGCTGAGGCGCTGCACTAGGGTGCGGTGGCAGACCGTGTCAAAGGCCGCGGAGAGGTCCAGGAGGATGAGGGCCGCTGTTTCTCCGTTGTCCATCAGGGCTCGGATGTCGTCGGTGGCGGCGATGAGGGCGGTCTCGGTGCTGTGGTTGGCACGGAATCCGGACTGCGATGGGTCGAGGGATCCATTCGTCTCGAGGAAGGCGGCCAGCTGTTTGTTGATGGTCTTCTCGATGACTTTGGCTGGGAACGGGAGTAGAGAGATGGGGCGGTAATTCTTGAGTTCGGTGGGGTCTGCTGTAGGTTTTCCTGTTCCAGCATTACATCAAGATGTGCTGGAGGTGATTGGCGCAGCTATTCTGAAGAGTGCTGTTCACACTATCCACATGACAACAGACATGTGGACCAGTTGCCAAGCCCTTGATTACATGTGCATCACTGCACACTGGGTCTCTTTTGCAGGGGTCGCACAACAGTTAAAACACGCAGGTGTTGACACGGAGAAAGTTTTTTAAGCTACTCGCAAACATGCAACAGTAGGCATGTTTGCCATGGGGAAATCTCACACTGCAGCTGACCTTTGGGAGGAGGAAGGTCAAAGAATGGCTGCTTCCAAGAAATCGCATAGTTGGTTATGTTTCAACAGATAATGGCAGTAATATAGTTAGGGCCATGACTGATGGTGAATATTTCAGAGTGCCGTGTTTGGTGCACAGTATTAACATCGTGGTGCAAGAATTCTTGAAAAAAGAAGACAGTCATCAAATTACTGACCATCTGCCGAAGAATCTGCACACATTTCGGCCATTCTTTTAAGGCAAGGAAGCAGCTGAGGAGCATTCAACATGAACGTAACGTGCCAGTCAAAGGACTAATCCAGGAGGTGGCAACACGTTGGAACTCAACCTTTTACATACTTGAGCGTCTGTCTGAGCAGTGGGAGGTAATAAATGAGTATGTCTATAAACTTGGTTCTACTCAGAAAGAGATGAGACTAGAGTTGGAGGAATGGAAGCTAATTGCAAGCCTGACAGACATGCTTCGTCCTTTTTGAGATCTTCACACATGAAGTCAGCAGGGAGTACTGTTCTTTGGGCAAAGCTATCCCATTGTTGCGCATGCTAGAGCACCAACTGAAGGACGTGTCTTCAACGTTCAGAGATGATGGTGAAAAGCGAGAAGCATATGATTTGGCGGAGAAGTTATTAAGGTGCTACTTCACAATGAAAGGCTTAAAAACATACATACAGAACAACATTACGTTTGTGCCACTATTCTGGATCCACGGTACAAAAAGGCAGTGGCTAGCAAAGCATTCATTCCTTTTGATGAAGCAGATGTTTCAAAGTACAAACATTGGCTAGCTGTGTCAGCTACTCGGTTCGAAAAAGAGCGCATAACCTTCAAGGAGGCAGCACAAGTACAACTGAATCAGCAGGCCATCCGGTGTCAAGTTCCACTTCTGAATCCATGGCCGAAGGGAGTCACTTTCACTCACAGCCGTTAATGACACAAGCAACCATATCATCATCCTCACCTGCACCAGGCCCAAGAAAAATATTGTCGGAAGCGGATTGGCTAACTCAGCAAGGGTTTGCTCGGTCAACTGCTGCAAAGGACACAGATGGTACGCAAAGTGGAGCAACCCTGGAGAACCTTGAGTCAGTGGTGCAGGCCTATCTGGATGACCCAACAGAGGTCTGTCTTAATGAGCACCTATTGGTGTATTGGTATAGGAAAAGCTCTGTGTGGTGACTGATCACCAACCTGGCTCTAAATTATTTGTCTTGCCCAATCACAAGTGTGTCTTCTGAATGTGTTTTCAGTGCTGCTGGTGTCATTGTAACTTCAAAAAGGACCCGCCTCTTGCCCAAAAATGTGGAGAGGTTAACAATAATCAAGATGAATCAGCACTTCATACCACCCAATTACAAAATACGTGAATGCATGCAGGAAGAAGAGGACACCGACTTAGGTGACGCCGGCGGAAGTTCTTCTCTGTCACCTGACCTACTCCCGTCTCAATTCATAGACTTTGAGGATGAGCTCTACTTCCCTGACACCGAGGCCTGAAAATTACTTCCTTTTTTTTCGTCCTTATTCACTTTTATTCCTGTGTGTCTTTCTTTGTTTTGCAACTTTTACCACAACAAAACTCTAATCACCTAATCACAAGTCCATCATCAGCACTGTCTTCCTCTTATTTTCCTTATTGATTTGAAGGTGCCGCAGTCTGCATTCCTGATGTTCACAAGTTCACAACTCAATCATGCTCCTCTATCCTCCTCCTCCAGACTCCCCCTATCCATTTCCTCAAGGGAGATGGATGGATTATGGAGAATAAATAAACTTTGTCTTCGTAGACGGGTCCCCTCAAATGGGACTGAAATTACTGACTGCTTGCTGATTGTTGACAGACTTACTTCTGAAATTGACAGGAGAGGCTGCTCTGTGGGCCCTCACTTTCCAAATAAGATGCGGACAAAAAGTAGAACAGGTAATGAATAATGAGAAGATGGCATGCAGTGACAGCAATGGCTGTCTGTCTCTGTTGAAACCAATTGCTGTTTGTTTTTTGTGAACAGTGCAATTTTACCATGTTTTGAATATACCAGTATTGCAGGTTTTTGGGGTTTCTTTGGGGGTGTTCTAGATTTGCGGTGCTGGGTCGGGGGGTCTTGTAGCACTGCTGGGAGGGTCTAATTTGGATTGCAAGTGGTTTGAAGAAAATCCATAGTGGAAAAGGGGGGTTATGGCCTAGCTGCAGAGCGTGTTTGGACAGAATTGAAGGAAGGCCGAAAATATTCTAAGTATGATATTTTCCATTTTTGCTTTTTGCCTGTTTGGGGGGGTTCTGCTTTTTGGCGGGTGGGTTGGCGGGTCTTGGGTCATTGCTGGGAGAATCTAATATCGGAATCAAGTGGTTTGGACAAAATCCATGGTGAAAAAGTTTTTCTGTTTTTGCTCACTTGCCTGTTTTGGGGGGCTGTTTGGGGGGTTCCTGGTATTTGGAGGGGTTTGGGGGGTCTTGGAACAAAGCTGGGCATGCCTAATTTTGGTTGCAAGTGGTTTCGCAAAAATCCATGGTGGAAAAGGGGAGTTAGGGCCTAGCTGCTGAGCGCGCATGGAGTGATTTGGGTACTAGGCCTACATTTTTCTAAGTCCCCGTTTTTGAATTTTTGATTTTTGCCTGTTTGGGGAGGTTCTGCTTTTTTGCGGGTGGGTTGGCGGGACTTGGGGCATTGCTGGGAAGGTCTAATATCGGAATCAAGTGGTTTGGACAAAATCCATGGTGCAAAAGTGTTTCAGTTTTTGCTCACTTGCCTGTTTTCGGGGGGCTGTTTGGGGGTGTTCCTGGTATTTGGGGGGGGGTTGGGGGGTCTTGGAACAATGCTGGGCATGCCTAATTTTGGTTGCAAGTGGTTTCGCAAAAATCCATGGTGGATAAGGGGAGTTAGGGCCTAGCTGCAGAGCGCGCATGGAGTGATTTGGGAATTAGGCCTACATTTTTCTAAGTCCCCGTTTTTGAATTTTTGCTTTTTGCCTGTTTGGGGGGGTTCTGCTTTTTTGCGGGTGGGTTGGCGGGTCTTGGGGCATTGCTCGGAAGGTCTAATATCGGAATCAAGTGGTTTGGACAAAATTCATGGTGAAAAAGTTTTTCCGTTTTTGCTCACTTGCCTGTTTTCGGGGGGGTGGTTGGGGGGTTCCCGGTGTTTGGGACGGGGTTGGGGGGTCTTGGACCAATGCTGGGCATGCCTAATTTTGGTTGCAAGTGGTTTGAAGAAAATCCATGGTTGGAAAGGGAAGTTAGGGCCTAGCTGCAGAGCGCACATGGAGTGATTTTGGAACTAGGCCTAGATTTGTCCAAGTCCCCGTTTTTGTATTTTTGCTTTTTGCCTGTTTGGGGGTCTTCTACTTTTGGTGGGTTGGCGGGTCTTGGGGCATTGCTGGGAAGGTCAAATATCGGAATCAAGTGGTTTGGACAAAATGGATGGTGAAAAAGTGTTTCAGTTTTTGCTCACTTGCCTGTTTTCGGAGTGCTGTTTGGGGGGGTTCATGGTGTTTGGAGGTGGGTTTTGGGGTCTTGGAGCACTGCTGGGAAGGTCTAATTTTGATTGCATTGTTTTTAAGGAAATCCATGGTGGAAAAGGGGAGTTATGGCCTAGCTGCAGAGCGTGTTTGGACAGAATTGAAGACAGGTCGGAAATATTCTAAGTATGAGATTTTCCATTTTTGCTTTTTGCCTGTTTGGGGGGTTCTGCTTTTTTGTAGGTGGGTTGGTGGGTCTTGGGGCATTGCTGGGAAGGTCTAATATCGGAATCAAGTGGTTTGGACTGAATCCATGGTGAAAAAGGGGGGTTAGGGCCTAGGGTTAGAGTTAGGGTTAGGGTTCTGGAATCGCTGTTTACACTTTATACATAGCTTGAAGGGAAAGACCTGCAAATTTTGCCCAAACTTATTTATCCTTGAAAAGGAGACTCAAAGTATTCACTTTGGAAATGATGCTTTTATGTTTTGTAATACTGTCGACTCTGAAACTGAAAGTGTTATTTTTGCACTACACAGCGTAACTTATATTTTTTTCTCCTTGGTGTTTTAATATCACTTCCTCTGTTCCCATCAACAATTAAAGGCCGGATTTTACCCTGTGCAATGTCAAAAAGGATGACCTCAGGCTTAGCGACCCGCAATAGAGCATCCGCCAGGCAGGCAGTGGACAAGGTGTCTTCTGGTCCCCAACATTAAACGGCGGAGCGTCAGATGGAATGGAGGAGTACCGCGAAAGAGGAATGGCTGGATGTTATGTTGTGTTATGTTATGTTAGTAGTTTTTATAAGGCGCGCAGCTGCCCCAGCCAAGGGGCGTCCCGGCGCCTGATCAGGTACCACAACACAACAAATCGATGCTGGGAAGGAGAGGAAGGAATCAGTCAGCGATTGAGAACAAAAAAGTTTTTATGGCGCGCCTAAAGGAAGTAAGGCTGTTCAAGGCTCGAATATGGACAGGGAGAGAATTCCATAATCCTGCCACTAATACTCGAAAGGAGCGACCTCCCATCCTACTCAGTCTAAACCGTGTATTGACCGCCAGATGGAGGGATTCCGATCTAAGAGACCGCGTAGGAACATAGGAGGAAACAAGCTTAGCGAGGGCTGGAGGAGAGGAAAGCTTCAAGATTTTAAATGTCAGGCAGAGAGCCTTAAATTTAATTCTCTGTCTGACCGGCAGCCAGTGGAGAGAGGTCAAAACTGCAGAGACAGAGCACTGTCTAGGAAGGCCAACGATGGCTCGCGCTGCGGCATTCTGCACCCTTTGCAATCTAGTAGCCTCTGCCTGATTCACTCCGAGCAGCAGCGCACTCCCATAGTCCAGCCGAGAAAGAATGGGGATTGGATGCATGCAACTTCCCAAATTCAACAGGACAACTACAACAACATACAGTTACAGTATCCATCTTCATTTTGACTTCTCTTTTAAGTAATGTTATTGCTGTGAACTACTGTGAGTGTGACACTTTGCATTTGTTTGCTCTCTGCTTCAATTCATACCTCCAGCCATTGTATACTTTTTTCTTTCCTATTTTTTAAACTAATTTAATGTACGAAGTGGTTCTTCTCTCTGAGGGCAGATAGGCAACTGAAATTGCGTAATTACTGCAGCCCTGTACTGTCACATTCTTGTTTCTTCATAGTACATTGTAGAAAGTACTACTTACTTTACAAAAACCTATCCATTTAGCAAACAACTTCATGCATGCAGTAGTGCATGCACATCCTTTATGTCCCTTAAAAGATTTATGAATAGCTTTGTATCTAAAGATTTGTTTATCTTCATTTGTTGTTTGTCCATGCTGTGTTTTTTTCCTCTCTCCACAAAACTTTACCCACAAACCCCATTCCCATCCAGGTTTCAAACCCTAACCCTCTTCCCCCGGGCTGTGTGGTTTTCATTGAGGTGTGAGTAAATTACAACAATAATTCCACACACTTGCTGGGGAGGATAAGGTGCAAGCAACCTCCTCAACTCAATTTTAAGGCAGCTAGATAAATCCTAGGATATTGTAATTCTGGGTAAAAAAACAACAATGAGTATTTTAAAATAAATTCTGAATTTCATGCCCACCATCGATTGGATCCATTGTCAGCATCATCCTCCTATATGTCAAGAAGACTTGTTGTGTTACCCTGCTGTGTCACTGTTCTTGTTGTAGCCATAATCATCCATGCAATTCTTTTTTCCCCATACTTATCTTCAGCGTTGCTTAGGCTACTGTTCCTTCTAATACTCCTCTTAGGCCACTCAATGTCTCATTTTTTTACTATGTTTTTCATATGCTGCTATTGCTAGTGTGGTACCACTCCTACTACTAACACCACAACAACAGAATTTCGGTCCGGGATGGTGTAATCGCCATTTGCCATGCAGCCAGCGCTGTGCCTAGCTCTATTCTCAAACACGAATCACAGGTAAGATAAGCATTTTGGGGAGGTAGAAAGATGGGCTAGGATGCCGAGGAGATACTGATAGTAGTACAAGCAAAGTACTAGTAGGCCAATTGAATTCACTAACTCTGTTAGCGGCACTTTTGAACATTTTTGGACATTTTAGATAATTCATGCTGGTAAGTTTGAGAAAAACTAAACGTGCCGTAACTCCCGCCCACCACCTCACAAAATAAGATCAAAGGGTACACTATGTTGAAGTATTTAAAATGAATAATGTATTTCCCCTAACAAAAATAGACTAGTCCCACCCCTCCCTAACCCAAACAATTGTCCATTTCAAGTAGCCCAAAAATAAATAATCCCCAACTCCTGATTCCCACCCCCCCAACAGTCTTTCAAAAAGGGGCAATCAATCAATCAATCAATGACATTTATAGAGCGCGCTACATACCCGTAGGGTCTCAAGGCGCTGGGGGTGGGGGGGGGTGCTGCTACTGCTCGAACAGCCAGGTCTTCAGCTTCTTCCTCACAGTCACTTCTGGCATTGTTTGGGCAGGCGGTCCTTGCGGAGTTCCCAGAGCTGCTTTTCAAGGTCGTCCACCTTGCGCTCCAGGTAGTCCACTCTTAGGCTTAGGCGGCGCATGCGTGCCTTCCAGGCTCTGAGGGGGCCAGCTGCTGATGGTCTTGCAGCTGAGCGGCGGTGGGGGGCTGTCTGAGCACGGCGCTGCGATGGAGGCTGCTGGCTGGTGGACACGGTGGCAGTGCTGGAGGAGGTTGTTGATGTTCTCTCCTCGTTTTCCCGAGCCCACAGCCGGCAATATTCAACTCGAATGGCCTCCATCTTCCCGGCCCATGCACGGACAGCCATCTCTCCTCTGGTGAGCTTTTTGGGAGCATCTATATGAAGAAAGAAAGAAAAAAAATGTAACCAATACTCTTTAACAATAACACAAAATAATTCAACAGAAAGTTGTCTCACAGTAACACTAGCAATTTGCAAGCACAGTATAACATTTTGGCAAGTATCTTTCCGCCATCTTTGTAGGCCTGTAACAGTGGGAGTTTCAGGAATTCTACTACCAGGCAGCACTATGGACTCAATACATAGTCAGAGAATACACCAGTATTCGTCTTTTTTTCTCTACTTTTGCGAAAGAAATTACTTGTACGTGAACTTGTGGTAGCCGGCATAATGCCAGCTCAGTCAGCTTGCACCCAAGAAAAACAGACACAAGCCATGTTGACGCAGACTTGCATGCATTACTTTAAGCAGTATATGCAGGTGGGGATAGGGAAGCTCTTACTTTTGTATAAGGGTGGCACTGGCCTTACTCAGTTACATCAAGGGCTACTGCTCAATGTAATTTATATTTCGCACTGCCCCCCACTGGGCCTTCAATACTACAAAAGGAAAATGAAGATTATTCATTTCTGATCATGTCTCCAGCCGATCACATGATCTCTTTGCTTATGTGATGCATGACTTTAGGTGCTTTATTCTGATAGATTGAGTGAACAACAGCGATAGTCCACCCATTATTAATAAAGCAGAAAGAAAATTATGAACATAGGGAGTGAGTATGGGAACCATAATTGCCGGAGGAAGGGACTTGACTTGATATCATTGTCAGCTATACAATACATACACAATGTATGCTGTGCTTGCAAAGTAAACTACTGTACTGTTACTTTAGGCAAGGGAGAGTTTCAGAACAATCACAACTTGTAGTATTTGAATTTCCTCTGCTTTGCTACTCTGGCATGGACATGCTGTTCGAACAAAGTAACACTCTTCATGCACTGAGCGTCTGCTCTACATACACCTCTGCTATGTATGAGGAAGAAGATACCATCCAGGCTTCCAAAGTAAACGTCTATCATTCTTCTTAATGTCTCAACTGCAACAACTTTACTTTTTCTCAACAACCAACTTCTTGACTTGCATTTGAGTTTCACCCAAATAATATATTGCAATGCACACCACACATGAATTTTCTGATTGACCCACACAGGCAGTCATTTTTTCTTTCTCCTCCAACCATCCTTGCTTCAAGCAGCCATGCATCTGATTCCTTCCTATCAGCTACCTCTGCCTGCATTCAAAAACACGTATCATTCTTTAGTCATAAATGTTACGACTCGCTTGTCCTTCCATTGACCCTACGTTCTTTCCCTTTTTGTTCATCACATCCCTCAAGTTCATCTGATATGACTTGGCTTCACTATAAAAGTTTCCCAGCTGATTTGAAGTCAAATAGAGTGGGCCATTGCTTACTCGAGAACTACCACCGCTAATGCTATTGCTAAGTCAAGGGTGACTGTCTTCTCCGTGATTGGCTAAATAAAATGTAATTCTAAATCAGTAACTGTTCTTAACAGTACAGTGTGCTTGTAGTAGTGTACTTTCTACTGTACAGTACATCATACACTCCTTTGCGAGCCTACTCTAAAATATCAATAAGTAAGGAGTATAATAATAACTTACCACCGTCTGCCGCTTCTGAGCCATCCCCCTCAGCTCCTCCTGGTGGCGCCGCCGCTTGAGTGGACCCCTCTGCGCTGCTGGCCCTGGCACAGGTGGTGGCAAGTACTGCATCCGATGTTATGATGCTAGAAAAAACATGTCATATTTTTAGATGCCATACACCACCCCCTACTTCGTCTCGTAATGGAAGAGAAAATGTTTAACAATTTTTAATTATTGGGAGTGAAAAGTTTTGGGGAGGGTGTTAACTTATATGCTTAGCCATAACATGCAACTCTTTTTGGCACAACTGATGAATGCTTGCTCTTTAACGTGCAACATTTTTATAATTACAGACAGAACCAACTACTCCTCATCACCACCAGGAGGACTTGAAGTTCCAACAAGGTGAGGGTTCCGGAGTCCTGCACAGTTACTTCTGACTGAGGTATGTGGAAAGTTGAACTGCACCTATCATCAGCCATGTCCTATTTCTCTTGTCCATACTTCTGTATGTGCATAATAGTCCCTCTATACAGGTACAATGCTGACCACAGTGATTTAACTGAGAGTACTAAAATAGCTGTACAATAATTTAAAATAACCCTGGGATGTATCTATTCATATCAACAGGTACGAAGAGTGGAAATTAAGTCCCCAATGAGAGATATATAAATAAAAGTAACTAAACCCTAGAGGAAATTGAATTCACTCCTCTGATACTAGGTATGTAATATTGAGATTTTCTTCCACCTAGTGTATTGCTTGTGACTGTTAGTAACTACAAGTCACATACATCTTTCATGTCTTCATTTAGAGACAACACACTTTGCATATAACTACCAGCAATTTGTGATTTGCCAACGGTCCGTATTGAAAAAGGACTCTGTATTTAAGCAACGGTTTCTTTCCACGTGGGCAATAATTCCATCTGGAACAATAAGGTACGCATGGATGGTATGAGACATCATGCTTCTTTTAGTGGTGGTATTATGGGGACTCCTTTAACAGTAAATATATTTCCTAGGAAAAGGCAAATAAAGTGTTTAATAATGTGGAAGTGATAATTGTAAATATCATAGGAATGTAAACACGATACACAGGTATAGAACATGACTTGAATCATGCACCTAAATTGCCAATGGTGATAAAAAATGAGCAATTTTGTGTACCAAGATGTAAAACAGCAGATTAACTAAATCGGGTAAATGAAATGTGTTAACATACAGATGCAAAAGATTGTATCCAATCAATATTGTTTGGTAACTTTGTGTTTTTAATTGTCTAGAATCAGTCCTGAGGAAGGTGTACATAAGAAAGCCGAAACGCCGCATCGACCTTTGATTCTTTTCTTTTACATGTATTTTATAAAAAACTATTATGATTAACGTGTTGTTTTAAATGATGTATTTAACATAAAATTGCGTATTGATAAAGTGTAATAAAATTTAATAATGTTACCAAACAGTTGTGGTGATAAGTCTTAATTAAATTCGTAATTTTTGTGGAAAATGTTTTAAGTAACTGTATAGAAACTGTCATTACCCGTAATCATCCCAGATACTATAGTGCGTAACTACTGTGTATGGACAACTAATTACATAATATTGTGTTTTTGCCTTTCCCGCGGAGTTCACGATATGCCCATTTTTGACATAAATTATTTTATAATATTGCACCCATATCACCAACACTAAAATAGGACGCAATCCCTTTTGTCCAACGACTTGGGACTTTGTTAACTTTTAATTCAGAATAGTCCCTGAAACACTAGCGGTATGGCATGTGCTACTATCAAATCAAAAAGACAACTACTAGCTTATTCTTGGTGGACATTGACATTTTGTTGTTGGAAATTGTCAAAGCACTAACATTAAGAAGACTGGAATAGACAGCAAGGGCAACCCAGAGGACTGCACTGAGTGCCTCTAGAGCTATTGCTGGATCAGAGTTTTGTTTAACACCGTTTGCCGACTAGGCAAGCTTAGCTACCTACACAGACCGACTCATAAATAATAGTAAATAGTAGTAGCACAGAGAGTGATGGTAGAGAGGCAGGAAAAGAATGTAGAAACAGTGTACAAGGAGATCAAAGACTTTTTTGTAAAAAATAGAGTAAGGGAAGTATAATTATATTAACAACAGAACTACTTACTGGGGCCAGCAGAAGAGCCTGCAGTGGACCGTTCCTCCTGCCCACTCTGTTCCGCCGGAGTCTGGGGTGGTGCTGTCCTCTTGCCCCTGGGAAGTGCTGATGATCATGAAATAAACACAAACATAGATGATTGTTTTTTGGAAATATTTGATTTCTTTGACCACAATCCTAAATTATTTCGGGGAAACAAATTAGCAAGAATTGCACTACATGTATTGACCTATCTGATCTGGTCAACTAGGAGGATACTAGTACAGTATTGCTGGATTCGCAGACCGTCTACTTGGAAAGTTATGTAAATCACTAACTAAACCAACAACAAAAAGGTTCTACTACGACTGCCAGCACTCAGCAGCACGCGACGTGACAGGCACAGTCCGTCAAGATGATTGCAGACCACTAAAAAATGTCTTACTACTAAATAACAAGTCATAATATACTCAACCTATCAATCCACCACTATCTCTTCTTAGTGGCAGCAGGAGTACAAAGGAAGTACTAGACTTGATCTCTAGTCTCTCTAGCACTACGCAGTTCTGCTCAAATGAACACAAAGTTGCAAACAAGTAAGCAAAGTAGCAACGCCACTGAGCAGGAGAGCACCTGCAATCACAGAAGCTATTTAAACGTTATTTTACCTGCAATATAATCGAATTGGCAGCATTCTTGCTCTTCGGGAAAAACATATATTAGCAATATAACACAGAGCAGAAGAAAACAAAGTAGTTATTAAATAGCTACTCACCAAGGCCAGGGATCTCCACACCGAGCAGGTGGAGCAGGTCCTGCTCGCAGGTCATGGAGATCCGACCACCGGTGCGTCGCTTGCTGGTAGGTGCGACGGACCCCTGACTCCCTCCGCATGGCCCGGCACATCTTTTCCCACAGCTGGCGACGCTCCCGGAGGCCATACCCTGCCTTGATCCTGCCCCCTGCTGCCACGGTTTTGGGGAGGTGGTGCTGCACATAAAAGATCACTGCGGCCACCTCCACCGCGCTGGATGTCTCCCTGGCCATCACTTCCTCCCCTCATAACCGCCCGCAAGGGAGCCGGGTACGGGGTGCGGGTCCCTTCCCTTTCCCCTCCCCGGCTCCCTTTGCCATGGTCCTGTACAGCAGAAAGAAAAAAAAAGGAAAGAATAGGGAAACAGTAAAGAAAAAAAAAGTTTAAAAAAGTAGCTTTAAAAGTAACGAAAAGTTGAAAAAAACACAAAATATAGATCTAGAAAAAAAGAGGGATAGATATAGAGTAGAAAAGATAAAAAAAAGTCCAAAGAAACAAAGGATTGCACAGATGAAAGGAGGATTAGAAAGCATGCACAGAACCATAGCAATGAATGAAAAACAAGATGGCCGCACCCATTGAGGACCGCGTGGGTAAGTTTGCGCGATATTTCTTCGCGAGTACGCAAAAACACGCTTAAACTCGTAATAGTGCGCCGCACACAACGCGACATTGCCAATAGCGCCCGGAAAGGGAAATACGCAACGCACGCAAGATGGCCGCGCCCATGTACGACCGAATGGGCAATCTCGCGGTCAGTGCGCTGCAAGCGGTCCGCGAATAAGAAAAAAACCCCGCGAACACGCAAAAAAAAAGAAATCCGCATATTCGCACGAATTCGCAAGTTCGCTTTCATGCGATTTCTCGGACCGCGAATTTGCAAATTTCGCCCATACTTAATTGTAATATTGGGTTGCTTGTTGATGTTATCAGCAAGGGGACAGAAGGAATTGTTGTAACCTACCTCATTGGACTCTCCCTTCCCCCCTATGTCCCCCTCATCCACACTGCCCTTTGGTTCAGCCCTAGAACCTTCAGGTTAAGGCAGCCTTGGAATGTTGGCACTCCCGTTTTGACTAGGGCTCTGACAAGCTGGGGGCACCTTATGTTCTTAATATACAATAAAAAAAGTGAATCATCTTACCTTGTGTGGTGTTTTACAACACTTCTTGGCGATGAGGACGGGATGCTGTGTCAGGGACAGCGTGGGGCCCTCCCATGAAGTTTTATCTTTATCGCTTGGTGTGAAGCAGAAAGTGCGGAGCATCAGGACAACTTCCCGGGCCATTTGAGGAGATTTCGAGCACGATCTTCACCGTGTGAAATGCTGACACCCTGTTGTGCTTCAGCGGTGAGGAGCATGACTGGCGGGGATCACTCCGTGGTTTAAGAAGACTTCGGCCCGGTATTACATACGACACGCCTGGTGTTTGTCTGCGCTGAGGACCCAGTCGTATCCAGGAAGGAAGCGCTGTGAGATTTGTCAGCATTGAGGGACCATTTCGCCCTATTTCAGGTGCGGGGGACCGCTAGTGGCTGCGGGTGCACAAAGGTTGCTGCGGGGGAGCCCGTGCTGACGGAGGAACTTCCCTGGCGGCCTCCCTGGAGGAAAAAATCCCCTCAGGGCTTACTCGGCTTTGCCCGTTCAGGAAGAAGAGCGGTGAGTTCACGGCAGCCCACCAAAGGAGCTCAAGAGGTGCAGCGGCTCGTTTGGGAGCAGAAGCCAAATCCTTTGCTTGTGTAAAGTTGTGGTGGTGACTGACTGTTTTGATGGCCTCGCGGGACATCTTTGGTTATAATAATCCACCCAAGTCTTCAGTCTCGTCGACGACCGAGGACAGCTTCCCGTGTTCAATGAGGACAATTCTTTTGACTGAAACTCCACCTCACAGGAAGTTCCAGCCTCCTGAACTTTGTGTACTTTTACTCACTCTAAGGAGGGGGAACCAGCAAAACAGAAATAGGACTGTGTACTCATATCCTTTCATAGTGGTTACTTTTGGAGAACATCTGCAGATTACCTTTTAACCCCTCCATTGTCTATGCTCCACTCTATAGCGCTTTTAATATTGTAATATTTGTTATTCTCCATCAGGTCATTTTTGAGATTTTTAATTCTCCTCCTCCCAAACTCCTTTCAGGGGGACAAGATAAGAGTGTATGTGTACTGGTTTACTCATTTACATTGTTAGAAATTATTAAAACATCATGTCCGGCGCAGGAATGAGCCAGCCCACACCATATCTTAATCAACTAGGAGAGCCAGATATTCCATGGAGGAGGTGGGAAGGTATTTTTAAATCCTACCTGATAGCAATTGGGGGAGGTAACTTCTCTAATGTGAGTAAGCAACATATTCTATTGCACAATTTAGGTATTCAGGGCAGGAAGATCTTTGAAGACATAACAGGGAGGTTAATTGAGGATTATCCTGAGGAAGAAATAGAAGGGACAAATGTGTATGAATGTAGGCTGAGGAAATTGGAAGCTCACTTTAGAGTTAAACCTAATGTAGTTCTGGAAAGGCACACATTTTTTTAAAAGAGTACAAAAGAAAGACGAGAAAGTAACCGCTTATGTGGCTGTGTTAAGGGGACTATCTGCTACTTGCAAATTTGGGGTACTCACTGGCTCATTAAATTCGGGACCAACTAGTGAGATGCACTAATGATCCCAAGATTCAAGAGGAATTACTTACTAGGAACCCAGACCTGGAAGAAGCGTTAAGCATAGCGAAGGAGTTAGAACATACAGCTATGTGCATGAGAGAGATGAAAATTAATCAAGGGGTAAAGAAGGAAAAGAGTGGGAGTAAGAATTCTTCCAATGAAGAGACAGGTAGCGGAGTCAGAGAACCACAATGTACCAAGACAAAAGGGTTACAGTGTAACAGATGCGGAAGTCCTAATCACATGGCTAACAATTGGAGGTGCTCCGCTAGAAATGTAATGTGCAGAAAATGTAACAGGAGGGAGCGTTTTTCAAAAGTATGTAAAGTGTACAGTCCCAACATACATGTCATTGAAAATGTTGAGAGAGACGAAAAAGGTGAGAAAACATATTTTTCAGATTGATGATGAAAATGTGAATGAAGACACTAACTATCCTAAATGTGAAATTGCGCTAGATGGTGAAAAATTTCAGGTGTATGCAGATTCATGTTCTCCCTTTACTCTGATTGATAAAAAAAAAAATTTGAAGAGAAGTTTTCCAAACACAGTATAAAGTTAGAAAAAGCTGATATATGTTCCTCAGGATACAACAGGGAGATTATTCCTTTAGAAGGGATGGCCAGAATCAAAATTTCATTTAAGAACAGGCACACAGTGGGAAAAAAAGGTTCACCACAAGGGGTTCAAGTCTTCTGGGGTGGAAACATCAGAAGGAGTTAGGGAACACCATAGACCCTAATAACAGAGAAATAGTTTTACTGGTTGAACCCTCTAGGGTAGGTGATGAACTTACTTCTGAGTTTCGGGAAGTGTTCAATGAAAAACTGAGTGTGCTAAAGAACTACTTGCACAAGATTAACCTAAAAGAAGGGGCCGTACCAGTGGTGCACAAAACTCGTTCAATTCCTCTGCTTATGAGGGAACCATTGAAACTTGAACTAGAGAAACTGGTCAGCCAAGGTGTCATCAAGGAAATTGAAAGTTCGGCATGGTTGGCCCCAGTGGTTATCACAACTAAAGATTCTGAGAGGAACATAAGACTATGTATGGACTTGAGAGACTTAAATGCCAACATCCTAGTAGATATATACTGTCTACCTAGGATTAATGAGATGCTGAGTACGATTCAGGGAGCAAAATATTTTAGCGTCCTTGATCTCTCTTCGGCCTACTACCAAATACAACTCCATCCCGAGTCCCAGCCATTTACAGAATTCACAACACCTTTTGGAAACTTTTAATTTTTGCGGATGCCATTTAGGTTGGCGTCCGCAGCTGCAGCATTCCAACGAGTGATGCAACATGTGCTTAAAGACTGTAGTAAAACAATGTGCTTCCAGGACGATATTCTAATTTATGGATCGAACGAAACTGAACATAATGACAACGCAAGAGTAGTCCTGGGGAAACTCAGGGAGGTTGGTTTCACCATAAAGGTGAGCAAGGTAGTCAACCGAGCCTACTCCTAGCTTGCACTTGCAAGCTAGGAGTAGGCTCGGTTGACTACCTGGGTCATATCATCTCAGAGGAGGGCATCAAGCAAAAGTTCAACTTAGTTAATGCAGTGAGAGATGCACCCACTCCCTCAAACAAAGATGGGATTTTGTCATTTCTTGGTCTGGTGGAGTACATGGCGAAATTTATCAAGAACTTTGCCACGATGTCACATCCCCTCAGAGAGTTGGTCAAAAAGGACAACACTTTTGTCTGGGGAAAAGAACAAGAGATGGCGTTGACCAACATAAAAAAAGCAATCATCGAAGCACTATTCATAGGAAACTTTAACCCAGAAAAGGACACCATAATAACATCAGATGCCAGCAATAAAGGAATTGGAGCCACCCTAGCACAATGGATAGATAACAAGGTGAAGGTGGTAGCCTTTGCTTCCGGGACACTCATAGGACCTGAGGCCAACTACTCTACAGTTGAGAAAGAGGCTCTAGCTGTCTATTGGGCCATTAAGCATTTTAAGTTCTATGTGTGGGGAGTTCCATTCGAAGTGCACACAGACCACAAGCCTATTATGTCGCTGTTCGCGTAAAAAGACATGGAGAACATGACCCAGAGAATTGCCAAATGGGTACTAGGTCTCCAAGGATTCAACTTCAGGACAGCATATATACCAGGGCAACAAAATACAGTAGCGGACTTCTTATCCAGAGCTCCGGTGGAAGGATAAAGGGAAGAAATGAAGAAAGAAGATACACTATTGGAAGTGAGGCTTGCAACGGTTGCAAAAGACCAATGGAATGCACATAAGTGGTAAGATGAACATTTAGAGAAAGTCAAATCTAACATCGTTAAGGGTTGGCCAAGTAAGTGCAAAGACCTGGATCCCGACATTCAACCCTATTGGAACGTGAGGGATGACATTTCGGTGGAGGGAAGATTTCTCCTCAAATCAAGGAAGTTGATACCTCCGGAAGGTCTAAGGATCCAAGTGATTGACCTTGGCCATGAAGGTCATTTGGGTCGTAGCCTTAGTAAAGCAAGATTAAGATCGGAGTATTGGTTCCCGGCCATGGATAGTGATATGGAGGACAAAGTACGGGACTGCTATGCATGCGGTCTAAGCGACAAGTCAAAAGTTGCAAGGCACGCCCCTTTAATACCAGTGGAAGTACCAAGAGCTCCATGGGAAAAACTTGGGTTCGACATAGCAGGCCCTATTCATACGAGGAGTCCTCAGGAGTGGTACCTTTTGGTGCTTATCGATTACTACTCAAATTGGTTTACTCACAGGTTTGTCCACAACATCAACACTAAATCATTGATCTCATTCTTAAGTGATGTATTCTCAAGAGAAGGCATTCCCACTACGATGATCACTGATAACGGCGTACAACTGGTATCAGAGGAAATGAAAGAGGTTTTAAAGGACAGTTCAATCATACACCTACGCACACCCTTGATTGTCCAAAGGCAAATAGGAAAGTGGAAAGAGCGAATCGCATGTTGAAAGAAAAAACGTGGAGGAAGCGATCAGGGACATGCTATGGTCGTACCATACCACGCCGAACTTGACCACAGAGCACTCACCATTTGAGCTGTTGAGAGGAAGAAAGGCAGGGTCCAAGTTATCTCCCAATTGGATGGGACGGAAGGAAATGGTAGAGATTGATCAGGATGAGACCAATAAGAAAATTGAATACAAACAAAACAAATACAAAGAGTGGTATGACAGGAAGTGGGGGACCAAGGAGAGGAACTTTAGACAGGGGCAAAGTGTCTACATCAAGAAACCGGTAAAGCTAGGCAGAAGTGGAGACAAGTTCTATGCCCCTGGTAAAATCAGGGAGGTCAAAAAGAACGTGGACATCCTGGAAGATGGCAAAATGTTGAGTCAGGACTAAGTGACACCAGTAAGAGATAGAGTTACCAACCAAGTGAAGGCACATCGGCTGACCAGGGTTCAAGGGAAAAAGTGTGTCAGGTTAGGAGAGGGAATAGACTAAGAAGCTCACCTTACTGACACAACCAGTATAGCATGATGTGATGGCTTGTCTTTCTTTCCGTTGTACCAATGCTTTGGCTTTTGGTCTTCTGCGTAAGACCTCGTATTTACAGGTTGGTTTCTCGTCCCTGTTTGTCCCCTACCTCTCTCTCTCCTTCATCTCCCCCCCCCCCATTTTCCTCCCCGACTTTTCCTTGTTCTTCCTAGGAAGGATGATGTGTTGTAACCTACCTCATTGGACTCTCCCTTCCCCCCCATGTCCCCCTCGTCCACACTGCCCTTTGGTTCAGCCCTAGAACCTTCAGGTGAAGGCAGCCTTGGAATGTTGTCACTCCCGTTTTGACTAGAGCTCTGACAAGCTGGGGGCACCTTACGATCTTGTTATACAATAAAAGAAGTGAATCATCTAACTTGTGTGGTGTTTTACAATAGGAATGCTGGGGTGCATTCACTTTGAGGGTGCAGCCTGTGCAGACTGTGTCTGCCGGGGTTATGGAGAGGTCTTTAAATTGAGGCTTTGAGCGAGTAGCCTTCATTTTGGAGAGATTTCTGTTCATGTTTCGGCGCCTGGGAGGTGAGTGCCGAGTTTCCATGGCTTCCTTTATGCCATTAGCAGATGAAACAAAGGCGAGCGCGTGGATTGTGTCAGCCCTGAGGGGCCCCAGGGGTCGGAGCACCTGCTTACTGGCAGCACTCGTTAATCTGCCAAGTCATCGCAGTAAAGGTCGCTTGTTGGGTTAATGCACTTGCTGCGGCGGCGCGCTTAGCTGCAGTTTGTATAGACTTGTAACTTCCAGCGTGAGATTTCCTCCTCTGTATCTGAGCGACCCCTGTGTTCTTGCGCAAAATCGAGTCCCGACAGCACCTTCAGGCTTGTTAAAGAGTTTGCAGCGTGAGATTAAGATAATTACGCAGCATAACACAATTCTTTGTTCGCCCGCTCACAATACGTCGCTGACAGCAAGTTGTGCCAGGTCAGAGAAACACACCTAACCCCCAGTGTTCATCCTGCATTTCGAGCTGATTTGAAACATTTGTGGGAATAATTAATACTTTCGGGAGTACTACTGGGAATCTACACCAGTCCTACACTTACAACTGTGCTCTACTGATTAAAAATGATGGAAAGAATGTTGGATTTGACCCACATCTCTTGACTGGGGGTGAATGTTTTGATTTGTTCTACATTCCGTCCATGTGTGTATTTTGGGATTGTTTAATCATCATCTCTCCGCTGCCACCACCCCAATACGTTGGAGAGAGCACAAAGAACAAGCCTTTGCAATGCAATAGGTCTCGCATTATTAAAGTTTGAGCTATTGGCAATGCTAATAATAATGCAACACCAATAGCTCAAACATTCAGTAATGAGAGACCTATTGCATTGCAAATACTTGTTTGAATATTGGGATTATGTTGGCACCCTTCCAGGTTGCCGGAATATCTCCTCCATGTGCAATTGCATCAAAAACTGAGTGAAGCAAGGGGCTCCATAGTTTAGGTTCAGATTTATATCAACCTCCCGGTAGTCTATCTAGCCCAGGGGGTTTCCGGGTTTGAAGTGAGCTCATTGCATTCATAACCTCCATTAGGGAGGAACTAACTACCTCTTTAGCGTTGAGCGCTTCATTGCTGACTCCGGCTGGCTCCAGTACGCCACCCGCAAGCTCACAATCCTTCTCAGAGTATAATGCCAGAAAATACTCTTCCCAAATATGTGGCTTAATGTAAACATTTTCTTCACTAACCTGGTGAGTTACCCCTTCAGAGAAAAGATGCCAGAATAACCGACAAGCATTTTGCCTAAATGCCTCCACTGGGTTACGACGGTTTGCTATTTCCCAGCTCCGTTTGGCCTCCACTTGTATGCTCCTCTATAGCCTCCTTTTAATATTTATGTCAAGCCAAAACTGTACTTTTACTGCCACCATTAGTTCTAGTCTTGCTTGCCTGCATTCCTCATTGCACCATGGGGCATTATTACGTTTGGATGAAAGTGACCTTCCCTGACTGGTAAAATAAGGCGAGATGTCGTTCGACAAATCTTGATAGCTGGCCAGAAAAATATCATCATTTATATTAGGATTGTTCATGTTCACTAAAGTCTGAGCCACCTCTTTGTAGATTTTAGGGAGGAACTTGCCATCAGTAACTGCATTTGCCCATTTGAATCTCCTGTTGTTGTTGGTTGTTACCACAGGCCCCTTCACTTACTTTGCCTGGGGCTGTAAAACAGGGAGCTCACAAACACTTAAGAGCAAGTCATTATGGACACTATCCTCACGATTGACGATAATCATATCAATAACTTGTGGCCAAAGATCAAGCTCTACCATGATAAAATCCATTCTGCTTTTGACGTTCCCCCTCTTAAAGGTGTAATCTGCGTTAGCATCTGAGTGTGTCCTCCCGTTACATGCACGCACCCAATAAGAAAGAGTGAACGACAGAACTTGCTGCCCAACGCTGGTACATCTTTTAAGGGTTGGGATCTGAAGTCTTTTGATACCTCTAGCTTCTTCATCCTCCTGAACTATTTCTTGAACATACTCTACAGGCTCATATGTTGTGTTAAAGTCTCCTGATATAATAAGGGGGTGCTCCTTTTTAGCGGTTTCAAGGAAGTTTATGAGCGTTGTCAAAGTGTCAGAGGGCTTATGGGGGCTTTTGAATCGACATATATATTAATTATCCTAACATTGATATACTCTTTAAACGAGACCAAATCAATACCAAGGATCTCCTGTGAGTCTATGTCTAGGCGCTTAATTTTACAAGCAAGAGTCGTCTTGACCCAGATCAGCATCTCGCCCGCCAGATGATGACTGTCTTGCTTCTAAACTAAACGTGACAAAACCCACCATGTGGGTCCGTTCTGTTGACCATGTTTCTTGAAACAGACAGATGTGTCAGTTATCCACTAATTTGCCCCACTCCGGATCATTAAGTTTAGACTGTAACACTGCAATATTCGAGGTTATGATACTCCACTGAGAATCAGCGATTGAGCTTCCCTGCGGTGGGTATCTTGTTTGGAGGCTATCACTTGGTTGGTCTATGGTAGAGGCATTATTCTCAGGTGGGCTAGCCAGGATGACATTCACTAATCCTTTGGGGCTGAGAGATGTTTGATCCTCCACAGGATTGCCGGACTGAGGTGTACCTTGGGCTGCCAAAGAAACAACATTACTAGGCTTTAGTCAATTCAGTTCATCCAATTCTGTTAAAGCTTCATATCTATTGCTAGTTACAAAGGGGTATTACTCCTTCTTCATCCGCTCATACCGTGTTACTCGGACATTTTGTGAAATGACTGGGCCACCGTGATTAAAGTGTTTCTGTAGAAGAAACCTCGCGGCATTATGCCTATCCCATATTCAGGGCCCCATCTGAATTGATTTCTCACACTCCTGATTAAAGACTCCGCAAGATCAGGGTTTCGTCAATTTATCACAATGCAATCTTCTACAGTGGACTTACATAGGGAATAAACCCAGCTTACTCTTCTCACCAAAAGAATGTCATGATAACTGGAATGTCTGTACTCTGTAATTTGGGATAGCCAATAACATACCTTATTTTTCAGTTGGCCTGTGGTTTCTTGCAAACTGCCCTCAAGCGGGGGAACATTGGTTAAGATTGTGACATATGGACAGCATTCAGGTGGAATACCCAGTCTTACCTCATTTAACGGATTATATGGATAAGGCACATCTTTAGTCTGACAAAAAAGCTGTTTTGATGGTCCATTGCCCTTTGCATTAGTTTTATAGCTCTGAGTTTTAGACCTATATCTACCACCGGCCTGCTTGCTCCCAACTGATGTGTAAGTTTGCTTCAGTGCTCCATTTATAGATTGATCTTCCCCAAAAGCAGACCCAGGGACCCCTATGTTGTCTACAGGAGCGAATTGTCGGCTTTTGGTTATGGTGGTTCCCCCTCCTATTATTGAAACTTTCAGAACCATATGTTCCACCCAGGGTGGGGAAATCCGGGTGTGATGCTCTGTCTTTTCCTACCCCATCCAAAAGACATGCAACAGATTAAATTAAATATCCCACATTGTCCTTAAGCTTGCCAAGACTATACAATATAGGTTAAAGGTTATTAGATAATAATTTTACAGACCTAACAAATAAAGAGTCTAGGTCTTGAAGAGATGGAGCTAAGGTGGCTGCTAAAGCAGATTCAGGTTCTTGCACGATGGCTAGTACTGGATGAGTACTATTAGTCTCCTGTGGGGGTTCCTACAGCTTTTTCTTTGACCTAGTCTTTGCACCCACTAAGGGCTCCAAGTGTTTTGACAAAGAGACTTGATGTTGCGGGAAAAGACTTCACGGTGGGTAGTGGTGGTTCAGATGGTATGTGTGTGCTTTCAGAGTTAATGGGATCAGTGTCCATAAACACCCCACTGTGTACTATATCTTGATTCATAGTGAGGGAGCTACCCCCAAGGGATAGCTGGCTTTTGATTGCCATAATTTCCTTGTCTATAGCTGTAGCAGCCTTTGTCAGAAAGCAATCAAGTGAGGAGTTTTGGAGGACCTTGGGTGTCCCCTCAAGATTCCCCTCTTGCTTCCCTATAGCCACTTTACAGGTTTCATTTATTTAAAAATTAAAGAGTCACAGCCACAAGTAGGAAAGAAAACTTACTATACAGAGAAGACTCTGTTAATCTTCTAAGGATCAGATCACATTACCAGGAGGCTCGCACATAGACCATAAGACAGAGGGTAGGCCTAGCCCAGCCTCTTCCTGGCTCTGATGGGCGCAGATAGTCCCACCCTTGGACCGGGCTCGCCCGCCCCGCCAGCCCGAGCACTCTTTATGCACCTCTGGGCACGGTCAGGGATCTTTGGCGACAGTTCCAGCTGCAAGGCAGGCTGGGGCTTGAAATCCCCTGGGCAGCGAGGTTTTCTGTGGTGCGATGACAGGCTCCCACATCGCAGGAGCCCCGAGCACACTCTATGCACCTCTGGGCGCAGTCAGGGGGCGTTGGCTGCGGTTCCAACAGCAAGGCAGAACGGGACTTGAAGTCCCATGGGCAGCGAGGCTTTCTGTGGCGCGATGATGAGCATGCTTTTTTTCAAAATCTCTCACTTTCTTGAGTTAAATTGTCGGCATGTATGTGATGCATCTATTGGGGAGGCTGCTGAGGTGTCTGAGAGAAGTGATGGAGAGGCCGCTGAACCCAAGGAGTCTGAGATACCTCCAGGAGAGAAGGCCGTTTACCCGCGCCTCTGTGGCACTCCGAGTAATGAGTGGAGCAAGGAGCACCGGAGTGGGGAAGCACTCACTATCTGTCCAACTAGTTTCCCTTCGCTGCTGGAGATTCCCAAGGATTCACTATCTCCCCTTCGACATATACCTCAGACCACTAAAGGAGCTGATCACCTGTTTCAAACTCAACTTCTACATCTAGGTGAATGACAGAGGGATTACACTAAAGGTGAAACCCAACCAATTTATAGTTATATGCCATTGGCCAATGCCTTGCAGCCAGAGCTGTGGATGCGAAGAAATGACCTCAAACCAAAACATCAAAAACTTAGATACTAGCGTGCATTAACACCCTCCTGGACACTGTTCAAACAGCCCCACCCACTATCTTGTCAAATTAGCCCAATTCCTAACCCGACACTCTACGTAAGGATTTTAGGTGCAACACTGAATATTAGCCTCCTGCTGGCACTTCGATTGAACCAGGTTACAAAGGGATCAATTTACAGGATGAGATGTCTATGTTGAATAGTCTTGTATTGAAAATTCCATCAAAAGTGCCAATCGACCACCAGCCTAGGGCTCTCCCTATTAGATAACATGAAAGATATAAAGCTTTGAGCGGCTCACCTAGTAATTATGAAGATACAGAACCCAGAACGCAGCTGCAAAACTATTCCAGGTCATACTTCTCTTCCGCCCTCTAAGCTCTATAATGGTTACCAGAGGCCTAAAGCTTCCTCCTCAAGCGAAGGCTACAGCGTTTCTTGCTGTTCTTGCTGTTTCTTGCTCAAGGCCCACCTCCTTTGACAAAAACTCTATATTACAATCCACCTTCAGCACGTCATTCCAGGCTAGCTCTACTTGTTTGTGTTACACCCTGCAAAAAATCAAAAACCAGAGGACAAGTGGGGCAGCCCAAGTGGCTCAGTGATTGAACTCACTTTCTGCAGGAAATAAGAGTAGGTACACAGCTCTCAACTCATGCTATGGCTGCTTGGTTCTTCAATCCACCTCCTACCAGTCAAGCAAAGAAGTTTTTAAGGTAGTTCAGTCTTTTTTTAAACCAAGAGCAATTGAGTCGGAAGTGACTTCAACTCCAGCTCTGTGTGAAGAGACTCCAAACATTTTTAATAATAAAATAAAAAAGGTGTATGATACATTCTCTGTCTCTGTCATGACAGAGAAGTCAGATTCCTCTTTGAGCACTGCATGGGCTCAGTCGCTTCCCTGCTTTCGACCAATCGTGCAGCAGGAGGCGGTAGCCGAGATAGATAAATGTAAATCAGGAGTACCCGATGACCCATGCCCTCCCAAACTGTGGAAAATGATTTCTCCTTTTGTGATAGACACTCTCACTCATATCTGGAACACCTCTCTGGAGACCAGAATTTTCCCTGACTGTTGGAAACATGCTACAGTGCTTCCGCTGAAAAAGAAACCAAATGGAGCCACAGATGATCTTAGCAACCTCAGGTCAATTTCGCTCTTACCCGCACCGGGGAAAATACTAGAGAAGCTAGTACAACGTCAACTGAATTGCTTTATTGAAAGCAATACGATATTGCATGAAACACAGTCAGGCTTTCAGCCTGGCTTCAGCACCGAGATCGCCCTTATAGAGGTGGCGTAATCAATTAGGTGGGCACTAGATTCAGGGGCATCAGCAATGCTGGTGCTCCTGGATTTATCTGCGGCTTTCAACACGGTCTATCATGTTAGATTGCTTCAAAGACTTTAAAATGTTAGTCTGGGTGAGAATGTGTGTGCCTGCGTGCAGTCCTATATGAGCGCCTGATCGCAGAAAGTCGCCCTACGCCCGTTTTCATCCAAACCTATACCTCTTTGGTGTGAGGTTCCCCAGGCCTCTGCTCTAAGCCCCCTGCTTTTTAATGTGTATTTAGACCCTCTTTTTACTTTAATAGCCAACTGGGGTATCAAAGCGATTTCATACGTGAACTACACACAGTTGGTCTTTTCCTACCAAGAGCTGACAGTGGAGGCCTTCAGTAACTTTAAGGGCTGTCTTTGTGACATTGCCATCTGGATGAACTCGAATACATTGAAATTAAATGCAGGGAAAACGGAAGTGATCTTTTTCGGAAAGGGGCCTGTGCCCTCGTCTTATCTTTGGTGGCTCACCGAAATGGGGCCCGCCCCTTCTAGCACTAGTGCCAAAAACCTGGGGGTGAGATGGGATGCTGACCTCTCCTTCTCTGCTCATATCCAACAGGTAGCGGCGGGTTGCTTTACAAAACTTAGAAACCTTCGAAAGTTCTTGGATCTTTTGCCGCAAGATTGTCGTAAATTAGTAGTCCATGCCACTGTAACATCTAGGCTGGACTACGCTAATGGACTCTATCTTGGTTTGCCTAAGTATGTGACTCAGCAATTACAGATAATGCGGAATGTGGCGGCAAGGCTGATTAAACATATTCCTTTTAGACATCATATCTCCCCGCATCTGCGCAGTCTTCACTGGTTGCCTGTGGCATCCAGGATTGATTTTAAAGCCCTGACATAGGCCTTTCGGGCTCTGCAGGGCAAGTGCCCAAACTATCTTAATTCTAGATTCCCCAGCTATAGGCAGGTACGGTCTCTACATTCGAATGCCCTGAACTTGATCTCTGTCCCCCGTTTCGCTAAGGCTCACCTCGTAGTTAGAGCTTTTTCGTCGAGAACTGCTAAATTGTGGAACACCCTTCCACTTTTTATTCGCAATGCAATTTCTGAGCCCCTTTTCAGGAAACAGCTAAAGACATGGCTTTTTAATCAGTAATCAGCGTTTAAGCTGCCCTGCTACTACTCAGTTTATTGTGATGCTTACAAAGCGCCGGGACACCTCCTTGTGAGGTAGCTGTTCGCGCTATATACACTTTAGTCTTATTATTATTATTATTATTATGAAGCTGTTCTAATGCAGTGCACAAGGGAATGTTTTATAGCAAAAAGCAGACCCAACAATCACACTTTATGTCAAATTCAGTTTTTTTACTCTGCATGCACTGTGTACAAAAAGCAATAATTTTTTCACAGCTAGACATTTTGTTTCAATGATGGGAAAAATAAAATACATTTCAAAGCATAGCAAAGGAGACTTTCTTTGTGGTGTTTCCATTTAAAGAACCAACCTTTGATATCTAGCAACCAAGTTACAACACATATGGCTTCTCCCCTGCAGGTGGGGCTTTGCTAAATACAAATTCAGTGCAATTGAAGACTTTTTTGATATTCCTAGTATTTCTGGCTTATAAAATCGATCCCATACATATTAGCTTTGGCAGTGGTTGTTTATATAGCATTTTATATTGCAGTTTTTCTCTGTGAAGAACTATTAATGCAAGTAATATTAGTGCACAATTTATAAATCAGATGGATCGAGGGCTAAGGCTATCCTGCCAGAGTACGACACTGTGATCTGCAGCTCACATACGGATCTTGGTATTTTGACATAGTTAATTTCCTGTGTGTCACCTGGTGTCTATGCAATGACACTGGCCTACTAAAACTCTTGTCATACTCAGTACAATTATATGGTTTTTCACCAGTATGCCTCAATTGGTGTATCTGAAATGATTCTTTCAATCTGAAAGCCTTCCCACTTTCTGAACATGTGTGTGGTTTCGCCCCTGTGTGAATGTGTTGGTGTTTCTGAAAAGAGCCTTTTAATCTGAATGTCTTCCCACATTCTGAACATTTGTACAGTGTCTCGCTTGTGTGCATTTGTTGGTGTTTCCGGAAAGAGTCCTTTAACCTGAAAGACTTCCCACAGTCTGAACATGCAAACAGTTTTACACCTTTGTGAATTTTCAGGTGTTGCTGGAATGATCTTTGAAATCTGAACATGTTTCTGCACTCAATACACGTATATGCAGTTTCACCAGTGTGTCTCCACTGGTGATGCTGCAATGATACTTTCAATCTGAATGCTTTCCCACATTCTGAACATACATAAGATTATTTTTCACCTGTGTGTATTTGTTGGTGTTGCATAAAACATGCTTTCAATCTAAAAGCTTTCCCATAATCGGAACAGGAGTTTGGTTTTTCACCTGTGTGAATTTGGTTATGTTGTTGAAAAAAGTCTTTAATCTGAAAGCCTTCCCACACTCACTGCAGTGAAATGGCTTTTCACCTGTGTGTATTAATTGGTGATTATACAGTGATGGCAGATCACTCAAACCTTTCCCACACTCTGTACATTTATATGGTTTTTCACCAGTAGGTTTCCCCTGATGTCACTGCGATGTTGCTTTTAATCGGAAAGCCTTCCCACACTCTGTACAAGCAAATGGGGTCTCACCGGTGTGTATACTCTGGTGCGTGTACAAAGATGATAGTTCCCTAATACCTTTCCAGCACCCGGTGCACTCGAATGGTCTCTCACCAGTGTGTGTCCGCTGGTGACGACCCAATGATGTTAAGGAGTTAAAACTCTTTCGACATTCACTGCATTTGTAGAGCTTCTCACCAGTGTGTCTTCGTTCATGTTGAGTTAGTAATGAAAGGTGAGTGAAGCACCTTCCACCCTCCTTACATGAATATGGCTTTATCTCCAGTGTGTATTCGTTAATGTGTATCAAATGACCATCGGGCCCTAAAACTCTTCCCACACTCAGAACATGTATATGGTTTCTCTCCAGTGTGAATTTGAAAGTGCTGAATTAATGCTTCTGGGAACGTGAAAGTCTTTCCACATTCTGAGCACAGCTTTGCTTTTTCACCCATGTGTTTTTTAGAGACAATCATTTTTATTATTCGGAAATCAGAATCATAGTACAGAGCTTCCTACCTACATCCTAAGGCCGGCAGAGCAAAAATGAATACCAAAGTATTGCTATAAGACAAACAACGTGTAGGATTCACACAGTAACGACCAACGAGTAGGACTGTCATACTGATTTCCTATTTATGGACATCGGTAAGAACAAAACAGCAAATCAAAGTAGAAGACAATCTAACTAAACATCCCCCCCACCTCCCAATCCCTCTCCCCATCCACCTCTGCACCAGTTCCATCAATAGATAAAGACCTTCCTCCCGAGGCACCACTCCATCATTTATATTGTTATCTGCATGATCCACCTAAGATTGAATGGGGCCCAACGGCTCCAGGGGGACAAGCTTGAGGATCTGTAAATATTTCAGGCATGTCCCTTCTCTCATGTCTTGAGTGAGGAGATGCAAGAAAGGTGACCAGAGTTTCGCAAAATATTTACCCTTCCCATCCACACTTAGTGGCATTCAGCCTTATTCATGAAGCCGAAATCAGCTCGCAAAGGGCCAGATTCTAAGAATCTGACCCTTTGCGAGTGCGATTTTTGCATTTGGGATTTATCATCCCAAATGCAAAAATCGCTAATTGCGATCTCGCAATTTTGCGAGGGATTACATTTAAGGAATCTCTATTTGAGATTCCTTAAATGTAATTCATCATCCAATTTTGTTTTGCGAATTCGCAATTTCTGGCCGCAATTTACCGCGAGGTCAGACCTCGTGGTAAATTGCAAAAACTCAGAAAAATGCTTTTAAATGCATTTTCTGAGTTGCATGTTACACACACACATGTCCTTTGGACATGTGTGTATGCAACACCTGTGTAATATTTCATTTGAGGGGTGCTACAGGGTGTCCTTTGGACACCCCTGGCACCCTTCAAATCGCTATCTTATTTGCGGTTAGCTAATTGCTAATCGCAAATAAGGAATACTCCCCATTCATTCCTATGGGCCTTTTGGCCCATAGGAATGAATGGCGAGTTATTCCTTATTTGCGATTAGCAATTTGCTAATCGCAAATAAGGATTATGTAGGAATCGCATTTCTTTATGCAATTTCTACATGAATCCCGTTTTGCGAGTCCTTAATAGCGAATCGCTATGAATCGCTATTAGGGGCTCGCAAAACAGGAGAATGATGAATCAGGCTGATACTCCCCATAGCCAGGAGATGCCACAGGTGATGCACCCACGAGTTTTTGTGTGTGTCGGGTTAATATTATTTTTTGACTAAATATCATTCCGAATTCATCACATGAATATGATTTCTTACCTTTGTGTATTTGCTGATGCCTATACTGTAACGATGGGAAACTAAAACTTTTCTCACACTTAGAACATGTATGTGGTTTATTACCTGTGTGTTTTTGCTGGTGCCTATACATTAATGATGGGTACCTGAAACATTTCCCACATTCAGTGCATGCATAAGTTTTCTCATCAGTGTGTTTTTTCTGGGACATACTCATTGCTGATAGTTCACTGGAACCAGTTCCATACTTGAGTGTATAGTTTCTCAATAGGGTGTGCCCATTGACTCGTTTCAATTTGATATGAAAAAATTAAACATTTGTGTACACTTTTAGTTCATTCTTGATTTGTGTTATTTGCGGATAGATTCTGCTGGCTGCAAACCGGGTATTTCTTTATGTTTTGCTTTGCAATGTTTTCTGCTCAGTGCAATTGGTGCCAAAGTCATTTGAAAGCACCTCAGATGGTACCAGTGGAGTCTGAATGTCCGTTTCATTACTTGATGTCCATGCCCTGTAGAATAGAGATACCACAAATTACTTCAGGATGTTATGCTGAATACATTGTCTTTTCAGAGCAATGGTAACCATGTAGGCTCGGAAAGGACAAGTCCCAGACAGATTCTCGGGATAACCACTGATTTGACATTTAAGTTTCATTTAGATTAAGTGGATGCAAATGCATCTGATGTGGACATCCTGAAAATATGTATTCTGGGTCTACTTTGGCTCCCTCTGATTTAGAGATATAGATGCACGCGCACAGACATTGAAGGCACTCCAAGTCAGGCCCCAACTACCTGAACGGCCTGCACACACACACACACACACACACACACACACACACATGCACACACACACACTCAAGGTACTCTATAGCTCAGCCCCCACCAACCTGAACAGTTGCATCTTCTTCCACCAACCATCCTGACACTTCAGCTCTGCAGGACTCCTACTTGCAACCATACCCACACATAGAAGGAACCAGATCAGGAGGATGAGCATTATCTTACATTGCTCCTTAATGCTTGGAACAACCTACCTCTCCACGTCAGAGCCTCCTCCTCTCTTCTTGAATTCCACAAGAAGCTAAATAACTGGCTTTTTAATTACCCAAAGTACCGTAGGTAGGTCTATACACACACGCCTATTCAGTGCCTGGATCTCTCGCAGGTGACAGTGTGCTTTACGAATACACTTACCATAACATGTTACAGGAAACCAGCACTACTTTTAAAATCTGCTCATTCTCTAAAGTCCATTTTAGGAGATTATTAGACTAAACACTGAAAGATCCACAATGCCAGAAACAACATATTGTGTACAATTTTGAGTGACAAAACTGTGAATTTTAACACATACAAATAAGCATGTGATATTGAGCAGTGGATCAAACACATAAAAAGTAAACTCCGATGCCACTCAAGAAAATCTTATCTAATATACAAACCCCAACCTGGTTAACACTGTTGACATTCCAAGGTCAGGTTCAAGGTCACCGGGAGCTTGAAACATATTTTGGATGTTTTAGAGTTCACATTTATCAACAGGCCGGATAAAAGAGAAAAGACATGTTCTCACTAAGCGGTTTAATCACAACTTAAGACTCTTCTCGTGGAATATCCTTGGTCTGAAGGAGAAGATCAGTGACAAGAGTCACAGAGTTATTTCCACACATTCTCAAACAAAGAGCTCCAGGAAACATGGGTATCAGAATCAATATCAATTCTGGTATTTATTAATGCCAGGATTTACTCACGCCTCGATCCCGGCCACCTAAAAACCTAAATTTAGCGGATGGAAAGGTGGCTTAGGAGTACATTTTTCAACAGCTCGTAAAGTGAGGAGCAAGATCACACAACAGAACACAACAGACTCCAGATACTGCATCGGACTCTTGTAACTAAGGGAAGGAACAGGGCCTCATGCTGATAAACATATACATGCCACCAGCACAGAAAGATCACAGCGAGCTATAAAAAAAGCCGATAGAACACATCATCAGACTTGAAGGATGTCATCCAGGCACCCCACTAACAGTGACAGGGGACTTCAAAATGAAGCTGCTAGGACACTCCATCAGTAGTGAAGACACTGAGGCTCACGAGTGGAGTTTCCCTAAACAAACCCAAATCAGCACAACGATCGGATGGGTGTAACCCTGGTCAGGATTTGGGGCTGCGTGTTCTTAATGGTCGCACCAACAGCGACACTTCCTCAGTCTTCTTGTTTCACTTTCAATCGGGAAGCTCACTAATAGACTACACATTGGTATTTCATCCCCTACTACACTCAGTTCTCTCATTTAAAATGGGCTCTAAGCCCAAAAGTGATAATCTACCCCAGGAGCTAGAATTTGCCATAAGTTCCACGGAGAATAAGTGCACAGCACAAGTAGTAGGGTCCATTTTTTCAATCAATTTAAAAATAATTAAATGGGCCTCTGAACCAATAGAGAGTCTGGTACAGGAGGCATTGCGCCATCTGAACAATTTTCAACAACTCCACGGCACAGCCAAAGATGAATGGGAGGCATTTGCAGACACGCACATAAACTAGTTCTCCACAAAGGTAAATCCAGCAAAGGAGCAGTACGGACACATCATATTGAATGCTCAAAAGCTATACAAGAAGTGCACAAACAACTGAAATGGAAAGTTCATATAGCCCGAGAGCAGTCCGACGCTTCCCACTCAACGAACCAAATGCGATTAAAGGCAGCCAAACAGGACTTTAGGAAAGAAATATGGGCCATCAAGAGGCAAAATACAGAGACCCTCTGGGCAAATCTCATCTGGGACTTTAAGCACAACAACTCAAATAGGTTCTGGCACACAGTGAATGCTTTGAAAAACCCACTCACAGGAAGCTATGTTCAGACATCCCGGAAGTCTCCTGAGCCACTTTCCTGCACGCCCACTTTAATCCACAAGCTGCTCCTGTTATATCATTACAACTCGGTGTCTGATCACCCAGGACCGGACCTCAGAGTGGACGTGCAGTGGGTCCGGACACCTGCGGGATTTTCACAATCACACCTGATGTGGTGCAGCAGCAGATAACCAGGTGGTGGAATACTGGGGCCCCTGGTCCAAACAGCATTCCCCAGGCAATATATAAAACAGACCAACAAAATAGGCCGAGCTATGGTGGCACTTTTCAATCCCTCGCGAACCCTCAGAGGATCCACAATTTCACCCATCTTTAAAGGAGGAAATAAACTTGAACCTGGAACCACAGGCTGATAGCCTTGATTGATAACGAGGCAAAATACTACACCGGGTCCCACTTGAGCACCTGAGCGACCTGGCAAATTTAAATCCCATCATCCCTTCCTACCAAACTGGTTCACCAGGAAATCAGGCACCACAATAAACATGATGCCCAACCATTCTCTTATATTCAACTCCTCCACAATCTCAAAGCTCCCCCTTTATCTCTGCTACATTCATTACAAGCCGCCTTCAACAGAGTGGACCGTAACAAGCTCTGGGAAAAACTGAATAACTGGAAAGTCCCCCCACACCTCCTGAAAGCAATAGAGCACCTATACTCTAACACCTGTGTCAGTATCAAATTGGGGAATGGAGGCAACCTTTCAAGGGCCATTACAACAACAAGCAGTTTAAAACAGGGGTGCGTGCTGGAACCAATGCTAATCAATGTATTTCTTGCAGACTTCCCGCCCAACCCTCTCCTCCATCAACTGGCATGTCCCTAAGCTAGGGTTGAGATAGCTGTCCATTTGTCTGTACACTTATGATCTGGTGTTACTCAGCAAAACTCGGGCTGGGATGCAGGGCCTTCTGGGAGTGACCAAGTCCTACGCCGAAGCGTATAGGCTGAAAATAAACAGTAATAAAACAAAATTATGATCTGTGCTGCAATGTGGTAATAACCCCGGCCTACGTCAGCGAGGTACTTCAAGGCAGAGACATACTGGTTTTGGAGAAGACAGTAGTCCGTATATATAGGCACATCTTACAGGTCCCCCAAAACCCCTCAACAGCACAGATCTGGCTTGAGTTGAGGCTAATGAAGCAGCTCAAAGCCAGATGCGCAGCCTTTGTCATCTTTTTCCAGAAGCTCAAAAACTCAGAGGAAAACTCCATCAACCATTACATCTGGGAGGAGATCACAAGAAACCACACTCAGTGGCTCGTGAACATCTCTACAAAACTATCAACTTGCTAGGACTGGCTGAACTTTGGTCAGCTGTAGTAAGCCGCCATCAATTAAAAAAACAGTAGCAAAATCCAAGAACATATCAGCCTCTGTTAGAATTGGGTGTCTTTAGTTGGCACAGGTAGGTACTTGTGAAAATAGGGACCCTCTCCTATAGTCAGGGTAAGGGGATACACTCGTAAAATAACCCATGCTCACCCCCTTGGTAGCTTGGCATGAGCAGACAGGCTTATCTCAGAGGCAGTGTGTAAAGCATTTGTGAACACATACAGTAACCCAGTGACAACACTACAAATGGAAACCACACAAGGTTTTATATCAAAAATAAGTATTCTTTTATATAGAGTTACCACAAGACCAATAAACGACAAAAATAATCCACAATTCTATACAAGATCCAGAGTTCTGGTTAAAAAGGCTGAAATAAAGGTTCTGGGCGAGTCGGTAGCCCTGTCCGTCTACAGCGTTGCTGAAATAACACAGAGTCTAACAAATCCAGCAGACCGCATGGATAAGGGCCCACTCAAAGGTCGACAGACTCAGACACAGTACCTTTTACTTGATGCGGCTGGCACGGTGTTCGTCGCGGTGCAGAAAGGAAACGTTGCAGGTCGCGTTGTCCCTCAATGCGGTGTAGGCAACGGCCCATTGACGGAGTCGGTGGGTCCGAGGCTTGCATTGCAGGGCGAGACGTTGTGCGCTGGGATGCTTGCAGCTTGCGGTGTGGTGACAGAGCGGAGTTGGGGAGCTGTGGAGTACCGGGTTTTTATGGGCCCGGCGGAGCCAGGGAGTACACCTGAAAACTCCTGAGTCCTTCCTGTTTCAGACTACAGAAACACAGAGTCTTCTAGGTGAAGTCAAAGATCGTATTTATTGGCTGCATCCAGTAACAGATATCCTAGAAGTACAACAGCATGAAGCACATGTATGTTCTCAGGAGACTGCTCTCTTTTACGAAGACAGCCTTCTTCTTTTATACCAAATAATGTGCTTTAGGCAAACATTCCTTATTTTACAGTTGACCATACAAATATTTTTACTACAAAGGAAAAGCAAAGTCATGATGACAAGCCCACATTTCTGTTCGCCCAGCTCATAATTGATTACCCGGCGAGGTCCAGTATTTCCATCAGATATCGACAGACCCCCAATAAAATCGGGCACCTCCTCCTCGTAAAGCAAGTCATAAAGCAAGAAACAGGGACAGGTATGTGTAAGATTAGGCATGGCTTGTATGCGATGAAAGGTTTATGACATGTTGTGCCTTGATTCTGATCTTGCCCGGCCACTGGGAAAAGAACTGCCCGAACAGGTTTGGCTTCAGGCAGTGGAGTTAGCTTGCCCAGGTCACAGCGGAGTCAGCAAAGGTGTACGTGTCCTTCAGGTCGGTTTTGGCCTTTAGTCATTGCCTTATGTGAGGGCAATCCCAAAATGGCTGCTGATCACTCGAACCTGACGGAAATGCTTGTGCATAGTATTCGAACCATTATCGGTCTGCTGATACCAAAATCGTCATGATACGACCATGTATCTGACACGGGTCCAGAATTTGAAGTACCATAGACCCTCCTTTTGCCCTTACATAGGCAATAACCTATACTCATGCTAATCTGAGTCCAGGTCAGTATTCGCAAAGTCATTGAAATGTTGCTGTAGCATCATCCTACTACTTAGTTTGTTTCTTGAGGTATGTTTCCTTACACATGATGTAGCACAGAGGCCACATATTGCAGGAGCACAGTGTATACACAGACAGGACAGAAAAAGAATGGCTAAGATCATCCCAATGACTATCAGAATCTCCCATCCCCAGGCAGATATCAGTTCCCAGAACCACCCCATCAAAGAGCAGTCTCCCTTATCCACGTGAATGGATTCGGAGATTTTATGCAGTTTGGAGATGGCCTGGTATACTGTCGGAGCGTCATCTGGGATGAAAATGCAGCAACTTGATTGGATCACCTTACATACCCGACCTCGGTCTGCAAGTATGACGTCTAAGGCGACCCTGTTCTGAAGAGTCATAAGGCGATCCGACTGGAGCTCAGCAGTCAAATTACTAAGGGCACCGGCAGTTTCGACTATGGTAGATTCAACTACCCTCGTCAATTGGCGAATGTTCCTGCTGTTCACCATAGGACCCCAGAACGGCAGAAAACCTTTTACGAAGTCTCCAAATTCTTGTCCCGTAGTGTCGTCTTTACTCACGACACCTCTAACTGTCCTTGTCCTATGGTAATCTGCCGCGGCGGTGTAGGTGGGAGGCAACAGGAACAAAATGAAACATGTGCCCGAGAAGTCGGGGGGTAGCCATGTATATGCCCTATCATGGCAGATGAAGTAGGTGCCCTTAGCTGCTAGGAATGAAGGGGAGGTCTGAGATGAAAAGACATACGTTTTAGTGCAGCCACTCTTCCCTAACTGAGCTCCGGGATTCCTGCCATTGCCTTGCAGACATAGGTGACCCTTATGGGGTACAATACAAATCGGGGATGATCTCTTTGCTTGTTTGTTCTCATTCAGAGCAACTCTATATCCGGTCATGTTCCATCTAGTGTATGCTTGCAACTCATCTTCAGGAATGGTTCTATACGAGTTAATGTATCTACTCATATTCGTGATTCCTACCACTAATGCCTTGTTGCTCGAGTTACTTCTCGTGGGACGTGGGGGGTATGGTTCAATGGCAAATAGGAACATCATCTGAAACGCCCACAAAGAACCATAGTAGCTGAACGGCAGGACAAAATATGGGATGCCTTTATCTGTCGTGTGTGGCATAAGACCGCACACCCAACAATTAGTCGTGTTCATTACTAACTGGTGTTGGTGTAAAAGCTGAACAAAAGAGTTATTTGCAAATTCCGATCTTCTAGCGGTCTCGTGTTCAGGCAGAGGGGGGAAGAAATGTGAGGAAACAGTAGGAGGAGGTATGGGCTGTGTAGTGGGTGTAAATGTCACTTGAAAAGTGAATAAAACATAGCCTACAAAAAATGTCATCACACTAAGCAACATACAAATACATAATATCAGAAATCGTGTTCTTGTCATTAATGTACACATTCTGGCTTTAAAGTTCATTCGTCTGGCAGGTCTCTCCATCTTAGAAAACTCCATCCTTTCTAAGTTGCTGCCCGTGGTGGTAGGGTGTTTCTGCTAAAGAGTGCTTCTGTCAGTCCAGGGTGACTCCCTTGAACCAACAGAACTGTTGACCTAACATCTTCAGCTGCACTCCAGAGACTTGGGCAACCGCGACCCTAGCAGCAGAACCGGATGGCGGTTCGAAAAACAAAAATGAGCAAGTTTCTCAGATGAGAGAGCTGCACAATCAAAAATAATCAAAAAGTTAATTTATTTGTCCATAGTCATAGCTCTTGGTCTCAAATTGTAGCGTGTTTTTCCAGGGATTGTCTGGTTTTCGAACAACAGTTCAGGTTCTGTAATGTTCTATCGCATCGACGGTGGCACAGATCCTTGCAGAATGTCATCACTCTCACGTACAGAGTTTGCTCCTTTTACCTGTGCATCACTGAAAAGCAGGAAGCGAGGCAAAGTTTCAGTCTCAGAATCAGCAATCCCCTCCTGGACCCACCGGTCATGAGGCAGGGGTAGAGGGACCCTTTTGCAATGGGCCCCGTGGATCCAGTATTTCTTTCCTTCTACGCGAACAGCCGATCTCGTGGAGCGAAGCACTAGGTGGGGACCGGTCCAGCGGGGCTCATCATTCTTTAACCGCCGGAAATTCTTCACGAGTACATAGGTTCCAGGGTCAATAGGATGTCCTGGAGCTTCAGTAGCTTGAGGTAGAGTATCATGTACCTGTTGGTGTAAAACACGCACTTTAGCCGTCAATTCGTACAAGTAATCAAGTAGTACAGGGTGTTCTAAGTCTCTGAATCTGGCTGGCCTTGGTACTCCCCATATGTTGGCCGGACGGCCGAACATTATTTCGTAGGGACTAAGTCCCACCCTCGAGTGCACAGTCATTCTTGTGGATAGGAGTGCCAAGGGCAGTGCGTCAGGCCAAGTAAGACCAGAACTCGATTGAATTTTGGCCAATTTTAGTTTTAGCGTGCCGTTATAGCACTCTACTAATCCAGCTGATTGGGGGTGATTTGCAGCATGGAATTTTTGATGAATGCCTAGCCCTACACACACTTTCTTCATCACTCGACCCACAAATTCACTCCCATTATCACTCCAAACCATTCTTGGCATTCCAAATCTGGGGAATAACTCCTTGATAAGGGCTTTAGCTGTTGATAAGGCACTATTGTCTTTCAGGGGGTATGCTTCTATCCATCTTGAAAAGGCGCAAACAACAACGAGTACGTATTTCAGATTGTTGCACCTCTCCATGTGGATGAAATCTAGCTGCAAAACCTCAAACGGGTACGTAGGAGGAGCGAAATGACCAGCTGGAGTTGGGGTTCCCCTACCAGGATTGTATTTCAGACACACCATACAGTTCTTGACTATATTCTCCGCATACTTAGGGATTCTGGTGTTCTGCCATACTGGAGCTGGTAACTTGCAAATTCCTTTCACACTGATGTGCGCCATTCCATGCGCCATTGTAACCACTGCAGGCACATACGCATTGGGTAGCATCCAACGCTGATGCTCCGACAATTCAACCCAACAACCATTCGCGTCCAGTTTACCCGTGCTTTCTCTCCATACCTTCAGTTCTCTCTCTGTAGCTTCAGCTTGGATGGACTTCACACTCTCAAACGTATCTTCACACATACCAACGTCACCCACCCATCATGCAGGGCCTGCAACATACATTCGACTCATTATATTCCTTGCGGTTTCTTTCGCAACCTCATCCCCAAACGCATTTCCTCGACCAACATCATCTGTAATCTTTTTGTGTGCACTGCATTTCACAATCGCCACTTGCAACGGCAAAGTCAGTGACTCAAGAAGCTCATTCACCAACTGACCGTGCTGGATCTTAGCACCATGCGAAGTCAAGAAACCTCGTTCACGCCACAAACGTCCAAAACTATGGGCAACACCAAAGGCATACTGACTGTCAGTGTACACATTCACTCGTTTTCCTTTTGCCAACACACACGCTTTTGTTAATGCAATCAATTCTGCTGCTTGCGCTGAGTTATGTGAGACGCGTGCAGTTTCAACAATCGTATGCAAGGTCGTAACAGCATATGCCGCAGTCGTATCGCCATTCGGCAACTTGAAACATGAACCATCAACCCACAAAGTGCCATCACATTCTGCTAGGGGAGTGTCCCTAAGGTCTATTCTCCCATTCGTTTCCTCCTCAGTTCTGAGGAAACAGTCATGTGACTCTTCAGCATTCTCTGTCTCGACTGGGATCGGCAACAACGTAGCTGGGTTCAATGTATTACACCTTTTGATGTGCACATGACTCGCTAGGAGTGTCAATTCATAACCTGACAATCGAGCACTAGTTAAGTGCTGTGTCTTGGTTCTGTTTAACAAAGTGTCCACTGCATGCGGGGCCATCACGATTAACATGTTATTCATTACTAACCCAGCAGACTGTCGAATAGAAACGGCTGCTGCGGCTGTGGCCCTTAAACAACTTGGCAGCGCTTTAGCTACCGATCCAAAGTCGACGAGAAATACGAGCATGGAAGTTGCTTGTCCCCAAAAGACTGTGTCAACACTGAAAATGCACAACCTTATTTCTCATGGACGTACAATGTAAAAGGCTTACTGTAGTCGGGGGTACCCAATACAGGAGCCGAACACAATGCATCCCGCAATTCTGAGAAACTTTTCTGACACTCTTTGGACCATGGGATGGGATTCGGTGTATCTTTACAAGTTAATGCCACCAAAGGTTTGGCCAATAAGGAAAAATTCGGTATCCATTGCCTACAATAGGATGTAATACGTAAGAAAGCACTCACTTCTCTCTGTATTCTTGGCACATTCAACTTTGCAATTGCCTGGATTCTTTCTGGGGTCAGTTTCCTTCCCTCCTTCGATAAGAGGTGACCTAGGTAGGTCACTTCTTTTCGGCAATATTGCAGCTTTGAGAGAGACACTTTGTGATGCAAATCAGACAAATGACGCAACAACGACAATGTGGCTTCTTTGCAACTCTCCTCAGTATCTGCGGCAACCAACAAATCATCGACGTACTGAATAAGGGTAGCGCCAGCAGGTAAAGCAATCGTATCGAGCTGTGTTTTCAAAGCCTGACTGTATATTGACGGGCTTTCGCAGTAGCCTTGAGGAGCATGCTTGAAGCGGAAGCTTCGGCCTCCTAAACTGAAGCCAAAAATATCCCTGCTCTCCTCGGCAATTGGGATGCTGAAGAAAGCGTTCTTCAAGTCAATCACTGAGAACCAAGCCGCTGAAGCTGGAATCATAGTCAATAGGGCAGTTATATCTGAAACTGTTGTACAACGATCTTATTAACCTCTCTAAGATCAATCACGAACCTGTAAACAGGTGGATGGGAGGGATCAGTGTGTTTCAGAACAGGCAGAACAGGACTATTACAAACATTGCCTTTAGTCTCTTCAATTACATCTTTATTAATCAGGTCATATATGATTGCTAACAATGCTTTTTCACCTTCGCTAGAGATTTTGTACTGGGGAATGCACGGCATTCTAACATTGGATTTCAATGTCACAACATATGGTGATATTTCCAAAAGACCCACATCATTAGGACCAGTAGCCCAAAGAATATCCGGGAGAGAAGACAATTCTGCTTGGAGTTTATCCTTCGACAAATACATCGCGGAAACCACTTTCTTACCCAGTGTAAGTTGTACTCCCAAAGGAGAACAGTACAAAGTCGCATACAATCTTTTCAACAGGTCCAATCCCAACAAATTTTCACCACAGCCTGTCGTCGGGTGAGGGGTGCTTCCAATTCACAAGGTCCAATAGAAAGTGACATAGGACTAGAAATGGGGTTCCTAACCGGGGCGCCAGAAAAACGATCTTATTAACCTCTCTAAGATCAATCACGAACCTGTAAACAGGTGGATGGGAGGGATCAGTGTGTTTCAGAACAGGCAGAACAGGACTATTACAAACATTGCCTTTAGTCTCTTCAATTACATCTTTATTAATCAGGTCATATATGATTGCTAACAATGCTTTTTCACCTTCGCTAGAGATTTTGTACTGGGGAATGCACGGCATTCTAACATTGGCTTTCAATGTCACAACATATGGTGATATTTCCAAAAGACCCACATCATTAGGACCAGTAGCCCAAAGAATATCCGGGAGAGAAGACAATTCTGCTGGGAGTTTATCCTTCGACAAATACATCGCGGAAACCACTTTCTTACCCAGTGTAAGTTGTACTCCCGGGAGAATATATGATTGATATTTGATTGATTGTGTCTGAGTGTTGGGATTACTTGTCTGTGACTTTAAAAATATTACACGCATGACCTGTGCCTTATACCAGCTTAGGCCAGAAAAATTCGAAAGAATAATATAATTAACACCATACATAGAGGAGCGACCTTTCCTTGACTGATCCTTAGTTATCATTCTGGCTCCTTTGAGCCCTATACTTATCCTTCCTCCCTAAAAAAACAGAATGGACACCATAAAAACATTCGGCTTCACGGATGATGACTTTGCTAAAATGTTGGGCCTCCCAACTGATGGCAACCAAGATTTTACTGTACCCAAGGGACTAAATGGAGATTGGACCAAATTATTAAACCTTCGGAAAAAATCGAAGAGAACAGAACTACATGCCAAGTTCATGTTAGACTATCTAAGAGCAGGTACCATCCCAATTGGACTCAGGGTCCGGAACATCCCAGGAATGTTCATCGAAATCAGACAGTTCCTGGAGCGATGGGCCCTTATTTCAAACCGTTGCTCCAGGGACTGGATGATGTTGATTGTGGAAACAGCACGAACCGTGATGGAGATTTTGGAGAAAGAAATCAAGGAGTTGGAAGATAAGTTAAAGGAGGGAGACCCAGTGGATGAGGGAAAAAGGAAACTTGAAGAAATTCAATTCGAACTAGAATCTTTCTCGGATTACCTCTTAAAAAGGAAAACAGAAAAGTTAAGGAAGGATGTCCGAATGTTCTCACAAGAACGAGCCTATCCTTACCTGGGGACTAATTTTTACACCAATCAGGAAGAGAGTGCTCCCCGAGGACAGGCCCCAAGGTGGGGACAGGGAAGAAAAGTCACCACTTTCTCTGAGACCACTGACTCTGAGGGGGACACCCCAGAGGAATATGATCCAAGCTATGAACAAGGACACAACCCCAATCAGGGACACAACTCCAACAGAGGGAATAGGAATACAGGATATGACCGTAACTACCAACCGAACCGTTTTTTAGGGAACCGCCGGGGGAATTCCCGTCCCCCGCCGAGAACCCCCCAAACGAGGAGTTACCATCAGGGTCGCGGGCAGCCGCAGATGTACGTACAGACTCGCCAACAGCAGTATTGGAGAACATAAGGGGGCTCCCTATATTCAATCTGTCTAATGAAATCATAGACTCCGAGGCTACTAGACTTTTATCTAGAGGCCTCTCTTTTGTGCCATCCGCCAATTTCAATAAATTTGAACTCAACAAAGATCTACAACTATTCTTTAGGAAAATACGCCTCCAGAAGTTTTTCCTGGAAGCACCGCCCACCAGAAGTGAAAACAACAAATCTGGGTGTAAACCTCCATCGTCATTTACACCCTCTTTGGAGATGGTTGGACCTGAGGTCAACATATTCGAAAAAACTGTAATGCAGAAGATCAATAAGGTGATCAAATATGTGCCCCTCCCTAAACCCAACCTATCCCTCAAAGAAAAGAAAGCCCTAAAGGATCTGGAGACAAATAAAAATATCACGATCAAACCTTGTGATAAAGGTGGCGGGATAACTGTCTTGGACACTACTGACTACAAAAGGAAGATGAATGACCTATTATCTTCCTCGGGCCACTACATACGTGTCACCAGAAACCCCGAGAATGCCCTTAAGAAACGGATATTAAATATGGTCCAAAAGGCAGTGAATGAGGATCAGCTTTGTGAAACCGAGGCCGAATTTTTGACTCCATCTAACACCAAAATACCCATTATATATGGTCTGCCAAAAACACATAAAAACAGTGCAGATCCCCCCATGCGACCAATAGTCTCTACCATTGGTTCTGCCACCGAGCCCCTATCGAAGTACATCGATAAGTTTCTAAACCCCATGGTGACAGAGCTCGAATCATTTGTAAGAGATACTGGGCACTTTATCCAACAAGTAGAAGGGATGCCATTTCTCGAAAACTCAGAAATAATGGTCACGCTGGATGTGGAGTCCCTGTACTCAAACATACCGCAACAAGGAGCCTATGATGTAATTGAGACCATATTATCCAGAAACAATGATATAACCAATTCTGAATTCATACTGCAATGCTTGAAAATGGTACTATTCGAAAATTACTTTGAATTCGAGAACACCATATACAGACAGGCATCTGGTGTCAGCATGGGAGCCAGCTGTGCCCCCAGTATTGCCTGTCTGTATATGGGGGAATTCGAAAGGATGAACATCTTCAATGAAATTGCCCCCTTCTTCGAGAACGTCGTGAACTGGAAACGGTTCATTGACGACATCTTTTTTATCTGGAAGGGGGCAGAAGAACAACTGACGGAATTCATTGACTGGCTCAATTTGGCAGACTCCAACCTGAGATTCACCAGCCATACCAGCAGGTCTAGAATTGAATTTTTAGACATCTGGATCGAACACCGAAATAATACCATCACAGTATCGCTATATACGAAACCCACAGCACGAAACACCTTGCTCCAATATGGAAGCTTCCATCCGCGCAGTCAGAGGGACAGCATTCCCTATAGTCAGTTCCTTCGGATTAGAAGGAACTGTACGGATCTACAAGATTTTCTGTCTCAAGCGGACATACTCCAAGAAAAATTAAAGTTCAGGGGATACCCCCCGAGATTGATCAGAGAGTCATTCAAAAGAGCCAGATACACAAACAGGGAAGCTATGTTTGTGGAAAACAAATCGGAGAAATTGAACCAACTGGTGTGCGTCACCCGTCATTCGGAATTAAATCACAAGATCAGGCAGGCAGTTAACTCCAGCTGGCACATTCTAAACGTGGAGGATGATAAACCACACCTCCAACGACCCATCTTTGCCTTTAAGAAAAATCGGAACCTAAGAAGCCACCTAGTAAAAGGAAAAATACAGGAACCCTCTGTGAACAAACAAACCTCACTAACAGGAATGGAGCCTATACATGGCAACCACAAATGTGGAACATGCCACATTTGCCCACAGGCGATAGTGGGTGACACAGTCATTACCAACACACGGACCGTCTCTGTCAGCAGGAATGCCACGCTAACCAATTGTCGCACCAACAACATCATTTACCTTATTCTGTGCCCGTGCAATCTCCCATATGTTGGAGAAACTGGTCGAGAATGCCGGGTACGTATAGGTGAGCATAAGTCAAATATAAGGAACAAAAAGACGGCAGCTCCCATTGTGACCCATTGGCTAGAGGAAAACCATACAGATACGGAAATCCGCTGGTTTATCCTGGAAAAGATAAAGGCCAACTCTGGAATAGACCCCACATGTCTCCGAAAGAAACGGGAGGTCTTTTGGATCTTTTATCTGGATTCTGTCAAAAAAGGCCTGAATGAGGAGTGCCCCTGGCATCAGGCATTTCTCTAATAAATGCAGATTAGTGATTGCATAGCCCCACCCATATGATCTAACAACTGACCTTCTTAGGTTATGCAATCTAATCACTGAAATTACCCTCTATTGGGTCTAGATGGAACTATACATCTGATATATAGCCTGAGTTTACAACAGTTCTGGAAAAAAACTACATTTTTTGATTACCGAAAGGGATTCTCAAATTTACATGTTATTATATGTGAATCCCTATGAAGTCGATCTGCGGGCGTGCCTTCAGCATAGAACAGCACTAAAAACAAGTAATAGCGCCAGGGACTATTTCCGCCCCTTACAATATCAGACGTTACGGGGGACTTTCTCAGCCATGCTTAATACTAGGTACTGCGACTTATGGGAATATCAGTTTGTGCTGTGAGACTTGCCGCATCTTCCCAGCTCCATTCTATATTACATTCGTCTACAAATCCCATATGCCGACCTTGATACCTAGGCAGTGAGAACAATAGAATGAATAACATATTAATATGTCACCAATAGTAAGGACACCACGGACTATAAATATCACGTCAGTCATTTTGATGACTATTATATTATATATATTTTCTGTTCTCCGATCTGGTATCTATTTACAATAGAGAATTGGTTTTACTTTGATGGCCGCCACCAACCCTCTGTCTATTTTTAACGTGCCCACCGCCAGTTTACACAACATGGCGACTTAAGGCACAATAACATCGGGAGTCCATCCTTTGTTTCGACCGTGTTTAATCCGAGCCAGCTGAGGAGGTACACCCATCAAGCACGGATACTTAAACAGGACAACGAAAATGCGAGAGAACTGGCTTCTCCCAAATCGGTCGACGGACTAAGTCGGCGGAACCCCTCCGTGAGGAAACAGATGTCTGGAAACAAGGTAAGTTCTTTGCAGAAGCTCCGTGGCTTTTTAACAATTACCAGGGAGAACTCCCCTCTCAAAAAAACTTTCCCATTTATTCCCGGATAGGTGCGCTAACAGTCGGCGCGTATTGAAAACGGCCGTGTAAACAACAGGGAATTTGAACCAGAACGAGCCCGGCACCAAGACGCCCTCCCGCCTATATAGAGGTAAAAACATTAGCCTTAACTGCAAACGAGTGTAGATAGGATACGAGGGATATCAACTGCCCGTAATTATTGTTCCTACCCACAGGCATATAGGCAGCTATTGGATCCATATACCCTTACGCCCACTCTGAATATCTGTGATATCCAAGAGTTTCTACGTCGCCAAAAGTCTGAAAGGTAAATATAATTGGAGAAGGACAAAAATAATTAACGTAGACAACACAAGGGATGGGTTGAGTAAGTCCCGGATCACCATAGACTCAAAATCGATAGGCATTAAATGTATATTCCAGCTAGATTAAATCTTCTTAACAGGGGAAGCTGTGTTGGACTGTGCTAACACTTGTATTCTAATGAGAACTGTCCTTTGATTTGATAGGCCCTTTTGTGTGATCAAACTGCTATCGTGACCTATCAGCTACCAGGTGGAAGACCACAATATATACGAATAGGTAGGTGATGAGTCTAACAGGGTGCACCTCCTAGAGTGTCATGAAAAATGAATTGGTTCCATTACAAGGAGGAGTATACAATAGTAGTCCTTTCTGAACTAATAAAAGGAATGAGAGAAAGACCCGCATCTAAAAGTCCACATAACGCTAAACTTAGAATGATCTAGGTTCTAGACAAATACTCTAACTATGATCTAGTTCAGAAATAAAATAGTTTTTCCATCTACTTCCTACAGGAACATAACCACATATTTTCAGCCATATTCAGTTCCATGAAACTACCACAGCGGAGACGCTGATGTACCTGACGGGGCCTTTTGACGCCCGCTTCCCCTAAACAGCAGAACTGAATAAAGAACTAGGTAAATAATTGTAACCTTGTACGTTCCATGGTAGAAGAATTACACAATAAGTATACTCTGACCACAAAGATTGAAACCACTAAGACTGTCGCTTATCCATTTGGATGAGCCAATGATAGGAACTCCAGTGTCATGCGTGTACTAGAAATTATAACGGAAATATATTTTAACTAAATGAATGTGTATAAATAGGTGTATGGAAGTGAAGATGTTCTGTTCTATGTTAAAATGTGCTCTATGGTCCATACAGTTAAGGCCATCTTTATGCCTTCCTGATTTCACTTATTAGGGAATCTGCTCTAGGGAGTGTCTCAAGAGGGTTGACATAGCTTGGCAATCACTGGCCGAATGTAGGAGTTCCTACTATCTAAAATGGAAAATATAATTGATGAGAGTATGGGATCTATGTCTACCTAAATAGTTGAAAAGTGTTACTATCATGTTGGATGAAAAATTGTTTAATGTCTTCCTTAAAATGATCAGCCTTTTTTAGTAAAAATGTATTTTGTTCTGCTCTCTATTACAGAGTGTTTTACCTTTGTGCCCGCCCCAGTATACTGCCCCTTGCCCTGACGAAGGTGCGGCCTCACTGGCCGGTCACCGAAACGCGCGTCGGCGTATGTCCCCTGGAATACAGCTATTGCCCGCATAACACCAGGACTTGTAGCTAAAAACCAACTACCCGGATGAACATCCCGACATGATCACCTATGTGTTATAATTGCAGGGGAAAGTAGAATGAATGAGAGAGTGATTGGTGTTTGCAACTAAAAGTGGGAGTGTAAGTAGGGTTGAAATGAATGAGTATGTGCCTGTGAATTGAGGCTGTTACTGGGTAGGATGAATTGTTGTGAAAGTTTTGCCTTCAAGTTTATCTGTTTTTATATGCACCTGTGATAGACCATGCCTAATATCTATTTTTCCCCACAATAAGAGTAATTTTTGTACTATAAAACAATAATAAAAATAAAAAATATATTTTCATAAAATGAAGTTGTTGAGTTCTCTTGATTCGACCATGTGATTCTGCTATGTGCCGTCAACCCCTTGGTTAATCACCCCTCCATATATATCAGTTTGGACCCCATAGCTAGGGCCTATATATCTTGAGGCAGGGTTTGCTCCCTTTCTATAATTGGTACTCCCAAAGGAGAACAGTACAAAGTCGCATAAAATCTTTTCAACAGGTCCAATCCCAACACATTTTCACCACAGCCTGTCGTCGGGTGAGGGGTGCTTCCAATTCACAAGGTCCAATAGAAAGTGACATAGGACTAGAAATGGGGTTCCTAACCGGGGCGCCAGAAAAACCTACAGAAACATTCATTTCACCAGACAAAGGTGCGCCAGGGAGTTTTGAGTGCATAATAGAACTCTTTGTAGCACCAGTATCCAACAGAAAAGGCTCTGACACACCTGATGTAATCACCTCAACATAAGGTCCACTCTGATCTATTGGAACTGAAACAACTCCCCCTCTCTGTCCATGGCGGTCCTAGCAACCATTACCTACCATATTCTCATCTTCTGCATAGTAGTCATCAGCATAGTACTGAGCTGTTCTACCAGACGCGTTATTCTGCTGGTCAAAACTATTCATTGAATTCTGTGGTGGAAACGAACGTGCATTTTGTGAGAACGCACCGCGTCCCCTACCTCTAGGCGTTTGTTGAACACCACGACCTCGTACACCAGAAGCGCCACTCGTACGTTGCAACAAGACCGGACAACTACTTTTAAAATGACCTTCCTCTTTACAATACGCACACTGATTGGGTCCATACTGTAAACGTTGTTGAGGAAACTTGTTTCTTTGCGAATTCCTCGAATATTGCTGAGGCTGCTGATAATCGCGCTGATTATTAGTACGGGGTGGACACGCCTGTTGCATCAGAATTTTAGTTTTTAATTCTTTAGTCTTTTTGTCCGCTTTCTCTAACTCATCTTTGCGCCTATTTTCGTAGTAGTGGGCTGTGGCTAAGATCTGTGTTGACGTGGAGACAGCCCAAGCACTCTCGGAATCCATCAACTTAGCACACAACTCCGGAAGTAAGTTATGCACAAATTTGTCGACGAACAATCTCTGGCCACCAACGGTTGCCATATCCTGACCGCTATGATCTATAAAAGTCTCTTCGAATCGCGTGAAAAGGTCAGACACAGTCTCGTCCGTCTTCTGCTTACACGCAGACAACTTGTCCCAGTTTATACGTAATTCTGGAATTAGAGTATTTATATAGGTTATTATTCTACCAGGGAGTTCCGCAATTAAAGGTTCGGGTTTAGCACCACCAATTTGTCTGCTATCTACAGCAGCAATATTGACCCATGTGTCACCTAACTCTTGATCACGATCGGCGTGGCAAATCTTTCCCCATAAAGGCTGTGGAACCACGTTCCCAAACAACATGTCTATATCGGCTAAGTTCATAATGCATGATCTTACAGTCTGTGATAACTCCTTATAATACCCTGCAGGATTTTTACGGGGGTCAGGTAATGTCTGTTTGAGGGCCAAAACTTCAGATCTTTTCCAAGGAACATGTACCCATACACGCTGAAAATGCGGCGGAATGGCTGGGTTGGCATTTGCGTCCCCTTCCCTCCATACCGGCGGAACCTCTCTCATGGGATTTTGTCGCGCCTTTTTCCTACCGGGTGTGTCACACTCAGATAGTGATCGAGAAGTGCCCCCTTTACACCGATATGACAACAATGTCGCAACTGCTCTTTCAACATCGGCGCCTACGATCATGCCCTCCGATAACTCGAACCGCACACGGTATAATTCAGGCATATCGTGTTCCGGATCATTTCCCTCCAAATCTTCACAGAGAAATACACACATTTGCTCAAAAACATATCTTTGCTTTGATGCTTCCCATTGACGGAAGACCTCCACTACAGACTGTACATCATATCTCACAGTATCCATAACCCATTTACGTGCTAACCGATTCAGTAATTCTCTCTCTTGATAGTCAGGCAGTTGACTCCGCAACTGTCTTCGTTCCATGCTAGGGGTCGCATTAGGAGACCCAAAGAAAGGTGAGAAAAGACCAGCAACAGTGTTGCCCATTCTCTGTCGAACAGAAGGAGAAACTGACGGAAGGACAGAAACACCAGGAGAGACGCATTGGGGTGAAGCAGAGGTGAAAGCAGTGGCAGAGGTAGTATTAGGATAAGTAGTCGGAACAGTAGGCGAAGTCGTAGGGAACATAGATGGAGTAGGTAGCAAAAGCGGCGACCCTTGAGGGGGCTGCGCCGGAGGAGTAGGAGCCAGCTGAAGAGGAGCTGGTGATTGCGGCAGAACCTGTGGTCCAACAATGGGGGGTTGCACAATCAAAGGTTGCTGAGGTACTGTAGCATTTCACGCATAAGGAGGTGGTGAATTCAGTAAATGAGACAGTAAAGGATCTTTATCAAGTCTTTCCTCGGATTCTTGTCTTTTGCGTGGCAAAACTGGGTAGCACTTATCTACTGCTAACTTCCTACTTCTTAGAATTTGTTCACTCTCTCGCTCTTCCTCATTATCTCGGAACGCAACGGCAGCTTGTACCATTGACATACCTCGTTCATTTTTCTTCGCTAATTTCATTTCTTTCTGCTTTGCTTCTTTGCGCCATAGGCGAAAAGAGTCAAACATTGCCGGCCGGGTTTTCTTCTTAAAATTTTTACCTCTAGATTATCTAAAACCTCTGTGTCAAAACTACCATATTGGGGCCATTTTAGAACACCATAGTTTCTGGTGTATCGGATCCATACTTCATTATATGTGATGGGGCCTACGCCGTGTTTCACATAGAGCTCATATGTAGGAGTTCCAATCGGAGGAACCGAACACGAATCCTCCAACCTGGAATCCCTATTACAACCAAGGCAAAACAAATTTCCAAGTCTGCTAAGATCAGGCATCTTCGCTCTCTAGTCAAGCTTCAAACTTCGAAGGATTATCGAATACTATAGCCTTGTGAATACACGAGTCCTTCTGTTTTGGCACTTGCAAGTTCCAAACAAAACCGTCCCGAAGGATACCCAAAAACTAAGAACAAAACTAAGGACTGGGAGACGCTCCACTTATACTTAACTGAGGTATCGATGACGTCACCAGAAGACTCGTTTATCGTTTCGCTCTACAAATCATCAAGGGTCCAAAACAGGGCGAAAGTCAGGGCAGCAGTCCTTCGAAGCCGTCGGGACGCGGGGAACCTCGCAGCAAAGACCTTCGGACCACGTCGACATGCAGGGGTCGCTGAAGTGGTTGGCCGTCCTCTGGAATTTTCACACGAAGCTCCTCACGAACCTCTGGCTTGGACCGGTACCGCTGATACCGCCCCACGTTGGGCGCCAAGTGGAGTACCAGGTTTTTCTGGGCCCGGCGGTGCCAGGGAGTACACCTGAAAACTCCTGAGTCCTTCCTGTTTCAGACTACAGAAACACAGAGTCTTCTAGGTAAAGTCAAAGATCGTATTTATTGGCTGCAGCCAGTAACAGATATCCTAGAAGTACAACAGCATGAAGCACATGTATGTTCTCAGGGGACTGCTCTCTTTTACGAAGCCAGCCTTCTTCTTTTATACCAAATAATGTGCTTTAGGCAAACATTCCTTATTTTACAGTTGACCATACAAATATTTTTACTACAAAGGAAAAGCAAAGTCATGATGACAAGCCCACATTTCTGTTCGCCCAGCTCATAATTGATTACCCGGCGAGGTCCAGTATTTCCATCAGATATCGACGGACCCCCAATAAAATCGGGCACCTCCTCCTCGTAAAGCAAGTCATAAAGCAAGAAACAGGGACTGGTATGTGTAAGATTAGGCATGGCTTGTATGCAATGAAAGGTTTATGACATGTTGTGCCTTGATTCTGATCTTGCCCGGCCACTGGGAAAAGAACTGCCCGAACAGGTTTGGCTTCAGGCAGTGGAGTTAGCTTGCCCAGGTCACAGCGGAGTCAGCAAAGGTGTACGTGTCCTTCAGGTCGGTTTCGGCCTTTAGTCATTGCCTTATGTGTGGGCAATCACAAAATGGCTGCCGATCACAAAATGGAACCCGTGGGTTCCGGACGAGAAATCCGATTTCAGGGCGATTCCATCACTCGAACATGACGGAAATGCTTGTGCATAGTATTTGAACCATTACCGGTCTGCTGATACCAAAATCGTCATGATACGACCATGTATCTGACACTGGTCCAGAATTTGAAGTACCACAGCTGGTGTCGATCAGTCCGGACAGCGGTGCGAGTCGGGCGGTGCTTCGCGAATCATGCGAGGCAGTGTCCAACTCAGGTGCGTTCACAGGACTCGAAGTCAGCAGTGACCGCGTCTGTCAGACCAGTACGAGTCGGTGTAGCGAGGCGTTGCACGTCGCGGTGTCCACCAGTCGCAGTGCAGGCAATGGCTTGGTGACGGTGTCGAGACGGAGTCGGTGGGCTCAGACCTTGCGTTGTTCGAGGCGGACGTTGTTCGATGCGGTGCCTACAGGACACCGGGCTGGTCCTGAGAGTCGTTCACAGCTCCCTGCCTCTGTAGCCACTGAAACAGCATTTCCAGCAGAAATCCACAAAGGCTGGTGAAGTCTACTAGTCCTGAGACTTCGGTCAGGGGGCAACCTCTCTTCCAAGCCCTTGGAGATCCTTCACAAGTTAAAAGCGAAGTACACAAAGCTCTTTCTCCTTCCTGTGGCAGTCAGGCAACCACTACAGGCCAATCCCCCAAGCAGCACTTAAGCTCGGGAATAGTCTCTCCCCAGTTTCTTCAGGTTCCTCTCCTCAGCAAAGGTTTCTTCTTGTAGTCCAAAGATGATCTAATTTCTTGAGATCAGGGTCCCAGTATTTATACCCCAAAATCCATTGTTCTCTGAGGGGAGAGGGGCCTGTGCCCAGTCCAAACCAGTTCTGAAGCACTCTGTTTACTAGACTTCTCCTTTCCTTTCAGAGTGCAGGGTGGAAATATCAGATGCCGCACAGGAGGTGGAGCCAGCATTGTGGTAGGTAAGTACAGCCCTGGAGCACTTTGTTGACAGGATTCCTCCTCTTCTTTCAGTGTACAGGGCAGACACATCAGACACACCACAGGGGGTAGAGACAGCAGTGTGGGGGGCAGGCATTTCTTATTCAGGTCCCAGGTGCAACTCCTCCCTCCCATCTAGATGCAGATCTCTCTATTCACCACTGGGCAGACCCACCCTGTCTCCTGGAATCCCCCAGCCCTGTCACTCAAACTCCAGACAAGGAATACACAACCTAGCAGAGGCAGGCTTTAGGATTAGGCAAGAAAATACCTACTTTCTAAAAGTGGTATTTGCAAACACAGAATGTTAAAACCAACTTCATTAAAAGATGCATTTTAACATTCTGAGTCCAGGCATAGTAAACTCGAATTTTTACCATGTTCTCTGAGTCAGTTAGGATTATAAAATGTAATAATCTATCTGCCCATTCTGGCTTATGGAGAACAGGTTGCCTTGCAATAGTGAAAACGAAAATGGCTGTAATTCACTACTAGGACATGCCACACACCACAGGGCTTGTCCTACCTTATACTTACAATGCACCCTGCCCTTGGGCCTACCATAGGGGTGACTAATATGAAGAAAAGGGAAGGTTTAGGGACTAGCAAGTGGGTGCACTTGCCCAGTCAGCTTGACAGTACTAGACTGCACGCAGGCTCTGCAATGGCAGACCTTAGACACATTTTACAAGGCTGTTTCTGTGGGTGGCACAACCAGTGCTGCAAGCCCACTAGCAGCATTTGGACTTATACGCCCTGGGGACTCCTGGTGCTCTGTACTAGGGTCTGACAAGTAAACTTAATAGTCAATCATGGAATCACCAATTAATATATTCATTTACAATAGGGAGAGCATATGCACTTTAGCACTGAACTGCAGTGGTAAAGTGCCCAGAGTCATTAAACATCCAACAACAGGTCAGAAAAAATAGAGGAGGAAGGATAAAGTTCAGGGATGACCCTGCAAAAAGGGCCAAGTCCAACAGCCTCGCTAGAAGACAGGGCATCACTAGCAAACCGCTCTCACGCTTTGGTCACACTAAACAGCTCTAAGACCTTGGGACCCCAGCAGTACCCAGGCGAAGCTTTAAACCCTAGGATGAAAAGCTCATTTCTGTCATGCCACTAGGGCAATTTACTGTCGCAACCGCACAACGGACCCTGGTTGAAATCAGAAGGTGACGCGACCTGTCGGCTATGTGGCGTCACAACTGAAAACATGGTCCACACCATCTGCCTATGCGAGACCACCCTAGACATACGGCACAAATTACTGTGCCCGCAATAGAACCTGCAAGGGGTGCGCACCTGCAGAGAAGCCATTCTGTCTGCTTTAATTCCTCAGATCAGAGATCAATTTCTCAAACTGTTAAGTACATCCAGGGCATAGAGAGGACCCTCAGAAAGGCAGCAGGCACAGAAACATCTCCGGACACAAACCAACCCTACTAGGTGTCAGTGGAGCATGCTGGGACAGTGCGTCCTGTTACTGACCACGCATTGCCTTCAGGGCAGAGGTGAACTCACTCTGCCCCTGGGCAGGGCATTTGCAGAAAAGAGCTGGTCTGCCTGCCACAGTGCATGTGGCATTGGGCCTGCACTTACAAGGGGGACAGAGATGCCCATGCTGGTGTGTCCAATGAGTGACTGAATGGAGCCGCTGCAGCTGTGTAGCCGCAGAGGAGCAAGCCACGAGACGGGAGCCGCGGAGTGAGCAGAGTAAGGAGTAAAGCGCGGAGCCACCGAGCCACGGCTGCTGAGTTGCAGCTGCAGTACCCCCCCGGGTCAGACGGAGTTATCAAAGGTCCGGAAGCTGCCAGGCAGCCGTCAACCAGCAACACTAGCGCCGACCTCAGCGCCTACTCTAGCGGCGGCGGCGGGGTCCCACTGGGACTGCTTTTGCTCAGAGGCGCCAGAGATTTAATCACGGAGCCGGCGCAGGCGGGAGCAAGGTAGGAAATCCACGACTGTAGGTGAGCATAGGCAACGGAGGAGTGAGGCGGAAGAAATTGAGTAGCCGGTTTTTACATTGACATTGACACACCCTGGCCTCAGCCTTAGCCTTGCCTCAGCCTTGCCTCAACCTTGCTTTACTTCAGCCATACCCCCCCACACCCTCTCAAAACTTTCAGTCATAGACCCACTTAACGCCTGAATGACCTAGTAACTGGGGGAGCATTTCTTACTTGAGAGCCAGCAGTGCCATGAGGGGAACGGCTTGTCATACAGGAACCTAGAGGCTGCCAGAACTCTGCCGTGAGGGAAACGGCGCAAGGATTACCGGCGCAGCCGCGCACACAACATCGCCGCTGCGAGGGCAGGGAACTACAACTCCCAGGTGCCCCGGCGGCTGTGACGCCAGCAGAGTGCCCGGAGGCGCGGTAAAAGGGTGGAACGCCTCTCGCCCCGCAAGTCGCGCGCGGGAGCGCCCGGGTGAAGCACGAGCAAAGGGCGGGCCCTCTGTGGCCCTCAGAGGCACGAAAAGGCCAGGCAAGGCCATTTCCCTGATATCTCCATCTTCGAGCAGCTAAGGTACTGTACTACACGTGGAAAATATCGTGGATTATTGCTGTACATCTTTACTGAACTTTCTTCGGCCTGTATTATCAGCCATTCTTACCCTCCTTTCTTTCGCCGGTTACCAGACGGGGGTCAGTAGGAAGACGTTTCTGATCCGTTACTGAATCGCCCAGGAACCCGGATTAGTAGGAGGGGTTACTGTTAAAGTTAAAGATGAGGATTTGATCTACCTTATATGAACTTAAGTAGGACTTTGCTGAAAAGTAACCCTGTTATGCAGGCGACCTAACTGAGGTGAATACGATCTTAGTGTTGGTCGCTTTGAACAGGTTATCTCATACTGAGTTGGACCCTAGCTGCCGTTTGTATTTGGACTTTGAACTGATTGGAGCAGGAATCTCCCTATCGTCGTATGATAGTGTTTCCCCCCGTTTTGTTAGTATTAGTATTGTTAATATTGTGTATTTTATATAGTATTGTGTATTGCTCCTATAGTTAATTATTTGAGTGCCGTTTTTGACTTCTGATAGCATCTTTATTCTGCTGTAAATATGCCTAGAAAATTGGCATCTGTAGCTACAGAGTCACTTAACACCTTAGATTCTTTCTTAGTACAAGTGGTCAAAAAAATAAATAATGAAAGAAGGCAATCCCTAGGTCTGAGCCAATCACCAATTTTGCCCCCAACGAGCCCTTCCCCTAATGCACCAATGTCTGATACACCATCACAAGACCCCATAACATATATACCTGACCTTAATTCTCAAGACATCGGCAATGATGATGAAAACTCAGATTTGCTAGTTGACTTGTGTTAAATTCAGTAAAATAAAGATGATGGGTCCTTGTTGTAATGTTCATGTAGTATATTTATTCTTGAGATTAGATAGAAGGTACAGCATTCAGGTAGGAATGTAATATGGTAAGAAACCCCACCGGGAGCAGATAACTTCCTGCTCAGTCTCCAGGTAACTGATAAATCCCTTGAACAGCAACAGGTAGAATCCTGGATGACATCACAGAGACATGACATAGACAAGCAGACACTAACACTAAGGAGGGACAAAGAGAGAGGAAGAGCAGGATATAACACACCTCCCTCCTTTAATTGAAAAAATGAATAAGATGAAACAGAAGATGGCAGAAGCAGAAAGGCAGAAAAAAGAACATATATGCACACCCTCTTCAACGTAATGGAAAGAAGAGGTAACATCAAAGGGGCGCAGGTACAAAGGTTGTACACGCACCGTAAGCTAACAAAAAGATGTAAGCTTAAATGAAATGAAAACTGAACATCTCAATACAAATGGCTCAGTACCGTAGATAGAAAATGAAATATCAATTCCTCAAATTCGAATATTTTCGATTCCTCCAAAATAAAGTACAATAAAATGAGCCCAACTCCTCAAAGTAAATACATGAACTCCTCTAAACATAGAGCACAGTAAAAGTGGTTCATGACAAAACGGCTCTTCACAGAAAATCACAACTTCTCTATCAATAGAATAAAACTGAGCCCTCACAGTAAGTAACATAAAATCAGCAATAAAACTGAGCCCTGAGGCTCCTGACAGTAAATAGATGAACTCCTCTAACCATAGAGCACTATAAGTGGTTCATCTGAAATGACAAAAGAATTGAGCCCCTACGGCTCCTAATAGCAAGCACATGAACACCTCTAACAATAGAGCACTATAAAGTGGTTCATAACAGAAATAAACATCAAAATTGAGCATCACTCTATCTCATCATCACTAAGAATGAAAACAAACTGGAGCACCTCAACATAGTTGAGCACATAAATGACCCCGATAAGCATAACGCCTACAAATCATCACCAAAATGAAAGCAAATGAGCACCTCAACAAAGGTTGAGCACAAACGTGGCTCCAGTAAAGTAGGCAATAATAGAATAAATTATTTCAAAATGTATCACTTGCAAATCCACACAGAAAAGAACATGTAACAGCATACATACATAACCTAGAAACAGAATTCTAAGTATTGAGCATATAAATCGATATTTAGCACGCCACAGTACTTAGAAGAAATGCACTCAAGGGTAAATTACAGCGCTAACTACACATTGCATAAATTAGGAAATATGCAAAATTGTTCACAACATCTTAAACATAACAAATCAAAATAATAAAATAATAAAATAAAATAATAATAATAAAAGTAGTCACCGTTGTCATTTGAATGAAGGGAGACACAAAAAGCTCTGTAAAAATCTCCATGGAAAAATGTAAAGAAAATCAAACAGTACCTTGTTGGAGAACACCCTTTTTTTCCCCCAAGGAAAATAAATAAATAAATAAATAAATAAATAAATCATGAAACAACGAACTCCGGTGAGCGATCTCTCACCCGGGTTGTAGATCCAAACATAGTGTAATGTCAGAAATTAATGGTGTGCAGATCAAGTTCCAATTCTCGAAGTCAGGAATGTAGACAGACTCCCAAATGGTGTAGAACCAAGCGCTGGCATGTGAATTCCAGCACAGTTTGCAGAGTATGCTCAGGACGTGGTTGGCAGAAACAGCAGATTCCAGAAATACCACAGGCACACTTTCATTTAAACAGGAGGTTGCAGAAGTAGCACAGGCACACCGAGGACAGTCAGCAGCAGCAACGTTACTCGCGTAAAACGCTGACTCACTAGATGAAAACAGGTGTAGTAATCTGGGTTCCCAAGGCCTACATGCTCCGAAGATAACCCACTTACACTCAAGAACTGTTGGCACGGAAACTGTAAAAGTCAAAGAACAAGTTTATTAAGACCCCATGGGGTGGTGGTACACTCATACAGCACCCTTTGGTAATGCAAGAGGTATCACACCGAACACCGGTGTGACCCCGATTTATATACAGTTTTGGGGCAATAAAAGATAGGCGGTACAAGTTAGAACACATTTATGTACATATATGGTCATGTTTTGGAACACAGCCAGCTCATTGGAGGGGGCACAACTCCGCTGGTCAGTTTGGTGCACATTCCTGAAGGGTAACTGGTCAGTGGGGACTGCGCATGTGCGAGCTGACCAGTACTAATAATAGACTGTTGCTGGGCAGACTGAAGTGGTCAGTGGTACGGACAAAGGACTAAAGGGCACGCCGGCCACGAGGCCGCTTATGGTCTAAGATGGCCGCCGCAACATTCAAAATGGCGTTTTCATATATGGCCAAGTTAAGGAGGAAAACGTGTAGTTTCAGCTAATCGCTAACGCGGCCATGCCAATTACGACAGACGACCCTTTTAGCGTTTAGCTGAATCTACCTCATAGTGAACATAATCAGGATGTTCGTCCTCGATGTCTATTAAAATTATTTGTGTTACTTCTTTATGAAGCATCATTTTGTCATGGGCAAGAGCTCGTCTTGATGGTATGCAAGCTGATAGGCACATGGAACATAGAGCTGGGCCACATTGGATACATAGGCAAACAAAAAACAGTGCCCCCACAATTATACATAAAATCGTTAACAGTTTCCAGCCCCAAGTAGTAAGCATTGACCAGAACCATCCTGAAAGTGTCCAAGTACCATTGTCCGGATGTATCTCAGCTGCAATTTTATGGAGCTTTGATATGGCATCATAAACAGATGGAGAATTGTCAGGTATGTATACACAGCAGCTACTTCCGATAATTCTGCATGCCCCCCCCCGGTCGGCCAAAACTACATCTAACACCATCCTATTTTGGAGTGTAACTATTCTAGAAATCTGTAGTTCCTCAGTGATGTTTCCTAGGGCAATGGCAGTGTCATTCGCTACAGCCTCGACAACACGTGTCAAGTGTCTTATTTTCCGGCTGTTCAAAGCGGCCCCCACGAAGGAAAATAGTCCCAAATTGAAGTCCACATTCTGTATGTCATCCAGAACAACGGTCCGCTTGACTCTATTCAGGACAAAGTCATGATACAGGATATAGTCATTGTGATACATTGGTGGGGCAATGAATACAGGAGGCAGTACAAACGATACATAGCACGTGCCCAACCATCCCAATGGAAGCTGATGATAACCCTTCGTTCCACAGATAAAATACGTGTTTCGAGATGCTACAAATGAGATGCCATTCGGGCTATCAAAAGTGAGTGTAGTGTTGCATTCACTTTTCCCTACCGCAATCAAACCTTTATTTCTAATGCACAAATCGGCTTTAGTAGCAATGACATTGATGACATGTGAGCTGGATACATTGACATTTCTTTGATTGCTATACACACGCGGGGCAGAGACGTTGTCGGGCCTGTACTCTTCCCATTCAAATCGAGTACCCTCGGCCCGCGGAAACCCATCCTTGTCATGGGAGCATATTTTATTCAAACGGAAAAGCACCCCCCCTTTTGTTGGCCATCTCAAAGTAAAGAGGAGGGTGTACCATGCATTGCATGATCCATTATGCGAAAACGGGAGTGGAATGAGTGGGGTGCCCCCTCTCTTCTGGTGCCCCGGTAACATCCCACACACCCAACAGTTAGAAGTATTGGTCATATTGTGCGTGTGATGAAGAATCTGAATAAAACTGTTGTTCAGATAAGTTTGCCGATGTCGTTCTTCATGGTAGGGTAAGGTAAAGTGAAAATGTTCAGATGGAGCCGGGGTAGTTGGCAGCAAATGTTCACGTGCAGGTACCACAAGTTCAACTACCCAGGCTATTACAGCTATCACCACAATAGTCAGAACAAAAAGAATGGCACCCAAGATTCGCTTATCACGTGATGCTGGTGATGCCATAATTCGGAAAAGTTCTTGCAGAGTCTCAAATAGTTCAAATTGTTCACAAAGTCTTCTAATACACATGCGTGTATACCTAAAAAAAAAAAGAAAAAATATGGTGCTGAACTCCGAGGTAGCCGTTGTTTTCTTCTCCGGGCCAAGACGGGTGTCGCTACAGTGGCAGAACTGATCCCCCCCCCTTGGAATTCCCGGTTTCCGTTTCACAAACCTGGAGCGGTAACCAACCAGTCATATACAAAAAAAAAAAAAAATCTTCTTATCGGGGACGCAGGTTGTAGTGCTCTCGTCCGGCAACAGCGTGGTCCGGGAAGGCTCCCTCAACTTCGGCCGACGTCGCAGCTGGGCTTTTTTCTTTCTCCAGAATCTCTTTGTAGTCAGTCAGCACAGCAGGAGTCACCAGATCCGGAGAGACACGGCGACAGTGTGTCGAGTGCACCCACCGCTTTCTGTTGGTCACTCGTACAGCGGTCCGGGTCGCAAGGAGGACCTGTTCGGGGCCCTTCCACCTTGGCTCCAAACTGCTCGCTCTCTCAAACGATCGGACCATCACATGATCGCCGGGGCGAAGATCATGGCCTTCTCCAGTAGAGTTGTCAGGGAGCGCTTCTCAAACCTGTTGATGAATAGAAAGCAAATCATTTGTTAATCGTGCCAAATAGTCGTTCATCATAACACAAGGCACATCATGTATTAGTCGCGGCTTGGGCACCCCCCAGATATTCATAGGGCGACCAAACACCACCTCATATGGTGTGAGGCCAGTTCGTGAATGGGGTACTGATCTAAGAGAGAGCAGTGCTAACGGCAAAGCATCAGGCCACTTCAACGACGTAGATGCCACAATCTTGGCCAATTTAAGCTTTAACGTAGCATTGTACCGTTCAACCAGACCTGCCGACTGAGGGTGGAACACAGCGTGGAACTTCTGCTGAATCCCTAACCCCTTCAGTACATACTCCACAATCTTCCCAACAAAATGAGGCCCATTATCGCTCCACAAAAATTTGCAAACTCCAAAGCGAGGAAAGAATTCCTTAAGCAACACCTTAGCCGTTGTCAGGGCTGTGTTGTCTTTCGTGGGGAAGGCCTCAACCCATTTGCTAAAGGCACATACCACCACTAGGACATACTTCAGGTTGTTGCAGCGCTCGAGTTGTATGTAATCCATTTGGAGTACCTCAAATGGTGCAGATGGTGGAACGAACTCTCCTTTCGGAGTATGGGTCCCCTTTCCAGGATTGTGTTGCAAACATACCAGGCAGGTCTGCACTACTCTCTTGGCTGTATTAGCAATCTCGGGATGCTCCCAAACTCGTGTTAACAGTCGAGTGATTGCAAGGGCTCCGACATGTGCCAATCCATGTGTCATCTGGACCATCGCCTGCAAGTAAGCCGCAGGCAATTTCCATTTCTCCATGTCTTTGCTTCTCCAACAACCCTCATCATCTAGTACCCCATCTGTTGCCCATGCCGCAAGTTCTGATTCAGTAGCCGATTTTTGAATATCCAATATTTCTGCTCTAGCATCGCTCCATCGCTCAGCCTGCGATTGGGTCACATACATGGGGGAGCTAGTCCGGGACATAGCCGTTTGTCTCGCTATGCTGTCTGCAAAGGCATTTCCTTGGCCCACTTTATCCGTGATCTTTTTGTGGGCACTGCATTTTACTATCGCTACTTTCTTTGGACCAAGCAACGCATTTAGGAGATCACGCACTAGTTCTCCGTGCATAATGTGTTCTCCGTGAGATGTCAGAAACCCACGCTCTCTCCAGAGTAGCCCGAAGTCATGTGCTACTCCGAAGGCGTACCGGCTGTCTGTGTATATGTTCACACATAGGCCAGCACTCAATTCGCAGGCTCTTGTTAAGGCTATCAGCTCTGCTGCCTGAGCCGATTTCTGTGGTATCCTAGCTGTTTCTACCACTGTCTTAAGTGTCGTGATCGCATAAGCTGCGGAAGTCGTACCATCTGGCAGCCTTAAACACGATCCATCAACCCACAGTTCCCCATCCACATCTGGAAGTGGCATATCCTGTAAGTCAACACGACCCTTTGTCTGTTCCTCGGTCAGGAAAACACAGTCGTGATGTTTTTCTTCCTGACCCTCCTCAACCGGATAGGGCAATAAAGTGGCAGGGTTCAGAGTAGCGCATCTTTTCAGTGTAATATGTGGCGCCAAAAGTGTCAGCTCATATCCTGTTAGTCGCGCACTCGTAAGGTATTGGGTCTTTGTTTGGTTTAGCAGAGCATCTACTGCGTGAGGAACTAACACCAACAGTTTATGCGATAACACTATTCCCTCACTCTGCCGTATGGCTACTGCCGTTGCTGCTACCGCTCGAAAACACCCAGGCAACCCTCGTGCTACAGGATCAAGAATGGCAGAGAAGTATGCACATGGTCTCTGATTATCCCCGTGTACTTGTACTAACACTGACAACGCGCACCCATCATTCTCGTGCACGTACAATGTGAAAGGCTTCGTGTAGTCTGGTGTGCCTAACACGGGTGCGGAACAAAGGGCCTGTCTCAACTGTTCAAAGGCCTTCTGACATTCATCTGTCCATTCAAGGGGCATTGGTGTAGCTTTGGACAATAACGATAACAGAGGTTTTATAATATGCGAAAAACCCATGATCCACTGCCTACAAAAGGACGTCAACCCTATGAAGGCACGTACATCTCTCTGCGTGCGGGGAACAGGTGTGTCTAAAATTGCTTGAATTCGATCAGATGTTAATGCACGCCCCTCCTTAGACAACAGATGACCGAGGTAGGTCACCTGGGGTCTACAGTATTGGAGCTTTTTCTTCGAAACCTTATGATTGTTTTGCGCCAAAAAGGAAAGCAACGCAATTGTACTTTCTTCACATTGTGCATAAGAGTCTGCGGCAAGCAGAAGGTCATCCACATACTGGATGAGGACCACGCCAGTCTGCAACTCAAAGGAATCTAACTGTCTTTTCAAAGCCTGACTATAGATGCTAGGGCTTTCAGTATAACCTTGGGGAACACGACAAAATCTATACGATTTATTATTTAACGTGAAGCCAAACAAATATCTGCTATCAGGATGGACAGGGATGGAAAAGAACGCGTTTTTCAAATCAATAACACTAAATGTTGTGGCCGTTGGTGGCACCAATGTAAGCAAGGTCGTAATATCGGACACCACCGGGTATTGGGGAATGACAATTTTGTTGATCTCTCGCAAGTCAATAATAAAGCGATAGACTTTGTCATCAGTATCTCTTTTAAGGATCGGAAGAATAGGACTATTGCAAACATTATAAGGGACCTCCTCCACCACTCCTGCAGAGATCAAATCCTGAACAATATGTGTCAATGCAATTTCACCTTCTCTCGAAATCTTATACTGTGGTAGAGGGGCCCCCTCCTTAACAGTGATGTGTATTGGTGGAATACGCATCTCTCCCACATCCGTATCTGAGGTCGCCCATAACGTGTGCGGTAGAGAGGCCAAAGCTGGAATGTCTAAGATAGCGTAAAACCTATCTGGGTCAGGATAATTGTCATTCAGAATAACCCGCACTCCCTCAGGAGCGCACCGTATTGTTGCTCGAAAATATTTAAGCAAATCAATGCCCAGGATATTGTCTGGTGTATGGGGTGATAACAAAAATTGACCAAAACTGAAAAATTTGTCAAGACATAATGCAAGGGGCTTTGACAATGGGCTAGGGGAGGGTGTGCCATCGAACCCTACACAGGTAATCATTTCGCCAGACAGGGGAGCCCTCGGAACCAAGTGTTTCGACAAAGCGCTACGAGTAGCTCCTGTGTCGACTAGAAATTGATCAGTAGAACCCAGAATACCCGCTGTTACATATGGACCCTGCTGATCTACCGGCACTTCAACTGATTCCTTACCCCATCCTACTCAGTCCTATGCATGCACATAATCCTGGTGCTCCACATTCTCACCCTCCGATATCTGATATTGATTCCGTCTATCAAACGCGTTTCGTTCATCCTGGCCACGGCCCCTCTCCTCAACCCTTCCACGATCACTTCCGCCACCTCTCACTCCCGTATAACCTCCTCTCGACCTACCACCTCCTCGACCACGCTGACTACGCTGCTCACGAAGTACCGGACAATCTTCAGCCCAATGCCCAAACTCCTTACAGTAGGCACATTGATCCTCCGCTATATCCGTACGACCATACGACGTATTCCCTCCACCTCGTCTACCTCTATCATTCCCTCTACCCTGTGGTCCCCGAACCTGCGCCAACATCACCTTCGTTTTCAATTCTTTCGCCTTTTTATCAACACTTTCTTTAGCCTCCAATTCCTGCCGCTCATAATACTGAGCCATAGTTAACAAAGACGCAGGGGTCGCCGTGGCCCAGGAACTTTCACTCAACTTCAATCGTTTTGCAATCTCCGGTAGGAGATTAGCCACATACTTATCTACAAACAAATGCCGGCCCGTATCGTCTGTTAAAGATTGACCACTGTAATCATGGAATGCCTCCTCGAAGCGTGTAAAGAAATCTGAAACTGTTTCATCGGGTTTTTGTTTGCACGAAGTTAACATAGTCCAATCAATCTTTTTAGGAGGAACAAGCGTTTTTAATTTGACCAAGATAGCCGCCGGAAGGTCTAAAATCAACTGACAAGGCTTACATGCCGGTTCCCTATCTAAATCGGCAGCATTTATTTCTTTCCATGTCCCCCCCAGTATTGTTTCATCATTATTTTTACGAATTTGCCTCCACATATCGGGTGGAAGAATTAGCCCGAAAAACAAATCTATGTCAACAAGAGTCATCACACAAGACGAAATAGCCCCTTCCACCCCTTCATAGAATGCCGCCGGATTTTTCCGAAGATCAGGTAGCGAATTTTTCAATGCCATAACATCTGCTCTATTCCAAGGCGTATATACCCAGTTATATACAAAATATCCTTTCGCATCCTTTGACAATTTATCATCATCCGTACCTTCCCCTTTAGGTGGAACATACAAGGGCGCGGCTTCATGCATAGGCATAACATGCAATGCAGAACTCTTATCTGAACCCCGGAGAGAACACTCCTTAATCTGCTCGCTATTCTCCAATTTGGACTCCTTTTGCCTCCTTTTCCGTTCCTCCCGCAATCTGGTTGTCTCATCTCGCAGCTGGATCAGTTGCTTGAATAGGCCGTCAACATCTGCAAGATCAAATAAACCTTTATCCAAATTCTCACGATGCACTGACAAAGCTTTAGGTTCTAACGTATCTGAAAGGTCACGATACGCGGCAACAACTTCATCCGCCAAACTAGACAAAAAATACATTAATTCAAGATCCGACCATTTACTCCTCTCCGCAATCACCTCATCCTGAGAAACACATTTCCTATTCACTTTACGAGCCCAACTACGTAAATGTGCGGACCTCTCCGCAGTAAACCTGAGAGCGGATACACCCTTCTTTTCCGACTTATCCTGCCCGTCATCTCCCGAATCTTCAGCTGGAGCCGTTGGCGAAACGTACGGAGGCGGTGACCGATCTAGCAATGAAAAATCATCAATTTCATTATTAAGGACAGGATAAAGCGGTCGACGAATAGGAAATTGACCAGTCGTTTGCAATTTACGTTCCCGTTCCTCCCTCTCTCTTTTCTCCTGAGCCTCTTTCTCCTCAAGCTGTAAAGCCTTATCCCGAGCAGCCTTGCGCTGCTCTTTGTCCGCCAAGGCAACTTCACGTTTCATTCGCTCGCGCACCGCTTTCTCCCACATTCGCACACAATCAAACATGTTTTGTCTAGACCTGCGTTGAAACAAACATTGCTCCACAAACTGTACTTTACGTAAATCGAACGACCCATGTAGAGGCCATTGCAATTCAGGATCTGTTTTCGTGTACTTATGCCATAATTTGCTGTACATAATAGGGGGAAGGCCAAATTTAATATACATCTCACGGTTTGGTGTTCCTTCTGGGGGAGCCGGCTGTGCTTCTGCTAACCTAATTGTGGTACCATTTCCAAGACAGCACATTCCTCGGAGTGTGCTGAAAACAGGCATGTTCAAAGAGTATCACGAAAGCATGACACCGTAAAAATGGCACTTACAGTACTTCACACAAATGTGCCGCTCAGAGGAAAGAAACAAAGTTAGAGAAACATCTCTACATGCCTGCCTATGTGAAGTGCACTACACATATAAGCTCAAAGATCACAAATTCACAAACGTTAGCTAACTCAAATCAAATCATAGATCATAGAACTCCAGCAAGCGTCCGAGGACTACCTTACCGATCACAAATCATAGAACTTCAGCAAGCGTCCGAAGACTACCTTGCCGAACACAAATCGTAGAACTTCAGCAAGCGTCCGAAGACTACCTTGCCGAACACAAATCTTACCCAAAATCTCAAATGTCCAGATTCCAACTGCCAAGGTCTTGTGATCGAATCAGCCAAACGGCACTTTCCCAGCAACACAGACACTCAAAAACTCAGTCGGAGACCGGCGCCACCTGGAAGGTCAGATCGGAAGGAAAGGAAGAAACACCGTGGGAGCCAAGACTCGGGTCACTCAGTGGCAGTGCGCGTCCATGGCGAGTTTCCAAGCCTTTGTCACGACCTCTCCTTCGGGCATCCGAGTCGCCGATGAGTCCCTGGTCGTGGTCGCCAATTTGTAGTAATCTGGGTTCCCAAGGCCTACATGCTCCGAAGATAACCCACTTACACTCAAGAGCTGTTGGCACGGAAACTGTAAAAGTCAAAGAACAAGTTTATTAAGACCCCATGGGGTGGTGGTACACTCATACAGCACCCTTCGGTAATGCAAGAGGTATCACACCGAACACCGGTGTGACCCCGATTTATATACAGTTTTGGGGCAATAAAAGATAGGCGGCACAAGTTAGAACACATTTATGTACATATATGGTAATGTTTTGGAACACAGCCAGCTCATTGGAGGGGGCACAACTCCGCTGGTCAGTTTGGTGCACATTCCTGAAGGGTAACTGGTCAGTGGGGACTGCGCATGTGCGAGCTGACCAGTACTAATAATAGACTGTTGCTGGGCAGACTGAAGTGGTCAGTGGTACGGACAAAGGACTAAAGGGCACGCCGGCCACGAGGCCGCTTATGGTCTAAGATGGCCGCCTCAACATTCAAAATGGCGTTTTCATATATGGCCAAGTTAAGGAGGAAAACGTGTAGTTTCAGCTAATCGCTAACGCGGCCATGCCATTTACGACACAGGGAGTCCTTTAAGTTTGCTCTAGTGCCAGATGATTTAGTAGTAGTATTACTTCAGCAAAGGTTATTCCAATGCTTTGGGTTGAGGCTGTCGGTTGGATTCAGACACCGGTGGGGTACCCAGAAGCAGGAAAGTAACTTTAAACGTTTCTCTTCTTATCTTTGGTTGCAATGATGACCTCTTTAAATTCACTGAAGTCCCTTTTCTTTTAAATGGGTCCTTTTTTACCTTGTCGCCAGTGTTAAATTCAGTAAAATAAAGATGATGGGTCCTCGTTGTAAGGTTCATGTGGTATATTTATTCTTGAGATTAGATAGAAGGTACAGCATTCAGGTAGGAATGTAATATGGTAAGAAACCCCACCGGGAGCAGATAACTTCCTGCTCAGTCTCCAGGTAACTGATAAATCCCTTGAACAGCAACAGGTAGAATCCTGGATGACATCCCAGAGACATGACATAGACAAGCAGACACTAACACTAAGGAGGGACAAAGAGAGAGGAAGAGCAGGATATAACAACTTGTCAACAAATGCAGTGTCTGACCCTGATCAACAGCAAACTATTGTAGTGGAAGTTCCCTCATCCCCGTTGCCCGTAATACGGCCTGTGAGAACCTGTAGAAAATCTCAGTCTAAGCGTGGGGGGAAACAGTCAGGAAGAAAAAAGCTCACTACACCGCCTAGGCGCAAAGGGAAAAATGTGGAGTGTGATGATGATGATGAGTTAAGACATATCATTGACGACGACCTATTCAATAGGATCTCAGATATGATAGACATGAAAATCAGGACCATCATTAAGCCATTGATTGGGAAGATAGACAAATTAACTGCCGAGGTGAAAAAGATGGGTGGGTCGCAAAGTAAGTTGGCTGACGAATTGGGGAATCTAGTTACCCATGTCATTAAATCAGTAGCTATAGCTGAGGAGGAGACTGGTGCGGACATAGGCCCTACGGAAGGCCAACTACAGTCTATCCCGCCAGGGCAGCTACCACCACCTGCGCCTAGCCAGGAAGCAGTAAGAGAGTCCCCCACTTTTCCACCTGTTGCGCCAGCACCACTGCATCTAGGGGATGATTCATCACAATTCATCATGGAAGCTTCACCAGTAGTTCTGGTATTGGCCAACGTCCCTACTTTATCACATGGCCAAATAGAATCTACTCAAGGACTAAAAGATAAAGCTTTACATTGGCTCACTAATAATATGCAAATGGCATATCAGGGGACTGGCCAGCTAGCAGGGGAAATTGTAATGACAAGGAGGGTATCATGGATTGGGAACAAGCCAAAGAAGTTTAAGGGGGACTGCTTAGTATTAAACTTTGCTAACACAGAGGTACTCCCAAATGTCCTGGCCAACATCTTCCCACCTCAACAGAGAAGTGGTTCCATAATCCCCCTTACTCTGAAATTCTTTTATAGTGAGAATCAGATCGCGACCTCCTCTAACATCCCTAGACCTAGAAGGAATACAAGAGTCACTAACTGGGGAGGGGATACTCGACCCAGATATAACAACAACTGTTTCCATCCTATGATTAGTCATGGGACAGGGCAATGTAACTATCCAACTGGGCTAACTGCCAGAACACCTAGGTTAAATTGGCCCATTATAAACAGGTGGGGACCAAGCACCCCGGGATATGAACACAGAGGTCAGGGAAATGGGTTCATAGTCCAGACGGGAAATGAACAGCTCTCGATGCGTCCAAATACCCCACGACCCATGTGGAACACGACAGCAAGCGGATGGGGTCAGGCGGCTACCCCTTTTGATTGGGGATTTGGAACGGGAAATAGGTTTGGAGTCTTATCCAATTTAAATGACTGCGATTGACATCTGGAGGATACTAATTTGGTAAAAGATGCCTTAGATCAGCAACTAGATCAGAGCACTCAAATTATTAATGGCTCAGATCCCAGTGAGTTCATCTCCCAGATAGGGCAAGAAGACCAAGTCACATCAAAACATGAACATCTCCACACTTTAAATTTAAACTTGCTTGAGCACTGTGCGAATCAGAGCCTTGCCAGTGATAACCTGCAGAGCTTTTCGAAAGTGGGATCTAATGAAGGGACCCAACTGCCACGAGCAGCTGAAGGGGCATTGGCGCGTTACTCAGAGCCTAAGACACCCACAGATTCTTGCAAGATGATAAGCTGGAACATAGCAGGGCTAAATGCAAAATGACAGGATAAGGCATGGTCAAGCTTTGTCTTAGGCCTCCATATTATTGCCCTCCAGGAAACCTGGGACACCTCCGCCAATCTTTGGTGTGATGGGTTTACCAGTTTTACTAAAGCAGCTGTCCCCAGTCGCATGGAGAGAGCTAAGGGAGGCCTTGTTATTCTGTTTTCCATAGATCTGAAGGGAACTTGCAGGCAGATTAGCACTGATTCCCATAAAATCTTAATGGTAGAAAGAGTGACTAATAATACTAGCAGGACTATATATATAAACTTTTATAATTCTGGGAACAGCGACCATAGAGGATGTAACATTGTTAACCTAGATAGTATTTTAAAATTAGCCAGCCAGAATACCAAGTATGATTTAGAGTATATTTTATTAGGCGATTTTAACATTCACCCATGTAACCTAGTCTGTAGGAGAAGTAGTGATGATGGGAACGAAGGATCAGAGGGACCCCACTTTGAACATACTACAGAGGGAGAGGAGTTAGAAGATTTTCTTGCCAACTTTGATTTGCGCGAACCAGATGGTGGCCCTAGATTGCCAACTTTTACCGGTGTCCATCAAGGTACAATAATAGATTATATCTTTGTAACCCAAGGTATTTTAAACCGGGTTATTGCCTATCGTACGGTACAAACACATTTTAGCGATCATAACCCGGTAGTACTTGAAGTGGCTTGGGGAGTCCACATGGGGTTACCCCCAATGTTAGCAAGGCCCGCTCACCCCCTGAAGACTTCTGAACAAGGCAGGCGCGTGAAATGGGCAAAGGTGGTCCCGGGAGAATTCTATGCAGAAAATTTCCTAAAGATTAAGGACCTGGTTGAGATTTGTAAAAATCCTCGTGCCCAGGGCAAAGAAATTGTAGAGGCATTTGAGGCAATATGTGGGCAGGTGTCACAGGATCTCTTAGTTAAGACAAAAAAAGGAACCCCAGGAAATAAGCGTTGGTTTGACTCAGCATGTTCTAAAGCCCATAGATTACTGCTGGCAGCCCTTAAAAATACCCCCAGGGAAAAAGATGAGATCACCAGACTAAGGAAAACTTACAAACTAGCCGTAAAAAAACAAAAGGAAACCATTAAACATGAAGCGTGGGATAACCTTCTTTCGATAGCAGTCCTGAAGGATAGTAGGAAATTTTGGGAGATTATTAAACAGCCCTTTTTCTCAGATGATAATAATGAATCCATGGACTGTGTCATCCCTGACGAAAAATGGTTGTCTCACTTTAAAAATGTATACGGGGATACTGACGAAGTAATTAAATGTGTTCCGTCGGTAACCTTAGCCGCCTGCCCCATATTTTTCAACCATCAAGAAGTGGAAAAAGCTATCTTGGCTACCACAAAGCATAAGGCACCCGGCCCCGATGGGGTCCCCGCTGACTTTTTCATGTATTCACCAAAATTGTGGGCAGAGGTTTTGGCAAACGTGTTCAATGCAGTCAATGGCAACCCAGCACCTGCCTCATGGGACACCTCTACCATCGTCCCTATTTTTAAAAAAGGCCAGCGGAATGATCCCGGCTGTTATAGGCCTATATCCCTCCTGGATTCATCTGTAAAAATCTTAGGTAGAGTCCTTTTATCTAGGTTAAGGGAAAATGTTGAGAGCTGTGGTGGGTTGTCTGAGATCCAATATGGTTTTAGGGAAAGAAAAGGGACCATTGAACAGTGCGCCAACTTACACTTGCTCATCTCCAAATATACCGTGGCCAAGGAGGGTTCCGTGTTCCTAGCTTTCATGGATCTCTCCTCGGCTTTTGATCTGGTCAATAGGACAAAGTTGTGGGCCATTTTGTTGGAGATGGGTATTGACGAGGCATTGGTTACCTTTATGGCCACTCTGCACCAAGAGCTCTTTGCAGCCGTACGTGTAACGAATGAGGGTAGGTGTACCCTCCTCTTTAAATCATTAAAGGGGGTACGGCAAGGCTGCATATTAGCCCCCTTACTCTTCACCATCTATATCAACGGCTTGGGCGCGCACCTAGGGGAGCAGGAACCCAAGTCCCACAGGCAGGAGCCGTTAAAATCCCGGCGCTCCTATATGCGGATGACGCCGTACTAATCGCTCGCACGGGTGTCGGCCTCCAGCGCCTCTTGAATGCCTTTGGTTCGTTTATGGAGCGATTGGATCTTAAGGTAAACGTAACCAAGTCACATACAATGGTGGTGGGCCGTGAGTGTAGTAAGAAGAGAAGCAAAACATTCACATGTCGGGGGGGACACGGTTTCAAGGGTATCTACATTTCCCTATTTAGGCGTACTGTTTGATCAGAAAGGGACCTGGGGCCCGCAGGTAAGAGCCAAGAGGTTGGCTGTCATTAGATCATCATCAGCACTCTTGGGTTTTGCTGGTAGGCTAGGGGCTAGGCCTATGGAAGCTCTGTTAAAAATCTATAAGAGTAAACCTGTGGCCATTGCATTATATGGTTCCGCATTGTGGGGTTATGTAAACTTGGAACCAATTCAGAGAGCAGAGAATAGATTCATTAGAACCCTGCTTTCTGTACCACAGTCGACCCCAACCTACTCCATTCACAAAGAAGTGGGCCTAAACTTTTTGTCTGACATGCTGAGCATGGCCCCTCTGATCTTTTGGTTAAAAACATGGATGAATGAAGAACTCCCATTAAACCATAAGATCATGTCTGATGTTCTGTCTCTGGACAAATCTAATAAGATTCCCTGGCTGGCATATCTGGCTAGGGCATTCTCAGACCTGGGACGTCCGGAGCTTTTTTCCTCCCCTGAGAACATCAAGGTACATGATATCGATTTTGTAAAAAAGTCCTTCATGGGAAGAAGGGAAGCGTGCCGTGAAGAATGTGAACTGGCAAAACCGTCAGTGAGGGAACATTGCCTCCTTGTTAACTCATTTTCACTAGCACCTTATCTTGGTTTTGTGACAATTCCTTTCCATAGGTTCCTCTTAACTAAGTTCAGATTTAATTTGTTACATTTCTATTTAGGTTCTTTTAAAAATTGTCAGAAGCCGGAATTAGCCTTGCCTTGTAGCTGCGACCAGTTCTCTGTACAAGATACAATGCATTTTGTCATGTTTTGCGGGCTGTATCTAGAGCCAAGAAAAAAATACTTGTTGCCTATCCTTAAAGAGGCTGGCTTCACTCAAGTGAGACCGGCCCTGCTCTTTTTACAATTATTACCCAATCCCTACATCACTTTTTGTATAGCTAACTTTCTGGTAGCCGCTTCAAGGGTGAAAACTGCCTGCCTAGATTCGCCTTAAAGCAAATGTTTTATTATCTATACTCATTTTTGAATGTAATACTTTTAATAGTCTGTAAATACTTTTTAAATTGTCTGTCTGTATTTACTGTTTTTAAGAAAATATCTTGTATGAAATGTTTTTATCTTTTTCTCCTCTTTGTATTGCTTTTAAATAAGCCAAATAAAGATATTCTGACACAAACCAACCCACCGCCCCAGCAACTCGACCCTCAGCCCTCCTCCACACGAAAACACTCTCTCCTAATTGGGGTTAGTACTAGCAAAGATCCCAAATCTATATTGCTCCACCCACACTTGCACTTTTGGCTCCCGACCCTTTAATTTATGTTTCATTATGCACTAAATTTTGATTCTGATCTCTTGCACATTGCTCTGGTTTTTACTGAAGCACCGTCATTTTACTATGACCCCTGCATATTGTAATTCATCTAACAATAAATACTATTTAATATTAAGTGGTTTAATGAAAATCAGTGAACAATCTGACCACCAAAGACAATGAAAATTATGTAGGTGCATTGCACAGCTTGAGGGCAAAAACTGTTTCAAGAAGGCACCTTGCATTGTGGCGTGAAGGGTCACCATAGACCTTGACACTATCTCATCCCACGTTGTAATATTTGACCATTTTAAGGCAACTGTCCAAGATTTTGATTGGTTGGGGCAACTCTCAAGTCTAGACAGCGAGAGTTGAATTCCCCACAGGTAAATTGAGTCAGCAGGAATGTGTGTGTGTGTGTGTGTGTGTGTGTTTTGCATGCCTGCCAGGCTCCTACCAACTTCCTTTCATGGATGGAGAGGGGTTCAATCTCATTGTGCTGCTCCATTCATACTCGCTGCAGGGCATAAAGGGTACCTAGGGAACAGCGCGGGGTCTTTCAGAAGGCGGACTACATGCAGCAGCCTAGAACCTAACTACAGAGGGAGAAGGTGTGATGGGGCCAGCAGCTCCAGGAAGGAAGGCTGGGCCCACCTGCCTCGGCATGCTAATGACATGTGACCAAAGGTCTGGAGAAAAAGCAGTAAAGAATAGAGAGAGCAGCAGAGAAGGCAGTAAGCAATCGTTGCAGTCAACAGAATGCTGCAGGAAGGGACGGTGAAGGCGATGGGAAGTGAGGAGCTGGAGAGGACAAGCAAGACAGGGAGGAATTTCAAGATTGGGTATGAGGTCCCTCAAGAGAAGGTGAGAGGATGCGAACAGCAGCAGAAAGGTGGGATAGGGATAGGGGCAAAAGGTTGGCATGAATGCCGAAGAAATGGAGCTGGATATGAACCAGGATCCAAATATTTTGCAAAATCGAAGGGAACAGATGGGATCAAAAGAGGAGAGAAGAGGAAGAAGGGGAAGAGCCAGTGTCACTAGAGGGAAGAGGAGGATTGAAGGGAGAAGATGGGATCAAAAGAGGAGAGAAGAGGATGGAGGGGAAGAGCCAGGGTCACTGGAGGGAAGAGGAGGATTCAAGGGGCCCAAAGATGGTAGAACGTTGGGCTGGGAGCGCCTGCGTAAAGGCAGGGTTCAGCAGCGCTCAATGTGCGATTCAAAAGCAGGGAGATGATTAGGAACTAAGGAGAAGGTGATTGAGGGGAATTGAGGAGGATGAGGTAGAAGATGATGGACAAAAGGGACATAAAATAGAAAAGGTCCTCCGAGGGATATTAATGGAAAAGCTTTGAGAGTTTGGAGAAGGGAAGCATGGAGAGGCCAAGCTGGGAAAACAACAAGAGAATGGGATTAAGGGCAAAGGAAGGGGGCTCAAGAAAAAAGGGGTGGGGGAGGTCAGAGGAAGGACCGGCAGCGAGGTACAAGGGACAGCAGCTGATGAACATAAATTAGTGACCATGAAGGAAGCTTTGCTGGTGTTTTGTATCATCCAGGGAGATACAGAGAGAGTTAAGGCCAGCAAAAGAGATGCAACAATGGTGGACAAAAATTGTGTGGTAAGTAAACAAGGTATGGTCATGTTGTGATTCCTTCTAATTTTGGGGGCACACCAATTTAGACTTCCTGAGCCTCAAGAGAAAGTATCTGTAACACCCTGTAGGACCTGGGGTCTCCAATCCCACAGGGGGTAGCTTGGCGCGAGCAGTTAGGCACTCGAAAGCTTAGGTGTAAAGTGACCATACAGCACACACATCCACTGAGCCAGTAAACGCACGCAATAACTGACACCACACCAGTTAGGTTGATTAAAATCAATAAGCTTTATCTAGAATCAAAATCACAGCTGGAAAATCATTCAGGGAAGTTTCAATATTCAAGGTATCAATATCTCAATAGTACATTTCATAAGGGGAGGAAAGGGAGCAATTCAATAATCAATATTGCATGTCTCAATAACCATTGCATTAAAGGAGCATGAGTTACTTGTGGGCATTTCCTCAACCTTGCATTATGCAGGAGTCAACATTTCATTAGGGTGAAACCAAACATTTAATTAGGCAAAACCACACATTTCCTGATGCAGGACTGGACATTGCATTATCTCCGTCAAGCAAGCATGAACATTTCATGAGACCGGGGTGAAACCTTTCTATGTAAAAGAACTGGGCAACATTTCTGTAAACAGGCCTCACTGGCAAGTATCCTGAGCGAGGTCGCCAAATCAGCAGGACACATCCATGATGTCCACTCTGCTCCTGTAGTCTGGAAATAACAATCCCCTAGTCAGGGGTTAACTCTAGCAACTATCAGCCCCGAGGGCCTAACTAAGGTCCGGGCCCGGTTCAGAGGACTCTTCCCCCACATCGGAGGCCAACGGGGCCCCAACAACAGTCTCCCCCAGGGGAGGGGCGAGCTCAGGACCTCCTCGAGTCCTCCGCCCTCCCCCAGGCATTACCTGATGACTTCGGCTCCAGCGGGAGCCCTTGCGGCGTGTTCCTCATTGGGGCATGGATCTCGTTCTGTTCAGAGCCCTCTGGTGGTGTTGGCTGCAGTTCCCGAGCCTTCCGTGTCCTCCGCGGCCCGGGAACCAATCAGATAGCTGGTAATGAGGGGCATGGCCACAGAAACCAATAGCGAGGCTGCCTCGAGGGGGCGAGTCAGCCTAGCCAATGGCTGCACGGCGTTTGGTGGGGCAGAGTCCGTGACGACGCCCCGTCACATGACAGTGGTGATGGCGGCTTCGGGCCTAGGTCGGCCCACTTTACACTCCGGCGGCCCTCTCCGGCAAGGAGGCTGCCACAACGATGTGCACCCGTGGGGGCCTCCCTAGGCAAGCGCCGGGCAGCGGAAGGGGAAACGAGGCCTAGGCTGCCTTGCAACGACACGGGAGCCGCCCCAGCAATCCTCGGGCCGCTGCAGGTAAGGAGACAGCTTGTGACTTGGCGCCCGGGGGGTGGCAGTGACTCACGGCCCCAGCGGAACTCCCAACAGCGCAGGGCGGCACCGGTAGCCTCGGGCTGCAGTGGAAGGGCGATAGCGCTCTATGGGCACAGCGCTAGGATGCGCAACAGCAGTTATTGGGGGCCCCAGCTCTAGGAAGGGAGAGCGCTTGAAAGGCAGCTCAGTTCAGTTCAGTTTTAGTCAGTCCAGAACCACGCAGCTGTGGGGGGGACAAGCACAGTCCAGGCAGGGCAGCAAGGGGGATGAGGCAGGACAGCCCTGGATGCCCAGGTTGAGGCAAGGGGCACAGCAGTGACACAGCCCCGTACCTGGTTGATCCCCAGTAGTCCTTGTGAGCACAGGTAGGTAGTTCCTCTCGGCTCTAGATGGTTCCTGCGCCCTTGGTAGGCAGCTTCTTGAAGGGGGGGTTTGAGTTGGAGGCTGGAGGCAGAATAGTCTCAGCAGGTCACTGCAGGTGGTCCCTGGGTTCCCCTCATGCCGGGCCAGATCAGTGGGCTAGATCAGTGTTCCTCACTCAGCTTGGAAGGCAGCACCTAAGCCCTGTCACTCCCAGTGGTATAGGTCCCTGTCTAGGCCCTACCGCCTAAGTCTCGTGCGCAGGATCCCCCAGGTCAGCGTTACCCCAACTAACCAAAATGTTTCCCTCCTTTCCTTATATATGCCCAGGTCCGGTGACCACACTCTAAGGCGGCAAAAGCAGACTCCTCCCCTGTTCTGGAAGGTTCCAGGAGCTTCCCTCGGCTAGCTATGGGAGAAAAAGGTGGGCTGGTGTTACAACAATGTTTAAGGGTCCCAGCCAGCTCCTGGCAACTAGGGTGCTATTAAAAAGACCACTCTGCAGTAGCAGGGGCCTGTGGCAGCCATGTTGGAAGAAGAGAGCACCTGCACCTTAGCATTGATTAGCAATGGGAAGGCGCTCGAAGACCTAAGGCCAACGAAAAAGAGGGTGGGAAAAAATGAGGCAAGGGCGAAAAAACAGGGAAAGACCACCCTAGGGCTGACAGCTCTAACACACCCCATTGAATGAGCAACAGGGTGTCTGCTTGACCGCCGCACTAGCTGCTCCCTCAGACTCAAGTCCTAACGGCTGAAAGATGGTGAAATAACTGACCTGTCAGTTAGGGGAAGAAGAGGGGGTGATATGGTGGAAGAGACATATCTTTCTGGTTTTGGAGTGGCCTCTCGCTCCAAGGGCCACAAGTTGCTGTGGCAGCGGCATTGCATCTGGTTGGATCCGTGGTCCGTGCTTTGCGCAGGAGGCCCTGGCAGCGTCTTCTACAAAAAATGCCTCTGAAACCCAGCATTGCAGGGAAGTACTCTCGTGCTACAGGACGGGCTTCAGTCCAGCCCTGTCGTGGTGTGCTGGCAAGCAAGCAGAGGACGCTGCTGCTCCAGTGAAGGAAGGGACTCGAGAACGAAACTGAAAAGAGGCAACCGGCATGGAAAGCCAGCACTAACGGTGGGTCTAAGCAGCCCATAATAGTGGAGGTCTTATCGTCAGCTGCCGTGGTACCGAGGCCACACTCTAGTGACTCGAAAGCAGACAGAACTCCCACGGCTCTCGGAAAAGCTTGATTGGCGGGTGGGGTGCAAATCAGTGCTCTCTCTGCGGCAGAGTACAATGAAACAATATTGCAGCCTGGAGAAGGTAAGCCAGCTGGAGCTGGTACAGGTATGCTTGTGCAGAGCAATCCGGTGGGAGAAGGGTCCAAGAGAAGGCCTCTGGGCTTGAGATCACTGGAAAAAGGGAAGAACACAGGGGCATATTATCAAGGGGGTTTATCTCCGCTTTTTTGGCTTTAAAAGACAAGAAAGCGGAGATAAAATTATCTCCCTATTACCTAGCTGTTGCTAACACCAGTTAGCGACAGCTAGTAGGAGATAGCGACCATCTTGGGCCCCGCTTTGCATGTCAGTGATATTTATCACTAATGACATGCAAAGTGGGCGTGCCAAGATGTTAGCGACTGGAAACAGTCGCTAACATCGCTATCTCCTATTACCAACTTTTGGAGATATTCGCGCTAAGCGCGAATATCTCCAAAAGCTAACACCTGCCCTGAGCAGTTCTTAGCCATGTTATCCAATGGGAGGTGGAGAACATGGCTAAGAGCATTTGCTCGGTAATGCATGAATATCGCTGACTTTTCAGCGATATTCATGGATTTCGGCCGATTTTTATCGCTTAGGAGATAAACCTTGATAATATCAAGGCTCCTAAGCGATATAAATCGTCGCTACACGGCGATAAAATTATTGCCGCTAAGCCAACCTAGCGATAATTATCGCTAGTTGTTGGTAATATGCCCCACAGTCTTTCAAAACTGTAGCTGTAAACCTTGTACTTTTTGCTCTACCTATATTACCTATATTGCTGGAAGCCAATATCAAGAAGGAACTGGGATCCCCAGAGCTTGGGGAAACATTTTTCTGTTTCACGGATGAGACTGAGTTGTTGGTGTCAAGTATCCGTTTAACTGGAGGACTCTGGAACTGGGGCCTCAGTGGGCAGTCCCGGGGTAGTCATGGTAAACCTTCTACCCAGAATTTTTTTTATTTATTTATTTTTGAGATTTATACAGCGCGTACAATTGCCTGTAGGAGTCTCGGCGCTAGAAACTTTGAATGTATTCCCGAGGTTAGGCCGGTAACTATTCTTGATCAAACAGCCAGGTCTTTATCTTTCTGCGGAAATGCATCAGGGATGGGCTGTATTTGATGGAAGCTGGCAGGGAGTTCCATAACCTGGGAGCTGCCAGAAGGAAGCGCCTATCGCTCCAGTTAACTGTTTTTGTTCGTGGTATTTGAAGGATTTTAAGGTTGTTAGATCGGAGCGATCTTATGGAGGACTGGTATCTGAGATGGGATTTCAGGAAATGTGGACCACAGTTGTGCAGTGCTTTATAGAGTATGCACAGCGCTTTAAACTTGATCCTGTTTCGAATCTTGAGCCAATGCAGGTCTCTTATAGTCTCAGAGATTGGTGAGAACTTTGGGATTCCAGACAAGAGGCGGGCTGCAGCATTCTGGATGGTCTGCATTTTGTTGGTCACTCTTGCTTGGGCGTTGATGAATAAGCCGTTACAATAGTCAAGAGATGACAGCACGAGGGCGCTTACCAGCGTCTTACCTGCTGAGGTTGGTAGAAACGGCATGATTTTCTTGATCAGCCTAAGTTTGTGATGGGCTGTTGCAGCTATTTTATTTGAGTGGGCCATGAAATTTAATTTATCGTCAAAAATCACCCCCAGATTTCTGACGGTGATGGCTGGTGTAGGTGGTGTTCCGTGCGTAGGGGGCCACCAGGTGTTTGACCATCCGGGGGAGAGATGTCCAAATATGACGACCTCCGTTTTTTCAGCATTTAACTTTAGGCAGTTAGAGGCCATCCACTCACCGATCGCCCGCATGCCCTCTTGGAAGTTTTCAGCGACCTTGTCTCCATTCCCGTTGATGGCCAACACAAGCTGGGTGTCATCCGCGTACGAGGTAAGGCTCATCCCATAGGCCTTGATGACAGAGGCCAAGTCCGACACGTAGATATTAAATAGTGTCGGACTAAGGGATGAGCCTTGGGGAACCCCACACGGTAGTGACAGCTTGTGCGATTGGAAGGGTCCCAGTGTGACCACCTGTGATCTACCGGCCAAGAAGGAGGAAAGTAGATTTCTAGCCATGTGGCAGATGCCCAGGTTTTCGGCACGGTCGACCAGGATCTTGTGGTCGACCGTGTCGAAGGCCGCCGACAGATCGAGCAGTACGTGTATTGCTGTACCTCCCTGGTCCCGGATCACTCTTATGTCCTCTGTAGCTTTTATTAAGGCAGTTTCGGTTCCGTGGAACTTGCGGAAACCAAATTGGGTGTTGTCCAGAAGTTGATGTTTTTCGATGAACTCTGAGAGTTGTGAGTTCATAGCCTTTTCCACTACCTTGGCTAAAAAGGGGAGACTGGCTATGGGGCGGTAGTTTTTTGGTGGGTCCTTGTCCAGATTAGCTTTCTTAAGTAGGGGTTTGACCAAGGTGTTTTTAAGGGAGTCTGGGTATAGCCCAGTTCTGAACATTGTGTTGCAGATTGATACAATGTCAGGGGAGAGATAGTCCATGATCGGACGAATGACTTTTAGAGGGCAAGGATCTAATGCTGAGCCTGATTTGATTGTGGTCGTTATTTCCTTGATTTGTGTTTCTCCAAGGTCTAAGAACTGAGAAAGTTCGATATTGTTAGTCCCGTTGTTAGATGTGGGGGGGCTGATTACTGTTTTTGTGGAGAATGCTTGATATATATCATTCACCTTTGTGAAAAAGAAATCAGCCAGAGAATCACAAAAGACTTGGGATTGTGGAGGATTCAGGTCCGGTGCGTTTCCCGCTAAAACCTTAGTTATCTCAAAAAGTTTTTTACTTGAGTTTTTAGCAGAATTGATTTGTTCAGTGAAATAGGATTTTTTTGTCTCAACTATAAGGGCTTTGTATTGTCCGAGTGCTTCCTTATAGCTAGTCTTGCTTTCAGCGCTGTAGGATCTGCGCCAATGTCTCTCCCTGTTTCTACAGAATTGCCTCTTAATACGGAGCTCCTCTGTAAACCATGGGGCTGATGGCGTTGCTCTATTTCTAGAGAATTTTTTAGTTGGGGCTAAGGAGTGGGTGGCGGTACCTATCCACTCCTGAAATTGTCGTGTGGCCAAGTTTGGATCAAATGTTGAGTCAGGACGAGTTTTTCAAGTAGGCTCGTTAGCTCAGCGTGATCGATGTCCTTCCAAACTTTAATGGTTTGTGGTTTCGGTACAGAGTGGGGTCTGAGTCTATTTAATGTGACTGATATTTTTATTAAAATGGCGAAGTGGTCGGTCCATGGCATTGGTAAGGTATATATTATATTACCGCCTTGCATATTAGTAAAAATGCCATCTAGCGTGTGACCGGCTATATGGGTGGAGGTGGTTACCAGTTGCCGAAGACTCATGGTGTGCATATCTGATATCAAGAGATGGGCATCTTTGTCAGCTGCATTCTCAAGATGGAAGTTCAAGTCGCCCAATAATGTAAATGAGTCTTCCAGCGCTGGAGCTTCTAGTATTGCACCCAGATTTGCTAGAAAGTTGGTGGTCGATATAGGAGGATGCCTTTAAAATGAAACGATGGGGTAAGTTTAAGATCGAAAAGAAGGGCTTCGCAGGAGGTGGAGTGGATGTGAGATATTCTGACCGTTATGTGGTCGCTGGTGATGATGGCTAGTCCTCCTCCGCGCTGCCCCACTCTATCTAGGCGATAGGCGTTATAGGCTGGGGGGGTCGCAACTGCTATGTCAGGATTGGATGCTCCATCCGTCCATGTGTCCGTGAGAAAGAGACAATCAAGGTTGTTGTTGATAATAAGATCGTGTATTTCTTGCCGGTGCTTGACAAGGGATCAGGCATTGATTAGTGCAGCGGTGATTTCGGAAGACATAGATGCAGTGACAGCATGCGTTTTGATTTTTTCATTCGTTATCTGTAGCTTCACGTTGCAGTGAGGACATGTAAATTTTGTGGTATCTGACCATAAGTGTGGATTATATTGAGCGCAGGCGGTGTTAGGCGTGCGCAGTGCCATCAATGTGGATTTGAGGTAGATGTGGGGAGCCTGTCGCGGAGATTGATCAGAGGTTCTGGCCCTTGGCCCGGTCTCGGCATGGACGAGCACCAACGAGCTTGCCTTATGCGTGCCTTCGGCGCGCATTCGTAGCGCCCGCTGCGCTTCCGGAACATGCACATATTTGTAGGGAAGGAGCAATGCAAGAGGCGTGGCCTCGAAGTGGGCGTGTCCCAGTCAGGGAGAGGGGAATGAAGTTGGCGGGAAAACGGCGATTTTGCCCTTACCAGTGCTCGTTTTTCAGCAGGAAAGCGTGCCTGCACACTGCAGTGATGTGACGGGGAAGGTGAGTGATTTTAAAAGCAAAGTGAAATTTTACAGTTTTAAAACAAAGTTATGCTCAGTTTTCCTTGCTACTCCCAGCTGTGCCTCAGGAGGGTTCAAAAGTTATCTAAAGCGCTAGTAGTCAGTGCGTCTTTTATAACTTTGAAGAGGGGGGGCGTGACCTCAAAGTGGGCGTGTCCCAGTCAGGGAGAGGGGAATGATGTTGGAGGGAAAACGGCGATTTTGCCCTTACCAGTGCTCGTTTTTCAGCAGGAAAGGGTGCCTGCACACTGCAGTGATGTGACAGGGAAGGTGAGTGATTTTAAAAGCAAAGTGAAATTTTACAGTTTTAAAACAAAGTTATGCTCAGTTTTCCTCGCTACTCCCGGCTGTGCCTCAGGAGGGTTCAAAAGTTATCTAAAGCGCTAGTAGTCAGTGCGTCTTTTATAACTTTGAAGAGGGGGGGCGTGGCCTCAAAGTGGGCGTGTCCCAGTCAGGGAGAGGGGAATGAAGTTGGAGGGAAAACAGCGATTTTGCCCTTACCAGTGCTCGTTTTTCAGCAGGAAAGGGTGCCTGCACACTGCAGTGATGTGACAGGGAAGGTGAGTGATTTTAAAAGCAAAGTGAAATTTTACAGTTTTAAAACAAAGTAATGCTCAGTTTTCCTTGCTACTCCCGGCTGTGCCTCAGGAGGGTTCAAAAGTTATGAAATGGAGAAAGAAAAACAGGGCAAGCGGAACCGGTCAAGCCACTGATACTAGCACTGCCCGTAAGTTGAAGTGGGATTACTTTGCCACTAGGCAGGTCTACAATGAAGATGGATGACAAAGTGCACACTCTATGCTGGGCTCTGCAATATCTCAGGCTCTGCAGATATCCCCTCTATCACGTTAATTTATTCTACCCTAAAACAAATGCAAGGGGAAGCATGGCTGGAGAATCGTAGGGGCCATCAGGCCACTAAGAACCTGCAGGTGTCAATTCGGAAAATTAGTAAGGCTTGCTCGAAAATTGAGGAAAAAGTAACCTTCGTGGACGGGCTGGAGTGGTAGTTCAAGTTCAGTAATTTGTATAGCGCGCTGCTCACCCAGAGGGTCTCAAGGCGCTAGAGGGAGGGGTACGTTATTTGTCGAAAAGCCAGGTTTTCAGTTCTTTTCTGAAGGAAATGTGATTCTGATTAAGGCGGAGGTGGGTAGGGAGTGAGTTCCAGGTCTTGGCAGCCAGGAAGGAGAAGGATCTGCCACCCATGGTGGATTTTCAGATGCGCGGGACTGCGGCGAGGGCTTGATTGGATGAACTTAGTTGGCGGGTGGGATTGTAGAAGGACAGTCGAGTGTTGAGGCATTCGGGTCCTAGATTATAAAGGGCCTTGTGTGCGTGGGTGAGAAGGCGGAATGTAATTCTTTTGTTGACGGTAAGCCAGTGGAGGTCTTTTAGGTGTCCGGTGATGTGCTCTTGACGCGGGATGTCTAATATGAGTCTCGCTGACGCGTTTTGGATGCGCTGGAGTTTTTTCTGTAATTTTGTTGTAATTCCGGCGTAGAGTGTGTTGCCATAATCTAGTCGACTCGTGACCAGTGCATGGGTGACAGTCTTTCTTGTCTCGGGGGGGATCCAGCGGAAGATCTTTTTGAGAATGCGAAGGACGTTGAAGCAGGAGGATGAGACGGCGTTGACTTGTCTGGACATTGAGAGAGAGGAGTCTAGAATGAAGCCAAGGTTACGTGCATGGTCTGTGGGTGTGGGTGCTGTGCCCAGAGCGGAAGGCCACCAGGAGTCGTCCCAAGCTGAGGGGGATGATCCTAGGATGAGCACCTCCGTTTTGTCTGAGTTGAGTTTTAGGCGGCTCTGTTTCATCCATTTGGCTACTTCTTTCATGCCTTCGTGAAGATTGTTTTTGGTGGTGTTGGGGTCTTTGGTGAGGCAGAGGATTAGCTGGGTGTCGTCGGCGTAAGAGATGATGTTGAGGTTGTGTTGACGCGCGATAGAAGCGAGAGGGCTCATGTAGACGTTGAAGAGGGTGGGACTGAGTGAGGATCCTTGAGGAACGCCGCAGATGACTTCGGTGGCCTCTGAGTAGAATGGGGGAAGTCGGACTCTCTGAGTTCTCCCAGCTAGGAACGAGATGATCCAGTCCAAGGCTTTTCCTTGTATGCTGATGTTGCCGAGGCGTTGTATAAGGGTGCTGTGGCAGACTGTGTCGAAAGCAGCGGATAGGTCGAGTAGGATGAGGGCCACTGTTTCTCCGTTGTCCAGGAGTGTTCGGATGTCGTCGGTCACTGCAATGAGGGCGGTTTCGGTGCTGTGTTTGGCCCGAAATCCGGATTGGGATGGATCAAAGGAGTTGTTGGATTCAAGGAAGGTGGCGAGTTGGCTGTTGACGGCTTTCTCGATGACTTTGGCCGGGAAAGGGAGGAGGGATATGGGTCGGTAGTTTTTCAGTTCTGAGGGGTCTGCTGTGGGTTTTTTCAGAAGAACGCTGAGTTCGGCGTGTTTCCAGATTTCTGGAAAGGTGGCAGAGTTGAAAGAGCAGTTGATGACATCACGGAGTTGGGGTGCGATGATGGAGTTAGCTTTGTTGAAGATGTGGTGGGGGCAGGGGTCGGAGGGCGAGCCAGAGTGGATTGAGTTCATGAGGCGAGTGGTGTCTTCGGTGGTGATTGGGTTCCAGGCGCTGAGGATGTTGGTTGGAGGAGTGGGATCTGAAGGGGGTGGGGCGGGTTGATCACTGGGAGTATTCTTGAAGCTGTTGTGGATGTCGGCAATTTTGTTGCAGACGAAGGAGGATAGCGCATCGCAGAGGTCTTGGGAGGGAGTGATGTCGTTGGATGCTGCGGTGGGGTTAGTGAGTTCTTTGACGATATTGAAGAGTTCCTTGCTGTTATGAGAATTGTTGTCAAGACGATCCTTGAATGCTGATTTCTTGGCAGATCGATTCAGTTGGTGGTGTTTGCGGGTGGCTGTCTTGAGGGAGGCCATGTTGTCTGAGGTTGGGTTTTTTCTCCAATTCTTCTCCATGGTGCAGCATAGCTTCTTGGATTTTTTAAGTTCATCATTGAACCAGGGAGCCTTTTTGTTGGCTGATTTCAACTGGGGCTTTTTCAGGGGAGCTAATTCGTCCGCACTGTGAGTAATCCATTGCCTGAGGTTGGTGGCCGCTTGGTTTGGGTCCGTTGCTAGGGTGGGAGGGTTTTGGTTGAGTGATGTGAGGAGTTGGTCGGTGGTGATTTTGTTCCAGTTTCTTCAGGGAATGGGTTGTGGACAGTTGTGGGTCAGGGTGGTTTTGTAGCTGAAGTGAACACAGCTGTGATCCTTCCAGTGGAGAGCTGTAGTGCGATCGAAGGAGATGTGCTTGCTGGAGGTGAAGATAGGGTCAAGTGTGTGTCCGGCTGTGTGAGTGGGGGTGTCAACAAGTTGTTTGAGTCCGAGGTTGGCCAGGTTGTCCAGAAGGGTGGTGGTGTTGCTGTCGAGTGTGTTTTCAAGGTGGTAGTTGAGGTTTCCAAGAAGAATGTAGTTCTCGGAGGCGAGGGCATGTGGGCTGACGAAGTCCGTGATGTCATCGCTGAATTTAGTGCGGGTACCTGGAGGCTTGTAGATGAGGGTGCCTCTAAGGGTGGTCCTGGGGTCGGTGTGGATCTGAAAGTGGAGATGTTCGGCGTTTGCAAGATTGTCCTCGGAGCTGGTTGAGATTTTGATGGTATTTCTGTGGACGATGGCGATGTCTCCTCCAGTTTGATTGGTGCGGTCTTTTCGAATAATCTTGTAAGCGTCCGGTATGGCGATGGCGATGTCGGGAGCAGAGGAAGCGTTCATTCATGTTTCAGTGAGGAAGGCGATGTCAGGTGACGCAGTGTCGATTAGGTCCCAGAGTTCTGTTGCATGTCTGTGGACCGAGCGGGTGTTTAGTAGGATGCAGTTCAGACGGTTGGGTTCGGAGCTGTGAGAGGAGGAAGTGGGTTTGGTGAGGGTCCTGAAGCAGTTGAACTTGCAGGAGAGGCAGGCAAAAGGGCCGTGGGTACATCCTGGGGTGGCTGCGCAGCATTGTGGTGCCCGTCCGGGGTTGAGGGCGAGGAGAGTAGTGGCATCATAAGTGACTCTAGAGGATAGGGAGCCGCGGAGACCAGGGGGTCTGGCGCTGGGCGCGGTCCAGGCGCGGACGGGCGTAGACGGGCTTACCTTTGGCGCGCCTTTGGCACGCATGGGGCGCGATCGCTGCGCGCAAAAGCAACTGTCATAAATGGGTGGAGGGGGAGGGCCGAGGGAGGCTCAGCTGGGAGGCGGGGCGGGCTCTACAGGATGGGCTTGCAGGGAAAACAACAACAAGAAAAAGGCAGCGGATGGTAAAGCTGTTTCAACAGAGCGCAGAGATGAAAGCAACGAAGGCACAGTGAAAGTCAAAGCGCTACAGTAAAATGTATGCTCATAGAATGAGGCAGACTGCAATAGTTAGCGGAGCAACAGTCACAATGCAAATATCGCGCTAGATATTTAAATGGCAATTCACAGGCTCAGTACACCGAAAGCGTGATAGCAGTCACAATGCAAATATCGCGCTAGATATTTAAATGGCAATTCACAGGCTCAGCACAACAATACCTCAGGCAGGGAGTCTGGGGAGCGACCGCTCACAGCAGCGATGAGACGGTAGAGGCAGAAATTGAAAAACGGCAAAACCACAAGGAGGCACAGGAATCAGCAATGATGCATGTGATGTGGAAGCTCAAGGAATTTAAGAATCTCCAGCGCCAAAACAACTTAAGGTTCCTAGGACTAGCAGAAAACATTGAGGGGAATGACATTAGATCTTTCATGGTGGATCTCCTTAAGGGAGCTTTACCTGATCTCCCTCAGTGGGACTGGAAGGTTCGGGTGCCATGTGCCCATCGCTTTCAAATGATGCTCAGGAAAAATCAAGCTAAGAACAACCTGAAAGGCCCTGGGCAATCTCGGTCTTTTTTTAGCAATTTCCTCCTTTGAAAATCTATATTTGACAAGGCAAGACCAGAAGCCAAGCGTACCTTTGAGGGCCATACCTTCTTCGTCTGTCCAGAGTTTTGCCATACCACTGTGGAAAGGTGGTGGCGGCTGCACCAGCTGATCTTACCTTTTCAGGGACTCGGCTGTGAGGTATTTCTATTGAATCCGGCCTGGCTCAAGGTTATCTCTAAATGAAGGTGCGGATCTTCACATTTAAAATCAAAGCCCAGGTGAAGGAGATCAAAGGAGAGTCGGGATCGTCGGACTAAAATGGAAACTTGTATGCCTTTATCTCTGGGAGAACTGCTGTAGTCTGCAGCCCAAGGACACTGAGATGGGGCGTTTCTTCCTCGACTCTGCACTCCTTAAACTAAATCTCTCTATTCTTTACTTTCTCTCTTATGTCTTTTACATGTGGGCAGGAGCCCGGGTGCACCTCGGGGAGGAGCGGCAGTGGGTGGCATCAATAGGGTCATGTTTCACCTACTTGCCTGATTGTGGTGGGTGGGGGCTGTAGGGTGGGTTGGGGGCAGGGCTGGGGGGTTTGGATACACAAGTAGACAGGGAAATTTATGTACAAAGTAGATGTGGTAAGGCAGGATATAGTATACCAGGTGGAATACTGGCTTCTTTTCTACACACTAAGGATGAGTAATTTGTGGACTGCAACAATTAACATATGTGGTTTTAATAACCCGATCAAGAAACGTAGGGTGGCCATAGATATACAATATCTCCAAGCAGACATTATTTGCTTGCAGGAGATGTGCATCGAGTGGTCGAGGAAAAAGGGTCTGGACTCATTGGGATATCAGGTGATATGCTGTGCTTCCCTGGCGCACGCACACACGGGTGGCAATTTTGGCTTGGAAGGTGGGGGTACTTTCCCTCACATTCAGGAGCATAAGTAAAGCCGATGGGCTATTACGGAGTGCCCAGAGGGGGGATTACGCTTTGTTCAGAATACGGGTCAGTCCCTGATGACCCAATAGTATTTGAGTGGCTAAACTTTGAGCTGGTCTTAAGGCCACTTCGGCTTAAGTGTGGGGATTTCAATATTAATCTGAAGATGGATCTGTTGGACACGGGGACTAAACTGTACAAAGGTCGTAAACCCAAGGTTATTAGATCTTTATTGGACATAAGGTTAGCTCATGCTTTGAGGGAGTTTAAAGGGAGAAATGTCCCTTTGATCCTGGCTTTACATATTTTTCAGCTCCACATCAAGTGTATGCGAGGTTGGATTACTTTCTTATCGCCCAAGAACTGCTACAGCATAGTTACATTGAGAAATATCCAATGGCCTGTCGGCTCATAATCCGCTGGTTCTGGAAGCTCCTTTATCAGATAGTCCTGTCAACTACGGTCCGCGTCTTTTCAACAGGCTCTTTGTTGGATGAGGAATATCTCAGGAGGATGCAGGAGTGGAGTCCCGTCTTTATGTTCGAAAATCTGGGCAGCGCTCCCGCTGGGATCATTTGGGACTCTCTCAAGGCAGGGGTTCAGGGGGTATAGCTGAGCCCATTAAAAAAAAAGGGAAGCTATGCCTGGGGGATTTGTACAAAAGGCTGTCACTTGCAGAGACTAAGTTGGTAGATGCACAGATATTCAGATGGCACAAATAAAGGTGATCGCTGCAAAAGCAGCAATAGTGAGTATTTCGACACAGCTGCAGATAAATTTGTGGCACAGAAACATAAATTCTACCAATACAGTGAGAGGATGGGTTATTTTCTGGCAGCTCAGACTAGGCAGCAAACAGTTCAGTCTCAATCAACGGAAATTCGGGATCCCTTAGTGGGATTGGCTTATCAGAAGTACAGATCAAGTATCCCTCTGATGGGGGGGCAGTCGGAATTGATAATGATACAATGGGGTACAACACAGGGATGTCCTGGTCCCCCTCTGCTATTTGCCCTGTATATCGATCCTTTCTTAAGGAGGATAGAAAATAACAAATTAATACTTCCTGGTAGAGCTCAAGATTGGAAAACAAAAATCTTGGCTTACGCTGATGACTTAGTGCCAGTTACTCCAGCTCCGGGGATGGCACTAAGAGAAATAGAGGACGGCAAATGTTCAGGTTTCCTGTTAAACCAGGACAAAACTCAAATTATAAAGAATGGAGAGGTGGAGTTGGAGGATAGGCTCGTGGTGGAAGGGGCTATCGACTTGGAGATAAATATACTATCCGAAGTAGACTAAATTATGGAGATGAATCTGGATCCAATAATTTGAGAACTAAAGTGAATTTTGGAAGAATAAATAACCTACATTTGTCTTTGATAGGAAGAACTAATGTGGTGAAGATGGTTTGCCTCTAGATTTTTGTGCTTGGTCGAGAAGGGGGCTCAAATATTTGACTCTCTGAGATAGCCTGGGGGGCTAGCGGTATCTCATATTGCACTTTACTACTGGGCCACTGCCTTGAAATGGATGGCTTCTTTGTTTGGAATAAAAGGGGAGGTCAATGGAACTGTCCTACTCCGTATGAGCTCCTGGTTGGGGATGAGGTAGGGGGGGGTTCACTGGCAACAACTTGAGTATGGGTACTATAAAAGAGTGAGATTCAAGACACTCCGCTGATCTTTTCAAATTTGGGCAGCGGTCTGGTAGAAAGTAGGTTATTGGACGGCTTCATTTTTATACCCCGTTACACAAGAACCCTAATCTTCCGGAAATGTTCTGGGATTCTCACATGAATTGATGGGAAGTGAGTAGCCCAAACAAGCTAGGGGGTTTTATTTCAGGAGGGGGGAAACAATCACGTTTGAGACCCTACAGCTCACTTTTAATCTAGGGCATATGAATTCAGATTCAGAATTTCTTGTGAAAAAAAAACAGGAGGACCCGAAGGGTTTATCAGGACTGAGCTGGTCGAAAGGGCCCTGATAATGAAAAACCCTATTGGATGTTTTATCAGCTGTTGAACCTGTTAATGCCAGACGGTATAGACAAGAAGGAAAAGTGGTGGCAGGAGAAGGTCCAGGCAGGAAAAGATGTCCTCTCTGAGTCTCGGAACCTCGCCTAGTCAATTTTAATCTCAATAAATTTGCAAGTTCCGCACTTTAAAACCAGTTATGTGTTATACCACACCCCGGGGAAAATAGCGAAATATGGCAGGACTAAAAATGTGCAGTGTCCCCGATGTCACTTATATGGTGTAGATTCGGTACCCATGTTTTCAAGCTGTTCTGCCATGGGGGACTGATAGGGGACATCACTGAGTTACTGGAGGGAAGACTGGGTCTAGATATAGAACTAAACCTGCAACTTGTACTACTTGGGGTTAGTAATGAAGCAGTCCCAAGTCATGCGCAGGCATTTGTGTTAATCGCAATGACGGTTTTAAGACTGTGCCTGGCGATGGCTTGGCTGTATTTCTCCCACAATCGAGTCAACAATGGTGTTACAAAACAGTCCAACATTCAGTACATTTTGAAGTAGATTTATTCTCAGCACAGCAATGTAAGTCCATCCATAAACAGCTCCAGATGCAACTCTGCAACAGACAAGGGGGCATTTTAGCAAGAACCTTGTTAAAATGATCGCCGTTTTAGCGGCAGGAAACTGCCGCTAAAATGGCAATAATGGGCTTGCTAATATGCGTTACAGAATTCCAATCGAAGCCCCGGTTGGACTAGAATTCTATGACGCATATTAGCAAGCCCATTATCGCCGTTTTAGTGGCAGTTTCCTGCCACTAAAATGGCGATCATTTTAATGAGGTTCTTGCTAATATGCCCCAAGATTCCAGTATAAAACAAACCATGGGAATCTGGATTGTGAATGGAAAGTAAACATAGTGCATGCCAGGGCTGGCAAGGAACCAGATGATGTAACAAAGGAGGAAGGATGGGGAAGGAAGGAAAAATAAGTGAAGGAAGTATGTAACAAATGGTTTGCCCACATTATGACTATGTATCACAACGAGATGTCAGTTTATGCACAAAAAGGCAAGGGCACTAGGAAAACAAGCATTTGCAATGCAATAGGTCTCGCATTATGAAAGTTTGAGCTATTGGTCTTGTAAATTACATTTTTTTTATTTATGTGTTGGTTTTGAAAATAGCTAAATTAATAGCTTTGTCATTTACAATGTCAATAGTTATAACTTTCGCAAATGTGACACCTATAGCATTTGTAATGCAACATGTTTTGTATTTACGTGACTTAGATGCATTGATATTACAAATTAAAGTGGCTTTTAATTTTTTTAAATAATTAATACTTACATAAAAGTGATTGTAATTTATAATGGCAATAGCTTAAACTTTTGTAAATAACTTTTGTGAAGATTATGTTCAGTGTATTTTATTGTGATGAAAATCCAAGAACAGAAGTGAAATATTAACATCTTTTTGTGACATTTGTAATAAAGCTTGAAACATTGAGAGAACATATGAGACCCAGTTGTTGTTGAATAGTTGCAGAGATTGATGCTGTGATGGCGCGGAGTGATGCTGGGGTTGCGCTGAGTGATGCAGGGGTTGTGCTGAGTGATGCAGGGGTTGCGCTGAGTGCTGCAGGGGTTGTACTGAGTGATGATGGGGTTGCGCTGAGTGAGGCAGGGGTTGCGCTGAGTGATGGAGGGGTTGCGCTGAGTGATGCTGGGGTTGCGCTGAGTGATGCTGGGGTTGGGCTGAGTGATACAGGAGTTGCGCTGAGTGATGCAGGGGTTGCGCTGAGTGATGTTGGGGTTGCGCTGAGTGATGCTGTGGTTGCGCTGAGTGATGCAGGGGTTGCGCTGAGTGATGCTGGGGTTGCGTTGAGTGATGCTGGGGTTGCGCTGAGTGATGCTGGGGTTGCAAGGGAAAAACGAGTCTAACAGAGGGCAGAAGGGCACAAAAAGCAATTAGGGTGGAGGAGAAGTGAGGCCGAGCGTGCACTGCCCACGCTGGGGAAGCAACAGATGCCTGTGGGAGGGAGGCTGATGGCTTTGATGTGGTCGCGCTTTCCGCTCGAGTGCACCACATGAACTGTTCGAAATCCACGATGGTTTCAGAGCTTGGATTGCCCACAATACTCTTGTCTATTTATTCCTTGCGGAATATAATAGACGAGACCTAAAAAGGGCTACGGTGTGATCTCCTTTCTTGGCAGGATCTCGGCAATGGTTGAGGGATAGGAGCGATTTTTTTTTCTTCTCCAGGACAGGGCAATAGGTGGTAGGGGGGTTATTTTACAGGTTTTCTTTCTTATTTTTTTGGGGCACTCTTCATGGGATGAATGTAATTGTGTGTAAACAGGTAAATTTAACTCCACTATGCTTATTGGATATGAATTGATTGTAAGATAATTTGTCTTCTTGGGTTGGGTGGCATGGCGGGGGCTTTAAGAAATTTAAAGAAAATGTTTTAATTAAAAAAACCACCCTATCTTTTGAGAAAAGAAGAACAACAGGTGTCTCCCAGTCCTCTCCCAAATGGGAGTGTCAGAGAAACCTGTCAGAAACTCTCGCATCTACAGTGGGTGTATCCTTGGCGCCGCCCTGAACCCTGGACACAACGTACACACAATAATTGGTATTTTACAATATGCAATATTTATTATGCTTCATTCGTCTACTAATTATGTGTATCGGAATAATGATAATTACTGTGAAAACCTTAACAGTGTTTTTAAAAACTAAAGCAAGACTTGAAATTGCCTGTTGCCATTTTTATTGCACAAACCTACTCTCCTAGCCTGATCTCTTCATTTTGCATAAAAGCTCTCAGCCTTAAAACTACTCAGTCGTGTTTGGTTACCTCAACAAGCATTGGCATAGCCAATAAGTCTCGCCTTTGGGACCTTATAAGTGTTTAGTTATGCACCATAATACCCTTGGTGCAGCAACATCAACCATTGCATGGCTAAACACTTATAAGGTCCCAAATGCGAAACCTTTTTTTGTATGCACTCTATACAGTTTTGACACCAAGACCAAGCGTAGTGGTACCCCTTCACATGGATGGACCGTACCATGACATACACTGCAATGCAATAGGTCTCGCATTTGCGGGAGTTGAAGCTATTGCTTTTGTAAAGGACCATGCCTTTTATTTATGTGTTGACAAATCCTGCAAGCATGCTTGCACTGCCAGGCTCCATAGAGGCAGCCATGACTTCAGAGAGTAAACAGGTCCCAGTGCTGCTGAGGGGCAGAAAGGTACCAGTGACAAGCAAGGACACAAAGAAAGCCACACTCTGTGGTCCCCATCACTCTGAGAAATCTTGAGCACTTCAGGTGCGGCATCTCTTCTTTCGGTTTCCCAGGATTCCAGCGCTACCATTAGTGTCCTGGATGACAAGGTTTGCAGGTGGCACCAAAAAGGTAAATGATGCCAAGTCACGAAGAAAAGTGTCCCTCAAAAGCTGGATGCAAGTGAGCGAGCAGGCTCAAATATTGGGTCAGTGCTGCACAATAAGTGACCCTTGGTGATGCTCTGCTCAAGATGGCACAGGGAGTAATGACCAGGACCCTTCATAGTGCGGGGAATATTTGCTGCTCATCCTCAGCAGTGCCAGACCTGCAAGGCCTGATTCAAGGAAGGGAGCCTTGTCAATGATCTGGTCACATGTCCTTGAAGCAGGGATGTCCCAGCGAGGTACTCCGGCAGCCTTCGGCGCGGGGGCCGCACCATCCTCAGCAGTGCGAGGCTCTCTGGAGCACCTTCCTCAGCAGTGCCAGGCTCTCTGGAGCACCATCCTCAGCAGCGCAAGGCTCTCTGGAGCCCCATCCTCAGCAGTGCCAAGCTCTCTGGAGCACCATACTCAGCAGCGCGAGGCTCTCTGGAGCCCCATCCTCAGCAGTGCGAGGCTCTCTGGAGCACCATCCTCAGCAGCGCGAGGCTCTCTGGAGCACCATCCTCAGCAGCGCGAGGCTCTCTGGAGCACCATCCTCAGCAGCGCGAGGCTCTCTGGAGCATCATCCTCAGCAGCGCAAGGCTCTCTGGAGCACCACCCTCAGCAGCGCGAGGCTCTCCGGAGCACCAACCTCAGCAGCGCAAGGCTCTCTGGAGCATCATCCTCAGCAGCGCGAGGCTCTCTGGAGCACCACCCTCAGCAGCGCGAGGCTCTCTGGAGCCCCATCCTCAGCAGGGCGAGGCTCTCTGGAGCACCATCCTCAGCAGTGCAAGGCTCTCCGGAGCACCATCCTCAGCAGCGCAAGGCTCTCTGGAGCACCATCCTCAGCAGGGCGATTCCTTAGATGCTATGTATCAAGCACCCAAGTTGCGCGATTTCCTTGTAAGAAATTGCAAATTACCACCAACTTCAAGTTGGTGGTAATTTGCAATTTCATGCACAAATGCACTTTTTTGCATTTGTGAAGGTGCCATGTGGTGCACATACATGCCCTTAGGGCATGTATGTGCGCCATATGAGCACACATGTTCATTTCAGGGGTGCATCAGGGTGTCCTTATGACACCCTTACACCCTTGAAATTATTCTCAATTTGCGATTCTCACATTGCGAATCGGAAATTGAGAATGACTTCACATTCATTCCTATGGGCCTCCTGGCCCATAGAAATAAATGGGAAAGTATTCCTTAATTGTGATTTCACAATTTGTGAATCGCAATTAAGGAAAACTAAGAAATTGCTAAAAAAATGTGATTTTCTACATACATCCCTTTTTGCAATTCTCAAATACCTATTCTCAAAAAATCGCTATTTGAGAATCGCAAACAGGGATTTTCATACATATCACAACAAGAAAACCTCTGCACCAGAGATCAGGAGCCTAGCTATATTTGTGTAATGATATTCACATGCGTTACCCCTTTATATATATTCATACTTTGTTACACACGCAACACAATATGTAATACATATAGTGTAAACGTCTTTGTTCTTGAAAGCCCGATGGCGTGAAGGTATAAAAACGCTTTTTAAAGAAAAACGTGGTTAGCAACTCGTGACACATCATGCATACTTCACACATACAAAAAACAGTAGTTCTATTTACATACATGTCAAGGGACCTAACTGTGCCCCATGGGTACATTGGTATCCCTTCTATCTGGTGGTTAAAGAGAATAAATGGCAGAAATGCTGAGTTAGTGGTCCGTCATGCCATGAATTGGCACACGGTGGATGCAGCGGTTCGCTGTCAATCTGCACCTGTTGGTTTAAAAAGCGCACTTACTTAGAATTAGGATACTCAGGCCGAATCACCTACACTCGCACCTCCGGACCGAATGTTAGAGACCTGGGGTCCGGTGGTTGCTTAAGTATTCCCATTTCCGCGTTGTCATTGTGGGATCATTGCGAGACACTAGACCGTGTCTGGGTATTCTTCAGCTCTGGCTCTGTGGCGGCCATCTTAGGTGCACCGCTTCTGTTTTAAAGAGTAGTGGTCACGTATTGAGATATTATATTTACTTTGAAGTAGTGATTTAGAGACATAATGCAAAGCTAGCCTTACTGTGATAATTAGATGTTATTTCCAAGTTTTTAGATCGGCATATTAACATGATAGAAAAAAGGTGTTCAATGGTGGTGGCCAGGTTTGTAGTTTTTTGGACTCCGCGAAACCCAAAATATAGATTGGAATATGAATATGACTAATGGGCATATCCCACAAAACCACTGTTATACTTTTGGAAGGTGCCACATACTGGTGTGTGTTTACAATTGTTGATAATGGGCCACTCCTTACACAATCCGTTTTTTAGGATTGTTTTACTGCCAAAATATTGTCAGCCATTTTGGTAGTTTTTTGTGGGCAAAATTCCAAGAAAGATTTTATAGTTTGTAGGACAGTTAAAAACTCCACGAAACCCAAAATATGAATTTAATTCGGAGGGCATATCACACGACACGCTTGTTATGCTTTTCGAAGGTGCCACAGACTGGTGTGTGCTTAAGATTATTCTTAATAAACCACATTTTTGTTGGATTGTGGTACTGCCAAATATCGTCATCCATTTTAGTAGTTTTTGTGGGCAGAATTCTATGACGACTTTTAAATGCACATAAACATTCAATAAAGATGCATGAAAAACAAATGCCGGTTTTAAATATTCTTTAAGCTCCTTTTATATGAACCAAGGTCATACCCATTATTCTTGATCAGTGTGTGTGTGTGGAGTCACTGGTCCTGTGAATGAGTGGTTCCCGGTCATATTCTAATGAGTACATATGGTAATACCTCTCTACAAAAGGCTTTGAAAATGATGATATTTATACTGGAGTTGTGTATTGTACCATTATTTAATATAATCACAGGAAAAACATTAGAGTGAAAGGAGATTCATTATGAAAGTTATGAAAACTGCCCCCATGGAATGTAATCATTCAGGCCATAGGTATCTGAACGCAATTTAAAAACCCAGCGTTGTTCTCTTTCAAACAATTTTTTCTCCATATGTGTGTGGTTTTGGATTGGTTTCAAGGACCACCCACCGCATGTCATTAGGGGTATGGCATTTTTCCAGAAAATGTGTGGTCATTTTTGTGTTGGAACGCGTACACCTAATGCTGCTTCTGTGCTTAGCTATCCGTGTGCTGACCTTCCTTGTGGTCATCCCCACATAGTGTAGATTGCATGTGCAGGTTATCATGTGGACTACAGCTGTCGTATTGCAGTTCGAAAAAGTTCTCAGGTCCCAGGTGACGTAGGTACTAATGTAATCTTAATCTTAATCTTGCAGCATTATTTATTATTTATTTTTCTTTCAAAAAGCTCACTTGAGCACTATTAGGAGTGGCAAACACAGGTCAGATCCCTGTGTAGTCCTGAGGAAGAGCTTGGGGAATGCTCGAAACATGTTGACAGGGGTACACCTAAACTCATTATTCTTTAGGCACCTTAGTATTCAACTCCGTTTTTAATTTACCCCCTAGGAGAAATAAATCATTTGTAGCTTACTAGGAAGGTAGTTTTAACTCACTTACACATAATCCAGTCCACGCACCACACATAGTCTATCACTTAAAGTGCTCCTACGTATTTCGCAAGTTGCAGCACGCCCCAGTCCGTAGAGGGCTAGGGTGGCCCCATGGATTGAAGCATGTCGCAGTGGGGCAACCCTGGTGAGTGAGGGGACACTAAGAAAAAGAACAATGTTCCTTCTTTTTCTCAAAAAACACAGCAATATTCCAACTCCAATGAGTGTTGTGAATATCATTACACAAATATAGCTAGGCTCTTTGTTGTAAAGATAAAAGTACTTTATAATGTAAGTAGATCCAATAGTCATAGGTATTCTTGAATAGGTGTTTATTAGTTAAAAGAAGGTAAAAAGGAAGGCCCCACCGGGAGCAGCATCCAGCTGCTCAGCCCAACTCATTCAAACTGATCACACATTCAAACCATGCATATACGAACATTCTAATGACATCACACACACAGGCTGAGCAGCAGGGAAAGAGATTACCAGAATGTAACACATCTCCCTCTTTTAAAACAATGAACACAAAATAAAGCAAGAGAAAATAAATACAGTATGCCCTGACGATGACAAGGTCAGGATTTAAAATAAGCAGTCAACACAAATAAATGAATGACTGCAAATAAAAATTATGAAATAGCAATATAGCATAATATAAGAATTGTTGCATAAAACACGAGAAGAGGAATAACATCCTCTTGCACAAACCAATGCAAAATGAGGAATAATATCCTCTCGCACAAAACCAAAGCAAAATCACATAACCACCATCCCCCATTACAAACCAAACCCAAAATATCACAAAACATGCCAGTTGGCCGGACTGTCACGAATAGCAATAAACAGGGAACCAAACTAAATAAAATGCACGAGGTATATGACTTCCCAACGGCACTCTGTATAAATGAACACCTCTTAATGAATAGAGCACTTACGTGGGTCAACAAAAAAAATCATGTAAAAAACTGAGCATTAACAGAACTGAGGACTCTGCAGTCCCATATAATTCAATCTGAAACAGATGGAGCACCTCAAACAATGATCACCTATGTGGCTCCGCAAAATATGCATACTAAAAATCAAACTGGAGAACTAATCTTCGGAAAATACACACTAGAATTGAACACCTCAAAACATTTGAGCACCTAAAGTGGTTCAAAACAATAAAAGGAAAATGTAATCCTTGCACGACTCCTCACAGTAAAAATGTGAACCCCCTCTATTAGAATAGAGCACTCAGAAAAAGTGGTTCATCAAAACATACAGCATAAATAAATCTCATCACTTACCAAAAGTAGTTCCAAACATATATCAGTATCACACGCTCCAATTAATAAATTGAGCATCGCATCTCAAATTGGGCACTTAAATGGCTCAACCAATTAAAGCAAATACAATAAAGAATTAACACCTCAAAATGAATTGAGCACGTATGTGGGTCATTACCATAAAAGAAAATCTAACACTTCCACAACTCAGCAATGTAAAACATGACCACTAAAAATCAACACTTAAAGAAATTAAATGAGCACCTGAACAAAGGTTTCAGTACATAAGTAGCTCAATTCAGTAAACGTAAATTAATCCATTAAAATGACAATAAAGGAGCACTTGAATAAACATCTCAGCACATAAACAGTTCCACGCAGTAAAAGTAAACTAAATCAGTCACTCCGAACACAAACATGTAAACTACCATAAACATATTATCACCAATACACATGTGATTAGCAAATAATTCAAAATAAGAAACTAAAACAATAAAAGTAGTCACCGTTGTCACGATAATGTTGTAAGACCAGAGCTTTGCAAAATAATAAAATGAAATAATAAATGTAGTCACCGTTGACTCAATGCGCAGCTCCACTTCTCAAAATCTGTGTAATTACTTCTCCACAAAGCATCGCTGCATGCTGATACCGAGAGTGAGTTACGATGTTTTCTTAGGACACTTCACAGTTCCGGGTAGATGTCAGATACACGTAATCACGCAGTGCGTCTCTTTTGGTTTACGACTCTCCTGTCATCACTGCGTGATGACTCATCACTCACAGCTTGCTCACACTGGAATGCGGGGACTATTGCTCTGACACAACAAAGCTGAAAGATTCCTTCCAGAGGATGTCGGCTGGCACTCAGAAGATTAACATCACAGGTAATCATTTTTAAATCCAAACAAAATGAAAATGTGCCGTTGCCGACGATCACACATGGGCTCCACACACAGTATTAAATCCTTTCCAGTGTAAAATAAAACACCACATGAAACTGTTTGAAAAAGAGGCTCTTGAGGCACAGTAAAAGTGAAATGAAAATGCGATCCCAGAGAGACAAATACATTCCGATTAAAATATCCAGGTCTCTTCTTGTTTGAAAGCAGCGATGCAGTGCAAGCAGGCAGGTTTAAGTAGCAAAGTAATTCCAAACATTCAGAATAAATAGTGTGTAGGCAGGCAGGTTTCAAGCCATTCGCTCCACACACATGTTTTCTAGGCATAAACTTTACCGTTTTAAAAATCCAGAAACAGAAATATGCACAGATGGTCAGAGAAAAGGCTTAACAATTGCTCTCACAGTGAAGAGGTTCAAAACTACGTGAAACATCAACGTAACATCATCAATCCTTGTTCTTGAATTTGACACAGCATATTTATGCAAGTAAAAACGTCGAAAGAAAGTTGCTCATCCACAATGAAAGCATATTTAACGGATGACAGAAGAAATGTTCAAAACATCCCAAAATTGGTCGTAGTAGCAGGTTTCAGGTCTCAAACTCCAGCTCACAAAATACTCAAAATAACTATTTGTAGACAGGTAGATTTAAAGCAATACGAGTCATACACTGTCCAACGCCCAAAACATACCTTTAGAAAAGATGTATTCAGTAGGCTGTCAGATGTATCATGACACCGGTGGGGCATCAAAAAGCGTTGCTTGTCTTCTTTTAAAAGCTTTTCTTCACATCTTGTAGTTCCATGTTTCAAATATAGTTCCTGCACGTGTAGTTCTTTCTCCATCGTCGCCATTGTTGTAAAGATAAAAGTACTTTATAATGTAAGTAGATCCAATAGTCATAGGTATTCTTGAATAGGTGTTTATTAGTTAAAAGAAGGTAAAAAGGAAGGCCCCACCAGGAGCAGCATCCAGCTGCTCAGCCCAACTCATTCAAACTGACCACACATTCAAACCATGCATACACGAACATTCTAATGACATCACACACACACAGGCTGAGCAGCAGGGAAAGAGATGACCAGAATGTAACACTCCTGATCTCTAGTCCAGAGGTTTTCTTGTTGTGATTCATTTTTGGAGGGTGAGCCTTAGCTTTTTCCCTCTATCTCCCTTTTGTTTTGAATTTTCATACATGCCTCTAAACCATTGTCATCACAACCAGTAGGTATGGGGTAATGCTCGTGAATTTCAGGAAATCATCTTGAAGATTCAGCCATGTTAGAAATTGTTCGGAATTCCTTTCATCTCCATCCCAGATGATAAGCATATCATCGATGTATCGTTTCCACAACTTGATGTTCGATCTGAAGGGGTTGTTGGGATTCAGTATTTTGGTCACCTCTAGATGGTGCACATAGAGTCCAGCTATGCTGGGAGCAAATGTGCTCCCCATGCTGGTACCGTGTTTTTGTAAGTATAGGGTGCCTTTATGTTCAAAAAAGTTCTCTTTTAATGCCAGAGAGCAGCAGTCCATCACCACATTGCGCGGTGTCTGATATTCCCAAAAGTCTTCAAAGAGTACATCTTCGATGATCTCCAAGGTTGCATGGTGTGGCAGGCTAGTATTGAGACTCTCCACGTCACAGCTGAATAGCAGCTGAGTGTTTGGGTCGAAGGTAACCTCTTCGAGCAGATTCAATACATCTTTGGTATCTCTAAGATACGTAGATGTTTTTTGAACCATGGGCCTGAGGAAGGCGTCCGCAAATCTTGAGACTGGTTCTAAAATAGACCCGATTCCAGAGACGATGGGTCGTCCTGGGGGATTCTGCAGGTCTTTGTGAATCTTGGGTAGGGTGTATAGGTATGGGATTTTAGGATTCTTTTGACAGAGAAATTCCCCTTCTTTTTTAGTGATCCATTCGTGAGCTAATGCCTCCTCCACCATCGTGCCGATCTTGGTTTTTATTCTTTCGGTGGGGTCCATGTGAAGGACTTCATAGTTTCTTCTGTCCTGTAGCAGTCTCATGCATTCATTGTCATATTTTTCTGTATTTTGTTTGACAGTAGCACCTCCCTTGTCGGCTGGCTTAATTATGACTTCCTTGTTGTTGCTCAAATCTCGCAATGCTTTTCGTTCTTCGTTGGTGATATTTTGGAAGACGCGTTTGTCTAGAGGGTTAATCTCTTCAAGTTCCCTCATTACCGCTTTTTCAAAAGTTCGTAGTTCAATTGGAAGAGTGTTGTCCTTCAGAGTGAACCTGGATTTTGGTCTTAGGTTGGTATATCCATGTTCCGTTTCATCCTTCTTGTCTTTAAAAAAGACTTGCAACTTCAGGCGTCGCATAAATTCTTGTATCTCTTTGCAGAGATGTAACTTATCCATGTTGGCTGTGGGCACGTATCCTAGCCCCTTCTCCAGAACTCTTTTCTGTGGGTCTGTCAGTTCAGTATAGGAGAGGTTCACCACCAGACTCACATCTGGTTCCTTGTGGTGCCTGTCATACTCCTTGTTGATACCCGTGGGGTTTCTTCCTCTCCGGTATTCCAATGTACCGTGGTGCCCCTCCGGTTTCTCCCCTTTGTCCGTCCTTGGCACGCCCCTAAAAAAGGCGTTGATTGATCAAAGTAGCCATAGTCTTGCTGTTGGTATCCCCAGGTTGGAAAAGGCCCCTGCGGGTGTTGAAAGGGGGCTGGGCCATATTGTTGTTGTGGGGGATACATCATGTGGGGATGAAAATTGTTCAATCCTCTTGTGCCACGGTAATTGGGTCTGCGAAAGTTCCTTCTATTACCCTGGTATCTTGGACTTTTATTACGACTGGAATTCGAGCTATTAGATCCTGAGTCAGATGATTCATCATCAGTGGTATTTTCATTGGTTGATTTGTAATCAGCCTTGATATAGGGGTAGATTTTCTCCTTTGTCCACCGATTGGTGTCTTTTTTCAGTTTCTCATATTTACTCTCTTTAAGAGTGGTTTCAAACTCATTCAATGATTTGTTCATTTCATCCAAATATTTTTTGATGTCAGCGGGAGATTCATAACTCTTTAGACGTATTTCTATTGTTTGTATCTCTACCTTGAGTTCGCTAGCCAACCTGCTTGCAGTCTTTATAATGAGCACAATCCAGTATCGGGTGCATCGCCACGAGATTTTGGACCAGTCGATTTTGAAAGTCTTGTCATGTAAGAAAATAAATGGTTCATTGCGGACTATGAGACCTGATGGTGCAGTGGTTACTTTGAGGTATTTGGACATGAGTAGGCCATGGATTGCAGTTTTTATCTGGGTTCTCCTTAGTTCTTACAATTCATCCCAATCATTATTTCTTGTTGAGGGGCCTGCGGTGTTCAAACCCTCAAAAGTCCCCAGGGTTGACATTAGATTGGAAATCTCATCTTCAGATAATGCTAGGCCTAGATCAGCCATTTTTAATTGCGAAAGATGTTATTTTAGAGGGGTCCCTCGATCTACCAAGCGCTTGCCGTTGGGTGCAGAATCACTTTTGTAGTAGTTGAGAGCAAAGTTACAAGTTTCCGGTGGGCCTCCGCAGCTGTGCACTGCTAATAATTCCAAAACAAGAGAGGAAGCATAGAGGTGCTTATAGAATCACCCTCCTAGCAGAAATGTATAAACAATGGGATTCTATCAATGTGAACAGGTAATAATTTTTATGATGTTTTATTCTTATGGGGTCTGGTGAGATTCTCGGCTCTCTCTTAGGTCTAGAAAGATGAGAGCCCTGTGTGCTTGTTAAAATACCCCTCACACACTAAAAAGTCCTTTAGTGTCATGCTTCATCATAGGGGTCTTCCCGTCCCTATAACGAGGCGGGGCGTGCTGCGACCAAACGAACTACGCGGGAGCACTTAAGTTGTGACAGAGGCTATGTGTAGGTGTAGGGGTGTCAGTGAAAGTGTAGGGACCTAACAAGTGAGTGCATGAAAAGATACAAAAAAGGTTTAAAATTCCCTGACTTAGTAGAAAAAATATATTTTATTCACTTCTCTAGCTGGGAACATTAAAAAGGGGATTGTGAGGTAGAGCAATAGCTTGCTACCTAGTCGACATGTTTCGTAAGCAGTCCCCTACTGCTTACTCATCAGGACCATATAGTGATCCCTTCTACTGATAGTTCAGTTCTACAGAAGTATGCCTACTGTCCTACAAACAATGCAGCAAAAATCGGCTGACTGTTTGGGCTTCAGGGCATGAGCTGGCCCTAGTGAAGCTTGGTCATTAACATTGAATACCAAAAATATTGACCTGTTGCGGTCTCTGTAAATGAAAAGGAGAAAAAAGAGAGAGGGAAAAAAACACCGCACAATGTGGTGATGGATAGAAAGTGATTTTAGACATTGCTCATAAGATGCTATGAAGTGTCTCATAAGAAACTATTTTTTTTGGCCTGGGATTGATAGGATGGCAGATCGAAAGGTTAGAGAATGTGAAGTGTGATGGGTAGTGAAAAGATGTTGAGAGTAAATGTTCCTCCTTTAAAAACTTCTGTTTGGCCGAATGAACCGTGGAAGAAACTTGCGTTTGACATTTCTGGTCCTTTTATGTGTCTTCCGCTAGATTCTCGTTATGCTCTTGTTTTGCTCGACTACCATTCTAAATGGCCGGAGGTCAAGTTTGTTTCCTCAGTTTCCACTAATGTTGTGATAGAGTTCTTCAAAGAAGTTTTTTCTAGAGAAGGGTGTCCTTCTGTGCTTGTAACGGATAATGGGGTGCAACTTACCTCTTTGGAAATGGAACATTTTCTCAAATTACAGAAATGTTAAGCATTGTACAGTTTCTGTTTATGAACCTCATGAAAACGGTTTAGTTGAACGTTTCAACATGGTTTTGAAGGGTTTTGTTGCTGATGTTTTCAAGATGGGTTCTGGATGGAGGAATTTGTTGAGAGAGAAACTTTGGTTGTACAGGATAACTCCACATTCTACAACAGAAGTTAGTCCTTTCCGTTTACTAAAGGGGCGTGATCCAGCCTCTACCATTTGTCCATGGTGGTTTAAGGACAAATGTTCCAACAAATCCTTTTCTGATGATCTCATTAAAGATGTTGTAGAAAGAGTGGAATGCAAACAAGCTAAAGTTAAGGAATGGTATGATAACAAGTGGAAGGTGAAAAACCCCAATTTTGCTGTTGGTGATTTGGTCAGGATTAGGAAACCTGGTTTTGTCACCAAATGTTCTAACAAGTTTGGTAAACCTTTGAAAGTGATAAAGGTTTTTAGAAATAGTCTACTTACTCAGGATGGTAAGTTATGGAACATTAGACGTGTTGCTAAGTGTCCCTCTTTACATCATCCTAAGTATTCCTCATTGCTTAATTCCACCGCTCCTGATGTTCTGCTTACTCCCAATGGTAATGTTGCTTCAAGAGTTAAAATGTCTGCTCGCTCTAGATCTCAACCGCTTAAGTTTGCTGATTATGTAACTTAAACTTTTGTTGTTTCCTAGATTAATTATTTTCTCTCTTGTTCTTTTCTTTTTGTTTATTTATAGGAGGGAGATGTGTTACATTTTTACTGTATATATTTACTTGGTAAATGTTCCTTTAAACCATGTGCATCATTCAGTTCTTCTTTGGTTCTTCTTAGAACCTCCACTGCTGCTAGGCACCAGGTCAGTTGCACTGTTCCTGTCTGCCAGCCTGATGCTGTACGTTGCTGTGCCACTATCTTTGGATTAAAGACTTAATTTAATATATGTTTCAGTGCAATCTGTAACAGTTTCCTTCCCTCCACAGCAGCGGGATCCCATCTGCTTAAGGTGAAATAGTACTTACTAAGAAAAGCATGGATGAGTAAAACTGTCACTTATTAATGGTTACAATCAAGTTATTGTTCAGCCAGTGATTGAACATTGTTCTAAAATGCCTTCCTTATCCTCGACTAATATTAGTTTTGTAGAAAGACTAGTGAACAACTCTTTGCTAACACATAAAGGAAGCAAGACTTTGAACCCACCTATGTTTTGCTTCCGGTTCTCGGGGCCTTTCTCTGCAAAGTCCCTGCTCTTGAAGTGGCCACGTTTTTGTTAATGAGCCTTTCTGTGTACTACATTTTAAGTTCGCATTTAACACAACAACCTGCTCTGCATCTTTTATGTTATGTGGTAACACTGGGCTCAGGACGTGCTTTCTGCTTCCGGAGCACAGGGAGGGAAGGGTTAAATCCCAAGAGGGAAGACACGCAGTTCACATTCACTGTCACCATGGGATCAGCCCTGGTGATCGTGTGAACCTTTTTATGCATCTTGCATTTATCTACGATGAACAGATAAGACAGCAGGGTGGGTTCCCGGCTTCCTGCAGAGATCTGCCTGTCACCTGCTGCTCATGCGTTCAGCAACGAGACGACTCAGCATTTCATCCTTCTGAAGCGAGCCCCATTGACTTCGTTGATATTGATTCCCATCCACTATTTACAGCTATAGTTGGCAACAAAAGTGCCAGTAATGGTGTGCCTATGCCTTGAATGGGAATGGCAAGTTACGGGCCATATTCAAATATCACGCGGGCAGTATATGAGAACCCCGTTTCACATTTTGAAGCAAGTGTATTGAAGGTATCACTTTCTCTGGTGGTGAACACTACGTGTAATGTCTCAAAAAGATCCCCCGAAAGGACAGAAAACGAATGAACAATCAACAGCACCATCTAGTGCCAGTTTGGGCGTCCAGGCGATGCTTCTCTCGGAGGGTGGGCTTTACAGCTAATATTTGCGGGCTGTTAAAGGGGTACTAAGTACGGTTCTAACACATCTTGCGATGACCAAAAGGCTGGTGGGTTTATTGACAAGAGGTGTAAGATGTAGATTGTCGGGGGGAATGGATTTGTGTGCTTTATATTTATTAATCAATATGAATGTATAATGTGGTTAAAAAACAAGCGCGCGCCAAGTTTAAAAAACAAAAAAAGATAGGAGGCGTGTGGTGCGCACGCGACGGCAAAAGGAAACAGGCTGGCGAGTGGTGTGCGATGTGCGTGCACCATGATGAGAGAGGAAAGACAAATGGCACCTCTGCTCGTCATTGTGCACGTAACCGCGAGCTCTAGGCCACAGTGGTAGCATTTTCTGAAGCTCTTACTTAATGTCTCGCAGGGCAGCGCCTGTGCTGGCTCAGCAAGACCTAAAAAGCAACCAGTCCTTATATGTGCGTCCTCTCCATAACTCTAGCATCCATCTATACCACTCCCCAATGATTCCCTATGGAGGGGGAGGGGCCCACCTGCATAGGTCTTCTGTGGTCCCTCCCTGATTCTAGCATCCATCTGTACCACACTCCAATGATTCCCTATGGAGAGGGAGGGGCCTCCTGCATAGGGATGTGTAGCCCTCCCTAACTCTAGCCTCCATCTATACCACAGTCTCAATGATTCCCTCTGGAGAGAGGGGGGGCTCCTGCATAGGTCTGGGTGGCCCCTCCTTGATTCTAGCGTCCATCTATACCGCTCTCCAATGATTCTCCTGCATAGGTCTGTGTGGCCCCTCCCTGATGCTAGCGTCCATCTCTACCACTCTCCAATGATTCTCCTGCATAGGTCTGTGTGGCCCCTCCCTAACTCTAGCGTCCATCTATACCACTCTCCAATGATTCTCCTGCATCGGTCTGTGTGGCCTCTCCCTAATTCTAGCGTCCATCTATACCACAGTCTCAATGATTCCCTCTGCAGCGGGAGGGGCTCTGTGTGGCCCCTTCAAAACATGGGCATTGCTCTTTCTGCACAAGTGGAGGAAGGTTAGCAAATATCTCCCTTCTTGCTTCATCCAAGTCGGCTCTGTACAAGACAGGATAGCGTTATACTGTGAACACTGCACGGAGCCCGGAGCTTCAAGGGAGCAGAGACAGTCAGTTCTCTGCTTCGTTAATAAGACATTGCCCAGAGTCTTAAATAAAATATGGAAACCACACACACATTTGTTAGCGTTACTTTTCATCTTCATGTAGATCCTCCTCTGTCTGAACAGACTCCACTCTACAAATAGACCCATCTCTATGGGCAGACTTCTCTTTCTTAACAGACTCCTCCCTAAGGAAAGACTCCTCTTTATGATCAGACTATTAGCTATGGATAAACACCTCCTTTCTATGAACAGCTACCTCTCTACGGACAGACCCCTTTACATGGACATACTCCTCAATTCGGCCAGACTTCATCCTATGGAAAGGCTTTCCCTATGTACCCTCTCATCTCGACGAACAGTCACCTCTCTATGGAAAGACTCCTTTCTACGGACAGACCCCTGTCTAGGATCAGACTCTTTCCTACAGACAGATCCCTCCCTACTGTAAGACCCCTCTCAATGGATAGACGGCGCTCTATGGACAGGCTCCTTTTTATAAGCACACTCCTTTATTTGGAAAGACTCCTCTTTCAGACTCCTAACTATGGACAGACACCTCTCTATCGACCAACTCCTCCCTACAGACAAACCCTTCTATGGAGAATCTCCTTTCTATGGACAGACTTCTTACTACGGGCAAAGACCTCTCTATGCACAGTGCTCTCTACGAACAGACACCACTCTACGGACAGACTCATCTCTATGGATAGACTTCTGTCTGCGAACAAACCCTCTCTACGGAGAGACCTCTCTCTATGGACAGACTCCACTCTATAAACACTCCTCTCTAAGGAGAGGCTCCTCTCTAGGATCAGACTCCTGTCTATGAACAACCTTCTCGCTATGGACAGACTTCTTGCTATGGATGAACTCTGCTTTATGAGAAGACTCCTATCTACGATCAGACCCCTCTCTAAGGACAGAGTACACAGTTTTGAAACCAAGCTACTCACAATCTCTGTAATTTAATATATTTAAGTGTAATTTAAAAACATTTATTTTGAGGGGTGAGTAGAACATAGGAATGCCATGTATCAGTGTTTTATGAATTCCTTTATTGTTGATTTTCCTCTGGGTCTGAAGTGAACTGTAAACACATGAGAAACCCTTCCCAGGACAGATATAGGAATCTCACCTTTGTGTGCCGTTGTAGAGACCTCAGTAATTGAATCGTCTTAATCTGAGTAGAGTTTGAGCTCCCCCCATGACAGCTTCTCCAGAAGAGCTTCTCCCAGGTCTGCAGAGCACTCATGTGAGAGGTGAACATCACCCAGGCTGTGGAGTAAAAGCAGGTGCATCAGTCAGACCCGGGGTAACTCACCCAGGGGGATTTCATACAAACTCCAAACCCCGCCATCCCCGAGGGCCACCTCTGGGCACACACACGCCCTGCAGAGGAGCCCCTGTGTCCGTCTGTCATGTCCAGACTCCACCTGGGACAATATACTTATCTAGTTATCACATTAATTTAGCAAACATGGAAAAGATTGTGTCCCAGAACAATAACCTAAGAAACAATGTGTCAATAAATTGTGTCAAATAACAAAGTTAATTCAGAACAACGTGTCGACGCAGCGTTTTGGTGTATATTTTTATTTTCTTGCCACCTTCTTCAGGACCATTCATAATTCACATCCCTTTCATATAATTCATAACAATCAGACAATACATCTAAAAGCAGAGGATAAAGTACAATTAACATTTCTTTTTAAAGAATTTTTTGTAAACATAGACTCTATTGGTTCAGTTTCTCTCACGTTAGGATAAAATTATTTAATATTCAGTGGAGCAAAGTCTCATAATCAATTGGAAAATCTAAGTCACTATCAGGCACATGCATCAAGGTAGGATTTTGAGAGACCTTAATTGCGATAATTAAGGAATTGCAATTAAGGACTCACAAAAACCTATTGATGTAGGAATCACTGTAAAAATAGCGATTCCTACACATTCATTATTTGCGAGTCGAAAATTGCGAGTCGCAAATAAGGAATGGCTTCCCATTCATTCCTATGGGCATACAGGCCCATAGGAATGAATGGGAGATTGTATGCGCAATTTGGGAGTACCAATAGGTCATCGCAAATTGCGCATGGAACAGGGTGCAAGGGTGTCAAAAGGACACCCTGTTGCACCCCTGAAATTGATCTGTGCACATATGTTTCACACACACATACCCTAAGGGCATGGGTGTGTGCAATACAAAACTTTAAAAGATGCAAAAAAGTGCATTTTTCAACGTTTTTGCAAATTACCATCAAGTTAAACTTCATGGTAATTTTGTGGTAATTTGCACCACCTATTAGCGAAAATGCTAATTTTTTTAACTTTAATGCATTAGATTTAAGGAATCTCAATTTGCGATTCCTTAAATGCAATCGCAATTAAAGTAATCGCAATTTAGAGATTACTTAAATTGCGATTTTTGCATTTGGGATGATGCCTCCCAAATGCAAAAATACTGGTCGCAATCTGCCCGTTTGCGTCCGGTTTTTCTTTTGATGCATGTGCATGTTAATTTCTGCTTTTAATTAGAAAGTAAAAAGTTTGTGGAGACCAGGTGGAAAGGCACTTAGAGAACCTTGGTCTATATATTTACTTTTAGTTCAATCTAAAGGAAGTAAAACACATGGAATCTCCCCAAAATGTATTTTAACACAGAAATTCCAGGTGTGCAGACACCTTAGAGTGCTGAGGAATGCATAAAACAGGAATATCCTTAAGGCTATGGCAGACTTTTTCAAAACTCAGTTGAACCAAGCCATAAACCGCCCTAAGAAACTTTTTGAAATAGTCAAAGAACAAGTGCGTAATACGCCTAAAGCTGTGGAAGTAAAGAATCTGGCTATTCCTAACTGCGATCAGCTTGCCAAGTTCTTCGTTGAAAAAACAAAATCCATTGAACTTGACATCCATGCTCAGGACACTACATTTTACGGTCAGGTTGTGGCCCATTCTGGTACTCTGATGGAAACCCACAAAAACAATGCCTCTAGGCGCTCCTTCTTGCAAATCCCTGAACAGGAAATCTACAACACTCTTCTAGAGATTAACCCCTGCAATCATTTCTCCGACCCTCTACCTCCTTCTCTATTCAAAATGATCAAAACCTCTATCATACCCCTATGGAAGAACATTGTAAACACCTCTCTGAGTCAAGGCTCCGTACCGCCCTAACCCCCTTATGGTGCAGGGATGTCTGTGTTACAGGGAATCATCCCTGCAACTTTGGCCTACTTGAGCTATGGCGCATGGGTGTCTGCGTTACAGAGAATCATCCCTGCAACGTTGGCCTCCCTGACCACGGCCCAAGGGTGTCTGCGTAACAGGGAATCATCGCTGCAACTTTGGCCTCCTTGAGCTATGGCGCAAGGGTGTCTGCGTTACAGGGAATCATCCCTGCAATGTTGGCCTCCTTGACCACGGTGCAAGGGTGTCTGCATTACAGGGAATCATCCCTGCACTGTTGGCATCCTTGCACCACGGCGCAACGGTGTCTGCGTTACAGGGAATCATCCCTGCAACGTTGGCATCCTTGCACCACGGCGTAGGGGTGTCTGCGTTACAGGGAATCATCCCTACAACGTTGGCCTCCTTGCACCGTGGAGCAAGGGTGTCTGGGATACAGGGAACAATCCCTGCAACCGTGTTGCGTTACAGGGAATCATCCCTGCAAAGTTGGCCTCCTTGCACCACGGAGCAGGGGTGTCTGCGTTACAGGGAATCATCCCTGCAACGTAGGCATCCTTGCACCACGGCGCAAGTGTGTTTGCGTTACAGGGAATCATCCCTGCAACTTTGGCCTCCTTGCACCACGGTGCAAGGGTGTCTGTGTTACAGGGAATCATCCCTGCAACGTTGGCCTCCTTGCGCCAGGGCTCAAGGGTGTCTGCGTTACAGGTAATCATCCCTCAACGTTGGCCTCCTTGCTCCACGGCGCAGGGGTGTCTGCATTACAGGGAATCAACTCTGCAACGTTGGCATCCTTGCACCATGGGGCAGGGGTGTCTGCATTACAGGGAATCAACCCTGCAACGTTGGCATCCTTGCACCACAGCGCAAGGGTGTCTGCGTTACAGGGAATCATTCCTGCAACGTTGGCATCCTGGCACCATGGAGCAAGGGTGTCTGTGTTACAAGAATCATCCTTGCAACGTTGGCCTCATTGCACCACAACGCAAGGGTGTCTGCATTACAGGGAATCAACCCTGCAATGTTGGCACCCTCGCACCGTGGGGCAAGGGTGTCTGCGTTACAAGGAATCATCCCTGCAACATTGCCATCCTGGAACCATGGAGCAAGGGTGTCTGTGTTACAAGAATCATCCCTGCAACGTTGGCCTCATTGCTCCACGGCGCAAGGGTGTCTGTGTAACAGGGAATCATCCCTGCAACGGTGGCCTCCTTGCACCACGGCGCAAGGGTGTCTGCGTTACAGGGAATCATCCATGCAACGTTGGCATCCTTGCTCCACGGCGCAAGGGTGTCTGCGTTACAGGGAATCATCCCTGCAACCTTGGCATCCTTGCGCCATGGTGCAAGGGTTTCTGCGTTACAGGGAATCATCCCTGCAACGTTGGCCTCCTTGCACGACGGCGCAAGGGTGTCTGCGTTACAGGGAATCACCCCTGCAATGTTGGCATCCTTGCACCACGGTGCAAGGGTTTCTGCGTTACAGGGAATCACCCCTGCAACGTTGGCATCCTTGCACCACGGCGCAACGGTGTCTGCGTTACAGGGAATCATCCCTGCAACGTTGGCATCCTTGCGCCACGGTGCAAGGGTGTCTGCGTTACAGGGAATCATCCCTGCAACGTTGGCCTCATTGCTCCACGGCACAAGCGTGTCTGCGTTACAGGGAATCATCCCTGCAACGTTGGCATCCTTGCGCCACTGCGCAAGGGTGTCTGCGTTACAGGGAATCATCCCTCAACATTGGCCTCCTTGCGCTATGGCACAAGGGTGTCTGAGTTACAGGGAATCATCCCTCAACGTTGGCATCCTTGCGCCGTGGCACAAGGGTGTCTGAGTTACAGGGAAACATCCCTCAATGTTGGCATCCTTGCACCACGGCGTAAGGGTGTCTGTGTTACAGGGAATCATCCCCGCACCGTTGACATCCTTGCACCACGGCGTTAGGGTGTCTGTGTTACAGGCATTCGTCCCTGCACCGTTGGCATCCTTGCGCTTTGGCGCAAGGGTGTCTGCATTACCGGGAATCATCCCTGCAACGTTGGCATCCTTTCACCACGGCGCAAGGGTGTCTGCGTTACAGGGAATCATCCCTGCAACGTTAGCATCCTTGCACCACGGCGCAAGGGTGTCTGCGTTACGGGGAATCATCCCTGCAACGTTAGCATCCTTGCACCACGGCGCAAGGGTGTCTGCGTTACAGGGAATCATCCCTGCAGCGTTGGCCTCCTTGCGCCACGGTGCAGGGGTGTCTGCGTTACATGGAATCAACCCTGCAACGTTGGCCTCCTTGCGCCACGGTGCAAGGGTGTCTGCATTACAGGGAATCATCCCTGCAACGTTGGCATCCTGGCACCATGGAGCAAGGGTGTCTGTGTTACAAGAATCATCCCTGCAACGTTGGCCTCATTGCTCCATGGCGCAAGGGTGTCTGCGTTACAGGGAATCATGCCTGCAATGTTGGCATCCTTGCACCGCGGCGTAAGGGTGTCTGCGTTACAGGGATTAATCCCTGCAACGTTGGCATCCTTGTACCACGGCGTAGGGGTGTCTGCGTTACAGGGAATCATCCCTGCAAAGTTGGCATCCTTGCACCACGGCGTAGGGGTGTCTGCGTTACAGGGAATCATCCCTACAACGTTGGCCTCCTTGCACCGTGGAGCAAGGGTGTCTGGGATACAGGGAACAATCCCTGCAACCGTGTTGCGTTACAGGGAATCATCCCTGCAAAGTTGGCCTCCTTGCACCACGGAGCAGGGGTGTCTGCGTTACAGGGAATCATCCCTGCAACGTAGGCATCCTTGCACCACGGCGCAAGTGTGTTTGCGTTACAGGGAATCATCCCTGCAACTTTGGCCTCCTTGCACCACGGTGCAAGGGTGTCTGTGTTACAGGGAATCATCCCTGCAACGTTGGCCTCCTTGCGCCAGGGCTCAAGGGTGTCTGCGTTACAGGGAATCATCCCTCAACATTGGCCTCCTTGCTCCACGGCGCAGGGGTGTCTGCGTTACAGGGAATCATCCCTGCAACGTTGGCCTCCTTGCGCCAGGGCTCAAGGGTGTCTGCTTTACAGGGAATCATCCCTGCAATGTTGGCATCCTTGCACCATGGCGCAGGGGTGTCTGCATTACAGGGAATCAACCCTGCAACGTTGGCATCCTTGCACCACAGCGCAAGGGTGTCTGCGTTACAGGGAATCATTCCTGCAACGTTGGCATCCTGGCACCATGGAGCAAGGGTGTCTGTGTTACAAGAATCATCCTTGCAACGTTGGCCTCATTGCACCACAACGCAAGGGTGTCTGCGTTACAGGGAATCAACCCTGCAATGTTGGCACCCTCGCACCGTGGGGCAAGGGTGTCTGCGTTACAAGGAATCATCCCTGCAACGTTGCCATCCTGGCACCATGGAGCAAGGGTGTCTGTGTTACAAGAATCATCCCTGCAACGTTGGCCTCCTTGCACCGCGGCGCAAGGGTGTCTGTGTTACAGGGAATCATCCCTGCAACGGTGGCCTCCTTGCACCACGGCGCAAGGGTGTCTGCATTACAGGGAATCATCCATGCAACGTTGGCATCCTTGCTCCACGGCGCAAGGGTGTCTGCGTTACAGGGATTCATCCCTGCAACGTTGGCATCCTTGCGCCATGGTGCAAGGGTGTCTGCGTTACAGGGAATCATCCATGCAACGTTGGCATCCTTGCACCACGGCGCAACGGTGTCTGCGTTACAGGGAATCATCCCTGCAACGTTGGCATCCTTGCGCCACAGTGCAAGGGTGTCTGCGTTACAGGGAATCATCCCTGCAGCGTTGGCATCCTTGCACCACTGCGCAAGGGTGTCTGCGTTACAGGGAATCATCCCTCAACATTGGCCTCCTTGCGCCACGGTGCAAGGGTGTCTGCGTTACAGGGAATCATCCCTCAACGTTGGCATCCTTGCACCACGGCGCAACGGTGTCTGCGTTACAGGGAATCATCCCTGCAGCGTTGGCATCCTTGCGCTTTGGCGCAAGGGTGTCTGCATTACCGGAATCATCCCTGCAACGTTGGCATCCTTTCACCACGGCGCAAGGGTGTCTGCGTTACGGGGAATCATCCCTGCAACGTTAGCATCCTTTCACCACGGCGCAAGGGTGTCTGCGTTACGGGGAATCATCCCTGCAACGTTAGCATCCTTGCACCACGGCGCAAGGGTGTCTGCGTAACGGGGAATCATCCCTGCAACGTTAGCATCCTTGCACCACGGCGCAAGGGTGTCTGCGTTACAGGGAATCATCCCTGCAGCGTTGGCCTCCTTGCGCCACGGTGCAGGGGTGTCTGCATTACAGGGAATCATCCCTGCAACGTTGGCATCCTGGCACCATGGAGCAAGGGTGTCTGTGTTACAAGAATCATCCCTGCAACGTTGGCATCCTGGCACCATGGAGCAAGGGTGTCTGTGTTACAAGAATCATCCCTGCAACGTTGGCATCCTGGCACCATGGACCAAGGGTGTCTGTGTTACAAGAATCATCCCTGCAACATTGGCATCCTTGCACCACGGTGCAAGGGTGTTTGCATTACAGGAAATCAACACTGCAATGTTGGCACCCTCGCACTGCGGCGCAAGGGTGTCTGCGTTACAAGGAATCATCCCTCAATGTTGGCATCCTGGCACCACGGTGCAAGGGTGTCTGCGTTACAGGGAATCATCCCTACAACGTTGGCCTCATTGCTCCACGGCGCAAGGGTGTCTGCGTTACAGGGAATCATCCCTGCAACGTTGGCACCCTTGCACCACGGCGCAAGGGTGTCTGGATTAAAAGGAATCATCCCTGCAACGTTGGCATCCTGGCACCATGGAGCAAGGGTGACTGTGTTACAAGAATCATCCCTGCAACGTTGGCCTCATTGCTCCACGGCGCAAGGGTGTCTGCGTTACAGGGAATCCTGCCTGCAATGTTGGCATCCTTGCACCGCGGCGTAAGGGTGTCTGCGTTACAGGGAATCATCCCTGCAACGTTCGCCTCCTTGCACCACGGCGCAAGGGAGTCTGCATTACAGGGAATCATCCCTGCAACGTTGGCCTCCTTGCACCACGGTGCAAGGGTGTCTGCATTACAGGGAATCATCCCTGCAACGTTGGCACCCTTGCACCACGGTGCAAGGGTGTCTGCATGACAAGGAATCATCCCTGCAACGTTGGCCTCCTTGCACCGCGGCGAAAGGGTGTCTGCATTACAGGGAATCATCCCTGCAACGTTGGCACCCTTGCACCACGGTGCAAGGGTGTCTGCATGACAAGGAATCATCCCTGCAACGTTGGCCTCCTTGCACCACGGTGCAAGGGTGTCTGCATTACAGGGAATCATCCCTGCAACGTTGGCACCCTTGCACCACGGTGCAAGGGTGTCTGCATGACAAGGAATCATCCCTGCAACGTTGGCCTCCTTGCACCGCGGCGCAAGGGTGTCTGCATTACAGGGAATCATCCCTGCAATGTTGGCACCCTTGCACCACGGTGCAAGGGTGTCTGCATGACAAGGAATCATCCCTGCAACGTTGGCCTCCTTGCACCACGGTGCAAGGGTGTCTGCGTTACAGGGAATCATCCCTGCAACGTTGGCATCCTTGCACCACGGCACAAGGGAGTCTGCGTTACAGGGAATCATCCCTGCAACGTTGGCATCCTTGCACCACGGCACAAGGGAGTCTGCATTACAGGGAATCATCCCTGCAACGTTGGCACCCTTGCACCACGGCACAAGGGAGTCTGCGTTACAGGGAATCATCCCTGCAACGTTGGCCTCCTTGCACCACGGTGCAAGGGTGTCTGCATTACAGGGAATCATCCCTGCAACGTTGGCACCCTTGCACCACGGTGCAAGGGTGTCTGCATGACAAGGAATCATCCCTGCAACGTTGGCCTCCTTGCACCACGGTGCAAGGGTGTCTGCGTTACAGGGAATCATCCCTGCAACGTTGGCACCCTTGCACGACGGCACAAGGGTGTCTGCATTACAGGGAATCATCCCTGCAACGTTGGCACCCTTGCACCACGGTGCAAGGGTGTCTGCATTACAGGGAATCATCCCTGCAACGTTGGCACCCATGCACCATGGAGAAAGGGTGTCTGTGTTACAAGAATCATCCCTGCAACGTTGGCCTCATTGCACCATGATGCAAGGGTGTCTGCATTACAGGAAATCAACACTGCAACATTGGCATCCTGGCACCACGGTGCAAGGGTGTCTGTGTTACAAGAATCATCCCTGCAACGTTGGCATCCTGGCACCATGGAGCAAGGGTGTCTGTGTTACAAGAATCATCCCTGCAACGTTGGCATCCTGGCACCACGGCGCAAGGGTGTCTGTGTTACAAGAAACATCCCTGCAATGTTGGCATCCTTGCATCACGGCGCAAGGGTGTCTGTATTACAGGGAATCATCCCTGCAACGTTGGCATCCTTGCACCACGGCGCAACAGTGTCTGCGTTACAGGGAATCATCCCTGCAACGTTCGCCTCCTTGCACCACGGCGCAAGGGTGTCTGCGTTACAGGGAATCATCCCTGCAACGTTCGCCTCCTTGCACCACGGCGCAAGGGTGTCTGCATTACAGGGAATCATCCCTGCAACGTTGGTATCCTTGCACCACGGCGCAAGGGTGTCTGCGTTACAGGGAATCATCCCTCAACGTTGGCCTCCTTGCTCCACAGTGCAAGGGTGTCTGTGTTACAGGGAATCATTGTAGGAGAGTAGGGTCTGCTATCCTATGGTCACCCCAAATTTTTGCTTTTTGCTTCACTGGTTTCTGACTTAATGTGGCTGTGGGCCTGCTAATCAGACCCACAGCCTGCTGTTCTCTCTCTAAATTACTGCCAATGCACTCTAGGTGCATTACGAATTGGAACTGGTTCACCTTATGAGCCCCTGTATTAGTGCACCCTAGGTGCCCAGGGCATAGGTGTATCCAAGGCCTACCAGGGGCTGCAGCATGTATTATGCCACCCCTGGCCTGGCCTCCATATTTGACACAACTGGCTGATCACTCAGCTGGGGTAAGTCGGTGTAACCACCTCTTACTTAGGTACAGTATATCTGTGCCTAACCCTAAACTGGACACATATATTCCTATCAGCCACTCCTATGGAAGGCCTTATCAATCCTGGAGGCAGAGTGCGTAGAAATATGTGAGATGGTGCTCTAGCATGAGCTGAGCCTGTCTGCAGCTGTCGGGAACCACTCCCTAAGCTGTTCCAGGATATTGCCATACCATATACTCTTAAGTGCATTATAATCCTCGCGGTTATTTGCTATCTTCGGTTTGGCTTTATCAAAACATGTCGAGTAAAGTGTCATACGAATTGGAATACTATCCCCTCGCCAATTCTGGCGACGGGGATAGCATTCCACCCTTCTAAAGGGACACGACATGCGTGTAGCCTTAACCCCGGTTAAAGTTAAACAGAGCCTCAGCATCACAAAATGGATGCTGCCACCACAGACACGAGTCTGGCCTCCTGCTGCTGACCGAAACTCGGCAGATGGTGGCCTGGACAAAGGGTTTCCTGCCTTGGGAGGTGTGAGCACCACCCCAGACAGGGTTTTGTGTATTGGATAGGACAGGGCTGAATAGAATCAGACATGCCCGGGGCACACAAGGTGTCCCCGTGCATAGGCTAGTCCAAACCGGTCCTGGGACTTTCCAGACCCAGGCTTGGCGCGGAACTGGACAAAGGAAAGGGGGTGTAACTGCCCCCCTTCCTGGCTCCTCCCAGAGGAGGGACCTAGTAGGTGATCCACCCCTCAGATTGGGAATAAGAGTGGGAGCAGTGCCATTGCACAGCAGATCATCCTGAATCAACTTTACACGAAGAAGAAGACTGGACTTCGACATTCTGCTGCACAGAAGACTGAAGAGAATCTCCCTTGTGGCCTAGGAGTGGCCACCCTGTGAACACAGGTACCAACCAGCAACTCGACGTCTGCTTTGCCGCCGCCTCCCGCCGGAGCCCGAGCCCAGAGCCCGACAAGAACCAGACTCCCAGACCTCTCAGAGCCCGATCCACAGTCCCTGCAAAGAAGGGACCCGTGGAGGCACCGAGTGACGTGGGACCGGACCTCTTGGAAGACACTCGAAAAGCTGACTGCGCAGCTTCTGGGGCATCCTTGACGTTGTGCTTTGGGGACTGAGAACCCCCACCACCGAGCAGCCCTTGCACCGAAGATCAGCCCTCCAGCATCTCCACGATCTGCGTGGGGCCCTTTTGCATTGTGCCACTCGACGCGCCATCCCGGCCACTAGCCACGTGGTCAGCGGCCATCTTGGCGACGAAACCGACGATTTACACAGCAGGTCTGGTTGCTCCAGACCTACCCAAGCTCCTGTAAAAAGGAGCACCCGCTCTGACCTTGCTGGTCCGAGTGTTAAGCATCTTTCAACTTCTGCCTGGCTTGCCTTTGCCAAGGCCTGTTTGCTCCGATCAAGTTGCCGACACCGCCAACAGCGAGAAGCCTGCGTGGGACAGCTCGTGACCGACTCCTGGACGTCCTCGACCCCGGGTATCCACGTGGCTGTAGAAAGAAGCTACCCGACAACGCCTGTTTGCACCCGACATCGCCTGGTTCCAATCTGGTTCCACGGTAGTCACTGGCTAGTGACTTTGAACACTGTCCTCTCTGCTTTCAGGTCTTCACATCTTCAGATCCACCCTTGGATCCACCGGAACTCTTCACACCGAGCCGCCTGCAGCATCTTCAGCTCCAAGCACCATCGACCAGCGTGACGAAACCCGACACTACTTCGACCCTGTGCACCCGCTTCCTGTGGGTGAGGTAACTCAGCTCCGCCAGTGCTCCTGCACTGGTACACATCTCAAGGGCCTGTGTCTTAAGTTTCAGCTCCGTAGGTCACTCGGAAGGTTCCTAACTTTCTAACTTTGTACTTTTTACGCACCATAGACTTTGCATTGGAAAGTGCGTGCACTTTGAACACTGCACCCGAGTCCCGTGGGCCTCTCCCGACTTAGTCACTGCTAGTCTCGAATAGCTCCAGCGATTCCCAAGGCCCTAGGCCTCTTCACTTTCCCACTGGTATCTCTTATACCACTTTCTTAGTATATGGTTTAGGTGGCCCCTAGGGCTCATCCATATTGTGCAACTTTTGTGTATTTTAAACTGTCTTGTGATTTAACGCTTGTGCTTCTGTGCTCATAAAGAGTCCAGGGGATTTTATAGTTAATAAATCAATATATATTTTCAATATATATCTGTGTGGTGTCCCTTTCATTTGGTATTCAAGGGGGTTGTGTATGGTATAACAGCTGGATTCACATGCCTTTCAGAGTTTAGCCTAAGACTGCTTTGTCCACGTTACCACTAGGATAACTGGTCTACAAGGTTGAATTACAACCATCATCATAAGGGTTGCTTGGCATGGTACAAAGTGATCACTAAGAATTAGTGAGCATTATATACCAGGCCAACTTCTCACATTGGTGAGCAGTGGATTGGGATCTGAGCTTGCTGTTGTTTTACCATTACAATCTTTGAGATTATCATTTGAAAGATCATACAGGTACCTGCTAGGTACATATAAAACAAGACTAGTATACTTAAGTTCTACTGAACTTAGTTGTTGTAGAGCAAAGGGAGTAGCACACCCTAGCTACAACTACTAGATAGGTTTAGTAGGTAAACACCAGTGTAGGTAGATTGCAACACATCCACCCACACTAGAGCAATGTCTGGAGCAGAGGGGTCCAGTGGACTTACTCCTGTTGAGAGTGACCCTCCAAGGGCACCATCCAAATTTGCTATTTTTTCCTTTAAGGAATTAAGACAGCTTTGTGTCTTAAGGGGTCTGAAGACAGGGCCTTCCCCTACTACAGACCACCTAAGAGAGCTCTTAGACCAGTCTGAGACTCTAAAGCCCTCTAAGGCAAACCCCACAGGGAATTCTGAAGGAGGCCATCCTTCAGAGGATGACACTGTAGACACCCCTGCCCCTATCATCCTGGTAGATGAGGAAGCCTCCACCACTGGAGCTCCTCAGGTAGATGAGGAGGAAGAGGAAGAGGAAGAGGAGGAGGAGGTGGAAAGCAGTGAGTCAGATGATGACAGAGATAGTCAGGTGCTGGTCAGTAGACTGAACCAGGCTAACTTAAGCCAACTTGGGAATGAATCTGGTAACAACCCATTCAGACCCCCAGGTGGACTTAACCAGGGGCATAGGAGGAGGAGGAATCACTCATGTGAATCCAATACCTCCCATGTCTCTAGAGGCTCTCATGGTCACTCCAGAAGGGAGATGACTAGCCCTCAGAGAAGGGAACATGAGGCCAAAATGAGAGAGGCTGAGCTTAGGATCCAGAAGCGAGAACTAGAGGTTGCCCTGGTCCAAGAGAGACTTGCTAGAGCAAGACAGCCTAGAGAGAGTGGGGTAATAAAACCCACTGGTGGCAGCAATATCCACAAGGATAAAGACAGGTCTTTTGATAACAGAAACCTGAGTAAGATTGTGCCCCCCTACAAAGCTGGGGATGATATCCATAAATGGATTACTGCAATGGAGAGAGCCTGCAGAGTACAGCAGATCCCTCAGGAGCAGTGGGCAGCAATCTTGTGGCTCTCCTTTGAAGGTAGAGGCTGAGACAGACTCCTCACAGTTAGTGATGGGGATTCTAGAAACTACCTGGTCCTGAAGAGTGCTCTGATTGACGGGTTAGGCTTAACCACTGAACAGTACAGGTTAATGTTCAGAGATACCCAGAAGACACAGACTCAGGACTGGTCTGAATTTGTTGAGTGTGCCACTAAGGCTCTGGAGGGATGGTTGCTGGGAAGCAAGGTTACAGACTATGAAGGATTGTATAATTTGCTGATGAGAGAACAAATTTTAAACAATTGTCAGAACCAGCAGTTGCATCAACATTTGGTTGACTCAGATTTGACCTCTCCCCAAGAATTGGGAAAGAGGGCAGATAAATGGGTAAGAACCAGAGTTAAGCAAAAGAACCAGAACCAGGGTGGTGACCAGAAGAAAACAGACCAGAAGGGTGGGGAGCAGAAAGCTAAAGACCAGAAGTCTTCAACAGGGCCCCAAACTGAGACAGAGGGTGGGTCCCAAACTTCCAAGAAGAAGAAGAAAGAAGGTCAGAAGAAACCCTGGTGTAAAACTTGTAAGAACACCTCTCACTGGACAAGTGAGTGTAAAAAGGGTGGAGCCCCCAGCACTGCAGCCCCTAAGGCACCTGCACCCACTAGTACAGTTAGCAGTGCTGGTCCTCAAACCAAGGGATTAGTGGGTATCACTTTGGGAACTGAAGGAGATTCTGACCTAGTCAGAACCCTTACACAGGCTGTTCTGGTTTGTGAAGGGGACATAGATTTGACCCCTGACATAAGTCCCAGTAACCTGGGCAAATACAGACAGACACCTTTGATCAACAATAAAGTGGCTCAAGCTTACAGGGACACATGTGCCAGTGTCACTATGGTGACACCTAACTTTGTGGACCCTGGACAATACATGCCAGGCGATGATTACCTGGTGACCAATGCCAGCAATGTCACTACTACCCATAGTGTGGCACTTGTTAACTTTTCCTGGGGAGGGGTAACTGGCCTAAAGAAAGTTGTGGTTAGTGCTGATCTCCCAGTAGAATGTTTGTTGGGCAATGACCTGGAGAACTCTCTATGGTCAGAAGTTGAGTACAGGACTCATGCAGAGATGTTAGGGATATCATCACATGTCCTTGCTGTGACCAGGTCACAGGCCAAAAAGTGCCTCTCTGAACCTCAGGTCTTGGATCCTGGAACAATGGACCAAGTACCTTTCAAGAAGAAGAACAGGAGGGTTAAGGCTGCGCCTTCCCAACTGCCTACAAGTGAGGATCAGGCTTCACAGGAAACTGATCTTGAGACCCCTGAAGGAACTGTCTCTGAAGAACTTGAACCTGATCAGGTTGAGTTTCTGGGGACAGGGGGACCTTCTAGGGCAGACTTGGGGCAGGCTCAGTTAACCTGTCCTTCTCTTGAACCCCTCAGACAGCAGGCTGCTGCTGAGGCTGCTGGGAATGCTGAAGGTGCCCATAAAGTTTATTGGGATGAAGGACTCCTTTACACAGAGGGTAGAGACCCCAAGCCTGGTGCAACCAGGAGGTTGGTTATACCTCTGCAATTTAGGGGTTTCCTTCTCACCTTAGCCCATGATATTCCTCTAGCAGGACACCTAGGCCAGAACAAGACCTGGGACAGGCTTGTCCCTCACTTTCACTGGCCTCACATGTCTGAAGACACCAAGGAGTTTTGTCGCTCCTGTGAAACCTGCCAAGCCAGTGGTAAAGCAGGTGGAACAACAAAGGCCCCCCTGATACCACTACCTGTGGTGGGGGTTCCCTTTGAAAGAGTGGGGATTGATATTGTTGGTCCAATGGATCCCCCTACAGCATCTGGGCACAGATTCATACTGATGGTGGTGGATCATGCCACCAGGTACCCAGAGGCAATTCCACTTAGGACCACAACAGCTCCTGTTGTGGCCAGGGCCTTACTTGGAGTTTTCTCCAGAGTGGGGTTTCCTAAGGAGGTAATATCTGATAGAGGTGCCAACTTCATGTCAGGATATTTGACAGCTATGTGGAAGGAATGTGGTGTCAACTACAAGTTCACCACTCCTTATCATCCACAATGCAATGGGCTTGTTGAGAGATTTAACAAGACCCTAAAGGGCATGATTAAAGGATTACCTGAAAAGCTCAGGCGAAGATGGGACATCCTACTGCCCTGCCTTTTGTTTGCTTACAGAGAGGTCCCTCAAAAGGGGGTTGGCTTCAGCCCCTTTGAATTGTTGTTTGGGCACCCTGTAAGAGGACCCCTATGTCTAGTGAAGGAAGGATGGGAGTTACCTCTCAAAAAGCCTAAGCAAGACATAGTGGACTATGTACTTGGTCTCCGCTCTAGGATGGCAGAGTACATGGAAAAGGCATCCAAAAACCTTGAGGCTAGCCAAGAATTACAAAAAGCTTGGCATGACCAAAAGGCTGTCCTTGTTGAATTTCAGCCTGGACAGAAGGTATGGGTGTTGGAGCCAGTGGCCCCAGCAGCACTCCAAGACAAATGGTCTGGACCCCATACAATTCTGGAGAAGAAGGGAGAGGTTACCTACTTGGTGGACCTAGGAACTCCAGGAGCCCCCACAGGGTGCTCCATGTGAACAGATTGAAGGCATATGTCAGCAGGGCAGACATGGGCTTGCTCATGGCTACAGATGAGGGACAGGAGGAAGAGAGTGACCCTCTCTCAGACCTGCTCACTCAGAACCCTGAGGATGGCTCAGTTGATGGTGTGGCCTTAGGTGGCAGCCTCACTGAACATCAGCAACATGACTGCAGACAAGTTCTACAGGCATACAGGCATATGTTCTCATTGACACCCAGTTAGACTAACTGGTGTACACATGTGGTGGACACTGGTGACAGTCTTCCTGTAAAGAGCAAGATTTACAGGCAACCTGACCACGTCAGGGACTGTATAAAGACTGACGTGCAAAAGATGCTGGAATTAGGTGTAATTGAGCCTTCAGAGAGCCCCTGGGCTAGCCCAGTAGTTCTGGTCCCCAAACCTCACACCAAAGATGGCAAGAGAGAGATGAGGTTCTGTGTGGATTACAGAGGACTCAATGCTGTCACCAGGACAGATGCACACCCTATTCCAAGGGCAGATGAGCTCATTGACAAGTTGGCTTCTGCCAAATATTTGAGCACATTTGACTTGACAGCTGGCTACTGGCAAATCAGGTTAGCTGAGGAGTCTAAAGCCAAAACAGCATTTTCTACCCATAGTGGGCATTATCAGTTTGTGGTGATGCCCTTTGGTTTGAAGAATGCACCTGCCACCTTCCAAAGGTTGGTGAATCAAGTCCTCACTGGGTTGGATGACTTTTGTGCAGCTTATCTGGATGATATTGCTGTCTTTAGCTCCACCTGGGAGGATCACCTGGTCCACCTGAAGGAAGTGCTTGAGGCTCTGCAGAAGGCAGGCCTCACTATCAAGGCAACAAAGTGCCAGATAGGGCAGAGTAAGGTTGTATACCTGGGCCACCTTGTAGGTGGAGGCCAAGTTCAACCACTGGAGAGTAAGATCCAGACCATCAAGGACTGGTCCCCTACAACCACCCAGACTCAGGTCAGAGCTTTCTTGGGCCTGACTGGGTACTACAGGAAGTTTGTTAAGAACTATGGGTCCATTGTGACCCCTCTTAATGATCTGACATCTAAGAAGATGCCCAAAAAGGTTCAGTGGACAGAAATCTGTCAAAAGGCATTTGATGACCTGAAGAAGGCCATGTGCTCTGCACCTATCCTGAAGAGTCCTGACTACTCAAGAGAGTTCATTGTCCAAACAGATGCTTCTGAGTTGGGAGTGGGAGCAGTGCTTTCACAGCTTAATGTAGATGGCCAGGACCAGCCCATTGCTTTCATTAGCAGAAGGCTGACCTCCAGAGAGAAACGTTGGTCAGCTATAGAGAGGGAGGCCTTTGCTGTGGTGTGGGCCCTGAAGAAGTTGAGGCCATACTTGTTTGGTACTCACTTCAAGATTCAGACCGACCATAAGCCCCTCTTATGGCTTAATCAGATGAAGGGTGAAAACCCCAAACTACTCAGGTGGTCCATTTCCCTACAGGGGATGGACTTTACAGTGGAGCACCGCCCAGGGACTGACCATGGCAACGCAGATGGTCTCTCCAGGTACTTCCACTTAGAACATGAAGACACAACTGGTCAAGGTTAGTCTAATGTCCCTGCGTTTGGGGGGGGTTATGTAGGAGAGTAGGGTCTGCTATCCTATGGTCACCCCAAATTTTTGCTTTTTGCTTCACTGGTTTCTGACTTAATGTGGCTGTGGGCCTGCTAATCAGACCCACAGCCTGCTGTTCTCTCTCTAAATTACTGCCAATGCACTCTAGGTGCATTACGAATTGGAACTGGTTCACCTTATGAGCCCCTGTATTAGTGCACCCTAGGTGCCCAGGGCATAGGTGTATCCAAGGCCTACCAGGGGCTGCAGCATGTATTATGCCACCCCTGGCTTGGCCTCCATATTTGACACAACTGGCTGATCACTCAGCTGGGGTAAGTCGGTGTAACCACCTCTTACTTAGGTACAGTATGTCTGTGCCTAACCCTAAACTGGACACATATATTCCTATCAGCCACTCCTATGGAAGGCCTCATCAATCCTGGAGGCAGAGTGCGTGGAAATATGTGAGATGGTGCTCTAGCATGAGCTGAGCCTGTCTGCAGCTGTCGGGAACCTCTCCCTAAGCTGTTCCGGGATATTGCCATACCATATACTCTTAAGTGCATTATAATCCTCGCGGTTATTTGCTATCTTTGGTTTGGCTTTATCAAAACATGTCGAGTAAGGTGTCATACGAATTGGAATACTATCCCCTCGCCAATTCTGGTGACGGGGATAGCATTCCACCCTTCTAAAGGGACACGACATGTTTGTAGCCTTAACCCCGGTTAAAGTTAAACAGAGCCTCAGCATCACAAAATGGATGCTGCCACCACAGACGCGAGTCTGGCCTCCTGCTGCTGACCGAAACTCGGCAGATGGTGGCCTGGACAAAGGGTTTCCTGCCTTGGGAGGTGCGAGCACCACCCCAGACAGGGTTTTGTGTATTGGGAAGGACAGGGCTGAATAGAATCAGATATGCCCGGGGCACACAAGGTGTCCCCGTGCATAGGCCAGTCCAAACCGGTCCTGGGACGTTCCAGACCCAGGCTTGGCGCGGAACTGGACAAAGGAAAGGGGGTGTAACCGCCCCCCTTCCTGGTTCCTCCCAGAGGAGGGACCTAGTAGGTGATCCACCCCTCAGATTGGGAATAAGAGTGGGAGCAGTGCCATTGCACAGCAGATCATCCTGAATCAACTTTACACGAAGAAGAAGACTGGACTTTGACATTCTGCTGCACAGAAGACTGAAGAGAATCTCCCTTGTGGCCTAGGAGTGGCCACCCTGTGAACACAGGTACCAACCAGCAACTCGACGTCTGCTTTGCCGCCGCCTCCCGCCGGAGCCCGAGCCCAGAGCCCAACAAGAACCAGACTCCCAGACCTCTCAGAGCCCGATCCACAGTCCCTGCAAAGAAGGGACCCGTGGAGGCACCGAGTGACGTGGGACCGGACCTCTTGGAAGACACTCGAAAAGCTGACTGCGCAGCTTCTGAGGCATCCTCGATGTTGTGCTTTGGGGACTGAGAACCCCCACCACCGAGCAGCCCTTGCACCGAAGATCAGCCCTCCAGCATCTCCACGATCTGCGTGGGGCCCTTTTGCATTGTGCCACTCGACGCGCCATCCCGGCCACTAGCCACGTGGTCAGCGGCCATCTTGGCGACGAAACCGACGATTTACACAGCAGGTCTGGTTGCTCCAGACCTACCCAAGCTCCTGTAAAAAGGAGCACCCGCTCTGACCTTGCTGGTCCGAGTGTTAAGCATCTTTCAACTTCTGCCTGGCTTGCCTTTGCCAAGGCCTGTTTGCTCCGATCAAGTTGCCGACACCGCCAACAGCGAAAAGCCTGCGTGGGACAGCTCGTGACCGACTCCTGGACGTCCTCGACCCCGGGTATCCACGTGGCTGTAGAAAGAAGCTACCCGACAACGCCTGTTTGCACCCGACATCGCCTGGTTCCAATCTGGTTCCACGGTAGTCACTGGCTAGTGACTTTGAACACTGTCCTCTCTGCTTTCAGGTCTTCACATCTTCAGATCCACCCTTGGATCCACCGGAACTCTTCACACCGAGCCGCCTGCAGCATCTTCAGCTCCAAGCACCATCGACCAGCGTGACGAAACCCGACACTACTTCGACCCTGTGCACCCGCTTCCTGTGGGTGAGGTAACTCAGCTCCGCCGGTGCTCCTGCACTGGTACACATCTCAAGGGCCTGTGTCTTAAGTTTCAGCTCCGTAGGTCACTCGGAAGGTTCCTAACTTTCTAACTTTGTACTTTTTACGCACCATAGACTTTGCATTGGAAAGTGCGTGCACTTTGAACACTGCACCCGAGTCCCGTGGGCCTCTCTCGACTTAGTCACTGCTAGTCTCGAATAGCTCCAGCGATTCCCAAGGCCCTAGGCCTCTTCACTTTCCCACTGGTATCTCTTATACCACTTTCTTAGTATATGGTTTAGGTGGCCCCTAGGGCTCATCCATATTGTGCAACTTTTGTGTATTTTAAACTGTCTTGTGATTTAACGCTTGTGCTTCTGTGCTCATAAAGAGTCCAGGGGATTTTATAGTTAATAAATCAATATATATTTTCAATATATATCTGTGTGGTGTCCCTTTCATTTGGTATTCAAGGGGGTTGTGTATGGTATAACAGCTGGCTTCACATGCCTTTCAGAGTTTAGCCTAAGACTGCTTTGTCCACGTTACCACTAGGATAACTGGTCTACAAGGTTGAATTACAACCATCATCATAAGGGTTGCTTGGCATGGTACAAAGTGATCACTAAGAATTAGTGAGCATTATATACCAGGCCAACTTCTCACAATCATCCCTCAACGTTGGCCTCCTTGCACCACGGCGCAAGGGTGTCTGTGTTACAAGAATCATCCCTGCAACGTTGGCATCCTTGCACCACGGCGCAACGGTGTCTGCGTTACAGGGAATCATCCCTGCAATGCTGTCCTTCTTCCGCCACGGCGCAAGGGTGTCTGCGTTACAGGGAATCATCCCTGCAACGTTGGCCTCATTGCTCCACGGTGCAAGGGTGTCTGCGTTACAGGGAATCATACCTGCAACGTTGGCACCCTTGCACCACGGCGCAAGGGTGTCTGGATTAAAAGGAATCATCCCTGCAACGTTGGCATCCTGGCACCATGGAGCAAGGGTGACTGTGTTACAAGAATCATCCCTGCAACGTTGGCATCCTGGCACCATGGCGCAAGGGTGTCTGTATTACAAGGAATCATCCCTGCAGCGTTGGCATCCTTGCGCCACGGTGCAAGGGTGTCTGTGTTACAAGAATCCTCCCTGCAACGTTGGCCTCCTTGCTCCACGGCGCAAGGGTGTCTGCGTTACAAGGAATCATCCCTGCAACATTGGCATCCTTGCTCCACGGCGCAAGGGTGTCTGCGTTACAGGGAATCATCCCTGCAACGCTGGAATCCTTGCACCACGGCGCGAGGGTGTCTGCGTTACAGGGAATCATCCCTGCAACGCTGGAATCCTTGCACCACGGCGCGAGGGTGTCTGCGTTACAGGGAATCATCCCTGCAACGTTGGCCTCCTTGCGCCACGGCGCAAGGGTGTCTGCGTTACAGGGAATCATCCCTGCAACGCTGGAATCCTTGCACCACGGCGCGAGGGTGTCTGCGTTACAGGGAATAATACCTTCAACGTTGGACTCATTGCACGGCGGCGCAAGGGTGTCTGCGTTACAGGGAATCATCCCTGCAACGCTGGAATCCTTGCACCACGGCGCGAGGGTGTCTGCGTTACAGGGAATAATACCTTCAACGTTGGACTCCTTGCACGGCGGCGCAAGGGTGTCTGCGTTACATGGAATCATCCCTGCAACGTGGGCATCCTTGCACCATGGAGCACGGGTGTCTGTGTTACAGGGAATCATCCCTGCAACGTTGGCATCCTTGTGTCACAGTGCAAGGGTGTCTGCGTTACAGGGAATCATCCCTGCAACGTGGGCATCCTTGCACCACAGCGCAAGGGTGTCTGCGTTACAGGGAATCATCCCTGAAACGTTGGCACCCTTGCACCATGGAGCAAGGGTGTCTGCGTTACAAGAATCATCCCTGCAACGTGGGCATCCTTGCACCACGGCGCAAGGGTGTCTGCGTTACAGGGAATCATCCCTGCAACGCTGGAATCCTTGCACCACGGCGCGAGGGTGTCTGCGTTACAGGGAATAATACCTTCAACGTTGGACTCCTTGCACCGCGGCGCAAGGGTGTCTGCGTTACAGGGAATCATCCCTGCAACGTTGGAATCCTTGCGCCATGGTGCAAGGGTGTCTGCATGACAAGGAATCATCCCTGCAACGTTGGAATCCTTGCTCCGCGGCGCAGGTGTGTCTGCGTTACAGGGAATCATCCCTGCAGTGTTGGCCTCCTTGCGCCACGGTGCAGGGGTGTCTGCGTTACAGGGAATCCTCCCTGCATTGTTTGCATCCTGGCACCATGGAGCAAGGGTGTCTGCGTTACAGGGAATCATCCCTGCAGCGTTGGCCTCCTTGCGCCACGGTGCAGGGGTGTCTGTGTTACAGGGAATCATCCCTGCAACGTTGGCCTCCTTGCACCACGGTGCAAGGGTGTATGTGATACAGGGAATCATCCCTGCAACGTTGGAATCCTTGCTCCACGGTGCAAGGGTGTCTGTGATACAGGGAATCATCCCTGCAACGTTGGCCTCCTTGCACCACGGCGCAAGGGTGTCTGCGTTACAGGGAATCATCCCTGCAACGTTGGCCTCCTTGCACCACGGCGCAAGGGTGTCTGTGTTACAGGGAATCATCCCTCAACGTTGGACTCCTTGCACCGCGGCGTAAGGGTGTCTGCATTACAGGGAATCATCCCTGCAACGTTGGCATCCTGGCACCATGGAGCAAGGGTGTCTGCGTTACGGGGAATCATCCCTGCAGTGTTGGCATCCTTGCACCATGGAGCACGGGTGTCTGTGTTACAGGGAATCATCCCTGCAATGTTGGCCTCCTTGCTCCATGGCGCAAGGGTGTCTGCGTTACAGGGAATCATCCCTGCAACGTTGGCCTCCTTGCACCACGGTGCAAGGGTGTCTGCGTTACAGGGAATCATCCCTGCAACGTTGGCCTCCTTGCACCACGGTGCAAGGGTGTCTGCGTTACAGGGAATCATCCCTGCAGTGTTGGCATCCTTGCACCACGGCGCAAGGGTGTCTGCGTTACAGGGAATCATCCCTGCACCGTTGGCCTCCTTGCACCACGGTGCAAGGGTGTCTGCGTTACAGGGAATCATCCCTGCAACGTTGGCCTCCTTGCACCACGGTGCAAGGGTAACTGCGTTACAGGGAATCATCCCTGCAGCGTTGGCCTCCTTGCACCACGGCGCAAGGGTGTCTGCGTTACAGGGAATCATCCCTGCAGTGTTGGCATCCTTGTGTCACAGTGCAAGGGTGTCTGCGTTACAGGGAATCATCCCTGCAGCGTTGGCCTCCTTGCACCACGGCGCAAGGGTGTCTGCGATACAGGGAATCATCCCTGCAACGTTGGCATCCTTGTGTCACAGTGCAAGGGTGTCTGCGTTACAGGGAATCATCCCTGCAACGTGGGCATCCTTGCACCATGGAGCAAGGGTGTCTGCGTTACAAGAATCATCCCTGCAACGTGGGCATCCTTGCACCACGGCGCAAGGGTGTCTGCGTTACAGGGAATCATCCCTGCAACGCTGGAATCCTTGCACCACGGCGCGAGGGTGTCTGCGTTACAGGGAATAATACCTTCAACGTTGGACTCCTTGCACCGCGGCGCAAGGGTGTCTGCGTTACAGGGAATCATCCCTGCAACGTTGGAATCCTTGCTCCGCGGCGCAAGGGTGTCTGCGTTACAGGGAATCATCCCTGCAGTGTTGGCCTCCTTGCGCCACGGTGCAGGGGTGTCTGCGTTACAGGGAATCCTCCCTGCATTGTTTGCATCCTGGCACCATGGAGCAAGGGTGTCTGCTTTACAGGGAATCATCCCTGCAGCGTTGGCCTCCTTGCGCCACGGTGCAGGGGTGTCTGTGTTACAGGGAATCATCCCTGCAACGTTGGCCTCCTTGCGCCACGGCGCAGGGGTGTCTGCGTTACAGGGAATCATCCCTGCAACGTTGGCACCCTTGCACCACGGTGCAAGGGTGTCTGCATTACAGGGAATCATCCCTGCAACGTTGGCATCCTGGCACCATGGAGCAAGGGTGTCTGCGTTACGGGGAATCATCCCTGCAGTGTTGGCATCCTTGCACCGCGGCGCAAGGGTGTCTGCGTTACAGGGAATCCTCCCTGCATTGTTTGCATCCTTGCACCATGGAGCACGGGTGTCTGTGTTACAGGGAATCATCCCTGCAACGTTGGCCTCCTTGCTCCATGGCGCAAGGGTGTCTGCGTTACAGGGAATCATCCCTGCAGCGTTGGCATCCTTGCACCAAGGTGCAAGGGTGTCTGCGTTACAGGGAATCATCCCTGCAGTGTTGGCATCCTTGCACCACGGCGCAAGGGTGTCTGCGTTACAGGGAATCATCCCTGCAGTGTTGGCATCCTTGCACCGCGGCGCAAGGGTGTCTGCGTTAAAGGGAATCATCCCTGCAGTGTTGGCATCATTGCACCACGGTGCAAGGGTGTCTGCGTTACAGGGAATCATCCCTGCAGTGTTGGCATCCTTGCACCACGGTGCAAGGGTGTCTGCGTTACAGGGAATCATCCCTGCAACGTTGGCCTCCTTGCACCGCGGCGCAAGGGTGTCTGTGTTACAGGGAATCATCCCTGCATTGTTTGCATCCTTGCACCATAGAGCACGGGTGTCTGCGTTACAGGGAATCATCCCTGCAGTGTTGGCATCCTTGCACCACGGTGCAAGGGTTTCTGCGTTACAGGGAATCATCCCTGCAACGTTGGCCTCCTTGCACCGCGGCGCAAGGGTGTCTGTGTTACAGGGAATCATCCCTGCATTGTTTGCATCCTTGCACCATGGAGCACGGGTGTCTGCGTTACAGGGAATCATCCCTGCATTGTTTGCATCCTTGCACCATGGAGCACGGGTGTCTGTGTTACAGGGAATCATCCCTGCAACGTTGGCATCCTTGCACCACGGCGCAACGGTGTCTGCGTTACAGGGAATCATTCCTGCAACGTTGGCATCCTTGCACCACGGCGCAAGGGTGTCTGCGTTACAGGGAATCATCCCTGCAACGTTGGCCTCCTTGTACCACGGCGCAAGGGTGTCTGCGTTACAGGGAATCATCCCTGGAGCGTTGGCCTCCTTGCACCACGGCGCAAGGGTGTCTGCGTTACAGGGAATTATCCCTGCAACGTTGTCATCCTTGCACCACGGCGCAAGGGTGTCTGCGTTACAGGGAATCATCCCTGCAACGTTGGCCTCCTTGCACCACGGCGCAAGGTTGTCTGCGTTACAGGGAATCATCCCTGCAACGTTGGCATCCTTGTGTCACAGTGCAAGGGTGTCTGCGTTACAAGAATCATCCCTGCAACGTGGGCATCCTTGCACCGCGGCGCAAGGGTGTCTGCGTTACAGGGAATCATCCCTGCAACGTTGGCATCCTTGCGCCACTGCGCAAGGGTGTCAGCGTTACAGAGAATCATCCCTGCAACATTGGCCTCCTTGCACCACTGCGCAAGGGTGTCTGCGTTACAGGGAATCATCCCTGCAACGTGGGCATCCTTGCACCACGGCGCAAGGGTGTCTGCGTTACAGGGAATCATCCCTGCAGCGTTGGCCTCTTTGCACCGCGGCGCAAGGGTGTCTGCGTTACAGGGAATCATCCCTGCAACGTTGGAATCCTTGCTCCGCGGCGCAAGGGTGTCTGCGTTACAGGGATTCATCCCTGCAACGTTGGCATCCTTGCGCCATGGTGCAAGGGTGTCTGCGTTACGGGGAATCATCCCTGCAACCTTGGCATCCTTGCACCACTGCGCAAGGGTGTCTGCGTTACAGGGAATCATCCCTGCAACGTGGGCATCCTGGCACCGCGGCGCAAGGGTGTCTGCGTTACAGGGAATCATCCCTGCAACGTTGGAATCCTTGCTCCGCGGCGCAAGGGTGTCTGCGTTACAGGGAATCATCCCTGCAGTGTTGGCCTCCTTGCGCCACGGTGCAGGGGTGTCTGCGTTACAGGGAATCCTCCCTGCATTGTTTGCATCCTGGCACCATGGAGCAAGGGTGTCTGCGTTACAGGGAATCATCCCTGCAGCGTTGGCCTCCTTGCGCCACGGTGCAGGGGTGTCTGTGTTACAGGGAATCATCCCTGCAACGTTGGCCTCCTTGCGCCACGGCGCAGGGGTGTCTGCGTTACAGGGAATCATCCCTGCAACGTTGGCACCCTTGCACCACGGTGCAAGGGTGTCTGCATTACAGGGAATCATCCCTGCAACGTTGGCATCCTGGCACCATGGAGCAAGGGTGTCTGCGTTACGGGGAATCATCCCTGCAGTGTTGGCATCCTTGCACCGCGGCGCAAGGGTGTCTGCGTTACAGGGAATCCTCCCTGCATTGTTTGCATCCTTGCACCATGGAGCACGGGTGTCTGTGTTACAGGGAATCATCCCTGCAACGTTGGCCTCCTTGCTCCATGGCGCAAGGGTGTCTGCGTTACAGGGAATCATCCCTGCAGCGTTGGCATCCTTGCACCAAGGTGCAAGGGTGTCTGCGTTACAGGGAATCATCCCTGCAGTGTTGGCATCCTTGCACCACGGCGCAAGGGTGTCTGCGTTACAGGGAATCATCCCTGCAGTGTTGGCATCCTTGCACCGCGGCGCAAGGGTGTCTGCGTTAAAGGGAATCATCCCTGCAGTGTTGGCATCCTTGCACCTTGGTGCAAGGGTGTCTGCGTTACAGGGAATCATCCCTGCAGTGTTGGCATCCTTGCACCACGGTGCAAGGGTGTCTGCGTTACAGGGAATCATCCCTGCAACGTTGGCCTCCTTGCACCGCGGCGCAAGGGTGTCTGTGTTACAGGGAATCATCCCTGCATTGTTTGCATCCTTGCACCATGGAGCACGGGTGTCTGCGTTACAGGGAATCATCCCTGCAGTGTTGGCATCCTTGCACCACGGTGCAAGGGTTTCTGCGTTACAGGGAATCATCCCTGCAACGTTGGCCTCCTTGCACCGCGGCGCAAGGGTGTCTGTGTTACAGGGAATCATCCCTGCATTGTTTGCATCCTTGCACCATGGAGCACGGGTGTCTGCGTTACAGGGAATCATCCCTGCATTGTTTGCATCCTTGCACCATGGAGCACGGGTGTCTGTGTTACAGGGAATCATCCCTGCAACGTTGGCATCCTTGCACCACGGCGCAACGGTGTCTGCGTTACAGGGAATCATTCCTGCAACGTTGGCATCCTTGCACCACGGCGCAAGGGTGTCTGCGTTACAGGGAATCATCCCTGCAACGTTGGCCTCCTTGTACCACGGCGCAAGGGTGTCTGCGTTACAGGGAATCATCCCTGCAGCGTTGGCCTCCTTGCACCACGGCGCAAGGGTGTCTGCGTTACAGGGAATTATCCCTGCAACGTTGTCATCCTTGCACCACGGCGCAAGGGTGTCTGCGTTACAGGGAATCATCCCTGCAACGTTGGCCTCCTTGCACCACGGCGCAAGGTTGTCTGCGTTACAGGGAATCATCCCTGCAACGTTGGCATCCTTGTGTCACAGTGCAAGGGTGTCTGCGTTACAAGAATCATCCCTGCAACGTGGGCATCCTTGCACCGCGGCGCAAGGGTGTCTGCGTTACAGGGAATCATCCCTGCAACGTTGGCATCCTTGCGCCACTGCGCAAGGGTGTCTGCGTTACAGGGAATCATCCCTGCAACATTGGCCTCCTTGCACCACTGCGCAAGGGTGTCTGCGTTACAGGGAATCATCCCTGCAACGTGGGCATCCTTGCACCACGGCGCAAGGGTGTCTGCGTTACAGGGAATCATCCCTGCAGCGTTGGCCTCCTTGCACCGCGGCGCAAGGGTGTCTGCGTTACAGGGAATCATCCCTGCAACGTTGGAATCCTTGCTCCGCGGCGCAAGGGTGTCTGCCTTACAGGGATTCATCCCTGCAACGTTGGCATCCTTGCGCCATGGTGCAAGGGTGTCTGCGTTACGGGGAATCATCCCTGCAACCTTGGCATCCTTGCACCACTGCGCAAGGGTGTCTGCGTTACAGGGAATCATCCCTGCAACGTGGGCATCCTGGCTCCGCGGTGCAGGGGTGTCTGCGTTACAGGGATTCATCCCTGCAACCTTGGCATCCTTGCACCACGGCGCAAGGGTGTCTGCGTTACGGGGAATCATCCCTGCAGCGTTGGCATCCTTGCACCACGGCGCAAGGGTGTCTGCGTTACAGGGAATCATCCCTGCAACGTGGGCATCCTTGCACCACGGCGCAAGGGTGTCTGCGTTACAGGGAATAATACCTTCAACGTTGGACTCCTTGCACCGCGGCGCAAGGGTGTCTGCGTTACAGGGATTCATCCCTGCAGTGTTGGCCTCCTTGCGCCACAGTGCAAGGGTGTCTGTGTTACAGGGAATCATCCCTGCAACGTTGGCATCCTTGCACCACGGCGCAAGGGTGTCTGCGTTACAGGGATTCATCCCTGCAACGTTGGCATCCTTCCGCCATGGTGCAGGGGTGTCTGCGTTACATGGAATCAACCCTGCAACGTTGGCATCCTTGCTCCACGGCGCAAGGGTGTCTGTGTTACAGGGAATCATCCCTGCAACGTTGGCCTCCTTGCACCACGGCGCAAGGGTGTCTGTGTTACAGGGAATCATCCCTGCAACGTTGGCCTCCTTGCACCACGGCGCAAGGGTGTCTGTGTTACAGGGAATCATCCCTGCAACGTTGGCCTCCTTGCACCGCGGCGCAAGGGTGTCTGCGTTACAGGGAATCATCCCTGCAACGTTGGCATCCTTGCACCGCGGCGCAAGGGTGTCTGCGTTACAGGGAATCATCCCTGCAACGTTGGCCTCCTTGCACCACGGCGCAAGGGTGTCTGCGTTACAGGGAATCATCCCTGCAACGTTGGCCTCCTTGCACCACAGCGCAAGGGTGTCTGTGTTACAGGGAATCATCCCTCAACGTTGGACTCCTTGCACCGCGGCGTAAGGGTGTCTGCATTACAGGGAATCATCCCTACAACGTTTGCATCCTTGCACCACGGCGCAAGGGTGTCTGCGTTACAGGGAATCATCCCTGCAACGTGGGCATCCTTGCACCACGGCGCAAGGGTTTCTGCGTTACAGGGAATCATCCCTGCAACGTGGGCATCCTTGCACCACGGCGCAAGGGTGTCTGCGTTACAGGGAATCATCCCTGCAACGTTGGCATCCTTGTGTCACAGTGCAGGGGTGTCTGCGTTACAGGGAATCCTCCCTGCATTGTTTGCATCCTGGCACCATGGAGCAAGGGTGTCTGCGTTACAGGGAATCATCCCTGCAACGTGGGCATCCTTGCACCACGGCGCAAGGGTGTCTGCGTTACAGGGAATCATCCCTGCAACGTTGGCCTCCTTGCACCACGGCGCAAGGGTGTCTGTGTTACAGGGAATCATCCCTGCAACGCTGGAATCCTTGCACCACGGCGCGAGGGTGTCTGCGTTACAAGAATCATCCCTGCAAAGTTGGCCTCCTTGCGCCACGGCGCAAGGGTGTCTGCGTTACAGGGAATCATCCCTGCAACGTTGGCCTCCTTGCACCACGGCGCAAGGGTGTCTGCGTTACAGGGAATCATCCCTGCAACGTTGGCATCCTTGTGTCACAGTGCAAGGGTGTCTGCGTTACAGGGAATCATCCCTGCAACGTGGGCATCCTTGCGCCACGGTGCAAGGGTGTCTGCGTTACGGGGAATCATCCCTGCAGCGTGGGCCTCCTTGCACCACGGCTCAAGGGAGTCTGCGTTACAGGGAATCATCCCTGAAACGTTGGCACCCTTGCACCATGGAGCAAGGGTGTCTGCGTTACAAGAATCATCCCTGCAACGTGGGCATCCTTGCACCACAGCGCAAGGGTGTCTGTGTTACAGGGAATCATCCCTGCAACGTTGGCCTCCTTGCACCGCGGCGCAAGGGTGTCTGCGTTACAGGGAGTCATCCCCGCAACGTTGGCATCCTGGCTCCGCGGTGCAAGGGTGTCTGTGTTGGCACTTGGCAGCCTTTTTTTAGCGCCAATGTAAGGAAAAACACAGGGGTGCACTGTATTCTTGTTAATACGATGCATCCCTGCGTTTTTTAAATGAAACACCATGGCGGTGCTAAATTGCGTGCAGCACCACGCTGCGCAATTTCCTTGTAAATATCCCCCACATTGCCTTAAATTCTGAAAATGTGATTAACAGGATTCACTCACATGTTTAAATGGCAGAAATATACAAAACCCTTAAGCACCTTTTCTAAAAACCTCTCAAAAACTACTGAGCATGATTATACCAAGAATAAAAGCTAACTTTCTGAATAAATGTCCACTTTCATATGAAGTTTAGTGTAAATCTGTTGAGTTGTTCGGGTTGCGGATACCAGGACATTTTCCTACAGGAGCTAAAGTAGGAATTCACTCTTTTTTCAACAGCCCATAAGTCCCCGAATTAGCTGACTGAACACCTCACTGATCTGCAAAATGAATGAAATCCACTCGTGAGGTCTTTTTTAATTGAAAATGTTGCTTACAAAATGAAAAACAATGAGAAAAAATATATAAATATAGTTTTCTTGAATGTATCTATGTTACGTAGCTCAGAGATTTCCATTTTTCTCCGCTGTAAGAGCATCATCTACTGGTCTCAACCCCAATAGTATGGATGAGGGGAGGAAAGGGTCATGTGACTCTCCCTGAATCTACTTTTTCAAGACTCCACAAGTTCCAATACTGCATGTTTACCCTGAATGTGCACTGCAAAATCCCAAATTCAAACAGATACATATGAATTCAACTCGGGTTTTCACCCTTGCTGGGTTAAAAAAATAGGTATATTTGAAAGAGTTCCCACTGCTAAAACTTCTTAATTTGGGTGAAAAAAAAGTTACCAGGCATATTTCATATACTGCCTGATCCAAGCGGAAAGAAATGTCCTTTTCATCGGTCGGTAAAATGAATGTCAGAAAATTTTAAAAAATGGTTTAGTCAGAGCCATTAGCATCTGTATTTCTGAAAAGGGTCAGCTACGAAGAATGAGGAACTATAATGAGCGCTTTCACAAATTCCCTACTTGGCACTATAAACATAAATAAATACCCAAGATTGTCTCGCTTTTTAGGTATCGGACTAGGGTCAGAAAGATGCTGTATACAGTATAGTGGGGGAAGCTCCGCCCAGTTTCTGTCCATGTTTTTCAATGGCTTTAATCAGAAAAGCTGCATTCTGATTTATTTCTGGCTGATGTGTTCCTCCTCCTGATGGCCATGTCGTCATTTTAATCCTTTCATGGCTGTCAGCCCCTTTACTTTGCAAACTCTTTTGTTCCTCTGCTCCACCCCCTTCCCTCCCACATTCTGTAACTTCTCTTCCCACTACTCCCGATCATGCCGTCTTGGAGTCACGTACTTTTGTTTATAATGCAATAGAGCTTGCGTCCTATTATATTTAGAAATGCTTGTTTTCTCGTCTGATTGGCTGGCTGAGTTGCGCACTTTATTTTGCCTGACCAGTCCAGTCGGCTAGATTGCTCATGTGTCGTTCAGCAGATGCTAAACAGAGGCTCCTGCGCATGAAGCATTATTTTTTCTCGCTCCCTCGGCGCAAGACGGAACACGCACGCAGACTAGGTAAGTTTTCAGAGTCCTCTTTAAAAAGTATTAACCCTCTGCCTCTTTAAGGTGTCAGCGCGCCCGGGTTGGATGGCCATGCCTGTGTTTTAACGTGTGGTTAGAGGGAGCCAAGCTTGCACAAGGGGGCTTGCGTACACCTCAACAGAACTGTGCTACATCCATGGAACACTCGCAGGAGCCACGCTCAGCGTTTTGACCTCTGTCAGGAGGCATACTGCAGTATGTTACGTCTGTCAGGAGTCCTACTGCTGGCCGTGTCACATGTCAGGGGCCACTCTACAGGTCATGTCACCTGTAAGGACTCCTCATGCAGGCTCTCACCCCTGCCAGGAATCATGCTGCGGGCCTTGACAAATGTCCACGGCGCAAGGGTGTCTGCGTTACAGGGAATCATCCCTGCAACGTTGGCATCCTTGCAACACGGCGTAAGGGTGTCTGCGTTACAGGGAATCATCCCTGCAACGTTGGCATCCTTGCACCACGGCGCAACGGTGTCTGCGTTACAGGGAATCATCCCTGCAACGTTGGCATCCTTGCACCACGGCGCAAGGGTGTCTGCGTTGCTGGGAATCATCCCTGCAACGTTGGCATCCTTGCACCACGGCGTAAGGGTGTCTGCGTTACAGGGAATCATCCCTGCAACGTTGGCATCCTTGCACCACGGCGTAAGGGTGTCTGCGTTACAGGGAATCATCCCTGCAACGTTGGCATCCTTGCACCACGGCGTAAGGGTGTCTGCGTTACAGGGAATCATCCCTGCAACGTTGGCATCCTTGCACCACGGCGCAACGGTGTCTGCGTTACAGGGAATCATCCCTGCAACGTTGGCATCCTTGCACCACGGCGCAAGGGTGTCTGCGTTACAGGAAATCATCCCTGCAACGTTGGCATCCTTGCACCACGGCGCAACGGTGTCTGCGTTACAGGGAATCATCCCTGCAACGTTGGCATCCTAGCACCACGGCGTAAGGTTGTCTGCGTTACAGGGAATCATCCCTGCAACGTTGGCATCCTTGCACCACGGCGCAACGGTGTCTGCGTTACAGGGAATCATCCCTGCAACGTTGGCATCCTTGCACCACGGCGCAGGGGTGTCTGCGTTACAGGGAATCATCCCTGCAACGTTGGCATCCTTGCACCACGGCGTAAGGGTGCCTGCGTTACAGGGAATCATCCCTGCAACGTTGGCATCCTTGCACCACGGCGCAACGGTGTCTGCGTTACAGGGAATCATCCCTGCAACGTTGGCATCCTTGCACCACGGCGTAAGGGTGTCTGCGTTACAGGGAATCATCCCTGTAACGTTGGCATCCTTGCACCACGGCGCAACGGTGTCTGCGTTACAGGGAATCATCCCTGCAACGTTGGCATCCTTGCACCACGGCGCAACGGTGTCTGCGTTACAGGGAATCATCCCTGCAATGTTGGCACCCTTGCACCACGGCACAAGGGAGTCTGCGTTACAGGGAATCATCCCTGCAACGTTGGCCTCCTTGCACCACGGCACAAGGGAGTCTGCGTTACAGGGAATCATCCCTGCAACGTTGGCCTCCTTGCACCACGGCGCAGGGGTGTCTGCGTTACAGGGAATCATCCCTGCAATGTTGGCACCCTTGCACCACGGCACAAGGGAGTCTGCGTTACAGGGAATCATCCCTGCAACGATGGCCTCCTTGCACCACGGTGCAAGGGTGTCTGTGTTACAGGGAATCATCCCTGCAACATTGGTATCCTTGCACCGTGGCGCAGGGGTTTCTGCGTTACAGGGAATCATCCCTGCAACGTTGGCATCCTTGCACCACGGCGCAAGGGTGTCTGCGTTACAGGGAATCATCCCTGCAACGTTGGTATCCTTGCACCGCGGCGTAGGGGTGTCTGCGTTACTGTAGGAAGGGGGAGTCTCTAGTTGGCGCAGTGCAGCACTAGCGACAAGCAGGGACTCTCTCTTCCTCGTCAGGGCTGAGGGTTACCTTCAAGACAACCTCTGCTTACCCTCTAGGTAGTGTGGCTTAAGCAGTCTTAGGCTAATCTCTGGGGCACATAGGGTTAAACATTTGCAATATTACACCATCACAACCAACCCACCACACAATGACACCAAACTGTATTTGTAAAAATATATATTCTTTATATACTTTCAAAGCAGGCTTGTAAATACAGTCTTTCAAACTTTAAATAGCGGTTCCAGTTTACTTGGGTTTAAGTTGCCACAGTTCTTTTTTAGCAATAAGCAATCTTTGTTTAGCGTTGTAAATAACAGTTCTAGTTCTTATTCAGCTTTTCGTTATTTCCTCAAAAAGGGGGTTCCAGGCTCTTCACTGTGCTTTTCTTTGTCCTGCTAATCAACCAGGATTCCCCCGGCTGTCCGCGGGCCTCTCTGCGCCCCTCGGCTCCTCTGCGATGGAAAACGGGCCCGGTCTGCCCCCTCTCACGCTTCTGGCGGGAGCGGCGGCCGGGGAGTCAGCGCCTGCCTCTCCGTGCGAGCCGCACGGCTGTGCGCGGCTGACAGGGGGAGAGAGCGGGGGCCCTGGGAGCGCTCCACACGCAGCTCCGAGGGCTGGGCGAGGCAGAGGGTAGGAAACAGTACCTTTTTAGTGAAGAAGCTGGGCGCAGGTCAGCGCGGTAGTCCGCGTCGCGTTGTCTTCCTTCCGATGTTGGAGCGAGCGGCGGCTCGGCTCTGGCTCGGGGGTTGGCATTGCGGCGCGGGCCGGGTTGCGCTGGGAAAGCGCCTCGAGACTTCCTGACACAGGAGGGCGCACGCAGAAGGCAGCGATCCTCGGTGCAGGCCTCTATCAATCCAGGCGACGTTCAGGCACCCCACGCAACAGCTGTTTCTCGGACAGCGGCGGCGCGTTCAGGGGCACAAGACACGAAGGGGTGCAAGCAGGCACCGGGCGCCACCTTTCTTCACGTTGCGAGCTGCGGCTCGGGGCCAGTCACGGTGCTCGGATCAGCTGGGCTGGTCTTCACGATGCTTCTGAGCCAGGCAGGCGGCAGTCACTTTGATCAGAGGGAGGGCAGCTCCCAGAGCGTTGCTGAAGAGCGCGATGGTCACAGCGCGCTCCGCTTTTCCTGGAGAGGCTTGCAGAAGGAAAACAGCGTCTTCCAGTGGTTCCTTTGTCAGGGGGTAGCGCCCACTGTTCCTGGAGCGCTGGTCAGGGGGCAAGTTCACAGGCAAGCCCTTGGAGATCTTTCAGCAGAGTTTGGCACAAAGTTCAATAAAAGCAAAAGTCTCTTGTAGTCTCTTCTTATCCTCTCGCTGCTGCCAATGTTAGAAATGGTATCCCTGGCTGGCCAGGGCTTTCGCCAAAGTCAGTCAGAGACCACCACTCCCAAGTCAGGGCAAGGGAGTTACACGCCAAGATAACCCCTACTCGCCCTCTAGGTAACGTGGCGCGAGCAGCAAGGCTAAACTTGGAGGCGATATGAGTTAAGTATTTGCGCACGCACCCCAGCAACAACATCCACCACAAAGGAAACTCCACACAAGGTTATATATAAAAATAGCCTTTGTATTACACCAAAACACATTAGATAAAAACACACACTTTACAATGTGCCAGAGGCACGGGCAGAATTTACAAGGGATATGTACAAGACAGGGCCACCTTGACCACTGTCAGGAATCAGCACTTTTAGAACTTAGAATACAATTCTGAGGTTCCGTGACGATTTGAACCCGTGTTTTCAATATTGTCGGAAATACATAATATTGGTATCAGCGAACCGCAAATGATCCATTTAGCATATCCTGGTGTTTTCGCTACGCTACGAGCAAGAGCACTCCTTTTATAAACACATTTCTGATCTACCCACGGCATCCATCTTAGATCATGGCCGCCATTTTGTGTTTCTTGCCCTCACATACGCAATAACCTCTGATCACTTCATTTCGATTAAGGACACGTAGCCTTAGCCGGAGATTCACCTCTTTCATGACACGTGCACCTTAAACCAGATCACGCTGTAGCTGCATGACTCGACAAAGGCTGCCTCCTCTGCCCGAGGCCAGTCCTGCTAAACTGGTCTTCGTGTCCATTGTCCTGATCACGATTAGGCGGCCGAAGCCGGTAGCCTTGCCCATTTACAACCCACAAACATCCCTTATCCTGCTTTTCTATCTTCTGCACCTGGCTCTGCTCCTTTCCTTCTGGGCCTTTATTAGGGGGAGGTAACGAAATTTACGATGAGGCGGTCCGGCTCTTGAATGAAAAGTTGACATGGGATTATGATGGAATAGTGGGAACCCCTCGTTCGTAATGTTTTGCCATCAGATATTGTTGACGATTCCTGTGCAACGCCAAATATTTATTGTTTAGGACACAAAGGTTTAGAAATGTACTAGCATGTAAAGAATTTGCCCCAAGCCTAAAATTTAGTATATAAGGAGCAACCCACTTTGTACAAATCGAACAGGCTCCTAGTTACTGCCCATGCGTAGTTTCTGTGACTTCTGTGTCCCTGCAGTAATAAACCTTTGGTCTTTGACGCCACCATCGAGAAGCCCGTGTTTCTGTTCATTTGTGCACCAAGGCAGGTGGAACTCCGGGGTCTTTGGGTGTTGTTCCCTGACACCTCTGGACGGAACCAAAAAGTCCAGAACTCCAATTGGCGCCCAACGTGGGGCGACGTCATTCGGTACCGGTCCAAAAGCCTGAAGAGTTCGAGAAGCTTCGTGTGAAGATTCCTGAGGGAGGCGCCCCACTTCATCGATCCCGGCATATCGCAAAAGTGGCCCGACGTTCTCTTCCACGAGGGTTCCCGTTCAGGACGGCTGCAGTGGGCCGTTGCCTTGACCGTCGCCCTGTCTTGGACCCGAGGTGCAGTCCTTAGTACAGCGAAACGTGACGGGTTTCTCCGTGGTGACGTCTTCAGTGCCTCAGTTAAGTATTTAGTGATAGCTAGCTGGTTACTTTGTAAGGGTTGTTAAAATCCTTTTTGGTTCTTGGTTTTGTTTGGTCTCGTAAGATTATCACTGGTTGTTCTAGTTACGATAATCTATTTGGTTTAGTTTGGGTATCGATACATCAGTTCGTTTTGGTAGGCCTAAGTTCTTGGTTCGAGTGCACATATCTGTTTCGTGTTTTGTTTGTTTTGTGTTCCGGACTGAAAATGGTAAGTCGGAAAAACTGTATGTTGTCCTGTTTTAGTTGCAACAGTGACTCACGATTGGAGGACTCATGTCTGGTTCCTCCGATTGGGACTCCCCTGTATGACTTGTATTGTAAATATGGTGTGGGTCCTATATCTTATAATGAGGTGTGGGTCCGGTACACTAAGAAGGATGGTGTCCTTAGTTGGCCACTGCATGGTAGTTTTGAACCCGAAATTCTCGACAATTTAGAAGCGAAATTGTTTAGGAAGAAAGCCCGGCCGGCAATGTTTGATTCTTTCCGTTACTGGCGAAAAGAATCCAAACAGAGAGAAATGAAAAGGTTAAAGAAAGAACAAAAAGAGCAAGAAGAGTTGACCCTAGAACAAGCAACTAAGCAGTTGCAGGCTAACAAGTGTGAGAAAGCCATAGAGGTGGCCATTAGAGAGCACAATTTAGCGATTGACAAGTGCTATCCTGCCTTTGCCATCGAAAACAACTAAGATACTGGAGGATTCCGAAAATGGTCCTCTGTTATCTTATTTGTTACGGTCACCTCCACCGTATGCACAAGGTGCTACGGCTCCACCTTTACCGAATGTTCAATTGCCGGTTGCTGGACAACCTGGTATTCCTGCTCCTGTCCCTCAGAATGAGGTCCCTGTACCTCCTATGGTCAATGTAAATGTTCCTACGGCTTCTCCTCCTCCTCCTGGATTGCCGACTTCTATACCTGTATCTGTCTCGCTTACACATACTGTTCCACAAACTATCTTCCTTGATACTTCTACTGTTCCGTTATCTGTTCCTACCTCTACTGTGTTTTCTGCATCTGCGAGTGTGTTGACTCCACTTTCTGTTCGTCGGAGAATCACTGATTCTGTGTCTAACATGCTGTCTCCTTTCTATAAAACCTTAATTAAGACTCCTACTTCCGACTCTGTTCAGAGACGTAGTCAGCTTCCGAGTACTGAGGAACGGGGAATTTTAGATTCCACGGCTCTCAGATGGATTTCGAAGAGTAGGAGATATAGTACGAGAGATGTGCTAGACACGTTTATGCAGTGGAAAGAACCAACGCAATGGTATGTCTTTGACGAGATGTGCTCGTTGTTACGTGAGGAGATAGAAGAAGACGATGTTGAATCAAATTTAGAAGACTTAATTAAGGTTCAGAAAGAGTTTGCTGCAGGAATGATAGTGGGTGATAATATAGAAAAAGCGATGGAACTGATTTTAAGTTATAGGAATGATCCATCACTTCGTTCACCGAGAGATTTAGAGAAAAGCAAGACGAAATTAAGTCGCCAATATCCAATGAGGGAGGTTCCTCCAATTTGGCGCGAAGCTGTGCAAGCCGATCATAATAATGGTATTGTAGCCGCTCCAGCCCAATTCCAAAGAGTATGGATACACATTCCGTGGAAGCGAGCTGAAGTGTTAGCAGTGAAGCAGGCCTTGCCAGATCCACGTAAGAATCCTGCTGGATATTACAAGGAATTAACACAGACAGTTGAGGCTTGTATAATGAACTTAGCAGACATCGATATGTTATTTGGCAACGTAGTTCCGCAACCAGTGTGGGCTAAAATTCGTAGAGAGGATCATCAAGTTGCCTTAGGTGGTGACTGGGCAGCTATCACTGCAGCGGATGGTCAGCAAGTAGGTGGTGCAAAACCCGAACCCCTAATTGCTAATCTTCCAGGTAGAATAATTGATTTAATGAAGACTCTGATGCCCGCATTGCGTGTTAATTGGGACAAGTTATCAGCATGCAGGCAGAAGAAAGACGAAAGTGTCTCCGACTTCTTCACGAGGTTTGAAGAGACTTTTGTAGATCATAGTGGTCAGGACATGAGCACAGAAGGAGGGCAAAGACTGTTTGTCGATAAATTTGTGCATAATTTGTTACCTGAATTATGCAATAAATTAAAAGATTCAGAGAGTGCGTGGGCTGTGTCCACAACTGCGCAAATACTTGCGACTGCACAGTACTACGAAAACAGGGATAAAGAGGAAAAGGAGAAATCAGAAAAGAAAACGAAGGATTTAAAGACTAAAGTTCTTTTGCAGCAGGCGTATCCGCCTCGCACGAATCAGACTAATATGCAACAGGGTTCGTATCAAAGAACAGATTATAGTACATCAAGACCTCAATATCAGTGGAACCAATGTGCGTACTGTAAGAAAGAGGGTCACTACAAAAATGAATGTCCGATCTTAGCGCAAAATAATGCAGCAGCAGCTCAGAGAGGTCGTGGTGGTTTTGTGCAAAATTCTAGAGGTCGAGGGCGAGGTGCTATGCCTCCACAAACGAATGATCGCCCTTCAAATCACTTTGATCAACGAAATGGACAGTCTACTCAGCAAAATAGATCTCAACAATATCTTGTTGAAGACTATTGTGAAGTGGATGAGGGATTTCAGCAAAATGGGTACTAGGACAGCCATGGACAAAGAGAGGGAGTAGTATCAGTTCCAGTGGATCAGAGTGGGCCTTATGTCGCAGTAGCAACATCAGGTGTAGTCGAACCGTTTCTGTTGGATACTGGTGCCGCAAAAAGTTCTATCATTCATGCGAAACTCCCTGGCGCACCTTTGTCCGGCTCAACAAATGTTTCTGTAGGTTTTTCAGGCGCCCCTGTTTACAACCCGATATCTGGTCCTTTGTCTATTTCTGTTGGACCATGTCACTTGAAAGCACCTCTGATTTTGACAACAGGTTGTAATGAAAATCTGCTTGGTTTAGATTTGTTAAAACGACTATATGCGACATTGTACTGTTCTCCGGAAGGAGTACAGCTTACGTTGGGTAAAAATATCACTTCTCCGATGTACTTGTCAATGGATGCACTCCCGCCAGAGCTACGCTCACTCCCTGATTCTCTTTGGGCGACTGGTCCTAATGATGTAGGCCTTTTAGAAATACCACCATATGTAGTAACTTTAAAAGCGAATGTAAAATTTCCAAGAATTCCTCAATATAAAATATCTAGTGAAGGTGAGCGTGCACTTTTATTGATTGTGCAAGATTTGATTAAGAAAGGTGTGGTTGAAGAAACGAGAGGAAATGTCTGTAACAGTCCTGTACTACCGATTTTGAAACGAACTGATCCTACCAAGCCTCCAGTTTATAGGTTTGTTATCAACCTTAGAGAGGTTAATAAAATTGTGGTCCCGCAGTTTCCTGTAGTGCCAGACATTACTGCCTTGTTAACACTGATTCCTGCTACAGCTACTTGGTTCTCAGTCATCGACTTGAAGAATGCCTTTTTCAGCATTCCGATAGCCAAAGAAAGCAGAGATATTTTCGGCTTCTGTCTAGGAGGTCGCAGTTTCAGATTTAAACGCGCTCCACAAGGCTATTGTGAGAGCCCATCTATTTACAGTCAAGCATTAAAAAGCCAGTTAGATTCCTTTGTCCTTCCTCCAGGTTCCGCTCTAGTACAGTATGTAGACGATCTTCTAGTGGCTGCCGATGACAAGGAAACTTGCAAAGCAGCTACGATTTCGTTATTGCATCATTTGTCTAATTTGAATCACAAGGTGTCACCTTCGAAAATGCAATACTGCTGCCAAGAAGTGACCTACCTAGGTCATCTCTTGTCAAAGGAGGGAAGGAAGTTGACCCCAGAGAGAATAAAAGCAATTACGCAGATGAGTGTTCCTCGCACGCAGAGAGAAGTACGTGCCTTTTTAGGCATTACCTCTTACTGTAGGCAGTGGATCCCAAATTTTTCTCTTTTAGCAAAACCGTTGGTAGCTTTGACTGGGAAAAATGTTCCGAGTCCGGTGCCATGGTCTGATGAATGTCAAGAAAGTTTTACTGAATTACGAAAAGCATTGTGTTCAGCTCCTGTATTGGGTACACCTGATTACAGTAAGCCATTCACGCTCTATGTTCATGAGAGGGAAGGTTGCGCGTTGAGTGTTCTGACACAGAAGTTCGGTGATAAACAACACCCTTGTGCGTATTTTTCATCAACATTAGATCCGGTAGCTAGAGCGTTGCCTAGTTGTTTGAGAGCTACAGCGGCAGCTGCGGCTTCCATTCGACAATCTGCTGGTTTGGTAATGAACAACATGCTAGTAGTCATGGTTCCTCATGCAGTGGATACACTCATGAATCGAACGAAGACACAACACCTTACCAGTGCGAGACTATCTGGTTACGAGCTGACATTACTAGCGAGTCATATTCAGATCAAAAGATGTAATGTATTGAATCCAGCAACGCTGTTGCCGACTGATCAAGAGTCGAGTGATTCCGAGCCACATGATTGTTGTTTTAAAACGGAGGAAGAGACAAAAGGACGCATCGACTTAAAGGATACTCCGTTATCCGATCCAGATGGTACGCTGTATGTGGACGGGTCATGTTTTAAATTGGAGAATGGTGATGTGACTGCTGCTTACGCAGTAACGACTTTGAAGACGATTGTGGAGACTGCAAGAGTGAGTCAGAATTCTGCCCAAGCTGCAGAATTAATAGCTCTAACAAGAGCGTGTGTTTTAGCTAAGGGAAAGAGAGTGAATGTCTTTACAGATAGTCAGTACGCATTTGGCGTGGCCCATAGTTTTGGCCGTTTGTGGAGAGAAAGAGGTTTCATTACGTCCCACGGGACTAAGATCCAACATGGTCAGCTAGTTAACGACTTGTTGGAATCTCTAACCTTGCCGACTGAAGTTGCGATTGTAAAGTGCAGTGCTCATAAAGCAATCACGGATGATGTTGGTCGTGGGAATGCTTTTGCTGATGAAATTGCTAAACAGACAGCTAGAGACACGATGAGCAGAATGTATGTTGCTACGTCTGCAAGATGGATTGCTGACTCTGGAATGTGTGAGGATACTATGGAAAGTGTGAAAGAGATTCAGAAAGAAGCAACTGAGGAAGAAAAACGTGTATGGAGAGAAAGTATGGGCAAGTTGGATTCGAATGGATGTTGGATTGATTTGACAGAACAGCAGCGTTGGATGCTGCCTGACGCGTATGTGCTTGCAGTGGTGACAATGGCGCATGGAGTAGCGCACATAAGTTCTAAAGGAATTTGTAAGATGTTGGCTCCAGTCTGGAAGAATGATGGGATCAGTAAGTGTGCAGAGAGAGTGGTGAAAAATTGTATGGTATGCCTGATGCATAATCCTGGCAAGGGAACTCCAACTCCAGCTGGTCATTTCGCTCCTCCTTCCTGCCCCTTTGAAGTGATTCAGTTAGACTTCATTCACATGGATCGCTGTAATAATTTGAAATATGTCCTGGTGGTAGTTTGTGCTTTTTCCAGGTGGATCGAAGCATATCCACTAAAGGACAATACTGCCCTATCAACTGCCAAGATTCTTCTCAAAGAATATTTCCCTAGGTATGGAATGCCACGGATTGTATGGTCAGATAACGGAAGTGAGTTTATAGGGAAAGTTATGCAGAGTGTGTGTGCCGGTCTAGGGCTGAAACAAAAATTCCACAGTGCGAACCATCCCCAGTCTGCTGGTTTAGTGGAGGGTTATAATGGCACCCTTAAGCTAAAACTAGCTAAAATACAAGCATCCACAGGTTTAGCCTGGCCAGACGCACTTCCTTTGGCTTTGTTATCAACGAGAGCAACTGTACATTCTAGAGTGGGGCTTAGCCCCTACGAAATAGTTTTTGGCCGCCCGGCAAATATTTGGGGTGTGCCAAGGCCTAAAAAGTTTTGTTCTCTAGAATATCCTATGTTGATAGACTACCTTTACGACTTGACTGCTAAATTGAGTCTTATTCACCAACAGGTTTTCGATGCTTTGCCAAAGCCTCCGGAGAGTCCAGGGCATCAGCTGAAACCAGGCGAGTTTGTGGTTATCAGAAATTTCGCGAGGACGAAGAACCTTCAGCCGAGATTTGTCGGCCCCTTCCAAATCCTACTTGCAACGAGAACAGCGGTTCGTGTGGCTGGACGCAAGCACTGGGTGCATGCATCCCATGTAAAGCGTGTGCCTTTGCCACTTCCTTACGACGACTGGGTGAAGAAGGGAATTGGTTCCTCCGAATTTGAAAGCACGCCAGAATTCCTCCCTTTCAGCGATGCCGAATTGATCACTGACACTCCAAGCTCTGACTCTCCTCCAGAAAAGACTCTTTTGAACACTGAACATTTGTCCCCTGCATCAGAAAGAACTCTGTCATCTGCGAACTTGAACACTGCAACAGCTACCAGTGAAACGTTATTTGCTGATCAGACAGTACCTGCGAAGCAGAGATATAACTTACGAAACCGTAAAACGGACAAATAAAGCAGGCAACTGCCTATTGCGATATTTTGAAATTTTTGAACTTTTGCCTTCAGCCAGGAAGTTTGCTATTGTTTTGTTGTTTTTAAAATTGCCTTGCCGTCTGGGTAGCCGTAGGGTCGTGGCTGTGTGCCTAGTTGAATCTGCAGGGGTCTGACACAAGGTCGATCTTTCTGTTGGTTCTGGGAACTCCCAGGGCTGATAGAGGCATTTTCATCTACGTACACATCATCAGTGGTCGCGAGCGGATTGTAGAAGATGGAGCTTCCTGCGCTGCAATGAGAAAATGTGATTTATGTTCGCAGAAACAGACTTTATAGAATTCTTCATAGCAAATGCTTTTTGATGCAATGTGCCATTACATTCTTGATTATTTTGATAACGTTGGTGGGTGGAATCGTCTTCAGTATAAATTTAATTTTTGTGCCAGTTACTACAGTACCTCCCCGTGATCCTGTTACTTCTACTGTTTCTTCTATACACTCTTTTCATTCGTTTCCTGAACATGAGCAAGCCCGACGCTCAGAGTTCATTAACAACACTTTTGTACAGCTCTTGCATCAACACCAACTGGTAGTTAACACTACAGACTGCTGGGTGTGTGGCTTGATACCCCACACTATGGATAAAGGTATTCCTTATCTGGTTTTGCCTTTCAGCTACAATGGATCATTTCAGGCCCTTCAAACCATCTTTGCTTATGCCCTCGAGACCTATCCTCCACGTCCACCACGTTCCACTAAATATAACTCTGCCAACAAAGCTTTAGTCCAGGGAATTATTGACATGATCAAGGACGTCAATAATACTCCATCATACCCTAGAGACGAATTGCGAGTGTATTTAAGTTGGAATACTTCAGAGTATCGCCTTAGTTTAGGAGAAAGCAAGCGTAAAAGCTCAACTCCAATCTGGGTCGTACCTCACCGAGGTCAGGTCTGTTTGCAAGGGAATGGGAGAAATCCGAGAGCTCAGCTAGGGAGGAGTGAGTGCGTAGAGACTTATGTGTTTTCGGCTAACTCTTCCCCTGCCTTTCTTACTGCTAGGGGTACCTACTTCATCTGTCGAGATAGAGCTTATACATGGTTGCCTGCCGACTTTTCAGGATCATGCTATATTGCTCGATTGTTGCCTCCGACATACACTGCTTCATCTGATTACCACAGAACCAGAGTAGCGAGAGGTGTCTTCAGCAAGGAATATACTGCTGGTCAGGAAGCTGGAGACTTCTTCAAAGGCTTCCTTCCGTTCTGGGGGCCTATGGCCAATAGTAGAAACATACGTCAGCTAACACGGGTAGTTGAATCTACTATTACCGAAACTGCTGGTGCCCTTAGCAATTTGACAGCTGAGCTTCAGGCGGATAGACTCATGACGTTGCAGAACCGTATGGTTCTAGACGTTATCCTTGCAGATCGAGGTGGGGTATGCAGAATGATCCAATCGAGCTGCTGTGTCTTTATCCCTAATAATGCTCCAACAGTCTATGAGGCGATCTCTAAGCTACACAAGATTTCCGACTCTATTCATGTAGACAAGGGAAACTGGTCCTTCATGGAGTGGTTTTGGACTCTGAGCTCAGCGTGGGGATGGAAGGTTCTAATGGTCATTGGTGTCATCTTAGTATTCCTGTTCTCATGTTGCCTGATTATCCAGTGTGGTCCTGCTCTGTGTAGTCTTTGTGCTACAACTTGTTTTAGAAAACCATCTGCGTTTGGAGAAAAGGCACGAGAAAGGATGATGATACAACAGCATGTCACTGACCTGATGAGCATAGAATTAGACTCTGACATAGACTGAGTAATTGCCTATGTAAGGGCAAAAGGAGGGTCTGAGGTTCCGTGACGATTTGAACCCGTGTTTTCAATATTGTCGGAAATACATAATATTGGTATCAGCGAACCGCAAATGATCCATTTAGCATATCCTGGTGTTTTCGCTACGCTACGAGCAAGAGCACTCCTTTTATAAACACATTTCTGATCTACCCACGGCATCCATATTAGATCATGGCCGCCATTTTGTGTTTCTTGCCCTCACATACGCAATAACCTCTGATCACTTCATTTCGATTAAGGACACGTAGCCTTAGCCGGAGATTCACCTCTTTCATGACACGTGCACCTTAAACCAGATCACGCTGTAGCTGCATGACTCGACAAAGGCTGCCTCCTCTGCCCGAGGCCAGTCCTGCTAAACTGGTCTTCGTGTCCATTGTCCTGATCACGATTAGGCGGCCGAAGCCGGTAGCCTTGCCCATTTACAACCCACAAACATCCCTTATCCTGCTTTTCTATCTTCTGCACCTGGCTCTGCTCCTTTCCTTCTGGGCCTTTATTAGGGGGAGGTAACGAAATTTACGATGAGGCGGTCCAGCTCTTGAATGAAAAGTTGACATGGGATTATGATGGAATAGTGGGAACCCCTCGTTCGTAATGTTTTGCCATCAGATATTGTTGACGATTCCTGTGCAATGCCAAATATTTATTGTTTAGGACACAAAGGTTTAGAAATGTACTAGCATGTAAAGAATTTGCCCCAAGCCTAAAATTTAGTATATAAGGAGCAACCCACTTTGTACAAATCGAACAGGCTCCTAGTTACTGCCCATGCGTAGTTTCTGTGACTTCTGTGTCCCTGCAGTAATAAACCTTTGGTCTTTGACGCCACCATCGAGAAGCCCGTGTTTCTGTTCATTTGTGCACCAAGGCAGGTGGAACTCCGGGGTCTTTGGGTGTTGTTCCCTGACCCCTCTGGACGGAACCAAAAAGTCCAGAACTCCAATACTTGTAGGCCTAGAACTTAGAACATAGAGCCTAACGGACAGTACCTCCCAACCTGGTTGCAGGGATAATGCGAGTGACCTCCTTAGTAAACTTGAGCGGGCGGCCCAGCGAAGTGGCATGACTCAGGGGAGAGTGGTGCGGCTCGAGGCTTGAGCGGGCCACCGGCAAGGTACAAGCGTTTCTCTGGGGCGACCAATGTGTGCGGCTCAGAAGAGGAGGGGAAGGCAGGATGCGGGCGGCCCAGGGAAGCGGCGCGGCTCAGGGGAGAGCGGTGCTGCTCGAGGCTTGGACGGGCTGCCGTGCACGAGCTGCCGAGGGGAATGAGCGAGGCACATTTCAGCGAGGCCCCAGGGGCCCAAGAGAGATCAGACAAGTCCCAGCAATTTGTCAGGGCAGGCACAATAGAGTCCACTGGTCCTGGGACTCTGGTCAGGGGGCAAGCTCAGTATCAAGCCCTTGGAATATCACTAGCACATAACAGAAAATCACTGTAGCACAAAACAAGTAACTACTGGTAATCAGGTAAGTACTTCCTACGCAATCCTAACCACCTTAGGAACAGGTCACGCAGGGAACCAGGACCTCACTAGCACCACCTGTACTAGCAAGAACAACCAACTAAATATCACCATACATTTAGGGGTATAGACCTGGGGACAAAACACATGACGCCTAAACACATTCAGAGGTGCAGATAACACATGATGCACAAAATACATTCAGCGGTGTAAGAGCAAGACACATGATGCATAAAAACATTCAGCGGTGTAGAACAAGGCACATGATGCAAAAACACACATTCAGAGGTGCAGGGGAGGAACGCACATGATGCATCAACAATACATTCAGAGGTGTAGGGAAGGAAAACACATAGCACAAAATCCACATTAGCCACCACCTGTGGCGGTCCCTGTGTCCCAATGTCAGGGCCTAAACGTGGCAGTTGCCCACAAAGTGCTGGGCAACTGGTGCAACATCAAAAATGGGCCAACGCTGGAGCCTCGCAGGCTCTGCCCAACTGACTGTCTCTCAAGAGCCTCACTGGGCTCTGAATACAACTGTGGCCCCTTTTTGGTGGGAGTCCCCCCTCTGGGGGACTCGAGAACAATGGGCGCCCAGAGCCTCTCAGGGCTCTAAATAGAGATATGCCCCTTGGGCCCTTCGTGGGCTCTTTGCAACAAAGAATGGCCCTTCGTTGGAGCCTCCGTGGGCTCAGGATCAACACTACCCCCGGAGCCTCTCGGGGCTCTTGAAGCAAGTAATGCCCCAGGTAGTCGGGGCGGCCCTCTGCCAACCGGGGCCGCCCAAAGTGTTCTAACTCCGTTGGAGTACCTCTCGGGGGACTCTGAACACCAAGCGCTGCCCTGCTGGGGCAGCAGAAAGGGAGGACATGGCCCAGGTCACGGGGGCGGCACCGAAAGCGTGCCCGACACACACCCCCAACCGCCTCGATCAGAGCCCCACTCACCGGTCTCTTTCCTCTGGTGGGGGCTCCTCCGGACAGCAGCATCTTTTTCACCGGCGGCTGGCAGAGGTCCGGGGCTCTCCTCTCACTCGGGAGCCTCGGCAGGACGTGCAGGCTGCTTCCTGCTTCTCCGCCTGGCCCCGTCACGCTGCAGCTTGCCTGGCTTCCTGCCTCGGGTGTCCGCCAATGACAGCGCGGCCCCGAGCAGGGAGGCGGGCACTTCCGGGTCGCACTTGGCAGCGGCCCGGCAACGTTTTCAAAACACTCCGGGCTGCGGCGGTGAACCTTCTATTTTAAATATAAGGCGAGGTGGGCTCTCGCTATGGCCATGACAATAGCGGCACGGTCCCTGGCGAGGTGGGCACTCGCCAGGGGCTTCGAAATCGGCAAATCAGACGGGCAAATGCCGGGTGGGCACCGGCTGTGCAAAAAGCGCTCCCAAGCGCTACCATGGCAAATACAGCGCTCCCAGCGCTAGAGGGGCAACAAAGCGCTCCCAAGCGCTACAGGGGAAATCCAAAGCGCTCCCAGGTGCCCTCAGCAGGACAGAGTTCCAGCAAGTCCTTGTGGGGTCCATCAGCAAGCCAGGGGCTGGGCAGGACCCAGGGGGGGGCAAGCCTTCCCCTGGGCCCAAGCAGCAGCATGCCCCTGGTAGATCCAAGTCAGAAACAAGAACATTTTCATGGGGTCACAGCCCCTCTTTTATACACCTTTTCCCTTTGTCTTTAGGTGCAGGGTGGGGGGAGAACCAGTCACAGCTGGTTTTGGAGTACCCTTGATGGCTCAACCACCCCTTTCATTCAACAGGCAGGCTAGGGTCATCAGTCGCACCACAGGGGGCGGAGCCAGCATTGTGTGGAGGAAACCCAGCCTCATTCAGGACACAGGCGCAGCCCCTCCCTCACATCAGCATGCTAATCTCTCCATTCACCACTGGGGCAGACCCACACAGACTCCTGGAGCCTGGCATCCCAGCCAGCTCCAGCCAATCACACGCCAGGCATATTTTACACTAATATGCCAACTCCTAGAAGTGGCGCTTCCGCACAAGACACATACACGCTGCACATACCGTTGCGCAGCATTCACTCTCACGAGTTCGCACATACCAAACTTGAGCATGCACGCCTCACGCATCAGGAACTACCAGGGACACAGACATTCCCCATGCATTCCTATGGGAGAGCAGGCCAATCTCACACACGCACTCAGGGAGAGCACGCACTTTACACTGCCCCACAGTGTCAAAGTGCGCAAAGACCAGAAATCACTAGGCAAAAAGTTCAGGGGTGAACCTGCCAGAAGGCCCAAGTCCAACAGTTACAGGAAATCATCCCTGCAACATTGGTATCCTTGCACCGCGGCGCAGGGGTGTCTGCGTTACAGGGAATCATCCCTGCATTGTTTGCATCCTTGCACCACGGCATAAGGGTGTCTGCGTTACAGGGAATCATCCCTGCAACGTTGGCATCCTTGCACCACGGTGCAAGGGTGTCTGCATTACAGGGAATCATCCCTCAACGTTGGCCTCCTTGCTCCACGGTGCAAGGGTGTCTGTGTTACAAGGAATCATCCCTGCAACGTTGGCATCCTTGCACAGCGGCGCAAGGGTGTCTGCGTTACAGGGAATCATCCCTCAACGTTGGCCTCCTTGCTCCACGGTGCAAGGGTGTCTGTGTTACAAGGAATCATCCCTGCAACATTGGCATCCTTGCACCACGGCACAAGGGTGTCTGTGTTACAGGGAATCATCCCTGCAACGTTGGCATCCTTGCACCGCGGCGCAAGGGTGTCTGTGTTACAGGGAATCATCCCTGCAACGTTGGCATCCTTGCGCCACGGTGCAAGGGTGTCAGCGTTACAGGGAATCATCCCTGCAACGTTGGCCTGCTTGCACCACGGTGCAAGGGTGTCAGCGTTACAGGGAATCAACTCTGCAACGATGGCATCCTGGCACCATGGAGCAAGGGTGTCTGTGTTACAAGAATCATCCCTGCAACGTTGACATCCTGGCACCATGGAGCAAGGGTGTCTGTGTTACAAGAATCATCCCTGCAACGTTGGCATCCTGGCACCATGGAGCAAGGGTGTCTGTGTTACAAGAATCATCCCTGCAACGTTGACCTCATTGCTCCACGGCGCAAGGGAGTCTGCGTTACAGGGAATAATACCTTCAACGTTGGACTCCTTGCACCGCGGCGCAAGGGTGTCTGCATTACAGGAAATCATCGCTGCAACGTGGGAATCCTGGCTCCGTGTGCAAGGGTGTCTGTGTTACAGGGAATCATCCCTGCAACGTTGGAATCCTTGCTCCACGGCGCAAGGGTGTCTGCGTTACAGGGAATCATCCCTGCAACGTTGGCCTCCTTGCTTCACAGTGCAAGGGTGTCTGCGTTACAGGGAATCATCCCTCAACGTTGGACTCCTTGCACCGCGGCGTAAGGGTGTCTGCATTACAGGGAATCATCCCTACAACGTTTGCATCCTTGCACCACGGCGCAAGGGTGTCTGCGTTACAAGAATCATCCCTGCAACGTGGGCATCCTTGCACCATGGAGCAAGGGTGTCTGCGTTACAGGGAATCATCCCTGAAACGTTGGCACCCTTGCACCATGGAGCAAGGGTGTCTGCGTTACAAGAATCATCCCTGCAACGTGGGCATCCTTGCACCACGGCGCAAGGGTGTCTGTGTTACAGGGAATCATCCCTGCAACGTTGGCCTCCTTGCACCATGGCGCACGGGTGTCTGCGTTACAGGGAATCATCCCTCAACGTTGGACTCCTTGCACCGCGGCGTAAGGGTGTCTGCATTACAGGGAATCATCCCTACAACGTTTGCATCCTTGCACCACGGCGCAAGGGTGTCTGCGTTACAAGAATCATCCCTGCAACGTGGGCATCCTTGCACCATGGAGCAAGGGTGTCTGCGTTACAGGGAATCATCCCTGAAACGTTGGCACCCTTGCACCATGGAGCAAGGGTGTCTGCGTTACAAGAATCATCCCTGCAACGTGGGCATCCTTGCACCACGGCGCAAGGGTGTCTGCGTTGCAGGGAATCATCCCTGCAACGTTGGCCTCCTTGCACCATGGCGCACGGGTGTCTGCGTTACAGGGAGTCATCCCCGCAACGTTGGCATCCTGGCTCCGCGGTGCAAGGGTGTCTGTGTTGGCACTTGGCAGCCTTTTTTTAGCGCCAATGTAAGGAAAAACACAGGGGTGCGCTGTATTCTTGTTAATACGATGCATCCCTGCGTTTTTTAAATGAAACACCATGGCGGTGCTAAATTGCGTGCAGCACCACGCTGCGCAATTTCCTTGTAAATATCCCCCACATTGCCTTAAATTCTGAAAATGTGATTAACAGGATTCACTCACATGTTTAAATGGCAGAAATATACAAAACCCTAAAGCACCTTTTCTAAAAACCTCTAAAAAACTACTGAGCATGATTATACCAAGAATAAAAGCTAACTTTCTGAATAAATGTCCACTTTCATATGAAGTTTAGTGTAAATCTGTTGAGTTGTTCGGGTTGCGGATACCAGGACATTTTCCTACAGGAGCTAAAGTAGGAATTCACTCTTTTTTCAACAGCCCATAAGTCCCCGAATTAGCTGACTGAACACCTCACTGATCTGCAAAATGAATGAAATCCACTCGTGAGGTCTTTTTTAATTGAAAATGTTGCTTACAAAATGAAAAACAATGAGAAAAAATATATAAATATAGTTTTCTTGAATGTATCTATGTTACGTAGCTCAGAGATTTCCATTTTTCTCCGCTGTAAGAGCATCATCTACTGGTCTCAACCCCAATAGTATGGATGAGGGGAGGAAAGGGTCATGTGACTCTCCCTGAATCTACTTTTTCAAGACTCCACAAGTTCCAATTCTGCATGTTTACCCTGAATGTGCACTGCAAAATCCCAAATTCAAACAGATACATATGAATTCAACTCGGGTTTTCACCCTTGCTGGGTTAAAAAATAGGTATATTTGAAAGAGTTCCCACTGCTAAAACTTCTTAATTTGGGTGAAAAAAAAGTTACCAGGCATATTTCATATACTGCCTGATCCAAGCGGAAAGAAATGTCCTTTTCATCGGTCGGTAAAATGAATGTCAGAAAATTTTAAAAAATGGTTTAGTCAGAGCCATTAGCATCTGTATTTCTGAAAAGGGTCAGCTACGAAGAATGAGGAACTATAATGAGCGCTTTCACAAATTCCCTACTTGGCACTATAAACATAAATAAATACCCAAGATTGTCTCGCTTTTTAGGTATCGGACTAGGGTCAGAAAGATGCTGTATACAGTATAGTGGGGGAAGCTCCGCCCAGTTTCTGTCCATGTTTTTCAATGGCTTTAATCAGAAAAGCTGCATTCTGATTTATTTCTGGCTGATGTGTTCCTCCTCCTGATGGCCATGTCGTCATTTTAATCCTTTCATGGCTGTCAGCCCCTTTACTTTGCAAACTCTTTTGTTCCTCTGCTCCACCCCCTTCCCTCCCACATTCTGTAACTTCTCTTCCCACTACTCCCGATCATGCCGTCTTGGAGTCACGTACTTTTGTTTATAATGCAATAGAGCTTGCGTCCTATTATATTTAGAAATGCTTGTTTTCTCGTCTGATTGGCTGGCTGAGTTGCGCACTTTATTTTGCCTGACCAGTCCAGTCGGCTAGATTGCTCATGTGTCGTTCAGCAGATGCTAAACAGAGGCTCCTGCGCATGAAGCATTATTTTTTCTCGCTCCCTCGGCGCAAGACGGAACACGCACGCAGACTAGGTAAGTTTTCAGAGTCCTCTTTAAAAAGTATTAACCCTCTGCCTCTTTAAGGTGTCAGCGCGCCCGGGTTGGATGGCCATGCCTGTGTTTTAACGTGTGGTTAGAGGGAGCCAAGCTTGCACAAGGGGGCTTGCGTACACCTCAACAGAACTGTGCTACATCCATGGAACACTCGCAGGAGCCACGCTCAGCGTTTTGACCTCTGTCAGGAGGCATACTGCAGTATGTTACGTCTGTCAGGAGTCCTACTGCTGGCCGTGTCACATGTCAGGGGCCACTCTACAGGTCATGTCACCTGTAAGGACTCCTCATGCAGGCTCTCACCCCTGCCAGGAATCATGCTGCGGGACCTGACAAATGTCAGTTGTCACGCTAGAGGCTGTTACACGTGCCTGGGGCTCTGCTGCAGGCAGGCCCTCACAGCTGGCAGGAAGGAGTCCTGCTGCAGGCCCATTCAGTAGGCAAGATCACCAGGCCACACAGCAAACTGCCTCCTCTAAGGAGCCACGCTACAGGTTGTGATACTTTGCCTGGAAATTTTGAGATGCTGGTTTCCTAGCTGTCTGCTGTGTGACTTCAAGCTTTGCAAAATGGATGGACGCCATTTCTGGAATTCAAAATAGAGGTACGGTGCTTCATTCTCTTTCATGTGCCACTGCTAACTTTTAATTTGCAGTTGTTTGTCTTAAGCATTGAAATATAGGAGATTCAATTCATTTACTTTTTTTGTTTTGTTATCCACAGATATAGTTGTTTTATTTTTAGAACCAACAGTTATAAAAATATACTTTTCTGGTTATGAGAACTCTCACATAAATACATAATGCATATTTGAAGCAATCACAGTAGCAGGTCTGAAGTCGTAAGGAGTTAACTTGCAAAGTTTAGTCAGATATCGTCCATGAAGGTACATGTATTAAGCGTCACCAGTCGGTAATGAAGTAACTCACCACAAAAGTAGATATCAGATAGTATACAGTAGTATCAACAATATCATGAGAGTGGAGCACAGGTTCACATATCTAGCAATACACCGCTAAACCCGCGATACCCAGCGGTGTCAGCTCAGCCTAGTTGTGTAGGGGCGGTAAAAGAAGCTAAGGGGGTTTATGGGTGAACACATTTATGGGTTAATCAAGGAAACCAGAGCTTTCAGCCCACAAATAAGCACAGCAAATCAGTTGCTGAAACAACTTGAATACATCAGTAAACGAGAAATAAATCAGCGTTTACACGCAACAACCTTGATACATTACCATAGAAACAAAAGAATCCCGAGGGGATTAAGGATTGCTTTAAAGCCTATGTTATGCAGGAACAATAAAGCTTTTCTAAACAGATGGTACCAGATTTTGAACGAATGCAGTTTGGATCTGATTCTTTTGATCGTGGAAGAGCTCTCTAAAGAATTAAAACTAGTGGAAGAGGAACTTAACGGCATCAAACAAGAATTAAATCAACATGAAGATTTGACGGAACTACTAGAGGATACAAATAAAAGAGAAGAGATGCCGTCAGGGCCTGGTGCTTTATTGCTTTTGAGGGTCCTAATGGAGGCAGAAATTTGCTGTATGGTGTAGGGGGAATTTAGCTTGGAGTTATCTTCTTCATTAAGTTTTGGGAGGCCTAGAGAGCTCAGATAATTAGTGCATGCCTGGGGGGTCAAAGTCTAATTTATTTATAGAGGTCTTCGTAGAATGATTTAAAGGTTTGTAGAATGTGGTGTTGCTTGGTTTGGACAGTGTTATTCTGATCTTTAATGGAGGCTATGTTGAATTGCTTTTTCTTATGCTAGAGATAGGTTGCCAGTAATTTCCCTGCTTTGTTGCTCTCACACAGTCTCAATGCTTTAAATGTATTAATCCATACCCCAGCCCTTCTGCTAAGTATTGCGTTGTAATCGTATTTCTTTTTAGTGAGGTCATTCAGAATTGGTTTGTTTTGTAGATCGGCTGCATGTGAGATTTCCAAAGCTTTAATGCCTGGGAAACTCCTGCCCCCAGACTCCTGCTCAGCCCCAGACTCCTGTTCAGCCCCCAGACTCCTGATCAGCCCCCAGACTCCTTCTCAACCCCCAGACTCCTGCTCAGCCTCCAGACTCCTGCACCCAGACTCCTGCACCCAGACTCCTGCTCAGCCCCCAGACTCCTGCTCAGCCCCAGACTCCTGCTCAGCCCCCAGATTCCTGCTCAGCTCCTGACTCCTGCTCAGCCCCCAGAATCCTGCTCAGCCCCAGACTCCTGCTCAGCCCCCAGACTCCTGCTCAGCCCCCAGAATCCTGCTCAGCCCCCAGACTCCTGCTCAGCTCCAGACTCCTGCTCTGCCCCCAGACTCCTGCTCAGCCCCCAGAATCCTGCTCAGCCCAATACTCCTGCTCAGCCCCCAGACTCCTGCTCAGCCCCCAGAATCCTGCTCAGCCCCCAGACTCCTGCTCAGCTCCCAGATTCCAGTTCAGCCCCCAGACTCCTGCTCAGCCCCCAGAATCCTGCTCAGCCCCAGACTCCTGCTCTGCCCCAAGACTCCTGATCAGCTCTCAGACTCCTGAAGGACTGGGTTCTTTTGGACCCAGCGGTGCCAGGGCACAACACCTGAAACCTTCGTGGGTAACCTGCTCCGGCGTACAAGTCACAGAGACACGGGACACTTCCTTCGGCGTCAAAGAGTCAAGGTTTATTTACTGCAGGGAACACAGAAGTCACAGGAAGTACATCGAGTGTAGTTCGGGGAGACTGCTTCAAATTGTATTTGTGGATCGCTCCTTTTATACAGTTCTTACCCATAGGATAACATGATACACAATAGTTTACAACCTGGTTCCCACAAGTCGCTCTCAGAGGGGTCGCTTAGATCACTTTGAAACACACAAGGTCCGGAACATAAGTGCGGAAACATTTGGCGGTTCCCAACTGTAAAAACCCATCTTCCCACCATTAGCAAATTCCAATCAGCAGTAAAGTAGATCGAAATAGGAACGAAGACAGGTGCAGAGGAAGGCAGAGACAGTGGGGAGATCGGAAAGGGTGTAAAAGGGGAGTGTCGAGAAGCACGAGATACAGGCATCAAAGGGACGTGCCTAATGAGATGCACGGCTGAGACAATAAGCCCGTGCGGCAAGATGAGCCTCAAGCGGCGCCATCTGCCTTACAGTAGCAACCCCCTCGTCATAAAGACACCTACAAAGGACATGTGTCTTCCGCCATATCTTGGAAGTCCCAGGGTCGCGAAGCGGACAGCGTCCGTTCGCTGGCTACTTGAGGGCAAGAGACAAAATGGATGCCGTATCTAAGATGGAACCCGTGGGTACAGATGAAAAACCCACATAACAAACGAACGGTTTAAGTTAGCACAGCGAAACTGCGCACACTTACTAAACTCGCCATTTGCGGTTCATAGATACTAGACTTGACCATATTCGTGCGAGTCGAAAACACCACTTACAATTGTCACGGAACCTCAGACGCTCCTTTTGCCCTCATGTAGGCAAGCACTAGTCGGAATCATATTCGATATTCATCAGACCATCAAGATGTCGTTGTAGCATAGCTCTGTCCAACCGAGTCCCCTTGGTAACAGATGGTTGTCTCATACACGTTGTAGCACAGAGGCCACATAAGGCAGGACCACACTGCACACAAAGGCAACACGTGAACAGGAACACTACCACGACCCCGATGATCATCAGAATCTTCCAACCCCAAGTCGACACCAGGCCCCAAAACCATCCAAGTAGTGTCCAATCCCCTACATCCACGTGTATGGATTCGGAGATCTTATGCAACTTCGAGATGGCTTGATAGACAGTAGGAGCATTATCTGGAATGAAAATGCAACAGCTCGAATGGATCACCTTACATACCCCACCGCGATCTGCCAAGACAACATCTAAAACCATACGGTTTTGTAATGTCATAAGTCTCTCCGCCTGAAGTTCTGTGGTGATATTACCAAGGGCACTGGCAGTAACATTAGCTGTCGATTCTACCACTCGAGTCAAATGTCTCAGGTTCCTACTATTAACCATAGGTCCCCAAAACGGGAGGAAACCCTTGAAAAAGTCTCCTGCCTCTTGACCGGCAGTATCCTCTTCGCTAATTACGCCTCGTACTACTCTAGTCTTATGATAATCGGCATCTACAGTGAACGTCGGAGGCAACAGATTTGCAACGAAACATGAGCCCATGAAGTCTGCGGGCAACCATGTGTATGCACGATCATGACAGATAAAGTATGTACCCTTGGCAGCCAGAAACACAGGAGTCGGGGACATTGGCAGAACGTAACTTTCAGTGCAAGCACTTACTCCAAGTGAGGCTTGCGAGCCACGACCCACAAGACAAAGATTACCAGTGTGGGGTACGACCCATATTGGAAGCGAGCTTTTAAGCTGCTTTTCATTACTGAACATACTATATTCCCCTCTACTTAGGACCCTATAGGCTTGTACCTCTTCTTTAGGGATGAGAAAAGCATCATGGATCTCATCTTCCATGTCCGCTATTGCCATCGATAGCACCCACTGATACGAGGTAGGACCAGTGTTGGGGGAACGTTGTTCTGGAGTGGGGTGGAAACCCAGTGCGCTTCGAAGCATTGTTTGAAATGCTCGAGCTGACCCTTGGGAACTATACGGTAACACCAGATATGGAATTCCCTTACCCGTAGTATGTGGCATCAACCCACACACCCAACAATTAGTGGTGTTAACCACTAACTGATGCTGATGGAGGAGCTGGATAAAGGAATTGTTGCGGAATTCTACACGTCTAGCCTGTTCGTGTTCCGGTAGCATGTGAAAAGAATGGGGAGAAGCAGTAGAAGTAAGGTTAGGGTAAGGAGTAGGAGTAGGGGTAGGGAGTAAGAAGTAAGACATAGTGTAATACACCCCACCCGCCAAAAATGCAGAAGCAGTCAAAAACAATACAAACAATTGAAATACAAAACATTTAGTACGACTAAGTTTCTGCAGCTTGACTCTATATGCCTGAGCTCCTTCCAAATCATTCAGCTTCGAAAATGCCATTTCCCTACGACCGTCCGCAACGTTTCTTGACGCACTTCGTTCTGTGCAGCAATAGTCAATCCCCAGGAGTTCCTAGGAACCGACGGTCTTTAACCTAGCGTCAAGACCTACTATCCAGAAGGGAGTACGCGCGCGGCCCTACGGCCTTCAATACACAATATGTATTTATTTAGCACAATATTTCTCAGCTGTGGAAGGAAAAAGATACAAGGAAGAGAACTCAATATATGTACAAAAACAATTTTCAATGATACGATTGTTCAAAATTGATCATGGGAAACGAGGATATTGCAGTTGTCAATTCCAGCAAAGCAAGCAAATTTTATTTGTCCTTAGTGTGAGATCTCAAAGAATATCGATGTTTCCCGGGACGTGTCTGCTCGTCGAACAAAGGATCCGTTGAAGAGACAGCGTCCTGCTGATCAGTTCGTTGGTCTGGTCTTGAGTCTTTTGCTGACAAATGTTCAACAGTGGCTTTCTGCTGCGCTGAGGGTTCTCCAACAAGCTGTGCGTCGCTAAAAGGTACAAACGCCGGCAATGTTTCTGTTTCTGTTGACGCAATGCCTTTCCTCACCCACGGGTCTGCCGACAAAGAAATAGGGACTCGCTTACAATGGGTAGCATGTACCCAATTCTTCCGCCCCTCAAGACGAACGGCAGTCCTCGTGGCCAGGAGCACCTGGTAAGGTCCGGTGAAGCGGGGGTCCAGATTGTTTTTGCGTGAAAAATTACGGGTAACTACCCAATCTCCAGGCTGGAGCTGGTGGCCTGGACCCTCCGTCTGCGTCGGCAAGGCGTCGTAAACCTGTTGATGAATTAACCTCAGTTTAGCAGTCAAGTCATGTAAGTAGTCAATCAACATCGGATACTCAAGATCAGAGAATACACCTGGCCTAGGAACCCCCCACACATTCGCAGGACGGCCGAACACTATTTCATAGGGACTAAGCCCTATTCGGGAGTGTACAGTCGCCCTAGTTGACAGTAATGCTAACGGCAAAGCATCAGGCCACGAAAGTCCAGTCGTAGCTTGAATCTTCGCTAGCTTTAGTTTAAGGGTGCCATTGTACCCTTCAACCAATCCAGCTGACTGGGGATGATTGGCGCTATGGAATTTCTGATTAATTCCAAGGCCCTTACACACACTCTTCATCACACTTCCAACAAACTCACTTCCGTTATCTGACCACACGACTCTAGGCATTCCGTACCGAGGAAAGTATTCCTTCAGTAGGATTTTCGCAGTAGACAAAGCAGTATTGTCTTTGAGGGGATAGGCCTCGATCCATCGGGAGAATGCGCAAACCACAACCAAAACGTATTTCAGGTTATTGCATCGCTCCATATGGATGAAGTCCAATTGGATCACCTCAAAGGGATACGAAGGAGGAGCAAAACTGCCAGGAGGAGTTGGGGTTCCTTTGCCAGGATTGTACATTATACACACCATACAATTCTTCACCAAACGTTCAGCACACTTAGTAATTCCATCATTCTTCCACACATCAGCCAACAACTTGCAAATACCTTTCGCACTAATATGTGCTAACCCATGTGCCATTTGCACAACGGCCAGTACATACGCATCAGGCAACATCCATCTTTTCTGATCCGACAAATCAATCCAGCAACCATTCACATCCAACCTTCCCGTACTTTCTTTCCACTTCATCTTTTCAGTGTCGGTGGCCTCATTCTGAATTGCTTTCACACTCTCTATGGTATTTTCACACATACTCGATTCTGCAGGCCACCTAACCGAACTCGTCACATACATTCGAGTGCTAAGGTTCCGGGCAGTCTCCTTAGCAATCTCGTCTGCAAACGCATTACCGCGACCAACATCATCCGTCACTTTACGATGCGCACTACACTTAACAATTGCAACTTGAGCAGGCAAAGTCAATGCATCCAAAAGATCGTTCACAAGCTGGCCATGCTGTATTTTCGTGCCATGTGACGTCAAGAAACCACGTTCTCGCCACAATCGTCCAAAACTATGCGCTACACCGAAAGCATACTGACTATCGGTGTACACATTCACACATTTACCTTTTGCTAATACACATGCTCTAGTAAGAGCAATCAGCTCTGCAGCCTGGGCAGAATTCTGATTCAATCTTGCAGTCTCAACAACAGTATTCAATGTCACCACAGCATAAGCAGTAGTCACATCGCCATTCGGCAATTTAAAACATGACCCATCCACATACAGGATGCCATCCGGGTCTTCCAATGGGGTGTTTTTAAGGTCCACTCGACCTTTTGTTTCCTCCTCTGTCCGCAAGTAACAGTCATGTTCTGTTACTGCATCTGACTCTGCACTAATTGGTAACAAAGTTGCCGGATTTAGGACATTACAACGTTTTATCTGAATATGGCTTGCCAAGAGCGTCAATTCGTACCCAGATAACCTCGCACTCGTCAAGTGCTGAGTTTTCGTACGATTCAACAGAGTATCGACTGCATGCGGAACCATCACCGTAAGCATATTATCCATGACCAATCCTGCTGATTGTCGGATAGAAACCGCAGCTGCCGCAGTTGCTCTCAAACAACTCGGCAATGCTCTAGCTACTGGGTCTAAGGTCGAGGAAAAATATGCACATGGACGTTGCTTACCACCAAAAGGTTGCGTTAAAACACTCAACGCACAACCTTCCCTCTCGTGTACATATAAAGTGAACGGCTTACTGTAATCAGGGGTACCTAACACAGGAGCCGAACACAATGAATCACGCAGTGCAGAAAAACTTTTCTGACATTCTTCCGTCCATGGTAAAGGAGTTGAAACATCCTTGCACGTAAGAGCCACCAATGGTTTCGCTAGCAATGAAAAATTAGGAATCCACTGCCTACAGTACGATGTGATACCTAGAAAGGCACGCACATCTCTTTGGGTTTGTGGCACAGCCATGCGCGCAATCGCTGCAATTCTCTCTGGGGTCAATCTCCTTCCCTCCTTTGACAATAAGTGACCTAGATAGGTTACTTCTTGACAACAATATTGGAGTTTAGAAGGTGACACCTTGTGATTTAACTCACAGAGATGTTGCAGCAACGACACCGTAGCAATTTTGCAAATGTCCTGAGTATCAGCAGCCACCAATAAGTCGTCGACGTATTGGATTAAAGCCGCACCAACCGGCAACTTAAATGCATCTAGTTGACCCTTCAAAGCTTGACTGTAAATCGATGGACTTTCACAGTAGCCCTGAGGAGCGCGTTTGAACCGGAAGCTACGTCCACCAAGAGAGAAACCGAAAAGGTCCCTGCTCTCTTCGGCAATCGGGATGCTGAAAAATGCATTTTTCAAATCAATCACCGAAAACCATGAAGCAGTAGCTGGAATCAGAGTCAGTAGCGCCGTGATGTCAGGCACAACAGGGAATTGAGGAACCACAATTTTATTTACCTCCCGTAAATCGATAACAAAACGATAAACAGGTGGTTTGGTAGGATCAGTACGTTTAAGAATGGGCAGTACAGGGCTATTGCACACGTTTCCCCGTGTCTCTTCAATGACATCTTTCTCGATCAAATCATAGATGATCGCTAACAAAGCTCGTTCACCATCAAGGGAGATACGGTATTGGGGAATACGTGGCAATCGCACATTAAATTTCAACTGAACAACATAAGGGGAGATATCAAGTAGGCCCACATCATTTGGACCCGTCGCCCACAAAGACGCAGGAAGAGAATCCAATTCCGGTGGAAGCTTGTCAAGAGACAAGTACATGGGAGAGACTACTCTCTCTCCTAACGTAAGCTTTACACCTGCAGGGGAACAATACAAAGTTGCATACAAACGTTTAAGCAGATCCAGACCCAAAAGATTTTCACCACAACCAGTGGTCAAAATTAATGGAGCTTCGAGCTCACGAGGCCCAATTTTAAGGGGCAAAGGGCGTGAAACTGGATTGCTAACGGGGGCGCCAGAGAATCCAACGGAAACATTTGTTAAGCCAGACAAAGGTGCGCCAGGGAGTTTCGAATGCATGATAGAACTTTTCGCTGCACCAGTGTCCAACAGAAAAGGCTCAACGACGCCCGATGTAGCAACTGCGACATAAGGCCCTCTCTGATCAACCGGAACTGATACCACTCCCTCTCCTTGTCTTTGGCTGTCCTAGTAATTACTATCGTCAGTTCCCTGATCGACGTAATAATCGTCTACATTGTACTGCGCAGATCGTCCTTGCGATGATCCACGTTGATCGAAACAGTTATCAGAATTTGATGAATGGTCAGAACGGTCGTTCTGAGCACCACGACCTCTACCACGTGATGCGTTCTGCGAACCACCACGACCTCCTCTAGACGAATTACCACTAGTACGGTCATTCAAAGCAGGACAATTGAATTTAATGTGTCCCTCCTGTCTACAATAAGCACATTGATTGTACCCTAACGAAGATCTCTGAAAAGATGAATCATTACGCGACTGCGATCGATTCGATTGCGACTGCGATCTATTCTGTTGAGGCGCATTCTGATTAGAACGCGGCGGATACGCTTGTTGCAACAACACTTTAGTTTTCAGTTCTTTCGTCTTTTTATCAGCACGGTCAGTTTCCTCTTTTTCTCTATTCTCATAATATTGAGCCGTAGCCAATATCTGAGCAGAGGTAGAAACAGCCCACGCACTTTCTGAATTCTTTAATTTATTGCACAAGTCGGGCAATAAGTTCGATACGAATTTATCCACAAACAACCTCTGTCCACCCTCAGTACCCATATCCTGTCCACTATGATCGACGAATGTTTCCTCAAACCTCGTAAAGAAGTCTGATACACTCTCATCTTTCTTTTGTTTACAGGCTGACAACTTGTCCCAATTTACCCTCATAGCTGGCATAAGTGTTTTCATTAATGTAATGATTCGCTGGGGAAGAAGTTCAATCAACTGATCGGGTTTAGTAGCAGCCACTTGTCCAGCGTCTGCCGCTGTAATAGCAGCCCAATCACCACCTAATTCATTTGCGTGATCTTGGTGACGAATCTTGGCCCATACCGGTTGCGGTACGACATTGCCAAACAACATGTCGATATCGGCCAGATTCATTATCGTAGCGTCTACGAGCTGCGACAATTCCTTGTAATACCCAGCAGGATTTTTGCGAGGATCAGGCAAAGTTTGTTTCACCTGAAGCACTTCCGATCGTTTCCATGGGAGGTGTATCCACACTCTCTGGAAATGCGCCGCCACTGGAGCATTAGCATTAGTATTATCAGCGGGTATCCAAACTGGCGGAACTTCACGCATAGGATATTGGCCAGACCCATCTCCTTTCTCAATGTCCTCAACGAACAATGCATGAGGAATGGGAGCGGGACGAAGAGATAGCAACCGCTCAATAGCGCGTCGGACATTAGTGTCGACTATCAGTCCATTTGCGAACTGAAGCCGAAGTTCAGACAGGGCGGACAGCACCTCGTCAGGCGCAACGGCCACTATCTGATCATGTAAGAACTTGCACATTTCATCAAACACATATCTCTGAGTTGGTATGTTGAATTGATCAAACGTTTCGAGGACAACACGTGGTGGATTTCTAACAGGGTTTATCATCCAACCCATCGCCATATTATATAGCGCAACACGTTCTCTATTACCAGGAAGCTGACTACGTCTCTGAGGACCATCAGAACCAGCAGACCCAAAAACAGGTCCGAGCGACTGAAAGAAGTTTGTCGCAAGGGGAGAATCACGATTACGAGTAGAGGGAGAAGAGTAAGATACAGGACTAACAAGAGAAGGAGTAGAGACATTAGCAACAACAGGGGTTAACAACACAGGAGCAGTAGCGTGAGCAGTAGCGGGAACAGGAGTATGTGGAAGCGGAGGAGCAGTAGGAATAGAACCAGGCAAAGGAGCAGGAACAGTCGGAAGAGCGGGTGCAGGTTGAGGAACTGGTGGAGGAATAACAGGTGGAAGAACAGGTACGGCAGGGACCACAGGAGCTGCGATACCCTGTACGTACGGAGGTGGCGACTTCATAAGATAGGACATTAAAGAATCCTCAACTGCCTCTTCCTTCTTATCCGACTCCGTAGGCAAAGCAGGATAGCATTTGTCTATGGTCATACGCTGTAATCTCTCAAACACTTCCTTATCCTTATCCTCCTTATCACGCTGAAACTGCTCAGCTTTCTTCACTATGGTAGCAACATTATCTCGCTCACTACGTTTATTTTGTCTGATTTCTTTCTGTCGGGCTTCTTTGCGCCACAACCGAAAGGCATCAAACATGGCCGGCCTAGATTTGCGTTCGAACAACTTTATTTCCAAATTATCTAAAATCGACGCTTCGAAGCTACCGTGAGGTGGCCAACGAAGATCGCCGTCTTTCTTTGTATATTTTATCCAATAATCGTTAAAAGCAATCGGGCCTAGCCCATGTTTGCTATATAAATCATAAGTAGGAGTTCCAACCGGAGGTATCGGACACGAGTCCTCCAGCAGGGAATCCGCACCACAAGGTCTAAAGCAACTGAACAAAGTACTGCGACCAGGCATCTTGCACACTAGCCGAGTTTCACAAACTTCAAGGGTTACGGGATTTCGGGATTTACCAAGTCCCAGCAAGAACAAAACCCTCGGTCTTTGGCGGCTGCAGTCGTCAAACAAATACAACAACAACAAAGTACGCTAGCAAAGTGTCACCGACAAAAACACTCACACAGCGTGTACAACAAAAACAACACTAGTGTTTACAACAAAGACACTCGCTAAAGTGTCTACAACCAAGAACTCTGGGAGCGACCCACAAATACTTAACTCAAAGAACAATGGCGTCCTCAGGAAGGCCCGTCAATCGTCTCGCTATACCAAGGTCTACGCCAGGCGCCAAAACAGGTCTACAGTCAGGGCAGCAGTCCGTCGCAGCCGTTAGGAGGCGGGAATCTTCGCGGGAAAAGTCTTCGGGCCACTTATTTCGACAACAGGATCGATGAAGCGGGGTGCACCTTCCCTCGGAGATTTCACACGAAGTTCCTCACGATCGTCGGGCTTGGACCGGTACCACTGATGCAGCCCCACGTTGGGCGCCAACTGAAGGACTGGGTTCTTTTGGACCCAGCGGTGCCAGGGCACAACACCTGAAACCTTCGTGGGTAACCTGCTCCGGCGTACAAGTCACAGAGACACGGGACACTTCCTTCGGCGTCAAAGAGTCAAGGTTTATTTACTGCAGGGAACACAGAAGTCACAGGAAGTACATCGAGTGTAGTTCGGGGAGACTGCTTCAAATTGTATTTGTGGATCGCTCCTTTTATACAGTTCTTACCCATAGGATAACATGATACACAATAGTTTACAACCTGGTTCCCACAAGTCGCTCTCAGAGGGGTCGCTTAGATCACTTTGAAACACACAAGGTCCGGAACATAAGTGCGGAAACATTTGGCGGTTCCCAACTGTAAAAACCCATCTTCCCACCATTAGCAAATTCCAATCAGCAGTAAAGTAGATCGAAATAGGAACGAAGACAGGTGCAGAGGAAGGCAGAGACAGTGGGGAGATCGGAAAGGGTGTAAAAGGGGAGTGTCGAGAAGCACGAGATACAGGCATCAAAGGGACGTGCCTAATGAGATGCACGGCTGAGACAATAAGCCCGTGCGGCAAGATGAGCCTCAAGCGGCGCCATCTGCCTTACAGTAGCAACCCCCTCGTCATAAAGACACCTACAAAGGACATGTGTCTTCCGCCATATCTTGGAAGTCCCAGGGTCGCGAAGCGGACAGCGTCCGTTCGCTGGCTACTTGAGGGCAAGAGACAAAATGGATGCCGTATCTAAGATGGAACCCGTGGGTACAGATGAAAAACCCACATAACAAACGAACGGTTTAAGTTAGCACAGCGAAACTGCGCACACTTACTAAACTCGCCATTTGCGGTTCATAGATACTAGACTTGACCATATTCGTGCGAGTCGAAAACACCACTTACAATTGTCACGGAACCTCACTCCTGCTCAGCCCACAGACTCCTGCACAGCTCCGAGGCTCATGCTCAGCCCCAGACTCCTGCCCCAAGACTCCTGCTCAGCCCCAGACTCCTGCTCAGCCCCCAGACTCCCGCTCAGCCCCCAGGCTCCCGCTCAGCCCCCAGACTCCTCCTCAGCCCCCAGACTCCTGCTCAGGCCCCAGACTCCTGCACAGCCCCCAGACTCCTGCCCTCAGACTATTGTTCAGCCCCCAGACTCCTGCTCAGCCCCCAGACTCCTGCTCAGCCCCCAGACTCCTTCTCAGCCCCCAGACTCCTGCTTACCCCCAGACTCCAGCTCAGCCCCCAGACTCCTGCTCATCCCCCAGATTCCTGCTCAGCCCCAGACTCCTGCTCATCCCCCAGACTCCTGCTCAGCCCCCAGGCTACCGCTCAGCCCCCAGACTCCTCCTCAGCCCCCAGACTCCTCCTCAGCAAACAGACTCCAGCTCAGGCCCCAGACTCCTGCACAGCTCCCAGACTCCTGCCCCCAGACTCCTGATCAGCCCCCAGAATCCTGCTCAGCCCTCAGACTCCTGCTCAGCCCCAGACTCCTGCTCAGCCCCCAGACTCCTGTTCAGCCACCAGACTCCGCCTCAGTCGCCAGAATCCTGCTTAGCCCCCAGACTCCTGCTAAGCCCCCAGACTCCTGATCAGCCCTCAGACTCCTGCTCAGCCCCCAGGCTCCCGCTTAGCCCCCAGACTCCTGCTCAGCCGCCAGACTCCTCCTCAGCCCCCAGGCTCCTTCTCAGGCCCCAGACTCCTGCACAGCTCCCAGACTCATGCTCAGCCCCAGGCTCCTGCCCCCAGACTCCTGCTCAGTCCCAGACTCCTACTCAGCACCCAGACTACTGCTCAGCCCCAGACTCCTCCTCAGCCCCCAGACTCCTCCTCTGCCCCAGACTCCTCCTCTGCCCCAGACTCCTCCTCAGCACCCAGATTCCTCCTCAGCCCCCAAACTCCTGCTCAGCCCCCAGACACCTGCTCAGCCCCCAGACTCCTGCTCAGCCAAAGACTCCTGCTCGTCAGCCCCCAGACTCCTGCTCAGCCCAAGACTCCTGCTCAGCCCCTAGACTCCTGCTCATCCCCCAGACTCCAGCACACAAACTCCTGCTCAGACCCCAGACTCCTGCTCAGCCCCAGACTCCTGCTCAGGCCCAGACTCCTGCTAAGACCCCAGACTCCTGCTCAGCCCCAGACTCCTGCTCAGCCCCCAGACTCCTGTTCAGCCCCCAGACTCCTGCTCAGCCCCTATACTCCTGCTCAGACCCCAGACTCCTGCTGTGCCCCAGACTCCTTCTCAGCCCCCAGACTCCTTCTCAGCCCCCAGACTCCTGATCAGCCCCTAGACTCCTGCTCAGACCCCAGACTCCTGCTCTGCCCCAGACTCCTTCTCAGCCCCCAGACTCCTTCTCAGCCCCCAGACTCCTGATCAGCCCCCAGACTCCTGCTAACCCCCAGACTCCTGCTCAGCCCCCAGACTGCAGCACCCAGACTCCTGCTTAGCCCCTAGATTCCTGCTCAGCCCCAGACTCCTGCTCATCCCCAAGACTCATGCTCAGCCCCCAGACTCCTCCTTTGCCACCAGACTCCTCCTCAGCCCCCCGACTCTGGCTTAGGCCCCAGACTCCTGCACAGCTCACAGACTCCTGCCCCCAGACTCCAGCTCAGCCCCCAGACTCCTGCTCAGCCCCCAGACTCCTGCTCAGCCCCTAGAATCCTGCTCAGCCCTCAGACTCATACTCAGCTCCGAGACTCCTGCTCAGCCCCAGACTCCTGCTCAGCCCCCAGACTCCTGTACAGCTCCCAGACTCATGCTCAGCCCTAGGCTCCTGCCCCCAGACTCCTGTTCAGCCCCAAACTCCTGCTCAGCCCCCAGACTCCTGCTCAGCCCCCAGACTCCTGCTCAGCCCCCAGAATCCTGCTCAGCCCCCAGACTCCTGCTCAGCTCCCAGACTCCAGTTCAGCCCCCAGACTCCTGCTCAGCCCCCAGAATCCTACTCAGCCCCAGACTCCTGCTCTGCCCCCAGACTCCTGATCAGCCCTCAGACTCCTGCTCAGCCCCCAGACTCCCGCTCAGCCCCCAGACTCCTGCTCAGCCGCCAGACTCCTCCTCGGCCCCCAGGCTCCTTCTCAGGCCCCAGACTCCTGCACAGCTCCCAGACTCATGCTCAGCCCCAGGCTCCTGCCCCCAGACTCCTGTTCAGCCCCAAACTCCTGCTCAGCCCCCAAACTCCTCCTCAGCCCCCAGACTCCTACTCAGCCCCCAGACTCCTCCTCAGCCCCCAGACTCCTCCTCAGCCCCCAGACTCCTCCTCAGCCCCCAGACTTCTGCTCAGCCCCCAGACTCCTGCTCAGCCCCAGACTCCTGCTCAGCCACGAGGCTCCCGCTCAGCCCCCAGACTCCTGCTCAGCCGCCAGACTCCTCCTCAGCCCCCAGGCTCCTTCTCAGGCCCCGGACTCCTGCACAGCTCCCAGACTTATGCTCAGCCCCAGGCTCCTGCCCACAGACCCCTGTTCAGCCCCAAACTCCTGCTCAGCCCCCAAACTTCTCCTCAGCCCCCAGACTCCTCCTTGAGGTTCCGTGACGATTTGAACCCGTGTTTTCAACATTGTCGTAAATACATAATTTTGGTATCAGTGAACCGCAAATGATCCATTTAGCATATCCTGGTGTTTTCGCTATGCTACGAGCAAGAGCACTCCTGTTACAAACACATTTCTGATCTACCCATGGCATCCATCTTAGATTACGGCAGCCATTTTGTATTTCTTGCCCTCACATAGTCAATGGACACGCAATGACCTCTGATTACTTCATTTCAATTAAGGACACGTAGGCTTTGGCCGGCGATGCACCTCCCTAGTGACACGTGCACCTTAAGACAGAAAACGCCATGGTTACATGACTCGACAGAAACTGCCTCCTCTGCCTAAGGCCAGTCCTGCTATACTGGTTCTCGTGTTCGTTGGCCTGATCATGATTAGGCGTCCGAAGCTGGTAGCCTTGCCCATTTACGACCCACAAACATCTCTTATCCTGCTTTTCTATCTTCTGCACCTGGCTCTGCTCCTTTCCTTCTGGGCCTTTATTAGGGGGAGGTAACGAAATTTACGATGAGGCGGTCCGGCTCTTGAATGAAAAGTTGACATGAGATTATGATGGAATAGTGGGAACCCCTCGTTCGTAATGTTTTGGCATCAGATATTGTTGACGATTCCTGTGCAACGCCAAATATTTATTGTTTAGAACACAAAGGTTTAGGAATGTACTAACATGTAAAGAATTTGCCCGAAGCCTAATATTTAGTATATAAGGAGCAACCCTCTTTGTACAAATCGAACAGGCTCCTAGATACTGCCCGTGTGTAGTTTCTGTGACTTCTGTGTCCCTGCAGTAATAAACCTTTGGTCTTTGACGCCACCATCGAGAAGCCCGTGTTTCTGTTTATTTGTGCACCGAGACAGGTAGAAATCCGGGGTCTTCGGGTGTTATCCCTGACACCTCTGGACGGAACCAAAAAGTCCAGAACTCCAATTGGCGCCCAACGTGGGGCGACGTCATTCGGTACCGGTCCAAAAGCCTGAAGAGTTCGAGAAGCTTCGTGTGAAGATTCCTGAGGGAGGCGCCCCACTTCATCGATCCCGGCATATCGCAAAAGTGGCCCGACGTTCTCTTCCACGAGGGTTCCCGTTCGGACGGCTGCAGTGGTCCGTTGCCTTGACCGTCGCCCTGTCTTGGACCCGAGGTGCAGTCCTTAGTACGGCGAGACATGACGGGTTTCTCCTTGGTGACGTCTTCAGTGCCTCAGTTAAGTATTAAGTGGTTGCTAGTTGGTTACTTCGTAAGGGTTGCTCCTGTTTGGATAATCCTTTTTAGTTCTTGGTTTGGTTTGGTTTCGTAAGATTATCACTGGTTGTTCTGGTTACGATAATCTTTTGGTTTAGTTTGGGTATCGATACATTTGTTCGCTTTGGTAGGCCTAAGTTCTTGGTTCGAGTGCACATTTTTGTTTGTGTTTTCGTTTGTTCTGTGTTCCGGATTATAAAATGGTAAGTCGGAAAAATTGTATGTTGTCGTGTTTTGGTTGCAACAGTGATTCCCGGTTGGAGGACTCATGTCTGGTTCCTCCGATTGGAACCCCTCTTTATGATTTGTATTGTAAGTTTGGTGTGGGTCCTATATCTTATAATGAGATGTGGATCCGATATACGGAGAAAGACGGTGTCCTTAGTTGGCCATTGCATGGTAGTTTTGAACCCGAAGTTCTTGATAATTTGGAAGTGAAATTGTTTAAGAAGAAAGCCCGGCCGGCATAGTTTGATTCTTTCCGTTATTGGCGAAAAGAATCTAAACAGAGAGAAATTAAAAAGTTGAAGAAAGAACAGAAAGAGCAAGAGTTGACTTTAGAACAGTCTGCTAAGCAGCTGCAACTCAACGAGTCTGAGAGAGCAATGGAGGTGGCTAATAGAGAGCGTAATTTAGCGATAGACAAGTGCTACCCTGCCTTGCCATCGAGTACAGTTAAGATAGTAGAGGACCCCGAAAATGATCCTCTGTTGTCTTACTTGTTGAGGTCACCCCCACCGTATGCACAGGGTGCTACGGCTCCACCTTTACTGAATGTTCAATTGCCGGTTGCTGGACAACCTGGTATTCCTGCTCCTGCCCCCTTGAATCAAGCACCTGTACCTCCTGTAGTCAATGTTAATGTTCCTCCGGCACCCCCTCTTCCAGGGTTGCCGGCTTCTTTACCTATACCTGCATCACTTACGCCTGCTGTTTCACAAACTACCTTGCCTGCTACTCCTACTGTTCCTGTTCTATCTGTTCCAACTGCTACTCTGTTTTCTGCTTCTGCTAGTGTTATGACTCCACTTTCTGTTCGTCGGAGAATCACTGATTCTGTCTCTAATATTCTATCTGCCTTCTATAAAACTTTAATTAAGACTCCTGCCTCTGACTCTGTGCAGAGACGTAGTCAGCTTCCCAGTACTGAAGAACGGGGAATATTAGATTCCACAGCTCTTAGATGGATTTCAAAAAGTGGAAGATATAGTACTAGAGATGTATTAGATACATTTATGCAATGGAATGAACCGACACAACGATATGTGTTCGATGAAATGTGCTCCCTTTTACGTGAGGAATTGGAAGAAGATGACTCTGAATCAAATCTAGAAGAATTAATTAATGTTCAGAAAGAGTTTGCTGCTGGTAAGATAGTTGGTCAGAATATAAAGGAAGCGATGGAACTAATTTTAAGCTATAGGAATGATCCATCCCTTCGTTCACCGAGAGAGTTAGAGAAACGTAGTACGAAGCAGAATCGCCAATATCCAATGAGGGAGGTTCCTCCAATTTGGCGCGAAGCTGTGCAAGCTGATGCAGTCCGTGGTATTGCTGCCGCTCCGGCGCAATTCCAGAGAGTGTGGATACACATTCCGTGGAAGCGAGCCGAAGTGTTAGCAGTGAAACAGGCCTTGCCAGATCCGCGTAAGAATCCTGCCGGATACTATAAAGAGTTAGCGCAGACAGTTGAAGCTTGCGTGATGAATTTAGCGGACATTGACATGTTATTTGGGAATGTAGTTCCGCAACCAATTTGGGCTAAAATTCGTAAAGAGAATCATCCAGTTGGCCTCGGTGGTGATTGGGCAGCTATCATTGCGGCAGATGGTCAACAAATAGGTGGTTCGAAACCAGAACCTCTAATTGCTAATTTACCAGGTAGAATAATTGAATTAATGAAGACTCTGATGCCAGCATTGCGCGTTAACTGGGACAAGTTGTCCGCATGCAGGCAGAAGAAAGACGAAAGTGTCTCCGACTTTTTCACAAGGTTCGAAGAGACATTTGTAGATCACAGTGGTCAGGATATGAGCACAGAAGGAGGACAGAGACTGTTTGTCGATAAATTTGTACACAACCTGTTACCAGAACTTAGTAATAAATTGAAAGATTCCGAGAGTGCGTGGGCTGTCTCTACAACTGCGCAAATACTTGCAACTGCACAGTATTATGAAAATAGGGATAAAGAGGAGAAGGAAAAGTCAGAAAAGAAGACAAAAGACTTAAAAACTAAAGTTCTTCTACAGCAAGCTTATCCGCCTCGCACGAATCAGACTAATACACAGCAAGGGTCATATCAAAGGACAGATTATGGTTCGCCGAGGCCGCAATATCAGTGGAACCAGTGCGCGTACTGTAAAAAAGAAGGTCATTATAAGAATGACTGTCCAGTCTTAGCGCAGAATAATGCTGCAGCAGCTCAGAGAGGTCGTGGTGGTTCCATGCAAAATTCTAGAGGTCGAGGACGAGGTGCTATGCCTCCACAAACGAATGATCGCCCTTCTAATCATTTTGATCAGCGAAATGGACAGTCTGCCCAACAAAATAGATCTCAACAGTATCATGTTGAAGACTATTGTGAAGTTGATGAGGGATTTCAACAAAGTGAGTACTAGGACAGCCATGGACAAAGAGAGGGAGTAGTATCAGTTCCAGTGGATCAGAGTGGGCCTTATGTCGCAGTAGCAACATCAGGTGTAGTCGAACCGTTTCTGTTGGATACTGGTGCAGCAAAAAGTTCTATCATTCATGCGAAACTCCCTGGCGCACCTTTGTCTGGCTTAACAAATGTTTCAGTAGGTTTTTCAGGCGCCCCTGTTTACAACCCCGTATCTGGTCCTTTGTCTATTTCTGTTGGACCGCGTCAATTGAAAGCACCCTTGATTTTGACGACCGGTTGTAATGAAAATCTGCTTGGTTTAGACTTGTTAAAACGCCTGTACGCGACATTGTACTGTTCTCCTTCAGGAGTACAGCTTACATTGGGTAAAAGAATAACCTCTCCGATGTACTTGTCAATGGATGCACTCCCGCCAGAGCTGCGTTCACTCCCTGATACTCTTTGGGCAACTGGTCCTAACGATGTAGGCCTTTTGGAAATCCCACCTTATGTAGTCACTTTGAAAGCAAATGTCAAATTTCCACGAATTCCACAATACAAGATTTCTAGTGAAGGTGAACGTACACTTTTATTGATTGTGCAAGATTTGATTAAGAAAGGCGTGGTTGAAGAAACTAGAGGAAATGTCTACAACAGTCCCGTATTGCCAATTTTGAAACGTACTGATCCTTCAAAGCCTCCAGTGTATAGGTTTGTAATCGATCTTAGAGAGGTTAATAAAATTGTGGTTCCGCAGTTTCCTGTGGTTCCAGACATTACTGCATTGTTAACGTTGATTCCTGCTACAGCCACATGGTTTTCAGTTATCGACTTGAAGAATGCCTTTTTCAGCATTCCGATAGCCGAAGAAAGCAGAGATATTTTCGGCTTCTCCCTAGGAGGTCGAAGCTTCATTTTTTTTTTTTTTTTTAAATGTTTTTATTGATTTTTACATATTTATCCCCCCCCCCGGACAGGCAGACTTTCTGTTCATTAACATCATGAACTTTTCGTTGTGTTTGACAAAAATATACATTATAGAGAATTTACAAAATAAAATATATTCCCAGCATCACGAAAAAACCAATTAAAACAGTAGCATGAATACATTACAGTATCGATAATAAATCAGTTTTGTAGAGCTCGCCAGTGTGTGAGAGGAGTCCAGATTTTCATACCCCTTTCACGTCGCCGTCTGCCTTTACGCTTATAAATAGCTGTCTCGATATTATGCACAGCTAAGAGCCTAGCTAGCCACTGTTGGAAAGTAGGTGGTAGCGGGTCTAGCCAAGCCGAGGCTAGGCATAGCCGCCAAACAGCCATAGCAACAAATATAAAATCGTGGCCGCTCTCAAGATTATCTGGATCCTCCACCCCAAGTACCATTACCTCTGGTGACAAGGCAACCTTTCTGTGAAGAACTGAAGTTAGAAACCTCTCTATACTTTGTATCAAAGGTATTAACACCGGGCAAGAGGCAAAGATATGGATGGAATCTGCCTTAAATAGATTGCATCTCGGGCAGCAAGTCCCATTACTGGTTCCCCATTTTGCAATTTTATCGGGTGTATAGTAAAGAAAAAAACAGGTTTTATAAAATTGTGCCTGGAGTCTAGTCGAAATAAGAATAGTTTGAGCTAGCTGATAGGAGTACAAAAATCCTTCTTTAGAAATCTCGAGTTTGCCTTGCCACCTCATTGCCGTTTTATCTAGATCATCCGGGAACCTGTCCAGCAATGACACATACACTCCACCTATTGACTGTTTCCTTGAATGTATAATTGTCTCCACTACAGTAGATTGTTCCCAGAGTGTCCTTGCTCCAGATTTGTGAGTTAGGAAGTCCCTAATTTGGAGATATTTAAAAAAATCCCGCCAGTCTAAACCAAATTCTCCCTTCAGAACTTCAAACGATTTAATCCCCTGATTGGTATAAAAATCCCCAAGTTGTGTAATTCCTAAATTATACCATTTATTAATGCAATTATCTTTAAAGATTATTGGTGGAAGAGTTGGGTTGTTTAGTACCGGAGTGTAATATGAGAATCGTCCTATGCCTAGTACTTTTTTTACCGCCTTCCATACCTTAAAACAGCTATAGAGAGTCTTGAATTTGAACTTTTTGTGGTAATTGTCATGTATGTGTCTCCAAAAGTAGCCATAGCAGGAATTCCCCACCAATAGCTGAAAGATTGAAGCGGTATGTAGCTCTGTGTTGTTCCCCCCTTGCAATAATTCCTTACTGTAAAGTAATACACATGACCAGTAATATCTCCTTAAATTGGGAAGTGCTAACCCACCTCTGTCCTTAGGAAGGGTAAGATATTTATATGCTCGACGGGGTTGAGCGTATGACCATATAAATCTAGAAAAGGTACGTTCCATTGTTGTAAACCACTGATTAGAGAACTCTAGGCAAATTGCCCTGAATAAGTATAATATTTTAGGAAAGTACACCATTTTAATTGCATTTGCTCTTCCAATGATGGACAGGTGAAGATTGTCTAACCGTCGTAGATCCTTTTGTATCGTGGTCAGCATTGGCTTAAGATTTATGTCCACTACTTCCTCTAGCTTTGAAGAGATTGTGACACCCAGGTATGTCGCTCCCTTCACCACCCTAGGGTCATCCATCCCAATTTTTTGATTTAAAACAATTTGTGTCTTTCCTTGATTTAGCGCGTAGCCAGAGACAAGACCAAATTTCCTAGCCTCGGCTTCAATGATCAACATTGCTACTATGGGGTCAGCGGTAACTATAGCAATATCATCGGCGTATGCTAATGTTTTTGTTGTATACCCCTGTGATATAATGGGGGTTATATGATTATTTTTCTCCAAATAACGAATAAAGGAATCTATATATATTGCAAAGAGCAATGGCGAGCAAGGGCACCCCTGACGTGTTCCCCTGGAGATGGCGATTTCCTTAGTAAGACTTCCATTGATAGATACGACAGCCCTAGGATTATTATACATTTTTTGTATCGCCTGAATAAACTTGTTTCGAAATCCCATCATCGCCATTGCTTTCCAGAGAAACTGCCAGGAGACCCTATCAAAGGCCTTCTCTGCATCCAAAAGGATCAGGGCCATAGGGTCTCCTGTAGTTTCTGTTCCATCAAAAAGTGTTATTACCCTCTGGATATGATTGATCGTTGACCTTCCAGGGACAAAACCGTGCTGGCTTTTGACGATTACATTGTGTATTATAGGGGCAATTCGATTTGCCAAGATTTTGGAATATATTTTAGAATCAGCATTTATAAGGGTTATGGGGCGATATGATCCTAAATGTTCTGGGGGTTTCCCCTTTTTAGCGAAAATCACAATTTTGGCGTTGGACCAGGAGCTGGGAGGTTCCCCCCCGGAGAAAATATGGATAATCAAGTCTCTAAATATGTGTTTGATTTCGTCTATAAATGTGCTATAGAACTCTGAGGGGATACTGTCCAGACCTGTTGCCTTTCCTTTAGGGAGGCTATTAACTGCGGTCAATACCTCTTCCATATTCGGAGTTTCCTCTAGAGCCAGCTGAGTATTTACCTCAAGCTTTACGATATCACAATTCTCTAAGTACCTTTCTATTTCTGTAATATCTTCATTGCCCTTATCCGTATATAGTTCTTTATATAACCTCCAAAATGCTTGTTTAATCAGCTCTGAGTCTTTTAACTGGCCTTCCACTGGGTCTATAATTTCCCTTATTAGATTAGCATTGACCTGTTGTCGCAATCGCACCGCCAATTGATGACCCACTTGCTCATTGACTTCATATATTAATTCTTTTCGTGCCGTGGCTTTCCGGATTGCCTTATCTGAAAAGATATTGGTAATTGCTGCCTTGGCAACTGCTACTTGGGCTAAGGTGCTAGAGATGTCCCCAGTTGAGTCTCTATTGCTGGTGACACGGATGAGCCCTACTTCAGCTAGCATAAGCTCATCCTGCAGCCTCTGCATCTCCTCTTTCTCTCGCCTGTTTGCTCTGAGGGAATATGACATAGTCTCACCCCGGACCCCTGCTTTCAATGTGTCCCAAACAACCTCTATTGACGTACTATTAATGTTTTCTGCTAGGAACTTGGGTATCCAGTCTTTCATGTGAATACAATACTGAAGGTCGTTCAGTAGTGCTTTTTCAAATGACCACAGAGTAGGCTCTGATTTAGCTAGCCTAATAGTCAGTGTACAGAGAAGGGGGTTATGGTCAGATAGTACCCGGGGCAATTTAACAATTTGGGAATTCCTGAGTAGTGAATTTGAGAGTAAAATATAGTCAATTCTGGTGTGCGTGTGGTGTGGATTTGAACAAAAGGTATATCCAAGGTCCCCGGTGTTAGTATTTGACGTCTGCCAGCTATCTACAAGTCCATGCACAAGACACAAATCCTTAAGGGAGCGAAATACTTTAGGTTTGTGTCCTTTATAGACCCATTCATCGTTTAAGGACCAGTTAGCCGGGAGGTTAATATTAAAATCCCCACAGACCAACACTGGAAGAGGCCAGTGTGAAAGTTCATTAGAGACCTCATCGAAAACCCTGGGGTCATCTGTATTGCTCCCATAAATAGCACAAATTGTGATTTTTTGCCCTGTTTGATAGCTGCATTCAGTAATAGCCCAGCGGCCAAACTTATCAGCTTTAGATTTGTTAAACACCAATCCACTCCCTTTAGCCAGAATGGCAACCCCCCGAATTTTAGCACCTTGTGAGGTAGCACACACCAGTTTATACCCTAGTGTATTTAACAACTGGCTCTGGGACCCTTCAATATGCGTCTCCTGCATACATACAACGTTGGCTCCCCAATTTTGTAGACCAATTGCCACCATTTGCCTTTTCTTAAGATCGTTCAGACCACAAATATTCAGAGATAATATTTTTATCCCAGCCATGTTCCTAATAAAAGAGTGCCATATCTTATATCACAGACAATCTGGTTTCCTGTGATCCCTATAGGTATTTCCATAGTTCTTATTGACATAGATTTACTTCCCTTTATGTCTAACCTGTCCGGCCTCCCCCCCTCCCCTTTCCCCCCCCCCCACCCACCACCACCTTTGAAGGTTACCTGGGCCTGTCTGGACCAGGGGTGCGACATCCGCGCAAGCAGGCTCTGCGAACTAGGCTAGTTTGTTAGTATAAGTTGTATGCTTATTTTTTAAAGTTGACCCTGAGCCTAAAGTTTTAAATAATTTTTCAGACTTAATTTCCCCAAATCGTTCAGCCATTCCACTAACAGTCCACGCTTTCCCAATATATACCTTCTACTTGATATACATTGCAATAGTTCCTTCATCTTATATATTCCTTTTACAACAAGTCTTTAAGTCTACAAGTCTATAAATCTGATTTAGATTATTTCCCTGGATTTCGAGAGGTTATCTCTGAAATTTCTCGAAGATAGTCCTCCGCCTGTATTTCGCTGTTGAAGCTTCTTGTTGTACCTTTAAATATAATTTTCAGGCGTGCCGGATTTTGCAAGAATACTTTTGCTCCAACTTTTTCAAAGGGTCCAAATAGCTGACGCATTTTCCATCTTCGCTCCACGGTGGCGTGAGCGAAGTCCGGTCTAACAAAAAATTTGAACCCCTTATGCTCTCTTTGGGTGGTAGGTCTTGCAAGGTCGTAGATTTTTTCACGGAGGAGAAAATTCCCAAAGCAGACCAGCATTGCCCTGGGATATTGATTTTGCTTGTTAGAGTTTTTTGATAGCATTAGAGGAAAACGATGGGCCCGCTGGACTTCCCTTTCCATATCCCAGGCTTCCAATTCCGGAAACGATGTTTTGAGTATGTTAACCATTGCCCCTCTAGCATCGCTTACCTCAAAATTCTCCGGAATTCCGAGAAACCTTAGATTATTCCTTCTGGATCTGTTTTCATGATCTTCCACTTTGGCCATAAGATCCCTTATTGTTCCATCTTGTTCTGTTTCCCTTTTTTGAAGCGTTGCAACATCGGTTTCAAGATTCTCAGTACGGGTTTCCATCATGACCATTCTTTCCGAGATCTCGGAGCAAATACTGCCCACTTTCCTCACTGCTCCTTGTAATTTTTCAATGGCCATGCGGTTCTTTTGACTGTCTTTTTTCACATCCTCATGGAAGTTTTTTATTGAGCTGAGCACCTGGCTCAACGAGGGCTCCGTAGTTTTTTGGTGTCTATCTTTTTTTTCATGTACCCTCAGGGTTTGGCATGGTGTTTCCCCTGTTGATTTAGTTTCTGGGCTTCTTCGGGGGGGATTAGGTCTACTTTTGACATAGTCCGTGTTATTACCAGGGTCTGTGGTTTCCTCATTCAACACGTTTCGTTCTCTTTTGTGTTTTGACCTTTTTTTCCCCCCACTCCTTTTTTTCCTGGTGTTGATTTCGATAGATAATCTTGAATCATTGGAGCCAGAGAGCTCCAGAGATACGGCGCCCCTTCGAGCGCTTGGACTTGATTCTCTTGAATTGCTCAGTTGGCTTAGGTCACTAGAGGTCGAAGCTTCAGGTTTAAACGTGCTCCACAAGGCTATTGTGAGAGCCCGTCCATTTACAGTCAGGCATTAAAAAGTCAGTTAGATTCCTTTGTACTTCCTCCTGGTTCTGCTCTAGTGCAATATGTCGATGATCTTCTAGTGGCTGCCGATGACAAGGAAACTTGCAAAACAGCTACAATTTCCTTATTGCATCATTTGTCTAGTTTGAATCACAAGGTGTCACCTTCAAAAATGCAATACTGTTGCCAAGAAGTGACCTACCTAGGTCATCTCTTGTCAAAGGAGGGAAGGAAGTTGACCCCAGAGAGAACAAAAACAATTATGCAGATGAATGTTCCCAGCACACAGAGAGAAGTACGTGCCTTTTTAGGTATTACTTCATACTGTAGGCAGTGGATCCCAAATTTTTCCCTTTTGGCAAAACCATTGGTAGCTTTGACTGGGAAAGGTGTTCCGAGTCTGGTGCCATGGTCTGCTGAATGTCAGCAGAGTTTTTCTGAGTTACGAAACGCACCGTGTTCAGCTCCTGTGTTGGGTACACCCGACTACAGTAAGCCATTCACGCTCTATGTTCACGAGAGAGAAGGTTGCGCGTTGAGTGTTCTGACACAGAGATTTGGTGATAAACAACGCCCTTGTGCGTATTTTTCATCAACATTAGATCCGGTAGCTAGAGCGTTGCCTAGTTGTTTGAGAGCTACAGCGGCAGCTGCAGCTTCCATTCGACAGTCTGCTGGTTTAGTGATGAACAACATGCTAGTGGTCATGGTTCCACATGCCGTGGATACACTCATGAACCGAACCAAGACGCAACACCTTACCAGTGCTAGATTATCAGGCTACGAGCTGACACTGTTAGCAAGTCATATTCAGATCAAAAGATGCAATGTATTGAATCCAGCAACATTGTTGCCGACTAATCAGGAGTCGAGTGATTCTGAACCACATGATTGCTGTTTCAGAACCGAGGAAGAGACAAAAGGACGAATTGATTTAAAAGACACTCCGTTGTCAGATCCAGATGGCACGTTGTATGTTGATGGGTCGTGTTTTAAATTGGAGAATTGTGATGTGACTGCTGCTTATGCAGTAACGACTTTAAGTACGATTGTGGAGACTGCGAGAGTGAGTCAGAATTCTGCCCAAGCTGCGGAATTAATTGCACTAACGAGAGCGTGTGTTTTAGCTAAGGGAAAGAGAGTGAATGTGTTCACAGATAGTCAGTACGCGTTCGGCGTGGCCCATAGTTTTGGCCGTTTGTGGAAAGAGAGAGGTTTCATTACGTCCCATGGGACTAAGATTCAACATGGTCAGCTAGTTAACGACTTGTTGGAATCTCTAACCTTGCCGACTGAAGTTGCGATTGTGAAATGCAGTGCTCATAAAGCAATCACGGATGATGTTGGTCGTGGGAATGCTTTTGCTGATGAGACCGCTAAACAGACAGCTAGAAATATGATGAGTAGAATGTATGTTGCAACGTCTGCAAGATGGATTTCTGAATCTGGAATGTGTGAGGACACAGTGGAAAGTGTGAAAGAAATTCAGAAAGAAGCGACTGAGGAGGAAAAACTCGTATGGAAAGAAAGCACGGGTAAATTGGACTCGAGTGGGTGTTGGATTGATCTGTCAGAACAACAGCGTTGGATGTTGCCTGATGCGTACGTGCTTGCAGTAGTAACGATGGCGCATGGAGCAGCGCACATGAGTTCTAAAGGGATTTGTAAGATGTTGGCTCCAGTCTGGAAGAATGATGGGATTAGTAAGTGTGCAGAGAGAGTGGTGAAAAATTGTATGGTATGCCTGATGCATAATCCTGGCAAGGGAATCCCCACACCCGCTGGTCACTTCGCTCCTCCTTCCTGCCCCTTTGAAGTGATCCAGTTAGACTTCATTCACATGGATCGTTGCAACAATCTAAAGTACGTCCTAGTGGTAGTTTGTGCTTTTTCCAGATGGATCGAAGCATATCCACTAAAGGACAACACTGCTTTGTCCACTGCCAAAATTCTTCTCAAAGAATACTTCCCCAGGTATGGCATGCCACGGATTGTATGGTCAGATAATGGAAGTGAGTTCGTAGGGAAAGTTATGCAGAGTGTGTGTGCGGGCTTAGGGATCAAACAGAAGTTCCACAGTGCGAATCATCCCCAGTCTGCTGGTTTAGTTGAGGGTTACAATGGCACCCTCAAACTGAAACTTGCTAAGATACAAGCATCCACGGGTTTGTCCTGGCCAGATGCACTACCTTTGGCTCTGTTATCCACAAGAGCGACAGTGCATTCTAGAGTAGGGCTTAGTCCATACGAAATAGTATTTGGTCGTCCTGCCAATGTTTGGGGAGTACCTAGACCGAAGGAATTTAGACAGTTGGAATATCCAATGTTAATTGATTATCTTTTCGACTTGACTGCTAAATTGAGTCTTATTCACCAACAGGTTTTCGATGCATTGCCAAAGCCACCGGAGAGTCCAGGCCATCAGCTGAAACCAGGTGATCAAGTGGTCATCCGAAATTTTGCCCGGACGAAAAATCTCCAACCCAGATTCGTTGGCCCCTTCCAGGTGTTGTTGGCGACGAGAACTGCTATTCGTGTGGCTGGACGAAAGAACTGGATTCATACAACACACGTCAAGCGTGTGCCTCTGCCGCTTCCTTATGATGACTGGGTGAAGAAAGGAATCGGTGCCTCTGAATCTGAACAAATCCCCAGGTTTATCCCTTTCAGCGATGCAGAACTAATCACTGACACATCGAACTTTGACTCCCCTTCTGAAACTGCTCCTTTGAATTCTGAACATTTACCTTCTGCATCAAAAGAACATTTGTCATCTGCGAACTTGAACATTGCAACCCCTGCTGAAAATACACTGTTTCCAGATCAAACAGCTCCTGCAAAATTGAGATACAATTTACGATCTCGCAATATGGAAAAATAAAGCAGGAAACTGCCTATTTTACACATTTGAATTTTGATACATTGCCTCCAGCCAGGAAGTTTACTAATACTTTGTATTGTTTTGTTGTTTTAAAATTGCCTTGCCGTCTGGGTAGCCGTAGGGTCGTGGCTGTGTGCCTAGTTGAATCTGCGGGGGTCAGACACTAGGTCGATCTTTCTGTTAGTTCTGGGAACTCCCAGGGCTGATAGAGGCATTTTCATCTACGTACACATCATCAGTGGTCGCGAGCGGATTGTAGAAGATGGAGCTTCCTGAGCTGCAACGAGAGAATGTAATTTATGTTCGCAGAAATAGACTTTACAAAATTCTTCACAGCAAATGCTTTCTAATGCAATGTGCCGTTACGTTTTTGATTGTTTTAATAACGTTGGTGGGTGGAATCGTCTTTGGTGTGCATTTAATTCTTACACCGGTAACAACTACAGTACCTCCCCTTGATCCTGTGTCTTCTACTGTTGCTTCTATGCATTCTTTTCACTCGTTTCCTGAACACGAACAAGCTTGACGCTCAGAATTCATTAATAACACATTTGTACAGTTCTTGCATCAACACCAACTGGTAGTTAACACTACAGACTGCTGGGTGTGTGGCTTGATACCCCACACTATGGATAAAGGCATTCCCTATCTAGTCTTGCCTTTTAGCTATAATGGATCATTTCAGGCCTTTCAGACCATTTTTGCTTATGCCCTTGAGACCTATCCTCCGCGTCCACCACGTTCCACTAAATACAACTCTGCCAACAAAGCTTTAGTCCAGGGAATTATTGACATGATTAAAGACGTCAATAATACTCCATCTTACCCTAGAGATGAATTACGGGTATATTTGAGTTGGAATTCTACAGAGTATCGCCTTAGTTTGGGAGAGAGCAAGCGTAAGAGCTCCACTCCAGTCTGGGTCGTACCTCACCGAGGTCAAGTCTGTTTGCAGGGAAATGGGAGGAATCCGAGAGCTCAGCTAGGGAAGAGTGAGTGCGTTGAGACTTACGTGTTTCCGTCTAACTCTTCCCCTGCCTTTCTTACTGCTAGGGGTACCCACTTCATCTGTCAAGACAGAGCGTATACATGGTTACCTGCTGACTTTTCAGGTTCATGTTATATTGCTCGACTGTTGCCTCCAACGTACACTGCTTCTTCAGATTATCACAAGACCAGAATAGCAAGAGGTGTCTTCAGCAAGGAAGATACCGCTGGTCAGGAAGCCGGAGACTTCTTCAAAGGTTTCCTTCCGTTCTGGGGGCCTATGGCCAGTAGTAGAAATATACGTCAGCTAACACGGGTAGTTGAATCTACTATTACCGAAACTGCTGGTGCCCTTAGTAACTTGACAAAATAGGAGGATTGTAGGAGCACTCCGAATTAATCTGAATTTTACTATTTTGTACACTGGTGCTGCGATTGTAAAAGGGTTGTCAGTCCTGGTTCTGAAAGATCGTTATGGTGGTGTTGAGTTACCACCCAATCGCGCACTGTTCACGTGGCGTTGTGGCGCCTTGTATAGTCTTATAGATACAAACTGTATTTTAACCACTCTCGTGTTTTATTTCATTCTTTTATTTCATTTATTTCTTCTCTAACTCATATTATTTTTCATATAAGTTTTGATTGCATTGTTTTACATTACATACACATTGCTTTTCATCACTGACATTTTTCACAGGACATTTTCATTTCATGTTTGTCAGCATATATCTGGCACATATAATATAATGCATTCAATCAACATTTTTGTGAATGAGCCCAATGCATTTCGGCACTCGTGTGAGCCTTCATCAGGGGAAGTATCTACAAAAGGAAATTGAAAAAACATGGTGTAAGTATCTGTTTGTGGTGGGGGGTTCTGTCAATATATAACTGTGATGCGTGCATACCTGATAGTTCTGGTGGTAAATGAACTGAATCCTGTCTCTCAGTCTCTGTACAAAACATAAGTACAAGCCACTCTGTGATAAATACATCTACACATATGTTATAACTCACAACTTGCCATTAGTTGTCCTACATACCTTGTGCTACTATGTCTCGGATGTCTGGGAAAAAATAATAAGCAACCAGGTTCTAGCTATTTATATATGTGCACTCAAAACATCTTCCTGCATTTCCAATTCTCAACATACCTTATTAGAATGTGCCTCAGGATTCTGAAAAATATGAATCAGATCTACATCTTAGTTGCTATTGACGGTCAATAAACTGCTGAAAAACGGCTCGCGGTAGCTTGCCGTATTTACCTTGTCTTGATCTTTATCTTCCCGATCTAAAAAGCCGAGATACAACAAAGTAAGCACCCTCGCGGTAATGTCGAAGAATCTACCACTGCTCTAATGTAAACACTGAGGCCATACCTGTATTCAAAGTCACTGCCGCTCTAAACGATGCCCGCGATCCGCTTCAACTACCGATGGCACCGATGCCTGCCTGTTAGTAACTCCGTTGAACTCCGCGTCAGTTTCGCGGAGTTAACAACTGACGACGGACTGATCAACATGATCTAAGGGATTCTAGGTCTTCGTAGCGGCCATCTTGGACTGGTTGCTTAAGTGTATAAGTTTAAAGCAATGGCTCACTAGTAGCTATTTTTAATGTTGCTATATAGTGAAATCCTGTATACTAGGTGAACCCTATCTGGATTCATGGTCTGTACTATTATTGTCAACATAATGACGAAATCAATGTTGTTACTGTGGAGTTGTCCTGCAGTTGCAAACACGTGGTGTGAATTGGATAATATGTTTTGCTGGGTCTCGTGTGAGTAGTATTATGTGTTGTTGACAACTGGCTCATGATATGTGTACTTTAAATCTAGGATGAATTGTATATGTCACAGACTTTTGTGGAGCGTGCTTGTTCAGTCAGGTGAGATATCATTTAAAGACTGTGTTGGAATTTTGTGTTTTGAGTGTCATATCATCATTATATACAATATATGGAAACTTAATGTAAGTAACACTCCCCAATTACTGATAGGTTTCACTACAATAGTATCACATTTGTGTCATAAAACAACGAGTTACATCTCCCTAATATTCAAAACATTATTATTCTCTGTAAACGTGGAAGCCTCACTGGTGGATTATAATGAATGTCTCTTTTTAAACATGAGATCTTATTAATACTAGTGCCTACAGGAAACATGCTAAATCGTACTTGTCATTGAGACCAGTAGGTGTCATGGTGTTTAGATATTTTATCCAAAAGAGTTCACGTTGTAATAGTTTCCGGTGATTGTTTATGCCTTGTTTCAATGGTACTTGTTCTAGGATTTGAAATCTCAATTGGGATATGCTGTGTTTCTCTGCAATCCAATGTTGTACCAGTGGTGAGGTCAGGGTGTTGTTCCGAATTCGACTTTTATGTTCAGATATTCGCACTTTTATTTTTCTCTCGGTCTTCCCTATGTACATCCTTCCACATGGACATTTGATTCCATACACCACATTTTGCGTGTTGCAATCGCTTGTATGTCTTAAACGTATCGGTTTGCCTGTTGTAGGGTGAATACATGTATCCCCTATTATTGCATTGTTGCAGTTGATGCAATTGTGACATCGAATGGTTCCTCTATTGGTGGAAATGTCTTCTGGTTGATGTTTGAGTTTTAATTTTTCCTTAAGATTCAATCCTCGAGTGTACGCATGTAGTGGCAATTCTTTGAACAAGCCTTTGAAATCAGGTTCCAGGGACAGTAATTCCCATCTCTTATTAATGATGTTTTTGATTTTGTGTGATTGGGTGGTGTATTTTGTAACAAATACCATCCTGTCCTGTTGTTTTTTTGGTCGCGATTGCAATAATGTCATTCTGTCCATTGTGGATACTTTTACTATCTGTTCTTGCAGTATATCGTTTGGATATCCTCTTTCCTCATATTTCCGTACTTGTCTTTCCAAGGTCTTGTCGCATGTCTGCATGTTTGAGCATATACGCTTGATTCGGATGAATTGGGATAGTGGTAAATTTTTAATCAAGCTTCTGGGATGAAAGCTCGTATAATTGAGGGCACTGTTCCGATCCGTGGGTTTTGTATATAATTCAGTGTAGGACAACTAATGGCAAGTTGTGAGTTATAACATATGTGTAGATGTATTTATCACAGAGTGGCTTGTACTTATGTTTTGTACAGAGACTGAGAGACAGGATTCAGTTCATTTACCACCAGAACTATCAGGTATGCACGCATCACAGTTATATATTGACAGAACCCCCCACCACAAACAGATACTTACACCATGTTTTTTCAATTTCCTTTTGTAGATACTGCCCCTGATGAAGGCACACACGAGTGCCGAAATGCATTGGGCTCATTCACAAAAATGTTGATTGAATGCATTATATTATATGTGCCAGATATATGCTGACAAACATGAAATGAAAATGTCCTGTGAAAAATGTCAGTGATGAAAAGCAATGTGTATGTAATGTAAAACAATGCAATCAAAACTTATATGAAAAATAATATGAGTTAGAGAAGAAATAAATGAAATAAAAGAATGAAATAAAACACGAGAGTGGTTAAAATACAGTTTGTATCTATAAGACTATACAAGGCGCCACAGCGCCACGTGAACAGTGCGCGATTGGGTGGTAACTCAACACCACCATAACGATCTTAGTAACTTGACAGCTGAGCTTCAGGCGGATCGTCTCATGACGTTGCAGAACCGTATGGTTCTAGACGTAATACTTGCAGATCGAGGTGGGGTATGCAGAATGATCCAATCGAGCTGCTGTGTTTTTATTCCCAATAATGCTCCGACTGTCTATGAAGCGATCTCTAAACTACACAAGATTTCCGACTCTATACACGTAGAAAAGGGAAACTGGTCCTTAATGGAGTGGTTTTGGACTCTGCTATCAGCGTGGGGATGGAAGGTTCTGATGGTCATCGGTGTCATCCTAGTATTCCTGTTCTCGTGCTGCCTTATTATACAATGTGGTCCCGCTTTGTGTAGTCTCTGTGCTGCAACCTGTTTCAGAAAACCACCTGCGTTTGGAGAAAAGGCGCGAGAAAGGATGATGATACAACAACATGTCACTGACCTGATGAGCATAGAGTTAGACTCTGACATAGACTGAGTAATTGCCTATGTAAGGGCAAAAGGAGGGTCTGAGGTTCCGTGACGATTTGAACCCGTGTTTTCAACATTGTCGTAAATACATAATTTTGGTATCAGTGAACCGCAAATGATCCATTTAGCATATCCTGGTGTTTTCGCTATGCTACGAGCAAGAGCACTCCTGTTACAAACACATTTCTGATCTACCCATGGCATCCATCTTAGATTACGGCAGCCATTTTGTATTTCTTGCCCTCACATAGTCAATGGACACGCAATGACCTCTGATTACTTCATTTCAATTAAGGACACGTAGGCTTTGGCCGGCGATTCACCTCCCTAGTTACACGTGCACCTTAAGACAGAAAACGCCATGGTTACATGACTCGACAGAAACTGCCTCCTCTGCCTAAGGCCAGTCCTGCTATACTGGTTCTCGTGTTCGTTGGCCTGATCATGATTAGGCGGCCGAAGCTGGTAGCCTTGCCCATTTACGACCCACAAACATCTCTTATCCTGCTTTTCTATCTTCTGCACCTGGCTCTGCTCCTTTCCTTCTGGGCCTTTATTAGGGGGAGGTAACGAAATTTACGATGAGGCGGTCCGGCTCTTGAATGAAAAGTTGACATGAGATTATGATGGAATAGTGGGAACCCCTCGTTCGTAATGTTTTGACATCAGATATTGTTGACGATTCCTGTGCAACGCCAAATATTTATTGTTTAGAACACAAAGGTTTAGGAATGTACTAACATGTAAAGAATTTGCCCGAAGCCTAATATTTAGTATATAAGAAGCAACCCTCTTTGTACAAATCGAACAGTCTCCTAGATACTGCCCGTGTGTAGTTTCTGTGACTTCTGTGTCCCTGCAGTAATAAACCTTTGGTCTTTGACGCCACCATCGAGAAGCCCGTGTTTCTGTTTATTTGTGCACCGAGACAGGTAGAACTCCGGGGTCTTCGGGTGTTATCCCTGACACCTCTGGACGGAACCAAAAAGTCCAGAACTCCATCCTCAGCCCCCGGACTCCTGCTCAGCCCCCAGACTCCTGCTCAGCCCCCAGACTCCTGCTCAGCCCCCAGACTCCTGCTCAGCCCCAGACTCCTGCTCAGCCCAAATACTCCTGCTCAGCCCCAGACTCCTGCTCAGCCCCAGACTCCTGCTCAGCCCCCAGACCCCAGCACCAAGACTCCTGCCCAGCCCCCAGAATCATGCTCAGCCCCAGACAACTGCCCACAGACTCCTGCTCAGCCCTCAGACTCCTGCTCAGCCCCAGACTCCTGCTCAGCCCCCAGTCTCCCGCTCAGCCCCCAGACTCCTCCTCAGCCCCCAGACTCCTGCTCTGCCCCAGACTCCTGCTCTGCCCCCAGACTCCTGCACAGCTCACAGACTCATGCTCAGACTCCAGACTCCTGCTCAGCCCCCAGACTCCTGCCCCCAGACTCCCGCTCAGCCCCCAGACTCCCGCTCAGCCCCAGACTCCTGCTCAGCGCCCGGACACCAGCACCCAGACTCCTGCTCAGCCCCCAGACTCCAGCTCAACCCCCAGATTCCTGCAGACTCCTGTTCAGCCCCCAGACTCCTGCTCAGCCCTGAGACTCCTGCTCAGACTCAGCCCCCAGACTCCTGCTCAGCTCCCAAGCTCCCGCTCAGCCCCCGGGCTCCCGCTCAGCCCCCAGGCTCCCGCTCAGCCCCCAGGCTCCTGCTCAGCCCACAGACTCCTGCTCAGCCCCCAGACTCCTCCTCAGCCCCCAGACTCCTGCTCAGGCCCCAGACTCCTTCACAGCTCTCAGACTCATGCTCAGTCCCCAGACTCCTGCTCAGCCCCCAGACTCCTGCTCAGCCCCCAGACTCCCGCTCAGCCCCCAGACTCCAGCTCAGCCCCCAGACTTCTGCTCAGCCCCCAGACTCCTGCTCAGCCCCACACTCCTGCTCAGCCCCTAGACTCCAGCACCCAGACTCCTGCTCAGCCCCCAGACTCCTGCTCAGTCCCCAGACTCCTGCTCAGCTCCAGACTCCTGCTCAGCCCCCAGACTCCTGCTCAGCCCCCAGAATGCTGCTCAGCCCCACACTCCTGCTCAGCCCCCAGACTCCTGCTAAGCCTCCAGAATCCTGCTCAGCCCCCAGACTCCTGCTCAGCTCCCAGACTCCAGCTCAGCCCCCAGACTCCTGCTCAGCCCCCAGAATCCTGCTCAGCCCCAGACTCCTGCTCTGCCCCCAGACTCCTGATCAGCCCTCAGACTCCTGCTCAGACCCCAGGCTCCCGCTCAGCCCCCAGACTCCCGCTCAGCCACCAGGCTACTCCTCAGCCCCGGGCTCCTTCTCAGGCCCCGGACTCCTGCAAAGCTCCCAGACTCATGCTCAGCCCCAGACTCCTGCCTCAAGACTCCTGCTCAGCCCCAGACTCCTGCTCAGCCCCCAGACTCCTGCTCAGCCCCCAGACTCCTGCTCAGCCCCCAGACTCCTGCTCACCCCCAGACTCCAGCTCAGCCCCCAGACTGCAGCACCCAGACTCCTGCTCAGCCCCCAGATTCTTGCTCAGCCCTAGACTCCTGCTCAGCCCCCAGGCTCCCGCTCAGCCCCCAGACTCCTGCTCAGCCGCCAGACTCCTCCTCAGCCCCCAGGCTCCTTCTCAGGCCCCAGACTCCTGCACAGCTCCGAGACTCATGCTCAGCCCCAGGCTCCTGCCCCCAGACTCCTGCTCAGTCCCAGACTCCTGCTCAGCCCCCAGACTACTGCTCAGCCCCAGACTCCTCCTCAGCCCCCAGACTCCTCCTCAGCCCCCAGACTCCTCCTCAGCACCCAGATTTCTCCTCAGCCCCCAGACTCCTGCTCAGCCCCCAGACACCTGCTCAGCCCCCAGACTCCTGCTCAGCCAACAGACTACTCCTCAGCCCCGGGCTCCTTCTCAGGCCCCAGACTCCTGCACAGCTCCCAGACTCATGCTCAGCGCCAGACTCCTGCCCCAAGACTCCTGCTCAGCCCCAGACTCCTGCTCAGCCCCCAGACTCCTGCTCAGTCCCCAGACTCCTGCTCAGCTCCAGACTCCTGCTCAGCCCCCAGACTCCTGCTCAGCCCCCAGACTCCTGCTCAGCCCCCAGAATGCTGCTCAGCCCCAGACTCCTGCTCAGCCCCCAGACTCCTGCTCAGCCTCCAGAATCCTGCTCAGCCCCCAAACTCCTGCTCAGCTCCCAGACTCCAGCTCAGCCCCCAGACTCCTGCTCAGCCCCCAGAATTCTGCTCAGCCCCAGACTCCTGCTCTGCCCCCAGACTCCTGATCAGCCCTCAGACTCCTGATCAGCCCTCAGACTCCTGCTCAGACCCCAGGCTCCCGATCAGCCCCCAGACTCCTGCTCAGCCACCAGACTACTCCTCAGCCCCGGGCTCCTTCTCAGGCCCCAGACTCCTGCACAGCTCCCAGACTCATGCTCAGCCCCAGACTCCTGCCCCAAGACTCCTGCTCAGCCCCAGACTCCTGCTCAGCCCCCGGACTCCTGCTCAGCCCCCAGACTCCTGCTCAGCCCCCAGACTCCTGCTCACCCCCAGACTCCAGCTCAGCCCCGAGACTGCAGCACCCAGACTCCTGCTCAGCCCCCAGATTCCTGCTCAGCCCCAGACTCCTGCTCAGCCCCCAGGCTCCCGCTCAGCCCCTAGACTCCTGCTCAGCCGCCAGACTCCTCCTCAGCCCCCAGGCTCCTTCTCAGGCCCCAGACTCCTGCACAGCTCCGAGACTCATGCTCAGCCCCAGGCTCCTGCCCCCAGACTCCTGCTCAGTCCCAGACTCCTGCTCAGCCCCCAGACTACTGCTCAGCCCCGACTCCTCCTCAGCCCCCGACTCCTCCTCAGCCCCCAGACTCCTCCTCAGCCCCCAGACACCTGCTCAGCCCCCAGACTCCTACTCAGCCACCAGACTACTCCTCAGCCCCGGGCTCCTTCTCAGGCCCCAGACTCCTGCACAGCTCCCAGACTCCTGCTCAGCCCCCAGACTACTGCTCAGCCCCGACTCCTCCTCAGCCCCCGACTCCTCCTCAGCACCCAGATTTCTCCTCAGCCCCCAGACTCCTGCTCAGCCCCCAGACACCTGCTCAGCCCCCAGACTCCTACTCAGCCACCAGACTACTCCTCAGCCCCGGGCTCCTTCTCAGGCCCCAGACTCCTGCACAGCTCCCAGACTCATGCTCAGCCCCAGACTCCTGCCCCAAGACTCCTGCTCAGTCCCAGACTCCTGCTCAGCCCCCAGACTCCTGCTCAGCCCCCAGACTTCTGCTCAGCCCCCAGACTCCTGCTCACCCCCAGACTCCAGCTCAGCCACCAGACTGCAGCACCCAGACTCCTGCTCAGCCCCCAGATTCCTGCTCAGCCCTAGACTCCTGCTCAGCCCCCGGCTCCCGCTCAGCCCCCAGACTCCTGCTCAGCCGCCAGACTCCTCCTCAGCCCCAAGGCTCCTTTTCAGGCCCCAGACTCCTGCACAGCTCCGAGTCTCGTGCTCAGCCCCAGGCTCCTGCCCCTAGACTCCTGCTCATCCCCCAGACTACTGCTCAGCCCCAGACTCCTCCTCAGCCCCCAGACTCCTCCTCAGCCCCCAGACTCCTCCTCAGCACCCAGATTTCTCCTCAGCCCCCAGACTCCTCCTCAGCCCCCAGACTCCTGCTCAGCCCCAGGACTCCTGCTCAGCCCCCAGACTCCTGCTCAGCCCCCAGACTCCAGCTCAGCCCCCAGACTCCTGCTCAGCCTCCAGACTCCTCCTCAGCCCCCAGACTCCTCCTCAGCACCCAGATTTCTCCTCAGCCCCCAGACTCCTGCTCAGCCCCCAGACACCTGCTCAGCCCCCAGACTCCTGCTCAGCCAAAGACTCTTGCTTGTCAGCCCCCAGACTCCTGCTCAGCCCAAGACTCCTGCTCAGCCCCTAGACTCCTGCTCATCCCCCAGACTCTAGCACACAGACTCCTGCTCAGCCCCCAGACTCCTGCTCAGCCCCAGACTCCTGCTCAGGCCCAGACTCCTGCTAAGCCCCCAGACTCCTGCTCAGCCCCAGACTCCTGCTAAGCCCCCAGACTCCTGCTAAGCCCCCAGACTCCTGCTCAGCCCCCAGACTCCTGTTCAGCCCCCAGACTCCTGCTCTGCCCCCAGACTCCTGCTCAGCCCTGAGACTCCTGCTCAGACTCAGCCCCCAGACTCCTGCTCAGCTCCCAAGCTCCCGCTCAGCCCCCAGGCTCCCGCTCAGCCCCCAGGCTCCCGCTCAGCCCACAGACTCCTGCTTAGCCCCCAGACCCCTCCTCAGCCCCCAGACTCCTGCTCAGCCCCCAGACTCCTGCTCAGCCCCCAGACTCCTGCTCAGCCCCCAGACTCCAGCTCAGCCCCCAGACTCCTGCTCAGCCTCCAGACTCCTGCTCAGCCCCAGACTCCTGCTCAGCCCCCAGACTCCAGCACCTAGACTCCTGCTCAGCCCCCAGACTCCTGCTCAGTCCCCGGACTCCTGCTCAGCTCCAGACTCCTGCTCAGCCCCCAGACTCCTGCTCAGCCCCCAGACTACTGCTCAGCCCCCAGAATGCTGCTCAGCCCCAGACTCCTGCTCAGCCCCGAGACTCCTGCTCAGCCTCCAGAATCCTGCTCAGCCCCCAGACTCCTGCTCAGCTCCCAGACTCCAGCTCAGCCCCCAGACTCCTGCTCAGCCCCCAGAATCCTGCTCAGCCCCAGACTCCTGCTCTGCCCCCAGACTCCTGATCAGCCCTCAGACTCCAGCTCAGACCCCAGGCTCCCGCTCAGCCCCCAGACTCCTGCTCAGCCACCAGACTACTCCTCAGCCCCGGGCTCCTTCTCAGGCCCCAGACTCCTGCACAGCTCCCAGACTCATGCTCAGCCCCAGACTCCTGCCCCAAGACTCCTGCTCAGCCCCAGACTCCTGCTCAGCCCCAAGGCTCCTGCTCAGCCCCCAGACTCCTGCTCACCCCCAGACTCCAGCTCAGCCCCAGACTGCAGCACCCAGACTCCTGCTCAGCCCCCAGATTGCTGCTCAGCCCCAGACTCCTGCTCAGCCCCCAGGCTCCCGCTCAGCCCCCAGACTCCTGCTCTGCCCCAGACCCCTGCTAAGCCCCCAGACTCCTGCTCAGCCCGCAGACTCCTGTTCAGCCCCCAGACTCCTGCTCAGCCCCCAGACTCCTGCTCAGCCCTGAGACTCCTGCTCAGACTCAGCCCCTAGACTCCTGCTCAGCTTCCAGACTCCCGCTCAGCCCCCAGGCTCCCGCTCAGCCCACAGACTCCTGCTTAGCCCCCAGACTCCTCCTCAGCCCCCAGACTCCTGCTCAGCCCCCAGACTCCTGCTCAGCCCCCAGACTCCTGCTCACCCCCCAGACTCCAGCTCAGCCCCCAGACTCCTGCTCAGCCCCCAGACTCCTGCTCAGCCCCAGACTCCTGCTCAGCCCCCAGACTCCAGCACCCAGACTCCTGCTCAGCCCCCAGACTCCTGCTCAGCTCCAGACTCCTGCTCAGCCCCCAGACTCCTGCTCAGCCCCCAGACTACTGCTCAGCCCCCAGAATGCTGCTCAGCCCCAGACTCCTGCTCAGCCCCGAGACTCCTGCTCAGCCTCCAGAATCCTGCTCAGCCCCCAGGCTCCTGCTCAGCTCCCAGACTCCAGCTCAGCCCCCAGACTCCTGCTCAGCCCCCAGAATCCTGCTCAGCCCCAGACTCCTGCTCTGCCCCCAGACTCCTGATCAGCCCTCACACTCCTGCTCAGACCCCAGGCTCCCGCTCAGCCCCCAGACTCCTGCTCAGCCAGCAGACTACTCCTCAGTCCCCGGCTCCTTCTCAGGCCCCAGACTCCTGCACAGCTCCCAGACTCATGCTCAGCCCCAGACTCCTGCCCAAAGACTCCTGCTCAGCCCCAGACTCTTGCTCAGCCCCCAGACTCCTGCTCAGCCATCAGACTCCTGCTCAGCCCCCAGACTCCTGCTCACCCCCAGACTCCAGCTCAGCCCCCAGACTGCAGCACCCAGACTCCTGCTCAGCCCCCAGATTCCTGCTCAGCCCAAGACTCCTGCTCAGCCCCCAGGCTCCCGCTCAGCCCCCAGACTCCTGCTCAGCCGCCAGACTCCTCCTCAGCCCCCAGGCTCCTTCTCAGGCCCCAGACTCCTGCACAGCTCCGAGACTCATGCTCAGCCCCAGGATCCTGCCCCCAGACTCCTGCTCAGTCCCAGACTCCTACTCAGCCCCCAGACTACTGCTCAGCCCCAGACTCCTCCTCAGCCCCCAGACTCCTCCTCAGCCCCCAGACTCCTCCTCAGCACCCAGATTTCTCCTCAGCCCCCAGACTCCTGCTCGTCATCCCCCAGACTCCTGCTCAGCCCAAGACTCCTGCTCAGCCTCTAGACTCCTGCTCCTCTCCCGGACTCCAGCACACAGACTCCTGCTCAGCCCCAGACTCCTGCTCAGCCCCAGACTCCAGCTCAGGCCCAGACTCCTGCTAAGCCCCCAGACTCCAGCTCAGCCCCAGACTCCTGCTAAGCCCTCTGACTCCTGCTCAGCCCCAAGACTCCTGTTCAGCCCCCAGACTCCTGCTCAGCCCCCAGACTCCTGCTCAGCCCTGAGACTCCTGCTCAGCTCCCAAAATCCCGCTCAGCCCCCAGGCTCCCGCTCAACCCCCAGGCTCCCGCTCAGCCCACAGACTCCTGCTCAGCCCCCAGACTCCTCCTCAGCCCCCAGACTCCTGCTCAGGCCCCAGACTCCTTCACAGCTCTCAGACTCATGCTCAGTCCCCAGACTCCTGCTCAGCCCCCAGACTCCTGCTGAGCCCCCAGACTCCTGCTCAGCCCCCAGACTCCAGCTCAGCCCCCAGACTCCTGCTCAGCCCCCAGACTCCGGCTCAGCCCCAGACTCCTGCTCAGCCCTGAGGTTCCGTGACGGTTCCGTGACGACTTGAACCCGTGTTTTCAAGTTTGTCGGAAATACATAATATGGGTATCAGTGAACCGCAAATGGTCCATTTAGTATATCCTGGTGTTTTCGCTACGCTACGAGCAAGAGCACTCCTTTTATAAACACATTTCTGATCTACCCATGGCATCCATCTTAGATCATGGCCGCCATTTTGTGATTCTTGCCCTCACATATGCAATAGCCTCTGATCACTTCATTTCGATTAAGGACACGTAACCTTAGCCGGAGATTCACCTCTTTTCATGACACGTGCACCTTAAACCAGATCACGCTGTAGCTGCATGACTCGACAAAGGCTACCTCCTCTGCCCGAGGCCAGTCCTGCCAAACTGGTCTTCGTGTCCATTGTACCTGATCATGATTAGGCGGCCGAAGCCGGTAGCCTTGCCCATTTACAACCCACAAACATCCCTTATCCCACTTTTCTATCTTCCACACCTGGCTCTGTTTCTTTCTTTCTGAATCTTTATTAGGGGGAGGTAACGAACTTTACGATGAGGCGGTCCGGGTCCTGAATGCAATATTGACAGGGAATTGTGACAGACTAGTGGGAACCCCTCTCTTCGCAATGTTTGGCCTCAGATATTATCGACGGTTCCTGTGTAACACCAAATATTTATTGTTTTAGACACAAAGGTTTTGGGAATGTATTACATGTAAAGAATTCGCCCCCAGCTTAAAATTTCGTATATAAGGAGCAACCCACTTTGTACAAATCGAACAGGCTCCTGATTACTGCCCGTGTGTAGTATCTGTGACTTCTGTGTCCCTGCAGTAATAAACCTTTGGTCTTTGACGCCACCATCGAGAAGCCCGTGTTTCTGTTCATTTGTGCACCAAGGCAGGTGGAACTCCGGGGTCTTTGGGTGTTGTACCCTGACACCTCTGGACGGAACCAAAAAGTCCAGAACTCCAATTGGCGCCCAACGTGGGGCGACGTCATTCGGTACCGGTCCAAAAGCCTGAAGAGTTCGAGAAGCTTCGTGTGAAGATTCCTGAGGGAGGCGCCCCACTTCATCGATCCCGGCATATCGCAAAAGTGGCCCGAAGTTCTCTTCCACGAGGGTTTCCCGTTCAGGACGGCTGCAGTGGGCCGTTGCCTTGACCGTCGCCCTGTCTTGGACCCGAAGTGGTGCAGTCCTTAGTACGGCGAAACGTGACGGGTTTCTTCTTGGTGACGTCTTCAGTGACTCAGTTAAGTATTTAGTGATAGCTAGCTGGTTACTTTGTGAGGATTGTTAAAAATCCTTGATCGGTTCTTGGTTTGGTTTGGTTTTGTCAGATTATCACTGGTTGTTCTAGTTACGATAATCTATTTTGGTTTAGTTTGGGTATCGATACATCAGTTCGTTTTGGTAGGCCTAAGTTCGTGGTTCGAGTGCACATATTTGTTCCGTGTTTGTTTGTTTTGTGTTCCTGACTGAAAATGGTAAGTCGGAAAATGTTGTCTTGTTTTAGTTGCAACAGTGACTCACAATTGGAGGACTCTTGTCTGGTTCCTCCGATTGGGACTCCCCTATATGATCTATATTGTAAACATGGCGTGGGTCCTATATCTTATAATGAGGTATGGGTCCGTTATTGTAAGAAGGATGGTGTCCTTAGTTGGCCACTGCATGGTAGTTTTGAACCAGAGATTCTCGACAACCTAGAAGCGAAATTGTTCAGGAAGAAAGCCCGGCCGGCAATGTTTGATTCTTTCCGTTACTGGCGAAAAGAATCCAAACAGAGAGAAATGAAAAGGTTGAAGAAAGAACAGAAAGAACAAGAAGAGTTAACTCTAGAGCAAGCGGCTAAACAGTTGCAAGCTAATGAGTGTGAAAAGGCCATAGACGTAGCCATTAGAGAGCATAACTTAGCGATTGACAAGTGCTATCCTGCCTTGCCATCGAAAATGGCTAAGATACTGGAGGATTCCGAAAACGATCCGCTGTTATCTTATCTGTTACGATCACCTCCACCGTATGCACAAGGTGCTACGGCTCCGCCTGTCCCGAATGTTCAATTGCCGGTTGCTGGACAACCTGGTGTTCCTGCTCCTATCCCTCAGAATCAAGTTCCTGTACCTCCTGTGATGAATGTGAATGTTCCTACAGCTCCTCCTCTTCCTACACTGCCAGCTCCTGTACCTACTGCTCCAGAAACTATTTTCCTCGATACTCCTACTGTTTCGTCATCTATTCCTACCTCTACTGCATTCTCTATGTCTGCGAGTGTGCTAACTCCACTTTCTGTTCGTCGAAGAATCACTGATTCTGTTACTAATATGCTGTCTCCTGTATATAAAACTTTAATTAAGACTCCTACTACTGACTCTGTTCAGAGACGTAGTCAGCTTCCAAGTACTGAGGAACGGGGAATTTTAGATTCCACGGCTCTCAGATGGATTTCAAAGAGTAGAAGATATAGTACGAGAGATGTGCTAGACACATTTATGCAGTGGGGGGAACCAACGCAACGGTACGTCTTTGATGAGATGTGCTCGTTGTTACGTGAAGAGATAGAAGAAGACGATGTCGAATCAGATTTGGAAGATTTAATTAGGGTTCAAAAGGAGTTCGCTGCTGGAATGATAGTGGGTGAGAATATAAAGGAAGCGATGGAACTTATTTTAAGTTTTAGGAATGATCCATCTCTTCGTTCACCGAGAGATTTAGAAAAAGGTAAAATGAAGCTAAGTCGCCAATATCCGATGAGGGAAGTTCCTCCGATTTGGCGCGAAGCTATTCAAGCTGATGCGGTTGCTGGTATTGCGGCCGCTCCAGCGCAGTTCCAACGAGTGTGGATACACATTCCATGGAAGCGAGCTGAAGTGTTAGCGGTGAAACAGGCCTTGCCAGATCCACGTAAGAATCCAGCCGGATATTACAAGGAATTAACACAGACAGTTGAGGCTTGTATAATGAACTTAGCCGACATCGATATGTTGTTTGGTAATGTAGTTCCGCAACCAGTGTGGGCTAAAATTCGTAGGGAGGATCATCAAGCTGCCTTAGGTGGTGATTGGGCAGCTATCACTGCAGCAGATGGTCAGCAAATAGGTGGTGCGAAACCCGAACCTCTAATTGCTAATCTGCCAGGTAGAATAATTGATCTAATGAAGACTCTGATGCCAGCATTGCGTGTTAATTGGGACAAATTGTCAGCATGCAGGCAAAAGAAAGACGAAAGTGTCTCCGACTTCTTCACGAGGTTCGAAGAGACTTTTGTGGATCATAGTGGTCAGGACATGAGTACAGAAGGAGGGCAAAGACTGTTTGTAGATAAATTTGTGCATAATCTGTTACCTGAATTATGCAATAAATTAAAGGATTCAGAAAGTGCGTGGGCTGTATCTACGACAGCGCAAATACTTGCGACTGCACAGTACTACGAAAATAGAGATAAAGAGGAAAAGGAGAAATCAGAGAAGAAAACGAAAGATTTAAAAACTAAAGTTCTTTTGCAGCAGGCGTATCCGCCTCGCGCGAATCAGACTAATACGCAGCAAGGTTCATACCAAAGGACAGATTATGGTTCATCAAGACCTCAATATCAGTGGAATCAGTGTGCGTACTGCAAGAAAGAGGGTCACTATAAAAACGAATGTCCGATCTTAGCGCAAAATAATGCAGCAGCAGCTCAGAGAGGTCGTGGTGGTTTTGTGCAGAATTCTAGAGGACGAGGACGAGGCGCTATGCCTCCACAAACGAATGATCGTCCCTCCAATCACTTTGATCAGCGAAATGGACAATCTGCTCAGCAAAATAGATCTCAACAGTATCTTGTTGAAGACTATAATGAAGTAGATGAGGGTTTTCAGCAAAATGGGTACTAGGACAGCCATGGACAGAGAGAGGGAGTAGTATCAGTTCCAGTGGATCAGAGTGGGCCTTATGTCGCAGTAGCAACATCAGGTGTAGTCGAACCGTTTCTGTTGGATACTGGTGCCGCAAAAAGTTCTATCATTCATGCGAAACTCCCTGGCGCACCTTTGTCTGGCTCAACAAATGTTTCCGTAGGTTTTTCAGGCGCCCCTGTGTACAACCCGATATCTGGTCCTTTGTCCATTTCTGTTGGACCGTGCCAATTGAAAGCACCCCTGATTTTGACGACAGGTTGTAATGAAAATCTGCTTGGTTTAGATTTGTTAAAACGACTATATGCGACATTGTACTGTTCTCCGGAAGGAGTACAGCTTACGCTGGGTAAAAATATCATCTCTCCGATGTACTTGTCAATGGATGCACTCCCGCCGGAGCTACGTTCACTCCCTGATTCTCTTTGGGCGACTGGTCCTAACGATGTAGGTCTCCTAGAAATTCCACCGTATGTGGTAACTTTGAAAGCAAATGTGAAATTTCCAAGAATTCCCCAATATAAAATCTCGAGTGAAGGTGAGCGTGCACTTTTATTGATTGTGCAAGACTTGATTAAGAAGGGTGTGGTTGAGGAAACTAGAGGAAATGTCTGTAACAGTCCTGTCTTACCGATTCTGAAGCGAACTGATCCTACAAAACCTCCAGTATATAGGTTTGTCATAGACCTTAGAGAAGTTAATAAGATCGTAGTCCCACAGTTTCCTGTAGTGCCAGACATTACTGCCTTGTTAACATTGATTCCTGCCACAGCTACATGGTTCTCAGTCATTGACCTAAAGAATGCCTTTTTCAGCATTCCGATAGCCGAAGAAAGTAGGGATATTTTCGGCTTCTGTCTAGGAGGTCGCAGTTTCAGATTTAAACGCGCTCCACAAGGCTATTGTGAAAGTCCATCCATTTACAGTCAAGCATTAAAAAGCCAGTTAGATTCTTTTGTCCTTCCTCCAGGTTCTGCCCTTGTACAGTACGTAGACGATCTTCTAGTGGCTGCCGATGACAAGGAAACTTGCAAAGCAGCTACAATTTCCCTATTGCATCATTTGTCTAATTTGAATCATAAGGTGTCTCCTTCCAAGATGCAATACTGCTGCCAAGAAGTAACCTACCTAGGTCATCTCTTGTCAAAGGAGGGAAGGAAGTTGACCCCAGAAAGAATAAAAGCCATTACGCAGATGAGTGTTCCACGCACACAGAGAGAAGTACGTGCCTTCCTAGGTATTACCTCTTACTGTAGGCAGTGGATTCCAAATTTTTCTCTTTTAGCAAAACCATTGGTAGCTTTGACTGGGAAAAATGTTCCGAGTCTGGTGCCATGGTCTGATGAATGTCAAGAGAGTTTTACTGAATTACGAAAAGCATTGTGTTCAGCTCCTGTATTGGGTACACCTGATTACAGTAAGCCATTCACGCTCTACGTTCACGAAAGAGAAGGTTGCGCGTTGAGTGTTCTGACACAGAAATTTGGTGATAAACAACGCCCTTGTGCGTATTTCTCATCAACATTAGATCCGGTAGCTAGAGCGTTGCCTAGTTGTTTGAGAGCTACAGCGGCAGCTGCAGCTTCCATTCGACAATCTGCTGGTTTGGTGATGAACAATATGCTAGTGGTCATGGTTCCTCATGCAGTGGATACACTCATGAACCGAACGAAGACTCAACACCTGACTAGTGCGAGATTATCTGGTTACGAGCTGACATTACTAGCGAGTCATATTCAGATCAAAAGATGCAATGTATTGAATCCAGCAACATTGTTGCCGACTGATCAAGAGTCGAGTGATTCTGAGCCACATGACTGCTATTTCAAAACGGAGGAAGAGACAAAAGGACGCATCGATTTGAAGGATACTCCGCTATCAGATCCGGATGGTACGCTGTATGTGGACGGGTCATGTTTTAAATTGGAAAATGGTGATGTGACTGCTGCCTACGCAGTAACGACTTTGAAGACGATTGTGGAGACTGCAAGAGTAAGCCAGAATTCTGCCCAAGCTGCAGAATTAATAGCTCTAACGAGAGCGTGTGTTTTAGCTGAGGGAAAGAGAGTGAATGTGTTTACAGATAGTCAGTACGCATTTGGCGTGGCCCATAGTTTTGGCCGGTTGTGGAGAGAAAGAGGTTTCATTACGTCCCATGGGACTAAGATCCAACATGGTCAGCTAGTTAACGACTTGTTGGAATCTCTAACCTTGCCGACTGAAGTTGCGATTGTGAAGTGCAGTGCTCATAAAGCAATCACGGATGATGTTGGTCGTGGGAATGCTTTTGCTGACGAAATTGCTAAACAGACAGCTAGAGACACGATGAGTAGAATGTATGTTGCTACGTCTGCAAGGTGGATTGCTGAGTCTGGAATGTGTGAGGATACTATGGAAAGTGTGAAAGAGATTCAGAAAGAAGCGACTGAGGAAGAGAAACGTGTATGGAGAGAAAGTACGGGCAAGTTGGACTCGAATGGATGTTGGATTGATTTGACAGAACAGCAGCGTTGGATGTTGCCCGATGCATATGTGCTTGCAGTAGTGACGATGGCGCATGGAGTAGCGCATATAAGTTCTAAAGGGATATGTAAGATGTTGGCTCCGGTCTGGAAGAATGAGGGAATCAGTAAGTGTGCAGAGAGAGTGGTGAAAAATTGTATGGTGTGCTTGATGCATAATCCTGGCAAGGGAACTCCAACTCCAGCTGGTCATTTCGCTCCTCCTTCCTGCCCCTTTGAAGTGATTCAGTTAGACTTCATTCACATGGAACGCTGCAACAATCTAAAGTACGTCCTGGTGGTAGTTTGTGCTTTTTCCAGGTGGATAGAAGCATACCCACTAAAGGACAACACTGCCCTATCTACTGCCAAAATTCTTCTCAAGGAATTTTTCCCTAGGTATGGAATGCCACGGATTGTATGGTCAGATAACGGAAGTGAGTTTATAGGGAAAGTTATGCAGAGTGTGTGTGCCGGCCTAGGATTGAAACAGAAATTTCACAGTGCAAACCATCCCCAGTCTGCTGGTTTAGTCGAGGGTTATAATGGCACCCTCAAGCTAAAAATAGCCAAAATACAAGCATCCACAGGTTTAGCCTGGCCAGACGCACTTCCTTTGGCCTTGTTATCAACGAGAGCAACAGTACATTCTAGAATAGGGCTTAGTCCATACGAGATTGTGTTTGGCCGCCCGGCAAATATCTGGGGTGTGCCAAGGCCTAAACAATTTTGCTCCATTGAATATCCTATGTTGATAGACTACCTTTACGACTTGACTGCTAAATTGAGTCTTATTCATCAACAGGTTTTCGATGCCTTGCCAAAACCTCCGGAGAGTCCAGGGCACCAGCTGAAACCGGGTGATTTCATTGTAATCAAGAACTTCGCGAGGACGAAGAACCTTCAACCAAGATTTGTGGGACCTTTTCAGATCTTACTGGCGACGAGGACAGCAGTCCGTGTAGCTGGCCGCAAACACTGGATTCACGCTTCTCACGTAAAGCGTGTTCCGTTGCCGCTCCCTTACGACGACTGGGTGAAAAAGGGAATTGGTGCCTCCGAATCTGAAATCACACCGAAGTTCATCTCTTTCAGCGATGCCGAATTGATTACTGACACTTTGAAACCTGACTCTCCTCCTGAAAAGACTCCTTTGAACATTGAACATTTGTCTCCAGCATCAGAAGAAAATTTGTTATCTGCGAACTTAAACTCTGCAACAGCTGCTAGTGATACACTATTTTCCGATCAGACAGTACCAGCGAAGCAGAGATATAACCTAAGAAGCCATAAAACGGACAAATAAAGCAGGCAACTGCATATTGTGATTTTGACATATATATATATATTGAACTTTTGCCTTCAGCCAGGAAGTTTGCTATTGTTTATTGTTTTTTTTTTAAAAATTGCCTTGCCGTCTGGGTAGCCGTAGGGTCGTGGCTGTGTGCCTAGTTTGAATTTGCAGGGGTCTGACACAAGGTCGATCTTTCTGTTGGTTCTGGGAACTCCCAGGGCTGATAGAGGCATTTTCATCTACGTACACATCATCAGTGGTCGCGAGCGGATTGTAGAAGATGGAGCTTCCTGCGCTGCAACGAGAAAATGTGATTTATGTTCGCAGAAACAGACTTAATAGAATTCTTCATAGCAAATGTTTTCTGATGCAATGTGCCATTACATTTTTGATTGTTTTAGCAACATTGGTGGGTGGAATCGTCTTTAGCATAAATTTGATTTTTGTGCCAGTTTCTACAGTACCTCCCCTTGATCCTGCTATTTCTACTGTTTCTTCTATACACTCATTTCACTCATTTCCGGAACATGAGCAAGCCAGACGCTCAGAGTTCATCAACAACACTTTTGTACAGCTCTTGCACCAACACCAACTGGTAGTTAACACTACAGACTGCTGGGTGTGTGGCTTGATACCCCACACTATGGATAAAGGTATTCCCTATCTGGTTTTGCCTTACAGCTATAATGGATCATTTCAGGCCTTCCAAACCATCTTTGCTTATGCCCTTGAAACCTATCCTCCACGTCCACCGCGTTCCACTAAATATAACTCTGCTAACAAAGCCTTAGTCCAGGGAATTATTGACATGGTCAAGGACGTCAATAATACTCCATCTTACCCTAGAGACGAATTGCGAGTATATTTAAGTTGGAATACTTCAGAGTATCGCCTTAGTTTAGGAGAAAGCAAGCGTAAAAGCTCAACTCCAATCTGGGTCGTACCTCACCGAGGTCAGGTCTGTTTGCAAGGTAATGGGAGAAATCCGAGAGCTCAGCTAGGGAGGAGTGAGTGCGTAGAGACTTATGTGTTTCCGGCTAACTCTTCCCCTGCCTTTCTTACTGCTAGGGGTACCTACTTCATTTGTCGAGACAGAGCTTATACATGGTTGCCTGCCGACTTTTCAGGATCATGTTATATTGCTCGATTGTTACCTCCGACATACACTGCTTCATCTGATTACCACAGACCCAGAATAGCGAGAGGTGTCTTCAGCAAGGAAGATACCGCTGGTCAGGAAGCTGGAGACTTCTTCAAAGGCTTCCTTCCGTTCTGGGGACCTATGGCCAATAGTAGAAACATACGTCAGCTAACACGGGTAGTTGAATCTACTATTACCGAAACTGCTGGTGCCCTTAGCAATCTGACAGCTGAGCTTCAGGCGGATAGGCTCATGACGTTGCAGAACCGTATGGTTCTAGACGTTATACTTGCAGATCGAGGTGGGGTATGCAGAATGATCCAATCGAGCTGCTGTGTCTTTATTCCTAATAATGCTCCAACAGTCTATGAGGCGATCTCTAAGTTGCACAAGATTTCAGACTCCATACATGTAGACAAGGGAAACTGGTCCTTCATGGAGTGGTTTTGGACTCTGATATCAGCGTGGGGATGGAAGGTTCTAATGGTCATTGGTGTCATCTTAGTATTCCTATTCTCATGTTGTCTGATTATCCAGTGTGGTCCTGCTCTGTGTAGTCTTTGTGCTGCAACTTGTCTCAGAAAACCACCTGCGTTTGGAGAAAAGACACGAGAAAGGATGATGATACAACAGCATGTCACTGACCTGATGAGCATAGAACTAGATTCTGACATAGACTGAGTAATTGCCTATGTAAGGGCAAAAGGAGGGTCTGAGGTTCTGTGACGGTTCCGTGACGACTTGAACCCGTGTTTTCAAGTTTGTCGGAAATACATAATATGGGTATCAGTGAACCGCAAATGGTCCATTTAGTATATCCTGGTGTTTTCGCTACGCTACGAGCAAGAGCACTCCTTTTATAAACACATTTCTGATCTACCCATGGCATCCATCTTAGATCATGGCCGCCATTTTGTGATTCTTGCCCTCACATATGCAATAGCCTCTGATCACTTCATTTCGATTAAGGACACGTAACCTTAGCCGGAGATTCACCTCTTTTCATGACACGTGCACCTTAAACCAGATCACGCTGTAGCTGCATGACTCGACAAAGGCTACCTCCTCTGCCCGAGGCCAGTCCTGCCAAACTGGTCTTCGTGTCCATTGTACCTGATCATGATTAGGCGGCCGAAGCCGGTAGCCTTGCCCATTTACAACCCACAAACATCCCTTATCCCACTTTTCTATCTTCCACACCTGGCTCTGTTTCTTTCTTTCTGAATCTTTATTAGGGGGAGGTAACGAACTTTACGATGAGGCGGTCCGGGTCCTGAATGCAATATTGACAGGGAATTGTGACAGACTAGTGGGAACCCCTCTCTTCGCAATGTTTGGCCTCAGATATTATCGACGGTTCCTGTGTAACACCAAATATTTATTGTTTTAGACACAAAGGTTTTGGGAATGTATTACATGTAAAGAATTCGCCCCCAGCTTAAAATTTCGTATATAAGGAGCAACCCACTTTGTACAAATCGAACAGGCTCCTGATTACTGCCCGTGTGTAGTATCTGTGACTTCTGTGTCCCTGCAGTAATAAACCTTTGGTCTTTGACGCCACCATCGAGAAGCCCGTGTTTCTGTTCATTTGTGCACCAAGGCAGGTGGAACTCCGGGGTCTTTGGGTGTTGTACCCTGACACCTCTGGACGGAACCAAAAAGTCCAGAACTCCAGCCCCCAGACTCCAGCACCCAGACTCCTGCTCAGCCCCTAGACTCCTGCTCAGTCCCCAGACTCCTGCTCAGCTCCAGACTCCTGCTCAGCACCCAGACTCCTGCTCAGCCCCCAGACTCCTGCTCAGCCCCCAGAATGCTGCTCAGCCCCAGACTCCTGCTCAGCCCCCAGACTCCTGTTCAGCCCAAAACTCCTGCTCAGCCCCCAAACTCCTGCTCAGCCCCCAAACTCCTCCTCAACCCCCAGACTCCTCCTCAGCCCACAGACTCCTCCTCAGCCCCCAGACTCCTCCTCAGCCCCCAGACTCCTCCTCAGCCCCCAGACTCCTGCTCAGCCCCCAGACTCCTGCTCAGCCCCAGACTCCTGCTCAGCCACGAGGCTCCCGCTCAGCCCCCAGACTCCTGCTCAGCCGCCAGACTCCTCCTCAGCCCCCAGGCTCCTTCTCAGGACCCAGACTCCTGCACAGCTCCCAGACTTATGCTCAGCCCCAGGCTCCTGCCCACAGACCCCTGTTCAGCCCCCAAACTCCTGCTCAGCCCCCAAACTCCTCCTCAGCCCCCAGACTCCTCCTCAGCCCCCAGACTACTGCTCAGCCCCCAGACTTCTGCTCAGCCCCCAGACTCCTGCTCAGCCCCAGACTCCTGTTCACCCCCAGACTCCTGCTCAGCCCAAATACTCCTGCTCAGCCCCAGACTCCTGCTCAGCCCCAGACTCCTGCTCAGCCCCCGGACCCCTGCACCAAGACTCCTGCCCAGCCCCCAGAATCATGCTCAGCCCCAGACTACTGCCCACAGACTCCTGCTCAGCCCCCAGACTCATCCTCAGCCCCCAGACTCCTCCTCAGCCCCCAGACTCCTGCTCTGCCCCCAGACTCCTGCTCTGCCCCCAGACTCCTGCACAGCTCACAGACTCATGCTCAGACTCCAGACTCCTGCTCAGCCCCCAGGCTCCTGCCCCTAGACTCCCGCTCAGCCCCCGACTCCTGCTCAGCCCCAGACTCCTGCTCAGCGCCAGGACACCAGCACCCAGACTCCTGCTCAGCCCCCAGACTCCAGCTCAACCCCCAGATTCCTGCAGACTCCTGTTCAGCCCCCAGACTCCTGCTCAGCCCTGAGACTCCTGGTCAGACTCAGCCCCCAGACTCCTGCTCAGCTCCCAAGCTCCCGCTCAGCCCCCAGGCTCCCGCTCAGCCCCCAGGCTCCTGCTCAGCCCACAGACTCCTGCCCAGCCCCCAGACTCCTCCTCAGCCCCCAGACTCCTGCTCAGGCCCCAGACTCCTTCACAGCTCTCAGACTCATGCTCAGTCCCCAGACTCCTGCTCAGCCCCCAGACTCCTGCTCAGCCCCCAGACTCCTGCTCAGCCCCCAGACTCCAGCTCAGCCCCCAGACTCCTGCTCAGCCCCCAGACTCCTGCTCAGCCCCACACTCCTGCTCAGCCCCCAGACTCCAGCACCCAGACTCCTGCTAAGCCCCCAGACTCCTGCTCAGTCCCCAGACTCCTGCTCAGCTCCAGACTCCTGCTCAGCCCCCAGACTCCTGCTCAGCCCCCAGACTCCTGCTCAGCCCCCAGAATCCTGCTCAGCCCCAGACTCCTGCTCAGCCCCCAGACTCCTGCTCGGCCTCCAGAATCCTGCTCAGCCCCCAGACTCTTGCTCAGCTCCCAGACTCCAGCTCAGCCCCCAGACTCCTGCTCAGCCCCCAGAATCCTGCTCAGCCCCAGACTCCTGCTCTGCCCCCAGACTCCTGATCAGCACTCAGACTCCTGCTCAGACCCCAGGCTCCCGCTCAGCCCCCAGACTCCTGCTCAGCCACCAGACTACTCCTCAGCCCGGGCTCCTTCTCAGGCCCCAGACTCCTGCACAGCTCCCAGACTCATGCTCAGCCCCAGACTCCTGCCCCAAGACTCCTGCTCAGCCCCAGACTCCTGCTCAGGCCCAGACTCCTGCTAAGCCCCCAGACTCCTGCTCAGCCCCAGACTCCTGCTAAGCCCCCAGACTCCTGCTCAGCCCCCAGACTCCTGCTCAGCCCCCAGACTCCTGCTCAGCTCCCAAGCTCCCGCTCAGCCCCCAGGCTCCCGCTCAGCCCCCAGGCTCCCGCTCAGCCCACAGACTCCTGCTTAGCCCCCAGACTCCTCCTCAGCCCCCAGACTCCTGCTCAGCCCCCAGACTCCTGCTCAGCCCCCAGACTACTGCTCAGCCCCCAGACTCCAGCTCAGCCCCCAGACTCCTGCTCAGCCTCCAGACTCCTCCTCAGCCCCCAGACTCCTCCTCAGCACCCAGATTTCTCCTCAGCCCCCAGACTCCTGCTCAGCCCCCAGACACCTGCTCAGCCCCCAGACTCCTGCTCAGCCAAAGACTCTTGCTCGTCAGCCCCCAGACTCCTGCTCAGCCCAAGACTCCTGCTCAGCCCCTAGACTCCTGCTCATCCCCCAGACTCTAGCACACAGACTCCTGCTCAGCCCCCAGACTCCTGCTCAGCCCCAGACTCCTGCTCAGGCCCAGACTCCTGCTAAGCCCCCAGACTCCTGCTCAGCCCCAGACTCCTGCTAAGCCCCCAGACTCCTGCTCAGCCCTGAGACTCCTGCTCAGACTCAGCCCCCAGACTCCTGCTCAGCTCCCAAGCTCCCGCTCAGCCCCCAGGCTCCCGCTCAGCCCCCAGGCTCCCGCTCAGCCCACAGACTCCTGCTTAGCCCCCAGACCCCTCAACAGCCCCCAGACTCCTGCTCAACCCCAGACTCCTGCTCAGCCCCCAGACTCCTGCTCAGCCCCCAGACTCCAGCTCAGCCCCCAGACTCCTGCTCAGCCTCCAGACTCCTGCTCAGCCCCAGACTCCTGCTCAGCCCCCAGACTCCAGCACCTAGACTCCTGCTCAGCCCCCAGACTCCTGCTCAGTCCCCAGACTCCTGCTCAGCTCCAGACTCCTGCTCAGCCCCCAGACTCCTGCTCAGCCCCCAGACTACTGCTCAGCCCCCAGAATGCTGCTCAGCCCCAGACTCCTGCTCAGCCCCGAGACTCCTGCTCAGCCTCCAGAATCCTGCTCAGCCCCCAGACTCCTGCTCAGCTCCCAGACTCCAGCTCAGCCCCCAGACTCCTGCTCAGCCCCCAGAATCCTGCTCAGCCCCAGACTCCTGCTCTGCCCCCAGACTCCTGATCAGCCCTCAGACTCCTGCTCAGACCCCAGGCTCCCGCTCAGCCCCCAGACTCCTGCTCAGCCACCAGACTACTCCTCAGCCCCAGGCTCCTTCTCAGGCCCCAGACTCCTGCACAGCTCCCAGACTCATGCTCAGCCCCAGACTCCTGCCCCAAGACTCCTGCTCAGCCCCAGACTCCTGCTCAGCCCCCAGACTCCTGCTCAGCCCCCAGACTCCTGCTCACCCCCAGACTCCAGCTCAGCCCCCAGACTGCAGCACCCAGACTCCTGCTCAGCCCCCAGATTTCTGCTCAGCCCCAGACTCCTGCTCAGCCCCCAGGCTCCCGCTCAACCCCCAGACTCCTGCTCTGCCCCAGACTCCTGCTAAGCCCCCAGACTCCTGCTCAGCCCGCAGACTCCTGTTCAGCCCCCAGACTCCTGCTCAGCCCCCAGACTCCTGCTCAGCCCTGAGACTCCTGCTCAGACTCAGCCCCTAGACTCCTGCTCAGCTTCCAGACTCCCGCTCAGCCCCCAGGCTCCCGCTCAGCCCACAGACTCCTGCTTAGCCCCCAGACTCCTCCTCAGCCCCCAGACTCCTGCTCAGCCCCCAGACTCCAGCACCCAGACTCCTGCTCAGCCCCCAGACTCCTGCTCAGTCCCCAGACTCCTGCTCAGCTCCAGACTCCTGCTCAGCCCCCAGACTCCTGCTCAGCCCCCAGACTACTGCTCAGCCCCCAGAATGCTGCTCAGCCCCAGACTCCTGCTCAGCCCAGAGACTCCTGCTCAGCCTCCAGAATCCTGCTCAGCCCCCAGACTCCTGCTCAGCTCCCAGACTCCAGCTCAGCCCCCAGACTCCTGCTCAGCCCCCAGAATCCTGCTCAGCCCCAGACTCCTGCTCTGCCCCCAGACTCCTGATCAGCCCTCACACTCCTGCTCAGACCCCAGGCTCCCGCTCAGCCCCCAGACTCCTGCTCAGCCAGCAGACTACTCCTCAGTCCCCGGCTCCTTCTCAGGCCCCAGACTCCTGCACAGCTCCCAGACTCATGCTCAGCCCCAGACTCCTGCCCAAAGACTCCTGCTCAGCCCCAGACTCCTGCTCAGCCCCCAGACTCCTGCTCAGCCATCAGACTCCTGCTCAGCCCCCAGACTCCTGCTCACCCCCAGACTCCAGCTCAGCCCCCAGACTGCAGCACCCAGACTCCTGCTCAGCCCCCAGATTCCTGCTCAGCCCAAGACTCCTGCTCAGCCCCCAGGCTCCCGCTCAGCCCCCAGACTCCTGCTCAGCCGCCAGACTCCTCCTCAGCCCCCAGGCTCCTTCTCAGGCCCCAGACTCCTGCACAGCTCCGAGACTCATGCTCAGCCCCAGGATCCTGCCCCCAGACTCCTGCTCAGTCCCAGACTCCTACTCAGCCCCCAGACTACTGCTCAGCCCCAGACTCCTCCTCAGCCCCCAGACTCCTCCTCAGCCCCCAGACTCCTCCTCAGCCCCCAGACTCCTCCTCAGCACCCAGATTTCTCCTCAGCCCCCAGACTCCTGCTTGTCATCCCCCAGACTCCTGCTCAGCCCAAGACTCCTGCTCAGCCTCTAGACTCCTGCTCATCTCCCGGACTCCAGCACACAGACTCCTGCTCAGCCCCCAGACTCCTGCTCAGCCCCAGACTCCAGCTCAGGCCCAGACTCCTGCTAAGCCCCCAGACTCCTGCTCAGCCCCAGACTCCTGCTAAGCCCTCTGACTCCTGCTCAGCCCCAAGACTCCTGTTCAGCCCCCAGACTCCTGCTCAGCCCCCAGACTCCTGCTCAGCCCTGAGACTCCTGCTCAGCTCCCAAAATCCTGCTCAGCCCCCAGGCTCCCGCTCAACCCCCAGGCTCCCGCTCAGCCCACAGACTCCTGCTCAGCCCCCAGACTCCTCCTCAGCCCCCAGACTCCTGCTCAGGCCCCAGACTCCTTCACAGCTCTCAGACTCATGCTCAGTCCCCAGACTCCTGCTCAGCCCCCAGACTCCTGCTGAGCCCCCAGACTCCTGCTCAGCCCCCAGACTCCAGCTCAGCCCCCAGACTCCTGCTCAGCCCCCAGACTCCTGCTCAGCCCCAGACTCCTGCTCAGCCCCCAGACTCCAGCACCCAGACTCCTGCTCAGCCCCTAGACTCCTGCTCAGTCCCCAGACTCCTGCTCAGCTCCAGACTCCTGCTCAGCCCCCAGACTCCTGCTCAGCCCCCAGAATGCTGCTCAGCCCCAGACTCCTGCTCAGCCCCCAGACTCCTGTTCAGCCCCAAACTCCTGCTCAGCCCCCAAACTCCTCCTCAACCCCCAGACTCCTCCTCAGCCCACAGACTCCTCCTCAGCCCCCAGACTCCTCCTCAGCCCCCAGACTCCTCCTCAGCCCCCAGACTCCTGCTCAGCCCCCAGACTCCTGCTCAGCCCCAGACTCCTGCTCAGCCACGAGGCTCCCGCTCAGCCCCCAGACTCCTGCTCAGCCGCCAGACTCCTCCTCAGCCCCCAGGCTCCGTCTCAGGACCCAGACTCCTGCACAGCTCCCAGACTTATGCTCAGCCCCAGGCTCCTGCCCACAGACCCCTGTTTAGCCCCAAACTCCTGCTCAGCCCCCAAACTCCTCCTCAGCCCCCAGACTCCTCCTCATCCCCCAGACTACTGCTCAGCCCCCAGACTTCTGCTCAGCCCCCAGACTCCTGCTCAGCCCCAGACTCCTGTTCACCCCCAGACTCCTGCTCAGCCCAAATACTCCTGCTCAGCCCCAGACTCCTGCTCAGCCCCAGACTCCTGCTCAGCCCCCGGACCCCTGCACCAAGACTCCTGCCCAGCCCCCAGAATCATGCTCAGCCCCAGACTACTGCCCACAGACTCCTGCTCAGCCCCCAGACTCATCCTCAGCCCCCAGACTCCTCCTCAGCCCCCAGACTCCTGCTCTGCCCCCAGACTCCTGCTCTGCCCCCAGACTCCTGCTCTGCCCCCAGACTCCTGCACAGCTCACAGACTCATGCTCAGACTCCAGACTCCTGCTCAGCCCCCAGGCTCCTGCCCCTAGACTCCCGCTCAGCCCCCAGACTCCTGCTCAGCCCCAGACTCCTGCTCAGCGCCAGGACACCAGCACCCAGACTCCTGCTCAGCCCCCAGACTCCAGCTCAACCCCCAGATTCCTGTAGACTCCTGTTCAGCCCCCAGACTCCTGCTCAGCCCTGAGACTCCTGGTCAGACTCAGCCCCCAGACTCCTGCTCAGCTCCCAAGCTCCCGCTCAGCCCCCAGGCTCCCGCTCAGCCCCCAGGCTCCTGCTCAGCCCACAGACTCTTGCCCAGCCCCCAGACTCCTCCTCAGCCCCCAGACTCCTGCTCAGGCCCCAGACTCCTTCACAGCTCTCAGACTCATGCTCAGTCCCCAGACTCCTGCTCAGCCCCCAGACTCCTGCTCAGCCCCCAGACTCCTGCTCAGCCCCCAGACTCCAGCTCAGCCCCCAGACTCCTGCTCAGCCCCCAGACTCCTGCTCAGCCCCACACTCCTGCTCAGCCCCCAGACTCCAGCACCCAGACTCCTGCTCAGCCCCCAGACTCCTGCTCAGTCCCCAGACTCCTGCTCAGCCCCCAGACTCCTGCTCAGCCCCCAGACTCCTGCTCAGCCCCCAGACTCCTGCTCAGCCCCCAGAATCCTGCTCAGCCCCAGACTCCTGCTCAGCCCCCAGACTCCTGCTCAGCCTCCAGAATCCTGCTCAGCCCCCAGACTCTTGCTCAGCTCCCAGACTCCAGCTCAGCCCCCAGACTCCTGCTCAGCCCCCAGAATCCTGCTCAGCCCCAGACTCCTGCTCTGCCCCCAGACTCCTGATCAGCCCTCAGACTCCTGCTCAGACCCCAGGCTCCCGCTCAGCCCCCAGACTCCTGCTCAGCCACCAGACTACTCCTCAGCCCCAGGCTCCTTCTCAGGCCCCAGACTCCTGCACAGCTCCCAGACTCATGCTCAGCCCCAGACTCCTGCCCCAAGACTCCTGCTCAGCCCCAGACTCCTGCTCAGCCCCCAGACTCCTGCTCAGCCCCCAGACTCCTGCTCAGCCCTTGGACTCCTGCTCAGCCCTCGGACTCCTGCTCACCCCCAGACTCCAGCTCAGACCCCAGACTGCAGCAACCAGACTCCTGCTCAGCCCCCAGATTCCTGCTTAGCCCCAGACTCCTGCTCAGCCCCCAGACTCCTGCTCATCCGCCAGACTCCTCCTCAGCCCCCAGGCTCCTTCTCAGGCCCCAGACTCCTGCACAGCTCCGAGACTCATGCTCAACCCCAGGCTCCTTCCCCCAGACTCCTGCTCAGTCCCAGACTCCTGCTCAGCCCCCAGACTACTGCTCAGCCCCAGACTCCTCCTCAGCCCCCAGACTCCTCCTCAGCCCCCAGACTCCTCCTCAGCACCCAGATTTCTCCTCAGCCCCCAGACTCCTGCTCAGCCCCCAGACACCTGCTCAGCCCCCAGACTCCTACTCAGCCAAAGACTCCTGCTCGTCAGCCCCCAGACTCCTGCTCAGCCCAAGACTCCTGCTCAGCCCCTAGACTCCTGCTCATCCCCCAGACTCCAGCACACAGATTCCTGCTCAGCCCCCAGACTCCTGCTCAGCCCCAGACTCCTGCTCAGGCCCAGACTCCTGCTAAGCCCCCAGACTCCTGCTAAGCCCCCAGACTCCTGCTCAGCCCCAGACTCCTGCTCAGGCCCAGACTCCTGCTAAGCCCCCAGACTCCTGCTCAGCCCCAGACTCCTGCTAAGCCCCCAGACTCCTGCTCAGCCCCAAGACTCCTGTTCAGCCCCCAGACTCCTGCTTAGCCCCCAGACTCCTGCTCAGTCCCCAGACTCCTGCTCAGCTCCAGACTCCTGCTCAGCCCCCAGACTCCTGCTCAGCCCCCAGACTCCTGCTCAGCCCCCAGAATGCTGCTCAGCCCCAGACTCCTGCTCAGCCCCCAGACTCCTGCTCAGCCTCTAGAATCCTGCTCAGCCCCCAGACTCCTGCTTAGCCCCTATACTCCTGCTCAGCTCCCAAAATCCCGCTCAGCCCCCAGGCTCCCGCTCAGCCCCCAGGCTCCCGCTCAGCCCCCAGGCTCCCGCTCAGCCCACAGACTCCTGCTCAGCCCCCAGACTCCTCCTCAGCTACCCAGACTCCTGCTTAGGCCCCAGACTCCTTCACAGCTCTCAGACTCATGCTCAGTCCCCAGACTCCTGCTCAGCCCCCAGACTCCTGCTCAGCCCCCAGACTCCAGCTCAGCCCCCAGACTCCTGCTCAGCCCCCAGACTCCTGCTCAGCCCCAGACTCCTGCTCAGCCCCCAGATTCCAGCACCCAGACTCCTGCTCAGCCCCCAGACTCCTGCTCAGTCCCCAGACTCCTGCTCAGTCCCCAGACTCCTGCTCAGCTCCAGACTCCTGCTCAGCCCCCAGACTCCTGCTCAGCCCCCAGACTCCTGCTCAGCCCCCAGAATGCTGCTCAGCCCCAGACTCCTGCTCAGCCCCCAGACTCCTGCTCAGCCTCCAGAATCCTGCTCAGCCCCCAGACTCCTGCTCAGCTCCCAGACTCCAGCTCAGCCCCCAGACTCCTGCTCAGCCCCCAGAATCCTGCTCAGCCCCAGACTCCTGCTCTGCCCCCAGAATCCTGATCAGCCCTCAGACTCCTGCCTAGACCCCAGGCTCCCGCTCAGCCCCCAGACTCCTGCTCAGCCACCAGACTACTCCTCAGTCCCGGGCTCCTTCTCAGGCCCCAGACTCCTGCACAGCTCCCAGACTCATGCTCAGCCCCAGACTCCTGCCCCAAGACTCCTGCTCAGCCCCAGACTCCTGCTCAGCCCCCAGACTCCTGCTCACCCCCAGACTCCTGCTCAGCCCCCAGACTCCTGCTCACCCCCAGACTCCAGCTCAGCCCCCAGACTGCAGCACCCAGACTCCTGCTCAGCCCCCAGATTCCTGCTCAGCCCTAGACTCCTGCTCAGCCCCCAGGCTCCCGCTCAGCCCCCAGACTCCTGCTCAGCCGCCAGACTCCTCCTCAGCCCCCAGGCTCCTTCTCAGGCCCCAGACTCCTGCACAGCTCCGAGACTCATGCTCAGCCCCAGGCTCCTGCCCCCAGACTCCTGCTCAGTCCCAGACTCCTGCTCAGCCCCCAGACTACTGCTCAGCCCCAGACTCCTCCTCAGCCCCCAGACTCCTCCTCAGCCCCCAGACTCCTCCTCAGCACCCAGATTTATCCTCAGCCCCCAGACTCCTGCTCAGCCCCCAGACACCTGCTCAGCCCCCAGACTCCTTCTCAGCCACCAGACTACTCCTCAGCCCCGGGCTCCTTCTCAGGCCCCAGACTCCTGCATAGCTCCCAGACTCATGCTCAGCCCCAGACTCCTGCCCCAAGACTCCTGCTCAGCCCCAGACTCCTGCTCAGCCCCCAGACTCCTGCTCAGCCCCCAGACTCCTGCTCAGCCCCCAGACTCCTGCTCACCCCCAGACTCCAGCTCAGCCCCCAGACTGCAGCACCCAGACTCCTGCTCAGCCCCCAGATTCCTGCTCAGCCCTAGACTCCTGCTCAGCCCCCGGCTCCCGCTCAGCCCCCAGACTCCTGCTCAGCCGCCAGACTCCTCCTCAGCCCCAAGGCTCCTTCTCCGGCCCCAGACTCCTGCACAGCTCCGAGACTCATGCTCAGCCCCAGGCTCCTGCCCCCAGACTCCTGCTCAGCCCCCAGACTACTGCTCAGCCCCAGACTCCTCCTCAGCCCCAGACTCCTCCTCAGCCCCCAGAATCCTGCTCAGCCCCAGACTCCTGCTCAGCCCCCAGACTCCTGATCAGCCCTCAGACTCCTGCTCAGACCCCAGGGTCCTGCTCAGCCCCCAGACTCCTGCTCAGCCACTAGACTACTCCTCAGCCCCGGGCTCCTTCTCAGGCCCCAGACTCCTGCACAGCTCCCAGACTCATGCTCAGCCCCAGACTCCTGCCCCAAGACTCCTGCTCAGCCCCAGACTCCTGCTCAGCCCCCAGACTCCTGCTCAGCCCCCAGACTCCTGCTCAGCCCCCAGACTCCTGCTCAGCCCCCAGACTCCTGCTCACCCCCAGACTCCAGCTCAGCCCCCAGACTGCAGCACCCAGACGCCTGCTCAGCCCCCAGATTCCTGCTCAGCCCCAGACTCCTGCTCAGCCCCCAGGCTCCCGCTCAGCCCCCAGACTCCAGCTCAGCCGCCAGACTCCTCCTCAGCCCCCAGGCTCCTTCTCAGGCCCCAAACTCCTGCACAGCTCCGAGACTCATGCTCAACCCCAGGCTCCTGCCCCCAGACTCCTGCTCAGTCCCAGACTCCTGCTCAGCCCCCAGACTACTGCTCAGCCCCAGACTCCTCCTCAGCCCCCAGACTCCTCCTCAGCCCCCAGACTCCTCCTCAGCACCCAGACTCCTGCTAAGCTCCAGACTCCTGCTCAGCACCCAGACTCCTGCTCAGCCCCCAGACTCCTGCTCAGCCCCCAGAATGCTGCTCAGCCCCAGACTCCTGCTCAGCCCCCAGGCTCCCGCTCAGCCCCCAGACTCCTGCTCAGCCGCCAGACTCCTCCTCAGCCCCCAGGCTCCTTCTCAGTCCCCAGACTCCTGCTCAGCTCCAGACTCCTGCTCAGCCCCCAGACTCCTGCTCAGCCCCCAGACTCCTGCTCAGCCCCCAGACTCCTGCTCAGCCCCCAGAATGCTGCTCAGTCCCAGACTCCTGCTCAGCCCCCAGACTCCTGCTCAGCCTCCAGAATCCTGCTCAGCCCCCAGACTCCTGCTCAGCTCCCAGACTCCAGCTCAGCCCCCAGACTCCTGCTCAGCCCCCAGAATCCTGCTCAGCCCCAGACTCCTGCTCTGCCCCCAGAATCCTGATCAGCCCTCAGACTCCTGCTCAGACCCCAGGCTCCCGCTCAGCCCCCAGACTCCTGCTCAGCCACCAGACTACTCCTCAGCTCCGGGCTCCTTCTCAGGCCCCAGACTCCTGCACAGCTCCCAGACTCCTGCTCAGCCCCAGACTCCTGCTCAGCCCCCAGACTCCTGCTCACCCCCAGACACCTGCTCAGCCCCCAGACTCCTGCTCACCCCCAGACTCCAGCTCAGCCCCCAGACTGCAGCACCCAGACTCCTGCTCAGCCCCCAGATTCCTGCTCAGCCCTAGACTCCTGCTCAGCCCCCAGGCTCCCGCTCAGCCCCCAGACTCCTGCTCAGCCGCCAGACTCCTCCTCAGCCCCCAGGCTCCTTCTCAGGCCCCAGACTCCTGCACAGCTCTGAGACTCATGCTCAGCCCCAGGCTCCTGCCCCCAGACTCCTGCTCAGTCCCAGACTCCTGCTCAGCCCCCAGACTACTGCTCAGCCCCAGACTCCTCCTCAGCCCCCAGACTCCTCCTCAGCCCCCAGACTCCTCCTCAGCACCCAGATTTCTCCTCAGCACCCAGACTCCTGCTCAGCCCCCAGACACCTGCTCAGCCCCCAGACTCCTGCTCAGCCACCAGACTACTCCTCAGCCCCGGGCTCCTTCTCAGGCCCCAGACTCCTGCATAACTCCCAGACTCATGCTCAGCCCCAGACTCCTGCCCCAAGACTCCTGCTCAGCCCCAGACTCCTGCTCAGCCCCCAGACTCCTGCTCAGCCCCCAGACTCCTGCTCAGCCCCCAGACTCCTGCTCACCCCCAGACTCCAGCTCAGCCCCCAGACTGCAGCACCCAGACTCCTGCTCAGCCCCCAGATTCCTGCTCAGCCCTAGACTCCTGCTCAGCCCACGGCTCCCGCTCAGCCCCCAGACTCCTGCTCAGCCGCCAGACTCCTCCTCAGCCCCAAGGCTCCTTCTCAGGCCCCAGACTCCTGCACAGCTCCGAGACTCATGCTCAGCCCCAGGCTCCTGCCCCCAGACTCCTGCTCAGCCCCCAGACTACTGCTCAGCCCCAGACTCCTCCTCAGCCCCCAGACTCCTCCTCAGCCCCCAGAATCCTGCTCAGCCCCAGACTCCTGCTCAGCCCCCAGACTCCTGATCAGCCCTCAGACTCCTGCTCAGACCCCAGGGTCCTGCTCAGCCCCCAGACTCCTGCTCAGCCACTAGACTACTCCTCAGCCCGGGCTCCTTCTCAGGCCCCAGACTCCTGCACAGCTCCCAGACTCATGCTCAGCCCCAGACTCCTGCCCCAAGACTCCTGCTCAGCCCCAGACTCCTGCTCAGCCCCCAGACTCCTGCTCAGCCCCCAGACTCCTGCTCAGCCCCCAGACTCCTGCTCACCCCCAGACTCCAGCTCAGCCCCCAGACTGCAGCACCCAGACGCCTGCTCAGCCCCCAGATTCCTGCTCAGCCCCCAGACTCCTCCTCAGCCCCCAGGCTCCTTCTCAGGCCCCAGACTCCTGCACAGCTCCGAGACTCATGCTCAACCCCAGGCTCCTGCCCCCAGACTCCTGCTCAGTCCCAGACTCCTGCTCAGCCCCCAGACTACTGCTCAGCCCCAGACTCCTCCTCAGCCCCCAGACTCCTCCTCAGCCCCCAGACTCCTCCTCAGCACCAGACTCCTGCTCAGCTCCAGACTCCTGCTCAGCACCCAGACTCCTCCTCAGCCCCAAGGCTCCTTCTCAGGCCCCAGACTCCTGCACAGCTCCGAGACTCATGCTCAGCCCCAGGCTCCTGCCCCCAGACTCCTGCTCAGCCCCCAGACTACTGCTCAGCCCCAGACTCCTCCTCAGCCCCCAGACTCCTCCTCAGCCCCCAGAATCCTGCTCAGCCCCAGACTCCTGCTCAGCCCCCAGACTCCTGATCAGCCCTCAGACTCCTGCTCAGACCCCAGGGTCCTGCTCAGCCCCCAGACTCCTGCTCAGCCACTAGACTACTCCTCAGCCCCGGGCTCCTTCTCAGGCCCCAGACTCCTGCACAGCTCCCAGACTCATGCTCAGCCCCAGACTCCTGCCCCAAGACTCCTGCTCAGCCCCAGACTCCTGCTCAGCCCCCAGACTCCTGCTCAGCCCCCAGACTCCTGCTCAGCCCCCAGACTCCTGCTCACCCCCAGACTCCAGCTCAGCCCCCAGACTGCAGCACCCAGACGCCTGCTCAGCCCACAGATTCCTGCTCAGCCCCCAGACTCCTCCTCAGCCCCCAGGCTCCTTCTCAGGCCCCAGACTCCTGCACAGCTCCGAGACTCATGCTCAACCCCAGGCTCCTGCCCCCAGACTCCTGCTCAGTCCCAGACTCCTGCTCAGCCCCCAGACTACTGCTCAGCCCCAGACTCCTCCTCAGCCCCCAGACTCCTCCTCAGCCCCCAGACTCCTCCTCAGCACCAGACTCCTGCTCAGCTCCAGACTCCTGCTCAGCACCCAGACTCCTGCTCAGCCCCCAGACTCCTGCTCAGCCCCCAGAATGCTGCTCAGTCCCAGACTCCTGCTCAGCCCCCAGGCTCCCGCTCAGCCCCCAGACTCCTGCTCAGCCACCAGACTCCTCCTCAGCCCCCAGGCTCCTTCTCAGGCCCCAGACTCCTGCACAGCTCCGAGACTCATGCTCAACCCCAGGCTCCTGCCCCCAGACTCCTGCCCAGTCCCAGACTCCTCCTCAGCCCCCAGACTCCTCCTCAGCCCCCAGACTCCTCCTCAGCCCCCAGACTCCTCCTCAGCCCCCAGACTCCTGCTCAGCCCCCAGACTCCTGCTCAGCCCCAGACTCCTGCTCAGCCACGAGGCTCCCGCTCAGCCCCCAGATTCCTGCTCAGCCGCCAGACTCCTCCTCAGCCCCCAGGCTCCTTCTCAGGCCCCAGACTCCTGCACAGCTCCCAGACTTATGCTCAGCCCCAGGCTCCTGCCCATAGACCCCTGTTCAGCCCCAAACTCCTGCTCAGCCCCCAAACTCCTCCTCAGCCCCCAGACTTCTCCTCAGCCCCCAGACTACTGCTCAGCCCCCAGACTTCTGCTCAGCCCCCAGACTCCTGCTCAGCCCCAGACTCATGTTCACCCCCAGACTCCTGCTCGGCCCAAATACTCCTGCTCAGCCCCAGACTCCTGCTCAGCCCCAGACTCCTGCTCAGCCCCCGGACCCCTGCACCAAGACTCCTGCCCAGCCCCCAGAATCATGCTCAGCCCTAGACTACTGCCCACAGACTCCTGCTCAGCCCTCAGACTCCTGCTCAGCCCCCAGACTCCTGCTCAGCCCCCAGTCTCCCGCTCAGCCCCCAGACTCATCCTCAGCCCCCAGACTCCTCCTCAGCCCCCAGACTCCTGCTCTGCCCCCAGACTCCTGCTCTGCCCCCAGACTCCTGCACAGCTCACAGACTCATGCTCAGACTCCAGACTCCTGCTCAGCCCCCAGGCTCCTGCCCCCAGACTCCCGCTCAGCCCCCAGACTCCTGCTCAGCGCCAGGACACCAGCACCCAGACTCCTGCTCAGCCCTGAGACTCCTGGTCAGACTCAGCCCCCAGACTCCTGCTCAGCTCCCAAGCTCCCGCTCAGCCCCCAGGCTCCCGCTCAGCCCCCAGGCTCCTGCTCAGCCCACAGACTCCTACTCAGCCCCCAGACTCCTCCTCAGCCCCCAGACTCATGCTCAGGCCCCAAACTCCTCCTCAACCCCCAGACTCCTCCTCAGCCCCCAGACTCTTCCTCAGCCCCCAAACTCCTCCTCAGCCCCCAGACTCCTCCTCAGCCCCCAGACTCCTGCTCAGCCCCCAGACTCCTGCTCAGCCCCAGACTCCTGCTCAGCCACGAGGCTCCCGCTCAGCCCCCAGATTCCTGCTCAGCCGCCAAACTCCTCCTCAGCCCCCAGGCTCCTTCTCAGGCCCCAGACTCCTGCACAGCTCCCAGACTTATGCTCAGCCCCAGGCTCCTGCCCATAGACCCCTGTTCAGCCCCAAACTCCTGCTCAGCCCACAAACTCCTCCTCAGCCCCCAGACTCCTCCTCAGCCCCCAGACTACTGCTCAGCCCCCAGACTACTGCTCAGCCCCCAGACTCCTGCTCAGCCCCAGACTCCTGTTCACCCCCAGACTCCTGCTCAGCCCAAATACTCCTGCTCAGCCCCAGACTCCTGCTCAGCCCCCGGACCCCTGCACCAAGACTCCTGCCCAGCCCCCAGAATCATGCTCAGCCCCAGACTACTGCCCACAGACTCCTGCTCAGCCCTCAGACTCCTGCTCAGCCCCCAGACTCCTGCTCAGCCCCCAGTCTCCCGCTCAGCCCCCAGACTCATCCTCAGCCCCCAGACTCCTCCTCAGCCCCCAGACTCCTGCTCTACCCCCAGACTCCTGCTCTGCCCCCAGACTCCTGCACAGCTCACAGACTCATGCTCAGACTCCAGACTCCTGCTCAGCCCCCAGGCTCCTGCCCCCAGACTCCCGCTCAGCCCCCAGACTCCTGCTCAGCGCCAGGACACCAGCACCCAGACTCCTGCTCAGCCCTGAGACTCCTGGTCAGACTCAGCCCCCAGACTCCTGCTCAGCTCCCAAGCTCCCGCTCAGCCCCCAGGCTCCCGCTCAGCCCCCAGGCTCCTGCTCAGCCCAAAGACTCCTGCTCAGCCCCCAGACTCCTCCTCAGCCCCCAGACTCCTCCTCAGCCCCCAGACTCCTGCTCAGGCCCCAGACTCCTTCACAGCTCTCAGACTTATGCTCAGTCCCCAGACTCCTGCTCAGCCCCCAGACTCCTGCTCAGCCCCCAGACTCCTGCTCAGCCCCCAGACTCCAGCTCAGCCCCCAGACTCCTGCTCAGCCCCCAGACTCCTGCTCAGCCCCACACTCCTGCTCAGCCCCCAGACTCCAGCACCCAGACTCCTGCTCAGCCCCCAGACTCCTGCTCAGTCCCCAGACTCCTGCTCAGCTCCAGACTCCTGCTCAGCCCCCAGACTCCTGCTCAGCCCCCAGACTCCTGCTCAGCCCCCAGAATCCTGCTCAGCCCCAGACTCCTGCTCAGCCCCCAGACTCCTGCTCAGCCTCCAGAATCCTGCTCAGCCCCCAGACTCTTGCTCAGCTCCCAGACTCCAGCTCAGCCCCCAGACTCCTGCTCAGCCCCCAGAATCCTGCTCAGCCCCAGACTCCTGCTCTGCCCCCAGACTCCTGATCAGCCCTCAGACTCCTGCTCAGACCCCAGGCTCCCGCTCAGCCCCCAGACTCCTGCTCAGCCACCAGACTACTCCTCAGCCCCGGGCTCCTTCTCAGGCCCCAGACTCCTGCACAGCTCCCAGACTCATGCTCAGCCCCAGACTCCTGCCCCAAGACTCCTGCTCAGCCCCAGACTCGTGCTCAGCCCCCAGACTCCTGCTCAGCCCCCAGACTCCTGCTCAGCCCCCAGACTCCTGCTCACCCCCAGACTCCAGCTCAGCCCCCAGACTGCAGCACCCAGACTCCTGCTCAGCCCCCAGATTCCTGCTCAGCCCCGGACTCCTGCTCAGCCCCCAGGCTCCCGCTCAGCCCCCAGACTCCTGCTCAGCCGCCAGACTCCTCCTCAGCCCCCAGGCTCCTTCTCAGGCCCCAGACTCCTGCACAGCTCCGAGACTCACGCTCAACCCCAGGCTCCTGCCCCCAGACTCCTGCTCAGTCCCAGACTCCTGCTCAGCCCCCAGACTACTGCTCAGCCCCAGACTCCTCCTCAGCCCCCAGACTCCTCCTCAGCCCCCAGACTCCTCCTCAGCACCCAGATTTCTCCTCAGCCCCCAGACTCCTGCTCAGCCCCCAGACACCTGCTCAGCCCCCAGACTCCTACTCAGCCAAAGACTCCTGCTCGTCAGCCCCCAGACTCCTGCTCAGCCCAAGACTCCTGCTCAGCCCCTAGACTCCTGCTCACCCCCCAGACTCCAGCACACAGATTCCTGCTCAGCCCCCAGACTCCTGCTCAGCCCCAGACTCCTGCTCAGGCCCAGACTCCTGCTAAGCCCCCAGACTGCTGCTCAGCCCCAGACTCCTACTAAGCCCCCAGACTCCTGCTCAGCCCCAAGACTCCTGTTCAGCCCCCAGACTCCTGCTCAGCCCCCAGACTCCTGCTCAGCCCTGAGACTCCTGCTCAGACTCAGCCCCCAGACTCCTGTTTAGCCCCTATACTCCTGCTCAGCTCCCAAAATCCCGCTCAGCCCCCAGGCTCCCGCTCAGCCCCCAGGCTCCCGCTCAGCCCACAGACTCCTGCTCAGCCCCCAGACTCCTCCTCAGCTACCCAGACTCCTGCTCAGGCCCCAGACTCCTTCACAGCTCTCAGACTCATTGTTAGACCTGGCACCTTGGCGTGAGTCTCCCTTCCACTTTTTGCTGATGTGCCTCCGATGTTTTGCTGGTTTTCCGATACTCAGGGCACTGCGCCACGGCTGATCCGTGCCGCAGTGCAAGTGCTCCCTACTGTAAATTGTAGATACGATTGGTATCCATGATTGGTGCATTGGATTTACTGTTAGTCCCTAGTAAAGCGCACGAGAGAGTGCCGGGGCTTGTAGATGCCAATACTGCTGGTGGGCCTGCAGCGCTGGTTGCGCCACCCACCGAAGCAGCCGTAAAGATGTGTCTGGGAACTGCGACCGCAGAACCCGCGTGCGGTCTCGTACTGTCACGCTAGCTGGGCAAGTGTCCCCACTTGCCAGCACCGACCCTTCCCTTGACTACATATTAGTCACCCCTATGGTAGGCCTACGGGCAGGGTGCGTTGTAGGTGCAAGGTAGGACAAGCCCTGATGTGCGTGGCATGTCCTAGTAGTGACTTACAACGAAGACCGTATTTTCACTACTGAAGGCTACCTGCTCCATTAGGCCAGACTGAGCTGCGAGGGTTATTACACCCCATAATCCCCGCAGGCTCAAGGAGCATGGTAGTGAGTCATGTTTAGTATGCCTGAACTCAGGATAAGGAGATATTTCTTGTAGTCAAGTTTATTTCAGTATCCTGGGTTTGCAAATGCTACTTTTAGAAAGTTAGCATTTGCTTGCTTAACCATTTCAGCCGCCTCTGCTGGTGTGTATCTGACTGTCTGGGATGTGTGAGTGACAGGGCTGGAGGGATGACAGGTGGTGAATGCGCAGATTACACCTTAGTGGGAGGTAGGAGTGCCTCTTGACTCGAGCTGTCACTGTGCTCGACCTCCACAATGCTGGCTCCACCCTCCTGGGGAGCGGCGGATGACTCTGCCGGCACCTGGCCCAGGAAGGGCGAAGCCCCCATCAACAAGGTACTCTGGCCACTCCTGTCCGGACAATGCTGGCTCCACCTCCTGTGGGGCGTCTGATGCGCCTGCCCCTCACACTGAAAGCAGAAGCCGGAGTACACCCGCGGGGGTACTCCAGAACTGAGAGTGGCTGCGCAAAGGCCCCCCTGGCCTGCGAGAACAAAAGAATTGGCCTATAAAAGACAGAGCCCTGCTCCTTGAAAATTAGATCCGGTTTGGGCCACAGAAAGACTCTGCCCTACGAGAAGGACCGTGAGAGACAAGGAAGGGTGCTGACTCTTGCCTGTGTCTGGTGCCTTGCTGCTGAAGGAGAGGAAGACAATAAGACTACGAAAAGACTTTTTGTGCTACTTGTGCAAAACTCTGCAAAGAGATCTCCAAGGGCTTGCAACTGAACTTGCCCCCTGACCAGCGTCCCAGGACCAGTGGACGCTACCCCCTTGGAAGAAAGCGACTGCGGGTGCTGACCATCGCCGCGGCACTGACGGAGGAATCTCCTCTAAGGCATCAATGACCTCCCGACCACCGTGACCGGGGCCCAAAGCAACAGCGGAAGCAAAGTGAGGACCAGCCGCCGCTGGCCCGAACACCGTGACCGCAACTGCACCGGGAGCCCGAGAGCAAAGCAAAGGAGGACCCGTCCGGTCCGAGCTATCGAGGTGACTGCATAGCGAGCAGTCACTCACCTGCAAGGACGGACAGTTGCCCTATGAGAATCCGCAAGGTCGGTAAGCCTGCCCGACAGCCCAGCTGTGAGCCCACAGCTGCACCGACATTTGGCTGGGTACGTCCTGCACTTGGGGACCGTACTGCCACTTGTCACCACCGCACAGCCGCCGCCTCCAGGGTCGGAGCGGACGACGAGGAAAGGACCCTGCCGCCACAGAACACCGCTGCCCCGGACGACCAGTGACCTGCTCGGCCGAAGAGCCGCAACGATCAGCGACCCCGGGAAGGCAACGCGACGTGGGACAGATCCCTTGGAAGCCGCCGGCTCCACAAGAACTTTGAATAACACCGGCCTACGGGCCTCAAGAGAACTTCCATAAGAACTGTGGTAACCCGAATTAAGTAACTTGCAACCGTCTTCATAAAGTTATTGACTGTATTCACAAGCCTGCTTAAAATCTATATAAAGATATATATTTTTACAAGAATACAGTCTGGTCTCGTTGTGTGGTGGGTTGGTTGTAAAGGTGTACTGTTGCAAGTGTTTAACCCTATGTGCCCCAAAGATTAGCCTACGACTGCTTAAGCCACACTACCTAGAGGGTAAGCAGAGGTTGTCTGGAAGGTAACCCTCAGCCCTGACGAGGAAGAGAGAGTCCCTGCTTGTCGCTAGTGCTGCACTGCGCCAACTAGAGCCTCCCCCTTCCTACATTGGACGCAGCGGTGAGGATTTCGAATTTACACTTGCGATAGTTATACCTGAGCCTCTGACCACTACACAAGGATTACGGTACAGTTACTAAACCACAGACTTTTCTTTTTGAAAGAAGATTCCGAGTGCAGAAACCATGCCTGGCACAAAGAGCCTGGATGGAGCGGAGTCCACGACCTCCGAGGTGTTGGAGATAGAATGGGACGCCGCAAAGCTGGACAAATACTCAAAGATGGAGCTGAAGTTTTTCTGTAGGAAACTAAAGGTTCCGCACGCTGGTTGCAAAAACAAGCCGGAGCTCTACAAGGCCCTGAAAGCCTGGGTGGAGTCCAGAAAGACCCCGGAAGAGCAAGACGTCCTCGCCGAGCAGAATACGACGGAGGAGCAGAATGCGCTTGGGGATCTGATCGATCTGGAAAGGCAAGACAGCGAGCACAGCTTGGGTAAAGGCCTGTCGCCAGAGGAGCTGGCGGACAGGAAGGAAACCCGGAATCACGAAAGAAAGTTGGCAGAATTGAAAATCCAGCTGGAGCTGGAAACCAAAAGAATGGCGCTGGAAGAGCGAAAGCACCAGATGGATTATGAAATCAAGATGAGGGAGATAAGTCTCAAGGAGAGAGACTTGGATCGGCCTCCCTCTGGTGGCAGCACATCGCCAGTGCAGGTAGAGTCAAGAGTGCACATCCCGAAGGACGTAGTTAAGGAGTTCTTTAAGGGGGATGACATAGGACAGTGGTTTAGGGCATACGAGGTAGCCATGTCCTCCCACCGGGTCCCTGACAAGGATTGGGGAGCGGGGTTGTGGGGAAGGTTCCTTAGCGAAGGGAGAGATACCTTGCTAGATTTGCCCGTTGAGAATCAGAGATCCTATGCCCACATGAAAGAAGCTTTATTAAACAGGTACGGGCTTACCCCTGAAATGTATAGACAGAAGTTTAGGGGATGTACTAAGCGGCCTGGGAATACGTATGTGGAGTATGTGACTTACTTTTGCAGAGCACTGGATGGTTGGGTGAAAGGTAACAAAGTGAATGATTTTCAAGGTCTCTTTGATTTAATTGCATGGGAGCACTTGTCTGATCACAGTTTTCCTGAGTTACGCCAACACCTGATCGATAGCAAGCTGTCCAACCCGAGGAAGCTTGCTGAGGAGGCGGACCGCTGGCTCAGCACCAGGGTCCACAAGGGTCCCGTGGGAGATTCCGCCAAGAGTGGGCAGGGTCCCCAGCAGAAGAGTGGGGGGGACAAAGGGGGAAAACAGAAAGGGTTCCAAAAAGACCCCCAAAGTAGTCCCCAAGGGAATCCGCAGCAGGGTTCTCAGCCTCCCCCACCCCCGAAGCAGAATGGGGCCCCGACAGGTAAACCTGTTCCAAAGGGGCCCTTCAATTGTTTCAAATGTGGCGAGCCTGGGCACATATCCAGTGACCCCAAGTGTCGCCTATTTGGAAAACCTGCACCCACTGGTGCTCCGCCCCGACAAGTGACTAGCGTTCACCTGGGAGAAGAAATGATGGTCCCGGGGGGTGGAGATCCCGTTCACATGACCCTGGTCTCGCTAGGAGACAGTGAGATGATCCCGACAAGCTACCTGCCCTCTAACACTAAGAAATATGGGCAGGTGGTGATCATCAATGGTAAGGAAGCTGAGGCTCTTAGAGACACAGGAGCCAGTGTGACTGCAGTGAGGCAGCACCTGGTGTCTCAAGAGCAGGTTGTACCCCATGCCTACTGTAGGGTTATCAACGCTGATAATTCTGAGAGTCAGTGTCCGATGGCTCAAGTTCCCTTCGAGTGGGGGGGGGTCTCTGGTACTCTGCAGGTCTGTGTGAGAAAAACCATGCCTGTTGACTGTTTACTAGGGAACGACTTGGAGCACTCCCCTTGGGAAAAGGTGGAGAAAGCGACTCACCTGCGGATGGTGGGCCTGCCTGACTGGGCGTGCGTGACCACCCGGTCGATGGCAGCCAGTAAGGGTGATCGAGAGGTCCTGGGGCTTGATGGAGAGGCCCAGGAACCGGCTTTAGGGAGAAGGCGCAGGGGGTGCGGGAAACCGGCCCCTGAACTTCCTACGGTCCAGGAGGAGGCAGACCTTGAGGGGGATGCCCTGGAGCCTACAGGGGAACAGATCGCCGAACTGGGGGACCTGCCTGAGCTGACCCATTGGCAGCAAGAAGGAGGACCCTCCAGGGAGGAATTCTGCAGGGAGCAGAAAGAATGCCCTTCTCTCGTGGGTATGCGGCAACAGGCTGCAGACCAGGCCAATGGTGTTCAGGCCAAAACACATTACGTGTACTGGGAGAACGACCTCCTGTATTCGGAGCCTAAGGCTGCTGAACCTGGGTCAGCCCGTGTGCTGGTGGTACCCCAGAAATTCAGAGCCTTCCTACTGGGTCTGGCTCATGATGTGCCTTTAGCAGGACATTTGGGGATGGACAAGACCTATGACCGGCTTGTCACCCACTTCTACTGGCCCCAAATGCATAAAAGCTCAGACGCTTATTGCAGAACCTGTCCGACTTGCCAGGCAAGTGGGAAGACGGGAGGGAAGAACAAGGCTCCCCTCCAACCCTTCCCTGTGGTCGGTACGCCATTCCAGCGAGTGGGTATTGACATCGTTGGGCCTCTGGACCCCAAGACCGCCATGGGCAACAGGTTCATCCTGGTCTTGGTGGACCATGCCACCCGGTACCCTGAAGCCATCCCTCTGAGGACAGTGACGGCTCCCGTGGTGGGGCGTGCACTGATGGGAATTTTCTCACGTGTAGGATTCCCTCTAGAGGTGGTGAGCGACAGGGGGACCAATTTCATATCGAAATATATGAAGTCCCTTTGGCAGGAGTGTGGCGTAACGTACAAGTTCACCACACCCTACCATCCCCAAGGTAACGGGTTGGTTGAAAGATTCAACCGAACCCTCAAAGGCATGATAATGGGCCTGGAAGGTCCGATGAGGCGTAAGTGGGACGTCCTCTTGCCATGCCTGCTGTTTGCATATCGCGAGGTACCACAGAAGTCCCTAGGGTTCAGCCCCTTTGAACTGCTGTACGGTCACCCCGTGAGAGGACCACTGAGTTTGGTAAAGGAAGGCTGGGAGCAATCTCCCAGGAAACCTCCCCAGAATGTATATAGCTACATGCTGGCCTTCAGAAACCAGACCAGACGCTTCAGACAACTTGCCGAGGCAAATCTGGAAGCGAGCCAGGAAGAAATGAAGCGGTGGTACGATCAGAATGCCACTCTGGTCGAGCTTCAGCCTGGACAGGAGGTGTATGTCTTGGCCCCAGTGGAGCCCTGTGCCCTTCAAGATAAGTGGACAGGACCATTTGAGGTTGTGGAGCGCAAGAGCCCTGTGACATACTTGGTGGACATGAAGACGCCTAGGAACCCTTTACGGGTCCTACATGTCAACCGCCTCAAGCCCCACTTGCGAAGGTCCGAAGTGGGCATGTTGTTGGCAACCGCTGATGGGATGGAGGAGGAGTCGGAGCCTCTTCCTGACCTCTTGGTGGCCTGTGAGAAGGATGGGTCAGTGGATGGAGTTAACCTCTCACCCTCCCTGACCGCCGAACAACAGGAGGACTGCCGCCAGTTGCTGGGACAGTTTCCAGACCTGTTCTCCCTGGTTCCGAGTGTCACAGATTGGTGCGTCCATGATGTGGACACTGGAGACAGCTTACCGGTGAAGCACAAGGCTTACCGGGTAACTGACAGGGTCCGGGCCTGCATTAAGGAGGAGGTCTCCAAGATGCTTGCCCTCGGGGTGGTTGAGTCTTCCAGCAGTCCTTGGTCCAGCCCCGTGGTCTTGGTTCCGAAGGCTGCTGCGCCGGGAGCCACACCCGAACTCCGGTTCTGTGTGGACTACAGAGGACTCAATTCAGTCACGAAGACTGACGCGCACCCCATCCCCAGAGCGGACGAGCTCATTGATCGGCTAGGGGCTGCCCGGTTTCTCAGCACGTTTGATTTGACGTCTGGGTACTGGCAGATCGCCTTGACCGATGGGGCAAAGGAGAGGTCGGCATTCTCTACACCAGATGGGCATTTCCAGTTCCGGGTTATGCCATTTGGAATGAAGAATGCCCCTGCCACCTTTCAGAGATTGGTCAACCAGGTGTTGGCTGGACTGGACGAGTTCAGTGCCGCCTACCTGGATGACATCGCGGTGTTCAGCGGCACCTGGCCCGAACACCTGCGACACCTCTGGGAAGTGTTGATGGCCCTGCGCAGAGCAGGCCTCACAATCAAGGCAAGCAAGTGCCAGATTGGGCAGGGTTCAGTGGTGTACTTGGGACACCAAGTTGGGAGTGGCAAGGTAGCCCCCTTGCAGCCCAAAATCGAAACCATCCTGGCTTGGGAACCCCCCAAGACCCAGACTGCAGTGAGAGCCTTCCTGGGGCTCACTGGGTATTACAGGAGGTTTGTCAAGGGCTATGGCACGATCGTGACCCCCTTGACAGAGCTGACTTCGAAAAAGCAGCCCAGGAATGTGATTTGGACTGACACCTGTCAGAAGGCTTTCGACACCCTGAAGACTGCCATGTGCACGGCGCCCGTGCTCCTGGCCCCAGATTTCTCCAAGGAGTTCATTGTGCAAACAGACGCTTCAGAGCATGGTGTAGGGGCTGTTCTTTTACAGATGACTGAGGAGGGCTTTGACCAACCCGTAGCCTTCATAAGTCGGAGGTTACTTCCACGGGAAAGTAGGTGGAGTGCAATAGAGCGTGAAGCGTTTGCTGTGGTCTGGGCGCTGAAGAAGCTAAGACCCTACTTGTTTGGGTCTCACTTCCGAGTTCAGACGGACCACAGGCCCCTCAGATGGTTGATGCAAATGAGGGGTGAGAACCCGAAACTGTTGAGGTGGTCCATTTCTCTACAGAGTATGGACTTTACGGTGGAACACCGCCCTGGCACCGATCACGCCAACGCTGACGGTCTGTCCAGATTTTTCCGCCTTAGTGATGTGGAACTCCCTGGGGAAGGGTAGTTCCCCCCACATTTCAGCTGGAGGGGACACATGTTAGACCTGGCACCTTGGCGTGAGTCTCCCTTCCACTTTTTGCTGATGTGCCTCCGATGTTTTGCTGGTTTTCCGATACTCAGGGCACTGCGCCACGGCTGATCCGTGCCGCAGTGCAAGTGCTCCCTACTGTAAATTGTACATACGATTGGTATCCATGATTGGTGCATTGGATTTACTGTTAGTCCCTAGTAAAGCGCACGAGAGAGTGCCGGGGCTTGTAGATGCCAATACTGCTGGTGGGCCTGCAGCGCTGGTTGCGCCACCCACCGAAGCAGCCGTAAAGATGTGTCTGGGAACTGCGACCGCAGAACCTGCGTGCGGTCTCGTACTGTCACGCTAGCTGGGCAAGTGTCCCCACTTGCCAGCACCGACCCTTCCCTTGACTACATATTAGTCACCCCTATGGTAGGCCCACGGGCAGGGTGCGTTGTAGGTGCAAGGTAGGACAAGCCCTGATGTGCGTGGCATGTCCTAGTAGTGACTTACAACGAAGACCGTATTTTCACTACTGAAGGCTACCTGCTCCATTAGGCCAGACTGAGCTGCGAGGGTTATTACACCCCATAATCCCCGCAGGCTCAAGGAGCATGGTAGTGAGTCATGTTTAGTATGCCTGAACTCAGGATAAGGAGATATTTCTTGTAGTCAAGTTTATTTCAGTATCCTGGGTTTGCAAATGCTACTTTTAGAAAGTTAGCATTTGCTTGCTTAACCATTTCAGCCGCCTCTGCTGGTGTGTATCTGACTGTCTGGGATGTGTGAGTGACAGGGCTGGAGGGATGACAGGTGGTGAATGCGCAGATTACACCTTAGTGGGAGGTAGGAGTGCCTCTTGACTCGAGCTGTCACTGTGCTCGACCTCCACAATGCTGGCTCCACCCTCCTGGGGAGCGGCGGATGACTCTGCCGGCACCTGGCCCAGGAAGGGCGAAGCCCCCATCAACAAGGTACTCTGGCCACTCCTGTCCGGACAATGCTGGCTCCACCTCCTGTGGGGCGTCTGATGCGCCTGCCCCTCACACTGAAAGCAGAAGCCGGAGTACACCCACGGGGGTACTCCAGAACTGAGAGTGGCTGCGCAAAGGCCCCCCTGGCCTGCGAGAACAAAAGAATTGGCCTATAAAAGACGGAGCCCTGCTCCTTGAAAATTAGATCCGGTTTGGGCCACAGAAAGACTCTGCCCTACGAGAAGGACCGTGAGAGACAAGGAAGGGTGCTGACTCTTGCCTGTGTCTGGTGCCTTGCTGCTGAAGGAGAGGAAGACAATAAGACTACGAAAAGACTTTTTGTGCTACTTGTGCCAAACTCTGCAAAGAGATCTCCAAGGGCTTGCAACTGAACTTGCCCCCTGACCAGCGTCCCAGGACCAGTGGACGCTACCCCCTTGGAAGAAAGCGACTGCGGGTGCTGACCATCGCCGCGGCACTGACGGAGGAATCTCCTCTAAGGCATCAACGACCTCCCGACCACCGTGACCGGGGCCCAAAGCAACAGCGGAAGCAAAGTGAGGACCAGCCGCCGCTGGCCCGAACACCGTGACCGCAACTGCACCGGGAGCCCGAGAGCAAAGCAAAGGAGGACCCGTCCGGTCCGAGCTATCGAGGTGACTGCATAGCGAGCAGTCACTCACCTGCAAGGACGGACAGTTGCCCTACGAGAATCCGCAAGGTCGGTAAGCCTGCCCGACAGCCCAGCTGTGAGCCCACAGCTGCACCGACATTTGGCTGGGTACGTCCTGCACTTGGGGACCGTACTGCCACTTGTCACCACCGCACAGCCGCCGCCTCCAGGGTCGGAGCGGACGACGAGGAAAGGACCCTGCCGCCACAGAACACCGCTGCCCCGGACGACCAGTGACCTGCTCGGCCGAAGAGCCGCAACGATCAGCGACGGTAAGAGGACGTCCCACTTACGCCTCATTGGACCTTCTAGGCCCATGATCATGCCTTTCAGGGTTCGGTTGAATCTCTCAACCAACCCGTTACCTTGGGGATGGTAAGGCGTGGTGAACTTGTACGTTACACCACACTCTTGCCAAAGGGACTTCATATACTTGGATATGAAGTTGGTCCCCCTGTCGCTCACCACCTCTAGAGGGAATCCTACTCGTGAGAAAATTCCCATCAGTGCACATTCCACCACGGGGGCCGTCACTGTCCTCAGAGGGATGGCTTCAGGGTACCGGGTGGCGTGGTCCACCAAGACCAGGATTAACCTGTTGCCCATGGCTGTCTTGGGGTCCAGAGGCCCAACAATGTCAATACCCACTCGCTGGAATGGCGTACCGACCACAGGGAAGGGTTGGAGGGGAGCCTTGTTCCTTCCTCCGCTCTTCCCACTTGCCTGGCAAGTCGGACAGGTCCTACAATGAGCATCTGAGCTCTTGTGCATTTGGGGCCAGTAAAAGTGGGTGACAAGCCTGTCATAGGTCTTGTCCATCCCCAAATGTCCTGCTAAAGGCACATCGTGAGCCAGACCCAGTAGGAAGGCTCTGAACTTCTGGGGTACCACCAGCACACGGGCTGACCCAGGTTCAGCAGCCTTAGGCTCTGAATACAGGAGGTCGTTCTCCCAGTACACATAATGTGTTTTGGCCTGAACACCATTGGCCTGGTCTGCAGCCTGCTGCTGCATACCCACGAGAGAAGGGCATTCTTTCTGCTCCTTGCAGAATTCCTCCCTGGAGGGTCCTCCTTCTTGCTGCCAATGGGTCAGCTCAGGCAGGTCCCCCAGCTCGGCAATCTGTTCCCCTGTAGACTCCAGGGCATCCCCCTCGAGGTCTGCTTCCTCCTGGACCGTGGGAACTTCAGGGGCCGGTTTCCCGCGCCCCCTGCGCCTTCTCCCTAAGGCCGGTTCCTGGGCCTCTCCGTCAAGCCCCAGGACCTCTTGATCACCCCTACTGGCTGCCATCGACCGGATGGTCACGCACGCCCAGTCAGGCAGACCCACCATCCGCAGGTGAGACGTCTTCTCCACCTTTTCCCAAGGGGAGTGCTCCAAGTCATTCCCTAGCAAACAGTCAACAGGCATGGTTTTCCTTACACAGACCTGCAGAGTACCAGAGACCCCCCCCCCCACTCGAAGGGAACTTGAGCCATCGGACACTGACTCTCTGAATTATCAGCATTGATAAACCTACAGTAGGCATGGGGTACAACCTGCTCTTGAGACACCAGGTGCTGCCTCACTGCAGTCACACTGGCTCCTGTATCTCTAAGAGCCTCAGCTTCCTTACCATTGATGATCACCACCTGCCCATATTTCTTAGTGTTAGAGGGCAGGTAGTTTGTAGGGATCATCTCACTGTCTCCGAGTGAGACTAGGGTCATGTGAACGGGATCTCCACCCCCCGGGACCATCACTTCTTCTCCTAAGTGAACACTAGTCACTTGACGGGGCGGAGCACCAGTGGGTGCGGGTTTTCCAAACAGGCGACACTTGGGGTCACTGGATATGTGCCCAGGCTCGCCACATTTGAAACAATTGAAGGGCCCCTTCGGAACAGGTTTACCTGTCGGGGCCCCATTCTGCTTTGGGGGTGGGGGAGGCTGAGAACCTTTCTGCTGGTCCCCTTGGGGATTACTTTGGGGGCCTTTTTGGAACCCTTTCTGTTTTCCCTTGTCCCCCCCACTCTTCTGCTGGGGACCCTGCCCACTCTTGGCGGAGTCTCCCACTGGACCCTTGTGGACCCTGGTGCTGAGCCAGCGGTCCGCCTCCTCAGCAAGCTTCCTCGGGTTGGACAGCTTGCTATCGATCAGTTGTTGGCGTAACTCAGGAAAACAGTGATCAGACAAGTGCTCCCATGCAATTAAATCAAAGAGACCTTGAAAATCATTCACTTTGCTACCCTTCACCCAACCATCCAGTGCTCTGCAAAAATAAGTCACATACTCCACATACGTATTTCCAGGCCGCTTAGTACACCCCCTAAACTTCTGTCTATACATTTCAGGGGTAAGCCCGTACCTGTTCATTAAAGCTTCTTTCATGTGGGAATAGGACCTCTGGTGTTCAACGGGCAAATCTAGCAGGGTATCTCGCCCTTCGCTAAGGAACCTTCCCCACAACCACGCTCCCCAATCCTTGTCAGGGACCCGGTGGGAGGACATGGCTACCTCGTATGCCCTAAACCATTGTCCTATGTCATCCCCCTTAAAGAACTCTTTAACTACGTCTTTAGGGATGTGCACTCTTGACTCTACCTGCACTGGTGTTGTGCTGCCACCAGAGGGAGGATGATCCAAATTTCTCTCCTTTAGACTCATCTCCCTCATTTTCAATTCGTAATCCATTTGGTGCTTTCGCTCTTCCAGCGCCATTCTTTTGGTTTCAAGCTCCAGTTGGATTTTTAATTCTGCCAGCTTTCTTTCATGATCCCTCGTTTCCTTCCTGTCCGCCAGCTCCTCTGGCGACAGGCCTTTACCAAAGCTGTGCACGCTGTCTTGCCTCTCGAGATCCACCAGATCCCCAGGTGCATTCTGCTCCTCAGTTGCATCTTGCTCCGCGAGGGCATCTTGATCCTCTGGGGCCTTTCTGGACTCTATCCAAGCTTTCAGGGCCTTGTAAAGTTCTGGCTTGTTCTTGCAACCAGCGTGCGGAACCTTGAGTTTCTTGCAGAAAAACTTCAGCTCATTCTTTGAGTATTTGTCCAGCTTTGCGCCGTCCCACTCCACCTCCAACATCTCAGAGGTCGTGGACTGCACTCCATCCAGGCTCTTCGTGCCCGGCATGGTTCTTTCGGTAGGGATCTTTTCTCGGCAAAATTGCAACAAAACCTGTGGCCAAGTAACTGGACTGTAATCACTGTGCAATGGTCAGAAGTTAAGGTATAAACACTGCAAATGTAAATTCGAAAATCCTCACCGCTGCGTCCAATGTAGGAAGGGGGAGTCTCTAGTTGGCGCAGTGCAACACTAGCGACAAGCAGGGACTCTCTCTTCCTCGTCAGGGCTGAGGGCTACCTTCAAGACAACCTCTGCTTACCCTCTAGGTAGTGTGGCTTAAGCAGTCTTAGGCTAATCTCTGGGGCACATAGGGTTAAACATTTGCAATATTACACCATCACAACCAACCCACCACACAATGACGCCAAACTGTATTTGTAAAAATATATGTATCTTTATATAAATTTCAAGCAGGCTTGTAAATACAGTTGTCAAACTTTCAATAACGGTTCCAGGTTACTTTAGTTCAGGTTGCCACAGTTCTCTTTCAGCAATAAGCGATCTTTTGGGCCTTCGGGCCAGGTTCGACAAGGTTCAGTGTCTCGTAGCGCCTCAATGCGCTCTCTGCGGGGGCCTCGAGGGCCAGGAGCAGTGCGAGCCTCGGTTTCAGAGGCGGCTCGCGTTGGGAGCAGAGGGCGCGGTGCGAGCTCGAGTTGCAGGACGCTCGCACCGGGAGGATACAACACAGTACCTTTCAAATTTCTTGTGGAGCGGGCGGCTTCCAGAGGAGCTGTCCCACGTCGCGTTGCTGCTCCTGGGTCGCTGTTCGTTGCGGCTCTCAGCCGGCAGGTCACGGGTCATCCGGGGCGGCGGTGCTCTGTGGCGGCAGGGTCCTTTCCTCGTCGTTCGCTCCGACCCTGGAGGCGGCGGCTGTGTGGTGGTGGCAAGTGGCAGTACGGTCCTCAAGTGCAGGACGTACCCAGCCAAGTTCCGGTTGCAGCTGTGCGCTCACAGCTGAGCTGTCGGGCAGGATACCGACCAGGGGGGATTCTCACAGGGCAACTGTCCGTCTTTGCAATTGGATTGACGGCTCGAAGCGCAGTCAATTCGGGAGCTTGGACCGGACAGGTCCTCCTTCACTTTGCTCTCGGGCTCCCGGTGCAGTTGCGGTCACGGTGTTCGGGCCAGCGGCGGCTGGACCTCACGTTGCTCTCGCTGTTGCTTTGGGCCCCGGTCACGGTGTTCGGGCGGATGTCGTTGCCTTGGAGGAGACTCCTCAGTCAGTACTGCAGCGATAAGCAGCACACACAGTCGCTTTCTTCAGGATGTAGCGCCCACTGGTCCTGGGGCGCTGGTCAGGGGGCAAGTTCACAGCAAGCCCTTGGAGATCTTTTAGCAGAGTTTGGCACAAAGTTTCTCAAAGCAAAAGTCTTCTTGTAGTCTTTCCTTTCTCCTTTCCTTCGGCAGCAAGGCACCAGACACAGGCAAGAGCCAGCACTCTTCCTTGTCCTTCCCGGTCCTTCTCGTCGGGCAGAGTTCCTTCTGTAGCACAAACAGGATCTAATTTACAAGGAGCAGGGCTCCTACTTTTATACTGCATTTCTTTTGTTCTCGCAGGCCAGGGGGGCCTTTGCATAGCCACTTTCAGTCCTTGGTGGGTGTAATCCGGCTTCTGCTTTCAGTGCGAGGGGCAGGCGCATCAGACGCCCCACAGGAGGTGGAGCCAGCATTGTGTGGACAGGGGCAGCCAGAAGTACCTTGTTGATGAGGCTTCGCCCTTCCTGGGCCAGGTGTCGGCTGAGTCATCAGTCGCTCCCCAGGAGGGTGGAGCCAGCATTGTGGTGGCAGAGCACAGCAAGATTCAGAGTCAAGAGCCACTCCTGCCTCCCACTAAGGTGTAATCTGCGCATTCACCACCTGTCATCCCCCAGCCCTGTCACTCACACATCCCAGACAGTCAGATACACATACCAGCAGAGGCGGGCTGAAATGGTTAGGCAAGCAAATGCTAACTTTCTAAAAGTAGCATTTGCAAACCCAGGATATTAAAATAAACTTCACTAAAAGAAATACTTTATCATCCTGAGTTCAGGCATACTAAACATGACTCGCTACCATGCTCCCTGGGCCTGTTGGGATTATAGGGTGTAATAATTCCAGCAGCCCATTCTGGCCTAACGGAAGCAGGTAGCCTTCAATAGTGAAATACGAATTTAGTTGTAATTCACTACTAGGACATGCCACACACATCAGGCTTGTCCTACCTTAAACCTACAATGCACCCTGCCCGTAGGCCTACCATAGGGGTGACTAATATGCAGTCAAGGGAAGGTTCAGGGGCTGGCAAGTGGGTGCACTTGCCCAGCTAGCGTGACAGTACGAGACTGCACGCGGGTTCTGCGGTGGCAGTCCCCAGACACATCTTACGGCTGCTTCTGTGGGTGGCGCAATCAGCGCTGCAGGCCCACTAGCAGTATTGGCATCTACAAGCCCTGGCACTCCTAGTGCACTTTACTAGGTACTAACAGTAAATCCAATGAACCAATCATGGATACCAATCACATGTACAATTTACAGTAGGGAGCACTTGCACTGCGGCACGGGTCGGCCGTGGCGCAGTGCCCTGAGTATCGGAAAACCAGCAAAACATCGGAGGCACATCAGCAACAAGTGGAAGGGAAACTCACGCCAAGGTGCCAGGTCTAACACTCCCGCTCAGCCCCCAGACTCCTGCTCAGCCGCCAGACTCCTCCTCAGCCCCCAGGCTCCTTCTCAGGCCCCAGACTCCTGCACAGCTCCCAGACTCATGCTCAGCCCCAGGCTCCTGCCCCCAGACTCCTGTTCAGCCCCTGACTCCAGCTCAGACCCCAGACTCCAGCTCAGCCCCCAGACTCCTGTTCAGCCCCCAGACTCCTGTTCAGCCCCCAGACACCAGCTCAGCCTCTAGACTCCTGCTCATCCCCCAGACTCCTGCTCATCACCCAGACTCCAGACTCCAGCCCCCAGACTCCTGCTCAGCCCCCAGACTCCCGCTCAGTCCCCAGACTCCTGCTTAGCACCCAGACTCCTGCTCAGCCCCCAGACTCCTGCTCAGCCCCCAGACTCCTGCTCAGCCCCCAGACTCCTGCTCAGACTCCAGACTTCTGCTCACCCCCCAGACTCCTGCTCAGCCCCCGACTCCAGTTCAGCCCCCAGACTCTTGCTCAGCCCCCAGACTCCTGCTCAGCCCCCAGACTACTGCTCAGCCCCCAGACTCCAGCTCAGCCCCCAGGCTCCTGATCCTCAGCCCCCAGGCTCCTTCTCAACCCCCAGACTCCTGCTCAACCCCCAGACTCCTGCTCAGACAGTCTCCTGCTCAGCCCCCCAGACTCCTACTCAGACCCCAGACTCCTGCTCAGACCCCAGACACCAGCTCAGCCTCCAGACTCCTGCTCATCCCCCGGTCTCCTGCTCATCACCCAGACTCCAGACTCCAGCCCCCAGACTCCTGCTCAGCCCTTAGACTCCTGCTCAGCCCCCAGACTCCTGCTTAGCACCCAGACTCCTGCTCCGCCCCCAGACTCCTGCTCAGCTCCCAGACTCCTGCTCAGCCCCCAGACTCCTGCTCAGACTCCAGACTCCTGCTCAGCCCCAGACTCCTGCTCAGCCCCCGACTCCAGTTCAGCCCCCAGTCTCTTGCTCAGCCCCCAGACTCCTGCTCAGACCCCAGATGCCAGCTCAGCCCCCAGACTCCTGCTCATCCCCCAGACTCCTGCTCAGCCCCCAGACTCCTGCTCAGCCCCCAGACTCCTGCCATCCCCAGACTCCTGTTCAGCCCCCAGACTCCTGCTCAATCCCCAGACTCTAGCTCAGCCCCCAGACTCCTGCTCCTCAGCCTCCAGACTCCTTCTCACCCTCCAGACTCCAGACTTCAGCCCCAGGCTCCTGCTCAACCCCCAGACACCTGCTCAGACAGACTCCTGCTCAGCCCCCAGACTCCTGCTCCTCAGCCTCCAGACTCCTTCTTTCCCTCCAGACTCCAGACTTCAGCCCCCAGGCTCCTGCTCAACCCCCAGACACCTGCTCAGACAGACTCCTGCTCAGCCCTCAGATTCCTGCTCTGCATCCAGACTCCAGCTCACCCCCCAGACTTCAGCTCAGCCCCCAGACTCCTGCTCAGCTACCAGACTCCAGCTCAGCCCCCAGACTCCTGCTCAGCCCCCAGACTCCTGCTCAACCCACAGACTCCTGCTCAGACGGTCTCCTGCTCAGCCCCCAGGCTCCTGCTCAACCCCCAGACTCCTGCTCAACCCCGAGACCACTGCTCAGCCCCAGATTACTGCTCCTCAGCCCCCCAGACTCCTGGTCAGCCCCGAGACTCCAGTTCAGCCCTCAGACTCCTTCTCCTCAGCTCCCAAACTCCTGCTCCTCAGCCCCCAGACTCCTGCTCCTCAGCCTGCAGACTCCTGCTCAGCCTTCAGACTCCTGCTCAGCCTCCAGACTCCTGCTCAGCCCCCAGACTCCTGCTCAGCACCAGACTCCTGCTCAGCCTCCAGCCTCCAGATTCCTGCTCAGCCCCACTACTCATGCTCAGCCCCCAGACTCCTGCTCCTCAGCCCCCAGACCCCTGCTCCTCAGCCCCCAGACTCCTGCTCAGCCCACAGACTCCTGCTCAGCCCCCAGACTCCTGATCCTCAGCCCTCAGGTTCCTGCTCAGCCCCCAGACTCCTGCTCAACCCACAGACTCCTGCTGAGACAGTCTCCTGCTCAGCCCCCAGGCTCCTGCTCAACCCCCAGACTCCTGCTCAACCCCCAGACTCCTGCTCAGACAGTCTCCTGCTCAGCCTCCAGACTCTTACTCAGACCCCAGACTCCTGCTCAGACCCCGGACTCCAGCTCAGACCCAGACTCCAGCTCAGCCCCCAGACTCCTGCTCAGCCCCCAGACTCCTGCTCAGCCCCCAGACTCCTGCTCAGCCCCCAGACACCAGCTCAGCCACCAGACTCCTGCTCATCCCCCAGACTCCTGCTCATCACCCAGACTTCAGACTCCAGCCCCAGACTCCTGCTCAGCCCGCAGACTTGCGCTCAGCCCCCAGACTCCTGCTTAGCACCCATTCTCCTGCTCAGCACCCGGACTCCTGCTCAGCCCCCAGACTCCTGCTCAGCCCCCAGACTCCTGCTCCGACTCCAGACTCCTGCTCAGCCCCCAGACTCCTGCTCAGCCCCCGACTCCAGTTCAGCCCCCAGACTCTTGCTCAGCCCCCAGACTCCTGCTCAGCCCCCAGACTACTGCTCAGCCCCCAGACTCCAGCTCAGCCCCCAGACTCCTGATCCTCAGCCCCCAGGCTCCTGCTCAACCCCAGACTCCTGCTCAGACAGTCTCCTGCTCAGCCCCCAGACTCCTGCTCAGCCCCCAGACTCCTGCTCAGCCCCAGACTCCTGCTCCTCAGCCCCCAGGCTCCTGCTCAACCCCAAGACTCCTGCTCAACCCCAGGCTCCTGCTCAGACAGTCTCCTGCTCAACCCCCAGACTCCTACTCAGACCACAGACTCCTGCTCAGACCCCAGACTCCAGCTCAGACCCCAGACTCCAGCTCAGACCCCAGACTCCAGCTCAGCCCCCAGACTCCAGCTCAGCCCCCAGACTCCTGCTCAGCCCCCAGACTCCTGCTCATCCCCCAGACACCAGCTCAGCCTCCAGACTCCTGCTCATACCCAGACTCCTGCTCAGCCCCCAGACTCCTGCTCAGCCCCCAGACTCCTGCTCAGCCCCCGACTCCAGTTCAGCCGCCAGACTCCTGCTCAGCCCCCAGACTCCAGCTCAGCCCCCAGACTCCAGCTCAGCCCCCAGACTCCTGATCCTCAGCCCCCAGGCTCCTGCTCAGCCCCCAGACTCCTGCCCAACCCCCAGACTCCTGCTCAGACAGTCTCCTGATCAGCCCCCAGACTCCTGCTCAGCCCCCAGACTCCTGTTCAGCCCCCAGCCTCCTGCTCCTCAGCCCGAGGCTCCTGCTCAAAACCCAGACTCCTGCTCAACCCCCAGACTCTGCTCAGACAGTCTCCTGCTCAGCCCCCAGACTCCTACTCAGACCCCAGACTCCTGCTCAGACCCCAGACTCCAGCTCAGACCCCAGACTCCAGCTCAGCCCCCAGACTCCTGCTCAGCCCCCAGGCTCCCGCTCAGCCCCCAGACTCCTGCTTAGCACCCAGACTCCTGCTCAGCCCCCAGACTCCTACTCAGCCCCCAGACTCCTGCTCAGCCACCAGACTCCTGCTCAGACTCCAGACTCCTGCTCACCCTCCAGACTCCTGCTCAGCCCCGACTCCAGTTCAGCCCCCAGTCTCTTGCTCAGCCCCCAGACTCCTGCTCAGACCCCAGACGCCAGCTCAGCCCCCAGACTCCTGCTCATCCCCCAGACTCCTGCTCAGCCCCCAGACTCCTGCTCAGCCCCCAGACTCCTGCCATCCCCAGACTCCTGCTCAGTCCCCAGACTCCAGCTCAGTCCCCAGACTCCTGCTCCTCACCCTCCAGACTCCTTCTCACCCTCCAGACTCCAGACTTCAGCCCCCAGGCTCCTGCTCAACCCCCAGACTCCTGCTCAGCCCTCAGATTCCTGCTCTGCCTCCAGACTCCATCTCAGCCCCCAGACTTCGGCTCAGCCCCCAGACTCCTGCTCAGCCCCCAGACTCCAGCTCAGCCCCCAGACTCCTGCTCAGCCCCAGACCCCTGCTCAGCCCCAGATTCCTGCTCCTCAGCCTCCCAGACTCCTGCTCATTCCCCAGACTCCTGCTCCTTAGCCTGCAGACTCCTGGTCAGCCTCCAGACTCCTGCTCAGCCACCAGACTCCTGCTCAGCCCCCAGACTCCTGCTCAGCACCCAGACTCCTGCTCAGCCTCCAGACTCCTGCTCAGCCCCACTACTCATGCTCTGCCCCCAGACTCATGCTCAGCCCCCATACTCCTGCTCAGCTCCCAGACTCCAGCTCAGCTCCCAGACTCCTGCTCCTCAGCCCCCAGACCCCTGCTCCTCAGCCCCAAGACTCCTGCTCAGCCCCCAGACTCCTGATCCTCAGCCCCCAGGCTCCTGCTCAGCCCCCAGACTCCTGCTCAACCCCCAGGCTCCAGCTCAGACAGTCTCCTGCTAAGCCCCCAGACTCCTGCTCAGACCCCAGACTCCTGCTCAGCCCCCAGCCTCCTGCTCTTCAGCCCCCATTCTCCTGCTCAACCCCCAGACTCCTGCTCAACCCCCAGACTCCTACTCAGACAGTCTCCTGCTCAGCCCCCAGACTCCTACTCAGACCCCAGACTCCTGCTCAGACCCCAGACCCCAGCTCAGACCCCAGACTCCAGCTCAGCCCCCAGACTCCTGTTCAGCCCCCAGACTACTGTTCAGCCCCCAGACACCAGCTCAGCCCCCAGACTCCTGCTCAGCCCCCAGACTCCTGCTCAGACTCCAGACTTCTGCTCACCCCCAGACTCCTGCTCAGCCCCCGACTCCAGTTCAGCCCCCAGACTCTTGCTCAGCCCCCAGACTCCTGCTCAGCCCCCAGACTCCAGCTCAGCCCCCAGGCTCCTGATCCTCAGCCCCCAGGCTCCTGCTCAACCCCCAGACTCCTGCCCAGACAGTCTCCTGCTCAGCCCCCAGACTCCTGCTCAGCCCCCAGCCTCCTGCTCCTCAGTCCCCAGGCTCCTGCTCAACCCCCAGACTCCTGCTCAACCCCCAGACTCCTGCTCAGACAGTCTCCTGCTCCTCAGCCCCCAGACTCCTACTCAGACCCCAGACTCCTGCTCAGACCCAAGACACCAGCTCAGCCTCCAGACTCCTGCTCATCCCCCAGTCTCCTGCTCATCACCCAGACTCCAGACTCCAGCCCCCAGACTCCTGTTCAGCCCTTAGACTCCTGCTCAGCCCCCAGACTCCTGCTTAGCACCCAGACTCCTGCTCAGCCCCCAGACTCCTGCTCAGCCCCCAAACTCCTGCTCAGCCCCCAGACTCCTGCTCAGACTCCAGACTCCTGCTCAGCCCCCAGACTCCTGCTCAGCCCCCTACTCCAGTTCAGCCCCCAGTCTCTTGCTCAGCCCCCAGACTCCTGCTCAGACCCCAGACACCAGCTCAGCCCCCAGACTCCTGGTCATCCCCCAAACTCCTGCTCAGCCCCCAGACTCCTGCTCAGCCCCCAGACTCCTGCCATCCCCAGACTCCTGTTCAGCCCCCAGACTCCTGCTCAATCCCCAGACTCCAGCTCAGCCCCCAGACTCCTGCTCCTCAGCCTCCAGACTCCTTCTCACCCTCCAGACTCCAGACTTCAGCCCCCAGGCTCCTGCTCAACCCCCAGACACCTGCTCAGACAGACTCCTGCTCAGCCCTCAGATTCCTGCTCTGCATCCAGACTCCAGCTCAGCCCCCAGACTTCAGCTCAGCCCCCAGACTCCTGCTCAGCTCCCAGACTCCAGCTCAGCCCCCAGACTCCTGCTCAGCCCCAGACCACTGCTCAGCCCCAGATTAATGCTCCTCAGCCCCCCAGACTCCTGCTCAGCCCCGAGACTCCAGTTCAGCCCTCAGACTCCTCTGCAGCTCCCAAACTCCTGCTCCTCAGCCCCCAGACTCCTGCTCCTCAGCCTGCAGACTCCTGCTCAGACCCCAGACGCCAGCTCAGCCCCCAGACTCCTGCTCATCCCCCAGACTCCTGCTCAGCCCCCAGACTCCTGCTCAGCCCCCAGACTCCTGCCATCCCCAGACTGCTGTTCAGCCCCCAGACTCCTGCTAAGTCCCCAGACTCCAGCTCAGCCCCCAGACTCCTGCTCCTCAGCCTCCAGACTCCTTCTCACCCTCCAGACTCCAGACTTCAGCCCCCAGGCTCCTGCTCAACCCCCAGACTCCTGCTCAGCCCTCAGATTCCTGCTCTGCCTCCAGACTCCATCTCAGCCCCCAGACTTCAGCTCAGCCCCCAGACTCCTGCTCAGCCCCCAGACTCCAGCTCAGCCCCCAGACTCCTGCTCAGCCCCAGACCCCTGCTCAGCCCCAGATTCCTGCTCCTCAGCCTCCCAGACTCCTGCTCATTCCCCAGACTCCTGCTCCTTAGCCTGCAGACTCCTGGTCAGCCTCCAGACTCCTGCTCAGCCCCCAGACTCCTGCTCAGCCCCACTACTCATGCTCTGCCCCCAGACTCATGCTCAGCCCCCATACTCCTGCTCAGCTCCCAGACTCCTGCTCAGCTCCCAGACTCCTGCTCCTCAGCCCCCAGACTCCTGCTCCTCAGCCCCCAGACTCCTGCTCAGCCCCCAGACTCCTGATCCTCAGCCCCCAGGCTCCTGCTCAGCCCCCAGACTCCTGCTCAACCCCCAGGCTCCTCCTCAGACAGTCTCCTGCTAAGCCCCCAGACTCCTGCTCAGACCCCAGACTCCTGCTCAGCCCCCAGCCTCCTGCTCCTCAGCCCCCATGCTCCTGCTCAACCCCCAGACTCCTGCTCAACCCCCAGACTCCTGCTCAGACAGTCTCCTGCTCAGCCCCCAGACTCCTACTCAGACCCCAGACTCCTGCTCAGACCCCAGACCAGACCCCAGACTCCAGCTCAGCCCCCAGACTCCTGTTCAGCCCCCAGACTACTGTTCAGCCCCCAGACACCAGCTCAGCCCCCAGACTCCTGCTCAGCCCCCAGACTCCTGTTCAGACTCCAGACTTCTGCTCACCCCCCAGACTCCTGCTCAGCCCCCGACTCCAGTTCAGCCCCCAGACTCTTGCTCAGCCCCCAGACTCCTGCTCAGCCCCCAGACTCCAGCTCAGCCCCCAGGCTCCTGATCCTCAGCCCCCAGGCTCCTGCTCAACCCCCAGACTCCTGCCCAGACAGTCTCCTGCTCAGCCCCCAGACTCCTGCTCAGCCCCCAGACTCCTGCTCAGCCCCCAGCCTCCTGCTCCTCAGCCCCCAGGCTCCTGCTCAACCCCCAGACTCCTGCTCAACCCCCAGACTCCTGCTCAGACAGTCTCCTGCTCCTCAGCCCCCAGACTCCTACTCAGACCCCAGACTCCTGCTCAGACCCAAGACACCAGCTCAGCCTCCAGACTCCTGCTCATCCCCCAGTCTCCTGCTTAGCACCCAGACTCCTGCTCAGCCCCCAGACTCCTGCTCAGCCCCCAAACTCCTGCTCAGCCCCCAGACTCCTGCCCAGACTCCAGACTCCTGCTCAGCCCCCAGACTCCTGCTCAGCCCCCGACTCCAGTTCAGCCCCCAGTCTCTTGCTCAGCCCCCAGACTCCTGCTCAGACCCCAGACACCAGCTCAGCCCCCAGACTCCTGCTCATCCCCCAAACTCCTGCTCAGCCCCCAGACTCCTGCTCAGCCCCCAGACTCCTGCCATCCCCAGACTCCTGTTCAGCCCCCAGACTCCTGCTCAATCCCCAGACTCCAGCTCAGCCCCCAGACTCCTGCTCCTCAGCCTCAAGACTCCTTCTCACCCTCCAGACTCCAGACTTCAGCCCCCAGGCTCCTGCTCAACCCCCAGACACCTGCTCAGACAGACTCCTGCTCAGCCCTCAGATTCCTGCTCTGCATCCAGACTCCTGCTCAGCCCCCAGACTTCAGCTCAGCCCCCAGACTCCTGCTCAGCTCCCAGACTCCAGCTCAGCCCCCAGACTCCTGCTCAGCCCCAGACCCCTGCTCAGCCCCAGATTACTGCTCCTCAGCCCCCCAGACTCCTGCTCAGCCCCGAGACTCCAGTTCAGCCCTCAGACTCCTCCGCAGCTCCCAAACTCCTGCTCCTCAGCCCCCAGACTCCTGCTCCTCAGCCTGCAGACTCCTGCTCAGCCTTCAGACTCCTGCTCAGCCTCCAGACTCCTGCTCAGCCCCCAGACTCCTGCTCAACACCAGACTCCTGCTCAGCCTCCAGACTCCTGCTCAGCCCGACTACTCATGCTCAGCCCCCAGGCTCATGCTCAGCCCCCATACTCCTGCTCAGCTCCCAGACTCCTGCTCAGCCCCCAGACTCCTGCTCCTCAGCCCCCAGACCCCTGCTCCTCAGCCCCCAGACTCCTGCTCAGCCCACAGACTCCTGCTCAGCCCACAGACTCCTGATCCTCAGCCCCCAGGTTCCTGCTCAGCCCCCAGACTCCTGCTCAACCCACAGACTCCTGCTCAGACAGTCTCCTGCTCAGCCCCCCGGCTCCTGCTCAACCCCCAGACTCCTGCTCAACCCCCAGACTCCTGCTCAGACAGTCTTCTGCTCAGCCCCCAGACTCTTACTCAGACCCCAGACTCCTGCTCAGACCCCAGACTCCAGCTCAGACCCCAGACTCCAGCTCAGCCCCCAGGCTACTGCTCAGCCCCCAGACTCCTGCTCAGCCCCCAGACACCAGCTCAGCCTCCAGACTCCTGCTCATCCACCAGAATCCTGCTCATCACCCAGACTCCAGACTCCAGCCCCCAGACTCCTGCTCAGCCCCCAGACTTGCGCTCAGCCCCCAGACTCCTGCTCAGCCCCCGGACTACTGCTCAGCCCCCAGACTCCAGCTTAGCCCCCAGACTCCTGATCCTCAGCCCCCAGGCTCCTGCTCAGCCCCAGACTCCTGCTCAACCCCCAGACTCCTGCTCAGACAGTCTCCTGCTCAGCCCCCAGACTCCTGCTCAGCCCCCAGACTCCTGCTCATCCCCCAGCCTCCTGCTCCTCAGCCCCCAGGCTCCTGCTCAACCCCAAGACTCCTGCTCAACCCCCAGACTCATGCTCAGACAGTCTCCTGCTCAGCCCCCAGACTCCTACTCAGACCCCAGACTCCAGCTCAGCCCCCAGACTCCTGATCCTCAGCCCCCAGGCTCCTGCTCAGCCCCAGACTCCTTCCTAACCCCCAGACTCCTGCTCAGACAGTCTCCTGATCAGCCCCCAGACTCCTGCTCAGCCCCTAGACTCCTGTTCAGCCCCCAGCCTCCTGCTCCTCAGCCCCGATGCTCCTGCTCAACCCCCAGACTCCTGCTCAGACAGTCTCCTGCTCAGCTCCCAGACTCCTACTCAGACCCCAGACTCCTGCTCAGCTCCCAGACTCCAGCTCAGCCCCCAGACTCCTGCTCAGCCCCAGACCCCTGCTCAGCCCCAGATTACTGCTCCTCAGCCCCCCAGACTCCAGTTCAGCCCTCAGACTCCTTCTCCTCAGCTCCCAAACTCCTGCTCCTCAGCCCCCAGACTCCTGCTCCGCAGCCTGCAGACTCCTGCTCAGCCTTCAGACTCCTGCTCAGCCTCCAGACTCCTGCTCAGCCCCCAGACTCCTTCTCAGCAACAGACTCCTGCTCAGCCTCCAGCCTCCAGACTCCTGCTCAGCCCCACTACTCATGCTCAGCCCCCAGACTCATGCTCAGCCCCCATACTCCTGCTCAGCTCCCAGACTCCTGCTCAGCCCCCAGACTCCTGCTCCTCAGCCCCCAGACCCCTGCTCCTCAGCCCCCAGACCCCTGCTCCTCAGCCCCCAGACCCCTGCTCCTCAGCCCCCAGACTCCTGCTCAGCCCACAGACTCCTGATCCTCAGCCCTCAGGTTCCTGCTCAGCCCCCAGACTCCTCCTCAACCCACAGACTCCTGCTCAGACAGTCTCCTGCTCAGCCCCCAGGCTCCTGCTCAACCCCCAGACTCCTGCTCAACCCCGAGACTCCTGCTCAGACATTCTCCTGCTCAGCCCCCAGACTCTTACTCAGACCCCAGACTCCTGCTCAGACCCCGGACTCCAGCTCAGACCCAGACTCCAGCTCAGCCCCCAGACTCCTGCTCAGCCCCCAGACTCCTGCTCAGCCCCCTGACACCAGCTTAGCCTCCAGACTCCTGCTCATCCCCCAGACTCCTGCTCATCACCCAGACTCCAGACTCCAGCCCCCAGACTCCTGCTCAGCCCCCAGACTTGCGCTCAGCTCCCAGACTCCTGCTTAGCACCCATTCTCCTGCTCAGCACCCGGACTCCTGCTCAGCCCCCAGACTCCTGCTCAGCCCCCAGACTCCTGCTCAGACTCCAGACTCCTGCTCAGACTCCAGACTCCTGCTCAGCCCCCAGACTTGCGCTTAGCCCCCAGACTCCTGCTTAGCACCCATTCTCCTGCTCAGCACCCAGACTCCGGCTCAGGCCCCAGACTCCTGCACAGCTCCCAGACTCCTGCCCCCAGACTCCTGCCCCCAGACTCCTGCACTTTACTAGGTACTAACAGTAAATCCAATGAACCAATCATGGATACCAATCACATGTACAATTTACAGTAGGGAGCACTTGCACTGCGGCACGGGTCGCAGTGCCCTGAGTATCGGAAAACCAGCAAAACATCGGAGGCACATCAGCAACAAGTGGAAGGGAAACTCACGCCAAGGTGCCAGGTCTAACACTCCCGCTCAGCCCCCAGACTCCTGCTCAGCCGCCAGACTCCTCCTCAGCCCCCAGGCTCCTTCTCAGGCCCCAGACTCCTGCACAGCTCCCAGACTCATGCTCAGCCCCAGGCTCCTGCCCCCAGACTCCTGTTCAGCCCCTGACTCCAGCTCAGACCCCGGACTCCAGCTCAGCCCCCAGACTCCTGTTCAGCCCCCAGACTCCTGTTCAGCCCCCAGACACCAGCTCAGCCTCTAGACTCCTGCTCATCCCCCAGACTCCTGCTCATCACCCAGACTCCAGACTCCAGCCCCCAGACTCCTGCTCAGCCCCCAGACTCCCGCTCAGTCCCCAGACTCCTGCTTAGCACCCAGACTCCTGCTCAGCCCCCAGACTCCTGCTCAGCCCCCAGACTCCTGCTCAGCCCCCAGACTCCTGCTCAGACTCCAGACTTCTGCTCACCCCCCAGACTCCTGCTCAGCCCCCGACTCCAGTTCAGCCCCCAGACTCTTGCTCAGCCCCCAGACTCCTGCTCAGCCCCCAGACTACTGCTCAGCCCCCAGACTCCAGCTCAGCCCCCAGGCTCCTGATCCTCAGCCCCCAGGCTCCTTCTCAACCCCCAGACTCCTGCTCAACCCCCAGACTCCTGCTCAGACAGTCTCCTGCTCAGCCCCCCAGACTCCTACTCAGACCCCAGACTCCTGCTCAGACCCCAGACACCAGCTCAGCCTCCAGACTCCTGCTCATCCCCCAGTCTCCTGCTCATCACCCAGACTCCAGCCCCCAGACTCCTGCTCAGCCCTTAGACTCCTGCTCAGCCCCCAGACTCCTGCTTAGCACCCAGACTCCTGCTCCGCCCCCAGACTCCTGCTCAGCCCCCAGACTCCTGCTCAGCCCCCAGACTCCTGCTCAGACTCCAGACTCCTGCTCAGCCCCAGACTCCTGCTCAGCCCCCGACTCCAGTTCAGCCCCCAGTCTCTTGCTCAGCCCCCAGACTCCTGCTCAGACCCCAGATGCCAGCTCAGCCCCCAGACTCCTGCTCATCCCCCAGACTCCTGCTCAGCCCCCAGACTCCTGCTCAGCCCCCAGACTCCTGCCATCCCCAGACTCCTGCCATCCCCAGACTCCTGTTCAGCCCCCAGACTCCTGCTCAATCCCCAGACTCTAGCTCAGCCCCCAGACTCCTTCTCCTCAGCCTCCAGACTCCTTCTCACCCTCCAGACTCCAGACTTCAGCCCCAGGCTCCTGCTCAACCCCCAGACACCTGCTCAGACAGACTCCTGCTCAGCCCCCAGACTCCTGCTCCTCAGCCTCCAGACTCCTTCTCTCCCTCCAGACTCCAGACTTCAGCCCCCAGGCTCCTGCTCAACCCCCAGACACCTGCTCAGACAGACTCCTGCTCAGCCCTCAGATTCCTGCTCTGCATCCAGACTCCAGCTCACCCCCCAGACTTCAGCTCAGCCCCCAGACTCCTGCTCAGCTCCCAGACTCCAGCTCAGCCCCCAGACTCCTGCTCAGCCCCCAGACTCCTGCTCAACCCACAGACTCCTGCTCAGACGGTCTCCTGCTCAGCCCCCAGGCTCCTGCTCAACCCCCAGACTCCTGCTCAACCCCGAGACCCCTGCTCAGCCCCAGATTACTGCTCCTCAGCCCCCCAGACTCCTGGTCAGCCCCGAGACTCCAGTTCAGCCCTCAGACTCCTTCTCCTCAGCTAGCAAACTCCTGCTCCTCAGCCCCCAGACTCCTGCTCCTCAGCCTGCAGACTCCTGCTCAGCCTTCAGACTCCTGCTCAGCCTCCAGACTCCTGCTCAGCCCCCAGACTCCTGCTCAGCACCAGACTCCTGCTCAGCCTCCAGCCTCCAGATTCCTGCTCAGCCCCACTACTCATGCTCAGCCCCCAGACTCCTGCTCCTCAGCCCCCAGACCCCTGCTCCTCAGCCCCCAGACTCCTGCTCAGCCCACAGACTCCTGCTCAGCCCCCAGACTCCTGATCCTCAGCCCTCAGGTTCCTGCTCAGCCCCCAGACTCCTGCTCAACCCACAGACTCCTGCTCAGACAGTCTCCTGCTCAGCCCCCAGGCTCCTGCTCAACCCCCAGACTCCTGCTCAACCCCGAGACTCCTGCTCAGACAGTCTCCTGCTCAGCCTCCAGACTCTTACTCAGACCCCAGACTCCTGCTCAGACCCCGGACTCCAGCTCAGACCCAGACTCCAGCTCAGCCCCCAGACTCCTGCTCAGCCCCCAGACTCCTGCTCAGCCCCCAGACACCAGCTCAGCCACCAGACTCCTGCTCATCCCCCAGACTCCTGCTCATCACCCAGACTTCAGACTCCAGCCCCAGACTCCTGCTCAGCCCCCAGACTTGCGCTCAGCCCCCAGACTCCTGCTTAGCACCCATTCTCCTGCTCAGCACCCGGACTCCTGCTCAGCCCCCAGACTCCTGCTCAGCCCCCAGACTCCTGCTCCGACTCCAGACTCCTGCTCAGCCCCCAGACTCCTGCTCAGCCCCCGACTTCAGTTCAGCCCCCAGACTCTTGCTCAGCCCCCAGACTCCTGCTCAGCCCCCAGACTACTGCTCAGCCCCCAGACTCCAGCTCAGCCCCCAGACTCCTGATCCTCAGCCCCCAGGCTCCTGCTCAACCCCAGACTCCTGCTCAGACAGTCTCCTGCTCAGCCCCCAGACTCCTGCTCAGCCCCCAGACTCCTGCTCAGCCCCAGACTCCTGCTCCTCAGCCCCCAGGCTCCTGCTCAACCCCAAGACTTCTGCTCAACCCCCAGACTCCTGCTCAGACAGTCTCCTGCTCAGCCCCCAGACTCCTACTCAGACCACAGACTCCTGCTCAGACCCCAGACTCCAGCTCAGACCCCAGACTCCAGCTCAGACCCCAGACTCCAGCTCAGCCCCCAGACTCCAGCTCAGCCCCCAGACTCCTGCTCAGCCCCCAGACTCCTGCTCATCCCCCAGACACCAGCTCAGCCTCCAGACTCCTGCTCATCCCCAGACTCCTGCTCAGACTACAGACTCCTGCTCAGCCCCCAGACTCCTGCTCAGCCCCCGACTCCAGTTCAGCCGCCAGACTCCTGCTCAGCCCCCACACTACTGCTCAGCCCCCAGACTCCAGCTCAGCCCCCAGACTCCTGATCCTCAGCCCCCAGGCTCCTGCTCAGCCCCCAGACTCCTGCCCAACCCCCAGACTCCTGCTCAGACAGTCTCCTGATCAGCCACCAGACTCCTGCTCAGCCCCCAGACTCCTGCTCAGCACCCAGACTCCTGCTCCTCAGCCCGAGGCTCCTGCTCAACACCCAGACTCCTGCTCAACCCCCAGACTTCTGCTCAGACAGTCTCCTGCTCAGCCCCCAGACTCCTACTCAGACCCCAGACTCCTGCTCAGACCCCAGACTCCAGCTCAGACCCCAGACTCCAGCTCAGCCCCCAGACTCCTGCTCAGCCCCCAGGCTCCCGCTCAGCCCCAAGACTCCTGCTTAGCACCCAGACTCCTGCTCAGCCCCCAGACTCCTACTCAGCCCCCAGACTCCTGCTCAGCCACCAGACTCCTGCTCAGACTCCAGACTCCTGCTCACCCTCCAGACTCCTGCTCAGCCCCGACTCCAGTTCAGCCCCCAGTCTCTTGCTCAGCCCCCAGACTCCTGCTCAGACCCCAGACGCCAGCTCAGCCCCCAGACTCCTGCTCATCCCCCAGACTCCTGCTCAGCCCCCAGACTCCTGCTCAGCCCCCAGACTCCTGCCATCCCCAGACTCCTGTTCAGCCCCCAGACTCCTGCTCAGTCCCCAGACTCCAGCTCAGTCCCCAGACTCCTGCTCCTCACCCTCCAGACTCCTTCTCACCCTCCAGACTCCAGACTTCAGCCCCCAGGCTCCTGCTCAACCCCCAGACTCCTGCTCAGCCCTCAGATTCCTGCTCTGCCTCCAGACTCCATCTCAGCCCCCAGACTTCGGCTCAGCCCCCAGACTCCTGCTCAGCCCCCAGACTCCAGCTCAGCCCCCAGACTCCTGCTCAGCCCCAGACCCCTGCTCAGCCCCAGATTCCTGCTCCTCAGCCTCCCAGACTCCTGCTCATTCCCCAGACTCCTGCTCCTTAGCCTGCAGACTCTTGGTCAGCCTCCAGACTCCTGCTCAGCCACCAGACTCCTGCTCAGCCCCCAGACTCCTGCTCAGCACCCAGACTCCTGCTCAGCCTCCAGACTCCTGCTCAGCCCCACTACTCATGCTCTGCCCCCAGACTCATGCTCAGCCCCCATACTCCTGCTCAGCTCCCAGACTCCTGCTCAGCTCCCAGACTCCTGCTCCTCAGCCCCCAGACCCCTGCTCCTCAGCCCCAAGACTCCTGCTCAGCCCCCAGACTCCTGATCCTCAGCCCCCAGGCTCCTGCTCAGCCCCCAGACTCCTGCTCAACCCCCAGGCTCCAGCTCAGACAGTCTCCTGCTAAGCCCCCAGACTCCTGCTCAGAACCCAGACTCCTGCTCAGCCCCCAGCCTCCTGCTCCTCAGCCCCCATTCTCCTGCTCAACCCCCAGACTCCTGCTCAACCCCCAGACTCCTACTCAGACAGTCTCCTGCTCAGCCCCCAGACTCCTACTCAGACCCCAGACTCCTGCTCAGACCCCAGGACCCCAGCTCAGACCCCAGACTCCAGCTCAGCCCCCAGACTCCTGTTCAGCCCCCAGACACCAGCTCAGCCCCCAGACACCAGCTCAGCCCCCAGACTCCTGCTCAGCCCCCAGACTCCTGCTCAGACTCCAGACTTCTGCTCACCCCCAGACTCCTGCTCAGCCCCCGACTCCAGTTCAGCCCCCAGACTCTTGCTCAGCCCCCAGACTCCTGCTCAGCCCCCAGACTACAGCTCAGCCCCCAGGCTCCTGATCCTCAGCCCCCAGGCTCCTGCTCAACCCCCAGACTCCTGCCCAGACAGTCTCCTGCTCAGCCCCCAGACTCCTGCTCAGCCCCCAGCCTCCTGCTCCTCAGTCCCCAGGCTCCTGCTCAACCCCCAGACTCCTGCTCAACCCCCAGACTCCTGCTCAGACAGTCTCCTGCTCCTCAGCCCCCAGACTCCTACTCAGACCCCAGACTCCTGCTCAGACCCAAGACACCAGCTCAGCCTCCAGACTCCTGCTCATCCCCCAGTCTCCTGCTCATCACCCAGACTCCAGACTCCAGTCCCCAGACTCCTGTTCAGCCCTTAGACTCCTGCTCAGCCCCCAGACTCCTGCTTAGCACCCAGACTCCTGCTCAGCCCCCAGACTCCTGCTCAGCCCCCAAACTCCTGCTCAGTCCCCAGACTCCTGCTCAGACTCCAGACTCCTGCTCAGCCCCCAGACTCCTGTTCAGCCCCCTACTCCAGTTCAGCCCCCAGTCTCTTGCTCAGCCCCCAGACTCCTGCTCAGACCCCAGACACCAGCTCAGCCCCCAGACTCCTGGTCATCCCCCAAACTCCTGCTCAGCCCCCAGACTCCTGCTCAGCCCCCAGACTCCTGCCATCCCCAGACTCCTGTTCAGCCCCCAGACTCTTGCTCAATCCCCAGACTCCAGCTCAGCCCCCAGACTCCTGCTCCTCAGCCTCCAGACTCCTTCTCACCCTCCAGACTCCAGACTTCAGCCCCCAGGCTCCTGCTCAACCCCCAGACACCTGCTCAGACAGACTCCTGCTCAGCCCTCAGATTCCTGCTCTGCATCCAGACTCCAGCTCAGCCCCCAGACTTCAGCTCAGCCCCCAGACTCCTGCTCAGCTCCCAGACTCCAGCTCAGCCCCCAGACTCCAGCTCAGCCCCCAGACCACTGCTCAGCCCCAGATTAATGCTCCTCAGCCCCCCAGACTCCTGCTCAGCCCCGAGACTCCAGTTCAGCCCTCAGACTCCTCCGCAGCTCCCAAACTCCTGCTCCTCAGCCCCCAGACTCCTGCTCCTCAGCCTGCAGACTCCTGCTCAGACCCCAGACGCCAGCTCAGCCCCCAGACTCCTGCTCATCCCCCAGACTCCTGCTCAGCCCCCAGACTCCTGCTCAGCCCCCAGACTCCTGCCATCCCCAGACTGCTGTTCAGCCCCCAGACTCCTGCTAAGTCCCCAGACTCCAGCTCAGCCCCCAGACTCCTGCTCGTCAGCCTCCAGACTCCTTCTCACCCTCCAGACTCCAGACTTCAGCCCCCAGGCTCCTGCTCAACCCCCAGACTCCTGCTCAGCCCTCAGATTCCTGCTCTGCCTCCAGACTCCATCTCAGCCCCCAGACTTCAGCTCAGCCCCCAGACTCCTGCTCAGCCCCCAGACTCCAGCTCAGCCCCCAGACTCCTGCTCAGCCCCAGACCCCTGCTCAGCCCCAGATTCCTGCTCCTCAGCCTCCCAGACTCCTGCTCATTCCCCAGACTCCTGCTCCTTAGCCTGCAGATTCCTGGTCAGCCTCCAGACTCCTGCTCAGCCACCAGACTCCTGCTCAGCCCCCAGACTCCTGCTCAGCACCCAGACTCCTGCTCAGCCTCCAGACTCCTGCTCAGCCCCACTACTCATGCTCTGCCCCCAGACTCATGCTCAGCCCCCATACTCCTGCTCAGCTCCCAGACTCCTGCTCAGCTCCCAGACTCCTGCTCCTCAGCCCCCAGACCCCTGCTCCTCAGCCCCAAGACTCCTGCTCAGCCCCCAGACTCCTGATCCTCAGCCCCCAGGCTCCTGCTCAGCCCCCAGACTCCTGCTCAACCCCCAGGCTCCAGCTCAGCCCCCAGCCTCCTGCTCCTCAGCCCCCATTCTCCTGCTCAACCCCCAGACTCCTGCTCAACCCCCAGACTCCTACTCAGACAGTCTCCTGCTCAGCCCCCAGACTCCTACTCAGACCCCAGACTCCTGCTCAGACCCCAGACCCCAGCTCAGACCCCAGACTCCAGCTCAGCCCCCAGACTCCTGTTCAGCCCCCAGACTACTGTTCAGCCCCCAGACACCAGCTCAGCCCCCAGACTCCTGCTCAGCCCCCAGACTCCTGCTCAGCCCCCAGACTCCTGCTCAGCCCCCAGACTCCTGCTCAGACTCCAGACTTCTGCTCACCCCCAGACTCCTGCTCAGCCCCCGACTCCAGTTCAGCCCCCAGACTCTTGCTCAGCCCCCAGACTCCTGCTCAGCCCCCAGACTCCAGCTCAGCCCCCAGGCTCCTGATCCTCAGCCCCCAGGCTCCTGCTCAACCCCCAGACTCCTGCCCAGACAGTCTCCTGCTCAGCCCCCAGACTCCTGCTCAGCCCCCAGCCTCCTGCTCCTCAGTCCCCAGGCTCCTGCTCAACCCCCAGACTCCTGCTCAACCCCCAGACTCCTGCTCAGACAGTCTCCTGCTCCTCAGCCCCCAGACTCCTACTCAGACCCCAGACTCCTGCTCAGACCCAAGACACCAGCTCAGCCTCCAGACTCCTGCTCATCCCCCAGTCTCCTGCTCATCACCCAGACTCCAGACTCCAGTCCCCAGACTCCTGTTCAGCCCTTAGACTCCTGCTCAGCCCCCAGACTCTTGCTTAGCACCCAGACTCCTGCTCAGCCCCCAGACTCCTGCTCAGCCCCCAAACTCCTGCTCAGCCCCCAGACTCCTGCTCAGACTCCAGACTCCTGCTCAGCCCCCAGACTCCTGCTCAGCCCCCTACTCCAGTTCAGCCCCCAGTCTCTTGCTCAGCCCCCAGACTCCTGCTCAGACCCCAGACACCAGCTCAGCCCCCAGACTCCTGGTCATCCCCCAAACTCCTGCTCAGCCCCCAGACTCCTGCTCAGCCCCCAGACTCCTGCCATCCCCAGACTCCTGTTCAGCCCCCAGACTCTTGCTCAATCCCCAGACTCCAGCTCAGCCCCCAGACTCCTGCTCCTCAGCCTCCAGACTCCTTCTCACCCTCCAGACTCCAGACTTCAGCCCCCAGGCTCCTGCTCAACCCCCAGACACCTGCTCAGACAGACTCCTGCTCAGCCCTCAGATTCCTGCTCTGCATCCAGACTCCAGCTCAGCCCCCAGACTTCAGCTCAGCCCCCAGACTCCTGCTCAGCTCCCAGACTCCAGCTCAGCCCCCAGACTCCAGCTCAGCCCCAGACCACTGCTCAGCCCCAGATTAATGCTCCTCAGCCCCCCAGACTCCTGCTCAGCCCCGAGACTCCAGTTCAGCCCTCAGACTCCTCCGCAGCTCCCAAACTCCTGCTCCTCAGCCCCCAGACTCCTGCTCCTCAGCCTGCAGACTCCTGCTCAGACCCCAGACGCCAGCTCAGCCCCCAGACTCCTGCTCATCCCCCAGACTCCTGCTCAGCCCCCAGACTCCTGCTCAGCCCCCAGACTCCTGCCATCCCCAGACTGCTGTTCAGCCCCCAGACTCCTGCTAAGTCCCCAGACTCCAGCTCAGCCCCCAGACTCCTGCTCGTCAGCCTCCAGACTCCTTCTCACCCTCCAGACTCCAGACTTCAGCCCCCAGGCTCCTGCTCAACCCCCAGACTCCTGCTCAGCCCTCAGATTCCTGCTCTGCCTCCAGACTCCATCTCAGCCCCCAGACTTCAGCTCAGCCCCCAGACTCCTGCTCAGCCCCCAGACTCCAGCTCAGCCCCCAGACTCCTGCTCAGCCCCAGACCCCTGCTCAGCCCCAGATTCCTGCTCCTCAGCCTCCCAGACTCCTGCTCATTCCCCAGACTCCTGCTCCTTAGCCTGCAGACTCCTGGTCAGCCTCCAGACTCCTGCTCAGCCACCAGACTCCTGCTCAGCCCCCAGACTCCTGCTCAGCACCCAGACTCCTGCTCAGCCTCCAGACTCCTGCTCAGCCCCACTACTCATGCTCTGCCCCCAGACTCATGCTCAGCCCCCATACTCCTGCTCAGCTCCCAGACTCCTGCTCAGCTCCCAGACTCCTGCTCCTCAGCCCCCAGACTCCTGCTCCTCAGCCCCCAGACTCCTGCTCCTCAGCCCCCAGACTCCTGATCCTCAGCCCCCAGGCTCCTGCTTAGCCCCCAGACTCCTGCTCAACCCCCAGGCTCCTGCTCAGACAGTCTCCTGCTAAGCCCCCAGACTCCTGCTCAGACCCCAGACTCCTGCTCAGCCCCCAGCCTCCTGCTCCTCAGCCCCCATGCTCCTGCTCAACCCCCAGACTCCTGCTCAACCCCCAGACTCCTGCTCAGACAGTCTCCTGCTCAGCCCCCAGACTCCTACTCAGACCCCAGACTCCTGCTCAGACCCCAGACCCCAGCTCAGACCCCAGACTCCAGCTCAGCCCCCAGACTCCTGTTCAGCCCCCAGACTACTGTTCAGCCCCCAGACACCAGCTCAGCCCCCAGACTCCTGCTCAGCCCCCAGACTCCTGTTCAGACTCCAGACTTCTGCTCACCCCCCAGACTCCTGCTCAGCCCCCGACTCCAGTTCAGCCCCCAGACTCTTGCTCAGCCCCCAGACTCCTGCTCAGCCCCCAGACTCCAGCTCAGCCCCCAGGCTCCTGATCCTCAGCCCCCAGGCTCCTGCTCAACCCCCAGACTCCTGCCCAGACAGTCTCCTTCTCAGCCCCCAGACTCCTGCTCAGCCCCCAGACTCCTGCTCAGCCCCCAGCCTCCTGCTCCTCAGCCCCCAGGCTCCTGCTCAACCCCCAGACTCCTGCTCAACCCCCAGACTCCTGCTCAGACAGTCTCCTGCTCCTCAGCCCCCAGACTCCTACTCAGACCCCAGACTCCTGCTCAGACCCAAGACACCAGCTCAGCCTCCAGACTCCTGCTCATCCCCCAGTCTCCTGCTTAGCACCCAGACTCCTGCTCAGCCCCCAGACTCCTGCTCAGCCCCCAAACTCCTGCTCAGCCCCCAGACTCCTGCCCAGACTCCAGACTCCTGCTCAGCCCCCAGACTCCTGCTCAGCCCCCGACTCCAGTTCAGCCCCCAGTCTCTTGCTCAGCCCCCAGACTCCTGCTCAGACCCCAGACACCAGCTCAGCCCCCAGACTCCTGCTCATCCCCCAGACTCCTGCTCAGCCCTCAGATTCCTGCTCTGCCTCCAGACTCCATCTCAGCCCCCAGACTTCGGCTCAGCCCCCAGACTCCTGCTCAGCCCCCAGACTCCAGCTCAGCCCCCAGACTCCTGCTCAGCCCCAGACCCCTGCTCAGCCCCAGATTCCTGCTCCTCAGCCTCCCAGACTCCTGCTCATTCCCCAGACTCCTGCTCCTTAGCCTGCAGACTCCTGGTCAGCCTCCAGACTCCTGCTCAGCCACCAGACTCCTGCTCAGCCCCCAGACTCCTGCTCAGCACCCAGACTCCTGCTCAGCCTCCAGACTCCTGCTCAGCCCCACTACTCATGCTCTGCCCCCAGACTCATGCTCAGCCCCCATACTCCTGCTCAGCTCCCAGACTCCTGCTCAGCTCCCAGACTCCTGCTCAGCTCCCAGACTCCTGCTCCTCAGCCCCCAGACCCCTGCTCCTCAGCCCCAAGACTCCTGCTCAGCCCCCAGACTCCTGATCCTCAGCCCCCAGGCTCCTGCTCAGCCCCCAGACTCCTGCTCAACCCCCAGGCTCCAGCTCAGACAGTCTCCTGCTAAGCCCCCAGACTCCTGCTCAGACCCCAGACTCCTGCTCAGCCCCCAGCCTCCTGCTCCTCAGCCCCCATTCTCCTGCTCAACCCCCAGACTCCTGCTCAACCCCCAGACTCCTACTCAGACAGTCTCCTGCTCAGCCCCCAGACTCCTACTCAGACCCCAGACTCCTGCTCAGACCCCAGACCCCAGCTCAGACCCCAGACTCCAGCTCAGCCCCCAGACTCCTGTTCAGCCCCCAGACTACTGTTCAGCCCCCAGACACCAGCTCAGCCCCCAGACTCCTGCTCAGCCCCCAGACTCCTGCTCAGACTCCAGACTTCTGCTCACCCCCAGACTCCTGCTCAGACAGTCTCCTGCTCAGCCCCCAGACTCCTGCTCAACCCCCAGACTCCTGCTCAGACAGTCTCCTGCTCAGCCCCCAGACTCCTACTCAGACCCCAGACTCCTGCTCAGACCCCAGACCCCAGCTCAGACCCCAGACTCCAGCTCAGCCCCTAGACTCCTGTTCAGCCCCCAGACTACTGTTCAGCCCCCAGACACCAGCTCAGCCCCCAGACTCCTGCTCAGCCCCCAGACTCCAGCTCAGCCCCCAGGCTCCTGATCCTCAGCCCCCAGGCTCCTGCTCAACCCCCAGACTCCTGCCCAGACAGTCTCCTGCTCAGCCCCCAGACTCCTGCTCAGCCCCCAGCCTCCTGCTCCTCAGTCCCCAGGCTCCTGCTCAACCCCCAGACTCCTGCTCAACCCCCAGACTCCTGCTCAGACAGTCTCCTGCTCCTCAGCCCCCAGACTCCTACTCAGACCCCAGACTCCTGCTCAGACCCAAGACACCAGCTCAGCCTCCAGACTCCTGCTCATCCCCCAGTCTCCTGCTCATCACCCAGACTCCAGACTCCAGTCCCCAGACTCCTGTTCAGCCCTTAGACTCCTGCTCAGCCCCCAGACTCCTGCTTAGCACCCAGACTCCTGCTCAGCCCCCAGACTCCTGCTCAGCCCCCAAACTCCTGCTCAGCCCCCAGACTCCTGCTCAGACTCCAGACTCCTGCTCAGCCCCCAGACTCCTGCTCAGCCCCCTACTCCAGTTCAGCCCCCAGTCTCTTGCTCAGCCCCCAGACTCCTGCTCAGACCCCAGACACCAGCTCAGCCCCCAGACTCCTGGTCATCCCCCAAACTCCTGCTCAGCCCCCAGACTCCTGCTCAGCCCCCAGACTCCTGCCATCCCCAGACTCCTGTTCAGCCCCCAGACTCTTGCTCAATCCCCAGACTCCAGCTCAGCCCCCAGACTCCTGCTCCTCAGCCTCCAGACTCCTTCTCACCCTCCAGACTCCAGACTTCAGCCCCCAGGCTCCTGCTCAACCCCCAGACACCTGCTCAGACAGACTCCTGCTCAGCCCTCAGATTCCTGCTCTGCATCCAGACTCCAGCTCAGCCCCCAGACTTCAGCTCAGCCCCCAGACTCCTGCTCAGCTCCCAGACTCCAGCTCAGCCCCCAGACTCCAGCTCAGCCCCAGACCACTGCTCAGCCCCAGATTAATGCTCCTCAGCCCCCCAGACTCCTGCTCAGCCCCGAGACTCCAGTTCAGCCCTCAGACTCCTCCGCAGCTCCCAAACTCCTGCTCCTCAGCCCCCAGACTCCTGCTCCTCAGCCTGCAGACTCCTGCTCAGACCCCAGACGCCAGCTCAGCCCCCAGACTCCTGCTCATCCCCCAGACTCCTGCTCAGCCCCCAGACTCCTGCTCAGCCCCCAGACTCCTGCCATCCCCAGACTGCTGTTCAGCCCCCAGACTCCTGCTAAGTCCCCAGACTCCAGCTCAGCCCCCAGACTCCTGCTCGTCAGCCTCCAGACTCCTTCTCACCCTCCAGACTCCAGACTTCAGCCCCCAGGCTCCTGCTCAACCCCCAGACTCCTGCTCAGCCCTCAGATTCCTGCTCTGCCTCCAGACTCCATCTCAGCCCCCAGACTTCAGCTCAGCCCCCAGACTCCTGCTCAGCCCCCAGACTCCAGCTCAGCCCCCAGACTCCTGCTCAGCCCCAGACCCCTGCTCAGCCCCAGATTCCTGCTCCTCAGCCTCCCAGACTCCTGCTCATTCCCCAGACTCCTGCTCCTTAGCCTGCAGATTCCTGGTCAGCCTCCAGACTCCTGCTCAGCCACCAGACTCCTGCTCAGCCCCCAGACTCCTGCTCAGCACCCAGACTCCTGCTCAGCCTCCAGACTCCTGCTCAGCCCCACTACTCATGCTCTGCCCCCAGACTCATGCTCAGCCCCCATACTCCTGCTCAGCTCCCAGACTCCTGCTCAGCTCCCAGACTCCTGCTCCTCAGCCCCCAGACTCCTGCTCCTCAGCCCCCAGACTCCTGCTCCTCAGCCCCCAGACTCCTGATCCTCAGCCCCCAGGCTCCTGCTTAGCCCCCAGACTCCTGCTCAACCCCCAGGCTCCTGCTCAGACAGTCTCCTGCTAAGCCCCCAGACTCCTGCTCAGACCCCAGACTCCTGCTCAGCCCCCAGCCTCCTGCTCCTCAGCCCCCATGCTCCTGCTCAACCCCCAGACTCCTGCTCAACCCCCAGACTCCTGCTCAGACAGTCTCCTGCTCAGCCCCCAGACTCCTACTCAGACCCCAGACTCCTGCTCAGACCCCAGACCCCAGCTCAGACCCCAGACTCCAGCTCAGCCCCCAGACTCCTGTTCAGCCCCCAGACTACTGTTCAGCCCCCAGACACCAGCTCAGCCCCCAGACTCCTGCTCAGCCCCCAGACTCCTGTTCAGACTCCAGACTTCTGCTCACCCCCCAGACTCCTGCTCAGCCCCCGACTCCAGTTCAGCCCCCAGACTCTTGCTCAGCCCCCAGACTCCTGCTCAGCCCCCAGACTCCAGCTCAGCCCCCAGGCTCCTGATCCTCAGCCCCCAGGCTCCTGCTCAACCCCCAGACTCCTGCCCAGACAGTCTCCTTCTCAGCCCCCAGACTCCTGCTCAGCCCCCAGACTCCTGCTCAGCCCCCAGCCTCCTGCTCCTCAGCCCCCAGGCTCCTGCTCAACCCCCAGACTCCTGCTCAACCCCCAGACTCCTGCTCAGACAGTCTCCTGCTCCTCAGCCCCCAGACTCCTACTCAGACCCCAGACTCCTGCTCAGACCCAAGACACCAGCTCAGCCTCCAGACTCCTGCTCATCCCCCAGTCTCCTGCTTAGCACCCAGACTCCTGCTCAGCCCCCAGACTCCTGCTCAGCCCCCAAACTCCTGCTCAGCCCCCAGACTCCTGCCCAGACTCCAGACTCCTGCTCAGCCCCCAGACTCCTGCTCAGCCCCCGACTCCAGTTCAGCCCCCAGTCTCTTGCTCAGCCCCCAGACTCCTGCTCAGACCCCAGACACCAGCTCAGCCCCCAGACTCCTGCTCATCCCCCAGACTCCTGCTCAGCCCTCAGATTCCTGCTCTGCCTCCAGACTCCATCTCAGCCCCCAGACTTCGGCTCAGCCCCCAGACTCCTGCTCAGCCCCCAGACTCCAGCTCAGCCCCCAGACTCCTGCTCAGCCCCAGACCCCTGCTCAGCCCCAGATTCCTGCTCCTCAGCCTCCCAGACTCCTGCTCATTCCCCAGACTCCTGCTCCTTAGCCTGCAGACTCCTGGTCAGCCTCCAGACTCCTGCTCAGCCACCAGACTCCTGCTCAGCCCCCAGACTCCTGCTCAGCACCCAGACTCCTGCTCAGCCTCCAGACTCCTGCTCAGCCCCACTACTCATGCTCTGCCCCCAGACTCATGCTCAGCCCCCATACTCCTGCTCAGCTCCCAGACTCCTGCTCAGCTCCCAGACTCCTGCTCAGCTCCCAGACTCCTGCTCCTCAGCCCCCAGACCCCTGCTCCTCAGCCCCAAGACTCCTGCTCAGCCCCCAGACTCCTGATCCTCAGCCCCCAGGCTCCTGCTCAGCCCCCAGACTCCTGCTCAACCCCCAGGCTCCAGCTCAGACAGTCTCCTGCTAAGCCCCCAGACTCCTGCTCAGACCCCAGACTCCTGCTCAGCCCCCAGCCTCCTGCTCCTCAGCCCCCATTCTCCTGCTCAACCCCCAGACTCCTGCTCAACCCCCAGACTCCTACTCAGACAGTCTCCTGCTCAGCCCCCAGACTCCTACTCAGACCCCAGACTCCTGCTCAGACCCCAGACCCCAGCTCAGACCCCAGACTCCAGCTCAGCCCCCAGACTCCTGTTCAGCCCCCAGACTACTGTTCAGCCCCCAGACACCAGCTCAGCCCCCAGACTCCTGCTCAGCCCCCAGACTCCTGCTCAGACTCCAGACTTCTGCTCACCCCCAGACTCCTGCTCAGCCCCCGACTCCAGTTCAGCCCCCAGACTCTTGCTCAGCCCCCAGACTCCTGCTCAGCCCCCAGACTCCAGCTCAGCCCCCAGGCTCCTGATCCTCAGCCCCCAGGCTCCTGCTCAACCCCCAGACTCCTGCCCAGACAGTCTCCTGCTCAGCCCCCAGACTCCTGCTCAGCCCCCAGCCTCCTGCTCCTCAGTCCCCAGGCTCCTGCTCAACCCCCAGACTCCTGCTCAACCCCCAGACTCCTGCTCAGACAGTCTCCTGCTCCTCAGCCCCCAGACTCCTACTCAGACCCCAGACTCCTGCTCAGACCCAAGACACCAGCTCAGCCTCCAGACTCCTGCTCATCCCCCAGTCTCCTGCTCATCACCCAGACTCCAGACTCCAGCCCCCAGACTCCTGTTCAGCCCTTAGACTCCTGCTCAGCCCCCAGACTCCTGCTTAGCACCCAGACTCCTGCTCAGCCCCCAGACTCCTGCTCAGCCCCCAAACTCCTGCTCAGCCCCCAGACTCCTGCTCAGACTCCAGACTCCTGCTCAGCCCCCAGACTCCTGCTCAGCCCCCTACTCCAGTTCAGCCCCCAGTCTCTTGCTCAGCCCCCAGACTCCTGCTCAGACCCCAGACACCAGCTCAGCCCCCAGACTCCTGGTCATCCCCCAAACTCCTGCTCAGCCCCCAGACTCCTGCTCAGCCCCCAGACTCCTGCCATCCCCAGACTCCTGTTCAGCCCCCAGACTCTTGCTCAATCCCCAGACTCCAGCTCAGCCCCCAGACTCCTGCTCCTCAGCCTCCAGACTCCTTCTCACCCTCCAGACTCCAGACTTCAGCCCCCAGGCTCCTGCTCAACCCCCAGACACCTGCTCAGACAGACTCCTGCTCAGCCCTCAGATTCCTGCTCTGCATCCAGACTCCAGCTCAGCCCCCAGACTTCAGCTCAGCCCCCAGACTCCTGCTCAGCTCCCAGACTCCAGCTCAGCCCCCAGACTCCTGCTCAGCCCCAGACCACTGCTCAGCCCCAGATTAATGCTCCTCAGCCCCCCAGACTCCTGCTCAGCCCCGAGACTCCAGTTCAGCCCTCAGACTCCTCCGCAGCTCCCAAACTCCTGCTCCTCAGCCCCCAGACTCCTGCTCCTCAGCCTGCAGACTCCTGCTCAGACCCCAGACGCCAGCTCAGCCCCCAGACTCCTGCTCATCCCCCAGACTCCTGCTCAGCCCCCAGACTCCTGCTCAGCCCCCAGACTCCTGCCATCCCCAGACTGCTGTTCAGCCCCCAGACTCCTGCTAAGTCCCCAGACTCCAGCTCAGCCCCCAGACTCCTGCTCGTCAGCCTCCAGACTCCTTCTCACCCTCCAGACTCCAGACTTCAGCCCCCAGGCTCCTGCTCAACCCCCAGACTCCTGCTCAGCCCTCAGATTCCTGCTCTGCCTCCAGACTCCATCTCAGCCCCCAGACTTACGCTCAGCCCCCAGACTCCTGCTCAGCCCCCAGACTCCAGCTCAGCCCCCAGACTCCTGCTCAGCCCCAGACCCCTGCTCAGCCCCAGATTCCTGCTCCTCAGCCTCCCAGACTCCTGCTCATTCCCCAGACTCCTGCTCCTTAGCCTGCAGACTCCTGGTCAGCCTCCAGACTCCTGCTCAGCCACCAGACTCCTGCTCAGCCCCCAGACTCCTGCTCAGCCCCCAGACTCCTGCTCAGCCCCCAGACTCCTGCTCAGCACCCAGACTCCTGCTCAGCCTCCAGACTCCTGCTCAGCCCCACTACTCATGCTCTGCCCCCAGACTCATGCTCAGCCCCCATACTCCTGCTCAGCTCCCAGACTCCTGCTCAGCTCCCAGACTCCTGCTCCTCAGCCCCCAGACTCCTGCTCCTCAGCCCCCAGACTCCTGCTCAGCCCCCAGACTCCTGATCCTCAGCCCCCAGGCTCCTGCTCAGCCCCCAGACTCCTGCTTAACCCCCAGGCTCCTGCTCAGACAGTCTCCTGCTAAGCCCCCAGACTCCTGCTCAGACCCCAGACTCCTGCTCAGCCCCCAGCCTCCTGCTCCTCAGCCCCCATGCTCCTGCTCAACCCCCAGACTCCTGCTCAACCCCCAGACTCCTGCTCAGACAGTCTCCTGCTCAGCCCCCAGACTCCTACTCAGACCCCAGACTCCTGCTCAGACCCCAGACCCCAGCTCAGACCCCAGACTCCAGCTCAGCCCCCAGACTCCTGTTCAGCCCCCAGACTACTGTTCAGCCCCCAGACACCAGCTCAGCCCCCAGACTCCTGCTCAGCCCCCAGACTCCTGTTCAGACTCCAGACTTCTGCTCACCCCCCAGACTCCTGCTCAGCCCCCGACTCCAGTTCAGCCCCCAGACTCTTGCTCAGCCCCCAGACTCCTGCTCAGCCCCCAGACTCCAGCTCAGCCCCCAGGCTCCTGATCCTCAGCCCCCAGGCTCCTGCTCAACCCCCAGACTCCTGCCCAGACAGTCTCCTGCTCAGCCCCCAGACTCCTGCTCAGCCCCCAGACTCCTGCTCAGCCCCCAGCCTCCTGCTCCTCAGCCCCCAGGCTCCTGCTCAACCCCCAGACTCCTGCTCAACCCCCAGACTCCTGCTCGGACAGTCTCCTGCTCCTCAGCCCCCAGACTCCTACTCAGACCCCAGACTCCTGCTCAGACCCAAGACACCAGCTCAGCCTCCAGACTCCTGCTCATCCCCCAGTCTCCTGCTTAGCACCCAGACTCCTGCTCAGCCCCCAGACTCCTGCTCAGCCCCCAAACTCCTGCTCAGCCCCCAGACTCCTGCCCAGACTCCAGACTCCTGCTCAGCCCCCAGACTCCTGCTCAGCCCCCGACTCCAGTTCAGCCCCCAGTCTCTTGCTCAGCCCCCAGACTCCTGCTCAGACCCCAGACACCAGCTCAGCCCCCAGACTCCTGCTCATCCCCCAAACTCCTGCTCAGCCCCCAGACTCCTGCTCAGCCCCCAGACTCCTGCCATCCCCAGACTCCTGTTCAGCCCCCAGACTCCTGCTCAATCCCCAGACTCCAGCTCAGCCCCCAGACTCCTGCTCCTCAGCCTCAAGACTCCTTCTCACCCTCCAGACTCCAGACTTCAGCCCCCAGGCTCCTGCTCAACCCCCAGACACCTGCTCAGACAGACTCCTGCTCAGCCCTCAGATTCCTGCTCTGCATCCAGACTCCAGCTCAGCCCCCAGACTTCAGCTCAGCCCCCAGACTCCTGCTCAGCTCCCAGACTCCAGCTCAGCCCCCAGACTCCTGCTCAGCCCCAGACCCCTGCTCAGCCCCAGATTACTGCTCCTCAGCCCCCCAGACTCCTGCTCAGCCCCGAGACTCCAGTTCAGCCCTCAGACTCCTCCGCAGCTCCCAAACTCCTGCTCCTCAGCCCCCAGACTCCTGCTCCTCAGCCTGCAGACTCCTGCTCAGCCTTCAGACTCCTGCTCAGCACCCAGACTCCTGCTCAGCACCCAGACTCCTGCTCAGCACCCAGACTCCTGCTCAGCACCAGACTCCTGCTCAGCCTCCAGACTCCTGCTCAGCCCGACTACTCATGCTCAGCCCCCAGTCTCATGCTCAGCCCCCATACTCCTGCTCAGCTCCCAGACTCCTGCTCAGCCCCCAGACTCCTGCTCCTCAGCCCCCAGACCCCTGCTCCTCAGCCCCCAGACTCCTGCTCAGCCCACAGACTCCTGCTCAGCCCCCAGACTCCTGATCCTCAGCCCCCCGGCTCCTGCTCAACCCCCAGACTCCTGCTCAACCCCCAGACTCCTGCTCAGACAGTCTTCTGCTCAGCCCCCAGACTCTTACTCAGACCCCAGACTCCTGCTCAGACCCCAGACTCCAGCTCAGCCCCCAGACTACTGCTCAGCCCCCAGACTACTGCTCAGCCCCCAGACTCCTGCTCAGCCCCCAGACACCAGCTCAGCCCCCAGACACCAGCTCAGCCTCCAGACTCCTGCTCATCCACCAGAATCCTGCTCATCACCCAGACTCCAGACTCCAGCCCCCAGACTCCTGCTCAGCCCCCAGACTTGCGCTCAGCCCCCAGACTCCTGCTCAGCCCCCGGACTACTGCTCAGCCCCCAGACTCCAGCTTAGCCCCCAGACTCCTGATCCTCAGCCCCCAGGCTCCTGCTCAGCCCCAGACTCCTGCTCAACCCCCAGACTCCTGCTCAGACAGTCTCCTGCTCAGCCCCCAGACTCCTGCTCAGCCCCCAGACTCCTGCTCATCCCCCAGCCTCCTGCTCCTCAGCCCCCAGGCTCCTGCTCAACCCCAAGACTCCTGCTCAACCCCCAGACTCATGCTCAGACAGTCTCCTGCTCAGCCCCCAGACTCCTACTCAGACCCCAGACTCCAGCTCAGCCCCCAGACTCCTGATCCTCAGCCCCCAGGCTCCTGCTCAGCCCCAGACTCCTTCCTAACCCCCAGACTCCTGCTCAGACAGTCTCCTGATCAGCCCCCAGACTCCTGCTCAGCCCCCAGACTCCTGTTCAGCCCCCAGCCTCCTGCTCCTCAGCCCCGATGCTCCTGCTCAACCCCCAGACTCCTGCTCAGACAGTCTCCTGCTCAGCTCCCAGACTCCTACTCAGACCCCAGACTCCTGCTCAGCTCCCAGACTCCAGCTCAGCCCCCAGACTCCTGCTCAGCCCCAGACCCCTGCTCAGCCCCAGATTACTGCTCCTCAGCCCCCCAGACTCCAGTTCAGCCCTCAGACTCCTTCTCCTCAGCTCCCAAACTCCTGCTCCTCAGCCCCCAGACTCCTGCTCCGCAGCCTGCAGACTCCTGCTCAGCCTTCAGACTCCTGCTCAGCCTCCAGACTCCTGCTCAGCCCCCAGACTCCTTCTCAGCAACAGACTCCTGCTCAGCCTCCAGCCTCCAGACTCCTGCTCAGCCCCACTACTCATGCTCAGCCCCCAGACTCATGCTCAGCCCCCATACTCCTGCTCAGCTCCCAGACTCCTGCTCAGCCCCCAGACTCCTGCTCCTCAGCCCCCAGACCCCTGCTCCTCAGCCCCCAGACCCCTGCTCCTCAGCCCCCAGACTCCTGCTCAGCCCACAGACTCCTGATCCTCAGCCCTCAGGTTCCTGCTCAGCCCCCAGACTCCTCCTCAACCCACAGACTCCTGCTCAGACAGTCTCCTGCTCAGCCCCCAGGCTCCTGCTCAACCCCCAGACTCCTGCTCAACCCTGAGACTCCTGCTCAGACATTCTCCTGCTCAGCCCCCAGACTCTTACTCAGACCCCAGACTCCTGCTCAGACCCCGGACTCCAGCTCAGACCCAGACTCCAGCTCAGCCCCCAGACTCCTGCTCAGCCCCCAGACTCCTGCTCAGCCCCCTGACACCAGCTTAGCCTCCAGACTCCTGCTCATCCCCCAGACTCCTGCTCATCACCCAGACTCCTGCTCATCACCCAGACTCCAGACTCCAGCCCCCAGACTCCTGCTCAGCCCCCAGACTTGCGCTCAGCTCCCAGACTCCTGCTTAGCACCCATTCTCCTGCTCAGCACCCGGACTCCTGCTCAGCCCCCAGACTCCTGCTCAGCCCCCAGACTCCTGCTCAGACTCCAGACTCCTGCTCAGCCCCCAGACTTGCGCTTAGCCCCCAGACTCCTGCTTAGCACCCATTCTCCTGCTCAGCACCCAGACTCCGGCTCAGGCCCCAGACTCCTGCACAGCTCCCAGACTCCTGCCCCCAGACTCCTGATCAGCCCCCAGAATCCTGCTCAGCCCTCAGACTCCTGCTCAGCCCCCAGACTCCTGCTCAGCCCCCAGACTCCTGCTCAGACTCCAGACTCCTGCTCAGCCCCCAGACTTGCGCTTAGCCCCCAGACTCCTGCTTAGCACCCATTCTCCTGCTCAGCACCCAGACTCCGGCTCAGGCCCCAGACTCCTGCACAGCTCCCAGACTCCTGCCCCCAGACTCCTGATCAGTCCCCAGAATCCTGCTCAGCCCTCAGACTCCTGCTCAGCCCCAGACTCCTGCTCATCCCCCAGACTCCTGCTCAGCCACCAGACTCCTTCTCAGTCCCCAGAATCCTGCTCAGCCCCCAGACTCCTGCTCAGCCCCCAGACTCCTCCTCAGCCCCCAGACTCCTGCTCAGCCCCCAGACTCCCGCTCAGCCCCCAGGCTCCCGCTCAGCCCCCAGACTCCTACTCAGCCCCCAGACTCCCGCTCAGGCCCCAGACTCCTGCACAGCCCCCAGACTCCTGCCCCAAGACTATTGCTCAGCCCCCAGACTCCTGCTCAGCCCCCAGACTCCTGCTCAGCCCCCAGACTCCTGCTCACCCCCAGACTCCAGCTCAGCCCCCTGACTGCAGCACCCAGACTCCTGTTCAGCCCCCGGATTCCTGCTCAGCCCCAGACTCCTGCTCATCCCCTAGACTCCTGCTCAGCCCCCAGGCTCCCACTTAGCCCCCAGACTCCTCCTCAGCCCCCAGACTCCTCCTCAGCACCCAGACTCCGGCTCAGGCCCCAGACTCCTGCACAGCTCCCAGACTCCTGCCCCCAGACTCCTGATCAGCCCCCAGAATCCTGCTCATCCCCCAGACTCCTGCTCAGTTACCAGACTCCTGCTCAGTCCCCAGAATCCTGCTCAGCCTCCAGACTCCTGCTCAGCCCCCAGACTCCTGATCAGCCCTCAGACTCCTACTCAGCCCACAGGCTCCCGCTCAGCCCCCAGACTCCTGCTCCGCCGCCAGACTCCTCCTCAGCCCCCAGGCTCCTTCTCAGGCCCCAGACTCCTGCACAGCTCCCTGACTCAAGCTCAGTCCCAGGCTCCTGCTCAGCCCCCAGACTCCTGCTCAGTCCCAGACTCCTGCTCAGCCCCCAGACTACTGCTCAGCCCCAGACTCCTCCTCAGCCCCCAGACTCCTCCTCAGCCCGCAGACTCCTTGTCAGGACCCAGATTCCTCCTCAGCCCCCATACTCCTGCTCAGCCCACAGACACCTGCTCAGCCCCCAGACTCCTGCTCAGCCAAAGAATCCTGCTCAGCCCCTAGACTCCTGCTCATCCCCCAGACTCCAGCACACAGACTCCTGCTTATCCCCCAGACTCCTGCTCAGCCCCAGACTCCTGCTCAGGCCCAGACTCCTGCTAAGCCCCCAGACTCCTGCTAAGCCCCCAGACTCCTGCTAAGCCCCCAGACTCCTTCTCAGCCCCCACACTATTGTTCAGCCCCCAGACTCCTGCTCAGCCCCCAGACTCCTGCTCAGCCCCCAGACTCCTGATCAGCCCTCACACTCCTGCTCAGCCCCCAGGCTCCCGCTCAGCCCCCAGACTCCTACTCAGCCCCCAGACTCCCGCTCAGGACCCAGACTCCTGCACAGCCCCCAGACTCCTGCCCCAAGACTATTGCTCAGTCCCAAGACTCCTGCTCAGCCCCCAGACTCCTGCTGAGCCCCCAGACTCCTGCTGAGCCCCCAGACTCCTGCTGAGCCCCCAGACTCCTGCTCACCCCCAGACTCCAGCTCAGCCCCCAGACTGCAGCACCCAGACTCCTGCTCAGCCCCCAGATTCCTGCTCAGCCCCAGACTCCTGCTCATCCCCCAGACTCCTGCTCAGCCCCCAGGCTCCCACTTAGCCCCCAGACTCCTCCTCAGCCCCCAGACTCCTCCTCAGAACCCAGACTCCGGCTCAGGCCCCAGACTCCTGCACAGCTCCCAGACTCCTGCCCCCAGACTCCTGATCAGCCCCCAGAATCCTGCTCAGCCCTCAGACTCCTGCTCAGCCCCAGACTCCTGCTCATCCCCCAGACTCCTGCTCAGCCACCAGACTCCTGCTCAGTCCCCAGAATCCTGCTCAGCCTCCAGACTACTGCTCAGCCCCCAGACTCCTGATCAGCCCTCAGACTCCTACTCAGCCCACAGGCTCCCGCTCAGCCCCCAGACTCCTGCTTTGCCGCCAGACTCCTCCTCAGCCCCCAGGCTCCTTCCCAGGCCCCAGACTCCTGCACAGCTCCCAGACTCATGCTCAGTCCCAGGCTCCTGCCCCCAGACTCCTGCTCAGTCCCAGACTCCTGCTCAGCCCCCAGACTAATGCTCAGCCCCCAGACTCCTCCTCAGCCCCCAGACTCCTCCTCAGCACCCAGATTCCTACTCAGCCCCCAGACTCCTGCTCAGCCCCCAGACACCTGCTCAGCCCCCAGACTCCTGCTCAGCCAAAGACTCCTGCTCATCAGCCCCCAGACTCCTGCTCAGCCCAAGAATCCTGCTCAGCCCCTAGACTCCTGCTCATCCCCCAGACTCCAGCACACAGACTCCTGCTCAGCCCCCAGACTCCTGCTCAGCCCCAGACTCCTGCTCAGGCCCAGACTCCTGCTAAGCACACAGACTCCTGCTCAGCCCCCACACTCATGCTCAGCCCCAGACTCCTGCTCAGGCCAGACTCCTGCTAAGCCCCCAGACTCCTGCTCAGCCCCAGACTCCTGCTAAGCCCCCAGACTCCCGCTCAGGCCCCAGACTCCTGCACAGCCCCCAGACTCCTGCCCCAAGACTATTGCTCAGTCCTTAGACTCCTGCTCAGCCCCCAGACTCCTGCTCAGCCCCCAGACTCCTGCTGAGCCTCCAGACTCCTGCTCACCCCCAGACTCCAGCTCAGCCCCCAGACTGCAGCACCCAGACTCCTGCTCATCCCCCAGATTCCTGCTCAGCCCCAGACTCCTGCTCATCCCCCAGACTCCTGCTCAGCCCCCAGGCTCCCACTTAGCCCCCAGACTCCTCCTCAGCCCCCAGACTCCTCCTCAGCACCCAGACTCCTGCTCAGCCCCCAGACTCCTGCTCAGCCCCCAGACTCCTGCTGAGCCCCCAGACTCCTGCTCACCCCCAGACTCCAGCTCAGCCCCCAGACTGCAGCACCCAGACTCCTGCTCAACCCCCCAGATTCCTGCTCAGCCCCAGACTCCTGCTCATCCCCCAGACTCCTGCTCAGCCCCCAGGCTCCCACTTAGCCCCCAGACTCCTCCTCAGCCCCCAGACTCCTCCTCAGAACCCAGACTCCGGCTCAGGCCCCAGACTCCTGCACAGCTCCCAGACTCCTGCCCCCAGACTCCTGATCAGCCCCCAGAATCCTGCTCAGCCCTCAGACTCCTGCTCAGCCCCAGACTCCTGCTAATCCCCCAGACTCCTGCTCAGCCACCAGACTCCTGCCCAGTCCCCAGAATCCTGCTCAGCCCCCAGACTACTGCTCAGCCCCCAGACTCCTGATCAGCCCTCAGACTCCTACTCAGCCCACAGGCTCCCGCTCAGCCCCCAGACTCCTGCTCTGCCGCCAGACTCCTCCTCAGCCCCCAGGCTCCTTCCCAGGCCCCAGACTCCTGCACAGCTCCCAGACTCATGCTCAGTCCCAGGCTCCTGCCCCCAGACTCCTGCTCAGTCCCAGACTCCTGCTCAGCCCCCAGACTAATGCTCAGCCCCCAGACTCCTCCTCAGCCCCCAGACTCCTCCTCAGCACCCAGATTCCTGCTCAGCCCCCAGACTCCTGCTCAGCCCCCAGACACCTGCTCAGCCCCCAGACTCCTGCTCAGCCAAAGACTCCTGCTCATCAGCCCCCAGACTCCTGCTCAGCCCAAGACTCCTGCTCAGCCCCTAGACTCCTGCTCATCCCCCAGACTCCAGCACACAGACTCCTGCTCAGCCCCCAGACTCCTGCTCAGCCCCAGACTCCTGCTCAGGCCCAGACTCCTGCTAAGCACACAGACTCCTGCTCAGCCCCCACACTCCTGCTCAGCCCCAGACTCCTGCTCAGGCCCAGACTCCTGCTAAGCCCCCAGACTCCTGCTCAGCCCCAGACTCCTGCTAAGCCCCCAGACTCCCGCTCAGGCCCCAGACTCCTGCACAGCCCCCAGACTCCTGCCCCAAGACTATTGCTCAGTCCTTAGACTCCTGCTCAGCCCCCAGACTCCTGCTCAGCCCCCAGACTCCTGCTGAGCCTCCAGACTCCTGCTCACCCCCAGACTCCAGCTCAGCCCCCAGACTGCAGCACCCAGACTCCTGCTCATCCCCCAGATTCCTGCTCAGCCCCAGACTCCTGCTCATCCCCCAGACTCCTGCTCAGCCCCCAGGCTCCCACTTAGCCCCCAGACTCCTCCTCAGCCCCCAGACTCCTCCTCAGCACCCAGACTCCGGCTCAGGCCCCAGACTCCTGCACAGCTCCCAGACTCCTGCCCCCAGACTCCTGATCAGCCCCCAGAATCCTGCTCAGCCCTCAGACTCCTGCTCAGCCCCAGACTCCTGCTCATCCCCCAGACTCCTGCTCAGCCACCAGAGTCCTGCTCAGTCCCCAGAATCCTGATCAGCCCCCAGACTCCTGCTCAGCCCCCAGACCCCTGATCAGCCCTCAGACTCCTACTCAGCCCACAGGCTCCCGCTCAGCCCCCAGACTCCTGCTCAGCCGCCAGACTCCTCCTCAGCCCCCAGGCTCCTTCTCAGGCCCCAGACTCCTGCACAGCTCCCAGACTCATGCTCAGTCCCAGGCTCCTGCCCCCAGACTCCTGCTCAGTCCCAGACTCCTGCTCAGCCCCCAGACTAATGCTCAGCCCCCAGACTCCTCCTCAGCCCCCAGACTCCTCCTCAGCACCCAGATTACTACTCAGCCCCCAGACTCCTGCTCAGCCCCCAGACACCTGCTCAGCCCCCAGACTCCTGCTCAGCCAAAGACTCCTGCTCATCAGCCCCCAGACTCCTGCTCAGCCCAAGAATCCTGCTCAGCCCCTAGACTCCTGCTCATCCCCCAGACTCCAGCACACAGACTCCTGCTCAGCCCCCAGACTCCTGCTCAGCCCCAGACTCCTGCTCAGGCCCAGACTCCTGCTAAGCACACAGACTCCTGCTCAGCCCCCACACTCATGCTCAGCCCCAGACTCCTGCTCAGGCCAGACTCCTGCTAAGCCCCCAGACTCCTGCTCAGCCCCAGACTCCTGCTAAGCCCCCAGACTCCCGCTCAGGCCCCAGACTCCTGCACAGCCCCCAGACTCCTGCCCCAAGACTATTGCTCAGTCCTTAGACTCCTGCTCAGCCCCCAGACTCCTGCTCAGCCCCCAGACTCCTGCTGAGCCTCCAGACTCCTGCTCACCCCCAGACTCCAGCTCAGCCCCCAGACTGCAGCACCCAGACTCCTGCTCATCCCCCAGATTCCTGCTCAGCCCCAGACTCCTGCTCATCCCCCAGACTCCTGCTCAGCCCCCAGGCTCCCACTTAGCCCCCAGACTCCTCCTCAGCCCCCAGACTCCTCCTCAGCACCCAGACTCCTGCTCAGCCCCCAGACTCCTGCTCAGCCCCCAGACTCCTGCTGAGCCCCCAGACTCCTGCTCACCCCCAGACTCCAGCTCAGCCCCCAGACTGCAGCACCCAGACTCCTGCTCAACCCCCCAGATTCCTGCTCAGCCCCAGACTCCTGCTCATCCCCCAGACTCCTGCTCAGCCCCCAGGCTCCCACTTAGCCCCCAGACTCCTCCTCAGCCCCCAGACTCCTCCTCAGAACCCAGACTCCGGCTCAGGCCCCAGACTCCTGCACAGCTCCCAGACTCCTGCCCCCAGACTCCTGATCAGCCCCCAGAATCCTGCTCAGCCCTCAGACTCCTGCTCAGCCCCAGACTCCTGCTAATCCCCCAGACTCCTGCTCAGCCACCAGACTCCTGCCCAGTCCCCAGAATCCTGCTCAGCCCCCAGACTACTGCTCAGCCCCCAGACTCCTGATCAGCCCTCAGACTCCTACTCAGCCCACAGGCTCCCGCTCAGCCCCCAGACTCCTGCTCTGCCGCCAGACTCCTCCTCAGCCCCCAGGCTCCTTCCCAGGCCCCAGACTCCTGCACAGCTCCCAGACTCATGCTCAGTCCCAGGCTCCTGCCCCCAGACTCCTGCTCAGTCCCAGACTCCTGCTCAGCCCCCAGACTAATGCTCAGCCCCCAGACTCCTCCTCAGCCCCCAGACTCCTCCTCAGCACCCAGATTCCTGCTCAGCCCCCAGACTCCTGCTCAGCCCCCAGACACCTGCTCAGCCCCCAGACTCCTGCTCAGCCAAAGACTCCTGCTCATCAGCCCCCAGACTCCTGCTCAGCCCAAGACTCCTGCTCAGCCCCTAGACTCCTGCTCATCCCCCAGACTCCAGCACACAGACTCCTGCTCAGCCCCCAGACTCCTGCTCAGCCCCAGACTCCTGCTCAGGCCCAGACTCCTGCTAAGCACACAGACTCCTGCTCAGCCCCCACACTCCTGCTCAGCCCCAGACTCCTGCTCAGGCCCAGACTCCTGCTAAGCCCCCAGACTCCTGCTCAGCCCCAGACTCCTGCTAAGCCCCCAGACTCCCGCTCAGGCCCCAGACTCCTGCACAGCCCCCAGACTCCTGCCCCAAGACTATTGCTCAGTCCTTAGACTCCTGCTCAGCCCCCAGACTCCTGCTCAGCCCCCCGACTCCTGCTGAGCCTCCAGACTCCTGCTCACCCCCAGACTCCAGCTCAGCCCCCAGACTGCAGCACCCAGACTCCTGCTCATCCCCCAGATTCCTGCTCAGCCCCAGACTCCTGCTCATCCCCCAGACTCCTGCTCAGCCCCCAGGCTCCCACTTAGCCCCCAGACTCCTCCTCAGCCCCCAGACTCCTCCTCAGCACCCAGACTCCGGCTCAGGCCCCAGACTCCTGCACAGCTCCCAGACTCCTGCCCCCAGACTCCTGATCAGCCCCCAGAATCCTGCTCAGCCCTCAGACTCCTGCTCAGCCCCAGACTCCTGCTCATCCCCCAGACTCCTGCTCAGCCACCAGAGTCCTGCTCAGTCCCCAGAATCCTGATCAGCCCCCAGACTCCTGCTCAGCCCCCAGACCCCTGATCAGCCCTCAGACTCCTACTCAGCCCACAGGCTCCCGCTCAGCCCCCAGACTCCTGCTCAGCCGCCAGACTCCTCCTCAGCCCCCAGGCTCCTTCTCAGGCCCCAGACTCCTGCACAGCTCCCAGACTCATGCTCAGTCCCAGGCTCCTGCCCCCAGACTCCTGCTCAGTCCCAGACTCCTGCTCAGCCCCCAGACTACTGCTCAGCCCCAGACTACTGCTCAGCCCCCAGACTCCTCCTCAGCCCCCAGACTCCTCCTCAGCACCCAGATTCCTCCTCAGCTCCAGACTCCTGCTCAGCCCCCAGACACCTGCTCAGCCCCCAGACTCCTGCTCAGCCAAAGACTCCTGCTCGTCAGCCCCCAGACTCCTGCTCAGCCCAAGACTCCTGCTCAGCCCCTAGACTCCTGCTCATCCCCCAGACTCCAGCACACAGACTCCTGCTCAGCCGCCAGACTCCTGCTCAGCCCCAGACTCCTGCTCAGGCCCAGACTCCTGCTAAGCCCCCAGACTCCTGCTCAGCCCCAGACTCCTGCTAGGCCCCCAGACTCCTGCTCAGCCCCAGACTCCTGCTAAGACCCCAGACTCCTGCTCAGCCCCCAGACTATTGTTCAGCCCCCAGACTCCTGCTCAGCCCCCAGACTCCTGCTCAGCCCCCAGACTCCTGATCAGCCCCCAGACTCCTGATCAGCCCCCAGACTCCTGATCAGCCCCCAGACTCATGCACAGCTCCCAGACTCATGCTCAGCCCCAGACTCCTGCCCCAAGACTCCTGCTCAGCCCCAGACTCCTTCTCAGCCCCAGGCTCCTTCTCAGGCCCCAGACTCCTGCACAGCTCACAGACTCATGCTCAGCCCCAGACTCCTGCCCCAAGACTCCTGCTCAGCCCCAGACTCCTGCTCAGCCCCAGACTCCTGCTCAGCCCCTAGACTCCTGCTCAGCCTCCAGGCTCCCGCTCAGCACCCAGACTCCTCTTCAGCCCCCAGACTCCCGCTCAGGCCCCAGACTCCTGCACAGCCCCCAGACTCCTGCCCCAAGACTATTGCTCAGCCCCCAGACTCCTGCTCAGCCCCCAGACTCCTGCACAGCTCCCAGACTCCTGCCCCCAGACTCCTGATCAGCCCCCAGAATCCTGCTCAGCCCTCAGACTCCTGCTCAGCCCCAGACTCCTGCTAATCCCCCAGACTCCTGCTCAGCCACCAGACTCCTGCCCAGTCCCCAGAATCCTGCTCAGCCCCCAGACTACTGCTCAGCCCCCAGACTCCTGATCAGCCCTCAGACTCCTACTCAGCCCACAGGCTCCCGCTCAGCCCCCAGACTCCTGCTCTGCCCCCAGACTCCTCCTCAGCCCCCAGGCTCCTTCCCAGGCCCCAGACTCCTGCACAGCTCCCAGACTCATGCTCAGTCCCAGGCTCCTGCCCCCAGACTCCTGCTCAGTCCCAGACTCCTGCTCAGCCCCCAGACTAATGCTCAGCCCCCAGACTCCTCCTCAGCCCCCAGACTCCTCCTCAGCACCCAGATTCCTACTCAGCCCCCAGACTCCTGCTCAGCCCCCAGACACCTGCTCAGCCCCCAGACTCCTGCTCAGCCAAAGACTCCTGCTCATCAGCCCCCAGACTCCTGCTCAGCCCAAGACTCCTGCTCAGCCCCTAGACTCCTGCTCATCCCCCAGACTCCAGCACACAGACTCCTGCTCAGCCCCCAGACTCCTGCTCAGCCCCAGACTCCTGCTCAGGCCCAGACTCCTGCTAAGCACACAGACTCCTGCTCAGCCCCCACACTCCTGCTCAGCCCCAGACTCCTGCTCAGGCCCAGACTCCTGCTAAGCCCCCAGACTCCTGCTCAGCCCCAGACTCCTGCTAAGCCCCCAGACTCCCGCTCAGGCCCCAGACTCCTGCACAGCCCCCAGACTCCTGCCCCAAGACTATTGCTCAGTCCTTAGACTCCTGCTCAGCCCCCAGACTCCTGCTCAGCCCCCAGACTCCTGCTCAGCCCCCAGACTCCTGCTCACCCCCAGACTCCAGCTCAGCCCCCAGACTGCAGCACCCAGACTCCTGCTCATCCCCCAGATTCCTGCTCAGCCCCAGACTCCTGCTCATCCCCCAGACTCCTGCTCAGCCCCCAGGCTCCCACTTAGCCCCCAGACTCCTCCTCAGCCCCCAGACTCCTCCTCAGCACCCAGACTCCGGCTCAGGCCCCAGACTCCTGCACAGCTCCCAGACTCCTGCCCCCAGACTCCTGATCAGCCCCCAGAATCCTGCTCAGCCCTCAGACTCCTGCTCAGCCCCAGACTCCTGCTCATCCCCCAGACTCCTGCTCAGCCACCAGAGTCCTGCTCAGTCCCCAGAATCCTGATCAGCCCCCGGACTCCTGCTCAGCCCCCAGACTCCTGATCAGCCCTCAGACTCCTACTCAGCCCACAGGCTCCCGCTCAGCCCCCAGACTCCTGCTCAGCCGCCAGACTCCTCCTCAGCCCCCAGGCTCCTTCTCAGGCCCCAGACTCCTGCACAGCTCCCAGACTCATGCTCAGTCCCAGGCTCCTGCCCCCAGACTCCTGCTCAGTCCCAGACTCCTGCTCAGCCCAGAGACTACTGCTCAGCCCCAGACTCCTCCTCAGCCCCCAGACTCCTCCTCAGCCCCCAGACTCCTCCTCAGTGTTGGACAGGCCACATGAAGGGCCGCTCTCCCCCGGCTCACCCGGGCCCGAGCCCAGCCACGCTAGAGACTACACACCCCCATTGCACGTCCTCCGTCCCCTCAGGGACCCCTGCCCTCGAACATGTTAACCTCGTGGGTCCGATCCACTGCCGGCCCACGCGCCCAGCCCGGGCCGCCATCTTGGACACTCCACCACGAGGCCGCCTGGCCCTCGATCGACCTCAACCCTGGGCCTGGCCGGCCTCAGACATTCCGGCACCACCCTCCACCCGGGAGGTGAGCGGGCTACTTGGCAAGTCAATGGGAGAAAGAGGTGCCGATGGCTCTCCCCCGCCCAGTGCCGCTCGCCCATCGCCTCCCCGGGCGCTGGCTCCACCCCCCTGCTGGGTGTCTGGACTCCCTCATCCCGGACCTCCCGACCTCCAAGTGCGAGGGTCCGGACATCAAAGCACACCAGCCCTATAACTGGGGCAGCTCCAGAGCAGGAAGGCAGTTGTATCTTGGAGTCGAGAGACGTAAAGAGGAACTCATCCTGGACGGACTACTGGCGCTGCCGTAGCTCTGTCTTGTGCACCATCGTCCTGCCTGTTGGCGCTGCCACAGCCGTCGTAACCTTCATCTTCGTCGTCACCGGGACCTGCAGGCTCCGCCGCGGACCGTCGTCCTTTCTTCATCCATCTCGGGACCTGCTTGGCTCCTCCACGGCCCGATCATCCACCACGCCGAGCTCGAGGATTGAGAACTATTTTGAACTTACTGGTAACTAAGACTGTCCCGCTACCCTTTTCCTCAGCCCAAGATCAGAACCGAGGGGACCCCTGAGTCCAGACCTCCTTGTATCATACTATCGTAACCTAAGAATTGCATATAAAGTCTCGTTAACCTTCAACCTTGTGTGGTGTCCGTCTGTGGGGGGGAAGTTACCTTTCTGTACAGTCGTCGGAGACGGCTCTCCCTGGAGACCTCTCCCCGTAATCTCGGCCGACCCTCCCGGTCCGTCTAACATTGGTGGCCAGCGGCGCGATCCGAATCACCGCATAACGTACAGAGAGTAGCTCACCCCACAACGAACCACAATGACAACTAAAGAAAGCGGATCAACTGAGAAGTTCCAAATGGAAAAACTAGAGGAGTACAGCCATCGTGAACTGAAGCAGTTCTGCATCGAACTAGGTATCGCTACCACCGGACTAAGCACCAAGGACGATTTTAAGCATGCCCTAGAATCTTGGGCAGAGACCGGGGATGTCGAAGCCCCCGAGCAAAGCACCGCGAAAAATACCAACACGGCCCCGGAAGGGCCAAGAACCAGTCTCTCGCAAGACGAGATCCAAGAAAGAGAAAAAACCCGACTACACGAACTAGAAATGGCCCGACTCAAGATGGACGTAGAACTCAAGTTGGCCGAACAAAAAATAAACTTAGAGCACCTGCGTCTCCGAGAAGAAAGAGAGGAGAAACAGAGGCAAAGGGAGCTCGAGGAAAAGAAACTGGCGTACGAGCACGAACGGAATCTAGCCGAGATCAACCTGCGCAAGCAAAATAAAGAGTTAGGGGTGCCCGACAGACCGCACACCCCAGGGACCACGGAGAAAAAAGTACACATCCCCAAGGATGTTGTCCGAGAATATTTTCGAGAAGACGACATCCAGCAATGGTTTAAGGCCTACGAAATCGCGATGACTGCGCACCGGATCGACAGAAACGATTGGGGAGCCGGCCTATGGGGCAAATTCCTCAATGAGGGTCGCGATACCCTGTTACAGCTCCCAGACCACCAGATGACATCCTACGACCATATGAAAGCGGCCCTCCTCACCCGCTATGGCCTCACGCCCGAAATGTACCGTCAGAGGTTCAGAGACTGCACACGCATCCCGGGTACAACTTGGGTGGACTATGTAACGTACTTTAGCCGAGCCTTCGAAGGCTGGATCAGAGGGAACAACGTCACGACCTACGAGCAGCTGTTCAATCTGATGGTATGGGAGCACCTGTCCAACAATTGCTTCATTGAACTACGCCAACACCTCCTCGACAGCAAGTTAACCGATCCCCGGCAGCTCGCAGCCGAAGCTGACAGGTGGGAGATCACCAGAGTGGGCCGGAATGGGTCCTACGAGCAGAACAGGAACAACAATGGTCACCACCGACCCAGAGGAGGAGGAGGGGGCCAAGGACGAGGAAGAGACAACACTCCGGCCGCCCCCGCTACCAGCACCACCCCCCCGGCCAACCGGGGCAGCACCCCGGCACGACCGGGGTATAGAGCCAATGTTACATGTCACCGATGCCAACGAGTCGGCCACTATGCGAACGACCCAAACTGCCCGCAGTATCAGAGTCCGAAGCCCCGCCATGTGGCCGCCGCGGCACTAGGGGAAGAACAGATCCCCGAGGAGCAAGAAACAGACGAGCAAGAGTATCAAGAGTGGGAGCCAGCCGCCATGACTCTCGCGTGCTTAGGGGGAAGAGACATGGTCCCGCGGGTCCCCCTACCCGCTAACACCCAGAAGTACAGCCAGTGGGTGAGCATCAATGGACAACGGGCTGAAGCCCTTCGGGACACCGGGGCCAGTGTGACAGCCGTCCGCTGTCATCTGGTGACCCCAGAACAATATCTGCCGAACATTCTCTGCCCTGTGCGATCAGCCGACAACTCAGAGAGTCTGTGTCGGATGGCCTGCGTCCCCTTTGAGTGGGGGGGGGTCTCCGGCATGTTGAAAGTGACGGTCCGAGACGACGCCCCCGTGGACTGCCTCCTCGGAAATGACCTGGAAAGCTCCCCGTGGGCCGCCGTGGAGCGAAAAGAACACTTGGGGATGTTGGGCGTCCCGGACTGGGCATGCGTCACCACCCGGTCCATGGCCGCCCGTGCCAACCATCACCCAGAAGAACCAGAATGGCCGGCGCCACCGCCTCCGGTCGCCCCAGCCGAGACCACCGACCATGACATCCCCCTCGAGCTTGCTCAACCCTCCGACCTCGCTAACCTTGACCAGTGGGCTCAAGAAGGGGGACCCACACAAGAACAATTTCGTCAGGAACAGAAGACCTGTCCCTCCCTCGAGGGACTCCGACAACAAGCGCTCGCCCAAAGCGCCGGGGATACCTCCGGAACGCATTGGGTATACTGGGACAATGACCTGTTGTACAGCGAGCAACGAATCGCCGAGCTGGGGGCCAACCGAGTACTAGTAGTACCCCTCCGCTTCAGAGACTTCCTGCTGAATCTGGCCCACGATGTCCCCCTGGCAGGGCACCTGGGACAAGATAAAACCTACAGCCGCCTGGTGACCCACTTCTTCTGGCCCAAAATGAGAAACGATGTGCACCAGCATTGCCGATCTTGCCCCACGTGCCAAGCTAGTGGGAAGAGCGGCCGCAAACTAAAGGCCCCCCTGCAACCCTTTCCAGTAGTCACGACCCCATTTGAGAGGGTCGGAATAGACATTGTGGGACCCCTGGACCCGCGTACAAGACAAGGTCATCGCTTCATCCTGGTACTAGTGGACCACGCCACCCGCTACCCTGAGGCTATCCCTCTCCGGACCGTGACAGCCCCAGTGGTCGGCCGGGCCCTGATGGGGATCTTCTCCCGTGTGGGGTTCCCCCGAGAAGTCGTCAGCGACAGAGGCACGAACTTTATCTCGAAATACATGAAGTCCCTCTGGCAACAGTGTGGGGTCACCTACCGCTTCACGACCCCCTATCACCCCCAAGGAAACGGACTTGTTGAGCGGTTCAATCGCACGCTAAAAGGGATGATCGGGGGATTGGAAGAACCCCTCCGTCGCCAGTGGGACGTGCTGCTGCCGTGCCTCCTCTTCGCCTACCGGGAAGTCCCACAGAAATCCCTAGGCTTCAGCCCTTTCGAACTACTATATGGGCACCCAGTGCGGGGGCCGCTCAGCCTGATCAAAGAAGGCTGGGAGATGCCTCCGGCCAAGAGTCCCCCAGATGTCTTCAGGTACCTCCTCACCCTCCGCAACCAGTCCCGGCGGTTCAGAGACCTAGCAAAAGCCAACCTAGAGGCCAGTCAAGAGGACATGAAGAAATGGTATGACCAAAACGCCTCATCAATTGAATTCGAGCCGGGGCAACAGGTATGGGTGATGTCCCCCACAGAGCCATGCGCTCTCCAAGACAAATGGACGGGACCCTTCAAAGTAATCGAGCGCAAGGGTCCTGCCACCTATCTGATCGATATGGAGTCCTCCCGGAATCCGCTCCGAGTCCTCCACACCAACCGGCTGAAGCCCCACTTTGCACGAACAGAACTCAGTCTACTGATGGCCACAGACAATGGGGTTGAAGACGACTCCGAGCCTCTCCCTGACCTCTTGCGGGCCCAAGAGCGAGACGGCTCCATGGATGGGGTCAGACTCTCGGAGACCCTCACCAGAGAACAACGCCAAGAGTGCCAAGCCCTCCTGTCACAGTTCGCCAGTCTGTTCTCCCTCACCCCAGGTGTCACTTCCTGGTGTGTGCACGATGTGGACACCGGAGACAGCCCTCCTATCCGCCACCGGGCCTACCGCGTACCTGATCGGGTACGGGCCTGCATCCAGGCGGAAGTAGCTAAGATGCTCACGCTCGGGGTCATCAAGCCCTCGGACAGTCCATGGGCCAGCCCGGTCGTACTGGTCCCCAAAGCAGCCGCCCCCGGAACCACACCAGAACTCCGGTTCTGCGTCGACTACCGGGGCCTGAATGAAGTCACCAAGACGGACGCACATCCCATCCCCCGGGCAGATGAACTGGTCGACCGAATGGGAGCTGCCCGCTACCTCAGCATCTTCGACCTGACGGCAGGTTATTGGCAGATCGGCCTCACACCCCGAGCACAAGAACGGTCTGCCTTTTCCACCCCCGATGGCCACTATCATTTTACGGTCATGCCCTTCGGCATGAAAAATGCACCAGCAACTTTCCAACGGCTCGTCAACCAGGTCCTGGCGGGGCTCGAAGAGTTCAGCGCCGCCTACCTGGACGACATCGCTGTGTACAGCCACCATTGGACCGAGCACCTCCACCACCTCCGAGCAGTACTGCAAGCCCTTCAGCGAGCTGGCCTTACGATCAAGGCCAGCAAATGCCAAATCGGACAAGGGTCTGTGACCTACCTCGGACACCAGGTGGGAAGCGGCCTAGTGGCCCCTCTACAGCTGAAAATTGCCGCCATCCAGAACTGGCAGCCCCCTATCACACAAACCGAGGTGCGAGCCTTCCTGGGCCTCACGGGCTACTACCGAAGGTTCGTGAAAGACTATGGTACAATAGTGGGGCCTCTCACCGAGCTCACATCGAAGAATTCGCCCAAGAAGGTGAACTGGACCCCAGAGTGTCAAGCAGCCTTTGAACAGCTGAAGGCCGCCATGTGTTCCGCTCCTGTGCTCCAGGCCCCAGACTACAGCCGGGAGTTCGTCGTCCAGACGGACGCCTCTGACCAGGGCATTGGGGCCGTGCTGTCTCAAGTGAACAGCGAAGGCCTTGATCAACCGGTGGCCTTCATCAGTCGGAGACTCCTACCACGAGAGCAACGCTGGAGCACCATCGAGAGGGAAGCCTTCGCTGTGGTATGGGCCCTCAAGAAACTCCGACCCTACCTTTTTGGTACCCACTTTCGGGTACAAACGGACCACCGACCCCTGCAGTGGTTGATGCATATGCGGGGGGAAAACCCAAAATTGCTACGCTGGTCCATCTCTTTGCAAGGTATGGACTTCACCGTCGAACACCGGCCTGGGTCAGACCACGCCAACGCAGATGGCCTGTCCCGGTTTTTCCGCCTCGACGAGGAGAGTCCCCAAGAGGATGGGTAACTCTCCCCGCCTTCAGCTGGGGGGGACGCATGTTGGACAGGCCACATGAAGGGCCGCTCTCCCCCGGCTCACCCGGGCCCGAGCCCAGCCACGCTAGAGACTACACACCCCCATTGCACGTCCTCCGTCCCCTCAGGGACCCCTGCCCTCGAACATGTTAACCTCGTGGGTCCGATCCACTGCCGGCCCACGCGCCCAGCCCGGGCCGCCATCTTGGACACTCCACCACGAGGCCGCCTGGCCCCCGATCGACCTCAACCCTGGGCCTGGCCGGCCTCAGACATTCCGGCACCACCCTCCACCCGGGAGGTGAGCGGGCTACTTGGCAAGTCAATGGGAGAAAGAGGTGCCGATGGCTCTCCCCCGCCCAGTGCCGCTCGCCCATCGCCTCCCCGGGCGCTGGCTCCACCCCCCTGCTGGGTGTCTGGACTCCCTCATCCCGGACCTCCCGACCTCCAAGTGCGAGGGTCCGGACATCAAAGCACACCAGCCCTATAACTGGGGCAGCTCCAGAGCAGGAAGGCAGTTGTATCTTGGAGTCGAGAGACGTAAAGAGGAACTCATCCTGGACGGACTACTGGCGCTGCCGTAGCTCTGTCTTGTGCACCATCGTCCTGCCTGTTGGCGCTGCCACAGCCGTCGTAACCTTCATCTTCGTCGTCACCGGGACCTGCAGGCTCCGCCGCGGACCGTCGTCCTTTCTTCATCCATCTCGGGACCTGCTTGGCTCCTCCACGGCCCGATCATCCACCACGCCGAGCTCGAGGATTGAGAGCTATTTTGAACTTACTGGTAACTAAGACTGTCCCGCTACCCTTTTCCTCAGCCCAAGATCAGAACCGAGGGGACCCCTGAGTCCAGACCTCCTTGTATCATACTATCGTAACCTAAGAATTGCATATAAAGTCTCGTTAACCTTCAACCTTGTGTGGTGTCCGTCTGTGGGGGGGAAGTTACCTTTCTGTACAGTCGTCGGAGACGGCTCTCCCTGGAGACCTCTCCCCGTAATCTCGGCCGACCCTCCCGGTCCGTCTAACACTCAGCACCCAGATTCCTCCTCAGCTCCAGACTCCTGCTCAGCCCCCAGACACCTGCTCAGCCCCCAGACTCCTGCTCAGCCAAAGACTCCTGCTCGTCAGCCCCCAGACTCCTGCTCAGCCCAAGACTCCTGCTCAGCCCCTAGACTCCTGCTCATCCCCCAGACTCCAGCACACAGACTCCTGCTCAGCCGCCAGACTCCTGCTCAGCCCCAGACTCCTGCTCAGGCCCAGACTCCTGCTAAGCCCCCAGACTCCTGCTCAGCCCCAGACTCCTGCTAGGCCCCCAGACTCCTGCTCAGCCCCAGACTCCTGCTAAGCCCCCAGACTCCTGCTCAGCCCCCAGACTATTGTTCAGCCCCCAGACTCCTGCTCAGCCCCCAGACTCCTGCTCAGCCCCCAGACTCCTGATCAGCCCCCAGACTCCTGATCAGCCCCCAGACTCCTGATCAGCCCCCAGACTCATGCACAGCTCCCAGACTCATGCTCAGCCCCAGACTCATGCCCCAAGACTCCTGCTCAGCCCCAGACTCCTTCTCAGCCCCAGGCTCCTTCTCAGGCCCCAGACTCCTGCACAGCTCACAGACTCATGCTCAGCCCCAGACTCCTGCCCCAAGACTCCTGCTCAGCCCCAGACTCCTGCTCAGCCCCAGACTCCTGCTCAGCCCCTAGACTCCTGCTCAGCCTCCAGGCTCCCGCTCAGCACCCAGACTCCTCTTCAGCCCCCAGACTCCCGCTCAGGCCCCAGACTCCTGCACAGCCCCCAGACTCCTGCCCCAAGACTATTGCTCAGCCCCCAGACTCCTGCTCAGCCCCCAGACTCCTGCTCAGCCCCCAGACTGCAGCACCCAGACTCCTGCTCATCCCCCAGATTCCTGCTCAGCCCCAGACTCCTGCTCATCCCCCAGACTCCTGCTCAGCCCCAGGCTACCGTTCAGCCCCCAGACTCCTCCTCAGCCCCTAGACTCCTCCTCAGCAAACAGACTCCGGCTCAAGCCCCAGACTCCTGCTCAGCCCCCAGACTCTTTCTCAGCCACCAGACTCCTGCTCAGTCCCCAGAATCCTGCTCAGCCCTCAGACTCCTGCTCAGCCCCGAGGCTCCCGCTTAGCCCCCAGACTCCTGCTCAGCCGCCAGACTCCTCCTCTGCCCCCAGGCTCCTTCTCAGGCCCCAGACTCCTGCACAGCTCCCAGACTCATGCTCAGCCCCAGGCTCCTGCCCCCAGACTCCTGCTCAGTCCCAGACTCCTGCTCTTCCCCCAGACTACTGCTCAGCCCCAGACTCCTCCTCAGCCCCCAGACCCCTCCTCAGCACCCAGATTTCTCCTCAGCCCCCAGACTCCTGCTCAGCCCCCAGACACCTGCTCAGCCCCCAGACTCCTACTCAGCCAAAGACTCCTGCTCGTCAGCCCCCAGACTCCTGCTCAGCCCAAGACTCCTGCTCAGCCCTAGACCCCTGCTCATCCCCCAGACTCCAGCACACAGATTCCTGCTCAGCCCCCAAACTCCTGCTCAGCCCCCAGACACCTGCTCAGCCCCCAGACTCCTGCTCAGCCAAAGACTCCAGCTCGTCAGCCTCCAGACTCCTGCTCAGCCCAAGACTCCTGCTCAGCCTCTAGACTCCTGCTCATCCCCCAGACTCCAGCACACAGACTCCTGCTCAGCCCCCAGACTCCTGCTCAGCCCCAGACTCCTGCTCAGGCCCAGACTCCTGCTAAGCCCCCAGACTCCTGCTCAGCCCCAGACTCCTGCTAAGCCCCCAGACTCCTGCTCAGTCCCCAGACTCCTGTTCCTCCACCAGACTCCTGCTCAGCCCCCAAACTCCTTCTCAGCCCCCAGACTCCTGCTCTGCCCCAGACTCCTTCTCAGCCCCCAGACTCCTTCTCAGCCCCTAGACTCCTGATCAGCCCCCAGACTCCTGCTCACCACCAGACTCCTGCTCAGCCCCCAGACAGCAGCACCCAGACCCAGATTCCTGCTCAGCCCTAGACTCCTGCTCATCCCCAAGACTCATGCTCATCCCCCAGACTCCTCCTTTGCCCCCAGACTCCTCCTCAGCCCCCCGACTCCAGCTCAGGCCCCAGACTCCTGCACAGCTCACAGACTCCTGCCCCAGACTCCTGCTCAGCCCCCAGACTCCTGCTTAGCCCCCAGACTCCTGCTCAGCCCCCAGAATCCTGCTCAGCCCCCAGACTCCTGCTCAGCCCCCAGACTCCTGATCAGCCCTCAGACTCCTGCTAAGCCCCCAGGCTCCCGCTCAGCCCCCAGACTCCTCCTCAGCACCCAGATTCCTCCTCAGCCCCCAGACTCCTGCTCAGCCCCCAGACACCTGCTCAGCCCCCAGACTCCTGCTCAGCCAAAGACTCCTGCTCATCAGCCCCCAGACTCCTGCTCAGCCCAAGACTCCTGCTCAGCCCCTAGACTCCTGCTCATCCCCCAGACTCCAGCACACAGACTCCTGCTCAGCCCCCAGACTCCTGCTCAGCCCCAGACTCCTGCTCAGGCCCAGACTCCTGCTAAGCACACAGACTCCTGCTCAGCCCCCAGACTCCTGCTCAGCCCCAGACTCCTGCTCAGGCCCAGACTCCTGCTAAGCCCCCAGACTCCTGCTCAGCCCCAGACTCCTGCTAAGCCCCCAGACTCCTGCTCAGGCCCCAGACTCCTGCACAGCCCCCAGACTCCTGCCCCAAGACTATTGCTCAGTCCTCAGACTCCTGCTCAGCCCCCAGACTCCTGCTCAGCCCCCAGACTCCTGCTGAGCCTCCAGACTCCTGCTCACCCCCAGACTCCAGCTCAGCCCCCAGACTGCAGCGCCCAGACTCCTGCTCATCCCCCAGATTCCTGCTCAGCCCCAGACTCCTGCTCATCCCCCACACTCCTGCTCAGCCCCCAGGCTCCCACTTAGCCCCCAGACTCCTCCTCAGCCCCCAGACTCCTCCTCAGCACCCAGACTCCGGCTCAGGCCCCAGACTCCTGCACAGCTCCCAGACTCCTGCCCCCGGACTCCTGATCAGCGCCCAGAATCCTGCTCAGCCCTCAGACTCCTGCTCAGCCCCAGACTCCTGCTCATCCCCCAGACTCCTGCTCCGCCACCAGACTCCTGCTCAGTCCCCAGAATCCTGCTCAGCCCCCAGACTCCTGCTCAGCCCCCAGACTCCTGATCAGCCCTCAGACTCCTACTCAGCCCACAGGCTCCCGCTCAGCCCCCAGACTCCTGCTCAGCCGCCAGACCCCTCCTCAGCCCCCAGGCTCCTTCTCAGGCCCCAGACTCCTGCACAGCTCCCAGACTCATGCTCAGTCCCAGGCTCCTGCCCCCAGACTCCTGCTCAGTCCCAGACTCCTGCTCAGCCCCCAGACTACTGCTCAGCCCCAGACTCCTCCTCAGCCCCCAGACTCCTCCTCAGCCCCCAGACTCCTCCTCAGCACCCAGATTCCTCCTCAGCCCCCAGAATCCTGCTCAGCCCCCAGACTCCTGCTCAGCCCCCAGACACCTGCTCAGCCCCCAGACTCCTGCTCAGCCAAAGACTCCTGCTTGTCAGCCCCCAGACTCCTGCTCAGCCCAAGACTCCTGCTCAGCCCATAGACTCCTGCTCATCCCCCAGACTCATGCTCATCCCCCAGACTCCTCCTTTGCCCCCAGACTCCTCCTCAGCCCCCCGACTCCAGCTCAGGCCCCAGACTCCTGCACAGCTCACAGACTCCTGCCCCAGACTCCTGCTCAGCCCCCAGACTCCTGCTTAGCCCCCAGACTCCTGCTCAGCCCCCAGAATCCTGCTCAGCCCCCAGACTCCTGCTCAGCCCCCAGACTCCTGCTCAGCCCCCAGACTCCTGATCAGCCCTCAGACTCCTGCTAAGCCCCCAGGCTCCCGCTCAGCCCCCAGACTCCTCCTCAGCACCCAGATTCCTCCTCAGCCCCCAGACTCCTGCTCAGCCCCCAGACACCTGCTCAGCCCCCAGACTCCTGCTCAGCCAAAGACTCCTGCTCATCAGCCCCCAGACTCCTGCTCAGCCCAAGACTCCTGCTCAGCCCCTAGACTCCTGCTCATCCCCCAGACTCCAGCACACAGACTCCTGCTCAGCCCCCAGACTCCTGCTCAGCCCCAGACTCCTGCTAAGCACACAGACTCCTGCTCAGCCCCCAGACTCCTGCTCAGCCCCAGACTCCTGCTCAGGCCCAGACTCCTGCTCAGGCCCAGACTCCTGCTAAGCCCCCAGACTCCTGCTCAGCCCCAGACTCCTGCTAAGCCCCCAGACTCCTGCTCAGTCCCCAGACTCCTGTTTAGTCCCCAGACTCCTGCTCAGCCCCCAGACTCCTGCTCAGCCCCCAGACTCCTGCTCTGCCCCAGACTCCTTCTCAGCCCCCAGACTCCTTCTCAGCCCCTAGACTCCTGATCAGCCCCCAGACTCCTGCTCACCACCAGACTCCTGCTCAGCCCCCAGACTGCAGCACCCAGACCCAGATTCCTGCTCAGCCCCAGACTCCTGCTCATCCCCAAGACTCATGCTCATCCCCCAGACTCCTCCTTTGCCCCCAGACTCCTCCTCAGCCCCCCGACTCCAGCTCAGGCCCCAGACTCCTGCACAGCTCACAGACTCCTGCCCCAGACTCCTGCTCAGCCCCCAGACTCCTGCTTAGCCCCCAGACTCCTGCTCAGCCCCCAGAATCCTGCTCAGCCCCCAGACTCCTGCTCAGCCCCCAGACTCCTGATCAGCCCTCAGACTCCTGCTAAGCCCCCAGGCTCCCGCTCAGCCCCCAGACTCCTCCTCAGCACCCAGATTCCTCCTCAGCCCCCAGACTCCTGCTCAGCCCCCAGACACCTGCTCATCCCCCAGACTCCTGCTCAGCCAAAGACTCCTGCTCATCAGCCCCCAGACTCCTGCTCAGCCCAAGACTCCTGCTCAGCCCCTAGACTCCTGCTCATCCCCCAGACTCCAGCACACAGACTCCTGCTCAGCCCCCAGACTCCTGCTCAGCCCCAGACTCCTGCTCAGGCCCAGACTCCTGCTAAGCACACAGACTCCTGCTCAGCCCTCAGACTCCTGCTCAGCCCCAGACTCCTGCTCAGGCCCAGACTCCTGCTAAGCCCCCAGACTCCTGCTCAGCCCCAGACTCCTGCTAAGCCCCCAGACTCCCGCTCAGGCCCCAGACTCCTGCACAGCCCCCAGACTCCTGCCCCAAGACTATTGCTCAGTCCTCAGACTCCTGCTCAGCCCCCAGACTCCTGCTCAGCCCCCAGACTCCTGCTGAGCCTCCAGACTCCTGCTCACCCCCAGACTCCAGCTCAGCCCCCAGACTGCAGCACCCAGACTCCTGCTCATCCCCCAGATTCCTGCTCAGCCCCAGACTCCTGCTCATCCCCCACACTCCTGCTCAGCCCCCAGGCTCCCACTCAGCCCCCAGACTCCTCCTCAGCCCCCAGACTCCTCCTCAGCACCCAGACTCCGGCTCAGGCCCCAGACTCCTGCACAGCTCCCAGACTCCTGCCCCCGGACTCCTGATCAGCGCCCAGAATCCTGCTCAGCCCTCAGACTCCTGCTCAGCCCCAGACTCCTGCTCATCCCCCAGACTCCTGCTCCGCCACCAGACTCCTGCTCAGTCCCCAGAATCCTGCTCAGCCCCCAGACTCCTGCTCAGCCCCCAGACTCCTGATCAGCCCTCAGACTCCTACTCAGCCCACAGGCTCCCGCTCAGCCCCCAGACTCCTGCTCAGCCGCCAGACCCCTCCTCAGCCCCCAGGCTCCTTCTCAGGCCCCAGACTCCTGCACAGCTCCCAGACTCATGCTCAGTCCCAGGCTCCTGCCCCCAGACTCCTGCTCAGTCCCAGACTCCTGCTCAGCCCCCAGACTACTGCTCAGCCCCAGACTCCTCCTCAGCCCCCAGACTCCTCCTCAGCCCCCAGACTCCTCCTCAGCACCCAGATTCCTGCTCAGCCCCCAGACTCCTGCTCAGCCCCCAGACTCCTGCTCAGCCCCCAGACACCTGCTCAGCCCCCAGACTCCTGCTCAGCCAAAGACTCCTGCTTGTCAGCCCCCAGACTCCGGCTCAGCCCAAGCCTCCTGCTCAGCCCATAGACTCCTGCTCATCCCCCAGACTCATGCTCATCCCCCAGACTCCTCCTTTGCCCCCAGACTCCTCCTCAGCCCCCCGACTCCAGCTCAGGCCCCAGACTCCTGCACAGCTCACAGACTCCTGCCCCAGACTCCTGCTCAGCCCCCAGACTCCTGCTTAGCCCCCAGACTCCTGCTCAGCCCCCAGAATCCTGCTCAGCCCCCAGACTCCTGATCAGCCCTCAGACTCCTGCTAAGCCCCCAGGCTCCCGCTCAGCCCCCAGACTCCTCCTCAGCACCCAGATTCCTCCTCAGCCCCCAGACTCCTGCTCAGCCCCCAGACACCTGCTCAGCCCCCAGACTCCTGCTCAGCCAAAGACTCCTGCTCATCAGCCCCCAGACTCCTGCTCAGCCCAAGACTCCTGCTCAGCCCCTAGACTCCTGCTCATCCCCCAGACTCCAGCACACAGACTCCTGCTCAGCCCCCAGACTCCTGCTCAGCCCCAGACTCCTGCTCAGGCCCAGACTCCTGCTAAGCACACAGACTCCTGCTCAGCCCCCAGACTCCTGCTCAGCCCCAGACTCCTGCTCAGGCCCAGACTCCTGCTAAGCCCCCAGACTCCTGCTCAGCCCCAGACTCCTGCTAAGCCCCCAGACTCCCGCTCAGGCCCCAGACTCCTGCACAGCCCCCAGACTCCTGCCCCAAGACTATTGCTCAGTCCTCAGACTCCTGCTCAGCCCCCAGACTCCTGCTGAGCCTCCAGACTCCTGCTCACCCCCAGACTCCAGCTCAGCCCCCAGACTGCAGCACCCAGACTCCTGCTCATCCCCCAGATTCCTGCTCAGCCCCAGACTCCTGCTCATCCCCCACACTCCTGCTCAGCCCCCAGGCTCCCACTTAGCCCCCAGACTCCTCCTCAGCCCCCAGACTCCTCCTCAGCACCCAGACTCCGGCTCAGGCCCCAGACTCCTGCACAGCTCCCAGACTCCTGCCCCCGGACTCCTGATCAGCGCCCAGAATCCTGCTCAGCCCTCAGACTCCTGCTCAGCCCCAGACTCCTGCTCATCCCCCAGACTCCTGGTCCGCCACCAGACTCCTGGTCCGCCACCAGAATCCTGCTCAGCCCCAGACTCCTGCTCAGCCCCCAGACTCCTGATCTGCCCTCAGACTCCTACTCAGCCCACAGGCTCCCGCTCAGCCCCCAGACTCCTGCTCAGCCGCCAGACCCCTCCTCAGCCCCCAGGCTCCTTCTCAGGCCCCAGACTCCTGCACAGCTCCCAGACTCATGCTCAGTCCTAGGCTCCTGCCCCCAGACTCCTGCTCAGTCCCAGACTCCTGCTCAGCCCCCAGACTACTGCTCAGCCCCAGACTCCTCCTCAGCCCCCAGACTCCTCCTCAGCACCCAGATTCCTCCTCAGCCCCCAGACTCCTGCTCAGCCCCCAGACACCTGCTCAGCCCCCAGACTCCTGCTCAGCCAAAGACTCCTGCTCGTCAGCCCGCAGACTCCTGCTCAGCCCAAGACTCCTGCTCAGCCCATAGACTCCTGCTCATCCCCCAGACTCCAGCACACAGACTCCTGCTCAGCCCCCAGACTCCTGCTCAGCCCCAGACTCCTGCTCAGGCCCAGACTCCTGCTAGGCCCCCAGACTCCTGCTCAGCCCCAGACTCCTGCTAAGCCCCCAGACTCGTGCTCAGCCCCCAGACTATTGTTCAGCCCCCAGACTCCTGCTCAGCCCCCAGACTCCTGCTCAGCCCCCAGACTCCTGCTCAGCCCCCAGACTCCTGATCAGCCCTCAGACTCCTGCTCAGCCCCCAGGCTCCCGCTCAGCCCCCAGACTCCTGATCAGCCCCCAGACTCATGCTCAGCCCCAGACTCCTGCCCTAAGACTCCTGCTCAGCCCCAGACTCCTTCTCAGCCCCAGGCTCCTTCTCAGGCCCCAGACTCCTGCACAGCTCCCAGACTCATGCTCAGCCCCAGACTCCTGCCCCAAGACTCCTGCTCAGCCCCAGACTCCTGCTCAGCCCCAGACTCCTGCTCAGCCCCTAGACTCCCGCTCAGCCCCCAGGCTCCCGCTCAGCCCCCAGACTCCTCTTCAGCCCCCAGACTCCCGCTCAGGCCCCAGACTCCTGCACAGCCCCCAGACTCCTGCCCCAAGACTATTGCTCAGCCCCCAGACTCCTGCTCAGCCCCCAGACTCCTGCTCAGCTCCCAGACTCCAGCTCAGCCCCCAGACTGCAGCACCCAGACTCCTGCTCATCCCCCAGATTCTTGTCCAGCCCCAGACTCCTGCTCATCACCCAGACTCCTGCTCAGCCCCCAGGCTACCACTCAGCCCCCAGACTCCTCCTCAGCAAACAGACTCCGGCTCAAGCCCCAGACTCCTGCACAGCTCCCAGACTCCTGCCCCCAGACTCCTGCTCAGCCCCCAGAATCCTGCTCAGCCCTCAGACTCCTGCTCAGCCCCAGACTCCTGCTCAGCCCCCAGACTCTTTCTCAGCCACCAGACTCCTGCTCAGTCCCCAGAATCCTGCTCAGCCCTCAGACTCCTGCTCAGCCCCCAGGCTCCCGCTTAGCCCCCAGACTCCTGCTCAGCCACCAGACTCCTCCTCTGCCCCCAGGCTCCTTCTCAGGCCCCAGACTCCTGCACAGCTCCCAGACTCATGCTCAGCCCCAGGCTCCTGCCCCCAGACTCCTGCTCAGTCCCAGACTCCTGCTCTTCCCCTAGACTCCTGCTCAGCCCCAGACTCCTCCTCAGCCCCCAGACTCCTCCTCAGCACCCAGATTTCTCCTCAGCCCCCAGACTCCTGCTCAGCCCCCAGACACCTGCTCAGCCCCTAGACTCCTGCTCATCCCCCAGACTCCAGCACACAGACTCCTGCTCAGCCCCCAAACTCCTGCTCATCCCCCAGACACCTGCTCAGCCCCCAGACTCCTGCTCAGCCAAAGACTCCAGCTCGTCAGCCCCCAGACTCCTGTTCAGCCCAAGACTCCTGCTCAGCCCCTAGACTCCTGCTCATCCCCCAGACTCCAGCACACAGACTCCTGCTCAGCCCCCAGACTCCTGCTCAGCCCCAGACTCCTGCTCAGGCCCAGACTCCGGCTAAGCCCCCAGACTCCGGCTAAGCCCCCAGACTCCTGCTAAGCCCCCAGACTCCTGCTCAGTCCCCAGACTCCTGTTCAGCCCCCAGACTCCTGCTCAGCCCCCAGACTCCTGCTCAGCCCCCAGACTCCTGCTCTGCCCCAGACTCCTTCTCAGCCCCCAGACTCCTTCTCAGCCCCCAGACTCCTTTTCACCACCCAGACTCCTGATCAGCCCCCAGACTCCTGCTCACCACCAGACTCCTGCTCAGCCCCCAGACTGCAGCACCCAGACCCAGATTCCTGCTCAGCCCCAGACTCCTGCTCATCCCCAAGACTCATGCTCATCCCCCAGACTCCTCCTTTGCCCCCAGACTCCTCCTCAGCCCCCCGACTCCAGCTCAGGCCCCAGACTCCTGCACAGCTCACAGACTCCTGCCCCCAGACTCCTAATCAGCCCCCAAACTCCTGCTTAGCCCCCAGACTCCTGCTCAGCCCCCAGAATCCTGCTCAGCCCCCAGACTCCTGCTCAGCCCCCAAACTCCTGATCAGCCCTCAGACTCCTGCTAAGCCCCCAGGCTCCCGCTCAGCCCCCAGACACCTGCTCAGCCGCCAGACTCCTCCTCAGCCCCCAGGCTCCTTCTCAGGCCCCAGACTCCTGCACAGATCCCAGACTCATGCTCAGCCCCAGGCTCCTGCCCCCAGACGCCTGTTCAGCCCCTGACTCCAGCTCAGACCCCAAACTCCAGCTCAGCCCCCAGACTCCTGTTCAGCCCCCAGACACCAGCTCAGCCTCCAGACTCCTGCTTGTCACCCAGACTCCAGACTCCAGCCCCCAGACTCCTGCTCAGCCCCCAGACTCCCGCTCAGTCCCCAGACTCCTGCTTAGTGCCCAGACTCCTGCTCAGCCCCCAGACTCCTGCTCAGCCCCCAGACTCCTGCTCAGCCCCCAGACTCCTGCTCAGACTCCAGATTTCTGCTCACCCCCCAGACTCCTGCTCAGCCCCCGACTCCAGTTCAGCCCCCAGACTCTTGCTCAGCCCCCAGACTCCTGCTCAGCCCCCAGACTCCTGCTCAGCCCCCAGACTCCTGTTCAGCACAAGACTCCTGCTCAGCCTCCAGCCTCCAGACTCCTGCTCAGCCCCACTACTCATGCTCAGCCCCCAGACTCATGCTCAGCCCCCATACTCCTGCTCAGCTCCCAGACTCCTGCTCAGCCCCCAGACTCCTGCTCTTCAGCCCCCAGACCCCTGCTCCTCAGCCCCCAGACTCCTGCTCAGCCCACAGACTCCTGCTCAGCCCCCAGACTCCTGATCCTCAGCCCTCAGGTTCCTGCTCAGTCCCCAGGCTCCTGCTCAACCCCCAGACTCCTGCTCAACCCCGAGACTCCTGCTCAGACAGTCTCCTGCTCAGCCCCCAGACTCTTACTCAGACCCCAGACTCCTGCTCAGACCCCGGACTCCAGCTCAGACCCAGACTCCAGCTCAGCCCCCAGACTCCTGCTCAGCCCCCAGACTCCTGCTCAGCCCCCAGACACCAGCTCAGCCTCCAGACTCCTGCTCATCCCCCAGACTCCTGCTCATCACCCAGACTCCAGCCCCCAGACTCCTGCTCAGCCCGCAGACTTGCGCTCAGCCCCCAGACTCCTGCTTAGCACCCATTCTCCTGCTCAGCACCCGGACTCCTGCTCAGCCCCCAGACTCCTGCTCAGCCCCCAGACTCCTGCTCAGACTCCAGACTCCTGCTCAGCCCCCAGACTCCTGCTCAGGCCCCGATTCCAGTTCAGCCCCCAGATTCCTCCTCTGCCCCCAGGCTCCTTCTCAGGCCCCAGACTCCTGCAAAGCTCCCAGACTCATGCTCAGCCCCAGGCTCCTGCCCCCAGACTCCTGCTCAGTCCCAGACTCCTGCTCTTCCCCCAGACTACTGCTCAGCCCCAGGCTCCTCCTCAGCCCCCAGACTTCTCCTCAGCACCCAGATTTCTCCTCAGCCCCCAGACTCCTGCTCAGCCCCCAGACACCTGCTCAGCCCCCCGACTCCTACTCAGCCAAAGACTCCTGCTCGTCAGCCCCCAGACTCCTGCTCAGCCCAAAACTCCTGCTCAGCCCCTAGACTCCTGCTCATCCCCCAGACTCCAGCACACAGACTCCTGCTCAGCCCCCAAACTCCTACTCAGCCCCCAGACACCTGCTCAGCCCCCAGACTCCTGCTCAGCCAAAGACTCCAGCTCGTCAGCCCCCAGACTCCTGCTCAGCCCAAGACTCCTGCTCAGCCCCTAGACTCCTGCTCATCCCCCAGACTCCAGCACACAGACTCCTGCTCAGCCCCCAGACTCCTGCTCAGCCCCAGACTCCTGCTCAGGTCCAGACTCCTGCTAAGCCCCCAGACTCCTGCTCAGCCCCAGACTCCTGCTAAGCCCCCAGACTCCTGCTCAGTCCCCAGACTCCTGTTCAGCCCCCAGACTCCTGACAAGCCCCCAGACTCCTGCTCAGCCCCCAGACTCCTGCTCTGCCCCAGACTCCTTCTCAGCCCCCAGACTCCTTCTCAGCCCCCAGACTCCTGATCAGCCCCCAGACTCCTGCTCACCACCAGACTCCTGCTCAGCCCCCAGACTGCAGCACCCAGACCCAGATTCCTGCTCAGCCCCAGACTCCTGCTCATCTCCAAGACTCATGCTCATCCCGCAGACTCCTCCTTTGCCCCCAGACTCCTCCTCAGCCCCCCGACTCGAGCTCAGGCCCCAGACTCCTGCACAGCTCACAGACTCCTGCCCCCAGACTCCTGCTCAGCCCCCAAACTCCTTCTTAGCCCCCAGACTCCTGCTCAGCCCCCAGAATCCTGCTCAGCCCCCAGACTCCTGCTCAGCCCCCAAACTCCTGATCAGCCCTCAGACTCCTGCTAAGCCCCCAGGCTCCCGCTCAGCCCCCAGACTCCTGCTCAGCCGCCAGACTCCTCCTCAGCCCCCAGGCTCCTTCTCAGGCCCCAGACTCCTGCACAGCTCCCAGACTCATGCTCAGCCCCAGGCTTCTGCCCCCAGACTCCTGTTCAGCCCCTGACTCCAGCTCAGACCCCAGACTCCAGCTCAGCCCCCAGACTCCTGTTCAGCCCCCAGACTCCTGTTCAGCCCCCAGACACCAGCTCAGCCTCCAGACTCCTGCTCAGACTCCAGACTTCTGCTCACCCCCCAGACTCCTGCTCAGCCCTGACTCCAGTTCAGCCCCCAGACTCTTGCTCAGCCCCCAGACTCCTGCTCAGCCCCCAGACTACTGCTCAGCCCCCAGACTCCTCCTCAGCACCCAGATTTCTCCTCAGCCCCCAGACTCCTGCTCAGCCCCCAGACACCTGCTCAGCCCCCCGACTCCTACTCAGCCAAAGACTCCTGCTCGTCAGCCCCCAGACTCCTGCTCAGCCCAAAACTCCTGCTCAGCCCCTAGACTCCTGCTCATCCCCCAGACTCCAGCACACAGACTCCTGCTCAGCCCCCAAACTCCTGCTCAGCCCCCAGACACCTGCTCAGCCCCCAGACTCCTGCTCAGCCAAAGACTCCAGCTCGTCAGCCCCCAGACTCCTGCTCAGCCCAAGACTCCTGCTCAGCCCCTAGACTCCTGCTCATCCCCCAGACTCCAGCACACAGACTCCTGCTCAGCCCCCAGACTCCTGCTCAGACCCAGACTCCTGCTCAGGCCCAGACTCCTGCTAAGCCCCCAGACTCCTGCTCAGCCCCAGACTCCTGCTAAGCCCCCAGACTCCTGCTCAGTCCCCAGACTCCTGTTCAGCCCCCAGACTCCTGCTCAGCCCCCAGACTCCTGCTCAGCCCCCAGACTCCTGCTCTGCCCCAGACTCCTTCTCAGCCCCCAGACTCCTTCTCAGCCCCCAGACTCCTGCTCATCCCCCAGACTCCAGCACACAGACTCCTGCTCAGCCCCCAAACTCCTGCTCAGCCCCCAGACACCTGCTCAGCCCCCAGACTCCTGCTCAGCCAAAGACTCCAGCTCGTCAGCCCCCAGACTCCTGCTCAGCCCAAGACTCCTGCTCAGCCCCTAGACTCCTGCTCATCCCCCAGACTCCAGCACACAGACTCCTGCTCAGCCCCCAGACTCCTGCTCAGCCCCAGACTCCTGCTCAGGTCCAGACTCCTGCTAAGCCCCCAGACTCCTGCTCAGCCCCAGACTCCTGCTAAGCCCCCAGACTCCTGCTCAGTCCCCAGACTCCTGTTCAGCCCCCAGACTCCTGACAAGCCCCCAGACTCCTGCTCAGCCCCCAGACTCCTGCTCTGCCCCAGACTCCTTCTCAGCCCCCAGACTCCTTCTCAGCCCCCAGACTCCTGATCAGCCCCCAGACTCCTGCTCACCACCAGACTCCTGCTCAGCCCCCAGACTGCAGCACCCAGACCCAGATTCCTGCTCAGCCCCAGACTCCTGCTCATCTCCAAGACTCATGCTCATCCCGCAGACTCCTCCTTTGCCCCCAGACTCCTCCTCAGCCCCCCGACTCGAGCTCAGGCCCCAGACTCCTGCACAGCTCACAGACTCCTGCCCCCAGACTCCTGCTCAGCCCCCAAACTCCTTCTTAGCCCCCAGACTCCTGCTCAGCCCCCAGAATCCTGCTCAGCCCCCAGACTCCTGCTCAGCCCCCAAACTCCTGATCAGCCCTCAGACTCCTGCTAAGCCCCCAGGCTCCCGCTCAGCCCCCAGACTCCTGCTCAGCCGCCAGACTCCTCCTCAGCCCCCAGGCTCCTTCTCAGGCCCCAGACTCCTGCACAGCTCCCAGACTCATGCTCAGCCCCAGGCTTCTGCCCCCAGACTCCTGTTCAGCCCCTGACTCCAGCTCAGACCCCAGACTCCAGCTCAGCCCCCAGACTCCTGTTCAGCCCCCAGACTCCTGTTCAGCCCCCAGACACCAGCTCAGCCTCCAGACTCCTGCTCAGACTCCAGACTTCTGCTCACCCCCCAGACTCCTGCTCAGCCCTGACTCCAGTTCAGCCCCCAGACTCTTGCTCAGCCCCCAGACTCCTGCTCAGCCCCCAGACTACTGCTCAGCCCCCAGACTCCTCCTCAGCACCCAGATTTCTCCTCAGCCCCCAGACTCCTGCTCAGCCCCCAGACACCTGCTCAGCCCCCCGACTCCTACTCAGCCAAAGACTCCTGCTCGTCAGCCCCCAGACTCCTGCTCAGCCCAAAACTCCTGCTCAGCCCCTAGACTCCTGCTCATCCCCCAGACTCCAGCACACAGACTCCTGCTCAGCCCCCAAACTCCTGCTCAGCCCCCAGACACCTGCTCAGCCCCCAGACTCCTGCTCAGCCAAAGACTCCAGCTCGTCAGCCCCCAGACTCCTGCTCAGCCCAAGACTCCTGCTCAGCCCCTAGACTCCTGCTCATCCCCCAGACTCCAGCACACAGACTCCTGCTCAGCCCCCAGACTCCTGCTCAGACCCAGACTCCTGCTCAGGCCCAGACTCCTGCTAAGCCCCCAGACTCCTGCTCAGCCCCAGACTCCTGCTAAGCCCCCAGACTCCTGCTCAGTCCCCAGACTCCTGTTCAGCCCCCAGACTCCTGCTCAGCCCCCAGACTCCTGCTCAGCCCCCAGACTCCTGCTCAGCCCCAGACTCCTTCTCAGCCCCCAGACTCCTTCTCAGCCCCCAGACTCCTGATCAGCCCCCAGACTCCTGCTCACCACCAGACTCCTGCTCAGCCCCCAGACTGCAGCACCCAGACCCAGATTCCTGCTCAGCCCCAGACTCCTGCTCATCTCCAAGACTCATGCTCATCCCCCAGACTCCTCCTTCGCCCCCAGACTCCTCCTCAGCCCCCCGACTCCAGCTCAGGCCCCAGACTCCTGCACAGCTCACAGACTCCTGCCCCCAGACTCCTGCTCAGCCCCCAAACTCCTTCTTAGCCCCCAGACTCCTGCTCAGCCCCCAGAATCCTGCTCAGCCCCCAGACTCCTGCTCAGCCCCCAAACTCCTGATCAGCCCTCAGACTCCTGCTAAGCCCCCAGGCTCCCGCTCAGCCCCCAGACTCCTGCTCAGCCGCCAGACTCCTCCTCAGCCCCCAGGCTCCTTCTCAGGCCCCAGACTCCTGCACAGCTCCCAGACTCATGCTCAGCCCCAGGCTCCTGCCCCCAGACTCCTGTTCAGCCCCTGACTCCAGCTCAGACCCCAGACTCCAGCTCAGCCCCCAGACTCCTGTTCAGCCCCCAGACTCCTGTTCAGCCCCCAGACACCAGCTCAGCCTCCAGACTCCTGCTCAGACTCCAGACTTCTGCTCACCCCCCAGACTCCTGCTCAGCCCCGACTCCAGTTCAGCCCCCAGACTCTTGCTCAGCCCCCAGACTCCTGCTCAGCCCCCAGACTACTGCTCAGCCCCCAGACTCCAGCTCAGCCCCCAGGCTCCTGATCCTCAGCCCCCAGGCTCCTGCTCAACCCCCAGACTCCTGCTCAACCCCCAGACTCCTGCTCAGACAGTCTCCTGCTCAGCCCCCAGACTCCTACTCAGACCCCAGACTCCTGCTCAGACCCCAGACACCAGCTCAGCCTCCAGACTCCTGCTCATCGCCCAGTCTCCTGCTCATCACCCAGACTCCAGACTCCAGCCCCCAGACTCCTGCTCAGCCCTTAGACTCCTGCTCAGCCCCCAGACTCCTGCTCAGCCCCCAGACTCCTGCTCAGCCCCCAGACTCCTGCTCAGCCCCCAGACTCCTGCCATCCCCAGACTCCTGTTCAGCCCCCAGACTCCTGCTCAATCCCCAGACTCAAGCTCAGCCTCCAGACTCCTGCTCCTCAGCCTCCAGACTCCTTCCCACCCTCCAGACTCCAGACTTCAGCCCCAGGCTCCTGCTCAACCCCCAGACACCTGCTCAGACAGACTCCTGCTCAGCCCCCAGACTCCTGCTCAGACAGACTCCTGCTCAGCCCTCAGATTCCTGCTCTGCATCCAGACTCCAGCTCACCCCCCAGACTTCAGCTCAGCCCCCAGACTCCTGCTCAGCTCCCAGACTCCAGCTCAGCCCCCAGACTCCTGCTCAGCCCCCAGACTCCTGCTCAACCCACAGACTCCTGCTCAGACAGTCTCCTGCTCAGCCCCCAGGCTCCTGCTCAACCTCCAGACTCCTGCTCAACCCCGAGACCCCTGCTCAGCCCCAGATTACTGCTCCTCAGCCCCCCAGACTCCTGCTCAGCCCCGAGACTCCAGTTCAGCCCTCAGACTCCTTCTCCTCAGCTCCCAAACTCCTGCTCCTCAGCCCCCAGACTCCTGCTCCTCAGCCTGCAGACTCCTGCTCAGCCTTCAGACTCCTGCTCAGCCTCCAGACTCCTGCTCAGCCCCCAGACTCCTGCACAGCTCACAGACTCCTGCCCCCAGACTCCTGCTCTGCCCCCAAACTCCTGCTTAGCCCCCAGACTCCTGCTCAGCCCCCAGAATCCTGCTCAGCCCCCAGACTCCTGCTTAGCCCCCAAACTCCTGATCAGCCCTCAGACTCCTGCTAAGCCCCCAGGCTCCCGCTCAGCCCCCAGACACCTGCTCAGCCGCCAGACTCCTCCTCAGCCCCCAGGCTCCTTCTCAGGCCCCAGACTCCTGCACAGATCCCAGACTCATGCTCAGCCCCAGGCTCCTGCCCCCCAGACTCCTGTTCAGCCCCTGACTCCAGCTCAGACCCCAGACTCCAGCTCAGCCCCCAGACTCCTGTTCAGCCCCCAGACACCAGCTCAGCCTCCAGACTCCTGCTCATCCCCCAGACTCCTGCTTGTCACCCAGACTCCAGACTCCAGCCCCCAGACTCCTGCTCAGCCCCCAGACTCCCGCTCAGTCCCCAGACTCCTGCTTAGTGCCCAGACTCCTGCTCAGCCCCCAGACTCCTGCTCAGCCCCCAGACTCCTGCTCAGCCCCCAGACTCCTGCTCAGACTCCAGACTTCTGCTCACCCCCAGACTCCTGCTCAGCCCCCGACTCCAGTTCAGCCCCCAGACTCTTGCTCAGCCCCGAGACTCCTGCTCAGCCCCCAGACTCCTGCTCAGCCCCCAGACTCCTGTTCAGCACCAGACTCCTGCTCAGCCTCCAGCCTCCAGACTCCTGCTCAGCCCCACTACTCATGCTCAGCCCCCAGACTCATGCTCAGCCCCCAGACTCCTGCTCAGCTCCCAGACTCCTGCTCAGCTCCCAGACTCCTGCTCAGCCCCCAGACTCCTGCTCTTCAGCCCCCAGACCCCTGCTCCTCAGCCCCCAGACTCCTGCTCAGCCCACAGACTCCTGCTCAGCCCCCAGACTCCTGATCCTCAGCCCTCAGGTTCCTGCTCAGCCCCCAGACTCCTGCTCAACCCACAGACTCCTGCTCAGACAGTCTCCTGCTCAGTCCCCAGGCTCCTGCTCAACCCCCAGACTCCTGCTCAACCCCGAGACTCCTGCTCAGACAGTCTCCTGCTCAGCCCCCAGACTCTTACTCAGACCCCAGACTCCTGCTCAGACCCCGGACTCCAGCTCAAACCCAGACTCCAGCTCAGCCCCCAGACTCCTGCTCAGCCCCCAGACTCCTGCTCAGCCCCCAGACACCAGCTCAGCCTCCAGACTCCTGCTCATCCCCCAGACTCCTGCTCATCACCCAGACTCCAGCCCCCAGACTCCTGCTCAGCCCGCAGACTTGCGCTCAGCCCCCAGATTCCTGCTTAGCACCCATTCTCCTGCTCAGCACCCGGACTCCTGCTCAGCCCCCAGACTCCTGCTCAGCCCCCAGACTCCTGCTCAGACTCCAGACTCCTGCTCAGCCCCCAGACTCCTGCTCAGCCCCCGATTCCAGTTCAGCCCCCAGATTCCTCCTCTGCCCCCATGCTCCTTCTCAGGCCCCAGACTCCTGCACAGCTCCCAGACTCATGCTCAGCCCCAGGCTCCTGCCCAAAGACTCCTGCTCAGTCCCAGAATCCTGCTCTTCCCCCAGACTACTGTTCAGCCCCAGACTCCTCCTCAGCCCCCAGACTCCTCCTCAGCACCCAGATTTCTCCTCAGCCCCCAGACTCCTGCTCAGCCCCCAGACACCTGCTCAGCCCCCCGACTCCTACTCAGCCAAAGACTCCTGCTCGTCAGCCCCCAGACTCCTGCTCAGCCCAAAACTCCTGCTCAGCCCCTAGACTCCTGCTCATCCCCCAGACTCCAGCACACAGACTCCTGCTCAGCCCCCAAACTCCTGCTCAGCCCCCAGACACCTGCTCAGCCCCCAGACTCCTGCTCAGCCAAAGACTCCAGCTCGTCAGCCCCCAGACTCCTGCTCAGCCCAAGACTCCTGCTCAGCCCCTAGACTCCTGCTCATCCCCCAGACTCCAGCACACAGACTCCTGCCCAGCCCCCAGACTCCTGCTCAGCCCCAGACTCCTGCTCAGGCCCAGACTCCTGCTAAGCCCCCAGAATCCTGCTCAGCCCCAGACTCCTGCTAAGCCTCCAGACTCCTGCTCAGTCCCCAGACTCCTGTTCAGCCCCCAGACTCCTGCTCAGCCCCCAGACTCCTGCTCAGCCCCCAGACTCCTGCTCTGCCCCAGACTCCTTCTCAGCCCCCAGACTCCTTCTCAGCCCCCAGACTCCTGATCAGCCCCCAGACTCCTGCTCACCACCAGACTCCTGCTCAGCCCCCAGACTGCAGCACCCAGACCCAGATTCCTGCTCAGCCACAGACTCCTGCTCATCTCCAAGACTCATGCTCATCCCCCAGACTCCTCCTTCGCCCCCAGACTCCTCCTCAGCCCCCCGACTCCAGCTCAGGCCCCAGACTCCTGCACAGCTCACAGACTCCTGCCCCCAGACTCCTGCTCAGCCCCCAAACTCCTGCTTAGCCCCCAGACTCCTGCTCAGCCCCCAGAATCCTGCTCAGCCCCCAGACTCCTGCTCAGCCCCCAAACTCTGATCAGCCCTCAGACTCCTGCTAAGCCCCCAGGCTCCCGCTCAGCCCCCAGACTCCTGCTCAGCCGCCAGACTCCTCCTCAGCCCCCAGGCTCCTTCTCAGGCCCCAGACTCCTGCACAGCTCCCAGACTCATGCTCAGCCCCAGGCTCCTGCCCCCAGACTCCTGTTCAGCCCCTGACTCCAGCTCAGACCCCAGACTCCAGCTCAGCCCCCAGACTCCTGTTCAGCCCCCAGACTCCTGTTCAGCCCCCAGACACCAGCTCAGCCTCCAGACTCCTGCTCATCCCCCAGACTCCTGCTCATCACCCAGACTCCAGACTCCAGCCCCCAGACTCCTGCTCAGCCCCCAGACTCCTGCTCAGCCCACAGACTCCTGCTCAGACTCCAGACTTCTGCTCACCCCCCAGACTCCTGCTCAGCCCCGACTCCAGTTCAGCCCCCAGACTCTTGCTCAGCCCCCAGACTCCTGCTCAGCCCCCAGACTACTGCTCAGCCCCCAGACTCCAGCTCAGCCCCCAGGCTCCTGATCCTCAGCCCCCAGGCTCCTGCTCAACCCCCAGACTCCTGCTCAACCCCCAGACTCCTGCTCAGACAGTCTCCTGCTCAGCCCCCAGACTCCTACTCAGACCCCAGACTCCTGCTCAGACCCCAGACACCAGCTCAGCCTCCAGACTCCTGCTCCTCGCCCAGTCTCCTGCTCATCACCCAGACTCCAGCCCCCAGCCCCCAGACTCCTGCTCAGCCCTTAGACTCCTGCTCAGCCCCCAGACTCCTGCTCAGCCCCCAGACTCCTGCTCAGCCCCCAGACTCCTGCCATCCCCAGACTCCTGTTCAGCCCCCAGACTCCTGCTCAATCCCCAGACTCAAGCTCAGCCTCCAGACTCCTGCTCCTCAGCCTCCAGACTCCTTCTCACCCTCCAGACTCCAGACTTCAGCCCCAGGCTCCTGCTCAACCCCCAGACACCTGCTCAGACAGACTCCTGCTCAGCCCCCAGACTCCTGCTCCTCAGCCTCCAGACTCCTTCTCACCCTCCAGACTCCAGACTTCAGCCCCCAGGCTCCTGCTCAACCCCCAGACACCTGCTCAGACAGACTCCTGCTCAGCCCTCAGATTCCTGCTCTGCATCCAGACTCCAGCTCACCCCCCAGACTTCAGCTCAGCCCCCAGACTCCTGCTCAGCTCCCAGACTCCAGCTCAGCCCCCAGACTCCTGCTCAGCCCCCAGACTCCTGCTCAACCCACAGACTCCTGCTCAGACAGTCTCCTGCTCAGCCCCCAGGCTCCTGCTCAACCTCCAGACTCCTGCTCAACCCCGAGACCCCTGCTCAGCCCCAGATTACTGCTCCTCAGCCCCCCAGACTCCTGCTCAGCCCCGAGACTCCAGTTCAGCCCTCAGACTCCTTCTCCTCAGCTCCCAAACTCCTGCTCCTCAGCCCCCAGACTCCTGCTCCTCAGCCTGCAGACTCCTGCTCAGCCTTCAGACTCCTGCTCAGCCTCCAGACTCCTGCTCAGCCCCCAGACTCCTGTTCAGCCCCCAGACTCCTGTTCAGCCCCCAGACACCAGCTCAGCCTCCAGACTCCTGCTCATCCCCCAGACTCCTGCTCATCACCCAGACTCCAGACTCCAGCCCCCAGACTCCTGCTCAGCCCCCAGACTCCTGCTCAGCCCACAGACTCCTGCTCAGACTCCAGACTTCTGCTCACCCCCCAGACTCCTGCTCAGCCCCGACTCCAGTTCAGCCCCCAGACTCTTGCTCAGCCCCCAGACTCCTGCTCAGCCCCCAGACTACTGCTCAGCCCCCAGACTCCAGCTCAGCCCCCAGGCTCCTGATCCTCAGCCCCCAGGCTCCTGCTCAACCCCCAGACTCCTGCTCAACCCCCAGACTCCTGCTCAGACAGTCTCCTGCTCAGCCCCCAGACTCCTACTCAGACCCCAGACTCCTGCTCAGACCCCAGACACCAGCTCAGCCTCCAGACTCCTGCTCCTCGCCCAGTCTCCTGCTCATCACCCAGACTCCAGCCCCCAGCCCCCAGACTCCTGCTCAGCCCTTAGACTCCTGCTCAGCCCCCAGACTCCTGCTCAGCCCCCAGACTCCTGCTCAGCCCCCAGACTCCTGCTCAGCCCCCAGACTCCTGCCATCCCCAGACTCCTGTTCAGCCCCCAGACTCCTGCTCAATCCCCAGACTCAAGCTCAGCCTCCAGACTCCTGCTCCTCAGCCTCCAGACTCCTTCTCACCCTCCAGACTCCAGACTTCAGCCCCAGGCTCCTGCTCAACACCCAGACACCTGCTCAGACAGACTCCTGCTCAGCCCCCAGACTCCTGCTCCTCAGCCTCCAGACTCCTTCTCACCCTCCAGACTCCAGACTTCAGCCCCCAGGCTCCTGCTCAACCCCCAGACACCTGCTCAGACAGACTCCTGCTCAGCCCTCAGATTCCTGCTCTGCATCCAGACTCCAGCTCACCCCCCAGACTTCAGCTCAGCCCCCAGACTCCTGCTCAGCTCCCAGACTCCAGCTCAGCCCCCAGACTCCTGCTCAGCCCCCAGACTCCTGCTCAACCCACAGACTCCTGCTCAGACAGTCTCCTGCTCAGCCCCCAGGCTCCTGCTCAACCTCCAGACTCCTGCTCAACCCCGAGACCCCTGCTCAGCCCCAGATTACTGCTCCTCAGCCCCCCAGACTCCTGCTCAGCCCCGAGACTCCAGTTCAGCCCTCAGACTCCTTCTCCTCAGCTCCCAAACTCCTGCTCCTCAGCCCCCAGACTCCTGCTCCTCAGCCTGCAGACTCCTGCTCAGCCTTCAGACTCCTGCTCAGCCTCCAGACTCCTGCTCAGCCCCCAGACTCCTGCTCAGCACCAGACTCCTGCTCAGCCTCCAGCCTCCAGACTCCTGCTCAGCCCCACTACTCATGCTCAGCCCCCAGACTCATGCTCAGCCCCCATACTCCTGCTCAGCTCCCAGACTCCTGCTCAGCCCCCAGACTCCTGCTCTTCAGCCCCCAGACCCCTGCTCCTCAGCCCCCAGACTCCTGCTCAGCCCACAGACTCCTGCTCAGCCCCCAGACTCCTGATCCTCAGCCCTCAGGTTCCTGCTCAGCCCCCAGACTCCTGCTCAACCCACAGACTCCTGCTCAGACAGTCTCCTGCTCAGTCCCCAGGCTCCTGCTCAACCCCCAGACTCCTGCTCAACCCCGAGACTCCTGCTCAGACAGTCTCCTGCTCAGCCCCCAGACTCTTACTCAGACCCCAGACTCCTGCTCAGACCCCGGACTCCAGCTCAGACCCAGACTCCAGCTCAGCCCCCAGACTCCTGCTCAGCCCCCAGACTCCTGCTCAGCCCCCAGACACCAGCTCAGCCTCCAGACTCCTGCTCATCCCCCAGACTCCTGCTCATCACCCAGACTCCAGACTCCAGCCCCCAGACTCCTGCTCAGCCCGCAGACTTGCGCTCAGCCCCCAGACTCCTGCTTAGCACCAATTCTCCTGCTCAGCACCCGGACTCCTGCTCAGCCCCCAGACTCCTGCTCAGCCCCCAGACTCCTGCTCAGACTCCAGACTCCGGCTCAGCCCCCAGACTCCGGCTCAGCCCCCAACTCCAGTTCAGCCCCCAGACTCTTGCTCAGCCCCCAGACTCCTGCTCTGCCCCCAGACTACTGCTCAGCCCCCAGACTCCAGCTCAGCCCCCAGACTCCTGATCCTCAGCCCCCAGGCTCCTGCTCAACCCCAGACTCCTGCTCAGACAGTCTCCTGCTCAGCCCCCAGACTCCTGCTCAGCCCCCAGACTCCTGCTCAGCCCCCAGACTCCTGCTCCTCAGCCCCCAGACTCCTGCTCCTCAGCCCCCAGGCTCCTGCTCAGCCCCCAGACTCCTGCCCAACCCCCAGACTCCTGCTCAGACAGTCTCCTGATCAGCCCCCAGACTCCTGCTCAGTCCCCAGACTCCTGTTCAGCCCCCAGCCTCCTGCTCCTCAGCCCCGAGGCTCCTGCTCAACACCCAGACTCCTGCTCAACCCCCAGACTCCTGCTCAGACAGTCTCCTGCTCAGCCCCCAGACTCCTACTCAGACCACAGACTCCTGCTCAGACCCCAGACTCCAGCTCAGACCCCAGACTCCAGCTCAGACCGCAGACTCCAGCTCAGCCCCCAGACTCCAGCTCAGCCCCCAGACTCCTACTCAGCCCCCAGACTCCTGCTCATCCCCCAGACACCAGCTCAGCCTCCAGACTCCTGCTCATCCCCCAGAGTCCTGCTCAGACTACAGACTCCTGCTCAGCCCCCAGACTCTTGCTCAGCCCCCGACTCCAGTTCAGCCCCCAGACTCCTGCTCAGCCCCCACACTACTGCTCAGCCCCCAGACTCCAGCTCAGCCCCCAGACTCCTGATCCTCAGCCCCCAGGCTCCTGCTCAGCCCCCAGACTCCTGCCCAACCCCCAGACTCCTGCTCAGACAGTCTCCTGATCAGCCCCCAGACTCCTGCTCAGTCCCCAGACTCCTGTTCAGCCCCCAGCCTCCTGCTCCTCAGCCCAGAGGCTCCTGCTCAACCCCCAGACTCCTGCTCAACCCCCAGACTCCTGCTCAGACAGTCTCCTGCTCAGCCCCCAGACTCCTACTCAGACCCCAGACTCCTGCTCAGACCCCAGACTCCAGCTCAGACCCCAGACTCCAGCTCAGCCCCCAGACTCCTGCTCAGCCCCAGACTCCTGCGCAGCCCCCAGACACCAGCTCAGCCTCCAGACTCCTGCTCATCCCCAGACTCCTGCTCATCACCCAGACTCCATACTCCAGCCCCCAGACTCCCGCTCAGCCCCCAGACTCCTGCTTAGCACCCAGACTCCTGCTCAGCCCCCAGACTCCTACTCAGCCCCAAGACTCCTGCTCAGCCACCAGACTCCTGCTCAGACTCCAGACTCCTGCTCACCCTCCAGACTCCTGCTCAGCCCCCGAATCCAGTTCAGCCCCCAGTCTCTTGCTCAGCCCCCAGACTCCTGCTCAGACCCCAGACGCCAGCTCAGCCCCCAGACTCCTGCTCATCCCCCAGACTCCTGCTCAGCCCCCAGACTCCTGCTCAGCCCCCAGACTCCTGCCATCCCCAGACTCCTGTTCAGCCCCCAGACTCCTGCTCAGTCCCCAGACTCCAGCTCAGCCCCCAGACTCCTGCTCCTCAGCCTCCAGACTCCTTCTCACCCTCCAGACTCCAGACTTCAGCCCCCAGGCTCCTGCTCAACCCCCAGACACCTGCTCAGACAGACTCCTGCTCAGCCCTCAGATTCCTGCTCTGCCTCCAGACTCCAGCTCAGCCCCCAGACTTCAGCTCAGCCCCCAGACTCCTGCTCAGCCCCCAGACTCCATCTCAGCCCCCAGACTCCTGCTCAGCCCCAGACCCCTGCTCAGCCCCAGACTCCTGCTCCTCAGCCTCCCAGACTCCTGCTCATTCCCCAGACTCCTGCTCCTTAGCCTGCAGACTCCTGGTCAGCCTCCAGACTCCTGCTCAGCCACCAGACTCATGGTCAGCCCCCATACTCCTGCTCAGCTCCCAGACTCCTGCTCAGCTCCCAGACTCCTGCTCCTCAGCCCCCAGACCCCTGCTCCTCAGCCCCCAGACTCCTGCTCAGCCCCCAGACTCCTGATCCTCAGCCCCCAGGCTCCTGCTCAGCCCCCAGACTCCTGCTCAACCCCCAGGCTCCTGCTCAGACAGTCTCCTGCTTAGCCCCCAGACTCCTGCTCAGACCCCAGACTCCTGCTCAGCACCAAGCCTCCTGCTCCTCAGCCCCCATGCTCCTGCTCAACCCCCAGACTCCTGCTCAACCCCCAGACTCCTGCTCAGACAGTCTCCTGCTCAGCCCCCAGACTCCTACTCAGACCCCAGACTCCTGCTCAGACCCCAGACCCCAGCTCAGACCCCAGACTCCAGCTCAGCCCCTAGACTCCTGTTCAGCCCCCAGACTACTGTTCAGCCCCCAGACACCAGCTCAGCCCCCAGACTCCTGCTCAGCCCCCAGACTCCTGCTCAGACTCCAGACTTCTGCTCACCCCCCAGACTCCTGCTCAGCCCCCGACTCCAGTTCAGCCTCCAGACTCTTGCTCAGCCCCCAGACTCCTGCTCAGCCCCCAGACTCCAGCTCAGCCCCCAGGCTCCTGATCCTCAGCCCCCAGGCTCCTGCTCAACCCCCAGACTCCTGCCCAGACAGTCTCCTGCTCAGCCCCCAGACTCCTGCTCAGCCCCCAGACTCCTGCTCAGCCCCCAGCCTCCTGCTCCTCAGCCCCCAGGCTCCTGCTCAACCCCCAGACTCCTGCTCAACCCCCAGACTCCTGCTCAGACAGTCTCCTGCTCCTCAGCCCCCAGACTCCTACTCAGACCCCAGACTCCTGCTCAGACCCTAAACACCAGCTCAGCCTCCAGACTCCTGCTCATCCCCCAGTCTCCTGCTCATCACCCAGACTCCAGACTCCAGCCCCCAGACTCCTGCTCAGCCCTTAGACTCCCGCTCAGCCCCCAGACTCCTGCTTAGCACCCAGACTCCTGCTCAGCCCCCAGACTCCTGCTCAGCCCCCAAACTCCTGCTCAGCCCCCAGACTCCTGCTCAGACTCCAGACTCCTGCTCAGCCCCCAGACTCCTGCTCAGCCCCCGACTCCAGTTCAGCCCCCAGTCTCTTGCTCAGCCCCCCGACTCCTGCTCAGACCCCAGACGCCAGCTCAGCCCCCAGACTCCTGCTCATCCCCCAAACTCCTGCTCAGCCCCCAGACTCCTGCTCAGCCCCCAGACTCCTGCCATCCCCAGACTCCTGTTCAGCCCCCAGACTCCTGCTCAATCCCCAGACTCCAGCTCAGCCCCAGACTCCTGCTCCTCAGCCTCCAGGCTCCTTCTCACCCTCCAGACTCCAGACTTCAGCCCCCAGGCTCCTGCTCAACCCCCAGACACCTGCTCAGACAGACTCCTGCTCAGCCCTCAGATTCCTGCTCTGCATCCAGACTCCAGCTCAGCCCCCAGACTTCAGCTCAGCCCCCAGACTCCTGCTCAGCTCCCAGACTCCAGCTCAGCCCCCAGACTCCTGCTCAGCCCCAGACCCATGCTCAGCCCCAGAATACTGCTCCTCAGCCCCCCAGACTCCTGCTCAGCCCCGAGACTCCAGTTCAGCCCTCAGACTCCTCCGCAGCTCCCAAACTCCTGCTCCTCAGCCCCCAGACTCCTGCTCCTCAGCCTGCAGACTCCTGCTCAGCCTTCAGACTTTTGCTCAGCCTCCAGACTTCTGCTCAGCCCCCAGACTCCTGCTCAGCACCAGACTCCTGCTCAGCCTCCAGCCTCCAGATTCCTGCTCAGCCCCACTACTCATGCTCAGCCCCCAGACTCATGCTCAGCCCCCATACTCCTGCTCAGCTCCCAGACTCCTGCTCAGCCCCCAGACTCCTGCTCCTCAGCCCCCAGACCCCTGCTTCTCAGCCCCCAGACTCCTGCTCAGCCCACAGACTCCTGCTCAGCCCCCAGACTCCTGATCCTCAGCCCCCAGGTTCCTGCTCAGCCCCAAGACTCCTGCTCAACCCACAGACTCCTGCTCAGACAGTCTCCTGCTCAGCCCCCAGGCTCCTGCTCAACCCCCAGACTCCTGCTCAACCCCAAGACTCCTGCTCAGACAGTCTTCTGCTCAGCCCCCAGACTCTTACTCAAACCCCAGACTCCTGCTCAGACCCCAGACTCCAGCTCAGACCCCAGACTCCAGCTCAGCCCCAGACTACTGCTCAGCCCCCAGACTCCTGCTCAGCCCCCAGACACCAGCTCAGCCTCCAGACTCCTGCTCATCCCCCAGACTCCTGCTCATCACCCAGACTCCAGACTCCAGCCCCCAGACTCCTGCTCAGCCCCCAGACTTGCGCTCAGCCCCCAGACTCCTGCTCAGACTCCAGACTCCTGCTCAGCCCCCAGACTCCTGCTCAGCCCCCAGACTCCTGCCCAGCACCAAGACTTCTTCTCAGACTCCAGACTCCTGCTCAGCCCCCAGACTCCTGCTCAGCCCCCAGACTCTTGCTCAGCCCCCAGACTCCTGCTCAGCCCCCAGACTACTGCTCATCCCCCAGACTCCAGCTTAGCCCCCAGACTCCTGATCCTCAGCCCCCAGGCTCCTGCTCAGCCCCCAGACTCCTGCTCAACCCCAAGACTCCTGCTCAGACAGTCTCCTGCTCAGCCCCCAGACTCCTGCTCAGCCCCCAGACTCCTGCTCATCCCCCAGCCTCCTGCTCCTCAGCCCCCAGGCTCCTGCTCAACCCCAAGACTCCTGCTCAACCCCCAGACTCCTGCTCAGACAGTCTCCTGCTCAGCCCCCAGACTCCTACTCAGACCCCAGACTGCAGCTCAGCCCCCAGACTCCTGATCCTCAGCCCCCAGGCTCCTGCTCAGCCCCCAGACTCCTTCCTAACCCCCAGACTCCTGCTCAGACAGTCTCCTGATCAGCCCCCAGACTCCTGCTCAGCCCCCAGACTCCTGCTCAGCCCCCAGACTCCTGTTCAGCCCCCAGCCTCCTGCTCCTCAGCCCCGATGCTCCTGCTCAACCCCCAGACTCCTGCTCAGTCTCCTGCTCAGCTCCCAGACTCCTACTCAGACCCCAGACTCCTGCTCAGACCCCAGACTCCAGCTCAGACCCCAGACTCCAGCTCAGACCCCAGACTCCAGCTCAGCCCCCAGACTCCTGCTCAGCCCCCAGACTCCTGCTCAGCCCCCAGACACCAGCTCAGCCTCCAGACTCCTGCTAATCCCCAGACTCCTGCTCATCACCCAGACTCCATACTCCAGCCCCCAGACTCCTGCTCAGCCCTCAGACTCCCACTCAGCCCCCAGACTCCTGCTTAGCACCCAGACTCCTGCTCAGCCCCCAGACTCCTGCTCAGCCCCCAGACTCCTGCTCAGCCACCAGACTTCTGCTCAGACTCCAGACTCCTGCTCACCCTCCAGACTCCTGCTCAGCCCCCGACTCCAGTTCAGCCCCCAGTCTCTTGCTCAGCCCCAAGACTCCTGCTCAGACCCCAGATGCCAGCTCAGCCCCCAGACTCCTGCTCATCCCCCAGACTCCTGCTCAGCCTGAGGTTCCGTGACGGTTCCGTGACGACTTGAACCCGTGTTTTCAAGTTTGTCGGAAATACATAATATTGGTATCAGTGAACCGCAAATGATCCATTTAGTATATCCTAGTGTTTTCGCTACGCTACGAGCAAGAGCACTCCTTCCATTGACATATTTCTGATATACCCACGGCATCCATCTTAGATCATGGCCGCCATTTTGTGTTTCCTTGCCCTCACATATGCAATAGCCTCTGATCACTTTATTCACTCCACTTTGATTAAGGACACGTAGCCTTAGCCGGAGATTCACCTCTTTCATGACACGTGCACCTTAAACCAGATCACGCTGTAGCTGCATGACTCGACAAAGGCTACTTCCTCTGCCCGAGGCCAGTCCTGCCAAACTGGTCTTCGTGTCCATTGTACCTGATCATGATTAGGCGGCCGAAGCCGGTAGCCTTGCCCATTTACAACCCACAAACATCCCTTATCCCACTTTTCTATCTTCCACACCTGGCTCTGTTTCTTTCTTTCTGAAACTTTATTAGGGGGAGGTAACGAACTTTACGATGAGGCGGTCCGGGTCCTGAATGCAATATTGACAGGGAATTGTGACAGACTAGTGGGAATCCCTCTCTTCGCAATGTTTGGCCTCAGATATTATCGACGGTTCCTGTGTAACACCAAATATTTATTGTTTTAGACACAAAGGTTTTGGGAATGTATTACATGTAAAGAATTTGCCCCTAGCATAAAAAACAGTATATAAGGAGCAGCCCTCTTTGTACAAATCGAACAGGCTCCTAGTCTCTGCCCGTGTGTAGATTCTGTGACTTCTGTGTCCCTGCAGTAATAAACCTTGGGTCTTTGACGCCACCATCGAGAAGCCCGTGTTTCTGTTCATTTGTGCACCAAGACAGGTGGAACTCCGGGGTCTTTGGGTGTTGTACCCTGACACCTCTGGACGGAACCAAAAAGTTCAGAACTCCAATTGGCGCCCAACGTGGGGCGACGTCATTCGGTACCGGTCCAAAAGCCTGAAGAGTTCGAGAAGCTTCGTGTGAAGATTCCTGAGGGAGGCGCCCCACTTCATCGATCCCGGCATATCGCAAAAGTGGCCCGAAGTTCTCTTCCACGAGGGTTTCCCGTTCAGGACGGCTGCAGTGGGCCGTTGCCTTGACCGTCGCCCTGTCTTGGACCCGAAGTGGTGCAGTCCTTAGTACGGCGAAACGTGACGGGTTTCTCCTTGGTGACGTCTTCAGTGACTCAGTTAAGTATTTAGTGATAGCTAGCTGGTTACTTTGTGAGGATTGTTAAAAATCCTTGATCGGTTCTTGGTTTGGTTTGGTTTTGTCAGATTATCACTGGTTGTTCTAGTTACGATAATCTATTTGGTTTAGTTTGGGTATCGATACATCAGTTCATTTTGGTAGGCCTAAGTTCTTGGTTCGAGTGCACATATTTGTTCCGTGTTTGTTTGTTTTGTGTTCCTGACTGAAAATGGTAAGTCGGAAAATGTTGTCTTGTTTTAGTTGCAACAGTGACTCACGATTGGAGGACTCTTGTCTGGTTCCTCCGATTGGGACTCCCCTATATGATTTATATTGCAAGTATGGCGTGGGTCCTATATCTTATAATGAGATATGGGTCCGTTATTGTAAGAAGGATGGTGTCCTTAGTTGGCCACTGCATGGTAGTTTTGAACCAGAGATTCTCGACAACCTAGAAGCGAAATTATTCAGGAAGAAAGCCCGGCCGGCAATGTTTGATTCTTTCCGTTACTGGCGAAAAGAATCCAAACAGAGAGAAATGAAAAGGTTAAAGAAAGAGCAGAAAGAACAAGAAGAGTTAACTCTAGAGCAAGCGGCTAAACAGTTGCAAGCTAATGAGTGTGAAAAGGCCATAGACGTAGCCATTAGAGAGCATAACTTAGCGATTGACAAGTGCTATCCTGCCTTGCCATCGAAAATGGCTAAGATACTGGAGGATTCCGAAAACGATCCTCTGCTATCTTATCTGTTAAGGTCACCTCCACCGTATGCACAAGGTGCTACGGCTCAGACTGTCCCGAATGTTCAATTGCCGGTTGCTGGACAACCTGGTGCTCCTGCTCCTGTTCCCCAGAATCAAGTTCCTGTACCTCCTGTGATGAATGTGAATGTTCCTACAGCTCCTCCTCTTCCTACACTGCCAGCTCCTGTACCTACTGCTCCAGAAACTATTTTCCTCGATACTCCTACTGTTTCGTCATCTATTCCTACCTCTACTGCATTCTCTATGTCTGCGAGTGTGCTAACTCCACTTTCTGTTCGTCGAAGAATCACTGATTCTGTTACTAATATGCTGTCTCCTATATATAAAACTTTGATTAAGACTCCTACTACTGACTCTGTTCAGAGACGGAGTCAGCTTCCAAGTACTGAGGAACGGGGAGTTTTAGATTCCACGGCTCTCAGATGGATTTCGAAGAGTAGAAGATATAGTACGAGAGATGTGTTAGACACATTTATGCAGTGGGGGGAACCAACACAACGATACGTCTTTGATGAGATGTGCTCGTTGTTACGTGAAGAGATAGAAGAAGACGATGTCGAATCAGATTTGGAAGATTTAATTAGGGTTCAAAAGGAGTTTGCTGCTGGAATGATAGTGGGTGAGAATATAAAGGAAGCGATGGAACTCATTTTAAGTTTTAGGAATGATCCATCTCTTCGTTCATCGAGAGATTTAGAAAAAGGTAAAGTGAAGCTAAGTCGCCAATATCCTATGAGGGAAGTTCCTCCGATTTGGCGCGAAGCTATTCAAGCTGACGCGGTTGCTGGTATTGCGGCTGCTCCAGCGCAGTTCCAACGAGTGTGGATACACATTCCATGGAAGCGAGCTGAAGTATTAGCGGTGAAACAGGCCTTGCCAGATCCACGTAAGAATCCAGCTGGATATTACAAGGAATTAACACAGACAGTTGAGGCTTGTATGATGAACTTAGCCGACATTGATATGTTGTTTGGTAACGTAGTTCCGCAACCAGTGTGGGCTAAAATTCGTAGAGAGGATCATCAGGCTGCTTTAGGTGGTGATTGGGCAGCTATCACTGCAGCAGATGGTCAACAAATAGGTGGTGCAAAACCCGAACCTCTGATTGCTAATCTGCCAGGTAGAATAATAGATCTAATGAAAACTCTGATGCCAGCATTACGTGTTAATTGGGACAAGTTGTCAGCATGTAGACAGAAGAAAGACGAAAGTGTCTCGGACTTCTTCACAAGGTTCGAAGAGACTTTTGTGGATCATAGTGGTCAGGACATGAGTACAGAAGGAGGGCAAAGACTGTTTGTAGATAAATTTGTGCATAATCTGTTACCTGAATTATGCAATAAACTAAAGGAGTCGGAAAGTGCGTGGGCTGTATCTACGACAGCGCAAATACTTGTGACTGCACAGTACTACGAAAATAGAGATAAAGAGGAAAAGGAGAAATCAGAGAAGAAAACGAAAGATTTAAAAACTAAAGTTCTTTTGCAGCAGGCGTATCCGCCTCGCGCGAATCAGACTAATACGCAGCAAGGTTTATACCAAAGGACAGATTATGGTTCATCAAGACCTCAATACCAGTGGAATCAGTGTGCGTACTGCAAGAAAGAGGGTCACTATAAAAACGAATGTCCGATCTTAGCGCAAAATAATGCAGCAGCAGCTCAGAGAGGTTGTGGTGGTTTTGTGCAGAATTCTAGAGGACGAGGACGAGGTGCTATGCCTCCACAAACGAATGATCGTCCCTCCAATCACTTTGATCAGCGAAATGGACAATCTGCTCAGCAAAATAGATCTCAACAGTATCTTGTTGAAGACTATAATGAAGTAGATGAGGGTTTTCAGCAAAATGGGTACTAGGACAGCCATGGACAGAGAGAGGGAGTAGTATCAGTTCCAGTGGATCAGAGTGGGCCTTATGTCGCAGTAGCAACATCAGGTGTAGTCGAACCGTTTCTGTTGGATACTGGTGCCGCAAAAAGTTCTATCATTCATGCGAAACTCCCTGGCGCACCTTTGTCTGGCTCAACAAATGTTTCCGTAGGTTTTTCAGGCGCCCCCGTTTACAACCCGATATCTGGTCCTTTGTCTATTTCTGTTGGACCGTGCCAATTGAAAGCACCCCTGATTTTGACGACAGGTTGTAATGAAAATCTGCTTGGTTTAGATTTGTTAAAACGACTATATGCGACATTGTACTGTTCTCCGGAAGGAGTACAGCTTACGTTGGGTAAAAATATCATCTCTCCGATGTACTTGTCAATGGATGCACTCCCGCCGGAGCTACGTTCACTCCCTGATTCTCTTTGGGCGACTGGTCCTAACGATGTAGGTCTCCTAGAAATTCCACCGTATGTAGTAACTTTGAAAGCGAATGTGAAATTTCCAAGAATTCCCCAATATAAAATCTCGAGTGAAGGTGAGCGTGCACTTTTATTGATTGTGCAAGACTTGATTAAGAAGGGTGTGGTTGAGGAAACTAGAGGAAATGTCTGTAACAGTCCTGTCTTACCGATTCTGAAACGAACTGATCCTACAAAACCTCCAGTATATAGGTTTGTCATAGACCTTAGAGAAGTTAATAAGATCGTAGTCCCACAGTTTCCTGTAGTGCCAGACATTACTGCCTTGTTAACATTGATTCCCGCCACAGCTACATGGTTCTCAGTCATTGACCTAAAGAATGCCTTTTTCAGCATTCCGATAGCCGAAGAAAGTAGGGATATTTTTGGCTTCTGTCTAGGAGGTCGCAGTTTCAGATTTAAACGCGCTCCACAAGGCTATTGTGAAAGTCCATCCATTTACAGTCAAGCATTAAAAAGCCAGTTAGACTCTTTTGTCCTTCCTCCAGGTTCTGCCCTTGTACAGTACGTAGACGATCTTTTAGTGGCTGCCGATGATAAGGAAACTTGCAAAGCAGCCACAATTTCCTTATTGCATCATTTGTCTAATTTGAATCATAAGGTGTCTCCTTCCAAAATGCAATACTGCTGCCAAGAAGTGACCTACCTAGGTCACCTCTTATCAAAGGAGGGAAGGAAGTTGACCCCAGAAAGAATAAAAGCCATTACGCAGATGAGTGTTCCACGCACACAGAGAGAAGTACGTGCCTTCCTAGGTATTACCTCTTACTGTAGGCAGTGGATTCCAAATTTTTCTCTTTTAGCAAAACCATTGGTAGCTTTGACTGGGAAAAATGTTCCGAGTCCGGTGCCATGGTCTGATGAATGTCAAGAGAGTTTTACTGAATTACGAAATGCATTGTGTTCAGCTCCTGTATTGGGTACACCTGATTACAGTAAGCCATTCACGCTCTACGTTCACGAAAGAGAAGGTTGCGCGTTGAGTGTTCTGACACAGAAATTTGGTGACAAACAACGCCCTTGTGCGTATTTCTCATCAACATTAGATCCGGTAGCTAGAGCGTTGCCTAGTTGTTTGAGAGCTACAGCAGCAGCTGCAGCTTCCATTCGACAATCTGCTGGTTTAGTGATGAACAATATGTTAGTGGTCATGGTTCCTCATGCAGTGGATACACTCATGAACCGAACAAAGACTCAACACCTGACTAGTGCGAGATTATCTGGTTACGAGCTGACATTACTAGCAAGTCATATTCAGATCAAAAGATGCAATGTATTGAATCCAGCAACATTGTTGCCGACTGATCAAGAGTCGAGTGATTCTGAGCCACATGACTGCTATTTTAAAACGGAGGAAGAGACAAAAGGACGTATCGATTTGAAGGATACTCCGCTATCAGATCCGGATGGTACGCTGTACGTGGACGGGTCATGTTTTAAATTGGAGAATGGTGATGTGACTGCTGCCTACGCAGTAACGACTTTGAAAACGATTGTGGAGACTGCAAGAGTAAGTCAGAATTCTGCCCAAGCTGCAGAATTAATAGCTCTAACGAGAGCGTGTGTTTTAGCTGAGGAAAAGAGAGTGAATGTGTTTACAGATAGTCAGTACGCATTTGGCGTGGCCCATAGTTTTGGCCGGTTGTGGAGAGAAAGAGGTTTCATTACGTCCCATGGGACTAAGATCCAACATGGTCAGCTGGTTAACGACTTGTTGGAATCTCTAACCTTGCCGACTGAAGTTGCGATTGTGAAGTGCAGTGCTCATAAAGCAATCACGGATGATGTTGGTCGTGGGAATGCTTTTGCTGACGAAATAGCTAAACAGACAGCTAGAGATACGATGAGCAGAATGTATGTTGCTACGTCTGCAAGGTGGATTGCTGAGTCTGGAATGTGTGAGGATACTATGGAAAGTGTGAAAGAGATTCAGAAAGAAGCGACTGAGGAAGAGAAACGTGTATGGAAAGAAAGTACGGGCAAGTTGGACTCGAATGGATGTTGGATTGATTTGACAGAACAGCAGCGTTGGATGTTGCCCGATGCGTATGTGCTTGCGGTAGTGACGATGGCGCATGGAGTAGCGCATATAAGTTCTAAAGGGATATGTAAGATGTTGGCTCCGGTCTGGAAAAATGAGGGAATCAGTAAGTGTGCAGAGAGAGTGGTGAAAAATTGTATGGTGTGCTTGATGCATAATCCTGGCAAGGGAACTCCAACTCCAGCTGGTCATTTCGCTCCTCCTTCCTGCCCCTTTGAAGTGATTCAGTTAGACTTCATTCACATGGAACGCTGCAACAATCTAAAGTACGTCCTGGTGGTAGTTTGTGCTTTTTCCAGGTGGATAGAAGCATACCCACTAAAGGACAACACTGCCCTATCTACTGCCAAAATTCTTCTCAAGGAATTTTTCCCTAGGTATGGAATGCCACGGATTGTATGGTCAGATAACGGAAGTGAGTTTATAGGGAAAGTTATGCAGAGTGTGTGTGCCGGCCTAGGATTGAAACAGAAATTTCACAGTGCAAACCATCCCCAGTCTGCTGGTTTAGTCGAGGGTTATAATGGCACCCTCAAGCTAAAAATAGCCAAAATACAAGCATCCACAGGTTTAGCCTGGCCAGACGCACTTCCTTTGGCCTTGTTATCAACGAGAGCAACAGTACATTCTAGAATAGGGCTTAGTCCATACGAGATTGTGTTTGGCCGCCCGGCAAATATCTGGGGTGTGCCAAGGCCTAAACAATTTTGCTCCATTGAATATCCTATGTTGATAGACTACCTTTACGACTTGACTGCTAAATTGAGTCTTATTCATCAACAGGTCTTCGATGCTTTGCCAAAACCTCCGGAGAGTCCAGGGCATCAACTGAAACCCGGCGACCACGTGGTGGTCAGAAACTTTGCGAGGACAAAGAATCTTCAGCCTCGCTACATCGGCCCCTTCCAGGTCCTGCTGGCAACGAGGACAGCCGTACGTGTCGCTGGCCGAAAACACTGGATTCACGCTTCTCACGTAAAGCGTGTTCCGTTGCCGCTCCCTTACGACGACTGGGTGAAAAAGGGAATTGGTGCCTCCGAATCTGAAATCACACCGAAATTTATCCCTTTCAGCGATGCCGATTTGATTACTGACACTTCAAAACCTGACTCTCCTCCTGAAAAAACTCCTTTGAACACTGAACATTTGTCTCCAGCATCAGAAGAAACTTTGTTATCTGCGAACTTAAACTCTGCAACAGCTGCTAGTGATACACTATTTTCCGATCAGACAGTACCAGCGAAGCAGAGATACAACCTTAGAAGCCATAAAAAGGACAAATAAAGCAGGCAACTGCATATTGTGATTTTTGATATATTGAACTTTTGCCTTCAGCCAGGAAGTTTGCTATTGTTTATTGATTTTTTGAAATTGCCTTGCCGTCTGGGTAGCCGTAGGGTCGTGGCTGTGTGCCTAGTTTGAATTTGCAGGGGTCTGACACAAGGTCGATCTTTCTGTTGGTTCTGGGAACTCCCAGGGCTGATAGAGGCATTTTCATCTACGTACACATCATCAGTGGTCGCGAGCGGATTGTAGAAGATGGAGCTTCCTGCGCTGCAACGAGAAAATGTGATTTACGTTCGCAGAAACAGACTTAATAGAATTCTTCACAGCAAATGTTTTCTGATGCAATGTGCCATTACATTTTTGATTGTTTTAGCAACATTGGTGGGTGGAATCGTCTTTAGCATAAATTTGATTTCTGTGCCAGTTTCTACAGTACCTCCCCTTGATCCTGCTATTTCTACTGTTTCTTCTATACACTCATTTCACTCATTTCCGGAACATGAGCAAGCCAGACGCTCAGAGTTCATCAACAACACTTTTGTACAGCTCTTGCACCAACATCAACTGGTAGTTAACACTACAGACTGCTGGGTGTGTGGCTTGATACCCCACACTATGGATAAAGGTATTCCCTATCTGGTTTTGCCTTACAGCTATAATGGATCATTTCAGGCCTTCCAAACCATCTTTGCTTATGCCCTTGAAACCTATCCTCCACGTCCACCTCGTTCCACTAAATATAACTCTGCTAACAAAGCCTTAGTCCAGGGAATTATTGACATGGTCAAGGACGTCAATAATACTCCATCTTACCCTAGAGACGAATTGCGAGTATATTTAAGTTGGAATACTTCAGAATATCGCCTTAGTTTAGGAGAAAGCAAGCGTAAAAGCTCAACTCCAATCTGGGTCGTACCTCACCGAGGTCAGGTCTGTTTGCAAGGTAATGGGAGAAATCCGAGAGCTCAGCTAGGGAGGAGTGAGTGCGTAGAGACTTATGTGTTTCCGGCTAACTCTTCCCCTGCCTTTCTTACTGCTAGGGGTACCTACTTCATTTGTCGAGACAGAGCTTATACATGGTTGCCTGCCGACTTCTCAGGATCATGTTATATTGCTCGATTGTTACCTCCGACATACACTGCTTCATCTGATTACCACAGACCCAGAATAGCGAGAGGTGTCTTCAGCAAGGAAGATACCGCTGGTCAGGAAGCTGGAGACTTCTTCAAAGGCTTCCTTCCGTTCTGGGGTCCTATGGCCAATAGTAGAAACATACGTCAGCTAACACGGGTAGTTGAATCTACTATTACCGAAACTGCTGGTGCCCTTAGCAATCTGACAGCTGAGCTTCAGGCGGATAGGCTCATGACGTTGCAGAACCGTATGGTTCTAGATGTTATACTTGCAGATCGAGGTGGGGTATGCAGAATGATCCAATCGAGCTGCTGTGTCTTTATTCCTAATAATGCTCCAACAGTCTATGAGGCGATCTCTAAGTTGCACAAGATTTCAGACTCCATACATGTAGACAAGGGAAACTGGTCCTTCATGGAGTGGTTTTGGACTCTGATATCAGCGTGGGGATGGAAGGTTCTAATGGTCATTGGTGTCATCTTAGTATTCCTATTCTCATGTTGTCTGATTATCCAGTGTGGTCCTACTCTGTGTAGTCTTTGTGCTGCAACTTGTCTCAGAAAACCACCTGCGTTTGGAGAAAAGACACGAGAAAGGATGATGATACAACAGCATGTCACTGACCTGATGAACATAGAACTAGATTCTGACATAGACTGAGTAATTGCCTATGTAAGGGCAAAAGGAGGGTCTGAGGTTCCGTGACGGTTCCGTGACGACTTGAACCCGTGTTTTCAAGTTTGTCGGAAATACATAATATTGGTATCAGTGAACCGCAAATGATCCATTTAGTATATCCTAGTGTTTTCACTACGCTACGAGCAAGAGCACTCCTTCCATTGACATATTTCTGATATACCCACGGCATCCATCTTAGATCATGGCCGCCATTTTGTGTTTCCTTGCCCTCACATATGCAATAGCCTCTGATCACTTTATTCACTCCACTTTGATTAAGGACACGTAGCCTTAGCCGGAGATTCACCTCTTTCATGACACGTGCACCTTAAACCAGATCACGCTGTAGCTGCATGACTCGACAAAGGCTACTTCCTCTGCCCGAGGCCAGTCCTGCCAAACTGGTCTTCGTGTCCATTGTACCTGATCATGATTAGGCGGCCGAAGCCGGTAGCCTTGCCCATTTACAACCCACAAACATCCCTTATCCCACTTTTCTATCTTCCACACCTGGCTCTGTTTCTTTCTTTCTGAAACTTTATTAGGGGGAGGTAACGAACTTTACGATGAGGCGGTCCGGGTCCTGAATGCAATATTGACAGGGAATTGTGACAGACTAGTGGGAATCCCTCTCTTCGCAATGTTTGGCCTCAGATATTATCGACGGTTCCTGTGTAACACCAAATATTTATTGTTTTAGACACAAAGGTTTTGGGAATGTATTACATGTAAAGAATTTGCCCCTAGCATAAAAAACAGTATATAAGGAGCAGCCCTCTTTGTACAAATCGAACAGGCTCCTAGTCTCTGCCCGTGTGTAGATTCTGTGACTTCTGTGTCCCTGCAGTAATAAACCTTGGGTCTTTGACGCCACCATCGAGAAGCCCGTGTTTCTGTTCATTTGTGCACCAAGACAGGTGGAACTCCGGGGTCTTTGGGTGTTGTACCCTGACACCTCTGGACGGAACCAAAAAGTCCAGAACTCCAAGCCCCCAGACTCCTGCCATCCCCCAGACTCCTGTTCAGCCCCCAGACTCCTGCTCAGTCCCCAGACTCCAGCAGAGCCCCCAGACTCCTGCTCCTGCTCCTCAGCCTCCAGACTCCTTCTCACCCTCCAGACTCCAGACTTCAGCCCCCAGGCTCCTGCTCAACACCCAGACACCTGCTCAGCCCTCAGACTTCAGCTCAGCCCCCAGACTCCTGCTCAGCCCCCAGAGTCCAGCTCAGCCCCCAGACTCCTGCTCAGCCCCAGACCCCTGCTCAGCCCCAGATTCCTGCTCCTCAGCCCCCCAGACTCCTGCTCAGCCACCAGACTCCTGCTCAGCCCCCAGACTACTGCTCCTCAGCCCCCAGACTCCTGCTCATCCCCCAGACTCCTGATCCCCAGCCCACAGGCTCCTGCTCAGCCCCCAGACTCCTGCTCAACCCCCAGACTCCTGCTCAGACAGTCTCCTGCTAAGCCCCCAGCCTCCTGCTCCTCAGCCCCCAGACTCCTGCTCAGCCCCCAGACTCCTGATCCTCAGCCCCCAGGCTCCTGCTCAGCCCCCAGACTCCTGCTCAACCCCCAGACTCCTGCTCAGACCCCAGACTCCTGCTCAGCCCCCAGCCTCCTGCTCCTCAGCCCCCAGGCTCCTGCTCAACCCCCAGACTCCTGCTCAACCCCCAGACTCCTGCTCAGACAGTCTCCTGCTAAGCCCCCAGACTCCTACTCAGACACCAGACTCCTGCTCAGACCCCAGACTCCAGCTCAGACCCCAGACTCCAGCTCAGCCCCCAGACTCCTGTTCAGCCCCCAGACTCCTGCTCAGCCCCCAGACACCAGCTCAGCCTTCAGACTCCTGCTCATCCCCCAGACTCCTGCTCATCACCCAGAATCCAGACTCTAGCCCCCAGACTCCTGCTCAGCCCCCAGACTCCCACTCAGTCCCCAGACTCCTGCTTAGCACCCAGACTCCTGCTCAGCCCCCAGACTACTGCTCAGCCCCCAGACTCCAGCTTAGCCCCCAGACTCCTGATCCTCACCCCCAGGCTCCTGCTCAGCCCCCAGACTCCTGCTCAACCCCCAGACTCCTGCTCAGACAGTCTCCTGCTCAGCCCCCAGACTCCTGCTCAGCCCCCAGACTCCTGCTCATCCCCCAGCCTCCTGCTCCTCAGCCCCCAGGCTCCTGCTCAACCCCAAGACTCCTGCTCAACCCCCAGACTCCTGCTCAGACAGTCTCCTGCTCAGCCCCCAGACTCCTACTCAGACCCCAGACTCCAGCTCAGCCCCCAGACTCCTGATCCTCAGCCCCCAGGCTCCTGCTCAGCCCCCAGACTCCTTCCTAACCCCCAGACTCCTGCTCAGACAGTCTCCTGATCAGCCCCCAGACTCCTGCTCAGCCCCCAGACTCCTGTTCAGTCCCCAGCCTCCTGCTCCTCAGCCCGGATGCTCCTGCTCAACCCCCAGACTCCTGCTCAGATAGTCTCCTGCTCAGCTCCCAGACTCCTACTCAGACCCCAGACTCCTGCTCAGACCCCAGACTCCAGCTCAGACCCCAGACTCCAGCTCAGCCCCCAGACTCCTGCTCAGCCCTCAGACTCCTGCTCAGCCCCCAGAACCCAGCTCAGCCTCCAGACTCCTGCTAATCCCCAGACTCCTGCTCATCACCCAGACTCCATACTCCAGCCCCCAGACTCCTGCTCAGCCCACAGACTCCCGCTCAGCCCCCAGACTCCTGCTTAGCACCCAGACTCCTGCTCAGCCCCCAGACTCCTGCTCAGCCCCCAGACTCCTGCTCAGCCACCAGACTCCTGCTCAGACTCCAGACTCCTGCTCACCCTCCAGGCTCCTGCTCAGCCCCGGACTCCAGTTCAGCCCCCAGTCTCTTGCTCAGCCCCAAGACTCCTGCTCAGACCCCAGATGCCAGCTCAGCCCCCAGACTCCTGCTCATCCCCCAGACTCCTGCTCAGCCCCCAGACTCCTGCCATCCCCCAGACTCCTGTTCAGCCCCCAGACTCCTGCTCAGTCCCCAGACTCCTGCTCAGTCCCCAGACTCCTGCTCCTCAGCCTCCAGACTCCTTCTCACCCTCCAGACTCCAGACTTCAGCCCCCAGGCTCCTGCTCAACACCCAGACACCTGCTCAGACAGACTCCTGCTCAGCCCTCAGACTTCAGCTCAGCCCCCAGACTCCTGCTTAGCCCCCAGACTCCAGCTCAGCCCCCAGACTCCTGCTCAGCCCCAGACCCCTGCTCAGCCCCAGATTCCTGCTCCTCAGCCCCCCAGACTCCTGCTCAGCCACCAGACTCCTGCTCAGACAGTCTCCTGCTAAGCCCCCAGCATCCTGATCAGCAGCCGGACTCCTGCTCAGCCTCCAGACTCCTGCTCAGCCCCACTACTCAAGCTCAGCCCCCATACTCCTGCTCAGCTCCCAGACTCCTGCTCAGCCCCCAGACTCCTGCTCCTCAGCCCCCAGACTCCTGCTCAGCCCCCAGACTCCTGATCCTCAGCCCCCAGGCTCCTGCTCAGCCCCCAGACTCCTGCTCAACCCCCAGACTCCTGCTCAGACAGTCTCCTGCTAAGCCCCCAGCCTCCTGCTCCTCAGCCCCCAGACTCCTGCTCAGCCCCCAGACTCCTGATCCTCAGCCCCCAGGCTCCTGCTCAGCCCCCAGACTCCTGCTCAACCCCCAGACTCCTGCTCAGACCCCAGACTCCTGCTCAGACCCCAGCCTCCTGCTCCTCAGCCCCCAGGCTCCTGCTCAACCCCCAGACTCCTGCTCAGACAGTCTCCTGCTCAGCCCCCAGACTCCTACTCAGACCCCAGACTCCAGCTCAGACCCCAGACTCCAGCTCAGACCCCAGACTCCAGCTCAGCCCCCAGACTCCTGCTCAACCCCCAGACTCCTGCTCAACCCCGAGACCCCTGCTCAGCCCCAGATTACTGCTCCTCAGCCCCCCAGACTCCTGCTCAGCCCCAAGACTCCAGTTCAGCCCTCAGACTCCTTCTCCTCAGCTCCCAAACTCCTGCTCCTCAGCCCCCAGACTCCTGCTCCTCAGCCTGCAGACTCCATCTCAGCCTTCAGACTCCTGCTCAGCCTCCAGACTCCTGCTCAGCCCCCAGACTCCTGCTCAGCACCAGACTCCTGCTCAGCCTCCAGCCTCCAGACTCCTGCTCAGCCCCACTACTCATGCTCAGCCCCCAGACTCATGCTCAGCCCCCAATGCTCCTGCTCAGCTCCCAGACTCCTGCTCAGCCCCCAGACTCCTGCTCCTCAACCCCCAGACCCCTGCTCCTCAGCCCCCAGACTCCTGCTCAGCCCACAGACTCCTGCTCAGCCCCCAGACTCCTGATTCTCAGCCCTCAGGTTCCTGCTCAGCCCTCAGACTCCTGCTCAACCCACAGACTCCTGCTCAGACAGTCTCCTGCTCAGCCCCCAGGCTCCTGCTCAACCCCCAGACTCCTGCTCAACCCCGAGACTCCTGCTCAGACAGTCTCCTGCTCAGCCCCCAGACTCTTACTCAGACCCCAGACTCCTGCTCAGACCCCGGACTCCAGCTCAGACCCAGACTCCAGCTCAGCCCCCAGACTCCTGCTCAGCCCCCAGACTCCTGCTCAGCCCCCAGACTCCTGCTCAGCCCCCAGACACCAGCTCAGTCTCCAGACTCCTGCTCATCCCCCAGACTCCTGCTCATCACCCAGACTCCAGACTCCAGCCCCCAGACTCCTGCTCAGCCCGCAGACTTGCGCTCAGCCTCCAGACTCCTGCTTAGCACCCATTCTCCTGCTCAGCACCCGGACTCCTGCTCAGCCCCCAGACTCCTGCTCAGCCCCCAGACGCCTGCTCAGACTCCAGACTCCTGCTCTGCCCCCAGACTCCTGCTCAGCCCCCGACTCCAGTTCAGCCCACAGACTCTTGCTCAGCCCCCAGACTCCTGCTCAGCCCCCAGACTACTGCTCAGCCCCCAGACTCCAGCTCAGCCCCCAGACTCCTGATCCTCAGCCCCCAGGCTCCTGCTCAACCCCAGACTCCTGCTCAGTCAGTCTCCTGCTCAGCCCCCAGACTCCTGCTCAGCCCCCAGACTCCTGCTCAGCCCCCAGACTCCTGCTCCTCAGCCCCCAGGCTCCTGCTCAACCCCAAGACTCCTGCTCAACCCCCAGACTCCTGCTCAGACAGTCTCCTGCTCAGCCCCCAGACTCCTACTCAGACCACAGACTCCTGCTCAGACCCCAGACTCCAGCTCAGACCCCAGACTCCAGCTCAGACCCCAGACTCCAGCTCAGCCCCCAGACTCCAGCTCAGCCCCCAGACTCCTGCTCAGCCCCCAGACTCCTGCTCAGCCCCCAGACACCAGCTCAGCCTCCAGACTCCTGCTCATCCTCCAGAGTCCTGCTCAGACTACAGACTCCTGCTCAGCCCCCAGACTCCTGCTCAGCCCCGACTCCAGTTCAGCCCCCAGACTCCTGCTCAGCCCCCACACTACTGCTCAGCCCCCAGACTCCAGCTCAGCCCCCAGACTCCTGATCCTCAGCCCCCAGGCTCCTGCTCAGCCCCCAGACTCCTGCCCAACCCCCAGACTCCTGCTCAGACAGTCTCCTCATCAGCCCCCAGACTCCTGCTCAGCCCCCAGACTCCAGTTCAGCCCCCAGCCTCCTGCTCCTCAGCCCCGAGGCTCCTGCTCAACACCCAGACTCCTGCTCAACCCCCAGACTCCTGCTCAGACAGTCTCCTGCTCAGCCCCCAGACTCCTACTCAGACCCCAGACTCCTGCTCAGACCCCAGACTCCAGCTCAGACCCCAGACTCCAGCTCAGCCCCCAGACTCCTGCTCAGCCCCCAGACTCCTGCGCAGCCCCCAGACACCAGCTCAGCCTCCAGACTCCTGCTCATCCCCAGACTCCTGCTCATCACCCAGACTCCATACTCCAGCCCCCAGACTCCAGCTCAGCCCCCAGACTCCTGCTCAGCCCCCAGACTCCTGCTCATCCCCCAGACACCAGCTCAGCCTCCAGACTCCTGCTCATCCTCCAGAGTCCTGCTCAGACTACAGACTCCTGCTCAGCCCCCAGACTCCTGCTCAGCCCCCGACTCCAGTTCAGCCCCCAGACTCCTGCTCAGCCCCCACACTACTGCTCAGCCCCCAGACTCCAGCTCAGCCCCCAGACTCCTGATCCTCAGCCCCCAGGCTCCTGCTCAGCCCCCAGACTCCTGCCCAACCCCCAGACTCCTGCTCAGACAGTCTCCTCATCAGCCCCCAGACTCCTGCTCAGCCCCCAGACTCCTGTTCAGCCCCCAGCCTCCTGCTCCTCAGCCCCGAGGCTCCTGCTCAACACCCAGACTCCTGCTCAACCCCCAGACTCCTGCTCAGACAGTCTCCTGCTCAGCCCCCAGACTCCTACTCAGACCCCAGACTCCTGCTCAGACCCCAGACTCCAGCTCAGACCCCAGACTCCAGCTCAGCCCCCAGACTCCTGCTCAGCCCCCAGACTCCTGCGCAGCCCCCAGACACCAGCTCAGCCTCCAGACTCCTGCTCATCCCCAGACTCCTGCTCATCACCCAGACTCCATACTCCAGCCCCCAGACTCCTGCTCAGCCCCCAGACTCCCGCTCAGCCCCCAGACTCCTGCTTAGCACCCAGACTCCTGCTCAGCCCCCAGACTCCTACTCAGCCCCCAGACTCCTGCTCAGCCACCAGACTCCTGCTCAGACTCCAGACTCCTGCTCACCCTCCAGACTCCTGCTCAGCCCCCGAATCCAGTTCAGCCCCCAGTCTCTTGCTCAGCCCCCAGACTCCTGCTCAGACCCCAGACGCCAGCTCAGCCCCCAGACTCCTGCTCATCCCCCAGACTCCTGCTCAGCCCCCAGACTCCTGCTCAGCCCCCAGACTCCTGCCATCCCCAGACTCCTGTTCAGCCCCCAGACTCCTGCTCAGTCCCCAGACTCCAGCTCAGCCCCCAGACTCCAGCTCAGCCCCCAGACTCCTGCTCCTCAGCCTCCAGACTCCTTCTCACCCTCCAGACTCCAGACTTCAGCCCCCAGGCTCCTGCTCAACCCCCAGACACCTGCTCAGACAGACTCCTGCTCAGCCCTCAGATTCCTGCTCTGTCTCCAGACTCCAGCTCAGCCCCCAGACTTCAGCTCAGCCCCCAGACTCCTGCTCATCCCCCAGACTCCAGCTCAGCCCCCAGACTCCTGCTCAGCCCCAGACCCCTGCTCAGCCCCAGATTCCTAATCCTCAGCCTCCCAGACTCCTGCTCATTCCCCAGACTCCTGCTCCTTAGCCTGCAGACTCCTGGTCAGCCTCCAGACTCCTGCTCAGCCACCAGACTCCTGCTCAGCCCCCAGACTCCTGCTCAGCACCCAGACTCCTGCTCAGCCTCCAGACTCCTGCTCAGCCCCACTACTCATGCTCAGCCCCCAGACTCATGCTCAGCCTCCATAGTCCTGCTCAGCTCCCAGACTCCTGCTCAGCTCCCAGACTCCTGCTCCTCAGCCCCCAGACCCCTGCTCCTCAGCCCCCAGACTCCTGCTCAGCCCCCAGACTCCTGATCCTCAGCCCCCAGGCTCCTGCTCAGCCCCCAGACTCCTGCTCAACCCCCAGGCTCCTGCTCAGACAGTCTCCTGCTAAGCCCCCAGACTCCTGCTCAGACCCCAGACTCCTGCTCAGCCCCCAGCCTCCTGCTCCTCCGCCCCCATGCTCCTGCTCAACCCCAAGACTCCTGCTCAACCCCCAGACTCCTGCTCAGACAGTCTCCTGCTCAGACCCCAGACTCCTACTCAGACCCCAGACTCTTGCTCAGACCCCAGACCCCAGCTCAGACCCCAGACTCCAGCTTAGCCCCCAGACTCCTGTTCAGCCCCCAAACTACTGTTCAGCCCCCAGACTCCTGCTCATCCCCCAGACACCAGCTCAGCCTCCAGACTCCTGCTCATCCTCCAGAGTCCTGCTCAGACTACAGACTCCTGCTCAGCCCCCAGACTCCTGCTCAGCCCCCGACTCCAGTTCAGCCCCCAGACTCCTGCTCAGCCCCCACACTACTGCTCAGCCCCCAGACTCCAGCTCAGCCCCCAGACTCCTGATCCTCAGCCCCCAGGCTCCTGCTCAGCCCCCAGACTCCTGCCCAACCCCCAGACTCCTGCTCAGACAGTCTCCTCATCAGCCCCCAGACTCCTGCTCAGCCCCCAGACTCCTGTTCAGCCCCCAGCCTCCTGCTCCTCAGCCCCGAGGCTCCTGCTCAACACCCAGACTCCTGCTCAACCCCCAGACTCCTGCTCAGACAGTCTCCTGCTCAGCCCCCAGACTCCTACTCAGACCCCAGACTCCTGCTCAGACCCCAGACTCCAGCTCAGACCCCAGACTCCAGCTCAGCCCCCAGACTCCAGCTCAGCCCCCAGACTCCTGTGCAGCCCCCAGACACCAGCTCAGCCTCCAGACTCCTGCTCATCCCCAGACTCCTGCTCATCACCCAGACTCCATACTCCAGCCCCCAGACTCCTGCTCAGCCCCCAGACTCCCGCTCAGCCCCCAGACTCCTGCTTAGCACCCAGACTCCTGCTCAGCCCCCAGACTCCTGCTCAGCCCCCAGACTCCTGCTCAGCCACCAGACTCCTGCTCAGACTCCAGACTCCTGCTCACCCTCCAGACTCCTGCTCAGCCCCCGAATCCAGTTCAGCCCCCAGTCTCTTGCTCAGCCCCCAGACTCCTGCTCAGACCCCAGACGCCAGCTCAGCCCCCAGACTCCTGCTCATCCCCCAGACTCCTGCTCAGCCCCCAGACTCCTGCTCAGCCCCCAGACTCCTGCCATCCCCAGACTCCTGTTCAGCCCCCAGACTCCTGCTCAGTCCCCAGACTCCAGCTCAGCCCCCAGACTCCTGCTCCTCAGCCTCCAGACTCCTTCTCACCCTCCAGACTCCAGACTTCAGCCCCCAGGCTCCTGCTCAACCCCCAGACACCTGCTCAGACAGACTCCTGCTCAGCCCTCAGATTCCTGCTCTGTCTCCAGACTCCAGCTCAGCCCCCAGACTTCAGCTCAGCCCCCAGACTCCTGCTCATCCCCCAGACTCCAGCTCAGCCCCCAGACTCCTGCTCAGCCCCAGACCCCTGCTCAGCCCCAGATTCCTGCTCCTCAGCCTCCCAAACTCCTGCTCATTCCCCAGACTCCTGCTCCTTAGCCTGCAGACTCCTGGTCAGCCTCCAGACTCCTGCTCAGCCACCAGACTCCTGCTCAGCCCCCAGACTCCTGCTCAGCACCCAGACTCCTGCTCAGCCTCCAGACTCCTGCTCAGCCCCACTACTCATGCTCAGCCCCCAGACTCATGCTCAGCCTCCATACTCCTGCTCAGCTCCCAGACTCCTGCTCAGCTCCCAGACTCCTGCTCCTCAGCCCCCAGACCCCTGCTCCTCAGCCCCCAGACTCCTGCTCAGCCCCCAGACTCCTGATCCTCAGCCCCCAGGCTCCTGCTCAGCCCCCAGACTCCTGCTCAACCCCCAGGCTCCTGCTCAGACAGTCTCCTGCTAAGCCCCCAGACTCCTGCTCAGACCCCAGACTCCTGCTCAGCCCCCAGCCTCCTGCTCCTCCGCCCCCATGCTCCTGCTCAACCCCAAGACTCCTGCTCAACCCCCAGACTCCTGCTCAGACAGTCTCCTGCTCAAACCCCAGACTCCTACTCAGACCCCAGACTCTTGCTCAGACCCCAGACCCCAGCTCAGACCCCAGACTCCAGCTCAGCCCCCAGACTCCTGTTCAGCCCCCAAACTACTGTTCAGCCCCCAGACACCAGCTCAGCCCCCAGACTCCTGCTCAGCCCCCAGACTCCTGCTCAGACTCCAGACTTCTGCTCACCCCCAGACTCCTGCTCAGTCCCCGACTCCAGTTCAGCCCCCAGACTCTTGCTCAGCCCCCAGAGTCTTGCTCAGTCCCCAGACTCCAGCTCAGCCCCCAGGCTCCTGATCCTCAGCCCCCAGGTGAGGTTCCGTGACAATTGTAAGTGGTGTTTTCGACTCGCACGAATATGGTCGAGTCTGGTATCTATGAACCGCAAATGACGAGTTTAGTAAGTGTGCGCAGTTTCGCTGTGCTAACTTAAACCGTTCGTTTGTTATGTGAATTTTTGATCTGTACCCACGGGTTCCATCTTAGATACGGCATCCATTTTGTCTCTTGCCCTCAAGTAGCCAGCGAACGGACGTTGTCCGCTTCGCGACCCTGGGACTTCCAAGATATTTGCGGAAGACACATGTTCTTTGTGAGTGTCTTTATGACGAGGGGGTTGCTACTGTAAGGCAGATGGCGCCGCTCGAGGCTCATCTTGCCGCACGGACTTATTGTCTCAGCCGTGCATCTCATTAGGCACGTCCCTTTGATGCCTGTATCTCGTGTTTCCCGTTACCTCCCCTTTTACACCCTTTCCGATCTCCCCACTGTCTCCGTCTTCCTTTGCACCTGTCTTTGTTCCTATTTCGATCTGTTTTACTGCTGATTGGAATTCGCTAATGGTGGGAAGATGATTTTTACAGTTGGGAACCGCCAAATGTTTCCGCACTTATGTTCCGGACCTCATGTGTTTCAAAGTGACCAAAGCGACCCCTCCGGGGGCTAATGATGGGAACCGGGTTGTAAACTTTTGTGTTCAATGTAACTCTATGGGTAAAAACTGTATAAAAGGAGCGGTCCACAGAACCAATTTGAAGCAGTCTCCCCAAGTTGCACGTGGTGTACTTGTCGTGATCTCTGTGTTCCCTGCAGCAAATAAACCTTGAATCTTTGACGTCGAAGGAAGTGTCCCGTGTCTCTGTGATTCGTACGCCGGAGCAGGTTACCCACGAAGGTTTCAGGTGTTGTGCCCTGGCACCGCTGGGTCTTAAAGAACCCAGTCCTTCAGTTGGCGCCCAACGTGGGGCTGCATCAGTGGTACCGGTCCAAGCCCGACGATCGTGAGGAACTTCGTGTGAAATCTCCGAGGGAAGGTGCACTCCGCTTCATCGATCCTGTTGTCGAAATAAGTGGCCCGAAGACTTTTCCCGCGAAGATTCCCGCCTCCGGACGGCTGCGACGGACTGCTGCCCTGACTGTAGACCTGTTTTGGCGCCTGGCGTAGACCTTGGTATAGCGAGACGATTGACGGGCCTTCCTGGTGACGCCATCGATCTTTGAGTTAAGTATTTGTGGGTCGCTCCCATAGTTCTTGGTTATTGACACTTTAGCGAGTGTTTTTGTTGTTAGCGCTGTGTGAGTGTTTTTGTCGGTGACACTTCGCTAGCGTACTTTGTTGTGTTGTTTGACGACTGCAGCCGCCAAAAACCGAGGGTTTTGTTCTTTGCTGGGACTTGGTAAATCCCGTAACCCTTGAAGTTTGTGAAACTCGGCTAGTGTGCAAGATGCCTGGTCGCAGTACTTTGTTTAGTTGTTTCAGACCTTGTGGTACGGATTCCCGACTGGAGGACTCATGTCCGATACCTCCGGTTGGAACTCCCACGTATGAGCTCTATAGTAAGCATGGGCTAGGCCCAGTTACCTTTAACGATTACTGGATTAAATATACGAAAAAGGACGGCGACCTTCGTTGGCCACCTCATGGTAGCTTCGAAGCTCCAATCTTAGATAATCTAGAGATTAAATTGTTCGAAAGAAAGTCAAGGCCGGCCATGTTTGATGCCTTTCGGTTGTGGCGCAAAGAAGCCCGACAGAAAGAAATCAGACAGACTAAACGTAATCAGCGAGATAATGTTGCTACCATAGTGAAGAAAGCAGAGCAATTCCAGCGAGATAAGGAGGTTAAGGATAAGGAAGTGTTTGACCGATTACAGCGTATGACTGTGGATAAATGTTACCCCGTTTTGCCTACGGAGTCGGGAAAAGAAGGAAGAGCCAGTTGAGGATCCCTTAATGTCTTATCTTATGAAGTCGCCACCTCCGTACGTACAGGGTACCGCAGCTCCTGTGGTCCCTGCCGTACCTATTCTTCCGCCTATTCCTCCTCCGCCTGTTCCTCAACCTGCACCCGTTCTTCCGACTGTTCCTGCTCCTTTGCCTGGTTCTATTCCTACTGCTCCTCCGCTTCCACACACTCCTGTTCCCGCTACTGCTCCTGCTACTGCTCCTGTTTTGTTAACTCCTGTTGTTGCTACTGTTTCTACTCCTTCTCTTGTTAGTCCTGTATCGTATGCTTCTCCCTCTACTCGTAGTCGCAATTCTCCTCTTGCGGCTAGCTTCTTTCATTCGCTCGGGCCTGTTCATGGGTCCGCTGGTTCCGATGGTCCTCAGAGACGTAGTCAGCTTCCTGGAAACAGAGAGCGCGTTGCGCTGTATAATATGGCGATGGGTTGGATGGTAAATCCTCAGAGAAGTCCACCCCGTGTTGTCCTCGAAACATTTTGTCAATTCAATATACCAACCCAGAGATATGTGTTTAACGAAATGTGTAAATTCCTTTATGATCAAATAGCGGCTGATGCGCCTGACGAGGTGCTGACCGCCCTGTCTGATCTTCAGCTTCAGTTCGCAAATGGACTGATAGTGGATACTAATGTTCGACGTGCTGTTGAACGATTGCTATCTCTTCGTCCGGCTCCAATCCCTCATGCATTGTTTGTTGAGGATATTGAAAAACAACCAGACGAGTCTGGCCAATATCCTATGCGTGAAGTTCCGCCGGTTTGGATACCAGCTAATCCGAACGCTCAACCTCCGACATTGGCGCACTTCCAGAGAATATGGATACACCTCCCATGGAAACGCTCGGAAGTGTTACAGGTGAAGCAATCTTTGCCTGATCCACGCAAGAATCCTACAGGGTATTACAAAGAATTATCACAGCTTGTAAATGCTACGGTAATGAATCTTGCCGATATCGATATGTTGTTTGGCAATGTCGTACCGCAACCGGTATGGGCAAAGATTCGACAGGAAAATCACCCGGCTGAATTAGGTGGTGCTTGGGCTGCTATTGTAGCGGCAGACGCCGGACAAGTAGCTGCTACTAAACCCGACCAGTTGATTCTTGACCTTCCTCAAAGAATTATTACGCTAATGAAAACTCTTATACCAGCTATGAAGGTGAACTGGGACAAGTTGTCAGCCTGTAAGCAGAAGAAAGATGAGAGTGTTTCCGACTTCTTTACGAGGTTCGAGGAAGCATTCATTGACCATAGTGGACAGGATATGGGTACTGAGGGCGGTCAGAGGTTGTTTGTGGATAAATTTGTTTCAAACTTACTGCCCGATTTGAGTAATAAATTAAGGAATTCGGAAAGTGCATGGGCCGTTTCTACGTCGGCTCAGATATTGGCTACGGCACAATACTATGAGAATAGAGAGAAAGAAGAGAACGACCGTGCTGATAAGAAGACGAAAGAGCTTAAAACTAAAGTGTTGTTGCAACAGGCGTATCCTCCACGTTCAAATCAGAATAATTCGCAACAGAATAGGTCACAGCCACAATCGAACAGATCCCAAACCCGTAATGACTCCTCCTCCCAAAGATCCTCGTTAGGGTACAATCAATGTGCTTATTGTAGACAGGAGGGACACATTAAATTCAATTGCCCTGTTTTAAACGAACGTAACAATGGTAACTCATCTAGAGGAGGTCGTGGTGGTTCGCAGCAAACATCACGTGGTAGAGGTCGTGGTGCTCAGAATGATCGTTCAGACAGCTCATCCAATTCTAATAATTGTTTCGATCAACGTGGATCATCGCAAGGACGATCTGCGCAGTATAATGTAGACGATTACTACGTCGATCAGGGAACCGACGACAGTAATTACTAGGACAGCCATAGACAAGGAGAGGGAGTGGTATCAGTTCCGGTTGATCAGAGAGGGCCTTACGTCGCAGTTGCTACATCGGGCGTCGTTGAGCCTTTTCTGTTGGACACTGGTGCAGCGAAAAGTTCTATCATGCATTCGAAACTCCCTGGCGCACCTTTGTCTGGCTTAACAAATGTTTCCGTTGGATTCTCTGGCGCCCCCGTTAGCAATCCAGTTTCTCGCCCTGTGCCCCTTAAAATTGGGCCACGTGAGCTAGAAGCTCCGTTGATTTTAACTACGGGTTGTGGTGAAAATCTTTTGGGCCTGGATTTGCTTAAACGTCTGTATGCGACTTTGTATTGTTCTCCTGCGGGTGTAAAGCTTACGTTAGGAGAGAGGGTTGTCTCTCCTATGTATTTGTCCCTCGATAAGCTCCCACCGGAATTGAGTTCTCTTCCTGCGTCTTTGTGGGCAACAGGTCCAAATGACGTGGGCCTGCTTGATATCTCCCCTTATGTTGTTCAGTTGAAATCTAATGTGCGATTGCCACGTATTCCCCAATATCGTATCTCCCTTGATGGTGAACGAGCACTGTTGGCGATCATCTATGATTTGATCGAGAAAGATGTTATTGAGGAGACGCGGGGAAACGTGTGCAACAGCCCTGTGCTGCCCATTCTTAAACGTACTGATCCTTCAAAACCGCCTGTTTATCGTTTTGTTATCGATTTACGGGAGGTGAACAAAATTGTGGTTCCTCAATTTCCTGTTGTGCCTGACATCACGGCATTACTGACTCTGATTCCAGCTTCTGCATCATGGTTTTCGGTGATTGACTTGAAAAATGCGTTTTTCAGCATCCCGATTGCCGAAGAGAGCAGGGACCTTTTCGGTTTCTCTCTCGGTGGACGTAGCTTCCGGTTCAAACGCGCTCCTCAGGGCTACTGTGAAAGTCCATCTATTTACAGCCAAGCCTTGAAGGGTCAACTGGATGCGTTTAGGTTGCCGGTTGGTGCGGCCTTGATCCAATACGTCGATGACTTATTGGTGGCTGCTGATACTCAGGACATTTGCAAAATTGCTACGGTGTCATTGCTGCAACATCTCTGTGAGTTAAATCACAAGGTGTCACCTTCTAAACTCCAATATTGTTGTCAAGAAGTAACCTATCTAGGTCACTTATTGTCAAAGGAGGGAAGGAGATTGACCCCAGAGAGAATTGCAGCGATTGCGCGAATGGCTGTGCCAAAAACCCAAAGAGATGTGCGTGCCTTTCTAGGTATCACGTCGTACTGCAGGCAATGGATTCCTAATTTTTCATTGCTAGCGAAACCATTGGTGGCTCTTACGTGTAAGGATGTTTCAACTCCTTTACCATGGACGGAAGAATGTCAGAAGAGTTTTTCTGAACTGCGTGATTCATTGTGTTCGGCTCCTGTGTTAGGTACTCCTGATTACAGTAAGCCGTTTACGTTATATGTTCACGAGAGGGAAGGTTGTGCTTTGAGTGTCTTAACGCAACCTTTTGGTGGTAAGCAACGTCCATGTGCATATTTTTCCTCGACCTTGGACCCAGTAGCTAGAGCATTGCCGAGTTGTTTACGAGCAACAGCGGCAGCTGCGGTCTCCATCCGACAATCAGCAGGATTGGTCATGGATAATATGCTTACGGTGATGGTTTCGCATGCAGTCGATACTCTTTTGAATCAAACGAAAACTCAGCACTTGACGAGTGCGAGGTTGTCTGGGTACGAATTGACGCTTTTGGCAAGCCACATTCAGATAAAACGTTGTAATGTTCTGAACCCGGCAACTTTGTTACCAATTAGTACAGAGTCAGATGAAGTAGCAGAACATGACTGCTACTTGAGGACTGAAGAGGAAACAAAAGGTCGAGTGGACCTTAAAAACACCCCATTGGAAGATCCGGATGGTACTTTGTATGTGGATGGGTCATGCTTTAAGTTGCCGAATGGCGATGTGACTACTGCTTATGCTGTTGTAACATTGAATACTGTTGTTGAGACTGCAAGGTTGAATCAGAATTCTGCCCAAGCTGCGGAGCTGATTGCTCTTACTAGAGCATGTGTGTTAGCGAAAGGGAAACGTGTGAATGTGTTTACCGACAGTCAATACGCGTTTGGTGTTGCTCACAGCTTTGGACGATTGTGGAGAGAGAGAGGTTTCTTGACGTCGCACGGTACGAAGATACAACATGGCCAGCTTGTGAATGATCTTTTGGATGCATTGACCTTGCCTACGCAAGTTGCGATTGTTAAATGTAGCGCGCATCGTAAGGTGACGGATGATGTTGGTCGTGGTAATGCGTTTGCGGATGAGACTGCTAAGGAGACTGCCCGGAACCTTAGCACCCGAATGTATGTGACGAGTTCGGTTAGGTGGCCTATAGAATCGAGTATGTGTGAGGACACTATCGAGAGTGTGAAAGCAATTCAGAATGAGGCCACCGAGACTGAAAAGACGAAGTGGAAAGAAAGTACGGGAAAGTTGGATGCGAATGGTTGTTGGATTGATTTGTCGGATCAGAGAAGATGGTTGTTGCCTGATGCGTATGTGCTGGCCGTTGTGACAATGGCACATGGGTTAGCACATATCAGCGCGAAAGGTATTTGCAAGTTGCTGGCTCCTGTGTGGAAGAATGACGGCATTACGAAATGTGCTGAACGCCTGGTGAAGAATTGTATGGTGTGTATTATGTACAATCCTGGCAAGGGAACCCCAACTCCTCCTGGCAGTTTTGCTCCCCCTTCGTATCCCTTTGAGGTGATTCAATTGGACTTCATCCATATGGAGCGATGCAATAACCTGAAATACGTTTTAGTTGTGGTTTGCGCATTCTCCCGATGGATCGAGGCCTATCCTCTCAAAGACAATACTGCTTTGTCTACTGCGAAAATCCTACTGAAGGAATACTTTCCTCGGTATGGAATGCCTAGAGTCGTGTGGTCAGATAACGGAAGTGAGTTTGTTGGAAGTGTGATGAAGAGTGTGTGTAAGGGCCTTGGAATTAATCAGAAATTCCACAGCGCCAATCATCCCCAGTCAGCTGGATTGGTTGAAGGGTACAATGGCACCCTTAAACTAAAATTGGCAAAGATTCAGGCTACGACTGGTCTTTCGTGGCCTGACGCTTTACCTTTGGCATTACTGTCAACTAGGGCGACTGTACACTCCCGAGTAGGGCTTAGCCCCTATGAAATAGTGTTCGGCCGTCCTGCGAATGTGTGGGGGGTTCCTAGGCCAGGAATGTTTTCTGATCTTGAGTACCCAATGTTGATTGATTATCTACATGACTTGACTGCTAAACTGAGGTTAATTCACCAACAGGTTTACGACGCATTGCCGACGCAGACAGAGGGTCCAGGCCACCAGCTCCAGCCCGGAGACTGGGTGGTGACAAGGAACTTTTCACGCAAAAATAATCTGGACCCGAGGTTCACCGGACCCTATCAAGTGCTCCTGGCCACGAGGACTGCCGTTCGTCTCGAGGGACGTAAGAATTGGGTGCATGCTACGCACACCAAACGAGTCCCCATCCCTTTGCCGGCAGACCCGTGGGTAAGGAGAGGCATTGCGTCATCTGAAACAGAAACATTGCCGGCGTTTGTGCCTTTTAGCGACGCACAGCTTGTTGGAGAATCCTCAGCGCAGCAGAAAGACACTGTTGAACAATTAGCATCAAAAGACTCAAGACCAGAACACTCAACTGATCAGCAGGACGCTGTCTCTTCAACGGATCCTTTGTTTGACGAGCAGACACGTCCTGGGAAAACCCGATACTTTTTGCGATCCCGCACTAAGGACAAATAAAAAGATCCTGCTTTTCTGTATTGACCACTGCATTATCCCGTTTTCCGTGATCAGTTTTGAATTTTCGTATTACTGTAATTATTTTTGTACATATATTGAGCTTCATTCCTTGCATTTTTGCCTTTACAGCTGAGAGACTTTGTTTTTGCATACGTATATATTGTGCATTGAAGGCCGTAGGGCCGCGCGCGTACTTCCTTCTGGACAGTAGGTCTTGACGCTAGGTTAAAGGCCGTCGGTTCCTGGGAACTCCTAGGGATTGACTATTGCTGCACAGAACGAAGTGCGTCAAGAAACGTTGCGGACGGTCGTAGGGAATGGCATTCTCGAAGCTGAATGATTTGGAGGGAGCTCAAGTCCACAGATTCAAGCTGCAGCAACTCAGTCGTACCAAATGTTTCATATTCCAACTGTTTGTACTGTTTTTGACTGCTTCTGCATTATTGGCGGGTGGGGTGTATTACACGATGTCTTACTTCTTACCTGCTACACCTACTCCTACTCCTTACCCTAATCTTACCTCTACTGCTTCTCCTCATTCCTTTCATATGTTACCGGAACACGAGCAGGCTAGACGTGTAGAATTCCGCAATAATTCCTTTATTCAGCTCCTCCATCAGCATCAGTTAGTGGTTAACACTACTAATTGTTGGGTGTGTGGGTTGATGCCACATACTACAGATAAGGGAATTCCATATCTGGTGTTACCGTATAGTTCCCAAGGGTCAGCTCGAGCATTTCAAACAATGTTTCGAAGCGCACTGGGTTTCCACCCCATTCGAGAGCCGCGTTCCCCCTACTCTGGTCCTACCTCGTATCAAAAACCTTTGTCGATAGCAATAGAGGATTTAGATAGTGATATCTATGATCCCTCGCTCATTCCCGAAGAAGAGGTACAAGCCTATAGAGTCCTAAGTAGAGGTGAATATAGTGTGTTCACTAGCGAAAAGCAGCTTAAAAGCTCGCCTCCGATATGGGTCGTACCCCACACTGGTAATTTTTGTCTTATGGGTCGTGGCCGAAGATCGCAAGCCCGACTTGGAGCAAGTGCTTGCACTGAAAATTACATTCTGCCGATGTCCTCGTCCCCTGTGTTTCTGGCTGCCAAGGGTACATACATTATCTGTTATGATCGTGCATATACATGGTTGCCCGCTGACTTCATGGGCTCATGTTTCATTGCAAATCTGTTGCCTCCGACGTTTACTGTAGATGCCGATTATCATAAGACTAGAGTTGTACGAGGCGTAATTAGCGAAGAGGATACTGCCGGTCAAGAGGCAGGAGACTTTTTCAAGGGTTTCCTCCCGTTTTGGGGACCTATGGTCAATAGTAGGAACCTGAGACAGTTGACTCGAGTGGTAGAATCGACAGCTAATATTACTGCCAGTGCCCTTGGTAATATCACCACAGAACTTCAGGCGGAGAGACTTATGACGTTACAAAACCGTATGGTTTTAGATGTCATCTTAGCAGATCGAGGTGGGGTATGTAAGGTGATCCATTCGAGCTGCTGCATTTTTATCCCAGATAATGCTCCTACTGTCTATCAAGCCATCTCGAGGTTGCATAAGATCTCCGAATCCATACACGTGGATGTAGGGGATTGGACGCTACTTGGATGGTTTTGGGGCCTGATGTCGACTTGGGGTTGGAAAATTCTGATGATCATCGGAGTCGTTGTAGTGTTCCTGTTCACGTGTTGCCTTTGTGTGCAGTGTGGTCCTGCCTTATGTGGCCTCTGTGCTACAACGTGTATGAGACAACCATCTGTTACCAAGGGGACTCGGTTGGACAGAGCTATGCTACAGCAACATCTCGATGGTCTGATGAATATTGAATATGATTCTGACTAGTGCTTGCCTACATGAGGGCAAAAGGAGCGTCTGAGGTTCCGTGACAATTGTAAGTGGTGTTTTCGACTCGCACGAATATGGTCGAGTCTGGTATCTATGAACCGCAAATGACGAGTTTAGTAAGTGTGCGCAGTTTCGCTGTGCTAACTTAAACCGTTCGTTTGTTATGTGAGTTTTTGATCTGTACCCACGGGTTCCATCTTAGATACGGCATCCATTTTGTCTCTTGCCCTCAAGTAGCCAGCGAACGGACGTTGTCCGCTTCGCGACCCTGGGACTTCCAAGATATTTGCGGAAGACACATGTTCTTTGTGAGTGTCTTTATGACGAGGGGGATGCTACTGTAAGGCAGATGGCGCCGCTCGAGGCTCATCTTGCCGCACGGACTTATTGTCTCAGCCGTGCATCTCATTAGGCACGTCCCTTTGATGCCTGTATCTCGTGTTTCCCGTTACCTCCCCTTTTACATTTAATTCCTGGAATAGTGGTAGTTTACTAGGTATTGGCGCCAATAGGGGATGTGCACCTGTCCAAGATTTGGATACTCAATTGTAATGGTTATACGGTGCTACAAGGAGAAGAGAACCACTACCCTCTTCTGGTTTAGGCAAAGCCACAAAATTGTTTGGAACTCCTTAGCACACGTTAAGTAAATTATGTTCAATCTTATACATGTGTTTTCACCATACAGTTCACATAAAATTAAATTCTCAATCCTTTTGTTCAGGTTTGTAGCTTTATTTTCAGGAGACGTCACAGCCAACACGTGTTTCGTCGGTATGGGGAATGTAACCCCCGACTTTCTCAAGGCTGTTAAAAAATAGGTAATGACGTTGTATTACTCACTGTTATTCATAACAGTTTTCAACAGTCTTTATAACATTCTTTTGTGACTAATAAAGGTATAGTGGTGGTGTGAAAGTCCATTCGAACTCTTAGTGCATATTATAAAAAACAAAGTATTTGCATTTTGTGGGAATTGTTGAATCATTAACAGTTAAAAAGTTATGAGCCCATTTAGTGAAATGGAGAGACCGGTGAGAGTGTGCTTAGCATTATCACGGGGACAGCATGCAAGTTATTTAAGGTTCATTTGTGAATGGTATCTGTGTTTTTATAGTAAAGGTAGTGGGTTCATGCATATTTAAGAACCATGCACTTGGTACCTATTCTCCACTCTTTCCGTAGATCTGGATGGAAAAAATGTTGAGGGGTGGGCTGTCAGAACCAGTTAGACTCAGTTGACACTGTATTTAGGATACTCTATTTAGTTCATGTAATAAAGATAGGCAGTACTCACATAATTTGAGGTGATAGTTCCAACCCTCAGTGGGGTTCTTGTAAAGATGAGGAAAATACAAAAGAATTTTCTTTCCAGCGTTGACCAAGATGTTGGTTCAATCTCGGATGAGCTGTGAATGATGTATTAATTTTTAGTGTCAGTAAAATTATGACACATTTACTAATTATGAACTATTTTAACTATTTGGACCTCTCTTATGCAATTTTTAAGCGTTTGTGTTCTATCAAGCTTAAGGGTATTTAACAGGACTATAGTTGCAATAGAGGGAATATTTAATTAGTGGTGCTCCCCATAATATGCCCTTGTGTCATATTTTTTATTGTTATTTCGATTTCAGGTTTATGTTTCAAGACTAAGGTTAGCCATACTATGCTGAACTATTTTTACAAAAGAGTGCTCCCCATATTATTCCCGTATTGTGCCCTTTAGTTAAAGCGGCATCATTCGTGCTGAAATTCGCCACCCTCTCCGTCGTTACTCGGAGTCTGCGTGTTCTACACGCAAAGTCGTTATGTTTTCTTACCTTGTTGCCGTGTTCTTGAGCGGGAGAAAATAAGTCCCGTCTGCTCCGTATATGTTGCAGTACTGGTCTGAATGTTTGGCGGCATATATTTAAATCGGAAAAGCAACCCTTCGGTCCGCCCCTTTCACTTCCGGGTCGTCTGTTGTTGTGTATCCGATCTGTCCCTCGGTTTCTTGTTAGTCACTCGGGCGGCCATATTGGACTACCCACTATGTATATTAAAGATGGCCCTTAGACTATATCTATTAACCGCCTCGAAGGATATTCGGTTTCTATTAGTTGAACTCATTAATCGTCAGCGTTTACGTATTTGAACTGCTGATAAATTGCTAATAATAGTAATCGAAAAATATTTTTTGGATTTTCCGAAAATTTAAAACCTTGCAATATGAGTGGATTCTTTGATGTTATTAGATAATTTATGGATTCGGATATTAATATGATCGGGAATATATTATGATCACAGTCAATTCTTGCCTATGACTACTACCCGTGATTTGTGTGTTTGTGGCTCTTCTTGTCATTGGTGAAATCTGTTGCACAGGTGTTTAGGGTTTCGAATTCATGATAATCGACTATATTATATAGTGCTCCCCATTGCATACGTGTTCTATGTTGATCCTGTGTTCACTATTAAGAAAATTAATTTAGGTTTGGGCCAGTCTCTATACTATCGCATTTCTCCATCCCAAATGAGCTCAGGACATTATTTTGGCCATTAAGTGGTCCATTTCCATTATCAAAATACAGGCATGCAATACAGTTTGATTCCTGCTCACATATATTACTGAAAACTCATCTTAATACATACAAGTTTTCCCTTTACTTTTTACATATATACAACTTTTCTCCATCATTACAGTCTGTATTCCTGTTCTACAGGTATATAGTCTTAATGTACCTATGTGCCTAAAAAATAATGTAGCTCATGGTCTATGTTGAGGCCTAGTTCCACACTCTGAAGTGTCATTATCCAGGTGGCCTCTCTCCTTCGTAGAGCTAATTCTCTATTTCCCCCTCTGGGGTGGACAGGTACATGTTCAATTCCAAAATACTGGAAAGAATGACTATGTGTCTGTGCAGGACAAATGGACATATGTGCTGCCACTGGGTAGCGCATGTCCCCTTGTTTCACCGCCCTGATATGTTCATTTATTCTGTCTTTCAATAGTCTCTTTGTACTTCCTATGTATCTTTTGCCGCATTTGCAATCTAGGGCGTATACCACATACTTGCTGCAATAGTTAATTGTGGTATAAATCTGATATTCTTTATTGTTTGGCCCCTTGAATCTCTTCATCTTTTTGTAAGCCCATTTACAAGCCACACATATTCCACAGCTAAAGAAGCCTGGGTCCGTCAACCAGGTTCTCCTTGTCTGCCTTTCAGGGTAGCTTGGGCTCAATATGTTTCTCAGTGTTTTCCCTTTCCTATAGGTAAGTGTTGCTCTGTCAGTTATGTGTTTACTCAATGTGTTGTCATTGGTGAGTAGATGCCAGTGTTTATTTAGACTTTTCCGTAAGACGGTTGCCCAGTTGTTATAACCCGTCACCAGTCTGATCTTCTCCTGTGTGTTAGTTTGTTTGGGCTTCTCTTTCAAGGTGTCTATTCTGGCTAGTTTGTTTATTCTATTCTCCGCTGTTAGTAGTTCTTTGTGTTTGTATCCTCTATTTGTGAATCTCTTAATTACTCCCCTTTTCTGTGTTTCAAACTCTGCATCTATGCTGCAATTGCGGCGTGTTCTGACTAGTTCCCCATAAGGGATTGCCTTCTTCTGATGTTCTGGGTGAGCGCTAGTCGCATGTAGTAAGGAGTTACAGGCTGTGCTTTTACGATAAAGTCTACTTTGGATTGTTTTATTCTCAATAAAGAATTCCACATCCAAAAATGGTAGTTTAACGTTACTGTGTTCCATGGTGAATCTGATGTTGTGATCATTGTCATTAAGGAATAAATAGAATTCTTGCAGTTTTTCTCTTGTTCCTGTCCAGATCATAAAACAATCGTCAATGTATCTTCCCCAATATAGGATTTCTTTGCTCCATTCTGAGGCCGGTGGACCCCAGATTCTCGTTTCCTCAAACCTTCCCATCACTAGGTTGGCATATGAGGGCGAAAACCTGGAGCCCATCGCCACTCCTTGCTTTTGCCTGTACCATTGGTCTTTAAAAAGGAATATGTTATTGTCCAAAATTGTTTCAATCATCTCTAAAATCATCTCCGTGTGTGACCATGCACTGGCAGGTCTTCTGTTAAGCATGTGTTTAACAGCTGTCAGTCCCGTGTCTCTTTTAATGCAGGTATATAAAGAGACTACATCCAAAGTCACCATTATCATATTTTCGTCCCATGGTAGGTCTGCCATGGTCCCTAGAATATGTTTGGTGTCTCTAATGTACGAAGGAAGATTTTGTACTAATGGCTTTAAAAACACGTCCACATATTCTGAAAGCCTTTCCGTTGGCCCCCCGATGCCCGATATGATCGGTCTACCTGGGGGGAAAGTGTGTGGTTTGTGTACCTTGGGTACTGTGTAAATACATGGGTATCTAGGTCTATCTATTCTTAAATAGGCGTGTTCATTATCATCTATTAGACCCTTTCCATGCCATTGTTTTAGTAGTCTGTTAATGTATTCCGTCAGTCTCCACATTGGATTGGCTCCTATTTGTTCATAACATTCTGTGTTTTCTAGTTGGGTAAGTATTTCTTGGTCATAATCCTTACTTAGCATTATCACCATATTTCCCCCCTTATCTGCTTCTCTGATTGTTAGTTCTTTATTTGAGCTCAGTTCTTTGAGTGCTTTCCTTTCCTCTTTGGTTAGGTTGTCTTTGTGTATATGTCTAACTGTATTCTTGATATTGTGTTGGTCTAGGTCAGCTATTACCGCTTTGTGAAACTGATCTATGTTGTTACCCGCTGTGAGTGTTGGTGTCCATTTTGATTTGTCTTTTAACCCACTAGTAATGTTATAGTCCATGTTTATATCAAAATCCCGCATAATCCTTTCTGTGAGTATGACTTCATCTTCACATTCTGTAATTGACAGTAATAATCTGGTGTCTAAAATATCTTGGATACAATAATTACCATTTGACATCATACCTAGATTTTGCTGCAATTCTTTATTTGTCGATTTAGTCATTTCAAAATGTTTTTTCAATTTCAGACGTCGGGTAAATTTAAACAAATCAATTTTTGTACTACATATATCCCCAACATTGTTAGGGCAGAAACTCATGCCCTTTTCTAACACAGATTTCATATCTTTTGTGAGGTCAAGGTCACTCAAATTCATAACTGTAACATTATTCATTTCCTCTGATTCTGATTCCAGGACCTGGTTCTCATTCCTTCTCTGCTTGGCCCTGGCGCCTGCTCTTTTGCCTCTCCTTGTTTTCCTTGTGGACCTGGTTTCTTGCTTTCCCTGTTCCCTTTCTTTATTCTGTTGATTTCCAATAAAAAACTATTATTGGGGTCAACTGCACTTGTAGCTCCCATTACTTCTATGCTATTCTCACTTGAGTTGATGGTATCTAGGGAGGTTGTGCTGGAGCCAACTGACACGGTTTCACTTGGAGTCTGAGTGGTATTTTTGGGGATGAGGTGATCGTATTTCTTGGCGAAGGTGAATACCCTCCCGCCCAGGTAGTCACGTTCATCCCTCTTAAGTTTCTTACTCTTTTTATATTTAATATCAGTGACATGTCGTTGTACTATGTCATTTAGGATCTGATAGTTCTTTGTGGTCACATCAGGGAGATTAAGATCTTTGATTTCTTGTTCAAGTTTGTCTATCTCTACTTGTAATTTGGCCACTTTTCTTTCACAATTCTCTATTAGTATCATTATCAGATTATTCGAATTACTGGTTAGTTCTTTCTCCCAGGCTAGTAAAAGATCTGGTTCAAGGTCCTCGTATGTTGGCATGATCTGCGATCTGAGGCCCCTTGGGATCCTTTTGACCTTTATATATTGTTTTAAAGTTGCTGCATCCCACCACCTTGATGACTCTGTGATCTTAAGTTTTTCTAATCTTACAAATTTTTCTTTGAGACCCTCATGTCTAGGGGGTTGTACTCCTTGACCTGAAGAGGTACTGGGTTGTTGCATACCCATGTTGCTAAATAAATCTTCAGCTTCTTTGTCTCTGTCTGCTCTATTATTAGTCATAGAATTCATGGTGTTCCCGTAGGCTGCCCCTAGTCGCAAATAGACGTTTAATTCCTGGAATAGTGGTAGTTTACTAGGTATTGGCGCCAATAGGGGATGTGCACCTGTCCAAGATTTGGATACTCAATTGTAATGGTTACACGGTGCTACAAGGAGAAGAGAACCACTACCCTCTTCTGGTTTAGGCAAAGCCACAAAATTGTTTGGAACTCCTTAGCACACGTTAAGTAAATTATGTTCAATCTTATACATGTGTTTTCACCATACAGTTCACGTAAAATTAAATTCTCAATCCTTTTGTTCAGGTTTGTAGCTTTATTTTCAGGAGACGTCACAGCCAACACGTGTTTCGTCGGTATGGGGAATGTAACCCCCGACTTTCTCAAGGCTGTTAAAAAATAGGTAATGACGTTGTATTACTCACTGTTATTCATAACAGTTTTCAACAGTCTTTATAACATTCTTTTGTGACTAATAAAGGTATAGTGGTGGTGTGAAAGTCCATTCGAACTCTTAGTGCATATTATAAAAAACAAAGTATTTGCATTTTGTGGGAATTGTTGAATCATTAACAGTTAAAAAGTTATGAGCCCATTTAGTGAAATGGAGAGACCGGTGAGAGTGTGCTTAGCATTATCACGGGGACAGCATGCAAGTTATTTAAGGTTCATTTGTGAATGGTATCTGTGTTTTTATAGTAAAGGTAGTGGGTTCATGCATATTTAAGAACCATGCACTTGGTACCTATTCTCCACTCTTTCCGTAGATCTGGATGGAAAAAATGTTGAGGGGTGGGCTGTCAGAACCAGTTAGACTCAGTTGACACTGTATTTAGGATACTCTATTTAGTTCATGTAATAAAGATAGGCAGTACTCACAAAATTTGAGGTGATAGTTCCAACCCTCAGTGGGGTTCTTGTAAAGATGAGGAAAATACAAAAGAATTTTCTTTCCAGCGTTGACCAAGATGTTGGTTCAATCTCGGATGAGCTGTGAATGATGTATTAATTTTTAGTGTCAGTAAAATTATGACACATTTACTAATTATGAACTATTTTAACTATTTGGACCTCTCTTATGCAATTTTTAAGCGTTTGTGTTCTATCAAGCTTAAGGGTATTTAACAGGACTATAGTTGCAATAGAGGGAATATTTAATTAGTGGTGCTCCCCATAATATGCCCTTGTGTCATATTTTTTATTGTTATTTCGATTTCAGGTTTATGTTTCAAGACTAAGGTTAGCCATACTATGCTGAACTATTTTTACAAAAGAGTGCTCCCCATATTATTCCCGTATTGTGCCCTTTAGTTAAAGCGGCATCATTCGTGCTGAAATTCGCCACCCTCTCCGTCGTTACTCGGAGTCTGCGTGTTCTACACGCAAAGTCGTTATGTTTTCTTACCTTGTTGCCGTGTTCTTGAGCGGGAGAAAATAAGTCCCGTCTGCTCCGTATATGTTGCAGTACTGGTCTGAATGTTTGGCGGCATATATTTAAATCGGAAAAGCAACCCTTCGGTCCGCCCCTTTCACTTCCGGGTCGTCTGTTGTTGTGTATCCGATCTGTCCCTCGGTTTCTTGTTAGTCACTCGGGCGGCCATATTGGACTACCCACTATGTATATTAAAGATGGCCCTTAGACTATATCTATGAACCGCCTCGAAGGATATTCGGTTTCTATTAGTTGAACTCATTAATCGTCAGCGTTTACGTATTTGAACTGCTGATAAATTGCTAATAATAGTAATCGAAAAATATTTTTTGGATTTTCCGAAAATTTAAAACCTTGCAATATGAGTGGATTCTTTGATGTTATTAGATAATTTATGGATTCGGATATTAATATGATCGGGAATATATTATGATCACAGTCAATTCTTGCCTATGACTACTACCCGTGATTTGTGTGTTTGTGGCTCTTCTTGTCATTGGTGAAATCTGTTGCACAGGTGTTTAGGGTTTCGAATTCATGATAATCGACTATATTATATAGTGCTCCCCATTGCATACGTGTTCTATGTTGATCCTGTGTTCACTATTAAGAAAATTAATTTAGGTTTGGGCCAGTCTCTATACTATCGCATTTCTCCATCCCAAATGAGCTCAGGACATTATTTTGGCCATTAAGTGGTCCATTTCCATTATCAAAATACAGGCATGCAATACAGTTTGATTCCTGCTCACTTATATTACTGAAAACTCATCTTAATACATACAAGTTTTCCCTTTACTTTTTACATATATACAACTTTTCTCCATCATTACAGTCTGTATTCCTGTTCTACAGGTATATAGTCTTAATGTACCTATGTGCCTAAAAAATAATGTAGCTCATGGTCTATGTTGAGGCCTAGTTCCACACTCTGAAGTGTCATTATCCAGGTGGCCTCTCTCCTTCGTAGAGCTAATTCTCTATTTCCCCCTCTGGGGTGGACAGGTACATGTTCAATTCCAAAATACTGGAAAGAATGACTATGTGTCTGTGCAGGACAAATGGACATATGTGCTGCCACTGGGTAGCGCATGTCCCCTTGTTTCACCGCCCTGATATGTTCATTTATTCTGTCTTTCAATAGTCTCTTTGTACTTCCTATGTATCTTTTGCCGCATTTGCAATCTAGGGCGTATACCACATACTTGCTGCAACAGTTAATTGTGGTATAAATCTGATATTCTTTATTGTTTGGCCCCTTGAATCTCTTCATCTTTTTGTAAGCCCATTTACAAGCCACACATATTCCACAGCTAAAGAAGCCTGGGTCCGTCAACCAGGTTCTCCTTGTCTGCCTTTCAGGGTAGCTTGGGCTCAATATGTTTCTCAGTGTTTTCCCTTTCCTATAGGTAAGTGTTGCTCTGTCAGTTATGTGTTTACTCAATGTGTTGTCATTGGGGAGTAGATGCCAGTGTTTATTTAGACTTTTCCGTAAGACGGTTGCCCAGTTGTTATAACCCGTCACCAGTCTGATCTTCTCCTGTGTGTTAGTTTGTTTGGGCTTCTCTTTCAAGGTGTCTATTCTGGCTAGTTTGTTTATTCTATTCTCCGCTGTTAGTAGTTCTTTGTGTTTGTATCCTCTATTTGTGAATCTCTTAATTACTCCCCTTTTCTGTGTTTCAAACTCTGCATCTATGCTGCAATTGCGGCGTGTTCTGACTAGTTCCCCATAAGGGATTGCCTTCTTCTGATGTTCTGGGTGAGCGCTAGTCGCATGTAGTAAGGAGTTACAGGCTGTGCTTTTACGATAAAGTCTACTTTGGATTGTTTTATTCTCAATAAAGAATTCAACATCCAAAAATGGTAGTTTAACGTTACTGTGTTCCATGGTGAATCTGATGTTGTGATCATTGTCATTAAGGAATAAATAGAATTCTTGCAGTTTTTCTCTTGTTCCTGTCCAGATCATAAAACAATCGTCAATGTATCTTCCCCAATATAGGATTTCTTTGCTCCATTCTGAGGCCGGTGGACCCCAGATTCTCGTTTCCTCAAACCTTCCCATCACTAGGTTGGCATATGAGGGCGAAAACCTGGAGCCCATCGCCACTCCTTGCTTTTGCCTGTACCATTGGTCTTTAAAAAGGAATATGTTATTGTCCAAAATTGTTTCAATCATCTCTAAAATCATCTCCGTGTGTGACCATGCACTGGCAGGTCTTCTGTTAAGCATGTGTTTAACAGCTGTCAGTCCCGTGTCTCTTTTAATGCAGGTATATAAAGAGACTACATCCAAAGTCACCATTATCATATTTTCGTCCCATGGTAGGTCTGCCATGGTCCCTAGAATATGTTTGGTGTCTCTAATGTACGAAGGAAGATTTTGTACTAATGGCTTTAAAAACACGTCCACATATTCTGAAAGCCTTTCCGTTGGCCCCCCGATGCCCGATATGATCGGTCTACCTGGGGGGAAAGTGTGTGGTTTGTGTACCTTGGGTACTGTGTAAATACATGGGTATCTAGGTCTATCTATTCTTAAATAGGCGTGTTCATTATCATCTATTAGACCCTTTCCATGCCATTGTTTTAGTAGTCTGTTAATGTATTCCGTCAGTCTCCACATTGGATTGGCTCCTATTTGTTCATAACATTCTGTGTTTTCTAGTTGGGTAAGTATTTCTTGGTCATAATCCTTACTTAGCATTATCACCATATTTCCCCCCTTATCTGCTTCTCTGATTGTTAGTTCTTTATTTGAGCTCAGTTCTTTGAGTGCTTTCCTTTCCTCTTTGGTTAGGTTGTCTTTGTGTATATGTCTAACTGTATTCTTGATATTGTGTTGGTCTAGGTCAGCTATTACCGCTTTGTGAAACTGATCTATGTTGTTACCCGCTGTGAGTGTTGGTGTCCATTTTGATTTGTCTTTTAACCCACTAGTAATGTTATAGTCCATGTTTATATCAAAATCCCGCATAATCCTTTCTGTGAGTATGACTTCATCTTCACATTCTGTAATTGACAGTAATAATCTGGTGTCTAAAATATCTTGGATACAATAATTACCATTTGACATCATACCTAGATTTTGCTGCAATTCTTTATTTGTCGATTTAGTCATTTCAAAATGTTTTTTCAATTTCAGACGTCGGGTAAATTTAAACAAATCAATTTTTGTACTACATATATCCCCAACATTGTTAGGGCAGAAACTCATGCCCTTTTCTAACACAGATTTCATATCTTTTGTGAGGTCAAGGTCACTCAAATTCATAACTGTAACATTATTCATTTCCTCTGATTCTGATTCCAGGACCTGGTTCTCATTCATTCTCTGCTTGGCCCTGGCGCCTGCTCTTTTGCCTCTCCTTGTTTTCCTTGTGGACCTGGTTTCTTGCTTTCCCTGTTCCCTTTCTTTATTCTGTTGATTTCCAATAAAAAACTATTATTGGGGTCAACTGCACTTGTAGCTCCCATTACTTCTATGCTATTCTCACTTGAGTTGATGGTATCTAGGGAGGTTGTGCTGGAGCCAACTGACACGGTTTCACTTGGAGTCTGAGTGGTATTTTTGGGGATGAGGTGATCGTAACATCGATAACATAATTTACTTAACGTGTGCTAAGGAGTTCCAAACAATTTTGTGGCTTTGCCTAAACCAGAAGAGGGTAGTGGTTCTCTTCTCCTTGTAGCACCGTATAACCATTACAATTGAGTATCCAAATCTTGGACAGGTGCACATCCCCTATTGGCGCCAATACCTAGTAAACTACCACTATTCCAGGAATTAAACGTCTATTTGCGACTAGGGGCAGCCTACGGGAACACCATGAATTCTATGACTAATAATAGAGCAGACAGAGACAAAGAAGCTGAAGATTTATTTAGCAACATGGGTATGCAACAACCCAGTACCTCTTCAGGTCAAGGAGTACAACCCCCTAGACATGAGGGTCTCAAAGAAAAATTTGTAAGATTAGAAAAACTTAAGATCACAGAGTCATCAAGGTGGTGGGATGCAGCAACTTTAAAACAATATATAAAGGTCAAAAGGATCCCAAGGGGCCTCAGATCGCAGATCATGCCAACATACGAGGACCTTGAACCAGATCTTTTACTAGCCTGGGAGAAAGAACTAACCAGTAATTCGAATAATCTGATAATGATACTAATAGAGAATTGTGAAAGAAAAGTGGCCAAATTACAAGTAGAGATAGACAAACTTGAACAAGAAATCAAAGATCTTAATCTCCCTGATGTGACCACAAAGAACTATCAGATCCTAAATGACATAGTACAACGACATGTCACTGATATTAAATATAAAAAGAGTAAGAAACTTAAGAGGGATGAACGTGACTACCTGGGCGGGAGGGTATTCACCTTCGCCAAGAAATACGATCACCTCATCCCCAAAAATACCACTCAGACTCCAAGTGAAACCGTGTCAGTTGGCTCCAGCACAACCTCCCTAGATACCATCAACTCAAGTGAGAATAGCATAGAAGTAATGGGAGCTACAAGTGCAGTTGACCCCAATAATAGTTTTTTATTGGAAATCAACAGAATAAAGAAAGGGAACAGGGAAAGCAAGAAACCAGGTCCACAAGGAAAACAAGGAGAGGCAAAAGAGCAGGCGCCAGGGCCAAGCAGAGAAGGAATGAGAACCAGGTCCTGGAATCAGAATCAGAGGAAATGAATAATGTTACAGTTATGAATTTGAGTGACCTTGACCTCACAAAAGATATGAAATCTGTGTTAGAAAAGGGCATGAGTTTCTGCCCTAACAATGTTGGGGATATATGTAGTACAAAAATTGATTTGTTTAAATTTACCCGACGTCTGAAATTGAAAAAACATTTTGAAATGACTAAATCGACAAATAAAGAATTGCAGCAAAATCTAGGTATGATGTCAAATGGTAATTATTGTATCCAAGATATTTTAGACACCAGATTATTACTGTCAATTACAGAATGTGAAGATGAAGTCATACTCACAGAAAGGATTATGCGGGATTTTGATATAAACATGGACTATAACATTACTAGTGGGTTAAAAGACAAATCAAAATGGACACCAACACTCACAGCGGGTAACAACATAGATCAGTTTCACAAAGCGGTAATAGCTGACCTAGACCAACACAATATCAAGAATACAGTTAGACATATACACAAAGACAACCTAACCAAAGAGGAAAGGAAAGCACTCAAAGAACTGAGCTCAAATAAAGAACTAACAATCAGAGAAGCAGATAAGGGGGGAAATATGGTGATAATGCTAAGTAAGGATTATGACCAAGAAATACTTACCCAACTAGAAAACACAGAATGTTATGAACAAATAGGAGCCAATCCAATGTGGAGACTGACGGAATACATTAACAGACTACTAAAACAATGGCATGGAAAGGGTCTAATAGATGATAATGAACACGCCTATTTAAGAATAGATAGACCTAGATACCCATGTATTTACACAGTACCCAAGGTACACAAACCACACACTTTCCCCCCAGGTAGACCGATCATATCGGGCATCGGGGGGCCAACGGAAAGGCTTTCAGAATATGTGGACGTGTTTTTAAAGCCATTAGTACAAAATCTTCCTTCGTACATTAGAGACACCAAACATATTCTAGGGACCATGGCAGACCTACCATGGGACGAAAATATGATAATGGTGACTTTGGATGTAGTCTCTTTATATACCTGCATTAAAAGAGACACGGGACTGACAGCTGTTAAACACATGCTTAACAGAAGACCTGCCAGTGCATGGTCACACACGGAGATGATTTTAGAGATGATTGAAACAATTTTGGACAATAACATATTCCTTTTTAAAGACCAATGGTACAGGCAAAAGCAAGGAGTGGCGATGGGCTCCAGGTTTTCGCCCTCATATGCCAACCTAGTGATGGGAAGGTTTGAGGAAACGAGAATCTGGGGTCCACCGGCCTCAGAATGGAGCAAAGAAATCCTATATTGGGGAAGATACATTGACGATTGTTTTATGATCTGGACAGGAACAAGAGAAAAACTGCAAGAATTCTATTTATTCCTTAATGACAATGATCACAACATCAGATTCACCATGGAACACAGTAACGTTAAACTACCATTTTTGGATGTTGAATTCTTTATTGAGAATAAAACAATCCAAAGTAGACTTTATCGTAAAAGCACAGCCTGTAACTCCTTACTACATGCGACTAGCGCTCACCCAGAACATCAGAAGAAGGCAATCCCTTATGGGGAACTAGTCAGAACACGCCGCAATTGCAGCATAGATGCAGAGTTTGAAACACAGAAAAGGGGAGTAATTAAGAGATTCACAAATAGAGGATACAAACACAAAGAACTACTAACAGCGGAGAATAGAATAAACAAACTAGCCAGAATAGACACCTTGAAAGAGAAGCCCAAACAAACTAACACACAGGAGAAGATCAGACTGGTGACGGGTTATAACAACTGGGCAACCGTCTTACGGAAAAGTCTAAATAAACACTGGCATCTACTCACCAATGACAACACATTGAGTAAACACATAACTGACAGAGCAACACTTACCTATAGGAAAGGGAAAACACTGAGAAACATATTGAGCCCAAGCTACCCTGAAAGGCAGACAAGGAGAACCTGGTTGACGGACCCAGGCTTCTTTAGCTGTGGAATATGTGTGGCTTGTAAATGGGCTTACAAAAAGATGAAGAGATTCAAGGGGCCAAACAATAAAGAATATCAGATTTATACCACAATTAACTATTGCAGCAAGTATGTGGTATACGCCCTAGATTGCAAATGCGGCAAAAGATACATAGGAAGTACAAAGAGACTATTGAAAGACAGAATAAATGAACATATCAGGGCGGTGAAACAAGGGGACATGCGCTACCCAGTGGCAGCACATATGTCCATTTGTCCTGCACAGACACATAGTCATTCTTTCCAGTATTTTGGAATTGAACATGTACCTGTCCACCCCAGAGGGGGAAATAGAGAATTAGCTCTACGAAGGAGAGAGGCCACCTGGATAATGACACTTCAGAGTGTGGAACTAGGCCTCAACATAGACCATGAGCTACATTATTTTTTAGGCACATAGGTACATTAAGACTATATACCTGTAGAACAGGAATACAGACTGTAATGATGGAGAAAAGTTGTATATATGTAAAAAGTAAAGGGAAAACTTGTATGTATTAAGATGAGTTTTCAGTAATATATGTGAGCAGGAATCAAACTGTATTGCATGCCTGTATTTTGATAATGGAAATGGACCACTTAATGGCCAAAATAATGTCCTGAGCTCATTTGGGATGGAGAAATGCGATAGTATAGAGACTGGCCCAAACCTAAATTAATTTTCTTAATAGTGAACACAGGATCAACATAGAACACGTATGCAATGGGGAGCACTATATAATATAGTCGATTATCATGAATTCGAAACCCTAAACACCTGTGCAACAGATTTCACCAATGACAAGAAGAGCCACAAACACACAAATCACGGGTAGTAGTCATAGGCAAGAATTGACTGTGATCATAATATATTCCCGATCATATTAATATCCGAATCCATAAATTATCTAATAACATCAAAGAATCCACTCATATTGCAAGGTTTTAAATTTTCGGAAAATCCAAAAAATATTTTTCGATTACTATTATTAGCAATTTATCAGCAGTTCAAATACGTAAACGCTGACGATTAATGAGTTCAACTAATAGAAACCGAATATCCTTCGAGGCGGTTCATAGATATAGTCTAAGGGCCATCTTTAATATACATAGTGGGTAGTCCAATATGGCCGCCCGAGTGACTAACAAGAAACCGAGGGACAGATCGGATACACAACAACAGACGACCCGGAAGTGAAAGGGGCGGACCGAAGGGTTGCTTTTCCGATTTAAATATATGCCGCCAAACATTCAGACCAGTACTGCAACATATACGGAGCAGACGGGACTTATTTTCTCCCGCTCAAGAACACGGCAACAAGGTAAGAAAACATAACGACTTTGCGTGTAGAACACGCAGACTCCGAGTAACGACGGAGAGGGTGGCGAATTTCAGCACGAATGATGCCGCTTTAACTAAAGGGCACAATACGGGAATAATATGGGGAGCACTCTTTTGTAAAAATAGTTCAGCATAGTATGGCTAACCTTAGTCTTGAAACATAAACCTGAAATCGAAATAACAATAAAAAATATGACACAAGGGCATATTATGGGGAGCACCACTAATTAAATATTCCCTCTATTGCAACTATAGTCCTGTTAAATACCCTTAAGCTTGATAGAACACAAACGCTTAAAAATTGCATAAGAGAGGTCCAAATAGTTAAAATAGTTCATAATTAGTAAATGTGTCATAATTTTACTGACACTAAAAATTAATACAGCATTCACAGCTCATCCGAGATTGAACCAACATCTTGGTCAATGCTGGAAAGAAAATTCTTTTGTATTTTCCTCATCTTTACAAGAACCCCACTGAGGGTTGGAACTATCACCTCAAATTATGTGAGTACTGCCTATCTTTATTACATGAACTAAATAGAGTATCCTAAATACAGTGTCAACTGAGTCTAACTGGTTCTGACAGCCCACCCCTCAACATTTTTTCCATCCAGATCTACGGAAAGAGTGGAGAATAGGTACCAAGTGCATGGTTCTTAAATATGCATGAACCCACTACCTTTACTATAAAAACACAGATACCATTCACAAATGAACCTTAAATAACTTGCATGCTGTCCCCGTGATAATGCTAAGCACACTCTCACCGGTCTCTCCATTTCACTAAATGGGCTCATAACTTTTTAACTGTTAATGATTCAACAATTCCCACAAAATGCAAATACTTTGTTTTTTATAATATGCACTAAGAGTTCGAATGGACTTTCACACCACCACTATACCTTTATTAGTCACAAAAGAATGTTATAAAGACTGTTGAAAACTGTTATGAATAACAGTGAGTAATACAACGTCATTACCTATTTTTTAACAGCCTTGAGAAAGTCGGGGGTTACATTCCCCATACCGACGAAACACGTGTTGGCTGTGACGCCTCCCCTTTTACACCCTTTCCGATCTCCCCACTGTCTCCGTCTTCCTTTGCACCTGTCTTTGTTCCTATTTCGATCTGTTTTACTGCTGATTGGAATTCGCTAATGGTGGGAAGATGATTTTTACAGTTGGGAACCGCCAAATGTTTCCGCACTTATGTTCCGGACCTCATGTGTTTCAAAGTGACCAAAGCGACCCCTCCGGGGGCTAATGATGGGAACCGGGTTGTAAACTTTTGTGTTCAATGTAACTCTATGGGTAAAAACTGTATAAAAGGAGCGGTCCACAGAACCAATTTGAAGCAGTCTCCCCAAGTTGCACGTGGTGTACTTGTCGTGATCTCTGTGTTCCCTGCAGCAAATAAACCTTGAATCTTTGACGTCGAAGGAAGTGTCCCGTGTCTCTGTGATTCGTACGCCGGAGCAGGTTACCCACGAAAGTTTCAGGTGTTGTGCCCTGGCACCGCTGGGTCTTAAAGAACCCAGTCCTTCACAGGCTCCTGCTCAACCCCCAGAATCCTGCCCAGACAGTCTCCTGCTCAGCCCCCAGACTCCTGCTCAGCCCCAGACTCCTGCTCAGCCCCCAGCCTCCTGCTCCTCAGCCCCCAGGCTCCTGCTCAACCCCCAGACTCCTGCTCAACCCCCAGACTCCTGCTCAGACAGTCTCCTGCTCCTCAGCCCCCAGACTCCTACTCAGACCCCAGACCCCTGCTCAGACCCAAGACACCAGCTCAGCCTCCAGACTCCTGCTCATCCCCCAGTCTCCTGCTCATCACCCAGACTCCAGCCCCCAGACTCCTGCTCAGCCCTTAGACTCCCGCTCAGCCCTCAGACTCCTGCTTAGCACCCAGACTCCTGCTCAGTCCCCAGACTCCTGCTCAGCCCCCAAACTCCTGCTCAGCCCCCAGACTCCTGCTCAGACTCCAGACTCCTGCTCAGCCCCCAGACTCCTGCTCAGCCCCCGACTCCAGTTCAGCCCCCAGTCTCTTGCTCAGCCCCCTGACTCCTGCTCAGACCCCAGACGCCAGCTCAGCCCCCAGACTCCTGCTCATCCCCCAAACTCCTGCTCAGCCCCCAGACTCCAGCTTGAGGTTCCGTGACGATTTGAGCCCGTGTTTTCAATATTGTCGGAAATACATAACATTGGTATCAGCGAACCGCAAATGATCCATTTAGCATATCCTGGTGTTTTCGCTACGCTACGAGCAAGAGTACTCCTGTAGGGAACGCATTTCTGATCTACCCATGGCATCCATCTTAGCTCATGGCAGCCATTTTGTGTTTCTTGCCCTCACATACGCAATAACCTTTGATCACTTCATTTCGATTAAGGGCACGTAGCCTTAGCCGATGATTCACCTCTTTAGTGACACGTGCACCTTGGAACAGAACACGCTGTAGCTGCATGACTCGACAAAGGCTGCCTCCTCTGCCCGAGGCCAGTCCTGCTATACTGGTTCTTGTGGTCGTTGGCCTGATCATGATTAGGCGGCCGAAGCTGGTAGCCTTGCCCATTTACGACCCACAAACATCCCTTATCCTGCTTTTCTATCTTCTGCACCTGGCTCTGCTCCTTTCCTTCTGGGCCTTTATTAGGGGGAGGTAACGAAATTTACGATGAGGCGGTCCGGGTCTTGAATAAAAAGTTGACATGAGATTATGATGGAAAAGTGGGAACCCCTCGTTCGTAATGTTTTGACATCAGATATTGTCGACGATTCCTGTGCAACGCCAAATATTTATTGTTTAGGACACAAAGGTTTGGGAATGTACTAACATGTGAAGAATTTGCCTGAAGCCCAATTTTTAGTATATAAGGAGCAACCCTCTTTGTACAAATCGAACAGGCTCCTAGACACTGCCCATGCGTAGTTTCTGTGACTTCTGTGTCCCTGCAGTAATAAACCTTTGGTCTTTGACGCCACCATCGAGAAGCCCGTGTTTCTGTTTATTTGTGCACCAAGACAGGTGGAACTCCGGGGTCTTCGGGTGTTGTTCCCTGACACCTCTGGACGGAACCAAAAAGTCCAGAACTCCAATTGGCGCCCACGTGGGGCGACGTCATTCGGTACCGGTCCAAAAGCCTGAAGAGTTCGAGAAGCTTTGTGTGAAGATTCCTGAGGGAGGCGCCCCACTTCATCGATCCCGGCATATCGCAAAAGTGGCCCGACGTTCTCTTCCACGAGGGTTCCCGTTCAGGACGGCTGCAGTGGTCCGTTGCCTTGACCGTATCCCTGTCTTGGACCCGAGGTGCAGTCCTTAGTACGGCGAAACGTGACAGGTTTCTCCTTGGTGACGTCTTCAGTGCCTCAGTTAAGTATTTAGTGATTGCTAGCTGGTTATTTCGTGAGGGTTGTTAAAATCCTTTTTGGTTCTTGGTTTGGTTTGGTTTCGTAAGATTATCACTGGTTGTTCTGGTTGCGATAATCTATTTGGTTTAGTTTTGGGTATCGATACATTTGTTCGCTTTTGGTAGGCCTAAGTTCTTGGTTCGAGTGCACATCCCTGTTTGTATTGTTTGTTCTGTGTTCCGGATTACAAAATGGTAAGTCGGAGAAATTGTATGTTGGCGTGTTTTGGTTGCAACAGTGATTCACGATTGGAGGACTCATGTCTGGTTCCTCCGATTGGGACTCCTCTATATGATCTTTACTGTAAGCATGGTGTGGGTCCTATATCGTATAATGAGGTATGGGTCCGCTACACTGAGAAAGACGGTGTCCTTAGTTGGCCACTACATGGTAGTTTTGAACCCGAAATCCTTGACAATTTAGAAGTGAAATTGTTTAAGAAGAAAGCCCGGCCGGCAATGTTTGATTCTTCCCGTTACTGGCGAAAGGAATCTAAACAGAGAGAGATTAAAAGGTTGAAAAAAGAACAGAAAGAGCAAGAGTTAACTTTAGAACAAGCGGCTAAGCAGCTGCAAGATAACGAGTCTGAGAAGGCAATGGAAATAGCTACTAGAGAGCGTAACTTAGCAATAGATAAGTGCTATCCTGCCTTGCCATCGAGTACGACTAAGATAGTAGAGGATCCCGAAAATGATCCTCTGTTGTCTTACTTGTTACGGTCACCACCACCGTATGCACAGGGTACTACGGCTCCACCTGTACCCAATGTTCAATTGCCGGTTGCTGGACAACCTGGTATTCCTGCTCCTGCCCCTCAGAATCAAGCTCCTATACCTCCTGTGGTTAATGTAAATGTTCCTACGGCACCTCCTCTTCCTGGGTTGCCGACTTTTTTGCCTATACCTGTATCGCTTACACCTACTGTTTCACAAGCTATTCTCTTCGATACTCCTACTGTCCCGCTATCTGTTCCAACTGCTACTGTGTTCTCTGCATCTGCCAGTATGTTGACTCCGCTTTCTGTTCGTCGAAGAATCACTGATTCTGTCTCTAACATTCTGTCTCCTTTCTATAAATCTTTAATCAAGACTCCTACTTCTGACTCCGTACAAAGACGTAGTCAACTCCCAAGTACTGAGGAACGGGGAATATTAGATTCCACGGCTCTCAGATGGATTTCGAAAAGTAGGAGATATAGTACGAGAGATGTACTAGATACATTTATGCAGTGGAATGAACCAACGCAACGATATGTCTTTGACGAGATGTGCTCTCTTTTACGTGAGGGACTAGAAGAAGATGACTCTGAATTGAATTTAGAAGACCTAATTAATGTTCAGAAAGAGTTTGCTGCAGGAATAATAGTAGGTCAAAATATAAAAGAAGCGATGGAACTGATTTTAAGTTATAGGAATGATCCATCACTTCGTTCACCGAGAGATTTAGAGAAAGGTAGTACGAAGCAGAATCGACAATATCCAATGAGGGAGGTTCCTCCAATTTGGCGCGACGCTGTACAAGCTGATGTTGCCAATGGTATTGTAGCCGCTCCGGCGCAATTCCAAAGAGTGTGGATACACATTCCGTGGAAGCGAGCTGAAGTGTTAGCAGTGAAGCAGGCCTTGCCAGACCCGCGTAAGAATCCTGCTGGGTACTATAAGGAATTAGCACAAACAGTTGAGGCCTGTGTAATGAATCTGGCGGACATTGACATGTTATTTGGGAATGTAGTTCCGCAACCAATTTGGGCTAAAATTCGTAAAGAGAATCATCCAGTTGCCCTAGGTGGTAATTGGGCAGATATCATTGCAGCAGATGGTCAGCAAATAGGTGGTTCCAAACCCGAACCTCTAATTGCTAATCTTCCAGGTAGAATAATCGATTTAATGAAGACTCTGATGCCGGCATTGCGTGTTAAGTGGGACAAGTTGTCCGCATGCAGGCAAAAGAAAGACGAAAGTGTCTCCGACTTTTTCACGAGGTTCGAAGAGACTTTTGTAGATCATAGTGGTCAGGATATGAGCACAGAAGGAGGACAGAGATTGTTTGTCGATAAATTCGTGCACAATTTGTTACCTGAACTATGCAATAAATTAAAAGATTCCGAGAGTGCGTGGGCTGTGTCTACAACTGCGCAAATACTTGCAACTGCACAGTATTATGAAAACAGGGATAAAGAGGAGAAAGAGAAATCAGATAAGAAAACGAAAGATTTAAAAACTAAAGTTCTTTTGCAACAGGCATATCCGCCTCGCATGAATCAAAATAACACGCAGCAAGGATCGTATCAAAGGACAGATTATGGTTCTCAGAGACCACAATATCAGTGGAATCAGTGTGCGTATTGTAAGAAAGAGGGTCATTATAAAAATGAGTGTCCAGCCTTAGCGCAAAATAACGCAGCAGCAGCTCAGAGAGGTCGTGGTGGTTTTGTGCAGAGTTCTAGAGGTCGAGGACGAGGTGCTATGCCTCCACAGACAAATGATCGCCCTTCCAATCACTTTGATCAACGAAATGGACAGTCTGCCCAACAAAATAGATCTCAACAGTATCATGTTGAAGACTATTGTGAAAATGATGAGGGATTTCAACAAAATGAGTACTAGGACAGCCATGGACAGAGAGAGGGAGTAGTATCAGTTCCAGTGGATCAGAGTGGGCCTTATGTCGCAGTAGCAACATCAGGTGTAGTCGAACCGTTTCTGTTGGATACTGGTGCCGCAAAAAGTTCGATCATTCATGCGAAACTCCCTGGCGCACCTTTGTCCGGCTTAACAAATGTTTCTGTAGGTTTTTCAGGCGCCCCCGTTTACAACCCGGTATCTGGTCCTTTGGCTATTTCTGTTGGACCGTGTCAATTAAAAGCACCCCTGATTTTGACGACAGGTTGTAATGAAAATCTGCTTGGTTTAGACTTGTTAAAACGCCTATATGCGACATTGTACTGTTCTCCGGAAGGAGTACAGCTTACGTTGGGTAAAAGAATCACCTCTCCGATGTACTTGTCAATGGATGCACTCCCGCCAGAGCTGCGTTCACTCCCTGATACTCTTTGGGCGACTGGTCCTAATGATGTAGGCCTTTTAGAAATACCACCATATGTAGTCACTTTAAAAGCAAATGTAAAATTTCCACGAATTCCTCAATACAAGATCTCTAATGAAGGTGAACGTGCACTTTTATTGATTGTGCAGGATTTGATTAAGAAAGGTGTGGTTGAAGAAACTAGAGGAAATGTCTGTAATAGTCCTGTATTACCGATTTTGAAACGAACTGATCCTACAAAGCCTCCAGTATATAGGTTTGTTATAGATCTCAGAGAGGTTAATAAAATTGTGGTTCCGCAGTTTCCTGTGGTTCCAGACATTACTGCCTTGTTAACATTGATTCCTGCTACAGCTACATGGTTTTCAGTCATCGACTTGAAAAACGCCTTTTTCAGCATTCCGATAGCCGAGGAAAGCAGAGATATTTTCGGCTTCTGTCTAGGAGGTCCAAGCTTCAGATTTAAACGCGCTCCACAAGGCTATTGTGAAAGCCCATCCATTTACAGTCAGGCATTAAAAAGTCAGTTAGATTCCTTTGTACTTCCTCCAGGTTCTGCTCTAGTGCAGTATGTAGATGACCTTCTAGTGGCTGCCGATGACAAGGAAACTTGCAAAGCAGCTACGATTTCGTTATTGCATCATTTGTCTAATTTGAATCACAAGGTGTCACCTTCCAAAATGCAATATTGCTGCCAAGAAGTGACCTACCTAGGTCATCTCTTGTCAAAGGAGGGAAGGAAGTTGACCCCAGAGAGAATAAAAGCAATTACGCAGATGAGTGTTCCTCGCACACAGAGAGAAGTGCGTGCCTTTCTAGGTATTACCTCTTACTGTAGGCAGTGGATCCCAAATTTTTCTCTTTTAGCAAAACCATTGGTAGCTTTGACTGGGAAAAATGTTCCGAGTCCGGTGCCATGGTCTGCTGAATGTCAGGAGAGTTTTTCTGAGTTACGAAATGCACTTTGTTCAGCTCCTGTATTGGGCACACCCGATTACAGCAAGCCATTCACGCTCTATGTTCACGAAAGAGAAGGTTGCGCGTTGAGTGTTCTGACACAGAAATTTGGTGATAAACAACGCCCTTGTGCGTACTTTTCATCAACATTAGATCCAGTAGCTAGAGCGTTACCTAGTTGTTTGAGAGCTACAGCAGCAGCTGCGGCTTCCATTCGACAATCTGCTGGTTTGGTGATGAATAATATGCTAGTGGTCATGGTTCCTCATGCTGTGGATACACTCATGAACAGAACTAAGACACAACACCTTACCAGTGCGAGATTATCTGGCTACGAGCTGACACTGCTAGCAAGTCATATTCAGATCAAAAGATGCAATGTATTGAATCCAGCAACACTGTTGCCGGCTAATCAAGAGTCGAGTGATTCCGAACCCCATGATTGTTGTTTCAGAACCGAGGAAGAGACAAAAGGACGAATTGATTTAAAAGACACCCCATTGTCAGATCCGGATGGCACGTTGTATGTTGATGGGTCATGTTTTAAATTGGAGAATGGTGATGTGACTGCTGCCTATGCAGTAACGACTTTGAGGACGATTGTGGAGACTGCAAGAGTGAGTCAGAATTCTGCCCAAGCTGCAGAGTTAATCGCTCTAACAAGAGCGTGTGTTCTAGCCAAGGGAAAGAGAGTGAATGTGTTCACAGATAGTCAGTACGCGTTTGGCGTGGCCCATAATTTTGGCCGTTTGTGGAAAGAAAGAGGTTTCATTACGTCCCATGGGACTAAGATTCAACATGGTCAGTTAGTTAACGACTTGTTGGAATCTCTAACCTTGCCGACTGAAGTTGCGATTGTGAAATGCAGTGCGCATAAAGCAATCACGGATGATGTTGGTCGTGGGAATGCTTTTGCTGATGAGACTGCTAAACAGACAGCTAGAAATATGATGAGTAGAATGTATGTTGCAACGTCTGCAAGATGGATTCCCGAGTCTGGAATGTGTGAGGATACAGTGGAAAGTGTGAAAGAGATTCAGAAAGAGGCAACTGAGGAGGAAAAACGTGCATGGAAAGAAAGTACGGGCAAGTTGGATTCGAGTGGGTGTTGGATTGACTTGTCGGAACAACAGCGTTGGATGTTGCCTGATGCGTATGTGCTTGCAGTGGTGACAATGGCACATGGAGTAGCGCACATAAGTTCTAAAGGAATCTGTAAAATGTTGGCTCCGGTCTGGAAGAATGATGGGATTAGTAAATGTGCAGAGAGAGTGGTGAAAAATTGTATGGTATGCCTGATGCATAATCCTGGCAAGGGAACTCCTACTCCTGCTGGTCATTTCGCTCCACCCACTTGCCCCTTTGAGGTAATTCAGCTAGATTTCATACACATGGATCGTTGTAATAATCTAAAATACGTCCTGGTGGTAGTCTGTGCATTTTCCAGATGGATCGAAGCATATCCACTGAAGGACAATACTGCCCTATCAACTGCCAAAATTCTTCTCAAAGAATATTTCCCTAGGTTTGGAATGCCACGGATTGTATGGTCAGATAACGGAAGTGAGTTTATAGGGAAAGTTATGCAGAGTGTGTGTGCCGGTTTAGGTATTAAACAAAAATTTCACAGTGCAAACCATCCCCAGTCTGCGGGTTTAGTTGAGGGTTACAATGGCACCCTCAAACTAAAACTTGCTAAAATTCAGGCATCCACGGGTTTATCCTGGCCAGACGCACTACCCTTGGCTTTGTTATCCACGAGAGCAACTGTGCATTCTAGAGTAGGGCTTAGTCCATACGAAATTGTTTTCGGCCGTCCCGCTAATGTTTGGGGAGTGCCTAGGCCAAAAGAATTTTGTTCTCTAGAATACCCAATGTTGATTGATTACCTTTACGACTTGACTGCTAAATTGAGTCTTATTCACCAACAGGTTTTCGATGCATTGCCAAAGCCTCCGGAGAGTCCAGGTCATCAGCTGAAACCCGGCGACCACGTTGTGGTACAAAATTTTACGAGGACAAAGAACGTTCAGCCCAAGTTTGTCGGCCCCTTCCAGGTGCTGCTTGCAACGAGAACTGCTGTTCGTGTGGCTGGACGCAAGCACTGGATACATGCAACTCATGTCAAACGTGTGCCCCTGCCACTTCCTTACGACAACTGGGTGAAGAAGGGAATTGGTGCCTCTGAATTCGAGCAAACACCCAAGTTTATCCCTTTCAGCGATGCCGAATTGATAACTGACTCTCCTCCTGAAACTACTTCTTTGACTCCTGAACACTTGCCCTCTGCATCAGAAGAAACTTTGCCATCTGCGAACTTGAACATTGCAAACTCTATTGACAACACACTGTTTCCTGATCAAACGGTTCCTGCGAAACTAAGATACAACTTACGATCTCGTAATTTGGACAAATAAAGCGGGAAACTGCCTATTGTGATATTTGAAATTTTGAACTTTTGCCTTCAGCCAGGAAGTTTGCTATTGTTTTATTGTTTTTTTTAATTGCCTTGCCGTCTGGGTAGCCGTAGGGTCGTGGCTGTGTGCCTAGTTGAATTTGCGGGGGTCAGACACAAGGTCGATCTTTCTGTTGGTTCTGGGAACTCCCAGGGCTGATAGAGGCATTTTCATCTACGTACACATCATCAGTGGTCGCGAGCGGATTGTAGAAGATGGAGCTTCCTGCGCTGCAACGAGAAAAAATGATTTATGTTCGCAGAAACAGACTTTACAGAATCCTTCATAGTAAATGTTTTCTGATGCAATGTGCTATTACATTTTTAATTGTTTTAATAACGTTGGTGGGTGGAATCGTCTTTGGTATAAATTTAATCTTTGTGCCAGTAACTACAGTACCTCCCCTTGATCCTGCTATTTCTACTGTTTCCTCTATGGATTCTTTTCACTCGTTTCCTGAACATGAGCAAGCTCGACGCTCAGAATTCATTAATAACACTTTTTTACAGCTCTTGCACCAACACCAACTGGTAGTTAACACTACAGACTGCTGGGTGTGTGGCTTGATACCCCACACTATGGATAAAGGTATTCCCTATCTGGTTTTGCCTTTTAGCTATAATGGATCATTTCAGGCCTTTCAAACCATCTTTGCTTATGCCCTTGAAACCTATCCTCCGCGTCCACCACGTTCCACTAAATATAACTCTGCCAACAAAGCTTTAGTCCAGGGAATTATTGACATGATCAAGGACGTCAATAATACTCCATCTTACCTTAGAGACGAATTGCGAGTATATTTGAGTTGGAATTCTTCAGAGTATCGCCTTAGTTTGGGAGAAAGCAAACGGAAAAGCTCCACTCCAATCTGGGTCGTACCTCACCGAGGTCAGGTCTGTTTGCAAGGTAATGGGAGAAATCCGAGAGCTCAGCTAGGGAGGAGTGAGTGCGTAGAGACTTACGTGTTTCCGTCCAACTCTTCCCCTGCTTTCCTTACTGCTAGGGGTACCTACTTCATCTGTCAAGACAGAGCGTATACATGGTTGCCTGCTGACTTTTCAGGTTCATGTTATATTGCTCGACTGTTGCCTTCAACATACACTGCTTCTTCTGACTACCACAAAATCAGAGTAGCAAGAGGTGTTTTCAGCAAGGAAGACACCGCTGGTCAGGAAGCTGGAGACTTCTTCAAAGGCTTCCTTCCGTTCTGGGGGCCTATGGCCAATAGTAGAAACATACGTCAGCTAACACGGGTAGTTGAATCTACTATTACCGAAACTGCTGGTGCCCTTAGCAATTTGACAGCTGAGCTTCAGGCGGATAGACTCATGACGTTGCAGAACCGTATGGTTCTAGACGTAATACTTGCAGATCGGGGTGGGGTATGCAGAATGATCCAATCGAGCTGCTGTGTCTTTATTCCCAATAATGCTCCAACAGTCTATGAGGCGATCTCTAAGCTACACAAGATTTCCGACTCTATACACGTAGACAAGGGAAACTGGTCCTTCATGGAGTGGTTTTGGACTCTGATATCAGCGTGGGGATGGAAGGTTCTGATGGTCATTGGTGTCATCTTAGTATTCCTGTTCTCGTGTTGCCTGATTATCCAGTGTGGTCCAGCTCTGTGTAGTCTCTGTGCTGCGACTTGTTTCAGTAAACCACCTGCGTTTGGAGAAAAGGCACGAGAAAGGATGATGATACAACAACATGTCATTGACCTGATGAGCATAGAATTAGACTCTGACATAGACTGAGTCATTTCCTATGTAAGGGCAAAAGGAGGGTCTGAGGTTCCGTGACGATTTGAACCCGTGTTTTCAATATTGTCGGAAATACATAATATTTGTATCAGCGAACCGCAAATGATCCATTTAGCATATCCTGGTGTTTTCGCTACGCTACGAGCAAGAGTACTCCTGTAGGGAACGCATTTCTGATCTACCCATGGCATCCATCTTAGATCATGGCAGCCATTTTGTGTTTCTTGCCCTCACATACGCAATAACCTTTGATCACTTCATTTTGATTAAGGACACGTAGCCTTAGCCGATGATTCACTTCTTTAGTGACACGTGCACCTTGGAACAGAACACACTGTAGCTGCATGACTCGACAAAGGCTGCCTCCTCTGCCCGAGGCCAGTCCTGCTATACTGGTTCTTGTGGTCGTTGGCCTGATCATGATTAGGCGGCCGAAGCTGGTAGCCTTGCCCATTTACGACCCACAAACATCCCTTATCCTGCTTTTCTATCTTCTGCACCTGGCTCTGCTCCTTTCCTTCTGGGCCTTTATTAGGGGGAGGTAACGAAATTTACGATGAGGCGGTCCGGGTCTTGAATGAAAAGTTGACATGAGATTATGATGGAAAAGTGGGAACCCCTCGTTCGTAATGTTTTGACATCAGATATTGTCGACGATTCCTGTGCAACGCCAAATATTTATTGTTTAGGACACAAAGGTTTGGGAATGTACTAACATGTGAAGAATTTGCCTGAAGCCCAATTTTTAGTATATAAGGAGCAACCCTCTTTGTACAAATCGAACAGGCTCCTAGACACTGCCCATGCGTAGTTTCTGTGACTTCTGTGTCCCTGCAGTAATAAACCTTTGGTCTTTGACGCCACCATCGAGAAGCCCGTGTTTCTGTTTATTTGTGCACCAAGACAGGTGGAACTCCGGGGTCTTCGGGTGTTGTTCCCTGACACCTCTGGACGGAACCAAAAAGTCCAGAACTCCAAGCTCAGCCCCCAGACTTCAGCCCCCAGGCTCCTGCTCAACCCCCAGACACCTGCTCAGACAGACTCCTGCTCAGCCCTCAGATTCCTGCTCTGCATCCAGACTCCAGCTCAGCCCCCAGACTTCAGCTCAGCCCCCAGACTCCTGCTCAGCTCCCAGACTCCAGCTCAGCCCCCAGACTCCTGCTCAGCCCCAGACCCCTGCTCAGCCCCAGATTACTGCTCCTCAGCCCCCCAGACTCCTGCTCAGCCCCGAGACTCCAGTTCAGCCCTCAGACTCCTCCGCAGCTCCCAAACTCCTGCTCCTCAGCCCCCAGACTCCTGCTCCTCAGCCTGCAGACTCCTGCTCAGCCTTCAGACTCCTGCTCAGCCTCCAGACTCCTGCTCAGCCCCCAGACTCCTGCTCAGCACCAGACTCCTGCTCAGCCTCCAGCCTCCAGACTCCTGCTCAGCCACACTACTCATGCTCAGCCCCCAGACTCATGCTCAGCCCCCATACTCCTGCTCAGCTCCCAGACTCCTGCTCAGCCCCCAGACTCCTGCTCCTCAGCCCCCAGACCCCTGCTCCTCAGCCCCCAGACTCCTGCTCATCCCACAGACTCCTGCTCAGCCCCCAGACTCCTGATCCTCAGCCCCCAGGTTCCTGCTCAGCCCCCAGACCCCTGCTCAACCCACAGACTCCTGCTCAGACAGTCTCCTGCTCAGCCCCCAGGCTCCTGCTCAACCCCCAGACTCCTGCTCAACCCCCAGACTCCTGCTCAGACAGTCTTCTGCTCAGCCCCCAGACTCTTACTCAGACCCCAGACTCCTGCTCAGACCCCAGACTCCAGCACAGACCCCAGACTCAAGCTCAGCCCCCAGACTACTGCTCAGCCCCCAGACTCCTGCTCAGCCCCCAGACACCAGCTCAGCCTCCAGACTCCTGCTCATCCCCCAGACTCCTGCTCATCCCCCAGACTCCTGCCCCCAGACTCCTGCTCAGCCCCCAGACTCCTGCTCAGCCCCCAGACTCCTGCTCAGCCCCCAAACTCCTGCTCAGCCCCCAGACTCCTGCTCAGACTCCATACTCCTGCTCAGCCCCCAGACTCCTGCTCAGCCCCCTACTCCAGTTCAGCCCCCAGGCTCTTGCTCAGCCCTCTGACTCCTGCTCAGACCTCAGATGCCAGCTCAGCCCCCAGACTCCTGCTCATCCCCCAAACTCCTGCTCAGCCCCCAGACTCCTGCTCAGCCCCCAGACTTCAGCCCCCAGGCTCCTGCTCAACCCCCAGACACCTGCTCAGACAGACTCCTGCTCAGCCCTCAGATTCCTGCTCTGCATCCAGACTCCAGCTCAGCCCCCAGACTTCAGCTCAGCCCCCAGACTCCTGCTCAGCTCCCAGACTCCTGCTCAGCTCCCAGACTCCAGCTCAGCCCCCAGACTCCTGCTCAGCCCCAGACCCCTGCTCAGCCCCAGATTACTGCTCCTCAGCCCCCCAGACTCCTGCTCAGCCCCGAGACTCCAGTTCAGCCCTCAGACTCCTCCGCAGCTCCCAAACTCCTGCTCCTCAGCCCCCAGACTCCTGCTCCTCAGCCTGCAGACTCCTGCTCAGCCTTCAGACTCCTGCTCAGCCTCCAGACTCCTGCTCAGCCCCCAGACTCCTGCTCAGCACCAGACTCCTGCTCAGCCTCCAGCCTCCAGACTCCTGCTCAGCCCCACTACTCATGCTCAGCCCCCAGACTCATGCTCAGCCCCCATACTCCTGCTCAGCTCCCAGACTCCTGCTCAGCCCCCAGACTCCTGCTCCTCAGCCCCCAGACCCCTGCTCCTCAGCCCCCAGACTCCTGCTCAGCCCACAGACTCCTGCTCAGCCCCCAGACTCCTGATCCTCAGCCCCCAGGTTCCTGCTCAGCCCCCAGACCCCTGCTCAACCCACAGACTCCTGCTCAGACAGTCTCCTGCTCAGCCCCCAGGCTCCTGCTCAACCCCCAGACTCCTGCTCAACCCCCAGACTCCTGCTCAGACAGTCTTCTGCTCAGCCCCCAGACTCTTACTCAGACCCCAGACTCCTGCTCAGACCCCAGACTCCAGCTCAGACCCCAGACTACTGCTCAGCCCCCAGACTACTGCTCAGCCCCCAGACTCCTGCTCAGCCCCCAGACTCCTGCTCAGCCCCCAGACACCAGCTCAGCCTCCAGACTCCTGCTCATCCCCCAGACTCCTGCTCATCACCCAGACTCCAGACTCCAGCCCCCAGACTCCTGCTCAGCCCCCAGACTTGCGCTCAGCCCCCAGACTCCTGCTCAGACTCCAGACACCTGCTCAGCCCCAGACTCCTGCTCAGCCCCCAGACTCCTCCTGTTCAGACTCCAGACTCCTGCTCAGCCCCCAGACTCCTGCTCAGCCCCCAGACTCCTGCTCAGCCCACGACTCCAGTTCAGCCCCCAGACTCTTGCTCAGCCCCCAGACTCCTGCTCAGCCCCCAGACTACTGCTCAGCCCCCAGACTCCAGCTTAGCCCCCAGACTCCAGCTTAGCCCCCAGACTCCTAATCCTCAGCCCCCAGGCTCCTGCTCAGCCCCCAGACTCCTGCTCAACCCCCAGACTCCTGCTCAGACAGTCTCCTGCTCAGCCCCCAGACTCCTGCTCAGCCCCCAGACTCCTGCTAATCCCCCAGCCTCCTGCTCCTCAGCCCCCAGGCTCCTGCTCAACCCCAAGACTCCTGCTCAACCCCCAGACTCCTGCTCAGACAGTCTCCTGCTCAGCCCCCAGACTCCTACTCAGACCCCAGACTCCAGCTCAGCCCCCAGACTCCTGATCCTCAGCCCCAGGCTCCTGCTCAGCCCCCAGACTCCTTCCTAACCCCCAGACTCCTGCTCAGACAGTCTCCTGATCAGCCCCCAGACTCCTGCTCAGCCCCCAGACTCCTGTTCAGCCCCCAGCCTCCTGCTCCTCAGCCCCGATGCTCCTGCTCAACCCCCAGACTCCTGCTCAGACAGTCTCCTGCTCAGCTCCCAGACTCCTACTCAGACCCCAGACTCCTGCTCAGACCCCAGACTCCAGCTCAGACCCCAGACTCCAGCTCAGCCCCCAGACTCCAGCTCAGCCCCCAGATTCCAGCTCAGCCCCCAGACTCCTGCTCAGCCCCAGACCCCTGCTCAGCCCCAGATTCCTGCTCCTCAGCCCCCCAGACTCCTGCTCAGCCACCAGACTCCTGCTCAGACAGTCTCCTGCTAAGCCCCCAGCCTCCTGATCAGCAGCCAGACTCCTGCTCAGCCTCCAGACTCCTGCTCTGCCCCACTACTCAAGCTCAGCCCCCATACTCCTGCTCAGCTCCCAGACTCCTGCTCAGCCCCCAGACTCCTGCTCCTCAGCCCCCAGACTCCTGCTCCTCAGCCCCCAGACTCCTGCTCAGCCCCCAGACTCCTGATCCTCAGCCCCCAGGCTCCTGCTCAGCCCCCAGACTCCTGCTCAACCCCCAGACTCCTGCTCAGACAGTCTCCTGCTAAGCCCCCAGCCTCCTGCTCGTCAGCCCCCAGACTCCTGCTCAGCCCCCAGACTCCTGATCCTCAGCCCCCAGGCTCCTGCTCAGCCCCCAGACTCCTGCTCAACCCCCAGACTCCTGCTCAGACCCCAGACTCCTGCTCAGCCCCCAGCCTCCTGCTCCTCAGCCCCCGGGCTCCTGCTCAACCCCCAGTCTCCTGCTCAGCTCCCAGACTCCTACTCAGACCCCAGACTCCTGCTCAGACCCCAGACTCCAGCTCAGACCCCAGACTCCAGCTCAGCCCCCAGACTCCAGCTCAGCCCCCAGACTCCAGCTCAGCCCCCAGACTCCTGCTCAGCCCCAGACCCCTGCTCAGCCCCAGATTCCTGCTCCTCAGCCCCCCAGACTCCTGCTCAGCCACCAGACTCCTGCTCAGACAGTCTCCTGCTAAGCCCCCAGCCTCCTGATCAGCAGCCAGACTCCTGCTCAGCCTCCAGACTCCTGCTCTGCCCCACTACTCAAGCTCAGCCCCCATACTCCTGCTCAGCTCCCAGACTCCTGCTCAGCCCCCAGACTCCTGCTCCTCAGCCCCCAGACTCCTGCTCCTCAGCCCCCAGACTCCTGCTCAGCCCCCAGACTCCTGATCCTCAGCCCCCAGGCTCCTGCTCAGCCCCCAGACTCCTGCTCAACCCCCAGACTCCTGCTCAGACAGTCTCCTGCTAAGCCCCCAGCCTCCTGCTCGTCAGCCCCCAGACTCCTGCTCAGCCCCCAGACTCCTGATCCTCAGCCCCCAGGCTCCTGCTCAGCCCCCAGACTCCTGCTCAACCCCCAGACTCCTGCTCAGACCCCAGACTCCTGCTCAGCCCCCAGCCTCCTGCTCCTCAGCCCCCGGGCTCCTGCTCAACCCCCAGACTCCTGCTCAACCCCTAGACTCCTGCTCAGACAGTCTCCTGCTCAGCCCCCAGACTCCTGCTCAGCCCCCAGCCTCCTGATCCTCAGCCCCCAGGCTCCACTTCAGCCCCCAGACTCCTGCTCCTCAGCCTGCAGACTCCTGCTCAGCCTTCAGACTCCTGCTCAGCCTCCAGACTCCTGCTCAGCCCCCAGACTCCTGCTCAGCACCAGACTCCTGCTCAGCCTCCAGCCTCCAGACTCCTGCTCAGCCCCACTACTCATGCTCAGACCCCAGACTCATGCTCAGCCCCCATACTCCTGCTCAGCTCCCAGACTCCTGCTCAGCCCCCAGACTCCTGCTCCTCAGCCCCCAGACCCCTGCTCCTCAGCCCCCAGACTCCTGCTCAGCCCACAGACTCCTGCTCAGCCCCCAGACTCCTGATCCTCAGCCCCCAGGTTCCTGCTCAGCCCCCAGACCCCTGCTCAACCCACAGACTCCTGCTCAGACAGTCTCCTGCTCAGCCCCCAGGCTCCTGCTCAACCCCCAGACTCCTGCTCAACCCCCAGACTCCTGCTCAGACAGTCTTCTGCTCAGCCCCCAGACTCTTACTCAGACCCCAGACTCCTGCTCAGACCCCAGACTCCAGCTCAGACCCCAGACTACTGCTCAGCCCCCAGACTACTGCTCAGCCCCCAGACTCCTGCTCAGCCCCCAGACTCCTGCTCAGCCCCCAGACACCAGCTCAGCCTCCAGACTCCTGCTCATCCCCCAGACTCCTGCTCATCACCCAGACTCCAGACTCCAGCCCCCAGACTCCTGCTCAGCCCCCAGACTTGCGCTCAGCCCCCAGACTCCTGCTCAGACTCCAGACACCTGCTCAGCCCCAGACTCCTGCTCAGCCCCCAGACTCCTGTTCAGACTCCAGACTCCTGCTCAGCCCCCAGACTCCTGCTCAGCCCCCAGACTCCTGCTCAGCCCACGACTCCAGTTCAGCCCCCAGACTCTTGCTCAGCCCCCAGACTCCTGCTCAGCCCCCAGACTACTGCTCAGCCCCAAGACTCCAGCTTAGCCCCCAGACTCCAGCTTAGCCCCCAGACTCCTAATCCTCAGCCCCCAGGCTCCTGCTCAGCCCCCAGACTCCTGCTCAACCCCCAGACTCCTGCTCAGACAGTCTCCTGCTCAGCCCCCAGACTCCTGCTCAGCCCCCAGACTCCTGCTAATCCCCCAGCCTCCTGCTCCTCAGCCCCCAGGCTCCTGCTCAACCCCAAGACTCCTGCTCAACCCCCAGACTCCTGCTCAGACAGTCTCCTGCTCAGCCCCCAGACTCCTACTCAGACCCCAGACTCCAGCTCAGCCCCCAGACTCCTGATCCTCAGCCCCAGGCTCCTGCTCAGCCCCCAGACTCCTTCCTAACCCCCAGACTCCTGCTCAGACAGTCTCCTGATCAGCCCCCAGACTCCTGCTCAGCCCCCAGACTCCTGTTCAGCCCCCAGCCTCCTGCTCCTCAGCCCCGATGCTCCTGCTCAACCCCCAGACTCCTGCTCAGACAGTCTCCTGCTCAGCTCCCAGACTCCTACTCAGACCCCAGACTCCTGCTCAGACCCCAGACTCCAGCTCAGACCCCAGACTCCAGCTCAGCCCCCAGACTCCAGCACAGCCCCCAGACTCCAGCTCAGCCCCCAGACTCCTGCTCAGCCCCAGACCCCTGCTCAGCCCCAGATTCCTGCTCCTCAGCCCCCCAGACTCCTGCTCAGCCACCAGACTCCTGCTCAGACAGTCTCCTGCTAAGCCCCCAGCCTCCTGATCAGCAGCCAGACTCCTGCTCAGCCTCCAGACTCCTGCTCTGCCCCACTACTCAAGCTCAGCCCCCATACTCCTGCTCAGCTCCCAGACTCCTGCTCAGCCCCCAGACTCCTGCTCCTCAGCCCCCAGACTCCTGCTCCTCAGCCCCCAGACTCCTGCTCAGCCCCCAGACTCCTGATCCTCAGCCCCCAGGCTCCTGCTCAGCCCCCAGACTCCTGCTCAACCCCCAGACTCCTGCTCAGACAGTCTCCTGCTAAGCCCCCAGCCTCCTGCTCGTCAGCCCCCAGACTCCTGCTCAGCCCCCAGACTCCTGATCCTCAGCCCCCAGGCTCCTGCTCAGCCCCCAGACTCCTGCTCAACCCCCAGACTCCTGCTCAGACCCCAGACTCCTGCTCAGCCCCCAGCCTCCTGCTCCTCAGCCCCCGGGCTCCTGCTCAACCCCCAGACTCCTGCTCAACCCCTAGACTCCTGCTCAGACAGTCTCCTGCTCAGCCCCCAGACTCCTACTCAGACCCCAGACTCCAGCTCAGACCCCAGACTCCAGCTCAGACCCCAGACTCCAGCTCAGACCCCAAACTCCTGCTCCTCAGCCTCCAGACTCCTTCTCACCCTCCAGACTCCAGACTTCAGCCCCCAGGCTCCTGCTCAACACCCAGACACCTGCTCAGACAGACTCCTGCTCAGCCCTCAGACTTCAGCTCAGCCCCCAGACTCCTGCTCAGCCCCCAGAGTCCAGCTCAGCCCCCAGACTCCTGCTCAGCCCCAGACCCCTGCTCAGCCCCAGATTCCTGCTCCTCAGCCCCCCAGACTCCTGCTCAGCCACCAGACTCCTGCTCAGCCCCCAGACTACTGCTCCTCAGCCCCCAGACTCCTGCTCATCCCCCAGACTCCTGATCCTCAGCCCACAGGCTCCTGCTCAGCCCCCAGTCTCCTGCTCAACCCCCAGACTCCTGCTCAGACAGTCTCCTGCTAAGCCCCCAGCCTCCTGCTCCTCAGCCCCCAGACTCCTGCTCAGCCCCCAGACTCCTGATCCTCAGCCCCCAGGCTCCTGCTCAGCCCCCAGACTCCTGCTCAGCCCCCAGACTCCTGCTCAGACCCCAGACTCCTGCTCAGCCCCCAGCCTCCTGCTCCTCAGCCCCCAGGCTCCTGCTCAACCCCCAGACTCCTGCTCAACCCCCAGACTCCTGCTCAGACAGTCTCCTGCTAAGCCCCCAGACTCCTACTCAGACCCCAGACTCCTGCTCAGACCCCAGACTCCAGCTCAGACCCCAGACTCCAGCTCAGTCCCCAGACTCCTGTTCAGCCCCCAGACTCCAGCTCAGCCCCCAGACACCAGCTCAGCCTTCAGACTCCTGCTCATCCCCCAGACTCCTGCTCATCACCCAGACTCCAGACTCTAGCCCCCAGACTCCTGCTCAGCCCCCAGACTCCCACTCAGTCCCCAGACTCCTGCTTAGCACCCAGACTCCTGATCCACACCCCCAGGCTCCTGCTCAGCCCCCAGACTCCTGCTCAACCCCCAGACTCCTGCTCAGACAGTCTCCTGATCATCCCCCAGACTCCTGCTCAGCCCCCAGACTCCTGTTCAGCCCCCAGCCTCCTGCTCCTCAGCCCCGATGCTCCTGCTCAACTCCTAGACTCCTGCTCAGACAGTCTCCTGCTCAGCTCCCAGACTCCTACTCAGACCCCAGACTCCTGCTCAGCCCCCAGACTCCTGCTCAGCCCCCAGAACCCAGCTCAGCCTCCAGACTCCTGCTAATCCCCAGACTCCTGCTCATCACCCAGACTCCATACTCCAGCCCCCAGACTCCTGCTCAGCCCCCAGACTCCCACTCAGCCCCCAGACTCCTGCTTAGCACCCAGACTCCGGCTCAGCCCCCAGACTCCTGCTCAGCCCCCAGACTCCTGCTCAGCCCCCAGACTCCTGCTCAGCCTCCAGACTCCTGCTCACCCTCCAGGCTCCTGCTCAGCCCCGGACTCCAGTTCAGCCCCCAGTCTCTTGCTCAGCCCCAAGACTCCTGCTCAGACCCCAGATGCCAGCTCAGCCCCCAGACTCCTGCTCATCCCCCAGACTCCTGCTCATCCCCCAGACTCCTGCTCAGCCCCCAGACTCCTGCCATCCCCCAGACTCCTGTTCAGCCCCCAGCCTCCTGCTCCTCAGCCCCGATGCTCCTGCTCAACTCCCAGACTCCTGCTCAGACAGTCTCCTGCTCAGCTCCCAGACTCCTACTCAGACCCCAGACTCCTGCTCAGCCCCCAGACTCCTGCTCCTGCTCAGCCCCCAGAACCCAGCTCAGCCTCCAGACTCCTGCTAATCCCCAGACTCCTGCTCATCACCCAGACTTCATACTCCAGCCCCCAGACTCCTGCTCAGCCCCCAGACTTCCACTCAGCCCCCAGACTCCTGCTTAGCACCCAGACTCCGGCTCAGCCCCCAGACTCCTGCTCAGCCCCCAGACTCCTGCTCAGCCACCAGACTCCTGCTCAGCCTCCAGACTCCTGCTCACCCTCCAGGCTCCTGCTCAGCCCCGGACTCCAGTTCAGCCCCCAGTCTCTTGCTCAGCCCCAAGACTCCTGCTCAGACCCCAGATGCCAGCTCAGCCCCCAGACTCCTGCTCATCCCCCAGACTCCTGCTCAGACCCCAGACTCCTGCTCAGCCCCCAGCCTCCTGCTCCTCAGCCCCCAGGCTCCTGCTCAACCCCCAGACTCCTGCTCAACCCCCAGACTCCTGCTCAGACAGTCTCCTGCTCAGCCCCCAGACTCCTACTCAGACCCCAGACTCCAGCTAAGACCCCAGACTCCAGCTCAGACCCCAGACTCCAGCTCAGCTCCCAGACTCCTGCTCAACCCCCAGACTCCTGCTCAACCCCGAGACCCCTGCTCAGCCCCAGATTACTGCTCCTCAGCCCCCAGACTCCTGCTCAGCCCACAGACTCCTGCTCAGCCCCCAGACTCCTGATCCTCAGCCCTCAGGTTCCTGCTCAGCCCTCAGACTCCTGCTCAACCCACAGACTCCTGCTCAGACAGTCTCCTGCTCAGCCCCCAGGCTCCTGCTCAACCCCCAGACTCCTGCTCAACCCCGAGACTCCTGCTCAGACAGTCTCCTGCTCAGCCCCCAGACTCTTACTCAGACCCCAGACTCCTGCTCAGACCCCGGACTCCAGCTCAGACCCAGACTCCAGCTCAGCCCCCAGACTCCTGCTCAGCCCCCAGACTCCTGCTCAGCCCCCAGACACCAGCTCAGCCTCCAGACTCCTGCTCATCCCCTAGACTCCTGCTCATCACCCAGACTCCAGACTCCAGCCCCCAGACTCCTGCTCAGCCCACAGACTTGCGCTCAGCCCCCAGACTCCTGCTTAGCACCCATTCTCCTGCTCAGCACCCGGACTCCTGCTCAGCCCCCAGACTCCTGCTCAGCCCCCAGACTCCTGCTCAGCCCCCAGACTCCTGCTCAGACTCCAGACTCCTGCTCAGCCGCCAGACTCCTGCTCAGCCCCCAGACTCCTGCTCAGACTCCAGACTCCTGCTCAGCCCCCAGACTCCTGCTCAGCCCCCGACTCCAGTTCAGCCCCCAGACTCTTGCTCAGCCCCCAGACTCCTGCTCAGCCCCCAGACTACTGCTCAGCCCCCAGACTCCAGCTCAGCCCCCAGACTCCTGATCCTCAGCCCCCAGGCTCCTGCTCAACCCCAGACTCCTGCTCAGACAGTCTCCTGCTCAGCCCCCAGACTCCTGCTCAGCCCCCAGACTCCTGCTCAGCCCCCAGACTCCTGCTACTCAGCCCCCAGGCTCCTGCTCAACCCCAAGACTCCTGCTCAACCCCCAGACTCCTGCTCAGACAGTCTCCTGCTCAGCCCCAAGACTCCTACTCAGACCACAGACTCCTGCTCAGACCCCAGACTCCAGCTCAGACCCCAGACTCCAGCTCAGACCCCAGACTCCAGCTCAGCCCCCAGACTCCAGCTCAGCCCCCAGACTCCTGCTCAGCCCCCAGACTCCTGCTCATCCCCTAGACACCAGCTCAGCCTCCAGACTCCTGCTCATCCCCCAGAGTCCTGCTCAGCCCCCAGACTCCTGCTCAGCCCCCGACTCCTGCTCAGCCCCCGACTCCAGTTCAGCCCCCAGACTCCTGCTCAGCCCCCACACTACTGCTCAGCCCCCAGACTCCAGCTCAGCCCCCAGACTCCTGATCCTCAGCCCCCAGGCTCCTGCTCAGCCCCCAGACTCCTGCCCAACCCCCAGACTCCTGCTCAGACAGTCTCCTGATCAGCCCCCAGACTCCTGCTCAGCCCCCAGACTCCTGTTCAGCCCCCAGCCTCCTGCTCCTCAGCCCCGAGGCTCCTGCTCAACACCCAGACTCCTGGTCAACCCCCAGACTCCTGCTCAGACAGTCTCCTGCTCAGCCCCCAGACTCCTACTCAGACCCCAGACTCCTGCTGCTCAGACCCCCGACTCCAGCTCAGACCCCAGACTCCAGCTCAGCCCCCAGACTCCTGCTCAGCCCCCAGACTCCTGCGCAGCCCCCAGACACCAGCTCAGCCTCCAGACTCCTGCTCATCCCCAGACTCCTGCTCATCACCCAGACTCCATACTCCAGCCCCCAGACTCCTGCTCAGCCCCCAGACTCCCGCTCAGCCCCCAGACTCCTGCTTAGCACCCAGACTCCTGCTCAGCCCCCAGACTACTACTCAGCCCCCAGACTCCTGCTCAGCCACCAGACTCCTGCTCAGACTCCAGACACCTGCTCACCCTCCAGACTCCTGCTCAGCCCCCGAATCCAGTTCAGCCCCCAGTCTCTTGCTCAGCCCCCAGACTCCTGCTCAGACCCCAGACGCCAGCTCAGCCCCCAGACTCCTGCTCATCCCCCAGACTCCTGCTCAGCCCCCAGACTCCTGCTCAGCCCCCAGACTCCTGCCATCCCCAGACTCCTGTTCAGCCCCCAGACTCCTGCTCAGTCCCCAGACTCCAGCTCAGCCCCCAGACTCCTGCTCCTCAGCCTCCAGACTCCTTCTCACCCTCCAGACTCCAGACTTCAGCCCCCAGGCTCCTGCTCAACCCCCAGACACCTGCTCAGACAGACTCCTGCTCAGCCCTCAGATTCCTGCTCTGTCTCCAGACTCCAGCTCAGCCCCCAAACTTCAGCTCAGCCCCCAGACTCCTGCTCATCCCCCAGACTCCAGCTCAGCCCCCAGACTCCTGCTCAGCCCCAGACCCCTGCTCAGCCCCAGATTCCTGCTCCTCAGCCTCCCAGACTCCTGCTCATTCCCCAGACTCCTGCTCCTTAGCCTGCAGACTCCTGGTCAGCCTCCAGACTCCTGCTCAGCCGCCAGACTCCTGCTCAGCCCCCAGACTCCTGCTCAGCACCCAGACTCCTGCTCAGCCTCCAGACTCCTGCTCAGCCCCACTACTCATGCTCAGCCCCCAGACTCATGCTCAGCCCCCATACTCCTGCTCAGCTCCCAGACTCCTGCTCAGCTCCCAGACTCCTGCTCCTCAGCCCCCAGACCCCTGCTCCTCAGCCCCCAGACTCCTGCTCAGCCCCCAGACTCCTGCTCAGCCCCCAGACTCCTGATCCTCAGCCCCCAGGCTCCTGCTCAGCCCCCAGACTCCTGCTCAACCCCCAGGCTCCTGCTCAGACAGTCTCCTGCTAAGCCCCCAGACTCCTGCTCAGACCCCAGCCTCCTGCTCAGCCCCCAGCCTCCTGCTCCTCAGCCCCCATGCTCCTGCTCAACCCCCAGACTCCTGCTCAACCCCCAGACTCCTGCTCAGACAGTCTCCTGCTCAGCCCCCAGACTCCTACTCAGACCCCAGACTCCTGCTCAGACCCCAGACCCCTGCTCCTCAGCCCCCAGGCTCCTGCTCAACCCCCAGACTCCTGCTCAACCCCCAGACTCCAGACTCCAGCCCCCAGACTCCTGCTCAGACAGTCTCCTGCTCAGCCCCCAGACTCCTACTCAGACCCCAGACTCCTGCTCAGACCCCAGACACCAGCTCAGACCCCAGACTCCAGCTCAGACCCCAGACTCCAGCTCAGCCCCCAGACTCCAGCTCAGCCCCCAGACTCCTGCTCAGCCCCCAGACTCCTGCTCATCCCCCAGACACCAGCTCAGCCTCCAGACTCCTGCTCATCCCCCAGAGTCCTGCTCAGACTACAGACTCCTGCTCAGCCCCCAGACTCCTGCTCAGCCCCCGACTCCAGTTCAGCCCCCAGACTCCTGCTCAGCCCCCACACTACTGCTCAGCCCCCAGACTCCAGCTCAGCCCCCAGACTCCTGATCCTCAGCCCCCAGGCTCCTGCTCAGCCCCCAGACTCCTGCCCAACCCCCAGACTCCTGCTCAGACAGTCTCCTGATCAGCCCCCAGACTCCTGCTCAGCCCCCAGACTCCTGTTCAGCCCCCAGCCTCCTGCTCCTCAGCCCCGAGGCTCCTGCTCAACACCCAGACTCCTGGTCAACCCCCAGACTCCTGCTCAGACAGTCTCCTGCTCAGCCCCCAGACTCCTACTCAGACCCCAGACTCCTGCTGCTCAGACCCCCGACTCCAGCTCATACCCCAGACTCCAGCTCAGCCCCCAGACTCCTGCTCAGCCCCCAGACTCCTGCGCAGCCCCCAGACACCAGCTCAGCCTCCAGACTCCTGCTCATCCCCAGACTCCTGCTCATCACCCAGACTCCATACTCCAGCCCCCAGACTCCCGCTCAGCCCCCAGACTCCAGCTCAGACCCCAGACTCCAGCTCAGCCCCCAGACTCCAGCTCAGCCCCCAGACTCCTGCTCAGCCCCCAGACTCCTGCTCATCCCCCAGACACCAGCTCAGCCTCCAGACTCCTGCTCATCCCCCAGAGTCCTGCTCAGACTACAGACTCCTGCTCAGCCCCCAGACTCCTGCTCAGCCCCCGACTCCAGTTCAGCCCCCAGACTCCTGCTCAACCCCCAGACTCCTGCTCAACCCCCAGACTCCTGCTCAGACAGTCTCCTGCTCAGCCCCCAGACTCCTACTCAGACCCCAGACTCCTGCTCAGACCCCAGACCCCTGCTCCTCAGCCCCCAGGCTCCTGCTCAACCCCCAGACTCCTGCTCAACCCCCAGACTCCAGACTCCAGCCCCCAGACTCCTGCTCAGACAGTCTCCTGCTCAGCCCCCAGACTCCTACTCAGACCCCAGACTCCTGCTCAGACCCCAGACACCAGCTCAGACCCCAGACTCCAGCTCAGACCCCAGACTCCAGCTCAGCCCCCAGACTCCAGCTCAGCCCCCAGACTCCTGCTCAGCCCCCAGACTCCTGCTCATCCCCCAGACACCAGCTCAGCCTCCAGACTCCTGCTCATCCCCCAGAGTCCTGCTCAGACTACAGACTCCTGCTCAGCCCCCAGACTCCTGCTCAGCCCCCGACTCCAGTTCAGCCCCCAGACTCCTGCTCAGCCCCCACACTACTGCTCAGCCCCCAGACTCCAGCTCAGCCCCCAGACTCCTGATCCTCAGCCCCCAGGCTCCTGCTCAGCCCCCAGACTCCTGCCCAACCCCCAGACTCCTGCTCAGACAGTCTCCTGATCAGCCCCCAGACTCCTGCTCAGCCCCCAGACTCCTGTTCAGCCCCCAGCCTCCTGCTCCTCAGCCCCGAGGCTCCTGCTCAACACCCAGACTCCTGGTCAACCCCCAGACTCCTGCTCAGACAGTCTCCTGCTCAGCCCCCAGACTCCTACTCAGACCCCAGACTCCTGCTGCTCAGACCCCCGACTCCAGCTCATACCCCAGACTCCAGCTCAGCCCCCAGACTCCTGCTCAGCCCCCAGACTCCTGCGCAGCCCCCAGACACCAGCTCAGCCTCCAGACTCCTGCTCATCCCCAGACTCCTGCTCATCACCCAGACTCCATACTCCAGCCCCCAGACTCCCGCTCAGCCCCCAGACTCCCGCTCAGCACCCAGACTCCTGCTCAGCCCCCAGACTCCTACTCAGCCCCCAGACTCCTACTCAGCCCCCAGACTCCTGCTCAGCCACCAGACTCCTGCTCAGACTCCAGACACCTGCTCACCCTCCAGACTCCTGCTCAGCCCCCGAATCCAGTTCAGCCCCCAGTCTCTTGCTCAGCCCCCAGACTCCTGCTCATCCCCCAGACTCCTGCTCAGCCCCCAGACTCCTGCTCAGCCCCCAGACTCCTGCCATCCCCAGACTCCTGTTCAGCCCCCAGACTCCTGCTCAGTCCCCAGACTCCAGCTCAGCCCCCAGACTCCTGCTCCTCAGCCTCCAGACTCCTTCTCACCCTCCAGACTCCAGACTTCAGCCCCCAGGCTCCTGCTCAACCCCCAGACACCTGCTCAGACAGACTCCTGCTCAGCCCTCAGATTCCTGCTCTGTCTCCAGACTCCAGCTCAGCCCCCAAACTCCAGCTCAGCCCCCAAACTTCAGCTCAGCCCCCAGACTCCTGCTCATCCCCCAGACTCCAGCTCAGCCCCCAGACTCCTGCTCAGCCCCAGACCCCTGCTCAGCCCCAGATTCCTGCTCCTCAGCCTCCCAGACTCCTGCTCATTCCCCAGACTCCTGCTCCTTAGCCTGCAGACTCCTGGTCAGCCTCCAGACTCCTGCTCAGCCGCCAGACTCCTGCTCAGCCCCCAGACTCCTGCTCAGCACCCAGACTCCTGCTCAGCCTCCAGACTCCTGCTCAGCCCCACTACTCATGCTCAGCCCCCAGACTCATGCTCAGCCCCCATACTCCTGCTCAGCTCCCAGACTCCTGCTCAGCTCCCAGACTCCTGCTCCTCAGCCCCCAGACCCCTGCTCCTCAGCCCCCAGACTCCTGCTCAGCCCCCAGACTCCTGCTCAGCCCCCAGACTCCTGATCCCCAGCCCCCAGGCTCCTGCTCAGCCCCCAGACTCCTGCTCAACCCCCAGGCTCCTGCTCAGACAGTCTCCTGCTAAGCCCCCAGACTCCTGCTCAGACCCCAGCCTCCTGCTCAGCCCCCAGCCTCCTGCTCCTCAGCCCCCATGCTCCTGCTCAACCCCCAGACTCCTGCTCAACCCCCAGACTCCTGCTCAGACAGTCTCCTGCTCAGCCCCCAGACTCCTACTCAGACCCCAGACTCCTGCTCAGACCCCAGACCCCAGCTCAGACCCCAGACTCCAGCTCAGCCCCCAGACTCCTGTTCAGCCCCCAAACTACTGTTCAGCCCCCAGACACCAGCTCAGCCCCCAGACTCCTGCTCAGCCCCCAGACTCCTGCTCAGACTCCAGACTTCTGCTCACCCCCCAGACTCCTGCTCAGCCCCCGACTCCAGTTCAGCCCCCAGACTCTTGCTCAGCCCCCAGAGTCCTGCTCAGTCCCCAGACTCCAGCTCAGCCCCCAGGCTCCTGATCCTCAGCCCCCAGGCTCCTGCTCAACCCCCAGACTCCTGCCCAGACAGTCTCCTGCTCAGCCCCCAGACTCCTGCTCAGCCCCAGACTCCTGCTCAGCCCCCAGCCTCCTGCTCCTCAGCCCCCAGGCTCCTGCTCAGCCCCCAGACTCCTGCTCAGACTCCAGACTTCTGCTCACCCCCCAGACTCCTGCTCAGCCCCCAGACTCCAGTTCAGCCCCCAGACTCTTGCTCAGCCCCCAGAGTCCTGCTCAGTCCCCAGACTCCAGCTCAGCCCCCAGGCTCCTGATCCTCAGCCCCCAGGCTCCTGCTCAACCCCCAGACTCCTGCCCAGACAGTCTCCTGCTCAGCCCCCAGACTCCTGCTCAACCCCCAGACTCCTGCTCAGACAGTCTCCTGCTCCTCAGCCCCCAGACTCCTACTCAGACCCCAGACTCCTGCTCAGACCCAAGACACCAGCTCAGCCTCCAGACTCCTGCTCATCCCCCAGTCTCCTGCTCATCACCCAGACTCCAGACTCCAGCCCCCAGACTCCTGCTCAGCCCTTAGACTCCTGCTCAGCCCCCAAACTCCTGCTCAGCCCCCAGACTCCTGCTCAGACTCTAGACTCCTGCTCAGCCCCCAGACTCCTGCTTAGCACCCAGACTCCTGCTCAGTCCCCAGACTCCTGCTCAGCCCCCAAACTCCTGCTCAGCCCCCAGACTCCTGCTCAGACTCTAGACTCCTGCTCAGCCCCCAGACTCCTGCTCAGCCCCCGACTCCAGTTCAGCCCCCAGTCTCTTGCTCAGCCCCCTGACTCCTGCTCAGACCCCAGACGCCAGCTCAGCCCCCAGACTCCTGCTCATCCCCCAAACTCCTGCTCAGCCCCCAGACTCCTGCTCAGCCCCCAGACTTCAGCCCCCAGGCTCCTTCTCAACCCCCAGACACCTGCTCAGACAGACTCCTGCTCAGCCCTCAGATTCATGCTCTGCATCCAGACTCCAGCTCAGCCCCCAGACTTCAGCTCAGCCCCCAGACTCCTGCTCAGCTCCCAGACTCCAGCTCAGCCCCCAGACTCCTGCTCAGCCCCAGACCCCTGCTCAGCCCCAGATTACTGCTCCTCAGCCCCCCAGACTCCTGCTCAGCCCCGAGACTCCAGTTCAGCCCTCAGACTCCTCCGCAGCTCCCAAACTCCTGCTCCTCAGCCCCCAGACTCCTGCTCCTCAGCCTGCAGACTCCTGCTCAGCCTTCAGACTCCTGCTCAGCCTCCAGACTCCTGCTCAGCCCCCAGACTCCTGCTCAGCACCAGACTCCTGCTCAGCCTCCAGACTCCTGCTCAGCCCCACTACTCATGCTCAGCCCCCAGACTCATGCTCAGCCCCCATACTCCTGCTCAGCTCCCAGACTCCTGCTCAGCCCCCAGACTCCTGCTCCTCAGCCCCCAGACCCCTGCTCCTTAGCCCCCAGACTCCTGCTCATCCCACAGACTCCTGCTCAGCCCCCAGACTCCTGATCCTCAGCCCCCAGGTTCCTGCTCAGCCCCCAGACCCCTGCTCAACCCACAGACTCCTGCTCAGACAGTCTCCTGCTCAGCCCCCAGGCTCCTGCTCAACCCCCAGACTCCTGCTCAACCCCCAGACTCCTGCTCAGACAGTCTTCTGCTCAGCCCCCAGACTCTTACTCAGACCCCAGACTCCTGCTCAGACCCCAGACTCCAGCTCAGACCCCAGACTCCAGCTCAGCCCCCAGACTACTGCTCAGCCCCCAGACTCCTGCTCAGCCCCCAGACACCAGCTCAGCCTCCAGACTCCTGCTCATCCCCCAGACTCCTGCTCATCACCCAGACTCCAGACTCCAGCCCCCAGACTCCTGCTCAGCCCCCAGACTCCTGCTCAGCCCCCAAACTCCTGCTCAGCCCCCAGACTCCCGCTCAGACTCCAGACTCCTGCTCAGCCCCCAGACTCCTGCTCAGCCCCCGACTCCAGTTCAGCCCCCAGTCTCTTGCTCAGCCCCCTGACTCCTGCTCAGACCCCAGACGCCAGCTCAGCCCCCAGACTCCTGCTCATCCCCCAAACTCCTGCTCAGCCCCCAGACTCCTGCTCAGCCCCCAGACTTCAGCCCCCAGGCTCCTGCTCAACCCCCAGACACCTGCTCAGACAGACTCCTGCTTAGCCCTCAGATTCCTGCTCTGCATCCAGACTCCAGCTCAGCCCCCAGACTTCAGCTCAGCCCCCAGACTCCTGCTCAGCTCCCAGACTCCAGCTCAGCCCCCAGACTCCTGCTCAGCCCCAGACCCCTGCTCAGCCCCAGATTACTGCTCCTCAGCCCCCCAGACTCCTGCTCAGCCCCGAGACTCCAGTTCAGCCCTCAGACTCCTCCGCAGCTCCCAAACTCCTGCTCCTCAGGCCCAGACTCCTGCTCCTCAGCCTGCAGACTCCTGCTCAGCCTTCAGACTCCTGCTCATCCTCCAGACTCCTGCTCAGCCCCCAGACTCCTGCTCAGCACCAGACTCCTGCTCAGCCTCCAGCCTCCAGACTCCTGCTCAGCCCCACTACTCATGCTCAGCCCCCAGACTCATGCTCAGCCCCCATACTCCTGCTCAGCTCCCAGACTCCTGCTCAGCCCCAGACTCCTGCTCCTCAGCCCCCAGACCCCTGCTCCTCAGCCCCCAGACTCCTGCTCAGCCCACAGACTCCTGCTCAGCCCCCAGACTCCTGATCCTCAGCCCCCAGGTTCCAGCTCAGCCCCCAGACCCCTGCTCAACCCACAGACTCCTGCTCAGACAGTCTCCTGCTCAGCCCCCAGGCTCCTGCTCAACCCCCAGACTCCTGCTCAACCCCCAGACTCCTGCTCAGACAGTCTTCTGCTCAGCCCCCAGACTCCTGCTCATCCCCCAGACTCCTGCTCAGCCCCCAGACTCCTGCAATCCCCCAGACTCCTGTTCAGCCCCCAGACTCCTGCTCAGTCCCCAGACTCCAGCTGAGCCCCCAGACTCCTGCTCCTCAGCCTCCAGACTCCTTCTCACCCTCCAGACTCCAGACTTCAGCCCCCAGGCTCCTGCTCAACACCCAGACACCTGCTCAGACAGACTCCTGCTCAGCCCTCAGACTTCAGCTCAGCCCCCAGACTCCTGCTCAGCCCCCAGACTCCAGCTCAGCCCCCAGACTCCTGCTCAGCCCCAGACCCCTGCTCAGCCCCAGATTCCTGCTCCACAGCCCCCCAGACTCCTGCTCAGCCACCAGACTCCTGCTCAGACAGTCTCCTGCTAAGCCCCCAGCCTCCTGATCAGCAGCCAGACTCCTGCTCAGCCTCCAGACTCCTGCTCAGCCCCACTACTCAAGCTCTCCCCATACTCCTGCTCACCTCCCAGACTCCTGCTCAGCCCCCAGACTCCTGCTCCTCAGCCCCCAGACTCCTGCTCAGCCGCCAGACTCCTGATCCTCAGCCCCCAGGCTCCTGCTCAGCCCCCAGACTCCTGCTCAACCCCCAGACTCCTGCTCAGACCCCAGACTCCTGCTCAGCCCCCAGCCTCCTGCTCCTCAGCCCCCAGGCTCCTGCTCAACCCCCAGACTCCTGCTCAACCCCCAGACTCCTGCTCAGACAGTCTCCTGCTCAGCCCCCAGACTCCAGCTCAGACCCCAGACTCCAGCTCAGACCCCAGACTCCAGCTCAGACCCCAGACTCCAGCTCAGCCCCCAGACTCCTGCTCAACCCCCAGACTCCTGCTCAACCCCGAGACCCCTGCTCAGCCCCAGATTACTGCTCCTCAGCCCCCCAGACTCCTGCTCAGCCCCGAGACTCCAGTTCAGCCCTCAGACTCCTTCTCCTCAGCTCCCAAACTCCTGCTCCTCAGCCCCCAGACTCCTGCTCCTCAGCCTGCACACTCCATCTCAGCCTTCAGACTCCTGCTCAGCCTCCAGACTCCTGCTCAGATCCCAGACTCCTGCTCAGCACCAGACTCCTGCTCAGCCTCCAGCCTCCAGACTCCTGCTCAGCCCCACTACTCATGCTCAGCCCCCAGACTCATGCTCAGCCCCCATACTCCTGCTCAGCTCCCAGACTCCTGCTCAGCCCCCAGACTCCTGCTCCTCAACCCCCAGACCCCTGCTCCTCAGCCCCCAGACTCCTGCTCAGCCCACAGACTCCTGCTCAGCCCCCAGACTCCTGATCCTCAGCCCTCAGGTTCCTGCTCAGCCCTCAGACTCCTGCTCAACCCACAGACTCCTGCTCAGACAGTCTCCTGCTCAGCCCCCAGGCTCCTGCTCAACCCCCAGACTCCTGCTCAACCCTGAGACTCCTGCTCAGACAGTCTCCTGCTCAGCCCCCAGACTCTTACTCAGACCCCAGACTCCTGCTCAGACCCCGGACTCCAGCTCAGACCCAGACTCCAGCTCAGCCCCCAGACTCCTGCTCAGCCCCCAGACTCCTGCTCAGCCCCCAGACTCCTGCTCAGCCCCCAGACACCAGCTCAGCCTCCAGACTCCTGCTCATCCCCCAGACTCCTGCTCATCACCCAGACTCCAGACTCCAGCCCCCAGACTCCTGCTTAGCACCCATTCTCCTGCTCAGCACCCGGACTCCTGCTCAGCCCCCAGACTCCTGCTCAGCCCCCAGACTCCTGCTCAGACTCCAGACTCCTGCTCAGCCCCCAGACTCCTGCTCAGCCCCCGACTCCAGTTCAGCCCCCAGACTCTTGCTCAGCCCCCAGACTCCTGCTCAGCCCCCAGACTCCAGACTCCAGCCCCCAGACTCCTGCTTAGCACCCATTCTCCTGCTCAGCCCCCAGACTCCAGCTCAGCCCCCAGACTCCTGATCCTCAGCCCCCAGGCTCCTGCTCAACCCCAGACTCCTGCTCAGACAGTCTCCTGCTCAGCCCCCAGACTCCTGCTCAGCCCCCAGACTCCTGCTCAGCCCCCAGACTCCTGCTCCTCAGCCCCCAGGCTCCTGCTCAACCCCAAGACTCCTGCTCAACCCCCAGACTCCTGCTCAGACAGTCTCCTGCTCAGCCCCCAGACTCCTACTCAGACCACAGACTCCTGCTCAGACCCCAGACTCCAGCTCAGACCCCAGACTCCAGCTCAGACCCCAGACTCCAGCTCATCCCCCAGACTCCAGCTCAGCCCCCAGACTCCTGCTCAGCCCCCAGACTCCTGCTCAGCCCCCAGACTCCTGCTCATCCCCCAGACACCAGCTCTGCCTCCAGACTCCTGTTCATCCCCTAGAGTCCTGCTCAGACTACAGACTCCTGCTCAGCCCCCAGACTCCTGCTCAGCCCCCGACTCCAGTTCAGCCCCCAGACTCCTGCTCAGCCCCCACACTACTGCTCAGCCCCCAGACTCCAGCTCAGCCCCCAGACTCCTGATCCTCAGCCCCCAGGCTCCTGCTCAGCCCCCAGACTCCTGCCCAACCCCCAGACTCCTGCTCAGACAGTCTCCTGATCAGCCCCCAGACTCCTGCTCAGCCCCCAGACTCCTGTTCAGCCCCCAGCCTCCTGCTCCTCAGCCCCGAGGCTCCTGCTCAACACCCAGACTCCTGCTCAACCCCCAGACTCCTGCTCAGTGTTAGACGGACCGGGAGGGTCGGCCGAGGTTACGGGGAGAGGTCTCCAGGGAGAGCCGTCTCCAACGACTGTACAGATAAGTAACTCCCCCCCCACAGACGGACACCACACAAGGTTGAAGGTTAACGAGACTTTATATGCAATTCTTAGGTTACGATGATGGATACAAGGAGGTCCGGACTCAGGGGTCCCCTCGGTTCTAGTCTCTGGTTTAGGAAAGGGGTAGCGGGACAGTCTTAGTTACCAATGAGTACAAAATAGCTCTCAATCCTCGAGCTCGGCGTTCTAGATGATCGGGCCGTGGAGGAGCCAAGCAGGTCCCGAGATGGATGAAGGAAGGACGACGGTCCGCGGCGGAGCCTGCAGGTCCCGGTGGAAGATGACGGTTACAACGGTCCGCGGCCACGCCAGCAGATCCCGACGACGATGAAGGATGAAGGTTACGACGGCTGTGGCAGCGCCAACAGGCAGGACGATGGTGCACAGGACAGAGCTATGGCAGCGCCAGTAGTCCGTCCAGGATGAGTTCCTCTTTACGTCTCTCGACTCCAAGATACAACTGCCTTCCTGCTCTGGAGCTGCCCCAGTTATAGGGCTGGCGGGCTTTGATGTCCGGACCCTCGCACTTGGAGGTCGGGAGGTCCGGGATGGGGGAGTCCAGACACCCAGCAGGGGGGTGGAGCCAGCGCCCGGGGAGGCGATGGGCGAGCGGCACTTGGTGGGGGAGAGCCATCGGCACCTCTTTCTCCCATTGACGTGCCAAGTAGCCCGCTCACCTCCTGGGTGGAGGGTGGTGCCGGAATGTCTGAGGCCGGGCCAGGCCCAGGGTTGAGGTCGATCGGGGGCCAGGCGGCCTCGTGGTGGAGTGTCCAAGATGGCGCCCCAGGCTGGGCGCGTGGGCCGGCAGTGGATCGGACCCACGAGGTCGGCAGGCTCGAGGGCAGGGGTCCCTGAGGGGACGGAGGACGTGCAATGGTGGTGTGTGGTACTTGCGGGACTGGGCTCAGGCCTGGTTGGGCCGGGGGAGAGCGGCCCTTCATGTGGCCTGTCCAACATGCGTCCCCCCCAGCTGAAGGCGGGGAGAGTTACCCATCCTCTTGGGGACTCTCCTCGTCGAGGCGGAAAAACCGGGACAGGCCATCCGCGTTGGCGTGATCTGGCCCAGGCCGGTGTTCGACTGTGAAGTCCATACCTTGCAAGGAGATGGACCAGCGTAGCAACTTTGGGTTCTCCCCCCGCATATGCATCAGCCATTGCAGGGGTCGGTGATCGGTCTGCACCCGAAAGTGGGTGCCGAAAAGGTAGGGCCGGAGCTTCTTGAGGGCCCATACCACAGCGAAGGCTTCCCTCTCTATGGTGCTCCAGCGTCGCTCCCGTGGTAGGAGTCTCCGGCTGATGAAGGCCACCGGTTGATCAAGGCCTTCGGTGTTCACTTGAGACAGGACTGCCCCAATGCCCTGGTCGGAGGCGTCCGTCTGGACGACCAACTCCCGGCTGTAGTCTGGGGCCTGGAGCACAGGGGCGGAACACATGGCGGCCTTTAATTGTTCAAATGCAGTTTGACACTCTGGGGTCCAGGTGACTTTCTTGGGTTGGTTCTTTGACGTGAGTTCTGTGAGGGGCCCCACTATGGTACCATAGTCTTTTACGAACCTTCGGTAGTAGCCCGTGAGGCCCAGGAAGGCTCGTACCTCGGTTTGGGTGATGGGGGGCTGCCAGGCCTGGATGGCGGCAATTTTCAGCTGTAGCGGGGCCACTAGGCCGCTTCCCACCTGGTGTCCGAGGTAGGTTACAGACCCTTGCCCAATTTGACACTTGCTGGCCTTGATCGTGAGGCCAGCTCGCTGAAGGGCTTGCAGCACTGCTCGGAGGTGGTGGAGGTGCTCGGTCCAATGGTGGCTGTATACAGCGATGTCGTCTAGGTAGGCGGCGCTGAATCCTTCGAGCCCCGCTAGGACCTGATTGACGAGCCGTTGGAATGTTGCTGGGGCATTCTTCATGCCGAAGGGCATGACCGTGAAATGGTAATGGCCATCGGGGGTGGAGAAGGCAGAACGTTCTTGCGCCCGGGGTGTGAGGCCGATCTGCCAATAGCCTGCTGTCAGGTCGAAGATGCTGAGGTAGCGGGCAGCTCCCATTCGGTCGACTAGTTCATCTGCCCGGGGGATGGGGTGCGCGTCTGTTCTGGTGACCGCATTCAAGCCCCGGTAGTCGACGCAGAACCGGAGTTCTGGTGTGGTGCCGGGGGCAGCTGCTTTGGGGACCAGTACGACAGGGCTGGCCCAGGGACTGTCTGAGGGCTCGATGACCCCGATCGTGAGCATCTTGGCTATTTCTTCCTGGATGCAGGCCCGTACCCGGTCTGGCACGCGGTAGGCCCGGTGGCGGATAGGGGGGCTGTCCCCGGTATCCACATCGTGCACACACCAGGAAGTGACACCCGGGGTGAGGGAGAACAGGCTGGCGAACTGTGATAGGAGGGCTTGACACTCCTGGCGTTGTTCTCTGGTGAGGGCCTCTGAGAGCCGGACCCCATCCACGGAGCCGTCTTGCTCTTGAGTCCGCAGGAGGTCAGGGAGAGGCTCGGAGTCTTCTTCAACCCCAGTGTCTGTGGCCATCAGGAGGCTGAGCTCTGTTCGCACAAAGTGGGGCTTTAGTCTGTTAGCGTGGAGGACCCGGAGAGGGTTCCGGGAGGATTCCATGTCGATGAGATAAGTGGCAGGACCCTTGCGCTCTATTACTTTGAAGGGCCCCGTCCATTTGTCTTGCAGGGCGCATGGCTCAGTGGGGGACATCACCCATACCTGTTGGCCAGGTTCGAATTCGATGGATGAGGCATTCTGGTCATACCATTTTTTCATGTCCTCTTGACTGGCCTCTAGGTTGGCCTTCGCTAGTTCTCTGAACCGCCGGGTCTGGTTGCGGAGGGTGAGGAGGTACCGGAAGACATCTGGAGGGTTCTTTAGCGGAGGCATCTCCCAGCCTTCTTTGACGAGACTGAGCGGCCCTCGCACTGGGTGTCCATATAGCAGTTCAAAGGGGCTGAAGCCCAGGGATTTCTGGGGGACTTCTCGATATGCGAAGAGGAGGCACGGCAGCAGCACATCCCACTGGCGACGGAGAGGCTCTTCCAATCCCCCGATCATTCCCTTTAGCGTGCGGTTGAACCGCTCAACGAGTCCGTTCCCTTGAGGGTGATAGGGGGTTGTGAATCTGTAGGTGACCCCGCACTGTTGCCAGAGGGACTTCATGTATTTGGAAATAAAGTTCGTGCCTCTGTCGCTGACGACTTCTCGGGGGAAGCCCACACGGGAGAAGATCCCCATCAGGGCCCGGCCGACCACCGGGGCTGTCACAGTTCGCAGAGGAACAGCCTCAGGGTAGCGGGTGGCGTGGTCCACTAGCACCAGGATGAATCGATGGCCTTGTTTTGTGCGTGGGTCCAAGGGCCCCACAATGTCTATTCCGACTCTCTCAAACGGGGTAGTGACCACGGGAAAAGGTTGCAGGGGAGCCTTTAGTTTGCGGCCGCTCTTCCCACTGGCTTGGCACGTGGGGCAAGATCGGCAATGCTGGTGCACATCGTTTCTCATTTTGGGCCAGAAGAAGTGGGTCACTAGGCGACTGTAGGTTTTATCTTGTCCCAGATGTCCTGCCAGGGGGACATCGTGGGCCAGGTTTAACAGGAAGTCTCTGAAACAGAGGGGTACCACTAGTACTCGGTTGCTCCCCAGCTCGGCGATTCTTTGCTCGCTGTACAGCAGATCATTGTCCCAGTAGACCCAATGAGTTCCGGGGGTATCCCCTGCGCTTTGGGCGAGCGCTTGCTGGCGGAGTCCCTCGAGGGAGGGACAGGTCTTCTGTTCTTTGCGAAATTGTTCTTGCGTGGGCCCCCCTTCTTGAGGCCACTGGTCGAGGTTAGCGAGGTCGGTAGGTTGAGCTGGTTCGGCGGGAAGGTTACGGTCGGTGTTTTCGGCCGGGGCGACCGGAGGCGGTGGCGCCGGCCATTCGGGTTCTTCTGGCTGGTGGTTGGCACGGGCGGCCATGGAACGGGTGGTGACGCACGCCCAGTCTGGGACGCCCAACATCCCCAGGTGCTCCTTTCGCTCCACGGCGGCCCACGGAGAGCTTTCCAGGTCATTGCCCAGGAGGCAGTCTACGGGGGCATCGTCTCGGACCGTCACTTTCAACATGCCGGAGACCCCCCCCCATTCGAAGGGGACGCAGGCCATCCGACACAGGCTCTCCGAGTTATCGGCTGATCGTACAGGGCAGAGAATGTTCGGTAGATACTGTTCTGGGGCCACCAGGTGACAGCGGACGGCTGTTACACTGGCCCCGGTGTCACGAAGGGCTTCGGCCTGGTGTCCATTGATGCTCACCCATTGGCTGTACTTCTGGGTGTTAGCGGGTAGGGGGACCCGCGGGACCATGTCTTTCCCCCCTAAGCAGGCTAGAGTCATGGCGGCTGGCTCCCACTCTTGATGCTCTTGTTCGTACTCTTCCTGTTCCTCGGAGATCTGTTCTTCCCCTAGGGCTGCAGCGGCCACTTGGCGGGGTCTCGGGCTCTGGTACTGCGGGCAGTTTGGGTCGTTCGCATAGTGGCCGACTCGTTGACATCGGTGACACGTGACATTGGCTCTGTACCCCGGTCGCGCTGGGGTGCTGCCCCGGGTGGCCGGGGGGGTGGTGTTGGTAGCGGGGGCGACCGGGGCGTTGTCTCTTCCTCGCCCTTGGCCCCCTCCTCCTCCTCTGGGTCGGTGCTGACCATTGTTGTTCCGGTTCTGTTCGTAGGACCCATTCCGGCCCACTCTGGTGATCTCCCACCGGTCAGCTTCGGCTGCGAGCTGCCGGGGATCCGTTAACTTGCTGTCGAGGAGGTGTTGGCGGAGTTCAATGAAGCAATTGTTCGACAGATGCTCCCATACCATCAGGTTAAATAGTTGCTCGTAGGTCGTGACGTTGCTTCCTCGGATCCAGCCCTCGAAGGCTCGGCTAAAGTATGTTACATAGTCCACCCAAGTTGTACCCGGGATGCGGGTGCAGTCTCGGAACCTCTGACGGTACATCTCGGGTGTGAGACCATAGCGGGTGAGGAGGGCCGCTTTCATATGGTCGTAGGAGGTCATCTGGTGGTCCGGGAGCTGTAGTAGGGTGTCGCGGCCCTCATTGAGGAATCTTCCCCAGAGACCGGCTCCCCAGTCGCTTCTATCGATCCGGTGTGCAGTCATAGCGATTTCATAGGCTTTAAACCATTGCTGGATGTCGTCCTCTCTGAAGTATTCTCGGACAACATCCTTGGGGATGTGTACCTTTTTGTCTGTGGCCCCTGGGGTGGGGGGTCGCTCGGGCACCCCTGCTTCTTTATTGTGCTTGCGTAGGTTGATCTCGGCTAGGTTTCGTTCGTGTTCGTACGCTAGTTTTTTTTTCTCGAGCTCCCTTTGTCTCTGTTTCTCCTCTCTTTCTTCTCGGAGACGCAGGTGCTCTAAGTTGATTTTTTGTTCGGCCAACTTAAGTTCAACGTCCATTTTAAGTCGGGCCATTTCTAGTTCGTGTAGTCGGGTCCTTTCTCTTTCCTGGATCTCGCCTTGCGAGAGACCCGTTCTTTGCCCTTCCGGGGCCGTGGTCGTTTTCTCTACGGTGCTTTGATCAGGGGTTCCGGCAGCCCCGGTTTCTGCCCAAGATTCTAGGGCATGCTTAAAATCGTCCTTTGTACTCAGTCCGGTGGTAGCGATACCCAGTTCGATGCAGAATTGTTTAAGTTCACGATGGTTGTACTCCTCCAATTTCTCCATTTGGAATTTCTCGGTTGATCCGCTCTCTTTCGTGGTCATTGTGACTTCGTCGTGGGGTGAGCTACTCTCTGTACGTTTATGCGGTGATTCGGATCGCGCCGCTGGCCACCAATGTTAGACGGACCGGGAGGGTCGGCCGAGGTTACGGGGAGAGGTCTCCAGGGAGAGCCGTCTCCAACGACTGTACAGATAAGTAACTTCCCCCCCACAGACGGACACCACACAAGGTTGAAGGTTAACGAGACTTTATATGCAATTCTTAGGTTACGATGATGGATACAAGGAGGTCCGGACTCAGGGGTCCCCTCGGTTCTAGTCTCTGGTTTAGGAAAGGGGTAGCGGGACAGTCTTAGTTACCAATGAGTACAAAATAGCTCTCAATCCTTGAGCTCGGCGTTCTAGATGATCGGGCCGTGGAGGAGCCAAGCAGGTCCCGAGATGGATGAAGGAAGGACGACGGTCCGCGGCGGAGCCTGCAGGTCCCGGTGGAAGATGACGGTTACAACGGTCCGCGGCCACGCCAGCAGATCCCGACGACGATGAAGGATGAAGGTTACGACGGCTGTGGCAGCGCCAACAGGCAGGACGATGGTGCACAGGACAGAGCTATGGCAGCGCCAGTAGTCCGTCCAGGATGAGTTCCTCTTTACGTCTCTCGACTCCAAGATACAACTGCCTTCCTGCTCTGGAGCTGCCCCAGTTATAGGGCTGGCGGGCTTTGATGTCCGGACCCTCGCACTTGGAGGTCGGGAGGTCCGGGATGGGGGAGTCCAGACACCCAGCAGGGGGGTGGAGCCAGCGCCCGGGGAGGCGATGGGCGAGCGGCACTTGGTGGGGGAGAGCCATCGGCACCTCTTTCTCCCATTGACGTGCCAAGTAGCCCGCTCACCTCCTGGGTGGAGGGTGGTGCCGGAATGTCTGAGGCCGGGCCAGGCCCAGGGTTGAGGTCGATCGGGGGCCAGGCGGCCTCGTGGTGGAGTGTCCAAGATGGCGCCCCAGGCTGGGCGCGTGGGCCGGCAGTGGATCGGACCCACGAGGTCGGCAGGCTCGAGGGCAGGGGTCCCTGAGGGGACGGAGGACGTGCAATGGTGGTGTGTGGTACTTGCGGGACTGGGCTCAGGCCTGGTTGGGCCGGGGGAGAGCGGCCCTTCATGTGGCCTGTCCAACACTCAGACAGTCTCCTGCTCAGCCCCCAGACTCCTACTCAGACCCCAGACTCCTGCTCAGACCCCAGACTCCAGCTCAGACCCCAGACTCCAGCTCAGCCCCCAGACTCCTGCTCAGCCCCCAGACTCCTGCCCAGCCCCCAGACACCAGCTCAGCCTCCAGACTCCTGCTCATCCCCAGACTCCCGCTCATCACCCAGACTCCATACTCCAGCCCCCAGACTCCTGCTCAGCCCCCAGACTCCCGCTCAGCCCCCAGACTCCTGCTTAGCACCCAGACTCCTGCTCAGCCCCCAGACTCCTACTCAGCCCCCAGACTCCTGCTCAGCCACCAGACTCCTGCTCAGACTCCAGACACCTGCTCACCCTCCAGACTCCTGCTCAGCCCCCGAATCCAGTTCAGCCCCCAGACTCTTGCTCAGCCCCCAGACTCCTGCTCAGACCCCAGACGCCAGCTCAGCCCCCAGACTCCTGCTCATCCCCCAGACTCCTGCTCAGCCCCCAGACTCCTGCTCAGCCCCCAGACTCCTGCCATCCCCAGACTCCTGTTCAGCCCCCAGACTCCTGCTCAGTCCCCAGACTCCAGCTCAGCCCCCAGACTCCTGCTTCTCAGCCTCCAGACTCCTTCTCACCCTCCAGACTCCAGACTTCAGCCCCCAGGCTCCTGCTCAACCCCCAGACACCTGCTCAGACAGACTCCTGCTCAGCCCTCAGATTCCTGCTCTGTCTCCAGACTCCCGCTCAGCCCCCAGACTTCAGCTCAGCCCCCAGACTCCTGCTCATCCCCCAGACTCCAGCTCAGCCCCCAGACTCCTGCTCAGCCCCAGACCCCTGCTCAGCCCCAGATTCCTGCTCCTCAGCCTCCCAGACTCCTGCTCATTCCCCAGACTCCTGCTCCTTAGCCTGCAGACTCCTGGTCAGCCTCCAGACTCCTGCTCAGCCACCAGACTCCTGCTCAGCCCCCAGACTCCTGCTCAGCACCCAGACTCCTGCTCAGCCTCCAGACTCCTGCTCAGCCCCACTACTCATGCTCAGCCCCCAGACTCATGCTCAGCCCCCATACTCCTGCTCAGCTCCCAGACTCCTGCTCAGCTCCCAGACTCCTGCTCCTCAGCCCCCAGACCCCTGCTCCTCAGCCCCCAGACTCCTGCTCAGCCCCCAGACTCCTGATCCTCAGCCCCCAGGCTCCTGCTCAGCCCCCAGACTCCTGCTCAACCCCCAGGCTCCTGCTCAGACAGTCTCCTGCTAAGCCCCCAGACTCCTGCTCAGACCCCAGACTCCTGCTCAGCCCCCAGCCTCCTGCTCCTCAGCCCCCATGCTCCTGCTCAACCCCCAGACTCCTGCTCAACCCCCAGACTCCTGCTCAGACAGTCTCCTGCTCAGCCCCCAGACTCCTACTCAGACCCCAGACTCCTGCTCAGACCCCAGACCCCAGCTCAGACCCCAGACTCCAGCTCAGCCCCCAGACTCCTGTTCAGCCCCCAAACTACTGTTCAGCCCCCAGACACCAGCTCAGCCCCCAGACACCAGCTCAGCCCCCAGACTCCTGCTCAGACTCCAGACTTCTGCTCACCCCCCAGACTCCTGCTCAGCCCCCGACTCCAGTTCAGCCCCCAGACTCTTGCTCAGCCCCCAGAGTCCTGCTCAGTCCCCAGACTCCAGCTCAGCCCCCAGGCTCCTGATCCTCAGCCCCCAGGCTCCTGCTCAACCCCCAGACTCCTGCCCAGACAGTCTCCTGCTCAGCCCCCAGACTCCTGCTCAGCCCCAGACTCCTGCTCAGCCCCCAGCCTCCTGCTCCTCAGCCCCCAGGCTCCTGCTCAACCCCCAGACTCCTGCTCAACCCCCAGACTCCTGCTCAGACAGTCTCCTACTCCTCAGCCCCCAGACTCCTACTCAGACCCCAGACTCCTGCTCAGACCCAAGACACCAGCTCAGCCTCCAGACTCCTGCTCATCCCCCAGTCTCCTGCTCATCACCCAGACTCCAGACTCCAGCCCCCAGACTCCTGCTCAGCCCTTAGACTCCCGCTCAGCCCCCAGACTCCTGCTTAGCACCCAGACTCCTGCTCAGTCCCCAGACTCCTGCTCAGCCCCCAAACTCCTGCTCAGCCCCCAGACTCCTGCTCAGACTCCAGACTCCTGCTCAGACTCCAGACTCCTGCTCAGCCCCCAGACTCCTGCTCAGCCCCCGACTCCAGTTCAGCCCCCAGTCTCTTGCTCAGCCCCCTGACTCCTGCTCAGACCCCAGACGCCAGCTCAGCCCCCAGACTCCTGCTCATCCCCCGAACTCCTGCTCAGCCCCCAGACTCCTGCTCAGCCCCCAGACTTCAGCCCCCAGGCTCCTGCTCAACCCCCAGACACCTGCTCAGACAGACTCCTGCTCAGCCCTCAGATTCCTGCTCTGCATCCAGACTCCAGCTCAGCCCCCAGACTTCAGCTCAGCCCCCAGACTCCTGCTCAGCTCCCAGACTCCAGCTCAGCCCCCAGAGTCCTGCTCAGCCCCAGACCCCTGCTCAGCCCCAGATTACTGCTCCTCAGCCCCCCAGACTCCTGCTCAGCCCCGAGACTCCAGTTCAGCCCTCAGACTCCTCCGCAGCTCCCAAACTCCTGCTCCTCAGCCCCCAGACTCCTGCTCCTCAGCCTGCAGACTCCTGCTCAGCCTTCAGACTCCTGCTCAGCCTCCAGACTCCTGCTCAGCCCCCAGACTCCTGCTCAGCACCAGACTCCTGCTCAGCCTCCAGCCTCCAGACTCCTGCTCAGCCCCACTACTCATGCTCAGCCCCCAGACTCATGCTCAGCCCCCATACTCCTGCTCAGCTCCCAGACACCTGCTCAGCCCCCAGACTCCTGCTCCTCAGCCCCAGACCCCTGCTCCTCAGCCCCCAGACTCCTGCTCATCCCACAGACTCCTGCTCAGCCCCCAGACTCCTGATCCTCAGCCCCCAGGTTCCTGCTCAGCCCCCAGACCCCTGCTCAACCCACAGACTCCTGCTCAGACAGTCTCCTGCTCAGCCCCCAGGCTCCTGCTCAACCCCCAGACTCCTGCTCAACCCCCAGACTCCTGCTCAGACAGTCTTCTGCTCAGCCCCCAGACTCTTACTCAGACCCCAGACTCCTGCTCAGACCCCAGACTCCAGCTCAGACCCCAGACTCCAGCTCAGACCCCAGACTACTGCTCAGCCCCCAGACTCCTGCTCAGCCCCCAGACACCAGCTCAGCCTCCAGACTCCTGCTCATCCCCCAGACTCCTGCTCATCACCCAGACTCCAGACTCCAGCCCCCAGACTCCTGCTCAGCCCCCAGACTCCTGCTCAGCCCCCAAACTCCTGCTCAGCCCCCAGACTCCCGCTCAGACTCCAGACTCCTGCTCAGCCCCCAGACTCCTGCTCAGCCCCCGACTCCAGTTCAGCCCCCAGTCTCTTGCTCAGCCCCCTGACTCCTGCTCAGACCCCAGACGCCAGCTCAGCCCCCAGACTCCTGCTCATCCCCCAAACTCCTGCTCAGCCCCCAGACTCCTGCTCAGCCCCCAGACTTCAGCCCCCAGGCTCCTGCTCAACCCCCAGACACCTGCTCAGACAGACTCCTGCTCAGCCCTCAGATTCCTGCTCTGCATCCAGACTCCAGCTCAGCCCCCAGACTTCAGCTCAGCCCCCAGACTCCTGCTCAGCTCCCAGACTCCAGCTCAGCCCCCAGACTCCTGCTCAGCCCCAGACCCCTGCTCAGCCCCAGATTACTGCTCCTCAGCCCCCCAGACTCCTGCTCAGCCCCGAGACTCCAGTTCAGCCCTCAGACTCCTCCGCAGCTCCCAAACTCCTGCTCCTCAGCCCCCAGACTCCTGCTCCTCAGCCTGCAGACTCCTGCTCCTCAGCCTGCAGACTCCTGCTCAGCCTTCAGACTCCTGCTCAGCCTCCAGACTCCTGCTCAGCCCCCAGACTCCTGCTCAGCACCAGACTCCTGCTCAGCCTCCAGCCTCCAGACTCCTGCTCAGCCCCACTACTCATGCTCAGCCCCCAGACTCATGCTCAGCCCCCATACTCCTGCTCAGCTCCCAGACTCCTGCTCAGCCCCAGACTCCTGCTCCTCAGCCCCCAGACCCCTGCTCCTCAGCCCCCAGACTCCTGCTCAGCCCACAGACTCCTGCTCAGCCCCCAGACTCCTGATCCTCAGCCCCCAGGTTCCTGCTCAGCCCCCAGACCCCTGCTCAACCCACAGACTCCTGCTCAGACAGTCTCCAGCTCAGCCCCCAGGCTCCTGCTAAACCCCCAGACTCCTGCTCAACCCCCAGACTCCTGCTCAGACAGTCTTCTGCTCAGCCCCCAGACTCCTGCTCAGCCCCCAGACTTGCGCTCAGCCCCCAGACTCCTGCTCAGACTCCAGACTCCTGCTCAGCCCCCAGACTCCTGCTCAGCCCCCAGACTCCTGCTCAGCCCCCAGACACCAGCTCAGCCTCCAGACTCCTGCTCATCCCCCAGACTCCTGCTCATCACCCAGACTCCAGACTCCAGCCCCCAGACTCCTGCTCAGCCCCCAGACTTGCGCTCAGCCCCCAGACTCCTGCTCAGACTCCAGACTCCTGCTCAGCCCCCAGACTCCTGCTCAGCCCCCAGACTCCTGCTCAGACTCCAGACTCCTGCTCAGCCCCCAGACTCCTGCTCAGCCCGCGACTCCAGTTCAGCCCCCAGACTCTTGCTCAGCCCCCAGACTCCTGCTCAGCCCCCAGACTACTGCTCAGCCCCCAGACTCCAGCTTAGCCCCCAGACTCCTGATCCTCAGCCCCCAGGCTCCTGCTCAGCCCCCAGACTCCTGCTCAACCCCCAGACTCCTGCTCAGACAGTCTCCTGCTCAGCCCCCAGACTCCTGCTCAGCCCCCAGACTCCTGCTCAGCCCCCAGCCTCCTGCTCCTCAGCCCCCAGGCTCCTGCTCAACCCCAAGACTCCTGCTCAACCCCCAGACTCCTGCTCAGACAGTCTCCTGCTCAGCCCCCAGACTCCTACTCAGACCCCAGACTCCAGCTCAGCCCCCAGACTCCTGATCCTCAGCCCCCAGGCTCCTGCTCAGCCCCCAGACTCCTTCCTAACCCCCAGACTCCTGCTCAGACAGTCTCCTGATCAGCCCCCAGACTGCTGCTCAGCCCCCAGACTCCTGCTCAGCCCCCAGACTCCTGTTCAGCCCCCAGCCTCCTGCTCCTCAGCCCCGATGCTTCTGCTCAACCCACAGACTCCTGCTCAGACAGTCTCCTGCTCAGCCCCCAAGCTCCTGCTCAACCCCCAGACTCCTGCTCAACCCCCAGACTCCTGCTCAGACAGTCTTCTGCTCAGCCCCCAGACTCTTACTCAGACCCCAGACTCCTGCTCAGACCCCAGACTCCAGCTCAGACCCCAGACTCCAGCTCAGCCCCCAGACTACTGCTCTGCCCCCAGACTCCTGCTCAGCCCCCAGACTTGCGCTCAGCCCCCAGACTCCTGCTCAGACTCCAGACTCCTGCTCAGCCCCCAGACTCCTGCTCAGCCCCCAGACTCCTGCTCAGACTCCAGACTCCTGCTCAGCCCCCAGACTCCTGCTCAGCCCGCGACTCCAGTTCAGCCCCCAGACTCTTGCTCAGCCCCCAGACTCCTGCTCAGCCCCCAGACTACTGCTCAGCCCCCAGACTCCAGCTTAGCCCCCAGACTCCTGATCCTCAGCCCCAGGCTCCTGCTCAGCCCCCAGACTCCTGCTCAACCCCCAGACTCCTGCTCAGACAGTCTCCTTCTCAGCCCCCAGACTCCTGCTCAGCCCCCAGACTCCTGCTCATCCCCCGGCCTCCTGCTCCTCAGCCCCCAGGCTCCTGCTCAACCCCAAGACTCCTGCTCAACCCCCAGACTCCTGCTCAGACAGTCTCCTGCTCAGCCCCCAGACTCCTACTCAGACCCCAGACTCCAGCTCAGCCCCCAGACTCCTGATCCTCAGCCCCCAGGCTCCTGCTCAGCCCCCAGACTCCTTCCTAACCCCCAGACTCCTGCTCAGACAGTCTCCTGATCAGCCCCCAGACTCCTGCTCAGCCCCCAGACTCCTGCTCAGCCCCCAGACTCCTGTTCAGCCCCCAGCCTCCTGCTCCTCAGCCCCGATGCTCCTGCTCAACCCCCAGACTCCTGCTCAGACAGTCTCCTGCTCAGCTCCCAGACTCCTACTCAGACCCCAGACTCCTGCTCAGACCCCAGACTCCAGCTCAGACCCCAGACTCCAGCTCAGACCCCAGACTCCAGCTCAGCCCCCAGATTCCTGCTCAGCCCCCAGACTCCAGCTCAGCCCCCAGACTCCTGCTCAGCCCCAGACCCCTGTTCAGCCCCAGATTCCTGCTCCTCAGCCCCCAGACTCCTGCTCAGCCACCAGACTCCTGCTCAGACAGTCTCCTGCTAAGCCCCCAGCCTCCTGATCAGCAGCCAGACTCCTGCTCAGCCTCCAGACTCCTGCTCAGCCCCACTACTCAAGCTCAGCCCCCATACTCCTGCTCAGCTCCCAGACTCCTGCTCAGCCCCCAGACTCCTGCTCCTCAGCCCCCAGACTCCTGCTCAGCCCCCAGACTCCTGATCCTCAGCCCCCAGGCTCCTGCTCAGCCCCCAGACTCCTGCTCAACCCCCAGACTCCTGCTCAGACAGTCTCCTGCTAAGCCCCCAGCCTCCTGCTCCTCAGCCCACAGACTCCTGCTCAGCCCCCAGACTCCTGATCCTCAGCCCCCAGGCTCCTGCTCAGCCCCCAGACTCCTGCTCAACCCCCAGACTCCTGCTCAGACCCCAGACTCCTGCTCAGCCCCCAGCCTCCTGCTCCTCAGCCCCCAGGCTCCTGCTCAACCCCCAGACTCCTGCTCAACCCCCAGACTCCTGCTCAGACAGTCTCCTGCTCAGCCCCCAGACTCCTACTCAGACCCCAGACTCCAGCTCAGACTCCAGACTCCAGCTCAGCCCCCAGACTCCTGCTCAACCCCCAGACTCCTGCTCAACCCCCAGACTCCTGCTCAGACAGTCTCCTGCTCAGCCCCCAGACTCCTACTCAGACCCCAGACTCCAGCTCAGACCCCAGACTCCAGCTCAGCCCCCAGACTCCTGCTCAACCCCCAGACTCCTGCTCAACCCCGAGACCCCTGCTCAGCCCCAGATTACTGCTCCTCAGCCCCCCAGACTCCTGCTCAGCCCCGAGACTCCAGTTCAGCCCTCAGACTCCTTCTCCTCAGCTCCCAAACTCCTGCTCCTCAGCCCCCAGACTCCTGCTCCTCAGCCTGCAGACTCCATCTCAGCCTTAGACTCCTGCTCAGCCTCCAGACTCCTGCTCAGCCCCCAGACTCCTGCTCAGCACCAGACTCCTGCTCAGCCTCCAGCCTCCTGCTCAGCCCCACTACTCATGCTCAGCCCCCAGACTCATGCTCAGCCCCCAATGCTCCTGCTCAGCTCCCAGACTCCTGCTCAGCCCCCAGACTCCTGCTCCTCAGCCCCCAGACCCCTGCTCCTCAGCCCCAGACTCCTGCTCAGCCCACAGACTCCTGCTCAGCCCCCAGACTCCTGATCCTCAGCCCTCAGGTTCCTGCTCAGCCCCCAGACTCCTGCTCAACCCACAGACTCCTGCTCAGACAGTCTCCTGCTCAGCCCCCAGGCTCCTGCTCAACCCCCAGACTCCTGCTCAACCCCGAGACTCCTGCTCAGACAGTCTCCTGCTCAGCCCCCAGACTCTTACTCAGACCCCAGACTCCTGCTCAGACCCCGGACTCCAGCTCAGACCCAGACTCCAGCTCAGCCCCCAGACTCCTGCTCAACCCCCAGACTCCTGCTCAGCCCCCAGACACCAGCTCAGCCTCCAGACTCCTGCTCATCCCCCAGACTCCTGCTCATCACCCAGACTCCTGCTCATCACCCAGACTCCAGACTCCAGCCCCCAGACTCCTGCTCAGCCCGCAGACTTGCGCTCAGCCCCCAGACTCCTGCTTAGCACCCATTCTCCTGCTCAGCACCCGGACTCCTGCTCAGCCCCCAGACTCCTGCTCAGCCCCCAGACTCCTGCTCAGCCCCCAGACTCCTGCTCAGCCCCCAGACTCCTGCTCAGCCCCCAGACTCCTGCTCAGACTCCAGACTCCTGCTCAGCCCCCAGACTCCTGCTCAGCCCCCGACTCCAGTTCAGCCCCCAGACTCTTGCTCAGCCCCCAGACTCCTGCTCAGCCCCCAGACTACTGCTCAGCCCCCAGACTCCAGCTCAGCCCCCTGACTCCTGATCCTCAGCCCCCAGGCTCCTGCTCAACCCCAGACTCCTGCTCAGACAGTCTCCTGCTCAGCCCCCAGACTCCTGCTCAGCCCCCAGACTCCTGCTCAGCCCCCAGACTCCTGCTCCTCAGCCCCCAGGCTCCTGCTCAACCCCAAGACTCCTGCTCAACCCACAGACTCCTGCTCAGACAGTCTCCTGCTCAGCCCGCAGACTCCTACTCAGACCACAGACTCCAGCTCAGACCCCAGACTCCAGCTCAGACCCCAGACTCCAGCTCAGCCCCCAGACTCCAGCTCAGCCCCCAGACTCCAGCTCAGCCCCCAGACTCCTGCTCAGCCCCCAGACTCCTGCTCATCCCCCAGACACCAGCTCAGCCTCCAGACTCCTGCTCAGCCTCCAGAGTCCTGCTCAGCCCCCAGACTCCTGCTCAGCCCCCAGACTCCTGCTCAGCCCCCAGACTCCAGTTCAGCCCCCAGACTCCTGCTCAGCCCCCACACTACTGCTCAGCCCCCAGACTCCAGCTCAGCCCCCAGACTCCTGATCCTCAGCCCCCAGGCTCCTGCTCAGCCCCCAGACTCCTGCCCAACCCCCAGACTCCTGCTCAGACAGTCTCCTGATCAGCCCCCAGACTCCTGCTCAGCCCCCAGACTCCTGTTCAGCCCCCAGCCTCCTGCTCCTCAGCCCCGAGGCTCCTGCTCAACACCCAGACTCCTGCTCAACCCCCAGACTCCAGCTCAGACAGTCTCCTGCTCAGCCCCCAGACTCCTACTCAGACCCCAGACTCCTGCTCAGACCCCAGACTCCAGCTCAGACCCCAGACTCCAGCTCAGCCCCCAGACTCCTGCTCAGCCCCCAGACTCCTGCGCAGCCCCCAGACACCAGCTCAGCCTCCAGACTCCTGCTCATCCCCAGACTCCTGCTCATCACCCAGACTCCATACTCCAGCCCCCAGACTCCTGCTCAGCCCCCAGACTCCCGCTCAGCCCCCAGACTCCTGCTTAGCACCCAGACTCTTACTCAGACCCCAGACTCCTGCTCAGACCCCGGACTCCAGCTCAGACCCCGGACTCCAGCTCAGACCCAGACTCCAGCTCAGCCCCCAGACTCCTGCTCAGCCCCCAGACTCCTGCTCAGCCCCCAGACACCAGCTCAGCCTCCAGACTCCTGCTCATCCCCTAGACTCCTGCTCATCACCCAGACTCCAGACTCCAGCCCCCAGACTCCTGCTCAGCCCACAGACTTGCGCTCAGCCCCCAGACTCCTGCTTAGCACCCATTCTCCTGCTCAGCACCCGGACTCCTGCTCAGCCCCCAGACTCCTGCTCAGCCCCCAGACTCCTGCTCAGACTCCAGACTCCTGCTCAGCCCCCTGCTCAGCCCCCGACTCCAGTTCAGCCCCCAGACTCTTGCTCAGCCCCCAGACTCCTGCTCAGCCCCCAGACTACTGCTCAGCCCCCAGACTCCAGCTCAGCCCCCAGACTCCTGATCCTCAGCCCCCAGGCTCCTGCTCAACCCCAGACTCCTGCTCAGACAGTCTCCTGCTCAGCCCCCAGACTCCTGCTCAGCCCCCAGACTCCTGCTCCTCAGCCCCCAGGCTCCTGCTCAACCCCAAGACTCCTGCTCAACCCCCAGACTCCTGCTCAGACAGTCTCCTGCTCAGCCCCAAGACTCCTACTCAGACCACAGACTCCTGCTCAGACCCCAGACTCCAGCTCAGACCCCAGACTCCAGCTCAGACCCCAGACTCCAGCTCAGACCCCAGACTCCAGCTCAGCCCCCAGACTCCTGCTCAGCCCCCAGACTCCTGCTCATCCCCCAGACACCAGCTCAGCCTCCAGACTCCTGCTCATCCCCCAGAGTCCTGCTCAGACTACAGACTCCTGCTCAGCCCCCAGACTCCTGCTCAGCCCCCGACTCCAGTTCAGCCCCCAGACTCCTGCTCAGCCCCCACACTACTGCTCAGCCCCCAGACTCCAGCTCAGCCCCCAGACTCCTGATCCTCAGCCCCCAGGCTCCTGCTCAGCCCCCAGACTCCTGCCCAACCCCCAGACTCCTGCTCAGACAGTCTCCTGATCAGCCCCCAGACTCCTGCTCAGCCCCCAGACTCCTGTTCAGCCCCCAGCCTCCTGCTCCTCAGCCCGAGGCTCCTGCTCAACACCCAGACTCCTGCTCAACCCCCAGACTCCTGCTCAGACAGTCTCCTGCTCAGCCCCCAGACTCCTACTCAGACCCCAGACTCCTGCTCAGACCCCAGACTCCAGCTCAGACCCCAGACTCCAGCTCAGCCCCCAGACTCCAGCTCAGCCCCCAGACTCCAGCTCAGACCCCAGACTCCAGCTCAGCCCCCAGACTCCTGCTCAACCCCCAGACTCCTGCTCAACCCCGAGACCCCTGCTCAGCCCCAGATTACTGCTCCTCAGCCCCCCAGACTCCTGCTCAGCCACGAGACTCCAGTTCAGCCCTCAGACTCCTTCTCCTCAGCTCCCAAACTCCTGCTCCTCAGCCCCCAGACTCCTGCTCCTCAGCCTGCAGACTCCATCTCAGCCTTAGACTCCTGCTCAGCCTCCAGACTCCTGCTCAGCCCCCAGACTCCTGCTCAGCACCAGACTCCTGCTCAGCCTCCAGCCTCCAGACTCCTGCTCAGCCCCACTACTCATGCTCAGCCCCCAGACTCATGCTCAGCCCCCAATGCTCCTGCTCAGCTCCCAGACTCCTGCTCAGCCCCCAGACTCCTGCTCCTCAGCCCCCAGACCCCTGCTCCTCAGCCCCCAGACTCCTGCTCAGCCCACAGACTCCTGCTCAGCCCCCAGACTCCTGATCCTCAGCCCTCAGGTTCCTGCTCAGCCCCCAGACTCCTGCTCAACCCACAGACTCCTGCTCAGACAGTCTCCTGCTCAGCCCCCAGGCTCCTGCTCAACCCCCAGACTCCTGCTCAACCCCGAGACTCCTGCTCAGCCCCCAGACTCTTACTCAGACCCCAGACTCCTGCTCAGACCCCGGACTCCAGCTCAGACCCAGACTCCAGCTCAGCCCCCAGACTCCTGCTCAACCCCCAGACTCCTGCTCAGCCCCCAGACACCAGCTCAGCCTCCAGACTCCTGCTCATCCCCCAGACTCCTGCTCATCACCCAGACTCCAGACTCCAGCCCCCAGACTCCTGCTCAGCCCGCAGACTTGCGCTCAGCCCCCAGACTCCTGCTTAGCACCCATTCTCCTGCTCAGCACCCGGACTCCTGCTCAGCCCCCAGACTCCTGCTCAGCCCCCAGACTCCTGCTCAGCCCCCAGACTCCTGCTCAGACTCCAGACTCCTGCTCAGCCCCCAGACTCCTGCTCAGCCCCCGACTCCAGTTCAGCCCCCAGACTCTTGCTCAGCCCCCAGACTCCTGCTCAGCCCCCAGACTACTGCTCAGCCCCCAGACTCCAGCTCAGCCCCCTGACTCCTGATCCTCAGCCCCCAGGCTCCTGCTCAACCCCAGACTCCTGCTCAGACAGTCTCCTGCTCAGCCCCCAGACTCCTGCTCAGCCCCCAGACTCCTGCTCAGCCCCCAGACTCCTGCTCCTCAGCCCCCAGGCTCCTGCTCAACCCCAAGACTCCTGCTCAACCCACAGACTCCTGCTCAGACAGTCTCCTGCTCAGCCCGCAGACTCCTACTCAGACCACAGACTCCTGCTCAGACCCCAGACTCCAGCTCAGACCCCAGACTCCAGCTCAGACCCCAGACTCCAGCTCAGACCCCAGACTCCAGCTCAGCCCCCAGACTCCAGCTCAGCCCCCAGACTCCAGCTCAGCCCCCAGACTCCTGCTCAGCCCCCAGACTCCTGCTCATCCCCCAGACACCAGCTCAGCCTCCAGACTCCTGCTCATCCCCCAGAGTCCTGCTCAGACTACAGACTCCTGCTCAGCCCCCAGACTCCTGCTCAGCCCCCGACTCCAGTTCAGCCCCCAGACTCCTGCTCAGCCCCCACACTACTGCTCAGCCCCCAGACTCCAGCTCAGCCCCCAGACTCCTGATCCTCAGCCCCCAGGCTCCTGCTCAGCCCCCAGACTCCTGCCCAACCCCCAGACTCCTGCTCAGACAGTCTCCTGATCAGCCCCCAGACTCCTGCTCAGCCCCCAGACTCCTGTTCAGCCCCCAGCCTCCTGCTCCTCAGCCCCGAGGCTCCTGCTCAACACCCAGACTCCTGCTCAACCCCCAGACTCCAGCTCAGACAGTCTCCTGCTCAGCCCCCAGACTCCTACTCAGACCCCAGACTCCTGCTCAGACCCCAGACTCCAGCTCAGACCCCAGACTCCAGCTCAGACCCCAGACTCCAGCTCAGCCCCCAGACTCCTGCGCAGCCCCCAGACACCAGCTCAGCCTCCAGACTCCTGCTCATCCCCAGACTCCTGCTCATCACCCAGACTCCATACTCCAGCCCCCAGACTCCTGCTCAGCCCCCAGACTCCCGCTCAGCCCCCAGACTCCTGCTTAGCACCCAGACTCTTACTCAGACCCCAGACTCCTGCTCAGACCCCGGACTCCAGCTCAGACCCAGACTCCAGCTCAGCCCCCAGACTCCTGCTCAGCCCCCAGACTCCTGCTCAGCCCCCAGACACCAGCTCAGCCTCCAGACTCCTGCTCATCCCCTAGACTCCTGCTCATCACCCAGACTCCAGACTCCAGCCCCCAGACTCCTGCTCAGCCCACAGACTTGCGCTCAGCCCCCAGACTCCTGCTTAGCACCCATTCTCCTGCTCAGCACCCGGACTCCTGCTCAGCCCCCAGACTCCTGCTCAGCCCCCAGACTCCTGCTCAGACTCCAGACTCCTGCTCAGCCCCCAGACTCCTGCTCAGCCCCCGACTCCAGTTCAGCCCCCAGACTCTTGCTCAGCCCCCAGACTCCTGCTCAGCCCCCAGACTACTGCTCAGCCCCCAGACTCCAGCTCAGCCCCCAGACTCCTGATCCTCAGCCCCCAGGCTCCTGCTCAACCCCAGACTCCTGCTCAGACAGTCTCCTGCTCAGCCCCCAGACTCCTGCTCAGCCCCCAGACTCCTGCTCAGCCCCCAGACTCCTGCTCCTCAGCCCCCAGGCTCCTGCTCAACCCCAAGACTCCTGCTCAACCCCCAGACTCCTGCTCAGCCCCAAGACTCCTACTCAGACCACAGACTCCTGCTCAGACCCCAGACTCCAGCTCAGACCCCAGACTCCAGCTCAGACCCCAGACTCCAGCTCAGACCCCAGACTCCAGCTCAGCCCCCAGACTCCAGCTCAGCCCCCAGACTCCAGCTCAGCCCCCAGACTCCTGCTCAGCCCCCAGACTCCTGCTCATCCCCCAGACACCAGCTCAGCCTCCAGACTCCTGCTCATCCCCCAGAGTCCTGCTCAGACTACAGACTCCTGCTCAGCCCCCAGACTCCAGCTCAGCCCCCAGACTCCTGATCCTCAGCCCCCAGGCTCCTGCTCAGCCCCCAGACTCCTGCCCAACCCCCAGACTTCTGCTCAGACAGTCTCCTGATCAGCCCCCAGACTCCTGCTCAGCCCCCAGACTCCTGTTCAGCCCCCAGCCTCCTGCTCCTCAGCCCGAGGCTCCTGCTCAACACCCAGACTCCTGCTCAACCCCCAGACTCCTGCTCAGACAGTCTCCTGCTCAGCCCCCAGACTCCTACTCAGACCCCAGACTCCTGCTCAGACCCCAGACTCCAGCTCAGACCCCAGACTCCAGCTCAGCCCCCAGACTCCAGCTCAGCCCCCAGACTCCTGCTCAGCCCCCAGACTCCTGCGCAGCCCCCAGACACCAGCTCAGCCTCCAGACTCCTGCTCATCCCCAGACTCCTGCTCATCACCCAGACTCCATACTCCAGCCCCCAGACTCCTGCTCAGCCCCCAGACTCCCGCTCAGCCCCCAGACTCCTGCTTAGCACCCAGACTCCTGCTCAGCCCCCAGACTCCTACTCAGCCCCCAGACTCCTGCTCAGCCACCAGACTCCTGCTCAGACTCCAGACACCTGCTCACCCTCCAGACTCCTGCTCAGCCCCCGAATCCAGTTCAGCCCCCAGTCTCTTGCTCAGCCCCCAGACTCCTGCTCAGACCCCAGACGCCAGCTCAGCCCCCAGACTCCTGCTCATCCCCCAGACTCCTGCTCAGCCCCCAGACTCCTGCTCAGCCCCCAGACTCCTGCCATCCCCAGACTCCTGTTCAGCCCCCAGACTCCTGCTCAGTCCCCAGATTCCAGCTCAGCCCCCAGACTCCTGCTCCTCAGCCTCCAGACTCCTTCTCACCCTCCAGACTCCAGACTTCAGCCCCCAGGCTCCTGCTCAACCCCCAGACACCTGCTCAGACAGACTCCTGCTCAGCCCTCAGATTCCTGCTCTGTCTCCAGACTCCAGCTCAGCCCCCAGACTTCAGCTCAGCCCCCAGACTCCTGCTCATCCCCCAGACTCCAGCTCAGCCCCCAGACTCCTGCTCAGCCCCAGACCCCTGCTCAGCCCCAGATTCCTGCTCCTCAGCCTCCCAGACTCCTGCTCATTCCCCAGACTCCTGCTCCTTAGCCTGCAGACTCCTGGTCAGCCTCCAGACTCCTGCTCAGCCACCAGACTCCTGCTCAGCCCCCAGACTCCTGCTCAGCACCCAGACTCCTGCTCAGCCTCCAGACTCCTGCTCAGCCCCACTACTCATGCTCAGCCCCCAGACTCATGCTCAGCCCCCATACTCCTGCTCAGCTCCCAGACTCCTGCTCAGCTCCCAGACTCCTGCTCCTCAGCCCCCAGACCCCTGCTCCTCAGCCCCCAGACTCCTGCTCAGCCCCCAGACTCCTGCTCAGCCCCCAGACTCCTGATCCTCAGCCCCCAGGCTCCTGCTCAGCCCCCAGACTCCTGCTCAACCCCCAGGCTCCTGCTCAGACAGTCTCCTGCTAAGCCCCCAGACTCCTGCTCAGACCCCAGACTCCTGCTCAGCCCCCAGCCTCCTGCTCCTCAGCCCCCATGCTCCTGCTCAACCCCCAGACTCCTGCTCAACCCCCAGACTCCTGCTCAGACAGTCTCCTGCTCAGCCCCCAGACTCCTACTCAGACCCCAGACTCCTGCTCAGACCCCAGACCCCAGCTCAGACCCCAGACTCCTGTTCAGCCCCCAAACTACTGTTCAGCCCCCAGACACCAGCTCAGCCCCCAGACTCCTGCTCAGCCCCCAGACTCCTGCTCAGACTCCAGACTTCTGCTCACCCCCCAGACTCCTGCTCAGCCCCCGACTCCAGTTCAGCCCCCAGACTCTTGCTCAGCCCCCAGAGTCCTGCTCAGTCCCCAGACTCCAGCTCAGCCCCCAGGCTCCTGATCCTCAGCCCCCGGGCTCCTGCTCAACCCCCAGACTCCTGCCCAGACAGTCTCCTGCTCAGCCCCCAGACTCCTGCTCAGCCCCAGACTCCTGCTCAGCCCCCAGCCTCCTGCTCCTCAGCCCCCAGGCTCCTGCTCAACCCCCAGACTCCTGCTCAACCCCCAGACTCCAGACTCCAGCCCCCAGACTCCTGCTCAGACCCCAGACTCCTGCTCAGACCCCAGACTCCTGCTCAGACCCAAGACACCAGCTCAGCCTCCAGACTCCTGCTCATCCCCCAGTCTCCTGCTCATCACCCAGACTCCAGACTCCAGCCCCCAGACTCCTGCTCAGCCCTTAGACTCCCGCTCAGCCCCCAGACTCCTGCTTAGCACCCAGACTCCTGCTCAGTCCCCAGACTCCTGCTCAGCCCCCAAACTCCTGCTCAGCCCCCAGACTCCTGCTCAGACTCTAGACTCCTGCTCAGCCCCCAGACTCCTGCTCAGCCCCCGACTCCAGTTCAGCCCCCAGTCTCTTGCTCAGCCCCCTGACTCCTGCTCAGACCCCAGACGCCAGCTCAGCCCCCAGACTCCTGCTCATCCCCCAAACTCCTGCTCAGCCCCCAGACTCCTGCTCAGCCCCCAGACTTCAGCCCCCAGGCTCCTTCTCAACCCCCAGACACCTGCTCAGACAGACTCCTGCTCAGCCCTCAGATTCCTGCTCTGCATCCAGACTCCAGCTCAGCCCCCAGACTTCAGCTCAGCCCCCAGACTCCTGCTCAGCTCCCAGACTCCAGCTCAGCCCCCAGACTCCTACTCAGCCCCAGACCCCTGCTCACCCCCAGATTACTGCTCCTCAGCCCCCCAGACTCCTGCTCAGCCCCGAGACTCCAGTTCAGCCCTCAGACTCCTCCGCAGCTCCCAAACTCCTGCTCCTCAGCCCCCAGACTCCTGCTCCTCAGCCTGCAGACTCCTGCTCAGCCTTCAGACTCCTGCTCAGCCTCCAGACTCCTGCTCAGCCCCCAGACTCCTGCTCAGCACCAGACTCCTGCTCAGCCTCCAGACTCCTGCTCAGCCCCACTACTCATGCTCAGCCCCCAGACTCATGCTCAGCCCCATACTCCTGCTCAGCTCCCAGACTCCTGCTCATCCCCCAGACTCCTGCTCCTCAGCCCCCAGACCCCTGCTCCTCAGCCCCCAGACTCCTGCTCATCCCCCAGACTCCTGCTCATCCCACAGACTCCTGCTCAGCCCCCAGACTCCTGATCCTCAGCCCCCAGGTTCCTGCTCAGCCCCCAGACCCCTGCTCAACCCACAGACTCCTGCTCAGACAGTCTCCTGCTCAGCCCCCAGGCTCCTGCTCAACCCCCAGACTCCTGCTCAACCCCCAGACTCCTGCTCAGACAGTCTTCTGCTCAGCCCCCAGACTCTTACTCAGACCCCAGACTCCTGCTCAGACCCCAGACTCCAGCTCAGACCCCAGACTCCAGCTCAGCCCCCAGACTACTGCTCAGCCCCCAGACTCCTGCTCAGCCCCCAGACACCAGCTCAGCCTCCAGACTCCTGCTCATCCCCCAGACTCCTGCTCATCACCCAGACTCCAGACTCCAGCCCCCAGACTCCTGCTCAGCCCCCAGACTCCTGCTCAGCCCCCAAACTCCTGCTCAGCCCCCAGACTCCCGCTCAGACTCCAGACTCCTGCTCAGCCCCCAGACTCCTGCTCAGCCCCCGACTCCAGTTCAGCCCCCAGTCTCTTGCTCAGCCCCCTGACTCCTGCTCAGACCCCAGATGCCAGCTCAGCCCCCAGACTCCTGCTCATCCCCCAAACTCCTGCTCAGCCCCCAGACTCCTGCTCAGCCCCCAGACTTCAGCCCCCAGGCTCCTGCTCAACCCCCAGACACCTGCTCAGACAGACTCCTGCTCAGCCCTCAGATTCCTGCTCTGCATCCAGACTCCAGCTCAGCCCCCAGACTTCAGCTCAGCCCCCAGACTCCTGCTCAGCTCCCAGACTCCAGCTCAGCCCCCAGACTCCTGCTCAGCCCCAGACCCCTGCTCAGCCCCAGATTACTGCTCCTCAGCCCCCCAGACTCCTGCTCAGCCCCGAGACTCCAGTTCAGCCCTCAGACTCCTCCGCAGCTCCCAAACTCTTGCTCCTCAGCCCCCAGACTCCTGCTCCTCAGCCTGCAGACTCCTGCTCAGCCTTCAGACTCCTGCTCATCCTCCAGACTCCTGCTCAGCCCCCAGACTCCTGCTCAGCACCAGACTCCTGCTCAGCCTCCAGCCTCCAGACTCCTGCTCAGCCCCACTACTCATGCTCAGCCCCCAGACTCATGCTCAGCCCCCATACTCCTGCTCAGCTCCCAGACTCCTGCTCAGCCCCAGACTCCTGCTCCTCAGCCCCCAGACCCCTGCTCCTCAGCCCCCAGACTCCTGCTCAGCCCACAGACTCCTGCTCAGCCCCCAGACTCCTGATCCTCAGCCCCCAGGTTCCTGCTCAGCCCCCAGACCCCTGCTCAACCCACAGACTCCTGCTCAGACAGTCTCCTGCTCAGCCCCCAGGCTCCTGCTCAACCCCCAGACTCCTGCTCAGACAGTCTTCTGCTCAGCCCCCAGACTCCTGCTCATCCCCCAGACTCCTGCTCAGCCCCCAGACTCCTGCAATCCCCCAGACTCCTGTTCAGCCCCCAGACTCCTGCTCAGTCCCCAGACTCCAGCTGAGCCCCCAGACTCCTGCTCCTCAGCCTCCAGACTCCTTCCCACCCTCCAGACTCCAGACTTCAGCCCCCAGGCTCCTGCTCAACACCCAGACACCTGCTCAGACAGACTCCTGCTCAGCCCTCAGACTTCAGCTCAGCCCCCAGACTCCTGCTCAGCCCCCAGACTCCAGCTCAGCCCCCAGACTCCTGCTCAGCCCCAGACCCCTGCTCAGCCCCAGATTCCTGCTCCACAGCCCCCCAGACTCCTGCTCAGCCACCAGACTCCTGCTCAGACAGTCTCCTGCTAAGCCCCCAGCCTCCTGATCAGCAGCCAGACTCCTGCTCAGCCTCCAGACTCCTGCTCAGCCCCACTACTCAAGCTCAGCCCCCATACTCCTGCTCAGCTCCCAGACTCCTGCTCAGCCCCCAGACTCCTGCTCCTCAGCCCCCAGACTCCTGCTCAGCCCCCAGACTCCTGATCCTCAGCCCCCAGGCTCCTGCTCAGCCCCCAGACTCCTGCTCAACCCCCAGACTCCTGCTCAGACAGTGTCCTGCTAAGCCCCCAGCCTCCTGCTCCTCAGCCCCCAGACTCCTGCTCAGCCCCCAGACTCCTGATCCTCAGCCCCCAGGCTCCTGCTCAGCCCCCAGACTCCTGCTCAACCCCCAGACTCCTGCTCAACCCCCAGACTCCTGCTCAGACCCCAGACTCCTGCTCAGCCCCCAGGCTCCTGCTCAACCCCCAGACTCCTGCTCAACCCCCAGACTCCTGCTCAACCCCCAGACTCCTGCTCAGCCCCCAGACTCCTACTCAGACCCCAGACTCCTACTCAGACCCCAGACTCCAGCTCAGACCCCAGACTCCAGCTCAGACCCCAGACTCCAGCTCAGCCCCCAGACTCCTGCTCAACCCCCAGACTCCTGCTCAACCCCGAGACCCCTGCTCAGCCCCAGATTACTGCTCCTCAGCCCCCCAGACTCCTGCTCAGCCCCGAGACTCCAGTTCAGCCCTCAGACTCCTTCTCCTCAGCTCCCAAACTCCTGCTCCTCAGCCCCCAGACTCCTGCTCCTCAGCCTGCACACTCCATCTCAGCCTTCAGACTCCTGCTCAGCCTCCAGACTCCTGCTCAGATCCCAGACTCCTGCTCAGCACCAGACTCCTGCTCAGCCTCCAGCCTCCAGACTCCTGCTCAGCCCCACTACTCATGCTCAGCCCCCAGACTCATGCTCAGCCCCCAATGCTCCTGCTCAGCTCCCGGACTCCTGCTCAGCCCCCAGACTCCTGCTCAGCCCCCAGACTCCTGCTCCTCAACCCCCAGACCCCTGCTCCTCAGCCCCCAGACTCCTGCTCAGCCCACAGACTCCTGCTCAGCCCCCAGACTCCTGATCCTCAGCCCTCAGGTTCCTGCTCAGCCCTCAGACTCCTGCTCAGCCCCCAGACTCCTGCTCAGCCCCCAGACTCCTGCTCCTCAACCCCCAGACCCCTGCTCCTCAGCCCCCAGACTCCTGCTCAGTCCCCAGACTCCAGCTGAGCCCCCAGACTCCTGCTCCTCAGCCTCCAGACTCCTTCTCACCCTCCAGACTCCAGACTTCAGCCCCCAGGCTCCTGCTCAACACCCAGACACCTGCTCAGACAGACTCCTGCTCAGCCCTCAGACTTCAGCTCAGACCCCAGACTCCTGCTCAGCCCCCAGACTCCTGCTCAGCCCCAGACCCCTGCTCAGCCCCAGATTCCTGCTCCACAGCCCCCCAGACTCCTGCTCAGCCACCAGACTCCTGCTCAGACAGTCTCCTGCTAAGCCCCCAGCCTCCTGATCAGCAGCCAGACTCCTGCTCAGCCTCCAGACTCCTGCTCAGCCCCACTACTCAAGCTCAGCCCCCATACTCCTGCTCAGCTCCCAGACTCCTGCTCAGCCCCCAGACTCCTGCTCCTCAGCCCCCAGACTCCTGCTCAGCCCCCAGACTCCTGATCCTCAGCCCCCAGGCTCCTGCTCAGCCCCCAGACTCCTGCTCAACCCCCAGACTCCTGCTCAGACCCCAGACTCCTGCTCAGCTCCCAGACTCCAGCTCAGCCCCCAGACTCCTGCTCAGCCCCAGACCCCTGCTCAGCCCCAGATTACTGCTCCTCAGCCCCCCAGACTCCTGCTCAGCCCCAAGACTCCAGTTCAGCCCTCAGACTCCTCCGCAGCTCCCAAACTCCTGCTCCTCAGCCCCCAGACTCCTGCTCCTCAGCCTGCAGACTCCTGCTCAGCCTTCAGACTCCAGCTCATCCTCCAGACTCCTGCTCAGCCCCCAGACTCCTGCTCAGCACCAGACTCCTGCTCAGCCTCCAGCCTCCAGACTCCTGCTCAGCCCCACTACTCATGCTCAGCCCCCAGACTCATGCTCAGCCCCCATACTCCTGCTCAGCTCCCAGACTCCTGCTCAGCCCCAGACTCCTGCTCCTCAGCCCCCAGACCCCTGCTCCTCAGCCCCCAGACTCCTGCTCAGCCCACAGACTCCTGCTCAGCCCCCAGACTCCTGATCCTCAGCCCCCAGGTTCCTGCTCAGCCCCCAGACCCCTGCTCAACCCACAGACTCCTGCTCAGACAGTCTCCTGCTCAGCCCCCAGGCTCCTGCTCAACCCCCAGACTCCTGCTCAACCCCCAGACTCCTGCTCAGACAGTCTTCTGCTCAGCCCCCAGACTCCTGCTCATCCCCCAGACTCCTGCTCAGCCCCCAGACTCCTGCAATCCCCCAGACTCCTGTTCAGCCCCCAGACTCCTGCTCAGTCCCCAGACTCCAGCTGAGCCCCCAGACTCCTGCTCCTCAGCCTCCAGACTCCTTCTCACCCTCCAGACTCCAGACTTCAGCCCCCAGGCTCCTGCTCAACACCCAGACACCTGCTCAGACAGACTCCTGCTCAGCCCTCAGACTTCAGCTCAGCCCCCAGACTCCTGTTCCTCAGCCCCCAGGTTCCTGCTCAGCCCCCAGACCCCTGCTCAACCCACAGACTCCTGCTCAGACAGTCTCCAGACTTCAGCCCCCAGGCTCCTGCTCAACACCCAGACACCTGCTCAGACAGACTCCTGCTCAGCCCTCAGACTTCAGCTCAGCCCCCAGACTCCTGCTCAGCCCCCAGACTCCAGCTCAGCCCCCAGACTCCTGCTCAGCCCCAGACCCCTGCTCAGCCCCAGATTCCTGCTCCACAGCCCCCCAGACTCCTGCTCAGCCACCAGACTCCTGCTCAGACAGTCTCCTGCTAAGCCCCCAGCCTCCTGATCAGCAGCCAGACTCCTGCTCAGCCTCCAGACTCCTGCTCAGCCCCACTACTCAAGCTCAGCCCCCATACTCCTGCTCAGCTCCCAGACTCCTGCTCAGCCCCCAGACTCCTGCTCAGCCCCCAGACTCCTGCTCAGCCCCCAGACTCCTGATCCTCAGCCCCCAGGCTCCTGCTCAGCCCCCAGACTCCTGCTCAACCCCCAGACTCCTGCTCAGACAGTCTCCTGCTAAGCCCCCAGCCTCCTGCTCCTCAGCCCCCAGACTCCTGCTCAGCCCCCAGACTCCTGATCCTCAGCCCCCAGGCTCCTGCTCAGCCCCCAGACTCCTGCTCAACCCCCAGACTCCTGCTCAGACCCCAGACTCCTGCTCAGACCCCAGACTCCTGCTCAGCCCCCAGCCTCCTGCTCCTCAGCCCCCAGGCTCCTGCTCAACCCCCAGACTCCTGCTCAACCCCCAGACTCCTGCTCAGACAGTCTCCTGCTCAGCCCCCAGACTCCTACTCAGACCCCAGACTCCAGCTCAGACCCCAGACTCCAGCTCAGACCCCAGACTCCAGCTCAGCCCCCAGACTCCAGCTCAGCCCCCAGACTCCTGCTCAACCCCGAGACCCCTGCTCAGCCCCAGATTACTGCTCCTCAGCCCCCCAGACTCCTGCTCAGCCCCGAGACTCCAGTTCAGCCCTCAGACTCCTTCTCCTCAGCTCCCAAACTCCTGCTCCTCAGCCCCCAGACTCCTGCTCCTCAGCCTGCAGACTCCATCTCAGCCTTCAGACTCCTGCTCAGCCTCCAGACTCCTGCTCAGATCCCAGACTCCTGCTCAGCACCAGACTCCTGCTCAGCCTCCAGCCTCCAGACTCCTGCTCAGCCCCACTACTCATGCTCAGCCCCCAGACTCATGCTCAGCCCCCAATGCTCCTGCTCAGCTCCCGGACTCCTGCTCAGCCCCCAGACTCCTGCTCCTCAACCCCCAGACCCCTGCTCCTCAGCCCCCAGACTCCTGCTCAGCCCACAGACTCCTGCTCAGCCCCCAGACTCCTGATCCTCAGCCCTCAGGTTCCTGCTCAGCCCTCAGACTCCTGCTCAACCCACAGACTCCTGCTCAGACAGTCTCCTGCTCAGCCCCCAGGCTCCTGCTCAACCCCCAGACTCCTGCTCAACCCTGAGACTCCTGCTCAGACAGTCTCCTGCTCAGCCCCCAGACTCCTGCTCATCCCCCAGACTCCTGCTCAGCCCCCAGACTCCTGCAAACCCCCAGACTCCTGTTCAGCCCCCAGACTCCTGCTCAGTCCCCAGACTCCAGCTGAGCCCCCAGACTCCTGCTCCTCAGCCTCCAGACTCCTTCTCACCCTCCAGACTCCAGACTTCAGCCCCCAGGCTCCTGCTCAACACCCAGACACCTGCTCAGACAGACTCCTGCTCAGCCCTCAGACTTCAGCTCAGACCCCAGACTCCTGCTCAGCCCCCAGACTCCAGCTCAGCCCCCAGACTCCTGCTCAGCCCCAGACCCCTGCTCAGCCCCAGATTCCTGCTCCACAGCCCCCCAGACTCCTGCTCAGCCACCAGACTCCTGCTCAGACAGTCTCCTGCTAAGCCCCCAGCCTCCTGATCAGCAGCCAGACTCCTGCTCAGCCTCCAGACTCCTGCTCAGCCCCACTACTCAAGCTCAGCCCCCATACTCCTGCTCAGCCCCCATACTCCTGCTCAGCTCCCAGACTCCTGCTCAGCCCCCAGACTCCTGCTCCTCAGCCCCCAGACTCCTGCTCAGCCCCCAGACTCCTGATCCTCAGCCCCCAGACTCCTGCTCAACCCCCAGACTCCTGCTCAACCCCCAGACTCCTGCTCAGACCCCAGACTCCTGCTCAGCTCCCAGACTCCAGCTCAGCCCCCAGACTCCTGCTCAGCCCCAGACCCCTGCTCAGCCCCAGATTACTGCTCCTCAGCCCCCCAGACTCCTGCTCAGCCCCGAGACTCCAGTTCAGCCCTCAGACTCCTCCGCAGCTCCCAAACTCCTGCTCCTCAGCCCCCAGACTCCTGCTCCTCAGCCTGCAGACTCCTGCTCAGCCTTCAGACTCCTGCTCATCCTCCAGACTCCTGCTCAGCCCCCAGACTCCTGCTCAGCCCCCAGACTCCTGCTCAGCCTCCAGCCTCCAGACTCCTGCTCAGCCCCACTACTCATGCTCAGCCCCCAGACTCATGCTCAGCCCCCATACTCCTGCTCAGCTCCCAGACTCCTGCTCAGCCCCAGACTCCTGCTCCTCAGCCCCCAGACCCCTGCTCCTCAGCCCCCAGACTCCTGCTCAGCCCACAGACTCCTGCTCAGCCCCCAGACTCCTGATCCTCAGCCCCCAGGTTCCTGCTCAGCCCCCAGACCCCTGCTCAACCCACAGACTCCTGCTCAGACAGTCTCCTGCTCAGCCCCCAGGCTCCTGCTCAACCCCCAGACTCCTGCTCAACCCCCAGACTCCTGCTCAGACAGTCTTCTGCTCAGCCCCCAGACTCCTGCTCATCCCCCAGACTCCTGCTCAGCCCCCAGACTCCTGCAATCCCCCAGACTCCTGTTCAGCCCCCAGACTCCTGCTCAGTCCCCAGACTCCAGCTGAGCCCCCAGACTCCTGCTCCTCAGCCTCCAGACTCCTTCTCACCCTCCAGACTCCAGACTTCAGCCCCCAGGCTCCTGCTCAACACCCAGACACCTGCTCAGACAGACTCCTGCTCAGCCCTCAGACTTCAGCTCAGCCCCCAGACTCCTGCTCAGCCCCCAGACTCCAGCTCAGCCTCCAGACTCCTGCTCAGCCCCAGACCCCTGCTCAGCCCCAGACCCCTGCTCAGCCCCAGATTCCTGCTCCACAGCCCCCCAGACTCCTGCTCAGCCACCAGACTCCTGCTCAGACAGTCTCCTGCTAAGCCCCCAGCCTCCTGATCAGCAGCCAGACTCCTGCTCAGCCTCCAGACTCCTGCTCAGCCCCACTACTCAAGCTCAGCCCCCATACTCCTGCTCAGCTCCCAGACTCCTGCTCAGCCCCCAGACTCCTGCTCCTCAGCCCCCAGACTCCTGCTCAGCCCCCAGACTCCTGATCCTCAGCCCCCAGGCTCCTGCTCAGCCCCCAGACTCCTGCTCAACCCCCAGACTCCTGCTCAGCCCCCAGCCTCCTGCTCCTCAGCCCCCAGGCTCCTGCTCAACCCCCAGACTCCTGCTCAACCCCCAGACTCCTGCTCAGACAGTCTCCTGCTCAGCCCCCAGACTCCTACTCAGACCCCAGACTCCAGCTCAGACCCCAGACTCCAGCTCAGACCCCAGACTCCAGCTCAGCCCCCAGACTCCTGCTCAACCCCCAGACTCCTGCTCAACCCCGAGACCCCTGCTCAGCCCCAGATTACTGCTCCTCAGCCCCCCAGACTCCTGCTCAGCCCCAAGACTCCAGTTCAGCCCTCAGACTCCTTCTCCTCAGCTCCCAAACTCCTGCTCCTCAGCCCCCAGACTCCTGCTCCTCAGCCTGCAGACTCCATCTCAGCCTTCAGACTCCTGCTCAGCCTCAAGACTCCTGCTCAGATCCCAGACTCCTGCTCAGCACCAGACTCCTGCTCAGCCTCCAGCCTCCAGACTCCTGCTCAGCCCCACTACTCATGCTCAGCCCCCAGACTCATGCTCAGCCCCCAATGCTCCTGCTCATCTCCCAGACTCCTGCTCAGCCCCCAGACTCCTGCTCCTCAACCCCCAGACCCCTGCTCCTCAGCCCCCAGACTCCTGCTCAGCCCACAGACTCCTGCTCAGCCCCCAGACTCCTGATCCTCAGCCCTCAGGTTCCTGCTCAGCTCTCAGACTCCTGCTCAACCCACAGACTCCTGCTCAGACAGTCTCCTGCTCAGCCCCCAGGCTCCTGCTCAACCCCCAGACTCCTGCTCAACCCTGAGACTCCTGCTCAGACAGTCTCCTGCTCAGCCCCCAGACTCTTACTCAGACCCCAGACTCCTGCTCAGACCCCGGACTCCAGCTCAGACCCAGACTCCAGCTCAGCCCCCAGACTCCTGCTCAGCCCCCAGACTCCCGCTCAGCCCCCAGACACCAGCTCAGCCTCCAGACTCCTGCTCATCCCCCAGACTCCTGCTCATCACCCAGACTCCAGACTCCAGCCCCCAGACTCCTGCTCAGCCCACAGACTTGCGCTCAGCCCCCAGACTCCTGCTTAGCACCCATTCTCCTGCTCAGCACCCGGACTCCTGCTCAGCCCCCAGACTCCTGCTCAGCCCCCAGACTCCTGCTCAGACTCCAGACTCCTGCTCAGCCCCCAGACTCCTGCTCAGCCCCCGACTCCAGTTCAGCCCCCAGACTCTTGCTCAGCCCCCAGACTCCTGCTCAGCCCCCAGACTACTGCTCAGCCCCCAGACTCCAGCTCAGCCCCCAGACTCCAGCTCAGCCCCCAGACTCCTGATCCTCAGCCCCCAGGCTCCTGCTCAACCCCAGACTCCTGCTCAGACAGTCTCCTGCTCAGCCCCCAGACTCCTACACAGACCACAGACTCCTACACAGACCACAGACTCCTGCTCAGACCCCAGACTCCAGCTCAGACCCCAGACTCCAGCTCAGACCCCAGACTCCAGCTCAGCCCCCAGACTCCAGCTCAGCCCCCAGACTCCTGCTCAGCCCCCAGACTCCTGCTCATCCCCCAGACACCAGCTCAGCCTCCAGACTCCTGTTCATCCCCCAGAGTCCTGCTCAGACTACAGACTCCTGCTCAGCCCCCAGACTCCTGCTCAGCCCCCGACTCCAGTTCAGCCCCTAGACTCCTGCTCAGCCCCCACACTACTGCTCAGCCCCCAGACTCCAGCTCAGCCCCCAGACTCCTGATCCTCAGCCCCCAGGCTCCTGCTCAGCCCCCAGACTCCTGCCCAACCCCCAGACTCCTGCTCAGACAGTCTCCTGATCAGCCCCCAGACTCCTGCTCAGCCCCCAGACTCCTGTTCAGCCCCCAGCCTCCTGCTCCTCAGCCCCGAGGCTCCTGCTCAACACCCAGACTCCTGCTCAACCCCCAGACTCCTGCTCAGACAGTCTCCTGCTCAGCCCCCAGACTCCTACTCAGACCCCAGACTCCTGCTCAGACCCCAGACTCCAGCTCAGACCCCAGACTCCAGCTCAGCCCCCAGACTCCTGCTCAGCCCCCAGACTCCTGCCCAGCCCCCAGACACCAGCTCAGCCTCCAGACTCCTGCTCATCCCCAGACTCCCGCTCAGCCCCCAGACTCCTGATCCTCAGCCCCCAGGCTCCTGCTCAGCCCCCAGACTCCTGCCCAACCCCCAGACTTCTGCTCAGACAGTCTCCTGATCAGCCCCCAGACTCCTGCTCAGCCCCCAGACTCCTGTTCAGCCCCCAGCCTCCTGCTCCTCAGCCCGAGGCTCCTGCTCAACACCCAGACTCCTGCTCAACCCCCAGACTCCTGCTCAGACAGTCTCCTGCTCAGCCCCCAGACTCCTACTCAGACCCCAGACTCCTGCTCAGACCCCAGACTCCAGCTCAGACCCCAGACTCCAGCTCAGCCCCCAGACTCCAGCTCAGCCCCCAGACTCCTGCTCAGCCCCCAGACTCCTGCGCAGCCCCCAGACACCAGCTCAGCCTCCAGACTCCTGCTCATCCCCAGACTCCTGCTCATCACCCAGACTCCATACTCCAGCCCCCAGACTCCTGCTCAGCCCCCAGACTCCCGCTCAGCCCCCAGACTCCTGCTTAGCACCCAGACTCCTGCTCAGCCCCCAGACTCCTACTCAGCCCCCAGACTCCTGCTCAGCCCCCGAATCCAGTTCAGCCCCCAGTCTCTTGCTCAGCCCCCAGACTCCTGCTCAGACCCCAGACGCCAGCTCAGCCCCCAGACTCCTGCTCATCCCCCAGACTCCTGCTCAGCCCCCAGACTCCTGCTCAGCCCCCAGACTCCTGCCATCCCCAGACTCCTGTTCAGCCCCCAGACTCCTGCTCAGTCCCCAGATTCCAGCTCAGCCCCCAGACTCCTGCTCCTCAGCCTCCAGACTCCTTCTCACCCTCCAGACTCCAGACTTCAGCCCCCAGGCTCCTGCTCAACCCCCAGACACCTGCTCAGACAGACTCCTGCTCAGCCCTCAGATTCCTGCTCTGTCTCCAGACTCCAGCTCAGCCCCCAGACTTCAGCTCAGCCCCCAGACTCCTGCTCATCCCCCAGACTCCAGCTCAGCCCCCAGACTCCTGCTCAGCCCCAGACCCCTGCTCAGCCCCAGATTCCTGCTCCTCAGCCTCCCAGACTCCTGCTCATTCCCCAGACTCCTGCTCCTTAGCCTGCAGACTCCTGGTCAGCCTCCAGACTCCTGCTCAGCCACCAGACTCCTGCTCAGCCCCCAGACTCCTGCTCAGCACCCAGACTCCTGCTCAGCCTCCAGACTCCTGCTCAGCCCCACTACTCATGCTCAGCCCCCAGACTCATGCTCAGCCCCCATACTCCTGCTCAGCTCCCAGACTCCTGCTCAGCTCCCAGACTCCTGCTCCTCAGCCCCCAGACCCCTGCTCCTCAGCCCCCAGACTCCTGCTCAGCCCCCAGACTCCTGCTCAGCCCCCAGACTCCTGATCCTCAGCCCCCAGGCTCCTGCTCAGCCCCCAGACTCCTGCTCAACCCCCAGGCTCCTGCTCAGACAGTCTCCTGCTAAGCCCCCAGACTCCTGCTCAGACCCCAGACTCCTGCTCAGCCCCCAGCCTCCTGCTCCTCAGCCCCCATGCTCCTGCTCAACCCCCAGACTCCTGCTCAACCCCCAGACTCCTGCTCAGACAGTCTCCTGCTCAGCCCCCAGACTCCTACTCAGACCCCAGACTCCTGCTCAGACCCCAGACCCCAGCTCAGACCCCAGACTCCTGTTCAGCCCCCAAACTACTGTTCAGCCCCCAGACACCAGCTCAGCCCCCAGACTCCTGCTCAGCCCCCAGACTCCTGCTCAGACTCCAGACTTCTGCTCACCCCCCAGACTCCTGCTCAGCCCCCGACTCCAGTTCAGCCCCCAGACTCTTGCTCAGCCCCCAGAGTCCTGCTCAGTCCCCAGACTCCAGCTCAGCCCCCAGGCTCCTGATCCTCAGCCCCCAGGCTCCTGCTCAACCCCCAGACTCCTGCCCAGACAGTCTCCTGCTCAGCCCCCAGACTCCTGCTCAGCCCCAGACTCCTGCTCAGCCCCCAGCCTCCTGCTCCTCAGCCCCCAGGCTCCTGCTCAACCCCCAGACTCCTGCTCAACCCCCAGACTCCAGACTCCAGCCCCCAGACTCCTGCACAGACCCCAGACTCCTGCTCAGACCCCAGACTCCTGCTCAGACCCAAGACACCAGCTCAGCCTCCAGACTCCTGCTCATCCCCCAGTCTCCTGCTCATCACCCAGACTCCAGACTCCAGCCCCCAGACTCCTGCTCAGCCCTTAGACTCCCGCTCAGCCCCCAGACTCCTGCTTAGCACCCAGACTCCTGCTCAGTCCCCAGACTCCTGCTCAGCCCCCAAACTCCTGCTCAGCCCCCAGACTCCTGCTCAGACTCTAGACTCCTGCTCAGCCCCCAGACTCCTGCTCAGCCCCCGACTCCAGTTCAGCCCCCAGTCTCTTGCTCAGCCCCCTGACTCCTGCTCAGACCCCAGACGCCAGCTCAGCCCCCAGACTCCTGCTCATCCCCCAAACTCCTGCTCAGCCCCCAGACTCCTGCTCAGCCCCCAGACTTCAGCCCCCAGGCTCCTTCTCAACCCCCAGACACCTGCTCAGACAGACTCCTGCTCAGCCCTCAGATTCCTGCTCTGCATCCAGACTCCAGCTCAGCCCCCAGACTTCAGCTCAGCCCCCAGACTCCTGCTCAGCTCCCAGACTCCAGCTCAGCCCCCAGACTCCTGCTCAGCCCCAGACCCCTGCTCACCCCCAGATTACTGCTCCTCAGCCCCCCAGACTCCTGCTCAGCCCCGAGACTCCAGTTCAGCCCTCAGACTCCTCCGCAGCTCCCAAACTCCTGCTCCTCAGCCCCCAGACTCCTGCTCCTCAGCCTGCAGACTCCTGCTCAGCCTTCAGACTCCTGCTCAGCCTCCAGACTCCTGCTCAGCCCCCAGACTCCTGCTCAGCACCAGACTCCTGCTCAGCCTCCAGACTCCTGCTCAGCCCCACTACTCATGCTCAGCCCCCAGACTCATGCTCAGCCCCCATACTCCTGCTCAGCTCCCAGACTCCTGCTCATCCCCCAGACTCCTGCTCCTCAGCCCCCAGACCCCTGCTCCTCAGCCCCCAGACTCCTGCTCATCCCCCAGACTCCTGCTCATCCCACAGACTCCTGCTCAGCCCCCAGACTCCTGATCCTCAGCCCCCAGGTTCCTGCTCAGCCCCCAGACCCCTGCTCAACCCACAGACTCCTGCTCAGACAGTCTCCTGCTCAGCCCCCAGGCTCCTGCTCAACCCCCAGACTCCTGCTCAACCCCCAGACTCCTGCTCAGACAGTCTTCTGCTCAGCCCCCAGACTCTTACTCAGACCCCAGACTCCTGCTCAGACCCCAGACTCCAGCTCAGACCCCAGACTCCAGCTCAGCCCCCAGACTACTGCTCAGCCCCCAGACTCCTGCTCAGCCCCCAGACACCAGCTCAGCCTCCAGACTCCTGCTCATCCCCCAGACTCCTGCTCATCACCCAGACTCCAGACTCCAGCCCCCAGACTCCTGCTCAGCCCCCAGACTCCTGCTCAGCCCCCAAACTCCTGCTCAGCCCCCAGACTCCCGCTCAGACTCCAGACTCCTGCTCAGCCCCCAGACTCCTGCTCAGCCCCCGACTCCAGTTCAGCCCCCAGTCTCTTGCTCAGCCCCCTGACTCCTGCTCAGACCCCAGATGCCAGCTCAGCCCCCAGACTCCTGCTCATCCCCCAAACTCCTGCTCAGCCCCCAGACTCCTGCTCAGCCCCCAGACTTCAGCCCCCAGGCTCCTGCTCAACCCCCAGACACCTGCTCAGACAGACTCCTGCTCAGCCCTCAGATTCCTGCTCTGCATCCAGACTCCAGCTCAGCCCCCAGACTTCAGCTCAGCCCCCAGACTCCTGCTCAGCTCCCAGACTCCAGCTCAGCCCCCAGACTCCTGCTCAGCCCCAGACCCCTGCTCAGCCCCAGATTACTGCTCCTCAGCCCCCCAGACTCCTGCTCAGCCCCGAGACTCCAGTTCAGCCCTCAGACTCCTCCGCAGCTCCCAAACTCTTGCTCCTCAGCCCCCAGACTCCTGCTCCTCAGCCTGCAGACTCCTGCTCAGCCTTCAGACTCCTGCTCATCCTCCAGACTCCTGCTCAGCCCCCAGACTCCTGCTCAGCACCAGACTCCTGCTCAGCCTCCAGCCTCCAGACTCCTGCTCAGCCCCACTACTCATGCTCAGCCCCCAGACTCATGCTCAGCCCCCATACTCCTGCTCAGCTCCCAGACTCCTGCTCAGCCCCAGACTCCTGCTCCTCAGCCCCCAGACCCCTGCTCCTCAGCCCCCAGACTCCTGCTCAGCCCACAGACTCCTGCTCAGCCCCCAGACTCCTGATCCTCAGCCCCCAGGTTCCTGCTCAGCCCCCAGACCCCTGCTCAACCCACAGACTCCTGCTCAGACAGTCTCCTGCTCAGCCCCCAGGCTCCTGCTCAACCCCCAGACTCCTGCTCAACCCCCAGACTCCTGCTCAGACAGTCTTCTGCTCAGCCCCCAGACTCCTGCTCATCCCCCAGACTCCTGCTCAGCCCCCAGACTCCTGCAATCCCCCAGACTCCTGTTCAGCCCCCAGACTCCTGCTCAGTCCCCAGACTCCAGCTGAGCCCCCAGACTCCTGCTCCTCAGCCTCCAGACTCCTTCCCACCCTCCAGACTCCAGACTTCAGCCCCCAGGCTCCTGCTCAACACCCAGACACCTGCTCAGACAGACTCCTGCTCAGCCCTCAGACTTCAGCTCAGCCCCCAGACTCCTGCTCAGCCCCCAGACTCCAGCTCAGCCCCCAGACTCCTGCTCAGCCCCAGACCCCTGCTCAGCCCCAGATTCCTGCTCCACAGCCCCCCAGACTCCTGCTCAGCCACCAGACTCCTGCTCAGACAGTCTCCTGCTAAGCCCCCAGCCTCCTGATCAGCAGCCAGACTCCTGCTCAGCCTCCAGACTCCTGCTCAGCCCCACTACTCAAGCTCAGCCCCCATACTCCTGCTCAGCTCCCAGACTCCTGCTCAGCCCCCAGACTCCTGATCCTCAGCCCCCAGACTCCTGCTCAGCCCCCAGACTCCTGATCCTCAGCCCCCAGGCTCCTGCTCAGCCCCCAGACTCCTGCTCAACCCCCAGACTCCTGCTCAGACAGTGTCCTGCTAAGCCCCCAGCCTCCTGCTCCTCAGCCCCCAGACTCCTGCTCAGCCCCCAGACTCCTGATCCTCAGCCCCCAGGCTCCTGCTCAGCCCCCAGACTCCTGCTCAACCCCCAGACTCCTGCTCAACCCCCAGACTCCTGCTCAGACCCCAGACTCCTGCTCAGCCCCCAGGCTCCTGCTCAACCCCCAGACTCCTGCTCAACCCCCAGACTCCTGCTCAACCCCCAGACTCCTGCTCAGCCCCCAGACTCCTACTCAGACCCCAGACTCCTACTCAGACCCCAGACTCCAGCTCAGACCCCAGACTCCAGCTCAGACCCCAGACTCCAGCTCAGCCCCCAGATTCCTGCTCAACCCCCAGACTCCTGCTCAACCCCGAGACCCCTGCTCAGCCCCAGATTACTGCTCCTCAGCCCCCCAGACTCCTGCTCAGCCCCGAGACTCCAGTTCAGCCCTCAGACTCCTTCTCCTCAGCTCCCAAACTCCTGCTCCTCAGCCCCCAGACTCCTGCTCCTCAGCCTGCACACTCCATCTCAGCCTTCAGACTCCTGCTCAGCCTCCAGACTCCTGCTCAGATCCCAGACTCCTGCTCAGCACCAGACTCCTGCTCAGCCTCCAGCCTCCAGACTCCTGCTCAGCCCCACTACTCATGCTCAGCCCCCAGACTCATGCTCAGCCCCCAATGCTCCTGCTCAGCTCCCGGACTCCTGCTCAGCCCCCAGACTCCTGCTCAGCCCCCAGACTCCTGCTCCTCAACCCCCAGACCCCTGCTCCTCAGCCCCCAGACTCCTGCTCAGCCCACAGACTCCTGCTCAGCCCCCAGACTCCTGATCCTCAGCCCTCAGGTTCCTGCTCAGCCCTCAGACTCCTGCTCAGCCCCCAGACTCCTGCTCAGCCCCCAGACTCCTGCTCCTCAACCCCCAGACCCCTGCTCCTCAGCCCCCAGACTCCTGCTCAGTCCCCAGACTCCAGCTGAGCCCCCAGACTCCTGCTCCTCAGCCTCCAGACTCCTTCTCACCCTCCAGACTCCAGACTTCAGCCCCCAGGCTCCTGCTCAACACCCAGACACCTGCTCAGACAGACTCCTGCTCAGCCCTCAGACTTCAGCTCAGACCCCAGACTCCTGCTCAGCCCCCAGACTCCTGCTCAGCCCCAGACCCCTGCTCAGCCCCAGATTCCTGCTCCACAGCCCCCCAGACTCCTGCTCAGCCACCAGACTCCTGCTCAGACAGTCTCCTGCTAAGCCCCCAGCCTCCTGATCAGCAGCCAGACTCCTGCTCAGCCTCCAGACTCCTGCTCAGCCCCACTACTCAAGCTCAGCCCCCATACTCCTGCTCAGCTCCCAGACTCCTGCTCAGCCCCCAGACTCCTGCTCCTCAGCCCCCAGACTCCTGCTCAGCCCCCAGACTCCTGATCCTCAGCCCCCAGGCTCCTGCTCAGCCCCCAGACTCCTGCTCAACCCCCAGACTCCTGCTCAGACCCCAGACTCCTGCTCAGCTCCCAGACTCCAGCTCAGCCCCCAGACTCCTGCTCAGCCCCAGACCCCTGCTCAGCCCCAGATTACTGCTCCTCAGCCCCCCAGACTCCTGCTCAGCCCCAAGACTCCAGTTCAGCCCTCAGACTTGAGGAAATATAATTTTTGATCGAGTAGTGTTCCCCAGCGAGTACCCCACCGTCTCCATGTACTAGCTTGCAGTGCATGTTATTTCCCTCCTGTGCCAGCTACGAAGACGCAAATACATTTGCGTCCATCTCTAACTTGTCCTCTTTCAGATCCGCCATGAACGGATTGAATATTCAGTTTCTATATATGCTGTGCCAACGTCTTTTTGTGGTACACTTTACACGTTTTTCAGCTCTGGCGAGGTAGGCCCAGAACATGCCATTGAGCCTTTTTCGAGTTCTCTCCTGTTTCCTGACTCCGAGGGCCTCAGCCCAGGCTACCTCTGTACCAGTGGCCCCCACCTTATTCCTTGCGCGGCTCCGGCGCATAGCCTAACCTCTGCCTGCCAAGACCGTCTTCAACCTTCGAATTATCTGCTCCACTCCTCGAAAACACATTCCTGTCTCGTAGCTCAAGTAAACATCCTCCCAGCTGCAGGAGCAGAGGGCCCGGTTCTTCTGTCTCCGTGCAAGAAATTCATAGACTCCGTTGCCATGGTAGGCCCATGCCCCCTCACCCTGCATGCCAACACGTAGACGCATACATGCAGACAGTATAGAGTAGCCTCCGCCCGAGAGACCTTTTCCCTTCCAGACACTACTGTTCCTTAAACATACGATACCAGATACGATTTGGGATTAGGTTGATCTGACATCCCAGACTTATGTCTACACTTATGTCTACACTTGTAGTGCTAAATGTCAAGTCCTTTCACCTCCTGGTTATACGTCAGATTCACGTCAAGCTGCTGCGCGCGCATCTCTGTCATATATTTCTGCTGACATTGCAATATTCTTATGTATCCACCCATTTTGTGACCTCATGATTAATGACGTTTCAAGTATACGCCTTCATACACGCCTATTATACCGCCTTTTTAATGACGTTCAATGACGTTTCCATGTTTTATCTCTACTTTTCCAGTTGTTACGCCTATTGTATGCTCATACATTGTAATGCATTGACTATATATATGTACTTCTGTAAACAATATGTTGTCTGTCTTCCCTTCCTGAACCCTGTGTGGTGAATGGAATGGTTATGCCACCTTGGCTCGAGCCAATAACCCAATTCCTTTTACAGGAATAAAACCCTTTTGAGTTAACCTCAATATCCCGGATTTTGCCTCTTATTTTACTGAGTTATTCTTATTGATTATTGATAGCAAATTAAGTATAGGTAATCGATATTACCACAGTTTTGGCGCCCGAACAGGGACCCCTCCCCCACCCCACGCGCCGGCGGTGCGTTGCAGGCCTAGCCCCCTGCCACAGCCGGACGGACAACTACGCGTATCCGCAGGATTTCCTGTATCTCCCTCAGGCCAACGGAGGTGACTGAGGCTGCGATCGACACCCAGACGAGGCGGTGAGGAGTGCGGAGGATCCCAACCCGAGCCTAGCTGAGAGAGCAAGATCCGTGATATACCGAGGCCCGCCAGGTTCCGAAGTTCCGAAGTATCTGCGTCAAGTCCGAATCCAGTCCGAGTCCGAGTCCAGTCCAGAGTTTCCGAGGCCTTCTGTTTCCGTGCTTCCTGGTGAGTACCGTTGCTAGGGATGCATCCTGACGTGCGCATTAGTTTGTGCCGGTCTAGACGGGTTCGGGTACACGAGCCTGTTCTGCACTGTTAAGCAGTGTATCTGTACTGTATAGCAGTATATCTAGTTTGCACCTGTAAGGTGTATCTGTGCCGTTTAGCGGTACATCCTGTTGCACTTGTTATCTATTAAATGTGTTTTTGTTCCTGAAATGTTATAATGTGTCATTCAAATGTCGTGGTATGAGTGAATGTTCGATTTTCATTGTTGTGTCTCATGTATAGTGTGTTCATATCCGAGTAAGAATCAAGTAGCCAGATTTCAGAATGCCGTTGTTCTCTAAACTAAGACAAATAAAAACCCGAAAAGGGGTTCTAGAAGAAGCTGTTCCCATTCCACCTAGGGACACTCCAGGGTACTTTATGTACCACAAACACGGCCTAGATGCTGTTTTATTTCTCGACTTATGGGTAGACTACACTAAAGAACTGTCAGAGAATCAGAGATGGCCCGCTGCAGGGACATGGGATGCAGATTGCATCATGAGAGTAGAAGAAGCATTATGGAAAAAGAAAGCCAGACAGTCACAGAAAGATGCCATCGAGTTATGGCGTAAAGAGTCGCATAGGCGCACAGAAAAAGCTCACAGACTAGAAGAAAAGAATAAGGAAGAACCCGACAAGGTTCAAGAAAACGCATTAGTTGAGGAAGGTATCAGAGTAAAATTAGAACAAGTAGACAGACAGCGTAATACGCTTATGAATGGCATGTTCCCCGTCCTGTCCAAAGGCCTGCCGAAGGCCTCTCCAGAAACACCGAAGGACCTTCCACCTCCATTGCTCCCGATTAAGACACATCCGAGGACAGCAAAGGACGTTTTCCTTTCTTCCTACTTAGATGATGTTGCTCCTACCTATGTTAATACCCCATTACCTGCCCCCTTGCCTGCGCCGGGGCCTGTGCCTAACGGTCTGAACCCTTATGCTCTTCCGCCACCACAAGCTACTCCTCCCCAGAATCCTCCTCCTATTTCTCTTGATACAGATCTGACTAACCCTTTCGGAGACGGTGCCTCAGGAGGTGCGTCCGGAGGGGCAGGTTACCAGACTCCGCCACCAGCTCATCGTCTGAGTCTTAGAGAAATAGCGCAACAGCGTACACCTAGAACAGATATTACATTTTATGGAGATCGCCTTGCAGATTGTAGATATGATCCAGTACCTGGTAAAAGGAATGATGTAGACATGTTACTTGCATCAGTACGTTTAAGACGAGTCACGAACTTCCTAATGTCACTACCTGAAATGACAGAACATATGGATCGAATATATAAGTTTGTGCAGACAGGATTAGGGCCTGAAAGTATTAAAGAGGCCATGGAACATCAGAAAGTGGATACTAAAGCCAAGTTATTACGGTTTCTAATTAACTGTTTTATTCGAGAAGCAGATAGGCCGGGTGCGAACCCGGAAGATTTGAAAGCACTCCACAAGTGGGGCCGACATATAGCCGATGGACAACATGACAAAGAAGCCAGTATAGACAACATGTACCGAAGAATCAGAACTTCAATAACTAAGATGCACGAGAAAAGACAGGCTGCACTAGAAGCAGATGCAGATAAACGTGAATCCACAGAGGAGGAGGCAGAGGAAGAACCAGAGACACTAGCACAAGCACAGTTGCCAGTCAGAGAAATGGTAGCGTATGTAGGTAAAGGTAGACCGTTTAATAATTCGGTGCGCCCAGTGCGCCCGGAATGTAAAAGAATATATCAGGAAGCCATGTGTAATCCTAAAACACCCGAACACTTGTTCCAAGCCACCGACCGAGCACTCCAAGAGCGCTTGGGGTATCATGTACTTGATTCTATGGATGAACAAGAATTAGCCAGGTCAGCCGTGCAATGGGCTGACAGCTCTGAGAAATATGGTGATGATGCATTAGCGCATACGTTCCTGAACTTGACACCGAGCGAACAGCGTTTAGCTGGTATGTACATGATACAGCATCTGCTCTTATTATATAAGAGCCAACGTTCTGATCCAGGTCCCCTGCGCGATATACTAATAGAACTGGTCACGTATAGATGGAAAGGTCTAAGTACTGACCTGATTAAAGTAATTCTAGAACACCGTCACAAGTATAGTACATTCTTATGTCCACAGATTAACGCAGCACCCGTTATGGAACGAAAGACCATGTATTACATGGATAGGCAGAATCCGTTGCGAGAAGTGCACCCCGTACAGAATGCAGACCACACGCTTAGACGCGTGTTTGTATATACACCTGTAACTAAAATGGAATTATTGGAAATGAAGAAATTAGTACCCAGTCACGATAAAGACCCTGCAGGTTTTCACCGCGAAATAAAAGACATGTTATTAATGGGCGATTACACTTATCCCGACCTTATGAAAATTCTGAAAGTATTACTGCCTCCAGGCATATACGAAAAACTCAAGGAAAAAGAGTGGGAGGTGGGTGATGCAAAGATTGATTGGGCTGCATTGCAGGATGAAGAGAATACCCGAGTGCCAGGCCTAGGGCTTGGAGATAAAGTTAAACTGTTACCAGGTTTATTAGTGCAAGTGTTGCCACGTTTATTGAGTACGAAAAAGGAAGATTGGGGAGCAATTTCAGCATGTAAACAGAAGCCTGATGAAGACACTAGTGATTTTTATACACGATTTGAGAAATGTTTTGGTATTAACAGTGGTCTGAAAGCAAGTAGCGAGTCATATCCGCACCTTTTTGTAACGAAATTAGTCGAGAATTCCTTACCCCAGGTCAAGAACAGAGTACTGAAAGTAGAAAGTACTTGGCAAGCTAACACCCCTTCGCAAATGTTACAAATGTTACAGTATCACCAGAATAGACTTAGAGAAGAACAAGAACATGAACAGAGACGTATGAAAGATACGAAAATGAAAATGTTAGTTGCTCAGTCAGTTCCTGCTGATGGTCAGAAAAAGGGTGCGAACCAATCTGGTAATTCGTCAGCTCCCGTAAAGGGGGTATGTAATTATTGCAAGCAGCCAGGTCATTATATAAATGAATGTGCCGTTCTGAAACATAATATTGCCACGGGCAAAATAAAAGAGAGACCGCGTCCTCCTAGACAAGATCAGACTTCACAACCAGTACCCCAGAACACACAGCAGAACGCACCCATGCCAGCTCCTTCACAGACAGTAGCGATACCTCAGCAACAGCCCATTACTGCTACACAAACCACGACACAGCAAATGTATCAGTATGCACAGAACGATTACCCTGATTACCAACGATACACATGAGACAGCCTGGAGAGTGAATTCCGCTTGCCTCTTATTGAAGTTCCTGTAGATCAGAATGGTCCTTACGTACATAGTCAAGTTTTAGGGAAAGACAGAAAGTTTCTCATTGATACAGGGGCAAGCAGAACCACGATAAGTCACAATGAAGTACCAGGGGCACCCCTCTCAGGCTCACAGAACGTGTCCCTCGGATTTTCAGGAAAACCCATTATTAACGAAGTGTCACAACCCCTCCCTCTTGCAGTAGGTCCTCTGATACGGACTACAGATTTATTGCTTACGAAATCATGTCCGGAAAATCTATTAGGCATAAAAACACTGAAAGCTCTAGGAGCTATTATTTGTTGTTCTCCCGAGGGAGTACGATTATTTTTGCGAGATTTCAAAGGCCATTATGTGTTGAGAGATATGGATCCCCGACTACAGAACGTCCCTGCCCACCTGTGGGCGCAGGGCCCCACTGATGTAGGTTGCATGCACATTACCCCGTATCGAGTCACACTTAAAGCAGGAGTGGTATTACCACGAATTCGACAATACAAGTTACCTCCAGACGCTGTAGTGGCTTTACTGAGAATCATTGACGAGCTAATCGCACAAGGAGTGGTTGTGGAAACCGACTCCAATGTGTGTAATTCTCCTATCATTCCTGTCCTCAAACGTACTGACCCGAATACTCCACCTGTTTATAGATTGGTTATTGATTTACGCGAATTGAACAAATGCATTGTACCGCAGTACCCTGTGGTCCCAGATATCTCTTCATTACTGACAGCCATTGATTCCGAAGCAGCGTTCTTTACTGTAATCGATCTCAAGAATGCTTTCTTCAGTGTCCCTATTGATCTGGAGAGCCAATATTTGTTCGGATTCAGTTTAAATGGACGATCTTTTAAATTTGCCCGTGCACCTCAAGGATTCACAGAAAGCCCCAGTATCTATAGCCAAGCATTGAAAAAACAACTAGACAGTATCCACATGCCAGTTCACACTGCTCTGCTTCAGTATGTCGATGATCTGCTGATCACCGCTCGAAGCGAACCCGAATGTGAAAAAGCATCTTTGATTGTTTTGAACTTCCTGGCTGACAAGGGACACAAGGTGTCTCCTTCGAAGCTGCAATTCTGTGTTCAGCAAGTTGTGTACCTGGGTCACTTGCTGTCCAAAGTGGGGAGACAGCTCACACCTGACCGCATTCAGTTAATTGCAAACATGTCACCACCCAGAAACCAAAAGGAGGTACGGGCCTTCATAGGCCTCACCTCATACTGTAGACAATGGATTCCCCAATATGCATTTCTAGCAAAACCACTCATTCAGTTAACAACACAGGAGGCAGCGACTTCGTCTGTCCTCCCTTGGACTCAGGAACATACACAAGCTTTTGAGGATTTAAAGAAAGCCTTATGTCAAGCACCTGTTTTAGCAACACCATGTTACAGTAAGCCTTTTACACTTTTTGTCACAGAACGTGAAGGTACTGCATTGTCAGTCCTTACCCAGGAACAAGCAGGTTCACACAAGCCGTGTGCTTATTTTTCCAGTACATTAGACCCAGTCGCACAAGCCCTTCCAGCATGTTTGAAATCTGTTGCAGCGACAGCTTTAGCAATTAGACAGAGTGATTCTATTGTGTTAGGACATCCATTGACAGTACAGGTTCCACATTCTGTAGAAGTCCTTTTGAATCGAACTCAGACCCAACACCTGACCATAGCGAGATTAACAGGTTATGAATTGACATTGTTTCAGCCACACATCGAAATCAGACGCTGCAGCACATTGAATCCTGCCACGTTATTGCCAGTAAATGGAGTGGATCCATTAGCACATGATTGCATCGAAGTTATCACTATCACAACAAAACCCAGACAAGACTTAACAGATGTTCCGTTACTAGATCCGGACCTGACACTTTATGTGGATGGTTCATGTATGAGAACAAGGACAGGTGAATTAGTGGCAGCTTATGCCGTCACGACAGACACGGAAGTCATTGAAACCAATTGTATTGACACTTTGTCAGCTCAAGCCGCAGAGCTTATTGCTCTGACACAAGCATGTATCCAAGCTCGAAATAAGAGAGTCAACATATATACTGATTCACGTTATGCATTCGGAGTCGTTCACGACTTTGGAGTCCTCTGGCGAGAGAGAGGTTACTTAACTTCTCACGGTGCCAACATCCAACATGGTCCCCTTATTCAAGCTCTGTTAGACGCAATACATCTACCTACCGCAATCTCTATCATGAAATGCAAAGCACACACTAAGGTTAATGATGTCATTTCCCAGGGTAACGACCTGGCAGATCGAACAGCAAAGCAAACAGCTCAAAATCGAACTCATGTAACTGATCAGACGAAAATAGAGGTATCAGCACACTGCATGACAGTTAGGAATCCCGCACATGATGTTATCGACATACAGTCACATGCAACACCAGATGAAATTAAGGAATGGACTAAACTAGGAGGGGTCCAAACAGACCAGGGATGGATGACGAAGGGAAAATCTACATGGTTTCTCCCCGATTCTATGGTACAAGTCATCATTAATACAATACATAGTCCTGCACACCTTGGTGAGAAAGCAATGCTAGACAGTATTCAACACATATGGTCCAATAAAAACTTACGGGCAGCAGCCAAACAGAAAGTGCGTACTTGCATGATTTGTGGTCAGTTCAATCCAGGTAAAAGCATCCCCGTAGAGCAAGGTGGATTCCAGCCTCCCGATCACCCTTTTGAAGTCCTCCAGATGGATTATATCCAGATGGAACGATGTCGAGGATTCAAGTATGTTCTCGTAGTCGTGTGTGCTCTTTCCCGATGGATAGAGGCATACCCAGTTCCCGATTACACTGCTCCGACCACCGCCAAGCAGTTGGTTCGTGAATACTTCCCGCGGTATGGTTTGCCCCGTATCGTGTACTCAGATAATGGTCAGCCATTCTCATCCGAACTAGTGAAACACATTACACTTCTGTTAGGTTACCAGTGGAAGTTCCATTGTGTCCGGCATCCCGAGGCAGCAGGTCTCGTGGAGCGCCATAATCAAACACTGAAAATCCGACTTTCCAAGATCTGTAGAGATAAAGGTATAGACTGGATAGTTGCCTTGCCGGTCGCCCTCTTCTATATGAGGATGGTGGCCCATTCTCGTTCTGGACTATCCCCGTATGAAGTGGTCTTCGGTAGGCCACCGAATATGTGGGGGACGCCCATTCCACGTAAAATAACCAATGTTGATTGTCTTATGCTGACAGATTACCTTGCCTCCTTGATGTCTGCACTACAATCTTGTCGTTCACAGGTAGCTGCAGCCTTTCCCGACAACACCGAAACGAAGCCTCATGAGGTGGTTCCTGGCGATTTCGTATACGTGAGGAATTTTGATCGGAAGAGTCCGCTGGAGCCCCGCTGGCAATCCCCGAAGTTGGTTCTGCTTACGACGAGGACAGCTGTTAAGATAGAGGGCAGGAAGGGATGGCTGCATTCCAGCCATATTAAAAAATACTTTGGACTTCCTTCGGACTTGGACACTAAGCCCTGCCCTCCTCCACAAACTGACACAAAACTCCCTTTGGTTGAGAAAACTGCTTCAGAACTTTACAGACAAAAGTTACGATCTAGCAAGTCAGACAGTTTAATTGTTTAAGTCCTCCCCTAGGTGAATCGGTTAAATTAGTTTCTGACATGTATCCCCTAGATCAAGATAGAGAGACAGATAGACAAAGACAACATAAGAAAAAGGCGTATTGCAAATCACTTCGTAGTCGCTGTATAGTGACATTACTTGTTATGTTTTTTATATGTTTGCTGATTATCATTGCTGGTATTCTTTTGCATATCTATTATCCTATATTCAGGCGTGCACAATCTACTTATAATACTACTACTGAACATTCTTTTAGTGAATTACCGCCTCATGAATTATCATATAGACTCGCGCTGCGCAACAACACTTTCATTAGTATGTTACATCACTCCCATCAGACTACCAATGCTACAAATTGTTGGATATGTGGCAGACTCCCTCCTTACCAAGAAAACAAGGGTGTTTTGCCCCTTTTCCCGTACCCGTTCACTCACAATGGCACATGTGCCGCATGGTTTAAAATGCTCAATTCCCTAGTATCTACTGCTGCTATTTATGAAGGTAACTGGGTTTGGGGAAACCTGAACTTAGTCCTGCTTAAGGTATGTTACCCTGACAAGGAGGGACTCCCCGTTGACACTGGAACTGATCTAGAAAACGAAGTATATGGGTTAGGAAATTATACAGTCACTTTCATGATTTTATCTGTCGAATCCGAAGCTGCTCCTGTTCTACCTGCTATGGCGGTATTGCCTGTTACTGGTGAACTATGTGTTCGCAAGAATGGTTCTGTACACGTAGGTCATAGTAAATGTACCACTGTAGTTGAATTCACTGATCATGGTAGATCCACGTTTAGGGCTATACGTCATTCCTATTTTGTTTGTGGTCATACTGCATATGTCCGTTTACCTTTAGACTGGGATGGCACCTGTTATATTGCATTCCTTCTGCCACCTGTTTTCCTAGCCCCTCCTGACTATCATAGAAACTCCAATCTGATTAAGCATCGATATCAACGAGATCTCCCACTTGTTGACTATAAGGAAACTACATGGGAACAATATACAGATTTCAATAAAGGTTTCTTCCCCTATCTAGGCACTGTTTCAAATAGTAAACTAATTCGTAGATTAACCAGAACCCTCGAAGCGGTGGTACTTGAGACCACTTCAGCTCTAGGTAACTTAACGGAGGAGCAGTCCGCTATGCGGGTCGTTGTTCTTCAAAATCGTCTTGTTATTGACGTCATCTTGGCAGATAGGGGTGGAGCTTGTAAGGTCATCGGGTCAAGCTGCTGTGTTTTCATTCCACAGAATGCGCCATCCGTGTACAAAGCTATTACCCGTCTCCATAAGATTGCAAGTTTAATTCACCAGACTCCAGGCACCTGGACTTGGTCCGGTTGGTTCTGGACAACGTTGTCAGCCTGGGGGTGGAAGATCCTATCCCTCCTAGGTATTGGTTTTCTTGTAGTATTCAGTTGTTGCCTGTGTATCCAATGCGGACCGGCAATTTGCGGCCTGTGTGCCACTTCATGTGTTCCAAGTTCAAGTCCCCATTCAAAGCGCATAAAGCAAGAAGAGCAAATGATGTTAAGTGAACAAGTCGATCAATTAATGAGAATCGATGTATCATGAAGGGTCCGTGGGGAACAAGGAGGGAATGAGGAAATATAATTTTTGATCGAGTAGTGTTCCCCAGCGAGTACCCCACCGTCTCCATGTACTAGCTTGCAGTGCATGTTATTTCCCTCCTGTGCCAGCTACGAAGACGCAAATACATTTGCGTCCATCTCTAACTTGTCCTCTTTCAGATCCGCCATGAACGGATTGAATATTCAGTTTCTATATATGCTGTGCCAACGTCTTTTTGTGGTACACTTTACACGTTTTTCAGCTCTGGCGAGGTAGGCCCAGAACATGCCATTGAGCCTTTTTCGAGTTCTCTCCTGTTTCCTGACTCCGAGGGCCTCAGCCCAGGCTACCTCTGTACCAGTGGCCCCCACCTTATTCCTTGCGCGGCTCCGGCGCATAGCCTAACCTCTGCCTGCCAAGACCGTCTTCAACCTTCGAATTATCTGCTCCACTCCTCGAAAACACATTCCTGTCTCGTAGCTCAAGTAAACATCCTCCCAGCTGCAGGAGCAGAGGGCCCGGTTCTTCTGTCTCCGTGCAAGAAATTCATAGACTCCGTTGCCATGGTAGGCCCATGCCCCCTCACCCTGCATGCCAACACGTAGACGCATACATGCAGACAGTATAGAGTAGCCTCCGCCCGAGAGACCTTTTCCCTTCCAGACACTACTGTTCCTTAAACATACGATACCAGATACGATTTGGGATTAGGTTGATCTGACATCCCAGACTTATGTCTACACTTATGTCTACACTTGTAGTGCTAAATGTCAAGTCCTTTCACCTCCTGGTTATACGTCAGATTCACGTCAAGCTGCTGCGCGCGCATCTCTGTCATATATTTCTGCTGACATTGCAATATTCTTATGTATCCACCCATTTTGTGACCTCATGATTAATGACGTTTCAAGTATACGCCTTCATACACGCCTATTATACCGCCTTTTTAATGACGTTCAATGACGTTTCCATGTTTTATCTCTACTTTTCCAGTTGTTACGCCTATTGTATGCTCATACATTGTAATGCATTGACTATATATATGTACTTCTGTAAACAATATGTTGTCTGTCTTCCCTTCCTGAACCCTGTGTGGTGAATGGAATGGTTATGCCACCTTGGCTCGAGCCAATAACCCAATTCCTTTTACAGGAATAAAACCCTTTTGAGTTAACCTCAATATCCCGGATTTTGCCTCTTTTTTTACTGAGTTATTCTTATTGATTATTGATAGCAAATTAAGTATAGGTAATCGATATTACCACAGACTCCTCCGCAGCTCCCAAACTCCTGCTCCTCAGCCCCCAGACTCCTGCTCCTCAGCCTGCAGACTCCTGCTCAGCCTTCAGACTCCAGCTCATCCTCCAGACTCCTGCTCAGCCCCCAGACTCCTGCTCAGCACCAGACTCCTGCTCAGCCTCCAGCCTCCAGACTCCTGCTCAGCCCCACTACTCATGCTCAGCCCCCAGACTCATGCTCAGCCCCCATACTCCTGCTCAGCTCCCAGACTCCTGCTCAGCCCCAGACTCCTGCTCCTCAGCCCCCAGACCCCTGCTCCTCAGCCCCCAGACTCCTGCTCAGCCCACAGACTCCTGCTCAGCCCCCAGACTCCTGATCCTCAGCCCCCAGGTTCCTGCTCAGCCCCCAGACCCCTGCTCAACCCACAGACTCCTGCTCAGACAGTCTCCTGCTCAGCCCCCAGGCTCCTGCTCAACCCCCAGACTCCTGCTCAACCCCCAGACTCCTGCTCAGACAGTCTTCTGCTCAGCCCCCAGACTCCTGCTCATCCCCCAGACTCCTGCTCAGCCCCCAGACTCCTGCAATCCCCCAGACTCCTGTTCAGCCCCCAGACTCCTGCTCAGTCCCCAGACTCCAGCTGAGCCCCCAGACTCCTTCTCCTCAGCCTCCAGACTCCTTCTCACCCTCCAGACTCCAGACTTCAGCCCCCAGGCTCCTGCTCAACACCCAGACACCTGCTCAGACAGACTCCTGCTCAGCCCTCAGACTTCAGCTCAGCCCCCAGACTCCTGTTCCTCAGCCCCCAGGTTCCTGCTCAGCCCCCAGACCCCTGCTCAACCCACAGACTCCTGCTCAGACAGTCTCCAGACTTCAGCCCCCAGGCTCCTGCTCAACACCCAGACACCTGCTCAGACAGACTCCTGCTCAGCCCTCAGACTTCAGCTCAGCCCCCAGACTCCTGCTCAGCCCCCAGACTCCAGCTCAGCCCCCAGACTCCTGCTCAGCCCCAGACCCCTGCTCAGCCCCAGATTCCTGCTCCACAGCCCCCCAGACTCCTGCTCAGCCACCAGACTCCTGCTCAGACAGTCTCCTGCTAAGCCCCCAGCCTCCTGATCAGCAGCCAGACTCCTGCTCAGCCTCCAGACTCCTGCTCAGCCCCACTACTCAAGCTCAGCCCCCATACTCCTGCTCAGCTCCCAGACTCCTGCTCAGCCCCCAGACTCCTGCTCAGCCCCCAGACTCCTGCTCAGCCCCCAGACTCCTGATCCTCAGCCCCCAGGCTCCTGCTCAGCCCCCAGACTCCTGCTCAACCCCCAGACTCCTGCTCAGACAGTCTCCTGCTAAGCCCCCAGCCTCCTGCTCCTCAGCCCCCAGACTCCTGCTCAGCCCCCAGACTCCTGATCCTCAGCCCCCAGGCTCCTGCTCAGCCCCCAGACTCCTGCTCAACCCCCAGACTCCTGCTCAGACCCCAGACTCCTGCTCAGACCCCAGACTCCTGCTCAGCCCCCAGCCTCCTGCTCCTCAGCCCCCAGGCTCCTGCTCAACCCCCAGACTCCTGCTCAACCCCCAGACTCCTGCTCAGACAGTCTCCTGCTCAGCCCCCAGACTCCTACTCAGACCCCAGACTCCAGCTCAGACCCCAGACTCCAGCTCAGACCCCAGACTCCAGCTCAGCCCCCAGACTCCAGCTCAGCCCCCAGACTCCTGCTCAACCCCGAGACCCCTGCTCAGCCCCAGATTACTGCTCCTCAGCCCCCCAGACTCCTGCTCAGCCCCGAGACTCCAGTTCAGCCCTCAGACTCCTTCTCCTCAGCTCCCAAACTCCTGCTCCTCAGCCCCCAGACTCCTGCTCCTCAGCCTGCAGACTCCATCTCAGCCTTCAGACTCCTGCTCAGCCTCCAGACTCCTGCTCAGATCCCAGACTCCTGCTCAGCACCAGACTCCTGCTCAGCCTCCAGCCTCCAGACTCCTGCTCAGCCCCACTACTCATGCTCAGCCCCCAGACTCATGCTCAGCCCCCAATGCTCCTGCTCAGCTCCCGGACTCCTGCTCAGCCCCCAGACTCCTGCTCCTCAACCCCCAGACCCCTGCTCCTCAGCCCCCAGACTCCTGCTCAGCCCACAGACTCCTGCTCAGCCCCCAGACTCCTGATCCTCAGCCCTCAGGTTCCTGCTCAGCCCTCAGACTCCTGCTCAACCCACAGACTCCTGCTCAGACAGTCTCCTGCTCAGCCCCCAGGCTCCTGCTCAACCCCCAGACTCCTGCTCAACCCTGAGACTCCTGCTCAGACAGTCTCCTGCTCAGCCCCCAGACTCCTGCTCATCCCCCAGACTCCTGCTCAGCCCCCAGACTCCTGCAATCCCCCAGACTCCTGTTCAGCCCCCAGACTCCTGCTCAGTCCCCAGACTCCAGCTGAGCCCCCAGACTCCTGCTCCTCAGCCTCCAGACTCCTTCTCACCCTCCAGACTCCAGACTTCAGCCCCCAGGCTCCTGCTCAACACCCAGACACCTGCTCAGACAGACTCCTGCTCAGCCCTCAGACTTCAGCTCAGACCCCAGACTCCTGCTCAGCCCCCAGACTCCAGCTCAGCCCCCAGACTCCTGCTCAGCCCCAGACCCCTGCTCAGCCCCAGATTCCTGCTCCACAGCCCCCCAGACTCCTGCTCAGCCACCAGACTCCTGCTCAGACAGTCTCCTGCTAAGCCCCCAGCCTCCTGATCAGCAGCCAGACTCCTGCTCAGCCTCCAGACTCCTGCTCAGCCCCACTACTCAAGCTCAGCCCCTGTTAGAACCGGGACCCTGGCCGGCCAAGACTCGCGTCGAGGTCAGTCAGGGATCGCCACTTCTAAGTGTCAGGGCAAGGGAGTCACACACCAAGGCAACCCCTACTCGCCCTCTAGGTAACGTGGCGCGAGCAGCAAGGCTAAACTTGGAGGCGATATGAGTTAAGTATTTGCGCACGCACCCCAGCAACAACACCCAAGGCCCACCACAAAGGAAACTCCACACAAGGATATATATAAAAATAGCCTTTGTATTACACCAAACACATTAGATAAAACACACACTTTACAATGTGCCAGGGGCACGGGCAGAATTTACAGGGGATATTGTACAAGACAGGGCCACCTGGACCACTGTCAGGAATCAGAAGTAGCACTTTCAAAAATAGCACTTAGAATGTAAAATCTTTAGCACCAAAATAGCACACAATATAAAAATAGAGCGCACAACCAGTAATCACTGGTAACCAGGATCTCACTAGCACCACCTGTGACTGTCCCTAGGCCCTCTGGCCTTGTTGGGGCTAGGACGCCCTGTGTCCAATGTCAGGGGGCCTAAACGTTGCAGTTGCCCACAAAGTGCTGGGCAACTGTGTAGCAATTGATGGGGCAAAACACACGTGGGAGCCTCGCAGGCTCTGTGCCCTAGAGCAAAGATGTGCCCCCTAGAGCCTCGCTGGGCTCTTAACACAAATGTGGCGCTGTGGAGCCTCTCTGGGCTCTTAAACAACAATGGGGGGCTCAAGAGCCTCTCTGGGCTCTTCAAAACAACTTTGGCGCCTGGAGCCTCTCTCCGGGCCCTAAGAAATAAATGTGGCCCTCCAGAGCCTCACTGGGCTCTACACAAGTGTGCCGCCTTGGTGGAGTCTCCCACGGGGGACTCTGAGCGTGCAATTGCCCCCTTGAGCCTCGCAGGCTCTATGCCCAGCTGTCGCCTTTTGGAGCCTTCTGCAGGCTCGACACACCAAAGGGGAGGGGCGCGGGCACCAGCAATGTACCCCGACGGCCCCCCCTTTCCCAGTTGCTCACTCACCGGCTGTCGGTAGCTGCTGCGGCGGCTGTCGGCAGAGAGCTCCCGCTCCTCGGGACTCTCCTCACAGGCTGCAGCTGGAAGGCTCCCGCCCCTCCCACGAGACGGGCCAGAAGTCCGGGGCTCTCCTCTCACTCGGGAGCCTCGGCAGGACGTGCAGGCTGCTTCCTGCTTCTCCGCCTGGCCCCGTCACGCTGCAACTTGCCTGGCTTCCTGCCTCGGGTGTCCGCCAATGGCAGCGCGGCCCCGAGCAGGGAGGCGGGCACTTCCGGGTCGCACTTGGCAGCGGCCCGGCAACGTTTTTAAACACCCCGGGCTGCAGCGGTGAGTCTCCCAGGCACGAAGTCGAGGTGGGCACTCGCTATAATGGGCACGAAAATAGCGGCACGGTCCCTGGCGAGGTGGGCACTCGCCAGGGTCTTCAAAAATCGGCAAATTAGACGGCAAATGCCGGGTGGGCACCGGCTCGGGACAATAAAGCGCCCTGAGGCGCTGGCAGGAAATCGAGCGCGCTCTCAGCGCTAGAGGGGTGACCACAGCGCTCCCAAGCGCTGCAAGCAAAATAAAGCGCTCTTAAGCGCTAAAAGGCAATCAAAAGCGCTCCCAGGCGCTAGGGGCCAACAAGCCCAGCAAAAGTCCTTTCAAGGGCAGGGGGCAAGGCTGGGCCCAGAGCCAGCACACTGGGTCTCCAGGCAGGGAGACACCCCAAGTGGCGGTCCTCTGGCCCAGCAGCAGCAACAGCAGCCCCCTCAGGATCCTGGAACAAGAACAAGTTCAGTGGGGACACAGCCCCATTTTTATACAGTGCATTCCTTTGTCCAAGGGTGCAGAGTGGGGGCGGAACCAGTCGCAGCTGGTTCTTGAGTACTCTGTTTACCTCAACCACCCTCTCTATTCACTGGCAGGGCTTGGGTCATTAGACGCACCACAGGGGGGCGGAGCCAGCATTGTGTGGGGAAAACCCAGCCCCTCCAGGACACAGGTACACTCCTCCCACACATCACTCATGCTAATCTCCCACTCACCACCGGGGCAGACCCATCCAGACTTCCTGGAGCCTGGCATGCCAGCCAGCTCCAGCCAATCACACGCCAGCACCCTCACAGCACACGTACAGCCATGTCTAGAAATGGCGCTTCCCTACTAGACACATACATGCTGCATACACCATCTCGCAGCATTCACTCTCACGAGTTCACACATACCAGACTCAAGCCTGTACACCCCACGCATCAGGAACTACCAGGGACACATACATTCCCCATGCATTCCTATGGACGGGCAGGCCTAGCTCAGCACATGCACTCAGAGTGCGCACGCACTTTCCACTGGGACACAGTGAAAGTGCGCAGAATCCCTAAAATCATCATTGCCAGGTCACCATTTCACGCAAAAAGTCTAGGGGTGAACCTGCCCTAAGGGCCAAAGTCCAACACAACCCCCTTCCAGCCAAAACGCAGGGTAGAACAATCACCACCGTGATGGACTTCCCTGCTTGGGGCGATAGAACACGGACGCGGGCCCGCAACTGCAGGGACACCCTCCTGTTCTATGCCACGGTGAACCCATGGGATTCCTTCTCAACACATTGTCTGGACCAACTGGGCTACCCCACTGGTACTCCCAAGCTGTCCGCGGCCAGGACCAGGCCCTGGGCCACCCAGGTGCCACCGGTCCTTGCCTATTCACAGAGTGGGGGGTAGTAACCCCTGGTACGTAGTAGCCATTCTCCACTCTTCCTGTCTGCAAGACAGGACTAGACTGCCACTGGTTCACCAGCCTTTGGTCTACAACCTCCGGCGGACCAGGAGTCTCAGGGAAGGCTCTCCTCCCCCTACCTCTTCTTCTAGGGTTCCTCCTCCTCCGGCGAGGGGTACACCTAGCACGCCATTCCAACCCAGGGTTTAACCCCTCAGGTTGCACCGGGGTCAGAGGTGGGCTCTCCCACCCTCTGCACCCCCTTCCAGAGGTCTGCCCTCTCCCAACTGGAGAAGTTCCTCTGGAAGAACCGGTCAGGACACTGGTTACAGTCGTCCTACCCTTCAGGTCAGGCTGAACCTGGCCTCCCAACCTCCGGTCTAAAACCTTTGGCGGAATAATTGCCTGGCACTCCAGGACTTCTGGGGACTCACACGCAATCCCCCTGAGGCTGACACATGACCCATGTGTCGTGTGACTGTCTGCCTGGCGCAGATCTCCCGCCTCCTGTCCACCTGACAGTGCGCAAAGATCCCCCAGCACAGAAGTGGCGCCACCCGGGTCCCCCCAAGAAGATCTAGCCCAACTGGCTAGTCTCTGGTCCACTGGTGCATCCACTGGGAAACTCATCCCCCAATCACTCCTCACTTCGGACTTCTGTGCACTCCCTCCTGGAGTAGCACTGCCGGACACTGGAACCACTGGAGCTCTAGTTACAGATGCTCCAGGTTCCCTAGACACTAGGAGATCATCCTCAAATGGACTAACAGGACAGCCTAGGTCCCCAACCTGGTGTTCCCTTAAGAAACCATCCAAGTCCTGAGGCAGGGCTTTGGGCGTCTGGGGACCCTCGGTCTCCCCCTCACTCCTGCTCCACTGAGCCAGGCAGTGAGCCCCTACACCCTCCTCGCTATCCTGGGACCTAGCTGGACTACACTGAGCCTCCTCCACCACGCTGGGCTGGAGGATACCTGAACCACTACTTTTGGAGTCACTCCCTAATGACTCTAGAGAACCTCTAGCACTCTCCCAGCGGTCTGCTTCATCTGCAAGCTCACATGCGTCAGACAATCCACACCCCAACAGGTGTGTGCGCAACCCTGGAGAACAACAACTGAGCAACTGCTCTCTGAGAAACATATCAAACAATAGGTCCCAATCACATTTCGTAGGCTCCCGTACCCAATCACACAGGGCTCCACAACAGTCATCCTCAAAATCTACCCAAGACTGGTGAGACGGTTTCCTAAGGTTCCTAAACCTCAACCTATTCTCCTCCTCTGGGGAAACAGGAACCATACTCGGGGGACTGGGAGTGGGATTTCCTACACTGAAATCTATGTAGCTGCCACCACTGGACTCAACCCTCCCTGGAGAATCCAGACAAGCAACACTGCGCGCAGGGGATAGTCCACCCTCCAGAGCTACTTTGCCTCTGGTGGAGGCCCTCTCAGCCTCCTCCTGCGCTAAGACCCTCTCAGTCTCTAGCTGTTGCTTCTTAACCTCCAGCTGTTGCTTTCTAACACCCAGCTGTGCCATAGCCTGGGCATGCTCCAACCTGAGCTTTTCTAAAGACAGCTGGTGCTCCCTTTCTCTCCTCCTATCTTCCAGCTCCTCTGGGGACAGGGAAAGGGATGAGGCGCTGCCTCCTACACTGGACCCAGCAAGGGACTCCCTATCTATGGGGTCCTCACTATCTGCTGGCATCCCTGTGCTATCATCTTCTTCCTCCTCTTCTGAATCTTCAGGGCTCCCCACAGACCCACCACCCTCCTGGTGTGAGGCCCGGGCCCTTTCCTCACTGCGCTCAAGATCCCATTGATCCTCTTGCCATTTGACCATGCATCTCCTAAGTGCATACCAGCCTGACTGATCCGCCCCTATGCCTCTCTCTTCACAGAACTTTCTCAGCTCCCACACACCGTATGTGGCTAGATCATTGAAATCAAAAACAAGCTCCATTCTGGCAGACGTTCTGGTGAAAAGATTACACAGGGAACCTAGGGGTCTGAGCTAACACAGGAGTACACAATTCACAAAGGTTCAGCAAGTTCCCTCTCCCAGAGAACTCACACTCACTTGCCTAGTGCCACACACCATTCATTCACACACAACCCCCCCCTCGGACTGGTAAGGCAGTTTCTACCACCCCTGATACCTCAACCTGACCACACGTGACACAGGTACCAAACTCTGGGCGCGGGGCAGGGGAACAAATGTACTGGACACAATTAAACAATGATACCTTCAGGAGAAGAAAATAATGGAACTTCAAAAACAATAATCCCCTAAAATGTGGTCATCTAAAATGCAGAGTTTTGTAATGTGGCCTGTCGCCACTGTGGTACAACGCAAACACAAATTCTCATCCTCACCGCTTGCCGCCAATGTTAGAACCGGGACCCTGGCCGGCCAAGACTCGCGTCGAGGTCAGTCAGGGATCGCCACTTCTAAGTGTCAGGGCAAGGGAGTCACACACCAAGGCAACCCCTACTCGCCCTCTAGGTAACGTGGCGCGAGCAGCAAGGCTAAACTTGGAGGCGATATGAGTTAAGTATTTGCGCACGCACCCCAGCAACAACACCCAAGGCCCACCACAAAGGAAACTCCACACAAGGATATATATAAAAATAGCCTTTGTATTACACCAAACACATTAGATAAAACACACACTTTACAATGTGCCAGGGGCACGGGCAGAATTTACAGGGGATATTGTACAAGACAGGGCCACCTGGACCACTGTCAGGAATCAGAAGTAGCACTTTCAAAAATAGCACTTAGAATGTAAAATCTTTAGCACCAAAATAGCACACAATATAAAAATAGAGCGCACAACCAGTAATCACTGGTAACCAGGATCTCACTAGCACCACCTGTGACTGTCCCTAGGCCCTCTGGCCTTGTTGGGGCTAGGACGCCCTGTGTCCAATGTCAGGGGGCCTAAACGTTGCAGTTGCCCACAAAGTGCTGGGCAACTGTGTAGCAATTGATGGGGCAAAACACACGTGGGAGCCTCGCAGGCTCTGTGCCCTAGAGCAAAGATGTGCCCCCTAGAGCCTCGCTGGGCTCTTAACACAAATGTGGCGCTGTGGAGCCTCTCTGGGCTCTTAAACAACAATGGGGGGCTCAAGAGCCTCTCTGGGCTCTTCAAAACAACTTTGGCGCCTGGAGCCTCTCTCCGGGCCCTAAGAAATAAATGTGGCCCTCCAGAGCCTCACTGGGCTCTACACAAGTGTGCCGCCTTGGTGGAGTCTCCCACGGGGGACTCTGAGCGTGCAATTGCCCCCTTGAGCCTCGCAGGCTCTATGCCCAGCTGTCGCCTTTTGGAGCCTTCTGCAGGCTCGACACACCAAAGGGGAGGGGCGCGGGCACCAGCAATGTACCCCGACGGCCCCCCCTTTCCCAGTTGCTCACTCACCGGCTGTCGGTAGCTGCTGCGGCGGCTGTCGGCAGAGAGCTCCCGCTCCTCGGGACTCTCCTCACAGGCTGCAGCTGGAAGGCTCCCGCCCCTCCCACGAGACGGGCCAGAAGTCCGGGGCTCTCCTCTCACTCGGGAGCCTCGGCAGGACGTGCAGGCTGCTTCCTGCTTCTCCGCCTGGCCCCGTCACGCTGCAACTTGCCTGGCTTCCTGCCTCGGGTGTCCGCCAATGGCAGCGCGGCCCCGAGCAGGGAGGCGGGCACTTCCGGGTCGCACTTGGCAGCGGCCCGGCAACGTTTTTAAACACCCCGGGCTGCAGCGGTGAGTCTCCCAGGCACGAAGTCGAGGTGGGCACTCGCTATAATGGGCACGAAAATAGCGGCACGGTCCCTGGCGAGGTGGGCACTCGCCAGGGTCTTCAAAAATCGGCAAATTAGACGGCAAATGCCGGGTGGGCACCGGCTCGGGACAATAAAGCGCCCTGAGGCGCTGGCAGGAAATCGAGCGCGCTCTCAGCGCTAGAGGGGTGACCACAGCGCTCCCAAGCGCTGCAAGCAAAATAAAGCGCTCTTAAGCGCTAAAAGGCAATCAAAAGCGCTCCCAGGCGCTAGGGGCCAACAAGCCCAGTGTTGGACAGGCCACATGACGGGCCGCTCTCCCCCGGCTCGACCAGGCCCGAGCCCAGTCACGCAAGCACCACACACCCCCCATTACACGTCCTACGTCCCCTCAGGGACCCTTGCCCTCGAGCATGACAACCTCGTGGGTCCGATTCACTGCCGGCCCATGCGCCCAGCCCGGGCCGCCATCTTGGACACTTCGCCACGAGGCCACCTGGCCCCCGATCGACCTCAACCCTGGGCCTAGCCCGGCCTCAGACATTCCGGCACCACCCTCCACCCAGGAGGTGAGCGGACTACTTGGCAAGTCAATGGGAGAAAGAGGTGCCGATAGCTCTCCCCCGCCTAGTGCCGCTCGCCCATCGCCTCCCCGGGCGCTGGCTCCACCCCCCTGCTGGGTGTCTGGACTCCCTCATCCCGGACCTTCCGACCTCCAAGTGCGAGGGTCCGAACATCAAAGCATGCCAGCCCTATAACTGGGGCAGCTCCAGAGCAGGAAGGCAGTTGTATCTTGGAGTCGAGAGACGTAAGAGGAACTCATCCTGGACGGACTACTGGCGCTGCCGTAGCTCTGTCCTGTGCACCATCGTCCTGCCTGTTGGCGCTGCCACAGCCGTCGTAACCTTCATTCTTCACCGTCGTCCGGATCTGCTGGCGAGGCCGCGGACCGTTGTAACCATCATCTTCATCGGGACCTGCTTGGCTTCTCCACGGCCCGTCGACCATCCTTCATCCATCTCGGGACCTGCTTGGCTCCTCCACGGCCCGATCAGCCACCACGCCGAGCTCGAGGATTGAGAGCTATTTAACTCATTGGTAACTAAGACTGTCCCGCTACCCTTTCTCCTCAACCAGAGATCAGAACCGAGGGGACCCCTGAGTCCAGACCTCCTTGTATCATAACGACGTAACCTAAGAATTGCATATAAAGTCTCGTTAACCTTCAATCTTGTGTGGTGTCCGTCTGTGGGGGGGAAGTTACTTACCTGTACAGTCGTTGGAGACGGCTCTCCCTGGAGACCTCTCCCCGTAATCTCGGCCGACCCTCCCGGTCCGTCTAACATTGGTGGCCAGCGGCGCGATCCGAATCACCGCATAACGTACAGAGAGTAGCTCACCCCACAACGAACAACAATGTCGACTAAAGAGAGCGGATCAACTGAGAAGTTCCAAATGGAAAAACTAGAGGAATACAGCCATCGTGAACTAAAACAGTTCTGCATCGAACTAGGTATCGCTACCACCGGACTAAATACCAAGGACGATTTTAAGCATGCCCTAGAATCTTGGGCAGAGACCGGGGATGTCGAAGCCCCTGAGCAAAACACCGCGAAAAAGACCAACACGGCCCCTAAAGAGCAAAGAACGGGTCTCTCGCAAGACGAGATCCAAGAAAGAGAAAAAGCCCGACTACACGAACTCGAAATGGCCCGACTTAAGATGGACATAGAACTCAAATTGGCCGAGCAAAAAATAAACTTAGAGCACCTTCGCCTCCGAGAAGAAAGAGAAGAGAAACAGAGGCAAAGGGAGCTCGAGGAAAAAAGACTAACGTACGAGCACGAGCGGAACCTAGCCGAGATCAACCTGCGCAAACAGAATAAAGAGTTAGGGGTGTCCGACAGACCGTCCACCCCAGGGACCACGGACAAAAAAGTGCACATCCCCAAGGATGTGGTCCGAGAATATTTTCGAGAAGACGACATCCAGCAATGGTTTAAGGCATATGAAATCGCGATGACTGCGCACCGGATCGATAGAGCCGACTGGGGGGCCGGCCTATGGGGCAAATTCCTCAATGAGGGCCGCGATACTCTGTTACAGCTCCCAGACCACCAGATGACCTCCTACGACCATATGAAAGCGGCCCTCCTCGCTCGCTATGGCCTCACGCCCGAGATGTACCGTCAGAGGTTCCGAGACTGCACACGCATTCCAGGTACAACTTGGGTGGACTATGTAACGTACTTCAGCCGAGCCTTCGAAGGCTGGATCAGAGGGAACAACGTCACGACCTACGAGCAGTTGTTCAATCTGATGGTATGGGAACATCTGTCCAACAATTGCTTCATTGAACTACGCCAACACCTCCTCGACAGCAAGTTAACCGACCCCCGGCAGCTCGCAGCTGAAGCTGACCGGTGGGAGATCACCCGAGTGGGCCGGAATGGGTCCTACGAGCAGAACAGGAACAACAATGGTCACCACCGATCCAGAGGAGGAGGAGGGGGCCAAGGACGAGGAAGAGACAACACTCCGGCCGCCCCCACTACCAGCACCACCCCCCCGGCCAACCGGGGCAGCACCCCGGCGCGACCGGGATACAGAGCCAATGTTACATGTCACCGATGCCAACGAGTCGGCCACTATGCAAACGACCCAAGCTGCCCGCAGTATCAGAGTCCAAGACCCCGCCAGGTGGCCGCCGCGGCACTAGGGGAAGAACAGATCTCCGAGGAACAAGAGACAGACGAGCAAGAGTATCAAGAGTGGGAGCCAGCCGCCATGACTCTCGCGTGCTTAGGGGGAAGAGACATGGTTCCGCGGGTCCCCCTGCCCGCTAACACCCAGAAGTACAGCCAGTGGGTGAGCATCAATGGACAACGGGCCGAAGCCCTTCGGGACACCGGGGCCAGTGTGACAGCCGTCCGCTGTCATCTGGTGACCCCAGAACAATATCTACCGAACATTCTCTGCCCTGTGCGATCAGCCGACAACTCGGAGAGTCTGTGTCGGATGGCCTGCGTCCCCTTTGAGTGGGGAGGGGTCTCCGGCATGTTGAAAGTAACGGTCCGAGACGACGCCCCCGTGGACTGCCTCCTCGGAAATGACCTGGAAAGCTCCCCGTGGGCAGCCGTGGAGCGAAAAGAACACTTGGGGATGTTGGGCGTCCCAGACTGGGCGTGCGTCACCACCCGGTCCATGGCCGCCCGTGCCAACCATCACCCGGAAGAACCTGAATGGCCGGCGCCTCCGCCTCCGGTCGCCCCCGCCGAGACCCCCGACCAGAGCATCCCCCCCGAACCTGCTCAACCTTCCGACCTTGCTAATCTCGACCAGTGGGCTCAAGAAGGGGGGCCCACACAAGAACAATTTCGTCAGGAGCAGAAGACCTGTCCCTCCCTTGAGGGACTCCGACAACAAGCGCTCGCCCAAAGCGCAGGGGATACCTCCGGAACTCATTGGGTCTACTGGGACCATGACCTATTGTACAGCGAGCAACGAATCGCCGAGCTGGGGGCCAACCGAGTACTAGTGGTGCCACTCCGCTTTAGAGACTTCCTGCTAAATCTGGCCCACGATGTCCCCCTGGCAGGGCACCTGGGACAAGATAAAACCTACAGCCGCCTAGTGACCCACTTCTTCTGGCCGAAAATGAGAAACGATGTGCACCAGCATTGCCGATCTTGCCCCACGTGCCAAGCCAGTGGGAAGAGCGGCCGCAAATTAAAGGCCCCCCTGCAACCCTTTCCCGTGGTCACGACCCCATTTGAGAGGGTCGGAATAGACATTGTGGGACCCCTAGACCCACGTACAAGACAAGGCCATCGCTTCATCCTAGTACTAGTGGACCACGCCACCCGCTACCCTGAGGCTATTCCTCTCCGGACCGTCACAGCCCCAGTGGTCGGCAGGGCCCTGATGGGGATCTTCTCCCGTGTGGGGTTCCCCCGAGAAGTCGTCAGTGACAGAGGCACGAACTTTATCTCCAAATATATGAAGTCCCTCTGGCAACAGTGTGGGGTCACCTACCGCTTCACGACCCCCTATCACCCCCAAGGAAACGGACTTGTTGAGCGGTTCAATCGCACGCTAAAAGGGATGATCGGGGGATTAGAAGAACCCCTCCGTCGCCAGTGGGACGTGCTGCTGCCGTGCCTCCTCTTCGCCTACCGGGAGGTCCCACAGAAGTCCCTAGGCTTCAGCCCATTCGAGCTGCTCTATGGGCACCCAGTACGGGGGCCACTCAGCCTGATCAAAGAAGGCTGGGAGATGCCTCCGGCCAAGAGTCCTCCAGATGTCTTCCGGTACCTCCTCACCCTCCGCAACCAGTCCCAGCGGTTCAGAGACCTAGCAAAAGCCAACCTAGAGGCCAGTCAAGAGGACATGAAGAAATGGTATGACCAGAACGCCTCATCTATTGAATTCGAGCCGGGGCAACAGGTCTGGGTAATGTCCCCCACAGAACCGTGCGCTCTCCAAGACAAATGGACGGGACCCTTCAAGGTAATCGAGCGCAAGGGTCCTGCCACCTATCTGATCGACATGGAGTCCGCCCGGAATCCGCTCCGAGTCCTCCACACCAACAGACTGAAACCCCACTTTGCACGAACAGAACTTAGCCTCTTGATGGCCACAGACAACGGGGTTGAAGACGACTCCGAGCCTCTCCCTGACCTCTTGCGGACCCAGGAGCAAGACGGCTCCGTGGATGGGGTCCGACTCTCGGAGACCCTCACCCAGGAACAACGCCAAGAGTGCCAAGCCCTCCTATCACGATTTGCCAGCCTGTTCTCCCTCACCCCAGGTGTCACTTCCTGGTGTGTGCACGATGTGGACACCGGAGACAGCCCTCCTGTCCGCCACCGGGCCTACCGCGTACCTGATCGGGTACGGGCCTGCATCCAGGCGGAAGTAACTAAGATGCTCACGCTCGGGGTCATCGAGCCCTCCGACAGTCCATGGGCCAGCCCGGTCGTACTGGTCCCCAAAGCAGCCGCCCCCGGAACCACACCCGAACTCCGGTTCTGTGTCGACTACCGGGGCCTGAATGAAGTCACCAGAACGGACGCACACCCCATCCCCCGGGCAGATGAACTGGTCGACCGAATGGGCGCTGCCCGCTACCTCAGCATCTTCGATCTAACGGCAGGCTATTGGCAGATCGGCCTCACACCCCGAGCACAAGAACGTTCTGCCTTCTCCACCCCCGATGGCCACTATCATTTCACGGTCATGCCCTTCGGCATGAAAAATGCCCCAGCGACTTTCCAACGGCTCGTCAATCAGGTCCTGGCGGGGCTCGAAGAGTTCAGCGCCGCCTACCTGGACGACATCGCTGTATACAGCCACCACTGGGCCGAGCACCTCCACCACCTCCAAGCAGTGTTGCAAGCCCTTCAGCGAGCTGGCCTCACGATCAAGGCCAGCAAATGTCAAATTGGACAAGGGTCAGTGACCTACCTCGGACACCAGGTGGGAAGCGGTCTAGTGGCCCCTCTACAACTGAAAATTGCCGCCATCCAGAACTGGCAACCCCCTATCACTCAAACTGAGGTGCGAGCCTTCCTGGGCCTCACGGGCTACTACCGAAGGTTCGTGAAGGACTATGGTACCATCGTGGGGCCCCTCACCGAACTCACGTCAAAAAATCAGCCCAGGAAGGTGAATTGGACCCCAGAGTGTCAAGCGGCCTTCGAACAACTTAAGGTCGCCATGTGTTCCGCTCCTGTGCTCCAGGCCCCAGACTACAGCCGGGAGTTCGTCGTCCAGACGGACGCCTCCGACCAGGGCATTGGGGCGGTCCTGTCCCAGGTGAACACCGAAGGCCTTGATCAACCGGTGGCCTTCATCAGCCGGAGACTCCTACCACGGGAACAACGCTGGAGCACCATAGAGAGGGAAGCCTTCGCTGTGGTATGGGCCCTCAAGAAGCTCCGGCCCTACCTTTTTGGCACCCACTTCCGGGTGCAGACTGACCACCGACCCCTGCAGTGGTTGATGCACATGCGGGGGGAGAACCCAAAATTGCTACGCTGGTCCATCTCCTTGCAAGGGATGGACTTCACAGTTGAACACCGGCCTGGGTCCGACCACGCCAACGCGGATGGCCTGTCCCGGTTTTTCCGCCTCGACGAAGAGAGTCCCCAAGAGGATGGGTAACTCTCCCCGCCTTCAGCTGGGGGGGACGCATGTTGGACAGGCCACATGACGGGCCGCTCTCCCCCGGCTCGACCAGGCCCGAGCCCAGTCACGCAAGCACCACACACCCCCCATTACACGTCCTACGTCCCCTCAGGGACCCTTGCCCTCGAGCATGACAACCTCGTGGGTCCGATTCACTGCCGGCCCATGCGCCCAGCCCGGGCCGCCATCTTGGACACTTCGCCACGAGGCCACCTGGCCCCCGATCGACCTCAACCCTGGGCCTAGCCCGGCCTCAGACATTCCGGCACCACCCTCCACCCAGGAGGTGAGCGGACTACTTGGCAAGTCAATGGGAGAAAGAGGTGCCGATAGCTCTCCCCCGCCTAGTGCCGCTCGCCCATCGCCTCCCCGGGCGCTGGCTCCACCCCCCTGCTGGGTGTCTGGACTCCCTCATCCCGGACCTTCCGACCTCCAAGTGCGAGGGTCCGAACATCAAAGCATGCCAGCCCTATAACTGGGGCAGCTCCAGAGCAGGAAGGCAGTTGTATCTTGGAGTCGAGAGACGTAAGAGGAACTCATCCTGGACGGACTACTGGCGCTGCCGTAGCTCTGTCCTGTGCACCATCGTCCTGCCTGTTGGCGCTGCCACAGCCGTCGTAACCTTCATTCTTCACCGTCGTCCGGATCTGCTGGCGAGGCCGCGGACCGTTGTAACCATCATCTTCATCGGGACCTGCTTGGCTTCTCCACGGCCCGTCGACCATCCTTCATCCATCTCGGGACCTGCTTGGCTCCTCCACGGCCCGATCAGCCACCACGCCGAGCTCGAGGATTGAGAGCTATTTAACTCATTGGTAACTAAGACTGTCCCGCTACCCTTTCTCCTCAACCAGAGATCAGAACCGAGGGGACCCCTGAGTCCAGACCTCCTTGTATCATAACGACGTAACCTAAGAATTGCATATAAAGTCTCGTTAACCTTCAATCTTGTGTGGTGTCCGTCTGTGGGGGGGAAGTTACTTACCTGTACAGTCGTTGGAGACGGCTCTCCCTGGAGACCTCTCCCCGTAATCTCGGCCGACCCTCCCGGTCCGTCTAACACCCAGCAAAAGTCCTTTCAAGGGCAGGGGGCAAGGCTGGGCCCAGAGCCAGCACACTGGGTCTCCAGGCAGGGAGACACCCCAAGTGGCGGTCCTCTGGCCCAGCAGCAGCAACAGCAGCCCCCTCAGGATCCTGGAACAAGAACAAGTTCAGTGGGGACACAGCCCCATTTTTATACAGTGCATTCCTTTGTCCAAGGGTGCAGAGTGGGGGCGGAACCAGTCGCAGCTGGTTCTTGAGTACTCTGTTTACCTCAACCACCCTCTCTATTCACTGGCAGGGCTTGGGTCATTAGACGCACCACAGGGGGGCGGAGCCAGCATTGTGTGGGGAAAACCCAGCCCCTCCAGGACACAGGTACACTCCTCCCACACATCACTCATGCTAATCTCCCACTCACCACCGGGGCAGACCCATCCAGACTTCCTGGAGCCTGGCATGCCAGCCAGCTCCAGCCAATCACACGCCAGCACCCTCACAGCACACGTACAGCCATGTCTAGAAATGGCGCTTCCCTACTAGACACATACATGCTGCATACACCATCTCGCAGCATTCACTCTCACGAGTTCACACATACCAGACTCAAGCCTGTACACCCCACGCATCAGGAACTACCAGGGACACATACATTCCCCATGCATTCCTATGGACGGGCAGGCCTAGCTCAGCACATGCACTCAGAGTGCGCACGCACTTTCCACTGGGACACAGTGAAAGTGCGCAGAATCCCTAAAATCATCATTGCCAGGTCACCATTTCACGCAAAAAGTCTAGGGGTGAACCTGCCCTAAGGGCCAAAGTCCAACAGCCCCCATACTCCTGCTCAGCCCCCATACTCCTGCTCAGCTCCCAGACTCCTGCTCAGCCCCCAGACTCCTGCTCCTCAGCCCCCAGACTCCTGCTCAGCCCCCAGACTCCTGATCCTCAGCCCCCAGACTCCTGCTCAACCCCCAGACTCCTGCTCAACCCCCAGACTCCTGCTCAGACCCCAGACTCCTGCTCAGCTCCCAGACTCCAGCTCAGCCCCCAGACTCCTGCTCAGCCCCAGACCCCTGCTCAGCCCCAGATTACTGCTCCTCAGCCCCCCAGACTCCTGCTCAGCCCCGAGACTCCAGTTCAGCCCTCAGACTCCTCCGCAGCTCCCAAACTCCTGCTCCTCAGCCCCCAGACTCCTGCTCCTCAGCCTGCAGACTCCTGCTCAGCCTTCAGACTCCTGCTCATCCTCCAGACTCCTGCTCAGCCCCCAGACTCCTGCTCAGCCCCCAGACTCCTGCTCAGCCTCCAGCCTCCAGACTCCTGCTCAGCCCCACTACTCATGCTCAGCCCCCAGACTCATGCTCAGCCCCCATACTCCTGCTCAGCTCCCAGACTCCTGCTCAGCCCCAGACTCCTGCTCCTCAGCCCCCAGACCCCTGCTCCTCAGCCCCCAGACTCCTGCTCAGCCCACAGACTCCTGCTCAGCCCCCAGACTCCTGATCCTCAGCCCCCAGGTTCCTGCTCAGCCCCCAGACCCCTGCTCAACCCACAGACTCCTGCTCAGACAGTCTCCTGCTCAGCCCCCAGGCTCCTGCTCAACCCCCAGACTCCTGCTCAACCCCCAGACTCCTGCTCAGACAGTCTTCTGCTCAGCCCCCAGACTCCTGCTCATCCCCCAGACTCCTGCTCAGCCCCCAGACTCCTGCAATCCCCCAGACTCCTGTTCAGCCCCCAGACTCCTGCTCAGTCCCCAGACTCCAGCTGAGCCCCCAGACTCCTGCTCCTCAGCCTCCAGACTCCTTCTCACCCTCCAGACTCCAGACTTCAGCCCCCAGGCTCCTGCTCAACACCCAGACACCTGCTCAGACAGACTCCTGCTCAGCCCTCAGACTTCAGCTCAGCCCCCAGACTCCTGCTCAGCCCCCAGACTCCAGCTCAGCCTCCAGACTCCTGCTCAGCCCCAGACCCCTGCTCAGCCCCAGACCCCTGCTCAGCCCCAGATTCCTGCTCCACAGCCCCCCAGACTCCTGCTCAGCCACCAGACTCCTGCTCAGACAGTCTCCTGCTAAGCCCCCAGCCTCCTGATCAGCAGCCAGACTCCTGCTCAGCCTCCAGACTCCTGCTCAGCCCCACTACTCAAGCTCAGCCCCCATACTCCTGCTCAGCTCCCAGACTCCTGCTCAGCCCCCAGACTCCTGCTCCTCAGCCCCCAGACTCCTGCTCAGCCCCCAGACTCCTGATCCTCAGCCCCCAGGCTCCTGCTCAGCCCCCAGACTCCTGCTCAACCCCCAGACTCCTGCTCAGACCCCAGACTCCTGCTCAGCCCCCAGCCTCCTGCTCCTCAGCCCCCAGGCTCCTGCTCAACCCCCAGACTCCTGCTCAACCCCCAGACTCCTGCTCAGACAGTCTCCTGCTCAGCCCCCAGACTCCTACTCAGACCCCAGACTCCAGCTCAGACCCCAGACTCCAGCTCAGACCCCAGACTCCAGCTCAGCCCCCAGACTCCTGCTCAACCCCCAGACTCCTGCTCAACCCCGAGACCCCTGCTCAGCCCCAGATTACTGCTCCTCAGCCCCCCAGACTCCTGCTCAGCCCCAAGACTCCAGTTCAGCCCTCAGACTCCTTCTCCTCAGCTCCCAAACTCCTGCTCCTCAGCCCCCAGACTCCTGCTCCTCAGCCTGCAGACTCCATCTCAGCCTTCAGACTCCTGCTCAGCCTCAAGACTCCTGCTCAGATCCCAGACTCCTGCTCAGCACCAGACTCCTGCTCAGCCTCCAGCCTCCAGACTCCTGCTCAGCCCCACTACTCATGCTCAGCCCCCAGACTCATGCTCAGCCCCCAATGCTCCTGCTCATCTCCCAGACTCCTGCTCAGCCCCCAGACTCCTGCTCCTCAACCCCCAGACCCCTGCTCCTCAGCCCCCAGACTCCTGCTCAGCCCACAGACTCCTGCTCAGCCCCCAGACTCCTGATCCTCAGCCCTCAGGTTCCTGCTCAGCTCTCAGACTCCTGCTCAACCCACAGACTCCTGCTCAGACAGTCTCCTGCTCAGCCCCCAGGCTCCTGCTCAACCCCCAGACTCCTGCTCAACCCTGAGACTCCTGCTCAGACAGTCTCCTGCTCAGCCCCCAGACTCTTACTCAGACCCCAGACTCCTGCTCAGACCCCGGACTCCAGCTCAGACCCAGACTCCAGCTCAGCCCCCAGACTCCTGCTCAGCCCCCAGACTCCCGCTCAGCCCCCAGACACCAGCTCAGCCTCCAGACTCCTGCTCATCCCCCAGACTCCTGCTCATCACCCAGACTCCAGACTCCAGCCCCCAGACTCCTGCTCAGCCCACAGACTTGCGCTCAGCCCCCAGACTCCTGCTTAGCACCCATTCTCCTGCTCAGCACCCGGACTCCTGCTCAGCCCCCAGACTCCTGCTCAGCCCCCAGACTCCTGCTCAGACTCCAGACTCCTGCTCAGCCCCCAGACTCCTGCTCAGCCCCCGACTCCAGTTCAGCCCCCAGACTCTTGCTCAGCCCCCAGACTCCTGCTCAGCCCCCAGACTACTGCTCAGCCCCCAGACTCCAGCTCAGCCCCCAGACTCCAGCTCAGCCCCCAGACTCCTGATCCTCAGCCCCCAGGCTCCTGCTCAACCCCAGACTCCTGCTCAGACAGTCTCCTGCTCAGCCCCCAGACTCCTACACAGACCACAGACTCCTGCTCAGACCCCAGACTCCAGCTCAGACCCCAGACTCCAGCTCAGACCCCAGACTCCAGCTCAGCCCCCAGACTCCAGCTCAGCCCCCAGACTCCTGCTCAGCCCCCAGACTCCTGCTCATCCCCCAGACACCAGCTCAGCCTCCAGACTCCTGTTCATCCCCCAGAGTCCTGCTCAGACTACAGACTCCTGCTCAGCCCCCAGACTCCTGCTCAGCCCCCGACTCCAGTTCAGCCCCTAGACTCCTGCTCAGCCCCCACACTACTGCTCAGCCCCCAGACTCCAGCTCAGCCCCCAGACTCCTGATCCTCAGCCCCCAGGCTCCTGCTCAGCCCCCAGACTCCTGCCCAACCCCCAGACTCCTGCTCAGACAGTCTCCTGATCAGCCCCCAGACTCCTGCTCAGCCCCCAGACTCCTGTTCAGCCCCCAGCCTCCTGCTCCTCAGCCCCGAGGCTCCTGCTCAACACCCAGACTCCTGCTCAACCCCCAGACTCCTGCTCAGACAGTCTCCTGCTCAGCCCCCAGACTCCTACTCAGACCCCAGACTCCTGCTCAGACCCCAGACTCCAGCTCAGACCCCAGACTCCAGCTCAGCCCCCAGACTCCTGCTCAGCCCCCAGACTCCTGCCCAGCCCCCAGACACCAGCTCAGCCTCCAGACTCCTGCTCATCCCCAGACTCCCGCTCATCACCCAGACTCCATACTCCAGCCCCCAGACTCCTGCTCAGCCCCCACACTCCCGCTCAGCCCCCAGACTCCTGCTTAGCACCCAGACTCCTGCTCAGCCCCCAGACTCCTACTCAGCCCCCAGACTCCTGCTTAGCACCCAGACTCCTGCTCAGCCCCCAGACTCCTACTCAGCCCCCAGACTCCTGCTCATCCCCCAGACTCCAGCTCAGCCCCCAGACTCCTGCTCAGCCCCAGACCCCTGCTCAGCCCCAGATTCCTGCTCCTCAGCCTCCCAGACTCCTGCTCATTCCCCAGACTCCTGCTCCTTAGCCTGCAGACTCCTGGTCAGCCTCCAGACTCCTGCTCAGCCACCAGACTCCTGCTCAGCCCCCAGACTCCTGCTCAGCACCCAGACTCCTGCTCAGCCTCCAGACTCCTGCTCAGCCCCACTACTCATGCTCAGCCCCCAGACTCATGCTCAGCCCCCATACTCCTGCTCAGCTCCCAGACTCCTGCTCAGCTCCCAGACTCCTGCTCCTCAGCCCCCAGACCCCTGCTCCTCAGCCCCCAGACTCCTGCTCAGCCCCCAGACTCCTGATCCTCAGCCCCCAGGCTCCTGCTCAACCCCCAGACTCCTGCTCAACCCCCAGACTCCTGCTCAGACAGTCTCCTGCTCAGCCCCCAGACTCCTACTCAGACCCCAGACTCCTGCTCAGACCCCAGACCCCAGCTCAGACCCCAGACTCCAGCTCAGCCCCCAGACTCCTGTTCAGCCCCCAAACTACTGTTCAGCCCCCAGACACCAGCTCAGCCCCCAGACTCCTGCTCAGACTCCAGACTTCTGCTCACCCCCCAGACTCCTGCTCAGCCCCCGACTCCAGTTCAGCCCCCAGACTCTTGCTCAGCCCCCAGAGTCCTGCTCAGTCCCCAGACTCCAGCTCAGCCCCCAGGCTCCTGATCCTCAGCCCCCAGGCTCCTGCTCAACCCCCAGACTCCTGCCCAGACAGTCTCCTGCTCAGCCCCCAGACTCCTGCTCAGCCCCAGACTCCTGCTCAGCCCCCAGCCTCCTGCTCCTCAGCCCCCAGGCTCCTGCTCAACCCCCAGACTCCTGCTCAACCCCCAGACTCCTGCTCAGACAGTCTCCTACTCCTCAGCCCCCAGACTCCTACTCAGACCCCAGACTCCTGCTCAGACCCAAGACACCAGCTCAGCCTCCAGACTCCTGCTCATCCCCCAGTCTCCTGCTCATCACCCAGACTCCAGACTCCAGCCCCCAGACTCCTGCTCAGCCCTTAGACTCCCGCTCAGCCCCCAGACTCCTGCTTAGCACCCAGACTCCTGCTCAGTCCCCAGACTCCTGCTCAGCCCCCAAACTCCTGCTCAGCCCCCAGACTCCTGCTCAGACTCCAGACTCCTGCTCAGCCCCCAGACTCCTGCTCAGCCCCCGACTCCAGTTCAGCCCCCAGTCTCTTGCTCAGCCCCCTGACTCCTGCTCAGACCCCAGACGCCAGCTCGGCCCCCAGACTCCTGCTCATCCCCCAAACTCCTGCTCAGCCCCCAGACTCCTGCTCAGCCCCCAGACTTCAGCCCCCAGGCTCCTGCTCAACCCCCAGACACCTGCTCAGACAGACTCCTGCTCAGCCCTCAGATTCCTGCTCTGCATTCAGACTCCAGCTCAGCCCCCAGACTTCAGCTCAGCCCCCAGACTCCTGCTCAGCTCCCAGACTCCAGCTCAGCCCCCAGATTACTGCTCCTCAGCCCCCCAGACTCCTGCTCAGCCCCGAGACTCCAGTTCAGCCCTCAGACTCCTCCGCAGCTCCCAAACTCCTGCTCCTCAGCCCCCAGACTCCTGCTCCTCAGCCTGCAGACTCCTGCTCAGCCTTCAGACTCCTGCTCAGCCTCCAGACTCCTGCTCAGCCCCCAGACTCCTGCTCAGCACCAGACTCCTGCTCAGCCTCCAGCCTCCAGCCTCCTGCTCAGCCCCACTACTCATGCTCAGCCCCCAGACTCATGCTCAGCCCCCATACTCCTGCTCAGCTCCCAGACTCCTGCTCAGCCCCCAGACTCCTGCTCCTCAGCCCCAGACCCCTGCTCCTCAGCCCCCAGACTCCTGCTCATCCCACAGACTCCTGCTCAGCCCCCAGACTCCTGATCCTCAGCCCCCAGGTTCCTGCTCAGCCCCCAGACCCCTGCTCAACCCACAGACTCCTGCTCAGACAGTCTCCTGCTCAGCCCCCAGGCTCCTGCTCAACCCCCAGACTCCTGCTCAACCCCCAGACTCCTGCTCAGACAGTCTTCTGCTCAGCCCCCAGACTCTTACTCAGACCCCAGACTCCTGCTCAGACCCCAGACTCCAGCTCAGACCCCAGACTCCAGCTCAGCCCCCAGACTACTGCTCAGCCCCCAGACTCCTGCTCAGCCCCCAGACACCAGCTCAGCCTCCAGACTCCTGCTCATCCCCCAGACTCCTGCTCATCACCCAGACTCCAGACTCCAGCCCCCAGACTCCTGCTCAGCCCCCAGACTCCTGCTCAGCCCCCAAACTCCTGCTCAGCCCCCAGACTCCCGCTCAGACTCCAGACTCCTGCTCAGCCCCCAGACTCCTGCTCAGCCCCCGACTCCAGTTCAGCCCCCAGTCTCTTGCTCAGACCCCAGACGCAAGCTCAGCCCCCAGACGCAAGCTCAGCCCCCAGACTCCTGCTCATCCCCCAAACTCCTGCTCAGCCCCCAGACTCCTGCTCAGCCCCCAGACTTCAGCCCCCAGGCTCCTGCTCAACCCCCAGACACCTGCTCAGACAGACTCCTGCTCAGCCCTCAGATTCCTGCTCTGCATCCAGACTCCAGCTCAGCCCCCAGACTTCAGCTCAGCCCCCAGACTCCTGCTCAGCTCCCAGACTCCAGCTCAGCCCCCAGACTCCTGCTCAGCCCCAGACCCCTGCTCAGCCCCAGATTACTGCTCCTCAGCCCCCCAGACTCCTGCTCAGCCCCGAGACTCCAGTTCAGCCCTCAGACTCCTCCGCAGCTCCCAAACTCCTGCTCCTCAGCCCCCAGACTCCTGCTCCTCAGCCTGCAGACTCCTGCTCAGCCTTCAGACTCCTGCTCAGCCTCCAGACTCCTGCTCAGCCCCCAGACTCCTGCTCAGCACCAGACTCCTGCTCAGCCTCCAGCCTCCAGACTCCTGCTCAGCCCCACTACTCATGCTCAGCCCCCAGACTCATGCTCAGCCCCCATACTCCTGCTCAACCCCGAGACCCCTGCTCAGCCCCAGACCCCTGCTCCTCAGCCCCCAGACTCCTGCTCAGCCCACAGACTCCTGCTCAGCCCCCAGACTCCTGATCCTCAGCCCCCAGGTTCCTGCTCAGCCCCCAGACCCCTGCTCAACCCACAGACTCCTGCTCAGACAGTCTCCTGCTCAGCCCCCAGGCTCCTGCTAAACCCCCAGACTCCTGCTCAACCCCCAGACTCCTGCTCAGACAGTCTTCTGCTCAGCCCCCAGACTCTTACTCAGACCCCAGGCTCCTGCTCAGACCCCAGACTCCAGCTCAGACCCCAGACTCCAGCTCAGCCCCCAGACTCCTGCTCAGCCCCCAGACTCCTGCTCAGCCCCCAGACACCAGCTCAGCCTCCAGACTCCTGCTCATCCCCCAGACTCCTGCTCATCACCCAGACTCCAGACTCCAGCCCCCAGACTCCTGCTCAGCCCCCAGACTTGCCCTCAGCCCCCAGACTCCTGCTCAGACTCCAGACTCCTGCTCAGCCCCCAGACTCCTGCTCAGCCCCCAGACTCCTGCTCAGACTCCAGACTCCTGCTCAGCCCCCAGACTCCTGCTCAGCCCGCGACTCCAGTTCAGCCCCCAGACTCTTCCTCAGCCCCCAGACTCCTGCTCAGCCCCCAGACTACTGCTCAGCCCCCAGACTCCAGCTTAGCCCCCAGACTCCTGATCCTCAGCCCCCAGGCTCCTGCTCAGCCCCCAGACTCCTGCTCAACCCCCAGACTCCTGCTCAGACAGTCTCCTGCTCAGCCCCCAGACTCCTGCTCAGCCCCCAGACTCCTGCTCATCCCCCAGCCTCCTGCTCCTCAGCCCCCAGGCTCCTGCTCAACCCCAAGACTCCTGCTCAACCCCCAGACTCCTGCTCAGACAGTCTCCTGCTCAGCCCCCAGACTCCTACTCAGACCCCAGACTCCAGCTCAGCCCCCAGACTCCTGATCCTCAGCCCCCAGGCTCCTGCTCAGCCCCCAGACTCCTTCCTAACCCCCAGACTCCTGCTCAGACAGTCTCCTGATCAGCCCCCAGACTGCTGCTCAGCCCCCAGACTCCTGCTCAGCCCCCAGACTCCTGTTCAGCCCCCAGCCTCCTGCTCCTCAGCCCCGATGCTCCTGCTCAACCTACAGACTCCTGCTCAGACAGTCTCCTGCTCAGCCCCCAAGCTCCTGCTCAACCCCCAGACTCCTGCTCAACCCCCAGACTCCTGCTCAGACAGTCTTCTGCTCAGCCCCCAGACTCTTACTCAGACCCCAGACTCCTGCTCAGACCCCAGACTCCAGCTCAGACCCCAGACTCCAGCTCAGCCCCCAGACTACTGCTCAGCCCCCAGACTCCTGCTCAGCCCCCAGACACCAGCTCAGCCTCCAGACTCCTGCTCATCCCCCAGACTCCTGCTCATCACCCAGACTCCAGACTCCAGCCCCCAGACTCCTGCTCAGCCCCCAGACTTGCGCTCAGCCCCCAGACTCCTGCTCAGACTCCAGACTCCTGCTCAGCCCCCAGACTCCTGCTCAACCCCCAGACTCCTGCTCAACCCCCAGACTCCTGCTCAGACAGTCTCCTACTCCTCAGCCCCCAGACTCCTACTCAGACCCCAGACTCCTGCTCAGACCCAAGACACCAGCTCAGCCTCCAGACTCCTGCTCATCCCCCAGTCTCCTGCTCATCACCCAGACTCCAGACTCCAGCCCCCAGACTCCTGCTCAGCCCTTAGACTCCCGCTCAGCCCCCAGACTCCTGCTTAGCACCCAGACTCCTGCTCAGTCCCCAGACTCCTGCTCAGCCCCCAAACTCCTGCTCAGCCCCCAGACTCCTGCTCAGACTCCAGACTCCTGCTCAGCCCCCAGACTCCTGCTCAGCCCCCGACTCCAGTTCAGCCCCCAGTCTCTTGCTCAGCCCCCTGACTCCTGCTCAGACCCCAGATGCCAGCTCAGCCCCCAGACTCCTGCTCATCCCCCAAACTCCTGCTCAGCCCCCAGACTCCTGCTCAGCCCCCAGACTTCAGCCCCCAGGCTCCTGCTCAACCCCCAGACACCTGCTCAGACAGACTCCTGCTCAGCCCTCAGATTCCTGCTCTGCATCCAGACTCCAGCTCAGCCCCCAGACTTCAGATCAGCCCCCAGACTCCTGCTCAGCTCCCAGACTCCAGCTCAGCCCCCAGATTACTGCTCCTCAGCCCCCCAGACTCCTGCTCAGCCCCGAGACTCCAGTTCAGCCCTCAGACTCCTCCGCAGCTCCCAAACTCCTGCTCCTCAGCCCCCAGACTCCTGCTCCTCAGCCTGCAGACTCCTGCTCAGCCTTCAGACTCCTGCTCAGCCTCCAGACTCCTGCTCAGCCCCCAGACTCCTGCTCAGCACCAGACTCCTGCTCAGCCTCCAGCCTCCAGACTCCTGCTCAGCCCCACTACTCATGCTCAGCCCCCAGACTCATGCTCAGCCCCCATACTCCTGCTCAGCTCCCAGACTCCTGCTCAGCCCCCAGACTCCTGCTCCTCAGCCCCAGACCCCTGCTCCTCAGCCCCCAGACTCCTGCTCATCCCACAGACTCCTGCTCAGCCCCCAGACTCCTGATCCTCAGCCCCCAGGTTCCTGCTCAGCCCCCAGACCCCTGCTCAACCCACAGACTCCTGCTCAGACAGTCTCCTGCTCAGCCCCCAGGCTCCTGCTCAACCCCCAGACTCCTGCTCAACCCCCAGACTCCTGCTCAGACAGTCTTCTGCTCAGCCCCCAGACTCTTACTCAGACCCCAGACTCCTGCTCAGACCCCAGACTCCAGCTCAGACCCCAGACTCCAGCTCAGCCCCCACACTACTGCTCAGCCCCCAGACTCCTGCTCAGCCCCCAGACACCAGCTCAGCCTCCAGACTCCTGCTCATCCCCCAGACTCCTGCTCATCACCCAGACTCCAGACTCCAGCCCCCAGACTCCTGCTCAGCCCCCAGACTCCTGCTCAGCCCCCAAACTCCTGCTCAGCCCCCAGACTCCCGCTCAGACTCCAGACTCCTGCTCAGCCCCCAGACTCCTGCTCAGCCCCCGACTCCAGTTCAGCCCCCAGTCTCTTGCTCAGACCCCAGACGCAAGCTCAGCCCCCAGACGCAAGCTCAGCCCCCAGACTCCTGCTCATCCCCCAAACTCCTGCTCAGCCCCCAGACTCCTGCTCAGCCCCCAGACTTCAGCCCCCAGGCTCCTGCTCAACCCCCAGACACCTGCTCAGACAGACTCCTGCTCAGCCCTCAGATTCCTGCTCTGCATCCAGACTCCAGCTCAGCCCCCAGACTTCAGCTCAGCCCCCAGACTCCTGCTCAGCTCCCAGACTCCAGCTCAGCCCCCAGACTCCTGCTCAGCCCCAGACCCCTGCTCAGCCCCAGATTACTGCTCCTCAGCCCCCCAGACTCCTGCTCAGCCCCGAGACTCCAGTTCAGCCCTCAGACTCCTCCGCAGCTCCCAAACTCCTGCTCCTCAGCCCCCAGACTCCTGCTCCTCAGCCTGCAGACTCCTGCTCAGCCTTCAGACTCCTGCTCAGCCTCCAGACTCCTGCTCAGCCCCCAGACTCCTGCTCAGCACCAGACTCCTGCTCAGCCTCCAGCCTCCAGACTCCTGCTCCTCAGCCTGCAGACTCCTGCTCAGCCTTCAGACTCCTGCTCAGCCTCCAGACTCGTGCTCAGCCCCCAGACTCATGCTCAGCCCCCATACTCCTGCTCAACCCCGAGACCCCTGCTCAGCCCCAGACCCCTGCTCCTCAGCCCCCAGACTCCTGCTCAGCCTACAGACTCCTGCTCAGCCCCCAGACTCCTGATCCTCAGCCCCCAGGTTCCTGCTCAGCCCCCAGACCCCTGCTCAACCCACAGACTCCTGCTCAGACAGTCTCCTGCTCAGCCCCCAGGCTCCTGCTAAACCCCCAGACTCCTGCTCAACCCCCAGACTCCTGCTCAGACAGTCTTCTGCTCAGCCCCCAGACTCTTACTCAGACCCCAGACTCCTGCTCAGACCCCAGACTCCAGCTCAGACCCCAGACTCCAGCTCAGCCCCCAGACTCCTGCTCAGCCCCCAGACTCCTGCTCAGCCCCCAGACACCAGCTCAGCCTCCAGACTCCTGCTCATCCCCCAGACTCCTGCTCATCACCCAGACTCCAGACTCCAGCCCCCAGACTCCTGCTCAGCCCCCAGACTTGCCCTCAGCCCCCAGACTCCTGCTCAGACTCCAGACTCCTGCTCAGCCCCCAGACTCCTGCTCAGCCCCCAGACTCCTGCTCAGACTCCAGACTCCAGACTCCTGCTCAGCCCCCAGACTCCTGCTCAGCCCGCGACTCCAGTTCAGCCCCCAGACTCTTCCTCAGCCCCCAGACTCCTGCTCAGCCCCCAGACTACTGCTCAGCTCCCAGACTCCAGCTTAGCCCCCAGACTCCTGATCCTCAGCCCCCAGGCTCCTGCTCAGCCCCCAGACTCCTGCTCAACCCCCAGACTCCTGCTCAGACAGTCTCCTGCTCAGCCCCCAGACTCCTGCTCAGCCCCCAGACTCCTGCTCATCCCCCAGCCTCCTGCTCCTCAGCCCCCAGGCTCCTGCTCAACCCCAAGACTCCTGCTCAACCCCCAGACTCCTGCTCAGACAGTCTCCTGCTCAGCCCCCAGACTCCTACTCAGACCCCAGACTCCAGCTCAGCCCCCAGACTCCTGATCCTCAGCCCCCAGGCTCCTGCTCAGCCCCCAGACTCCTTCCTAACCCCCAGACTCCTGCTCAGACAGTCTCCTGATCAGCCCCCAGACTGCTGCTCAGCCCCCAGACTCCTGCTCAGCCCCCAGACTCCTGTTCAGCCCCCAGCCTCCTGCTCCTCAGCCCCGATGCTCCTGCTCAACCTACAGACTCCTGCTCAGACAGTCTCCTGCTCAGCCCCCAAGCTCCTGCTCAACCCCCAGACTCCTGCTCAACCCCCAGACTCCTGCTCAGACAGTCTTCTGCTCAGCCCCCAGACTCTTACTCAGACCCCAGACTCCTGCTCAGACCCCAGACTCCAGCTCAGACCCCAGACTCCAGCTCAGCCCCCAGACTACTGCTCAGCCCCCAGACTCCTGCTCAGCCCCCAGACACCAGCTCAGCCTCCAGACTCCTGCTCATCCCCCAGACTCCTGCTCATCACCCAGACTCCAGACTCCAGCCCCCAGACTCCTGCTCAGCCCCCAGACTTGCGCTCAGCCCCCAGACTCCTGCTCAGACTCCAGACTCCTGCTCAGCCCCCAGACTCCTGCTCAGCCCCCAGACTCCTGCTCAGCCCCCAGACTCCTGCTCAGCCCGCGACTCCAGTTCAGCCCCCAGACTCTTGCTCAGCCCCCAGACTCTTGCTCAGCCCCCAGACTCCTGCTCAGCCCCCAGACTACTGCTCAGCCCCCAGACTCCAGCTTAGCCCCCAGACTCCTGATCCTCAGCCCCAGGCTCCTGCTCAGCCCCCAGACTCCTGCTCAACCCCCAGACTCCTGCTCAGACAGTCTCCTGCTCAGCCCCCAGACTCCTGCTCAGCCCCCAGACTCCTGCTCATCCCCCAGCCTCCTGCTCCTCAGCCCCCAGGCTCCTGCTCAACCCCAAGACTCCTGCTCAACCCCCAGACTCCTGCTCAGACAGTCTCCTGCTCAGCCCCCAGACTCCTACTCAGACCCCAGACTCCAGCTCAGCCCCCAGACTCCTGATCCTCAGCCCCCAGGCTCCTGCTCAGCCCCCAGACTCCTTCCTAACCCCCAGACTCCTGCTCAGACAGTCTCCTGATCAGCCCCCAGACTCCTGCTCAGCCCCCAGACTCCTGCTCAGCCCCCAGACTCCTGTTCAGCCCCCAGCCTCCTGCTCCTCAGCCCCGATGCTCCTGCTCAACCCCCAGACTCCTGCTCAGACAGTCTCCTGCTCAGCTCCCAGACTCCTACTCAGACCCCAGACTCCTGCTCAGACCCCAGACTCCAGCTCAGACCCCAGACTCCAGCTCAGACCCCAGACTCCAGCTCAGCCCCCAGATTCCTGCTCAGCCCCCAGACTCCAGCTCAGCCCCCAGACTCCTGCTCAGACAGTCTCCTGCTAAGCCCCCAGCCTCCTGATCAGCAGCCAGACTCCTGCTCAGCCTCCAGACTCCTGCTCAGCCCCACTACTCAAGCTCAGCCCCCATACTCCTGCTCAGCTCCCAGACTCCTGCTCAGCCCCCAGACTCCTGCTCCTCAGCCCCAGACCCCTGTTCAGCCCCAGATTCCTGCTCCTCAGCCCCCAGACTCCTGCTCAGCCACCAGACTCCTGCTCAGACAGTCTCCTGCTAAGCCCCCAGCCTCCTGATCAGCAGCCAGACTCCTGCTCAGCCTCCAGACTCCTGCTCAGCCCCACTACTCAAGCTCAGCCCCCATACTCCTGCTCAGCTCCCAGACTCCTGCTCAGCCCCCAGACTCCTGCTCCTCAGCCCCCAGACTCCTGCTCAGCCCCCAGACTCCTGATCCTCAGCCCCCAGGCTCCTGCTCAGCCCCCAGACTCCTGCTCAACCCCCAGACTCCTGCTCAGACAGTCTCCTGCTAAGCCCCCAGCCTCCTGCTCCTCAGCCCACAGACTCCTGCTCAGCCCCCAGACTCCTGATCCTCAGCCCCCAGGCTCCTGCTCAGCCCCCAGACTCCTGCTCAGCCCCCAGACTCCTGCTCAGACCCCAGACTCCTGCTCAGACCCCAGCCTCCTGCTCCTCAGCCCCCAGGCTCCTGCTCAACCCCCAGACTCCTGCTCAACCCCCAGACTCCTGCTCAGACAGTCTCCTGCTCAGCCCCCAGACTCCTACTCAGACCCCAGACTCCAGCTCAGACCCCAGACTCCAGCTCAGACCCCAGACTCCAGCTCAGCCCCCAGACTCCTGCTCAACCCCCAGACTCCTGCTCAACCCCGAGACCCCTGCTCAGCCCCAGATTACTGCTCCTCAGCCCCCCAGACTCCTGCTCAGCCCCGAGACTCCAGTTCAGCCCTCAGACTCCTTCTCCTCAGCTCCCAAACTCCTGCTCCTCAGCCCCCAGACTCCTGCTCCTCAGCCTGCAGACTCCATCTCAGCCTTAGACTCCTGCTCAGCCTCCAGACTCCTGCTCAGCCCCCAGACTCCTGCTCAGCACCAGACTCCTGCTCAGCCTCCAGCCTCCAGACTCCTGCTCAGCCCCACTACTCATGCTCAGCCCCCAGACTCATGCTCAGCCCCCAATGCTCCTGCTCAGCTCCCAGACTCCTGCTCAGCCCCCAGACTCCTGCTCCTCAGCCCCCAGACCCCTGCTCCTCAGCCCCCAGACTCCTGCTCAGCCCACAGACTCCTGCTCAGCCCCCAGACTCCTGATCCTCAGCCCTCAGGTTCCTGCTCAGCCCCCAGACTCCTGCTCAACCCACAGACTCCTGCTCAGACAGTCTCCTGCTCAGCCCCCAGGCTCCTGCTCAACCCCCAGACTCCTGCTCAACCCCGAGACTCCTGCTCAGACAGTCTCCTGCTCAGCCCCCAGACTCTTACTCAGACCCCAGACTCCTGCTCAGACCCCGGACTCCAGCTCAGACCCAGACTCCAGCTCAGCCCCCAGACTCCTGCTCAACCCCCAGACTCCTGCTCAGCCCCCAGACACCAGCTCAGCCTCCAGACTCCTGCTCATCCCCCAGACTCCTGCTCATCACCCAGACTCCAGACTCCAGCCCCCAGACTCCTGCTCAGCCTGCAGACTTGCGCTCAGCCCCCAGACTCCTGCTTAGCACCCATTCTCCTGCTCAGCACCCGGACTCCTGCTCAGCCCCCAGACTCCTGCTCAGCCCCCAGACTCCTGCTCAGACTCCAGACTCCTGCTCAGCCCCCAGACTCCTGCTCAGCCCCCGACTCCAGTTCAGCCCCCAGACTCTTGCTCAGCCCCCAGACTCCTGCTCAGCCCCCAGACTCCAGCTCAGCCCCCTGACTCCTGATCCTCAGCCCCCAGGCTCCTGCTCAACCCCAGACTCCTGCTCAGACAGTCTCCTGCTCAGCCCCCAGACTCCTGCTCAGCCCCCAGACTCCTGCTCAGCCCCCAGACTCCTGCTCCTCAGCCCCCAGGCTCCTGCTCAACCCCAAGACTCCTGCTCAACCCACAGACTCCTGCTCAGACAGTCTCCTGCTCAGCCCGCAGACTCCTACTCAGACCACAGACTCCAGCTCAGACCCCAGACTCCAGCTCAGACCCCAGACTCCAGCTCAGACCCCAGACTCCAGCTCAGCCCCCAGACTCCAGCTCAGCCCCCAGACTCCAGCTCAGCCCCCAGACTCCTGCTCAGCCCCCAGACTCCTGCTCATCCCCCAGACACCAGCTCAGCCTCCAGACTCCTGCTCATCCCCCAGAGTCCTGCTCAGACTACAGACTCCTGCTCAGCCCCCAGACTCCTGCTCAGCCCCCAGACTCCAGTTCAGCCCCCAGACTCCTGCTCAGCCCCCACACTACTGCTCAGCCCCCAGACTCCAGCTCAGCCCCCAGACTCCTGATCCTCAGCCCCCAGGCTCCTGCTCAGCCCCCAGACTCCTGCCCAACCCCCAGCCTCCTGCTCCTCAGCCCACAGACTCCTGCTCAGCCCCCAGACTCCTGATCCTCAGCCCCCAGGCTCCTGCTCAGCCCCCAGACTCCTGCTCAGCCCCCAGACTCCTGCTCAGACCCCAGACTCCTGCTCAGACCCCAGCCTCCTGCTCCTCAGCCCCCAGGCTCCTGCTCAACCCCCAGACTCCTGCTCAACCCCCAGACTCCTGCTCAGACAGTCTCCTGCTCAGCCCCCAGACTCCTACTCAGACCCCAGACTCCAGCTCAGACCCCAGACTCCAGCTCAGACCCCAGACTCCAGCTCAGCCCCCAGACTCCTGCTCAACCCCCAGACTCCTGCTCAACCCCGAGACCCCTGCTCAGCCCCAGATTACTGCTCCTCAGCCCCCCAGACTCCTGCTCAGCCCCGAGACTCCAGTTCAGCCCTCAGACTCCTTCTCCTCAGCTCCCAAACTCCTGCTCCTCAGCCCCCAGACTCCTGCTCCTCAGCCTGCAGACTCCATCTCAGCCTTAGACTCCTGCTCAGCCTCCAGACTCCTGCTCAGCCCCCAGACTCCTGCTCAGCACCAGACTCCTGCTCAGCCTCCAGCCTCCAGACTCCTGCTCAGCCCCACTACTCATGCTCAGCCCCCAGACTCATGCTCAGCCCCCAATGCTCCTGCTCAGCTCCCAGACTCCTGCTCAGCCCCCAGACTCCTGCTCCTCAGCCCCCAGACCCCTGCTCCTCAGCCCCCAGACTCCTGCTCAGCCCACAGACTCCTGCTCAGCCCCCAGACTCCTGATCCTCAGCCCTCAGGTTCCTGCTCAGCCCCCAGACTCCTGCTCAACCCACAGACTCCTGCTCAGACAGTCTCCTGCTCAGCCCCCAGGCTCCTGCTCAACCCCCAGACTCCTGCTCAACCCCGAGACTCCTGCTCAGACAGTCTCCTGCTCAGCCCCCAGACTCTTACTCAGACCCCAGACTCCTGCTCAGACCCCGGACTCCAGCTCAGACCCAGACTCCAGCTCAGCCCCCAGACTCCTGCTCAACCCCCAGACTCCTGCTCAGCCCCCAGACACCAGCTCAGCCTCCAGACTCCTGCTCATCCCCCAGACTCCTGCTCATCACCCAGACTCCAGACTCCAGCCCCCAGACTCCTGCTCAGCCTGCAGACTTGCGCTCAGCCCCCAGACTCCTGCTTAGCACCCATTCTCCTGCTCAGCACCCGGACTCCTGCTCAGCCCCCAGACTCCTGCTCAGCCCCCAGACTCCTGCTCAGACTCCAGACTCCTGCTCAGCCCCCAGACTCCTGCTCAGCCCCCGACTCCAGTTCAGCCCCCAGACTCTTGCTCAGCCCCCAGACTCCTGCTCAGCCCCCAGACTCCAGCTCAGCCCCCTGACTCCTGATCCTCAGCCCCCAGGCTCCTGCTCAACCCCAGACTCCTGCTCAGACAGTCTCCTGCTCAGCCCCCAGACTCCTGCTCAGCCCCCAGACTCCTGCTCAGCCCCCAGACTCCTGCTCCTCAGCCCCCAGGCTCCTGCTCAACCCCAAGACTCCTGCTCAACCCACAGACTCCTGCTCAGACAGTCTCCTGCTCAGCCCGCAGACTCCTACTCAGACCACAGACTCCAGCTCAGACCCCAGACTCCAGCTCAGACCCCAGACTCCAGCTCAGACCCCAGACTCCAGCTCAGCCCCCAGACTCCAGCTCAGCCCCCAGACTCCAGCTCAGCCCCCAGACTCCTGCTCAGCCCCCAGACTCCTGCTCATCCCCCAGACACCAGCTCAGCCTCCAGACTCCTGCTCATCCCCCAGAGTCCTGCTCAGACTACAGACTCCTGCTCAGCCCCCAGACTCCTGCTCAGCCCCCAGACTCCAGTTCAGCCCCCAGACTCCTGCTCAGCCCCCACACTACTGCTCAGCCCCCAGACTCCAGCTCAGCCCCCAGACTCCTGATCCTCAGCCCCCCAGGCTCCTGCTCAGCCCCCAGACTCCTGCCCAACCCCCAGACTCCTGCTCAGACAGTCTCCTGATCAGCCCCCAGACTCCTGCTCAGCCCCCAGACTCCTGTTCAGCCCCCAGCCTCCTGCTCCTCAGCCCCGAGGCTCCTGCTCAACACCCAGACTCATGCTCAACCCCCAGACTCCAGCTCAGACAGTCTCCTGCTCAGCCCCCAGACTCCTACTCAGACCCCAGACTCCTGCTCAGACCCCAGACTCCAGCTCAGCCCCCAGACTCCTGCTCAGCCCCCAGACTCCTGCGCAGCCCCCAGACACCAGCTCAGCCTCCAGACTCCTGCTCATCCCCAGACTCCTGCTCATCACCCAGACTCCATACTCCAGCCCCCAGACTCCTGCTCAGCCCCCAGACTACCGCTCAGCCCCCAGACTCCTGCTTAGCACCCAGACTCTTACTCAGACCCCAGACTCCTGCTCAGCCCACAGACGTGCGCTCAGCCCCCAGACTCCTGCTTAGCACCCATTCTCCTGCTCAGCACCTGGACTCCTGCTCAGCCCCCAGACTCCTGCTCAGCCCCCAGACTCCTGCTCAGACTCCAGACTCCTGCTCAGCCCCCAGACTCCTGCTCAGCCCCCGACTCCAGTTCAGCCCCCAGACTCTTGCTCAGCCCCCAGACTCTTGCTCAGCCCCCAGACTCCTGCTCAGCCCCCAGACTACTGCTCAGCCCCCAGACTCCAGCTCAGCCCCCAGACTCCTGATCCTCAGCCCCCAGGCTCCTGCTCAACCCCAGACTCCTGCTCAGACAGTCTCCTGCTCAGCCCCCAGACTCCTGCTCAGCCCCCAGACTCCTGCTCAGCCCCCAGACTCCTGCTCCTCAGCCCCCAGGCTCCTGCTCAACCCCAAGACTCCTGCTCAACCCCCAGACTCCTGCTCAGACAGTCTCCTGCTCAGCCCCAAGACTCCTACTCAGACCACAGACTCCTGCTCAGACCCCAGACTCCAGCTCAGACCCCAGACTCCAGCTCAGACCCCAGACTCCAGCTCAGCCCCCAGACTCCAGCTCAGCCCCCAGACTCCTGCTCAGCCCCCAGACTCCTGCTCAGCCCCCAGACTCCTGCTCATCCCCCAGACACCAGCTCAGCCTCCAGACTCCTGCTCATCCCCCAGAGTCCTGCTCAGACTACAGACTCCTGCTCAGCCCCCAGACTCCTGCTCAGCCCCCGACTCCAGTTCAGCCCCCAGACTCCTGCTCAGCCCCCACACTACTGCTCAGCCCCCAGACTCCAGCTCAGCCCCCAGACTCCTGATCCTCAGCCCCCAGGCTCCTGCTCAGCCCCCAGACTCCTGCCCAACCCCCAGACTCCTGCTCAGACAGTCTCCTGATCAGCCCCCAGACTCCTGCTCAGCCCCCAGACTCCTGTTCAGCCCCCAGCCTCCTGCTCCTCAGCCCGAGGCTCCTGCTCAACACCCAGACTCCTGCTCAACCCCCAGACTCCTGCTCAGACAGTCTCCTGCTCAGCCCCCAGACTCCTACTCAGACCCCAGACTCCTGCTCAGACCCCAGACTCCAGCTCAGACCCCAGACTCCAGCTCAGCCCCCAGACTCCAGCTCAGCCCCCAGACTCCTGCTCAGCCCCCAGACTCCTGCGCAGCCCCCAGACACCAGCTCAGCCTCCAGACTCCTGCTCATCCCCAGACTCCTGCTCATCACCCAGACTCCATACTCCAGCCCCCAGACTCCTGCTCAGCCCCCAGACTCCCGCTCAGCCCCCAGACTCCTGCTTAGCACCCAGACTCCTGCTCAGCCCCCAGACTCCTACTCAGCCCCCAGACTCCTGCTCAGCCACCAGACTCCTGCTCAGACTCCAGACACCTGCTCACCCTCCAGACTCCTGCTCAGCCCCCGAATCCAGTTCAGCCCCCAGTCTCTTGCTCAGCCCCCAGACTCCTGCTCAGACCCCAGACGCCAGCTCAGCCCCCAGACTCCTGCTCATCCCCCAGACTCCTGCTCAGCCCCCAGACTCCTGCTCAGCCCCCAGACTCCTGCCATCCCCAGACTCCTGTTCAGCCCCCAGACTCCTGCTCAGTCCCCAGACTCCTGCTCAGTCCCCAGACTCCAGCTCAGCCCCCAGACTCCTGCTCCTCAGCCTCCAGACTCCTTCTCACCCTCCAGACTCCAGACTTCAGCCCCCAGGCTCCTGCTCAACCCCCAGACACCTGCTCAGACAGACTCCTGCTCAGCCCTCAGATTCCTGCTCTGTCTCCAGACTCCAGCTCAGCCCCCAGACTTCAGCTCAGCCCCCAGACTCCTGCTCATCCCCAAGACTCCAGCTCAGCCCCCAGACTCCTGCTCAGCCCCAGACCCCTGCTCAGCCCCAGATTCCTGCTCCTCAGCCTCCCAGACTCCTGCTCATTCCCCAGACTCCTGCTCCTTAGCCTGCAGACTCCTGGTCAGCCTCCAGACTCCTGCTCAGCCACCAGACTCCTGCTCAGCCCCCAGACTCCTGCTCAGCACCCAGACTCCTGCTCAGCCTCCAGACTCCTGCTCAGCCCCACTACTCATGCTCAGCCCCCAGACTCATGCTCAGCCCCCATACTCCTGCTCAGCTCCCAGACTCCTGCTCAGCTCCCAGACTCCTGCTCCTCAGCCCCCAGACCCCTGCTCCTCAGCCCCCAGACTCCTGCTCAGCCCCCAGACTCCTGCTCAGCCCCCAGACTCCTGATCCTCAGCCCCCAGGCTCCTGCTCAGCCCCCAGACTCCTGCTCAACCCCCAGGCTCCTGCTCAGACAGTCTCCTGCTAAGCCCCCAGACTCCTGCTCAGACCCCAGACTCCTGCTCAGCCCCCAGCCTCCTGCTCCTCAGCCCCCATGCTCCTGCTCAACCCCCAGACTCCTGCTCAACCCCCAGACTCCTGCTCAGACAGTCTCTTGCTCAGCCCCCAGACTCCTACTCAGACCCCAGACTCCTGCTCAGACCCCAGACCCCAGCTCAGACCCCAGACTCCAGCTCAGCCCCCAGACTCCTGTTCAGCCCCCAAACTACTGTTCAGCCCCCAGACACCAGCTCAGCCCCCAGACTCCTTCTCAGCCCCCAGACTCCTGCTCAGACTCCAGACTTCTGCTCACCCCCCAGACTCCTGCTCAGCCCCCGACTCCAGTTCAGCCCCCAGACTCTTGCTCAGCCCCCAGAGTCCTGCTCAGTCCCCAGACTCCAGCTCAGCCCCCAGGCTCCTGATCCTCAGCCCCCAGGCTCCTGCTCAACCCCCAGACTCCTGCCCAGACAGTCTCCTGCTCAGCCCCCAGACTCCTGCTCAGCCCCAGACTCCTGCTCAGCCCCCAGCCTCCTGCTCCTCAGCCCCCAGGCTCCTGCTCAACCCCCAGACTCCTGCTCAACCCCCAGACTCCTGCTCAGACAGTCTCCTGCTCCTCAGCCCCCAGACTCCTACTCAGACCCCAGACTCCTGCTCAGACCCAAGACACCAGCTCAGCCTCCAGACTCCTGCTCATCCCCCAGTCTCCTGCTCATCACCCAGACTCCAGACTCCAGCCCCCAGACTCCTGCTCAGCCCTTAGACTCCCGCTCAGCCCCCAGACTCCTGCTTATCACCCAGACTCCTGCTCAGTCCCCAGACTCCTGCTCAGCCCCCAAACTCCTGCTCAGCCCCCAGACTCCTGCTCAGACTCTAGACTCCTGCTCAGCCCCCAGACTCCTGCTCAGCCCCCGACTCCAGTTCAGCCCCCAGTCTCTTGCTCAGCCCCCTGACTCCTGCTCAGACCCCAGACGCCAGCTCAGCCCCCAGACTCCTGCTCATCCCCCAAACTCCTGCTCAGCCCCCAGACTCCTGCTCAGCCCCCAGACTTCAGCCCCCAGGCTCCTTCTCAACCCCCAGACACCTGCTCAGACAGACTCCTGCTCAGCCCTCAGATTCCTGCTCTGCATCCAGACTCCAGCTCAGCCCCCAGACTTCAGCTCAGCCCCCAGACTCCTGCTCAGCTCCCAGACTCCAGCTCAGCCCCCAGACTCCTGCTCAGCCCCAGACCCCTGCTCAGCCCCAGATTACTGCTCCTCAGCCCCCCAGACTCCTGCTCAGCCCCGAGACTCCAGTTCAGCCCTCAGACTCCTCCGCAGCTCCCAAACTCCTGCTCCTCAGCCCCCAGACTCCTGCTCCTCAGCCTGCAGACTCCTGCTCAGCCTTCAGACTCCTGCTCAGCCTCCAGACTCCTGCTCAGCCTCCAGACTCCTGCTCAGCCCCCAGACTCCTGCTCAGCACCAGACTCCTGCTCAGCCTCCAGCCTCCAGACTCCTGCTCAGCCCCACTACTCATGCTCAGCCCCCAGACTCATGCTCAGCCCCCATACTCCTGCTCAGCTCCCAGACTCCTGCTCAGCCCCCAGACTCCTGCTCCTCAGCCCCCAGACCCCTGCTCCTCAGCCCCCAGACTCCTGCTCATCCCACAGACTCCTGCTCAGCCCCCAGACTCCTGATCCTCAGCCCCAGGTTCCTGCTCAGCCCCCAGACCCCTGCTCAACCCACAGACTCCTGCTCAGACAGTCTCCTGCTCAGCCCCCAGGCTCCTGCTCAACCCCCAGACTCCTGCTCAACCCCCAGACTCCTGCTCAGACAGTCTTCTGCTCAGCCCCCAGACTCTTACTCAGACCCCAGACTCCTGCTCAGACCCCAGACTCCAGCTCAGACCCCAGACTCCAGCTCAGCCCCCAGACTACTGCTCAGCCCCCAGACTCCTGCTCAGCCCCCAGACACCAGCTCAGCCTCCAGACTCCTGCTCATCCCCCAGACTCCTGCTCATCACCCAGACTCCAGACTCCAGCCCCCAGACTCCTGCTCAGCCCCCAGACTCCTGCTCAGCCCCCAAACTCCTGCTCAGCCCCCAGACTCCCGCTCAGACTCCAGACTCCTGCTCAGCCCCCAGACTCCTGCTCAGCCCCCGACTCCAGTTCAGCCCCCAGTCTCTTGCTCAGCCCCCTGACTCCTGCTCAGACCCCAGACGCCAGCTCAGCCCCCAGACGCCAGCTCAGCCCCCAGACTCCTGCTCATCCCCCAAACTCCTGCTCAGCCCCCAGACTCCTGCTCAGCCCCCAGACTTCAGCCCCCAGGCTCCTGCTCAACCCCCAGACACCTGCTCAGACAGACTCCTGCTCAGCCCTCAGATTCCTGCTCTGCATCCAGACTCCAGCTCAGCCCCCAGACTTCAGCTCAGCCCCCAGACTCCTGCTCAGCTCCCAGACTCCAGCTCAGCCCCCAGACTCCTGCTCAGCCCCAGACCCCTGCTCAGCCCCAGATTACTGCTCCTCAGCCCCCCAGAGTCCTGCTCAGCCCCGAGACTCCAGTTCAGCCCTCAGACTCCTCCGCAGCTCCCAAACTCCTGCTCCTCAGCCCCCAGACTCCTGCTCCTCAGCCTGCAGACTCCTGCTCAGCCTTCAGACTCCTGCTCATCCTCCAGACTCCTGCTCAGCCCCCAGACTCCTGCTCAGCACCAGACTCCTGCTCAGCCTCCAGCCTCCAGACTCCTGCTCAGCCCCACTACTCATGCTCAGCCCCCAGACTCATGCTCAGCCCCCATACTCCTGCTCAGCTCCCAGACTCCTGCTCAGCCCCAGACTCCTGCTCCTCAGCCCCCAGACCCCTGCTCCTCAGCCCCCAGACTCCTGCTCAGCCCACAGACTCCTGCTCAGCCCCCAGACTCCTGATCCTCAGCCCCCAGGTTCCTGCTCAGCCCCCAGACCCCTGCTCAACCCACAGACTCCTGCTCAGACAGTCTCCTGCTCAGCCCCCAGGCTCCTGCTCAACCCCCAGACTCCTGCTCAACCCCCAGACTCCTGCTCAGACAGTCTTCTGCTCAGCCCCCAGACTCCTGCTCAGCCCCCAGACTCCTGCAATCCCCCAGACTCCTGTTCAGCCCCCAGACTCCTGCTCAGTCCCCAGACTCCAGCTGAGCCCCCAGACTCCTGCTCCTCAGCCTCCAGACTCCTTCTCACCCTCCAGACTCCAGACTTCAGCCCCCAGGCTCCTGCTCAACACCCAGACACCTGCTCAGACAGACTCCTGCTCAGCCCTCAGACTTCAGCTCAGCCCCCAGACTCCTGCTCAGCCCCCAGACTCCAGCTCAGCCCCCAGACTCCTGCTCAGCCCCAGACCCCTGCTCAGCCCCAGATTCCTGCTCCACAGCCCCCCAGACTCCTGCTCAGCCACCAGACTCCTGCTCAGACAGTCTCCTGCTAAGCCCCCAGCCTCCTGATCAGCAGCCAGACTCCTGCTCAGCCTCCAGACTCCTGCTCAGCCCCACTACTCAAGCTCAGCCCCCATACTCCTGCTCAGCTCCCAGACTCCTGCTCAGCCCCCAGACTCCTGCTCCTCAGCCCCCAGACTCCTGCTCAGCCCCCAGACTCCTGATCCTCAGCCCCCAGGCTCCTGCTCAGCCCCCAGACTCCTGCTCAACCCCCAGACTCCTGCTCAGTCTCCTGCTAAGCCCCCAGCCTCCTGCTCCTCAGCCCCCAGACTCCTGCTCAGCCCCCAGACTCCTGATCCTCAGCCCCCAGGCTCCTGCTCAGCCCCCAGACTCCTGCTCAACCCCCAGACTCCTGCTCAGACCCCAGACTCCTGCTCAGCCCCCAGCCTCCTGCTCCTCAGCCCCCAGGCTCCTGCTCAACCCCCAGACTCCTGCTCAACCCCCAGACTCCTGCTCAGACAGTCTCCTGCTCAGCCCCCAGACTCCTACTCAGACCCCAGACTCCAGCTCAGACCCCAGACTCCAGCTCAGACCCCAGACTCCAGCTCAGCCCCCAGACTCCTGCTCAACCCCCAGACTCCTGCTCAACCCCGAGACCCCTGCTCAGCCCCAGATTACTGCTCCTCAGCCCCCCAGACTCCTGCTCAGCCCCGAGACTCCAGTTCAGCCCTCAGACTCCTTCTCCTCAGCTCCCAAACTCCTGCTCCTCAGCCCCCAGACTCCTGCTCCTCAGCCTGCAGACTCCATCTCAGCCTTCAGACTCCTGCTCAGCCTCCAGACTCCTGCTCAGATCCCAGACTCCTGCTCAGCACCAGACTCCTGCTCAGCCTCCAGCCTCCAGACTCCTGCTCAGCCCCACTACTCATGCTCAGCCCCCAGACTCATGCTCAGCCCCCAATGCTCCTGCTCAGCTCCCGGACTCCTGCTCAGCCCCCAGACTCCTGCTCCTCAACCCCCAGACCCCTGCTCCTCAGCCCCCAGACTCCTGCTCAGCCCACAGACTCCTGCTCAGCCCCCAGACTCCTGATCCTCAGCCCTCAGGTTCCTGCTCAGCCCTCAGACTCCTGCTCAACCCACAGACTCCTGCTCAGACAGTCTCCTGCTCAGCCCCCAGGCTCCTGCTCAACCCCCAGACTCCTGCTCAACCCTGAGACTCCTGCTCAGACAGTCTCCTGCTCAGCCCCCAGACTCCTGCTCATCCCCCAGACTCCTGCTCAGCCCCCAGACTCCTGCAATCCCCCAGACTCCTGTTCAGCCCCCAGACTCCTGCTCAGTCCCCAGACTCCAGCTGAGCCCCCAGACTCCTGCTCCTCAGCCTCCAGACTCCTTCTCACCCTCCAGACTCCAGACTTCAGACCCCAGGCTCCTGCTCAACACCCAGACACCTGCTCAGACAGACTCCTGCTCAGCCCTCAGACTTCAGCTCAGCCCCCAGACTCCTGCTCAGCCCCCAGACTCCAGCTCAGCCCCCAGACTCCTGCTCAGCCCCAGACCCCTGCTCAGCCCCAGACCCCTGCTCAGCCCCAGATTCCTGCTCCACAGCCCCCCAGACTCCTGCTCAGCCACCAGACTCCTGCTCAGACAGTCTCCTGCTAAGCCCCCAGCCTCCTGATCAGCAGCCAGACTCCTGCTCAGCCTCCAGACTCCTGCACAGCCCCACTACTCAAGCTCAGCCCCCATACTCCTGCTCAGCTCCCAGACTCCTGCTCAGCCCCCAGACTCCTGCTCCTCAGCCCCCAGACTCCTGCTCAGCCCCCAGACTCCTGCTCAGCCCCCAGACTCCTGATCCTCAGCCCCCAGGCTCCTGCTCAGCCCCCAGACTCCTGCTCAACCCCCAGACTCCTGCTCAGACAGTCTCCTGCTAAGCCCCCAGCCTCCTGCTCCTCAGCCCCCAGACTCCTGCTCAGCCCCCAGACTCCTGATCCTCAGCCCCCAGGCTCCTGCTCAGCCCCCAGACTCCTGCTCAACCCCCAGACTCCTGCTCAGACCCCAGACTCCTGCTCAGCCCCCAGCCTCCTGCTCCTCAGCCCCCAGGCTCCTGCTCAACCCCCAGACTCCTGCTCAACCCCCAGACTCCTGCTCAGACAGTCTCCTGCTCAGCCCCCAGACTCCTACTCAGACCCCAGACTCCAGCTCAGACCCCAGACTCCAGCTCAGACCCCAGACTCCAGCTCAGCCCCCAGACTCCTGCTCAACCCCCAGACTCCTGCTCAACCCCGAGACCCCTGCTCAGCCCCAGATTACTGCTCCTCAGCCCCCCAGACTCCTGCTCAGCCCCGAGACTCCAGTTCAGCCCTCAGACTCCTTCTCCTCAGCTCCCAAACTCCTGCTCCTCAGCCCCCAGACTCCTGCTCCTCACCCTGCAGACTCCATCTCAGCCTTCAGACTCCTGCTCAGCCTCCAGACTCCTGCTCAGATCCCAGACTCCTGCTCAGCACCAGACTCCTGCTCAGCCTCCAGCCTCCAGACTCCTGCTCAGCCCCACTACTCATGCTCAGCCCCCAGACTCATGCTCAGCCCCCAATGCTCCTGCTCAGCTCCCGGACTCCTGCTCAGCCCCCAGACTCCTGCTCCTCAACCCCCAGACCCCTGCTCCTCAGCCCCCAGACTCCTGCTCAGCCCACAGACTCCTGCTCAGCCCCCAGACTCCTGATCCTCAGCCCTCAGGTTCCTGCTCAGCCCTCAGACTCCTGCTCAACCCACAGACTCCTGCTCAGACAGTCTCCTGCTCAGCCCCCAGGCTCCTGCTCAACCCCCAGACTCCTGCTCAACCCTGAGACTCCTGCTCAGACAGTCTCCTGCTCAGCCCCCAGACTCTTACTCAGACCCCAGACTCCTGCTCAGACCCCGGACTCCAGCTCAGACCCAGACTCCAGCTCAGCCCCCAGACTCCTGCTCAGCCCCCAGACTCCTGCTCAGCCCCCAGACACCAGCTCAGCCTCCAGACTCCTGCTCATCCCCCAGACTCCTGCTCATCACCCAGACTCCAGACTCCAGCCCCCAGACTCCTGCTCAGCCCACAGACTTGCGCTCAGCCCCCAGACTCCTGCTTAGCACCCATTCTCCTGCTCAGCACCCGGACTCCTGCTCAGCCCCCAGACTCCTGCTCAGCCACCAGACTCCTGCTCAGACTCCAGACTCCTGCTCAGCCCCCAGACTCCTGCTCAGCCCCCAGACTCCTGCTCAGCCCCCGACTCCAGTTCAGCCCCCAGACTCTTGCTCAGCCCCCAGACTCCTGCTCAGCCCCCAGACTACTGCTCAGCCCCCAGACTCCAGCTCAGCCCCCAGACTCCTGATCCTCAGCCCCCAGGCTCCTGCTCAACCCCAGACTCCTGCTCAGACAGTCTCCTGCTCAGCCCCCAGACTCCTGCTCAGCCCCCAGACTCCTGCTCAGCCCCCAGACTCCTGCTCCTCAGCCCCCAGGCTCCTGCTCAACCCCAAGACTCCTGCTCAACCCCCAGACTCCTGCTCAGACAGTCTCCTGCTCAGCCCCCAGACTCCTACTCAGACCACAGACTCCTGCTCAGACCCAAGACTCCAGCTCAGACCCCAGACTCCAGCTCAGCCCCCAGACTCCAGCTCAGCCCCCAGACTCCTGCTCAGCCCCCAGACTCCTGCTCATCCCCCAGACACCAGCTCAGCCTCCAGACTCCTGTTCATCCCCCAGAGTCCTGCTCAGACTACAGACTCCTGCTCAGCCCCCAGACTCCTGCTCAGCCCCCGACTCCAGTTCAGCCCCCAGACTCCTGCTCAGCCCCCACACTACTGCTCAGCCCCCAGACTCCAGCTCAGCCCCCAGACTCCTGATCCTCAGCCCCCAGGCTCCTGCTCAGCCCCCAGACTCCTGCCCAACCCCCAGACTCCTGCTCAGACAGTCTCCTGATCAGCCCCCAGACTCCTGCTCAGCCCCCAGACTCCTGTTCAGCCCCCAGCCTCCTGCTCCTCAGCCCCGAGGCTCCTGCTCAACACCCAGACTCCTGCTCAACCCCCAGACTCCTGCTCAGACAGTCTCCTGCTCAGCCCCCAGACTCCTACTCAGACCCCAGACTCCTGCTCAGACCCTAGACTCCAGCTCAGACCACAGACTCCAGCTCAGCCCCCAGACTCCTGCTCAGCCCCCAGACTCCTGCGCAGCCCCCAGACACCAGCTCAGCCTCCAGACTCCTGCTCATCCCCAGACTCCTGCTCATCACCCAGACTCCATACTCCAGCCCCCAGACTCCTGCTCAGCCCCCAGACTCCCGCTCAGCCCCCAGACTCCTGCTCAGCCCCCAGACTCCTACTCAGCCCCCAGACTCCTACTCAGCCCCCAGACTCCTGCTCAGCCACCAGACTCCTGCTCAGACTCCAGACACCTGCTCACCCTCCAGACTCCTGCTCAGCCCCCGAATCCAGTTCAGCCCCCAGTCTCTTGCTCAGCCCCCAGACTCCTGCTCAGACCCCAGACGCCAGCTCAGCCCCCAGACTCCTGCTCATCTCCCAGACTCCTGCTCAGCCCCCAGACTCCTGCTCAGCCCCCAGACTCCTGCCATCCCCAGACTCCTGTTCAGCCCCCAGACTCCTGCTCAGTCCCCAGACTCCAGCTCAGCCCCCAGACTCCTGCTTCTCAGCCTCCAGACTCCTTCTCACCCTCCAGACTCCAGACTTCAGCCCCCAGGCTCCTGCTCAACCCCCAGACACCTGCTCAGACAGACTCCTGCTCAGCCCTCAGATTCCTGCTCTGTCTCCAGACTCCAGCTCAGCCCCCAGACTTCAGCTCAGCCCCCAGACTCCTGCTCATCCCCCAGACTCCAGCTCAGCCCCCAGACTCCTGCTCAGCCCCAGACCCCTGCTCAGCCCCAGATTCCTGCTCCTCAGCCTCCCAGACTCCTGCTCATTAGCCTGCAGACTCCTGGTCAGCCTCCAGACTCCTGCTCAGCCACCAGACTCCTGCTCAGCCCCCAGACTCCTGCTCAGCACCCAGACTCCTGCTCAGCCTCCAGACTCCTGCTCAGCCCCACTACTCATGCTCAGCCCCCAGACTCATGCTCAGCCCCCATACTCCTGCTCAGCTCCCAGACTCCTGCTCAGCTCCCAGACTCCTGCTCCTCAGCCCCCAGACCCCTGCTCCTCAGCCCCCAGACTCCTGCTCAGCCCCCAGACTCCTGATCCTCAGCCCCCAGGCTCCTGCTCAGCCCCCAGACTCCTGCTCAACCCCCAGGCTCCTGCTCAGACAGTCTCCTGCTAAGCCCCCAGACTCCTGCTCAGACCCCAGACTCCTGCTCAGCCCCCAGCCTCCTGCTCCTCAGCCCCCATGCTCCTGCTCAACCCCCAGACTCCTGCTCAACCCCCAGACTCCTGCTCAGACAGTCTCCTGCTCAGCCCCAGACTCCTGCTCAGACCCCAGACCCCAGCTCAGACCCCAGACTCCAGCTCAGCCCCCAGACTCCTGTTCAGCCCCCAAACTACTGTTCAGCCCCCAGACACCAGCTCAGCCCCCAGACTCCTGCTCAGACTCCAGACTTCTGCTCACCCCCCAGACTCCTGCTCAGCCCCCGACTCCAGTTCAGCCCCCAGACTCTTGCTCAGCCCCCAGAGTGCTGCTCAGTCCCCAGACTCCAGCTCAGCCCCCAGGCTCCTGATCCTCAGCCCCCAGGCTCCTGCTCAACCCCCAGACTCCTGCCCAGACAGTCTCCTGCTCAGCCCCCAGACTCCTGCTCAGCCCCAGACTCCTGCTCAGCCCCCAGCCTCCTGCTCCTCAGCCCCCAGGCTCCTGCTCAACCCCCAGACTCCTGCTCAACCCCCAGACTCCTGCTCAGACAGTCTCCTACTCCTCAGCCCCCAGACTCCTACTCAGACCCCAGACTCCTGCTCAGACCCAAGACACCAGCTCAGCCTCCAGACTCCTGCTCATCCCCCAGTCTCCTGCTCATCACCCAGACTCCAGACTCCAGCCCCCAGACTCCTGCTCAGCCATTAGACTCCCGCTCAGCCCCCAGACTCCTGCTTAGCACCCAGACTCCTGCTCAGTCCCCAGACTCCTGCTCAGCCCACAAACTCCTGCTCAGCCCCCAGACTCCTGCTCAGACTCCAGACTCCTGCTCAGACTCCAGACTCCTGCTCAGCCCCCAGACTCCTGCTCAGCCCCCGACTCCAGTTCAGCCCCCAGTCTCTTGCTCAGCCCCCTGACTCCTGCTCAGACCCCAGACGCCAGCTCAGCCCCCAGACTCCTGCTCAGCCCCCAGACTCCTGCTCAGCCCCCAGACTCCTGCTCAGCCCCCAGACTTCAGCCCCCAGGCTCCTGCTCAACCCCCAGACACCTGCTCAGACAGACTCCTGCTCAGCCCTCAGATTCCTGCTCTGCATCCAGACTCCAGCTCAGCCCCCAGACTTCAGGTCAGCCCCCAGACTCCTGCTCAGCTCCCAGACTCCAGCTCAGCCCCCAGACTCCTGCTCAGCCCCAGACCCCTGCTCAGCCCCAGATTACTGCTCCTCAGCCCCCCAGACTCCTGCTCAGCCCCGAGACTCCAGTTCAGCCCTCAGACTCCTCCGCAGCTCCCAAACTCCTGCTCCTCAGCCCCCAGACTCCTGCTCCTCAGCCTGCAGACTCCTGCTCAGCCTTCAGACTCCTGCTCAGCCTCCAGACTCCTGCTCAGCCCCCAGACTCCTGCTCAGCACCAGACTCCTGCTCAGCCTCCAGCCTCCAGACTCCTGCTCAGCCCCACTACTCATGCTCAGCCCCCAGACTCATGCTCAGCCCCCATACTCCTGCTCAGCTCCCAGACTCCTGCTCAGCCCCCAGACTCCTGCTCCTCAGCCCCCAGACCCCTGCTCCTCAGCCCCCAGACTCCTGCTCATCCCACAGACTCCTGCTCAGCCCCCAGACTCCTGATCCTCAGCCCCCAGGTTCCTGCTCAGCCCCCAGACCCCTGCTCAACCCACAGACTCCTGCTCAGACAGTCTCCTGCTCGGCCCCCAGGCTCCTGCTCAACCCCCAGACTCCTGCTCAACCCCCAGACTCCTGCTCAGACAGTCTTCTGCTCAGCCCCCAGACTCTTACTCAGACCCCAGACTCCTGCTCAGACCCCAGACTCCAGCTCAGACCCCAGACTCCAGCTCAGCCCCCAGACTACTGCTCAGCCCCCAGACTCCTGCTCAGCCCCCAGACACCAGCTCAGCCTCCAGACTCCTGCTCATCCCCCAGACTCCTGCTCATCACCCAGACTCCAGACTCCAGCCCCCAGACTCCTGCTCAGCCCCCAGACTCCTGCTCAGCCCCCAAACTCCTGCTCAGCCCCCAGACTCCCGCTCAGACTCCAGACTCCTGCTCAGCCCCCAGACTCCTGCTCAGCCCCCGACTCCAGTTCAGCCCCCAGTCTCTTGCTCAGCCCCCTGACTCCTGCTCAGACCCCAGACGCCAGCTCAGCCCCCAGACTCCTGCTCATCCCCCAAACTCCTGCTCAGCCCCCAGACTCCTGCTCAGCCCCCAGACTTCAGCCCCCAGGCTCCTGCTCAACCCCCAGACACCTGCTCAGACAGACTCCTGCTCAGCCCTCAGATTCCTGCTCTGCATCCAGACTCCAGCTCAGCCCCCAGACTTCAGCTCAGCCCCCAGACTCCTGCTCAGCTCCCAGACTCCAGCTCAGCCCCCAGACTCCTGCTCAGCCCCAGACCCCTGCTCAGCCCCAGATTACTGCTCCTCAGCCCCCCAGACTCCTGCTCAGCCCCGAGACTCCAGTTCAGCCCTCAGACTCCTCCGCAGCTCCCAAACTCCTGCTCCTCAGCCCCCAGACTCCTGCTCCTCAGCCTGCAGACTCCTGCTCAGCCTTCAGACTCCTGCTCAGCCTCCAGACTCCTGCTCAGCCCCCAGACTCCTGCTCAGCACCAGACTCCTGCTCAGCCTCCAGCCTCCAGACTCCTGCTCAGCCCCACTACTCATGCTCAGCCCCCAGACTCATGCTCAGCCCCCATACTCCTGCTCAGCTCCCAGACTCCTGCTCAGCCCCAGACTCCTGCTCAGCCCCAGACTCCTGCTCCTCAGCCCCCAGACCCCTGCTCCTCAGCCCCCAGACTCCTGCTCAGCCCACAGACTCCTGCTCAGCCCCCAGACTCCTGATCCTCAGCCCCCAGGTTCCTGCTCAGCCCCCAGACCCCTGCTCAACCCACAGACTCCTGCTCAGACAGTCTCCTGCTCAGCCCCCAGGCTCCTGCTAAACCCCCAGACTCCTGCTGAACCCCCAGACTCCTGCTCAGACAGTCTTCTGCTCAGCCCCCAGACTCTTACTCAGGCCCCAGACTCCTGCTCAGACCCCAGACTCCAGCTCAGACCCCAGACTCCAGCTCAGCCCCCAGACTCCTGCTCAGCCCCCAGACACCAGCTCAGCCTCCAGACTCCTGCTCATCCCCCAGACTCCTGCTCATCACCCAGACTCCAGACTCCAGCCCCCAGACTCCTGCTCAGCCCCCAGACTTGCGCTCAGCCCCCAGACTCCTGCTCAGACTCCAGACTCCTGCTCAGCCCCCAGACTCCTGCTCAGCCCCCAGACTCCTGCTCAGCCCCCAGACTCCTGCTCAGACTCCAGACTCCTGCTCAGCCCCCAGACTCCTGCTCAGCCCGCGACTCCAGTTCAGCCCCCAGACTCTTGCTCAGCCCCCAGACTCCTGCTCAGCCCCCAGACTACTGCTCAGCCCCCAGACTCCAGCTTAGCCCCCAGACTCCTGATCCTCAGCCCCCAGACTCCTGATCCTCAGCCCCCAGGCTCCTGCTCAGCCCCCAGACTCCTGCTCAACCCCCAGACTCCTGCTCAGACAGTCTCCTGCTCAGCCCCCAGACTCCTGCTCAGCCCCCAGACTCCTGCTCATCCCCCAGCCTCCTGCCTCTCAGCCCCCAGGCTCCTGCTCAACCCCAAGACTCCTGCTCAACCCCCAGACTCCTGCTCAGACAGTCTCCTGCTCAGCCCCCAGACTCCTACTCAGACCCCAGACTCCAGCTCAGCCCCCAGACTCCTGATCCTCAGCCCCCAGGCTCCTGCTCAGCCCCCAGACTCCTTCCTAACCCCCAGACTCCTGCTCAGACAGTCTCCTGATCAGCCCCCAGACTGCTGCTCAGCCCCCAGACTCCTGCTCAGCCCCCAGACTCCTGTTCAGCCCCCAGCCTCCTGCTCCTCAGCCCCGATGCTCCTGCTCAACCCACAGACTCCTGCTCAGACAGTCTCCTGCTCAGCCCCCAGGCTCCTGCTCAACCCCCAGACTCCTGCTCAACCCCCAGACTCCTGCTCAGACAGTCTTCTGCTCAGCCCCCAGACTCTTACTCAGACCCCAGACTCCTGCTCAGACCCCAGACTCCAGCTCAGACCCCAGACTACTGCTCAGCCCCCAGACTCCTGCTCAGCCCCCAGACTCCTGCTCAGCCCCCAGACACCAGCTCAGCCTCCAGACACCAGCTCAGCCTCCAGACTCCTGCTCATCCCCCAGACTCCTGCTCATCACCCAGACTCCAGACTCCAGCCCCCAGACTCCTGCTCAGCCCCCAGACTTGCGCTCAGCCCCCAGACTCCTGCTCAGATTCCAGACTCCGCCTCAGCCCCCAGACTCCTGCTCAGCCCCCAGACTCCTGCTCAGACTCCAGACTCCTGCTCAGCCCCCAGACTCTTGCTCAGCCCCCAGACTCCTGCTCAGCCCCCAGACTACTGCTCAGCCCCCAGACTCCAGCTTAGCCCCCAGACTCCTGATCCTCAGCCCCCAGGCTCCTGCTCAGCCCCCAGACTCCTGCTCAACCCCCAGACTCCTGCTCAGACAGTCTCCTGCTCAGCCCCCAGACTCCTGCTCAGCCCCCAGACTCCTGCTCATCCCCCAGCCTCCTGCTCCTCAGCCCCCAGGCTCCTGCTCAACCCCAAGACTCCTGCTCAACCCCCAGACTCCTGCTCAGACAGTCTCCTGCTCAGCCCCCAGACTCCTACTCAGACCCCAGACTCCAGCTCAGCCCCCAGACTCCTGATCCTCAGCCCCCAGGCTCCTGCTCAGCCCCCAGACTCCTTCCTAACCCCCAGACTCCTGCTCAGACAGTCTCCTGATCAGCCCCCAGACTCCTGCTCAGCCCCCAGACTCCTGCTCAGCCCCCAGACTCCTGTTCAGCCCCCAGCCTCCTGCTCCTCAGCCCCGATGCTCCTGCTCAACCCCCAGACTCCTGCTCAGACAGTCTCCTGCTCAGCTCCCAGACTCCTACTCAGACCCCAGACTCCTGCTCAGACCCCAGACTCCTGCTCAGACCCCAGACTCCAGCTCAGACCCCAGACTCCAGCTCAGACCCCAGACTCCAGCTCAGACCCCAGACTCCAGCTCAGCCCCCAGATTCCTGCTCAGCCCCCAGACTCCAGCTCAGCCCCCAGACTCCTGCTCAGCCCCAGACCCCTGCTCAGCCCCAGATTCCTGCTCCTCAGCCCCCAGACTCCTGCTCAGCCACCAGACTCCTGCTCAGACAGTCTCCTGCTAAGCCCCCAGCCTCCTGATCAGCAGCCAGACTCCTGCTCAGCCTCCAGACTCCTGCTCAGCCCCACTACTCAAGCTCAGCCCCCATACTCCTGCTCAGCTCCCAGACTCCTGCCCAGCCCCCAGACTCCTGCTCCTCAGCCCCCAGACTCCTGCTCAGCCCCCAGACTCCTGATCCTCAGCCCCCAGGCTCCTGCTCAGCCCCCAGACTCCTGCTCAACCCCCAGACTCCTGCTCAGACAGTCTCCTGCTAAGCCCCCAGCCTCCTGCTCCTCAGCCCACAGACTCCTGCTCAGCCCCCAGACTCCTGATCCTCAGCCCCCAGGCTCCTGCTCAGCCCCCAGACTCCTGCTCAACCCCCAGACTCCTGCTCAGACCCCAGACTCCTGCTCAGCCCCCAGCCTCCTGCTCCTCAGCCCCCAGGCTCCTGCTCAACCCCCAGACTCCTGCTCAACCCCCAGACTCCTGCTCAGACAGTCTCCTGCTCAGCCCCCAGACTCCTACTCAGACCCCAGACTCCAGCTCAGACCCCAGACTCCAGCTCAGACCCCAGACTCCAGCTCAGCCCCCAGACTCCAGCTCAGCCCCCAGACTCCTGCTCAACCCCGAGACCCCTGCTCAGCCCCAGATTACTGCTCCTCAGCCCCCCAGATTCCTGCTCAGCCCCGAGACTCCAGTTAAGCCCTCAGACTCCTTCTCCTCAGCTCCCAAACTCCTGCTCCTCAGCCCCCAGACTCCTGCTCCTCAGCCTGCAGACTCCATCTCAGCCTTAGACTCCTGCTCAGCCTCCAGACTCCTGCTCAGCCCCCAGACTCCTGCTCAGCACCAGACTCCTGCTCAGCCTCCAGCCTCCAGACTCCTGCTCAGCCCCACTACTCATGCTCAGCCCCCAGACTCATGCTCAGCCCCCAATGCTCCTGCTCAGCTCCCAGACTCCTGCTCAGCCCCCAGACTCCTGCTCCTCAGCCCCCAGACCCCTGCTTCTCAGCCCCCAGACTCCTGCTCAGCCCACAGACTCCTGCTCAGCCCCCAGACTCCTGATCCTCAGCCCTCAGGTTCCTGCTCAGCCCCCAGACTCCTGCTCAACCCACAGACTCCTGCTCAGACAGTCTCCTGCTCAGCCCCCAGGCTCCTGCTCAACCCCCAGACTCCTGCTCAACCCCGAGACTCCTGCTCAGACAGTCTCCTGCTCAGCCCCCAGACTCTTACTCAGACCCCAGACTCCTGCTCAGACCCCGGACTCCAGCTCAGACCCAGACTCCAGCTCAGCCCCCAGACTCCTGCTCAACCCCCAGACTCCTGCTCAGCCCCCAGACACCAGCTCAGCCTCCAGACTCCTGCTCATCCCCCAGACTCCTGCTCGGCACCCGGACTCCTGCTCAGCCCCCAGACTCCTGCTCAGCCCCCAGACTCCTGCTCAGACTCCAGACTCCTGCTCAGCCCCCAGACTCCTGCTCAGCCCCCGACTCCAGTTCAGCCCCCAGACTCTTGCTCAGCCCCCAGACTCTTGCTCAGCCCCCAGACTCCTGCTCAGCCCCCAGACTACTGCTCAGCCCCCAGACTCCAGCTCAGCCCCCGGACTCCTGATCCTCAGCCCCCAGGCTCCTGCTCAACCCCAGACTCCTGCTCAGACAGTCTCCTGCTCAGCCCCCAGACTCCTGCTCAGCCCCCAGACTCCTGCTCAGCCCCCAGACTCCTGCTCAGCCCCCAGACTCCTGCTCCTCAGCCCCCAGGCTCCTGCTCAACCCCAAGACTCCTGCTCAACCCCCAGACTCCTGCTCAGACAGTCTCCTGCTCAGCCCCCAGACTCCTACTCAGACCACAGACTCCTGCTCAGACCCCAGACTCCAGCTCAGACCCCAGACTCCAGCTCAGACCCCAGACTCCAGCTCAGCCCCCAGACTCCAGCTCAGCCCCCAGACTCCAGCTCAGCCCCCAGACTCCTGCTCAGCCCCCAGACTCCAGCTTAGCCCCCAGACTCCTGATCCTCAGCCCCCAGGCTCCTGCTCAGCCCCCAGACTCCTGCTCAACCCCCAGACTCCTGCTCAGACAGTCTCCTGCTCAGCCCCCAGACTCCTGCTCAGCCCCCAGACTCCTGCTCATCCCCCAGCCTCCTGCTCCTCAGCCCCCAGGCTCCTGCTCAACCCCAAGACTCCTGCTCAACCCCCAGACTCCTGCTCAGACAGTCTCCTGCTCAGCCCCCAGACTCCTACTCAGACCCCAGACTCCAGCTCAGCCCCCAGACTCCTGATCCTCAGCCCCCAGGCTCCTGCTCAGCCCCCAGACTCCTTCCTAACCCCCAGACTCCTGCTCAGACAGTCTCCTGATCAGCCCCCAGACTCCTGCTCAGCCCCCAGACTCCTGCTCAGCCCCCAGACTCCTGTTCAGCCCCCAGCCTCCTGCTCCTCAGCCCCGATGCTCCTGCTCAACCCCCAGACTCCTGCTCAGACAGTCTCCTGCTCAGCTCCCAGACTCCTACTCAGACCCCAGACTCCTGCTCAGACCCCAGACTCCTGCTCAGACCCCAGACTCCAGCTCAGACCCCAGACTCCAGCTCAGACCCCAGACTCCAGCTCAGACCCCAGACTCCAGCTCAGCCCCCAGATTCCTGCTCAGCCCCCAGACTCCAGCTCAGCCCCCAGACTCCTGCTCAGCCCCAGACCCCTGCTCAGCCCCAGATTCCTGCTCCTCAGCCCCCAGACTCCTGCTCAGCCACCAGACTCCTGCTCAGACAGTCTCCTGCTAAGCCCCCAGCCTCCTGATCAGCAGCCAGACTCCTGCTCAGCCTCCAGACTCCTGCTCAGCCCCACTACTCAAGCTCAGCCCCCATACTCCTGCTCAGCTCCCAGACTCCTGCCCAGCCCCCAGACTCCTGCTCCTCAGCCCCCAGACTCCTGCTCAGCCCCCAGACTCCTGATCCTCAGCCCCCAGGCTCCTGCTCAGCCCCCAGACTCCTGCTCAACCCCCAGACTCCTGCTCAGACAGTCTCCTGCTAAGCCCCCAGCCTCCTGCTCCTCAGCCCACAGACTCCTGCTCAGCCCCCAGACTCCTGATCCTCAGCCCCCAGGCTCCTGCTCAGCCCCCAGACTCCTGCTTAACCCCCAGACTCCTGCTCAGACCCCAGACTCCTGCTCAGCCCCCAGCCTCCTGCTCCTCAGCCCCCAGGCTCCTGCTCAACCCCCAGACTCCTGCTCAACCCCCAGACTCCTGCTCAGACAGTCTCCTGCTCAGCCCCCAGACTCCTACTCAGACCCCAGACTCCAGCTCAGACCCCAGACTCCAGCTCAGACCTCAGACTCCAGCTCAGCCCCCAGACTCCTGATCCTCAGCCCCCAGGTTCCTGCTCAGCCCCCAGACCCCTGCTCAACCCACAGACTCCTGCTCAGACAGTCTCCTGCTCGGCCCCCAGGCTCCTGCTCAACCCCCAGACTCCTGCTCAACCCCCAGACTCCTGCTCAGACAGTCTTCTGCTCAGCCCCCAGACTCTTACTCAGACCCCAGACTCCTGCTCAGACCCCAGACTCCAGCTCAGACCCCAGACTCCAGCTCAGCCCCCAGACTACTGCTCAGCCCCCAGACTCCTGCTCAGCCCCCAGACACCAGCTCAGCCTCCAGACTCCTGCTCATCCCCCAGACTCCTGCTCATCACCCAGACTCCAGACTCCAGCCCCCAGACTCCTGCTCAGCCCCCAGACTCCTGCTCAGCCCCCAAACTCCTGCTCAGCCCCCAGACTCCCGCTCAGACTCCAGACTCCTGCTCAGCCCCCAGACTCCTGCTCAGCCCCCGACTCCAGTTCAGCCCCCAGTCTCTTGCTCAGCCCCCTGACTCCTGCTCAGACCCCAGACGCCAGCTCAGCCCCCAGACTCCTGCTCATCCCCCAAACTCCTGCTCAGCCCCCAGACTCCTGCTCAGCCCCCAGACTTCAGCCCCCAGGCTCCTGCTCAACCCCCAGACACCTGCTCAGACAGACTCCTGCTCAGCCCTCAGATTCCTGCTCTGCATCCAGACTCCAGCTCAGCCCCCAGACTTCAGCTCAGCCCCCAGACTCCTGCTCAGCTCCCAGACTCCAGCTCAGCCCCCAGACTCCTGCTCAGCCCCAGACCCCTGCTCAGCCCCAGATTACTGCTCCTCAGCCCCCCAGACTCCTGCTCAGCCCCGAGACTCCAGTTCAGCCCTCAGACTCCTCCGCAGCTCCCAAACTCCTGCTCCTCAGCCCCCAGACTCCTGCTCCTCAGCCTGCAGACTCCTGCTCAGCCTTCAGACTCCTGCTCAGCCTCCAGACTCCTGCTCAGCCCCCAGACTCCTGCTCAGCACCAGACTCCTGCTCAGCCTCCAGCCTCCAGACTCCTGCTCAGCCCCACTACTCATGCTCAGCCCCCAGACTCATGCTCAGCCCCCATACTCCTGCTCAGCTCCCAGACTCCTGCTCAGCCCCAGACTCCTGCTCAGCCCCAGACTCCTGCTCCTCAGCCCCCAGACCCCTGCTCCTCAGCCCCCAGACTCCTGCTCAGCCCACAGACTCCTGCTCAGCCCCCAGACTCCTGATCCTCAGCCCCCAGGTTCCTGCTCAGCCCCCAGACCCCTGCTCAACCCACAGACTCCTGCTCAGACAGTCTCCTGCTCAGCCCCCAGGCTCCTGCTAAACCCCCAGACTCCTGCTGAACCCCCAGACTCCTGCTCAGACAGTCTTCTGCTCAGCCCCCAGACTCTTACTCAGGCCCCAGACTCCTGCTCAGACCCCAGACTCCAGCTCAGACCCCAGACTCCAGCTCAGCCCCCAGACTCCTGCTCAGCCCCCAGACACCAGCTCAGCCTCCAGACTCCTGCTCATCCCCCAGACTCCTGCTCATCACCCAGACTCCAGACTCCAGCCCCCAGACTCCTGCTCAGCCCCCAGACTTGCGCTCAGCCCCCAGACTCCTGCTCAGACTCCAGACTCCTGCTCAGCCCCCAGACTCCTGCTCAGCCCCCAGACTCCTGCTCAGCCCCCAGACTCCTGCTCAGACTCCAGACTCCTGCTCAGCCCCCAGACTCCTGCTCAGCCCGCGACTCCAGTTCAGCCCCCAGACTCTTGCTCAGCCCCCAGACTCCTGCTCAGCCCCCAGACTACTGCTCAGCCCCCAGACTCCAGCTTAGCCCCCAGACTCCTGATCCTCAGCCCCCAGACTCCTGATCCTCAGCCCCCAGGCTCCTGCTCAGCCCCCAGACTCCTGCTCAACCCCCAGACTCCTGCTCAGACAGTCTCCTGCTCAGCCCCCAGACTCCTGCTCAGCCCCCAGACTCCTGCTCATCCCCCAGCCTCCTGCCTCTCAGCCCCCAGGCTCCTGCTCAACCCCAAGACTCCTGCTCAACCCCCAGACTCCTGCTCAGACAGTCTCCTGCTCAGCCCCCAGACTCCTACTCAGACCCCAGACTCCAGCTCAGCCCCCAGACTCCTGATCCTCAGCCCCCAGGCTCCTGCTCAGCCCCCAGACTCCTTCCTAACCCCCAGACTCCTGCTCAGACAGTCTCCTGATCAGCCCCCAGACTGCTGCTCAGCCCCCAGACTCCTGCTCAGCCCCCAGACTCCTGTTCAGCCCCCAGCCTCCTGCTCCTCAGCCCCGATGCTCCTGCTCAACCCACAGACTCCTGCTCAGACAGTCTCCTGCTCAGCCCCCAGGCTCCTGCTCAACCCCCAGACTCCTGCTCAACCCCCAGACTCCTGCTCAGACAGTCTTCTGCTCAGCCCCCAGACTCTTACTCAGACCCCAGACTCCTGCTCAGACCCCAGACTCCAGCTCAGACCCCAGACTACTGCTCAGCCCCCAGACTCCTGCTCAGCCCCCAGACTCCTGCTCAGCCCCCAGACACCAGCTCAGCCTCCAGACACCAGCTCAGCCTCCAGACTCCTGCTCATCCCCCAGACTCCTGCTCATCACCCAGACTCCAGACTCCAGCCCCCAGACTCCTGCTCAGCCCCCAGACTTGCGCTCAGCCCCCAGACTCCTGCTCAGATTCCAGACTCCGCCTCAGCCCCCAGACTCCTGCTCAGCCCCCAGACTCCTGCTCAGACTCCAGACTCCTGCTCAGCCCCCAGACTCTTGCTCAGCCCCCAGACTCCTGCTCAGCCCCCAGACTACTGCTCAGCCCCCAGACTCCAGCTTAGCCCCCAGACTCCTGATCCTCAGCCCCCAGGCTCCTGCTCAGCCCCCAGACTCCTGCTCAACCCCCAGACTCCTGCTCAGACAGTCTCCTGCTCAGCCCCCAGACTCCTGCTCAGCCCCCAGACTCCTGCTCATCCCCCAGCCTCCTGCTCCTCAGCCCCCAGGCTCCTGCTCAACCCCAAGACTCCTGCTCAACCCCCAGACTCCTGCTCAGACAGTCTCCTGCTCAGCCCCCAGACTCCTACTCAGACCCCAGACTCCAGCTCAGCCCCCAGACTCCTGATCCTCAGCCCCCAGGCTCCTGCTCAGCCCCCAGACTCCTTCCTAACCCCCAGACTCCTGCTCAGACAGTCTCCTGATCAGCCCCCAGACTCCTGCTCAGCCCCCAGACTCCTGCTCAGCCCCCAGACTCCTGTTCAGCCCCCAGCCTCCTGCTCCTCAGCCCCGATGCTCCTGCTCAACCCCCAGACTCCTGCTCAGACAGTCTCCTGCTCAGCTCCCAGACTCCTACTCAGACCCCAGACTCCTGCTCAGACCCCAGACTCCTGCTCAGACCCCAGACTCCAGCTCAGACCCCAGACTCCAGCTCAGACCCCAGACTCCAGCTCAGACCCCAGACTCCAGCTCAGCCCCCAGATTCCTGCTCAGCCCCCAGACTCCAGCTCAGCCCCCAGACTCCTGCTCAGCCCCAGACCCCTGCTCAGCCCCAGATTCCTGCTCCTCAGCCCCCAGACTCCTGCTCAGCCACCAGACTCCTGCTCAGACAGTCTCCTGCTAAGCCCCCAGCCTCCTGATCAGCAGCCAGACTCCTGCTCAGCCTCCAGACTCCTGCTCAGCCCCACTACTCAAGCTCAGCCCCCATACTCCTGCTCAGCTCCCAGACTCCTGCCCAGCCCCCAGACTCCTGCTCCTCAGCCCCCAGACTCCTGCTCAGCCCCCAGACTCCTGATCCTCAGCCCCCAGGCTCCTGCTCAGCCCCCAGACTCCTGCTCAACCCCCAGACTCCTGCTCAGACAGTCTCCTGCTAAGCCCCCAGCCTCCTGCTCCTCAGCCCACAGACTCCTGCTCAGCCCCCAGACTCCTGATCCTCAGCCCCCAGGCTCCTGCTCAGCCCCCAGACTCCTGCTCAACCCCCAGACTCCTGCTCAGACCCCAGACTCCTGCTCAGCCCCCAGCCTCCTGCTCCTCAGCCCCCAGGCTCCTGCTCAACCCCCAGACTCCTGCTCAACCCCCAGACTCCTGCTCAGACAGTCTCCTGCTCAGCCCCCAGACTCCTACTCAGACCCCAGACTCCAGCTCAGACCCCAGACTCCAGCTCAGACCCCAGACTCCAGCTCAGCCCCCAGACTCCAGCTCAGCCCCCAGACTCCTGCTCAACCCCGAGACCCCTGCTCAGCCCCAGATTACTGCTCCTCAGCCCCCCAGATTCCTGCTCAGCCCCGAGACTCCAGTTAAGCCCTCAGACTCCTTCTCCTCAGCTCCCAAACTCCTGCTCCTCAGCCCCCAGACTCCTGCTCCTCAGCCTGCAGACTCCATCTCAGCCTTAGACTCCTGCTCAGCCTCCAGACTCCTGCTCAGCCCCCAGACTCCTGCTCAGCACCAGACTCCTGCTCAGCCTCCAGCCTCCAGACTCCTGCTCAGCCCCACTACTCATGCTCAGCCCCCAGACTCATGCTCAGCCCCCAATGCTCCTGCTCAGCTCCCAGACTCCTGCTCAGCCCCCAGACTCCTGCTCCTCAGCCCCCAGACCCCTGCTTCTCAGCCCCCAGACTCCTGCTCAGCCCACAGACTCCTGCTCAGCCCCCAGACTCCTGATCCTCAGCCCTCAGGTTCCTGCTCAGCCCCCAGACTCCTGCTCAACCCACAGACTCCTGCTCAGACAGTCTCCTGCTCAGCCCCCAGGCTCCTGCTCAACCCCCAGACTCCTGCTCAACCCCGAGACTCCTGCTCAGACAGTCTCCTGCTCAGCCCCCAGACTCTTACTCAGACCCCAGACTCCTGCTCAGACCCCGGACTCCAGCTCAGACCCAGACTCCAGCTCAGCCCCCAGACTCCTGCTCAACCCCCAGACTCCTGCTCAGCCCCCAGACACCAGCTCAGCCTCCAGACTCCTGCTCATCCCCCAGACTCCTGCTCGGCACCCGGACTCCTGCTCAGCCCCCAGACTCCTGCTCAGCCCCCAGACTCCTGCTCAGACTCCAGACTCCTGCTCAGCCCCCAGACTCCTGCTCAGCCCCCGACTCCAGTTCAGCCCCCAGACTCTTGCTCAGCCCCCAGACTCTTGCTCAGCCCCCAGACTCCTGCTCAGCCCCCAGACTACTGCTCAGCCCCCAGACTCCAGCTCAGCCCCCGGACTCCTGATCCTCAGCCCCCAGGCTCCTGCTCAACCCCAGACTCCTGCTCAGACAGTCTCCTGCTCAGCCCCCAGACTCCTGCTCAGCCCCCAGACTCCTGCTCAGCCCCCAGACTCCTGCTCAGCCCCCAGACTCCTGCTCCTCAGCCCCCAGGCTCCTGCTCAACCCCAAGACTCCTGCTCAACCCCCAGACTCCTGCTCAGACAGTCTCCTGCTCAGCCCCCAGACTCCTACTCAGACCACAGACTCCTGCTCAGACCCCAGACTCCAGCTCAGACCCCAGACTCCAGCTCAGACCCCAGACTCCAGCTCAGCCCCCAGACTCCAGCTCAGCCCCCAGACTCCAGCTCAGCCCCCAGACTCCTGCTCAGCCCCCAGACTCCAGCTTAGCCCCCAGACTCCTGATCCTCAGCCCCCAGGCTCCTGCTCAGCCCCCAGACTCCTGCTCAACCCCCAGACTCCTGCTCAGACAGTCTCCTGCTCAGCCCCCAGACTCCTGCTCAGCCCCCAGACTCCTGCTCATCCCCCAGCCTCCTGCTCCTCAGCCCCCAGGCTCCTGCTCAACCCCAAGACTCCTGCTCAACCCCCAGACTCCTGCTCAGACAGTCTCCTGCTCAGCCCCCAGACTCCTACTCAGACCCCAGACTCCAGCTCAGCCCCCAGACTCCTGATCCTCAGCCCCCAGGCTCCTGCTCAGCCCCCAGACTCCTTCCTAACCCCCAGACTCCTGCTCAGACAGTCTCCTGATCAGCCCCCAGACTCCTGCTCAGCCCCCAGACTCCTGCTCAGCCCCCAGACTCCTGTTCAGCCCCCAGCCTCCTGCTCCTCAGCCCCGATGCTCCTGCTCAACCCCCAGACTCCTGCTCAGACAGTCTCCTGCTCAGCTCCCAGACTCCTACTCAGACCCCAGACTCCTGCTCAGACCCCAGACTCCTGCTCAGACCCCAGACTCCAGCTCAGACCCCAGACTCCAGCTCAGACCCCAGACTCCAGCTCAGACCCCAGACTCCAGCTCAGCCCCCAGATTCCTGCTCAGCCCCCAGACTCCAGCTCAGCCCCCAGACTCCTGCTCAGCCCCAGACCCCTGCTCAGCCCCAGATTCCTGCTCCTCAGCCCCCAGACTCCTGCTCAGCCACCAGACTCCTGCTCAGACAGTCTCCTGCTAAGCCCCCAGCCTCCTGATCAGCAGCCAGACTCCTGCTCAGCCTCCAGACTCCTGCTCAGCCCCACTACTCAAGCTCAGCCCCCATACTCCTGCTCAGCTCCCAGACTCCTGCCCAGCCCCCAGACTCCTGCTCCTCAGCCCCCAGACTCCTGCTCAGCCCCCAGACTCCTGATCCTCAGCCCCCAGGCTCCTGCTCAGCCCCCAGACTCCTGCTCAACCCCCAGACTCCTGCTCAGACAGTCTCCTGCTAAGCCCCCAGCCTCCTGCTCCTCAGCCCACAGACTCCTGCTCAGCCCCCAGACTCCTGATCCTCAGCCCCCAGGCTCCTGCTCAGCCCCCAGACTCCTGCTTAACCCCCAGACTCCTGCTCAGACCCCAGACTCCTGCTCAGCCCCCAGCCTCCTGCTCCTCAGCCCCCAGGCTCCTGCTCAACCCCCAGACTCCTGCTCAACCCCCAGACTCCTGCTCAGACAGTCTCCTGCTCAGCCCCCAGACTCCTACTCAGACCCCAGACTCCAGCTCAGACCCCAGACTCCAGCTCAGACCTCAGACTCCAGCTCAGCCCCCAGACTCCAGCTCAGCCCCCAGACTCCTGCTCAACCCCGAGACCCCTGCTCAGCCCCAGATTACTGCTCCTCAGCCCCCCAGATTCCTGCTCAGCCCCGAGACTCCAGTTAAGCCCTCAGACTCCTTCTCCTCAGCTCCCAAACTCCTGCTCCTCAGCCCCCAGACTCCTGCTCCTCAGCCTGCAGACTCCATCTCAGCCTTAGACTCCTGCTCAGCCTCCAGACTCCTGCTCAGCCCCCAGACTCCTGCTCAGCACCAGACTCCTGCTCAGCCTCCAGCCTCCAGACTCCTGCTCAGCCCCACTACTCATGCTCAGCCCCCAGACTCATGCTCAGCCCCCAATGCTCCTGCTCAGCTCCCAGACTCCTGCTCAGCCCCCAGACTCCTGCTCCTCAGCCCCCAGACCCCTGCTTCTCAGCCCCCAGACTCCTGCTCAGCCCACAGACTCCTGCTCAGCCCCCAGACTCCTGATCCTCAGCCCTCAGGTTCCTGCTCAGCCCCCAGACTCCTGCTCAACCCACAGACTCCTGCTCAGACAGTCTCCTGCTCAGCCCCCAGGCTCCTGCTCAACCCCCAGACTCCTGCTCAACCCCGAGACTCCTGCTCAGACAGTCTCCTGCTCAGCCCCCAGACTCTTACTCAGACCCCAGACTCCTGCTCAGACCCCGGACTCCAGCTCAGACCCAGACTCCAGCTCAGCCCCCAGACTCCTGCTCAACCCCCAGACTCCTGCTCAGCCCCCAGACACCAGCTCAGCCTCCAGACTCCTGCTCATCCCCCAGACTCCTGCTCGGCACCCGGACTCCTGCTCAGCCCCCAGACTCCTGCTCAGCCCCCAGACTCCTGCTCAGACTCCAGACTCCTGCTCAGCCCCCAGACTCCTGCTCAGCCCCCGACTCCAGTTCAGCCCCCAGACTCTTGCTCAGCCCCCAGACTCTTGCTCAGCCCCCAGACTCCTGCTCAGCCCCCAGACTACTGCTCAGCCCCCAGACTCCAGCTCAGCCCCCGGACTCCTGATCCTCAGCCCCCAGGCTCCTGCTCAACCCCAGACTCCTGCTCAGACAGTCTCCTGCTCAGCCCCCAGACTCCTGCTCAGCCCCCAGACTCCTGCTCAGCCCCCAGACTCCTGCTCAGCCCCCAGACTCCTGCTCCTCAGCCCCCAGGCTCCTGCTCAACCCCAAGACTCCTGCTCAACCCCCAGACTCCTGCTCAGACAGTCTCCTGCTCAGCCCCCAGACTCCTACTCAGACCACAGACTCCTGCTCAGACCCCAGACTCCAGCTCAGACCCCAGACTCCAGCTCAGACCCCAGACTCCAGCTCAGCCCCCAGACTCCAGCTCAGCCCCCAGACTCCAGCTCAGCCCCCAGACTCCTGCTCAGCCCCCAGACTCCTGCTCAGCCCCCAGACTCCTGCTCAGCCCCCAGACTCCTGCTCAGCCCCCAGACTCCTGCTCAGACTCCAGACTCCTGCTCAGCCCCCAGACTCCTGCTCAGCCCCCGACTCCAGTTCAGCCCCCAGACTCTTGCTCAGCCCCCAGACTCTTGCTCAGCCCCCAGACTCCTGCTCAGCCCCCAGACTACTGCTCAGCCCCCAGACTCCAGCTCAGCCCCCGGACTCCTGATCCTCAGCCCCCAGGCTCCTGCTCAACCCCAGACTCCTGCTCAGACAGTCTCCTGCTCAGCCCCCAGACTCCTGCTCAGCCCCCAGACTCCTGCTCAGCCCCCAGACTCCTGCTCAGCCCCCAGACTCCTGCTCCTCAGCCCCCAGGCTCCTGCTCAACCCCAAGACTCCTGCTCAACCCCCAGACTCCTGCTCAGACAGTCTCCTGCTCAGCCCCCAGACTCCTACTCAGACCACAGACTCCTGCTCAGACCCCAGACTCCAGCTCAGACCCCAGACTCCAGCTCAGACCCCAGACTCCAGCTCAGCCCCCAGACTCCAGCTCAGCCCCCAGACTCCAGCTCAGCCCCCAGACTCCTGCTCAGCCCCCAGACTCCTGCTCATCCCCCAGACACCAGCTCAGCCTCCAGACTCCTGCTCATCCCCCAGAGTCCTGCTCAGACTACAGACTCCTGCTCAGCCCCCAGACTCCTGCTCAGCCCCCGACTCCAGTTCAGCCCCCAGACTCCTGCTCAGCCCCCACACTACTGCTCAGCCCCCAGACTCCAGCTCAGCCCCCAGACTCCTGATCCTCAGCCCCCAGGCTCCTGCTCAGCCCCCAGACTCCTGCCCAACCCCCAGACTCCTGCTCAGACAGTCTCCTGATCAGCCCCCAGACTCCTGCTCAGCCCCCAGACTCCTGTTCAGCCCCCAGCCTCCTGCTCCTCAGCCCCGAGGCTCCTGCTCAACACCCAGACTCCTGCTCAACCCCCAGACTCCTGCTCAGACAGTCTCCTGCTCAGCCCCCAGACTCCTACTCAGACCCCAGACTCCTGCTCAGACCCCAGACTCCAGCTCAGACCCCAGACTCCAGCTCAGCCCCCAGACTCCTGCTCAGCCCCCAGACTCCTGCGCAGCCCCCAGACACCAGCTCAGCCTCCAGACTCCTGCTCATCCCCAGACTCCTGCTCATCACCCAGACTCCATACTCCAGCCCCCAGACTCCTGCTCAGCCCCCAGACTCCCGCTCAGCCCCCAGACTCCTGCTTAGCACCCAGACTCCTGCTCAGCCCCCAGACTCCTACTCAACCCCCAGACTCCTGCTCAGCCACCAGACTCCTGCTCAGACTCCAGACTCATGCTCACCCTCCAGACTCCTGCTCAGCCCCCGAATCCAGTTCAGCCCCCAGTCTCTTGCTCAGCCCCCAGACTCCGGCTCAGACCCCAGACGCCAGCTCAGCCCCCAGACTCCTGCTCATCCCCCAGACTCCTGCTCAGCCCCCAGACTCCTGCTCAGCCCCCAGACTCCTGCCATCCCCAGACTCCTGTTCAGCCCCCAGACTCCTGCTCAGTCCCCAGACTACAGCTCAGCCCCCAGACTCCTGCTCCTCAGCCTCCAGACTCCTTCTCACCCTCCAGACTCCAGACTTCAGCCCCCAGGCTCCTGCTCAACCCCCAGACACCTGCTCAGACAGACTCCTGCTCAGCCCTCAGATTCCTGCTCTGCCTCCAGACTCCAGCTCAGCCCCCAGACTTCAGCTCAGCCCCCAGACTCCTGCTCAGCCCCCAGACTCCAGCTCAGCCCCCAGACTCCTGCTCAGCCCCAGACCCCTGCTCAGCCCCAGATTCCTGCTCCTCAGCCTCCCAGACTCCTGCTCATTCCCCAGACTCCTGCTCCTTAGCCTGCAGACTCCTGGTCAGCCTCCAGACTCCTGCTCAGCCACCAGACTCCTGCTCAGCCCCCAGACTCCTGCTCAGCCCCCAGACTCCTGCTCAGCCTCCAGACTCCTGCTCAGCCCCACTACTCATGCTCAGCCCCCAGACTCATGCTCAGCCCCCATACTAATGCTCAGCTCCCAGACTCCTGCTCAGCTCCCAGACTCCAGCTCCTCAGCCCCCAGACCCCTGCTCCTCAGCCCCCAGACTCCTGCTCAGCCCCCAGACTCCTGATCCTCAGCCCCCAGGCTCCTGCTCAACCCCCAGACTCCTGCTTAACCCCCAGGCTCCTGCTCAGACAGTCTCCTGCTAAGCCCCCAGACTCCTGCTCAGACCCCAGACTCCTGCTCAGCCCCCAGCCTCCTGCTCCTCAGCCCCCATGCTCCTGCTCAACCCCCAGACTCCTGCTCAACCCCCAGACTCCTGCTCAGACAGTCTCCTGCTCAGCTCCCAGACTCCTACTCAGACCCCAGACTCCTGCTCAGACCCCAGCTCAGACCCCAGACTCCAGCTCAGCCCCCAGACTCCTGTTCAGCCCCCAGACTACTGTTCAGCCCCCAGACACCAGCTCAGCCCCCAGACTCCTGCTCAGCCCCCAGACTCCTGCTCAGCCCCCAGACTCCTGCTCAGACTCCAGACTTCTGCTCACCCCCCAGACTCCTGCTCAGCCCCCGACTCCAGTTCAGCCCCCAGACTCTTGCTCAGCCCCCAGAGTCCTGCTCAGTCCCCAGACTCCAGCTCAGCCCCCAGGCTCCTGATCCTCAGCCCCCAGGCTCCTGCTCAACCCCCAGACTCCTGCCCAGACAGTCTCTTGCTCAGCCCCCAGACTCCTGCTCAGCACCAGACTCCTGCTCAGCCCCCAGCCTCCTACTCCTCAGCCCCCAGGCTCCTGCTCAACCCCCAGACTCCTGCTCAACCCCCAGACTCCTGCTCAGACAGTCTCCTGCTCCTCAGCCCCCAGACTCCTACTCAGACCCCAGACTCCTGCTCAGACCCAAGACACCAGCTCAGCCTCCAGACTCCTGCTCCTCCCCCAGTCTCCTGCTCATCACCCAAGACTCCAGACTCCAGCCCCCAGACTCCTGCTCAGCCCTTAGACTCCCGCTCAGCCCCCAGACTCCTGCTTAGCACCCAGACTCCTGCTCAGCCCCCAGACTCCTGCTCAGCCCCCAAACTCCTGCTCAGCCCCCAGACTCCTGCTCAGACTCCAGACTCCTGCTCAGCCCCCAGACTCCTGCTCAGCCCCGACTCCAGTTCAGCCCCCAGTCTCTTGCTCAGCCCCCCGACTCCTGCTCAGACCCCAGACGCCAGCTCAGCCCCCAGACTCCTGCTCATCCCCCAAACTCCTGCTCAGCCCCCAGACTCCTGCTCAGCCCCCAGACTTCAGCCCCCAGGCTCCTGCTCAACCCCCAGACACCTGCTCAGACAGACTCCTGCTCAGCCCTCAGATTCCTGCTCTGCATCCAGACTCCAGCTCAGCCCCCAGACTTCAGCTCAGCCCCCAGACTCCTGCTCAGCTCCCAGACTCCAGATCAGCCCCCAGACTCCTGCTCAGCCCCAGACCCCTGCTCAGCCCCAGATTACTGCTCCTCAGCCCCCCAGACTCCTGCTCAGCCCCGAGACTCCAGTTCAGCCCTCAGACTCCTCCGCAGCTCCCAAACTCCTGCTCCTCAGCCCCCAGACTCCTGCTCCTCAGCCTGCAGACTCCTGCTCAGCCTTCAGACTCCTGCTCAGCCTCCAGACTCCTGCTCAGCCCCCAGACTCCTGCTCAGCACCAGACTCCTGCTCAGCCTCCAGCCTCCAGACTCCTGCTCAGCCCCACTACTCATGCTCAGCCCCCAGACTCATGCTCAGCCCCCATACTCCTGCTCAGCTCCCAGACTCCTGCTCAGCCCCCAGACTCCTGCTCCTCAGACCCTAGACCCCTGCTCCTCAGCCCCCAGACTCCTGCTCAGCCCACAGACTCCTGCTCAGCCCCCAGACTCCTGATCCTCAGTCCCCAGGTTCCTGCTCAGCCCCCAGACTCCTGCTCAACCCACAGACTCCTGCTCAGACAGTCTCCTGCTCAGCCCCCAGGCTCCTGCTCAACCCCCAGACTCCTGCTCAACCCCCAGACTCCTGCTCAGACAGTCTTCTGCTCAGCCCCCAGACTCTTACTCAGACCCCAGACTCCTGCTCAGACCCCAGACTCCAGCTCAGCCCCCAGACTACTGCTCAGCCCCCAGACTACTGCTCAGCCCCCAGACTCCTGCTCAGCCCCCAGACTCCTGCTCAGCCCCCAGACTCCTGCTCAGCCCCCAGACTTCAGCCCCCAGGCTCCTGCTCAACCCCCAGACACCTGCTCAGACAGACTCCTGCTCAGTCCTCAGATTCCTGCTCTGCATCCAGACTCCAGCTCAGCCCCCAGACTTCAGCTCAGCCCCCAGACTCCTGCTCAGCTCCCAGACTCCAGCTCAGCCCCCAGACTCCTGCTCAGCCCCAGACCCCTGCTCAGCCCCAGATTACTGCTCCTCAGCCCCCCAGACTCCTGCTCAGCCCCGAGACTCCAGTTCAGCCCTCAGACTCCTCCGCAGCTCCCAAACTCCTGCTCCTCAGCCCCCAGACTCCTGCTCCTCAGCCTGCAGACTCCTGCTCCTCAGCCTTCAGACTCCTGCTCAGCCTCCAGACTCCTGCTCAGCCCCCAGACTCCTGCTCAGCACCAGACTCCTGCTCAGCCTCCAGCCTCCAGACTCCTGCTCAGCCCCACTACTCATGCTCAGCCCCCAGACTCATGCTCAGCCTCCATACTCCTGCTCAGCTCCCAGACTCCTGCTCAGCCCCCAGACTCCTGCTCCTCAGCCCCCAGACCCCTGCTCCTCAGCCCCCAGACTCCTGCTCAGCCCACATACTCCTGCTCAGCCCCCAGACTCCTGATCCTCAGCCCCCAGGTTCCTGCTCAGCCCCCAGACTCCTGCTCAACCCACAGACTCCTGCTCAGACAGTCTCCTGCTCAGCCCCCAGGCTCCTGCTCAACCCCCAGACTCCTGATCAACCCCCAGACTCCTGCTCAGACAGTCTTCTGCTCAGCCCCCAGACTCTTACTCAGACCCCAGACTCCAGCTCAGACCCCAGACTCCAGCTCAGCCCCCAGACTACTGCTCAGCCCCCAGACTCCTGCTCAGCCCCCAGACACCAGCTCAGCCTCCAGACTCCTGCTCATCCCCCAGACTCCTGCTCATCACCCAGACTCCAGACTCCAGCCCCCAGACTCCTGCTCAGCCCCCAGACTTGCGCTCAGCCCCCAGACTCCTGCTCAGACTCCAGACTCCTGCTCAGCCCCCTGACTCCTGCTCAGCCCCCAGACTCCTGCTCAGACTCCAGACTCCTGCTCAGCCCCCAGACTCCTGCTCAGCCCGCGACTCCAGTTCAGCCCCCAGACTCTTGCTCAGCCCCCAGCATCCTGCTCAGCCCCCAGACTACTGCTCTGCCCCCAGACTCCAGCTTAGCCCCCAGACTCCTGATCCTCAGCCCCCAGTCTCCTGCTCTGCCCCCAGACTCCTGCTCAACCCCCAGACTCCTGCTCAGACAGTCTCCTGCTCAGCCCCCAGACTCCTGCTCAGCCCCAGACTCCTGCTCATCCCCCAGCCTCCTGCTCCTCAGCCCCCAGGCTCCTGCTCAACCCTAAGACTCCTGCTCAACCCCCAGACTCCTGCTCAGACAGTCTCCTGCTCAGCCCCCAGACTCCTACTCAGACCCCAGACTCCAGCTCAGCCCCCAGACTCCTGATCCTCAGCCCCCAGGCTCCTGCTCAGCCCCCAGACTCCTTCCTAACCCCCAGACTCCTGCTCAGACAGTCTCCTGATCAGCCCCCAGACTCCTGCTCAGCCCCCAGACTCCTGTCCAGCCCCCGGCCTCCTGCTCCTCAGCCCCGATGCTCCTGCTCAACCCCCAGACTCCTGCTCAGACAGTCTCCTGCTCAGCTCCCAGACTCCTACTCAGACCCCAGACTCTTGCTCAGACCCCAGACTCCAGCTCAGACCCCAGACTCCAGCTCAGCCCCCAGACTCCTGCTCAGCCCCCAGACTCCTGCTCAGCCCCCAGACACCAGCTCAGCCTCCAGACTCCTGCTAATCCCCAGACTCCTGCTCATCACCCAGACTCCATACTCCAGCCCCCAGACTCCTGCTCAGCCCCCAGACTCCCACTCAGCCCCCAGACTCCTGCTTAGCACCCAGACTCCTGCTCAGCCCCCAGACTCCTGCTCAGCCCCCAGACTCCTGCTCAGCCACCAGACTTCTGCTCAGACTCCAGACTCCTGCTCACCCTCCAGACTCCTGCTCAGCCCCCGACTCCAGTTCAGCCCCCAGTCTCTTGCTCAGCCCCAAGACTCCTGCTCAGACCCCAGATGCAAGCTCAGCCCCCAGACTCCTGCTCATCCCCCAGACACCTGCCCAGCCCCCAGACTCCTGCCATCCCCCAGACTCCTGTTCAGCCCCCAGACTCCTGCTCAGTCCCCAGACTCCTGCCCAGCCCCCAGACTCCTGGCATCCCCCAGACTCCTGCTCAACACCCAGACACCTGCTCAGACAGACTCCTGCTCAGCCCTCAGACTTCAGCTCAGCCCCCAGACTCCTGCTCAGCCCCCAGACTCCAGCTCAGCCCCCAGACTCCTGCTCAGCCCCAGACCCCTGCTCAGCCCCAGATTCCTGCTCCTCAGCCCCCCAGACTCCTGCTCAGCCACCAGACTCCTGCTCAGCCCCCAGACTCCTGCTCCTCAACCCCGCAGACTCCTGCTCAGCCCCCAGACTCCTGATCCTCAGCCCCCAGGCTCCTGCTCAGCCCCCAGACTCCTGCTCAACCCTCAGACTCCTGCTCAGACAGTCTCCTGCTAAGCCCCCAGCCTCCTGCTCCTCAGCCCCCAGACTCCTGCCCAGCCTGCAGACTCCTGATCTTCAGCCCCCAGGCTCCTGCTCAGCCCCCAGACTTTTGCTCAACCCCCAGACTCCTGCTCAGACCCCAGACTCCTGCTCAGCCCCCAGCCTCCTGCTCCTCAGCCCCCAGGCTCCTGCTCAACCCCCAGACTCCTGCTCAACCCCCAGACTCCTGCTCAGACAGTCTCCTGCTAAGCCCCCAGACTACTACTCAGACCCCAGACTCCTGCTCAACCCCCAGACTCCTGCTCAGACAGTCTCCTGCTAAGCCCCCAGACTCCTACTCAGACCCCAGACTCCTGCTCAGACCCCAGACTCCAGCTCAGACCCCAGACTCCAGCTCAGCCCCCAGACTCCTGTTCAGCCCCCAGACTCCTGCTCAGCCCCCAGACTCCTGCTCAGCCCCCAGACTTCAGCCCCCAGGCTCCTGCTCAACCCCCAGACACCTGCTCAGACAGACTCCTGCTCAGCCCTCAGATTCCTGCTCTGCATCCAGACTCCAGCTCAGCCCCCAGACTTCAGCTCAGCCCCCAGACTCCTGCTCAGCTCCCAGACTCCAGCTCAGCCCCCAGACTCCAGCTCAGCCCCAGACCCCTGCTCAGCCCCAGATTACTGCTCCTCAGCCCCCCAGACTCCTGCTCAGCCCCGAGACTCCAGTTCAGCCCTCAGACTCCTCCGCAGCTCCCAAACTCCTGCTCCTCAGCCCCCAGACTCCTGCTCCTCAGCCTGCAGACTCCTGCTCAGCCTTCAGACTCCTGCTCAGCCCCCAGACTCCTGCTCAGCACCAGACTCCTGCTCAGCCTCCAGCCTCCAGACTCCTGCTCAGCCCCACTACTCATGCTCAGCCCCCAGACTCATGCTCAGCCCCCATACTCCTGCTCAGCTCCCAGACTCCTGCTCAGCCCCCAGACTCCTGCTCCTCAGCCCCCAGACCCCTGCTCCTCAGCCCCCAGACTCCTGCTCAGCCCACAGACTCCTGCTCAGCCCCCAGACTCCTGATCCTCAGCCCCCAGGTTCCTGCTCAGCCCCCAGACTCCTGCTCAACCCACAGACTCCTGCTCAGACAGTCTCCTGCTCAGCCCCCAGGCTCCTGCTCAACCCCCAGACTCCTGCTCAGACAGTCTTCTGCTCAGCCCCCAGACTCTTACTCAGACCCCAGACTCCTGCTCAGACCCCAGACTCCAGCTCAGACCCCAGACTCCAGCTCAGCCCCCAGACTACTGCTCAGCCCCCAGACTCCTGCTCAGCCCCCAGACACCAGCTCAGCCTCCAGACTCCTGCTCATCCCCCAGACTCCGCTCATCACCCAGACTCCAGACCCCAGCCCCCAGACTCCTGCTCAGCCCCCAGACTTGCGCTCAGCCCCCAGACTCCTGCTCAGACTCCAGACTCCTGCTCAGCCCCCAGACTCCTGCTCAGCCCCCAGACTCCTGCTCAGACTCCAGACTCCTGCTCAGCCCCCAGACTCCTGCTCAGCCCGCCACTCCAGTTCAGCCCCCAGACTCTTGCTCAGCCCCCAGACTCCTGCTCAGCCCCCAGACTACTGCTCAGCCCCCAGACTCCAGCTTAGCCCCCAGACTCCTGATCCTCAGCCCCCAGTCTCCTGCTCTGCCCCCAGACTCCTGCTCAACCCCCAGACTCCTGCTCAGACAGTCTCCTGCTCAGCCCCCAGACTCCTGCTCAGCCCCAGACTCCTGCTCATCCCCCAGCCTCCTGCTCCTCAGCCCCCAGGCTCCTGCTCAACCCCAAGACTCCTGCTCAACCCCCAGACTCCTGCTCAGACAGTCTCCTGCTCAGCCCCCAGACTCCTACTCAGACCCCAGACTCCAGCTCAGCCCCCAGACTCCTGATCCTCAGCCCCCAGGCTCCTGCTCAGCCCCCAGACTCCTTCCTAACCCCCAGACTCCTGCTCAGACAGTCTCCTGATCAGCCCCCAGACTCCTGCTCAGCCCCCAGACTCCTGTTCAGCCCCCAGCCTCCTGCTCCTCAGCCCCGATGCTCCTGCTCAACCCCCAGACTCCTGCTCAGACAGTCTCCTGCTCAGCTCCCAGACTCCTACTCAGACCCCAGACTCTTGCTCAGACCCCAGACTCCAGCTCAGACCCCAGACTCCAGCTCAGCCCCCAGACTCCTGCTCAGCCCCCAGACTCCTGCTCAGCCCCCAGACACCAGCTCAGCCTCCAGACTCCTGCTAATCCCCAGACTCCTGCTCAGCACCCAGACTCCATACTTCAGCCCCCAGACTCCTGCTCAGCCCCAAGACTCCCACTCAGCCCCCAGACTCCTGCTTAGCACCCAGACTCCTGCTCAGCCCCCAGACTCCTGCTCAGCCCCCAGACTCCTGCTCAGCCCCCGACTCCTGCTCAGCCCCCGACTCCAGTTCAGCCCCCAGTCTCTTGCTCAGCCCCAAGACTCCTGCTCAGACCCCAGATGCAAGCTCAGCCCCCAGACTCCTGCTCATCCCCCAGACTCCTGCCCAGCCCCCAGACTCTTGCCATCCCCCAGACTCCTGCTCAGTCCCCAGACTCCTGCCCAGCCCCCAGGCTCCTGCCATCCCCCAGACTCCTGCTCAACACCCAGACACCTGCTCAGACAGACTCCTGCTCAGCCCTCAGACTTCAGCTCAGCCCCCAGACTCCTGCTCAGCCCCCAGACTCCAGCTCAGCCCCCAGACTCCTGCTCAGCCCCAGACCCCTGCTCAGCCCCAGATTCCTGCTCCTCAGCCCCCCGACTCCTGCTCAGCCACCAGACTCCTGCTCAGCCCCCAGACTCCTGCTCCTCAACCCCGCAGACTCCTGCTCAGCCCCAAGACTCCTGATCCTCAGCCCCCAGGCTCCTGCTCAGCCCCCAGACTCCTGCTCAACCCTCAGACTCCTGCTCAGACAGTCTCCTGCTAAGCCCCCAGCCTCCTGCTCCTCAGCCCCCAGACTCCTGCTCAGCCCCCAGACTCCTGATCCTCAGCCCCCAGGCTCCTGCTCAGCCCCCAGACTCTTGCTCAACCCCCAGACTCCTGCTCAGACCCCAGACTCCTGCTCAGCCCCCAGCCTCCTGCTCCTCAGCCCCCAGGCTCCTGCTCAACCCCCAGACTCCTGCTCAACCCCCAGACTCCTGCTCAGACAGTCTCCTGCTAAGCCCCCAGACTCCTACTCAGACCCCAGACTCCTGCTCAGACCCCAGACTCCAGCTCAGACCCCAGACTCCAGCTCAGACCCCAGACTCCAGCTCAGCCCCCAGACTCCAGCTCAGCCCCCAGACTCCTGTTCAGCCCCCAGACTCCTGCTCAGCCCCCAGACACCAGCTCAGCCTTCAGACTCCTGCTCATCCCCCAGACTCCTGCTCATCACCCAGACTCCAGACTCCAGCCCCCAGACTCCTGCTCAGCCCCCAGACTCCCACTCAGTCCACAGACTCCTGCTTAGCACCCAGACTCCTGCTCAGCCCCCAGACTACTGCTCAGCCCCCAGACTCCAGCTTAGCCCCCAGACTCCTGATCCTCACCCCCAGGCTCCTGCTCAGCCCCCAGACTCCTGCTCAACCCCCAGACTCCTGCTCAGACAGTCTCCTGCTCAGCCCCAGACTCCTGCTCAGCCCCCAGACTCCTGCTCATCCCCCAGCCTCCTGCTCCTCAGCCCCCAGGCTCCTGCTCAACCCCAAGACTCCTGCTCAACCCCCAGACTCCTGCTCAGACAGTCTCCTGCTCAGCCCCCAGACTCCTACTCAGACCCCAGACTCCAGCTCATCACCCAGACTCCAGACTCCAGCCCCCAGACTCCTGCTCAGCCCCCAGACTCCCACTCAGTCCACAGACTCCTGCTTAGCACCCAGACTCCTGCTCAGCCCCCAGACTACTGCTCAGCCCCCAGACTCCAGCTTAGCCCCCAGACTCCTGATCCTCACCCCCAGGCTCCTGCTCAGCCCCCAGACTCCTGCTCAACCCCCAGACTCCTGCTCAGACAGTCTCCTGCTCAGACCCAGACTCCTGCTCAGCCCCCAGACTCCTGCTCATCCCCCAGCCTCCTGCTCCTCAGCCCCCAGGCTCCTGCTCAACCCCAAGACTCCTGCTCAACCCCCAGACTCCTGCTCAGACAGTCTCCTGCTCAGCCCCCAGACTCCTACTCAGACCCCAGACTCCAGCTCAGCCCCCAGACTCCTGATCCTCAGCCCCCAGGCTCCTGCTCAGCCCCCAGACTCCTTCCTAACCCCCAGACTCCTGCTCAGACAGTCTCCTGATCAGCCCCCAGACTCCTGCTCAGCCCCCAGACTCCTGTTCAGCCCCCAGCCTCCTGCTCCTCAGCCCCGATGCTCCTGCTCAACCCCCAGACTCCTGCACAGACAGTCTCCTGCTCAGCTCCCAGACTCCTACTCAGACCCCAGACTCTTGCTCAGACCCCAGACTCCAGCTCAGACCCCAGACTCCAGCTCAGCCCCCAGACTCCTGCTCAGCCCCCAGACTCCTGCTCAGCCCCCAGACACCAGCTCAGCCTCCAGACTCCTGCTAATCCCCAGACTCCTGCTCAGCACCCAGACTCCATACTCCAGCCCCCAGACTCCTGCTCAGCCCCAAGACTCCCACTCAGCCCCCAGACTCCTGCTTAGCACCCAGACTCCTGCTCAGCCCCCAGACTCCTGCTCAGCCCCCAGACTCCTGCTCAGCCACCAGACTTCTGCTCAGACTCCAGACTCCTGCTCACCCTCCAGACTCCTGCTCAGCCCCCGACTCCAGTTCAGCCCCCAGTCTCTTGCTCAGCCCCAAGACTCCTGCTCAGACCCCAGATGCAAGCTCAGCCCCCAGACTCCTGCTCATCCCCCAGACTCCTGCCCAGCCCCCAGACTCTTGCCATCCCCCAGACTCCTGTTCAGCCCCCAGACTCCTGCTCAGTCCCCAGACTCCTGCCCAGCCCCCAGGCTCCTGCCATCCCCCAGACTCCTGCTCAACACCCAGACACCTGCTCAGACAGACTCCTGCTCAGCCCTCAGACTTCAGCTCAGCCCCCAGACTCCTGCTCAGCCCCCAGACTCCAGCTCAGCCCCCAGACTCCTGCTCAGCCCCAGACCCCTGCTCAGCCCCAGATTCCTGCTCCTCAGCCCCCCCGACTCCTGCTCAGCCACCAGACTCCTGCTCAGCCCCCAGACTCCTGCTCCTCAACCCCGCAGACTCCTGCTCAGCCCCCAGACTCCTGATCCTCAGCCCCCAGGCTCCTGCTCAGCCCCCAGACTCCTGCTCAACCCTCAGACTCCTGCTCAGACAGTCTCCTGCTAAGCCCCCAGCCTCCTGCTCCTCAGCCCCCAGACTCCTGCTCAGCCCCCAGACTCCTGATCCTCAGCCCCCAGGCTCCTGCTCAGCCCCCAGACTCTTGCTCAACCCCCAGACTCCTGCTCAGACCCCAGACTCCTGCTCAGACCCCAGCCTCCTGCTCCTCAGCCCCCAGACTCCTGCTCAACCCCCAGACTCCTGCTCAGACAGTCTCCTGCTAAGCCCCCAGACTCCTACTCAGACCCCAGACTCCTGCTCAGACCCCAGACTCCAGCTCAGACCCCAGACTCCAGCTCAGCCCCCAGACTCCTGTTCAGCCCCCAGACTCCTGCTCAGCCCCCAGACACCAGCTCAGCCTTCAGACTCCTGCTCATCCCCCAGACTCCTGCTCATCACCCAGACTCCAGACTCCAGCCCCCAGACTCCTGCTCAGCCCCCAGACTCCCACTCAGTCCACAGACTCCTGCTTAGCACCCAGACTCCTGCTCAGCCCCCAGACTACTGCTCAGCCCCCAGACTCCAGCGTAGCCCCCAGACTCCAGCGTAGCCCCCAGACTCCTGATCCTCACCCCCAGGCTCCTGCTCAGCCCCCAGACTCCTGCTCAACCCCCAGACTCCTGCTCAGACAGTCTCCTGCTCAGCCCCAGACTCCTGCTCAGCCCCCAGACTCCTGCTCATCCCCCAGCCTCCTGCTCCTCAGCCCCCAGGCTCCTGCTGAACTTCAAGACTCCTGCTCAACCCCCAGACTCCTGCTCAGACAGTCTCCTGCTAAGCCCCCAGACTCCTACTCAGATGCCAGACTCCAGCTCAGCCCCCAGACTCCTGATCCTCAGCCCCCAGGCTCCTGCTCAGCCCCCAGACTCCTTCCTAACCCCCAGACTCCTGCTCAGACAGTCTCCTGATCACCCCCCAGACTCCTGCTCAGCCCCCAGACTCCTGTTCAGCCCCCAGCCTCCTGCGCCTCAGCCCCGATGCTCCTGCTCAACCCCCAGACTCCTGCTCAGACAGTCTCCTGCTCAGCTCCCAGACTCCTACTCAGACCCCAGACTCCTGCTCAGACCCCAGACTCCATACTCCAGCCCCCAGACTCCTGCTCAGCCCCCAGACTCCCACTCAGCCCCCAGACTCCTGCTTAGCACCCAGACTCCTGCTCAGCCCCCAGACTCCTGCTCAGCCACCAGACTCCTGCTCAGAATCCAGACTCCTGCTCACCCTCCAGACTCCTGCTCAGCCCCCGACTCCAGTTCAGCCCCCAGTCTCTTGCTCAGCCCCAAGACTCCTGCTCAGACCCCAGATGCCAGCTTAGCCCCCAGACTCATGCTCATCCCCAAGACTCCTGCTCAGCCCCCAGACTCCTGCCATCCCCCAGACTCCTGTTCAGCCCCCAGACTCCTGCTCTGTCCCCAGACTCCAGCTGAGCCCCCAGACTCCTGCTCCTCAGCCTCCAGACTCCTTCTCACCCTCCAGACTCCAGACTTCAGCCCCCAGGCTCCTGCTCAACACCCAAACACCTGCTCAGACAGACTCCTGCTCAGCCCTCAGACTTCAGCTCAGCCCCCAGACTCCTGCTCAGCCCCCAGACTCCAGCTCAGCCCCCAGACTCCTGCTCAGCCCCAGACCCCTGCTCAGCCCCAGATTCCTGCTCCTCATCCCCCCAGACTCCTGCTCAGCCACCAGACTCCTGCTCAGACAGTCTCCTGCTAAGCCCCCAGCCTCCTGATCAGCAGCCAGACTCCTGCTCAGCCTCCAGACTCCTGCTCAGCCCCACTACTCAAGCTCAGCCCCCATACTCCTGCTCAGCCCCCAGACTCCTGCTCCTCAGCCCCCAGACTCCTGCTCAGCCCCCAGACTCCTGATCCTCAGCCCCCATGCTCCTGCTCAGCCCCCAGACTCCTGCTCCACCCCCAGACTCCTGCTCAGACAGTATCCTGCTAAGCCCCCAGCCTCCTGCTCCTCAGCCCCCAGACTCCTGCTCAGCCCCCAGACTCCTGATCCTCAGCCCCCAGGCTCCTGCTCAGCCCCCAGACTCCTGCTCAACCCCCAGACTCCTGCTCAGACCCCAGACTCCTGCTCAGACCCCAGACTCCTGCTCCTCAGCCCCCAGGCTCCTGCTCAACCCCCAGACTCCTGCTCAACCCCCAGACTCCTGCTCAGACAGTCTCCTGCTCAGCCCCCAGACTCCTACTCAGACCCCAGACTCCTGCTCAGACCCCAGACTCCAGCTCAGACCCCAGACTCCAGCTCAGCCCCCAGACTCCTGTTCAGCCCCCAGACACCAGCTCAGCCTTCAGACTCCCACTCAGTCCCCAGACTCCTGCTTAGCACCCAGACTCCTGCTCAGCCCCCAGACTCCTACTCAGCCCCCAGACTCCTGCTCAGCCCCCAGACTCCTGCTGAGACTCCAGACTTCTGCTCACCCCCCAGACTCCTGCTCAGCCCCCGACTCCAGTTCAGCCCCCAGACTCTTGCTCAGCCCCCAGACTCCTGCTCAGCCCCCAGATTACTGCTCAGCCCCCAGATTACTGCTCAGCCCCCAGACTCCTGCTCAGCCCCCGACTCCAGTTCAGCCCCCAGTCTCTTGCTCAGCCCCCAGACTCCTGCTCAGACCCCAGACGCGAGCTCAGCCCCCAGACTCCTGCTCATCCCCCAGTCTCCTGCTCAGCCCCCAGACTCCTGCTCAGCCCCCAGACTCCTGCCATCCCCAGACTCCTGTTCAGCTCCCAGACTCCTGCTCAGCCCCCAGACTCCTGCTCAGCCCCCAGACTCCTGCCATCCCCAGACTCCTGTTCAGCCCCCAGACTCCTGCTCAATCCCCAGACTCCAGCTCAGCCCCCAGACTCCAGCTCAGCCCCCAGACTCCTTCTCACCCTCCAGACTCCAGACTTCAGCCCCCAGGCTCCTGCTCAACCCCCAGACACCTGCTCAGACAGACTCCTGCTCAGCCCTTAGATTCCTGCTCTGCATCCAGACTCCAGCTCACCCCCAGACTTCAGCTCAGCCCCCAGACTCCTGCTCAGCTCCCAGACTCCAGCTACGCCCCCAGACTCCTGCTCAGCCCCAGACCCCTGCTCAGCCCCAGATTACTGCTCCTCAGCCCCCCAGACTCCTGCTCAGCCCCGAGACTCCAGTTCAGCCCTCAGACTCCTTCTCCTCAGCTCCCAAACTCCTGCTCCTCAGCCCCCAGACTCCTGCTCCTCAGCCTGCAGACTCCTGCTCCTCAGCCTGCAGACTCCTGCTCAGCCTTCAGACTCCTGCTCATCCTCCAGACTCCTGCTCAGCCCCCAGACTCCTGCTCAGCACCAGACTCCTGCTCAGCCTCCAGCCTCCAGACTCCTGCTCAGCCCCACTACTCATGCTCAGTCCCCAGACTCATGCTCAGCCCCCATACTCCTGCTCAGCTCCCAGACTCCTGCTCAGCCCCAGACTCCTGCTCCTCAGCCCCCAGACCCCTGCTCCTCAGCCCCCAGACTCCTGCTCAGCCCACAGACTCCTGCTCAGCCCCCAGACTCCTGATCCTCAGCCCCCAGGTTCCTGCTCAGCCCCCAGACCCCTGCTCAACCCACAGACTCCTGCTCAGACAGTCTCCTGCTCAGTCCCCAGGCTCCTGCTCAACCCCCAGACTCCTGCTCAACCCCCAGACTCCTGCTCAGACAGTCTTCTGCTCAGCCCCCAGGCTCCTGCTCAGCCCCCATACTCCTGCTCAGCTCCCAGACTCCTGCTCAGCCCCCAGACTCCTGCTCCTCAGCCCACAGACGCCTGCTCCTCAGCCCCCAGACTCCTGCTCAGCCCACAGACTCCTGCTCAGCCCCCAGACTCCTGATCCTCAGCCCTCAGGTTCCTGCTCAGACCCCAGACTCCTGCTCAACCCACAGACTCCTGCTCAGACAGTCTCCTGCTCAGCCCCCAGGCTCCTGCTCAACCCCCAGACTCCTGCTCAACCCCCAGACTCCTGCTCAGACAGTCTCCTGCTCAGCCCCCAGACTCTTACTCAGACCCCAGACTCCTGCTCAGACCCCAGACTCCAGCTCAGACCCAGACTCCAGCTCAGCCCCCAGACTCCTGCTCAGCCCCCAGACTCCTGCTCAGCCCCCAGACACCAGCTCAGCCTCCAGACTCCTGCTCATCCCCCAGACTCCTGCTCATCCCCCAGACTCCTGCTCATCCCCCAGACTCCTGCTCAGACTACAGACTCCTGCTCAGCCCCCAGACTCCTGCTCAGCCCCCAACTCCAGTTCAGCCCCCAGACTCCTGCTCAGCCCCCAGACTCCTGCTCAGCCCCCGACTCCAGTTCAGCCCCCAGACTCCTGCTCAGCCCCCACACTACTGCTCAGCCCCCAGACTCCTGCTCAGCCCCCAGACTCCTGTTAAGCCCCCAGCCTCCTGCTCCTCAGCCCCGAGGCTCCTGCTCAACACCCAGACTCCTGCTCAACCCCCAGACTCCTGCTCAGACAGTCTCCTGCTCAGCCCCCAGACTCCTACTCAGACCCCAGACTCCTGCTCAGACCCCAGACTCCAGCTCAGACCCCAGACTCCAGCTCAGCCCCCAGACTCCTACTCAGCCCCCAGACTCCTGCTCAGCCCCCAGACTCCTGCGCAGCCCCCAGACACCAGCTCAGCCTCCAGACTCCTGCTCATCCCCAGACTCCTGCTCATCACCCAGACTCCATACTCCAGCCCCCAGACTCCTGCTCAGCCCCCAGACTCCCGCTCAGCCCCCAGACTCCTGCTTAGCACCCAGACTCCTGCTCAGCCCCCAGACTCCTGCTCAGCCCCCAGACTCCTGCTCAGCCACCAGACTCCTGCTCAGACTCCAGACTCCTGCTCACCCCCCAGACTCCTGCTCAGTCCCCAGACTCCAGCTCAGCCCCCAGACTCCTGCTCCTCAGCCTCCAGACTCCTTCTCACCCTCCAGACTACAGACTTCAGCCCCCAGGCTCCTGCTCAACCCCCAGACACCTGCTCAGACAGACTCCTGCTCAGCCCTCAGATTCCTGCTCTGCCTCCAGACACCAGCTCAGCCCCCAGACTTCAGCCCAGCCCCCAGACTCCTGCTCAGCCCCACTACTCATGCTCAGCCCCCAGACTCATGCTCAGCCCCCATACTCCTGCTCAGCTCCCAGACTCCTGACAGCCCCCAGACTCCTGCTCCTTAGCCCCCAGACCCCTGCTCCTCAGCCCCCAGACTCCTGCTCAGCCCCCAGACTCCTGATCCTCAGCCCCCAGGCTCCTGCTCAGCCCCCAGACTCCTGCTCAACCCCCAGACCCCTGCTCAGACAGTCTCCTGCTAAGCCCCCAGACTCCTGCTCAGACCCCAGACTCCTGCTCAGCCCCCAGCCTCCTGCTCCTCAGCCCCCAGGCTCCTGCTCAACCCCCAGACTCCTGCTCAACCCCCAGACTCCTGCTCAGACAGTCTCCTGCTCAGCCCCCAGACTCCTACTCAGACCCCAGACTCCTGCTCAGACCCCAGACCCCAGCTCAGCCCCCAGACTCCAGCTCAGCCCCCAGACTCCTGTTCAGCCCCCAGACTCCTGCTCAGCCCCCGGACACCAGCTCGGCCTCCAGACTCCTGCTCATCCCCCAGACTCCTGCTCATCACCCAGACTCCAGACTCCAGCCCCAAGACTCCTGCTCAGCCCTTAGACTCCCGCTCAGCCCCCAGACTCCTGCTTAGCACCCAGACTCCTGCTCAGCCCCCAGACTCCTGCTCAGCCCCCAGACTCCTGCTCAGCACCAAAACTCCTGCTCAGCCCCCAGACTCCTGCTCAGACTCCAGACTCCTGCTCAGCCCCCAGACTCCTGCTCAGCCCCCGACTCCAGTTCAGCCCCCAGTCTCTTGCTCAGCCCCCAGACTCCTGCTCAGACCCCAGACGCCAGCTCAGCCCCCAGACTCCTGCTCATCCCCCAGACTCCCTGCTCAGCCCCCAGACTCCTGCTCAGCCCCCAGACTCCTGCCATCCCCCAGACTCCTGTTCAGCCCCCAGACTCCTGCTCTGTCCCCAGACTCCAGCTGAGCCCCCAGACTCCTGCTCCTCAGCCTCCAGACTCCTTCTCACCCTCCAGACTCCAGACTTCAGCCCCCAGGCTCCTGCTCAACACCCAAACACCTGCTCAGACAGACTCCTGCTCAGCCCTCAGACTTCAGCTCAGCCCCCAGACTCCTGCTCAGCCCCCAGACTCCAGCTCAGCCCCCAGACTCCAGCTCAGCCCCAGACCCCTGCTCAGCCCCAGACCCCTGCTCAGCCCCAGATTCCTGCTCCTCAGCCCCCCAGACTCCTGCTCAGCCACCAGACTCCTGCTCAGACAGTCTCCTGCTAAGCCCCCAGCCTCCTGATCAGCAGCCAGACTCTTGCTCAGCCTCCAGACTCCTGCTCAGCCCCACTACTCAAGCTCAGCCCCCATACTCCTGCTCAGCTCCCAGACTCCTGCTCAGCCCCCAGACTCCTGCTCCTCAGCCCCCAGACTCCTGCTCAGCCCCCAGACTCCTGATCCTCAGCCCCCATGCTCCTGCTCAGCCCCCAGACTCCTGCTCAACCCCCAGACTCCTGCTCAGACAGTATCCTGCTAAGCCCCCAGCCTCCTGCTCCTCAGCCCCCAGACTCCTGCTCAGCCCCCAGACTCCTGATCCTCAGCCCCCAGGCTCCTGCTCAGCCCCCAGACTCCTGCTCAACCCCCAGACTCCTGCTCAGACCCCAGACTCCTGCTCAGCCCCCAGCCTCCTGCTCCTCAGCCCCCAGGCTCCTGCTCAACCCCCAGACTCCTGCTCAACCCCCAGACTCCTGCTCAGACAGTCTCCTGCTCAGCCCCCAGACTCCTACTCAGACCCCAGACTCCTGCTCGGACCCCAGACTCCAGCTCAGACCCCAGACTCCAGCTCAGCCCCCAGACTCCTGTTCAGCCCCCAGACACCAGCTCAGCCTTCAGACTCCCACTCAGTCCCCAGACTCCTGCTTAGCACCCAGACTCCTGCTCAGCCCCCAGACTCCTACTCAGCCCCCAGACTCCTGCTCAGCCCCCAGACTCCTGCTGAGACTCCAGACTTCTGCTCACCCCCCAGACTCCTGCTCAGCCCCCGACTCCAGTTCAGCCCCCAGACTCTTGCTCAGCCCCCAGACTCCTGCTCAGCCCCCAGATTACTGCTCAGCCCCCAGACTCCTGCTCAGCCCCCGACTCCAGTTCAGCCCCCAGTCTCTTGCTCAGCCCCCAGACTCCTGCTCAGACCCCAGACGCGAGCTCAGCCCCCAGACTCCTGCTCATCCCCCAGTCTCCTGCTCAGCCCCCAGACTCCTGCTCAGCCCCCAGACTCCTGCTCAGCCCCCAGACTCCTGCTCAGCCCCCAGACTCCTGCCATCCCCAGACTCCTGTTCAGCCCCCAGACTCCTGCTCAGCCCCCAGACTCCTGCTCAGCCCCCAGACTCCTGCCATCCCCAGACTCCTGTTCAGCCCCCAGACTCCTGCTCAATCCCCAGACTCCAGCTCAGCCCCCAGACTCCTGCTCCTCAGCCTCCAGACTCCTTCTCACCCTCCAGACTCCAGACTTCAGCCCCCAGGCTCCTGCTCAACCCCCAGACACCTGCTCAGACAGACTCCTGCTCAGCCCTTAGATTCCTGCTCTGCATCCAGACTCCAGCTCACCCCCAGACTTCAGCTCAGCCCCCAGACTCCTGCTCAGCTCCCAGACTCCAGCTACGCCCCCAGACTCCTGCTCAGCCCCAGACCCCTGCTCAGCCCCAGATTACTGCTCCTCAGCCCCCCAGACTCCTGCTCAGCCCCGAGACTCCAGTTCAGCCCTCAGACTCCTTCTCCTCAGCTCCCAAACTCCTGCTCCTCAGCCCCCAGACTCCTGCTCCTCAGCCTGCAGACTCCTGCTCAGCCTTCAGACTCCTGCTCAGCCTCCAGACTCCTGCTCAGCCCCCAGACTCCTGCTCAGCCCCCAGACTCCTGCTCAGCACCAGACTCCTGCTCAGCCTCCAGCCTCCAGACTCCTGCTCAGCCCCACTACTCATGCTCAGCCCCCAGTCTCATGCTCAGCCCCCATACTCCTGCTCAGCTCCCAGACTCCTGCTCAGCCCCCAGACTCCTGCTCCTCAGCCCACAGACGCCTGCTCCTCAGCCCCCAGACTCCTGCTCAGCCCACAGACTCCTGCTCAGCCCCCAGACTCCTGATCCTCAGCCCTCAGGTTCCTGCTCAGACCCCAGACTCCTGCTCAACCCACAGACTCCTGCTCAGACAGTCTCCTGCTCAGCCCCCAGGCTCCTGCTCAACCCCCAGACTCCTGCTCAACCCCCAGACTCCTGCTCAGACAGTCTCCTGCTCAGCCCCCAGACTCTTACTCAGACCCCAGACTCCTGCTCAGACCCCAGACTCCAGCTCAGACCCAGACTCCAGCTCAGCCCCCAGACTCCTGCTCAGCCCCCAGACTCCTGCTCAGCCCCCAGACACCAGCTCAGCCTCCAGACTCCTGCTCATCCCCCAGACTCCTGCTCAGCCTCCAGACTCCTGCTCATCCCCCAGACTCCTGCTCAGACTACAGACTCCTGCTCAGCCCCCAGACTCCTGCTCAGCCCCCGACTCCAGTTCAGCCCCCAGACTCCTGCTCAGCCCCCACACTACTGCTCAGCCCCCAGACTCCAGCTCAGCCCCCAGACTCCTGATCCTCAGCCCCCAGGCTCCTGCTCAGCCCCCAGACTCCTGCCCAACCCCAAGACTCCTGCTCAGACAGTCTCCTGATCAGCCCCCAGACTCCTGCTCAGCCCCCAGACTCCTGTTAAGCCCCCAGCCTCCTGCTCCTCAGCCCCGAGGCTCCTGCTCAACACCCAGACTCCTGCTCAACCCCCAGACTCCTGCTCAGACAGTCTCCTGCTCAGCCCCCAGACTCCTACTCAGACCCCAGACTCCTGCTCAGACCCCAGACTCCTGCTCAGACCCCAGACTCCAGCTCAGACCCCAGACTCCAGCTCAGCCCCCAGACTCCTACTCAGCCCCCAGACTCCTGCTCAGCCCCCAGACTCCTGCGCAGCCCCCAGACACCAGCTCAGCCTCCAGACTCCTGCTCATCCCCAGACTCCTGCTCATCCCCAGACTCCTGCTCATCACCCAGACTCCATACTCCAGCCCCCAGACTCCTGCTCAGCCCCCAGACTCCCGCTCAGCCCCCAGACTCCTGCTTAGCCCCCAGACTCCTGCTCAGCCCCCAGACTCCTGCTCAGCCACCAGACTCCTGCTCAGACTCCAGACTCCTGCTCAGACTCCAGACTCCTGCTCACCCCCCAGACTCCTGCTCAGTCCCCAGACTCCAGCTCAGCCCCCAGACTCCTGCTCCTCAGCCTCCAGACTCCTTCTCACCCTCCAGACTACAGACTTCAGCCCCCAGGCTCCTGCTCAACCCCCAGACACCTGCTCAGACAGACTCCTGCTCAGCCCTCAGATTCCTGCTCTGCCTCCAGACACCAGCTCAGCCCCCAGACTTCAGCCCAGCCCCCAGACTCCTGCTCAGCCTTCAGACTCCTTCTCCTCAGCTCCCAGACCCCTGCTCCTCAGCCCCCAGACTCCTGCTCCTTAGCCTGCAGACTCCTGTTCAGCCTCCAGACTCCTGCTCAGCCACCAGTCTCCTGCTCAGCCCCCAGACTCCTGCTCAGCACCCAGACTCCTGCTCAGCCTCCAGACTCCTGCTCAGCCCCACTACTCATGCTCAGCCCCCAGACTCATGCTCAGCCCCCATACTCCTGCTCAGCTCCCAGACTCCTGCTCAGCCCCCAGACTCCTGCTCCTTAGCCCCCAGACCCCTGCTCCTCAGCCCCCAGACTCCTGCTCAGCCCCCAGACTCCTGATCCTCAGCCCCCAGGCTCCTGCTCAGCCCCCAGACTCCTGCTCAACCCCCGGACCCCTGCTCAGACAGTCTCCTGCTAAGCCCCCAGACTCCTGCTCAGACCCCAGACTCCTGCTCAGCCCCCAGCCTCCTGCTCCTCAGCCCCCAGGCTCCTGCTCAACCCCCAGACTCCTGCTCAACCCCCAGACTCCTGCTCAGACAGTCTCCTGCTCAGCCCCCAGACTCCTACTCAGACCCCAGACTCCTGCTCAGACCCCAGACCCCAGCTCAGCCCCCAGACTCCAGCTCAGCCCCCAGACTCCTGTTCAGCCCCCAGACTCCTGCTCAGCCCCCGGACACCAGCTCGGCCTCCAGACTCCTGCTCATCCCCCAGACTCCTGCTCATCACCCAGACTCCAGACTCCAGCCCCAAGACTCCTGCTCAGCCCTTAGACTCCCGCTCAGCCCCCAGACTCCTGCTTAGCACCCAGACTCCTGCTCAGCCCCCAGACTCCTGCTCAGCACCAAAACTCCTGCTCAGCCCCCAGACTCCTGCTCAGACTCCAGACTCCTGCTCAGCCCCCAGACTCCTGCTCAGCCCCCGACTCCAGTTCAGCCCCCAGTCTCTTGCTCAGCCCCCAGACTCCTGCTCAGACCCCAGACGCCAGCTCAGCCCCCAGACTCCTGCTCATCCCCCAGACTCCCTGCTCAGCCCCCAGACTCCTGCTCAGCCCCCAGACTCCTGCCATCCCCAGACTCCTGTTCAGCCCCCAGACTCCTGTTCAGCCCCCAGACTCCTGCTCAATCCCCAGACTCCTGCTCAATCCCCAGACTCCTGCTCCTCAGCCTCCAGACTCCTTCTCACCCTCCAGACTCCAGACTTCAGCCCCCAGGCTCCTGCTCAACCCCCAGACACCTGCTCAGACAGACTCCTGCTCAGCCCTCAGATTCCTGCTCTGCATCCAGACTCCAGCTCAGCCCCCAGACTTCAGCTCAGCCCCCAGACTCCTGCTCAGCTCCCAGACTCCAGCTCAGCCCCTAGACTCCTGCTCAGCCCCAGATTACTGCTCCTCAGCCCCCCAGACTCCTGCTCGGCCCGAGACTCCAGTTCAGCCCTCAGACTCCTCCTTAGCTCCCAAACTCCTGCTCCTCAGCCCCCAGACTCCTGCTCCTCAGCCTGCAGACTCCTGCTCCTCAGCCTGCAGACTCCTGCTCAGCCTTCAGACTCCTGCTCAGCCTCCAGACTCCTGCTCAGCCCCCAGACTCCTGCTCAGCACCAGACTCCTGCTCAGCCTCCAGCCTCCAGACTCCTGCTCAGCCCCACTACTCATGCTCAGCCCCCAGACTCATGCTCAGCCCCCATACTCCTGCTCAGCTCCCAGACTCCTGCTCAGCCCCCAGACTCCTGCTCCTCAGCCCCCAGACCCCTGCTCCTCAGCCCCCAGACTCCTGCTCAGCCCACAGACTCCTTCTCAGCCCCCATACTCCTGATCCTCAGCCCCCAGGTTCCTGCTCAGCCCCCAGACTCCTGCTCAACCCACAGACTCCTGCTCAGACAGTCTCCTGCTCAGCCCCCAGGCTCCTGCTCAACCCCCAGACTCCTGCTCAACTCCCAGACTCCTGCTCAGACAGTCTCCTGCTCAGCCCCCAGACTCTTACTCAGACCCCAGACTCCTGCTCAGACCCCAGACTCCAGCTCAGACCCCAGATTCCAGTTCAGCCCCCAGACTCTTGCTCAGCCCCCAGACTCTTGCTCAGCCCCCAGACTCCTGCTCAGCCCCCAGACTCCTGCTCAGCCCCCAGACTCCTGCTCAGCCCCCAGACTACTGCTCAGCCCCCAGCTCAGCCCCCAGACTCCTGATCCTCAGCCCTCAGACTCCTGCTCAGCCCCCAGACTCCTGCTCAACCCCCAGACTCCTGCTCAAACAGTCTCCTGCTCAGCCCCCAGACTCCTGCTCAGCCCCCAGACTCCTGCTCATCCCCCGACTCCAGCTCAGCCCCCAGACTCCTGATCCTCAGCCCCCAGGCTCCTGCTCAGCCCCCAGACTCCTGCTCAGCCCCCGACTCCAGCTCAGCCCCCAGACTCCTGATCCTCAGCCCCAGGCTCCTGCTCAGCCCCCAGACTCCTGCTCAACCCCCAGACTCCTGCTCAGCCCCCAGATTACTGCTCAGCCCCCAGATTACTGCTCAGCCCCCAGACTCCTGCTCAGCCCCCGACTCCAGTTCAGCCCCCAGTCTCTTGCTCAGCCCCCAGACTCCTGCTCAGACCCCAGACGCGAGCTCAGCCCCCAGACTCCTGCTCATCCCCCAGTCTCCTGCTCAGCCCCCAGACTCCTGCTCAGCCCCCAGACTCCTGCTCAGCCCCCAGACTCCTGCCATCCCCAGACTCCTGTTCAGCCCCCAGACTCCTGCTCAGCCCCCAGACTCCTGCTCAGCCCCCAGACTCCTGCTCAGCCCCGAGACTCCTGCCATCCCCAGACTCCTGTTCAGCCCCCAGACTCCTGCTCAATCCCCAGACTCCAGCTCAGCCCCCAGACTCCTGCTCCTCAGCCTCCAGACTCCTTCTCACCCTCCAGACTCCAGACTTCAGCCCCCAGGCTCCTGCTCAACCCCCAGACACCTGCTCAGACAGACTCCTGCTCAGCCCTTAGATTCCTGCTCTGCATCCAGACTCCAGCTCACCCCCAGACTTCAGCTCAGCCCCCAGACTCCTGCTCAGCTCCCAGACTCCAGCTACGCCCCCAGACTCCTGCTCAGCCCCAGACCCCTGCTCAGCCCCAGATTACTGCTCCTCAGCCCCCCAGACTCCTGCTCAGCCCCGAGACTCCAGTTCAGCCCTCAGACTCCTTCTCCTCAGCTCCCAAACTCCTGCTCCTCAGCCCCCAGACTCCTGCTCCTCAGCCTGCAGACTCCTGCTCAGCCTTCAGACTCCTGCTCAGCCTCCAGACTCCTGCTCAGCCTCCAGACTCCTGCTCAGCCCCCAGACTCCTGCTCAGCACCAGACTCCTGCTCAGCCTCCAGCCTCCAGACTCCTGCTCAGCCCCACTACTCATGCTCAGCCCCCAGTCTCATGCTCAGCCCCCATACTCCTGCTCAGCTCCCAGACTCCTGCTCAGCCCCCAGACTCCTGCTCCTCAGCCCACAGACGCCTGCTCCTCAGCCCCCAGACTCCTGCTCAGCCCACAGACTCCTGCTCAGCCCCCAGACTCCTGATCCTCAGCCCTCAGGTTCCTGCTCAGACCCCAGACTCCTGCTCAACCCACAGACTCCTGCTCAGACAGTCTCCTGCTCAGCCCCCAGGCTCCTGCTCAACCCCCAGACTCCTGCTCAACCCCCAGACTCCTGCTCAGACAGTCTCCTGCTCAGCCCCCAGACTCTTACTCAGACCCCAGACTCCTGCTCAGACCCCAGACTCCAGCTCAGACCCAGACTCCAGCTCAGCCCCCAGACTCCTGCTCAGCCCCCAGACTCCTGCTCAGCCCCCAGACTCCTGCTCAGCCCCCAGACACCAGCTCAGCCTCCAGACTCCTGCTCATCCCCCAGACTCCTGCTCAGCCTCCAGACTCCTGCTCATCCCCCAGACTCCTGCTCAGACTACAGACTCCTGCTCAGCCCCCAGACTCCTGCTCAGCCCCCGACTCCAGTTCAGCCCCCAGACTCCTGCTCAGCCCCCACACTACTGCTCAGCCCCCAGACTCCAGCTCAGCCCTCAGACTCCTGATCCTCAGCCCCCAGGCTCCTGCTCAGCCCCCAGACTCCTGCCCAACCCCCAGACTCCTGCTCAGACAGTCTCCTGATCAGCCCCCAGACTCCTGCTCAGCCCCCAGACTCCTGTTAAGCCCCCAGCCTCCTGCTCCTCAGCCCCGAGGCTCCTGCTCAACACCCAGACTCCTGCTCAACCCCCAGACTCCTGCTCAGACAGTCTCCTGCTCAGCCCCCAGACTCCTACTCAGACCCCAGACTCCTGCTCAGACCCCAGACTCCAGCTCAGACCCCAGACTCCAGCTCAGCCCCCAGACTCCTACTCAGCCCCCAGACTCCTGCTCAGCCCCCAGACTCCTGCGCAGCCCCCAGACACCAGCTCAGCCTCCAGACTCCTGCTCATCCCCAGACTCCTGCTCATCCCCAGACTCCTGCTCATCACCCAGACTCCATACTCCAGCCCCCAGACTCCTGCTCAGCCCCCAGACTCCCGCTCAGCCCCCAGACTCCTGCTTAGCACCCAGACTCCTGCTCAGCCCCCAGACTCCTGCTCAGCCCCCAGACTCCTGCTCAGCCACCAGACTCCTGCTCAGACTCCAGACTCCTGCTCACCCCCCAGACTCCTGCTCAGTCCCCAGACTCCAGCTCAGCCCCCAGACTCCTGCTCCTCAGCCTCCAGACTCCTTCTCACCCTCCAGACTACAGACTTCAGCCCCCAGGCTCCTGCTCAACCCCCAGACACCTGCTCAGACAGACTCCTGCTCAGCCCTCAGATTCCTGCTCTGCCTCCAGACACCAGCTCAGCCCCCAGACTTCAGCCCAGCCCCCAGACTCCTGCTCAGCCTTCAGACTCCTTCTCCTCAGCTCCCAGACCCCTGCTCCTCAGCCCCCAGACTCCTGCTCCTTAGCCTGCAGACTCCTGTTCAGCCTCCAGACTCCTGCTCAGCCACCAGTCTCCTGCTCAGCCCCCAGACTCCTGCTCAGCACCCAGACTCCTGCTCAGCCTCCAGACTCCTGCTCAGCCCCACTACTCATGCTCAGCCCCCAGACTCATGCTCAGCCCCCATACTCCTGCTCAGCTCCCAGACTCCTGCTCAGCCCACAGACTCCTGCTCCTTAGCCCCCAGACCCCTGCTCCTCAGCCCCCAGACTCCTGCTCAGCCCCCAGACTCCTGATCCTCAGCCCCCAGGCTCCTGCTCAGCCCCCAGACTCCTGCTCAACCCCCAGACCCCTGCTCAGACAGTCTCCTGCTAAGCCCCCAGACTCCTGCTCAGACCCCAGACTCCTGCTCAGCCCCCAGCCTCCTGCTCCTCAGCCCCCAGGCTCCTGCTCAACCCCCAGACTCCTGCTCAACCCCCAGACTCCTGCTCAGACAGTCTCCTGCTCAGCCCCCAGACTCCTACTCAGACCCCAGACTCCTGCTCAGACCCCAGACCCCAGCTCAGCCCCCAGACTCCAGCTCAGCCCCCAGACTCCTGTTCAGCCCCCAGACTCCTGCTCAGCCCCCGGACACCAGCTCGGCCTCCAGACTCCTGCTCATCCCCCATACTCCTGCTCATCACCCAGACTCCAGACTCCAGCCCCAAGACTCCTGCTCAGCCCTTAGACTCCCGCTCAGCCCCCAGACTCCTGCTTAGCACCCAGACTCCTGCTCAGCCCCCAGACTCCTGCTCAGCACCAAAACTCCTGCTCAGCCCCCAGACTCCTGCTCAGACTCCAGACTCCTGCTCAGCCCCCAGACTCCTGCTCAGCCCCCGACTCCAGTTCAGCCCCCAGTCTCTTGCTCAGCCCCCAGACTCCTGCTCAGACCCCAGACGCCAGCTCAGCCCCCAGACTCCTGCTCATCCCCCAGACTCCCTGCTCAGCCCCCAGACTCCTGCTCAGCCCCCAGACTCCTGCCATCCCCAGACTCCTGTTCAGCCCCCAGACTCCTGCTCAATCCCCAGACTCCTGCTCAATCCCCAGACTCCTGCTCCTCAGCCTCCAGACTCCTTCTCACCCTCCAGACTCCAGACTTCAGCCCCCAGGCTCCTGCTCAACCCCCAGACACCTGCTCAGACAGACTCCTGCTCAGCCCTCAGATTCCTGCTCTGCATCCAGACTCCAGCTCAGCCCCCAGACTTCAGCTCAGCCCCCAGACTCCTGCTCAGCTCCCAGACTCCAGCTCAGCCCCTAGACTCCTGCTCAGCCCCAGATTACTGCTCCTCAGCCCCCCAGACTCCTGCTCGGCCCGAGACTCCAGTTCAGCCCTCAGACTCCTCCTTAGCTCCCAAACTCCTGCTCCTCAGCCCCCAGACTCCTGCTCCTCAGCCTGCAGACTCCTGCTCCTCAGCCTGCAGACTCCTGCTCAGCCTTCAGACTCCTGCTCAGCCTCCAGACTCCTGCTCAGCCCCCAGACTCCTGCTCAGCACCAGACTCCTGCTCAGCCTCCAGCCTCCAGACTCCTGCTCAGCCCCACTACTCATGCTCAGCCCCCAGACTCATGCTCAGCCCCGATACTCCTGCTCAGCTCCCAGACTCCTGCTCAGCCCCCAGACTCCTGCTCCTCAGCCCCCAGACCCCTGCTCCTCAGCCCCCAGACTCCTGCTCAGCCCACAGACTCCTTCTCAGCCCCCATACTCCTGATCCTCAGCCCCCAGGTTCCTGCTCAGCCCCCAGACTCCTGCTCAACCCACAGACTCCTGCTCAGACAGTCTCCTGCTCAGCCCCCAGGCTCCTGCTCAACCCCCAGACTCCTGCTCAACTCCCAGACTCCTGCTCAGACAGTCTCCTGCTCAGCCCCCAGACTCTTACTCAGACCCCAGACTCCTGCTCAGACCCCAGACTCCAGCTCAGACCCCAGACTCCAGTTCAGCCCCCAGACTCTTGCTCAGCCCCCAGACTCTTGCTCAGCCCCCAGACTCCTGCTCAGCCCCCAGACTCCTGCTCAGCCCCCAGACTCCTGCTCAGCCCCCAGACTACTGCTCAGCCCCCAGCTCAGCCCCCAGACTCCTGATCCTCAGCCCTCAGACTCCTGCTCAGCCCCCAGACTCCTGCTCAACCCCCAGACTCCTGCTCAAACAGTCTCCTGCTCAGCCCCCAGACTCCTGCTCAGCCCCCAGACTCCTGCTCATCCCCCGACTCCAGCTCAGCCCCCAGACTCCTGATCCTCAGCCCCCAGGCTCCTGCTCAGCCCCCAGACTCCTGCTCAGCCCCCGACTGCAGCTCAGCCCCCAGACTCCTGATCCTCAGCCCCAGGCTCCTGCTCAGCCCCCAGACTCCTGCACAACCCCCAGACTCCTGCTCAGACAGTCTCCTGCTCAACCCCCAGACTCCTACTCAGACCCCAGACTCCAGCTCAGCCCCCAGACTCCTGATCCTCAGCCCCCAGGCTCCTGCTCAGCCCCCAGACTCCTGCCCAACCCCCAGACTCCTGCTCAGACCCCAGACCCCAGCTCAGCCCCCAGACTCCAGCTCAGCCCCCAGACTCCTGTTCAGCCCCCAGACTCCTGCTCAGCCCCCGGACACCAGCTCGGCCTCCAGACTCCTGCTCATCCCCCAGACTCCTGCTCATCACCCAGACTCCAGACTCCAGCCCCAAGACTCCTGCTCAGCCCTTAGACTCCCGCTCAGCCCCCAGACTCCTGCTTAGCACCCAGACTCCTGCTCAGCCCCCAGACTCCTGCTCAGCACCAAAACTCCTGCTCAGCCCCCAGACTCCTGCTCAGACTCCAGACTCCTGCTCAGCCCCCAGACTCCTGCTCAGCCCCTGACTCCAGTTCAGCCCCCAGTCTCTTGCTCAGCCCCCAGACTCCTGCTCAGACCCCAGACGCCAGCTCAGCCCCCAGACTCCTGCTCATCCCCCAGACTCCCTGCTCAGCCCCCAGACTCCTGCTCAGCCCCCAGACTCCTGCCATCCCCAGACTCCTGTTCAGCCCCCAGACTCCTGCTCAATCCCCAGACTCCTGCTCAATCCCCAGACTCCTGCTCCTCAGCCTCCAGAATCCTTCTCACCCTCCAGACTCCAGACTTCAGCCCCCAGGCTCCTGCTCAACCCCCAGACACCTGCTCAGACAGACTCCTGCTCAGCCCTCAGATTCCTGCTCTGCATCCAGACTCCAGCTCAGCCCCCAGACTTCAGCTCAGCCCCCAGACTCCTGCTCAGCTCCCAGACTCCAGCTCAGCCCCTAGACTCCTGCTCAGCCCCAGATTACTGCTCCTCAGCCCCCCAGACTCCTGCTCGGCCCGAGACTCCAGTTCAGCCCTCAGACTCCTCCTTAGCTCCCAAACTCCTGCTCCTCAGCCCCCAGACTCCTGCTCCTCAGCCTGCAGACTCCTGCTCCTCAGCCTGCAGACTCCTGCTCAGCCTTCAGACTCCTGCTCAGCCTCCAGACTCCTGCTCAGCCCCCAGACTCCTGCTCAGCACCAGACTCCTGCTCAGCCTCCAGCCTCCAGACTCCTGCTCAGCCCCACTACTCATGCTCAGCCCCCAGACTCATGCTCAGCCCCGATACTCCTGCTCAGCTCCCAGACTCCTGCTCAGCCCCCAGACTCCTGCTCCTCAGCCCCCAGACTCCTGCTCAGCCCACAGACTCCTTCTCAGCCCCCATACTCCTGATCCTCAGCCCCCAGGTTCCTGCTCAGCCCCCAGACTCCTGCTCAACCCACAGACTCCTGCTCAGACAGTCTCCTGCTCAGCCCCCAGGCTCCTGCTCAACCCCCAGACTCCTGCTCAACTCCCAGACTCCTGCTCAGACAGTCTCCTGCTCAGCCCCCAGACTCTTACTCAGACCCCAGACTCCTGCTCAGACCCCAGACTCCAGCTCAGACCCCAGACTCCAGTTCAGCCCCCAGACTCTTGCTCAGCCCCCAGACTCTTGCTCAGCCCCCAGACTCCTGCTCAGCCCCCAGACTCCTGCTCAGCCCCCAGACTCCTGCTCAGCCCCCAGACTACTGCTCAGCCCCCAGCTCAGCCCCCAGACTCCTGATCCTCAGCCCTCAGACTCCTGCTCAGCCCCCAGACTCCTGCTCAACCCCCAGACTCCTGCTCAAACAGTCTCCTGCTCAGCCCCCAGACTCCTGCTCAGCCCCCAGACTCCTGCTCATCCCCCGACTCCAGCTCAGCCCCCAGACTCCTGATCCTCAGCCCCCAGGCTCCTGCTCAGCCCCCAGACTCCTGCTCAGCCCCCGACTCCAGCTCAGCCCCCAGACTCCTGATCCTCAGCCCCAGGCTCCTGCTCAGCCCCCAGACTCCTGCTCAACCCCCAGACTCCTGCTCAGACAGTCTCCTGCTCAACCCCCAGACTCCTACTCAGACCCCAGACTCCAGCTCAGCCCCCAGACTCCTGATCCTCAGCCCCCAGGCTCCTGCTCAGCCCCCAGACTCCTGCCCAACCCCCAGACTCCTGCTCAGACAGTCTCCTGATCAGCCCCCAGACTCCTGCTCAGCCCCAGACTCCTGTTCAGCCCCCAGCCTCCTGCTCCTCAGCCCCGATGCTCCTGCTCAACCCTCAGACTCCTGCTCAACCCCCAGACTCCTGCTCAGACAGTCTCCTGCTCAGCCCCCAGACTCCTACTCAGACCCCAGACTCCTGCTCAGACCCCAGACTCCAGCTCAGACCCCTGACTCCAGCTCAGACCCCAGACTCCAGCTCAGCCCCCAGACTCCAGCTCAGCCCCCAGATTCCTGCTCAGCCCCCAGACTCCTGCTCAGCCCCCAGACACCAGCTCAGCCTCCAGACTCCTGCTCATCCCCCAGACTCCTGCTCTTCACTCAGACTCCAGACTCCAGCCCCCAGACTCCCGCTCAGCCCCCAGACTCCTGCTTAGCACCCAGACTCCTGCTCAGCCCCCAGACTCCTGCTCAGCCCCCAGACTCCTGCTCAGACTCCAGACTCCTGCTCAGCCCCCAGACTCCTGCTCAGCCCCCGGCTCCAGTTCAGTCCCCAGTCTCTTGCTCAGCCGCCAGACTCCTGCTCAGCCCCCAGACTACTGCTCAGCCCCCAGACTCCAGCTCAGCACCCAGACTCCATCTCAGCCCGCAGACTCCATCTAAGCCTGCAGACTCCTGCTCAGACTCCTGCTCAGCCTCCAGACTTCAGCTCAGCCCCCGAACTCCTGCTCAGCAGCCAGACTCCTGCTCAGACTCCAGACTCCTGCTCAGCCGTCAGACTCATGCTCAGCCCCCATACTCATGCTCTGCCCCCGACTCCTTCTCAGCCTCCAGACTCCCGACTCCTGCTCAGCCCCCAGACTCCTGCTCAGCCCCCGACTCCTGCTCTGCCCCAGACTCCTCCTCAGCCCCAGACTCCTGCTAAGCCCCCAGACTCCTGCTCCTCAGCCCCCAGACTCCTGCTCCTCAGCCCCCAGACTCCTGCTCCTCAGCCCCCAGACTCCTGCTCTGCCCCAGACTCCAGCTCAGCCCCCAGACTCCTGCTCATCCCCCAGACTCCTGCTCAGCCCCCAGACTCCTGCTCAGTCCCCAGACTCCTGCTCAGCCCCCAGACTCCTGCTCAGTCCCCAGACTCCTGCTCAGCCCCCAGACTCCTGCTCAGCCCCCAGCCTTCTGCTCAGCCCCCAGACTCCTGCCATCCCCAGACTCCTGATCAGCCCCCAGACTCCTGATCAGTCCCCAGAATCCTGCTTAGTCCCCAGACTCCTGCTCCTCGGCCTCCAGACTTGTGCTCAACGCCCAGACTCCTGCTCAGACAGACTCCTGCTCAGCCCTCAGACTCCTGCTCTGCCTCCGGACTCCATCTCAGCCCCCAGACTCCGCTCAGCCCCCAGACTCCTGCTCAGCCCCCAGACTCCAGCTCAGCCCCCAGACTCCTGCTTAGCCCCCAGACCCCTGCTCAGCCCTCAGACTCCTGCTCAGCCCCTAGACTCCTGCTCAGCCTCCAGACTCCAGACTCCAGACTCCTGCCCCCAGACTCCTGCTCCTCAGCCCCCAACCTCCTGCTCAGACCCCAGAATCCTGCTCAGCCCCCAGACCCCTGCTCAGACTCCAGACGCCAGCTCAGCCCCCAGACTCCTGCTCATCCCCCAGACTCCTGCTCAGCCCCCAGACTCCTGCTCAGCCCCCAGACTCCTGCTCAGCCCCCAGACTTCTGCCATTCCCAGACCCCTGCTCAGCCCCCAGACTCCTGCTCAGTCCCCAGACTCCAGCTCAGCCCCCAGAATCCTGCTCCTTGGCCTCCCGACTCCTGCTCACCCTCCAGACTCCAGACTTCAGCCCCCAGTCTCATGCTCAGCCCCCAGACTCCTGCTCAACCCCAAGACTCCTGCTCAGACAGACTCCTGCTCAGCCCTCAGACTCCTGATCTGCCTCCAGACTCCAGCTCAGCCCCCAGACTTCAGCTCAGCCCCCAGACTACTGCTCAGCCCCCAGACTCCAGCTCAGCCCCCAGACTCCTGCTCAGACCCCAGACCCCTGCTCAGCCCCAGATTCCTGATCCTTAGCCCCCCAGACTCCTGCTCAGCCCCCAGACTCCAGCTCAGCCCTCAGACTCCTGCTCCTCAGCTCCCAGACTCCTGCTCCTCAGCCCCCAGACTCCTGCTCATCAACCCCCAGACTCCTGCTCAGCCCCCAGACTACTGCTCAGCCCCCAGACTCCAGCTCAGCCCCTAGACTCCATCTCAGCCCGCAGACTCCATCTCAGCCTGCAGACTCCTGCTCAGCCTCCAGACTCCTGCTCAGCCTCCAGACTCCAGCTCAGCCCCAGACTCCTGCTCAGCACCCAGACTCCTGCTCAGCCTCCAGACTCCAGACTCCTGCTCAGCCCCACAACTCATGCTCAGCCCCCAGACTCATGCTTAGCCCCAATACTCCTGCTCAGCCCACAGACTCCTGCTCAGCCCCCAGACTCCTGCTCCTCAGCCCCCAGACCCTTGCTCCTCAGCCCCCAGACTCCTCCTCAGCCCCAGACTCCTGCTCAGCCCCCAGACTCCTGCTCCTCAGCCCCCAGACTCCTGCTCCTCAGCACTCAGACTCCTGATCTGCCTCCAGACTCCTGCTAATCTCACAGACTCCTTCTCAGTCCCCAGACTCCTGCTCAGCACCCAGACCCCTGCTCAGCCCCAGATTCCTGCTCCTCAGCCCCCAGACTCCTGCTCAGCCCCCAGACTCCAGCTCAGCCCTCAGATTCCTGCTCAGCCCCTAGAGTCCTGCTCAGCCTCCAGACTCCAGACCCCTGCCCCCATACTCCTGCTCCTTAGCCCCCAACCTCCTGCTCAGACCCCAGAATCCTGCTCAGCCCCCAGACTCCTGCTCAGACCCCAGGTGCCAGCTCAGCCCCCAGACTCCTGCTCAGCCCCCAGACTCCTGCTCAGCCCCCAGACTCCTGCTCAGCCCCCAGACTCCTGCAAACCCCAGACTCCTGTTCAGCCCCCAGACTCCTGTACAGTCCCCAGACTCCAGCTCAGCCCCCAGACTCCTGCTCCTCAGCCTCCAGGCTCCTTCTCACCCTCCAGACTCCAGACTTCAGCCCCCAGGCTCCTGCTCAACCTCCAGACTCCTGCTCATCCCCCAGACTCCTGCTCATCACCCAGACTCCAGCCCCCAGACTCCTGCTCAGCCCCCAGACTCCCGCTCAGTCCCCAGATTCCTGCTTAGCACCCAGACTCCTGCTCAGCCCCCAGACTCCTGCTCAGCCCCCAGACTCCTGCTCAGCCCCCAGACTCCTGCTCAGACTCCAGACTCCTGCTCAGCCCCCAGACTCCTGCTCAGCCCTCGACTCCAGTTCAGCCCCCAGACTCTTGCTCAGCCCCCAGACTCCTGCTCAGCCCCCACACTACGGCTCAGCCCCCAGACTCCAGCTCAGCCCCCAGACTCCTGATCCTCAGCCCCCAGGCTCCTGCTCAGCCCCCAGACTCCTGCCCAACCCCCAGACTCCTGCTCAGACAGTCTCCTGATCAGCCCCCAGACTCCTGCTCAGCCCCCAGACTCCTGTTCAGCCCCCAGCCTCCTGCTCCTCAGCCCCAAAGCTCCTGCTCAACCCCCAGACTCCTGCTCAACCCCCAGACTCCTGCTCAGACAGTCTCCTGCTCAGCCCCCAGACTCCTACTCAGACCCCAGAATCCTGCTCAGCCCCCAGACTCCTGCTCAGACCCCAGACTCCTGCTCATCCCCCAGACTCCTGCTCAGCCCCCAGACTCCTGCTCAGCCCCCAGACTCCTGCTCAGACCCCAGAATCCTGCTCAGCCCCCAGACTCCTGCTCAGACCCCAGACTCCTGCTCATCCCCCAGACTCCTGCTCAGCCCCCAGACTCCTGCTCAGCCCCCAGACTCCTGCTCAGACAGACTCCTGCTCAGCCCTCAGACTCCTGATCTGCCTCCAGACTCCAGCTCAGCCCCCAGACTCCAGCTCAGCCCCCAGACTCCTGCTCAGCCCCCAGACACCATCTCAGCCCCCAGACTCCTGCTCAGACCCCAGACCCCTGCTCAGCAGTCAGATTCCTGCTCCTCAGCCCCCCAGACTCCTGCTCAGCCCCCAGACTCCAGCTCAGACTCCTGCTCCTCAGCTCCCAGACTCCTGCTCCTCAGCCCCCAGACTCCTGCTCATCAGTCCCCAGACTCCTGCTCAGCCCCCAGACTACTGCTCAGCCCCCAGACTCCATCTCAGCCTGCAGACTCCTGCTCAGCCTGCAGACTCCTGCTCAGCCTCCAGACTCCTGCTCAGCCTCCAGACTCCAGCTCAGCCCCAGACTCCTGCTCAGCACCCAGACTCCTGCTCAGCCTCCAGACTCCTGCTCAGCCCCACAACTCATGCTCAGCCCCCAGACTCATGCTTAGCCCCCATACTCCTGCTCAGCCCACAGACTCCTGCTCAGCCCCAGACTCCTGCTCCTCAGCCCCCAGACCCCTGCTCCTCAGCCCCCAGACTCCTCCTCAGCCCCAGACTCCTGCTCAGCCCCCAGACTCCTGCTCCTCAGCCCCCAGACTCCTGCTCCTCAGCACTCAGACTCCTGATCTGCCTCCAGACTCCTGCTCATCTCACAGACTCCTGCTCAGTCCCCAGACTCCTGCTCAGACCCCAGACCCCTGCTCAGCCCCAGATTCCTGCTCCTCAGCCCCCCAGACTCCTGCTCAGCCCCCAGACTCCAGCTCAGCCCTTAGACTCCTGCTCAGCCCCTAGACTCCTGCTCAGCCTCCAGACTCCAGACTCCTGCCCCCATACTCCTGCTCCTTAGCCCCCAGCCTCCTGCTCAGACCCCAGAATCCTGCTCAGCCCCCAGATTCCTGCTCAGACCCCAGACGCCAGCTCAGCCCCCTGACTCCTGCTCCTCAGACTCCAGACTCCTTCTCACCCTCCAGACTCCAGACTTCAGCCCCCAGGCTCCTGCTCAACCTCCAGACTCCCGCTCAGTCCCCAGATTCCTGCTTAGCACCCAGACTCCTGCTCAGCCCCCAGACTCCAGCCCCCAGACTCCTGCTCAGCCCCCAGACTCCCGCTCAGTCCCCAGATTCCTGCTTAGCACCCAGACTCCTGCTCAGCCCCCAGACTCCTGCTCAGCCCCCAGACTCCTGCTCAGCCCCCAGACTCCTGCTCAGACTCCAGACTCCTGCTCAGACTCCAGACTCCTGCTCAGACTCCAGACTCCTGCTCAGCCCCCAGACTCCTGCTCAGCCCTTGACTCCAGTTCAGCCCCCAGACTCTTGCTCAGCCCCCAGACTCCTGCTCAGCCCTCACACTACTGCTCAGCCCCCAGACTCCAGCTCAGCCCCCAGACTCCTGATCCTCAGCCCCCAGGCTCCTGCTCAGCCCCCAGACTCCTGCCCAACCCCCAGACTCCTGTTCAGCCCCCAGACTCCTGTACAGTCCCCAGACTCCAGCTCAGCCCCCAGACTCCTGCTCCTCAGCCTCCAGACTCCTTCTCACCCTCCAGACTCCAGACTTCAGCCCCCAGGCTCCTGCTCAACCTCCAGACTCCTGCTCATCCCCCAGACTCCTGCTCATCACCCAGACTCCAGCCCCCAGACTCCTGCTCAGCCCCCAGACTCCCGCTCAGTCCCCAGATTCCTGCTTAGCACCCAGACTCCTGCTCAGCCCCCAGACTCCTGCTCAGCCCCCAGACTCCTGCTCAGCCCCCAGACTCCTGCTCAGACTCCAGACTCCTGCTCAGCCCCCAGACTCCTGCTCAGCCCTCGACTCCAGTTCAGCCCCCAGACTCTTGCTCAGCCCCCAGACTCCTGCTCAGCCCCCACACTACGGCTCAGCCCCCAGACTCCAGCTCAGCCCCCAGACTCCTGATCCTCAGCCCCCAGGCCCCTGCTCAGCCCCCAGACTCCTGCCCAACCCCCAGACTCCTGCTCAGACAGTCTCCTGATCAGCCCCCAGACTCCTGCTCAGCCCCCAGACTCCTGTTCAGCCCCCAGCCTCCTGCTCCTCAGCCCCAAAGCTCCTGCTCAACCCCCAGACTCTTGCTCAACCCCCAGACTCCTGCTCAGACAGTCTCCTGCTCAGCCCCCAGACTCCTACTCAGACCCCAGAATCCTGCTCAGCCCCCAGACTCCTGCTCAGACCCCAGACTCCTGCTCATCCCCCAGACTCCTGCTCAGCCCCCAGACTCCTGCTCAGCCCCCAGACTTCTGCCATCCCCAGACCCCTGCTCAGCCCCCAGACGCCTGCTTAGTCCCCAGACTCCTGCTTAGTCCCCAGACTCCTGCCCAACCCCCAGACTCCTGCTCAGACAGTCTCCTGATCAGCCCCCAGACTCCTGCTCAGCCCCCAGACTCCTGTTCAGCCCCCAGCCTCCTGCTCCTCAGCCCCGAGGCTCCTGCTCAACCCCCAGACTCCTGCTCAACCCCCAGACTCCTGCTCAGACAGTCTGCTGCTCAGCCCCCAGACTCCTACTCAGACCCCAGAATCCTGCTCAGCCCCCAGACTCCTGCTCACCCTCCAGACTCCAGACTTCAGCCCCCAGTCGCATGCTCTGCCCCCGGACTCCTGCTCAGCCCCCAGACTCCTGCTCAGACAGACTCCTGCTCAGCCCTCAGACTCCTGATCTGCCTCCAGACTCCAGCTCAGCCCCCAGACTTCAGCTCAGCCCCCAGACTCCTGCTCAGCCCCCAGACTCCATCTCAGCCCCCAGACTCCTGCTCAGACCCCAGACCCCTGCTCAGCAGTCAGATTCCTGCTCCTCAGCCCCCCAGACTCCTGCTCAGCCCCCAGACTCCAGCTCAGACTCCTGCTCCTCAGCTCCCAGACTCCTGCTCCTCAGCCCCCAGACTCCTGCTCATCAGTCCCCAGACTCCTGCTCAGCCCCCAGACTACTGCTCAGCCCCCAGACTCCAGCTCAGCCCCCAGACTCCATCTCAGCCTGCAGACTCCATCTCAGCCTGCAGACTCCTGCTCAGCCTCCAGACTCCTGCTCAGCCTCCAGACTCCAGCTCAGCCCCAGACTCCTGCTCAGCACCCAGACTCCTGCTCAGCCTCCAGACTCCAGACTCCTGCTCAGCCCCACAACTCATGCTCAACCCCCAGACTCATGCTTAGCCCCCATACTCCTGCTCAGCCCACAGACTCCTGCTCAGCCCCAGACTCCTGCTCCTCAGCCCCCAGACCCCTGCTCCTCAGCCCCCAGACTCCTCCTCAGCCCCAGACTCCTGCTCAGCCCCCAGACTCCTGCTCCTCAGCCCCCAGACTCCTGCTCCTCAGCACTCAGACTCCTGATCTGCCTCCAGACTCCTGCTCATCTCACAGACTCCTGCTCAGTCCCCAGACTCCTGCTCAGACCCCAGACCCCTGCTCAGCCCCAGATTCCTGCTCCTCAGCCCCCCAGACTCCTGCTCAGCCCCCAGACTCCAGCTCAGCCCTTAGACTCCTGCTCAGCCCCTAGACTCCTGCTCAGCCTCCAGACTCCAGACTCCTGCCCCCATACTCCTGCTCCTTAGCCCCCAGCCTCCTGCTCAGACCCCAGAATCCTGCTCAGCCCCCAGATTCCTGCTCAGACCCCAGACGCCAGCTCAGCCCCCTGACTCCTGCTCCTCAGACTCCAGACTCCTTCTCACCCTCCAGACTCCAGACTTCAGCCCCCAGGCTCCTGCTCAACCTCCAGACTCCCGCTCAGTCCCCAGATTCCTGCTTAGCACCCAGACTCCTGCTCAGCCCCCAGACTCCAGCCCCCAGACTCCTGCTCAGCCCCCAGACTCCCGCTCAGTCCCCAGATTCCTGCTTAGCACCCAGACTCCTGCTCAGCCCCCAGACTCCTGCTCAGCCCCCAGACTCCTGCTCAGCCCCCAGACTCCTGCTCAGCCCCCAGACTCCTGCTCAGACTCCAGACTCCTGCTCAGACTCCAGACTCCTGCTCAGCCCCCAGACTCCTGCTCAGCCCTTGACTCCAGTTCAGCCCCCAGACTCTTGCTCAGCCCCCAGACTCCTGCTCAGCCCTCACACTACTGCTCAGCCCCCAGACTCCAGCTCAGCCCCCAGACTCCTGATCCTCAGCCCCCAGACTCCTGCTCATCCCCCAGACTCCTGCTCAGCCCCCAGACTCCTGCTCAGCCCCCAGACTCCTGCAAACCCCAGACTCCTGTTCAGCCCCCAGACTCCTGTACAGTCCCCAGACTCCAGCTCAGCCCCTAGACTCCTGCTCCTCAGCCTCCAGACTCCTTCTCACCCTCCAGACTCCAGACTTCAGCCCCCAGGCTCCTGCTCAACCTCCAGACTCCTGCTCATCCCCCAGACTCCTGCTCATCACCCAGACTCCAGCCCCCAGACTCCTGCTCAGCCCCCAGACTCCCGCTCAGTCCCCAGATTCCTGCTTAGCACCCAGACTCCTGCTCAGCCCCCAGACTCCTGCTCAGCCCCCAGACTCCTGCTCAGCCCCCAGACTCCTGCTCAGACTCCAGACTCCTGCTCAGCCCCCAGACTCCTGCTCAGCCCTCGACTCCAGTTCAGCCCCCAGACTCTTGCTCAGCCCCCAGACTCCTGCTCAGCCCCCACACTACGGCTCAGCCCCCAGACTCCTGCTCAGCCCCCAGACTCCTGATCCTCAGCCCCCAGGCTCCTGCTCAGCCCCCAGACTCCTGCCCAACCCCCAGACTCCTGCTCAGACAGTCTCCTGATCAGCCCCCAGACTCCTGCTCAGCCCCCAGACTCCTGTTCAGCCCCCAGCCTCCTGCTCCTCAGCCCCAAAGCTCCTGCTCAACCCCCAGACTCCTGCTCAACCCCCAGACTCCTGCTCAGACAGTCTCCTGCTCAGCCCCCAGACTCCTACTCAGACCCCAGAATCCTGCTCAGCCCCCAGACTCCTGCTCAGACCCCAGACTCCTGCTCATCCCCCAGACTCCTGCTCAGCCCCCAGACTCCTGCTCAGCCCCCAGACTTCTGCCATCCCCAGACCCCTGCTCAGCCCCCAGACGCCTGCTTAGTCCCCAGACTCCTGCTTAGTCCCCAGACTCCTGCCCAACCCCCAGACTCCTGCTCAGACAGTCTCCTGATCAGCCCCCAGACTCCTGCTCAGCCCCCAGACTCCTGTTCAGCCCCCAGCCTCCTGCTCCTCAGCCCCGAGGCTCCTGCTCAACCCCCAGACTCCTGCTCAACCCCCAGACTCCTGCTCAGACAGTCTCCTGCTCAGCCCCCAGACTCCTACTCAGACCCCAGAATCCTGCTCAGCCCCCAGACTCCTGCTCACCCTCCAGACTCCAGACTTCAGCCCCCAGTCGCATGCTCTGCCCCCGGACTCCTGCTCAGCCCCCAGACTCCTGCTCAGACAGACTCCTGCTCAGCCCTCAGACTCCTGATCTGCCTCCAGACTCCAGCTCAGCCCCCAGACTTCAGCTCAGCCCCCAGACTCCTGCTCAGCCCCCAGACTCCTGCTCAGCCCCCAGACTCCATCTCAGCCCCCAGACTCCTGCTCAGACCCCAGACCCCTGCTCAGCAGTCAGATTCCTGCTCCTCAGCCCCCCAGACTCCTGCTCAGCCCCCAGACTCCAGCTCAGACTCCTGCTCCTCAGCTCCCAGACTCCTGCTCCTCAGCCCCCAGACTCCTGCTCCTCAGCCCCCAGACTCCTGCTCATCAGTCCCCAGACTCCTGCTCAGCCCCCAGACTACTGCTCAGCCCCCAGACTCCAGCTCAGCCCCCAGACTCCAGCTCAGCCTGCAGACTCCATCTCAGCCTGCAGACTCCTGCTCAGCCTCCAGACTCCTGCTCAGCCTCCAGACTCCAGCTCAGCCCCAGACTCCTGCTCAGCACCCAGACTCCTGCTCAGCCTCCAGACTCCAGACTCCTGCTCAGCCCCACAACTCATGCTCAGCCCCCAGACTCATGCTTAGCCCCCATACTCCTGCTCAGCCCACAGACTCCTGCTCAGCCCCAGACTCCTGCTCCTCAGCCCCCAGACCCCTGCTCCTCAGCCCCCAGACTCCTCCTCAGCCCCAGACTCCTGCCATCCCCAGACTCCTGTTCAGCCCCCAGACTCCTGCTCAGTCCCCAGACTCCAGCTGAGCCCCCAGACTCCTGCTCCTCAGCCTACAGACTCCAGACTTCAGCCCCCAGGCTCCTGCTCAACCCCCAGACACCTGCTCAGACAGACTCCTGCTCAGCCCTCAGATTCCTGCTCTGCCTCCAGACTCCAGCTTAGCCCCCAGACTTTAGCTCAACACCCAGACTCCTGCTCAGCCCCCAGACTCCTGCTCAGCCCCAGACCCCTGCTCAGCCCCAGATTCCTGCTCCTCAGCCCCCCAGACTCCTGCTCAGCCCTCAGACTCCTGCTCAGCCCTCAGACTCCTTCTCCTCAGCTCCCAGACTCCTGCTCCTCAGCCCCCCAGACTCCTGCTCAGCCTCCAGACTCCTGCTCAGCCACCAGACTCCTGCTCAGACAGTCTCCTGCTAAGCCCCCAGCCTCCCGATCAGCACCCAGACTCCTGCTCAGCCTCCAGACTCCTGCTCAGCCCCACTACTCATGCTCAGCCCCACTACTCATGCTCAGCTCCCAGACTCCTGCTCAGCCCCCTGACTCCTGCTCCTCAGCCCCCAGACCCCTGCTCCTCAGCCCCCAGACCCCTGCTCCTCAGCCCCCAGACTCCTGATTCTCAGCCCCCAGGCTCCTGCTCAGCCCCCAGACTCCTGCTCAACCCCCAGACTCCTGCTCAGACAGTCTCCTGCTAAGCCCCCAGCCTCCTGCTCCTCAGCCCCCAGACTCCTGCTCAGCCCCCAGACTCCTAATCCTCAGCCCCAAGGCTCATGCTCAGCCCCCAGACTCCTGCTCAACCCCCAGACCCCTGCTCAGACCCCAGACTCCTGCTCAGCCCCCAGCCTCCTGCTCCTCAGCCCCCAGGCTCCTGCTCCTCAGCCCCCAGACTCCTGCTCAACCCCCAGACTCCTGCTCAGACAGTCTCCTGCTCAGCCCCCAGACTCCTACTCAGACCCCAGACTCCTGCTCAGACCCCAGACTCCAGCTCAGACCCTAGACTCCAGCTCAGCCCCCAGACTCCTGTTCAGCCCCCAGACTCCTGCTCAGCCCCCAGACACCAGCTCAGCCTTCAGACTCCTGCTCATCCCCCAGACTCCTGCTCATCACCCAGACTCCAGCCCCCAGACTCGTTCTCAGCCCCCAGACTCTCACTCAGTCCCCAGACTCCTGCTTAGCACCCAGACTCCTGCTCAGCCCCCGGACTCCTGCTCAGCCCCCAGACTCCTGCTCAGCCCCCAGACTCCTGCTGAGACTCCAGACTTCTGCTCACCCCCCAGACTCCTGCTCAGCCCCCGACTCCAGTTCAGCCCCCAGACTCCAGCTCAGCCCCCAGACTCCTGCTCAGCCCCCAGACTCCTGCTCAACCACCAGACTCCTGCCCAGACAGTCTCCTGCTCAGCCCCCAGACTCCTGCTCAGCCCCCAGACTCCTGCTCAGCCCCCAGACTCCTGCTCCTCAGCCCCCAGGCTCCTGCTCAACCCCCAGACTCCTGCTCAACCCCCAGACTCCAGACTCCAGCCCCCAGACTCCTGCTCAGACAGTCTCCTGCTCAGCCCCCAGACTCCTACTCAGACCCCAGACTCCTGCTCAGACCACAGACACCAGCTCAGCCTCCAGACTCCTGCTCATCCCCCAGTCTCCTGCTCATCACCCAGACTCCAGACTCCAGCCCCCAGACTCCTGCTCAGCCCTTAGCCTCCCGCTCAGCCCCCAGACTCCTGCTTAGCACCCAGACTCCTGCTCAGCCCCCAGACTACTGCTCAGCCCCCAGACTACTGCTCAGCCCCCAGACTCCTGCTCAGCCCCCAGACTCCTGCTCAGACTCCAGACTCCTGCTCAGCCCCCAGACTCCTGCTCAGCCCCCGACTCCAGTTCAGCCCCCAGTCTCTTGCTCAGCCCCCAGATGCCAGCTCAGCCTCCAGACTCCTGCTCATCCCCCAGACTCCTGCTCAGCCCCCAGACTCCTGCTCAGCCCCCAGACTCCTGCTCAGCCCCCAGACTCCTGCCATCCCCAGACTCCTGTTCAGCCCCCAGACTCCTGCTCAATCCCCAGACTCCAGCTCAGCCCCCAGACTCCTGCTCCTCAGCCTCCAGACTCCTTTTCACCCTCCAGACTCCAGACTTCAGCCCCCAGGCTCCTGCTCAAACCCCAGACACCTGCTCAGACAGACTCCTGCTCAGCCCTCAGATTCCTGCTCTGCATCCAGACTCCAGCTCACCCCCCAGACTTCAGCTCAGCCCCCAAACTCCTGCTCAGCTCCCAGACTCCAGCTCAGCCCCCAGACTCCTGCTCAGCCCGAGACCCCTGCTCAGCCCCAGATTACTGCTCCTCAGCCCCCAGACGCCTGCTTATCCCCGAGACTCCAGTTCAGCCCTCAGACTCCTTCTCCTCAGCTCCCAAACTCCTGCTCCTCAGCCTGCAGACTCCTGCTCAGCCTTCAGACTCCTGCTCAGACTCCTGCTCATCCCCCAGACTCCTGCTCAGCACCAGACTCCTGCTCAGCCTCCAGCCTCCAGACTCCTGCTCAGCCCCACTACTCATGGTCAGCCCCCAGACTCATGCTCAGCCCCCATACTCCTGCTCAGCTCCCAGACTCCTGCTCAACCGACAGACTCCTGCTCAACCCTCAGACTCCTGCTCAGACAGTCTCCTGCTCAGCCCCCAGACTCTTACTCAGACCCCAGACTCCTGCTCTGACCCCAGACTCCAGCTCAGACCCAGACTCCAGCTCAGCCCCCAGACTCCTGCTCAGCCCCCAGACTCCTGCTCAGCCCCCAGACACCAGCTCAGCCTCCAGACTCCTGCTCATCCCCCAGACTCCTGCTCATCACCCAGACTCCAGACTCCAGCCCCCAGACTCCCGATCAGTCCCCAGACTTGCGCTTAGCACCCAGACTCATGCTTAGCCCCCAGACTCCTGCTCAGACCCCAGACTCCAGCTCAGACCCCTGACTCCAGCTCAGCCCCCAGACTCCAGCTCAGCCCCCAGACTCCTGCTCAGCCCCCAGACTCCTGCTCAGCCCCCAGACACCAGCTCAGCCTCCAGACTCCTGCTAATCCCCAGACTCCTGCTCATCACCCAGACTCCATACTCCAGCCCCCAGACTCCTGCTCAGACCCCAGACGCCAGCTCAGCCCCCAGACTCCTGCTCATCAACCCGAGACTCCTGCTCAGCCCCCAGACTCCTGCCATCCCCAGACTCCTGTTCAGCCCCCAGACTCCTGCTCAGTCCCCAGACTCCAGCTGAGCCCCCAGACTCCTGCTCCTCAGCCTACAGACTCCAGACTTCAGCCCCCAGGCTCCTGCTCAACCCCCAGACACCTGCTCAGACAGACTCCTGCTCAGCCCTCAGATTCCTGCTCTGCCTCCAGACTCCAGCTTAGCCCCCAGACTTTAGCTCAACACCCAGACTCCTGCTCAGCCCCCAGACTCCAGCTCAGCCCCCAGACTCCTGCTCAGCCCCAGACCCCTGCTCAGCCCCAGATTCCTGCTCCTCAGCCCCCCAGACTCCTGCTCAGCCCTCAGACTCCTGCTCAGCCCTCAGACTCCTTCTCCTCAGCTCCCAGACTCCTGCTCCTCAGCCCCTAGACTCCTGCTCCTCAGCCTGCAGACTCCTGCTCAGCCTCCAGACTCCTGCTCAGCCACCAGACTCCTGCTCAGACAGTCTCCTGCTAAGCCCCCAGCCTCCCGATCAGCACCCAGACTCCTGCTCAGCCTCCAGACTCCTGCTCAGCCCCACTACTCATGCTCAGCCCCCATACTCCTGCTCAGCTCCCAGACTCCTGCTCAGCCCCCTGACTCCTGCTCCTCAGCCCCCAGACCCCTGCTCCTCAGCCCCCAGACTCCTGCTCAGCCCCCAGACTCCTGATTCTCAGCCCCCAGGCTCCTGCTCAGCCCCCAGACTCCTGCTCAACCCCCAGACTCCTGCTCAGACAGTCTCCTGCTAAGCCCCCAGCCTCCTGCTCCTCAGCCCCCAGACTCCTGCTCAGCCCCCAGACTCCTAATCCTCAGCCCCAAGGCTCATGCTCAGCCCCCAGACTCCTGCTCAACCCCCAGACTCCTGCTCAGACCCCAGACTCCTGCTCAGCCCCCAGCCTCCTGCTCCTCAGCCCCCAGGCTCCTGCTCAACCCCCAGACTCCTGCTCAACCCCCAGACTCCTGCTCAGACAGTCTCCTGCTCAGCCCCCAGACTCCTACTCAGACCCCAGACTCCTGCTCAGACCCCAGACTCCAGCTCAGACCCTAGACTCCAGCTCAGCCCCCAGACTCCTGTTCAGCCCCCAGACTCCTGCTCAGCCCCCAGACACCAGCTCAGCCTTCAGACTCCTGCTCATCCCCCAGACTCCTGCTCATCACCCAGACTCCAGCCCCCAGACTCGTTCTCAGCCCCCAGACTCTCACTCAGTCCCCAGACTCCTGCTTAGCACCCAGACTCCTGCTCAGCCCCCAGACTCCTGCTCAGCCCCCAGACTCCTGCTCAGCCCCCAGACTCCTGCTGAGACTCCAGACTTCTGCTCACCCCCCAGACTCCTGCTCAGCCCCCGACTCCAGTTCAGCCCCCAGACTCCAGCTCAGCCCCCAGACTCCTGCTCAGCCCCCAGACTCCTACTCAACCACCAGACTCCTGCCCAGACAGTCTCCTGCTCAGCCCCCAGACTCCTGCTCAGCCCCCAGACTCCTGCTCAGCCCCCAGACTCCTGCTCCTCAGCCCCCAGGCTCCTGCTCAACCCCCAGACTCCTGCTCAACCCCCAGACTCCAGACTCCAGCCCCCAGACTCCTGCTCAGACAGTCTCCTGCTCAGCCCCCAGACTCCTACTCAGACCCCAGACTCCTGCTCAGACCACAGACACCAGCTCAGCCTCCAGACTTCTGCTCATCCCCCAGTCTCCTGCTCATCACCCAGACTCCAGACTCCAGCCCCCAGACTCCTGCTCAGCCCCCAGACTCCTGCTTAGCACCCAGACTCCTGCTCAGCCCCCAGACTACTGCTCAGCCCCCAGACTACTGCTCAGCCCCCAGACTACTGCTCAGCCCCCAGACTCCTGCTCAGCCCCCAGACTCCTGCTCAGACTCCAGACTCCTGCTCAGCCCCCAGACTCCTGCTCAGCCCCCGACTCCAGTTCAGCCCCCAGTCTCTTGCTCAGCCCCCAGACTCCGGCTCAGACCCCAGATGCCAGCTCAGCCCCCAGACTCCTGCTCATCCCCCAGACTCCTGCTCAGCCCCCAGACTCCTGCTCAGCCCCCAGACTCCTGCTCAGCCCCCAGACTCCTGCCATCCCCAGACTCCTGTTCAGCCCCCAGACTCCTGCTCAATCCCCAGACTCCAGCTCAGCCCCCAGACTCCTGCTCCTCAGCCTCCAGACTCCTTTTCACCCTCCAGACTCCAGACTTCAGCCCCCAGGCTCCTGCTCAAACCCCAGACACCTGCTCAGACAGACTCCTGCTCAGCCCTCAGATTCCTGCTCTGCATCCAGACTCCAGCTCACCCCCCAGACTTCAGCTCAGCCCCCAAACTCCTGCTCAGCTCCCAGACTCCAGCTCAGCCCCCAGACTCCTGCTCAGCCCCAGACCCCTGCTCAGCCCCAGATTACTGCTCCTCAGCCCCCAGACGCCTGCTTATCCCCGAGACTCCAGTTCAGCCCTCAGACTCCTTCTCCTCAGCTCCCAAACTCCTGCTCCTCAGCCTGCAGACTCCTGCTCAGCCTTCAGACTCCTGCTCAGACTCCTGCTCAGCCCCCAGACTCCTGCTCAGCACCAGACTCCTGCTCAGCCTCCAGCCTCCAGACTCCTGCTCAGCCCCACTACTCATGGTCAGCCCCCAGACTCATGCTCAGCCCCCATACTCCTGCTCAGCTCCCAGACTCCTGCTCAACCGACAGACTCCTGCTAAACCCTCAGACTCCTGCTCAGACAGTCTCCTGCTCAGCCCCCAGACTCTTACTCAGACCCCAGACTCCTGCTCTGACCCCAGACTCCAGCTCAGACCCAGACTCCAGCTCAGCCCCCAGACTCCTGCTCAGCCCCCAGACTCCTGCTCAGCCCCCAGACACCAGCTCAGCCTCCAGACTCCTGCTCATCCCCCAGACTCCTGCTCATCACCCAGACTCCAGACTCCAGCCCCCAGACTCCCGATCAGTCCCCAGACTTGCGCTTAGCACCCAGACTCATGCTTAGCCCCCATACTCCTGCTCAGCCCACAGACTCCTGCTCAGCCCCAGACTCCTGCTCCTCAGCCCCCAGACCCCTGCTCCTCAGCCCCCAGACTCCTCCTCAGCCCCAGACTCCTGCTCAGCCCCCAGACTCCTGCTCCTCAGCCCCCAGACTCCTGCTCCTCAGCCCCCAGACTCCTGATCTGCCTCCAGACTCCTGCTCATCTCACAGACTCCTGCTCAGTCCCCAGACTCCTGCTCAGACCCCAGACCCCTGCTCAGCCCCAGATTCCTGCTCCTCAGCCCCCCAGACTCCTGCTCAGCCCCCAGACTCCAGCTCAGCCCTTAGACTCCTGCTCAGCCCCTAGACTCCTGCTCAGCCTCCAGACTCCAGACTCCTGCCCCCATACTCCTGCTCCTTAGCCCCCAGCCTCCTGCTCAGACCCCAGAATCCTGCTCAGCCCCCAGATTCCTGCTCAGACCCCAGACGCCAGCTCAGCCCCCTGACTCCTGCTCCTCAGACTCCAGACTCCTTCTCACCCTCCAGACTCCAGACTTCAGCCCCCAGGCTCCTGCTCAACCTCCAGACTCCCGCTCAGTCCCCAGATTCCTGCTTAGCACCCAGACTCCTGCTCAGCCCCCAGACTCCAGCCCCCAGACTCCTGCTCAGCCCCCAGACTCCCGCTCAGTCCCCAGATTCCTGCTTAGCAGCCAGACTCCTGCTCAGCCCCCAGACTCCTGCTCAGCCCCCAGACTCCTGCTCAGCCCCCAGACTCCTGCTCAGACTCCAGACTCCTGCTCAGACTCCAGACTCCTGCTCAGCCCCCAGACTCCTGCTCAGCCCTTGACTCCAGTTCAGCCCCCAGACTCTTGCTCAGCCCCCAGACTCCTGCTCAGCCCTCACACTACTGCTCAGCCCCCAGACTCCAGCTCAGCCCCCAGGCTCCTGCTCAGCCCCCAGACTCCTGCCCAACCCCCAGACTCCTGCTCAGACAGTCTCCTGATCAGCCCCCAGACTCCTGCTCAGCCCCCAGACTCCTGTTCAGCCCCCAGCCTCCTGCTCCTCAGCCCCGAGGCTCCTGCTCAACCCCCAGACTCCTGCTCAGACCCCAGACTCCAGCTCAGACCCCTGACTCCAGCTCAGCCCCCAGACTCCTGCTCAGCCCCCAGACTCCTGCTCAGCCCCCAGACACCAGCTCAGCCTCCAGACTCCTGCTAAACCCCAGACTCCTGCTCATCACCCAGACTCCATACTCCAGCCCCCAGACTCCTGCTCAGACCCCAGATGCCAGCTCAGCCCCCAGACTCCTGCTCATCAACCCGAGACTCCTGCTCAGCCCCCAGACTCCTGCCATCCCCAGACTCCTGTTCAGCCCCCAGACTCCTGCTCAGTCCCCAGACTCCAGCTGAGCCCCCAGACTCCTGCTCCTCAGCCTACAGACTCCAGACTTCAGCCCCCAGGCTCCTGCTCAACCCCCAGACACCTGCTCAGACAGACTCCTGCTCAGCCCTCAGATTCCTGCTCTGCCTCCAGACTCCAGCTTAGCCCCCAGACTTTAGCTCAACACCCAGACTCCTGCTCAGCCCCCAGACTCCAGCTCAGCCCCCAGACTCCAGCTCAGCCCCCAGACTCCAGCTCAGCCCCCAGACCCCTGCTCAGCCCCAGATTCCTGCTCCTCAGCCCCCCAGACTCCTGCTCAGCCCTCAGACTCCTGCTCAGCCCTCAGACTCCTTCTCCTCAGCTCCCAGACTCCTGCTCCTCAGCCCCTAGACTCCTGCTCCTCAGCCTGCAGACTCCTGCTCAGCCTCCAGACTCCTGCTCAGCCACCAGACTCCTGCTCAGACAGTCTCCTGCTAAGCCCCCAGCCTCCCGATCAGCACCCAGACTCCTGCTCAGCCTCCAGACTCCTGCTTAGCCCCACTACTCATGCTCAGCCCCCATACTCCTGCTCAGCTCCCAGACTCCTGCTCAGCCCCCTGACTCCTGCTCCTCAGCCTCCAGACCCCTGCTCCTCAGCCCCCAGACTCCTGCTCAGCCCCCAGACTCCTGATTCTCAGCCCCCAGGCTCCTGCTCACCCCCCAGACTCCTGCTCAACCCCCAGACTCCTGCTCAGACGGTCTCCTGCTAAGCCCCCAGCCTCCTGCTCCTCAGCCCCCAGACTCCTGCTCAGCCCCCAGACTCCTAATCCTCAGCCCCAAGGCTCATGCTCAGCCCCCAGACTCCTGCTCAACCCCCAGACTCCTGCTCAGACCCCAGACTCCTGCTCAGCCCCCAGCCTCCTGCTCCTCAGCCCCCAGGCTCCTGCTCAACCCCCAGACTCCTGCTCAACCCCCAGACTCCTGCTCAGACAGTCTCCTGCTCAGCCCCCAGACTCCTACTCAGACCCCAGACTCCTGCTCAGACCCCAGACTCCAGCTCAGACCCTAGACTCCAGCTCAGCCCCCAGACTCCTGTTCAGCCCCCAGACTCCTGCTCAGCCCCCAGACACCAGCTCAGCCTTCAGACTCCTGCTCATCCCCCAGACTCCTGCTCATCACCCAGACTCCAGACCCAGACTCGTTCTCAGCCCCCAGACTCTCACTCAGTCCCCAGACTCCTGCTTAGCACCCAGACTCCTGCTCAGCCCCCAGACTCCTGCTCAGCCCCCAGACTCCTGCTCAGCCCCCAGACTCCTGCTGAGACTCCAGACTTCTGCTCACCCCCCAGACTCCTGCTCAGCCCCCGACTCCAGTTCAGCCCCCAGACTCCAGCTCAGCCCCCAGACTCCTGCTCAGCCCCCAGACTCCTACTCAACCCCCAGACTCCTGCCCAGACAGTCTCCTGCTCAGCCCCCAGACTCCTGCTCAGCCCCCAGACTCCTGCTCAGCCCCCAGACTCCTGCTCCTCAGCCCCCAGGCTCCTGCTCAACCCCCAGACTCCTGCTCATCCCCCAGACTCCAGACTCCAGCCCCCAGACTCCTGCTCAGACAGTCTCCTGCTCAGCCCCCAGACTCCTACTCAGACCCCAGACTCCTGCTCAGACCCCAGACACCAGCTCAGCCTCCAGACTCCTGCTCATCCCCCAGTCTCCTGCTCATCACCCAGACTCCAGACTCCAGCCCCCAGACTCCTGCTCAGCCCTTAGCCTCCCGCTCAGCCCCCAGACTCCTGCTTAGCACCCAGACTCCTGCTCAGCCCCCAGACTACTGCTCAGCCCCCAGACTCCTGCTCAGCCCCCAGACTCCTGCTCAGCCCCCAGACTCCTGCTCAGACTCCAGACTCCTGCTCAGCCCCCAGACTCCTGCTCAGCCCCCGACTCCAGTTCAGCCCCCAGTCTCTTGCTCAGCCCCCAGACTCCGGCTCAGACCCCAGATGCCAGCTCAGCCCCCAGACTCCTGCTCATCCCCCAGACTCCTGCTCAGCCCCCAGACTCCTGCTCAGCCCCCAGACTCCTGCTCAGCCCCCAGACTCCTGCCATCCCCAGACTCCTGTTCAGCCCCCAGACTCCTGTTCAGCCCCCAGACTCCTGCTCAATCCCCAGACTCCAGCTCAGCCCCCAGACTCCTGCTCCTCAGCCTCCAGACTCCTTTTCACCCTCCAGACTCCAGACTTCAGCCCCCAGGCTCCTGCTCAAACCCCAGACACCTGCTCAGACAGACTCCTGCTCAGCCCTCAGATTCCTGCTCTGCATCCAGACTCCAGCTCACCCCCCAGACTTCAGCTCAGCCCCCAAACTCCTGCTCAGCTCCCAGACTCCAGCTCAGCCCCCAGACTCCTGCTCAGCCCCAGACCCCTGCTCAGCCCCAGATTACTGCTCCTCAGCCCCCAGACGCCTGCTTATCCCCGAGACTCCAGTTCAGCCCTCAGACTCCTTCTCCTCAGCTCCCAAACTCCTGCTCCTCAGCCTGCAGACTCCTGCTCAGCCTTCAGACTCCTGCTCAGACTCCTGCTCAGCCCCCAGACTCCTGCTCAGCACCAGACTCCTGCTCAGCCTCCAGCCTCCAGACTCCTGCTCAGCCCCACTACTCATGGTCAGCCCCCAGACTCATGCTCAGCCCCCATACTCCTGCTCAGCTCCCAGACTCCTGCTCAACCGACAGACTCCTGCTCAACCCTCAGACTCCTGCTCAGACAGTCTCCTGCTCAGCCCCCAGACTCTTACTCAGACCCCAGACTCCTGCTCTGAATCCAGACTCCAGCTCAGACCCAGACTCCAGCTCAGCCCCCAGACTCCTGCTCAGCCCCCAGACTCCTGCTCAGCCCCCAGACACCAGCTCAGCCTCCAGACTCCTGCTCATCCCCCAGACTCCTGCTCATCACCCAGACTCCAGACTCCAGCCACCAGACTCCCGATCAGTCCCCAGACTTGCGCTTAGCACCCAGACTCCTGCTTAGCACCCATTCTCCTGCTCAGCACCCGGACTCCTGCTCAGCCCCCAGACTCCTGCTCAGCCCCCAGACTCCTGCTCAGACTCCAGACTCCTGCTCAGCCCCCAGACTCCTGCTCAGCCCCCAGACTCCTGCTCAGCCCCCGACTCCAGTTCAGCCCCAAGACTCTTGCTCAGCCCCCAGACTCCTGCTCAGCCCCTAGACTACTGCCCAGCCCCCAGACTCCAGCTCAGCCCCCAGACTCCTGATCCTCAGCCCCCAGACTCCTGCTCAGCCCCCAGACTCCTGCTAAACCCCAGACTCCTGCTCAGACAGTCTCCTGCTCAGCCCCCAGACTCCTGCTCAGCCCCCAGCCTCCTGCTCCTCAGCCCCCAGGCTCCTGCTCAACCCCAAGACTCCTGCTCAACCCCCAGACTCCTGCTCAGACAGTCTCCTGCTCAGCCCCCAGACTCCTACTCAGACCCCAGACTCCTGCTCAGACCCCAGACTCCTGCTCAGACCCCAGACTCCTGCTCAGACCCCAGACTCCAGCTCAGACCCCAGACTCCAGCTCAGACCCCAGACTCCAGCTCAGACCCCAGACTCCAGCTCAGCCCCCAGACTCCAGCTCAGCCCCCAGACTCCTGCTCATCCCCCAGAATCCTGCTCTTCACCCAGACTCCAGACTCCAGGACCCAGACTCCTGCTTAGCACCCAGACTCCTGCTCAGCCCCCAGACTCCTGCTTAGCCCCCAGACTCCTGCTCAGACTCCAGACTCCTGCTCAGCCCCCAGACTACTGCTCAGCTCCCAGACTCCAGCTCAGCCCCCAGACTCCTGCTCAGCCCCAGACCCTTGCTCAGCCCCAGATTACTGCTCCTCAGCCCCCAGACGCCTGCTCATCCCCGAGACTCCAGTTCAGCCCTCAGACTCCTTCTCCTCAGCTCCCAAACTCCTGCTCCTCAGCCTGCAGACTCCTGCTCAGCCTTCAGACTCCTGCTCAGACTCCTGCTCAGCCCCCAGACTCCTGCTCAGCACCAGACTCCTGCTCAGCCTCCAGCCTCCAGACTCCTGCTCAGCCCCACTACTCATGGTCAGCCCCCAGACTCATGCTCAGCCCCCATACTCCTGCTCAGCTCCCAGACTCCTGCTCAACCGACAGACTCCTGCTCAACCCTCAGACTCCTGCTCAGACAGTCTCCTGCTCAGCCCCCAGACTCTTACTCAGACCCCAGACTCCTGCTCAGACCCCAGACTCCAGCTCAGACCCAGACTCCAGCTCAGCCCCCAGACTCCTGCTCAGCCCCCAGACTCCTGCTCAGCCCCCAGACACCAGCTCAGCCTCCAGACTCCTGCTCATCCCCCAGACTCCTGCTCATCACCCAGACTCCAGACTCCAGCCCCCAGACTCCCGATCAGTCCCCAGACTTGCGCTTAGCACCCAGACTCCTGCTTAGCACCCATTCTCCTGCTCAGCACCCGGACTCCTGCTCAGCCCCCAGACTCCTGCTCAGCCCCCAGACTCCTGCTCAGACTCCAGACTCCTGCTCAGCCCCCAGACTCCTGCTCAGCCCCCGACTCCAGTTCAGCCCCAAGACTCTTGCTCAGCCCCCAGACTCCTGCTCAGCCCCTAGACTACTGCCCAGCCCCCAGACTCCAGCTCCTCCCCCAGACTCCAGCTCAGCCCCCAGACTCCTGATCCTCAGCCCCCAGGCTCCTGCTCAGCCCCCAGACTCCTGCTCAACCCCAGACTCCTGCTCAACCCCAGACTCCTGCTCAGACAGTCTCCTGCTCAGCCCCCAGACTCCTGTTCAGCCCCCAGCCTCCTGCTCCTCAGCCCCCAGGCTCCTGCTCAACCCCAAGACTCCTGCTCAACCCCCAGACTCCTGCTCAGACAGTCTCCTGCTCAGCCCCCAGACTCCTACTCAGACCCCAGACTCCTGCTCAGACCCCAGACTCCTGCTCAGACCCCAGCTCCAGCTCAGACCCCAGACTCCAGCTCAGCCCCCAGACTCCAGCTCAGCCCCCAGACTCCTGCTCATCCCCCAGAATCCTGCTCTTCACCCAGACTCCAGACTCCAGGACCCAGACTCCTGCTCAGCCCCCAGACTCCTGCTTAGCCCCCAGACTCCTGCTCAGACTCCAGACTCCTGCTCAGCCCCCAGACTACTGCTCAGCTCCCAGACTCCAGCTCAGCCCCCAGACTCCTGCTCAGCCCCAGACCCCTGCTCAGCCCCAGATTACTGCTCCTCAGCCCCCAGACGCCTGCTCATCCCCGAGACTCCAGTTCAGCCCTCAGACTCCTTCTCCTCAGCTCCCAAACTCCTGCTCCTCAGCCTGCAGACTCCTGCTCAGCCTTCAGACTCCTGCTCAGACTCCTGCTCAGCCCCCAGACTCCTGCTCAGCACCAGACTCCTGCTCAGCCTCCAGCCTCCAGACTCCTGCTCAGCCCCACTACTCACGGTCAGCCCCCAGACTCATGCTCAGCCCCCATACTCCTGCTCAGCTCCCAGACTCCTGCTCAACCGACAGACTCCTGCTCAACCCTCAGACTCCTGCTCAGACAGTCTCCTGCTCAGCCCCCAGACTCTTACTCAGACCCCAGACTCCTGCTCAGACCCCAGACTCCAGCTCAGACCCAGACTCCAGCTCAGCCCCCAGACTCCTGCTCAGCCCCCAGACTCCTGCTCAGCCCCCAGACACCAGCTCAGCCTCCAGACTCCTGCTCATCCCCCAGACTCCTGCTCATCACCCAGACTCCAGACTCCAGCCCCCAGACTCCCGATCAGTCCCCAGACTTGCGCTTAGCACCCAGACTCCTGCTTAGCACCCATTCTCCTGCTCAGCACCCGGACTCCTGCTCAGCCCCCAGACTCCTGCTCAGCCCCCAGACTCCTGCTCAGACTCCAGACTCCTGCTCAGCCCCCAGACTCCTGCTCAGCCCCCGACTCCAGTTCAGCCCCAAGACTCTTGCTCAGCCCCCAGACTCCTGCTCAGCCCCTAGACTACTGCCCAGCCCCCAGACTCCAGCTCAGCCCCCAGACTCCTGATCCTCACCCCCCAGGCTCCTGCTCAGCCCCCAGACTCCTGCTCAACCCCAGACTCCTGCTCAGACAGTCTCCTGCTCAGCCCCCAGACTCCTGCTCAGCCCCCAGCCTCCTGCTCCTCAGCCCCCAGGCTCCTGCTCAACCCCAAGACTCCTGCTCAACCCCCAGACTCCTGCTCAGACAGTCTCCTGCTCAGCCCCCAGACTCCTACTCAGACCCCAGACTCCTGCTCAGACCCCAGACTCCTGCTCAGACCCCAGACTCCAGCTCAGCCCCCAGACTCCAGCTCAGCCCCCAGACTCCAGCTCAGCCCCCAGACTCCAGCTCAGCCCCCAGACTCCAGCTCAGCCCCCAGACTCCTGCTCATCCCCCAGAATCCTGCTCTTCACCCAGACTCCAGACTCCAGGACCCAGACTCCTGCTTAGCACCCAGACTCCTGCTCAGCCCCCAGACTCCTGCTTAGCCCCCAGACTCCTGCTCAGACTCCAGACTCCTGCTCAGCCCCCAGACTACTGCTCAGCCCCCAGACTACTGCTCAGCACCCAGACTCCATCTCAGCCCGCAGACTCCATCTCAGCCTGCAGACTCCTGCTCAGACTCCTGCTCAGCCTCCAGACTCCAGCTCAGCCCCCAGACTCCTGCTCAGCACCCAGACTCCTGCTCAGCCCCCAGACTACTGCTCAGCCCCCAGACTCCAGCTCTGCCCCCAGACTCCATCTCAGCCTGCAGACTCCTGCTCAGCCTGCAGACTCCTGCTCAGACTCCTGTTCAGCCTCCAGACTCCAGCTCAACCCCCAGACTCCTGCTCAGCACCCAGACTCCTGCTCAGCCTCCAGACTCCAGACTCCTGCTCAGCCCCACAACTCATGATCAGACCCCAGACTCATGCTTAGCCCCCATACTCCTGCTCTGCCCCCAGACTCCTGCTCAGCCCCCAGACTCCTGCTCCTCAGCCCCCAGGATCCTGCTCAGCCCCCAGACTCCTGCTCAGCCCTCGACTCCAGTTCAGCCCCCAGACTCTTGCTCAGCCCCCAGACTCCTGCTCAGCCCCCACACTACTGCTCAGCCCCCAGACTCCAGCTCAGCCCCCAGACTCCTGATCCTCAGCCCCCAGGCTCCTGCTCAGCCCCCAGACTCCTGCCCAACCCCCAGACTCCTGCCCAACCCCCAGACTCCTGCTCAGACAGTCTCCTGATCAGCCCCCAGACTCCTGCTCAGCCCCCAGACTCCTGCTCAGCCCCCAGCCTCCTGCTCCTCAGCCCCGAGGCTCCTGCTCAACCCCCAGACTCCTGCTCAACCCCCAGACTCCTGCTCAGACAGTCTCCTGCGCAGCCCCCAGACTCCTACTCAGACCCCAGACTCCTGCTCAGACCCCAGACTCCAGCTCAGACCCCAGACTCCAGCTCAGCCCCCAGACTCCTGCTCAGCCCCCAGACTCCTGCTCAGCCCCCAGACACCAGCTCTGACCCCAGACTCCATCTCAGCCCCCAGACTCCAGCTCAGCCCCCAGACTCCTGCTCAGCCCCCAGACTCCAGCTCAGCCCCCAGACTCCTGCTTAGCCCCCAGACCCCTGCTCAGCCCTCAGACTCCTGCTCAGCCCCTAGACTCCTGCTCAGCCTCCAGACTCCAGACTCCTGCCCCCAGACTCCTGTTCCTCAGCCCCCAACCTCCTGCTCAGACCCCAGAATCCTGCTCAGACCCCAGAGTCCTGCTCAGCCCCCAGACTCCTGCTCAGACCCCAGACTCCTGCTCATCCCCCAGACTCCTGCTCAGCCCCCAGACTCCTGCTCAGCCCCCAGACTTCTGCCATCCCCAGACCCCTGCTCAGCCCCCAGACTCCTGCTTAGTCCCCAGACTCCATCTCAGCCCCCAGACTCCTGCTCCTTGGCCTCCCGACTCCTGCTCACCCTCCAGACTCCAGACTTCAGCCCCCAGTCGCATGCTCTGCCCCCAGACTCCTGCTCAGCCCCCAGACTCCTGCTCAGACAGACTCCTGCTCAGCCCTCAGACTCCTGATCTGCCTCCAGACTCCAGCTCAGCCCCCAGACTTCAGCTCAGCCCCCAGACTCCTGCTCAGCCCCCAGACTCCTGCTCAGCCCCCAGACTCCTGCTCAGCACCCAGACTCCTGCTCAGCCCCCAGACTACTGCTCAGCCCCCAGACTCCAGCTCTGCCCCCAGACTCCATCTCAGCCCGCAGACTCCATCTCAGCCTGCAGACTCCTGCTCAGACTCCTGTTCAGCCTCCAGACTCCAGCTCAGCCCCCAGACTCCTGCTCAGCACCCAGACTCCAGCTCAGCCCCCAGACTCCTGATCCTCAGCCCCCAGGCTCCTGCTCAGCCCCCAGACTCCTGCTCAACCCCAGACTCCTGCTCAGACAGTCTCCTGCTCAGCCCCCAGACTCCTGCTCAGCCCCCAGCCTCCTGCTCCTCAGCCCCCAGGCTCCTGCTCAACCCCAAGACTCCTGCTCAACCCCCAGACTCCTGCTCAGACAGTCTCCTGCTCAGCCCCCAGACTCCTACTCAGACCCCAGACTCCTGCTCAGACCCCAGACTCCTGCTCAGACCCCAGACTCCAGCTCAGCCCCCAGACTCCAGCTCAGCCCCCAGACTCCAGCTCAGCCCCCAGACTCCAGCTCAGCCCCCAGACTCCAGCTCAGCCCCCAGACTCCTGCTCATCCCCCAGAATCCTGCTCTTCACCCAGACTCCAGACTCCAGGACCCAGACTCCTGCTTAGCACCCAGACTCCTGCTCAGCCCCCAGACTCCTGCTTAGCCCCCAGACTCCTGCTCAGACTCCAGACTCCTGCTCAGCCCCCAGACTACTGCTCAGCCCCCAGACTACTGCTCAGCACCCAGACTCCATCTCAGCCCGCAGACTCCATCTCAGCCTGCAGACTCCTGCTCAGACTCCTGCTCAGCCTCCAGACTCCAGCTCAGCCCCCAGACTCCTGCTCAGCACCCAGACTCCTGCTCAGCCCCCAGACTACTGCTCAGCCCCCAGACTCCAGCTCTGCCCCCAGACTCCATCTCAGCCTGCAGACTCCTGCTCAGCCTGCAGACTCCTGCTCAGACTCCTGTTCAGCCTCCAGACTCCAGCTCAGCCCCCAGACTCCTGCTCAGCACCCAGACTCCTGCTCAGCCTCCAGACTCCAGACTCCTGCTCAGCCCCACAACTCATGATCAGACCCCAGACTCATGCTTAGCCCCCATACTCCTGCTCTGCCCCCAGACTTCTGCTCAGCCCCCAGACTCCTGCTCCTCAGCCCCCAGGATCCTGCTCAGCCCCCAGACTCCTGCTCAGCCCTCGACTCCAGTTCAGCCCCCAGACTCTTGCTCAGCCCCCAGACTCCTGCTCAGCCCCCACACTACTGCTCAGCCCCCAGACTCCAGCTCAGCCCCCAGACTCCTGATCCTCAGCCCCCAGGCTCCTGCTCAGCCCCCAGACTCCTGCCCAACCCCCAGACTCCTGCCCAACCCCCAGACTCCTGCTCAGACAGTCTCCTGATCAGCCCCCAGACTCCTGCTCAGCCCCCAGACTCCTGCTCAGCCCCCAGCCTCCTGCTCCTCAGCCCCGAGGCTCCTGCTCAACCCCCAGACTCCTGCTCAACCCCCAGACTCCTGCTCAGACAGTCTCCTGCGCAGCCCCCAGACTCCTACTCAGACCCCAGACTCCTGCTCAGACCCCAGACTCCAGCTCAGACCCCAGACTCCAGCTCAGCCCCCAGACTCCTGCTCAGCCCCCAGACTCCTGCTCAGCCCCCAGACACCAGCTCTGACCCCAGACTCCACCTCAGCCCCCAGACTCCAGCTCAGCCCCCAGACTCCTGCTCAGCCCCCAGACTCCAGCTCAGCCCCCAGACTCCTGCTTAGCCCCCAGACCCCTGCTCAGCCCTCAGACTCCTGCTCAGCCCCTAGACTCCTGCTCAGCCTCCAGACTCCAGACTCCTGCCCCCAGACTCCTGTTCCTCAGCCCCCAACCTCCTGCTCAGACCCCAGAATCCTGCTCAGACCCCAGAGTCCTGCTCAGCCCCCAGACTCCTGCTCAGACCCCAGACTCCTGCTCATCCCCCAGACTCCTGCTCAGCCCCCAGACTCCTGCTCAGCCCCCAGACTTCTGCCATCCCCAGACCCCTGCTCAGCCCCCAGACTCCTGCTTAGTCCCCAGACTCCATCTCAGCCCCCAGACTCCTGCTCCTTGGCCTCCTGACTCCTGCTCACCCTCCAGACTCCAGACTTCAGCCCCCAGTCGCATGCTCTGCCCCCAGACTCCTGCTCAGCCCCCAGACTCCTGCTCAGACAGACTCCTGCTCAGCCCTCAGACTCCTGATCTGCCTCCAGACTCCAGCTCAGCCCCCAGACTTCAGCTCAGCCCCCAGACTCCTGCTCAGCCCCCAGACTCCTGCTCAGCCCCCAGACTCCTGCTCAGCACCCAGACTCCTGCTCAGCCCCCAGACTACTGCTCAGCCCCCAGACTCCAGCTCTGCCCCCAGACTCCATCTCAGCCCGCAGACTCCATCTCAGCCTGCAGACTCCTGCTCAGACTCCTGTTCAGCCTCCAGACTCCAGCTCAGCCCCCAGACTCCTGCTCAGCACCCAGACTCCTGCTCAGCCTCCAGACTCCAGACTCCTGCTCAGCCCCCAGACTCCTGCTCAGACTCCAGACTCCTGCTCAGCCCCCAGACTCCTGCTCAGCCCCCGACTCCAGTTCAGCCCCAAGACTCTTGCTCAGCCCCCAGACTCCTGCTCAGCCCCTAGACTACTGCCCAGCCCCCAGAATCCAGCTCAGCCCCCAGACTCCTGATCCTCAGCCCCCAGGCTCCTGCTCAGCCCCCAGACTCCTGCTAAACCCCAGACTCCTGCTAAGACAGTCTCCTGCTCAGCCCCAAGACTCCTGCTCAGCCCCCAGCCTCCTGCTCCTCAGCCCCCAGGCTCCTGCTCAACCCCAAGACTCCTGCTCAACCCCCAGACTCCTGCTCAGACAGTCTCCTGCTCAGCCCCCAGACTCCTACTCAGACCCCAGACTCCTGCTCAGACCCCAGACTCCTGCTCAGACCCCAGACTCCAGCTCAGACCCCAGACTCCAGCTCAGCCCCCAGACTCCAGCTCAGCCCCCAGACTCCTGCTCATCCCCCAGAATCCTGCTCTTCACCCAGACTCCAGACTCCAGGACCCAGACTCCTGCTTAGCACCCAGACTCCTGCTCAGCCCCCAGACTCCTGCTTAGCCCCCAGACTCCTGCTCAGACTCCAGACTCCTGCTCAGCCCCCAGACTACTGCTCAGCTTCCAGACTCCAGCTCAGCCCCCAGACTCCAGCTCAGCCCCCAGACTCCTGCTCAGCCCCAGACCCCTGCTCAGCCCCAGATTACTGCTCCTCAGCCCCCAGACGCCTGCTCATCCCCGAGACTCCAGTTCAGCCCTCAGACTCCTTCTCCTCAGCTCCCAAACTCCTGCTCCTCAGCCTGCAGACTCCTGCTCAGCCTTCAGACTCCTGCTCAGACTCCTGCTCAGCCCCCAGACTCCTGCTCAGCACCAGACTCCTGCTCAGCCTCCAGCCTCCAGACTCCTGCTCAGCCCCACTACTCATGGTCAGCCCCCAGACTCATGCTCAGCCCCCATACTCCTGCTCAGCTCCCAGACTCCTGCTCAACCGACAGACTCCTGCTCAACCCTCAGACTCCTGCTCAGACAGTCTCCTGCTCAGCCCCCAGACTCTTACTCAGACCCCAGACTCCTGCTCAGACCCCAGACTCCAGCTCAGACCCAGACTCCAGCTCAGCCCCCAGACTCCAGCTCAGCCCCCAGACTCCAGCTCAGCCCCCAGACTCCTGCTCAGCCCCCAGACTCCTGCTCAGCCCCCAGACACCAGCTCAGCCTCCAGACTCCTGCTCATCCCCCAGACTCCTGCTCATCACCCAGACTCCAGACTCCAGCCCCCAGACTCCCGATCAGTCCCCAGACTTGCGCTTAGCACCCAGACTCCTGCTTAGCACCCATTCTCCTGCTCAGCACCCGGACTCCTGCTCAGCCCCCAGACTCCTGCTCAGCCCCCAGACTCCTGCTCAGCCCCCAGACTCCTGCTCAGCCCCCAGACTCCTGCTCAGCCCCCGACTCCAGTTCAGCCCCAAGACTCTTGCTCAGCCCCCAGACTCCTGCTCAGCCCCTAGACTACTGCCCAGCCCCCAGACTCCAGCTCAGCCCCCAGACTCCTGATCCTCAGCCCCCAGGCTCCTGCTCAGCCCCCAGACTCCTGCTCAACCCCAGACTCCTGCTCAGACAGTCTCCTGCTCAGCTCCCAGACTCCTGCTCAGCCCCCAGCCTCCTGCTCCTCAGCCCCCAGGCTCCTGCTCAACCCCAAGACTCCTGCTCAACCCCCAGACTCCTGCTCAGACAGTCTCCTGCTCAGCCCCCAGACTCCTACTCAGACCCCAGACTCCTGCTCAGACCCCAGACTCCTGCTCAGACCCCAGACTCCTGCTCAGACCCCAGACTCCAGCTCAGCCCCCAGACTCCAGCTCAGCCCCCAGACTCCTGCTCATCCCCCAGAATCCTGCTCTTCACCCAGACTCCAGACTCCAGGACCCAGACTCCTGCTTAGCACCCAGACTCCTGCTCAGCCCCCAGACTCCTGCTTAGCCCCCAGACTCCTGCTCAGACTCCAGACTCCTGCTCAGCCCCCAGACTACTGCTCAGCCCCCAGACTCCAGCTCAGCACCCAGACTCCATCTCAGCCCGCAGACTCCATCTCAGCCTGCAGACTCCTGCTCAGACTCCTGCTCAGCCTCCAGACTCCAGCTCAGCCCCCAGACTCCTGCTCAGCACCCAGACTCCTGCTCAGCCCCCAGACTACTGCTCAGCCCCCAGACTCCAGCTCTGCCCCCAGACTCCATCTCAGCCCGCAGACTCCATCTCAGCCTGCAGACTCCTGCTCAGACTCCTGTTCAGCCTCCAGACTCCAGCTCAGCCCCCAGACTCCTGCTCAGCACCCAGACTCCTGCTCAGCCTCCAGACTCCAGACTCCTGCTCAGCCCCACAACTCATGATCAGACCCCAGACTCATGCTTAGCCCCCATACTCCTGCTCTGCCCCCAGACTCCTGCTCAGCCCCCAGACTCCTGCTCCTCAGCCCCCAGGATCCTGCTCAGCCCCCAGACTCCTGCTCAGCCCTCGACTCCAGTTCAGCCCCCAGACTCTTGCTCAGCCCCCAGACTCCTGCTCAGCCCCCACACTACTGCTCAGCCCCCAGACTCCAGCTCAGCCCCCAGACTCCTTATCCTCAGCCCCCAGGCTCCTGCTCAGCCCCCAGACTCCTGCCCAACCCCCAGACTCCTGCTCAGACAGTCTCCTGATCAGCCCCCAGACTCCTGCTCAGCCCCCAGACTCCTGTTCAGCCCCCAGCCTCCTGCTCCTCAGCCCCGAGGCTCCTGCTCAACCCCCAGACTCCTGCTCAACCCCCAGACTCCTGCTCAGACAGTCTCCTGCGCAGCCCCCAGACTCCTACTCAGACCCCAGACTCCTGCTCAGACCCCAGACTCCAGCTCAGACCCCAGACTCCAGCTCAGCCCCCAGACTCCAGCTCAGCCCCCAGACTCCTGCTCAGCCCCCAGACACCAGCTCAGCCTCCAGACTCCTGCTAATCCCCAGACTCCTGCTCATCACCCAGACTCCATACTCCAGCCCCCAGACTCCTGCTCAGCCCCCAGACTCCCGCTCAGCCCCCAGACTCCTGCTTAGCACCCAGACTCCTGCTCAGCACCCAGACTCCTGCTCAGCCCCCAGACTCCTGCTCAGCCCCCAGACTCCTGCTCAGCCCCCAGCCTCCTGCTCAGCCCCCAGACTCCTGCTTAGCCCCCAGACCCCTGCTCAGCCCTCAGACTCCTGCTCAGCCCCTAGACTCCTGCTCAGCCTCCAGACTCCAGACTCCTGCCCCCAGACTCCTGCTCCTCAGCCCCCAACCTCCTGCTCAGACCCCAGAATCCTGCTCAGACCCCAGAATCCTGCTCAGCCCCCAGACTCCTGCTCGGACCCCAGACTCCTGCTCATCCCCCAGACTCCTGCTCAGCCCCCAGACTCCTGCTCAGCCCCCAGAATTCTGCCATCCCCAGACCCCTGCTCAGCCCCCAGACTCCTGCTTAGTCCCCAGACTCCAGCTCAGCCCCCAGACTCCTGCTCCTTGGCCTCCCGACTCCTGCTCACCCTCCAGACTCCAGACTTCAGCCCCCAGTCGCATGCTCTGCCCCCAGACTCCTGCTCAGCCCCCAGACTCCTGCTCAGACAGACTCCTGCTCAGCCCTCAGACTCCTGATCTGCCTCCAGACTCCAGCTCAGCCCCCAGACTTCAGCTCAGCCCCCAGACTCCTGCTCAGCCCCCAGACTCCATCTCAGCCCCCAGACTCCTGCTCGGACCCCAGACCCCTGCTCAGCCCCAGATTCCTGCTCCTCAGCCCCCCAGACTCCTGCTCAGCCCCCAGACTCCAGCTCATCCCTCAGACTCCTGCTCCTCAGCTCCCAGACTCCTGCTCCTCAACCCCCAGACTCCTGCTCATCAGTCCCCAGACTCCTGCTCAGCCCCCAGACTACTGCTCAGCCCCCAGACTCCAGCTCAGCCCCCAGACTCCATCTCAGCCTGCAGACTCCATCTCAGCCTGCAGACTCCTGCTCAGCCTCCAGACTCCTGCTCAGCCTCCAGACTCCAGCTCAGCCCCAGACTCCTGCTCAGCACCCAGACTCCTGCTCAGCCTCCAGACTCCAGACTCCTGCTCAGCCCCACAACTCATGCTCAGCTCCCAGACTCATGCTTAGCCCCCATACTCCTGCTCAGCCCACAGACTCCTGCGCAGCCCCCAGACTCCTGCTCCTCAGCCCCCAGACCCCTGCTCCTCAGCCCACAGACGCCTCCTCAGCCCCAGACTCCTGCTCAGCCCCCAGACCCCTGCTCCTCAGCCCCCAGACTCCTGCTCCTCAGCACTCAGACTCCTGATCTGCCTCCAGACTCCTGCTCATCTCACAGACTCCTGCTCAGTCCCCAGACTCCTGCTCAGCCCCCAGACCCCTGCTCAGCCCCAGATTCCTGCTCCTCAGCCCCCCAGACTCCTGCTCAGCCCCCAGACTCCAGCTCAGCCCTTAGACTCCTGCTCAGCCCCTAGACTCCTGCTCAGCCTCCAGACTCCAGACTCCTGCCCCCATACTCCTGCTCCTTAGCCCCCAACCTCCTGCTCAGACCCCAGAATCCTGCTCAGCCCCCAGACTCCTGCTCAGACCCCAGACGCCAGCTCAGCCCCCAGACTCCTGCTCCTCAGCCTCCAGACTCCTTCTCACCCTCCAGACTTCAGCCCCCAGGCTCCTGCTCAACCTCCAGACTCCTGCTCATCCCCCAGACTCCTGCTCATCACCCAGACTCCAGCCCCCAGACTCCAGCTCAGCCCCCAGACTCCCGCTCAGTCCCCAGATTCCTGCTTAGCACCCAGACTCCTGCTCAGCCCCCAGACTCCTGCTCAGCCCCCAGACTCCTGCTCAGCCCCCAGACTCCTGCTCAGCCCCCAGACTCCTGCTCAGCCCCCAGACTCCTGCTCAGACTCCAGACTCCTGCTCAGCCCCCAGACTCCTGCTCAGCCCTCGACTCCAGTTCAGCCCCCAGACTCTTGCTCAGCCCCCAGACTCCTGCTCAGCCCTCACACTACTGCTCAGCCCCCAGACTCCAGCTCAGCCCCCAGACTCCTGATCCTCAGCCCCCAGGCTCCTGCTCAGCCCCCAGACTCCTGCCCAACCCCCAGACTCCTGCTCAGACAGTCTCCTGATCAGCCCCCAGACTCCTGCTCAGCCCCCAGACTCCTGTTCAGCCCCCAGCCTCCTGCTCCTCAGCCCCGAGGCTCCTGCTCAACCCCCAGACTCCTGCTCAGACCCCAGACTCCAGCTCAGACCCCTGACTCCAGCTCAGCCCCCAGACTCCTGATCAGCCCTCGACTCCAGTTCAGCCCCCAGACTCTTGCTCAGCCCCCAGACTCCTGCTCAGCCCCCACACTACTTCTCAGCCCCCAGACTCCAGCTCAGCCCCCAGACTCCTGATCCTCAGCCCCCAGGCTCCTGCTCAGCCCCCAGACTCCTGCCCAACCCCCAGACTCCTGCTCAGACAGTCTCCTGATCAGCCCCCAGACTCCTGCTCAGCCCCCAGACTCCTGTTCAGCCCCCAGCCTCCTGCTCCTCAGCCCCGAGGCTCCTGCTCAACCCCCAGACTCCTGCTCAGACCCCAGACTCCAGCTCAGACCCCTGACTCCCGCTCAGCCCCCAGACTCCTGCTCAGCCACCAGACTCCTGCTCAGCCACCAGACTCCTGCTTAGACTCCAGACTCCTGCTCACCCTCCAGACTCCTGCTCAGCCCCCGACTCCAGTTCAGCCCCCAGTCTCTTGCTCAGCCCCAAGACTCCTGCTCAGACCCCAGACGCCAGCTCAGCCCCCAGACTCCTGCTCATCCCCAAGACTCCTGCTCAGCCCCCAGACTCCTGCCATCCCCAGACTCCTGTTCAGCCCCCAGACTCCTGCTCAGTCCCCAGACTCCAGCTGAGCCCCCAGACTCCTGCTACTCAGCCTACAGACTCCAGACTTCAGCCCCCAGGCTCCTGCTCAACCCCCAGACACCTGCTCAGACAGACTCCTGCTCAGCCCTCAGATTCCTGCTCTGCCTCCAGACTCCAGCTTAGCCCCCAGACTTTAGCTCAACCCCCAGACTCCTGCTCAGCCCCCAGACTCCAGCTCAGCCCCCATACTCCTGCTCAGCCCCAGACCCCTGCTCAGCCCCAGATTCCTGCTCCTCAGCCCCCCAGACTCCTGCTCGGCACTCAGACTCCTGCTCAGCCCTCAGACTCCTTCTCCTCAGCTCCCAGACTCCTGCTCCTCAGCCCCCAGACTCCTGCTCCTCAGCCTGCAGACTCCTGCTCAGCCTCCAGACTCCTGCTCAGCCACCAGACTCCTGCTCAGACAGTCTCCTGCTAAGCCCCCAGCCTCCTGATCAGCACCCAGACTCCTGCTCAGCCTCCAGACTCCTGCTCAGCCCCACTACTCATGCTCAGCCCCCATACTCCTGCTCAGCTCCCAGACTCCTGCTCAGCCCCCTGACTCCTGCTCCTCAGCCCCCAGACCCCTGCTCCTCAGCCCCCAGACTCCTGCTCAGCCCCCAGACTCCTGATCCTCAGCCCCCAGGCTCCTGCTCAGCCCCCAGACTCCTGCTCAGCCTCCAGACTACTGCTCAGCTCCCAGACTCCAGCTCAGCCCCCAGACTCCAGCTCAGCCCCCAGACTCCTGCTCAGCCCCAGACCCCTGCTCAGCCCCAGATTACTGCTCCTCAGCCCCCAGACGCCTGCTCATCCCCGAGACTCCAGTTCAGCCCTCAGACTCCTTCTCCTCAGCTCCCAAACTCCTGCTCCTCAGCCTGCAGACTCCTGCTCAGCCTTCAGACTCCTGCTCAGACTCCTGCTCAGCCCCCAGACTCCTGCTCAGCACCAGACTCCTGCTCAGCCTCCAGACTCCTGCTCAGCCCCACTACTCATGGTCAGCCCCCAGACTCATGCTCATCCCCCATACTCCTGCTCAGCTCCCAGACTCCTGCTCAACCGACAGACTCCTGCTCAACCCTCAGACTCCTGCTCAGACAGTCTCCTGCTCAGCCCCCAGACTCTTACTCAGACCCCAGACTCTTGCTCAGACCCCAGACTCCAGCTCAGACCCAGACTCCAGCTCAGCCCCCAGACTCCAGCTCAGCCCCCAGACTCCAGCTCAGCCCCCAGACTCCTGCTCAGCCCCCAGACTCCTGCTCAGCCCCCAGACACCAGCTCAGCCTCCAGACTCCTGCTCATCCCCCAGACTCCTGCTCATCACCCAGACTCCAGACTCCAGCCCCCAGACTCCCGATCAGTCCCCAGACTTGCGCTTAGCACCCAGACTCCTGCTTAGCACCCATTCTCCTGCTCAGCACCCGGACTCCTGCTCAGCCCCCAGACTCCTGCTCAGCCCCCAGACTCCTGCTCAGCCCCCAGACTCCTGCTCAGCCCCCAGACTCCTGCTCAGCCCCCGACTCCAGTTCAGCCCCAAGACTCTTGCTCAGCCCCCAGACTCCTGCTCAGCCCCTAGACTACTGCCCAGCCCCCAGACTCCAGCTCAGCCCCCAGACTCCTGATCCTCAGCCCCCAGGCTCCTGCTCAGCCCCCAGACTCCTGCTCAACCCCAGACTCCTGCTCAGACAGTCTCCTGCTCAGCTCCCAGACTCCTGCTCAGCCCCCAGCCTCCTGCTCCTCAGCCCCCAGGCTCCTGCTCAACCCCAAGACTCCTGCTCAACCCCCAGACTCCTGCTCAGACAGTCTCCTGCTCAGCCCCCAGACTCCTACTCAGACCCCAGACTCCTGCTCAGACCCCAGACTCCTGCTCAGACCCCAGACTCCTGCTCAGACCCCAGACTCCAGCTCAGCCCCCAGACTCCAGCTCAGCCCCCAGACTCCTGCTCATCCCCCAGAATCCTGCTCTTCACCCAGACTCCAGACTCCAGGACCCAGACTCCTGCTTAGCACCCAGACTCCTGCTCAGCCCCCAGACTCCTGCTTAGCCCCCAGACTCCTGCTCAGACTCCAGACTCCTGCTCAGCCCCCAGACTACTGCTCAGCCCCCAGACTCCAGCTCAGCACCCAGACTCCATCTCAGCCCGCAGACTCCATCTCAGCCTGCAGACTCCTGCTCAGACTCCTGCTCAGCCTCCAGACTCCAGCTCAGCCCCCAGACTCCTGCTCAGCACCCAGACTCCTGCTCAGCCCCCAGACTACTGCTCAGCCCCCAGACTCCAGCTCTGCCCCCAGACTCCATCTCAGCCCGCAGACTCCATCTCAGCCTGCAGACTCCTGCTCAGACTCCTGTTCAGCCTCCAGACTCCAGCTCAGCCCCCAGACTCCTGCTCAGCACCCAGACTCCTGCTCAGCCTCCAGACTCCAGACTCCTGCTCAGCCCCACAACTCATGATCAGACCCCAGACTCATGCTTAGCCCCCATACTCCTGCTCTGCCCCCAGACTCCTGCTGAGCCCCCAGACTCCTGCTCCTCAGCCCCCAGGATCCTGCTCAGCCCCCAGACTCCTGCTCAGCCCTCGACTCCAGTTCAGCCCCCAGACTCTTGCTCAGCCCCCAGACTCCTGCTCAGCCCCCACACTACTGCTCAGCCCCCAGACTCCAGCTCAGCCCCCAGACTCCTTATCCTCAGCCCCCAGGCTCCTGCTCAGCCCCCAGACTCCTGCCCAACCCCCAGACTCCTGCTCAGACAGTCTCCTGATCAGCCCCCAGACTCCTGCTCAGCCCCCAGACTCCTGTTCAGCCCCCAGCCTCCTGCTCCTCAGCCCCGAGGCTCCTGCTCAACCCCCAGACTCCTGCTCAACCCCCAGACTCCTGCTCAGACAGTCTCCTGCGCAGCCCCCAGACTCCTACTCAGACCCCAGACTCCTGCTCAGACCCCAGACTCCAGCTCAGACCCCAGACTCCAGCTCAGCCCCCAGACTCCAGCTCAGCCCCCAGACTCCTGCTCAGCCCCCAGACTCCTGCTCAGCCCCCAGACACCAGCTCAGCCTCCAGACTCCTGCTAATCCCCAGACTCCTGCTCATCACCCAGACTCCATACTCCAGCCCCCAGACTCCTGCTCAGCCCCCAGACTCCCGCTCAGCCCCCAGACTCCTGCTTAGCACCCAGACTCCTGCTCAGCACCCAGACTCCTGCTCAGCCCCCAGACTCCTGCTCAGCCCCCAGACTCCTGCTCAGCCCCCAGCCTCCTGATCAGCCCCCAGACTCCTGATCAGTCCCCAGACTCCTGCTTAGTCCCCAGACTCCTGCTCCTCGGCCTCCAGACTTGTGCTCATCCCCCAGACTCCTGCTCAGACATACTCCTGCTCAGCCCTCAGACTCCTGCTCTGCCTCCGGACTCCATCTCAGCCCCCAGACTCCATCTCAGCCCCCAGACTCCAGCTCAGCCCCCAGACTCCTGCTCAGCCCCCAGACTCCAGCTCAGCCCCCAGACTCCAGCTCAGCCCCCAGACTCCAGCTCAGCCCCCAGACTCCAGCTCAGCCCCCAGACTCCAGCTCAGCCCCCAGACTCCTGCTTAGCCCCCAGACCCCTGCTCAGCCCTCAGACTCCTGCTCAGCCCCTAGACTCCTGCTCAGCCTCCAGACTCCAGACTCCTGCCCCCAGACTCCTGCTCCTCAGCCCCCAACCTCCTGCTCAGACCACAGAATCCTGCTCAGACCCCAGAGTCCTGCTCAGCCCCCAGACTCCTGCTCAGACCCCAGACTCCTGCTCATCCCCCAGACTCCTGCTCAGCCCCCAGACTCCTGCTCAGCCCCCAGATTTCTGCCATCCCCAGACCCCTGCTCAGCCCCCAGACTCCTGCTTAGTCCCCAGACTCCATCTCAGCCCCCAGACTCCTGCTCCTTGGCCTCCCGACTCCTGCTCACCCTCCAGACTCCAGACTTCAGCCCCCAGTCGCATGCTCTGCCCCCAGACTCCTGCTCAGCCCCCAGACTCCTGCTCAGACAGACTCCTGCTCAGCCCTCAGACTCCTGATCTGCCTCCAGACTCCAGCTCAGCCCCCAGACTTCAGCTCAGCCCCCAGACTCCTGCTCAGCCCCCAGACTCCTGCTCAGCACCCAGACTCCTGCTCAGCCCCCAGACTACTGCTCAGCCCCCAGACTCCAGCTCTGCCCCCAGACTCCATCTCAGCCCGCAGACTCCATCTCAGCCTGCAGACTCCTGCTCAGACTCCTGTTCAGCCTCCAGACTCCAGCTCAGCCCCCAGACTCCTGCTCAGCACCCAGACTCCTGCTCAGCCTCCAGACTCCAGACTCCTGCTCAGCCCCACAACTCATGATCAGACCCCAGACTCATGCTTAGCCCCCATACTCCTGCTCTGCCCCCAGACTCCTGCTCAGCCCCCAGACTCCTGCTCCTCAGCCCCCAGGATCCTGCTCAGCCCCCAGACTCCTGCTCAGCCCTCGACTCCAGTTCAGCCCCCAGACTCTTGCTCAGCCCCCAGACTCCTGCTCAGCCCCCACACTACTGCTCAGTCCCCAGACTCCAGCTCAGCCCCCAGACTCCTGATCCTCAGCCCCCAGGCTCCTGCTCAGCCCCCAGACTCCTGCCCAACCCCCAGACTCCTGCTCAGACAGTCTCCTGATCAGCCCCCAGACTCCTGCTCAGCCCCCAGACTCCTGTTCAGCCCCCAGCCTCCTGCTCCTCAGCCCCGAGGCTCCTGCTCAACCCCCAGACTCCTGCTCAACCCCCAGACTCCTGCTCAGACAGTCTCCTGCGCAGCCCCCAGACTCCTACTCAGACCCCAGACTCCTGCTCAGACCCCAGACTCCAGCTCAGACCCCAGACTCCAGCTCAGCCCCCAGACTCCTGCTCAGCCCCCAGACTCCTGCTCAGCCTCCAGACACCAGCTCAGCCTCCAGACTCCTGCGAATCCCCAGACTCCCGCTCATCACCCAGACTCCATACTCCAGCCCCCAGACTCCTGCTCACCCCACAGACTCCCGCTCAGCCCCCAGACTCCTGCATAGCACCCAGACTCCTGCTCAGCACCCAGACTCCTGCTCAGCCCCCAGACTCCTGCTCAGCCCCCAGCCTCCTGATCAGTCCCCAGACTTCTGCTTAGTCCCCAGACTTCTGCTTAGTCCCCAGACTCCTGCTCCTCGGCCTCCAGACTTGTGCTCATCCCCCAGACTCCTGCTCAGACAGACTCCTGCTCAGCCCTCAGACTCCTGCTCTGCCTCCGGACTCCATCTCAGCCCCCAGACTCCAGCTCAGCCCCCAGACTCCTGCTCATCCCCCAGACTCCAGCTCAGCCCCCAGACTCCTGCTTAGCCCCCAGACCCCTGCTCAGCCCTCAGACTCCTGCTCAGCCCCTAGACTCCTGCTCAGCCTCCAGACTCCAGACTCCTGCCCCCAGACTCCTGCTCCTCAGCCCCCAACCTCCTGCTCAGACCCCAGAATCCTGCTCAGACCCCAGAATCCTGCTCAGCCCCCAGACTCCTGCTCGGACCCCAGACTCCTGCTCATCCCCCAGACTCCTGCTCAGCCCCCAGACTCCTGCTCAGCCCCCAGACTCCTGCTCAGCCCCCAGAATTCTGCCATCCCCAGACCCCTGCTCAGCCCCCAGACTCCTGCTCCTTGGCCTCCCGACTCCTGCTCACCCTCCAGACTCCAGACTTCAGCCCCCAGTCGCATGCTCTGCCCCCAGACTCCTGCTCAGCCCCCAGACTCCTGCTCAGACAGACTCCTGCTCAGCCCTCAGACTCCTGATCTGCCTCCAGACTCCAGCTCAGCCCCCAGACTCCTGCTCCTTGGCCTCCCGACTCCTGCTCACCCTCCAGACTCCAGACTTCAGCCCCCAGTCGCATGCTCCGCCCCAGACTCCTGCTCAGCCCCCAGACTCCTGCTCAGACAGACTCCTGCTCAGCCCTCAGACTCCTGATCTGCCTCCAGACTCCAGCTCAGCCCCCAGACTCCTGCTCCTTGGCCTCCCGACTCCTGCTCACCCTCCAGACTCCAGACTTCAGCCCCCAGTCGCATGCTCTGCCCCCAGACTCCTGCTCAGCCCCCAGACTCCTGCTCAGACAGACTCCTGCTCAGCCCTCAGACTCCTGATCTGCCTCCAGACTCCAGCTCAGCCCCCAGACTTCAGCTCAGCCCCCAGACTCCTGCTCAGCCCCCAGACTCCTGCTCAGCCCCCAGACTCCTGCTCAGCCCCCAGACTCCTGCTCAGCACCCAGACTCCTGCTCAGCCCCCAGACTACTGCTCAGCCCCCAGACTCCAGCTCTGCCCCCAGACTCCATCTCAGCCCGCAGACTCCATCTCAGCCTGCAGACTCCTGCTCAGACTCCTGTTCAGCCTCCAGACTCCAGCTCAGCCCCCAGACTCCTGCTCAGCACCCAGACTCCTGCTCAGCCTCCAGACTCCAGACTCCTGCTCAGCCCCACAACTCATGATCAGACCCCAGACTCATGCTTAGCCCCCATACTCCTGCTCTGCCCCCAGACTCCTGCTCAGCCCCCAGACTGCTGCTCCTCAGCCCCCAGGATCCTGCTCAGCCCCCAGACTCCTGCTCAGCCCCCAGACTCCTGCTCAGCCCTCGACTCCAGTTCAGCCCCCAGACTCTTGCTCAGCCCCCAGACTCTTGCTCAGCCCCCAGACTCCTGCTCAGCCCCCACACTACTGCTCAGCCCCCAGACTCCAGCTCAGCCCCCAGACTCCTGATCCTCAGCCCCCAGGCTCCTGCTCAGCCCCCAGACTCCTGCCCAACCCCCAGACTCCTGCTCAGACAGTCTCCTGATCAGCCCCCAGACTCCTGCTCAGCCCCCAGACTCCTGTTCAGCCCCCAGCCTCCTGCTCCTCAGCCCCGAGGCTCCTGCTCAACCCCCAGACTCCTGCTCAACCCCCAGACTCCTGCTCAGACAGTCTCCTGCGCAGCCCCCAGACTCCTACTCAGACCCCAGACTCCTGCTCAGACCCCAGACTCCAGCTCAGACCCCAGACTCCAGCTCAGCCCCCAGACTCCTGCTCAGCCCCCAGACTCCTGCTCAGCCTCCAGACACCAGCTCAGCCTCCAGACTCCTGCTAATCCCCAGACTCCCGCTCATCACCCAGACTCCATACTCCAGCCCCCAGACTCCTGCTCACCCCACAGACTCCCGCTCAGCCCCCAGACTCCTGCTTAGCACCCAGACTCCTGCTCAGCACCCAGACTCCTGCTCAGCCCCCAGACTCCTGCTCAGCCCCCAGCCTCCTGATCAGCCCCCAGACTCCTGATCAGTCCCCAGACTTCTGCTTAGTCCCCAGACTCCTGCTCCTCGGCCTCCAGACTTGTGCTCATCCCCCAGACTCCTGCTCAGACAGACTCCTGCTCAGCCCTCAGACTCCTGCTCTGCCTCCGAACTCCATCTCAGCCCCCAGACTCCATCTCAGCCCCCAGACTCCAGCTCAGCCCCCAGACTCCTGCTCAGCCCCCAGACTCCTGCTCAGCCCCCAGACTCCTGCTTAGCCCCCAGACCCCTGCTCAGCCCTCAGACTCCTGCTCAGCCCCTAGACTCCTGCTCAGCCTCCAGACTCCAGACTCCTGCCCCCAGACTCCTGCTCCTCAGCCCCCAACCTCCTGCTCAGACCCCAGAATCCTGCTCAGACCCCAGAATCCTGCTCAGCCCCCAGACTCCTGCTCGGACCCCAGACTCCTGCTCATCCCCCAGACTCCTGCTCAGCCCCCAGACTCCTGCTCAGCCCCCAGAATTCTGCCATCCCCAGACCCCTGCTCAGCCCCCAGACTCCTGCTTAGTCCCCAGACTCCAGCTCAGCCCCCAGACTCCTGCTCCTTGGCCTCCCGACTCCTGCTCACCCTCCAGACTCCAGACTTCAGCCCCCAGTCGCATGCTCTGCCCCCAGACTCCTGCTCAGCCCCCAGACTCCTGCTCAGACAGACTCCTGCTCAGCCCTCAGACTCCTGATCTGCCTCCAGACTCCAGCTCAGCCCCCAGACTTCAGCTCAGCCCCCAGACTCCTGCTCAGCCCCCAGACTCCATCTCAGCCCCCAGAGTCCTGCTCGGACCCCAGACCCCTGCTCAGCCCCAGATTCCTGCTCCTCAGCCCCCCAGACTCCTGCTCAGCCCCCAGACTCCAGCTCATCCCTCAGACTCCTGCTCCTCAGCTCCCAGACTCCTGCTCCTCAACCCCCAGACTCCTGCTCATCAGTCCCCAGACTCCTGCTCAGCCCCCAGACTACTGCTCAGCCCCCGGACTCCAGCTCAGCCCCCAGACTCCATCTCAGCCTGCAGACTCCATCTCAGCCTGCAGACTCCTGCTCAGCCTCCAGACTCCTGCTCAGCCTCCAGACTCCAGCTCAGCCCCAGACTCCTGCTCAGCACCCAGACTCCTGCTCAGCCTCCAGACTCCAGACTCCTGCTCAGCCCCACAACTCCTGCTCAGCTCCCAGACTCATGCTTAGCCCCCATACTCCTGCTCAGCCCACAGACTCCTGCGCAGCCCCCAGACTCCTGCTCCTCAGCCCCCCGACCCCTGCTCCTCAGCCCACAGACGCCTCCTCAGCCCCAGACTCCTGCTCAGCCCCCAGACCCCTGCTCCTCAGCCCCCAGACTCCTGCTCCTCAGCACTCAGACTCCTGATCTGCCTCCAGACTCCTGCTCATCTCACAGACTCCTGCTCAGTCCCCAGACTCCTGCTCAGCCCCCAGACCCCTGCTCAGCCCCAGATTCCTGCTCCTCAGCCCCCCAGACTCCTGCTCAGCCCCCAGACTCCAGCTCAGCCCTTAGACTCCTGCTCAGCCCCTAGACTCCTGCTCAGCCTCCAGACTCCAGACTCCTGCCCCCATACTCCTGCTCCTTAGCCCCCAACCTCCTGCTCAGACCCCAGAATCCTGCTCAGCCCCCAGACTCCTGCTCAGACCCCAGACGCCAGCTCAGCCCCCAGACTCCTGCTCCTCAGCCTCCAGACTCCTTCTCACCCTCCAGACTTCAGCCCCCAGGCTCCTGCTCAACCTCCAGACTCCTGCTCATCCCCCAGACTCCTGCTCATCACCCAGACTCCAGCCCCCAGACTCCAGCTCAGCCCCCAGACTCGACGCTCAGTCCCCAGATTCCTGCTTAGCACCCAGACTCCTGCTCAGCCCCCAGACTCCTGCTCAGCCCCCAGACTCCTGCTCAGCCCCCAGACTCCTGCTCAGCCCCCAGACTCCTGCTCAGCCCCCAGACTCCTGCTCAGACTCCAGACTCCTGCTCAGCCCCCAGACTCCTGCTCAGCCCTCGACTCCAGTTCAGCCCCCAGACTCTTGCTCAGCCCCCAGACTCCTGCTCAGCCCTCACACTACTGCTCAGCCCCCAGACTCCAGCTCAGCCCCCAGACTCCTGATCCTCAGCCCCCAGGCTCCTGCTCAGCCCCCAGACTCCTGCCCAACCCCCAGACTCCTGCTCAGACAGTCTCCTGATCAGCCCCCAGACTCCTGCTCAGCCCCCAGACTCCTGTTCAGCCCCCAGCCTCCTGCTCCTCAGCCCCGAGGCTCCTGCTCAACCCCCAGACTCCTGCTCAGACCCCAGACTCCAGCTCAGACCCCTGACTCCAGCTCAGCCCCCAGACTCCTGATCAGCCCTCGACTCCAGTTCAGCCCCCAGACTCTTGCTCAGCCCCCAGACTCCTGCTCAGCCCCCACACTACTTCTCAGCCCCCAGACTCCAGCTCAGCCCCCAGACTCCTGATCCTCAGCCCCCAGGCTCCTGCTCAGCCCCCAGACTCCTGCCCAACCCCCAGACTCCTGCTCAGACAGTCTCCTGATCAGCCCCCAGACTCCTGCTCAGCCCCCAGACTCCTGTTCAGCCCCCAGCCTCCTGCTCCTCAGCCCCGAGGCTCCTGCTCAACCCCCAGACTCCTGCTCAGACCCCAGACTCCAGCTCAGACCCCTGACTCCCGCTCAGCCACCAGACTCCTGCTCAGCCACCAGACTCCTGCTCAGCCACCAGACTCCTGCTTAGACTCCAGACTCCTGCTCACCCTCCAGACTCCTGCTCAGCCCCCGACTCCAGTTCAGCCCCCAGTCTCTTGCTCAGCCCCAAGACTCCTGCTCAGACCCCAGACGCCAGCTCAGCCCCCAGACTCCTGCTCATCCCCAAGACTCCTGCTCAGCCCCCAGACTCCTGCCATCCCCAGACTCCTGTTCAGCCCCCAGACTCCTGCTCAGTCCCCAGACTCCAGCTGAGCCCCCAGACTCCTGCTACTCAGCCTACAGACTTCAGACTTCAGCCCCCAGGCTCCTGCTCAACCCCCAGACACCTGCTCAGACAGACTCCTGCTCAGCCCTCAGATTCCTGCTCTGCCTCCAGACTCCAGCTTAGCCCCCAGACTTTAGCTCAACCCCCAGACTCCTGCTCAGCCCCCAGACTCCAGCTCAGCCCCCATACTCCTGCTCAGCCCCAGACCCCTGCTCAGCCCCAGATTCCTGCTCCTCAGCCCCCCAGACTCCTGCTCGGCACTCAGACTCCTGCTCAGCCCTCAGACTCCTTCTCCTCAGCTCCCAGACTCCTGCTCCTCAGCCCCCAGACTCCTGCTCCTCAGCCTGCAGACTCCTGCTCAGCCTCCAGACTCCTGCTCAGCCACCAGACTCCTGCTCAGACAGTCTCCTGCTAAGCCCCCAGCCTCCTGATCAGCACCCAGACTCCTGCTCAGACTCCTGCTCAGCCCCACTACTCATGCTCAGCCCCCATACTCCTGCTCAGCTCCCAGACTCCTGCTCAGCCCCCTGACTCCTGCTCCTCAGCCCCCAGACCCCTGCTCCTCAGCCCCCAGACTCCTGCTCAGCCCCCAGACTCCTGATCCTCAGCCCCCAGGCTCCTGCTCAGCCCCCAGACTCCTGCTCAACCCCCAGACTCCTGCTCAGACAGTCTCCTGCTAAGCCCCCAGCCTCCTGCTCCTCAGCCCCCAGACTCCTGCTCAGCCCCAAGACTCCGAATCCTCAGCCCCCAGGCTCATGCTCAGCCCCCAGACTCCTGCTCAACCCCCAGACTCCTGCTCAGACCCCAGACTCCTGCTCAGCCCCCAGCCTCCTGCTCCTCAGCCCCCAGGCTCCTGCTCAACCCCCAGACTCCTGCTCAGACAGTCTCCTGCTCAGCCCCCAGACTCCTACTCAGACCCCAGACTCTTGCTCAGACCACAGACTCCAGCTCAGACCCTAGACTCCAGCTCAGCCCCCAGACTCCTGTTCAGCACCCAGACTCCTGCTCAGCCCCCAGACTCCTGCTCAGCCCCCAGACTCCTGCTCAGCCCCCAGACTCCTGCTCAGCCCCCAGACTCCTGCTCAGCCACCAGACTCCTGCTTAGACTCCAGACTCCTGCTCACCCTCCAGACTCCTGCTCAGCCCCCGACTCCAGTTCAGCCCCCAGTCTCTTGCTCAGCCCCAAGACTCCTGCTCAGACCCCAGACGCCAGCTCAGCCCCCAGACTCCTGCCATCCCCAGACTCCTGTTCAGCCCCCAGACTCCTGCTCAGTCCCCAGACTCCAGCTGAGCCCCCAGACTCCTGCTACTCAGCCTACAGACTCCAGACTTCAGCCCCCAGGCTCCTGCTCAACCCCCAGACACCTGCTCAGACAGACTCCTGCTCAGCCCTCAGATTCCTGCTCTGCCTCCAGACTCCAGCTTAGCCCCCAGACTTTAGCTAAACCCCCAGACTCATGCTCAGCCCCCAGACTCCAGCTCAGCCCCCAGACTCCTGCTCAGCCCCAGACCCCTGCTCAGCCCCAGATTCCTGGTCCTCAGCCCCCCAGACTCCTGCTCAGCCCTCAGACTCCTGCTCAGCCCTCAGACTCCTTCTCCTCAGCTCCCAGACTCCTGCTCCTCAGCCCCCCGACTCCTGCTCCTCAGCCTGCAGACTCCTGCTCAGCCTCCAGACTCCTGCTCAGCCACCAGACTCCTGCTCAGACAGTCTCCTGCTAAGCCCCCAGCCTCCTGATCAGCACCCAGACTCCTGCTCAGCCTCCAGACTCCTGCTCAGCCCCATTCCTCATGCTCAGCCCCCATACTCCTGCTCAGCTCCCAGACTCCTGCTCAGCCCCCTGACTCCTGCTCCTCAGCCCCCAGACCCCTGCTCCTCAGCCCCCAGACTCCTGCTCAGCCCCCAGACTCCTGATCCTCAGCCCCTAGGCTCCTGCTCAGCCCCCAGACTCCTGCTCAACCCCCAGACTCCTGCTCAGACAGTCTCCTGCTAAGCCCCCAGCCTCCTGCTCCTCAGCCCCCAGACTCCTGCTCAGCCCCCAGACTCCTAATCCTCAGCCCCCAGGCTCATGCTCAGCCCCCAGACTCCTGCTCAACCCCCAGACTCCTGCTCAGACCCCAGACTCCTGCTCAGACCCCAGACTCCTGCTCAGCCCCCAGCCTCCTGCTCCTCAGCCCCCAGGCTCCTGCTCAACCCCCAGACTCCTGCTCAACCCCCAGACTCCTGCTCAGACAGTCTCCTGCTCAGCCCCCAGACTCCTACTCAGACCCCAGACTCCTGCTCAGACCCCAGACTCCAGCTCAGACCCTAGACTCCAGCTCAGCCCCCAGACTCCTGTTCAGCCCCCAGACTCCTGCTCAGCCCCCAGACACCAGCTCAGCCTTCAGACTCCTGCTCATCCCCCAGACTCCTGCTCATCACCCAGACTCCAGCCCCCAGACTCGTTCTCAGCCCCCAGACACTCACTCAGTCCCCAGACTCCTGCTTAGCACCCAGACTCCTGCTCAGCCCCCAGACTCCTGCTCAGCCCCCAGACTCCTGCTCAGCCCCCAGACTCCTGCTGAGACTCCAGACTTCTGCTCACCCCCCAGACTCCTGCTCAGCCCCCGACTCCAGTTCAGCCCCCAGACTCTTGCTCAGCCCCCAGACTCCTGTTTATCCCCAGATTACTGCTCAGCCCCCAGACTCCAGCTCAGCCCCCAGACTCCTGCTCAGCCCCCAGACTCCTACTCAACCCCCAGACTCCTGCCCAGACAGTCTCCTGCTCAGCCCCCAGACTCCTGCTCAGCCCCCAGACTCCTGCTCAGCCTCCAGACTCCTGCTCAGCCCCACTACTCATGCTCAGCCCCCATACTCCTGCTCAGCTCCCAGACTCCTGCTCAGCCCCCAGACTCCTGCTCAGCCCCCAGACTCCTGCTCAGCCACCAGACTCCTGCTTAGACTCCAGACTCCTGCTCACCCTCCAGACTCCTGCTCAGCCCCCGACTCCAGTTCAGCCCCCAGTCTCTTGCTCAGCCCCAAGACTCCTGCTCAGACCCCAGACGCCAGCTCAGCCCCCAGACTCCTGCCATCCCCAGACTCCTGTTCAGCCCCCAGACTCCTGCTCAGTCCCCAGACTCCAGCTGAGCCCCCAGACTCCTGCTACTCAGCCTACAGACTCCAGACTTCAGCCCCCAGGCTCCTGCTCAACCCCCAGACACCTGCTCAGACAGACTCCTGCTCAGCCCTCAGATTCCTGCTCTGCCTCCAGACTCCAGCTTAGCCCCCAGACTTTAGCTCAACCCCCAGACTCCTGCTCAGCCCCCAGACTCCAGCTCAGCCCCCATACTCCTGCTCAGCCCCAGACCCCTGCTCAGCCCCAGATTCCTGCTCCTCAGCCCCCCAGACTCCTGCTCGGCACTCAGACTCCTGCTCAGCCCTCAGACTCCTTCTCCTCAGCTCCCAGACTCCTGCTCCTCAGCCCCCAGACTCCTGCTCCTCAGCCTGCAGACTCCTGCTCAGCCTCCAGACTCCTGCTCAGCCACCAGACTCCTGCTCAGACAGTCTCCTGCTAAGCCCCCAGCCTCCTGATCAGCACCCAGACTCCTGCTCAGACTCCTGCTCAGCCCCACTACTCATGCTCAGCCCCCATACTCCTGCTCAGCTCCCAGACTCCTGCTCAGCCCCCTGACTCCTGCTCCTCAGCCCCCAGACCCCTGCTCCTCAGCCCCCAGACTCCTGCTCAGCCCCCAGACTCCTGATCCTCAGCCCCCAGGCTCCTGCTCAGCCCCCAGACTCCTGCTCAACCCCCAGACTCCTGCTCAGACAGTCTCCTGCTAAGCCCCCAGCCTCCTGCTCCTCAGCCCCCAGACTCCTGCTCAGCCCCAAGACTCCGAATCCTCAGCCCCCAGGCTCATGCTCAGCCCCCAGACTCCTGCTCAACCCCCAGACTCCTGCTCAGACCCCAGACTCCTGCTCAGCCCCCAGCCTCCTGCTCCTCAGCCCCCAGGCTCCTGCTCAACCCCCAGACTCCTGCTCAGACAGTCTCCTGCTCAGCCCCCAGACTCCTACTCAGACCCCAGACTCTTGCTCAGACCACAGACTCCAGCTCAGACCCTAGACTCCAGCTCAGCCCCCAGACTCCTGTTCAGCACCCAGACTCCTGCTCAGCCCCCAGACTCCTGCTCAGCCCCCAGACTCCTGCTCAGCCCCCAGACTCCTGCTCAGCCCCCAGACTCCTGCTCAGCCACCAGACTCCTGCTTAGACTCCAGACTCCTGCTCACCCTCCAGACTCCTGCTCAGCCCCCGACTCCAGTTCAGCCCCCAGTCTCTTGCTCAGCCCCAAGACTCCTGCTCAGACCCCAGACGCCAGCTCAGCCCCCAGACTCCTGCCATCCCCAGACTCCTGTTCAGCCCCCAGACTCCTGCTCAGTCCCCAGACTCCAGCTGAGCCCCCAGACTCCTGCTACTCAGCCTACAGACTCCAGACTTCAGCCCCCAGGCTCCTGCTCAACCCCCAGACACCTGCTCAGACAGACTCCTGCTCAGCCCTCAGATTCCTGCTCTGCCTCCAGACTCCAGCTTAGCCCCCAGACTTTAGCTAAACCCCCAGACTCATGCTCAGCCCCCAGACTCCAGCTCAGCCCCCAGACTCCTGCTCAGCCCCAGACCCCTGCTCAGCCCCAGATTCCTGGTCCTCAGCCCCCCAGACTCCTGCTCAGCCCTCAGACTCCTGCTCAGCCCTCAGACTCCTTCTCCTCAGCTCCCAGACTCCTGCTCCTCAGCCCCCCGACTCCTGCTCCTCAGCCTGCAGACTCCTGCTCAGCCTCCAGACTCCTGCTCAGCCACCAGACTCCTGCTCAGACAGTCTCCTGCTAAGCCCCCAGCCTCCTGATCAGCACCCAGACTCCTGCTCAGCCTCCAGACTCCTGCTCAGCCCCATTCCTCATGCTCAGCCCCCATACTCCTGCTCAGCTCCCAGACTCCTGCTCAGCCCCCTGACTCCTGCTCCTCAGCCCCCAGACCCCTGCTCCTCAGCCCCCAGACTCCTGCTCAGCCCCCAGACTCCTGATCCTCAGCCCCTAGGCTCCTGCTCAGCCCCCAGACTCCTGCTCAACCCCCAGACTCCTGCTCAGACAGTCTCCTGCTAAGCCCCCAGCCTCCTGCTCCTCAGCCCCCAGACTCCTGCTCAGCCCCCAGACTCCTAATCCTCAGCCCCCAGGCTCATGCTCAGCCCCCAGACTCCTGCTCAACCCCCAGACTCCTGCTCAGACCCCAGACTCCTGCTCAGACCCCAGACTCCTGCTCAGCCCCCAGCCTCCTGCTCCTCAGCCCCCAGGCTCCTGCTCAACCCCCAGACTCCTGCTCAACCCCCAGACTCCTGCTCAGACAGTCTCCTGCTCAGCCCCCAGACTCCTACTCAGACCCCAGACTCCTGCTCAGACCCCAGACTCCAGCTCAGACCCTAGACTCCAGCTCAGCCCCCAGACTCCTGTTCAGCCCCTGAGGTTCCGTGACGGTTCCGTGACGACTTGAACCCGTGTTTTCAAGTTTGTCGGAAATACCTAATATTGGTATCAGTGAACCGCAAATGATCCATTTAGTATGTCCTAGTGTTTTCGCTACGCTACGAGCAAGAGCACTCCTTCCATTGACATATTTCTGATATACCCACGGCATCCATCTTAGAACATGGCCGCCATTTTGTGTTTCCTTGCCCTCACATATGCAATAGCCTCGGATCACTTCATTCACTCCACTTTGATTAAGGACACGTAACCTTAGCCGGAGATTCACCTCTTACATGACACGTGCACCTTAAACCAGATCACGCTGTAGCTGCATGACTCGACAAAGGCTGCCTCCTCTGCCCGAGGCCAGCCCTGCCAAACTGGTCTTCGTGTCCATTGTACCTGATCATGATTAGGCGGCCGAAGCCGGTAGCCTTGCCCATTTACAACCCTCAAACATCCCTTATCCCACTTTTCTATCTTCCACACCTGGCTCTGTTTCTTTCTTTCTGAATCTTTATTAGGGGGAGGTAACGAACTTTACGATGAGGCGGTCCGGGTCCTGAATGCAATATTGACAGGGAATTGTGACAAACTAGTGGGAACCCCTCTCTTCGCAATGTTTGGCCTCAGATATTATCGACGGTTCCTGTGTAACACCAAATATTTATTGTTTTAAACACAAAGGTTTTGGGAATGTATTACATGTAAAGAATTTGCCCCTAGCATAAAAAACCGTATATAAGGAGCAACCCACTTTGTACAAATCGAACAGGCTCCTGGTTTCTGCCCGTGTGTAGATTCTGTGACTTCTGTGTCCCTGCAGTAATAAACCTTTGGTCTTTGACGCCACCATCGAGAAGCCCGTGTTTCTGTTCATTTGTGCACCAAGGCAGGTGGAACTCCGGGGTCTTTGGGTGTTGTACCCTGACACCTCTGGACGGAACCAAAAAGTCCAGAACTCCAATTGGCGCCCAACGTGGGGCGACGTCATTCGGTACCGGTCCAAAAGCCTGAAGAGTTCGAGAAGCTTCGTGTGAAGATTCCTGAGGGAGGCGCCCCACTTCATCGATCCCGGCATATCGCAAAAGTGGCCCGAAGTTCTCTTCCACGAGGGTTTCCCGTTCAGGACGGCTGCAGTGGGCCGTTGCCTTGACCGTCGCCCTGTCTTGGACCCGAAGTGGTGCAGTCCTTAGTACGGCGAAACGTGACGGGTTTCTCCTTGGTGACGTCTTCAGTGACTCAGTTAAGTATTTAGTGATAGCTAGCTGGTTACTTTTTGTGAGGATTGTTAAAAAATCCTTGATCGGTTCTTGGTTTGGTTTGGTTTTGTTAGATTATCATTGGTTGTTCAAGTTACGATAATCTATTTGGTTTAGTTTTGGGTATCGATACATCAGTTCGTTTTGGTAGGCCTAAGTTCTTGGTTCGAGTGCACATATTTGTTCCGTGTTTTGTTTGTTTTTGTGTTCCGGACTGAAAATGGTAAGTCGGAAAATGTTGTCTTGTTTTAGTTGCAACAGTGACTCACGATTGGAGGACTCTTGTCTGGTTCCTCCGATTGGGACTCCCCTATATGATTTGTATTGTAAGTATGGCGTGGGTCCTATAACTTATAATGAGATATGGGTTCGCTATTGTAAGAAGGATGGTGTCCTTAGTTGGCCACTGCATGGTAGTTTTGAGCAAGAGATTCTCGACAATTTGGAAGCGAAATTGTTCAAGAAGAAAGCCCGGCCGGCAATGTTTGATTCCTTCCGTTATTGGCGGAAAGAATCCAAACAGAGAGAGATGAAAAGGTTGAAGAAAGAGCAGAAAGAACAAGAAGAGTTAACTCTAGAGCAAGCGACTAAACAGTTGCAAGCTAACGAATGTGAGAAGGTCATAGATGTAGCCATTAGAGAGCATAACTTGGCGATTGACAAGTGCTATCCTGCCTTGCCATCGAAAGTGGCTAAGATACTGGAGGACTCCGAAAACGATCCTCTGCTATCTTATCTGTTACGGTCACCTCCACCGTATGCACAAGGTGCTACGACTCCACTCGTCCCGAATGGTCAATTGCCGGTTGCTGGACAACCTGGTGCTCCTGCTCCTATCCCTCAGAATCAAGTTCCTGTACTTCCTGTGATGAATGTGAATGTTCCTACAGCTCCTCCTCTTCCTACACTGCCAGCCACTATACCTACCTCTGTACCTACTGCTCCAGAAACTATTTTCCTCGATACTCCTACTGCTTCCTCATCTATTCCTACCTCCACTGCATTCTCTATGTCTGCGAGTGTACTAACTCCACTTTCTGTTCGTCGGAGAATCACTGATTCGGTTACTAATATGCTGTCTCCTTTATATAAAACTTTGATTAAGACTCCTACTCCTGACTCTGTACAGAGACGGAGTCAGCTTCCGAGTACTGAGGAACGGGGAGTTTTAGACTCCACGGCTCTCAGATGGATTTCGAAGGGTAGAAGATATAGTACGAGAGATGTGCTAGACACATTTCTGCAGTGGGGAGAACCAACGCAGCGATACGTCTTTGATGAGATGTGCTCGTTGTTACGTGAAGAGATAAAAGAAGACGATGTCGAATCAGATTTGGAAGATTTAATTAGGGTTCAAAAGGAGTTTGCTGCTGGAATGATAGTGGGTGAGAAGATAAAACAAGCGATGGAACTCATTTTAAGTTTCAGGAATGATCCATCTCTTCGTTCACCAAGAGATCTAGAGAAAGGTAAAGTGAAGCTAAGTCGCCAATATCCTATGAGGGAAGTTCCTCCAATCTGGCGCGAAGCAGTGCCACGTGATGATAATGCTGGTATTGCAGGTGCTCCAGCGCAGTTCCAACGAGTGTGGATACACATTCCATGGAAGCGAGCAGAAGTATTAGCAGTGAAACAGGCCTTGCCAGATCCGCGTAAGAATCCAGCCGGATATTACAAGGAATTAACACAGACAGTTGAGGCTTGTATAATGAACTTAGCCGACATTGATATGTTATTTGGTAATGTAGTTCCGCAACCAGTGTGGGCTAAAATTCGTAGAGAAGATCATCAAGTTGCTTTAGGTGGTGATTGGGCAGCTATCACTGCAGCAGATAATCAACAAATAGGTGGTGCGAAACCTGAACCTTTGATCGCTAATCTGCCAGGTAGAATAATTGATCTAATGAAGACTCTGATGCCAGCATTGCGTGTTAATTGGGACAAGTTGTCAGCATGTAGGCAAAAGAAAGACGAAAGTGTCTCGGACTTCTTCACGAGGTTCGAAGAGACTTTTGTGGATCATAGTGGTCAGGACATGAGTACAGAAGGAGGACAAAGATTGTTTGTCGATAAATTTGTGCATAATTTGTTACCTGAATTATGCAATAAATTAAAAGACTCAGAAAGTGCGTGGGCTGTATCTACGACAGCGCAAATACTTGCGACTGCGCAGTACTACGAAAATAGAGATAAAGAGGAGAAGGAAAAATCAGAAAAGAAAACGAAAGATTTAAAAACTAAAGTTCTTCTGCAGCAGGCGTATCCGCCTCGCACGAATCAGACTAATACGCAGCAAAACTCATACCAAAGGACAGATTATAGTACATCAAGACCTCAATATCAATGGAATCAATGCGCGTACTGCAAGAAAGAGGGTCACTATAAAAATGAATGTCCGATCTTAGCGCAAAATAATGCAGCAGCAGCTCAAAGAGGTCGTGGTGGTTTTGTGCAGAATTCTAGAGGACGAGGACGAGGTGCTATGCCTCCACAAACGAATGATCGTCCCTCCAATCACTTTGATCAACGAAATGGACAATCTGTTCAGCAAAATAGATCTCAGCAATATCTTGTTGAAGATTATTGTGAAGTAGAAGAGGGTTTTCAACAAAATGGGTACTAAGACAGCCATGGACAGAGAGAGGGAGTAGTATCAGTTCCAGTGGATCAGAGTGGGCCTTATGTCGCAGTAGCAACATCAGGTGTAGTCGAACCGTTTCTGTTGGATACTGGTGCCGCAAAAAGTTCTATCATGCATGCGAAACTCCCTGGCGCACCTTTGTCTGGCTCAACAAATGTTTCCGTAGGTTTTTCAGGCGCCCCTGTGTACAACCCAATATCTGGTCCTTTGTCTATTTCTGTTGGACCATGCCAATTGAAAGCACCCCTGATTTTGACGACAGGTTGTAATGAAAATCTGCTTGGTTTAGATTTGTTAAAACGACTATATGCGACATTGTACTGTTCTCCGGAAGGGGTACAGCTTACACTGGGTAAAAATATCACCTCTCCGATGTACTTGTCAATGGACGCACTCCCGCCGGAGCTACGTTCACTCCCTGATTCTCTTTGGGCGACTGGTCCTAATGATGTAGGTCTCCTAGAAATTCCACCGTATGTAGTAACTTTGAAAGCAAATGTGAAATTTCCAAGAATTCCCCAGTATAAAATATCGAGTGAAGGTGAGCGTGCACTTTTATTGATTGTGCAAGACTTGATTAAGAAAGATGTAGTTGAAGAAACTAGAGGGAATGTCTGTAACAGTCCTGTATTACCGATTCTGAAGCGAACTGACCCTACAAAACCTCCAGTTTATAGGTTTGTCATAGACCTTAGAGAAGTTAATAAGATTGTAATTCCGCAGTTTCCTGTAGTGCCAGATATTACTGCCTTGTTAACATTGATACCTGCTACAGCTACATGGTTCTCAGTTATAGACCTAAAGAATGCTTTCTTTAGCATTCCGATAGCCGAAGAAAGTAGGGATATTTTCGGCTTCTGTCTAGGAGGTCGCAGTTTCAGATTTAAACGCGCTCCACAAGGCTATTGTGAAAGTCCATCCATTTATAGTCAAGCTTTAAAAAGTCAGCTAGATTCTTTTGTCCTTCCTCCAGGTTCGGCTCTAGTGCAGTATGTAGACGATCTTCTAGTGGCTGCCGATGACAAGGAAACTTGCAAAGCAGCTACAATTTCCTTATTGCATCATTTGTCTAATTTGAATCATAAGGTGTCTCCTTCCAAGATGCAATACTGCTGCCAAGAAGTGACCTACCTAGGTCATCTCTTGTCAAAGGAGGGAAGGAAGTTGACCCCAGAAAGAATAAAAGCAATTACGCAGATGAGTGTTCCACGCACACAGAGAGAAGTACGTGCCTTCCTAGGTATTACCTCTTACTGTAGGCAGTGGATCCCAAATTTTTCTCTTTTAGCGAAACCGTTGGTAGCTTTGACTGGGAAAAATGTTCCGAGTCCAGTGCCATGGTCTGATGAATGTCAAGAGAGTTTTACTGAATTACGAAAAGCATTGTGTTCAGCTCCTGTATTGGGTACACCTGATTACAGCAAGCCATTCACGCTCTACGTTCACGAAAGAGAAGGTTGCGCGTTGAGTGTTCTGACACAGAAATTTGGTGACAAACAACGCCCTTGTGCGTATTTTTCATCAACATTAGATCCGGTAGCCAGAGCGTTACCTAGTTGTTTGAGGGCTACAGCGGCAGCTGCAGCTTCCATTCGACAATCTGCTGGTTTGGTGATGAACAATATGCTAGTGGTCATGGTTCCTCATGCAGTGGATACACTCATGAACCGAACGAAGACACAACACCTTACTAGTGCGAGATTATCTGGTTATGAGCTGACACTATTAGCGAGTCATATTCAGATCAAAAGATGCAATGTATTGAATCCAGCAACATTGTTGCCGACTGATCGAGAGTCGAGTGATTCTGAGCCACATGACTGTTATTTCAAAACGGAGGAAGAGACAAAAGGACGTATCGATTTAAAAGATACTCCTCTATCCAACCCAGATGGTACGCTATATGTGGACGGGTCATGTTTTAAATTGGAGAATGGTGATGTGACTGCTGCTTATGCGGTAACGACTTTGAAGACGATTGTGGAGACTGCAAGAGTGAGTCAGAATTCTGCCCAAGCTGCAGAATTAATAGCTCTAACGAGAGCGTGTGTTTTAGCTAAGGGAAAGAGAGTGAATGTGTTTACAGACAGTCAGTACGCATTTGGCGTGGCCCATAGTTTTGGCCGGTTGTGGAGAGAAAGAGGTTTCATTACGTCCCATGGGACTAAGATCCAACATGGTCAGCTAGTTAACGACTTGTTGGAATCTCTAACCTTGCCGACTGAAGTTGCGATTGTGAAGTGCAGTGCTCATAAAGCAATCACGGATGATGTTGGTCGTGGGAATGCCTTTGCTGATGAAACTGCTAAGCAGACAGCTAGAGACACGATGAGTAGAATGTACGTTGCTACGTCTGCAAGATGGATTGCTGAGTCTGGAATGTGTGAGGACACTATGGAAAGTGTGAAAGAGATTCAGAAAGAAGCGACTGAGGAAGAGAAACGTGTATGGAGAGAAAGTACGGGCAAATTGGACTCGAATGGATGTTGGATTGATTTGACAGAACAGCAGCGTTGGATGTTGCCTGATGCATATGTGCTTGCGGTAGTGACGATGGCACATGGAGTTGCGCATATAAGTTCTAAAGGGATATGTAAGATGTTAGCTCCGGTCTGGAAGAATGAGGGAATCAGTAAGTGTGCAGAGAAAGTGGTGAAAAACTGCATGGTGTGCTTGATGCATAATCCTGGCAAGGGAACTCCAACTCCAGCTGGTCATTTCGCTCCTCCTTCCTGCCCCTTTGAAGTAATTCAGTTAGACTTCATTCACATGGAACGCTGCAACAATTTAAAGTACGTCCTGGTGGTAGTTTGTGCTTTTTCCAGGTGGATAGAAGCATACCCACTAAAAGACAACACTGCCCTATCAACTGCCAAAATTCTTCTCAAGGAATTTTTCCCTAGGTTTGGAATGCCACGGATTGTATGGTCAGATAACGGAAGTGAGTTTATAGGGAAAGTTATGCAGAGTGTGTGTGCTGGTCTAGGAGTGAAACAAAAATTCCACAGTGCAAACCATCCCCAGTCTGCTGGTTTAGTCGAGGGTTATAATGGTACTCTGAAGCTTAAGATAGCCAAAATACAAGCATCCACAGGTTTAGCCTGGCCAGACGCACTTCCTTTGGCCTTGTTATCAACGAGAGCAACAGTGCATTCTAGAATAGGGCTGTCTCCATATGAAATTGTGTTTGGCCGCCCGGCAAATATCTGGGGTGTGCCAAGGCCTAAACAATTGTGCTCCATTGAATATCCTATGTTGATAGACTACCTTTACGACTTGACTGCTAAATTGAGTCTTATTCATCAACAGGTCTTCGATGCTTTGCCAAAACCTCCGGAGAGTCCAGGGCATCAGCTGAAACCCGGCGACCACGTGGTGGTCAGAAATTTTGCGAGGACAAAGAATCTTCAACCTCGCTACATCGGCCCCTTCCAGGTCCTACTGGCAACGAGGACAGCCGTACGTGTCGCTGGCCGTAAGCATTGGATTCACGCTTCCCACGTAAAGCGTGTTCCTTTGCCGCTGCCCTACGACGACTGGGTGAAGAAGGGAATTGGTGCCTCCGAATCTGCAATCACTCCGAAATTTATCCCTTTCAGCGATGCCGATTTGATTACTGACACTTTGAAACCTGACTCTCCTCCTGAAAAAACTCCTTTGAACACTGAACATTTGACTCCGGCATCAGAAGAAACTTTGCTATCTGCGAACTTAAACTCTGCAACAGCTGCTAGTGATACACTATTTTCCGATCAGACAGTACCAGCGAAGAAGAGATACAACCTTAGAAGCCATAAAAAGGACAAATAAAGCAGGCAACTGCATATTGTGATTTTTGATATATTGAACCTTTTGCCTTCAGCCAGGAAGTTTGCTATTGTTTATTGTTTTTAAAATTGCCTTGCCGTCTGGGTAGCCGTAGGGTCGTGGCTGTGTGCCTAGTTTGAATTTGCAGGGGTCTGACACAAGGTCGATCTTTCTGTTGGTTCTGGGAACTCCCAGGGCTGATAGAGGCATTTTCATCTACGTACACATCATCAGTGGTCGCGAGCGGATTGTAGAAGATGGAGCTTCCTGCGCTGCAACGAGAGAATGTGATTTACGTTCGCAGAAACAGACTTAATAGAATTCTTCACAGCAAATGTTTCTTGATGCAATGTGCCGTTACATTTTTGATTGTTTTAGCAACATTGATGGGTGGAATCGTTTTTAGCATAAATTTGATTTTTGTTCCAGTTTCTACAGTACCTCCCCTTGATCCTGCTATTTCTACTGTTTCCTCTATGCACTCTTTTCACCCGTTTCCGGAACATGAGCAAGCCCGACGCTCAGAATTCACCAACAACACTTTTGTACAGCTCTTGCACCAACACCAACTGGTAGTTAACACGACAGACTGCTGGGTGTGTGGCTTGATACCTCACACTATGGATAAAGGTATTCCATATCTGGTTTTGCCTTACAGCTATAATGGATCATTTCAGGCCTTCCAAACCATCTTTGCTTATGCCCTCGAAACCTATCCTCCACGTCCACCACGTTCCACTAAATATAACTCTGCTAATAAAGCTTTAGTCCAGGGAATTATTGACATGGTCAAGGACGTCAATAATACTCCATCATACCCTAGAGACGAATTGCGAGTATATTTAAGTTGGAATACTTCAGAGTATCGCCTTAGTTTAGGAAAAAGCAAGCGTAAAAGCTCAACTCCAATCTGGGTCGTACCTCACCGAGGTCAGGTCTGTTTGCAAGGTAATGGGAGAAATCCGAGAGCTCAGCTAGGGAGGAGTGAGTGCGTAGAGACTTATGTGTTTCCGGCTAACTCTTCCCCTGCCTTTCTTACTGCTAGGGGTACCTATTTCATTTGTCAGGACAGAGCTTATACATGGTTGCCTGCTGACTTCTCAGGATCATGTTATATTGCTCGATTATTGCCTCCGACATACACTGCTTCACCCGATTACCACAGAACAAGAGTAGCGAGAGGTGTCTTCAGCAAGGAAGATACCGCTGGTCAGGAAGCCGGAGACTTCTTCAAAGGCTTCCTTCCGTTCTGGGGACCTATGGCCAATAGTAGAAACATACGTCAGCTAACACGGGTAGTTGAATCTACTATTACTGAAACTGCTGGTGCCCTTAGCAATCTGACAGCTGAGCTTCAGGCGGATAGGCTCATGACGTTGCAGAACCGTATGGTTCTAGACGTTATACTTGCAGATCGAGGTGGGGTATGCAGAATGATCCAATCGAGCTGCTGTGTCTTTATTCCTAATAATGCTCCAACAGTCTATGAGGCGATCTCTAAGTTGCACAAGATTTCAGACTCCATACATGTAGACAAGGGAAACTGGTCCTTCATGGAGTGGTTTTGGACTCTGATCTCAGCGTGGGGATGGAAGGTTCTAATGGTCGTTGGTGTCATCCTAGTATTCCTATTCTCATGTTGTCTGATTATCCAGTGTGGTCCTGCCCTGTGTAGTCTTTGTGCTGCGACTTGTCTCAGAAAACCACCTGCGTTTGGAGAAAAGACACGAGAAAGGATGATGATACAACAACATGTCACTGACCTGATGAGCATAGAACTAGATTCTGACATAGACTGAGTAATTGCCTATGTAAGGGCAAAAGGAGGGTCTGAGGTTCCGTGACGGTTCCGTGACGACTTGAACCCGTGTTTTCAAGTTTGTCGGAAATACCTAATATTGGTATCAGTGAACCGCAAATGATCCATTTAGTATGTCCTAGTGTTTTCGCTACGCTACGAGCAAGAGCACTCCTTCCATTGACATATTTCTGATATACCCACGGCATCCATCTTAGAACATGGCCGCCATTTTGTGTTTCCTTGCCCTCACATATGCAATAGCCTCGGATCACTTCATTCACTCCACTTTGATTAAGGACACGTAACCTTAGCCGGAGATTCACCTCTTACATGACACGTGCACCTTAAACCAGATCACGCTGTAGCTGCATGACTCGACAAAGGCTGCCTCCTCTGCCCGAGGCCAGCCCTGCCAAACTGGTCTTCGTGTCCATTGTACCTGATCATGATTAGGCGGCCGAAGCCGGTAGCCTTGCCCATTTACAACCCTCAAACATCCCTTATCCCACTTTTCTATCTTCCACACCTGGCTCTGTTTCTTTCTTTCTGAATCTTTATTAGGGGGAGGTAACGAACTTTACGATGAGGCGGTCCGGGTCCTGAATGCAATATTGACAGGGAATTGTGACAAACTAGTGGGAACCCCTCTCTTCGCAATGTTTGGCCTCAGATATTATCGACGGTTCCTGTGTAACACCAAATATTTATTGTTTTAAACACAAAGGTTTTGGGAATGTATTACATGTAAAGAATTTGCCCCTAGCATAAAAAACCGTATATAAGGAGCAACCCACTTTGTACAAATCGAACAGGCTCCTGGTTTCTGCCCGTGTGTAGATTCTGTGACTTCTGTGTCCCTGCAGTAATAAACCTTTGGTCTTTGACGCCACCATCGAGAAGCCCGTGTTTCTGTTCATTTGTGCACCAAGGCAGGTGGAACTCCGGGGTCTTTGGGTGTTGTACCCTGACACCTCTGGACGGAACCAAAAAGTCCAGAACTCCACCCCCAGACTCCTGCTCAGCCCCCAGACACCAGCTCAGCCTTCAGACTCCTGCTCATCCCCCAGACTCCTGCTCATCACCCAGACTCCAGCCCCCAGACTCGTTCTCAGCCCCCAGACACTCACTCAGTCCCCAGACTCCTGCTTAGCACCCAGACTCCTGCTCAGCCCCCAGACTCCTGCTCAGCCCCCAGACTCCTGCTCAGCCCCCAGACTCCTGCTGAGACTCCAGACTTCTGCTCACCCCCCAGACTCCTGCTCAGCCCCCGACTCCAGTTCAGCCCCCAGACTCTTGCTCAGCCCCCAGACTCCTGTTTATCCCCAGATTACTGCTCAGCCCCCAGACTCCAGCTCAGCCCCCAGACTCCTGCTCAGCCCCCAGACTCCTACTCAACCCCCAGACTCCTGCCCAGACAGTCTCCTGCTCAGCCCCCAGACTCCTGCTCAGCCCCCAGACTCCTGCTCAGCCTCCAGACTCCTGCTCAGCCCCACTACTCATGCTCAGCCCCCATACTCCTGCTCAGCTCCCAGACTCCTGCTCAGCCCCCTGACTCCTGCTCCTCAGCCCCCAGACCCCTGCTCCTCAGCCCCCAGACTCCTGCTCAGCCCCCAGACTCCTGATCCTCAGCCCCCAGGCTCCTGCTCAGCCCCCAGACTCCTGCTCAACCCCCAGACTCCTGCTCAGACAGTCTCCTGCTAAGACCCCAGCCTCCTGCTCCTCAGCCCCCAGACTCCTGCTCAGCCCCAAGACTCCGAATCCTCAGCCCCCAGGCTCATGCTCAGCCCCCAGACTCCTGCTCAACCCCCAGACTCCTGCTCAGACCCCAGACTCCTGCTCAGCCCCCAGCCTCCTGCTCCTCAGCCCCCAGGCTCCTGCTCAACCCCCAGACTCCTGCTCAGACAGTCTCCTGCTCAGCCCCCAGACTCCTACTCAGACCCCAGACTCTTGCTCAGACCACAGACTCCAGCTCAGACCCTAGACTCCAGCTCAGCCCCCAGACTCCTGTTCAGCACCCAGACTCCTGCTCAGCCCCCAGACTCCTGCTCAGCCCCCAGACTCCTGCTCAGCCCCCAGACTCCTGCTCAGCCCCCAGACTCCTGCTCAGCCACCAGACTCCTGCTTAGACTCCAGACTCCTGCTCACCCTCCAGACTCCTGCTCAGCCCCCGACTCCAGTTCAGCCCCCAGTCTCTTGCTCAGCCCCAAGACTCCTGCTCAGACCCCAGACGCCAGCTCAGCCCCCAGACTCCTGCCATCCCCAGACTCCTGTTCAGCCCCCAGACTCCTGCTCAGTCCCCAGACTCCAGCTGAGCCCCCAGACTCCTGCTACTCAGCCTACAGACTCCAGACTTCAGCCCCCAGGCTCCTGCTCAACCCCCAGACACCTGCTCAGACAGACTCCTGCTCAGCCCTCAGATTCCTGCTCTGCCTCCAGACTCCAGCTTAGCCCCCAGACTTTAGCTAAACCCCCAGACTCATGCTCAGCCCCCAGACTCCAGCTCAGCCCCCAGACTCCTGCTCAGCCCCAGACCCCTGCTCAGCCCCAGATTCCTGGTCCTCAGCCCCCCAGACTCCTGCTCAGCCCTCAGACTCCTGCTCAGCCCTCAGACTCCTTCTCCTCAGCTCCCAGACTCCTGCTCCTCAGCCCCCCGACTCCTGCTCCTCAGCCTGCAGACTCCTGCTCAGCCTCCAGACTCCTGCTCAGCCACCAGACTCCTGCTCAGACAGTCTCCTGCTAAGCCCCCAGCCTCCTGATCAGCACCCAGACTCCTGCTCAGCCTCCAGACTCCTGCTCAGCCCCATTCCTCATGCTCAGCCCCCATACTCCTGCTCAGCTCCCAGACTCCTGCTCAGCCCCCTGACTCCTGCTCCTCAGCCCCCAGACCCCTGCTCCTCAGCCCCCAGACTCCTGCTCAGCCCCCAGACTCCTGATCCTCAGCCCCTAGGCTCCTGCTCAGCCCCCAGACTCCTGCTCAACCCCCAGACTCCTGCTCAGACAGTCTCCTGCTAAGCCCCCAGCCTCCTGCTCCTCAGCCCCCAGACTCCTGCTCAGCCCCCAGACTCCTAATCCTCAGCCCCCAGGCTCATGCTCAGCCCCCAGACTCCTGCTCAACCCCCAGACTCCTGCTCAGACCCCAGACTCCTGCTCAGACCCCAGACTCCTGCTCAGCCCCCAGCCTCCTGCTCCTCAGCCCCCAGGCTCCTGCTCAACCCCCAGACTCCTGCTCAACCCCCAGACTCCTGCTCAGACAGTCTCCTGCTCAGCCCCCAGACTCCTACTCAGACCCCAGACTCCTGCTCAGACCCCAGACTCCAGCTCAGACCCTAGACTCCAGCTCAGCCCCCAGACTCCTGTTCAGCCCCCAGACTCCTGCTCAGCCCCCAGACACCAGCTCAGCCTTCAGACTCCTGCTCATCCCCCAGACTCCTGCTCATCACCCAGACTCCAGCCCCCAGACTCGTTCTCAGCCCCCAGACACTCACTCAGTCCCCAGACTCCTGCTTAGCACCCAGACTCCTGCTCAGCCCCCAGACTCCTGCTCAGCCCCCAGACTCCTGCTCAGCCCCCAGACTCCTGCTGAGACTCCAGACTTCTGCTCACCCCCCAGACTCCTGCTCAGCCCCCGACTCCAGTTCAGCCCCCAGACTCTTGCTCAGCCCCCAGACTCCTGTTTATCCCCAGATTACTGCTCAGCCCCCAGACTCCAGCTCAGCCCCCAGACTCCTGCTCAGCCCCCAGACTCCTACTCAACCCCCAGACTCCTGCCCAGACAGTCTCCTGCTCAGCCCCCAGACTCCTGCTCAGCCCCCAGACTCCTGCTCAGCCCCCAGACTCCTGCTCCTCAGCCCCCAGGCTCCTGCTCAACCCCCAGACTCCTGCTCAACCCCCAGACTCCAGACTCCAGCCCCCAGACTCCTGCTCAGACAGTCTCCTGCTCAGCCCCCAGACTCCTACTCAGACCCCAGACTCCTGCTCAGACCCCAGACACCAGCTCAGCCTCCAGACTCCTGCTCATCCCCCAGTCTCCTGCTCATCACCCAGACTCCAGGCTCCAGCCCCTAGACTCCTGCTCAGCCCTTAGCCTCCCGCTCAGCCCCCAGACTCCTGCTTAGCACCCAGACTCCTGCTCAGCCCCCAGACTACTGCTCAGCCCCCAGACTCCTGCTCAGCCCCCAAACTCCTGCTCAGACTCCAGACTCCTGCTCAGCCCCCAGACTCCTGCTCAGCCCCCGACTCCAGTTCAGCCCCCAGACTCCTACTCAGACCCCAGACTCCTGCTCAGACCCCAGACACCAGCTCAGCCTCCAGACTCCTGCTCATCCCCCAGTCTCCTGCTCATCACCCAGACTCCAGACTCCAGCCCCCAGACTCCTGCTCAGCCCTTAGCCTCCCGCTCAGCCCCCAGACTCCTGCTTAGCACCCAGACTCCTGCTCAGCCCCCAGACTCCTGCTCAGCCCCCAGACTCCTGCTCAGCCCCCAGACTCCTGCTCAGACTCCAGACTCCTGCTCAGCCCTCAGACTCCTGCTCAGCCCTCAGACTCCTTCTCCTCAGCTCCCAGACTCCTGCTCCTCAGCCCCCAGACTCCTGCTCCTCAGCCTGCAGACTCCTGCTCAGCCTCCAGACTCCTGCTCAGCCACCAGACTCCTGCTCAGACAGTCTCCTGCTAAGCCCCCAGCCTCCTGATCAGCACCCAGACTCCTGCTCAGCCTCCAGACTCCTGCTCAGCCCCACTACTCATGCTCAGCCCCCATACTCCTGCTCAGCTCCCAGACTCCTACTCAGCCCCCTGACTCCTGCTCCTCAGCCCCCAGACCCCTGCTCCTCAGCCCCAGACTCCTGCTCAGCCCCCAGACTCCTGATCCTCAGCCCCCAGGCTCCTGCTCAGCCCCCAGACTCCTGCTCAAACCCCAGACCCCTGCTCAGACAGTCTCCTGCTAAGCCCCCAGCCTCCTGCTTCTCAGCCCCCAGACTCCTGCTCAGCCCCCAGACTCCTAATCCTCAGCCCCCAGGCTCATGCTCAGCCCCAGACTCCTGCTCAACCCCCAGACTCCTGCTCAGACCCCAGACTCCTGCTCAGACCCCAGCCTCCTGCTCCTCAGCCCCCAGGCTCCTGCTCAACCCCCAGACTCCTGCTCAACCCCCAGACTCCTGCTCAGACAGTCTCCTGCTCAGCCCCCAGACTCCTACTCAGAACCCAGACTCCTGCTCAGACCCCAGACTCCTGTTCAGCACCCAGACTCCTGCTCAGCCCCCAGACTCCTGCTCAGCCCCCAGACTCCTGCTCAGCCCCCAGACTCCTGCTCAGCCACCAGACTCCTGCTTAGACTCCAGACTCCTGCTCAGCCCCCAGACTCCTGCTCAGCCCCAGACCCCTGCTCAGCCCCAGATTACTGCTCCTCAGCCCCCCAGACTCCTGCTCAGCCCCGAGACTCCAGTTCAGCCCTCAGACTCCTCCGCAGCTCCCAAACTCCTGCTCCTCAGCCCCCAGACTCCTGCTCCTCAGCCTGCAGACTCCTGCTCAGCCTTCAGACTCCTGCTCAGCCTCCAGACTCCTGCTCAGCCCCCAGACTCCTGCTCAGCACCAGACTCCTGCTCAGCCTCCAGCCTCCAGATTCCTGCTCAGCCCCACTACTCATGCTCAGCCCCCAGACTCATGCTCAGCCCCCATACTCCTGCTCAGCTCCCAGACTCCTGCTCAGCCCCCAGACTCCTGCTCCTCAGCCCCCAGACCCCTGCTCCTCAGCCCCCAGACTCCTGCTCAGCCCACAGACTCCTGCTCAGCCCCCAGACTCCTGATCCTCAGCCCCCAGGTTCCTGCTCAGCCCTTAGCCTCCCGCTCAGCCCCCAGACTCCTGCTTAGCACCCAGACTCCTGCTCAGCCCCCAGACTACTGCTCAGCCCCCAGACTCCTGCTCAGCCCCCAAACTCCTGCTCAGACTCCAGACTCCTGCTCAGCCCCCAGACTCCTGCTCAGCCCCCGACTCCAGTTCAGCCCCCAGACTCCTACTCAGACCCCAGACTCCTGCTCAGACCCCAGACACCAGCTCAGCCTCCAGACTCCTGCTCATCCCCCAGTCTCCTGCTCATCACCCAGACTCCAGACTCCAGCCCCCAGACTCCTGCTCAGCCCTTAGCCTCCCGCTCAGCCCCCAGACTCCTGCTTAGCACCCAGACTCCTGCTCAGCCCCCAGACTCCTGCTCAGCCCCCAGACTCCTGCTCAGCCCCCAGACTCCTGCTCAGACTCCAGACTCCTGCTCAGCCCTCAGACTCCTGCTCAGCCCTCAGACTCCTTCTCCTCAGCTCCCAGACTCCTGCTCCTCAGCCCCCAGACTCCTGCTCCTCAGCCTGCAGACTCCTGCTCAGCCTCCAGACTCCTGCTCAGCCACCAGACTCCTGCTCAGACAGTCTCCTGCTAAGCCCCCAGCCTCCTGATCAGCACCCAGACTCCTGCTCAGCCTCCAGACTCCTGCTCAGCCCCACTACTCATGCTCAGCCCCCATACTCCTGCTCAGCTCCCAGACTCCTACTCAGCCCCCTGACTCCTGCTCCTCAGCCCCCAGACCCCTGCTCCTCAGCCCCAGACTCCTGCTCAGCCCCCAGACTCCTGATCCTCAGCCCCCAGGCTCCTGCTCAGCCCCCAGACTCCTGCTCAAACCCCAGACTCCTGCTCAGACAGTCTCCTGCTAAGCCCCCAGCCTCCTGCTTCTCAGCCCCCAGACTCCTGCTCAGCCCCCAGACTCCTAATCCTCAGCCCCCAGGCTCATGCTCAGCCCCAGACTCCTGCTCAACCCCCAGACTCCTGCTCAGACCCCAGACTCCTGCTCAGACCCCAGCCTCCTGCTCCTCAGCCCCCAGGCTCCTGCTCAACCCCCAGACTCCTGCTCAACCCCCAGACTCCTGCTCAGACAGTCTCCTGCTCAGCCCCCAGACTCCTACTCAGAACCCAGACTCCTGCTCAGACCCCAGACTCCTGTTCAGCACCCAGACTCCTGCTCAGCCCCCAGACTCCTGCTCAGCCCCCAGACTCCTGCTCAGCCCCCAGACTCCTGCTCAGCTACCAGACTCCTGCTTAGACTCCAGACTCCTGCTCAGCCCCCAGACTCCTGCTCAGCCCCAGACCCCTGCTCAGCCCCAGATTACTGCTCCTCAGCCCCCCAGACTCCTGCTCAGCCCCGAGACTCCAGTTCAGCCCTCAGACTCCTCCGCAGCTCCCAAACTCCTGCTCCTCAGCCCCCAGACTCCTGCTCCTCAGCCTGCAGACTCCTGCTCAGCCTTCAGACTCCTGCTCAGCCTCCAGACTCCTGCTCAGCCCCCAGACTCCTGCTCAGCACCAGACTCCTGCTCAGCCTCCAGCCTCCAGATTCCTGCTCAGCCCCACTACTCATGCTCAGCCCCCAGACTCATGCTCAGCCCCCATACTCCTGCTCAGCTCCCAGACTCCTGCTCAGCCCCCAGACTCCTGCTCCTCAGCCCCCAGACCCCTGCTCCTCAGCCCCCAGACTCCTGCTCAGCCCACAGACTCCTGCTCAGCCCCCAGACTCCTGATCCTCAGCCCCCAGGTTCCTGCTCAGCCCCCAGACTTCTGCTCAACCCACAGACTCCTGCTCAGACAGTCTCCTGCTCAGCCCCCAGGCTCCTGCTCAACCCCCAGACTCCTGCTCAGCCCCAGACCCCTGCTCAGCCCCAGATTCCTGCTCCTCAGCCCCCCAGACTCCTGCTCAGCCCTCAGACTCCTGCTCAGCCCTCAGACTCCTTCTCCTCAGCTCCCAGACTCCTTCTCCTCAGCCCCCAGACTCCTGCTCCTCAGCCCCCAGACTCCTGCTCCTCAGCCTGCAGACTCCTGCTCAGCCACCAGACTCCTGCTCAGACAGTCTCCTGCTAAGCCCCCAGCCTCCTGATCAGCACCCAGACTCCTGCTCAGGATCCAGACTCCTGCTCAGCCCCATTCCTAATGCTCAGCCCCCATACTCCTGCTCAGCTCCCAGACTCCTGCTCAGCCCCCTGACTCCTGCTCCTCAGCCCCCAGACTCCTGCTCAGCCCCCAGACTCCTGATCCTCAGCCCCCAGGCTCCTGCTCAGCCCCCAGACTCCTGCTCAACCCCCAGACTCCTGCTCAGACAGTCTCCTGCTAAGCCCCCAGCCTCCTGCTCCTCAGCCCCCAGACTCCTGCTCAGCCCCCAGACTCCTAGTCCTCAGCCACCAGGCTCATGCTCAGCCCCCAGACTCCTGCTCAACCCCCAGACTCCTGCTCAGACCCCAGACTCCTGCTCAGCCCCCAGCCTCCTGCTCCTCAGCCCCCAGGCTCCTGCTCAACCCCCAGACTCCTGCTCAACCCCCAGACTCCTGCTCAGACAGTCTCCTGCTCAGCCCCCAGACTCCTACTCAGACCCCAGACTCCTGCTCAGACCCCAGACTCCAGCTCAGACCCTAGACTCCAGCTCAGCCCCCAGACTCCTGTTCAGCCCCCAGACTCCTGCTCAGCCCCCAGACTCCAGCTCAGCCTTCAGACTCCTGCTCATCCCCCAGATTCCTGCTCATCACCCAGACTCCAGCCCCCAGACTCGTTCTCAGCCCCCAGACTCTCACTCAGTCCCCAGACTCCTGCTTAGCACCCAGACTCCTGCTCAGCCCCCAGACTCCTGCTCAGCCCCCAGACTCCTGCTGAGACTCCAGACTTCTGCTCACCCCCCAGACTCCTGCTCAGCCCCCGACTCCAGTTCAGCCCCCAGACTCTTGCTCAGCCCCCAGACTCCTGTTTAGCCCCAGATTACTGCGCAGCCCCCAGACTCCAGCTCAGCCCCCAGACTCCTGCTCAGCCCCCAGACTCCTACTCAACCCCCAGACTCCTGCCCAGACAGTCTCCTGCTCAGCCCCCAGACTCCTGCTCAGCCCCCAGACTCCTGCTCAGCCCCCAGACTCCTGCTCAGCCCCCAGACTCCTGCTCCTCAGCCCCCAGGCTCCTGCTCAACCCCCAGACTCCTGCTCAACCCCCAGACTCCAGACTCCAGCCCCCAGACTCCTGCTCAGACAGTCTCCTGCTCAGCCCCCAGACTCCTACTCAGACCCCAGACTCCTGCTCAGACCCCAGACACCAGCTCAGCCTCCAGACTCCTGCTCATCCCCCAGTCTCCTGCTCATCACCGAGACTCCAGACTCCAGCCCCCAGACTCCTGCTCAGCCCTTAGCCTCCCGCTCAGCCCCCAGACTCCTGCTTAGCACCCAGACTCCTGCTCAGCCCCCAGACTACTGCTCAGCCCCCAGACTCCTGCTCAGCCCCCAAACTCCTGCTCAGACTCCAGACTCCTGCTCAGCCCCCAGACTCCTGCTCAGCCCCCGACTCCAGTTCAGCCCCCAGACTCCTACTCAGACCCCAGACTCCTGCTCAGACCCCAGACACCAGCTCAGCCTCCAGACTCCTGCTCATCCCCCAGTCTCCTGCTCATCACCCAGACTCCAGACTCCAGCCCCCAGACTCCTGCTCAGCCCTTAGCCTCCCGCTCAGCCCCCAGACTCCTGCTTAGCACCCAGACTCCTGCTCAGCCCCCAGACTACTGCTCAGCCCCCAGACTCCTGCTCAGTCTCCGGACTCCTGCTCAGACTCCAGACTCCTGCTCAGCCCTCAGACTCCTGCTCAGCCCTCAGACTCCTTCTCCTCAGCTCCCAGACTCCTGCCCCTCAGCCCCCAGACTCCTGCTCCTCAGCCTGCAGACTCCTGCTCAGCCTCCAGACTCCTGCTCAGCCACCAGACTCCTGCTCAGACAGTCTCCTGCTAAGCCCCCAGCCTCCTGATCAGCACCCAGACTCCTGCTCAGCCTCCAGACTCCTGCTCAGCCCCACTACTCATGCTCAGCCCCCATACTCCTGCTCAGCTCCCAGACTCCTGCTCAGCCCCCTGACTCCTGCTCCTTAGCCCCCAGACCCCTGCTCCTCAGCCCCCAGACACCTGCTCAGCCCCCAGACTCCTGATCCTCAGCCCCCAGGCTCCTGCTCAGCCCCCAGACTCCTGCTCAACCCCCAGACTCCTGCTCAGACAGTCTCCTGCTAAGCCCCACGCCTCCTGCTTCTCAGCCCCCAGACTCCTGCTCAGCCCCCAGACTCCTAATCCTCAGCCCCCAGGCTCATGCTCAGCCCCAGACTCCTGCTCAACCCCCAGACTCCTGCTCAGACCCCAGGCTCCTGCTCAACCCCCAGACTCCTGCTCAACCCCCAGACTCCTGCTCAGACAGTCTCCTGCTCAGCCCCCAGACTCCTACTCAGAACCCAGACTCCTGCTCAGACCCCAGACTCCAGCTCAGACCCTAGACTCCAGCTCAGCCCCCAGACTCCTGTTCAGCCCCCAGACTCCTGCTCAGCACCCAGACTCCTGCTCAGCCCCCAGACTCCTGCTCAGCCCCCAGACTCCTGCTCAGCCACCAGACTCCTGCTTAGACTCCAGACTCCTGCTCAGCCCCCAGACTCCTGCTCAGCCCCAGACCCCTGCTCAGCCCCAGATTACTGCTCCTCAGCCCCCCAGACTCCTGCTCAGCCCCGAGACTCCAGTTCAGCCCTCAGACTCCTCCGCAGCTCCCAAACCCCTGCTCCTCAGCCCCCAGACTCCTGCTCCTCAGCCTGCAGACTCCTGCTCAGCCTTCAGACTCCTGCTCAGCCTCCAGACTCCTGCTCAGCCCCCAGACTCCTGCTCAGCACCAGACTCCTGCTCAGCCTCCAGCCTCCAGACTCCTGCTCAGCCCCACTACTCATGCTCAGCCCCCAGACTCATGCTCAGCCCCCATACTCCTGCTCAGCTCCCAGACTCCTGCTCAGCCCCCAGACTCCTGCTCCTCAGCCCCCAGACCCCTGCTCCTCAGCCCCCAGACTCCTGCTCAGCCCACAGACTCCTGCTCAGCCCCCAGACTCCTGATCCTCAGCCCCTAGGTTCCTGCTCAGCCCCCAGACTCCTGCTCAACCCACAGACTCCTGCTCAGACAGTCTCCTGCTCAGCCCCCAGGCTCCTGCTCAACCCCCAGACTCCTGCTCAGCCCCAGACCCCTGCTCAGCCCCAGATTCCTGCTCCTCAGCCCCCCAGACTCCTGCTCAGCCCTCAGACTCCTGCTCAGCCCTCAGACTCCTTCTCCTCAGCTCCCAGACTCCTGCTCCTCAGCCCCCAGACTCCTGCTCCTCAGCCTGCAGACTCCTGCTCAGCCTCCAGACTCCTGCTCAGCCACCAGACTCCTGCTCAGACAGTCTCCTGCTAAGCCCCCAGCCTCCTGATCAGCACCCAGACTCCTGCTCAGCCTCCAGACTCCTGCTCAGCCCCATTCCTCATGCTCAGCCCCCATACTCCTGCTCAGCTCCCAGACTCCTGCTCAGCCTCCTGACTCCTGCTCCTCAGCCCCCAGACCCCTGCTCCTCAGCCCCCAGACTCCTGCTCAGCCCCCAGACTCCTGATCCTCAGCCCCCAGGCTCCTGCTCAGCCCCCAGACTCCTGCTCAACCCTGTTGGACAGGCCACATGAAGGGCCCGCTCCCCCTCTGCCCGACCAGGCCCGAGCCCGGTCCCTCAAGTGTTACACACCACCACTTCACGTTTTCCGTCCCCTCCGGGACTCCTGCCTCTGAACATCTCGACCTCTTGGGCCCGATCCACTACTGGCCCGCGCGCCCGACCTGGGCGCCATCTTGGACACTGCACCACGAGGCCGCGTGGCCTCTGATCGACCCTAACCCTGGGCCTGGCCAGGCCTCAGACATCCCGGCACCACCATCCACCCAGGAGGTGAGCGGACTACTTGGCAGGTCAATGGGGGAAAGAGGTGTCGATGGCTCTCCCCCGCCAGGTACTGCTCGCCCCCAGCCTCCCCGGGCGCTGGCTCCACCCCCCTGCTGGGTGTCTGGACTCCCTCATCCTGGACCCCCCGACCTCCAAGTGCGAGGGTCCGGACATCAAAGGGCAACAGCCCTATAACTGAGGCAGCTCCAGAGCAGGAAGGCAGTTGTATCCTGGAGTCGAGAGACGCAGAGAAGAACTCATCCTTGACGGACTACTGGCGCTGCCGTAGCCCTACCTTGTGAACTATCGTCCTGCCTGTTGGCGCTGCCGCAACCTTCGTAAACCTTCATCGTCGTCGGGACCTGCTGGCGTGGCCGCGGACCGTTTGTACCACCACCTTCATCGGGACCTGCTGGCTCCGCCGCGGACCGTCGCTACCTTCAACCATCTCGGGACCTGCTGGCTCCGCCGCGGCCCGACCATCTAGAACGCCGAGCTCGAGGATTGCGAGCTATCCATCCACCCAATTGGTAACAAGACTGTCCCGCTACCCCTTTTCCCCACCAGAGACCCGAACCGAGGGGACCCCTGAGTCCAGACCTCCTTGTATCATTTGACCGTACTCAAAGAATTGCTGATAAAGTACCGTTTAACCTTATCCTTGTGTGGTGTCCGTCTGTGGGGGGGGAAGTTACTTGTCTGTACGATCGCTGGAGACGGCTCTCCCCGGAGACCTCTCCCCTTACACTCGGCCGACCCTCCCGGTCCGTCTAACATTGGTGGCCAGCGGCGCGATCCGAATCACCGCATAATCGTACAGAGAGTAGCTCACCCCACGACGAAATCACGATGACAACCAAAGAAAGCGGATCCACCGAGAAATTTCAGATGGAGAAATTGGAAGAATACAGCCATCGTGAATTAAAACAATTCTGCATCGAACTAGGTATCGCTACCACCGGTCTAAGTACCAAAGATGACTTCAAACAGGCCCTGGAGTCCTGGGCAGAAACCGGGGCCGTCAGATCCCCGGACCAAAATATCGCAGCAGTAGACACCACGGCTCCCGAGGATCGAAGGACGGGCCTCTCGCAAGACGAGATCCAAGAACGAGAAAAAACAAGACTACATGAACTAGAAATGGCCCGGCTCAAAATGGATGGTGAACTCAAGTTGGCCGAACAGAAACTGAACTTAGAACATCTAAGGCTCCGAGAAGAAAGAGAGGAAAAACAGAGACAAAGAGAGCTCGAGGAAAAAAGACTGGCATATGAACATGAGCGCAAATTAGCTGAGATAGACTTACGCAAGCAGAACAAGGAATCAGGGGCGATCGAGCAACCCCGCACCCCGGGAGCAACAGATAAGAAGGTACACATCCCCAAGGATGTCGTTCGAGAATACTTCCGAGAGGACGACATCCAACAATGGTTCAAGGCCTACGAAATAGCTATGACCTCCCACCGGATCGATCGAAGCGACTGGGGAGCCGGTCTATGGGGGAGATTCCTCAATAAGGGCCGCGATGCCCTGCTACAGCTCCCGGACCATCTGATGACCTCCTATGACCACATGAAAGCGGCCCTCCTCACCCACTATGGGCTCACACCCGAGATGTACCGCCAGAGGTTCAGAGACTGCACCCGCATCCCGGGTACAACTTGGGTGGAGTACGTTAACTATTTCAGCAGAGCCTTCGAGGGTTGGATCAAAGGAAGCAATGTCACAACTTACGAACAGCTCTTCAATCTCATGGTGTGGGAGCATCTGTCAAACAATTGCTTCATCGAACTCCGGCAGCACCTCCTCGACAGCAAATTGTCTGATCCACGGCAGCTCGCAGCCGAAGCTGACCGGTGGGAAATCACCAGAGTGGGCCAAAATGGGTCCTATGAACAGAACCGAAACCACCACGGTCAGCACCGTCCCCGAGGAGGAGGAGGGGGGGGCCAAGGAAGAGGAAAAGACAGCACTCCGGCCGCCCCCGCTGCCAGCACCACTCCCCCGGCCAACCGGGGCAGCACCCCGGCACGACCGGGATATAGGGCCAATGTCACGTGTCACCGATGCCAGCGAGTCGGCCACTACGCAAACGACCCAAATTGCCCACAGAACCAGAGCCCGAGACCCCGCCAGATGGCTGCCGCTGCCCTGGGGGAAGAACAGATCTCCGAGGAACAAGAAGAATATGAGCAAGAACATCAAGAATGGGAGCCAGCCGCCATGGCTCTAGCTTGCTTAGGGGGGAAAGACATGGTCCCGCGGGTCCCCCTACCCGCTAACACCCGGAAATACAGCCAATGGGTGAGCATCAATGGACGCCGGGCCGAAGCCCTCCGTGACACCGGGGCCAGTGTAACAGCCGTCCGCTGTCACCTGGTGACCCCAGAACAGTTCCTACCAAATATTCTCTGCCCTGTCCGTTCAGCCGATAACTCGGAGAGTCTGTGTCGGATGGCCTGCGTCCCTTTCGAATGGGGAGGGGTCTCCGGCATGTTGAAGGTGACGGTCCGAGATGATGCCCCCGTAGACTGCCTCCTGGGGAATGACCTTGAAAGCTCTCCGTGGGCAGCCGTAGAACGAAGAGAACACCTGGGGATGCTAGGCATCCCGGACTGGGCGTGCGTCACCACCCGGTCCATGGCCGCCCGTGCCAATCTCCGACCCGAGGAACCTGAAAGGCCGGCGCCTCCTCCCCCGGTCGCTCCAGTCGAAGACGCCGACCGTGCCGTCCCCCCAGAACCAGCTCAACCTCCGGGCCTCTCGGGCCTCGACCAGTGGCATCAAGAGGGGGGGCCCACACAGGAGCAGTTTCGCCAAGAGCAGAAGACCTGTCCCTCCCTCGAGGGACTCCGCCAACAAGCCCTCGCCCAGAACGCAGGGGATACCTCCGGAACACATTGGGTCTATTGGGACAATGATCTGCTATACAGTGAACAAAGGATCGCGGAGTTGGGGGCCAGTCGAGTGCTAGTGGTGCCCCTCCGTTTTAGAGACTTCTTGCTAAATCTGGCCCACGATGACCCCCTGGCTGGACACCTGGGTCAGGATAAAACTTACAGCCGCCTAGTGACCCACTTCTTCTGGCCTAAAATGAGGAATGATGTACTCCAGCATTGCCGATCTTGCCCCACGTGCCAAGCCAGTGGGAAGAGCGGCCGCAAACTAAAAGCCCCCCTGCAACCATTTCCCGTGGTCACCACCCCGTTCGAGAGGGTCGGGATAGACATTGTGGGGCCCCTGGACCCCCGCACAGCACAAGGACATCGGTTCATCCTAGTACTGGTGGACCACGCCACCCGCTACCCCGAGGCTGTTCCCCTGCGAACTGTGACAGCCCCGGTAGTCGGCCGGGCCCTGATGGGGATCTTCTCCCGTGTGGGCTTCCCCCGAGAAGTCGTCAGCGACAGAGGCACGAACTTTATTTCTAAATATATGAAGTCCCTCTGGCAACAGTGTGGGGTCACCTACCGATTCACGACCCCCTATCACCCTCAAGGAAACGGACTCGTTGAGCGGTTCAACCGCACGCTCAAAGGGATGATTGGGGGGTTGGAAGAGCCCCTCCGTCGCCAGTGGGATGTGCTACTGCCGTGCCTCCTCTTCGCATATCGAGAAGTCCCCCAGAAGTCCCTCGGCTTCAGCCCGTTTGAACTGTTGTATGGACACCCCGTACGGGGGCCGCTCAGCCTAGTCAAGGAAGGCTGGGAAATGCCCCCTCTAAAGAACCCTCCAGATGTCTTCAAATACCTCCTAACCCTCCGCAACCAGACCCGACGGTTCAGAGAGCTGGCAAAAGCAAACTTGGAGGCCAGTCAAGAGGACATGAAAAAGTGGTATGACCAAAATGCCTCCTCCATCGAATTTGAACCCGGCCAACAAGTATGGGTGATGTCCCCCACCGAACCATGCGCCCTGCAAGACAAGTGGACGGGGCCCTTCAAAGTAGTTGAGCGCAAGGGCCCTGTCACCTATCTAATCGACATGGAATCTTCACGGAACCCCCTCCGGGTCCTCCACGCTAATAGACTGAAACCCCATTTCGTGCGTTCAGAACTCAGCCTCCTGATGGCCAGAGACAATGGAGCCGAAGAAGACTCCGAACCCCTCCCTGACCTCCTACGGACTCGGGAGAAAGACGGCTCCGTGGACGGGGTCCGACTCTCGGAGGCCCTCACCCTGGAACAACGCCAAGAATGTCGAGACCTCCTGCTGCAGTTCGCCAGCCTGTTCTCCCTCACCCCAGGTGTCACCTCCTGGTGTGTGCACGACGTGGACACGGGGGACAGCCCCCCTATCCGCCACCGGGCCTACCGCGTACCAGATCGGGTACGGGCCTGCATTCAAGAAGAAGTAACCAAGATGCTCACGCTCGGGGTCATTGAGCCCTCAGACAGCCCCTGGGCCAGCCCAGTAGTACTGGTCCCCAAAGCAGCCACCCCCGGCACCACACCGGAACTCCGGTTCTGCGTCGACTAGCGGGGCTTGAATGCGGTCACCAGAACAGACGCACATCCCATCCCCCGGGCAGATGAACTAATCGACCGCATGGGAGCTGCCCGCTACCTCAGCATTTTCGACCTGACGGCGGGCTACTGGCAGATCGGCCTCACACCCCGGGCCCAAGAACGATCTGCGTTTTCCACTCTTGACGGCCATTATCATTTCAAGGTCATGCCCTTCGGCATGAAGAATGCCCCAGCAACGTTTCAGCGACTCGTTAATCAGGTCTTAGCCGGACTCGAAGGATTCAGTGCCGCCTACCTAGACGACATCGCTGTATACAGCCACCACTGGTCCGACCACCTCCACCACCTCCGAGAGGTGCTACAGGCCCTTCAGCGAGCTGGCCTCACGATCAAGGCCAGCAAATGCCAGATTGGTCAGGGGTCCGTGACCTACCTCGGACACCAGGTGGGAAGCGGCCTGGTAGCCCCTCTGCAGCTCAAGATCGCCGCCATCCAGTCCTGGCAGCCCCCCATCACCCAGACCGAGGTACGCGCCTTTCTGGGACTCACGGGCTATTACCGACGGTTCGTGAAGGACTATGGTAGCATAGTGGGGCCCCTCACAGAACTCACGTCCAAATATCAACCAAAGAAGGTCAACTGGACCCCAGATTGTCAAACAGCCTTCGAAGAACTGAAGGCCGCCATGTGCTCCGCCCCTGTGCTCCATGCCCCCGACTACAGCCGGGAATTCGTCGTCCAGACGGATGCCTCCGACCACGGCATTGGGGCGGTCCTGTCTCAATTGAACCCCGAAGGCCTTGATCAGCCAGTGGCCTTCATCAGCAGGCGACTCCTGCCTCGAGAACAACGCTGGAGCACCATCGAGAGGGAGGCCTTCGCCGTGGTATGGGCCCTCAAAAAGCTCCGGCCCTATCTTTTTGGCACACACTTTCGGGTACAGACTGACCATCGACCCCTGCAGTGGCTGATGCAGATGCGGGGGGAGAACCCAAAACTACTACGTTGGTCCATCTCCCTACAGGGGATGGACTTCACTGTGGAACATCGACCTGGACAAAACCACGCCAACGCGGATGGCCTGTCACGCTTTTTCCGCCTCGACGAGGAGAGTCCCCAAGAGGATGGGTGACTCTCCCCGCCTTCAGCTGGGGGGGACGCATGTTGGACAGGCCACATGAAGGGCCCGCTCCCCCTCTGCCCGACCAGGCCCGAGCCCGGTCCCTCAAGTGTTACACACCACCACTTCACGTTTTCCGTCCCCTCCGGGACCCCTGCCTCTGAACATCTCGACCTCTTGGGCCCGATCCACTACTGGCCCGCGCGCCCGACCTGGGCGCCATCTTGGACACTGCACCACTAGGCCGCGTGGCCTCCTATCGACCCTAACCCTGGGCCTGGCCAGGCCTCAGACATCCCGGCACCACCATCCACCCAGGAGGTGAGCGGACTACTTGGCAGGTCAATGGGGGAAAGAGGTGTCGATGGCTCTCCCCCGCCAGGTACTGCTCGCCCCCAGCCTCCCCGGGCGCTGGCTCCACCCCCCTGCTGGGTGTCTGGACTCCCTCATCCTGGACCCCCCGACCTCCAAGTGCGAGGGTCCGGACATCAAAGGGCAACAGCCCTATAACTGAGGCAGCTCCAGAGCAGGAAGGCAGTTGTATCCTGGAGTCGAGAGACGCAGAGAAGAACTCATCCTTGACGGACTACTGGCGCTGCCGTAGCCCTACCTTGTGAACTATCGTCCTGCCTGTTGGCGCTGCCGCAACCTTCGTAAACCTTCATCGTCGTCGGGACCTGCTGGCGTGGCCGCGGACCGTTTGTACCACCACCTTCATCGGGACCTGCTGGCTCCGCCGCGGACCGTCGCTACCTTCAACCATCTCGGGACCTGCTGGCTCCGCCGCGGCCCGACCATCTAGAACGCCGAGCTCGAGGATTGCGAGCTATCCATCCACCCAATTGGTAACAAGACTGTCCCGCTACCCCTTTTCCCCACCAGAGACCCGAACCGAGGGGACCCCTGAGTCCAGACCTCCTTGTATCATTTGACCGTACTCAAAGAATTGCTGATAAAGTACCGTTTAACCTTATCCTTGTGTGGTGTCCGTCTGTGGGGGGGGAAGTTACTTGTCTGTACGATCGCTGGAGACGGCTCTCCCCGGAGACCTCTCCCTTTATACTCGGCCGACCCTCCCGGTCCGTCTAACAAACCCCCAGACTCCTGCTCAGACAGTCTCCTGCTAAGCCCCCAGCCTCCTGCTCCTCAGCCCCCAGACTCCTGCTCAGCCCCCAGACTCCTAATCCTCAGCCCCCAGGCTCATGCTCAGCCCCCAGACTCCTGCTCAACCCCCAGACTCCTGCTCAGACCCCAGACTCCTGCTCAGCCCCCAGCCTCCTGCTCCTCAGCCCCCAGGCTCCTGCTCAACCCCCAGACTCCTGCTCAACCCCCAGACTCCTGCTCAGACAGTCTCCTGCTCAGCCCCCAGACTCCTACTCAGACCCCAGACTCCTGCTCAGACCCCAGACTCCAGCTCAGACCCTAGACTCCAGCTCAGCCCCCAGACTCCTGTTCAGCCCCCAGACTCCTGCTCAGCCCCCAGACACCAGCTCAGCCTTCAGACTCCTGCTCATCCCCCAGACTCCTGCTCATCACCCAGACTCCAGCCCCCAGACTCGTTCTCAGCCCCCAGACTCTCACTCAGTCCCCAGACTCCTGCTTAGCACCCAGACTCCTGCTCAGCCCCCAGACTCCTGCTCAACCCCCAGACTCCTGCTCAGCCCCAGACCCCTGCTCAGCCCCAGATTCCTGCTCCTCAGCCCCCCAGACTCCTGCTCAGCCCTCAGACTCCTGCTCAGCCCTCAGACTCCTTCTCCTCAGCTCCCAGACTCCTGCTCCTCAGCCCCCAGACTCCTGTTCCTCAGCCTGCAGACTCCTGCTCAGCCTCCAGACTCCTGCTCAGCCACCAGACTCCTGCTCAGACAGTCTCCTGCTAAGCCCCCAGCCTCCTGATCAGCACCCAGACTCCTGCTCAGCCTCCAGACTCCTGCTCAGCCCCATTCCTCATGCTCAGCCCCCATACTCCTGCTCAGCTCCCAGACTCCTGCTCAGCCCCCTGACTCCTGCTCCTCAGCCCCCAGACCCCTGCTCCTCAGCCCCCAGACTCCTGCTCAGCCCCCAGACTCCTGATCCTCAGCCCCCAGGCTCCTGCTCAGCCCCCAGACTCCTGCTCAACCCCCAGACTCCTGCTCAACCCCCAGACTCCTGCTCAGACAGTCTCCTGCTAAGCCCCTAGCCTCCTGCTCCTCAGCCCCCAGACTCCTGCTCAGCCCCCAGACTCCTAATCCTCAGCCCCCAGGCTCATGCTCAGCCCCCAGACTCCTGCTCAACCCCCAGACTCCTGCTCAGACCCCAGACTCTTGCTCAGCCCCCAGCCTCCTGCTCCTCAGCCCCCAGGCTCCTGCTCAACCCCCAGACTCCTGCTCAACCCCCACACTCCTGCTCAGACAGTCTCCTGCTCAGCCCCCAGACTCCTACTCAGACCCTAGACTCCTGCTCAGACCCCAGACTCCAGCTCAGACCCTAGACTCCAGCTCAGCCCCCAGACTCCTGTTCAGCCCCCAGACTCCTGCTCAGCCCCCAGACACCAGCTCAGCCTTCAGACTCCTGCTCATCCCCCAGACTCCTGCTCATCACCCAGACTCCAGCCCCCAGACTCGTTCTCAGCCCCGAGACTCTCACTCAGTCCCCAGACTCCTGCTTAGCACCCAGACTCCTGCTCAGCCCCCAGACTCCTGCTCAGCCCCCAGACTCCTGCTCAGCCCCCAGACTCCTGCTGAGACTCCAGACTTCTGCTCACCCCCCAGACTCCTGCTCAGCCCCCGACTCCAGTTCAGCCCCCAGACTCTTGCTCAGCCCCCAGACTCCTGTTTAGCCCGAGATTACTGCTCAGCACCCAGACTCCAGCTCAGCCCCCAGACTCCTGCTCAGCCCCCAGACTCCTACTCAACCCCCAGACTCCTGCCCAGACAGTCTCCTGCTCAGCCCCCAGACTCCTGCTCAGCCCCCAGACTCCTGCTCAGCCCCCAGACTCCTGCTCCTCAGCCCCCAGGCTCCTGCTCAACCCCCAGACTCCTGCTCAACCCCCAGACTCCAGACCCCAGACTCCTGCTCAGACAGTCTCCTGCTCAGCCCCCAGACTCCTACTCAGACCCCAGACTCCTGCTCAGACCCCAGACACCAGCTCAGCCTCCAGACTCCTGCTCATCCCCCAGTCTCCTGCTCATCACCCAGACTCCAGACTACAGCCCCCAGACTCCTGCTCAGCCCTTAGCCTCCCGCTCAGTCCCCAGACTCCTGCTTAGCACCCAGACTCCTGCTCAGCCCCCAGACTACTGCTCAGCCCCCAGACTACTGCTCAGCCCCCAGACTCCTGCTCAGCCCCCAAACTCCTGCTCAGACTCCAGACTCCTGCTCAGCCCCCAGACTCCTGCTCAGCCCCCGACTCCAGTTCAGCCCCCAGACTCCTACTCAGACCCCAGACTCCTGCTCAGACCCCAGACACCAGCTCAGCCTCCAGACTCCTGCTCATCCCCCAGTCTCCTGCTCATCACCCAGACTCCAGACTCCAGCCCCCAGACTCCTGCTCAGCCCTTAGCCTCCCGCTCAGCCCCCAGACTCCTGCTTAGCACCCAGACTCCTGCTCAGCCCCCAGACTACTGCTCAGCCCCCAGACTCCTGCTCAGCCCCCAGACTCCTGCTCAGACTCCAGACTCCTGCTCAGCCCTCAGACTCCTGCTCAGCCCTCAGACTCCTTCTCCTCAGCTCCCAGACTCCTGCTCCTCAGCCCCCAGACTCCTGCTCCTCAGCCTGCAGACTCCTGCTCAGCCTCCAGACTCCTGCTCAGCCACCAGACTCCTGCTCAGACAGTCTCCTGCTAAGCCCCCAGCCTCCTGATCAGCACCCAGACTCCTGCTCAACCCCCAGACTCCTGCTCAGACAGTATCCTGCTAAGCCCCCAGCCCCCTGCTCCTCAGCCCCCAGACTCCTGCTCAGCCCCCAGACTCCTAATCCTCAGCCCCCAGGCTCATGCTCAGCCCCCAGACTCCTGCTCAACCCCAGACTCCTGCTCAGACCCCAGACTCTTGCTCAGCCCCCAGCCTCCTGCTCCTCAGCCCCCAGGCTCCTGCTCAACCCCCAGACTCCTGCTCAACCCCCAGACTCCTGCTCAGACAGTCTCCTGCTCAGCCCCCAGACTCCTACTCAGACCCTAGACTCCTGCTCAGACCCCAGACTCCAGCTCAGACCCTAGACTCCAGCTCAGGCCCCAGACTCCTGTTCAGCCCCCAGACTCCTGTTCAGCCCCCAGACTCCTGCTCAGCCCCCAGACACCAGCTCGGCCTTCAGACTCCTGCTCATCCCCCAGACTCCTGCTCATCACCCAGACTCCAGCCCCCAGACTCGTTCTCAGCCCCCAGACTCTCACTCAGTCCCCAGACTCCTGCTTAGCACCCAGACTCCTGCTCAGCCCCCAGACTCCTGCTCAGCCCCCAGACTCCTGCTCAGCCCCCAGACTCCTGCTGAGACTCCAGACTTCTGCTCACCCCCCAGACTCCTGCTCAGCCCCCGACTCCAGTTCAGCCCCCAGACTCTTGCTCAGCCCCCAGACTCCTGTTTAGCCCCAGATTACTGCTCAGCACCCAGACTCCAGCTCAGCCCCCAGACTCCTGCTCAGCCCCCAGACTCCTACTCAACCCCCAGACTCCTGCCCAGACAGTCTCCTGCTCAGCCCCCAGACTCCTGCTCAGCCCCCAGACTCCTGCTCAGCCCCCAGACTCCTGCTCCTCAGCCCCCAGGCTCCTGCTCAACCCCCAGACTCCTGCTCAACCCCCAGACTCCAGACTCCAGCCCCCAGACTCCTGCTCAGACAGTCTCCTGCTCAGCCCCCAGACTCCTACTCAGACCCCAGACTCCTGCTCAGACCCCAGACACCAGCTCAGCCTCCAGACTCCTGCTCATCCCCCAGTCTCCTGCTCATCACCCAGACTCCAGACTACAGCCCCCAGACTCCTGCTCAGCCCTTAGCCTCCCGCTCAGTCCCCAGACTCCTGCTTAGCACCCAGACTCCTGCTCAGCCCCCAGACTACTGCTCAGCCCCCAGACTCCTGCTCAGCCCCCAAACTCCTGCTCAGACTCCAGACTCCTGCTCAGCCCCCAGACTCCTGCTTAGCCCCCGACTCCAGTTCAGCCCCCAGACTCCTACTCAGACCCCAGACTCCTGCTCAGACCCCAGACACCAGCTCAGCCTCCAGACTCCTGCTCATCCCCCAGTCTCCTGCTCATCACCCAGACTCCAGACTCCAGCCCCCAGACTCCTGCTCAGCCCTTAGCCTCCCGCTCAGCCCCCAGACTCCTGCTTAGCACCCAGACTCCTGCTCAGCCCCCAGACTCCTGCTCAGCCCCCAGACTCCTGCTCAGACTCCAGACTCCTGCTCAGCCCTCAGACTCCTGCTCAGCCCTCAGACTCCTTCTCCTCAGCTCCCAGACTCCTGCTCCTCAGCCCCCAGACTCCTGCTCCTCAGCCTGCAGACTCCTGCTCAGCCTCCAGACTCCTGCTCAGCCACCAGACTCCTGCTCAGCACCCAGACTCCAGCTCAGCCTCCAGACTCCAGCTCAGCCCAACTACTCATGCTCAGCCCCCATACTCCTGCTCAGCTCCCAGACTCCTGCTCAGCCCCCTGACTCCTGCTCCTCAGCCCCCAGACCCCTGCTCCTCAGCCCCCAGACTCCTGCTCAGCCCCCAGACTCCTGATCCTCAGCCCCCAGGCTCCTGCTCAGCCCCCAGACTCCTGCTCAGCCCCCAGACTCCTGCTCAGACAGTCTCCTGCTAAGCCCCCAGCCTCCTGCTTCTCAGCCCCCAGACTCCTAATCCTCAGCCCCTAGGCTCATGCTCAGCCCCAGACTCCTGCTCAACCCCCAGACTCCTGCTCAGACCCCAGACTCCTGCTCAGCCCCCAGCCTCCTGCTCCTCAGCCCCCAGGCTCCTGCTCAACCCCCAGACTCCTGCTCAACCCCCAGACTCCTGCTCAGACAGTCTCCTGCTCAGCCCCCAGACTCCTACTCAGAACCCAGACTCCTGCTCAGACCCCAGACTCCAGCTCAGACCCTAGACTCCAGCTCAGCCCCCAGACTCCTGTTCAGCCCCCAGACTCCTGCTCAGCACCCAGACTCCTGCTCAGCCCCCAGACTCCTGCTCAGCCACCAGACTCCTGCTTAGACTCCAGACTCCTGCTCAGCCCCAGACTCCTGCTCAGCCCCAGACCCCTGCTCAGCCCCAGATTACTGCTCCTCAGCCCCCCAGACTCCTGCTCAGCCCGAGACTCCAGTTCAGCCCTCAGACTCCTCCGCAGCTCCCAAACTCCTGCTCCTCAGCCCCCAGACTCCTGCTCCTCAGCCTGCAGACTCCTGCTCAGCCTTCAGACTCCTGCTCAGCCTCCAGACTCCTGCTCAGCCCCCAGACTCCTGCTCAGCCCCCAGACTCCTGCTCAGCCTCCAGCCTCCAGACTCCTGCTCAGCCCCACTACTCATGCTCAGCCCCCAGACTCCTGCTCAGCCACCAGACTCCTGCTTAGACTCCAGACTCCTGCTCAGCCCCCAGACTCCTGCTCAGCCCCAGACCCCTGCTCAGCCCCAGATTACTGCTCCTCAGCCCCCCAGACTCCTGCTCAGCCCGAGACTCCAGTTCAGCCCTCAGACTCCTCCGCAGCTCCCAAACTCCTGCTCCTCAGCCCCCAGACTCCTGCTCCTCAGCCTGCAGACTCCTGCTCAGCCTTCAGACTCCTGCTCAGCCTCCAGACTCCTGCTCAGCCCCCAGACTCCTGCTCAGCCCCCAGACTCCTGCTCAGCCTCCAGCCCCCATACTCCTGCTCAGCTCCCAGACTCCTGCTCAACCCCCAGACTCCTGCTCAGACAGTCTTCTGCTCAGCCCCCAGACTCTTACTCAGACCCCAGACTCCTGCTCAGACCCCAGACTCCAGCTCAGACCCCAGACTCCAGCTCAGCCCCCAGACTACTGCTCAGCCCCCAGCCTCCTGCTCAGCCCCCAGACACCAGCTCAGCCTCCAGACTCCTGCTCATCCCCCAGACTCCTGCTCATCACCCAGACTCCAGACTCCAGCCCCCAGACTCCTGCTCAGCCCCCAGACTTGCGCTCAGCCCCCAGACTCCTGCTCAGACTCCAGACTCCTGCTCAGCCCCAAGACTCCTGCTCAGCCCCCAGACTCCTGCTCAGACTCCAGACTCCTGCTCAGCCCCCAGACTCCTGCTCAGCCCGCGACTCCAGTTCAGCCCCCAGACTCTTGCTCAGCCCCCAGACTCCTGCTCAGCCCCCAGACTACTGCTCAGCCCCCAGACTACTGCTCAGCCCCCAGACTCCTGATCCTCAGCCCCCAGGCTCCTGCTCTGCCCCCAGACTCCTGCTCAACCCCCAGACTCCTGCTCAGACAGTCTCCTGCTCAGCCCCCAGACTCCTGCTCAGCCCCCAGACTCCTGCTCATCCCCCAGCCTCCTGCTCCTCAGCCCCCAGGCTCCTGCTCAACCCCAAGACTCCTGCTCAACCCCCAGACTCCTGCTCAGACAGTCTCCTGCTCAGCCCCCAGACTCCTACTCAGACCCCAGACTCCAGCTCAGCCCCCAGACTCCTGATCCTCAGCCCCAGGCTCCTGCTCAGCCTCCAGACTCCTTCCTAACCCCCAGACTCCTGCTCAGACAGTCTCCTGATCATCCCCCAGACTCCTGCTCAGCCCCCAGACTCCTGTTCAGCCCCCAGCCTCCTGCTCCTCAGCCCCGATGCTGCTGCTCAACCCCCAGACTCCTGCTCAGACAGTCTCCTGCTCAGCTCCCAGACTCCTACTCAGACCCCAGACTCTTGCTCAGACCTCAGACTCCAGCTCAGACCCCAGACTCCAGCTCAGCCCCCAGACTCCTGCTCAGCCCCCAGACTCCAGCTCAGCCCCCAGACTCCTGCTCAGCCCCCAGACTCCTGCTCAGCCCCCAGACTCCTGCTCAGCCCCCAGACTCCTGCTAATCCCCAGACTCCTGCTCATCACCCAGACTCCATACTCCAGCCCCCAGACTCCTGCTCAGCCCCCAGACTCCCACTCAGCCCCCAGACTCCTGCTTAGCACCCAGACTCCTGCTCAGCCCCCGGACTCCTGCTCAGCCCCCAGACTCCTGCTCAGCCACCAGACTTCTGCTCAGACTCCAGACTCCTGCTCACCCTCCAGACTCCTGCTCAGCCCCCGACTCCAGTTCAGCCCCCAGTCTCTTGCTCAGCCCCAAGACTCCTGCTCAGACCCCAGATGCAAGCTCAGCCCCCAGACTCCTGCTCATCCCCCAGACTCCTGCCCAGCCCCCAGACTCCTGCCCAGCCCCCAGACTCCTGCCATCCCCCAGACTCCTATTCAGCCCCCAGACTCCTGCTCAGTCCCCAGACTCCTGCCCAGCCCCCAGACTCCTGCCATCCCCCAGACTCCTGCTCAACACCCAGACACCTGCTCAGACAGACTCCTGCTCAGCCCTCAGACTTCAGCTCAGCCCCCAGACTCCTGCTCAGCCCCCAGACTCCTGCTCAGCCCCCAGACTCCTGCTCAGCCCCAGACCCCTGCTCAGCCCCAGATTCCTGCTCCTCAGCCCCCCAGACTCCTGCTCAGCCACCAGACTCCTGCTCAGCCCCCAGACTCCTGCTCCTCAACCCCGCAGACTCCTGCTCAGCCCCCAGACTCCTGATCCTCAGCCCCCAGGCTCCTGCTCAGCCCCCAGACTCCTGCTGAACCCTCAGACTCCTGCTCAGACAGTCTCCTGCTAAGCCCCCAGCCTCCTGCTCCTCAGCCCCCAGACTCCTGCTCAGACCCCAGACTCCTGATCCTCAGCCCCCAGGCTCCTGCTCAGCCCCCAGACTCTTGCTCAACCCCCAGACTCTTGCTCAACCCCCAGACTCCTGCTCAGACCCCAGACTCCTGCTCAGCCCCCAGCCTCCTGCTCCTCAGCCCCCAGGCTCCTGCTCAACCCCCAGACTCCTGCTCAACCCCCAGACTCCTGCTCAGACAGTCTCCTGCTAAGCCCCCAGACTCCTACTCAGCCCCCTGACTCCTGCTCCTCAGCCCCCAGACCCCTGCTCCTCAGCCCCCAGACTCCTGCTCAGCCCCCAGACTCCTGATCCTCAGCCCCCAGGCTCCTGCTCAGCCCCCAGACTCCTGCTCAACCCCCAGACTCCTGCTCAACCCCCAGACTCCTGCTCAGACAGTCTCCTGCTAAGCCCCTAGCCTCCTGCTCCTCAGCCCCCAGACTCCTGCTCAGCCCCCAGACTCCTAATCCTCAGCCCCCAGGCTCATGCTCAGCCCCCAGACTCCTGCTCAACCCCCAGACTCCTGCTCAGACCCCAGACTCTTGCTCAGCCCCCAGCCTCCTGCTCCTCAGCCCCCAGGCTCCTGCTCAACCCCCAGACTCCTGCTCAACCCCCACACTCCTGCTCAGACAGTCTCCTGCTCAGCCCCCAGACTCCTACTCAGACCCTAGACTCCTGCTCAGACCCCAGACTCCAGCTCAGACCCTAGACTCCAGCTCAGCCCCCAGACTCCTGTTCAGCCCCCAGACTCCTGCTCAGCCCCCAGACACCAGCTCAGCCTTCAGACTCCTGCTCATCCCCCAGACTCCTGCTCATCACCCAGACTCCAGCCCCCAGACTCGTTCTCAGCCCCGAGACTCTCACTCAGTCCCCAGACTCCTGCTTAGCACCCAGACTCCTGCTCAGCCCCCAGACTCCTGCTCAGCCCCCAGACTCCTGCTCAGCCCCCAGACTCCTGCTGAGACTCCAGACTTCTGCTCACCCCCCAGACTCCTGCTCAGCCCCCGACTCCAGTTCAGCCCCCAGACTCTTGCTCAGCCCCCAGACTCCTGTTTAGCCCGAGATTACTGCTCAGCACCCAGACTCCAGCTCAGCCCCCAGACTCCTGCTCAGCCCCCAGACTCCTACTCAACCCCCAGACTCCTGCCCAGACAGTCTCCTGCTCAGCCCCCAGACTCCTGCTCAGCCCCCAGACTCCTGCTCAGCCCCCAGACTCCTGCTCCTCAGCCCCCAGGCTCCTGCTCAACCCCCAGACTCCTGCTCAACCCCCAGACTCCAGACTCCAGCCCCCAGACTCCTGCTCAGACAGTCTCCTGCTCAGCCCCCAGACTCCTACTCAGACCCCAGACTCCTGCTCAGACCCCAGACACCAGCTCAGCCTCCAGACTCCTGCTCATCCCCCAGTCTCCTGCTCATCACCCAGACTCCAGACTACAGCCCCCAGACTCCTGCTCAGCCCTTAGCCTCCCGCTCAGTCCCCAGACTCCTGCTTAGCACCCAGACTCCTGCTCAGCCCCCAGACTACTGCTCAGCCCCCAGACTACTGCTCAGCCCCCAGACTCCTGCTCAGCCCCCAAACTCCTGCTCAGACTCCAGACTCCTGCTCAGCCCCCAGACTCCTGCTCAGCCCCCGACTCCAGTTCAGCCCCCAGACTCCTACTCAGACCCCAGACTCCTGCTCAGACCCCAGACACCAGCTCAGCCTCCAGACTCCTGCTCATCCCCCAGTCTCCTGCTCATCACCCAGACTCCAGACTCCAGCCCCCAGACTCCTGCTCAGCCCTTAGCCTCCCGCTCAGCCCCCAGACTCCTGCTTAGCACCCAGACTCCTGCTCAGCCCCCAGACTACTGCTCAGCCCCCAGACTCCTGCTCAGCCCCCAGACTCCTGCTCAGACTCCAGACTCCTGCTCAGCCCTCAGACTCCTGCTCAGCCCTCAGACTCCTTCTCCTCAGCTCCCAGACTCCTGCTCCTCAGCCCCCAGACTCCTGCTCCTCAGCCTGCAGACTCCTGCTCAGCCTCCAGACTCCTGCTCAGCCACCAGACTCCTGCTCAGACAGTCTCCTGCTAAGCCCCCAGCCTCCTGATCAGCACCCAGACTCCTGCTCAACCCCCAGACTCCTGCTCAGACAGTATCCTGCTAAGCCCCCAGCCCCCTGCTCCTCAGCCCCCAGACTCCTGCTCAGCCCCCAGACTCCTAATCCTCAGCCCCCAGGCTCATGCTCAGCCCCCAGACTCCTGCTCAACCCCAGACTCCTGCTCAGACCCCAGACTCTTGCTCAGCCCCCAGCCTCCTGCTCCTCAGCCCCCAGGCTCCTGCTCAACCCCCAGACTCCTGCTCAACCCCCAGACTCCTGCTCAGACAGTCTCCTGCTCAGCCCCCAGACTCCTACTCAGACCCTAGACTCCTGCTCAGACCCCAGACTCCAGCTCAGACCCTAGACTCCAGCTCAGGCCCCAGACTCCTGTTCAGCCCCCAGACTCCTGTTCAGCCCCCAGACTCCTGCTCAGCCCCCAGACACCAGCTCGGCCTTCAGACTCCTGCTCATCCCCCAGACTCCTGCTCATCACCCAGACTCCAGCCCCCAGACTCGTTCTCAGCCCCCAGACTCTCACTCAGTCCCCAGACTCCTGCTTAGCACCCAGACTCCTGCTCAGCCCCCAGACTCCTGCTCAGCCCCCAGACTCCTGCTCAGCCCCCAGACTCCTGCTGAGACTCCAGACTTCTGCTCACCCCCCAGACTCCTGCTCAGCCCCCGACTCCAGTTCAGCCCCCAGACTCTTGCTCAGCCCCCAGACTCCTGTTTAGCCCCAGATTACTGCTCAGCACCCAGACTCCAGCTCAGCCCCCAGACTCCTGCTCAGCCCCCAGACTCCTACTCAACCCCCAGACTCCTGCCCAGACAGTCTCCTGCTCAGCCCCCAGACTCCTGCTCAGCCCCCAGACTCCTGCTCAGCCCCCAGACTCCTGCTCCTCAGCCCCCAGGCTCCTGCTCAACCCCCAGACTCCTGCTCAACCCCCAGACTCCAGACTCCAGCCCCCAGACTCCTGCTCAGACAGTCTCCTGCTCAGCCCCCAGACTCCTACTCAGACCCCAGACTCCTGCTCAGACCCCAGACACCAGCTCAGCCTCCAGACTCCTGCTCATCCCCCAGTCTCCTGCTCATCACCCAGACTCCAGACTACAGCCCCCAGACTCCTGCTCAGCCCTTAGCCTCCCGCTCAGTCCCCAGACTCCTGCTTAGCACCCAGACTCCTGCTCAGCCCCCAGACTACTGCTCAGCCCCCAGACTCCTGCTCAGCCCCCAAACTCCTGCTCAGACTCCAGACTCCTGCTCAGCCCCCAGACTCCTGCTTAGCCCCCGACTCCAGTTCAGCCCCCAGACTCCTACTCAGACCCCAGACTCCTGCTCAGACCCCAGACACCAGCTCAGCCTCCAGACTCCTGCTCATCCCCCAGTCTCCTGCTCATCACCCAGACTCCAGACTCCAGCCCCCAGACTCCTGCTCAGCCCTTAGCCTCCCGCTCAGCCCCCAGACTCCTGCTTAGCACCCAGACTCCTGCTCAGCCCCCAGACTCCTGCTCAGCCCCCAGACTCCTGCTCAGACTCCAGACTCCTGCTCAGCCCTCAGACTCCTGCTCAGCCCTCAGACTCCTTCTCCTCAGCTCCCAGACTCCTGCTCCTCAGCCCCCAGACTCCTGCTCCTCAGCCTGCAGACTCCTGCTCAGCCTCCAGACTCCTGCTCAGCCACCAGACTCCTGCTCAGCACCCAGACTCCAGCTCAGCCTCCAGACTCCAGCTCAGCCCAACTACTCATGCTCAGCCCCCATACTCCTGCTCAGCTCCCAGACTCCTGCTCAGCCCCCTGACTCCTGCTCCTCAGCCCCCAGACCCCTGCTCCTCAGCCCCCAGACTCCTGCTCAGCCCCCAGACTCCTGATCCTCAGCCCACAGGCTCCTGCTCAGCCCCCAGACTCCTGCTCAGCCCCCAGACTCCTGCTCAGACAGTCTCCTGCTAAGCCCCCAGCCTCCTGCTTCTCAGCCCCCAGACTCCTGCTCAGCCCCCAGACTCCTAATCCTCAGCCCCTAGGCTCATGCTCAGCCCCAGACTCCTGCTCAACCCCCAGACTCCTGCTCAGACCCCAGACTCCTGCTCAGCCCCCAGCCTCCTGCTCCTCAGCCCCCAGGCTCCTGCTCAACCCCCAGACTCCTGCTCAACCCCCAGACTCCTGCTCAGACAGTCTCCTGCTCAGCCCCCAGACTCCTACTCAGAACCCAGACTCCTGCTCAGACCCCAGACTCCAGCTCAGACCCTAGACTCCAGCTCAGCCCCCAGACTCCTGTTCAGCCCCCAGACTCCTGCTCAGCACCCAGACTCCTGCTCAGCCCCCAGACTCCTGCTCAGCCCCCAGACTCCTGCTCAGCCACCAGACTCCTGCTTAGACTCCAGACTCCTGCTCAGCCCCCAGACTCCTGCTCAGCCCCAGACCCCTGCTCAGCCCCAGATTACTGCTCCTCAGCCCCCCAGACTCCTGCTCAGCCCGAGACTCCAGTTCAGCCCTCAGACTCCTCCGCAGCTCCCAAACTCCTGCTCCTCAGCCCCCAGACTCCTGCTCCTCAGCCTGCAGACTCCTGCTCAGCCTTCAGACTCCTGCTCAGCCTCCAGACTCCTGCTCAGCCCCCAGACTCCTGCTCAGCCCCCAGACTCCTGCTCAGCCTCCAGCCTCCAGACTCCTGCTCAGCCCCACTACTCATGCTCAGCCCCCAGACTCCTGCTCAGCCACCAGACTCCTGCTTAGACTCCAGACTCCTGCTCAGCCCCCAGACTCCTGCTCAGCCCCAAACCCCTGCTCAGCCCCAGATTACTGCTCCTCAGCCCCCCAGACTCCTGCTCAGCCCGAGACTCCAGTTCAGCCCTCAGACTCCTCCGCAGCTCCCAAACTCCTGCTCCTCAGCCCCCAGACTCCTGCTCCTCAGCCTGCAGACTCCTGCTCAGCCTTCAGACTCCTGCTCAGCCTCCAGACTCCTGCTCAGCCCCCAGACTCCTGCTCAGCCCCCAGACTCCTGCTCAGCCTCCAGCCCCCATACTCCTGCTCAGCTCCCAGACTCCTGCTCAGCCCCCAGACTCCTGCTCCTCAGCCCCCAGACCCCTGCTCCTCAGCCCCCAGACTCCTGCTCAGCCCACAGACTCCTGCTCAGCCCCCAGACTCCTGATCCTCAGCCCCCAGGTTCCTGCTCAGCCCCCAGACTCCTGCTCAACCCACAGACTCCTGCTCAGACAGTCTCCTGCTCAGCCCCCAGGCTCCTGCTCAACCCCTAGACTCCTGCTCAACCCCCAGACTCCTGCTCAGACAGTCTTCTGCTCAGCCCCCAGACTCTTACTCAGACCCCAGACTCCTGCTCAGACCCCAGACTCCAGCTCAGACCCCAGACTCCAGCTCAGCCCCCAGACTACTGCTCAGCCCCCAGCCTCCTGCTCAGCCCCCAGACACCAGCTCAGCCTCCAGACTCCTGCTCATCCCCCAGACTCCTGCTCATCACCCAGACTCCAGACTCCAGCCCCCAGACTCCTGCTCAGCCCCCAGACTTGCGCTCAGCCCCCAGACTCCTGCTCAGACTCCAGACTCCTGCTCAGCCCCAAGACTCCTGCTCAGCCCCCAGACTCCTGCTCAGACTCCAGACTCCTGCTCAGCCCCCAGACTCCTGCTCAGCCCGCGACTCCAGTTCAGCCCCCAGACTCTTGCTCAGCCCCCAGACTCCTGCTCAGCCCCCAGACTACTGCTCAGCCCCCAGACTACTGCTCAGCCCCCAGACTCCTGATCCTCAGCCCCCAGGCTCCTGCTCTGCCCCCAGACTCCTGCTCAACCCCCAGACTCCTGCTCAGACAGTCTCCTGCTCAGCCCCCAGACTCCTGCTCAGCCCCCAGACTCCTGCTCATCCCCCAGCCTCCTGCTCCTCAGCCCCCAGGCTCCTGCTCAACCCCAAGACTCCTGCTCAACCCCCAGACTCCTGCTCAGACAGTCTCCTGCTCAGCCCCCAGACTCCTACTCAGACCCCAGACTCCAGCTCAGCCCCCAGACTCCTGATCCTCAGCCCCCAGGCTCCTGCTCAGCCTCCAGACTCCTTCCTAACCCCCAGACTCCTGCTCAGACAGTCTCCTGATCATCCCCCAGACTCCTGCTCAGCCCCCAGACTCCTGTTCAGCCCCCAGCCTCCTGCTCCTCAGCCCCGATGCTGCTGCTCAACCCCCAGACTCCTGCTCAGACAGTCTCCTGCTCAGCTCCCAGACTCCTACTCAGACCCCAGACTCTTGCTCAGACCTCAGACTCCAGCTCAGACCCCAGACTCCAGCTCAGCCCCCAGACTCCTGCTCAGCCCCCAGACTCCAGCTCAGCCCCCAGACTCCTGCTCAGCCCCCAGACTCCTGCTCAGCCCCCAGACTCCTGCTCAGCCCCCAGACTCCTGCTAATCCCCAGACTCCTGCTCATCACCCAGACTCCATACTCCAGCCCCCAGACTCCTGCTCAGCCCCCAGACTCCCACTCAGCCCCCAGACTCCTGCTTAGCACCCAGACTCCTGCTCAGCCCCCGGACTCCTGCTCAGCCCCCAGACTCCTGCTCAGCCACCAGACTTCTGCTCAGACTCCAGACTCCTGCTCACCCTCCAGACTCCTGCTCAGCCCCCGACTCCAGTTCAGCCCCCAGTCTCTTGCTCAGCCCCAAGACTCCTGCTCAGACCCCAGATGCAAGCTCAGCCCCCAGACTCCTGCTCATCCCCCAGACTCCTGCCCAGCCCCCAGACTCCTGCCCAGCCCCCAGACTCCTGCCATCCCCCAGACTCCTATTCAGCCCCCAGACTCCTGCTCAGTCCCCAGACTCCTGCCCAGCCCCCAGACTCCTGCCATCCCCCAGACTCCTGCTCAACACCCAGACACCTGCTCAGACAGACTCCTGCTCAGCCCTCAGACTTCAGCTCAGCCCCCAGACTCCTGCTCAGCCCCCAGACTCCTGCTCAGCCCCCAGACTCCTGCTCAGCCCCAGACCCCTGCTCAGCCCCAGATTCCTGCTCCTCAGCCCCCCAGACTCCTGCTCAGCCACCAGACTCCTGCTCAGCCCCCAGACTCCTGCTCCTCAACCCCGCAGACTCCTGCTCAGCCCCCAGACTCCTGATCCTCAGCCCCCAGGCTCCTGCTCAGCCCCCAGACTCCTGCTGAACCCTCAGACTCCTGCTCAGACAGTCTCCTGCTAAGCCCCAGCCTCCTGCTCCTCAGCCCCCAGACTCCTGCTCAGACCCCAGACTCCTGATCCTCAGCCCCCAGGCTCCTGCTCAGCCCCCAGACTCTTGCTCAACCCCCAGACTCTTGCTCAACCCCCAGACTCCTGCTCAGACCCCAGACTCCTGCTCAGCCCCCAGCCTCCTGCTCCTCAGCCCCCAGGCTCCTGCTCAACCCCCAGACTCCTGCTCAACCCCCAGACTCCTGCTCAGACAGTCTCCTGCTAAGCCCCCAGACTCCTACTCAGACCCCAGACTCCTGCTCAGACCCCAGACTCCTGCTCAGACCCCAGACTCCAGCTCAGACCCCAGACTCCAGCTCAGCCCCCAGACTCCTGTTTAGCCCCCAGACTCCTGCTCAGCCCCCAGACACCAGCTCAGCCTTCAGACTCCTGCTCATCCCCCAGACTCCTGCTCATCAGCCAGACTCCAGACTCCAGCCCCCAGACTCCTGCTCAGCCCCCAGACTCCCACTCAGTCCACAGACTCCTGCTTAGCACCCAGACTCCTGCTCAGCCCCCAGACTACTGCTCAGCCCCCAGACTCCAGCTTAGCCCCCAGACTCCTGATCCTCACCCCCAGGCTCCTGCTCAGCCCCCAGACTCCTGCTCAACCCCCAGACTCCTGCTCAGACAGTCTCCTGCTCAGCCCCCAGACTCCTGCTCAGCCCCCAGACTCCTGCTCATCCCCCAGCCTCCTGCTCCTCAGCCCCCAGGCTCCTGCTCAACCCCAAGACTCCTGCTCAACCCCCAGACTCCTGCTCAGACAGTCTCCTGCTAAGCCCCCAGACTCCTACTCAGACGCCAGACTCCAGCTCAGCCCCCAGACTCCTGATCCTCAGCCCCCAGGCTCCTGCTCAGCCCCCAGACTCCTTCCTAACCCCCAGACTCCTGCTCAGACAGTCTCCTGATCAGCCCCCAGACTCCTGCTCAGCCCCCAGACTCCTGTTCAGCCCCCAGCCTCCTGCGCCTCAGCCCCGATGCTCCTGCTCAACCCCCAGACTCCTGCTCAGACAGTCTCCTGCTCAGCTCCCAGACTCCTACTCAGACCCCAGACTCCTGCTCAGCCCCCAGCCTCCTGCTCCTCAGCCCCCAGGCACCTGCTCAACCCCCAGACTCCTGCTCAACCCCCAGACTCCTGCTCAGACAGTCTCCTGCTAAGCCCCCAGACTCCTACTCAGACCCCAGACTCCTGCTCAGACCCCAGACTCCAGCTCAGACCCCAGACTCCAGCTCAGCCCCCAGACTCCTGTTTAGCCCCCAGACTCCTGCTCAGCCCCCAGACACCAGCTCAGCCTTCAGACTCCTGCTCATCCCCCAGACTCCTGCTCATCAGCCAGACTCCAGACTCCAGCCCCCAGACTCCTGCTCAGCCCCCAGACTCCCACTCAGTCCACAGACTCCTGCTTAGCACCCAGACTCCTGCTCAGCCCCCAGACTACTGCTCAGCCCCCAGACTCCAGCTTAGCCCCCAGACTCCTGATCCTCACCCCCAGGCTCCTGCTCAGCCCCCAGACTCCTGCTCAACCCCCAGACTCCTGCTCAGACAGTCTCCTGCTCAGCCCCCAGACTCCTGCTCATCCCCCAGCCTCCTGCTCCTCAGCCCCCAGGCTCCTGCTCAACCCCAAGACTCCTGCTCAACCCCCAGACTCCTGCTCAGACAGTCTCCTGCTAAGCCCCCAGACTCCTACTCAGACGCCAGACTCCAGCTCAGCCCCCGGACTCCTGATCCTCAGCCCCCAGGCTCCTGCTCAGCCCCCAGACTCCTTCCTAACCCCCAGACTCCTGCTCAGACAGTCTCCTGATCAGCCCCCAGACTCCTGCTCAGCCCCCAGACTCCTGTTCAGCCCCCAGCCTCCTGCGCCTCAGCCCTGATGCTCCTGCTCAACCCCCAGACTCCTGCTCAGACAGTCTCCTGCTCAGCTCCCAGACTCCTACTCAGACCCCAGACTCCTGCTCAGACCCCAGACTCCAGCTCTGACCCCAGACTCCAGCTCAGCCCCCAGACTCCTGCTCAGCCCCCAGACTCCTGCTCAGCCCCCAGAACCCAGCTCAGCCTCCAGACTCCTCCTAATCCCCAGACTCCTGCTCATCACCCAGACTCCATACTCCAGCCCCCAGACTCCTGCTCAGCCCCCAGACGCCCACTCAGCCTCCAGACTCCTGCTTAGCACCCAGACTCCTGCTCAGCCCCCAGACTCCTGCTCAGCCCCCAGACTCCTGCTCAGCCACCAGACTCCTGCTCAGACTCCAGACTCCTGCTCACCCTCCAGACTCCTGCTCAGCCCCCGACTCCAGTTCAGCCCCCAGTCTCTTGCTCAGCCCCAAGACTCCTGCTCAGACCCCAGATGCCAGCTTAGCCCCCAGACTCCTGCTCATCCCCCAGACTCCTGCTCAGCCCCCAGACTCCTGCCATCCCCCAGACTCCTGTTCAGCCCCCAGACTTCTGCTCAGTCCCCAGACTCCAGCTGAGCCCCCAGACTCCTGCTCCTCAGCCTCCAGACTCCTTCTCACCCTCCAGACTCCAGACTTCAGCCCCCAGGCTCCTGCTCAACACCCAAACACCTGCTCAGACAGACTCCTGCTCAGCCCTCAGACTTCAACTCAGCCCCCAGACTCCTGCTCAGCCCCCAGATTCCAGCTCAGCCCCCAGACTCCTGCTGAGCCCCAGACCCCTGCTCAGCCCCAGATTCCTGCTCCTCAGCCCCCCAGACTCCTGCTCAGCCACCAGACTCCTGCTCAGACAGTCTCCTGCTAAGCAGCCAGACTCCTGCTCAGCCTCCAGACTCCTGCTCAGCCCCACTACTCAAGCTCAGCCCCCATACTCCTGCTCAGCTCCCAGACTCCTGCTCAGCCCCCAGACTCCTGCTCAGCCCCCAGACTCCTGCTCCTCAGCCCCCAGACTCCTGCTCAGCCCCCAGACTCCTGATCCTCAGCCCCCATGCTCCTGCTCAGCCCCCAGACTCCTGCTCAACCCCCAGACTCCTGCTCAGACAGTCTCCTGCTAAGCCCCCAGCCTCCTGCTCCTCAGCCCCCAGACTACTGCTCAGCCCCCAGACTCCAGCTTAGCCCCCAGACTCCTGATCCTCACCCCCAGGCTCCTGCTCAGCCCCCAGACTCCTGCTCAACCCCCAGACTCCTGCTCAGACAGTCTCCTGCTCAGCCCCCAGACTCCTGCTCATCCCCCAGCCTCCTGCTCCTCAGCCCCCAGGCTCCTGCTCAACCCCAAGACTCCTGCTCAACCCCCAGACTCCTGCTCAGACAGTCTCCTGCTAAGCCCCCAGACTCCTACTCAGACGCCAGACTCCAGCTCAGCCCCCGGACTCCTGATCCTCAGCCCCCAGGCTCCTGCTCAGCCCCCAGACTCCTTCCTAACCCCCAGACTCCTGCTCAGACAGTCTCCTGATCAGCCCCCAGACTCCTGCTCAGCCCCCAGACTCCTGTTCAGCCCCCAGCCTCCTGCGCCTCAGCCCCGATGCTCCTGCTCAACCCCCAGACTCCTGCTCAGACAGTCTCCTGCTCAGCTCCCAGACTCCTACTCAGACCCCAGACTCCTGCTCAGACCCCAGACTCCAGCTCTGACCCCAGACTCCAGCTCAGCCCCCAGACTCCTGCTCAGCCCCCAGACTCCTGCTCAGCCCCCAGAACCCAGCTCAGCCTCCAGACTCCTCCTAATCCCCAGACTCCTGCTCATCACCCAGACTCCATACTCCAGCCCCCAGACTCCTGCTCAGCCCCCAGACGCCCACTCAGCCTCCAGACTCCTGCTTAGCACCCAGACTCCTGCTCAGCCCCCAGACTCCTGCTCAGCCCCCAGACTCCTGCTCAGCCACCAGACTCCTGCTCAGACTCCAGACTCCTGCTCACCCTCCAGACTCCTGCTCAGCCCCCGACTCCAGTTCAGCCCCCAGTCTCTTGCTCAGCCCCAAGACTCCTGCTCAGACCCCAGATGCCAGCTTAGCCCCCAGACTCCTGCCATCCCCCAGACTCCTGTTCAGCCCCCAGACTTCTGCTCAGTCCCCAGACTCCAGCTGAGCCCCCAGACTCCTGCTCCTCAGCCTCCAGACTCCTTCTCACCCTCCAGACTCCAGACTTCAGCCCCCAGGCTCCTGCTCAACACCCAAACACCTGCTCAGACAGACTCCTGCTCAGCCCTCAGACTTCAACTCAGCCCCCAGACTCCTGCTCAGCCCCCAGATTCCAGCTCAGCCCCCAGACTCCTGCTGAGCCCCAGACCCCTGCTCAGCCCCAGATTCCTGCTCCTCAGCCCCCCAGACTCCTGCTCAGCCACCAGACTCCTGCTCAGACAGTCTCCTGCTAAGCAGCCAGACTCCTGCTCAGCCTCCAGACTCCTGCTCAGCCCCACTACTCAAGCTCAGCCCCCATACTCCTGCTCAGCTCCCAGACTCCTGCTCAGCCCCCAGACTCCTGCTCAGCCCCCAGACTCCTGCTCCTCAGCCCCCAGACTCCTGCTCAGCCCCCAGACTCCTGATCCTCAGCCCCCATGCTCCTGCTCAGCCCCCAGACTCCTGCTCAACCCCCAGACTCCTGCTCAGACAGTCTCCTGCTAAGCCCCCAGCCTCCTGCTCCTCAGCCCCCAGACTCCTGCTCAGCCCCCAGACTCCTGATCCTCAGCCCCCAGGCTCCTGCTCAGCCCCCAGACTCCTGCTCAACCCCCAGACTCCTGCTCAACCCCCAGACTCCTGCTCAGACCCCAGACTCCTGCTCAGACCCCAGCCTCCTGCTCCTCAGCCCCCAGGCTCCTGCTCAACCCCCAGACTCCTGCTCAACCCCCAGACTCCTGCTCAGACAGTCTCCTGCTCAGCCCCCAGACTCCTACTCAGACCACAGACTCCTGCTCAGACCCCAGACTCCAGCTCAGACCCCAGACTCCAGCTCAGCCCCCAGACTCCTGTTCAGCCCCCAGACACCAGCTCAGCCTTCAGACTCCTGCTCATCCCCCAGACTCCTGCTCATCACCCAGACTCCAGACTCCAGCCCCCAGACTCCTGCTCAGCCCCAGACTCCCACTCAGTCCCCAGACTCCTGCTTAGCACCCAGACTCCTGCTCAGCCCCCAGACTCATGCTCAGCCCCCAGACTCATGCTTAGCCCCCATACTCCTGCTCAGCCCACAGACTCCTGCTCAGCCCCCAGACTCCTGCTCCTCAGCCCCCAGACTCCTGCTCCTCAGCACTCAGACTCCTGATCTGCCTCCAGACTCCTGCTCATCTCACAGACTCCTGCTCAGTCCCCAGACTCCTGCTCAGCCCCCAGACCCCTGCTCAGCCCCAGATTCCTGCTCCTCAGCCCCCCAGACTCCTGCTCAGCCCCCAGACTCCAGCTCAGACCCCAGACTCCAGCTCAGCCCTCAGACTCCAGCTCAGCCCCCAGAATCCTGCTCTTCACCCAGACTCCAGACTCCAGGACCCAGACTCCTGCTTAGCACCCAGACTCCTGCTCAGCCCCCAGACTCCTGCGTAGCCCCCAGACTCCTGCTCATACTCCAGACTCCTGCTCAGCCCCCAGACTACTGCTCAGCCCCCAGACTCCAGCCCAGCACCCAGACTCCATCTCAGCCCGCAGACTCCATCTCAGCCTGCAGACTCCTGCTCAGACTCCTGATCAGCCTCCAGACTCCAGCTCAGCCCCCAGACTCCTGCTCAGCACCCAGACTCCTGCTCAGCCCCCAGACTACTGCTCAGCCCCCAGACTCCAGCTCTGCCCCCAGACTCCATCTCAGCCCGCAGACTCCATCTCAGCCTGCAGACTCCTGCTCAGACTCCTGTTCAGCCTCCAGACTCCAGCTCAGCCCCCAGACTCCTGCTCAGCACCCAGACTCCTGCTCAGCCTCCAGACTCCAGACTCCTGCTCAGCCCCACAACTCATGATCAGACCCCAGACTCATGCTTAGCCCCCATACTCCTGCTCTGCCCCCAGACTCCTGCTCAGCCCCCAGACTCCTGCTCCTCAGCCCCCAGGATCCTGCTCAGCCCCCAGACTCCTGCTCAGCCCTCGACTCCAGTTCAGCCCCCAGACTCTTGCTCAGCCCCCAGACTCCTGCTCAGCCCCCACACTACTGCTCAGCCCCCAGACTCCAGCTCAGCCCCCAGACTCCTGAACCTCAGCCCCCAGGCTCCTGCTCAGCCTCCAGACTCCTGCCCAACCCCCAGACTCCTGCTCAGACAGTCTCCTGATCAGCCCCCAGACTCCTGCTCAGCCCCCAGACTCCTGTTCAGCCCCCAGCCTCCTGCTCCTCAGCCCCGAGGCTCCTGCTCAACCCCCAGACTCCTGCTCAACCCCCAGACTCCTGCTCAGACAGTCTCCTGCGCAGCCCCCAGACTCCTACTCAGACCCCAGACTCCTGCTCAGACCCCAGACTCCAGCTCAGACCCCAGACTCCAGCTCAGCCCCCAGACTCCTGCTCAGCCCCCAGACTCCTGCTCAGCCCCCAGACACCAGCTCAGCCTCCAGACTCCTGCTAATCCCCAGACTCCTGCTCATCACCCAGACTCCATACTCCAGCCCCCAGACTCCTGCTCAGCCCCCAGACTCCCGCTCAGCCCCCAGACTCCTGCTTAGCACCCAGACTCCTGCTCAGCACCCAGACTCCTGCTCAGCCCCCAGACTCCTGCTCAGCCCCCAGCCTCCTGATCAGCCCCCAGCCTCCTGATCAGCCCCCAGACTCCTGATCAGTCCCCAGACTCCTGCTTAGTCCCCAGACTCCTGCTCCTCGGCCTCCAGACTTGTGCTCATCCCCCAGACTCCTGCTCAGACAGACTCCTGCCCAGCCCTCAGGCTCCTGCTCTGCCTCCGGACTCCATCTCAGCCCCCAGACTCCATCTCAGCCCCCAGACTCCAGCTCAGCCCCCAGACTCCTGCTCAGCCCCCAGACTCCTGCTCAGCCCCCAGACTCCAGCTCAGCCCCCAGACTCCAGCTCAGCCCCCAGACTCCAGCTCAGCCCCCAGACTCAGCTCAGCCCCCAGACTCCAGCTCAGCCCCCAGACCCCTGCTCAGCCCTCAGACTCCTGCTCAGCCCCTAGACTCCTGCTCAGCCTCCAGACTCCAGACTCCTGCCCCCAGACTCCTGCTCCTCAGCCCCCAACCTCCTGCTCAGACCCCAGAATCCTGCTCAGACCCCAGAATCCTGCTCAGCCCCCAGACTCCTGCTCAGACCCCAGACTCCTGCTCAGACCCCAGACTCCTGCTCAGCCCCCAGACTCCTGCTCAGCCCCCAGACTTCTGCCATCCCCAGACCCCTGCTCAGCCCCCAGACTCCTGCTTAGTCCCCAGACTCCAGCTCAGCCCCCAGACTCCTGCTCCTTGGCCTCCCGACTCCTGCTCACCCTCCAGACTCCAGACTTCAGCCCCCAGTCGCATGCTCTGCCCTCAGACTCCTGCTCAGCCCCCAGACTCCTGCTCAGACAGACTCCTGCTCAGCCCTCAGACTCCTGATCTGCCTCCAGACTCCAGCTCAGCCCCCAGACTCCAGCTCAGCCCCCAGACTCCTGTTCAGCCCCCAGACACCAGCTCAGCCTTCAGACTCCTGCTCATCCCCCAGACTCCTGCTCATCACCCAGACTCCAGACTCCAGCCCCCAGACTCCTGCTCAGCCCCAGACTCCCACTCAGTCCCCAGACTCCTGCTTAGCACCCAGACTCCTGCTCATCCCCCAGACTCATGCTCAGCCCCCAGACTCATGCTCAGCCCCCAGACTCATGCTTAGCCCCCATACTCCTGCTCAGCCCACAGACTCCTGCTCAGCCCCCAGACTCCTGCTCCTCAGCCCCCAGACTCCTGCTCCTCAGCACTCAGACTCCTGATCTGCCTCCAGACTCCTGCTCATCTCACAGACTCCTGCTCAGTCCCCAGACTCCTGCTCAGCCCCCAGACCCCTGCTCAGCCCCAGATTCCTGCTCCTCATCCCCCCAGACTCCTGCTCAGCCCCCAGACTCCAGCTCAGACCCCAGACTCCAGCTCAGACCCCAGACTCCAGCTCAGCCCCCAGACTCCAGCTCAGCCCCCAGACTCCAGCTCAGCCCCCAGACTCCTGCTCATCCCCCAGAATCCTGCTCTTCACCCAGACTCTAGACTCCAGGACCCAGACTCCTGCTTAGCACCCAGACTCCTGCTCAGCCCCCAGACTCCTGCGTAGCCCCCAGACTCCTGCTCAGACTCCAGACTCCTGCTCAGACTCCAGACTCCTGCTCAGCCCCCAGACTACTGCTCAGCCCCCAGACTCCAGCTCAGCACCCAGACTCCATCTCAGCCCGCAGACTCCATCTCAGCCTGCAGACTCCTGCTCAGACTCCTGCTCAGCCTCCAGACTCCAGCTCAGCCCCCAGACTCCTGCTCAGCACCCAGACTCCTGCTCAGCCCCCAGACTACTGCTCAGCCCCCAGACTCCAGCTCTGCCCCCAGACTCCATCTCAGCCCGCAGACTCCATCTCAGCCTGCAGACTCCTGCTCAGACTCCTGTTCAGCCTCCAGACTCCAGCTCAGCCCCCAGACTCCTGCTCAGCACCCAGACTCCTGCTCAGCCTCCAGACTCCAGACTCCTGCTCAGCCCCACAACTCATGATCAGACCCCAGACTCATGCTTAGCCCCCATACTCCTGCTCTGCCCCCAGACTCCTGCTCAGCCCCCAGACTCCTGCTCCTCAGCCCCCAGGATCCTGCTCAGCCCCCAGACTCCTGCTCAGCCCTCGACTCCAGTTCAGCCCCCAGACTCTTGCTCAGCCCCCAGACTCCTGCTCAGCCCCCACACTACTGCTCAGCCCCCAGACTCCAGCTCAGCCCCCAGACTCCAGCTCAGCCCCCAGACTCCTGAACCTCAGCCCCCAGGCTCCTGCTCAGCCCCCAGGCTCCTGCCCAACCCCCAGACTCCTGCTCAGACAGTCTCCTGATCAGCCCCCAGACTCCTGCTCAGCCCCCAGACTCCTGTTCAGCCCCCAGCCTCCTGCTCCTCAGCCCCGAGGCTCCTGCTCAACCCCCAGACTCCTGCTCAACCCCCAGACTCCTGCTCAGACAGTCTCCTGCGCAGCCCCCAGACTCCTACTCAGACCCCAGACTCCTGCTCAGACCCCAGACTCCAGCTCAGACCCCAGACTCCAGCTCAGACCCCAGACTCCTGCTCAGCCCCCAGACTCCTGCTCAGCCCCCAGACACCAGCTCAGCCTCCAGACTCCTGCTAATCCCCAGACTCCTGCTCATCACCCAGACTCCATACTCCAGCCCCCAGACTCCTGCTCAGCCCCCAGACTCCCGCTCAGCCCCCAGACTCCTGCTCAGCCCCAGACTCCCACTCAGTCCCCAGACTCCTGCTTAGCACCCAGACTCCTGCTCATCCCCCAGACTCATGCTCAGCCCCCAGACTCATGCTCAGCCCCCAGACTCATGCTTAGCCCCCATACTCCTGCTCAGCCCACAGACTCCTGCTCAGCGCCCAGACTCCTGCTCCTCAGCCCCCAGACTCCTGCTCCTCAGCACTCAGACTCCTGATCTGCCTCCAGACTCCTGCTCATCTCACAGACTCCTGCTCAGTCCCCAGACTCCTGCTCAGCCCCCAGACCCCTGCTCAGCCCCAGATTCCTGCTCCTCATCCCCCCAGACTCCTGCTCAGCCCCCAGACTCCAGCTCAGACCCCAGACTCCAGCTCAGACCCCAGACTCCAGCTCAGCCCCCAGACTCCAGCTCAGCCCCCAGACTCCAGCTCAGCCCCCAGACTCCTGCTCATCCCCCAGAATCCTGCTCTTCACCCAGACTCTAGACTCCAGGACCCAGACTCCTGCTTAGCACCCAGACTCCTGCTCAGCCCCCAGACTCCTGCGTAGCCCCCAGACTCCTGCTCAGACTCCAGACTCCTGCTCAGACTCCAGACTCCTGCTCAGCCCCCAGACTACTGCTCAGCCCCCAGACTCCAGCTCAGCACCCAGACTCCATCTCAGCCCGCAGACTCCATCTCAGCCTGCAGACTCCTGCTCAGACTCCTGCTCAGCCTCCAGACTCCAGCTCAGCCCCCAGACTCCTGCTCAGCACCCAGACTCCTGCTCAGCCCCCAGACTACTGCTCAGCCCCCAGACTCCAGCTCTGCCCCCAGACTCCATCTCAGCCCGCAGACTCCATCTCAGCCTGCAGACTCCTGCTCAGACTCCTGTTCAGCCTCCAGACTCCAGCTCAGCCCCCAGACTCCTGCTCAGCACCCAGACTCCTGCTCAGCCTCCAGACTCCAGACTCCTGCTCAGCCCCACAACTCATGATCAGACCCCAGACTCATGCTTAGCCCCCATACTCCTGCTCTGCCCCCAGACTCCTGCTCAGCCCCCAGACTCCTGCTCCTCAGCCCCCAGGATCCTGCTCAGCCCCCAGACTCCTGCTCAGCCCTCGACTCCAGTTCAGCCCCCAGACTCTTGCTCAGCCCCCAGACTCCTGCTCAGCCCCCACACTACTGCTCAGCCCCCAGACTCCAGCTCAGCCCCCAGACTCCAGCTCAGCCCCCAGACTCCTGAACCTCAGCCCCCAGGCTCCTGCTCAGCCCCCAGGCTCCTGCCCAACCCCCAGACTCCTGCTCAGACAGTCTCCTGATCAGCCCCCAGACTCCTACTCAGACCCCAGACTCCTGCTCAGACCCCAGACTCCAGCTCAGACCCCAGACTCCAGCTCAGACCCCAGACTCCTGCTCAGCCCCCAGACTCCTGCTCAGCCCCCAGACACCAGCTCAGCCTCCAGACTCCTGCTAATCCCCAGACTCCTGCTCATCACCCAGACTCCATACTCCAGCCCCCAGACTCCTGCTCAGCCCCCAGACTCCCGCTCAGCCCCCAGACTCCTGCTTAGCACCCAGACTCCTGCTCAGCACCCAGACTCCTGCTCAGCCCCCAGACTCCTGCTCAGCCCCCAGCCTCCTGATCAGCCCCCAGACTCCTGATCAGTCCCCAGACTCCTGCTTAGTCCCCAGACTCCTGCTCCTCGGCCTCCAGACTTGTGCTCATCCCCCAGACTCCTGCTCAGACAGACTCCTGCCCAGCCCTCAGACTCCTGCTCTGCCTCCGGACTCCATCTCAGCCCCCAGACTCCAGCTCAGCCCCCAGACTCCTGCTCAGCCCCCAGACTCCAGCTCAGCCCCCAGACTCCTGCTTAGCCCCCAGACCCCTGCTCAGCCCTCAGACTCCTGCTCAGCCCCTAGACTCCTGCTCAGCCTCCAGACTCCAGACTCCTGCCCCCAGACTCCTGCTCCTCAGCCCCCAACCTCCTGCTCAGACCCCAGAATCCTGCTCAGACCCCAGAATCCTGCTCAGCCCCCAGACTCCTGCTCAGACCCCAGACTCCTGCTCATCCCCCAGACTCCTGCTCAGCCCCCAGACTCCTGCTCAGCCCCCAGACTTCTGCCATCCCCAGACCCCTGCTCAGCCCCCAGACTCCTGCTTAGTCCCCAGACTCCAGCTCAGCCCCCAGACTCCTGCTCCTTGGCCTCCCGACTCCTGCTCACCCTCCAGACTCCAGACTTCAGCCCCCAGTCGCATGCTCTGCCCTCAGACTCCTGCTCAGCCCCCAGACTCCTGCTCAGACAGACTCCTGCTCAGCCCTCAGACTCCTGATCTGCCTCCAGACTCCAGCTCAGCCCCCAGACTTCAGCTCAGCCCCCAGACTCCTGCTCAGCCCCCAGACTCCTGCTCAGCCCCCAGACTCCTGCTCAGCCCCCAGACTACTGCTCAGCCCCCAGACTCCAGCTCTGCCCCCAGACTCCATCTCAGCCCGCAGACTCCATCTCAGCCTGCAGACTCCTGCTCAGACTCCTGTTCAGCCTCCAGACTCCAGCTCAGCCCCCAAACTCCTGCTCAGCATCCAGACTCCTGCTCAGCCTCCAGACTCCAGACTCCTGCTCAGCCCCACAACTCATGATCAGACCCCAGACTCATGCTTAGCCCCCATACTCCTGCTCTGCCCCCAGACTCCTGCTCAGCCCCCAGACTCCTGCTCCTCAGCCCCCAGGATCCTGCTCAGCCCCCAGACTCCTGCTCAGCCCTCGACTCCAGTTCAGCCCCCAGACTCTTGCTCAGCCCCCAGACTCCTGCTCAGCCCCCAGACTCCTGCTCAGCCCCCAGACTCCAGCTCAGCCCCCAGACTCCTGATCCTCAGCCCCCAGGCTCCTGCTCAGCCCCCAGACTCCTGCTCAACCCCCAGACTCCTGCTCAGACAGTCTCCTGATCAGCCCCCAGACTCCTGCTCAGCCCCCAGACTCCTGTTCAGCCCCCAGCCTCCTGCTCCTCAGCCCCGAGGCTCCTGCTCAACCCCCAGACTCCTGCTCAACCCCCAGACTCCTGCTCAGACAGTCTCCTGCGCAGCCCCCAGACTCCTACTCAGACCCCAGACTCCTGCTCAGACCCCAGACTCCAGCTCAGACCCCAGACTCCAGCTCAGACCCCAGACTCCAGCTCAGCCCCCAGACTCCTGCTCAGCCCCCAGACTCCTGCTCAGCCCCCAGACACCAGCTCAGCCTCCAGACTCCTGCTAATCCCCAGACTCCCGCTCATCACCCAGACTCCATACTCCAGCCCCCAGACTCCTGCTCAGCCCCCAGACTCCCGCTCAGCCCCCAGACTCCTGCTTAGCACCCAGACTCCTGCTCAGCACCCAGACTCCTGCTCAGCACCCAGACTCCTGCTCAGCCCCCAGACTCCTGCTCAGCCCCCAGCCTCCTGATCAGCCCCCAGACTCCTGATCAGTCCCCAGACTCCTGCTTAGTCCCCAGACTCCTGCTCCTCGGCCTCCAGACTTGTGCTCATCCCCCAGACTCCTGCTCAGACAGACTCCTGCTCAGCCCTCAGACTCCTGCTCTGCCTCCGGACTCCATCTCAGCCCCCAGACTCCAGCTCAGCCCCCAGACTCCAGCTCAGCCCCCAGACTCCAGCTCAGCCCCCAGACTCCTGCTCAGCCCCCAGACTCCAGCTCAGCCCCCAGACTCCTGCTTAGCCCCCAGACCCCTGCTCAGCCCTCAGACTCCTGCTCAGCCCCTAGACTCCTGCTCAGCCTCCAGACTCCAGACTCCTGCCCCCAGACTCCTGCTCCTCAGCCCCCAACCTCCTGCTCAGACCCCAGAATCCTGCTCAGACCCCAGAATCCTGCTCAGCCCCCAGACTCCTGCTCGGACCCCAGACTCCTGCTCATCCCCCAGACTCCTGCTCAGCCCCCAGACTCCTGCTCAGCCCCCAGACTTCTGCCATCCCCAGACCCCTGCTCAGCCCCCAGACTCCTGCTTAGTCCCCAGACTCCAGCTCAGCCCCCAGACTCCTGCTCCTTGGCCTCCCGACTCCTGCTCACCCTCCAGACTCCAGACTTCAGCCCCCAGTCGCATGCTCTGCCCCCAGACTCCTGCTCAGCCCCCAGACTCCTGCTCAGACAGACTCCTGCTCAGCCCTCAGACTCCTGATCTGCCTCCAGACTCCAGCTCAGACCCCAGACTTCAGCTCAGCCCCCAGACTCCTGCTCAGCCCCCAGACTCCATCTCAGCCACCAGACTCCTGCTCAGACCCCAGACCCCTGCTCAGCCCCAGATTCCTGCTCCTCAGCCCCCCAGACTCCTGCTCAGCCCCCAGACTCCAGCTCAGCCCTCAGACTCCTGCTCCTCAGCTCCCAGACTCCTGCTCCTCAACCCCCAAACTCCTGCTCATCAGTCCCCAGACTCCTGCTCAGCCCCCAGACTACTGCTCAGCCCCCAGACTCCAGCTCAGCCCCCAGACTCCAGCTCAGCCTGCAGACTCCATCTCAGCCTGCAGACTCCTGCTCAGCCTCCAGACTCCTGCTCAGCCTCCAGACTCCAGCTCAGCCCCAGACTCCTGCTCAGCACCCAGACTCCTGCTCAGCCTCCAGACTCCAGACTCCTGCTCAGCCCCACAACTCATGCTCAGCCCCCAGACTCATGCTTAGCCCCCATACTCCTGCTCAGCCCACAGACTCCTGCTCAGCCCCCAGACTCCTGCTCCTCAGCCCCCAGACTCCTGCTCCTCAGCACTCAGACTCCTGATCTGCCTCCAGACTCCTGCTCATCTCACAGACTCCTGCTCAGTCCCCAGACTCCTGCTCAGCCCCCAGACCCCTGCTCAGCCCCAGATTCCTGCTCCTCAGCCCCCCAGACTCCTGCTCAGCCCCCAGACTCCAGCTCAGCCCTTAGACTCCTGCTCAGCCCCTAGACTCCTGCTCAGCCTCCAGACTCCAGACTCCTGCCCCCATACTCCTGCTCCTTAGCCCCCAACCTCCTGCTCAGACCCCAGACTCCTGCTCAGCCCCCAGACTCCTGCTCAGACAGACTCCTGCTCAGCCCTCAGACTCCTGATCTGCCTCCAGACTCCAGCTCAGCCCCCAGACTTCAGCTCAGCCCCCAGACTCCTGCTCAGCCCCCAGACTCCATCTCAGCCACCAGACTCCTGCTCAGACCCCAGACCCCTGCTCAGCCCCAGATTCCTGCTCCTCAGCCCCCCAGACTCCTGCTCAGCCCCCAGACTCCAGCTCAGCCCTCAGACTCCTGCTCCTCAGCTCCCAGACTCCTGCTCCTCAACCCCCAAACTCCTGCTCATCAGTCCCCAGACTCCATCTCAGCCCTTAGACTCCTGCTCAGCCCCTAGACTCCTGCTCAGCCTCCAGACTCCAGACTCCTGCCCCCATACTCCTGCTCCTTAGCCCCCAACCTCCTACTCAGACCCCAGACTCCTGCTCAGACCCCAGACTCCAGCTCAGACCCCAGACTCCAGCTCAGCCCCCAGACTCCTGCTCAGCCCCCAGACTCCTGCTCAGCCCCCAGACTCCTGCTCAGCCCCCAGACACCAGCTCAGCCTCCAGACTCCTGCTAATCCCCAGACTCCTGCTCATCACCCAGACTCCATACTCCAGCCCCCAGACTCCTGCTCAGCCCCCAGACTCCCGCTCAGCCCCCAGACTCCCGCTCAGCCCCCAGACTCCTGCTTAGCACCCAGACTCCTGCTCAGCACCCAGACTCCTGCTCAGCCCCCAGACTCCTGCTCAGCCCCCAGCCTCCTGATCAGCCCCCAGACTCCTGATCAGTCCCCAGACTCCTGCTTAGTCCCCAGACTCCTGCTCCTCGGCCTCCAGACTTGTGCTCATCCCCCAGACTCCTGCTCAGACAGACTCCTGCCCAGCCCTCAGACTCCTGCTCTGCCTCCGGACTCCATCTCAGCCCCCAGACTCCAGCTCAGCCCCCAGACTCCTGCTCAGACAGACTCCTGCTCAGCCCTCAGACTCCTGATCTGCCTCCAGACTCCAGCTCAGCCCCCAGACTTCAGCTCAGCCCCCAGACTCCTGCTCAGCCCCCAGACTCCTGCTCAGACAGACTCCTGCTCAGCCCTCAGACTCCTGATCTGCCTCCAGACTCCAGCTCAGCCCCCAGACTTCAGCTCAGCCCCCAGACTCCTGCTCAGCCCCCAGACTCCTGCTCAGCACCCAGACTCCTGCTCAGCCCCCAGACTACTGCTCAGCCCCCAGACTCCAGCTCTGCCCCCAGACTCCATCTCAGCCCGCAGACTCCATCTCAGCCTGCAGACTCCTGCTCAGACTCCTGTTCAGCCTCCAGACTCCAGCTCAGCCCCCAGACTCCTGCTCAGCACCCAGACTCCTGCTCAGCACCCAGACTCCTGCTCAGCCTCCAGACTCCAGACTCCTGCTCAGCCCCACAACTCATGATCAGACCCCAGACTCATGCTTAGCCCCCATACTCCTGCTCTGCCCCCAGACTCCTGCTCAGCCCCCAGACTCCTGCTCCTCAGCCCCCAGGATCCTGCTCAGCCCCCAGACTCCTGCTCAGCCCTCGACTCCAGTTCAGCCCCCAGACTCTTGCTCAGCCCCCAGACTCCTGCTCAGCCCCCACACTACTGCTCAGCCCCCAGACTCCAGCTCAGCCCCCAGACTCCTGATCCTCAGCCCCCAGGCTCCTGCTCAGCCCCCAGACTCCTGCCCAACCCCCAGACTCCTGCTCAGACAGTCTCATGATCAGCCCCCAGACTCCTGCTCAGCCCCCAGACTCCTGCTCAGCCCCCAGACTCCAGCTCAGCCCCCAGACTCCATCTCAGCCCCCTAGCTCCAGCTCAGCCCCCAGACTCCTGCTCAGCCCCCAGACTCCAGCTCAGCCCCCAGACTCCTGCTTAGCCCCCAGACTCCTGCTCAGCCCTCAGACTCCTGCTCAGCCGCTAGACTCCTGCTCAGCCTCCAGACTCCAGACTCCTGCTCCTCAGCCCCCAACCTCCTGCTCAGACCCCAGAATCCTGCTCAGACCCCAGAATCCTGCTCAGCCCCCAGACTCCTGCTCAGACCCCAGACTCCTGCTCATCCCCCAGACTCCTGCTCAGCCCCCAGACTCCTGCTCAGCCCCCAGACTTCTGCCATCCCCAGACCCCTGCTCAGCCCCCAGACTCCTGCTTAGTCCCCAGACTCCAGCTCAGCCCCCAGACTCCTGCTCCTTGGCCTCCCGACTCCTGCTCACCCTCCAGACTCCAGACTTCAGCCCCCAGTTGCATGCTCTGCCCCCAGACTCCTGCTCAGCCCCCAGACTCCTGCTCAGACAGACTCCTGCTCAGCCCTCAGACTCCTGATCTGCCTCCAGACTCCGGCTCAGCCCCCAGACTTCAGCTCAGCCCCCAGACTCCTGCTCAGCCCCCAGACTCCTGCTCAGCCCCCAGACTCCTGCTCAGCCCCCAGACTACTGCTCAGCCCCCAGACTCCAGCTCTGCCCCCAGACTCCATCTCAGCCCGCAGACTCCATCTCAGCCTGCAGACTCCTGCTCAGACTCCTGTTCAGCCTCCAGACTCCAGCTCAGCCCCCAGACTCCTGCTCAGCACCCAGACTCCTGCTCAGCCTCCAGACTCCAGACTCCTGCTCAGCCCCACAACTCATGATCAGACCCCAGACTCATGCTTAGCCCCCATACTCCTGCTCTGCCCCCAGACTCCTGCTCAGCCCCCAGACTCCTGCTCCTCAGCCCCCAGGATCCTGCTCAGCCCCCAGACTCCTGCTCAGCCCTCGACTCCAGTTCAGCCCCCAGACTCTTGCTCAGCCCCCAGACTCCTGCTCAGCCCCCACACTACTGCTCAGCCCCCAGACTCCAGCTCAGCCCCCAGACTCCTGATCCTCAGCCCCCAGGCTCCTGCTCAGCCCCCAGACTCCTGCCCAACCCCCAGACTCCTGCTCAGACAGTCTCATGATCAGCCCCCAGACTCCTGCTCAGCCCCCAGACTCCTGTTCAGCCCCCAGCCTCCTGCTCCTCAGCCCGAGGCTCCTGTTCAACCCCCAGACTCCTGCTCAACCCCCAGACTCCTGCTCAGACAGTCTCCTGCGCAGCCCCCAGACTCCTACTCAGACCCCAGACTCCTGCTCAGACCCCAGACTCCAGCTCAGACCCCAGACTCCAGCTCAGCCCCCAGACTCCTGCTCAGCCCCCAGACTCCTGCTCAGCCCCCAGACACCAGCTCAGCCTCCAGACTCCTGCTAATCCCCAGACTCCCGCTCATCACCCAGACTCCATACTCCAGCCCCCAGACTCCTGCTCAGCCCCCAGACTCCCGCTCAGCCCCCAGACTCCTGCTTAGCACCCAGACTCCTGCTCAGCACCCAGACTCCTGCTCAGCCCCCAGACTCCTGCTCAGCCCCCAGCCTCCTGATCAGCCCCCAGACTCCTGATCAGTCCCCAGACTCCTGCTTAGTCCCCAGACTCCTGCTCCTCGGCCTCCAGACTTGTGCTCATCCCCCAGACTCCTGCTCAGACAGACTCCTGCTCAGCCCTCAGACTCCTGCTCTGCCTCCGGACTCCATCTCAGCCCCCAGACTCCAGCTCAGCCCCCAGACTCCTGCTCAGCCCCCAGACTCCAGCTCAGCCCCCAGACTCCTGCTTAGCCCCCAGACCCCTGCTCAGCCCTCAGACTCCTGCTCAGCCCCTAGACTCCTGCTCAGCCTCCAGACTCCAGACTCCTGCCCCCAGACTCCTGCTCCTCAGCCCCCAACCTCCTGCTCAGACCCCAGAATCCTGCTCAGACCCCAGAATCCTGCTCAGCCCCCAGACTCCTGCTCGGACCCCAGACTCCTGCTCATCCCCCAGACTCCTGCTCAGCCCCCAGACTCCTGCTCAGCCCCCAGACTTCTACCACCCCCAGACCCCTGCTCAGCCCCCAGACTCCTGCTTAGTCCCCAGTCTCCAGCTCAGCCCCCAGACTCCTGCTCCTTGGCCTCCCGACTCCTGCTCACCCTCCAGACTCCAGACTTCAGCCCACAGTCGCATGCTCTGCCCCCAGACTCCTGCTCAGCCCCCAGACTCCTGCTCAGACAGACTCCTGCTCAGCCCTCAGACTCCTGATCTGCCTCCAGACTCCAGCTCAGCCCCCAGACTTCAGCTCAGCCCCCAGACTCCTGCTCAGCCCCCAGACTCCTGCTCAGCCCCCAGACTCCATCTCAGCCACCAGACTCCTGCTCAGACCCCAGACCCCTGCTCAGCCCCAGATTCCTGCTCCTCAGCCCCCCAGACTCCTGCTCAGCCCCCAGACTCCAGCTCAGCCCTCAGACTCCTGCTCCTCAGCTCCCAGACTCCTGCTCCTCAACCCCCAAACTCCTGCTCATCAGTCCCCAGACTCCTGCTCAGCCCCCAGACTACTGCTCAGCCCCCAGACTCCAGCTCAGCCCCCAGACTCCATCTCAGCCTGCAGACTCCATCTCAGCCTGCAGACTCCTGCTCAGCCTCCAGACTCCTGCTCAGCCTCCAGACTCCAGCTCAGCCCCAGACTCCTGCTCAGCACCCAGACTCCTGCTCAGCCTCCAGACTCCAGACTCCTGCTCAGCCCCACAACTCATGCTCAGCCCCCAGACTCATGCTTAGCCCCCATACTCCTGCTCAGCCCACAGACTCCTGCTCAGCCCCCAGACTCCTGCTCCTCAGCCCCCAGACCCCTGCTCCTCAGCCCCCAGACTCCTCCTCAGCCCCAGACTCCTGCTCAGCCCCCAGACTCCTGCTCCTCAGCCCCCAGACTCCTGCTCCTCAGCACTCAGACTCCTGATCTGCCTCCAGACTCATGCTCATCTCACAGACTCCTGCTCAGTCCCCAGACTCCTGCTCAGCCCCCAGACCCCTGCTCAGCCCCAGATTCCTGCTCCTCAGCCCCCCAGACTCCTGCTCAGCCCCCAGACTCCAGCTCAGCCCTTAGACTCCTGCTCAGCCCCTAGACTCCTGCTCAGCCTCCAGACTCCAGACTCCTGCCCCCATACTCCTGCTCCTTAGCCCCCAACCTCCTGCTCAGACCCCAGAATCCTGCTCAGCCCCCAGACTCCTGCTCAGACCCCAGACGCCAGCTCAGACCCCAGACGCCAGCTCAGCCCCCAGACTCCTGCTCCTCAGCCTCCAGACTCCTTCTCACCCTCCAGACTTCAGCCCCCAGGCTCCTGCTCAACCTCCAGACTCCTGCTCATCCCCCAGACTCCTGCTCATCACCCAGACTCCAGCCCCCAGACTCCTGCTCAGCCCCCAGACTCCCGCTCAGTCCCCAGACTCCTGCTCAGCCCCCAGACTCCTGCTCAGCCCCCAGACTCCTGCTCAGCCCCCAGACTCCTGATCAGCCCCCAGACTCCTGATCAGCCCCCAGACTCCTGCTCAGACTCCAGACTCCTGCTCAGCCCCCAGACTCCTGCTCAGCCCTCGACTCCAGTTCAGCCCCCAGACTCTTGCTCAGCCCCCAGACTCCTGCTCAGCCCTCACACTACTGCTCAGCCCCCAGACTTCAGCTCAGCCCCCAGACTCCTGATCCTCAGCCCCCAGGCTCCTGCTCAGCCCCCAGACACCTGCCCAACCCCCAGACTCCTGCTCAGACAGTCTCCTGATCAGCCCCCAGACTCCTGCTCAGCCCCCAGACTCCTGTTCAGCCCCCAGCCTCCTGCTCCTCAGCCCCGAGGCTCCTGCTCAACCCCCAGACTCCTGCTCAGACCCCAGACTCCAGCTCAGACCCCTAGACTCCAGCTCAGCCCCCAGACTCCTGCTCAGCCCCCAGACTCCTGATCAGCCCCCAGACTCCTGCTCAGACTCCAGACTCCTGCTCAGCCCCCAGACTCCTGCTCAGCCCCCAGACTCCTGCTCAGCCCTCGACTCCAGTTCAGCCCCCAGACTCTTGCTCAGCCCCCAGACTCCTGCTCAGCCCCCACACTACTGCTCAGCCCCCAGACTCCAGCTCAGCCCCCAGACTCCTGATCCTCAGCCCCCAGGCTCCTGCTCAGCCCCCAGACTCCTGCCCAACCCCCAGACTCCTGCTCAGACAGTCTCCTGATCAGCCCCCAGACTCCTGCTCAGCCCCCAGACTCCTGTTCAGCCCCCAGCCTCCTGCTCCTCAGCCCCGAGGCTCCTGCTCAACCCCCAGACTCCTGCTCAGACCCCAGACTCCAGCTCAGACCCCTGACTCCCGCTCAGCCCCCAGACTCCTGCTCAGCCCCCAGACTCCTGCTCAGCCACCAGACTCCTGCTTAGACTCCAGACTCCTGCTCACCCTCCAGACTCCTGCTCAGCCCCCGACTCCAGTTCAGCCCCCAGTCTCTTGCTCAGCCCCAAGACTCCTGCTCAGACCCCAGACGCCAGCTCAGCCCCCAGACTCCTGCTCATCCCCCAGACTCCTGCTCAGCCCCCAGACTCCTGCCATCCCCAGACTCCTGTTCAGCCCCCAGACTCCTGCTCAGTCCCCAGACTCCAGCTGAGCCCCCAGACTCCTGCTACTCAGCCTACAGACTCCAGACTTCAGCCCCCAGGCTCCTGCTCAACCCCCAGACACCTGCTCAGACAGACTCCTGCTCAGCCCTCAGATTCCTGCTCTGCCTCCAGACTCCAGCTTAGCCCCCAGACTTTAGCTCAACCCCCAGACTCCTGCTCAGCCCCCAGACTCCAGCTCAGCCCCCATACTCCTGCTCAGCCCCCATACTCCTGCTCAGCCCCAGACCCCTGCTCAGCCCCAGATTCCTGCTCCTCAGCCCCCCAGACTCCTGCTCGGCCCTCAGACTCCTGCTCAGCCCTCAGACTCCTTCTCCTCAGCTCCCAGACTCCTGCTCCTCAGCCCCCAGACTCCTGCTCCTCAGCCTGCAGACTCCTGCTCAGCCTCCAGACTCCTGCTCAGCCACCAGACTCCTGCTCAGACAGTCTCCTGCTAAGCCCCCAGCCTCCTGATCAGCACCCAGACTCCTGCTCAGCCTCCAGACTCCTGCTCAGCCCCACTACTCATGCTCAGCCCCCATACTCCTGCTCAGCTCCCAGACTCCTGCTCAGCCCCCTGACTCATGCTCCTCAGCCCCCAGACCCCTGCTCCTCAGCCCCCAGACTCCTGCTCAGCCCCCAGACTCCTGATCCTCAGCCCCCAGGCTCCTGCTCAGCCCCCAGACTCCTGCTCAACCCCCAGACTCCTGCTCAGACTGTCTCCTGCTAAGCCCCCAGCCTCCTGCTCCTCAGCCCCCAGACTCCTGCTCAGCCCCCAGACTCCTAATCCTCAGCCCCCAGGCTCATGCTCAGCCCCCAGACTCCTGCTCAACCCCCAGACTCCTGCTCAGACCCCAGACTCCTGCTCAGGCCCCAGCCTCCTGCTCCTCAGCCCCCAGGCTCCTGCTCAACCCCCAGACTCCTGCTCAGACAGTCTCCTGCTCAGCCCCCAGACTCCTACTCAGACCCCAGACTCTTGCTCAGACCACAGACTCCAGCTCAGACCCTAGACTCCAGCTCAGCCCCCAGACTCCTGTTCAGCCCCCAGACTCCTGCTCAGCACCCAGACTCCTGCTCAGCCCCCAGACTCCTGCTCAGCCCCCAGACTCCTGCTCAGCCCCCAGACTCCTGCTCAGCCCCCAGACTCCTGCTCAGCCACCAGACTCCTGCTTAGACTCCAGACTCCTGCTCACCCTCCAGACTCCTGCTCAGCCCCCGACTCCAGTTCAGCCCCCAGTCTCCCGCTCAGCCCCAAGACTCCTGCTCAGACCCCAGACGCCAGCTCAGCCCCCAGACTCCTGCCATCCCCAGACTCCTGTTCAGCCCCCAGACTCCTGCTCAGTCCCCAGACTCCAGCTGAGCCCCCAGACTCCTGCTACTCAGCCTACAGACTCCAGACTTCAGCCCCCAGGCTCCTGCTCAACCCCCAGACACCTGCTCAGACAGACTCCTGCTCAGCCCTCAGATTCCTGCTCTGCCTCCAGACTCCAGCTTAGCCCCCAGACTTTAGCTCAGCCCCCAGACTCCTGCTCAGCCCCCAGACTCCAGCTCAGCCCCCAGACTCCTGCTCAGCCCCAGACCCCTGCTCAGCCCCAGATTCCTGCTCCTCAGCCCCCCAGACTCCTGCTCAGCCCTCAGACTCCTGCTCAGCCCTCAGACTCCTTCTCCTCAGCTCCCAGACTCCTGCTCCTCAGCCCCCAGACTCCTGCTCCTCAGCCTGCAGACTCCTGCTCAGCCTCCAGACTCCTGCTCAGCCACCAGACTCCTGCTCAGACAGTCTCCTGCTAAGCCCCCAGCCTCCTGATCAGCACCCAGACTCCTGCTCAGCCTCCAGACTCCTGCTCAGCCCCATTCCTCATGCTCAGCCCCCATACTCCTGCTCAGCTCCCAGACTCCTGCTCAGCCCCCTGACTCCTGCTCCTCAGCCTGCAGACCCCTGCTCCTCAGCCCCCAGACTCCTGCTCAGCCCCCAGACTCCTGATCCTCAGCCCCCAGGCTCCTGCTCAGCCCCCAGACTCCTGCTCAACCCCCAGACACCTGCTCAGACAGTCTCCTGCTAAGCCCCCAGCCTCCTGCTCCTCAGCCCCCAGACTCCTGCTCAGCCCCCAGACTCCTAATCCTCAGCCCCCAGGCTCATGCTCAGCCCCCAGACTCCTGCTCAACCCCCAGACTCCTGCTCAGACCCCAGACTCCTGCTCAGCCCCCAGCCTCCTGCTCCTCAGCCCCCAGGCTCCTGCTCAACCCCCAGACTCCTGCTCAACCCCCAGACTCCTGCTCAGACAGTCTCCTGCTCAGCCCCCAGACTCCTACTCAGACCCCAGACTCCTGCTCAGACCCCAGACTCCAGCTCAGACCCTAGACTCCAGCTCAGCCCCCAGACTCCTGTTCAGCCCCCAGACTCCTGCTCAGCCCCCAGACACCAGCTCAGCCTTCAGACTCCTGCTCATCCCCCAGACTCCTGCTCATCACCCAGACTCCAGCCCCCAGACTCGTTCTCAGTCCCCAGACTCCTGCTTAGCACCCAGACTCCTGCTCAGCCCCCAGACTCCTGCTCAGCCCCCAGACTCCTGCTCAGCCCCCAGACTCCTGCTGAGACTCCAGACTTCTGCTCACCCCCCAGACTCCTGCTCAGCCCCCGACTCCAGTTCAGCCCCCAGACTCTTGCTCAGCCCCCAGACTCCTGTTTAGCCCCAGATTACTGCTCAGCCCCCAGACTCCAGCTCAGCCCCCAGACTCCTGCTCAGCCCCCAGACTCCTGCTCAGCCCCCAGACTCCTACTCAACCCCCAGACTCCTGCCCAGACAGTCTCCTGCTCAGCCTCCAGACTCCTGCTCAGCCCCCAGACTCCTGCTCAGCCCCCAGACTCCTGCTCCTCAGCCCCCAGGCTCCTGCTCAACCCCCAGACTCCTGCTCAACCCCCAGACTCCAGACTCCAGCCCCCAGACTCCTGCTCAGACAGTCTCCTGCTCAGCCCCCAGACTCCTACTCAGACCCCAGACTCCTGCTCTGACCCCAGACACCAGCTCAGCCTCCAGACTCCTGCTCATCCCCCAGTCTCCTGCTCATCACCCAGACTCCAGACTCCAGCCCCCAGACTCCTGCTCAGCCCTTAGCCTCCCGCTCAGCCCCCAGACTCCTGCTTAGCACCCAGACTCCTGCTCAGCCCCCAGACTACTGCTCAGCCCCCAGACTCCTGCTCAGCCCCCAAACTCCTGCTCAGACTCCAGATTCCTGCTCAGCCCCCAGACTCCTGCTCAGCCCCCGACTCCAGTTCAGCCCCCAGACTCCTACTCAGACCCCAGACTCCTGGTCAGACCCCAGACACCAGCTCAGCCTCCAGACTCCTGCTCATCCCCCAGTCTCCTGCTCATCACCCAGACTCCAGACTCCAGCCCCCAGACTCCTGCTCAGCCCTTAGCCTCCCGCTCAGCCCCCAGACTCCTGCTTAGCACCCAGACTCCTGCTCAGCCCCCAGACTACTGCTCAGCCCCCAGACTCCTGCTCAGCCCCCAGACTCCTGCTCAGACTCCAGACTCCTGCTCAGACTCCAGACTCCTGCTCAGCCCTCAGACTCCTGCTCAGCCCTCAGACTCCTTCTCCTCAGCTCCCAGACTCCTGCTCCTCAGCCCCAGACTCCTGCTCCTCAGCCTGCAGACTCCTGCTCAGCCTCCAGACTCCTGCTCAGCCACCAGACTCCTGCTCAGACAGTCTCCTGCTAAGCCCCCAGCCTCCTGATCAGCACCCAGACTCCTGCTCAGCCTCCAGACTCCTGCTCAGCCCCACTACTCATGCTCAGTCCCCATACTCCTGCTCAGCTCCCAGACTCCTGCTCAGCCCCCTGACTCCTGCTCCTCAGCCCCCAGACCCCTGCTCCTCAGCCCCCAGACTCCTGCTCAGCCCCCAGACTCCTGATCCTCAGCCCCCAGGCTCCAGCTCAGCCCCCAGACTCCTGCTCAACCCCCAGACTCCTGCTCAACCCCCAGACTCCTGCTCAGACAGTCTCCTGCTAAGCCCCCAGCCTCCTGCTTCTCAGCCCCCAGACTCCTGCTCAGCCCCCAGACTCCTAATCCTCAGCCCCCAGGCTCATGCTCAGCCCCAGACTCCTGCTCAACCCCCAGACTCCTGCTCAGACCCCAGACTCCTGCTCAGCCCCCAGCCTCCTGCTCCTCAGCCCCCAGGCTCCTGCTCAACCCCCAGACTCCTGTTCAACCCCCAGACTCCTGCTCAGACAGTCTCCTGCTCAGCCCCCAGACTCCTACTCAGAACCCAGACTCCTGCTCAGACCCCAGACTCCAGCTCAGACCCTAGACTCCAGCTCAGCCCCCAGACTCCTGTTCAGCCCCCAGACTCCTGCTCAGCACCCAGACTCCTGCTCAGCCCCCAGACTCCTGCTCAGCCCCCAGACTCCTGCTCAGCCACCAGACTCCTGCTTAGACTCCAGACTCCTGCTCACCCTCCAGACTCCTGCTCAGCCCCGACTCCAGTTCAGCCCCCAGTCTCTTGCTCAGCCCCAAGACTCCTGCTCAGACCCCAGATGCCAGCTCAGCCCCCAGACTCCTGCTCATCCCCCAGACTCCTTCTCAGCCCCCAGACTCCTGCCATCCCCAGACTCCTGTTCAGCCCCCAGACTCCTGCTCAGTCCCCAGACTCCAGCTGAGCCCCCAGACTCCTGCTACTCAGCCTACAGACTCCAGACTTCAGCCCCCAGGCTCCTGCTCAACCCCCAGACACCTGTTCAGACAGACTCCTGCTCGGCCCTCAGATTCCTGCTCTGCCTCCAGACTCCAGCTTAGCCCCCAGACTTTAGCTCAACCCCCAGACTCCTGCTCAGCCCCCAGACTCCAGCTCAGCCCCAGACCCCTGCTCAGCCCCAGATTCCTGCTCCTCAGCCCCCCAGACTCCTGCTCAGCCCTCAGACTCCTGCTCAGCCCTCAGACTCCTTCTCCTCAGCTCCCAGACTCCTGCTCCTCAGCCCCCAGACTCCTGCTCCTCAGCCTGCAGACTCCTGCTCCTCAGCCTGCAGACTCCTGCTCAGCCTCCAGACTCCTGCTCAGACAGTCTCCTGCTAAGCCCCCAGCCTCCTGATCAGCACCCAGACTCCAGCTCAGCCTCCAGACTCCTGCTCAGCCCCACTACTCATGCTCAGCCCCCATACTCCTGCTCAGCTCCCAGACTCCTGCTCAGCCCCCTGACTCCTGCTCCTCAGCCCCCAGACCCCTGCTCCTCAGCCCCCAGACTCCTGCTCAGCCCCCAGACTCCTGATCCTCAGCCCCCAGGCTCCTGCTCAGCCCCCAGACTCCTGTTCAACCCCCAGACTCCTGCTCAGACAGTCTCCTGCTAAGCCCCCAGCCTACTGCTCCTCACCCCCCAGACTCCTGCTCAGCCCCCAGACTCCTAATCCTCGGCCCCCAGGCTCATGCTCAGCCCCCAGACTCCTGCTCATCCCCCAGACTCCTGCTCAGACCCCAGACTCCTGCTCAGCCCCCAGCCTCCTGCTCCTCAGCCCCCAGGCTCCTGCTCAACCCCCAGACTCCTGTTCAGACAGTCTCCTGCTCAGCCCCCAGACTCCTACTCAGACACCAGACTCCTGCTCAGACCCCAGACTCCAGCTCAGACCCTAGACTCCAGCTGAGCCCCCAGACTCCTTTTCAGCCCCCAGACTCCTGCTCAGCCCCCAGACACCAGCTCAGCCTTCAGACTCCTGCTCATCCCCCAGACTCCTGCTCATCACCCAGACTCCAGCCCCCAGACTCGTTCTCAGCCCCCAGACTCTCACTCAGTCCCCAGACTCCTGCTTAGCACCCAGACTCCTGCTCAGCCCCCAGACTCCTGCTCAGCCCCCAGACTCCTGCTGAGACTCCAGACTTCTGCTCACCCCCCCAGACTCCTGCTCAGCCCCCGACTCCAGTTCAGCCCCCAGACTCTTGCTCAGCCCCCAGACTCCTGTTTAGCCCCAGATTACTGCTCAGCCCCCAGACTCCAGCTCAGCCCCTAGACTCCTGCTCAGCCCCCAGACTCCTACTCAACCCCCAGACTCCTGCCCAGACAGTCTCCTGCTCAGCCCCCAGACTCCTGCTCAGCCCCCAGACTCCTGCTCAACCCCCAGACTCCAGACTCCAGCCCCCAGACTCCTGCTCAGACAGTCTCCTGCTCAGCACCCAGACTCCTACTCAGACCCCAGACTCCTGCTCAGACCCCAGACACCAGCTCAGCCTCCAGACTCCTGCTCATCCCCCAGTCTCCTGCTCATCACCCAGACTCCAGACTCCAGCCCCCAGACTCCTGCTTAGCCCTTAGCCTCCAGCTCAGCCCCCAGACTCCTGCTTAGCACCCAGACTGAGGTTCCGTGACGGTTCCGTGACGACTTGAACCCGTGTTTTTAAGTTTGTCGGAAATACATAAAAATGGTATCAGTGAACCGCAAATGATCCATTTAGTATATCCTAGTGTTTTCGCTACGCTACGAGCAAGAGCACTCCTTCCACTGACACATTTCTGATATACACACGGCATCCATCTTAGATCGTGGCCGCCATTTTGTGGTTCCTTGCCCTCACATATGCAATAGCCTCTGATCATTTCATTTCACTTCACTTTGATTAAAGACACGTAGCCTTAGCCGGAGATTCACCTCTTACATGACACGTGCACCTTAAACCAGATCACGCTGAAGCTGCATGACTCGACAAAGGCTGCCTCCTCTGCCCGAGGCCAGCCCACCTGAACTGGTTTTCCTGTCCATTGTACCTGATCATGATTAGGCGGCCGAAGCCGGTAGCCTTGCCCATTTACAACCCACAAACATCTCTTATCCCGCTTTTCTATCTCCTGCACCTGGCTCTGCTCCTTTCCTTCTGGGCCTTTATTAGGGGGAGGTAACGAACTTTACGATGAGGCGGTCCGGGTCTTGAATGCAATATTGACAAGGGATTGTGATGGACTGGTGGGAACCCCTCTTCGTGATGTTTGGTATCAGATATTATCGACAGTTCCTGTGTAACGCCAAATATTTATTGTTTAGAGACACAAAGGTTTGGGAATGTACCGACATGTGAAATATTTGCCTAGAGCACAATTTTTAGTATATAAGGAGCAACCCACTTTGTACAAATTGAACAGTCTCCTAGATTCTGCCCGTGTGTAGATTCTGTGATTTCTGTGTCCCTGCAGTAATAAACCTTTGGTCTTTGACGCCACCATCGAGAAGCCCGTGTTTCTGTTCATTTGTGCACCAAGGCAGGTGGAACTCCGGGGTCTTCGGGTGTTGTACCCTGACACCTCTGGACGGAACCAAAAAGTCCAGAACTCCAATTGGCGCCCAACGTGGGGCGACGTCATTCGGTACCGGTCCAAAAGCCTGAAGAGTTCGAGAAGCTTCGTGTGAAGATTCCTGAGGGAGGCGCCCCACTTCATCGATCCCGGCATATCGCAAAAGTGGCCCTGAAGTTCTCTTCCACGAGGGTTTCCCGTTCAGGACGGCTGCAGTGGGCCGTTGCCTTGACCGTCGCCCTGTCTTGGACCCGAAGTGGTGCAGTCCTTAGTACGGCGAAACGTGACGGGTTTCTCCTTGGTGACGTCTTCAGTGCCTCAGTTAAGTATTTAGTGATAGCTAGCTGGTTACTTTTGTGAGGATTGTTAAAAATCCTTGATCGGTTCTTGGTTTGGTTTTGTTTTGTAAGATTATCACTAGTTGTTCTGGTTACGATAATCTATTTGGTTCAGTTTTGGGTATCGATACATCAGTTCGTTTTGGTAGGCCTAAGTTCTTGGTTCAAGTGCACAATTTGTTTCGTGTTTGTTTGTTTTGTGTTCCGGACTGAGAATGGTAAGTCGGAAAATGTTGTCTTGTTTTAGTTGCAACAGTGACTCACAATTAGAGGATTCCTGTCTGGTTCCTCCGATTGGGACTCCCCTATATGACCTATATTGTAAGTATGGTGTGGGTCCTATAACTTATAATGAGATATGGGTCCGCTATTGTAAGAAGGATGGTGTCCTTAGTTGGCCACTGCATGGTAGTTTTGAACAAGAGATTCTCGACAATTTAGAAGCGAAATTGTTTAGGAAGAAAGCCCGGCCGGCAATGTTTGATTCCTTCCGTTATTGGCGGAAAGAATCCAAACAGAGAGAAATGAAAAGGTTGAAGAAAGAGCAAAAAGAACTAGAAGAGTTAACTCTAGAGCAAGCGACTAAGCAGTTGCAGGCTGACGAGTGTGAGAAAGCCATAGATGTAGCCATTAGAGAGCGTAACTTAGCGATTGACAAGTGCTATCCTGCCTTGCCATCGAAAATGGCTAAGATACTGGAGGATTCTGAAAACGATCCTCTGCTATCTTATCTGTTACGGTCGCCTCCACCGTATGCACAAGGTGCTACGGCTCCACTGATCCCGAATGTTCAATTGCCGGTTGCTGGACAACCTGGTGTTCTTGTTCCTCAGAATCAAGTTCCTATACCTCCTGTGGTGAATGTAAATGTTCCTACAGCTCCTCCTCTTCCTGCACTGCCCGCTCCTATACCTACCACTGTACCTATTGGTCCTCAAACTATTTTCCTCGATACTCCTACTGTTTCGTCATCTATTCCTACCTCTACTGCGTTCTCTATGTCTGCGAGTGTACTAACTCCACTTTCTGTTCGTCGAAGAATCACTGATTCTGTTACTAATATGCTGTCGCCTATATATAAAACCTTGATTAAGACTCCTACTCCTGACTCTGTTCAGAGACGGAGTCAGCTTCCAAGTACTGAGGAACGGGGAGTTTTAGACTCCACGGCTCTCAGATGGATTACAAAAGTTAGAAGATATAGTACGAAAGATGTGTTAGAGACATTTATGCAATGGGGAGAACCAACGCAGCGATACGTCTTCGACGAGATGTGCTCGTTGTTGCGTGAGGAAATAGAAGAAGACGATGTCGAATCAGATTTGGAAGATTTAATTAAAGTGCAAAAAGAGTTTGCTGCTGGAATGATAGTGGGCGATAATATAAAGGAAGCGATGGAACTTATTTTGAGTTTTAGGAATGATCCATCTCTTCGTTCACCGAGAGATTTAGAGAAAGGTAGAATGAAGCTAAGTCGCCAATATCCTATGAGGGAGGTTCCTCCAATTTGGCGCGAAGCCGTGCAAGCTGATGCGGTTGCGGGTATTGCAGCTGCTCCAGCACAGTTCCAAAGAGTATGGATACATATTCCATGGAAGCGAGCAGAAGTGTTAGCAGTGAAACAGGCCTTGCCAGATCCACGTAAGAATCCAGCCGGATATTACAAGGAATTAACACAGACAGTTGAGGCTTGTATAATGAACTTAGCCGACATTGATATGTTGTTTGGTAATGTAGTTCCACAACCAGTGTGGGCTAAAATTCGTAGAGAGGATCATCAGGTTGCTTTAGGTGGTGATTGGGCAGCTATCACTGCAGCAGATGCTCAACAAATAGGTGGTGCGAAACCTGAACCTTTGATTGCTAATCTGCCAGGTAGAATAATAGATTTAATGAAGACTCTGATGCCAGCATTGCGTGTTAATTGGGATAAATTATCCGCATGCAAGCAGAAGAAAGACGAAAGTGTCTCCGACTTCTTCACGAGGTTCGAAGAGACTTTTGTAGACCATAGTGGTCAGGACATGAGTACAGAAGGAGGACAGAGACTCTTTGTCGATAAATTTGTGCATAATTTGTTACCTGAATTATGCAATAAATTGAAAGACTCAGAAAGTGCGTGGGCTGTATCTACGACAGCGCAAATACTTGCGACTGCACAGTACTACGAAAATAGGGATAAAGAGGAAAAGGAGAAATCAGAGAAGAAAACGAAAGATTTAAAGACTAAAGTTCTTTTACAGCAGGCGTATCCGCCTCGCACGAATCAGACTAATATGCAACAGAATTCGTATCAAAAGACAGATTATAATTCGACCAGGCCTCAATACCAGTGGAATCAGTGTGCGTACTGTAAGAAAGAGGGTCACTATAAAAATGATTGTCAGATCTTAGCGCAAAATAATGCGGCAGCAGCTCAGAGAGGTCGTGGTGGTTTTGCACAGAATTCTAGAGGTCGGGGACGAGGTGCTATGCCTCCACAAACTAATGATCGTCCTTCCAATCACTTTGATCAAAGAAATGTACAGTCAGCTCAACGGAATAGATCTCAGCAATATCTTGTTGAGGATTATTGTGAAGTTGAAGAGGGATTTCAACAAAATGGGTACTAGGACAGCCATGGACAGAGAGAGGGAGTAGTATCAGTTCCAGTGGATCAGAGTGGGCCTTATGTCGCAGTAGCAACATCAGGTGTAGTCGAACCGTTTCTGTTGGATACTGGTGCCGCGAAAAGTTCTATCATGCATGCGAAACTCCCTGGCGCACCTTTGTCTGGCTCAACAAATGTTTCCGTAGGTTTTTCAGGCGCCCCTGTGTACAACCCGATATCTGGTCCTTTGTCTATTTCTGTTGGACCGTGTCAATTGAAAGCACCCTTAATTTTGACTACAGGTTGTAATGAAAATCTGCTTGGTTTAGATTTGTTAAAACGACTATATGCGACATTGTACTGTTCTCCGGAAGGAGTACAGCTTACTTTGGGTAAAAGACTCACCTCTCCGATGTACTTGTCAATGGACGCACTCCCGCCGGAGCTACGTTCACTCCCTGATTCTCTTTGGGCGACTGGTCCCAATGATGTAGGTCTACTAGAAATTCCACCATATGTAGTAACTTTGAAAGCGAATGTGAAATTTCCAAGAATTCCCCAGTATAAAATATCGAATGAAGGTGAGCGTGCACTCTTATTGATTGTGCAAGATTTGATTAAAAAAGGTGTGGTTGAAGAAACGCGAGGAAATGTTTGTAATAGTCCTGTATTGCCGATTTTGAAACGAACAGATCCTACAAAGCCTCCAGTCTATAGGTTTGTCATAGACCTTAGAGAAGTTAATAAGATTGTAATTCCGCAGTTTCCTGTAGTGCCAGACATTACTGCCTTATTAACATTGATTCCTGCTACAGCTATGTGGTTCTCAGTTATAGATCTCAAGAATGCCTTTTTCAGCATTCCGATAGCCGAGGAAAGCAGAGATATTTTTGGCTTCTGTTTAGGAGGTCGCAGTTTCAGATTTAAACGCGCTCCACAAGGCTACTGTGAAAGTCCATCCATTTACAGTCAAGCTTTAAAAAGTCAGCTAGATTCTTTTGTCCTTCCTCCAGGTTCTGCCCTAGTACAGTACGTAGACGATCTTTTGGTGGCTGCCGATGACAAGGAAACTTGCAAAGCAGCTACAATTTCACTATTGCATCATTTGTCTAATTTGAATCATAAGGTGTCTCCTTCCAAGATGCAATACTGCTGCCAAGAAGTAACCTACTTAGGTCACCTCTTGTCAAAGGAGGGAAGGAAGTTGACCCCAGAAAGAATAAAAGCAATTACGCAGATGAGTGTTCCACGCACACAGAGGGAAGTACGTGCCTTTCTAGGTATTACCTCTTACTGTAGGCAATGGATCCCAAATTTTTCACTTTTAGCAAAACCGTTGGTAGCTTTGACTGGGAAAAATGTTCCGAGTCCGGTGCCATGGTCTGATGAATGTCAAAAGAGTTTTATTGAGTTACGAAAAGCACTGTGTTCAGCTCCTGTATTGGGCACACCTGATTACAGTAAGCCATTCACGCTCTACGTTCACGAAAGAGAAGGTTGCGCGTTGAGTGTCTTGACACAGAAGTTTGGTGATAAACAACGCCCTTGTGCGTATTTCTCATCAACATTAGATCCGGTAGCTAGAGCATTGCCTAGTTGTTTGAGGGCTACAGCGGCAGCTGCAGCTTCCATTCGACAATCTGCTGGTTTGGTGATGAACAATATGCTAGTGGTCATGGTTCCTCATGCAGTGGACACACTCATGAACCGAACGAAGACACAACACCTTACTAGTGCGAGATTATCTGGTTACGAGCTGACGTTATTAGCGAGTCATATTCAGATCAAAAGATGCAATGTATTGAACCCAGCAACATTGTTGCCGACTGATCAAGAGTCGAGTGATTCTGAGCCACATGACTGTTATTTCAAAACGGAGGAAGAGACAAAAGGTCGTATCGACTTGAGGGATACTCCTCTATCCGACCCGGATGGTACGCTGTATGTGGACGGGTCATGTTTTAAATTGGAGAATGGTGATGTGACTGCTGCCTACGCGGTAACGACTTTGAAGACGATTGTGGAGACTGCAAGAGTGAGTCAGAATTCTGCCCAAGCTGCAGAGTTAATAGCTCTTACGAGAGCGTGTGTTTTAGCTAAGGGAAAGAGAGTGAATGTGTTTACAGATAGTCAGTACGCATTTGGCGTGGCCCATAGTTTTGGCCGGTTGTGGAGAGAAAGGGGTTTCATTACGTCCCATGGGACTAAGATTCAACATGGTCAGCTAGTTAACGACTTGTTAGAATCTCTAACCTTGCCGACTGAAGTTGCGATTGTGAAGTGCAGTGCTCATAAAGCAATCACGGATGATGTTGGTCGGGGAAATGCCTTTGCTGATGAAACCGCTAAACAGACAGCTAGAGACATGATGAGTAGAATGTATGTTGCTACGTCTGCAAGATGGATTGCTGAGTCTGGAATGTGTGAGGACACTATGGAAAGTGTGAAAGAGATTCAGAAAGAAGCGACTGAGGAAGAGAAACGCGTATGGAGAGAAAGTACGGGCAAATTGGACTCGAATGGATGTTGGATCGATTTGACAGAACAGCAGCGTTGGATGTTGCCTGATGCGTATGTGCTTGCAGTAGTGACGATGGCGCATGGAGTGGCGCACATAAGTTCTAAAGGGATATGTAAGATGTTAGCTCCGGTCTGGAAGAATGAGGGAATCAGTAAGTGTGCAGAGAGAGTGGTGAAAAATTGTATGGTGTGCTTGATGCATAATCCTGGCAAGGGAACTCCAACTCCAGCTGGTCATTTTGCTCCTCCTTCCTGTCCCTTTGAAGTAATTCAGTTAGACTTCATTCACATGGAACGCTGCAACAATTTAAAATACGTCCTGGTGGTGGTTTGTGCTTTTTCCAGGTGGGTAGAAGCATACCCACTAAAGGACAACACTGCTTTATCAACTGCCAAAATTCTTCTCAAAGAATTTTTTCCTAGGTTTGGAATGCCACGGATTGTATGGTCAGATAACGGAAGTGAGTTTATAGGGAAAGTTATGCAGAGTGTGTGTGCTGGTCTAGGATTGAAACAAAAATTTCATAGTGCGAACCATCCCCAGTCTGCTGGTTTAGTTGAGGGTTACAATGGCACCCTCAAGCTTAAAATAGCCAAAATTCAAGCATCCACAGGTTTGGCTTGGCCAGACGCACTTCCTTTGGCCTTGTTATCAACGAGAGCAACAGTGCATTCTAGAATAGGGCTTTCTCCATATGAGATTGTATTTGGCCGCCCGGCAAATATCTGGGGTGTGCCGAGGCCTAAACAATTTTGCTCCATTGAATATCCTATGTTGATAGACTATCTTTACGACTTGACTGCTAAATTAAGTCTTATTCATCAACAGGTCTTTGATGCTTTGCCAAAACCTCCGGAGAGTCCAGGGCATCAGCTGAAACCCGGCGACCACGTGGTGGTCAGAAATTTTGCGAGGACAAAGAATCTTCAGCCTCGCTACATCGGCCCCTTCCAAATCCTGCTGGCGACGAGGACAGCTGTACGTGTTGCTGGTCGCAAGCACTGGATCCACGCTTCTCACGTAAAGCGTGTTCCACTGCCGCTGCCCTACGACGACTGGGTGAAGAAGGGAATTGGTGCCTCCGAAGCTGAAACAACTCCGAAATTTGTCCCTTTCAGCGATGCCGATTTGATTTCTGACACTTTGAAACGTGACTCTCCTCCTGAAAAGACTGCTTTGAACATTGAACATTTGTCTCCAGCATCAGAAGAAACTTTGCCATCTGCGAACGTAAACTCTGCAACAGCTGCTAGTGATACACTATTTTCCGATCAGACAGTACCAGCGAAGCAGAAATACAACCTTAGAAGCCATAAAAAGGACAAATAAAGCAGGCAACTGCATATTGTGATTTTGATATTTATATACATTGGACTTTTTTTGCTTTTCAGCCAGGAAGTTTGCTATTGTTTATTGTTTTTAATAAATTGCCTTGCCGTCTGGGTAGCCGTAGGGTCGTGGCTGTGTGCCTAGTTTGAATTTGCAGGGGTCTGACACAAGGTCGATCTTTCTGTTAGTACTGGGAACTCCCAGGGCTGACAGAGGCATTTTCATCTACGTACACATCATCAGTGGTCGCGAGCGGATTGTAGAAGATGGAACTTCCTGCGCTGCAACGAGAAAATGTGATTTACGTTCGCAGAAACAGACTAAATAGAATTCTTCACAGCAAATGTTTCTTGATGCAATGTGCCATTACATTTTTGATTGTTTTAGCAACATTGGTGGGTGGAATTGTCTTTAGCATAAATTTGATTTTTGTGCCAGTATCTACAGTACCTCCCCTTGATCCTGCTATTTCTACTGTTTCTTCTATACACTCTTTTCACTCGTTTCCGGAACATGAGCAAGCTCGACGCTCAGAATTCATTAATAATACTTTTGTACAGCTCTTGCACCAACACCAACTGGTAGTTAACACGACAGACTGCTGGGTGTGTGGCTTGATACCTCACACTATGGATAAAGGTATTCCCTATCTGGTTTTGCCTTTCAGCTACAATGGATCATTTCAGGCCCTTCAAACCATCTTTGCTTATGCTCTTGAGACCTATCCTCCACGTCCACCACGTTCCACTAAATATAACTCTGCCAACAAAGCTTTAGTCCAGGGAATTATTGACATGATCAAAGACGTCAATAATACTCCATCTTACCCTAGAGACGAATTGCGAGTATATTTAAGTTGGAATACTTCAGAGTATCGCCTTAGTTTAGGAGAAAGCAAGCGTAAAAGCTCAACTCCAATCTGGGTCGTACCTCACCGAGGTCAGGTCTGTTTGCAAGGTAATGGGAGAAATCCGAGAGCTCAGCTAGGGAGGAGTGAGTGCGTAGAGACTTATGTGTTTCCGGCTAACTCTTCCCCTGCCTTCCTTACTGCCAGGGGTACCTACTTCATCTGTCGAGACAGAGCTTATACATGGTTGCCTGCCGACTTCTCAGGATCATGTTATATTGCTCGATTATTGCCTCCGACATACACTGCTTCACCTGATTACCACAGAACAAGAGTAGCGAGAGGTGTCTTCAGCAAGGAAGATACCGCTGGTCAGGAAGCTGGAGACTTCTTCAAAGGCTTCCTTCCGTTCTGGGGGCCTATGGCCAATAGTAGAAACATACGTCAGCTAACACGGGTAGTTGAATCTACTATTACCGAAACTGCTGGTGCCCTTAGCAATCTGACAGCTGAGCTTCAGGCGGATAGGCTCATGACATTGCAGAACCGTATGGTTCTAGATGTTATACTTGCAGATCGAGGTGGGGTATGCAGAATGATCCAATCGAGCTGCTGTGTCTTTATTCCTAATAATGCTCCAACAGTTTACGAGGCGATCTCTAAGTTACACAAGATTTCGGACTCCATACATGTAGATGAGGGAAACTGGTCCTTTATGGAGTGGGTTTGGACTCTGATCTCAGCGTGGGGATGGAAGGTTCTAATGGTCATTGGTGTCATCTTAATATTACTATTCTCATGTTGTCTGATTATCCAGTGTGGTCCTGCTCTGTGTAGTCTTTGTGCTGCAACTTGTCTCAGAAAACCACCTGCGTTTGGAGAAAAGACACGAGAAAGGATGATGATACAACAGCATGTCACTGACCTGATGAGCATAGAACTAGATTCTGACATAGACTGAGTAATTGCCTATGTAAGGGCAAAAGGAGGGTCTGAGGTTCCGTGACGGTTCCGTGACGACTTGAACCCGTGTTTTTAAGTTTGTCGGAAATACATAAAAATGGTATCAGTGAACCGCAAATGATCCATTTAGTATATCCTAGTGTTTTCGCTACGCTACGAGCAAGAGCACTCCTTCCACTGACACATTTCTGATATACACACGGCATCCATCTTAGATCGTGGCCGCCATTTTGTGGTTCCTTGCCCTCACATATGCAATAGCCTCTGATCATTTCATTTCACTTCACTTTGATTAAAGACACGTAGCCTTAGCCGGAGATTCACCTCTTACATGACACGTGCACCTTAAACCAGATCACGCTGAAGCTGCATGACTCGACAAAGGCTGCCTCCTCTGCCCGAGGCCAGCCCACCTGAACTGGTTTTCCTGTCCATTGTACCTGATCATGATTAGGCGGCCGAAGCCGGTAGCCTTGCCCATTTACAACCCACAAACATCTCTTATCCCGCTTTTCTATCTCCTGCACCTGGCTCTGCTCCTTTCCTTCTGGGCCTTTATTAGGGGGAGGTAACGAACTTTACGATGAGGCGGTCCGGGTCTTGAATGCAATATTGACAAGGGATTGTGATGGACTGGTGGGAACCCCTCTTCGTGATGTTTGGTATCAGATATTATCGACAGTTCCTGTGTAACGCCAAATATTTATTGTTTAGAGACACAAAGGTTTGGGAATGTACCGACATGTGAAATATTTGCCTAGAGCACAATTTTTAGTATATAAGGAGCAACCCACTTTGTACAAATTGAACAGTCTCCTAGATTCTGCCCGTGTGTAGATTCTGTGATTTCTGTGTCCCTGCAGTAATAAACCTTTGGTCTTTGACGCCACCATCGAGAAGCCCGTGTTTCTGTTCATTTGTGCACCAAGGCAGGTGGAACTCCGGGGTCTTCGGGTGTTGTACCCTGACACCTCTGGACGGAACCAAAAAGTCCAGAACTCCAAGACTCCTGCTCAGCCCCCAGACTACTGCTCAGCCCCCAGACTCCTGCTCAGCCCCCAGACTCCTGCTCAGACTCCAGACTTCTGCTCAGCCCCCAGACTCCTGCTCAGCCCCCAACTCCAGTTCAGCCCCCAGTCTCTTGCTCAGCCCCCAGACTCAGGCTCAGACCCCAGACGCCAGCTCAGCCCCCAGACTCCTGCTCATCCCCCAGACTCCTGCTCAGCCCCCAGACTCCTGCTCAGCCCCCAGACTCCTGCCATCCCCAGACTCCTGTTCAGCCCCCAGACTCCTGCTCAATCCCCAGACTCCAGCTCAGCCCCCAGACTCCTGCTCCTCAGCCTCCAGACTCCTTTTCACCCTCCAGACTCCAGACTTCAGCCCCCAGGCTCCTGCTCAAACCCCAGACACCTGCTCAGACAGACTCCTGCTCAGCCCTCAGATTCCTGCTCTGCATCCAGACTCCAGCTCACCCCCCAGACTTCAGCTCAGCCCCCAAACTCCTGCTCAGCTCCCAGACTCCAGCTCAGCCCCCAGACTCCTGCTCAGCCCCAGACCCCTGCTCAGCCCCAGATTACTGCTCCTCAGCCCCCAGACGCCTGCTCATCCCCGAGACTCCAGTTCAGCCCTCAGACTCCTTCTCCTCAGCTCCCAAACTCCTGCTCCTCAGCCTGCAGACTCCTGCTCAGCCTTCAGACTCCTGCTCAGACTCCTGCTCAGCCCCCAGACTCCTGCTCAGCACCAGACTCATGGTCAGCCCCCAGACTCATGCTCAGCCCCCATACTCAGGTCAGCTCCCAGACTCCTGCTCAACCCCCAGACTCCTGCTCAACCCCCAGACTCCTGCTCAGACAGTCTCCTGCTCAGCCCCCAGACTCATACTCAGACCCCAGACTCCTGCTCAGACCCCAGACTCCAGCTCAGACCCAGACTCCAGCTCAGCCCCCAGACTCCTGCTCAGCCCCCAGACTCCTGCTCAGCCCCCAGACACCAGCTCAGCCTCCAGACTCCTGCTCATCCCCCAGACTCCTGCTCATCACCCAGACTCCAGACTCCAGCCCCCAGACTCCCGATCAGTCCCCAGACTTGCACTTAGCACCCAGACTCCTGCTTAGCACCCATTCTCCTGCTCAGCACCCGGACTCCTGCTCAGCCCCCAGACTCCTGCTCAGCCCCCAGACTCCTGCTCAGACTCCAGACTCCTGCTCAGACTCCAGACTCCTGCTCAGCCCCCAGACTCCTGCTCAGCCCCCAGACTCCTGCTCAGCCCCCAGACTCCTGCTCAGACTCCAGACTCCTGCTCAGCCCCCAGACTCCTGCTCAGCCCCCGACTCCAGTTCAGCCCCCGACTCCAGTTCAGCCCCAAGACTCTTGCTCAGCCCCCAGACTCCTGCTCAACCCCTAGACTACTGCCCAGCCCCCAGACTCCAGCTCAGCCCCCAGACTCCTGATCCTCAGCCCCAGGCTCCTGCTCAGCCCCCAGACTCCTGCTCAACCCCAGACTCCTGCTCAGACAGTCTCCTGCTCAGCCCTCAGACTCCTGCTCAGCCCCCAGCCTCCTGCTCCTCAGCCCCCAGGCTCCTGCTCAACCCCAAGACTCCTGCTCAACCCCCAGACTCCTGCTCAGACAGTCTCCTGCTCAGCCCCCAGACTCCTACTCAGCCCCCAGACTCCTGCTCATCCCCCAGAATCCTGCTCTTCACCCAGACTCCAGACTCCAGCCCCCAGACTCCTGCTTAGCACCCAGACTCCTGCTCATCCCCCAGACTCCTGCTTAGCCCCCAGACTCCTGCTCAGACTCCAGACTCCTGCTCAGCCCCCAGACTACTGCTCAGCCCCCAGACTCCAGCTCAGCACCCAGACTCCATCTCAGCCCGCAGACTCCATCTCAGCCTGCAGACTCCTGCTCAGACTCCTGCTCAGCCTCCAGACTCCAGCTCAGCCCCCAGACTCCTGCTCAGCACCCAGCCTCCTGCTCAGCCCCCAGACTACTGCTCAGCCCCCAGACTCCAGCTCTGCCCCCAGACTCCATCTCAGCCCGCAGACTCCATCTCAGCCTGCAGACTCCTGCTCAGACTCCTGTTCAGCCTCCAGACTCCAGCTCAGCCCCCAGACTCCTGCTCAGCACCCAGACTCCTGCTCAGCCTCCAGACTCCAGACTCCTGCTCAGCCCCACAACTCATGATCAGACCCCAGACTCATGCTTAGCCCCCATACTCCTTGTTGGACAGGCCACACGAAGGGCTTGCTCCCTCCCCGCACGACCAGGCCCGAGCCCGGCTCCTCAGGTGTTACACGCAACCACTACCCGTTTCCCGTCTCCTATGGGACCCCTGCCCCTGAACATCTCCACCTCATGGGCCCGATCCCCTACCGGCCCTCTCGCCCGGCCGGGGCGCCATCTTGGACACAGCACCACGAGGCCGCGTGGCCTCCGATCGACCCTAACCCTGGGCCTGGCCAGGCCCCGACATCCCGGCACCACCATCCACCCAGGAGGTGAGCGGACCACTTGGCAGGTCAATGGGAGAGAGAGGTGTCGATGGCTCTCCCCCGCCAAGTGCTGATCGCCCCCAGCTCCCCCAGGCGCTGGCTCCACCCCCTGCTGGGTGTCTGGACTCCCTCATCCCGGACCTCCCGACCTCCAAGTGCGAGGGTCCGGACATCAAAGGGCGCCAGACCTATAACTGGGGCAGCTCCAGAGCAGGAAGGCAGTTGTATCCTGGAGTCGAGAGACGCAGTGAAGAACTCATCCTTGACGAACTACTGGCGCTGCCGTAGCCCTGCCTTGCGAACTATCGTCCTGCCTGCTGGCGCTGCCGCAACCTTCTGAAACCTTCATCGTCGTCGGGACCTGCTGGCGTGGCCGCGGACCGTTTGTAACCTCCACCTTCATCGGGACCTGCTGGCTCCGCCGCGGCCCGATCATCTAGAACGCCGAGCTCGAGGATTGTGAGCTATTTCATCTACCACCATATCCACCAGATTGGTAACGAGACTGTCCCGCTACCCCCTTACCCGACCAAGAGACTAAACTAGAGGGGACCCCGGAGTCCAGACCTCCTTGTACCATTTCACCGTACCTAAAGAACTGCTTATAAAGTAACGTGGAACCTTATCCTTGTGTGGTGTACATCTGTGGGGGGGAAGTTACTTGTCTGTACGATCGCTGGAGACGGCTCTCCCCGGAGACCTCTCCCTCTCTCCTCGGCCGACCCTCCCGGTCCGTCTAACATTGGTGGCCAGCGGCGCGATCCGAATCACCGCATAATCGTACAGAGAGTAGCTCACCCCACGACGAAATCACAATGACAACCAAAGAAAGCGGATCCACCGAGAAATTCCAGATAGAGAAATTGGAAGAATACAGCCATCGTGAGTTGAAACAATTCTGCATTGAACTAGGTATCGCTACCACCGGTCTAAGTACTAAAGACAATTTCAAGCACGCCATTGAGTCTTGGGCAGAAACCGGGGCCGTCAGACCCCCGGACCAAAATGTCGCAGCAGCAGAAAAAGACACCACGGCTCCCGAGGACCGAAGAACGGGTCTCTCGCAAGACGAGATCCAAGAACGAGAAAGAACCCGACTACATGAACTAGAAATGGCCCGACTCAAAATGGATGGCGAACTTAAGTTAGCCGAACAAAAACTGAACCTGGAACATCTGCGGCTCCGAGAAGAACGGGAGGAGAAACAGAGACAAAGAGAGCTCGAGGAGAAGAGACTGGCGTATGAACATGAACGCAAACTAGCTGAGATAGACTTACGCAAGCAGACCAAAGAATTAGGGGTGCCCGAGCAACCGCGCACCCCAGGGGCAACAGAAAAAAAAGTACACATCCCCAAGGATGTCGTTCGAGAATATTTTCGAGAGGACGACATACAGCAATGGTTCAAGGCCTACGAGATCGCTATGACCTCCCACCGGATCGATCGAAGCGACTGGGGAGCCGGCCTATGGGGGAGGTTCCTCAATGAGGGCCGCGATGCCCTGCTACAGCTCCCAGACCATCTGATGACCTCCTATGACCACATGAAAGCTGCCCTCCTCACCCGCTATGGGCTCACACCCGAAATGTACCGCCAGAGGTTCCGAGACTGCACCCGGATCCCGGGTACGACTTGGGTGGAATACGTGAACTATTTCAGCCGGGCCTTCGAGGGTTGGATCAAGGGAAGCAACGTAACGACTTACGAACAACTCTTCAATCTCATGGTATGGGAGCATCTATCAAACAACTGCTTCATCGAGCTCAGGCAACACCTCCTAGATAGTAAACTGACTGATCCACGGCAGCTCGCCGCCGAGGCTGACCGGTGGGAAATCACCCGAGTGGGCCGAAATGGGTCCTATGAACAGAACCGGAACCACCACGGTCAGCACCGTCCCCGAGGTGGAGGAGGGGGCCAAGGACGAGGAAGAGACAACGCTCCGGCCGCCCCCGCTACCAGCACCCCACCCCCGGCCAACCGGGGCAACACCCCGGCGCGGCCGGGATACAGAGCCAATGTCACGTGTCACCGATGCCAGCGAGTCGGCCACTACGCAAACAACCCAAATTGTCCACAGAGCCAGACTCCGAGACCCCGCCAGATGGCTGCCGCCGCCCTGGGGGAAGAACAAATCTCCGAAGAACATGAAGAATGTGAGCAAGAACACCAAGAATGGGAGCCAGCCGCC